>NC_134181.1:35915156-38315156 GCF_964188355.1 Buteo buteo | reverse complement strand
GCCCTCCACGTGCTGCAGACGCTGGTCCGCGGCGCGGGGCTGGGCGGCGCGCTGCTGCGGCACGCCACGCCGACGGTGGACCTGGCGCTGCGGGGCTTGGGCTCACCGTGCTGGGCCATGAGGAACGCGGCCATCCAGCTCTTCAGTGAGTACCGAGGGGGAGAGGAGAGGGATCCCTGCAGCCCACCCCCCCCGGGGGTCCGGAGCTTGGCCGGGGCAAAGCGCGGTGGACCGGGCAGGGGGTAGAGGGGACCTTGACGCTGCTTTCTGCCCTGTCCCTGCAGGTGCCCTCACGTCCCGGCTGCTGGGCCAGCAGCGGAGCCGTGGGGAGGGCTGCCTGGCGGAGGGGGTGAGCCTGCAAGCCTTCCTCGGGCAGCACCCCCAGCTGGGCGCAGTGCTGCTGGGCGAGCTGGGGGCGGCCGCAGGGCCTGTGCCTGGGGGGCTCCACCTGCGCCCCGCGCTCCACGCCGTCCTCACCCTCCTGGCCCAGCTGCAGCCCGGCGCCGACGGCCCCGGCAGGTGAGGGGGCAGCAGGGATGCTCTGCCCCGGCCAAGGGTTCCTGCAGCGGGAGGTGGTCCTGCG
Source organism: Buteo buteo (assembly GCF_964188355.1). NCBI lineage: Eukaryota > Metazoa > Chordata > Aves > Accipitriformes > Accipitridae > Buteo > Buteo buteo. The sequence continues at coordinate 38,314,573 of NC_134181.1, read as the reverse complement.
GCGCTGGGGTCGGCACTGACTCTCAGGGGGGTTTTGCTCCAGCCGGAGCGTCGCCACGAGGTGCCCTTTTTGCTCCACAGCCCTTCTGCTCGCTTCCTGGGGCCGCTGCTGGGGCTGGCAGAGAGCCCCAGCTACGCCGTGCGAGCGATGGCTGCCAAGGCGCTGGTGCCGGTCGTCCCGCCGCCTTGGCGTCGGGGGCTTCTCCTGCGGCTGGCCCGGCAGCTCCCCGCTGCCCCCGGACGGGTCCGCTCGCACAATGCCCTCCACGGGCGCCTGCTGCAGATGCGGGCGCTGCTGGCCCCAGCCCCAGGCACCAGTGGGTGAGTGGTCCCACGCCATCCCCCCCAAGCACGGCCCCCGCGGTCACTCTGTGACGAGGTGCAGCTTTTGGGCCGAAAAGCAGCGCCCGCCCCTGTGCTGCGGGACCCCCGGTGAGGCTGCCCGTCTGCCTGCAGGTTATCGGCCGAGGCGCTGCGCCCCGTGGTTCTGCAGCTGGAGGCACGAGGCTGGCTGCTCACCCCTGCCCAGCGCTGCCCGCTCGTCCGTGCCGCCTTCCTCCAGATCCTCGCCCTCCTGCCCGCATCCTTCAGCCCCGGCTTTGCCCAGAGCATCCGCGCTGCCGTCGGCACCGAGCTGGGCAGCCTCCCGCCGGGGGGAAAGCCGGGATGCGCCGAGCTGCAGGTACCGCTGCCTGCCGGGAAAATCATGGCCCGTGGCCTTCCTGGCGGCGAGCCCAGGGGTGGAATGTGGGGACCCCCCGCCACTCAAGGGGGCACACACCCCACTCGAGGCTGAGCGTTGGAAGGAGGATCCTGGTTTTCCTGCAGGTGGGCTCAGCCGTCCTCCACCAAACCATGGCCCACTTCGTGTGCGGCGAGGCAGCCCGGCTGGCGGACGGCGAGCGGATCGGTGCCGCCTGCTCGCTTCTTCGGCAGCCAAATCCTGATGTCCAGCTTGCCGTCCTGAGCTGGGTGATCGCTGGGGAGGGAGGAACATGCAAGGAGCTGGAGAAGGCTCTTGGGCTGACGCTGCTGGTACGATGAGGCTCGTCACCAAGTAAAGCGAAGGGTCCCCAACACACCATGCAGACGGGATCCTGGGTGCTCACTGAGAAGCATGGTGCTCCCTCGGCTGGGTGCATGGGTGCAGGGCACTCCCCTGGTTGTGTTGAGGTTGCCACCCCACAGTGCCGGGGCCACTAACCGTGTATCTTCTTTCCCATTGTCAACTAGGAGAACTTGGGGTCGGTGCTGCGAGAGAGAAGGGACAAAGAGTTCCTGAGATTGTACCTTGAGGCTTTGCTGCATCTTTACAGAGACCCCTCATCGTGGTCCCAGGAAGCTTCCCATAAGCTCCAGGGTTCTTCGGCAGTATGCCTGGAGACGCTGCTACACATGGTGGAGGCTGAGTGTCCTGGCCCCGACCTCCTCTTCCAGGCACTGTGTGCCGCCAGCCTGCTGCTCGCCCACCGGTAGGTCCCTGCCGCTGCCGGGGGGCTCTGCCTGAACCTTCCGGGAGATTTCTCCTTCGTCCTTGCTGGAAACAGAGCCACAACTTCTCACCTAGAAATCACAGCTTTGCGTCTGGGTCCTGTGGTCTCGGGGCAGCCGCTGGCCTTTGGATCCCTGGACAGAGCTGGAAGGTGTGCCTGAATTCCCTCTCCTTCCCTGGCTCCTGACAGGGTTGGGGCCGAGGATGGCCCCCTGGTCGAGCGATGGTGCGCAGCGCTGGAGGAGTGCAGCCGGTCTGCTTCATCCGAGGTGCTGCGGCTGGCGGCTGCCCGGTCCCTGCAGACGGCGGGTGCCGACGTGGTGCGGCGATCCCTGCGTGCTGCCTGTCCCTCGCTTGTCCCCGTGGCTCTGCGGTATGTCTTTGTGGGAGCAGCATTCCCCACAGCCCCAGGGTGTTGCAGGTTAATAGGCTGACCCTATGAAAAGCAATATCCTTTGCAGAAAATTCAAGGGCATTAAAGAAAACTCCGTTCACTCAGAAATCACTAACACCTAAGAGCCTGCAGCCTACAAAAAAATTCGTGGGTGGCGTTTTAATAGAAGCAGACAGTCTCTTACGAGCAATAAACTGCATTGATGGGTCCCTCGATCTCCATCATGGTCCCTGCCCTCCCAAGCAGTGAGCTCTCTGGCAGCGGCTGTGGAGAAAAGTCCTTCAGGGAAGCATTGCCGGGGTGGTCTCATCCTTCCCTCTTCTCCAGGCAGGCTGGGGATGCTCTGGGGAGTGCAGTGGCCTTCCCTTCCCTTCTTCCCTTCCCTTCTCTTCCCTTTCCCCAGGCTGATAAACGTGGGCATTCACCTTCTGCAAGACGAGGAGCGGGAGGTCCGGCACGAGGCCTCGGGTTTCGCCAGCCTCTTGCGGCCGGACCCCGGGGAGTCGCTCCCAGACAGCTGCGTCTTTGTGCAGGACAACGTGGGGCTCCTGGGCCTCCTGCGGCTCCTCCTAGCAGAGTTCGGGGAGCACCCCGAAACCTTCGACTCGCTGCTGCAGCACCTCCCCGTCCTAGATCTCAGGGGCATCGTGGAGGAGCTGGAGACCAACAAGTGAGTTACCAGACCCCCGGGGCTGGGTACGAGGGAGCGCAGGGTGCCGTGGGGCCAGCCCTCAGCTTCGCTTGCGCCTCGGCTGCCCCCCCCCCAGAGCCGCCAGCCTGTACAAGGAGGACGAACCCAACGTTTTTGCGGAGCCGGCCGTCCTGGCGCGGCAGCTGCTCCCCGTCCTGCTGCAGCTCCTGGAGAAGGCGCCCGCCGGCAGCCCGCTCCGCGCCTCGGCTCTGCGCTGGCTGTCGGCCGCGGGCCCCAGCGTCCTGCGTGACCTGCGATACTGCGAGCGCTGCTGGAGCCGAGGTACGGCACAGGGGGAGCGGGGCGGCACGAAGCCCCCCGGGGACAGGCGAGCTGGCGTCCTCGTCCCCTGGCCCAGCTCTGCCTGGGGGGGACGCCGCCGCGCTGACGGCTCCTTTGCCCGCTCTCTCCGCAGAGGCTGCTGCCCGCTGGGCGATGAAGGCGCTGGCCTGTGCCAAGCTGCACGTGGCCGTGGCCGTGCTGCTGGTGAGAGCCCGGCTGGCAGCAGAGGTGCTGCGTGTGCTGGGGGATAGTGCCGCTGCCGTGCCGGGGCTGGGCTGCAGCCCCCAGGACCTGGAGCAGGAGCTTGAGGTGGTGCGGGGGCTGCTGGCGCAGCACGGGCTGGCCCCCACGCTGAGCCAGGGTGATGTGCCGAGAGAGCCAGGACCACCAACCAAAGCTGCCTGATGGTTTTGGGCAAGGAGCAGCCAAGCCCCGTAGCCACGAGGCTCCTGGTTCGTGCTGCCCCGTCCCTCCGTTTGTTGGATGCTTTGGCTGGCTGCCAGCCAGGACTGTGGGTTCGGTGGTGTAACTCAGGGGAACCCCACTCGCCGAGTGGGACACGCTCTTTTTGTTCCCAATGTTTTCTGTCTCTCCATCCTGAGGACACCAGTGCACCATCGCCCTGGCCCATGCCCGTGTTCCTACCCACGGCATCCCTGCCCTCAGGTCTGGTTGGGAGGAGGGGACGCGCGCCCCGGAGCCCTCGCACCCCCCTGTGCCGCTTGACTCCCACCACCTGGTTTTTTAACCAACGTTTTAGCTCATGGCTGACCTGGGCTTTTATCCCAAATAAAGTGGCCAAGAACATCCTCAGCATTGAAGCCTTTTCATTTTCCTGCTCAGGAGGGGCGGTGGGAGAGGGGGAGGCTGCGGCAGCGGGAGGCGGGCAGGAGCTGAACGCATCGAGGGGCAGCAAACAGCCACCAGCCGCAGCCATGGAGGCTCAAACCCCAAACTCAACAAACCCCCATGGACACCCTCGGGGCAAGAGTGAAGACGCAGAGCCCGGCTGAGCCTTCCTTGCCCCCGGGCGGCAGCACCCCACGTCGTCGTCCCCCCACCCCGGTGTCGCATCACCCCGGTACCGGCCCCGGGGCCATCTGCCCAGCACCGGCAGCAGTGAGGGACCCTGCCAAGTGTCTGGGCTTGGGAAGCGCTGGTGGGGACACACGCCAGCATCAGCACCCCCAGGACAGCTGGTGTTGCTGAGCCCCGAGCAGTGCTGCAGCCCCAGCTCAGAGTGCCCCAGACGGGGGGGACGGAGCGGTGCTCGGCACGAGCACACCCTGACCCATCCTCATCCTCACGCCCTGCTTGCCCACTGCAGGGGCAGCGTGAGCATGGCCAAGTTGAAGCGCATCAAATTCTCTGAGGAGGGGAAATTCCTCATCCTGGACGAGTTCAGCCTCTGCAAGGACATCTTGATCCCCAAGAGCGGCCAGTACAAGAACATGCCGGACTGGCAGCGTGCCTGGGAGGAGACAGCAGCCGCCACCAACTCCCTCGGTCCCCCGGTCTGGCGCACGCCTGACGAGATCCGCAAGAAGTGGCACAACATGGTCATTGACGCCCGCAGGGAGCTGGCCCTGGAGAAGAACCCGCTGCTCCACCAGCGGCCCCAGGAGAAGCTCTTCCACATCTTTGCTTGCTTCAACAAGCCTGACCTGGGGCTGCCGGACCTGCTGCTCTCGGCCGCGGCCTTCAGAGCAGCCGGTGGCCCCCCCGCGATGCTGAAGGTCACCTGGGGCTTGCTCCTGCATGGCCAGAGCAGCGCTGCCGCCCTCCGCTGTGGGCTGCTCTGGCCCACGGGGACCCCACTGGCACCCCGGCTCCATTTCCCTGGGGGCGTTGAACGGCTCAGAGCTCCTGGGTGTCTCGGCCACGGCAGCGTGGGGCTCGGGCACTGCTGGTCGCCGCAGGTGGCCACGTTGGAATAGAGGTGGTCTCTGCAGGGCAAGCGCCCGGTGCTGTGCCTGGCTGGGGTGGGGGTGAAGTCACCCAGCGAGTGGTTTGGGGGTGCAGGCAGGTGCCGAGGCCGCTGGTACAGCGTCTTGGCTGTGGGGACCACCGGCCAAGGCTGAACTGGGGACCCCGTGTCATGGTGGGTGAGGAGTGGGGAAGGGCACCAGCACAGCCCAGCATCACCCGGTCCGGCCCCGCTCCCCCCAGTGGGGACTGCTAAGCCTCGCGGCTGGACCCGGACACCCACCGGCATCATCACCCACGTGCAGACTTGGGGTGCCTACATTTAATTTCTCTCTGCAAACCACAGCACGCGGCCAAGCCGCCCTTCACAGCTCGCCCGACAGTTCACTGCAGTTGGGCCAGCGCGAACACAGGGAGGAAGGATGCTATCTCCATCCTCACGTTGCTTGCCAATGGCAGCTCGTTGCACGGCGTGATGTCACGGCTGAGCGTGACATCATCACGTTGTCTTCTCATGTCACCACCACGTCATCTCCTCACCCGAATTTAACCTTGGCGTGATGGTCTTTCACCATTAATCACAGTACTTTTCGCAGTTCCCTTATTTTTAATCTTTATAAGCAGTGCTTTCTCCCCATTCTTCAACAAAATACTTAATGGAAAACGCGGGGAGTCAGCTCCGAGGGTGAGCAGCAAGCCTGCAGAAGGATGAAATTATAAAAGGCACCATGTTTTTATTTCATTCCCTGCATCCCCAGCAAGGAGCAGCGGTATGGGGAGGCTCAGCTCACCTTCCCAGGGGGATGCTACACGAAGATGAGAGCCGGTGGGGAGCAGGCACAACCCTCCTGCAGCCCCTCCTGCACCCACGAGCCCTGGCACCCCACCATGGAGGCGGCCACCCAAAATGTCCTGGAAGGGAAAGCTGGTGAGAGCTGGGGTGTGCACTGATAATTAAATACAATTTTTAAAAACTATATATAGTTACTTATATAGGTAATAATACATACTGGCAGGTGGACCAGATGATTGTTGTGGGTCCCTTCCAACAGAAATGTTCTATTCTATTCTATTTAAATATATTTATTTTTATATTATATATTATTGATTTATAGTACATATTATTGATTTATCTTATATTATTATGGCATATTATAATATTGTGGTGTGTTATAATACAATATTAGTTTTATACGTAAATATATTTATAATGAAGAATATAAAAGGAAGATGCCTTCAGGGTATGGAGAGATGCTCCTCCACGGCAGGGGGACACATTCCACCCCCCCAAGGGATGTGTGTCCCCCCCAGTTACCCCCTACCTGGCTCCTCGCAGCCCATGTCCGGTGCAATGGGGACGGCGGTGGGACACGTGCCGCCGGCACTCGACGCACACCCGCTTGTCCCGGTGCAGCTGGCGGCTCCAGGCCTGCCCGCGGCAGGGGGGCCCTACCTGCGTCAGGCGGAAGTAGCCGCAGTAGCTGGGGAGGGGGGGGGGAAGGCGGAAAAATGGGAAAATGGGGGGGAAAAGGAGGAAAACGGGGGGGAAAGGGAGGAAAATGGGGGGGAAAGGGAGGAAAATGGGGGGGGAAAGGAGGAAAATGGAGAGGAAGAGGAGGAAAATGGTGGTTGGAGGGTAGGGAAGAGGTTGTGGTGTCTTCTCGATGGATGGAGGGGTGCAAAGGGGCCATGGTTGGGGGGGGGAGAAGGGTAATGGCTCTGGGGGGGGTTGCAGAGGGGCCGTGGCTTTAGGGGGGTGCAAAGGGGATATAGCTTCAGGGGGGGGAAAGGTGGAAGGGTAATGGCTCTGGGGGGGTGCAAAGGGGTCACAGCTCTAAGAGGGGGGTGCAAAGGGTCCATAGTTTTGTAGGGGGGTGCAAAGGGGCCATGGGGCTGGGGTGGGGGAGAAGGGTATTGGCTCTAGGGGGGTGCAAAGGGGCCATAGAAGGGTAATGGCTGGGGGGGTGCAAAGAGGCCTTGGATTTGGGGGTTGGAAAGGGGCCATGGCTGCAGGGGGTTGTGCAGAGGGGTGACAGTTTTGGAGGGGGGGTGCAGAGGGGCCCCAGCCCCGTACCTACCCGGACGGCTCCTCCGGCAGCAGCAGCCCAGCTCTTCGCCAGGCATCCCTGAAGTCCCGGCTGAAGGAGTCGGGTAATATCTTGGCCACCTCTGGGAGAAGAGCAGCCGAGGGGGGGGGGACACACGTGGATGGTTAAAGACACCCCAGGACACACAGCGGGGATGGCAGCAGCGCCAGGGGACGGTGACGCACGAGGGAGGTGGGCATCCCCGGCGGGACCCGCGTTACCTTCGGCCATCCCGCAGGTCTGGTGCTCCCCCAGGCAGCCGCGGCGCTGCTTGAGGTCGGGGCACGGCTCCCCTCCGTGCCGGGGCGGAACGGTGACCTGGCGGCTGCGGGCCTTGCTGCCGACCCCGCACGGGGAGCTGCACCCGCTCCACGGCCCCCAGGGTCCCACCGCGCAGCCCACCGCTGCTGGCGGGCCAGGGGAGAAGGGGGAAGAAAGAGAGAGCTTCAAGGGCGTGAAAGATGGAAGGAGGAGAGCGGGGAAGATGCAGCACATGGGAGTGGGGAAGATGCAGCACGTGGGAATGGGGAAGAAGGGCTGGGGTGACCCCCGCAGCCCCTCTCCCCCGACCCCGGCCCACGGCAGCGGCATTGCGCACCGCTTCCGCCGGCCTTTATACCCGTGCCGCTGGCCGCCGCTCTGCATCGCGCTGAGCTGGGACCCCGCTAATCTCCCCGGAGATTAGGGAGGGCTGACTGCTGCAATTGTCCGGGGGGCCGCGGTTGGTCGGCGCCTGCCTGGGTTTAGGGTCCCCAGGGCGGGTTGGCTCTGCATCCCCCCCCCCCCAAGCCCAGACTCCCTGTTTTGTCACCCCCCCCCGGTTCCCGTGTCCCCAAGGCTCTGCCCGAAACAGCGGCGGAGGCGACGCCGGGGCTCGTCCTGCTCACGTCTCACGCTGCCGACGCCGAGGCTTGCAACGACGGCGCTACCACCAGCTGCAGACCGGAGGCCACCCCTGCAGGTTCTTATTGCACTGGGGAGCAGCCAGACACTCAGCGTGGAAAAAAGCGGAAAATCGGGATATTGCTCCAAATCTAGCCCAGCTGGCGCCCCCGGACACATCCCGTTGCTGCTCAAAGCACGGGGCTAACAGACAATAGCAAACACCTGCCACCAAAAGCAGCGGCCCAGGCTGGCGTCCTCAGCCCCGGGACTCCACCGGCACACGGTTCGGCCAGCGCCATCCCCTCCCGCCACTCACCGGCATGGCGGCACGTGGCACGGTAGTCCTCGCAGCAGTCGCCCGTCCTCTCGCAGTACGAGTCGCAGTAGCAGCGAGCCCGGCGGGCGCCTGGGACCCAGCAGGCGTTATTCCTGCCCGGGCAGCACCGGTGCCGGCAACTGCCCGTGGCACCCACCAGGTAGCCGGCAGCCAGCAGCCAGCCCCCCCAGAGCAGCAGGCCCCGCATGGCACTGGGACCCCACAAGCCGGCAAGAGACGGCTTTCTCCCCAAAGGATGGCTTTCCCCCACGCCGGCAAACGCTGGGCGAGGAGCGAGGCGGCGTTGGGAGCCCCGGCCGCACCGCCCCTGGGCTGGGCGGGGGGACAAAGCCTGTTCCCTTCTGCTCCACCGCCCCTCGCCGTCCTGGCTCTTCGCTCTGTGGCTGGGGTGAGGACTTCATAAAATTGACCAGGATGCTTAATAAAACGCCGTGCATGGGACGGTGCAACCCCAGAGCCGCCCGGGAGCATCTGTGAACGGGCACTGCTGGGTTGAAGCCGATGTTCCCCTGGGAGCGCCAGCTCGACGTGATGGGCAACCCCGTTCCCCAACCCGCCCGATCCGCTGGAGCCGCTCGCTGCCCGCTCAGCACAGCCCGGACGCCAACGCAGCTGCTAAAGCCAGACTGATTTTATTCAAATTGCAAATGTAAAACAGAATAATAAAAAAAAAAAAAAAAAAAAAAAGCCAACCCAATCCTCACTGGCTTCAGAGCAGAAAGCCGCAGGTAAACCGTGCCCAGGCTTTCCTTCTCCTCCTTCGCCCTCCTGTGTTAAGGCTGCGTTCATCACTGGGGACAGGAGGAAGGAGGGACGGGTCGAGCCCTGGCTCCCGCGCCCCCCTCGGCTCCTTTGGGAGAAGTTTGGCACAAATCTGGCAGGGCCAAGCCCGGCACAAGGCAGGGCAGGGCTCCGGCCCCACGGCCACGGGTGTTAGTGGGTCAGCGTGAAGCTCTGAAAGCTACTGGATTACCTATGGGGCCATGGAGAGGTGGCGGGAGGGCAGATGGGGGGGGAATGTGGCAGAAGAAGGGGTTTGCACCCCGGCTGAGGGGCCAAATCTGCAGCACGGGGCTGCGCCTCCTCACCCCGGCTCGCACACGCGTCTCGACTGTAAACGGCAAGTGATGGGGGCACCCGGCTCGCCCCAATCCCGGCCCTGCGGCGAGGAGAATCAAAGGCCTGGCTGTATGTGCAATTTGGGGCAGCAACCCAGGGCTGAGTGGGACCTGGGGGCTGGGATGCTGCACCCGAAGGGGTCTCGGTGCTGGCAGGGAGGAGAGAGGAGAGAGCCTGGGGCTGTGCCAGTGGGTCACTGCCCTCCCAGGGGGTGCAGGGCTGGTGGACCCCCCCCCGGAGCCGCTGTGAGACTCGGTGCATCGCTCCCAGCCCGCAGCGTCAGCCCCAAGAGCCTCTGCCAGCTGCGATGCCTGGTGCACAGCTCGGCCATCGCACCCACATGGCTCCGAGAGGCTCTCGGCACCCCCAAAAGAGCTGCCCCCCCAGGCAGCCGGCAGCTCCTGGCTGCCGGGGGCCCTAGGGGCACAGGTCCGCTGTCCCAGAGGACACCTCGCCCTGGATAACCAGCCCTCGCAGGCGATGCGGGACCAGGGGGAACGTGTCACCAGGGGATTGGGGGGGCGTAACCGGAGCGCTGGGGGTCTGGATGCTGGGATGCTGCTCTCTCCCCGCTCCTTTTAGCACACGACTAATAATTTAACCTGCTCCAGAGCCTGTTCCTAAACATAAAGGTGGCCGGGTTTGGGGGGAGGGTGCGCGCGTGGGGCAGGATCGGCCCCGGGCAGCGCCGGCAGGCAGCTGCGGGCTTGGTCGAGGCTCTCCAGCTGCAGCCCCGCGGGGCGAGGGTGGCGGGGGGCGAGGGTGGCGGGGGCCGCCCCGGCCCGGCCCCCCTCAGTCCGTTTTCCACACCTTGTTGAGGAACTTGACCACCTCGTCGTAGATGACGAAGACGATGGCCACGTCAAGGCAGACGCGGCCCAGGCGAGGCACTGTGCCCTTGTAAAACCTGCCGGGGATAGAGGGGGGTCTGTGGGGCTGGCTGCCCTCGCAGCCCCCTCCCCACCCGTTCTCCCCACCCCGGGCCACCCCCCGCGTCCCCCCCGCCGGGGCTGACCCCGCTGCCGCCCCTCGCCCGCCCCCGCCGCAGGGCTTACGCCAGGGGCCCTTCGTATTTCATGATCTGGTAGGCGCAGTCCCAGGTGCTCTTGTACTTGTGCGCTTCCAGCCCCTGCGGGATGGGAAAAGCAGGGTCAGAGGCCGGAGCCGGGGGGGCATCCGGGGGGATTTCACGGGGGAGGCAGAGAGCTGGGGGTGCACCAGGAGGAACCGATCCCCCTTCGCTGCTGCGGGCCACCAAACCCAGCAATGGGCATCCCCACCTCCGTGCAAACGCTCCCCAGCACCCCCCCGGCCCGGCTGCGAGGGGTCAGCGTCCCCAGGCATCTCCCAAACCTCGCCAACGTCGGGGGGCTGCACGAAACGGCTCCCAGAGAGCGGGTGAGCCCAGCCTGCCGCAGGCAGAGCGGTCCCACGCCACGTCCCGCTGCCGTACCTGCATCCTCGTCTTCACCACGTCCAAGGGGGTGTTGCCGAAGACGCTCGCGGCTCCGGCGAGGGCTCCAAACACTCCCGTGACGAAGGGGTTGATGACCTTGTTGGGATCGTCCCCTGGGAAGGAGGAGAGGTTGAGGGCAGAGTGGTGGTGTGGGGATGAAGCACGGCATCCCCGAGGGACCCCGCAAGGAAGGTCCCAGGTCTGGCTGCTCGTGGTCAGGGCTCGTGCCGTGCTGAGCCGGGGACCAGGGCGTTTGGAGGCGACTGTCCGGCAGCGCCAGCCCCGCAGAGCCCACGCAGCGCTGAGGGGCTCAGGGTGGGGGTCAAGGTGATGCTCCAGCACCAGGACCCTTCAGCCCCATGCGCTGGGGCCCACGTGCCCTGGCTTTCATCCTTCTCCATCACAAGAGGCCGAGCCACGAGAAGTGGAGGGTGTGCTGATGGAAAGGCCAAGCCCAGCTCCCAGGGATGGGCTGGGGGAGCCAGCGACGTAGCCAGGGTGGCCTGGGGGGACGGGGGCACCGTACCTTTGTACCAGTTCTTGAGGGAGGTCATGACGAAGAAGCGGATGGCCTGGTTTGATCCTTGCTTCAGGACAGTTGCGGTTAAGCCCTGGTAGGTCCCTTTCAGTCCTGCAGCAAGAGAGGGCGTTGGAGGGGAGCGCCAGCCTCACCCAGGCAGAGAAAAACCTCCCCAGGCTGCCGGTCCCAGCCGGTACCTGTCCCCCATCTCCCGCCCCGTCCCCGCAGCGTGGGACTACCCAGGGGATCAGGGTGGCACTTCCCCGGGACTCACCTTGTTCCCGAACGATCTCCCGGACGCCGTGGAAGAAGCCACGGTATTTGGGCTTGGGGGAGCACTGGTCATGGATAAACTTCACCTGTGGGGAGACGATGTGCTCGTCCTGGCTGAGGCAAGGAGAGATGCCATGGCCCCAGAGGGCTGCCGGCCACCTCTCGCCTTGCTCCAGGGACGGTCCCGAGATCGGAGCTGACCCACGTGGCCAGGCAACGCCAGGTGAGACCACAGAGGAAGCCTCTGCCCATGGCGAGCCGTGCATTTCGCAGAGGAAAACCTGGGAAACTGCCTCTGCGCAACCACGTGGGTTTTACGGTACTAAAATAGGCAACGGGATGGCTCGTGGGTGGGGGGGCTCCTCCCTGGAGCGGGGAAAGGGCCACAACTGCTGGACCTGACCTCTCCACGGGGCTTTCCAGCATCAGCTCCTCCCCTACAAAACCAGCCCAAGCAAACCCACGCAGCCCTCAGGGCTCCAAAAGCCGGGCATCCCTGGCTCTCGCCCCCTCCCGACCCGGCCTGGGGAGGGGTGCCGGGGCGGGGGGACGCTGGTGGCTGCCTCCCACCCACCTTTATGGTCTCCATGGGGCAGACCACCACCACGGCCTCAGCCACGCCGGCGCCCAGCCCGCAGACGAGGCCCCGCGTGCTGTCCAGCCGCCCCTTCTCGTCTCTCATCTGGTTGCTGAGGAACTCGAACATCCCGAACCTGCGAAGGAGCCACCGTGCCATCCCCCGGGTGCCCGGACGGGGGGGGGCTGCACCCCCCTGCTCTGGGTCTGTCTCCAGGAGCAGCCACGCACCCTGCGAGAGGACCGTCCCCGTCCGGGAAAGCGCCCGGCTTCGGCAAAGCGCCGCTGGGGACACCAAGGGCAAACCCACCCCCTCGTTTTGTTGCTGCCCGGGGTCCCCCCTCCAACTCACCCCACGCCACGGGGGACACCCACCTGACGGCAGCCTTGGGGATGGAGCCGTACACCAGCGAGCTGAGCCCCCGGTACAGCCCCCGGACGCCATGGTCACGGACAGTCTGCTTCACGCAGTCCCCTACGGCAGAACAGAGAGGCCACCGCCGTCATCCGCCACGCCGAGGACCACCGTGCCACCCCGCCAAACCCCGCTCATCCCCCCAGCTCCAACCAGGCTCCATCGGAGCCTCCGAATCCGGCCGGCGGGTTGGGGCAGGGCACCGGGCGCCCGCTCACCGATGCCCTTGTAGCGGGGAGGGTTTGCCTTCTCGTCTAGCTGCAGCTGCGTCTTCACGTACTCGGTGGGGAATGTGATGCAGATCTCGATCCCACCGGCCAGGCCACCTGGGAGGGAGAGGAGGGAACGCTGGGGCCGGGAGCAGCTCTGTGCCCGTCCAGCGCCGCGTGGCTGCTGCCGGCTCCACGACGGCTGAGCCCGGGACCTCTGGCAACCAGGTCTGGGCTGGGACGCGGTGTCCCCGTCCTCGCCAAACCCCTGGGGACTTCACATGGCAGCGGGGCCCTGCGCCAACCTGGCACCCGGCACAGGCATCACCGCCTGGCCACGGCAAGAGTCGGCGAGGCCATCGGCCAAAGGGGTCAGAAAACCGGGCAAAACACCGCACCCACGGCTACCGTTTCAGCGTTGTTTCCCCCTCAAAGGCACCTCTCCCCCTCCGGAGCCCCACACCCTGCATTTATTTATAAACCCGACAGAGCCCAGCAGCGCTGCACGAGCCCAGCACCACTCGCCCAGCGCCAGCGGGAGCCCATTTGCAGACCCAGCTGTGCCAGAGCAGAAGCGCAATTATCATCAAGCCCGTCTGGCCGACCCGTGCTCACGCGGCGGCGGCTGCTGGGCGCTGATTACACCGGCTGAAGCCTTTCCTGCCGTGACCCGGGGACGCGCCGGCACCCCGGCAGCGAGTGACGCCAGCTCTTGGTTTTTGGGCTCCCTTTGGCTCGCTTGAAGCCCCTGCAGCCGGCCCTGCCACGAGCTGCCTCGGGGCAGCGGAGCCGACCCCGGCTGGGCTGGAGGTCCCCAAGAGCTGGGCTCACCCCCGGCCGGCCGGCTAACAACCGCGCAGCTCGTTTCCCCGCACCAAAGCGCAGCCGGGTCCTGCCGAGCAGCGGGAGCTCTTTGTGCCGGTGCAAGGAGGAAACGTGGGGCCAAGCCAGGTTCCCCCACGCCTTGCAGGGGCAAACCCTGCTGCAGCCCAGGCCAGGGCAAGAGCCGACTCTGGGGCAAAGCCGTGCACCGTGCAACGGTGGGGAGCCATGCGATGCTGCCACTGGGGCTCAGCACCCACGAGAGCAGCCCGTGAGGGTCTCCCAGCTCCTTGCCAGGGAGGGCGAATTGGATCCCAGCCGGTGGGACACGGCACGGCGCGGGGACAAGTCGGCTGCCAGCTCCCGGTCTCCCATACCGCCTCCGCCTGCCACTCCAGCCCCGCCACGTCCTCCGTGTGACTCAGCAGCACTGCGGCTCTTGCCACAGCCACCGCAGCCTCGTCACGGCCCAGGGGGAACACGCCGCCATCAGGGGAAGGGCTGGCGCAGGGGCTGGGTGCAGCCGTGGGTTATCCCGCTCTGCGGCCAAGCGCCGCACGGCAGAGCACAGCTCTGCTTATCAGCACCCTCCGAAGTACCCTGCCAGGGGACGCTGATAGGGGACGCCCCGGCCCACGGGACGGGGAGCTGGGCCACGGCGGCTCCGGGTGACGACAGCAGGCAGCCCGGCTCCTCGGACCAGGGGAGTTTCTCCTATAGTCTTATTTCTTCCGTATAGCCTCCAAATTTACAAGAGAGACCCTTCATCTCTCTGGTGCTGCCTCCAGCTCCCTCCCGCAGAGTGCCACTGGTGAAACTGCTCACCCAGCGTGGGGAGGTCCCGGCGGGCAGGCTGGCATCCCCTGGGGCACCGCTGCCTTCCCCCAGCTGCGTCCTTCTAGAGGGAAAGGAAAGCAGCCTTGCTGCACTCCCTCCAGCAGCCGGGCAGCACCCACCTTAAAACAGCCTTATCCTGGTTTTGATTTTTTTTTCCCCTAGACAAAAGAAGCAGCGGGCTGCACTCGTCCTCCCCAAGGTAGCCAAGAAGCCATACCAGCACTCAGCACAGCCGGGACGACGGGAAAGCCCAGCCCCGTGCCCAAAGAGTTATCCCCCTCCTCCCAGAGGCATGGCAGGGATGGGGACACCGTGACACCGAGCGCCGGTCCCCCATACCCAGGGCAGGACCTGCCAGCCCAGCCTGGCAGCATCCCGGCCCCGTGGGGTGCCGGGTACAGGGCGCGAGGCCAGCCCTGCTCCACCGCAGCGGACAAAGGCCCCTTGTTTCCCTGAGTTCCCAGGAGAAGCCGGAGCTGCTCAGCCCAGGACCAAGCAGGCCCCTCCCGGGAGGCGGCGATGGGCGACGCCGCCGGCCTTTACGCCTCCGCGGCACCCTGGGCTTTGGCGGCGTGGGAGGAAGCTGCGGCAGCCGCAGCGAGGCCGGTTCGCACCACTGCGGCCAGTTGGCAGCTCTCCCCCGGGGCGCCACGGGAGGACAGCCACCGTCCCCAGGTCCCCAGAGCTCTCCCGCTGCCCCCTCAACCCTCTCCCGTCCTTGGCGCGGCCGTCAGAGATGGTGGACGCTGCCGGTCCCGCGGCACGGGGGCTTGCCGAGCGCTGTAACTTCTCCTGCAAAGCCAAACGGCTCCTGTGGGAGCAGCTGGCAGGTCTCCGGTGAGCAGCGCAATGAGGAGCAGCGTCCTCCAGCCGGGTGCAATGGTCCCTGAAAAGTTGGGCACCGGCTGGCACCTCTCCATGCTGCTACACACCACCGTGCCACCAGCCTCGCTGCCACCGCAGTCACACGAACGCCCCAAGTGCTGCCAAGGCCACTTCCCTCCCTCCTACACTGCAGACCTGAAGTGCTGGACATTTTAAGAGCCGTAAATATTTGCTCCCTCTCTGTCCTCCAGCACCAGCTGCTGCCCCAGCACCTTTGGGAGCCAGTCAGCAGGGAAACACCCGGGACAAGCACCAGTCCAGGGGCAACCAGCATCCCAGCTCACGGCAGCCATGCGAAATGGCACAGGGTGGGATGCTGCACCTCCTGCAACCTCAGCAGCCACCAGGATTAAGGGCATTTGTCCACGCAGGGGAGGCTGAGGGGCTCTGCCCGGCATCCCATGGGCAAAGCCACATCCACAGCAGCCTGTGAAGCGTCCCGGCAAAGGGACAGCGTGGGCAGCCACTGGGTCACTGAGGCCGCCCGAGCCAAGGAAGGAGGAATGGGGCGTCTGCACTGGCTCCCCACAGCAAACTGGGGAGCTGGATGCAAAAGGCGTCCCCATCCCAGAGCCACCGAAAGCGGCTGCCTCCC
The DNA here is from genome assembly GCF_964188355.1 of Buteo buteo. Classification (NCBI taxonomy): domain Eukaryota; kingdom Metazoa; phylum Chordata; class Aves; order Accipitriformes; family Accipitridae; genus Buteo; species Buteo buteo. The sequence goes on along the minus strand of NC_134181.1, from coordinate 38,298,773 downwards.
TGGCACGCTGTGGCACATACACGTCACCCTGGCAGGGGCACGGCTGGACGCTGGCACCCTGACTGCCTCCATCACCACTCGCCGGAGACCCTGCCCAAAGGCTGCCCTGCCGCTGCACAGCCAGGACACGCTCCGACACCCCTCAGGCAGCTGCACACGGGTGTATTACAGGGCAGGCGAACAGGTCTGTTCAGGGAAACGCACCCAGAGGAGAATCTTCTCCCTGGCCCTGCTCAGGGATGTCTGCTGCCCGCGCTGCCAGGTCCCCTCCCTGCCCCCCGGTGTTGCTCTGGCCACAAATCCCACGGGAAGGTGCACGGAGCAGGGACTCCAGACACGGTCTGTGACTTGGGGCAATTTTATCCTGTTTTCCTCTGCCTGCAGAGAGATGGGGTGGCACAAACCACCCGCCCTGCAGCCCCTTCCCTCTCTGGAAGTGAGATCCATTAGAGGTCCCACTCTGCTGTCGAGCGTCCTCTCCCCGTGCCGTTTTATTCCAGCGGAAGCCTTATTCTGTGCAAATAAATCACTCCATTGCCCACGAGCAGCAGCTTCTTCCAACCCCCCTCCCTCGCCAGGGCTGCCCAGGGCTTTGCAACCTGTTTACCCGGACTTTAACCGGCAGCTTCAGCTCTTGCAACACCGCAGAGTCAGCAGGAACAGCCAGCAGCGAGCGCTCAGGAGGTGAAAGAGCAAGCGGGGCAGCCCAGATGCTGAGCCGAGGCTCTCAGTTATTAGCTAGATGCAGTGGAGCCAGAGGAGAGAGGACGTCCTTCAGGGAAGGTCGCTCTGTCCGGATCCGGGGAAGGTGCCTCCAGCTGGGGGGATCCTGCAGGAATGGCTCCCCACCAGCAGCAAGCCTGCAAGCACCCCAGCTGCCAGCAATCCCGATCCCACAGGCCCAGCAGGGAAGGGAGAAAAGAGAAAAAATATCTGTTTGTCAGCCACTTGGCATGGTTTTCCCAGAAAAAGTTCAGTTCTCCTTTGTGGAGGGGCCAGCAGAGTTATTCGGGGACGTGGCCACAGCCCTTGGACATGGCTGGGGAGAGTTGGCAAGAAGAAGAGGGTTTTTGGGGACAGCAGGAGGGTGCTGCCCCCTGTGACGTGAAGCAGCGCGTGATGGCATTGGTGCACGCAGGTTCAGCTAATGACCTCAAACCCCATTAGTGAGCAGCTTCTGGGGATGCCACCACCCACCCCTTGACCAGCCTGTCCCGGGGACCCCAGCTCTAGCACCCAGGACAGGGTGGGTGCCAAGGGCCAGAGGATGCAGCCGCAATGGAGAAGACGAGCAGAGTCCCGGGGACTGACACAAACCAAGGCTGCGCAGCTGGGGCGGGCACTGCCACCCCCTGCAAACCTCCACCCGGAGGCAAATGCACCAGCCAGCACCCACTGCCCTGTTTGGGAGCCACAGAGGGGCAGGAGGTGGCACTGGCCCTCTGCCCCTCCTGCGAGTGACTGCGCCTGCAAAAGCATCCTGCTCCTGCGGACGGAGCAGCAGGTCTCTGTGCAGCTCTGATGAGAAGTGAGCACCTGGAGAGCAACTTCAGCCTCTCCATTTTAAGGGTAATTTCACACGCAGACACACAAGCACCCAATTTCCATACAAAAAGCTCCTTTTAACTTCAGATTTGGCAGGATCCTTTCAGGCCAGAGGAAATGATTCCTAAGGGCCTGGAAGCAAAGCAGCAGAGCTCTCACAGGACTCATGCATGAAGCTTGCCCCCTTCTGCCCGCTGCGAGGCTCAGGGCAGTGGAAAGGCACAAACAGGCTTCCAGCTCCCCTCCAGAGCACCAGCAAAAGCTGAGCCCATGTTCCCTCCTGTTCGGAGGGCACGGGACCCACTTGCAGAAGATGCAGATGTAAGGGGTGAGCTGAGCAGCCGAGACTCATTACCCGGACCACAACGCTGCGGGCACAGCAGGCAATCCTGCCTGCCTCCTGGATGCTGTGCTTACGGTTCCTACCCTCGCAAGGGGACTTGGTGCCCTTCCCCGTTAGCTGAGACAGCTTTCAGAGCTGGGGAAATAAAAAAAGAAAACATTTAGAAGAATCGAAGACCAGCAGGGTGCTACAGATCAGGGAGGCAGAAACACCTACTGCCAGCTCATGACAGTTCTCTGCAGCCCAGGTGCTGCCCCATCAGCAGCACAGACCTCTCTGCCGCTGAAGGATTGACCCCCTCTCGGCAGCCATCCGTGCTGCTCTTGAGCCATCCCATTAACATAACCCAGCTAAAGGCAGCCGTGGAGAAATCCTACCATGCCTGCAGCGGTGAAACGGGTTTAACGGGCTCCACCCCCCCCACACCGTCCCACCACGGGCCATCTTGTGAAATGGGCTCAGGGGCAGAGCCTGGCTCAGGAGCAGGCAGGCACCTTGTCAGAGAGCTGGCTTTTGGCAGGTCCTCGCCTGGGCACCTTCTCCTGCCACGCACAGCCCTCCATCACCCATCTGCAGCCCCATCCTTGGGGCTGCTCGATGGGGAAAGGTCTTCTACGGTGCTGAGATCGGGGAGGGCTGCTTCCACCAAGCCAGGCTGCCAGAAGATTACCTGCGTTTTGGTTAGAAGGGAAAAAACGTGACCTGTGACAGGCCAGCCCTTCTCAGAGGGTGTCCATCCCCCTGCACTAGAGCTAGGGATCCTTGGACGATCTCCTATCTGATAGGGGCAAGGCCAACGGGGGACACGGGGGTTCAGCATGTCCGTTGGTAAATACACACGTGGCCGCTTTCGTCAGGGGAGCGCCCTACGGCCAGGCTGGCAAAAGTCTGATCCCCCCACCAGCAATACACAGAACGATAAATATGAAACGCACCTCTCTGTACCCTGTGCCATCGGGTGGGTAAACAGCTCCGTGCAAACAGCGCTGCAGATAATGCTGTGGATGGGATGGAGTAATTTGTCCCTAATCTTACTGGAACCAACCTGTTTCAACAGGCCATCCTTTCACAACCTGCTCATTCATCACCTCTTTGCATTTACTTCTCAATGGGCCAATACTGCAATAAATCATTATTATATTTTAAACTTCTTGGCTGTGAGTAGGATGGCAGAAGCCATTTTCCTCTGCTTGCAGTCACAGCATCGTCTGCCTTCGGTGCTGACCCCACCTTTGGGGACTGCCAAGTCCCCCATCCCAGCTCAATTCACCTTCGCCCCGCTGCCCTGTGCACCCCGAAGCCTCGGCTCCACCGCCATGAGCTGGCTTCTGGCCAACCCACCACGCCGCTTCAGACACCTACTTTTTAAGTGTCCAAAACTCTTTCTGAAGACAGGCAACAGGGAGCCAACAACGGAGCCCAGGGCTGCTGGACGCCTCCCCTAGCATAGCCCCGTAGCTAGATGAAGGAGCCAATGCTGGGACTGAGGCTTCCCTGGGGACAGGCTCTGGTCCCCCCGCCACCAGCACAGCAGAACGACTGCTGTACCAGGCACTGGAGCACAGGGAGGGAGAAGAGATGGCAAAAAAATCGACCCCTGCTGTCAGGAGGTGACCGGAGACCTCAGGGCACAAGCACAGGGTCACCACTGCCCGTGCAGGAGCAGGGAGGCTGCATTGGCATGCACCGCACAAGGCCATCAAGAGATGAGAGACACTGCAACATCCCTGAGCTGTCAGCTCACGGTGCTCATCGCCTCTGGGAAGACGGATGGCTCCTTCCGATCATTTACGTCAACTCAGAGAAAATGGTTGCCTGCAGAATGTCAAGCACAGCATCAGGCATGTGAAAATCTCAGAAACCCACATTTCAAAGCCCAGGGTTAACCCCAGCTCACACAGAACTCATTCAGACTGAAGAAGCTGGGCACCTCGATGTGGTTTCCCAGTCCTGGGGCTGACAGCCTCCCCCCAAAAGAAGCCTTGGGGCTGCTCTATGTTTCCACAGCAGCTCCAGTCCACGAGGGCTCACAGACAGGCAAGGATGCACTCAAGGCCAGCGTGCTCCTTTTGCCCCACTCCCCAAACAGATGACAGCCAGAGGAGGCAACCCCAGGGGAAACCACAGCCAGGCGTGATGCACCAAGGGCCACCAGACCTGGCAAGGCTGGTTCCCTCCATGCTCACCAATCCTCCCCCATGGCCGTGTTCAGCCCACCACCTGGCTCTCCCAGCTCAGCATCGAGGGGGAATATCCCCTACCCTGCTGTGAGCACCAGGCATCCATCTAAAAGCCAGGGAGCATGCCAGACCACAGCCATTCCCAGCAGCACAACCTCCCTCCCAGGAGGGCAATGGCCCTGGAAGCCCACGTGGACTCAGGACTTTTGGGAAAGGAGTCCTACTCTGCAAGAAGCAAGTCTCAGCTTTCACACCAGTCCCTGACTCCTCTCTTCCGTAGGTACAGCATTTCCTAAGAAAGAAGGTGCAGCATTTCCTAAAAAAGATCGTATCAAGATATTAACAAAGAAGAGGAAACTGAAGCTCTAATTACTGCTTTGTTTCTCATGTGATCCTGCACTCCTTGCTAAATGTGTGCTTCATGCCCTACCCTGCAGGCCCTTCTCTTTCTCCCTGCAGAGTCCCTTTCCCCTCTGCCCATGCTCCTCCTGGGACCTTGGTGCACGTCACTGCTATTTCCCAGCCGTACTCAATATTTGTAGCAAACACCAGAGCAGCAGCCACGACCATTGCGAGCTCTTTCCAAATCAAGCACCATGTAGGACAGCATCCAGGCGTCCTGCCTCTCTGACCAGGCAGGATTAGGTGTAGGCAGGAATAGCAACTGTGCACCAGCCCCCGGGCGAGCCGAGGTACCATGCAAAGAGCAAGGCAGCTGGGAGCTTCTCCGTGGGAGGGAGCAGACCCCAGGCTTCAAAGCTGGCTAAAAACAGAGTAAGACTCTACTTAAGTCTGGGCAGGGCGGGCAAAGTCTTTCCTCAGATGGCCGCTGCTAACCAGGAGCAAAGTTTTCAAGAGGTGGACAGGGGTGCGGGGGTTTGCCTGCCTGCAAAATGGCAAGGACCATTTGTGCTGGGCTCTAAATAGTGCACTGCAGGCTGGCTCGACCTGACCTAAGGGCACTGCGGTGCCCGAAAACCCAGCAAGGAGCCATCTGGGGAAACATGGGGGTGGCCGCTTCTGCCAGCTCTGCAGCCAGCGCTCCTGTCTCAGCACTTGTGGCCTCTATTTCGAGCTGCCCACTTGCCCACCACAGCATGGCCCCGTGCTGGGAGCGGTGCAGGGGACTGGCAGCACCCAGCCCTGCAGGAGGCTGGCAGGAGGGACAGGAGTTCGGCTGGCTAAAGGGTTTGTTTGGAAACAAGTGCACAGAAACTGAAAGCTGGCTAGGGAAGCTGGAGACACAGCTGAACTCCTGGGTCTGCCTGCTAACGGGTTATTACCCAGCAGAAGAGACGCACGCTGGCCCTCAAACCAGCTCATGAGTTCACAAGAAAATTATGCCAGCTTTACAACAAGTAACTGAGCCAGCAGATGAGTTAGAAAGACACAAATAATATCCGTTTCAGCATAAAGCCTGCATGTTTACCAGTCTTTTAACCGAGTTTAAGCTAAGCCACGTGATACCAAACCCTAGTGTCCTACAGCCATGTCCCTTCTGATCCAGTGCCATGTCCCGCAAACCAACTTCATACCATCGGTTCAGAGTCTGGGGGGCTCTTCCCCTTGCAAAGGGGGTGTAGGGGTTGAACAACGACAGGGACCCACAGCCACTCAGCTCTGCCCTCTGGAAGCCCAGTCTGCATGGAACAGCCCCAAGACCAAGTCCTGGCAGCAACACCCACCCAGCCGGCCAGGATGGCCAAGCTGCCTTCGTGCGCTCAGGCCACACACGGCCGCAGCATCGGCTGCGGCTGTATGGTCACAGCAAGGTGAAGTGCTGCCTTGGCACACAACAACTGCTTAGACAAACGAGAGCCCATTAGCAAATTAATTTTTAACTTTGCGTTTGTCTGTTGCAACAACTGAAGGACAAGAGCTCTTGGCAGCCAGAGCTTCACTTGTGTCTCTTAAGGAAAAAGCTGGCCCAGCCTGCTCAGGTCTGGGCAGTGCGAGAGAGCTGTGCCTCCCCGGCAGCGAATCTCAATTACACGCTGGGTGATATGCACCCAGGGTGGAATGATGGCTGCTTATTTAATTCCGCCAGTACAAGGCTGATGAAGCACAGCACAGTAGGAATGGCCCCTCTTGAACACCTCCAGCTCTCCAGAAGATTGAGTTTTGGAGCACACACCCGTTGTGCAGACAGATGTCAGATGAGAAACCCTGAGAGCAATCAGCAAATCCCTTAAAGTCAGCAGAGACAGCCACAAATGGCACTGCATACGTCCAGAAGGGGCTGAAGGGCCGAGCAGAGCAGGAGGCAGGGAGTTAACAGCAGCCTTCTCCCATCTATGTGGTTCTCTAATACAATTAGATGCCACAGAGGCTTGGCTGGATTTCTGCCCATTAACCAATTACTCTGATTTGGTGCATGCGAGGAGAGGACTAGCATCTCAATAGGGTCCTTCTTCCACCCCTGCAGCCTCACGTGGACCCAGAAGGGCTCCTCCAAGCAGGGGCATATGCAGCTTTGTGCTGCGCTGCCCAGCCTGACACCTGGCAAAGGCCACAAGCACCATCATCCTCCCTTTACACCAGAACAGCTTCCAGGCACACCCACGGCAACTTTCCTGCCGGGGGAGAGCAGGGCAAGTCTGCGGCAGCTTCTTTCAGAGTACGTCGATAAGCTATCTACAGCTGATGATCCCCGATAACGAACCTACGCAGGGGCTATGAAATTCTCCTGATGCGTTGGCCCGGGGAATGACAACCTGATATGCCACACATGGGCAGTGAGTTGGGAAAGACTGGGAAGGCTGGATGGAGAGCAAACAGCCCATCTTTCCTGTCTTAAACTTGGATTAAATCCCATTTAAAAGACCTTTAAATCAAAGGGTGTAAGAAAAGGCCTGAACTAACAACCCACTTCGAGGGGAGGGGGGGCAGCACCAGTCTTGAGACCCCTGAGGAGCACAGAGCTCCGGAGGAGCCTGGCCTCACCGGAGGTCTCATCTGAACGAGAGGACACCCTCTCGTTTGGCCGCAGCTGCCTCCTCCTCATGCCCCGGCCCTTCGGCCCAGGTGACAGCGCGGACCCCTCCAGGCGACGTGACCCTGGGAGGCCTCCTCACCCTTTGCACGCTCCAGCGCTCGCATCCATTTCCCGCAGCGCTGCCGTCTCCGGCAGGTCTCCGGAGCCGCGCGAGGGGAGGCCGCCTGCCGAAGCGGGGGCCGGTGCCGGCGGGCAGAGCCGGAACGGTAAGGGCTTGGCTCCCTGCGCCCAGCCGGGGAGGGCAAAGCCTTGCTTCTCCCGGGTCCCCGCTACAGGAGGCTGGAGCTCTGCCCTTGGAAGGGAACTGGGAGTTGGACAGATGAACAAAGGCACAATCGTAGGAGGGGGAATTGGCTGGAAAACACAGAAGCTCTAAACATGCCAATCACGTCGAGACCGCAATGGCTCATTTCGGAGGGAAGACACTGATCTCCACTCTGGGAATTGTCCTGCGAGTGGCAAGAGAAACAGGGGAGCTAATGAAGGGCTACAAAGGAGTTTAACAAGCCTGCGACTGCCTTGGACTCCATTCAGCTCAAAGCTCAAACCAGCCACAAGCAGGAGGAAGCGCGTTAACTCTGCAGTTACTGCTGCACTTGGAGCCTCTTTAGATCCCACGGAACTGGTCAGAACTGGACGGGAAAACCTGCCCTGATCCACAGGGATTGATGCCGAGACACAAAGGAGGGACCAAGAAGCGTAAGAGGAGCCGTATCAAAGCAGCGTGCGAGACGCGACTGGAGCAGGAACGACCGGAGCGCTGCCGCTTCAGCTTTCTCCCTGAACGTCTTCAGGGGGAGCGTGAGGAGATCCCCCGCTGCCGCCTCTTCCGTCGGTTCAACACCCTCCTGCTAACGTGAAAATCCGCCCCGCTCAACGCCGCGACGGCCGCAAGCCCCGCGCCCACCCTGCCTGACCGACACCTTCCCGGCAAGGCCACAGGTTGCGGGAACGACCTCGCCGCGACCCCCGCCAGGAGCAGCGGCAGCCCGCAGAGCTGACGGCGCATCTGCCGGAGCGAAGGGAGAAAAAATCCTGGTTCCGCCGCGGGCCGCCCTTACCCCGGGGCTGCCGGGACGTTTTGCGGGGCTGGCTTTGGGGCTGCTGGGCTCGCCCGGCGGGAGGACACCCCCCACCCCCAAAGCGGGGCGACCCCCGAGCGGTGCCGGGCGATCCCCAGCGGAACCTCCCTGCCTTCTTCCCCCGGGGCGGGTGGCGGCAAACCTCCGCCCAAACACGGATGCCCACGCTGGCAGCGGCGACCCCACCCGGGACGAGAAGCTCGGCGGGAGCTTACCTGCCAGGATGGCCTTGCCGGGGTGGGTGAGCTTGGCTTTGCCGGCGGGGGCGGCGGCGGCCAGGCGGCGGGGCGCGGCGGGGGCGGGCATGGCCGCGCTGCGCCGCGGCTCCCTGCGCTGCCCGGCGGCGGCGGCGGCGGCGGCGACCGGCTCCGTATTTCAGGGCCGCGCCCGCGGAGGGGCGGCCCCGGCGGCGTCACATCCTCACGCCGCGGGGCGGGGATCCCGGGGCTCGGCCTCCGCCGGGAGGGAGAGGGAGGGAAGAAAAAGAAAAAAGACCAAAAAAAAAAAAATAAAGAAGGAAGAGGGCAGCCGAGAGGAGGCAGCGTGACCCGGGTTGTGCCCGGCCGTGGTGATTTGTCACCATGCTGCTCCCGGAAAACACCCACGCAACGTGCGGGGAGATGCCAGCCTCTGCCAGACCCACGCGTGGGGCACAGGGGCTTGGCCAACGCTGCCTTCGTCCCTCCGAACAACGGCAAGGGAGCAGCCCCCACCCCCGGCACACGCTTGGGCCAGGATTAGCTGTCAAAAGCTCGGTCGGTAAGATGTGCACAATGGTTCGGCGAGGGTAGGGTTCGGTCTTCGCTGGTCCGAGTGTGCCTCAAATGGGTGGGTTAGCTCCTCTCGTGGGCTTTGCTTGAATCATTGATGGGGAGGGTAGCAATCATATCTGAACGCCTAACCGTTGTAAGCAGATGAGAAACCAAAACATTCTCAAATTAAAAGAGGGTCCATGAGTGCACAGATACTTTGGGTTTGGGTCAGATAATGGTGAGGTTTTGGGGGGGGGATTTCCTATCTATTACTCCTAAATAATTAGGCTGTGCAAATCACACCACTACTTACTTTTGCTTTATCTGCAGACAGAGGAAGACAGCCCTTCATTAACTTATGTCTGAAAGCTGTATTTAACAGGAATGCTGGGGAGAGAAACCAACGCTGTTTTCATTTCTGTCCAGGATTTCACAGAAAGCAGGGAATGCTGGAGCTGGACTCCGGAGCTGTGTTCTCCCTTACACCTGGAGCAGCCACCCTATTCCAAAGAGGCAACATTTTGTGTAAGAAATCTCCCCCAGCCACGTGTAGAGCACATTCCTGTCGGGACTTGCTATGTGTGCGCTTTGTGACATGATTTTTGTTCAACAAGACTCAGCAATCGGGCTGCTGGATTCCGGCTGCCAGCCTCATCTGAAAGGGAATGCCGCAGCTACAGCACAGTGATGCAGCTGTGGGTTCATGGCTAAACCAGCTGCAGAAAAACCATTTGGGAAACTGAAGCACCTTTATTCCGCCAGGACTAAAAGCAAACTGATGTGTACTTGCAGTGCAGAACTCTTCCCCAGATGGTGCCAGAACTATATGTGATTTCAGAACAGACTTAAGACAGTCACAGAGGCAAGTCCATTGAGGGGGTCCCATGTCAAGTCTAAGGCCACCCACCTTCAGCACAGGGAAGTAAGAGGAAAAAAACCAACACGTGAAGGGTACACAGAAGGAATGAAGTCTCACAGTCCCACTCACAGATGCAGAGCAGCTACTTAGCGCTCAGGTTAGCAGTACTAGAATGGCAAAAATAAGACAAATCCTTTCAAAGATAGTAAACAAATGGAAATGCATTTGGATTTCTGATTAATCTCTGCAAATCCTCACTACCTTTGCATAAAATTATCGTAACATTCATGTATACTTACAGACATGTATACGTACTGCTGCGAGGCCATGATTAACCTCACAACAAACACTGGCTCTTATAGATTCCCAAATAAAGTCAGAAAGGCCTTGTGCACAATCTCATCCTGTCCAAGAAAATACTACGCCACATGCTTAATTCTCATTAGCCTCAATAGGATTCACAACAGTGCTTACTTTGCTGAACAGGGAAAGGATTATTCATATTTAATCGCATGCAGATTGCAAGCCATCTCAACTTGACCTCCAAGAAGCTCCTAACAACACTTGTCAGCAGAAAGCCTGACAGAGAAGAGCATCTAAGGAAGATAAGCAACCCCTGAAATACCAGAGACTGCAAAAGATGCATTTTAAATCCCATAAGCAACTTATGTGAAAGTAAAGACTTGACCAGACTCGCATGGTCAAGAGCATCTCCTAGGAAATGGGTGGTCAAAGCATAAAACAGCAGCTACTATTATGGACAGGATATTAAGTCCTCTACCCTACTGCTCTCACTTCAGGAATTTTCATGGAAACAAGCCCCTGACAGTCTCAGCCCATTTCCCATGCTGGTGGCTGGTGCTTGTTTCTGCTACCATAGAAAGATAGGAAAATTGTGAAATACATAGTCAGGTGCTATTGCAGCCTGCACACCTTGTGGCACCCCTCCAGGCCCTAATAATCAGAATTAAAGAGAGAAAGCAACTTCCATGGTTATTATTTTTTTTTTTTAAACACAAACATTGATTGCAGACAGAGCTTTCCGGATCCTAGGAAGCACAAAAACAGTGACCACACTTGATCAGTTCCAACCTACTCCTCCCTTGCTGCTCCCCAAAATGATTTTTTTTTTTGTTTAAATTGGCACAACTTGATGCACCCAGCAGCACACCATCGTTTCAGAGACCGTAAGTGGTCAATATAGGGCACACAAACTTCCCATTATATGCCCTTGAAACAGAGAATCTCTTCATTTCACTAAAGAGCTATATTATCTGAATTGTTACAACTCATCAACTACTACAAACCTTTCCACGTGTTATTAATCCACATCACTTGGGGTCTTACGGTAAAATAGGAAAACTCATTTCCTCTTGGGTTCCCCGACAAGAACAAATGATTCCTTTATGTGTAACAGATCCTGCGCATAACGGGCTTCATTAAGAAGTGATCATATTGCAGGTTTGAGTCAACATTTCCCCGGCTTTCAAGTTTGCGCAGCAGGAGCTACTGTGACTATAAGGAAGATGATGCTATTCCAGAACAACTTGCATGATTCCCACTTGAGCACATGTGCAAAAAGAGCTCCTGTTGATACTCAAGATTATTCCCTGAGATTACCAAGACTGAGCCTCTCAAGACCCCAACAGAAGTCCCTGTTATATTAACATTTGAGTGGGCCTGACTCATCTCAGAAGAGGACTGAAATCCATGTACTGTGTACGGTATTTACAGGTTATCATTCTGCTACTAGACCTCGGTCACGCTTCCCTCACAGCATGATATATTACTGAAAGAACTACTCCAGCTGACAAGTCCTGTTAGCAGTTTACCCTAGATGAGACCATTTCCCCACACTCTATCTGAAAACAAGAACGTGTCTTCCCAAGGGAAAGAAATTAAAAGATTTACTAACCACCCCTTCCCACTTGAATCCACTCCTAGCTTCCCGGCTGGATAACCAACACTTTAGGAATTTGTGCTTTGCATAATATTGGAGATCTCATCACTGTGGAAAAGAACATACCAGATAACTTCGTAATTCCTTCCTTTCATAACCACTAGGGGGAAAAGGAGAAATACAGATTTTTAGGTGAAGATATTTTAAAGTCTGGATTAAAACCACAGCAGACAAAAAAGAAAAAAAAATCTCCCTGAGTCACTGAACCATGCAGGAGAATGCATGACTGAATAAACTCAGAATTTGACTCAAGAGTTTTAAAATTCTGACACATAAAAGCAAGACAAGACTTGCCCTTCACTGACTGTATTTCAAATTCATACCATCTTAACACTTAAAAGCTGGCAACTTCATAGTCTATTTTAGCTTGGAAGAAAACAGATGGATTTTGCTAGCTTCCTGAAAGATCTCAAAGGCTCTAGGCTGAAAGATCTGGACTGAAACACAGACCTATGCTAACAATTTTGCAGCATTTTATTAGTAAAACATGAGTCGGGATCTGTCATTACCTTTGGAAAGATGCCCACAGAAAACACATAGTGTTGAAAAACAAGAAAGCTATACTTGCAATAAACTCTTTGAAGGCTGAATGCTTGCTGAAGTAAGAGATGTAGCAGAATAAAGACTCCAGATCCATTAAGCTGAACTGGTGCACCTGCAGGTTGCTGTAGCAAGTGTTAATTCATTTGGCAAACCACAACCTCATTACAGACCAGTGTCACAAAGAACTCTGGTGTCATTAAGCATTTTCCAGCCTTACATTCCATAATATTTTATCACAAATTCAAGATGCCCCAACTTTACTTTGTGGGAACAAATGAAATTGAAGCAGTCCTGGGGTACTCTGTAAAGCAAAAAAAGAAATACAGTCAGCTCAGGACCAAGTGACAAGCCAAACCATGTACAGCAGAACAGGAAGGACCCAGAAAGACTGAAAGAAGTTCTACCGATGAGAAATACGCCCTGTCACAAGGTAGTACACACACTGTCTAAACTGCTTGTTATGGGATCCTGGTACATGCAGTGCTACTTGTTCCAAGATTTGCAAGATTTCTAGCCTCATTTTTTTTCAGTACAAATTGCATCTACTGTCGTGCTGGTTTAATCACACTAAGTTTCTCAGCGGCCAAGTTCTAGCCTGCCAATTAAAATGTCACACGTTGAAGCATGAACATTAACTACACAGCAGTTGAACAGTCAGCTTTGCCCGCGTATATCATACGTGCCCAAGTACAAAGTTATCCACGCTCATCTAAGTGGGCATCAGACAACAAAGGATTTGTTTGTCAGTTTTAGAGTTCAAAAAACAGAAGGAATCTTTTATGCTTCTGAGTAACTGTTGCTGGTTTTGCTAGGGAAGAAAAGTTGTTCCTTGTTTTACACAGCCTTATTAAGGGATCCATGTCATGTTGTAAGTGCCAGCTCTCAGCACTGCAGTTACTAAAAAAAGAAGCTATTAAATCAAAATTAAGTTTTGGACCTTATAGTTACTACTGTCTTTCCTGTATGATTCCCATAATTTGTACAAACTTGAATAGGCTTCATCTGCCTATAATTCTTATTTCTTAGGGAGCAAAATGACTTGGAAACATTTTCTTCTGCTATGCTACCATTTAATTATAGAGCCCCCAAAAGGGGGGAAGGGAAATAGAAGTCTTGTAAAATACCACAATATAATGTAGCCAATAAGAAACAGAATTTACCCCAGCAACGCAGGCCTCCTAAGCTTAATTCCTCCCAAGTTTAGGGGGCTGGCTTATCTGGCCCAACAGAGCAGACAGCAGCAGCAGCCTCCACCAGAATTCTGCTTCTAACAGCAACTTTGTTAGACATTCTTCCTCCCCTTTCACTTGGTGTTTGTACCAGGAGAAACCAGTAACCCTTAAAGATGCAAGGGAGCAAAGGATAGCGTAAGGAGCTCAAGTACTAGCACAGAGTTAGCAGCTGAATGCAGATCAGAATTTTATGCCAAGACGAGCACTTGTCCTTGCAGTCATTTGTGGAGAGATCAGTTTCCACCTAGCACACAAGACATTAAAGCAGCTGGACAGCAATGCTCATCAATGGCTTGTCATCTCTGATGCCAGATCTGTAGTTGCCTGGTTTCCCAGATTGGGGAAAATTCCCCTAAGGTCTGACAAATAGCAAGAGCTACTACAGAATGAAATACATACTTGGTTTCTCACAGTAAAAGCCTAAGATGGTAAAAGCCTGTATATAGTAAGTTCAAGCAAGTTACTGTTTGACAGTATCATAAGCCCAGAACGCTGCAGTCTCCAGATGCTGCACTCTGCAGCATATTCTGCATGCACAGATCATTTTACATGATAGCACTAGCCCCATCTCACTGAAGTGGTGGGAATTAGCGAGAAGCTTCATTTTAAAGGAGTGTTTCTGTAAAATGATCTTATCCAAGTTTTCAAAAATTTGGATGGACACTACAACTTCATAAACTGGATTAAATCCTCCACTTAACCCACTAAAAGAGGGGTTATTTCCTGCTGAGAATTACTTAACTGTTAAAGACACAGGAGTTTGTTCCACATTTTAGGTACAGCTGCACAAAGTATATGTTTTTGGATGCATTTTAGAATGCAAGATCACAAAATTTATGAAAGCCATTATACTTAGCAAGAGCTTAAGATACCAAGAGAGCAACTAAAGCAAGACTATTCATCAGAGCTGGCAGCTTTGCTTTCCTTGAGAACTCAGTCATTCCTGTAATTAGATTTCTAGACTGAAGCTATTAAGGATCCCCAGGCTAGCTCAATTCTCTACAGGTCATGAGCTGTTGTAGTACTTAATCTAGCAGTTTACTGTGTATTCCACCATCAGCTGGTAGTTGTTGCTATAAAGTCATAGTAAATTTTTAAGTTGAGAGGAAGTAAACTCCTACAGTTACACTAATCCTAGAGCTGGTCTTCAGTTCCAGCTGACTTATCCAAATTCCTTTCAACCCACAAAGAACTGGTTATGAAATATAAGTACCCTTTGTCTGGAAAATAGTGTGCTACCTGGCTAATTCCTGTTAGGAATAAGTCTGGACAGAGTGCAGATTTGCTTGAACTCATTAGCTGCTCAGTATTTCAAGCTGAGCCACTGAGTGCTGATCAGTACAAAACTGAGGTTATTATGTTACATCAACACTTGGAGCATTCTGGCCTGTATCAGGAAGGTTGACACCGCATCTCTTTGCCACTGCTATCACAGTGTGCTAACCGAGGGAGACAATGTACTAGTTAGAATTGTGCCAAAGCATAGTCTGCTGTTAGTGATTTCACAATGCTGGCAGTCTCCACTGGTTGGCATTGAAAGATGCTTTGCCCTGTTCAAGTAGAATTCAGTATGAAAAGGTGTAGCTTGCCACTACCACTGCTGTATTAATGTGTTTTAGTGGAGAAGACACTAACTGCAGCATCTCCCTCAGCACAGAACAGTCCTGTGAATGAAGTCATATAAGCATGTGACTGCCTCCTGCAGCATGACTGCCACATGTGACAATATGTGCTGATGTGTCCAGTGAAGAGACCGCAACTCCCTTTTAAGTTAATTGCTAAGCCAGCCATGTTAGGTACTTCGGCACAAGTTTCTCTTTTCCTGCCTGGCAGCCTTGGTTGTCAGATTAAGAAACCTGATGCTATTAGTGGTAGTGTATTACTACTAACCAGTCCCCACCCCCCAAGATATTAAGACTAGAACCACACAGTGGATACTGCAGTTTTACATTTATAGTTGGACTTTTATAATATTCAAGATTAGCACAAGATTCATAACCATAAATTATACATTGTTATCTAAGTACATAAAACGTTAATGATACATGTATTTGAAGTGGCACAAAGTAATAATACATCCCTGTTGGCATTCTCAAAGAAAGAGGTGGGTGATGGACACGCTGTTGATACTACTGCAGCATAGCAGAACTGAGTCACTGCACCGTTAATTCAGGTGGTGCTGACTCTGCCCACCAGACAGGGTCAGAACATGGTGTGGCAGGAAGCCAATGCCAGAATCAGTTAAAGGTGCAAATAAAAAGTCAGGATTACGGCCCTCCCTACTGCCTCAATATTTTAGCAGTGTGTCCCGTCCCCCTCCCCAATCCTGACACTGTGCTCTTGCATCTCTAGTACTTTGGCAGCCCATGCACACTCCTATGTTCACTTGCCACACATAGCTGAGGTTTCCTTTAGTACCATTTAACGTCAGTAAGTAACATGCTCTCTTCTCGTTAAACAAAAAGGATCTGGGAAGTGTTTGCTCTCTGGCATGAGAAGATTTATTTTCTTCAAGTCTCAGATCTACTCCAGAAAATATAGAACAGACTCCAACAGCATTGAACCCCAACAGCATTATTGTCCAGAAAAGGAAACTTTCCCAATATTCCTCTAAACATTCAGAGCACGAATATTAGAAAGCCCATTTTCTTTTGCATGTAAGACTGCAAATAAAATGGGGTAGTCAGATGTACACAAGCTTTCAACAATTCATTATTAACGAGATGCTTCACTGAATTGTTAACAACCCTGCTACTTCAGTAGCTTCAGCTAAAGCTTTAACAACTTGGTGCCAGGCAATTTCCCAGCTGCCTTCAATGGGCTTTGCAAAAGAAAGAAAAATATGCTCTCTTCCCCCTGGCCTCAAGCAGTTATTGCTATATGAGTTAGTGAAATAGTGCCTTAACTTCAGACAAGAGTCTCACAATGTCATTAACAAAAGCTGCCTTTCAGAGGTTGAAATGTAACCGGACAATAATCAATAAATAAACAGTAACAGGCATCCCGTTGAAGTCTCCTCACTGAGCCGGGCAGCAAGTGTGTTCAGCCAACAGAAGGTCATCTGTGCCCTTAGGACCATTGTACACTTCTTGGAGAAGTTAAAAAGGGACGGGAAGGAAGAGAACAGAGACAGTGAAGGTCTGTCAGAGAGCTAGTTACATATTGAAACCATAAACAGGCGGCTGGGTGAATCCTGGTGCTGTGTATCCATATGGGAAGTTTGCCTGGGGAGGTACTGCACTGGGGCCTGCTGTTAACATCAACTGCTGGCCTAGAAAAGCATGAGAAAAAAAAGGTTAGTTTAAGAACCTCAGCTTCCTTAATGCTAGCTGTACTATGGGACAGGATTATGAGGCTTTAGCTAAAAATCAGCCACTGTGCAAGCACACACTAACAAGTCACACTATTACTCAACACACACCACAGAGTGGGCACCAAGGCCATCTGCTCTTGCTACCAGAAAGCTACAAAAGCAAGGCAGGACTCTGAAGGAAGATGAGTATCAGCTGATCTTGAGGGCAAGATAAACATGGCTTGTTTTGAAGAGACCATACTGAAAGCCAAACAAACTGATACTATTTAACCCATGCATGGTCAGGACTGAAAAGTAAAACAATTCAAGCAAATAGTTAGGTCTGTTAGGTCTCACAGTATGGAGAGTGCTGCAAAAGGCCTGAACATACCTTGACAGATTTGTCTTCATCACTAGGAGCACACATGCCTCATGCATATGTTAAATTCAGGTTAACATTTACATCAGACAGTGAACCAGTCACATCCTTCCCTTACCAGCCACTTCTAGGTGCTTGTTAGCAGAATACCTCTTCAGAAGGGCTTCTAAAATAGCAGCACACTTGAGGACAGCCATGTTTTTTTGGCTGCACATGTCTTAAAATGGGTGAGCTAGAAAGTCAGTCTGCCTTTCTACTTGGAAAAGCAGAAAGCAGACACACTCCTCTTAGACAGGAATAACAGGAGGAATTTGCATGCTCTGTAAGTTATTCCTGGGGTTGTGCACACCTTGGTATCCCCTGCCCTGTTACCATACTGAAAGACTATTCCTAAGCTAGAGTTCTGAGCCATGTAAGAGGAGCAATACTTTAGCTGAAGTACTTCAAGACTGAGATGTCACTTCAACAACCTATACAGTTAATCTAGCAGAGAGAACCATTTTACTACCTAGTTAAAACCAGTTTACTTTGACTAGAGGTAGTCATTTAAGTTACCTCCACAAAGAGAGACCAGAGTGACAATAGGTAATCAATTAAAACCAAGTCTTTCACCTACCAAATACTATTGGAGTGGGTTCAGTTACTTGTTCCTCTTCTTTTCTTAGGCTTTCAGAAGCATCAAGTTTATCCACCTACATTGAAGTGAACAGGAGATGTATGAAGGCTGTGTCTAGGAATTGCACCATCGTGTGAGGCTTTTCATGCCTGGTACCTTAGCTATCAAGTATTCCTTTTATTAGTCCAAGTTGGAGACTACAAAAGTCTGCATGTTCCCAGCAAGCTATGTTGTAGACCTGCCCTCCCAATTGCTTTAAGTTTATTGCAATAAACAATAGCTGTCAAATGCAGCCAAGATCATCATTACCTTCAAGTGAAACACTTTTTGGGGCCCTATTCTAGTCACTGTTAACTCTGTGACCCAGAAAACAAGCCCATCGTATCGTAGTTCCAAGCATTATCTCAAATGGGCCTAATCTACACTTACCTATTAACCTGCAATCCCTCTCCCCTTCAACGAGAGCACCCAGATATTTGCAAATATTCCAGACCCATGAAGTTTGATCTTATCTAGGACTACAGCCTAACCTGGGCTGCAGAGTACTGGTTTACCATATTAGTATTCACACAGACTCTTCTAAAGGAAACTCTAGAACCACCATGGAAAGTGGTCTAGTATTATCAGCTTTATACAGATCCCAGTGCTGTGCCAAATAAAGCTCTGTTCATGCTAAACACATTTGTGAAAGTGCTACAGTAATGCAGGAGCCCTGAACACAACTTTGAATTGGGAGTGGTGGGAGTAATCCAAGAAGGCAACAGTAGCTTCCTTCTCTCAGGTTTAACAAGTTGCATCTTCAGTAAGAGAACCATTGAAATTGAAGACTGCAAGGCATAAAAATCACACAGCTTCACATCCAGATACAGGCAGTACTAACATAGCCCAATGCCATATTTCAGCTGCTCCTCATCCTCCTTTCCCACTGCAAGAATCATATCTGGTCTGAGAAGTGATGCAAGAGGGGTCTCTATTATACTTTAGAGATGTTATCTAGATCTGGTGTTTAACAGTTTCCTGGGCTTTTTAAAGTCTGCAACTCAAAAACTTCAGTGGCAGTAGGTCTTTAACTGGTTCATTTATAGCTATCAGCCTAACAGCTCTTCAGGGTAACACTAAATATTGGTGCTACAAATGCTATCCATATTATTATGGATCAAAGCAATTGAGAGCTACCAGTTTCAAACTAGTTGTATGGCTCTACTTACAACCTGAAATTCCCACTCTCTCAGATTAGACTTTCCTCTTTAGTGCCCCTAAAGCATTAAGGAACTTTTTACAGAAGTGCAGTTACTCCCTCTGTTGGAGAACAGCAAGCATGCCCAGAGCTGACATCCTGAAGAAGGGACAAGAGCAGCTCTCCAGGAAAGCCTAAAACATCTGTCTGCTTTGCTGCCTAGAAGTGAAGTTGTTCAAAAGGTTTCCAAATGAGTGTCATCATATTTTGTGTGCCTGGCCCCTTCTGGGCCATAGGGTATTCTGTGCTTTAACACTTTTTTATGCATAAAAGATAGATAAGTTCTGGAAGATGTACATACCCCACTGATAAACTAGTCTATTCTTTTGTACTTTTGAAGTTAGTTACGTGACAATTTTAGACATACCACATTTATAAAGCCCATTCTCTAATTCCATGTTTTGCAGTTAATTCAGACTAAATTAGTTCCACTGTAAACCACTTTCACCATGCAGATTTTCCTTCTGGCAAGTTATCCCGTATTTAGTACATGTGATTACTTGTAAATCCAACCAGCAGTTTAAAAACCATTATTTTAGACCTAAGCCTCACATGGAAGAGTTCAGCTGAACTTGTGTGGCAAGCTTCTCCTCAGTGGAATACGAAGAGGAAGAAGCGTTTAAGATCTGTGCAAGTACTTTTATCATACTAACAGGCAAAAAGTTTACAGAACCTTTATGCTACTATTCAAACTCACCATGCCTGAAAAGATTGCACACTTCAGTAATTTACAGCATAACAAGCAATTTGCACTTAGAACACATCCTGTTATGTGGCAACTGCTTTTGTTTACTTAGGAACAATATCCTCTCTGCCACAAGATATCTATAATATAGCAAACAGGAGCCCAAACGCTCAAGCCCTCTTCAATCGCTTGCTTCCACTTCCCATGAAGAGGAGCAGAGTCTGGTTGGATTTTCAAGTTGCTTGTGAATAGTTAACCTTTTAGCATTAGCAAGTGAACAGAAAATGAGTTAGAGCTAAATTACACTGCTCTTCTGGCAGAAGCTACAGCTAGATTCCTGTAAAAGAAACCTAGGCTATCGAGGGACACAAATGAACACAAAGAGTTTGAAATCAGAGTGTCACCTTATAGAACAGCCCATCAACCTGCAAGAAAATTCAGAGGGGAATACTTAACATGACTTGATTAGAAGCAACCAGAAGCAGTCACTTTTAGATTACTCATTTTAATGAAGTTCTTTACTGCGATGTCCTATGCAACCCTAGAGCCTTCTAAGAAAGGATCTTAGCTTACTATCTTAGAGCTGTTTCAGGACAAGCATTTCAGAACCATACATGATCAGAATCTCTCTTCTCTCTTAATTGAGGACTAGCTATTGCTATCAGTATTGTACAGTCAGACTACACATTGGAAGTTCTGTTTTCCATTTAAAAAAAGAAGATCTTCAGCAGTCTACTCCTATGGCTGATGTAGGAATAGCATGTACTATTAGTTACTCAAAAGCTATGTTCTCCATAACAAGAAAACAGAGTACTTTTACAGTTACATGAAGTAAGAAGTGATACAGGTTGTCCTCATCAAGTTGTCAGTTTCATCAACTATGGAGCTGCTCTGAAAAGCATAGTTGCTTATGCCCACTGTTAAAAGCAAAAATTTAACTAGATCTCTTTCAGGTCCCAAGCCATCTATTTATAAGTTTTGCTAGCTAGCCTAAAGTTATTAAACCCACAGAACTTCACAGAAGACTTAGTCTATGAGGAACAACAATATTCCAAATACATGCAAAGAGCTCTGGTTTGCATAATGCTAATCATCCAGCAGACTAGAAGTCTTAACTTTTTAGCTTATGCAATACTCACTTTGGTAAGGTACTCTCTCATCACTTGGATGAAATAAGGCATTGCAAAGTCCATGATGTTATGCCTCCATGCCAACTCAAGGACTACATCTGGGTGCAGCAAGTCATAACATGTGAAAAGGCAGGCTGCAAAGCACTCCTGCTTGCCTTCTTCCAGGAACCACTGAAGCAGTTTCTCAGCTAGCTCTGCATCTTTGGACTCTGCAGCATACTGCATAGCATCCTACAGAAAAGAACAACAGTTAAGCTTGACCCTTGCCTGTTGGCATCTTGCTTTACACCTTATGCACATGTTACTGGTAGCTAGATAAGCCACGTATTTGGCATACCATGAAGTTAGTCTTTAACACCACACCAGGCATGTTCTGTAGGAGCCAAGCTACAGTACATACACTCAGTTAAGTCTTCTTATTTTGAGGCAACCCAGATACTTGTATGAACACTATCCAACAGGCTTTCCTTAGTATTTGAAGTGACCTGATGAGATTTTTTTGCTTAGTTTTGTAGCAGAGAGGATAAACAGTCTTTCTGGTATCCCATCTACCTCAACGTTAACTATTAAGGATTATCCAGAGCAGAAGAGATTATTGCATCAACTGCTTGCTATGTGGCAAGACAGAAAACTATTTGCCAGCTCTCCTACACAGTAGGCAAAAACTGGCCCATGTGAACTCACTGCAGGCTTGAAGACTATACCACTGTAATCATGTTTCATCTGTACTCTTACAAGGGCCTAAGTCTTCAGTTCTCTGGAAGACATTCCATACTGATACAGAAAACTGTACAGATGTCACTGATTGATATAGATAGATCTCCAAGTACAGGGGAACATTATGAAATTAGATTTAAGAAGTGAATATGAAATTGCAAACACTTCTGCTCTGAGAGTCTTTCCTTAAACTTCAAGTGAAGGGCTAAGGCTAATTAGAAATCCAAATTTGAAACTAACAAAACACATTCAGTATCTAGGAGATCTATGCTTCACAGATCATACTTCTTTTTGACAGTCTGGGAAACAAGCTGCATTAACTCACCTTATACAGACGGTCTTTCTTGCATAGCTCCACACTCTGTTTCCAGCGGTTGTTACCCTTATACAAGTATGCCGCAATACGCCTAAATTCAATTAGTTCATGCTTTTCCAGACGCTGAGCCAATGTTATGTTATCAAAGTTGTCATAGGCATCAATGGAAGCTCTCAAACCCTGTTTGAGAGAGAGATGTTACACATGCTTCCAGATGGTAGTAGGGCAAGAAATACAGTAGAGAAGCTTCTAAGCATGGTGCACAAATGCTTATGTTCTGCCAGCTGGATATTGGTACTATGGCTACAGCTTACCCTGCTTATTTTCATGCATCTCTCCAAAAGATAATTTTTAATAAAGCAAGATGCAAATTTGGTCATACTGACTTTACTTGACATAACATAAAAGCTAGTTACCTTTAAAAGACAAAGCATGTCTTCCAAATAGCAGCCAGTGGGGCCAGAAGCAAATCTGTTTACAGAAGTGTTGCCCAGTAGAGTACACACCTGATATTGACCTTTGTGAAGTCTGTTCTGAGAAAAACAACTGTGGCATCTGTTTTGCTTGCAAATCACAATGTCTCCAGACTCCTGCCCACAAAGGGTCTGATTCCACCCCCCACCACTGCATTGAAAAATTTATCTTCTACTCAAGGGAATTGCTCTGTGTCACCTGAGGA
Source organism: Buteo buteo (assembly GCF_964188355.1). Classification (NCBI taxonomy): domain Eukaryota; kingdom Metazoa; phylum Chordata; class Aves; order Accipitriformes; family Accipitridae; genus Buteo; species Buteo buteo. The sequence continues at coordinate 38,276,231 of NC_134181.1, read as the reverse complement.
ACAACTAAACTATGGCTTCTTTTTGTTGGAGAAAGAAGCATCCCTCAGGCCTAGCAATCTATTTTGTGGGGCTCACCTGGTAATCTTCCTCCTCTGTTAAAAGGTTGTTTAGAGCTTCATTAACTCCTTTGTTGTTGTGATTCTGGACTGAACGCAGATAAGGCTTTACTAGAAGTAGCTGATTAACCTGGAATTAAGACATTTCCAATACAAGATTAAGCATACCAATTCTGACACTTCATAATCCTGAAACAGGTTCCTACTTATTGCAAGAGTTTGTGCTTACTGTCAGGACCCTTCAGACAAAGCATCTTGTTTTGCCAGAAGTAAAATAAAATGGCTTCCTAGGCCAGCTATGCTAACTCTTCCAGTGTTTCCCATATCAAATCAGGATTGGGCTGCTTCTCAGTACTTTATAGTGGAGGCAAAGCTACTTGACAGATACCAACCCTTTTTTCCAGCCAGAGACTGGAGTGTTTTACCCTGAGCAAGATTTCTTCTTCATCTACTATGTCCCAAGCTCACCTTTGAGAAAAAATTGACTGTCCTGGTGTGATCCAGTCGTGGAGATAATACAAGCAGGAGATCGTTGATCAGCAGAGGTTTGTAGTCCAAGTAGAACTGCAAGGCTTTGTAGTACAGCTCCACATTGGCCACCTGCATGGTTAGACACTAGCTAGTAGTTCAAACACAAGTAAGCTTAAGGTGCTTAGCTCAGACCACTTAACTCGGCACAAAGTTTATCTGACAAATAAAAGCTGAAGTTTCCTTCTAGAGGTCAGAAGTGTTACACTTACGTGCAGAATTCTTATTCAATCTTATGACTGCTTCTTGTGCCATCTGCTTCCAGACAGTGAACTCACAAGCTACCAGGGGTAGTACAAACCAATTCTAACCCATCCACAGTTAAGACATCCTGGCACAGGTAGCCCACTACAGTTAATGTGACCATTTGTTGAACTCCTGAAGCCAGTAAGGGCTGTAGCCTTAACCAGTCTAAGTTGTTGCCTTGAAACCCATAAGACCAACAAGAATGCATTCAGTCTCAAATCTTGTCTAAACTATTCATCAATTCACTATTCTCTGCTGTATTCATGGGACTGCCCACCTCAATTCTGACACTGAAACAGCTGAAAACATTTGCAGAGATCTTTCAAGAACAGTTACAGCCTCAGACTAAGACAGCAGTCAGCTCAAAGGTATTAAGGAGGTTACGCCTCTTGCTTGTGACCTATGATCCTGAGCAGTCTCTGAAAACATTCTGTGCTAGCTGCTGCCACTCAACAGAATGTGCTGCACAGCAAAAACAGAGTATAAGATTAGATTAATTCTTCTGCTAAACTGATTGGAGGTTCTTTTAAGTACAGCAGGAAAACTGAGTAGTAGCTTAAGCAAACTCATTTTCTAAACAGCAATTCTATTGTACATTTTTGCCTCTGTTCTGAAAGAAACTTTCAACACTTTCAGTTAACTAGTTACTTACCTTAGCAATTATGTCTTTAAACTGCCCTTCTTTCCAGGCATCAGTGGGATGGTTCATCATAGTAATTATTGCATTGTCATACTCCTCATACTTGTCATAGAGGAATACAAGTTCTGCCCAGAGATGAGCCTGTTCTGCAGCTCTGAGCACCTGATAAAACAAAAAATACCAGTTTGATTCACTGACAGCTTCCCACCTGCACTTGCAGTGTAGCTACCCTACTGCATACCTTTGGAATATTAACTCTAGACCAGAAGAGCTCCAGGTGTTCCCTCATTTTCTGAGGCTTGAATTTAGAGTATAAGATGGCAAGTTCAGTAAACATTCCCATGTGAGCACGCTCTAGGCCCAAAGCAGCTTCCAAAAGGGCAATCAGTTCTTCAAAGTAGCCACGATCCTGGATATTAGGAAAATAAGGATTAATTGCAAATTCATGACCAACTGGCACTTTAAAGCTTGCTAAAATGCATATTTACTTAAATTCAATATGCTTTGATTTTCTCTCCAAATGAGAGTACTTAGATTTGCAAGACATGATTCCAGTGAGGTAACAGAATTGTAAAAGAAGGGATAGGGAAAGCTATCATCCTTCCATTTACTACAGAAAAAATGCATGCAGCTATTGGGAAATGGAGATGGAGGAAGAATAAATTTAAAGATCAGCCCCACACAGTATCGGGTTTTGTCTGTGACCACTTTACTAGCCCATACAAGTGTGCTGTCTAAAGTCTTCTAGGATATTAACAGTGATCTAACCTGATAATAACTGATCAGCTCTTCAAGTTCATCAGCATGGATGACTATGTGCAAGCCACAGATCTGTGCCAAGCGGAATTCTTTTCCATCCACACAGGCAAAGCATACCTGTAATGAGAGTTGGCAAATAGTCAGTCAACAAGAGAATACTGCAATGCTTCATCTCTTTATATTAAAGGGAAAGCTAATTAGCAAAGCTTTACCAAATTTGAGGCTTACGTACAGTTCCAAATAGATATTTCTATAATGCTAGTTCTAGAATTAACATCTCTGCCATTCATTTTACAGTGTTTTGAAATTAAGCTTTGTTATCTTGGACAAGAGGACAGCTTATAAATCTACAGACATACTTTGTAGCCAGAAACAGTTAGCAAGCTACTATCAGAGCTAAAACATGATCAGAAGCAACAGTACAGCACATTCTGCAAACCATTAATAAACACGTGTTTAAGTTACCTCTTTCCAAGTCCTTGTGCTGTTGGCTTTGCGGCCACTGTCCACTGCCGCCTGATACTCTCCAAGGTGCACCAAGGTAGATGCCAGGCGAGCAAAGTTAGATACGTTGTTATAGAGTAGTTTTGCTGCTTCATACATCCCCTCTTCATAACAGCGATCACCAACCTGGATTAGGAGTCCCAAGATAAACAAGGATAACAGCAAAAAATCAGAAGTCAGCTAAGCAGCAAGTCATTCACACACAGGAACTGTGGATCAAGACATACCTGTTGTATATGGGCATTATTAGGGCCACTAATAAACTCCTCCAGTTCTGACAGACGATTAGTTTTAGCCAAAGCAAAAATAAGTTCTGTCTCTACATAAGACTCTCTAGCCTTCTTCCTGGCCATCTGTAAGAACTTGACTAGGTCCTCCCAGTTATCTTGAAGAGAGAAAAGATATACAAGATCCTTTGTTTAGTCATTCTGTATTGCTCACCTTGCCCACCTTAGGAACAGTCTTCGCTCGTAGTCTTGAGGATCTCTTCCACCATGATACTAAGCCATCTGCATTTGAGTTAAGAAAGTCCCTGCTAAACACCACATCACCTTCATGTAAGGCTGAACTTCTTGCAACTATTATAGAATCCAGTTGGCAAGCAATTCTGCCACATACAGCTAAATAAATACATTATACTTGGCTATACTTGAAATAGTAACAGTCCAAATTATCTCCACAGGAAGGTCTATCTTTGGTGTAGCGACACAGACAAGCTTGTTAACAGGAATCCCACTAAACATTGATTCATCCATTCCACACACTGACTGCTCCCATTTCCTCTGAAACAGAATTCATAAGAATCCCTGCTGCTCAATGTAGATGCAATAACCTAGCTCATATCCAAACAATCTTAAGTTTGAGGATACTTTGCCTTACCATTTCTATTAGCTGCTTGAACAACCTCCATGTAGGCAGAAGGATCATCTGCCTTTATGTAGGAGTCAATGGCTTCTTTCACCAAGTCCTTCTGGAGCTGTGCTCTGGCTAGCTGGCTCCATACTGCTGGTTCATTACATCTCTCTGCAAATTCATAAGCACGGTCTAAGTTGCCAATGTGCTCAATCAGCACCTGTTTGAAATTGAAGTTGCAAGTTAAAAATCAAAGCTTTGTAACATTGTCCTTTCTAACAGAACTCTTTCTTCAAGTGTTCTGTGTAAGCAGTATGAAGCTAACTTCTTTTAGAACAGCCATTTCTGTCCATTGCAGTAGAGGTAGTCAGAATAAGACTCTTGTTGCTAATGTTTCTCCTCTGCCTTACAGAAGTCAATGCTGGCCTACAGATAATGCCTAGTAGCATTTGGTTCTCCTACACCTTTCAAGTAGGAGTCTCCAAAGTAGCCACATGATTCAAATCCAGTGCACACACCCCAAGCGTACAGTGCAACTTCGCAAAATTTTGATTACTCTGACCAGACCAGTCTCTGAAGTCATTATTTTGACTCTGTTTTGCTATTCTTCGCACATAATCCCACTTCTCCCTGAAACTTGGTATCATATGGGAACTCTACTCAAGTCTCAATGATTTAAGTGACAATCACCCCTTGAGAATCAATGTAACAGTACACTCCCCATTCTCTTCATTACTAGCATTCTACACCTTCATGCAGGAACTACACCTCACCTGAATTGCTGAAGTATTAACATCAAATTTTCTGAATATAGCAAATGCTTCTTCATATAGCTCATTACTGATGGCAATGTTTGCAATATCTGGGGCATCATAGTTATCCAGCCGATTGATGTATTCCATCACACGAGTGCGGTCAGCCTTAATGGCAGTCAGGATCAGCAGATTCTGGAGATTCCTTTGGTTAACAGAAGGCATAGGCTGTAAGCAGTGCATGGTAACACCTACTTAAGTGACATATTATACATGCAAAAAAATACACCCACTTGCTGTCACTAGCAACAACCTTTCAACCCCAGATTGAGAAGCACTGATATTCGCCTTCCAAAAAGAAAAGGCTTATCAATATCAGTGTTCTCTTAACACATCACTGTTAACTGCATAGTGTGAACTAGCTCTGTTCTTAAAGCACAGAGCACTTCAAATTTTGCTTTTTCACCTCATTCTACACATTTAAGAGTGCTTGGGTCCTGCAACCAAGAGACCCACAAATAACTTTGGTCACTTCAACCTAAACAAAGACACTGAATAGGCTAAACTTGTGGACAAAGCTCTCCTCTTACCTGTGTTCACTGAATACAGAATTATCCAAGACAATTTTTTCCAATAACTCAATCAATTCATTAGGCAGGTCAGCTGTCATGAAAGCTTTCACAGTTACAGAAACTTCCTCTGGATCCTGTGTCTCTGATAAAGCTGTTTGGACAACCTGGATTTGAAGGCAGGAGAGTATTAAGTGTTTTCCCCAAATGAGATAATTGCCAACATATTCCAGTGAACTACAAATTAAGGCCTCAGAACTTTGAGAGTATTTTGTCATAAACAGCAAGAGCAAGCTACTTCTATACAGGACATAGCTATTAAAAGTCACACCTTCTGTCTGTGTAGGGAGCAAATTCACCAAAGGTAGGTCACTCCACAGGACAGAAATGATGTCTTACTGGTAACTAGATTTTCTCACCATGAAGGTCAGAATTAATACCTGCCACTCAAACTCTTAGAAATTTCTATATGGTTGAGATGGGGCCTTAAGGGACCTTGTGGTAAAACCAGCTACTTTAATGCTCCATAATGTTTCTGAGACATCCTGAGGTCTCCTCATACTGAAAATTTAGCCTTTGTGCTGTACCTGGTCAATAAGCTGCCGCCTGAATGGGTTGTTTTCTTCCAGAACATTTGCCCAGAGCTCAGGGTCCTTCCTGCGCACCAGATAGCGAGCCTCACTTTTAAACAGTGAGTTCTCATTGCAGACCTGAAGAAGAAGTTACAAGTATTAGCATTAATATCAAGGGTCAGTAACACAAGACAGGTTTAGCTAGCTATGAATCAGACAGTCTAGAAGACTGACTAGAACTAATTGCTGACCAATGCTAAATGCCACAGACAAGTTCTTACCCAACCTCTGATCTGGAAGGCTCATGGAGAAGGTCTCCAGCAGAATTTCTATAGCTTCTCTTGGTTTTGCCCGACACACAAATACTGTGACAGTGGCTTCACAGTAACTATTTGCTTCTGTTTGAAGTGAAGACCTGCAGAAGCCTGAAGAACTTAAGTTTTAAATCTAGAAAGGGAGCCACTTGCCTGGGCAGCGTTAAGGAGTGAACTGAGGAACGGTGCTGGTGTTTAAAGCTAGAAATAGGTTACAGATTTGGTGTCATTAGCTTTACACTGGAAGTGTGCAGAGTAGCAAGTGCTTGGATTCCCCTGTTAAAATGTTAAGGGTATAGAATAAATGTGAAATCTCCAATAAAAGTGCAGCAAGGAAGAGTTATGAGTTATGATCCTATTAGTACCACTAGCTTCAATTTCAAACTACAAGAGTAGAAACCTGAAGGTGTACTCCATCTTCTACCAACAGGTCATGCTTTGTTAGTATCCACATTAGCTCTTGGAATCTCAGGTACTTTGCTGTAAACAAATTAGTAGTCACACAAATTTGCTTTATATTTTACATCTATTAGTTGCAGGAGTTGAGCCCTCTTCTAGGAGGCAACAAGGTCTCAAGAATAATTCTTACACAAGGAAGATCTTTTCTCCACAACCAGAAACACCTGCTCAGAACATCAGTTCAAGGAAGAAACTGTTACTGGCAGAGGTTTTTTTTTTATGGTTAGCCAGAACATTAAAGCATATCCTAGTAAAGTCAACAGCTCGGACCCACCTTCATACCCTGAAATAAAGAGTGCTAAATATATCCAGATTTTTATTTTTTTTTTTTACAGCTATAGAGGAGGTATTACTTCAAAAATAGCTGCTTCAGTCTGGAAAGTCATCCACTTTCAACAGGAAGCCTAGATTATAGCACCATTTTAACACTCACAGGGTAGGCCTTACCAGGGAACAGCATTTACTTTTCAAACCAGGTAAAACAGGCTAGTTCTTAGCCCTACACAGCTGACATTCTTTGCATATACTAGTGCAAAAGTGCAGGTAGAGGAGAATGTTTTCTTTCTCAACAGTCACAAGCACTACAATCTGGCATTAAACTCTGGTGTTCAGTGTGAAATTAGGATGTGTTTGGAGAACCCTGGGAATTTCACTTGCCCTTGAACTTCCAAGGGAGGTTCTAGGAATCAACAAGCTTAAGATAGGAGAGGAATGCTATCGGAGTAAGTCCTTACAGTTTGACTGTCAACATTTCTTTTCCTCATTTCTAGTTACGCATTGGAGCAACTCTCAGAGTCAACAATAAGGGAAAATTACAAGCCCCATTCTAGTTGCAGGAAAGCTTTTCTTCCTACTGTAGAGTCAAGCTAGATGAGAGCCTGTCCCTTCTGCTGATCAAGTGCTCAAGGCTCAAAAAAATCATATTAACAAAGGTTTAATAGTAGGCATATTCATTAACTAGGCCCAATAAAAAGTTTAATTTTGAGCAGAATGAGCAGATGAAAGGACATGAATGGTACCCTACAGTTGCAGAGTTATATAATTTTAGTTTGGACATATAGCATAAGAGTTCTTCTCATCAGCATGAAGGTTACTGTCTCCATATAGAAGAATCCTGCCTACCTCAACTCCTGAGTGAGACTGCAAGACAAGATTCTGCAAGTGTTAAGACAAAGAGCCAGCTAGGCTTCCACTTCAGGCAGCAAGTAGTTCTTTAACATGTTTATAAATGCAGTTTTGCTAACCTTTATGAGTTCCAGATCACATTGCCCCCTCTCATAAGCAACGCAGGCCAGATGAGGGTCCCTCTTTTCACAGTATTTGCCAACTACCCGGCTGTCATAGTAAGGATTCTCACGAAGGAACCGCTCTGGATTATTATTACTGTCAATGTAGATTTTGGCCAAGGCATTATGAGTTGCAGGTTCTTCACAGCCTTCATGAATCCTTGATTCAAGCCACGGCAACAGCAGCTTAAGCCTTTGAAGAAGCAAATATTTTAGGTTTATAAGTCAGATTGAGGTATGCTTGACAGCTACCCATTAATACCTTGCCTTCCCTTCAAGCTAATCTGCTGGTCAGACTTAAAAGCAGACTGAGACCAGCCAGTTATTTTTAATGAGTATTAAATGAGTAGAGGCCAGATCTGCAGTTTAACATCAGGTACGGTTGCAGATGGCACTAGTTTTGCAGTCTTTCAACTCCTGTTCTATTAGCTGGCTCTTCACACTTAAAACCATTTGCTTATTTTACAGGTACCTACAAACTAATTACACAAGCTGCTGTGTGCCTTCAACAAGACTGTCAAGACAGTTTTATCCAGATTTACTCCAAAGGCACATCCTATGGTTGGCTGTACAGGAAGTGTTCAAAAGCCATGTTACTCATCATGTAGTGCTGTCAGGCATTCGTATATGGCCCAAGTAATCAAGAGACTGACTAGCAAATCTAAGCTGCTTTTCTATAAAGAAACATAAAACAGTATTAGTATTGTATCATTCAACAAAACTGCACCCAATTCAATTTGAGTGTATACCATGGTCAGGAAAACCCAACACTCGTGTCTACAGATGCATTTTCATTACCTATTTCTTTTTTCCACTTCAGCCACCAGCTCATCTGTTGAGAACTGGCCTCTAACCACCATGATCAAGTTCTTAATGACATCTTCAGAACAATCCACATCAAGAAGCCCTCCAACCACCGCTGGTATACGGCTAGGATTCACCTAGAATAAACCCCCATCATTAAAATTAGTTATTAGCATTACTAATAACCCACCCCAGTCTTCCACATGGGGAAGTTCTTGTTAACAATTTAAACTATGCTTTAGAGTAATGAATTTTAAGTTACTAACACATTTTTATATACATTCCAGGAAAAACTACACTTATAGGTTTATAATAGACAAAAGGCTTATTGAAGAGCCTCTGCACTAAAAGTACAGGCATAAAAAGACATAGCAGATTCTGCATTAGTCTAGTGAAAGGTTAAGTTCCTTCTAAGGAAGGAAAGAGCAAGAGCTTAAAACTGGATTCCCCTTACCTTCTGTACATAGATCTCTATATACTTCTGCAGATTATTGCGATATAAGTAGAGCACCAGGTCATGAACAAAGTCAAATCGATCACAGACAATGATCAGAGGAAGCTGGTCAGTGAGCTTTGCCTCCTGTATTTTGTGCAAAAAAAAAGTAAGCAACCACCATTTGTTGAAGTGTTTTCAAAGCAGGAAAGTCTGGCCAAGTTCCCTTAGCACTAGAAGTCACAATACATACAAATTTAAGACTGCCAAGCAGACAATTGACTTCAAAAGGAAATTACCCACTATGAATACCATGTGGCCAGTCTATCAGTTGAGTTTTAAGTTTAAGCTCTTCATGAAGTGCCAACATCTCTAGCTTCAAATTGACTATCAATTCACATATCAATTCAGAAGACAGTTGCTGGGCCAAGAACTTAACAGTGCAAAATGAAGTGGCATTAAAATCCCATTTTACCAGACACAACGCACGTGAAGTATTGTAGTATAGCTTGACTCCAGCTTAACAAGCTTTGTCTTGCCAATACCCTTGATAAAGCTCCTTCTGAATACTTCAGCATAGTCTTTCCTTCTGCCAGCCTAGATTCACCTACTGGTAGGTGACAACATACTCATGAGTCTGGTGCAAGTTATATCATACAGGCTAATTTTAAAGGAATGGTGAAGTTGGGATTTTTTTTCCCAGAGGTAGTCTAAACAGGACCTATTATATGCCTGGAATAGGATCAGATTCCTATTCCAGCTACACAGTAGACTACTCACAGCCATGCCAGCTAAACCTTGAGTTAGTATTTCCCTCCATTAGAAGGCCGTAGTTCTGCTGCTAAGCAAAACATACAGAGGACTGGTCAATCCATTGGACAGAATACTTACCTTCAGAAAGTTTTTCACCCGTTCTGGGTTATAGCAGTTACTTTCACGGCAGATTCTTTCCACTTCCTTTATCTGACCAGTCTTGCAAGCTGCCTGGATGTACTTGAAATGAACATCTGGATCCTGGCTGAAGTTTACAATGGAACCCAAGAAATAGAACAGTCCTAGAAAGAGTCACATGTTTTTAACATAGTTAGAAAGGTAAGTGAAGCAAGTGCAGACTTTCATGGGCTTCAGCTTGTGACTTGGTTCAACCCTGCTGAGAAAGTAGCTTTCATTCAACTGCAGGAAAAAAATCAGAAGGAATTTTTCCCCTCTTTCAGGTTTCATCTTTCTTTCTGATCTTTACTCAAGAGGGTTAAGAAACCATCTAGTACAAAGCTACCCCTAGGGCTCACTTTGATAAATGCATTCTAAGGTCCAGCCATGTGACAAGTACCTCTCCCATAAAAGCTACAATCCTTACTATTAGCTTCAATCAAGTAGTGCTTCCAAGTAAGCTGCTTCCCTCTAATACTGTACCTTCATAGCTTTTGAAAGATTCAAAAAGCTCCACAAGAGACTGGGTACCAAGCTGCTCATGGTATTTAGAAGCAACTTGTACACAGAGTTGTAGGTTTTGCCTAATGTTGGCTGACAGCATGGCACGCAAACACTCCACAGAGTCTTCAACTGAGAGAGAGCCAAAGAAGTTCACAAGCCACTGCAAAGAGAGAAGTTTTACTCAGTAACTTATACAGGATTTGACTTCTAAAATGTGGCAGCTAGACAGAGTTTCTACCCCAGCTACTAGAGAGAATTCTTCCATGTGCTAAGACCAAAGACTTAAAAAGAAACACATTCACCATCTTTACAACTACAAAACACAGTTTGGAAGCAAGATTTGAAATGCCCACCTGGGAAACTGAGGTCAGATTTAAGCCATCAAAAGTATAGATTACAGTTTAATCATTAGCTAGACAAGTGTTCTTGAATCACAGCTGCATGTGCTACTTTGCTACCTACAAACCACCTTATAGCAGCTGCAGGGATTTTTAGCAGCTAAAAAGTGCTAAAGAGTGTTCATGTATTTAAGCTCCCACTTTCTTACTCTGTAAGACAGACTTACCTCAGGATTCAAGAGGTGAGTATGAACAACAGCACGTTTAATATCATAGAGATCCGTGTAGTGTTCCAAAGCTCGCTGGAGCAAGCCTGCCTTCTCACACAACTGGGCAATATGAGCACGATCATAGTGTGTAAACATTTGGTTTCCAAGAATGGCATCTGCAACCTAGGAGGTTACATTTCATATTCAGACTGTCAGAGAATCACCACAGCTCAGCCTGAAGGTTATTGAAGAGTCACAGCACTGACTCATTATTAGTCTCTGATGTTGCTTAACTACTTATGGCTATCAGTATCAGACATCATATTCTTGTGCAAGCCTACCACTGTCTCTCCTTCACTTTTTTGAGGAACTAGGTTAAGAGATCTTACCTGTGGGGCATGAATCAAATTCATTTCCAGGAGACGAGTCTGAAGGTGGCCTTCTGCAGGGCGGTTATTTTTCAGGGCATCCAACAGAAAGGACGTGCACTGCTGAATAAGACTGTTCTCCATGAACACATCCACAATCTGTTGAGATCAGTCAAGTTAGAGAAGGGGGTCTATATACATACATGCACATTTACCTGTATATACTAGTGGCCTGGCTAGAAAGGCAGCTCATCACAGCACCTAGCATGCTGTATTCCCTTTGTTGTCACAGGATTGCTACCATGGTAATAGAGACAAGTTTCACGCCGTTTTCTTTTTCTCTAGAATGTAAGCAGCACATTACTTTAAGCTATTGTGCCAGATTTTGCCACCCACTCTAATCTTAACACAGCATGCAAATCCCATCCCTTCTCTCTTGTTGAAGTAGTTGCTACAAGAAAAGCCAAGACTTTTTCTAAGTAACTTCTATTATTTATTAATGTAAATTGTTGCCTTATTTCTCTGTCCATTTAACCAGAAATGGCCACTGGCAGCCAGCACTTGACTTTGTTTGCCTTCCTGTAAATTCTCTGCATGGGAAGAGTTAGTGTATGCTCCATTAACACCAATAGTAGGACAGCAACACTATTGCTTAGACTAAGACTGGGGCAGATTCATTATCAATATTACAGTAATAAGCCAGAAAGCTTCCACAAGAACTTGAGAGCACACTTGCCTCAAGACTTAATGGTAACCAAACTTGGTTAAAGTGACTAAACTATTCTAGTCAAGTCAACTAGAGACCTGAACTGGCCTTACCAGTCACCAAAATGGTACTATGCTATTACCTCTGTCTAGAAAGAGACCAGTACTCTTGTTGTAGGCATCACCTGGTTAATGTTAGCCAGTGGCTCCTCATCCTGTACCAGCATCTGAGAGAACTGCAGGCCTTGCTCTGGACTGACTCGCATCACACTTCTCAGTAAGAAGATCCAGTCTGGGGTATAGCCAACCTAGAGATTTCAGAAACATTCATGCAATGTCTGGGAAGCTTTACACATTTTTTAAGCCTTCACATTCTTTAGTATGAACTGCTGTGAGGTTGCCATGCCCATCCCCCATCTTCCAGGAATTCTCAGACAGAAGCATTGCTTGTCTGTTGACACAGAAATTCAGTATTCACCTACTTAGTAACTGAACTTGTGCCAGGGCATGTCTCTTGCTAGGTAAGAAAACTGCTAGGAACAAATCTTTCAACAGTCTTAAGGCACTATCTATCAAATAAGGTCCTAAACTTAAAAAAGTGGACATGAGGCAAATGGTTTTGTAATCCATCCAAAAAAAGTCTTATGATCTTAGGAAAAAAAATATCTTATCTTCATTCTCTAGAACAACCTTGAGCCAGTCCATTAATTTGATAGTTCATAAAATTCTGGGTGTTCTGAATTTAATTTTTTTGCAGACTGCTCAGACCTTAGTCATACACTATGATTTGCACCATGACAATGAAGAAAACACTGTTTCTCAATCTTACCTAGTTGTCAGTTTTAAGTTACAGGAATCAAACTTATCTCATGGAAGATAGCTTGAGAATGTACACATTAAACATAAGAGAGTCTAGTAGTTTGTGGTAAACAACTTTACCTTTTTAGCATACAGCACTATTTTCTGGAATTGACCGGTTTCAGCAAAGCACTGAATCACTTTGTTTGGCACATTAGCACGAAGATAGACACTGAGTGCAAGGGTTGGGTCAGCTGTCTTCACCAAGTCTCCCAGCTCCTCTGAGCACTCCAGCTGAAGTCAAAAGGGGTATTTTGTCAAGCACAAGAATTCAGAGATGTAGTATCAACAAAAACGTTGTTCACACTCAATTGTTACAAGACAACAGCATTAAGCTAGTGTCATGATTGAGTGAGCCTACCTTGTCTTCCTTCAGCCACTTTTCCAGAAGCTGCTTGCGGCCCTGCTGTAGGACGGGGCGACAGAGCTCCAGAGACTCAAACTTGTTCAGCTGTCCCTGGTCAAGCAATATTCCAAAGTACTGGAGCAGGGGAGAGGCCTGCCCAGGCTGAGCTGGTACACTCTGGAACTTTCTGATTGTATCACTGGTACGTAGAATTCCCTGAAGAGGCACAAGATAGAGAGAAGAAATGTTTAATTACTGAAGGCTGAATAGTATTAGTCAAAAAACAGGTGTTAAGCTCTACACTGAAGCATCTACTCTAAAGCCTTCAAGGTGGAGATCTTCACCAAACCAGTGACGTTCTAGCAAGAAGTCAGTGGCCACAGCAAGTCCAGTCTATGGTTGGAAAAGTATAGCAGATGCTCCTTTATGGGATACAGGAGAATATTAGTCAGTACAACCACCGAACTGCAGAGAACTAAGGCTAGTATCGCAGCACTTCAGTTTTTGAATGTCAAGTACTGAAATGCAAGTGAGCTAAGCAAGTCCACTAAGCTAAGGCAAATCCCCATGACTTCTAAGCTGTACCTTTGGAGTTATTTACCTTTGGTGCAGATGCAGCTACTTTAGCAGCATCTGCATAGCTTCCTTGAGCAAACAGTGTGTTGAACTTTCTAGCAAATAATTCCTCTGCCCCAGCTAGATTACTACGTATAGCCATACGCAGGCCCAAGTCAGGATTCTGGAGAACATTCGTAGCATAGTTCACTATGTTGTCTTCCTCAACACATACAGAAAGCACCTGGAAAGGACAAAAGGCATATTGAGGAGTGCTGTCCTTTCCACAACTACTATGAAATATAGCAACCAAAATGGCTATCAGTGAAGTACTAGACTATTAAAAAACCCAAGTTCCTCCCCAAGCAGTTCTGTACTAGGAGAGGTTAAAAACTGACTAATCAAATAGTTACTTGCTTCCCTCCATGACATTTGTTTTGTTGCATCAAGTCACTCATTAGGTTTGTTACATTCCATCTGAGCTTTAGAAGGCTCAAAATCAGAGTGCTGGATTTGTTACCTGTCCTTTTTTATTCACACCAATAATGCCTGAGGTAGGTTCATGAGGAGCTGTGACAAAGATAGTATCAGCACTAATACGGTTCATGTAGATGCACACTCCAGACTCCAAGTCATACATGTGAATATATCCATACTTTGTGATCAGGTAGATAACACCATGCTTAATTCCAATCTGCCAAAAGATGAGTTTTTATTAGTCAAGACTAAGACTATAACAGTTAAGACAGCTGCCTTTAGCCTAGTCACAAGACAGTACTGCAGTGACATGCCTTTGCACTGACACTAAGAACAAATATAGCTTCAGGCTTCTTCCTTACAGACTCAAAAGCAATGAAGAGCATTGCTGGCCATTTGCAGCCATAGCTCCACTGAATAGAGAGGTTGAAGGGAAATTAAAATTCATCTGCAGCAAAGGACATACTCCTCATCCTAATGAGGCAGGCTGAGGAAGAAGGTTTGGGTATAATCAGCATTCTGGTCTAGATATGTCAGTACAAGTTTCTGTTCAGAAATATTAATGAGATAGTCCCACTCTCTTCCAACAAGACCTACCCAAAGTACCAGCAGAACCTAAACCAAGCTCAGCTACTGAGTACTCCAGTTTACCTGTCAAGTCACTTAAACTGGGAAGGCTTTCAAGCCAAAATGGTCTTCAAAGTACTTTCACTCTGAAACAAGTCTTCAGATGTTTTGTTAATTACACCTCAAGCTGAAGTACAGAGCCACATGAATCCTGCCATGTAGATAGCTTCCTTTGTTTACCTTAGTTTAAGGCATCTCTTGGTTCATTTATGAAGCTGGTCTATTAGATTGGTCAGCAGTTGCATGCTCTGAGATAGTTTGCTTTTATTACACAATTTCCAGTCCTGCAGACATGCTAAGTGAAGTTTGGTCTGTCAAGGCAACCAGCTATGTTCTTTCCTAAAGAACCTCCCATTAATGTCCCAAATTGCTTCTTCTGTGCTGCTACTACAGGAAGTATGCTGATACAGGACTCCCTACTCCATTTGTCTCAGTGACATCTACTGTAGATGAAATGCCACTTTCATATGAAGCTACTTAAAGCATCATAACATTCTTATCTAGAACTTTGAACATTAGTAGGAAGTTCAATAGCCAAAGCAATGTTAGAGACATTCTACCAGAAGACACTATCGAGGTTTTTTTGGGGTCTGATTTTTTCTTGTTGTTGGGGGTGGGGTGGTGGGTTAGTAGGGGTTTTGCTGGGGCTTTTTGTTTGGTGTTTTTCTGTTGTTGTGGTTTTTTTTTGTTTGGGTTTTTTTTGGTTGAGGTTTTTTTTTTCCTCCCTAAATACAACCTCAAGTTGACATATCTGGACAAATACTGGAGCAGCCTATATATTTGTGTTTGAGTTACTGTTTTAATGTCCAGTCTACCTCCCACAAATCTATTAACACCCTTCCCAGAACTAGGAAGAATGACAGCAAAGCACTAATAGAAAACATTCTTTACAACAGAGATGGCAGCTACTTGCCAGGCTGTAAAGTTGATTTTTTGAGGGTCAAACGTTTACCTGCATTGCCACAGGAAAGTCTGTCTGTGCCTCAGGTGGGAAAAACACATCAACAGCTTTCTTAACAAATGGCTGATTTCCAGTAGCTGGCTGACCTACTTCAATTATGTGTAGCTAGGAAGAAAAGAGTACATGTCACAAGATTGCCTGCAAGTACAGCCACATGAAAGAAATTCCTCTTTTCAGATATGCTACTGAAGTCATCTGCCACACTTGGCTAATGAATATCTGCCCAATCCAGAACCAGCACAGTCTGGGGAGCTGTGCTCCAGATATTTATCAGAGGGACAAGTCTTCTGGAACTTAAAAAGTGGGAAAAAGATAAAAAAGAGAAAGAAACTCATGCTTTCTATGAAAGCAGACTATTTTTATTCAAGACTACTTGTTCAAGATGTTTTGAGTGAGAATTGTCAATTCATCAACAATTTTGCAGGACAAGTCTAGAGCGCTGAAGATATTTTAGTGTTACCTCAGCTCTTTACAGACTGCTCAGCAGTTGTAGCATTCAACTGCTACTAAATTCCACTATCAGTTTGATGCAAACAACCTACCTACAGCACTAAGGCTTATCTAGCCTCTTTCTGTACTGAATTCAACTTAACTTCATACACACAAAAAACCCCATGTGGGCATAAATTGATGCTTTAACACCCTGAGCTCAGTTCTTAAATGCATCTACATTTGCTCTTATGCATCTACATTTGCTCTTATGTCTAAGTTTCACCCAAGCAACTTAAGACTTTTTGCAGTTTCTACCCTATTGAAAGAAAGCATTTTGACACTGACCAAACATGCTGCACACATGGTTCCCCAGCTGTTCTTCAGAAAGCATACACTAAACTGTGTGATCACTGAAGTTCTATTAGTAGAGTTCTGTTACAGCAGAACAGTAAAACAGCTGCAGACTTTACCTTGCCCCCTGCAGGACTCCTCACAGCAAAACAGAAGAGGGTAGAAGGTTTGGCATTTCCCTCTATTTTGAATTCTGCAAAAGCTGCTGCATGGCCTTCTATAGGTTGGGAGACTTTTCTGTCAACTGAGTACAGCTGCATTGCACCAACCACACGATTTTGCTAGAAAAAAGAAGAAAGGTCAGCTTTTAGAGATAAGATTTCAGATGTTTATAGCAAGACCTTTGGGACAATAAACTAAAAAGCAGCAAATGCCTCTCATCCCCTCCTCCAACACTTTAATCGCACTAAAGGTCAGGTTATTCCTACACAAAAGATATCCTTGAAATTTCAATCTACAGAAACCAAAGTTAAGAAACTATAGCAGCTATTAAGTGAAGTGGGGACAGGGCTCTCCTGATTGTTTTCATAGCATGCTGTTTCCAGCTAACTTACCTGTGCTGAAATTCCTATCAGCAGCAGCCATTTTTGGTGTTCATCTGTTCTGTAATTGATGATTTGGCAGCCCGCAAGACTAGCATGCCTGTCAAACATCTTTTGGGGTTGCGATTCTCCCTCCATGCTCCAGTGGTAGACTGCTGTCTCCGTCACCAAGGCAACTGTATTCACAGATATCCATTTCCAGAAGATCACTTCCTCTGCCATCGTGTGGGCTTTCATTTTACTTTTCATCTCAATGTTAAAGATCTGAAGTGTTTTCCCAGCTAGTATGACAAAACCCAAGAAACATCATAGACAGATTACCACAATGGCCATCTTGTAGTCCACCTGTTTACAAGCACCCTGTTTAACCCACTATTCCAGTAATGTTACAGACAGGGTTAGTGTCCTGTCACATCTGAGCCTCCTTTGATATTTGACTCTTATCAAATGGACTCCCCTCCCCACCTCCAACACTTCTACCATCCCTGAAGCAAAAAAGTCTACTTCTTATGGACACTTATATGGACATTCCAACAACTGACAAGCATAGACATTTTAATTAACTATAAGCTGTAGTTAAAAGACAGTCTAAACTACAGAGCTTGTGTAAACTCCGGTTTAGGTAGCAGAACTGGTATATCAAATTATGGGTGTCTAGTAGATGCCATTCAGTATAATTAATAAAGAATGGCTCCAGTTTGTGTCAATTCAGTAGCTGCTGTAGATGACCTGGACCAAGTCCAACAGCACAAGACTTGCAACAGCTCTTGAGATAGCCCAAGACCACAGCTTCCATTTTATTTTTCTGCTGAATGATCTCTGCGCTTAACTAGGAGATGGATGGGCTCTGTACGACAGTAATACAAGTGCCTATTGAAGAAGGCAGTCAAAAGTTTAGAAATATTATAGAAAAGTTTGGAGGTTTAGTTCCAGGTAAGGTTACTGCTTCATGATTTAGGTAACTATATTGCAGGTTTAAGCTTGACTTCACTATTCCTTTTAATTACCAGAAGCAGCTAGTAAGGGTATACTTCAAGCTAATGT
This sequence comes from Buteo buteo, assembly GCF_964188355.1. Taxonomy (NCBI): domain Eukaryota; kingdom Metazoa; phylum Chordata; class Aves; order Accipitriformes; family Accipitridae; genus Buteo; species Buteo buteo. Next base: position 38,258,209 of record NC_134181.1, on the reverse strand, counting down.
TAATTGAACCAACCTATAAAGAATAAGGGACTCTGTTCCCTTCAGAAAGTCAAAGTGATGTTTTACTTCACTGCAGATGAGACAACGCAGCTCTAGGAATATTGTTTTCTGTTCACAAGACACCCACTCAGACTGCTAGAGTATTGGCTTGTAATGCCATTATTTCTATCCACATTTCAGAAATGTTTTCCCTGCTAGTAACACTTCTGACTGTCAAACTGGTAGATGTTCTTTCTACTGGGAAGTTTTGATAGATGAAGGCTGCTGGCCACTGAGGAATCATTTTCAAGAGATACTAACCCCAAGTTAATATGCATCTCAGACTTCTCTATAACATTTTAGCATAATTTATACAGTAAATTGATCATATGAGTTTAATGCAGTGTCAAGAGACAACACAAGACTTGACAGCTACCACATGCAGCATTTATGCTCCCTGGATTAACTGCATGAAGAAGTGTTAACCTGATCAACTAGTTCCCAGGACAGCTTGCTAGCTTTCCTAGGACCAAAAGCAGCCTGTTTCTGACCACCTTGCTCTGCACATGCAGTTACCATATTATATAAATGCAATAAGCCCAGGCCTAACACCAGCTGTAAACTGATAGTTAGAAACAGCATATTTACTGTATTGGACAACAATTTGTCCAGCAGTGGACTGATGCTATCAAGGGCTTGATTTTGGAACTTCCACAGTGTGCAGCCTCACAGACAGAAGGCAGACAAGTAGTTCTGGAAAGTCTCCATCTAAACAGGAATACCAGTATGTGGATGCAGAAACTACTCTAAGTCAGGTCTTCCTGAAAAGGAAGCAGGATGTCCTTTCTAGTTTTAAGAACATAGAAGAAACCAATAAGCTACTGGAACAAGCTAAAAGCTCATGCTTGTCTATTTTCTAGACTAAATTTGACTGCTGTGTTACAGTTGGAAATGGCTTTAGAAGCTTCATCAGACAGCTAGCTCTGCATGTTGGGGACCACAGGAGCCACAGCAATACAATTTCTTAAGTGTGGCAACATAAATTCAAACTTCAGAACTCTAAACTGTAATTAAACTACAAAAAAAATAATCAGTATTTGGATTAAGAGAGAGCAGAACCTGCTATAAATTCATAGTGAGGGCAAGTGTGAGTTTGAGTCTTACGTCTACTTAAACACTTTTAGGCCAAAATCTGAGACAAAAAGCCAGACTCTTACATAAGTTTTTCTGATCAAGCTACCAGACTGATCAGTCTACTTGACTACACCTGTAGAGAATAGTACAAGTAAGCACCTTTGTTTTTTGAACACTGGCACGAGAATTTACATTTCAGTTCACTGGAGCATGAAGTTTCTCCATTCCACAAAGAATGGAAGCACTCCTGAGTGCTGCATTCTCCACTTGCACCAACTGGGGAGTACCCTCACTACAGAGCAAAGCAAGAGAATCACAAACACAAGGACAATGCATAAATCTTGGTACACCAGGAGAATGCCACATGCAATCCAGAAATGAAATCGTGCATACTGTATTTCAGTTTAAATCAATAACCATTTCATTTCTTTTTCAGAGGGTGGGTTTGTATGTTTATTGCTCAATAATCCTCAGATTATGAGCAACTTCCAACCATGGCACAGAGTCACAATATGCAACAGTTTTGACTACTGAAGCCTCAGCCAATCAACAGGGAAAGTCTGGAGTGCCTGACTTAAACCATGTCTTCAGTGCAGCTCACTGCAGTTCTGCTGGTTATCATGGGTAACACCACATTGGTTAGGTAGCTCTGTTCATCCTCTTTTCTACCCAACCCTTTGGTGATTAGATTATTGATAGAAGAAGAGATCATTAAGTTTGCAATACCTAACAACACAACTTCACATGTCAATGTGACATCATTCACTCAACCTTCTGCACAGACAGAACAATACTCCTTTTGAGCAAGTCTTAACACTGGCAAGACTAAAGCTGTATTCTTTGAAGTTGATAAGCCATTTAGTTAGTAAGTTAGTTTTAAAACCAGATGATATAGTTTCCTTTTAAGAGGTAGATGAAGCTCTGCTAGCGTAGAGAAGGCACTTTCCTTGCCAATATGGTTTGTTTAAAGGGGTCCAAGATTAAGGACAGTGAACTCAACAGATCTGAAATTATTTTTGCATTGTTACCATTACCCACACCCCAGGTAAGGCAGTCCTTTGCAAGATGTATAAGCATCTTAGCTGAATCACAGATTCAGCAAATCAAACATATTAGTTTTTCCCTAATGTCAGTATAAGCTTGAGATCAAAGACAAGTTACAGGGTTTGTGCCAGTTCTGAAGCCAGTTATTTCTTGGACCCCCAAATAATTTCACCATGATTTTTCACAATAAAAAACACACTTAGGCAGAAATGAATAGCACACAGGACATGCTAGCAGAGGTCTCTCATAAAAATATTGCAACTTGGTTTTGTCTATCAACTGTACTTCCATCATATATACACACACACAAACATTGAGAGCACACTCTTATCCTTCACTTGGTACAGTCAATAGTCAAAGCAGCCAAATGGTTAGCAACAAGCCAATGGAGAACATTTTCACTATAATGCCAGTTGAGGATTAAGATCCCCCACCTGGCTATGAAGTGAACTGTCAAATGGCTACCTTAAAGTTCAGTACTTTTTATGAGATTAGACCATTCTGTACTACTGAACATGAAATGTCACGACAAAGTTAACTCACCATCTGTTTAGATAAGATGCAGGAAGAAAAGTACATAGTCAGTAACAGTTATTGAGATTAAATACCAGAAGTTGGTCATTTAAGAAAAGAGCCAGAGATGTATTAACAATTATTTCTTCGAGCTCAGAGTACTACTTAAAGGCAGCATCAACATCACAATTACTGGAAAGCAGAGGTCTATCTGCAGGATCTCATTATTACCAAACTTAACATGCTTGTACATTCAGACTTCCACAGTTACTGGCCATCCTTATGACATTTTGTTGTTATCTAGTAAGCTCTTCAGAGCTACAAGAAAGGGCCAGGACAGAGCAGAGACCAAGAATGGCTTTGCACCCCTATTCATCTTTACAAATGAACTTTGTGTTTACAACACCTGTTTAAAGGGAAAGTATACCATATGTTGACCTGGTCCTCAGTGAGGATAGGAGGCTGCAGTGCCCAGCCCAAGCATCTCATACCTACTTGGAGGCAAACCATCCAAAGATTACTGAAAAAATCTACTGCCAAAACTACAGCATGCAAGTTCAGGCAAGAATTCTCATCCTCATATACATTCTTAGAAAGTTTACATAAATCTTAAGCTTAAGAGCATATGTAAGCAGTAATACAGCTAAACAGTATGTTTCATACTACAATAATAAAGGGTTACTCACCTTTTAGCGCAATTACTTTAGAGGCTGGATTCATGATGGCACTTTCGGCAGAAATTGGGCGTCTGATGGGTGTTGTTGGATCACTCATGTCAATTATCACTACTTGTGCCTGCTCTCCCACTTTCTCCCTGATGCAGATGAACTTGTCAGATTCCATTGTTAGGGTACTGAATCCAATGTTTGCTGGGTTAATGCCCAAATTTTGGAGCTAGAAAGATGGAAGAGAGTGCTTTATTACCCTTCCCATGTTGAAGGTCTAACTCAAGCCTATGTCTAAAGTCTCCTCCAGAAGGAAATGCAAGACTAGTATATTTCTCTGACAAGAGTGTATATTATGGAACTATAATTTATCTTCTGATTCTCTTTGTTGCATAGGTAAAGGACTACACAATTCTCAGTATTCAAGTCCTAAAGACATTCCAAAGTTGTGTTATTGATGCAAATTAAAAGGAGTTTTAATATAAGCATTTATTGCATAACTTGGGTCTAGTAATGTGATAGGCTGTATACTATCAGTAGCATCATGATTCCAGATTAAGCAAGGCTGGTAAATTTGATATTAGAAACTTATTAAGTGGCAGAACTACAACGTACAGCATCACTGGGCCTTATGGAAAGAACCAATTACCCTTATGCAACCTATTCCTAGCAACATTATGGAATGAAGTCTACATAGCAGGTCTCAAATGGCCTATTTTTACAAGCGCAATTTTTCATCTTGCTTCTTAGACTCTAATTCTTACCAGTGAAAGATAAGAAAGTTGTGTTAAAATAATCAGTCATTCCATCTCTCCTTGCCCAAGATGTCATCCCACCTGGCTCAACAACAAGGGCAGAGATTTCAATGCAGGCCCCCTCCAGCCTTACATCCAACTCTCAAAACATAACTTGTGCTCAATCATGTGACAGTAGGTACAAAGCAGTTACTCTTAATGTAACTTAAAGTCATTTTGTGCCACTGAATAGACTGCCCTAGAAGATGGCTATTTCCCATTTTCATCCTTTTGTGTTAACTTTGTTTCCATTCACTTACAATTTCAGGTTAACAGGAGCAGGTGGCAGTGAATGAATATCACTGTTTCAATTGGTCTGCAGTAAATCAGATTCACCTATGTAGCACACCTCAGCTTGGTATGTATGCAAGCTGCATTTTATATAACAGTAACTGTGACAAGCCTGAGCACCTGCTTTATGCCCCAAAGCAATGCTTTTCAAGCAGAAGAACTGTATCAGCTTCACTGAAGCTTCTTAAGGGATTAACCTATACTGCTTTTCAGTGTACTGCAAGTGAAAAAATGACTGCCCTCAAGGAGACAGAATAGAAACTACCACCAGCATCACCAAGTCATTAGACTCCTTTGATACATACCACCCAGACCTTCACACAATAGACTAAACCCTTTGGGCAACAAGTCCCATGGTGGTGTCACAAACGCTGTTTTACTGTGTTTTGATCTGGCTGATCATGGCTTGGTACAGCTTCTGTAAAGCTACTCACTAAATCATAAATTGGGTATGTAATGGAGATACCTAGAAGTGTGGTGTGTAAGGACTGTGCCCAAGAATGCCTCAGGAAGTGTTTGTTTTCTGTTGAGCTTACTAATGAAGAGCTATTCAGCTCAGTAACTGCTAATCTCAAGGTACTCAAATTTCAGTAATGCAATACAAGCCAAATGTACACATGTGTAAAGAGACATTTACTCCCTCCTGCAAGCATCTCAGCAAAATTGACACATTCAGCTAACACCTCACTTCACAGGTAAATACTTCAATACAAAGTAGTACACTTCAGTAGGTGCCATTTGTTCCAGAAGAGAATCAAAGTTTAGGCACAAGAACATCAGAAGCTGCTTGCAACTAGAGTTTTGAAAACAAGTCCACTGGACTTGCAGCTATTACAGGCTTCTGTGTCAGTAAGGAAAGAAGTTTCCATATCAAGACTTTTCATATATAATGCAGAAATTTTTAGTACCCAATATACATGCAAGTCGTAGCTCCATCAACTTCTGTGACCTTGAACAGAGGAATAAATGATGGACTAAGAACAATTCCACTGTTCTTAGTCACATGCTCTAGACCAGACAATATCCACTTATTGTGACAAATTATACGTTCAGGTAGTAGACAGTTGAGCACTTTAATGTTGAGCATGATCTGAGTCCATCTAGCAATACAGTACAGTCCATTCCAAGAGACTAAGTTAAGTGTCACAAGAGTTGTTAAGAGATTTAATTGCAGCATAGCCAGGTTCCTCACTTGATTTAAGTAACCCAAACTCAGATGTATTTCCAGAGTACTGAAGTAGAAACATAGCCTCTTCAAGGTCTCTTCTAAATTACTGTGCTTCAGCTTGACCTACTCTTCAAGAGACAGCCCCTGGCCACTCTTTCTGCATGGTGAGAATCTTGAGGCATTAGCCTACTTAAAGTTCAGCTTTAAGCCCAAGGTTATTCACTCCAAAATTTGGTCAATGTTGAAGGATAACGCTTTGGGTATCTCCATTAAGCTAGGTAAGATTTTACATCAAGTCCTGGTATTAAGATTTCCCATTTTAACTATTACAAAATCTAGCAAAGCTTTCAGAAAATGTAATACTAAATTATGCATGAGTATCACTGCCATCCTTTTTAGGGAAGTCAGTCACATCTTTTAAAGGCAAAAGTCAGTACTTTCTAAAGGATGGTCATATGAATGCTGCAAGCCTCAGTGAATGATGACAACGCTTCACATTTTAGCAGTCTGAAAACACTAAAGACTGTTCCTGCCATAAGGGGAGTGATAAGTACCCTTATCAGATCCTATGTGCTCCTATAACATGGAAGCAGCATTAAGAGGCATATTCCTTATGACTATACAAAAGAATATGAGCAGAATCCCTTCACCACCAAACAAAGGGACATCAGCCAGCATTGCTTCTATCCTGGATGGGACAAACCTGCCAAGACAATCTGAACTATGTTGTTCTAAACCACCTTCCCATCTTCCTCAAACACAGAATTAAGAAAACTATTACAGGAGGTAGCAAGCATTTAGCTCTATATCTTACAAGGCCTCAGGTGAAAGTGCTACAGGTCATTTCTGAAGTTTGTGTATACAAACTAGAGATTTTGCAGTTTATTTTCATAAAGGAGTGAACATCAGACCTCTCAATTGCTACTAAATTTTCATTTTTTATTACATTCCTTAGACAAGCAGTACTCTCAAACTAAGGCTGCCTTCTTCTGAAAAGAAGGATTCAATATTACAAAGTCATTCCAGAGACATTTACTGTGGAGGTAGCCTCCTCCCATGATTTTACCCCACACTATTTTTGGGTAAACCAGTTAAACCCTACCAAGCACCCCCATGTAGGTTACTGTAAGCCCTGCTGTAGAGGAAAGGATAACATTCTGTTCTACAAGTAACAGCCTAATGCCTCTCCTACCCTTTCATGCCCTAATGCCCATTATCTATATGTGCAGTGTAGAACTACCTTCACTATCAGGCTGAACAAACCAGATAGAGATTTTTTTTTCTTCAGATGTATCTCATATTACTGCAAGGCTGGATTAGATACCAAACTTACTATTAGGCATCTTACAGATACTGAGAACTTATGACATGGTAAAGATTAACCCGAGATGTATTATTTGATTCTCAACCTGAATGAAGATATACAAGTCCCACACTTAGGATGAATTACAACTGTTAATCTGAGATTTAGTCTTTCCCAATTCTACTTTACTAGCATGGTACCATTTGCTAAGAAATGGAGTTGAAAAATTTTTACACAAGAGTTCTAGTAAATAATCCAGCCTTTCTCTTTCTGTGGAACGTAGTGATCCAAACTACGGCAGCACAGACCAACTCAGATACTGATACTATCAGTCTTCAAACTAAGTCCATTTCTCTAATGGGAAATACTTAAGCCTAACTTACTGTCTCTTTAATACTGACACTCCAATACTTGGGACCTACAATCAGTTAAATGGTGGAGTCAGAAGAACTCTGAATTTAAGATCCCTCCACAGCTCAGTAAATACCCCATTTCAGCTTTATGCCATACAGCTCTAGTGGAAATGCTTTTTAGAGGTGACCAAATATTGGTTTTTAAGCCCATTAGAAAAGAGTAAGGCTTGGGCAGAAACTATAGGTATCCAAGTAACTGCCTGCTAAAAGCTCTGTAAGCACATATCATTTTAAGCACAATACAAACCAAGAACACTGTAATACAGTTTCTCAGAACTCTTTTACTCATGTGACTATAAAAAGTTATAATCATGCTCAATAAGGATCTGCATATAGTTGTTGGACATCTCTCAGTTGTCCACCCTTCCTCATCCCCTGCTCTAGTTCCCATCTTGACAGGTGAGGGACATCAAGGAAGTATACAAGAACTGAAACATGCAAGACCACTGGCTCACAGGTTTTAGTTGCAGTTGCAGTTAAGGCTTTCATCTTAAATGACAGTTACTTCCTACACAAAAATCTGTTCCTGTATGTCTGCAATGAGGATTAGATCATCTATGGAATGAGTCTCCCTACCACATGTAAAGCACTTTTCAATCCAGTGAGCAAATATGGTCTCTTCAACACTAAATAGCTGAATCAAGTCATATTTAGCCCTACCTTTCGAATACAAGTCCAAAAAGTCATTTACAGCTTGCAAATATCCTGAGTGCTTTTAAGTCCACATGTCTAGCCAAAGCAAACTCATGAAAGCCATTACACTTCAGCTCAGTCATGCCTATTGCACAACAGACAGTAATTCTTAACAAGACATCTCAGACTATCCAAATAGAAAGTGGTTTTGTCCAGAAAATGACAGAAGTAAATCTACATCCTTTATAAAGCTAGGATACCTCAGCTTCTCAGTGCTGCACCAAGACACATAAAACTTCCACATCAAGAGCGCATCATGCACACAAGTTTTTTCACATTAGTTGGCTGTGCTCAAGAGCCTGTATTAGTTATTCAACTGAGAGCAGAACTCTGTCTACAGATCCCTGTGTCTATCCATCTAAGGGATGAAGTCCCTAGCCCGGGAACCTGAGACTTTGTCTCAGTTTTCTCTGCAGGCAGAGATTTTTGCTAGTGAAAACTGACAAAAGCTCAAAAGGGGACAAAGCCAAGCTCTTAAGAGCAAACCAATGACTAAGTAAAAGAAAAGTTTAATTTTAGATCAAGAACACTCTGTACACTGAATTCCAGCAGTATTGCTTCCAGTCCATGTACCAGTATATTTAGTCTTTTACAGCATTTCCATTGTAAACTCTACAATCCCCTTGGAAGAGTTCTATCTGGTAAATAGTTTAAAAATCACTACTCCAACAGAAGCATTGGAGTTAAGAACCTGATTAAATCACAGTAGCTTAAGTAGTGCATACTAGTACTTTACTATAGCAGGGCTGGCACAGTTTGTACTGATGCAGCTGGTCAGCGACAAGACAGATAAAAACGCAAGTCCTTATCTTACCTCCCTTGCCATGGGACTTAACTATGATATTGTCTGTGGGAAGAATGAGCAAGATGCAAGTTCTTTATGAATTTGTGAAGACTCATAGCTACGGAATTCACATCTAAAAACAACCACTCAATTGCATTAAATGGCACTAAATGAAGAGTAAGACCTGAGTTCATTCTCAGCTTGACTACTACCACATCAAGACCTGGATATCTTTCTTTTACTGCAGCTATTCTCCATCTTTCAAGCTCACCCAGGACTTGAATATACAAGCTATAATAACTTCATATTTAAGTGCACTGTGACTGGCAGCCACTCCTCCTGCACAGGTTTGGAGCTACAGTTCAGTCAGAAGGATTATCAACATAAAGCAAAATGAGCTTCAAAAGGAATGTAAACAGTCTGCTGAACCCTAGTACTCCTCCAATTTTACGTGGACCAAGATCACTGTTTCACTTCACACTATCATTTATCTACTTCCAGCCAGAGAGAGTGGGAGAGAAGAGTTCAGTATTTAGCACTGCAACTTATGTTTAGTTTCTCTGGAGAGCACTTTCCACATGCTTCAGTTCTTTTTGTGAAGTACATACAACTGTCTCAGGAATACTCTGAACTTAAGTGAAATAATGTTTCATCGGCAACAGGCTGAATTTGGAATCGAGTAATTCCAGTGTTAACAGCTATTCTAACCACTTAAAGCTATATTAGTTAAAATGGCTACAGGTATAAACAGTACACAGATTGATATAATGTACAGAAAGATTGCACATAGGATCACTGAAACACAGCACAATAAGGAATTGTAACTTTTTTGATTTAACATCATAAAGCAGCATATTAGATGTATTACACTAATTTTAAATATGACAACTTAGCTGTAGCCAAGCCAATTTCTTGGAAGTAACATGGCAGGAGGGAGAGATATTAAGCTGATAAAGCTAAATATGGGTAACAGTGAAGCACTATGAAGGACTGAAGGCCTAATCTTTTAATGAATTCCCTACCAGTCAACAATAAGCACCATGTATCATTTATTCATGACTCTCAATGTTTACAACACAATTTAAAGTTAGAGCTGATAAAACTGTACTGCAAATATCCAGCCAGACCAAACACTACCAGTTCCCACATTCCTTCCGATTCCCCCACCACCATGTAGAGACAACTGCAGAAGCAGCACCAAGGAGGCTGGCTGCATTCCTACTCCCAGCTACTACTAATCTCAGTTACTCTTTAGTGAGTACTGCTTTAGAGCTACTGCACTCAAATTGGGGGGAGAAACAGGAGAGAGTGAATCCTGAAAAAGAGTTTGGTCCTACATGTTAGTGGCAGGGGTCCCAAGGTTTCCCCTACTCCTCTACGCAGCCTCCACGCTGGGGAAAAGTCTCTCAAGCAGAGGTTTAGTCCTTTTGCCAAGATAAAATTATTTAAGAGCAAAAGCAGGTGGTAGCAAAAAATAGAATATGACTTCAGTACAAATCCCCTGAAAATTTGCTAGCCCCCCCCCCAAGAGAAGTACCACAACGTTAATATTGGCAGTGTTGCAAGACACACCACACAACACTAGCTATCACAGAATCAGTCATTTGATGTGCAAAGCAGCACATTATACCTATGACATATTAGGTGTCGTGTTCTCTCATCATTATCATATAGACCAAACACAATCAGCAGGATTGGTCACATTTGCTAGTTTTAAATTGTAAGAACTATATGCTTCTTTCCAAGAAGAGTCTGATGTCAAAACCACTTTGACCCCAAGTTTCTTCCTCAGACAGCTGTACTGTAGCTCTTAGGAATTCACTTGAGGTTACTACAGACACTGCTATAGTGGACAGTGGCAGGGAAGGAGGGGAAGTGACAGTATAATTCTTCTTCACTATGTTAAACTCTCTTAACCCATGACAACTCTGAGGAGACAGGTGTGTCTGCTCCCTTGGGCACAGAGATCAGGTATTTCTGGAGTTTGCTAGCCCTATCACTGTTTTTCAGGATAGGACTCCTTCCAGAGCGACCAAGACAGTTCTTCCAGTCAAGCAGAAAAACACTTCCCAAAGGGAGCTAAAGTGGCAATAACCATTTCCCAAGCTGACATGCTTGAAGTGGCACAAAGTCCACACCGATGGATGATACCCAGTTCATATTTTGAAATGGATGCCTGATTTGACAGAAGGGGCGGTACAGAGACAGAAGGATGACTTGCCAAGTCCACTTCCTGTTCTCTCATTCATTTAGCAAATTCCTTTAATTCCTGCCTCAAACTGCATGTTCAGAGACTGCTGTTCTCTCACTCCATTTACAACCCTCCCTCACCACCAGTTCACAAGGAAACAGATAAACCGGTTTGTCTGTGCTGCATCCATTAGTCATGGATCTTTTCCAACGCTGGCATTATGGTTTTCACAGGCTATTAAGAACAGAACTATGTCATTTTTAGGGAGGGGTTTTTAAAAATATTGTTATGTTTGGAAGGAGGGACGGAGGCTGTGCGGCTTCCAAGTTCAAATGGTTTCTTGCACCTCATCTCACCAATTTCCTCCCAGTTCGCAGCTGCACAGAAAGAGGCTCCCAGGAACCTCCGCGATCCGGAGGCTGACGGTCGTTTAGGCAAGAGAGAAAAACCTCGATCCCTCTCCAAGAATAAAGCGCCCACCTAAGCTGAGACGGGGGAGCCCCCCGCGGTCCCCGGGGCGAGCAGCCCGGCTCCGGCGCCTCCCCCTCCCCGGAGCGGGAGGTCCCTCAGGCGGCGAGTGACTCTGCACAAATCGCGGCCGCTCCGCACGCCGCGGAGAGGCAGCCCGGGGGATGGACGGACGAACGGAGGCGGCAGTCGGGGAGCCCGCACCGGGAGCGGGCTCGGCCCCGGGCGCCTTCCCGCGGCGCCCAGCGGGACGGCGGCCCCGCACCGGCGGAGAGGAAAGGCGAGAGGGTTCCCCCGCCACAGCGGCGGCGGGAAGGGGTCCCGCGGCCCGGTGTGTCGTCGTCCCCCCGCTCCCCAACCTCCCCTCAGCGCGCCCCCAGCCCCGGATAGGCCGCGGCCTCCCCCCCTCTCTGAGGGACGGGGTGAGGCAGAGGAGGGGGAGCCCCGTCCCTGCGCTCCCCACCGCCCCCCCCTCTTCGCTCACCTGGAAATGCTCCTGGAAGCGAATGGGCAGTATCTGGGCCATGGCTGGGGAGGGAGGGAGGGAAGGGGTGGGGGGGGAAAAGAGGGCGAGCTCCCCGGGGCAGGGGCCGGCGGTGGCAGCAGGGCAGGCGCTGCTGCACCCCACACGGCGGCGGGGAGGAGGGGAGGGGGAGGCGGCGCAGGCGCAGTGCCCTCGCTGGGATGGCGCCCCAGCGGGTTCGCCTCCCTTTTCTGCCTCAGCTCGGGGCCGCTCACTCCGGCGCCGGGATCACTCCGCACCTCACCAGCCTGCCAGGGTCTCCTCAAATAGTCCCTCCCGCACAGCTTCTTCCCCCGCCCCATAGCCCCCGCCTCTCGCCCGCCCTCACCCCCCCCCCCCCGCCCTCCCGCCCCCCCCGCTGAGTGGCAGGGCTGGGGAGGGGGCTCCGAGGAAAGTGGTGGTGGTGGGGGGGCTCCCCCCGCCCCGGCTGCGGCCAGCGGAGAGGGGCGGGAGGGGCTGTCAGATCCCCAGGTATCCTTCCGCCGCTGCCACACGCACTCACGTGACCCGACCCCCCCCCCCGGCTCCCCGCGGCAGCGGCGGGGGGTGGGTGGGCGCCGCGGCCCCTCACGGCCTGGCCCCGCCGCCCGCCTCACACGGACCCCCCCCCTCTTCGCCCACCGAGAGCTCCTCCCGCCCTTCCCCACGGCACGGGTGGAGGTGCCGGGGGTGATGATGCTCCTCGCAGGGCTCCGGGGCTCCCGCCGCGGGTGAGGAGAAAGGCAAGGGGCTCGCAGGCGCTGCCCCGCCGCCCGGCTGTGGCCCTTGGTGGGCCCTGAAGGGCCGGAGCGGGCCCGCTCCTTGATGGTCGGGCCCCGCGGCCTGCCCCAGCACCTGCCGTCGTGCCTGGTTGTGGCTGGTTGTGGCACAGAGCGGCTGGCCTCCTCCTCGGGGTGGACACCGGCTCGTCCTGGCCCCAGGGGAGCAGAGGGATGCGCGGCCTTTCACAGTCATGGCCCCTGGCTCGGGGCATGAGGGCCAAGGGCAGCCACAGCTTCTCAGCAGCTCCTGGGAGCCCTGAGGGGCTCAGCCGATGCTTGCGTCCGGCTCGGTCAGACGGCATGGCTGCCCACTGCCCTCGGCCCACCGAGAGATGGTAGCGCCGTGTGGGCTTTGCCACCTGCTGCCGTGCCCGAAGGTAGGTGAGGAGTTTTATGACCAGTTATCGGGTATGTTTGAAAAGCCATCCTGCTGTTCTGCCCTGTTGAATTTCTAAATGGAAATAGGGTTCCTTGCCTGGAGAGTTGACATCGTGAATTGGAAAGTTACTGAATAACCAAGAAGTGAAGGGTCCAACATGCAAGAGGTATACACCTTTTTTTTTTCTACCCTCACTCCTAGTCAGCCCATTAGCATCAGATGAGGGAGGTGAAGGTAACGTTACTGCTATTATGTTTCTCCTAAATTACAGTAATCCTTTGAGATGGAAACTGCTACGGTGTTGCTAGCTCCAGCAGTTTTATCCAGAGCATAGTGGTGTTCGCACTTCCCAGAGAGCCCAGCTCTGGGAAGGACAAGATTACAGGAGAATCTCTGATTTAATTTTTTATAAATTAGTTTCTCATGCTGTGGTTTGCAAAGAAAAGCTGAACAAGGGACCCCTGAAGACTCAAAACCAGAAGGCAGATTAAAACAATTCCAAATATATTACAATTTTAAACCTCATTATTTTTACTTAACCTCATTCATTTTTAATACATAGAGCTGGGAATTGCCAAAACTGGGTTAGGTTTCCAAAGGAATCGTAGGCATGGCTCTGCTGAGACACCTTGGTTCCTAGTGGTGCGCACAATTGCAAGCTGCAGCCATGGGGACCTCTTTGCCACGTATGGGAGATCCGAAGGTCTGCAGCTGGACTGAGGAAATCCTGAACAGCTCATTGAACAGGTGGCAGAAGGTGCTGAGACTGAGGTGCTGCAACAGCCCCATCCCTCAGGAAATCTGGGATCTGTAGCTGTCCCCAGAGGACTCGCAGTTGGGGTTAGGCACCAAGGTCTGTTCTCTCAAAAGCAAGTAAAAATGGAGCTGAGGTGGAGACAACTTTTCTTCACATGGTCTCAGAAGTTTGAGTAGCATCTACTCTGCAGGTTGGTTAGTAGCAGTTTATTTATGGTGGATTAGCTGTATCAATTTAAAAATGAGGGCAAGTCAACAGTGCTGCAGAGACAAGACCATCAGTGGGACATCAGGACATGATCTGTCACCAGCCCATTTTGGTATAATGAAATTGTTCTGTGTTTGCTTCTGTCAACTGCCCTCCCTCACAATTGCTTTATGGATGCTAATTATTTATGTCCAGAGCTCCAATTGCTAGCTTTTGCTTTCTAATTTATAGCTAACTAGCTCTGTTTAAAAAAAAAAAGGCGAGCCACAGACTTTCATCGTTTATTTAAAAAATGAAGTAGGACCTCTTAAGTAATGTGAATAGTTACAGGTTATATATTTTTATATTATTTATATTTTAAAGAAAATTGTGACAAAGGAAGGAAACAAGTTTGTCTCTGAGACATCTTTATTAGCAAGACTTAGAAATGCACAAAAATGACTGTGTACTGTGTGCAATCACTCTTAGTAGTCTGGCACTAAACTGCGGACATGAACTAGAGAGATCACTGGCTAAGGAAATCAAGGCTCTTTTAAAGTATAATTAAAATTAAAAGTCTGTTATATTTCTTCAATCCAGTTTTAATAATATAATGCTTCATGCCCACTCCCAGCTGGCCAAATCCTAATTACAACATCCCATAATTTCCGTAGTAATAAAAGCATCTCACTTTATGTTAAAGTGCTTTGCCACACTTCGTCTGCTGATGTCTTTCTCATTTGTACCTTCTTTATGCTGTTCTGTGTTTAAATATCTGTTCTTTTTTAACACCTGGCTTTGCTGGGAACAAGTGTTAGATTCTTTGCAAGTGTGATCAGCTCTGAAGAGCTAGCTGATAGTGTTTGAAATTTTGACACGAATCAAAAAAATGGGAAGAGTATTTTGCCATCTTGTCTCCACTTTGCAACTAGCTGAGCTTCCATAGCTAAAGAAACTGACCTCTGTACAGTCAGCTGTGTACATGGATGTTTTAACTGAGTCTTTCGACCTTGTTTTCTATATTTAGTTTGGGATCTCTCAATGGAAAGGCAGTACTGGCCTTATTTAAGGTATTTCTCCTACAGTCTATAGTCTATCAAAAGGAAATGTAAAGGGTCTCAAGTCTCTAATTCTTTGCTGTGGTAGCACCCCTCTGATTAGCTGCTACTCTCTTCCTCCTTTATAAAAGGCAGAGCCACAGCACTTAGCAGCTGAGAAGGGTGTAATCCCTAGCAATCCTTTAACAACGCAAATGGAAAAGCTCCTAGTAAATGTTTCTCTATTTTTTCAGAGGTTGCTCTCCTCCAGATGTTCTGTTTTCTGGCTCCTCCTATGGACGGCAGCCTGATGCTCTCTTTCAGTCTTTGAAAACAGCCCTGAGAAGAGCTGCATTTTTGCCTTGGAGAGGCTGTTACTTATATGGAAAAATGTTGTATGTATTGTGGATGTTCCTAGTCTTCTTCCCACAGAATCAGCCAAGGAAGTCTCACTGGAAAAGCAGTGTGCATTTCTCTTAAGTGTTCCTCTTGGAGTCTTGCTCCACAACATCAGTTCAAATCACAGTTTAAATACAGAAGTGTTCAGTTTGCAAATGTTTGGCCACTTTACTGTTTTGATTAAAAAAATAAAATTGCACTGGCATATATTCTGGCCTATATGAGAGAGCGTCCACTTGCTGACAGCGAGAGACCTGCCTGAGTGTGAACAAGTAAAACTTTAAGTGACCCGGAGTCTGCGGGTTGGACTTGCACGTCCTTGCAGCTGACCACTACAAACTACTGGAGAGCTCATGTGCATGACACAGCATTGAACGCAGAATGTTTTATCTGCATCTGTTCCCAGCTATATGCTGACTGGCACCGACTGAGTGTCAATGTTTTGCCTAACAGATAAATGCAAACCTTAGGAACGCTGTATCAGCAGTCGCAGCACAAAGATGTTGTGGTACAGCAACGACAGAGGGTCAAAACTCCAAAAGTTCTGATTTGGTCTCTCACAGAGAAAATTGACATTTCATGCATCCCAAGGCGCTCATTGACTGCCCTGTTTGCTTCAGGATCCAGTTTGAAATTGTACTCCTTGTTTTTCAAACCACACCCTCACTCCTTGGACTTCTTTCCAGCTTGTCTCCTGGAGACAGTGGAGCCCTCCCTTTTCCTCCCGTCTGTCTCCTCTCTCTCCTTTCAACAGGCTCCTCACTGCTGAGTCAAGAACTGACTCCTCTCATCATCTCCCATCCAGAACTGACTCCTTGTACATGTCCTGCAGTCATTCTCCATTTTAGTTCAAAATTCCATTCAAATAATGTTCTTTTCCCCTGTAATTCAATTCTCCTTTTTCCATCTGTTCTTCTTATTGAATGCATAACTCTGGGTCATACAAAGCACTCTGAGGCTCTGGATGAGTTTCTTCTGTGGTTTTTGTAAGGCATTGCGCAAGCTCCTGAGAGCAGACTGGTAAAAATTGTAATGTTTTTTAAGAAATGAGTTGAAATGTAAAGACTTTGTTGCAGAGTTGTTTAATGTCTAACTGTTTAATGTTTAAATTCCCTCTAGTTCTTTCTCTGGCAGGAGAATGTTGTTGTACACACTTAGCATTTAAAGGAAATCCCCTGTTATGGTGGATTTAACTCCTGACATGTTCTTGATAAAGGTCACTTTATGAATTTAGTTTGGTATGTGAAGCCCCATCCTGTATTCCCTGTGCATGGAAAGCTCTGCTGGAGATGACAGATTCTCATAGCATTTAATGTCAAAATGAACAGAAGTGTCTAGAGGCAGTAGCAGTGCAGGCTGGAGGCCTTCAGACTCCCCACAGAGCTAATGCCATGATGATACATAATTTACTTGTAACTTGCAGACAATATGCCCATCGTTTCTCCCAGAAGCATTTCCATTTGAAGAAGCCATTTCTGTCTGTCTTTGTGCAGTGCGTTGATGTTCAGGCTCTCTGTGCATTCATACAGTCATTTGGTTCTTCTCTGGACACTTGCATTCTCCAGGGTTTGCAGCACAGATGCTGAATTACTTGCACGGTGATATATTAGCTGAAATTGCAACTCCTCCAGCCCAGCCTTGTAAAAACAGAGGTCTACTGGTCAGTGACGCAAAGCCGAATAAAGGGCATGGGAATCAACGTCTGTCTTCAAAATCATGACAGATGGGTCAGGGCTGCTTGCTACGTCAACCTTTTTAGAAGCTGAATTCCTCCAGAGTGTTTTCTCTCATCCATCAAGTGGATAGAGAGTGAATGCGTTCTTTGAAAATGTAACTAATGGGAAGAAATGAGGTAGCCAATATAAATCAACTGTGCATCTATTGCTAATTTCACTAGTTCTGGAATGACAGAAACCAAGCTACACTTACAAATAGACCAAGTAAAATCTTAGCCTGAATGGTCTGAGTGGTTAAATACCATTTAGGAGCATAACTAGTAAGTGTGCATAAATAGGATATGAGAATAAAAGGCTGGAAAGGACCTGAAGGGGTCTTCTGGTTATTACCTCTGTCCTACAGCAAGACTGAATGAGCCAATGTTTTCTAATTGCAGATTAATAGGGTGATTTGGGAAATGCTGAATATACTGACTGTTAGGCCTTTTAGCTATTTCCTTTGAAATAGACCCTTGACAGGAAAACCTCAGTGTTCATTTTCTTAACGTTATTATATTATCCAGGAAATAGAATAAAGCCAAGAAAAGCGGAAACCCCATTACATTTTAGAGTATAGTAGTAAACCATGCAGATAGTGAACAGACTTTTAATTTTCTATAGGGCCTTTACAACGTATTTCCCCTTCTCTTAATCCTGGAAAGAAGCACTCTCTAAATTCATAAGCTATGAATTGCCCCCATCCCCAGAAGGAAACAAGTTTTTTATGACTATGCTTTCCCCATGTTTGCCTGTTTCCTTTTCCCCACCATAGTAAGTTTTGAGACCATTAGCCAAATATAGCCATATGTGATGGAGAGGAATAAGCTTAAACATGCTAGATTTCTGCAAGGTTCATGAAAATAGGCAGCCAGAGAGTGGAAAGAGACTTTTATTTAGAAGGAATGGCTGAAGTGGGAGTTCAGCCCTTACTGGCAAATCTATGAAGCAGTCAACCCAAATCATGGAAAAAAAAAATCTTTGACCAAGGTCTGCACCTTCTTGAATTAGTTTTATTGTTCATGAAATATTTTTGTTCCCTTTCTTTATGCCCAAATTCCTGCTTTTGTATGAATCTGTACCTTTGTCTGCATTAACTTTAAAGATAGGTTCAGAAATCCCCTCCTGAAAACACCATTATTTCCTGAACTATGTTCTCCCCTTCAAAACCAGGTTTTTATTAGACCATGTAATGCTATTTTATGTAACACAAAGGCCCTAGTTTTTTTCTGTTGGCTTGTAGGATTTCAGGAAGCTGAAGATAAAAGTCACCCTAATTTTCTTACTCATTCTAGGCTTCCTCTGTCTTGAATTGTTTGTGGAACAGGTTTTAATAGAAGTTCTCTGCATTTAATGGTTCTTAATGACATATATAATCTGAATGTAACAGACTGGCTTTTCTGGAACTTCAGTCTTAACTAGAATTTTCAGGACACAAACATAATACAAAGCTGTTTCCCAGAGAGGTTCAACAACCATACAAGTTTGCTACCTTTTAAATTTTTGAGAAAATAACAAGCAAGATAGATGGCCAAGCTAGAATAAAATGTAGGTAAGCACAGACTTACACGCTCAAAGTCCTCATAATGACATGTCTAAACTACCTTTAAAAAAATTCCTACCAGTGCTAGCAGAAGCAATATATAAGCACTTTTGCTACCCTGTTGCTAGAATGAATTTAGATGACACAAGATTAAGACTACTGTGCCCCTTTATGCCAGTGCTTTCAGTGTAACTGATGCTACTTGTATGAGGGATGTTAAATAAAGGGAGAAAACCTCTTGTGCAGAGACAGCCTTAACAAGCACCAGAGGGAATTTACAATCCTATCTTTTTAGAGTGTAGTTAATCTTTTTAGAGATACCTATCTTTTTAGAAAGATCTTCCTGAATTTAAAGAGTACTTGGTACTTCCTGCTTTTCTAAAGGCCTGAGAGATGCCCTGCAACATAAAAAAGTGACATCAAGTTTTGGCAAACTGTGCTGTTCAGATACGTAGAATATCTTTAGCAAACATAAAAACGAAAGGGGAAGCATACAAAGTGCTAGATAAACCATTTATTTAGCATTTTGTGGTCACATTTCTTTGTGGATTTTTGGCCCTCATTGTGGAAAAATGTGATCTAATAAAGTACTAATTTCAAAAAGAATGTGTGGAGGTCTAGTTACGCAGTAGATTTAGTTGCCTGCCTCTTTCTGCACCACACAATACTGCATCCAGGAAGCAAAGGAATGATTTCTAGTCCCAGTGTCAGAATTTTCCCTCTTCCATCATAGCTCTCCACAAGTCATTTGCTCCAACTCAACCAGAGTCTAGTGTGAACATGTTTAAAATTCTGGACCAAGTGAGGCTCTGCAGTCAGAGCACATCAGAAGTGAGTTGTATTTGTGTGTTTCTATCCATTTCCATTCTGTGAAGACTGAAACATAACTGTTAAGATTAATAAGCAGCTCTTCTTTTGTTTCTTTGGTTGTGCTGGAAGAGGAAAACTAAAGAATTGAAAGAAACTAGTTTAGTGTTAAGAAATAACCACTTTCATGGGCACTCCCAAAGATCGTTATATATCTGTATGTTTCTCTTCTAGCTCAGAATGTGATGGAGACAGCACATGATATGTTGCCTGATGCAAGAACTATGTTCAGTTAATGCATATTGGCAAGCTTGTGTCCACAAACAGGAGCTTGATTTGCTATGTCTGGGCTGTGACTGATCATATTCATTCAGAAAACGAGCGAACAAATGCCTGTATAAATGTCTGGTAGAATACAGGAAACTGCATTGAGCTTTTTAATCATTTATTCCAAAACAAGGATGGTCAAATATAGGCCATGGGATTAAAACACAGCCTGAATCCATCTTCATTTGTAATATAGTTAAACATTTTGGAATGGTCTGTCCCTTCCCAGTCCACCCACTCTTGTCAAAAAATGATGCAGTTGGATTTGCTGGTGATACCAAGATTGTGGTAAGCTATCAGCATGGTCCCTCTGGTTAGTCAGGGCTTCCCGATTTGTTTCACTGGTGTGTTAACCTCCTCAGCTGTTGGATTACAAAGCAACAAGGCAGCATTTATTATACTGCATATCTCAGATACCACTTCCTCTCTATTCATCTCCATTCATAGTTACATACGACATGCAGTATTATTTTCAGCTATATTTGGCTTGCATGTAATCCAGCTTTCCAGCTCCTCTCTGTATTATGTAAATACAACAGCAGGGAGAAGCAGCCTTTTGTCCCCTTGTGCCAGGAGGATATGCTGAACATCAACATGGACATGTTACTGAAGACCAAACTGTTTTCTGGAAGCCTGCTCACAGATTTCAGAATCCATCTGTTTTCTGTAGAATGCAGTTATTTAAAGCAGCAAAGTTCACTTCAGAGACATTGTACAGTAGCTGCTGTTTATGTTGATATTTCCGATGAGGCTCAATATTGTCTATTTTTCATTATATCTCAACACTGCCTTTAATTGCCTCTTTCCACCAGATTTACATATTATCCCTCCCGGCTGTTCACACATAGACTTTCCTTTACTTGGCAATCTTCCAGTCACTCCATACTACAGACAGAGGTACTAAAACAGCAAAGCAGTTGATGAGAGTCAAAATAAAACTACATTATGTTATACTACATGGCCTACAGATGACTGAACAATTAAACAACAGAGCATCTGCGACTGTCATCAGAAGTTCTCTTCCTTTTCTTAAGACTGTTTGTTTTAAGTACTTTTGGGCAGGTATGTAACAAGGTTATAGAGGCTTAACAAATGTCTCTTCAAATGTTATCTAATTCCATTATTTATCACTACTCCAAGGAAATGTAAGTCAGAATTAATGATTCTCTCAAATACCAAATGAAAATTGTTCTTACAGGAATTGGCTTCATAACCCTGACACTTGAGGCACCTGGGGAAGCAGAGACATTCCCTGGAGATTCACACTGATCATTAACGCAGCCAGACTCAGCAATACATCTACATGTGCCTAACTGCAAAGATATAAGGAAGCTTAATGGTCTTAATGCGATGCTCAACATAAATACACAGCTATTTCTTAAGTAAGTACATTCTTGAATTAAGGCTTTAGCTTCTTGCCTTCTAATACACCCAAACCCCACTGCTCTGTCATTGCCAGTAGCTGCTGGCGTCCATTGATACACGGAAACCAGCAATGTGCTGCTGTATCCCACAGTGAAGAGCTGCTTTGGTTGTGCTTTTCATCTTCCCTCACTTGGGCACAGGTGAAGCCCTCAGGCTTTCTGGCAGGCTGCCACTGTAAACCCAGCATAGTGCATGTTAGCTTGAGTGGGGAATAAGGCCTCAATATTGCATTTCAAACACTGATTAGTAAAGCAGGCAATTGAAAAAAGTGTTTATTTAGCTTATAGAGATTGCAGAAAGGAAAACAGCTCTAGAAATTTGAAGCTAGAAATGATAGAGCAGTCAGGTACATCAGATTCCTAAGAATGAGCTTCCTTCCTACCACCTTCAGCTGCAAGGATGACAGTCTGACCATACTATCTCAGACATTGTGCTGGACAAGCAGCTGAAATGCAGCTCAACAAAAAGCCATTCAAAAGAGTCAAAAGCAAGGATTCGGGCAATAAACTAAACACCTGGAGATGGAAAAATCCTTCTCCATTTTTCCTCCCACATGTTTTGGAATTATTGTGCCAGGAAATTATTAAATCATACAAATTTCAATAATGAATGCATTTGCTGGATGGTACATGAAATCACTGAGGGATATGGCTAGGGAAAATAAAAATGTTTCAAAGTCAGTAGTGGTGAAAGATCAGATAGAGGAGCTAGACTACAACTTATATGGACTTATGAAAACTGTGCTGGTATGGGAGGATATTCCCGATTGATACAAGTGAGCATTAAGAGGAAGCATGTGCATAAAAAGCAAAGGAATCTGTTTAATGTTTTCTACTGTAATTCAGCACAAAGGTTCCCCGTGATATTTTTGCTCAACTGGGAAGACTCTGCCACCTAATTAGGAGAGGGAGAAAGCAGACCCACTAAAGCACTTCGGTATCTAGAAGGCCGTTTTTATGTCTTTTGAGAACAAGACTACTTTTGCTGTGCAACAAATCCCAGTTTATAGCACGCTAGAGTTGTTCTGTGCCTTAATAAGGTTGGTGCATTGGTAACAGGACCCTGACAAGCTAGTTTTCCCACCTGCACTTTGCTTAATGTTGCAGTTCGGTTTTATTTCATTAGATCTTGCTAAACATGTACCAACGAAAATTAACCCATCACTGAACTACTGCAACTATGTCATTTAGGAAAGAACATCCTTCTCTCCATATCATGATACAGTATGTTCTGATTAATATTTTCCATCTGGCTCAGTCACAACTGAACAAGGAGCATGCGGAGGAGAGGTGGGAGGTGGCAGCCGGCAGGCTGGTCATAGCAAAGCAGGCTGCTGCATTGTCACTGACTGTGCTTGTGTTGCCATTCTGAGCACACATGGTGAGGTAGGGAGAACCCCAAAGGCAGAGACCGAGGATTAGCACCCACAAATGCTGCTAGCTCCTATCTATACTATATTGCTACATACAGCTTTGGGAATAAAAATAAATATCAGAAATGTCAACAGCCTATAACACAACAATGTACGATGAAGCAGATAAAATGACTTGTAGGTCTCCTCTGCAGTGGTGTTAGCAGCCTAAATTATTTTCAGGTCAGAAGGCTGTGGAACTTTCAATCTGGAATTGTCTCAGTCTCCATCCAATTCCTGCTTTTTAAGAGTTCTCGGCTTTTCACAAGTAACAAGTCCTCAGAGATTCAGTCCTGGTCATCCTGCATGCATTATTCCAGGAGGAAAAATAAAGGCTGTCCCTCCCTCACAAAGCCTTCTCCATGGGCAGGTGGATGCAATCAGGTTTTAACCTTTGCTTTCTTACATGACAATTTTGTAACCTTACTATTTATATCATACTGCCTCTCCGCCTAGACTTCACTCAAAGAGGGAAGAAACATCCTGTCATCATCATCCAAGATGACCAGTGGGCAGAGATGTAAACAGATTGGCCAATCCAGACACAAACAGGGCAATAAAGTTAAGGCTATCAAGACCTGATGTTATGAGTGTTGGTATGCAGTAACTTAGTACTGACATTCCTGTGGATCTTACTGGAAGTCAAGAGCAGACTGCATCACCACCCTTTTCAGTTGCTTCACACAAAGGAATTCCTGCAGGAATTTTTCTTTAAGGGCACCCAAACATGCTAGCCAGTAAACACCATCTAGCCAACAAACAACAGATGCAAACAAACATTGGGGTTGCACAGGAATTCTAAGAGAAATCTGGGGCTCAAATCTGGGGGCAAGCAAGTCAGATTTTAGTACCAACATAATCTGAACTCAGGACTGGCAAAATTAATACACTGATGAGAGCATATTGAAGAAAAGCTCTTCTGTTAGCTATTTCTTTCCCATAGGATGGAGAGTGGGTAAATTTAAAAGATGAAAGAGCAAGGAAGAAATTGGGAAAGACATACGAAATGTTCAGTGAAACAAAGCAAACTGTTTTATTAATAAGTTGATTGAACATAGGGAGAGACTAAAAGTCAGGAATAAAGAGCCTAGCCTTTACCTATTTTACAAAATAGTTAATGTCAGTAAGAAAGTTTGTTGACTAAAACCAAAGGAAAATAATTAAACTGTGTAATTTCTCCCAATAGCTCTAACATACCTGTTCTTAAATTATAAACTGTTTTGGGCAGGGTGTCCAACTCTCTAGCACTGTCAGCACCTGACATACACATTCCAAACTGTATTGTCTTCTTTCTATGCTGAAAGGTTAACACATACAACATGGCCTTGGTGGCTCACTTCATACTCTTGCTGACCCTGGAAGGCTGTGAGATACACTGGAGCTGGGCAAAGGTTTCTTCCAAGCAATAGAAATTCTAGCAGCTTTTTAGAGTGCTGAACTGCAGGCAGAGCTCACCATTGGCAAATGACTGCTATCCATTAACAGAACAGAATACAATTAACATGGAGGAAAAAGAAGGATCATCTAGAATGAAGATGCCAAGGAGGTCCATTGTTTTCTCAAAAACATCCACAGCTATAGCTGGAAGCCCATTTTCTAGAAGGTTCTGCCTCGGCAACAGCAAAGTCACAACCCATCTAGACTTTTTATAGCCGAGGCAGGGCTCCAAAGTCACTGTATTTAGAAAACCCTGCTTAGCATTCAGCGATCTTCCCGATTTGGCAGTCTGTTTATTCTGGGGGCACCTCCCTGCTTTCTTTCAAGTGAGCCTTACCAAGCCTTCAGTTCTGGCCCCAATGTAGTTGTTATTCCCAAAATGGGAAAATATGAAGATGTAATAAATTTATTTGGAAGCAAACAAACCAACCAACCACCTACCAAAACAAAATGAAAATTGTAGAACTCCCTCCTAAAACCAAACCTCTTTTCAGAAGCAGGAAAAAGGGAAAAAAGGGGGTCCTCCATTCCAACAGCACCTGCTCTGCCTGGTTTTACATACTTGCATGAGCATCTTTTACCTCCCTCCCCTTTCCTCTCTCATTTCCCAGAAAGGCAGGGACTACACTCTAAGCTAGGAAATCCTTGAGAAATCATAAAAGGGTTGAAATGCCTGACCAGCCATAAACAAACAGATTTGTGTGAAATACTCTCCTAAGACTCAGAAACAGATTCTCCATGCAAGCAGAGCAAGCTAATAATATTCCTTGCAGAGATCCAGAATCCACTGCACTGCTCCATTCTCTACCATCTTCCACTGTGCTCTTCACATTATTTTGCTTTTTCTATATGCAACAATGAAGTGCAAGAGATGGCAGAACTCTCAATTCCCTTTTGTTAGCACAAGTGCAGAAAACTAAGTTTCCAGATTTAAAAAAACCCTATCTCTCTCTAGCATATTGACTTTCCCTTTTGAGAGCTTTTGTAATAGCACTTTTGAATCTCTGCTTATGAAAATAAACTACTACAAAAAAATTTTCAGAAGCCAGGTTCCTCCCTTCCTGTACAGGTAAGAACCTAACTGAAGGTCAGGACATTCTGAAGTTTTCTGCCATCACCAAATTTGGGACCACACAGGAGTATTACATCCTGTTTTACAGGATTTTTTTTTTTATTACATCCAGTTTTAAGTTTTCAAGATGGTACTTTTTTTTTTTGCCTTACTCCTGTTGCACCTGCCTTGTTCATGCATACATCCAGTTTATGATATTCCTGATAATACCAAGCATTATGGCAAGATTACTTTTCAAAAAAATTCAAGATGTTGCTTATCATCAGAATTTGAAGTTCTGCAAAAATAAATGCCTGTTTGCATTCCTCTTTCAAGATCTAAAAGAATCTATTCAAGAGTCAAGTAGAAATGTAATACCCTCTTTTTATTCTCAGAAAACAAAACCCACCAGCTGCAAACTTATTTCCGTTTAGGCACAAACTTAACAGAGTAGATCCAGCATTTTAACAGATGTTATTATGGAAAAGAAGTGCCAATGAAGTTGTAATCAAAGAATTTTGGGAAATAAATGCAAAAACTCTCCATTAACAATAAGCACCTTTATTGACCGTCTTACCATTCAACACTCATTTCATTCAATCTCCTAAACTGCTGAACTACTACAGTCCAGTTGAGCATTTAAATAAAAGAAAATGTATTTCAATTTGACTTGTATAAAAAGTGTTATACCTGGGTAGCAGAGAATTACAGTACTATTTTAAAAAGCCATAGTCACAAATAATCACTACCTGTGATTTTGAAAGTTAAGCCCTATATATTTCAAAGGCAAAATTAAACACATATCTTCCATATGATGTTATGCTTGTAAAAATGCCTACAAAAATCTGTTTGTTCAGAAGGCAGAGCAGTTGGAAAGTGTCTTCTATTTCACCATTTAACAAATGATACCACTTCACAAAAACTACTAGGCAGCAAAGTATTCCAGATAAATTTCACACATTAAAAATCCCCTGACACCATATAGCATCCCAACAATTTCAGCAGGGAAACAGAGTTTAATACAGCAACAAATCTTTGTAGTACAGACTAAAATTCACCTATGCATCATTTGTTACAATATTTAATTCAATGCTGAGGAAATTTAAAAATCAAATACACCTAGGAATCTAGCAGCCTGATACTGCTTATTCCCACTTCTTTTTTTTCCTTGCTGTTTTTAGAGTACGTCTTCTTATATTTATGTTACAAAGGGTATGCTACTTCCCAGTGTTTAAAACCTCTTCAAAATTTATTAGCAAACTTTTTGAGATGAAAGAAAATCGCCTTTGATAAAGATGACATAAAACGTTGGGGTTTTTTTGCTATCTTCTTCTGACCTTAATATTAAACTTCTACTCAAGCCAATAAGAATAAAATTAACCAGAGCTATTTTGTTGGAAGGACTCCAATTTCTATGCCAACATGAGTATTTAGACAAAATCATTTAACTTACCAAGTTAGCACTTGAGTGTATATTAAATTTCTTCTGGAATTCCTATACCCTACACAAGGTTAAGTTTTTCAACAGTATCCAAGAAGAAATAAAACTATCTCAGGGAATAGTAAGAAAAGCTACTGAAAGACATCCTTCATAACACATGCAAAATGACATCTCCTGGAAAGGCAAAAATTCTGTTTTTTTTTGTTTATATTTCCCCTTTCTGCAGGATGGAAAGTTATTTTATTCTAACAAGCAAAAAAATTCATCACTATTACAAAATAGTTTTGTCTCCTCATGTCAGTTAGACTTAAGTTCTTTATCAGCATAAAGCATCTGTGTGAAAACTGAGAAAGGGAATTCAGTTTGTAGCAGAAATTCATTTATACCCATGCACAGTCTTTCTTCCCCACAAAAGAAATCCAATGTGGGAAATAATCCTTTAAAAAAAGGCCACTGAAAAAAAACAAACCAAAAACAATAGATAAAGCAGGAAAGCCTAAGCAAAATACATTACTGAGACAGTGAATGGGATTGTTAGAAAAGATGAGAAGTTAGACCTCTGTGTAACTTCCACATGGCTGAGATCCTGGTTTTCTAGTCCGCTTGGATCACGAGGTTCTCAAAGCAGAAAGAGGGATTTATTTTTTTTTTATTCCCCTTCCCTGCCTGTGTTTTTAAAGGCATCAAAGATATCCAGGATGCAGTAAACATTTCATAAGGTTAATACAACTAAAGAGTTGACCAAAAACTTGAGTTCATTTTGTGAAATAAATCAGACTAGAAAAATGGAATAGCTTACATCAGAAAGGCAGCACACTTAACTCTTAAATAAACAAAAATTTTTGCTTGGATTCAAGCTCCACATTTCTTATTACATGTAACACAACTAGATCATCCAGCTACATTTTTTCCTTCATTAGCCATAACTTAGTGGGGAAATTCTCAGTTTACAGCCTAGTTACTGAAGTCTTACTTTGGAAAAAAATTAGTTATGAAATGGCTGCATACAGGTGAAGGCAGATTTCACATTAAAAGGAGTGTTATTAATTACCATGCAATTTTTTGGTATTCTCTGTTCTGGAGAGAATTTATACATCCTTTCTAAGATGCAAGTGTTTCTGTTAACCAGCACTGGCATAAGAAGAGAGACAAGTCTTTTCACCCTTTTTATTAAAATGAAAAAGTCAAATAAGAAACTAAAACAGGTATAATGAAAATTTCAATCTTCCTTCACTGAGGTACTTAACATTTTGAAAACTAATGATTGTATCATTTGCTAAATAAATGTATCAACCATCCTGAGACATCAAATTGTGTCATTCAAATATTTTAACAGAGTTAAGAGAGAATTACTCATGGTATACACCCAAAAAGTTGGATGATACGTTAATAAGGTTTTTTAATGGTTGCAAACAAGCATAAATGACACAAAGTGAAAATTAAAAAGCAATTAAAAGGTACTCAAAAAGTTCTTGAAGTTTTACATCCCTGGAAAACACTGTTGTTTTTTTTAGGGACTGAAATCAATGACATCAGTAATATAAGGGGAAAAAGGCTCACCTTAAATCTAATTTACAACTCTACTTTGCTAGTAATCCCAGGAATAATATTTTTTTAGAATAATACTGTGTCCAAGAAGTGTAGCTTTTTTAGTGATTTATTTTTCTACAAGTGAACTTTCAGGAGACAGTAAAACAAGAAAGGCTCAAGATTTCTTTTATCTCCTTAATGACTGGGTGCACTTTGTAGCAAGTGAGCTCAAGGTAACAAATCCCTTGGAAAAAAAAACAGGAAAGGGGAGGGCCTGAATGTGATGTTCATGAAGGATACAAGCTCGATAGCCCTAAACACCAAGGTCTTCCTTTAATTCTTAAGATAATGTGGCACCAGCTCATAAAAGTAACTATCTCTTCTTAGCCACCCATTGTCATTTGTGATAGCAAGTGTTGCAATACTGACACAGGGCCCTTGGCTTCTCCAAACCAAAATAACATTTGTTTTCAAGACAGCAAGTTCTCATTGTCATGTCTTCAAGTTGGAGCAGAATTGTAATTATTTTGTTCTACAGTAATACTTACAAAAGAGTAAAACAAATTGGAAGGCCCACCTTGTATCTGGAAGACTCAAAAACAGTTTTGAGCTCTTCTTCATTTGCAGAAACTTTTCATACCTGCTAAGCCAATGCGGAAGTATGTGAACCATAGCTCAGTTTCTTAAAAACAGTCGCATTACCTAGGAAAACACAGCATCTGCTCAATCCCTAATCACATTTGAAATAAATGTTAAAGAACAATCTCCTATGATCTGTTTGTGCAACATCAGACCAACTGTCTATTTCTAAAATGGAAGCTATTTTTCAAATAACCACCTAACTGAATAAGCTGAGAAAGAGCAGGAAAAAAAGCAGATGGTGGCAATTTCTACAAAAGAATCTTTAAAAGCACATACCTTTAAGTCTTGATTTTGTAACCCAAATTTTTTGGGTCACTGTCAATCAACGTTTCTTGCAGACTGTAAGATACCCTTAGAGATCTTTACTGAAAATACTGTAAAGGTGATAGCATTTAGTGACCCAAACATAAAAACCACAGTTCGTGGATCCACCATTTGGCAAAAGTCATCTTAGGAAAGGGAACACGTACAAGATATTACCATTACTGCACGACACCCTTGATATTTTACAACTTCCACAGAACAGTTCGTTCCTTAAGCCCCAGAAGTGCCAGTCACTTCAAATTATTTTTACAGCTGGAAATCGGCATTTTTTTCAGAATTTAAAATAGCTGTAGGTAAACAGAATTAGCAACATTTGTTCTGAACAAAGCAGCACATTCTGTTCCCCCTGCCCCCGCCCCAAAACAGAGGCAAAGTGCAGTTACTTCTCTCATCACAGCTCCCAGGCCAAGGACACTGAAGCTTTGTAGATTGAAAATTCCTCCACGCACATGACACACAGTTATACAATTGAGCAGGGCATCCAGCACAAAAGCATTTACCAAGCGCTGAGAGATTTTACTCAACCTGCACTTTTCCTGTGTACATTAGGAAGAAATTTAAGGTATTAAGCTGCACTTAAGATTATGCAATTTTAATGACAACAAAATCAATAACATATCAGAAAAAAAGAGAAACAGATACTGCCCAAGATTATTTTTTTTTTTAAGAGATTGGTTGAGCTAAGACATCCAAGAAGAACTGATGCCAGACAAAAAAAAAAATTTTAAAAACCCTTTAAAGTTGTCGGACTTTTTTATCAGTGCTTTTAATATTGACGTCCAGTGTCTCTACTTTTTTTGTTAGCCGATCCAGCATATCATCTTGCTCATCTATTTCTGTCTGCAGACCAAGAGCTAGGTTTTTCAGACGACTCAACCCAGAAGACATCTCGTCTGTCAACAAAGAAAAGGACCATAAGGAATCAAAACAGTATAAAGCATAATGTTTAAATGGAAACTATTCAGGATTCTCTCTTCTCCAAAACCCTGGGTTAGAAAATGTTAAGTTACAACTGCTGAAGTGTGAGTGTTCTTCTCCAATAGTGGAAGCACTGATATTTTAATACATCTACCGCATTACTACCAGAAATAATCACGTCCTCCTTTTTTCCCCACTACAAGTTAGCTACAAATACTTAAAACCAAATTGGATCTTTATAAAACGACATACCCTGTAATGTACTTTTCACTTTAAAAAAAAAAAACAAACTTATTTTACAGAAATTTGGGTACATCTTTTCTCAGTTCAGTATACACAGTACCTCAGTTGTTTTTCTTTAAACTTCATGCAGAGATATCATCAATACACTGTGGATTTAAGCACTTAGTTATTTCACATAGATGGAAAAATCCCATTTCCAGATTTTCTAATTTGCCTACAAGGAAACTATTTTATTGCATGATTGATCAGTATAAATGCTTTTGAGGCTAGTAAGTTTTGCATTGCTTGAGAGTAGAACAAATGCACTTCCACTAACTCTTATGCTTGACTATTTCTCTTTGATCTATTCCTTCCTATCTTTTCTTTCTAGGTCAGCTAAACAGTGACACATGTAAGCAAAGAGGCACTTTGTATATATGCTACAGAACAAAGGAAGACAAAGTCAGCTGAATGGTTTTGGGAAGTAATAAAACAAATGCAACAAATTCACAAATTAAATATTTAGTGCCTTTTGATTATTCTATTTTGTGCAAAACATATTTATTTCAAAGCCTGCGCACAGTTGTAAATTCTTTGGGTCCAAACTAATGTACAATTTAATATGTGAGTTTAACTGTCAGTTCGGTAAGTTGAATGCATCTTTCAATGTAAGTGGTAAGCTTTA
Source organism: Buteo buteo (assembly GCF_964188355.1). Classification (NCBI taxonomy): domain Eukaryota; kingdom Metazoa; phylum Chordata; class Aves; order Accipitriformes; family Accipitridae; genus Buteo; species Buteo buteo. The sequence goes on along the minus strand of NC_134181.1, from coordinate 38,227,252 downwards.
GAAAAAGAGGTAGTAAGTATCTGTACTGGTATAATCTGAATGTCAATTTGAAGCAGTATTTCCTTATTAATATTACTAGTACCTGCTTAGTAGGATTTTTCAGAATGGATGGATAAGTCTGCTTGTCCCAGTGATATTCCAGTCAATTTATAGGATGATTCAAAGAAACATTTTCCTATCCTGAATGCAAGTGTTATGGAATACTTCAGCACCATTTCCTCATTCAAATGACAAAGACGTGCTAGGATATTCACATTTGGTAAGAGTGTTTTCCTTATTGTCAGTGTATGATCTAAGAAGACTCATGCTTTTGGTATGGTTTTTTTTTTTCCCCTGGTCTCTTTGCTCAGGGACAGTTCAAAATCTAACTATTTCTAAAGCACAAGCACGTTGCAGAAGAGTTGAAGTATTGATGCCAATAGCATATCAGTTTCCACAGTAGATTTATACTAGTCCAGGCATCCTAGCCAGCTTGTTTCTGGCTGGTTTCACATGAAATGCATTTCTAACTCAGATTTATTACTAATATTTGCAAGTAGTTGACCCACAGATATCCCACAGCATTCTACCATTCAAATAATGTATGTCTCAATCAGACTTTGGATTCTGCCATGTAGATAGTTTTGAAATGCAGAATACAAGCAAATTATTTTTTTATCATCAAATTTCACATGAGCTAAACAAAAAAAGTGTTTGTTGGCAATATATTACTTAGTAATTTACTCTGGCTTAAGAGCCAAAAATTGAAAACTGTATTACATCAAACAGCTTCAATTTTTTCACTTACCTAAGTTGTTATCAATTTTCTGGTGGTAAGCTCGCAGGTGTTGGTTCTTTGGATAGGAATCCCTTTGCACTGAAGAAACGAAATCTGCTTTGCTGAAATCATTGTCTGTTAAGAGTATAAAATACAGAATATTATACAATAAAAAAGCCAGGAAGAAGAGGCTTTAAAGTTTTAGAAGGGCTATTAAAAATTAGTCTGACCACAGCTGCCATGTAATCACATAACCTGTTAGCAGGAGTATCAAAAGTAGTCCACCACCACGATCTATAGGGCACCCCTCAAGATGAACAGTTAAGTTACAATTATTCTTTTTTGGGCTGCCTTTTGTAGTTCTACTAGGTAGTTGAGAGAAAAAAGAAAAAAAAAAACCAGCCATCCAACCAACAAAGCAGGTAGGTTAGTAACTTCTACCAGCAGTTAGCATTCCCCCAGGTCAAGCCACCAGAGAGTTATTTCTGCCCTCTACTGGACAGACTTTTAATATTATATGGAGTGGAATGGAGATTAATGATACCAAAAAGCATTTCTTTACTTACAGAACTACAGCTATAAAGATATCCTGCTGCTTTCTCACTCTTACTAAACTAAGTACTTGAACCTCACTTTAAAAAGGAAGTTACTTTGTACATAAAAGTCATCATGGAAGTTAACGCATTGTGAGAACGGGGAACAAGACCAAACCCCGTACGTTTCCTTGCGTGAATCAAGTAATGACTTCAGTATGAAGGTTATAGTCCATGTTTGAAATAACAGGAAAAACATATCTGAAAACTATGACAAATGATGGTTAAAAAGAAGAAACTCTGAATAGATAAATTAAAATTTTGGCAAACATAAGACAAGGCTGCCTGCACATTGTGTGGATTCTTGTCTATAGCCTCCTCTGTGCAAATATAAGCACTGGATGCTTTTAAAGTCTTCAGTGGATACAGCATAAGTCCCCCACAGGGAGGGCTAAATAAAACCCATATCCAAATAAAAAAATTGCACGTCGTCAGTATGGGCATGAAGAATTTTAGGGGAAACAATTCCCTAGAATTCAAAGCCATGAAGTGTGGGTTACATTAGGCAGCAACGTAAGTCAGCAGCTGGGCCAGCTGAAGGGTCTCTGCCTTCACCACTGTGCAAGTTTGACCCATGTTGATGATAGACATCCAATGTAAAATAAAGTTAACAAACCTGAATTATCTAGCTTCCTTAAATTTGGATGACTTTCCTGGTATTTTGACTCTTGTTCTTTACTAGACATCATTGCTTCTTTTAATCTAGTAATAAAGAGAATAAAAAGAAAACATTCTTATGGACCACAGGCCTCATTCTGAATCTGTTAAAGAACAACAGGTATCAAATTTTGCAAGAGCAAATTTGTTAGACCTGATCCAAAATATTCCTTTAAAATGAACTACTAGCATTTGTCTTCAGTGAAAGCAGAACTGGTTGCTCTAGTGCTGAAAATAGTGTATGGAAACTTTGGTACCAAAACCAAAACTGTATCTTCCATCTTGGAGGCAACCTACTCCTTTTCTCTAGTGGAGGATGGAGGGGGAAGGGAAAGAAGAAATCAATCCATGCAGCATTACCAGGCTTTACATCGATTTCTCAGCTGAAGAGAGACAAGTACTGTAAGACACAGTAATTCCACAGCAATTAGTTTTTATTTACATCTTTTAGTAGAAGCTAGAGAAATACACACAATATTTAACTGGAAGCATGTCAATGCTACAAATCACGATTCCCTGATAAGACTGAAGTAAGCATGATAATTCAGAAGACTCTGAAGAATTACTTGTGTAATTGGGTGTAATTGTTTGATTAATTTCCAAGAAATATGAAGTTACTCTTACCACTACAAATATAAACAAAAGTAAAAACCCTTTTCTCAGAGTTAAAGGAAAAGGGGAGCTAGACACCATCTCAGGAGTTTACTTGATAGAATCAACAGATCTTTTAAGTTGTGATTTTCTGGTGACATTTCAGAGATGCCGTCAGAGATAAGTCCCAAGTAAAATGTTTATTTTACTTACCTACTGTTAGCATAATATTCAGGGGTTCCATTCTGCTCTGGCTTGCTCTCTGGAGGTTTGGCTTTGAAGTAGTTTACCAAGCCCCCCCAAACACTCTTAATGCTATTTATGTGCCTTTGACTAGTCTTCAAGTCCTGGTCCATTTTATCTACCATCTGTTCTGTACGCTTCAGGGCCTCTCCTTGACGTACAAGCTCCTAACAGGTATTGACAGAAAAAAAGAGAAGCTAGTAAAGCCAAGATAAACTGAAATATCAAACATTTAATAGACACTATAAAGAAAAAACCCATAGTTCCTTCATCCCTGTAGATTATTTCTAAAGTGATACAGCTTTTTCATTCATTCCTCTTCCTCCAGGGCATTTCAATCAAGAGCCATAGCATTAACCGGCTATAAAATCCTCATCACTAAGCAATGCCAGGTTCCTGACACCTACTACAAACAGCACCCAGGAATTTTCTGTATTGTCCTTCTGTCAGGTTGACATTTGTATCTCTTCTTGATGGAACAAGTATGGCACCAGATGGGTGATTTAGTGAAAATGCAAAGGTTTATGGCAGGGAAATGAGCAAGTAGAACTATTTCTAGTTGTGAATGACACCTTCATTGGTAAGGGATACTATTTTCATATTACTGGGATGTTGCTCAAAATTTAGAAACAGAATAACCAAAGGAAATAAACATAAATAGATTTTTTTCAAGTATGAAATAATTAGCAGGAATAATCTTTAGCTAATACTAACAGTGCGGGATTTAGAAATTTTGCAGCAGCACAAACACTGTTCCAAAGTAATCCAAAGATTAATTCTGGCAAGAAAGCTGCCTGCAGCTACCACTAGTGCAAAATAAAGAACTTGTGTACATATTCTCTCTAAAATTTGGGGAATTCTAGTTGAATATTCCCCCCCGCCCCCAATAAAGCAGCAAACACATACAATTCAAGTTTTACAAGGAGCCCTGTGTTAAGCCTAAATTCTTGATTCCTCATTTGTGCTTTTCTGGACAAACAAATCACGAGTCTGCAAGTTCACAGAAGTGCCACTGAGAACTACTGCAGCTTGTGGATGCTCTTGGGTTAATTGAGGCAGCCGTGTTACTAATGTTCAAGGAAACATCCCATTAACAGGTGACACAATGGACAAGAGCTTTATGAGCGATGTCTCCGGGTATAAACTCTTTTCTGAAACAAGGCCAGAAGAATGAAGGAAGTGATTAATCGGGATGAAGCGAGCACATCACAAACAGCAGGGCAGGCTCTTCATTTAATCAACAGAGCTGCTGAAAACTTTTCAGTCAGATAAAGATGGGCATAAATGCCATTAATAAGGCTTAGTAAGAATTGTAAAAAGCAGCTGAAGGCACAGCTGAGTCCTAGCCTCAGGGTTACACATTTAGCGGGGATCTAACCGGGATTTTTTCCTCACGGCCCCGTTCCCGGTTCGCCCGCCCGTCCCGTCCCGTCCCCCGAGCGACGCTGCCCCGCGGGGCCGCGACCCACCTCGGAGGCGGCCACGCCGATCCGCTCCGACTCGTAGAGGAGCGAGAGGGAGCGGGCGGTGCTGTCGGCAGTGGCGGCGGAGCGACGCAGCACCTCCTGCTGCAGGTACCGCTGCCGCCCGGCGCCGCCGCCCGTCTCCCCGCTGCCCCTCGCCGGCCATGTCACCGCCGCCTCCTCCTCCTCCTCCTCCTCCTCGGCGAAGGGGTTGTAGCTCCTCGGGAGGGCCGACATGGTGCCGCCGACAGCGGGTCGCGAAGGAAGCGTCCGCGGAGTGAGCGCCTCAGGGAGGCGGCCCCCTCAGCCCTCGCTCCTCAGAGGGCGAACCGGACCGGACCGAACCGGGCCGAGCCTGCCCCGCCGCCGAGCCCCCACCCCAGGCCGCGGCCCGCTCCGCTCCTTCCGCCCACAGGCCGCCAGCCCGCCCCGGGGCGGGGCGAGCGCGCCAGAGCGCTGCTAAGGGATACACGGTTGCTAGGAGGAACCACTGCGACGGCGCGGGGGGTGGGAGGAGTGGGGGAGCCGGGCGCGCCCATTTGTAGAGCGGGGCCTGGGGGCGGGCGGCGCGGCAAGGAGGGCGGGTCACAGGCGAGGGGCGGGGCGGGGAAACCCACCGGCAGTGAAGCCGCGGCGGGCGCCGCCATTTTTGTGGCGTGATTGGTGTTTCGGGATCCCGCCGGGAGGCGGTGGTCTCGCGAGAGGGGGCGGGGCAGGGCGGGCTGGCGGGCGGCCCCTTGCAGTCCCTCACAACATGGCGGCTGTGGCGGCGGCGGCTGCTGCGACGGCGGCGGCGGCGGCCGCGGCGGCAGCGGCGGCGGCGGCGGCCGCAGCGACCACCACTGCGGCGGCGGCCGCGGCTCCTTCCGCGGGCGCGGGGCGGGGGAGCAGCGCGGGCACCGCGCGCGGCTTCTACTTCAACACGGTGCTGTCGCTGTCGCGGTCGCTGGCGGTGCAGAGCCCGGCGCCGTTGGAGAAGGTGAGGGGCGTCCTGCGCGCGTGTGTGTGGAGGGGCTGTCACGCGTGAGGGGGAGGCCGGGGGCTGTGTCTGTGGGGACCGGTGGGAGTGTCACGCGCGGGGGCTGCGTCTGGGGGGGCGCTGCGGAGTTGTCACGCCTGGCAGTCGGGTGTGTGAGGGGTGGAGGGGCGTCACGCGAGTGGGAGCTGCGCGGAAGGGTCGGCAGCAGGGGTGCCGTGGCAAGGAAGGGGGCAGAGGGCCCTTCCTGTGGGGAATATTCGTGCCGCGTGGGTGGGGAGGGTGGCGGGTCCCCGGGCCGCCTCGCTTGGCCCTGTCACGCGTGGGGGCCCGTGACGCGCGCACCCGCGGGTGGGTTTCTGCCCTGCTCCCGCGGGTCTGTGGCCGCGCCCGTGGGAGGCCGGGCCTGGCGTGCCCGCCTGTGCCCGGGAGGACGCAGCTCTCCTCGGGTGGGGGCTGTCCTGCGGCCGTGGGAACGGGCTCGGCACGCCAGCAGCGGCCCTGTGTCCAGTGGGGCTGCTGGGCCCACGGGGCGCTCCCAGGGCCCATCTTGACCCCAAAATATGGTGGCAGTGGGAGGTGTCTGCGGCAGCAGCCGCGGCCGGTGCCCTCAGAGCAGCCCCCCGTGCCCTTGTGAGGAACGTGGGCCGTTCAGCAGCTGCGTGTCCCTGGAGTTTGTGGAACAGGGTCTTGTAGGCGTAATTAGTTTCAGCCTAATTAGGGCTGGTTGCTTTACTCCACGTATCTGGTTAAATCCAAGCGATGCAATCAGCTTAAGGTAAAATCGGTGTGGTTGAGATAAACCTCTACTGAATGTAAAACCAGACAGGGGGATCTGGGTCTGGGCAGTTCCCCTCGTGGGTCTGCACTGCTGGCGTGGAGCGGCTGGTGTGGTCAAGTGTTGTGCTGCTGCGGGGAGGAGAGAGGGACAGCCTGGTGTTTTGGGAGTTGGCTTCTCTGAGCACAAAGTGATTGAACTTCTAAATTGCCTCATGCAATAATGAACGATGACTAAATTGTTGAAAAGCACAGCTCCGTGCTGATGAAAACTATAGTGCTTGTTCTTGGCCAGCTGTTGCAGGCTTCTTTTCTTGGTTCTGTTCTGGAAATTTACCATTGGTCTGACAGCCAACTGTGAATAATTTTTTGAAGCCTTGCTGTTGGTTCACTCATATCCAGGGATTTATTTTCTTCCCTTTTGGTTTTTTTTTTTTGGTTCGAGAGACTACAGTAGGAGTTAAATGATATTAATAGTTCAGATCTAGTGAAAGTTACTCACTCATGTTATTGCATATATTAACCTGATGTGGGACACATGCATCAGAAGTTATTTTCCAAAGTTCGTATTTCCTCTGCTGTATTTCATGTTGAGCAAGAGGATTATTTGTGTTGTGTTACATGTCTTGTAATTATGAGATCTGGCAGTTTTCAGACCAGAATCTTAAATTCCACTGAGCATCCAGTAAATCCTTCTAATCCTCTAGGGAAATAGTGGTTTTTGTTTAGAAATTTCAAGGCAGGGCGTTTAAAGAGTTATCTAAATAGGAAGTAACTTGACATTCAAACATAGGTCGTTCAAACATAGGTATTTATTGTGAGAGTCCTTTTTACATAATATTAAAATCAAGGAAATTTTTAGAAAAGACGCTAGATATCCCTGTTGCATTTTCCCTTTCTTAACAGTTCCATAGGAAAACAAAGTATTTGGGAGAGTTGATATATTCTTTAGATGTGTGTTTGCTGGGTATGGAGTGAAGTAATAGGTAAGTAGTGAGAAAATAATAGTTCTGGAAACTTAGTCTGTTATGTTAAAAGGATTTGAGCAAAAGTCATACTCTGCTAGGTAACAGTTTATTGTTCAGTGCTATATATGAGGAAGGCATTGGTGCAGCTGTAACCAAAGCTCCATCCACCTGGTTTTTGTTTATAGCAATGGAGTAAATATGATATATGTGCCTGCTGCATATTTCTTGTACATCCAAAATGCCCAATGAATTAGTGGAAGGAAAGCTTTTTTGTACCAGGGATGCAGGAATGATCTCTGCAAATGTGATGCTCTGAAAAGTTTCAGAAATTCTATTGAGATATGAAAACAAACAAACAGCTTGATCAAGTGTTGAAGAAAACTTTTGAATTGACCCGTGTTGTGGTAAAAATGTTTGACATCTACTTGAAAATTTTCTGTCTTTTTCTAGTTTCTGTCATTCATCACTCTTTCCTAGCCCTTAGATGCTTTCATTAAGATTGATGACTAAAGGAGAGTAATGTGGCCATCTATCTTCCAGAAGATGGAAGGACTACTGTCCACTTTAAACACAGGAGGTCTGAATGAGTCTTGAAAACCACAGCCTGTCAGCTCGTTTCTCTGCTGTGAAAATATCTGCAATTGTATTAGTGCTACGCAGGCCTGTTGCTTGGGGTGCTCTAAGGCATGGACATGAGAGCTAGCTCTGCTCCATAAGAGAGAAGCTGGGAGCTATTTGCATTGCTTTCTTGAGGTCTACTGGTGGATTTTTGAAAGACAGTTTTAACACATGTACTGTTATTCCCTTGGATTGTTCTGACACTTTCGGTCTTGTTCCGCTGTTCTTTCCCTTTGCTGTTTTTCAGGTACAAAAACTGCTCTGTATGTGTCCAGTGGATTTCCATGGGATTTTCCAGTTAGATGAACGTCGCAGAGATGCTGTTATTGCTTTAGGAATCTTTCTAATTGAATCTGACCTTCAGGTACTTTTCCCGTGTAGGCTAACTTTATTTAACGTGAAAGATTTTGGATTAATTAAAATTTACTTGTTCAATGAATGAAAAGTTGGTATTTACTCTTCATAAAAATAAAAGATCAGAGATAACAGATGGATGCAGGCAGGAGAGCACAAGGACAGTACTGACGAGTGGGATAGACAGCAGTCATGGCACTGCCACAGACAACCTGCTGTCGTGTTTTTTGGTCATCGTAGCTTAAGGAAAGAAAGGAAAGGCTATTCAGGAGGATTTGCTCAAACCATATGTGTCATTGCGTGTTCTTCCCCACATGCTTCTGAATGGTGGGTATGTTCCAACATACTCCTGAACATCAGGTTTGTAATAGGCCTTTTCATGCCTGGCACTAGCCAGGATAAAAAGACAAATGGTGCACATAGGCTGCTTTGTACACAAACATCCCTTTTGTGTCTGTCAGCCTGTTTATGACAAGCTGGTTCTCTTCCCTTCGAACTCTGGGTGTAGTATTTTTTCATGCAGAGGAAAGGAAGCATATACAGAGTCCTAGGTCCAAAGTCATTAGACCTCACTTTAAGTCATTTAATGTTGCTAGGGTTTGCATAAGGCCTGAACTTCCTCCTATTTAGTATCTATTTGCTATGATACAGCTTGTGTGCATATTATTAATGTTGTCCTTTTTGTGGGTTTTGTAGTACGAAGTTTAAATAAGGCAGCTCTATTCATGTTTCTTAGCATTTTTATGATGTTTTCAAAGCCAGCAGTTAGTATTAATTAATCCAACTCTGAGGAAGGAGAGCGCTATCCTTTGATTTGCAGATTAGGAAGCTGAAGTCTGACACAGATGTGTTAAGTGACTTGCATAAGGCCACAGGATGGATCACATGTACTGAATTGGGACTGGCACTGAATTTCTAGCTGCCTTAAAATTATTTATCTAGCTTAAAATTATTATTATCTAGCTGCCTGTAAACTAATAAATTGTTTGGGGTCAATTACTATTCTGGAAACTTTTTCTCCAACTTCTACAAAGAATGAACTGTTGCCTAGAATTGGGATTAGATTGGATTTGTAGCAGTGAATTGGTTTACTGTCATTTGCTTGTGTTGAAATCAATTTTGCAATATTCAGGAATCCTGTGGTGTAATTATTATAAGCGAGTTCTATGTGCGGCTAATGTAGTCTTTCCATATCTCTAAAATATCTTGAGATGATAATGGTTCAGCTTTTCTTCTCCATTTTAAATAGAGTATTTTCCTCTCTAGCACAAAGATAACGTGGTTCCTTACCTCCTCCGACTTCTGAAGGGTCTTCCCAAAGTCCAATGGATAGAAGAAAGCAACGCACGGAAAGGCAGAGGTGATGTTTGGGTTTTTTGATCATTCTCATAGAATGCCAGCCGAGAAACAGAAATCACGAAGGTTATTCAGGACATGGTACAAGGGGAGGTGGTAGGTCCTGCTAGGTTCTTAGCTCCTGACTCAACAGCCTTTCATATTGATTTTATTTAGAAGCAAAGAGGAAGTTGAATAGCTCCCAGCTTTCTTGCTTGACTGCTTTGTGATAAATTGCACTTTCCAAATAATTCTACGCTCAATATATTTTGTTACTAAATTGGAGAAGATTGTGTAGTAGTTAGAGCAGCAGAGGTGAACCTGAGATTTGTACACTACTTTTAGCTTTGATGCTTAGTAGCTATTTAAATGACTTCATTTCTTGCTCCCTTAATAGATCTTAAAATTAATATAAGAATACTTTTATATAATACTATATAATCTAGTTTTTTTCAATTACTTGAAAGCCTGGAGAAGTTTTTAATTATTAAAATTATTCTTTTAACATTTCATGGTGAAATTACGATAGTTAGAGCATACTTCTGAATTTTGTATGTAATACTATATTTTTCTACAGTCTGTCTCAGAACTGTATGACATGGGAATCAACTTAATGTCTTCTTGCTTTATTATTATTTGCTCTTGCTATGTTGGTTCTCTCTAACAGTGCTTAAGTGGCTTAATTTCTGTCCGCTACTTTGCAGGCTTGCTTCCAGTGGCAGAAAACTTCAGCTTCTGCTTGGTAACGTTGTTATCAGACGTTGCTTACAGGGATGCATCTCTCAGAGAGCAGGTAGAGTTTATTTTAAGTTTGTGCTGATGTAGTACCTAATTCTCCAATGCTGCAGTACTGACAAATGTCTAGAGAAGAGTACACCACAGCTGCTTTGTTTCTTGCAAAGGGATTTTTTTGCTTTAACATACACTGTTGCATTATTTTGCTTGTGTTAATTAATAGTCAAGCATCTAGAAGATATTCGTAAGTCTGCTCTTACTTCTGAGTGTCAGAGGATGTCAGTTGCTGAGCACAGAGGTTTAGAATTCAAGTTTTGATACTGAGATTAGGACTGTTGCAATTTTATTCTGCTAGTACCTACCAGCTAACTGCAGACTTTACAAAAGAAGCTCTGTAAGCTGAGTGAGAGCAACCTACTTTTTTAGTCACACAGCATTAAAAAAATCTTGGTTACAGAGGTGCTTACATTAATATTTGCAAGTTTCATTTGTTGTAGTGATCTACTATAAGATAATGATATGTCTTTACCAAAAGATATTTTTTTATGTCTGTTTTGATTACTTAAGATTTTGGATGCAATTCTACAAGTAATGCAGTTCCTGTTGGGAATGTGCCAGACCCCGCAAATGCATGATAAAGGTACTATTAAAATTGTTACTATATTTGTAACTCCTGTCCTCTGAACTTCTCTTGTGTTTTCTAATTATCAGGATCACTTCTGAAAAGTGAGCAGCTTTTTCTTTCAACTTCCTTAGCATATATTTATTCTTTTTGTTGCTGACTGATAAATATGGAAGCAGAAGTGTATTAATTTGCGATACCGTAATGTTTTTTCCTCTACTTGCATGAATAAGTCTGTAAAGCACATTAGGCTGAAACAGTTTAGTGAAGCGGTAGCAAAACTGTGAAGAGGAAGTTCTAAGTTACTGTTAATATACTGTTATATGTGGTTTTCTTTTCCAGAATATTTATGCAAGTATGCAGTGCCCTGTCTGATAGGAATTTCTCGAGCATTTGGTCGCTACAGCAATTCAGAAGAGGCTCTCCTTTCAAAGCTTTTTCCAAAAATTCCTCCACATTCCCTGAGAGTTCCAGAGGAGCTTGAAGGAATTCGCCGACGATCCTTTAATGATTTCAGATCAATTCTTCCCAGTTCTCTACTCACTGTTTGCCAAGAAGGAACACTAAAGAGAAAGGCTAGCAGTGTATCTAGCATCTCACAGGTTTGTATGACTTGCTCTCTGTTGGAGTCAGTGCTTAGATGATTTCATGGTCTTGGTGGAGTTAAGACAGCATTTAGGGCTGAATATGCAGACAGTCTTTTAACACGTTGTTTGACCAGATGCAGAGATCTTTATATTGGTTTCACAACTGAGTTTCAAAATAATTTTGTAGTTTCTGAGCTACAGAACAATCAGTGACAGTTAAACTAACAACTGTACTAAGTTTTCACATGGAACAATTGACAAATCCCGTTCCTTGTGTTATTCTCATGAAAAAGCATTGTAATGTATATCTAAGACTTTGGGAAGCTGGCACTTAATAGCTAAAGTTTTCAGAAGTGCTCAGGATACATAGGCTCTCACTGGTTTCACCAGGAGCTGTGGGTGTTTGTTGTCTTAGGGAAAGAATGGATTCAGATGCCAGTTTTGAAACCACAGATTGTTATTAGCATAGTTATATGCAGTACAGGAGTCATCATTCTGATCACTTCCCTTTAGTCAAAAGCACTGAACTAGCTTTTTTAACTTCCTGATTTTGGCTGGAATTTTGCTGTTAGGCCTGGCAATATGTAGTTCCTGTTAGTTTTGCTTGAAGCTGTTTTGCATTATAAAGTGTATGAACCGTTCTCTGGAAGATTTTTTAATGTTTTGTAAACAGTTTTTTAAATTATGGCTTTTGTATCATGTTTCAGGTTAGTCCTGAACGTGGAGTTCCCCCTCCCAGCTCTCCTGGAGGATCTGCAATTCATTACTTTGAAGGTAAATTATTTTGCAAAGGAACAGTGTGTGATTTGGGGTTTTTGTTGCTATTTATAGGAATTGAATACCAAAATCTTTTGGCCCCTTTTTCTGACACACACCTGCTGGGATTCTGAAAAGTTTTGGGGTATAAAAACAGTAGGAAGTTACTATTAACACCAGTGGTTTCCAGGCTCAGTTGTTTCTGGCAGGCTTCTGAGAGAGACATGATTTCCTGACTGCTAGGCTGTGCCTAGTACTGAAGAGCTTAATTCCGCTAGGCTAAAAATATTTCAGGAGATTAGCCTGAGTAACTTTGAGGAACAAGTGTTAATATTGAGCTTCACTAGACAACTAAATTTTTGGACTAGGGTCTGGAATTTTGGGACCTTTGTGGCACATTGCATAAATATAGAACAAGTGTTCCATTTGAAGTAAACGTGATATGGGTCATTGTATAAGACCTAGTAAGTTGCTGAAGTGAGAAGTAATAAAGAAGACACTGAAATCAAGTGCTCACTAATGTGTGTTAATTACTGTAACATAAAAGGCAGAAATGTGAAAAATTTTCATGAGTTAATATGCAAACTCTTAACCATTGGGTTTTGGTAGAGCTCTAGCTGTGAGTTCTGCGTCAAAGCAGGGCTTAAAAATAAACTTTCATGAGTCAAGTGGAGAACTAGCTGTGCATCTGAGACGCCTCAGATGGTGTCTCTGGTTTTGTGTGGCCCTTTGAGGTTTTTAACAGTTTGGGCATTCTCTGTTTCTGGGTCATTCTCCTCTCCAGAGCCCTGGCTTGAATTAATTTCTTCCACATTACTTTTCTTTTTCCTTTGTGTTACTATTTGTAGAGGTATCTGTCTTCCTCAATCATATCATGGGATTGCAGGGTAATTCAAATATCATTCTTAAATTGCCAAGCAGGAAGAGACCTGTTTGTCATCTGTCTACCCTGTTGAACCGACCTATATACTACTTCAATTTTACTTCAATTTTATGGTCTTCGTGTTTTGAATTTAAAAAAAAAAAAAAAGGCTGCAGGTTAGAGAGAGATGATAGTAGTGGAACAAAAATAACCTTAATTAAAACTATAGGTGCATAGTGGACAACTTTGTAAAAATTTCAGAATAATTTTAACTGTCTCTAGCAGAGTTATGATTATTCTAATCAGGATTTTATTTTCAATACTGACTTCTACTAAATGCTTCAGATGCAGGCAGCCCTTGTATTATTTCCAATGATATAGTTTGTGTTTGTTTTCTGAAGGAGACGAGTAATGGCCTTGTTTTTGTTCTGGCCAAGGCTAACAGTTGTTGCCAATAGATAAGTGTTGCTTGAAATCAAATTAATCACAAGAACAGTACTTTAGCACAGCCAGCTGAGTACTTTAAAAAGGCAGATACATAATTTCTAAAGTGGAAACAGTACCTAAAGCAGTGTGCTTAGAAAGTTGTTTGCTCAATAGAATACTTGAATCTGAAAAATAGTTTGATTTCTCTTTACCCTCAAATTGCAGTAGTGAATTGGTACCTCTTCTAAGATGAAAGCTATGCCACATGTTCATTTGATCTAATATAGGGGAAAACCTTGCAAGATAGTTTTGACTTAAACTGTTCTTTGTACCACTATGCTTTTGAGCAAAATGGCATTTACAAATGTTTTCAGGTAAATGTACATCAGTAGTATGGGAAGACTTATTGTCAGCAGCGTCCCTGACATGAACACAAGTCATTGAATTGAATTCTTCCATTGTGATTGTAAACTTCAAATGAACAAATGTATTTTTTCATCATAGTTTTCTGTCTTGATTTACCAGTAGATGAGCTGAAATGCACCTCTTGATAGCTTGCAAGTTAAAGGCTGTACCTGTGTTGGAAATAACTCTTTAGTAGTAACTAAACATTACCATTAAACAAAGTTTATGTATCCTCTCTCTCCCTAAACTTTTATTTCTTTTTTTTTTTCTGATAAGGTTCATATCTTCCTGATGGGAGTGCAGTGGATCCTGATTATTACTTCTCTACAATCAGCTCCAGCTTTTCAGTTTCTCCTCTCTTCAATGGCATTAACAATAAAGAGTTTAACATCCCACTGGATATGCTCCGCCAGCTGTTGAACATGGTATGTGATGGGTTCTTATGGAGGCTACAGTGAGATTGCATTCTAGATATTCATGCTAGAAATAGATGCAGTTTAAGTTTAAGCTTTTAGAATTGCAAATAAAAAGATAGTGTTTGTCTCTCAAGCTTTGTGTAATGTTATTTTTATGGCACTTAACGTCACGCTTTAATAGTATTCCTAAAACGCTTTCATATGAACCATGAAGAATTTGTAAAATCAAATAAGTTTCTGTCAAATTCTTCCTGTTTGACTCTTGCAGACCACTTGATCTGAGGTAATTCGTGTACTGCTAGTTGCTGAAATAGAAGATTGTGTTTTGCTGTGAGATTGAGACCCTTTTCTAGAAGTGTTTATTTGCTGGGAATTCATGCAAGTGACAAAAACTACTGGCCCTGTCTGCTTCCTGCACCAGCTATTTTGGAACAGCACACAGAGGCTCAAGTATATTTATTCTTGTTGCAGCCAGAAGTTCTTGTAGCCTAAATTTCATCTGACACTTTGCAGTCGAGTGACTTGTGTTTTCTGTGCATGGGCAAAATTGTGTTGTCTTCCTATCTAGAGTCATCAACAGGAAACATCCTTTTTTAATTTGTTTTTTTTTTCCTCTGTAGGTAAAACAGATCGTTGGGGATTCTTTGCTAAAGACCTTAGATGCAGTTGTAGCTGAAGTTGCAGAGGTATGCTTTTAAATTCCTTTTCTAGTGACTCGAATACTTTATTTTTTTGTCTTAATAGATAATACTTGGAAAATTAATCTTTCACCTATGTAAGGTATGCCTTCTCTTTGCAAAATGATACAATTTCCTATTTGCACTGTTCTTTCAGTGGTTTAAATCTAGCCTTGGACTGTGTAAAAATGGGGGAGTGAAGGAGGAATGTTTTTCACTAACATAGAAGGAAACAGTTATTCTCTTAAAAAATGAACGATTTTCTTACTTTAGCTCTGTTATCCTACTAAATTATAGCATTGGTTGCCCCAAACTGTAGTCTAAGGTCTTTATTTCATATTATATGGCATTTTTTTGTCTTGTTGGTTGTTTTCTTTTTCTGGCTTGGAAATGATTGCTGGTCTTTTAGATGTCATTTCTACAAGTTTAATAGTGTTACAGTTTGTGGACCTTTACTTTCAAAGGTAGCATACTCATTTCTGTAGGTCTGTGAGTCCTTGTTCTCCCCTTGCCTGGGTGGAGTTCTGTAATAGCCTCCACTATGTTTTATGGAGTTAGCCTCATCTCCGTGGGAGCGTAAAGCTGTGTTGAACAGAGTATGTGTTCATTTGTGTGGGAAAATGACTTTGCTGTTCTCTCCAGCCTTCCTTCAAATACTGCCATATTTGAATTGTAGGCCTAAGTGGAGACAGCTGCAGTTTCTCTTTTTGCTATCTCAGTAAAATGATAGGTTTGAATCCTCCTCTTGTTTTTTTTGTTTTTTGGGTTTTTTTAACACTGCTGTTAGAGAGGTCATATATGTGTTCTTCAAATTGAAAGAGTGACTGAGTCTTATTTAATGCACTGAATGGCTGTACTTTTGAAAAAAGTAGGGGGGAAGGCTGTGAGCTTACTTCTGGTACCCATTTTAAATGCTTGTTTACGTTGTGGAGGAAAACAATCATGTGACCAGAATAAGATTTATTTATCCATATAATTGAAAATACTTAATTTTGAATCTACCAAGTTGCTTCTTTTCTCTTTCAGACGGCTGCTAGTACAGATCTCTATTATAAAACATTCAGTGACCCTCTTTATCTTGCTCAGTTTAAAATGCTGAGAGACACATTATACTATATGAAAGGTATAGTATTTGTATTTTTTATAATTTATCCTTCATTGTATTTAGGACCCAAAGCATTGTCTGCATTGTATTGAGTGCTTGAACGTTGGGGTTTGCATTTCCTGGGAACTCCATGTATGCTATAAAATTTGTATTTTGAAATGTTTCCATATAAAAAAAGATGCTATGGAAATAGAAAAAAAATATTTTGAGCACCACTAAAAGGATTAATAGGTCGTGTTTCAATTGTCTGCTTATTGGTAGACTTTGCTATGAAATTTATCTTTTAGGTAGGGGATAAACTTTAGGAAATAATTCCATTTATAATGTAAGAATGCATCTTTTATATGCTGATTCACTGACTCCCATCACAGTGTATCATTCTGATACACTGACTCCCATCCTGCTAGTATAATGCTATTTCCTTTTATTTCTTTAGACCTTCCCAACTCATTTGTGAAGGAAATCCACGATTTTGTGCTAGAGCAATTCAACAGCAGTCAATCAGAACTTCAGAAAATCCTTCATGATGTGGACCGACTACACAATGAACTGAGTCCTTTAAAACTGCGTTGTCAGGCTAATGCTGCCTGTGTGGATCTCATGGTGTGGGCTGTGAAAGATGAGCAAGGTAAAAAATACTTTTCAGTCTCTGGAATGTCTGTCTTTTTTTTTTTTAAGTTGTAAAAATAATTACAAGCTCTCTGAGAGTAGATGATGCACAGAGAAATATAAAATAAATTTCAGTGAAATACTCTTTGCTATTAGAATACAAGAGTGAAATTTCCATCAAAAAGTTGTGAAATGAGTTGGCTAGGTAGTTAGACATCTCTTCATAGAAATGGAAACAGAAGCATCCTATTGGCCTATCTAGAAAAGATGGTATAATTGCTGCTTTACATGCAGCTGCTTATTTTCTAGTTTATTTTATGTTTTTAATTATTGCTCTTAGTGTCTTATATGTTTCTCAGTCATTCTTTGAAAGAAAATGTTTTTTCTTCATTGCTAACAGGATTGGGAAGCTCTTTCTCACTTTTTCTCAATTGTCTCAATTTTCTTTCTTGTTGCACAATTCTTACACATCCTCTGAATATGTGAAGGATTTTTGCCTTTGGACCTTGCAATACTTAATTTCTGTCAAATGTGGAGTACGCTCAAAATCAACTTTAAGTACTGTAATTCTTTCATTCGTAGTGTTTGACAGAGCTGTTTGGTGCAGATACTAAGTTTCCAAAACTGTTTTTTGCAGAAGCAGCACTAAATCTCTTTGAGGAATTGTAGTATGAGGACAGTGAAGCTGATGTATTTTCTACACTCTTTTAGAAGTTCCAGTAAGCATTGGGTTGTGTGTGGCCTAATAACAGGTCTGATAAGCATACATTTTTCTGTTGGATTTTTTGTTTAAGGTGCAGAAAACCTTTGCATCAAGTTATCAGAGAAGCTGCAGTCAAAAACCTCAAGCAAAGTCATCATTGCTCACTTGCCACTGCTAATTTGCTGTTTGCAGGTCTGTCTTTACGGTATTTGACATTGCTATATCAGTGAGTGAGAGTTTGGGGAGTTTTACAGTTGCTAGAAGAGCACTTTTTTATCTGCTGTTTGTATTGCTTTCCATCAATGTGTTCTACGTTTGGATGTTAGAGGTCTGGTGTGGAAACTAGAACTGCAGTAGAGTAGTGCTTTCAGAATTTTCTAAGCTCAACTACTTCTTGAAGAATAATATTCATGATGTTTTTTTAACCAGTATTTCATTTCTGAAATATTTAGCTGCTTAGTCCATTACATAAACAGTTAAAATACTGGGACTGGCAGATCACTGAGTTGTAAGACTAAGGCTTGGTTATTCTAATTTTTATGTCTTCTTACCGGGCACTTATTCATTGTCTTACAAATGTGGTGTTTTCCACCACGTAGTAAATAATCAGGATTCTCTAAATGCTGGAACTTGCCCAGTAACTTTATTTTTAGAGTGTGAAGTTCATTTCATGTAACTCCTGTGAAGTCACCGTGGAACAAAGCAAGGCATGGAGCACTCTAGGATAACCTAAAAGAATTACAGGCTTGAAATGTCTAAATTTTCTGTTAAAAATTGAATCTTTCAGAACTATGTATGGGTTGTTTTGGTTTGGGTTTTTTGTTTGTTTGGTTTTTTTTTTATTGAGCTGAAGGTGCAGGCTTACAGTTGAAATAAAAATTGTGCTGTTATATTCTAAAGCTATGTTCCTTTTTTTTTTTCCTTCTCTTTTTTAGGGTCTAGGTCGTTTGTGTGAGAGGTTCCCTGTTGTGGTTCATTCTGTCAATCCATCCTTGAGGGATTTTCTTGTGATACCTTCCCCAGTGCTTGTGAAACTTTACAAGTATCATAGCCAGTATCACACAGGTAAAGGAAAAAAGTCTGTGTTCCAAAGGATATGCTCGTGGTTGTTTTCCAGCTTGTATGGCTTTTTGATGCTTTTGGATATTTCATGGTGATACAGCTGTAGGGGGAAATGGAGATGCATTTGTGATTTTTTTATTTTATTTTATTTTTTTTTTTTTTTTGGAGGTGGAGAGGAGGAATGCAAATCAAATTCTGGTAGAAGTGTATCTAAGGGCAAGCAGTATATATAGAACTACATTTTATCCTAGCAGCAATATTGGTCTGCCTCTTCTGCTGAAACCAAGATAGTCTTATCTCAAGCACTTTTGTCCTAAGTGAGATCACCAACAAGTGTAGCATCATACTGCAGTATTGAAGGTTGAATTATGTGTGTCAGCCTTCTGCACTCAATTCAGAGCAGTTTGCTTAGGGCTTTGTCCACATGGGCCTTCAGAAACCTCCAAGGACAGAGATTCTACGACCTGGGTCAATGCATAATTATGCTCATAGTGGGGGCAGGAATCACATATCCAGTAGGATCCTCCCTTGTTTCAAGTTGTGGCTGTTCTGTCTCATTCTCCCATGAAGCCTGCTTCTGTTTTCTTGGAAAGAAAACATGCTTTGGAAGGCAGCTGTTAGGTCTGTCCAAAGCTGCCTCTTCTCCAGGCTGAAGAAGGCCATGTTCCTCAGACTCTCCATACAGGTCCTGTGCTCCAGCCCCTTGACCATCTTGATGGCATTTGGCAGGGTTTTTGTTGTTGTTTTTAAATTGTAATACCAAGTTATGATTTCCAAAGATAAAAATAATCAATTTAAATCACTTGCTAATGCAAAAGCAGTATTATAATGCTAAAGCAGAACAGGTAAAATGAGAACTGAAGGTGACTAAATTTAGGAATAATTATTTAGGAATAGTTAAATGCAGTAGTATCTTGCATAGCTAGTGACAACACATGCACTTCCAAAGTTCTTCAGCTCAGCTCTGAGCTGTAAAGTAGGCTGTTTTGCACTCACCAGATACTGTTCTGCCTGTGTGCTCTCATCTTGGGAAAAAAGCTATTTCAAATGGTGTTGATTTCCATGCTCTGTGTTCTTAGTAGGTGGTAATGACATCAAAATTAGTGTAACCAATGAGCATTCAGAGTCCACTCTAAATGTAATGCCTGGCAAGAAAAGTCAACCATCCATGTATGAGCAGCTGCGTGACATTGCCATAGACAACATCTGCAGGTAAGAGAGAGAGTTCCATCATATGTTGGAACATGTGTTCTGTTACCCTAGTGGAAAAGTATTGTGACTGTTTACAAGGTGCTGCTCTGTGCTGCTATAAAGGCTTTTTGCCTTTTTTGAGCGTGACTTTATTTTTCTGCAGACATCACTTGGTTTTGTTTATGTCCTAATTGTAAAGTAATAATTCAGTCTCATTGTTTTGCTTCTCACATATGTAATTCATGCTAGCCACCATTTTGATACTCAGCAGGGTTTTTGTTTTCTGTTTGGATTATCATGTTGAGTGAGCCTCCTGTAACAGAATGATTGTTACGCACTCAAATGTGGGCAGTGTAATGATTATTCTTCCCTTCTAGACAGCTACAGAAAGCTGGAGCGAAGACAAATAGTTGGTCACTAGAGACAAGGGATTGAAGTTTCCAAAGCAGTGGATTCTGAATTTACCTTACTGCATATCCTCATCTTTATTGTTGCTGGAGAAAGCAGCAGTAGAAACTCCACTCATTTTTTAAAATAAATCTGCAGTGTTCCTAGGCAATGAGTTCTTATACTTCAGCATAAACTTTTTTCCCCCCTTATATCTGGTGTGCATTTACAGTTGTAAAATGTGAAATGTTTAATTCATGCTTTTTTTTTTCCTCTGGCTAGTCTAAGAAGTTTTCTGTTCATTGTTATTCCAGGTGCCTGAAAGCTGGCTTGACTATAGATTCGGTGATTGTTGAGGCCTTTCTTGCCAGTTTATCTAACCGTCTGTACATCTCTCAAGAGAGTGATAAGTAAGTTGTTAGTCATCAAACCAATTTTTCCTTCACTCAATGAACCTGAAGCTTATTCTAAGATACAAGCACAGGCAGCATTATTTTAGAATTAAGTGTTTCTGAGATTAGTGAGCTTGTATGTGGGGTCAGGATCTTCCCATGCAAATCTTTGCAGAGCTGAGCCCTTGTTTTGATACTGAGAGGTATGGATTCATTTTTATCTGATTGAATCAGCAAATCTTTGGTGAGTATTAGCCAATTTTGAGTCCTAGATTGAGTGATACTCTCTCTGTTGTATCCTTCAGGCTTCAGCTATCTTTTATGGCTTGACACAGCTTGTCACTTGTGGCATTTGACTTGCTTCATTTTTAAGAGACCCAACAAGAAACCTCCAACGGGAGGTCCTATCATACCTGGTCTGACTGTCATGTCTTAATGTTTTGCAGATCACTTTTAACTCTTTTCACTGTTGTTTCTGGAACAGTTTGTTCATGGATTAGTGTGGGTTTCTTGGATAGTGCATTTGTGGTGGTTTTTTTGTTTGTTTTTTTATTTTGAAAACCAACTTGTGCAAGTGTTTCTCTAATGTTAATGTTGGGAGTAGATGGGTATATAGAGTGGCAATATTAAAGGTGTTAGTGATGTTTAAATTTAATATATGAACCGTTTCTTACATGAAATCTAACCATGCTTGGAAGTCTTGCTAACTGTTGAACAGTTACATGTATGGTTTTGGGGTTTTTTGTTTGTTTTTGTAACAGGGAGGCTCATTTGATTCCTGACCACACAATTCGTGCTCTAGGGCACATTGCAGTGGCACTGAGGGACACCCCAAAAATGATGGAACCCATCCTACAGATCTTACAGCAGAAGTTTTGCCAGCCACCTTCTCATCTTGATGTACTTATCATTGATCAGCTGGGCTGCTTGGTCATCACTGGAAATGTAAGGAAAGAACTGGCCAAGAGAGTGCCAGTTCATGATCCCTTTCCTTTAGTTAAAAGGAAATGTATTTTAGAAACAGCATTTGCAGAAGTTTTTTCTTTCTTCACCACAGGTATGTGCTTGTACAATCCTCATGTCTCTGTGACATCAGAAAACAAAAGCTAATTAATAATGTGTAAGATGCTGTCCCTGTAAGGAAGATTAGTCACCATAGAAAATCATAAAAGTGTTTTTTTAAAAAAAAAAAAAAAAAAAAAAACAAAAAAAACCCAGCTATAAAAAACCACCAAACTCAATGTTTTCAAAAGTTATTAAGAAGTTTATAAACTTGGCCTGTGTCCTGAATAGGTGCACATTATCTTTTTTCATAGCAGTACAGACAGCCTTCTTCAGTCATACAAGGATTAACTGACTTACCATTTCCAAATGTAATTTTTGCCTCTGAGCAAGCAATTAATGGCCAGAACTCAGAAGCCTGGAAAAAAGTTTTCCATCAGGAAGGTGGAGTTAAAGAACTTAATACATTTCGTGTAATTTGAGCAATTAAAACCACTAATGAAAGCACTTCCACTTTGTGCTGTATGGAAGCTGAAACTGTTGCTCAGACTACGACTAGATACCTATCTGAAGAACTTCATAATACTTAGTGTATTTTACAGGATTGTTATTTAAGGAGATTGTATTCAATAAGCTCTACTTAGTGATTTGGGGGCTTGTTTTTGTTTTTGTTTTTTTTACAGCAATATATTTACCAGGAGGTGTGGAATCTGTTTCAGCAAATCAGTGTTAAAGCAAGCTCAGTTGTTTACTCTGCCACAAAAGATTATAAGGATCATGGATACAGGTAACATTTAGCTGTGTCCCTTAAATGTATGAATACTATATCAAATATCCTTTCTGCTACATCAGGGATTTTCACTTTTTCCCAGTTTAAGTTTTATAATGAGGTTATAAATAGTACTGTTCTTTTTTCTTTGATGTTAAAAAGTAATATATTAGTTTGAAAAGAGTAGCACTTCATAATGTAGAGATCCCTAAAAATGTTTTTTACTACAGGTAGTACTGATTTCACACTCTTTCCCTGCCGTCCGTCCCCCCACCAAGGAGTTTGTAAATGATAATTAACATTGATGACTTACATTATCTCTAACTAGAGTAATTAATCTTTTAGCCTAGAAAAGCTAATGAAGTTCCATTGGTTTTTTTGTGTGTGTGTGTTTTGGTTTTTTTTTTTAATGTGGTTCCCATACTTGTTAGGTATTAAATGCAAACCATTAACAATTTAGTTCTTGGTATGTAAGTATGCATTTTAGTCCCTGTTATAATTAAAGATTTTGACTGACTTCGTTGGTAGTTGGGGTAGGCTGGATATATTTTAATGTAGTATGTGAGTAACCAAGAAGACTATTTCTGTCAATATGTTTTAACATGCTGTCTGACCCAAAGCAATCTCAGCTTTAACAATAACTGATACTAGTTCTGATTCTGCTCAAGAGCTTTTCTAATCCAGAAGCACAGCCCTTTGCTGCTTCTTGTCTGTAGCCATATCTGCTACAGGAAAGTAATTTTCTTTGGCCATGGTAGCATCAAAAATGAAATGTCCTCCAGAGGCAAAGTTTACAAATAATTTTTCACTTAATACTGGTTGCATTTCAATTATCAATAAAGTGATGTGCCAGTATTCATAAAAACAAAAAATACCCCCCCCCCCCCCAAAAAAAAACTGAGCGAAGAAAATCTCAGTAGGCTTATTACAAGAGTTACTATAAGCATTATGAAGAAAGCACTGAAAATATAAAACTTTGAGGAACTGCTTGTTTATAACTGTTCTTTCTTCTCAGACACTGTTCCTTAGCAGTCATTAATGCCCTAGCTAACATCGCTGCTAATATTCAAGGAGAACACCTTGTGGATGAACTACTGATGAACTTGCTGGAACTGTTTGTTCAGCTTGGGCTAGAAGGAAAGAGAGCTAGTGAGAGAGCAAGTGAAAAAGGACCGGCACTAAAGGTCAGATATTTACTGTTTTTTAATGGTATGCAGCTATGCATTTATACAGATGGCACTACTAAACATAGTCTTCTGTGTGTCTTTTGAACCAAAACCATGCCCTTACATGCACAGAGAAAGAATCACGCTTCCTTAAACCTAAGAATGTGTTCTGATCATGGAATATGAGTGCAGATCTGTAATGCCTTTCGAACACCTAAATAATCTGTGTAAATATCTGAGATAAAGGAGCGGTATACCTATTGTTCAGCTGAGTTTGATTTTGTGTGAGGCTAAGTAAACTGTCTGGAGTGTTCAGCTGTTAGAGGCAGAGCTTCAAAGAGAAATACAGAATGCTGATTACTGAACTCCTCTTACTAATTCTTGAAATGTCTTTAGATGTGACAGAATTCTACTTATAATTTTAGTGGTGCCATAGGATCATAGGAAAACTCAGGTTGGAAGGGACCTCAGGAAGTCACCTAGTCCAACCTCCAGCTTGAAGTAGCCAGATGATGTGATTCTGATTAATCCTGAGTTGCTGTTATGAGTGCATGCATCTTGATTTTTTTCCAAGATCCAAGTTGATGCAAGCCTATCCGTCTAGGCTTATAATGGAAACAGTGCAGTGAAGTGAAAATTAAAGATTTAATTAAAATCTCTGCTGATTTTTAGGAGCACTTTATTTAGAGAGCAAGTTTATTCAAAAAGCTTTCCTAAGAAAGAGGAGACTTGTCTCTTAGACTGATTTGTACGGTAGGAATACTTTGCAGAAAAGTAAATTTGAGTGGTTTTGTTGTAAAATAGAGTTCTTCTTAAACACAGATGTTAATTGTGATTTGTAAAATTTAATACATACTGTCCTTTAAAAGTCTGTGAGGGGATCCAGAAGAAGCATGTCTTTAAATGCTAGCTAAATTTCTGCAGGAGCATTTTATATGCAGATTACTTTAGTCATTCAGAATTCTCTGCTTTTTTCTTATGTGAAGACTTTTTCACCTCATTTCACACTAGCTTTTCTTCCCATTTCAATAAAGTATCCAGAGTACTCGATGTGCCTATTCTATTTAAACAGCAAACTAAAATCTCAGCCTTTCCCACAATACCTCTCATCTTTGCTCTAAAATATACTCATAAACAAGCTTTAACCTTGACTTCTACTCTTGAGATTTATATTATCATTTGAAAAGCAAAGGGTGGTTGCTTCCTACTCATCAAAAATCAGAGCCGCCTTCTGGTTATGTTCCTCCCTAGTGTTCAAATGCATTCTAAGCACTTCCTTAGGACAACTTTTAAAAACTCATGGTGTTTGATAGTGATTTTATATATATAAAAAAAT
Organism: Buteo buteo; assembly: GCF_964188355.1. Lineage (NCBI taxonomy): Eukaryota > Metazoa > Chordata > Aves > Accipitriformes > Accipitridae > Buteo > Buteo buteo. Next base: position 38,202,712 of record NC_134181.1, on the reverse strand, counting down.
ACATCTGTATATTAATAATTCAAATGTTTTCATAGTGGAAATTTAAGCTTTTCTTGGAGATGCCATTTGGGAGCTGTTCCCTGCTTTTTAGAGCAGATACTAACACTTCCTTTTGAAATAGGCACATTTTCCTAGTACTAAGGGGAACAATGTTTTTGGGTTTTTTTGTCTTTTCAACCTCTTTTTTCCCTCCTCCTGTGCATGCTGCTTAGTAGTGCTAAGTTTTGTCTTTATCCTTTTATGGAATGGGTGAAGTCTCTTGGTAAATCCCTCTGAAATGAATCTGTTTGCTTTGAAGATAGACTGCATTTAATCAGGAATGCCAACTCTTCTAAAAGGGGACTAGGTACTAGGACATGTCTAGAATCTGCTTTTCATTAAGTCTGTGGTGGAAAATATCTCCATGGGTTTCACAGGTTCTTTTAACCATGGATAAGTAAGCTGAAATGGCGAAAACCAAATTGTAGACATTGCTCTAAAATGACACTTCTAAGTTAGTTTTCACCCTCTTCCTTTCAGGGATATTTTTCCACTGTTCCAGTTTTGGAATCACTATAGGAGACAGACTGCTGCACTGACTTAAATTTGCCTGCAAACTGAAAGATACATGATTGATTTAACATGGATTTGAGCTAGGAGGCAGTGTTTCTTTTCCTATTGAGATACTGATAGCAATTTTTACTAGAACACTCTTTATTCAATGTAGAGTAAAAGTTAAGAAAGGTATTCTGAAGACTGGGTTACTTGATTTTCAAGAGGAGTTAAAGTAGGTAAAACACTGCACATGCTGTGCTCCCAAACAAAAGCAGGTTTTTTCTTTGATAGTTGTCAGATTGATTGCTTATGTTCTCTGTTTCTCAGCATACCTTTAATGGACTTAAATTTTCTTGCTAACCATTAAAATGCTTCAGTGGCCTATTCTGTTTTAAATCAGATCTTTCAACCATGCAAAAGTGGCTTCTGTGAGGGGAAGAAAAATAACTTTTTTTTTCTTTTTTCTCCCCCCCCGCCCTTGCTGGTATTTGACAGGAATGTCCCCTGAGTACACCCAGGGAGGGAAGATCCTTCATCCTCAGTGCCATATATTATCATAAAGAGGCTGATAATCTATTTTTATAACAAAAATGCTAGTATAGAAGTGGGTTTTCTGCAGTTCTATCTGTTGGCGTCATGTCCTGGGTTCTGGCTATCTTAGTTAGCTTGCATATCTACTCTGACTCTGCAGCAGTTTGTCACATGCAGTGGACTGTCCTGATGCTAGCAAAAAAAAATAGTGATTTTTTTTCCAGTTGCTCCAAGCCCTTAGAGTGACTTGAGTGGTGTTCTTTTTTTCCCTTCAAAATATTTAAGCGTCCATCTTTTGTTTTGCTTTATCTTGGACACTACAGGAAAGATAACTAAAATGTGTTTTAGTTGGGTTGGATCATTATTGTTTCATCTGAAGACTATTTGGTGATTTGGTGCCCTCTCCCTCTCCCCACTTTTCCTCTTTTTTTTTTTTTCTTTTTTTTTTTTCTTGCTTCCTTTTGGTTTATTCTACTTTATGCAAAGCTTTACCCTGTTAGCATGTCTGCCTTGCCTCCTCCCTGTGGGACCAGTGGTCTCTGTACCTGGTCTTTCTTTTGTATGGAGGAAGCTGGAGAGTTCTCTCCCTCCCAGATCCAAGGTGGTGGGATATGGGAGGTAGGGAAAGACTTTAGAGAGGAGGTGTCTCTGAGCACGATATCTGTGCTATCATTGTTTGTCTTATCAGAGAAGGTGTGGGACAATGTGCTGTGTACAGTGAATATTTTCAGTTTTTAAACACTGTATTTAGCCAAGAGCAAACGCACTTGTTGCATAGAGTGCAATTAAAAATGTCCTAATAAGTCAAAGGAATTTTTATTTTCCCTTACGCTTCTTGCATTTCAGTGGAAAAGGCTGCTCACCTAGCTTAAATAAGTTCTTGAATATGGTATCTTTTGACAGACTTGTTATTTTTTGCTTCATTTTGGTAGTAAAAATAGACTTTTGGTAAACATTTGACGCTTCTCTGTGGCCACCTGTTTAATGTGAGCATTTTTCTTGCAGTTGTTGGATGTCAGAGTAGACATGGTATCGATGAATATTTCCTGCCCTTTAGGTCAAGGCATAGTGTCTGACTTCCAAATATAGAAGATCCTGTGCTCAAGATCCATTAGAAAATGGAAAACAACCTTTCAATGAGGGACATCCCAGTCTATGAGCAGCCACCTGAAAAGCTTTGTTGGAAGACTCCTGGGTGTCCCAGTCCTTTGGATGTCTGGGGTGCTCTCTTGGTCACCTTGTGCACATCTATTTGCAAGATACAGAGCTGTAATTGGCAATGTATGTTTTCATTTGCATAGACAGTAGGAATGTTTGATGCGTGAAATACTCTTGTAGCAGGTATTTCAGAAATGCTTTTGTAGATGTTTTGATAACTTCCTTTTTGTTTTCTAGGCCTCCAGTAGCGCAGGGAATCTGGGTGTGCTTATTCCTGTTATTGCTGTGGTGAGTATCCAATGGTTGGGTTGTTGCAAACAGAATAATTTTTCTCACATATATCAAATACCAGTGCTATTTCGTGGTCAAATGGTTTGATCAACAACTAGTGCAGAAGTAAGCATCCAAGAGAAATACAATCCAAGTATTGTAAAATAATATTTCTTGCTCAAAGAGGGGGGGAAGCATTTGTTTAATGATGACATGTCTTTTAAAATAATTAATTTTTTGTGATTGAGAGTTAGATCGTTGCTAGTCATGAATTCAAGAGATTCATGAGCTAAATAATACCACAGGGGATATTTCTTTGAATAGTGTTTGGCATGCAATGTAATAAACAGCATGTATGTGTGGCCTGAGGAGAAAAGTGAAAAACAAAAGTTAATAGAAACAGAGTTAAAAATACATCTTAGTTTGGCAGCACAGTGAATTCTGCTTCTTAAAAGGAAAAGAAAAAAAGAATCATTGAGGAAAGGGAGGAAGTGTCCTATGTCTTCTGAAACTAGAATTGGTTGTCATGCTGAAAGCATTTTAGGAAATGGGCAAGTACACTGATGTCCATTCCAGACTCATTTATTTTGATGTATATCTGGTTTTAGTCTCAGATGACAACTTTTTCTGGGGCAAAAGGATTTTTTTAACAAAGTGTAACTACTCATTCAGTCAAAAATTGGTGTGCAACCATTCTAGATCTCCAACAGAAAATTTGGTATGTCCAAGCTGGGTTTCCAAGTCAGTAGCACTAGTTGCCTAACTGCTGTAGCTTCTACAAAAAATATCTAAAAGATCCATAGACAAACTTAACCTTACTGGAGAACAAAAAATGATCATGTCACTTTTTCCCCTCCTGAACTTGAATTCTTCTGTGGAGCTTTTCCTGCACAGCTAGTGGGACAGAAGGGGAAAATGTATTACATACTTGCAGTAGGCATGCCTGCTTATAATTTGCTCATACTGCACATCCATTAACAAACAGAAAAAATGATTCATTTCATACTTTGCCCTCACAGACCTCTTTACAGAAGCTTTTCAAAGAGAGGAGCCTAAAATTAGCACTGGTTAAAGATCAAAGAATTGTTTCTTTCCTTCCCCTGTCTTTTCCACCAGTTTCCAACATAGGCTCTTCCTGAATTCACCAGTGATCCCAAAGGCCAGATCGTAGCTTTACAGAAATGTGTTTATAAATGTCTTGCATTCCTGTTATTGAATAGGTGCTCAGTTTTTGCATGAACCAGCTAGTCCTGTGTTGAGAGATATGTTCCAGTGGGTAGTCTTTTTCAGCTGTTAGTAATGCCAGCACCGATTTGAGTGAAAGCAAGATCATTCCTTGCATACTGAGAAAAGATTAGTACTTGTTAGAGACTTGATATAAAAGTTATGAAAGTACTTTTCTGTTTCAAATTTTTATTGATGATATATTTGTTCTGAATAGCTGGTGATAACTGCACTTTTCTTAACCAATGTGACCTTTAAATGGAGTCAGATAGTGCCAGAATCTGAAGCAAGAGTTAATGGTTACATTATGGTTGTTGAAGCAAATATTTGACTTTCTTGCACAATGTATGAAGATCATGAGTTTTGAGCAGTAGCTGATTTGCTTTTCTGCTTGAGTTCTTTCTCTTGAATAATTCCTGTTACTTAGGTCTCAAAACCCCCATACTTTGATGCTCCAACTCATTTAATCATTGATAAACTAGTTAAATCTGGAGCATGAATATTTAATTTTTTTGAATATAGATAAAACAATAAAATGTATATGTGATTGTTAATAATTTCTGTTGTGAACCTTCAATACTGAAAATTTTCCCCCACTTAGTGGGCTTGTAAGCAAGCACAGTGTGAGACATGAATAGAGAAACATCTGAGCTTCCTATTTGATATCAGCTCTTGATCATCTAATACCAATATTTCACTGGCTGTCACGTTAAAAAGTTCGGGGGGGGGTGCAAATAATTGTAGTAGATGCAAAATTACAAATGTCACTATATAAAAACAAAATGAAATTAATTAAGTTAAACTTAATATTGAAAAACACCTTTTTAAGAGAATTCCTAATCCTTAAAACAACTGTTGGTTTATAGCTTAATTTGTGTATTTTTGCTAACATAAAACAAATTTATAATATGAATATATTTAGATGGATACAATATTTGATAGAGCAAATAGTAATAAAAATACCATCACTGGCTGATGAGGTACCTCTTTTTAAAAATGTATGATGCAAAGGAAGGTATGCAAAGGTGAGTATGTTCATTGGCTTTAATAACTTGAATGCAAGATGCAACTCTGTTCCTTGTACTGGGTAGGTAGTAATATGCTACAGACTTCAGGTAAATTTTCACTTTTTTCAAACGTGAAACAGGCTTTGTACACCATTCATTTTAACAGAATGATTCAGAAAGTTTACAGTCTTAGTTTGACTTGAAAGGTTTTGTCCGCTGAATCAAGTATGGAGAGTGTATTTGAATTCTTACCAAATGTTGTGACTGCTATAAATCATACTTTTTTGTAGAGAGGATTAGGTGATATTGGGCCGGTAAAAAGAGTATTTTGCTAGCTGCTTTCACTATGAAAGGTATTCTGAGGATCTTTATGTCATTTACCTGCTTGGCTAGTTCTGATAGTGCTTGTACTGGTGAAGATGAGAGAACTGTATTGAAACCATACCAGTTAGGTTGGGGAAAAGTAGTGGATCCATTAGTATTTCATTCCTCCAAGATATTTTTATCTCCTCTTATTTGGTACAGGGGTCCATAAGGTTCATGGTGTGTAGGTCTGCTGAATGTTAAATAATGCAAGCAAAAGAAAGAATGTAGACACTTAATCTTTTTCAAGTTAGATTATGTAAAATACCCAGGAGAGACTTGGGCTTCTAAGACTGATCAGGTATTCAGGGTTTCCTTATGCCTATTTATTATGAATAGGCATCCTAGCAGAAATTTAGAGCTAAACTTCAAGAATCCAGATAGTCTAAATATTTTATTGGTTACATTTTATACACTGAAGTAGAACACATGTAGGTTACTTTGTGATTTATTTTTTTTAATACACTTGTATCGATACGTGCCACTAACCATTTTAAATTGCAGTCAAATTATCTACTGCTATGAGTCCATTCATGTGAAACTACCTGTAGATAATGTATTTTCTTGTGATACCAGTGGCTTTTGTATTAGCTAATATGACAATAAAAATTCCTTTACAATACTGGTATATTAATGTGTAATTATATAGCCCATGTGTAACAGCATGTTGAAGGTCTTCCCTGCTTTTAAGACTTGGCTGGGTTGACAACTCTACCCATGAACAGGAGGCAACTGGTACGATGTTCATAGATCAGAAACAAAAAGGGGCGGTCGACAATAAAGCGAATCTGAGTAGAAAGAGGCATGAACCCGACGTTGGTTATTGCTCCAGCCTCTGTGCCTTCCTCATTCACAGTTATCGTGCCTTGATGATTGAACTGTTTAAACAAACAAAAAAAGGAAAACAAACAAAAAAGAAATTGAGGATCTTGTAAGTACTCAAATGATATGCTCACAGCCTTCCCCCTCTCCATGTCCTGCACATGGCTCCCTTGTGACGCTCTTGCTGGTAACTCCTACGCGGCAGCAATCCTTTGGTTTTGGTTTGTGAATAAGCCTGTTCCTGACTGACCACAATGCTTTCAGTGCCTTTGACATCTGATTAAACATGTTCATCATTATATGAATAGTCAAGGACATGCAGAGAAACCCATATCCCTGTGTCCTCTAAGAAAGATGAGAAAAAGTATTATTTTAACTTACTGTGAATTATTTTTACTGTGTTGCCATGTTTTCAGGTGATATAGTTTAATCAGAAAGGAAGTGAAAAGAGGAGTAAATACCCTGTCAATGGTGACTTTCTCATCTGATATACCAGAGTAGTCGCCTTTTTCATTGAATAGTTCTTCTATTCCCATGAATCTCAGATAACCGATCAAGTTGTAACTCTTCTCCAGCTTAAATTTAGGCAGAACCACTTCTCTTGTTCTAGTAAAAATAAAAACAAAAATGAAAAATCATTAAGGAGATACATATTTGCATGACTTCTTTGCTTTACATATCTGTTGTGGTTTGGGTTTTTTGCTGTCTTCAGCAAGAAGGACACAGAAATATACAGGACTGTTTACTGTCCTTTTACTTTCAAAACTTGGGCATCATTACTTTTAAGCTGTGTTTTAAAAAATTAATTCCCCTCCCAAAACTGTTAGTTTGTAATTTAGTATTTCACTTAACGATGATTTACATTATTTGTGTGTGTAAGATGCGTAGCCTTGAGCAGTCCAGTACATGGTTGGATATGCTTGTAATAAATGTCGAACTGTCAGATTTTCTGGAGTACTAAACTGGAGGTTTGTCAGTTAATGTATACAATAGAAATAGGTTGGCTTCCTGAATAGCACATCCAATCAGTTCTTTTTATCTTTTTATCAAGTCTGAAGACAGATATCACCTAGTCTGTCATCTTGCACAAGAGAGGCTATCTGATTTTTTCTCTCTCCCGAAATGGTGATGTCCATTGTCGATTACTGACTGTGTCCCTTTACACAACAGATATGTTGAAATGCATAGTGCTGAAATGAATGTAGGCTGCTTCCCATATGATTGAGATTACTCTGCATAAATAGCCTGTTGTTATCATACTCCTGGTTTTCCTCCTCATTGTAAACTTTATCAGTAATAACTTTTTCTTTAAATCTACAACATTAACTACTTAATAGAAAGGATTTTGGAACTCCCATTAGAATTTTCCACCTCAATCATCCTTGATTTCTTGACAGCATTTAAATTTTGAAATATCACTGATCCTTATTTTTGATTCAGTAAATCCATCTTTTGGGGTTTTTTGTTTAGGTTTAATGTTTTTAATCAAAATATCATATGTTATCTTCTGTGCTCTTTACTTACCCTTGCCAATCTCATCAAGAAAATACATTAAGACTTTAGCAAGATGTACTTTTCGGCAGATACCTGTTTGTCATGCTCTTCTGCCATTTTTCCACCACATGAGGTGTTATCTGCTTTTCTAGGGCTTTCATGCCAGAGAGTTTGTGTGGAAGTACAATCAGCATACTGATGTTCCCCACGAACGGGAGCTGGATCACACTGCAGTCTAGCTCAGGGTCTGCAGCAGCTAGGAAGTTCCCTTTAGTCTGCATCATAGGAACCTTTATTGTTTGCTTCTCATTCAGTCGGAAACTTCTCTTTGTGGTCATTTCCACTGGAAACTTATTCTCCCAAGTTCCTGTTAATACAATGCAGAAGACAGATAAACAAAAAAACCCAAGATCCTTGTTTAATAAAATATTCCCAGAATAACAGTTTACATTAAGTTTTAACTCATGTGAATTGGGAATTACTGTAGTAGATTGTTGATTTCAATTAAGCCTGAATAAGAAGACAAGTTTTAAAGTGACTTTAAAATTCCTGGCTTTCTTTCTAACTTAACATTTGTCTGATTTGAATGTTCTGAATTACAAAGGCAGGTAAACACAAACTGGAAATTTGAAAGGGCTTGGTGTGTACTATTTTTTTCCACAAGGAGCCTAGAAATTACAAAGTTCAAACCCATGGAAAATATTTGACAGGGTTTGCACCTAGTGAAGCAACTGACAGTTGTATTTTTGGAGAGATCTGATACTTGAAACCAGACTGCTTCAAGCATCAGAAATGCCAAACTAAGTAATGACTGTTTTCATTTTGCATAAAAGATATTATGCTGAAGGTATTACCTTGACTTAGTCCATTCAAGCCATTTAACGTTCTGTCATAAGACATCCTGAAGAGTTTGGGTGTTGACTGCTTAATTTTATGACCCAGTTTGATGGGATTTCAGCACACCTACGTGAGCCTGTCATCCGACAGGTTTATGCCCAAAGAATGCAGTTCAACATATTTTGCAGCCCTGAAAGCTTTGCCATCAGGGTTTGAATCTTTCTAAGTGAAGATTGTTTGGGTACCCCAAATATTTATCGACTGTGTAAAAGAAGGTGCTTTTTTAAAGTGGTGTTCCTATTGATCTGTTGTCAGAACTGAGGCTCTGGAAAAAAACGTTATTTTTTTCTTAATGAGCAGACAAAGCTAGGATTTTATAGTGGAAATAGGGTTACTGGTATTTCCTGTTAAAACTCTGGATTTTAGGTCACTGTTGGCAAGCAAGTAGCTGGGGAGCGTGGCTGTAACTGTGTGGAGACTACAAATTTAACCTTAATCGGTAACTTTTTTTTTAAAAGGTTGTAAGTGATGCTGAGATCCTTAATCTGACTTTGCCAAATTGACTGTGAAGTAAGAAAAAAAGCCTTAAGTCCAACTTTCATTCTAATAGTTTCTCTGTATGTTGGGCTGATGGGGAGCAGTTTGGGAAGTGATCAGATTGTGGTTAATATTCTGAAGGGAATGGGATATAAAATGGATTATGCTATTCCCAAACAAATTGTCTCACTTCTCAGGAAAAACTAAGATCTGTCTGTTCTTCAGGGAGCAGAATTCACAGATATAGGACTCTAGCTAGCTAAAGACACAAAGCCGCTGTGGGTCAGGGGGGTTTCAGCAGCACTGTGATCACCTGAGGGAGACATTTATCAGCTCTTCCTAGTAAAAGAGAGGGGCTGGAGAACTTTTTTCTTGACTTCACTTTTGCAGATATCTTTGTCTTGGAGTAAAATACTGTTCTCCAGCAGGAGGCATGTGGTCTTCTGGGGTCAGCTGAAAGCAGTTGCCACTTTGACTTTTGTGACTTTCTGGTTTGAATCTTCCCACCAAGATGTCTTTTAGATCCATCTGTGGTGGCAGAAGTTGTCTCCATGATTGACTTCTCTTTTGCATTCATGACTAGAATCTCTTAGGAGCAGTTTTGGATTTGTCAAAATTTGTCAGTTATCAAAAGCTGCCGTGATCTACCATGGCTAAAATAACTGGCTCCTACTTGATAGGAAGCTTATAAATGATTGTTTGGGCCTCTGCAGAATGGAGGGTACATCTCAGCTGGAGGTAGACTGGACACCTATACCAGACAAAACTTGCTTCTTACCAATGTGAAGAGTTTCCAATAGTTTCTTGATAGTATTTAATATAAAAGGAGCTTCAGACTTCATGGTGTTTGACAAGTATCCCATTACCCAGTATCACTTGTACTGAGCATTTCTGTGTAGCTGAGACTACTCATAGGTTTCTTAGCTCTGAGGGCTTAACAGAGCTTGTCTGCAATGGTACAGACAGTGTAAATATTGTAAATAGAAAGATGTGGACAAAAACTAGCATGTCCAGAAGGACTCATGGGGAAACTAGGAAAGCAGGAGCAGAACTTGCTTTTTAAATGTTCAGTTCCACTCAAAATGGAATTACCAGGAGACTGTCACTGTAAGATGAAAGAATGGAAGACAGCAATATAGAATTGATTTTTTTGGTTTTAAGTGTTAGAAATTACAGCCTTCAGCAGAGAGCACCAAGGCAATTTGGACTAACAGGACTCCATGGCGAGAAGAAAAAGCCAAAAGTCTTTTTGGTCATGATGACTCAAGAGCTATTGAATTTTTGGTGTTGTTTTTGTTATTTTGAGATAGCAAAAGTCTTTAATAATTTCAGAGTAAAACAAAAAGGTATTTTAAATTTGACCAAATTGTGGAAAAATGATGTATCTGTTTTACTTTGCATAATCCTTCTCTTAGGATGGTCTAATGGACAGTAAAGCCATGTATTTAATATATGATATGATAATCAGAGATGTACTTAAGGACACAAATAAGTCCCTTTTGGATCATACTTCAGAATAGGGGTTTATTTGGATCTTATGCTAATGACTGCTTCAGATCTTTTGAAGAGGCAAGTGGCATTATGCAAGGAAGGAACACCTTGCAAATGAGTGGGAAAAGGTACATTTAATAAACTTATAGGAATGGTGTTCCCATAAGTTCCTATAATCAAATGCTGAGAAGGCAGGTATAAGAGAGCCCTTGAGCATTTGTTTCCTGGAAGCAGAGACATAGTTGGGAAAAAGAAATTCCTTTATAAGTTATGGAAATGAGTACGTTGTACTTGCAAACACTGATATTCTTTTGTGCTAATTTGTCTTTCCTTACCAGTGTTTTAAGTCACCTTCATATGATTTTAATCTTAAACAGTCAGTAACAGATTTCCTTTTTTTCCTTAGTCCCTCTTTCATTGGCACCTCTCACCTCTTGCTCATTTAATACCATTTTACAATTTTGTTGAAAAATTATCAAACTTTCAACCTGAGGCAGATAACTAATGTTGAAAATCTCACCACAGGCTCTTAGTTTAAGTGTAAAGAAATTGAAAATAAGGATTTATAATAAGTATTATTGTACAGTCTTTACTTCAAGCCTCTTTAACTGTTCAGCCTGTAGTAATACATGTAGTAGCCCATATCAGCAGACAGTTCATACTGAATGAAGTATTGCAAGTGGTGAATGCATTTGTTTTTAGCTGTAGAAGAATACTGGTTTTCTTATTCTCTTCAGTCCCCTGTATAGGCTTGTTGACAAGAATCATGCTCTGATCATATAAAAAAAAATCTGATCATATAAAAATATACATACTTTAAGCTGAAATAGTTTATAGTCATTCCTATGAATCCTGAATACTTCACAAATGTTAAGTGTTTTAACCGAAATCAACCTGTACTATTTCATTGAAGCCGATAACTTGAAGCAGGACTGAATGTGACTAATAACTTGCACATGAATTAATAACCTCACCATCTGAGACTCCTACAAAGCTTATGCTTTCTGAGGCTATTCTGCATTCATATGTTGCTTTTTTAGTCTCACTTTTAGACTATAAGGTTTTGGATGTAATAAGTATTTGCTGTATTTATACAATACCCACTAACTTCAGGGCATGACTGGAACATCAGTGTGCTACAGAAACGTGTGAAAATGGGCTAATAATAGACATTCTTCTTAATGAGGGAGTTGATAGGCTTTTTTGAACTGTAAACTAGATTTAAGTTCAGTCTGGGATTTCTAATGAAGTATGCAAGTGAAGTGAATTGCGAACTGAGAAAATCCATTGCTAAGGTTGAAATAACAGATTCTTACCTTTAAAGTAAAGACAGTTAAGAATCATCATTAGCGTTGTAGGGTTTACATTCACAAGAGCTTCCTTTATTAATCCTTTGGTCAGCTTCAAGATGCGTTCATTGGTTTTAGTTATGAAGTTGGGATCTGAAAAATCAGCTGGTTGGGCGTCAGCAAAGTAGTATGTCTTCATATTGTTTCTGAAATCATTCAGAATAGAAAAGTCCTTCTGAATGTAAAGATCATTGACAGACCTCAGTGTATAACCAAAATTGCGCCTGAATAGCCGATGAGTGAGTTTGCGGAAGAGATTATGAACAGTCATGAGCTCGTATTTGGTGCTGGCGTTAACGAAGTCTTGAAAGCCAAGAACAGATAATACTTCCTGCTGAGTTTGACCCTTTAGACCCAGAGAAATCATAGCCATTGCAGTGGAAATGCCAACAGGAGCCATGAGAATGTTATCTGAAGAGTTGGCTTTGTCTGCCACACTGCGGTAAAGGTTGAAGCCAAAGTTTGCATTGAGGATATTGAGGCGCTGGATTCTGGTTTTGCCTTGGAATAGTTCAAGAATATTTCCTTGCTGAATTTCAGAAACCATGTATGGGCCAGCATCAATAATGTCACTGTAGTCATCTTCACCCAGTATCTTGTCGAGATCTAGATAGTCCTCTTCCTCCTCCTCTTCAGGAATCAAGTCATTAGTGATAGTGTTTTCTCTGTGGAACTCTGGTGGTAAGTTTGGCATATCATAGGTCCCATTTTCATGTGGCTGTGCATCTTTAAGGCTTTCAAAATGCTCAGTGAAGTCCTTGACTCCACAAAATGTGGAGGTTATGATGAGAGCAAGGGCAAGCAAATGAAATAGGAACTTCATTCTGACAGGTCAAAACCTGGAAGACAACATAACACAGCTGAGAGAGCATAGGGTAATTGAATTTTAGTTATCTATTCCCTAATTTTAGGTCCACGCTGAATTCTGCCACAGCAGAAGGTCTATAGTTACCGTATTCAACAGCAGGTTTTTTTAGTGGAACAGAGCTTAATTAGATGGATATCTGTTTTACTGGTAATCAGGTTTGCTTACATAATGCCTCCAGCCTGCCAAAGAATTGGTTGACCTCCTCCTCCCATGGAAGTTGTCATTATTGGCATGTTTCAGCAGTAACAAACACATTACCTAAAATATGCAGGGCTCCTTATTTATAAATCCGTAGCACTTTAAATGTGTACTAACTGTGTTACTAGCGTATGCTAAAAATATGACGTGAAGATAAGTTTGAAGATTTGAGTTTGGTAGGAGGAGGGACTAGGCATCCACTGAAGCAGCATACCAGAAGGCTGAGATGTACTGAAGAATTTGAAAAACAGACAATCTGTAGCTACAACAAAAAAATTGAGTTTTATGAGAGTGTTTTTGGAAGAGCAAAGCTGAAATTTGATGGAATAAAGGAGATCTAGGGATTTGGCAACAAACCTGGAGAAAGATGTGCATTTGTGCTAAATACCATTAGCGGGACTGCACTGTTAAAATAAAAATGTTACTATGATGTTGATTAGAATGTTTTTTAAATTAGCAAGTAGTCCAAAGAGCTGTTCTGTAAAAGTAAAATATGTAGGTATACATACCTGTACATCTGTGAATAAAACCAGTGCTTGAAGGAAGATATTTTCAGACATGTTGTAGCAGGACTGAAGTAACTGAACTAACTGTTTAATTTTTGAAACTCTCCCCCTGAACTGAAATCCTAAAAGCATTAAAGGTGATAATCCCATACAGAAAATGAATTCTTTTGCAACAAGGAAGGATCCACAGAAAGTGCTTTTAAAATGGTTTTTACATTGTGACTTAACGACTTGAGTCACTTTTTCTTATTGTTTCTTCATAAATTCATGACTTTTTTTCCCCGCCCCCAGAAGTCAGGCCCTTAGGGCTGAGATACTCTGTCCAGTAACCATTGATAAATGTTTTCTGCTTTTGGCATAGAAGAATTTGCTGTCTGTAGTTCCCAACTTTACATTCTCGTCTTCACCAATGTTCAATTATTGCTTAGCTGCACTTAAGCAAAACATTCCCCCACTCTGTAATATATATGTCTTTGGTCAGATCAACCTAAAATAACAGAAGATGTAAATGAAGCTTACCTTTAAGCCACTGTACGGAAAGGATGTGTTGAATAGCTCAAGTAAGGGGAATGGCAGGGTTTAAATCTGAACTTTGACGCTAGTTTTTTGTGTGTCTCCCAAAGTAAACATTCTCTAAACCAAACACTGCTAAACTTACTTCGTCAGCCAAAATCCCTCCCTTGCCTAGTGATCTCTGCTGAATTGTATGTTGTTTGTTGAACTACTTTTATGGCTTTGCAGGTACTTGTTCACTTTTGAGGAAGATCTTTGAGGAAAAATTGGCGTGTATGTAAAGTTTGAAAGTCAAGCATGCACATAAACTTGACTGTTAATGACTAGTAAAAGCCATGTTGCTGCTATTTTGTGCTGAAATGAGGGGGCATATTACTGCAAATATGGTTGAGGCTGCTGTGGTTGTGATGGTCAGGCTTCTTCAGTCGGTATTATATTGGTGCAAACATTTGTGTTGCACAAGCAACTTTTTACCATAGTGCCATTTACCAGCTTAAACTCAGATTAATTTTACTATAATAGAGGGATTTTTTTCTTTTTTTTTTTTTTTTTTTTTGAAAAGGAACAATCTGCCTCATAATTTACGAATGTATCCAAAGTAAGCTTTATGTAAGGTTTCACTGAAATACTGCTGGCTGTCTTACCTCAAGGGAATTATTGTACAGTTAGAGAAAACTTCTTCAAGCTAGGTTAGAATCTAGCATTTTCTTAATAAAGTTTACAATAATAATACACAGTCATATTGATTAAAGCTCACAGTTTAATGGGCCATTTCTTTCACTTTTTAAACACTGCCTGTGCTTCTAACACTTTTTAAGATAACACATGATGAGTTTTGTTACATAAATTTATCTAAAATTGTGTTTCATGCTGTCTGGGAATATAAACTCTGCTCCTCTAGTGGTAGCAGCTGTTTGTGCAAAAAGTAGCAGAGAATTTTAATAAATGCGTTGAAAATAATGCTCTTTTACTTGCTTGTTTAGATAGTAAATTCTCCAGAACTGATGTCATTGTGTGCGTGGGTGCAAACAATGAAAGATCCCCAATTGGTGCCTCAATGTATTTCCACAAAGCCAATAAACAATAGCAACCAGAAGTATGTTTGACTAATATTTATTTGGTTTTGAGTTCCTTTGCACTGAAGCAAAGGGGCATGGCATTGTCTTCAACACAGTTTAAAGGACCATGTGGTCTCTTCCTCTCTGCAGTTGATAGTATGCTAATATTACAGTAACCTCTGAAGAGAATACATATCAGCATGGTATTAATTCCTGTGTAAAACAAAGGAAATTCTTACTTCAGGCATCTCAAATGTTAGCATTTCAGATATTCTAACAAGATCTAATTTTCTTCAGTATAACAATAGTAATGTAATAGTAGTTTTCATAGGTGACAAAGAATATCACCTTCATAAATCATAGTAAAGAAGGTACATGAATTGATTCCTTAGCATGGAATTAAGTTGTTGTAACTCCCACCATTTTCTAACGTTAATTTTTATTTCTTTGGTAGCTCACTAGACGCTTGCCACCCATCAAGGAGGCCAAGCCCAGGTTGCAAAAGCTCTTCCGTGACTTCTGGTTGTATTCAGTGCTGATGGGATTTGCTGTGGAAGGATCAGGTAGTATAAATTCTGAGAGCGCAACATTGCTGCTCACATTTAAACTCTTGTTGAATCTAAGTGTAACTGCAAACTGTTCACCGTAGGCTGAAATAAAATTAGAGGCATAAAGACATTACAAAGCAAACAGCTTACATGTCAGTTCTCTGGTAGGATTTCTTTATATCTTTGCTCTGTTTTGCTGTGAGATTGAGCACAGTACAACTTGTTCTTGTACCTAGGTTTTCTTTTTCTAAGCTAATACAGCAGTTAGCCTTAGTTAGGTATGAGTTTTGATAGCTAAGTTCCCGAAATGAGATCAGACACATGGGGTACAACAATAATCAAGTAGAAACTTCTTACCCACTGAGAAATTTCACTTGGAATTACCTAAACGTGTTTACTATGTTTGGAACGTGGATCACCTGTGGTGAGTGTTTGTGCTTAAGTGCATGAAAAATTGGCCCTAGGAAGTATTACAAAGCTTGATAATGGTAGTTAACTTTGTGAATCCTAATACTGTTTTTCTCCCTCACCCCACCTTCCTCTTTATACTTGTGCTGCAGGTCTCTGGCCGGAAGAATGGTATGAAGGTGTGTGTGAAATTGCCACCAAGTCTCCCTTACTGACATTTCCCAGCAAAGAACCACTTCGATCTGTTCTTCAGTACAATTCTGCCATGAAGAATGATACTGTGACCTCTGTAAGAATTAATTTCTTCTATTATCACCTTCCATAATGTCTGTCAGCGTTAAATGATATAGTAACCGTGATTTATTGAAATAGCACAATACCCATTCAACCTGCCTCCTTTTAGTGAAAAATATGACAACAGTGTACATAAGTGACTTGCGTTTAGTTTTATTGAGTGTTATTACAAGTGTTCAGGGTGGTAGCTACGCTATTTTGATTAGGTGTAGAAACCAAGTCTTCGTGGAGATGGAAGCCTTTTAATAGTTTTTTTTTTTATCTATTTTGTATCAGACAGACAAAACTTGCAGTGTTTAAAAAAAACAGAACAACAAGCTTTGGAAGGAAACAACACAGTCTTTCAAAGAAATGTTCAAAGACATGTTAAGTGAGCTTTTTCCCTTTTTATATACTGGCTTGGTACTGGGATACTTCTCTCTCCCTAATGTTTGCAGGATAGGTTTTACCTGAGGACTGGGGTAGCAGTGTGAAGTAGGTTGAAGAGTTGCAGGTGAAATGTCTTTGGCTCCCAAATAATACAGAAATCTGCATTGTGCCTAGATATTTATTTCTGTGGCATCTATGACAACAAGACCCATGAAGTATAAGAAACTGGGCAAGGTTGATGTTGATCAAAATTACATGCATTTAGTATAGGAACTGTATTTCTTCATTGGTATGACTGCATGGAAACTAGCAGTTATTTCAGCAGGGAGCTTGACTCCAGTATTCTGTTTAATTCTGTATTTGAAGAATTGTGGCTTGCTGAGTCAGAGCAGGTTGGTCTTAGTCTGCAGACAAAGACATCCTGGCATATTGTTTGCAAAGGTTAAAAAGTAATAGCCGAAAGCAAACGTTTTCAGAACACAAACTAATATAGTACTCCCACTTCAGATAACTTCATGTATTCATCTCTAGGCTGAATTAAATGAATTGCGGAGTACCATAATAAATCTCTTGGATCCTCCTCCAGAAGTGTCAGCGTTGATCAATAAGTTGGACTTTGCCATGTCTACCTATCTCCTTTCTGTTTACCGCCTAGAGTATATGAGGTATATATATAATTTTTTCACTGATGAATTAAAAAAAAAACAGCGTATGTTCAAGTCAGAATTGCCAGACACGATGATAAATGAGAATCAGTGTTTTGAGTCACATTAGTTCTATTGAAGATTTCAAGACTGGGAATTCATCTGTGCAAAAATGCCTCTGGGGTAGATAAAAAGGATGGAATAATATAGTAGGGCCCCAAAAATGGGATCTTCTCTGTATAAGAACTAATAGAAGGTGGACAAAAGGGTTCTTTAAAAGAATGTCTTGCAAGCATAAAGTATCCTCTGCACAGAGTCTTGTGCTTGCACCTCTGAAGGACAGTGTAGACACTTACCTATTCTGTGAGATTAGTGTAATGTAGGAGCTGAGAAAGACTATTTTTTTTTTCCTTTAAAAGTGTTTTTATTACTGCTATTCAAAGAAATGTGTAGCTGAAAGCTGAGGTGGAGGTCTAGCAGTGAGGAAAGTAGGAAGAAACTTCTCCATCGCATTTTTACTTTGATAATAACTAACAACAGGGAGAATCATTTCCAGAAACATCTGGGCTCTATTTTAGAAACAATTTTTTTAATAAGTGATATTTCTATCATATGCAAATTCAACAAATGCAACGCCTATAGAAATGCCAAAGATTGTACCGTGTTTATATGTTTGTGGTGATTGTCTAAGTGCATCATCATAAGGTTTCCCACTCTTGAGGTGTGAAAATTATTGTCTCAGTGACAAACCAGCATTTTATGATCCAAGCCCTGTTAGTTCAATGTAGAAACAAAGAGCAATATCACACTTACTAGAGACTTAAAATTCATGAAATGAACAATTACCATATGTGTGTGTTGTGTACAGTGACATTAAAGTACATGGATTTGTGTTGAGGATGTTTAAAAGAAAAAGGAAAAAAGACTAAAACAAAAACCCAAAACAACCCAACCCACAAACCTCTTCTTTTCCTAGGGTGTTGCGTTCAACTGACCAAGATCGGTTCCAAGTCATGTTTTGCTATTTTGAGGATAAAGCAATTCAAAAAGACAAATCTGGTAAGATTACCTGTCTAGGTTATCTTGCAACTTGAGATACTAGGAAGTTATCTCCAGGCATGCAAAACTAAAACAAATCAAGCAATTGTATAACAAAATTAATCATGTTCACTGGATTGCTGTTGCTTTATTCTTGCCAAGAATGCTGGTTTCGTTTTGAAACAGCTTGGTGCAGTGTTGGCTGAGTAAACATAAACACTTTTTAACTGTTAAACATGGTTTATAAAGCAAACGTAATTCTGATAATCAAACCTGTCACTTCTCTCAATTCCTCAGGCATGATGCAGTGTGTGATAGCTGTTGCTGATAAGGTGTTTGAAGCTTTCCTGACAATGATGGCTGATAAAGTAGGTTACATGGAAACTAAAATTTTAAATTTGTATAAATATTTTCATTTTGGTTTATAAAAGTGTGCTTGTCTTTTTCCTTAAGAGCTTCATTCTTCTCTTTGGTATGCTTTTTAGCCTAAAACTAAGGAGAACGAAGAAGA
Source organism: Buteo buteo (assembly GCF_964188355.1). Lineage (NCBI taxonomy): Eukaryota > Metazoa > Chordata > Aves > Accipitriformes > Accipitridae > Buteo > Buteo buteo. The sequence continues at coordinate 38,184,140 of NC_134181.1, read as the reverse complement.
GCTGGAGAGACATGCTCAGTTCTTGCTGGTGAATTTTAACCACATTCACAAGAGGATCAGGAGAGTTGCAGACAAATACTTATCTGGTCTGGTAGATAAGTGAGTGTAGATTTCATTTTCTGTTCTCTTTTCACATTGACTGCTTAGTCATTACTTATGCAATTGATGACAACAGTCAGGTGGATTTCTTGGCTGGTACTTCTGCTGAAGCATCTCCTTGAAAAATAACATTCAATAGGTTTTTTTGACCTGGCCTCTGAAACCCCTGCTTAAAATGTCTGTGTCTGCTTATTATTCCCATGGATGGAGCAAACCAAAGTGGCTGTGAAATAAATGCAATCTCAATTCCTATGAAAAAGCTCTCCTTAGCTTGCTTTTGGAGAGCTTTTGACTCTGTATTGAGCGAGGCTGTTGTGAGCCATGGCAAGCTTTGTGACTTATGTTGAGTATGAGCTTACCTAGTGATGTATATAGCTAGCTCTTTGAGCAGCTCTGTTTCTTGATAAAATAATTTCCTTCTTCGGCTATCCATGGTTATTATGTTTCTGAATCCTGTCTTGCTCTAGATTTCCTCACTTGCTGTGGAGTGGAACTGTGCTGAAGACTATGCTAGATATTCTGCAGACACTGTCACTGTCTCTTAGTGCAGTAAGTTCCTTTTTTTTAGTGATGCTATTAGGGAAATAAAATGTCTATTTCCATGTTTCTTTAGTAGAACTGAATTTTTTGCTTTGTTTTGCATTTATTTGATACTTATTTGAGTTCTTAATTTGTTTTTGCTATCATTACTAAGATTGATAAAAACCTTAAAATGAGTTCTGCAAAGTAAGGAGTGCATTTGCACCCCTGTTTCATAGGTAGCAAAACTAGTGCTAGAGATTTTTTTGTCAAATGTAGTTCAGAAAGTCAAATTTAGCATCAAGAGTAAAACACAGGATTACCCATTGTGGGTTGTAACTGTTAAACTGTCTCATTTGAAATAGAAGTTCGGTGGTGGGTTTTTTTGGTTTGTGGTTTTTTTATGAATTATGGTTGTCAGATTATATTCTTTCCAGTCTGTGTATGTGTATCCATATTCATTGGATTTATTACATATGCATATTTTTTAAGGTGGAAATGCTTTATAGAGTTTTATTTTTGTACTTAATGTTGAGGAGAGGGCTTTGGATTTTTAAAATTATTTATACTGAAAACCAAACTGGAATAAAAAACATTTCTTAGAACTGTTCAGATTGACTTTGAGAGCAAGTATTAGCAAAAAGGTTTAGTAAATCAGACTTCTTGTTTGAGGAGACTGTTACCTGTAGTGTTCAAGTTAACTGATGATGAATTTTATCTTATTGAGAGTTGATAATTGTTTTTGTTTAGGACATTCATAAGGACCAACCGTACTATGACATTCCTGATGCTCCATATAGAATAACTGTCCCTGACACACATGAAGCCAGAGAGGTAGGTAGTCCTCCTTGATTTATCAAACAACAAAATAATGCCTGATTTTTTTATGCCAAGGAGATAAATTAGTGAGCTACGCTGAATTGTCCTTTCTTAAAAATACTTCCCTAGGTAAGGTTTTTCTACAATATGAAATTTGGTATTTATGTTTATCTGAATCTTACTTTTTTTTTTTTTTTTTACTTGAAGCATGACAGTTCTTTGCTTACTAAGGGTACATTTAATTGTTACAGAAAATCTTAATTGTATCGTGTTGCTGCAACCTGCCTTGCTCCCAGTGTTACTTATTAGACTATTAAAAGCAGTGCCTCTTGTTAAATGTCCTGTATTTTACTGATTGTATTGATGCTTTCTGATTCTAGAGTATAGTCAAGGATTTCGCTGCACGCTGTGGGATGATTCTGCAAGAAGCAATGAAATGGGCTCCCTCAGTTACAAAATCTCATCTACAGGTAATGAGCCTGCTTCTGTGAAAGAATTTGATCTTTGCACGTCTTCAAAATGAGAATTAAATTATGTGGTGTTTTTTATTTTTTTTCAGACTATCCAAGCATCATTTTAAATTTTTCTGTTGCTCTAAGTTTTCCTTTACAGCATTGGCAGAGAATAATTAGAATTTTTGATCTGATGTGACTTTTGATGTAGCCCCAACCTGAGTATCTTGAAAATAACAGGTTTGTAAACAGTTGATCATCCTGGATTTACTTCAGAGGTCAGAATTTGGTATAATAGAATCATCTGCCTAGCAAAGTTTGTTTAATACTGTGCATTAGCGGAAAATATCAGCTGGACCGAAATGTACGATTAGGATGTAAAACTTGTTTCTTGTTTCCCTCTTGGGAGGATGTCTTTTTCTGTCTTTACGTTTTGGTTTTTTTTTTTAAATACAAAGGAACACTGCTAATATATGAGACCATTGTAAACTACAGACTTCAATTTGAGCGTGGGCGTAGTAAATGCTTACATGTGGCAGAGTTCAGTAGAAAGCAGTCACAAGACCACAAGCAAAGATTACAAAAAACTATTTATGATGTACTAATAAAATACATACAATACCTTTTATGTAGACAAAAAGTGTCGCTGTAGTAAAATGCAGGTCTCCGTTAATCCTTGGTGAGTAGTTGAAGAAACTGCATAGTCCAGGTTAGACTAGTATTCTGCCTAGAGGTGTCTAACTTTGTGCTGGTAACAGAATTTCTGGGCAGGCTCAAGATCATACAATCATTTAGGTTGGAAAAGACCTTTAAGATCATCGAGTCCAACCATCAACTCAGCACCACCATGCCCACTAAACCATGTCCTGAAGTGCTGTGTCTATGTGTTTTTTGAACATGTCCAGGGATGGTGACTCCACCACTTCTCTAGGCAGCCTGTTCCAATGTCTGGCAAAGATCTTGGACACTGCAATTCTACCTGAAGTTTATACTTCCTTCCCTAAAAAAAACCTCAAGGGATTCTATCCTTATGTAAAAGGATAACTATATTCCCTTCTTCCATGGAGTCCAAAGCATTTCCTTCTGTAAGGTTCTCTCTGTGAAAAGTGATTCTTCTTAAAGAAGACATCAGCCTTCAGGTATCTATCTTGATCACTTTATCCTTTTACAAAATGGAACTAGTCTTACTCTTAGCATATTTAGGAGGACATTCAGAGTTTCTTATTGCCAGGGGAGCAATGCCTAAAAGGGAGTAGAGACAGTCTATTTATTGTTAAGTATGTGTGTAAGTTTTCTGGTAGTTTGCAATGATGCAACACTTGCTTATGAGCTGCCTTGTTTTGAAAAACACAGTAGTTTTCCAACAAACGCTTTTTGGTTTTGTTTGTTTGTTTGTTGTCAGGAGTACCTAAACAAACATCAGAACTGGGTATCAGGTTTGTCCCAGCACACAGGACTGGCTATGGCTACAGAAAGTGTTTTGCACTTCGCAGGCTACAACAGACAGAATACCACCCTGGGCGTGAGTATTGGGCACAATTCTTGTTTGTTTGTGCATGTGTATAGCTATCATGTTAATTTTATAACAGTCAGTGTAGCCACATAATACAGATTTTCTAAATCACCTTTGTCATAGCACTTGAATGTTACTCAGAAAGACACCTTATTTCTTTCCATCTCAAATCAAGGTATCTTCCAATCATGTTCTGTAAAATACTGAAAAGTAAGATGGTAACAAGCAAGAAAATAAAACTGTATCTAATGCTGTTTAAGAGTTTTCTATAGATTATTTTGAATTATTTGAAAGTAATATCTTTGTGTAAGACTGAAATGAGCTGCTTTCTAGAATAGTAGTGTAGGTGAGTGTTGGGTGACACCCATTTGCTCTGAGTTTTGTGTAGGTTCACTCAAAACATGCTTTTGCATTGACCATTTCATGCAGTTATATATAGTTTTTTACAGTTCATTTTTTCCCATTTGTTGTTATAATTTCTGATCTCCTGGAGAAACATCCAGTATAATCTGTTGTATCATCAGCCAGCTTTTTTTCTAGCAGCAGCTCTGAAACTGCCTCCAAACCCAGCTTTAGTAGGATTTCCTTTTGGTTCTCCGTTACAGTCATCCTTCTAGGCAGTGCTAGTCACTAAATGTAATTACGGTAAAGAACTCCAGGACTCAGGAGCATAGTCACATAGTTCCCAAAAGTGACAAGGTGAAAAATCTTGATATAGTAAAGACTATGCTGGAAGAAAGTAGAAACTTTACAACTGGAAAGGTGATAAGAGAAACAGCTTTGTCATTTTCTTAATAAGTTAACAGTATGTGTTTTTATTAGGGCCCTCCTGCATGTCAACCAAGTGACAAAAGCTCTTTCACATTGCTAGCAGTTTGTTTTTCCTCCTGCTTCAGTCTATGGACTGGACATTGCTAATGCAAAGATGATAGTAGGCAAATTTTATATCCAAGACGTAATAAGAATAGTTCTCAAAATTTTATCCATTGCTGAGTCAAGCTAGCCATTAGCAGTACTGAAGCAAAGCATTGCAGGAGTGTTGAATTTTTTATGGTTTTGCTGGCCTTGTATTTTAGTATTAAATCCTCAATATAAAAAATTCATTTTACAGTATAAGGAATTATTTTTTTGTTTGTTTTTGAGGAGAAGCCTCTGAGTGGCAAATTCCTGAGTGCTTCTGCAAAGGGAAACCTGGATTACTAGTACAGTTCTTAAAGACAGGAGCAAAATACTCTCTCTGCATACTGTCAGTTTAACAAGCTGTTGCAGGAAGAGAGCAGAACCAAGATCACATCTACTCTTCTGTCTTCTTCCTTACCTGTTCATGAAAGGGGAGCAGCAGTCCCAGAGATTCTACCCTTTTTATGCTTTTTTTTGCTCTTTCAAAAAGTATATACAAATACATATATGTTTCAAACTGTATACATGGAATTAATGCACATGTTCCTTATTTCATTTTTGTCAGGCTGGGTACTGTTATACCTAATAGTCATGATACTATTCTGTTTATTAGCATAAAGAAAACTAAACTTAAAACATCTGTGAATGTATAAATAGAAAAAAAGACAAGTGGTTGGATATGAGCAGTATAAACAGCTAGATGTGGTCTGGTCATAGGCAACCCAGCTAACTGAAAGACCAACTTGTGTGAAGAAGGACTACTCCAACTTCATGGCTTCTCTTAACTTGCGCAACCGCTACGCAGGAGAGGTAAGTACAGGATTTCTCCTGAGTGTGGAGTGTCCACGAGCTCTGGCAAGGCTTTTCAGGGGATGATGTCCCTTCAAACCTAAACTATTGTATGGTTCTATGTTATTTTAAGCACCTTCACGATAAAGAGTATAATTTTCCTAGGTTATTAAACAGCTCATTTACTGTTGGTCTTGCAGAACGTTCTTAGATTGTAGATAAAGCTAAAGATTTAGCTAAGTAGTAACAAAAGAAGTCTCTGTTTGTGGACTTCCTTAATCAGCACATGACCAATACCAAACTAGACTCCTACAAACACTGTTGTCTGTTGAAAAACCCCTTGTATTTTACAGGTTTCTGGAATGATTCAGTTCTCAAATGCTACAGGACGAACATCTGACCTGAATAAACTGATGGTTAAAGAGCTGAATGATGCTCTTGAATTGGGCCACACTGAATTCTACACCCAGGCTATGTTTAAGTTGACTGCACTCCTAATAAGCAGCAAAGGTATTGAAAAACAAATGGAGTTCTGCTTTCTGGCTGTGAATGCAAAGAGTAATAAACTACAGAAACTATCCATATACAAACCCAGCATGCATCAACTTGTAGCAAAACTGTGTTTTGAGTTTTTTCAATTAGGCTTATATTGGGGCCTTCTTAAACTAGAAGCTATTTATTAGGAATTGATTGTTACATACTGTGCACACCAATTTCATGCTGATGTGAAAAGCATTTATTTATTCTGTTGGAGAAATCTGAGTGAATGTTTGTTTTCAGACTGTGATCCCCAGCTCCTTCATCATCTGTGTTGGGGACCCTTGCGAATGTTCAACGAACATGGCATGGAAACAGCAATTGCTTGCTGGGAGTGGCTGCTTGCTGCCAAGAATGGAATTGAAGTGCCGGTAGGAAGCTATTTAACAACTCTTTCTCTGTCCCTGCAAGGGGGAAGAGTGAAAATCTTGAGGGATTCACAGCTATTGTGAATCTGTGTCAAGTAAGGATGTTAAATGCATCGTTAATCACTTTGGCCTGCCAGGTAGTCTCTGTTCATGTATTGTTGGAAGTCTGAGCACCCTCACAAAGTGAACTGTGGGAAGCGGATCTTTCTCAGCAGCAGGAATGATACAGTGAAGTAAATCTGTTAGGATCTCAGCTGTGTGATTTAGTTTGCTGCTGAGATGCCTGAGCAGCTTATGAATCAGGTTCTGAACTACCACAATTTATAGAATAGTGTTTTAAAACAAATAGAAATTGATGTCCCTGTGCATCAGTCAGAGCCTCTGGTATCTGGCATTACACCCTTGCATAAAAAAAATAGGCTTGCAAGTGTCCTAATCCTGTAATAGGCTAGACCAGCTGTATTTTGTGAGGTGGGGATGAATCTAATAGTAATAAAGCAACTCAGTGTGGTGTAGTGACAGCCCCCACACAGCTGAGAAAGCTGACTCTGGTAATTGCTCCTGTTGTTGAGCACTAAGTGTTTCACTTGCTGGAGATATCATCAGTCTGAATTTTCATAGATGAGTTTACATGCACATTTCAGTGTTTAACTTCTTAAGCATCAGTTTCATTTTTTCCTTGCACTTCTGGGGAATTTCTTTGTATCTTGTTGAGGAGATTGGATAAGTGCCCTTGGTTGCTGGACCTCCTTTCTACCAGAGGATGCTGCTCCTTAGAGCAGGTTCAGCAAAAGTAAATTATGTGCCGTCTTTATGTTGTGTGCTTGCTTTGTCAGCTGAATGTGCTCATGGGCCAAACTGTGTCCTGCAGTACATGAGAACCTGGCATATGCCTGTCTCTGCTGTCCTGGTGTTGGAGGCAGTAACCGTCAGTAGAGCGTGAGAATGGTCGGCACCAGCTGATCTAACAGTTCGGTCTCCTCAGTAAAATACAGTGCTTGTCTGCTGTTGCCCTTAGTCTTTCTGTTACTAGCTGATCTTCTGGAGGAGTCTTTCTTCCCTTTGTAATTTAGGATGTCAAAGAAACATTTTATTTCAGGTGGGATGTGTAGACCTGTCTCTGCCTCTCCGTTAATGTTGCAGTGAATTTTAATTGATGTATTAGATTCTTGTGTGTGCTGTGGAGAAGCATTGTGCTTTCCATGTAAGAAGATGCTCTTGAAACAAGAAACACATATCTTCCTTTTTGCAGTTCATGCGGGAAATGGCAGGAGCCTGGCAAATGACAGTGGAGCAGAAAGTTGGCCTGTTTTCTGCTGAGCAGAAAGAAGCAGATCCATTAGCAGCCTCAGAAGAGAGCCAGCCGAGGCCTTGTCCGCCAGAGGTGACTCCACATTACATCTGGATAGAGGTGTGTATTTCTTCTGAACATTCCACGTTATGGTGGTGTTGCAGTGATGCTGTGATTAAGCTACTCTGCACTATTTGTTCTCACAATTCAGGAAGGGAGTACAGTCATGATGGTAGTCCTTCTGCCTCAAAGCCAGGAGACACGCTCTTTCAGGATGAGCATAATAATTGAAGGGGAGAAAGATGTTTGAAACAGAAAAGGCTGAGGGGGGGGGTGAGATAAAAAAGGGCAAAGGAAGTATGGCATGTCTTTCTCTCTTTCTCAGTTTTTGGTGCAGAGGTTTGAAATAGCCAAATACTGCAGTTCTGACCAAATAGAGATTTTCTCCAGCCTGCTCCAGCGGTCTCTTTCATTGAACATCGGAGGGGCGAAAGGCAGTTTGAATCGGCATGTGGCAGCAATTGGACCCCGATTTAAGTGAGTAGTTTTGGTTTTTTTTCCTTTGGTGGAAGAAATAAGGTTATAGAGGGGTGGGAGAAAAAAACCTAAACACTGAATGTAGAACTTGTCCTTGGCTTCAAGTGGTGAAAATTCCTCTAAAAGCCTGGAATGATGTAGAGTCTAAGCTCTGTTTTCAAAGTGGAAGTAGCTAACTTTAGCTTGAAAGTAATTTTTGGTGCTTCAGAAAACTTAATGGGATAATTTCATATAGTGAATTGCCAGCACCATGGATCCAGTCAATGTATCAGTTGGGGATAATTTTGCTCCACCAATTGTTTTCACTTTTGTGACTCGAAGAATTCAACTTTCTATGGTTCAGCAGTCACAGCTTTAGGACCAGACTAATGATAATGAGAACAGTTTGCCAAGAGCTCTGAGACAGTCACTTTTCAATGAATTGAATGGAGTTACAGCTGTAGCTGTGGCTTGTATGGTGTTGCATTGGTCACCATTTTGGGAATGACAAAATTTTCATTCTCCAACTATTTTGCTTATTAGGTTACTGACTCTGGGGTTGTCTTTGCTGCATGCTGATGTGGTTCCAAATGCAACTATTCGAAACGTTTTGAGAGAAAAGATTTATTCAACTGCCTTTGATTATTTCAGGTACTTTTTTATTTGCAACTACTCACTGAAAGTGTCTGTGTGATTTCCTGAACCTTCCATGATACTTCAAAGCAGCAGCTGTCTTTCTTTTCTAGAGATTTAACTTCTTCCTTTCCTTTTTCACCCATTTTAGCAGAAACTTTTCTTTTCCTTGTGCTTTTCTGTAGTTCATAAACCATCTCAAAGAGGTTTAGATGTAAGTTCTAGTTTTTATGTGTGGTTTATAAAGTAGTATCTTCAGGAATGTTTCTGTTCTTTCTTTCCTTATTTTGGAGTTTATTCAATGCTCAAAACTGTACCTAGATTTATAAAATATAAAGAATTGCTGTTACAGAGTTTGTGGCTGAAATATAGTTTCACTGTTTTGAAAATATACCCATACTGAATCTGATGATTTCAGTGTTTGACATGGGCACAACAGGAAGCAATATAATTGATAGAATTGCCTGAATGTGAGGAGGTCAGTCAGTCATAATATTAAATTTCAGATGAATCCAAGATGCTGACAGACTGCTGCTTAATTTTCAGTTATAATAGGAAGTTTGTACTCTTCAGTTAGGCAAAATAAAGCAATGAGGATAAAATGTAATGATGTGTAGTCTCATCCTTGTAGATTCTGGTCAGAATAAGAAATATGACTTGATTAGATTTGTGGGGGTTTTGGTTTTTTTCTAATACATTCAAGTTCACATTATTTCTGTGATTTTTTTAAGCTGTCCCTCAAAGTTCCCTACACAAGGTGAAAAGAGACTTCGTGAGGATATCAGCATATTGATCAAGTTTTGGACAGCGATGTTCTCAGACAAGAAGTATCTTACAGCCAGCCAACTCGTGCCGCCTGGTGAGTTCCTTTATATGCCATTTCAAAAGCCTGTCGTTTCTTTGATTGGATTCTACGTCAGACCTGTGCTTTCGTTGTTAGATAATCAAGACACCAGGAGCAACCTGGATATCAATGTTGGGTCTCGGCAACAGGCTACACAAGGATGGATAAATACTTACCCTTTATCCAGTGGCATGTCAACCATATCTAAAAAATCAGGTAACTTTTTGATTGCAACCAGCTCATTGCAGCCATCTCGACAGCATATTTTATATGCTGCAGATATTGCTTAAAGTCAATATTTACCTTTAATACTGGGCTCTTGGTCTTCTGGCAGGGTATTTAATTATCAGCACCAAACTTGGGAGAGGGGGCGGAAAAAGTCTCACTGGTAGCAAGTAGCAAAGTTTTGAAATTCCTTGGGGTTTTTGATAGAATGTTCAGTTCTGTAGCACAGAAGAAATAAGTCTGGAGGTCAAGATTTATTGAAATCCTGTAAGGAAATTGCTTTGTTTGTGCAAACATGCCCCTAGTGCTTTTTGGGGGCAGCAGAGTGACATTAGATTGTCGGCTGTGTTTTTGTACAGTTGTAAATTATGTGCTCTTTGGTTTTAGTAGGCTGTCATGTTTCTAAAGTGAATGCAATACTGGCTAAATTGATATCCCTGTAGCCTGTTGTACTTCATATGTTCAGAGAACAACTGTACAATGAGTAGCTGCAATGCTGACTTTCTGAAGTCACTCTGATCTAAATTTACAAGTGTCCTATGGTTATTCAGTTCTTAAGTGTTAATGTTGCCAGATGTAGACAGTTTGAAAGCACCATTTAACATACTGAACAAAAGCCACTGAAAATATTTTATCCTTTTCTCAAGGAATGTCTAAGAAGACTAACAGAGGTACGCAGCTACACAAGTACTACATGAAACGAAGAACATTACTGCTCTCATTGCTGGTGGGTCATCAGAAGAATGGGGAGACTGCATGAATTTCTAAGACCCTGTTGTTGTTGCAGGATGCATACACTAAAGTATGAAGTTGGGAGTGATTCTTCTTCCAGAAAGCCCATTATTTTTTTCTGTTTCCCTCAGGCTACTGAGATTGAACGCTTAATCACATGGTACAACCCACTGTCTTCCCCTGAGCTAGAGTTGGATCAAACCGGAGAGAGCAGTGTAGCAAACTGGAGGTCTAAGTATATTAGTCTTAGTGAGAAGCAATGGAAGGATAATGTAAATCTGGCTTGGAGCATTTCTCCTCATCTTGCTGTACAGCTGCCCACCAGGTGAGATACTTCAAAAAAAAGAACTGATGTAATTCCTGCTGCCTTAGAAGTTGAGCAAGTACTTACACTGTAAGTACTGATGGCACTTGTTCCTGTTTACAGACCCCTTGCATACTTTCACAGCTGGTTGAGACCTTTGAAATGAAAAGAACTAGATTACTTAATAGACTCATTTGGCTCAGGCTCTAGTGGAGTCCAGCTTCCTTTCCTGCCACCCATTCTTCGCTAACACTTAGATATGTTTTGTTCAGAAAAAAACATGTTTGGTTTTTAATAGCATTTAACCCTTTAGCAGGCATAGCATTTAAACAGTGCTAAAAGTATCTTTGAATTAAGTGTTCTAGCTATATATTGGCTTGCACTTTAATAAGAATTACAGGAGAATTAGCGTAGTTGGCTCCGGAAGGGAGAGGAAATTCTTTCCCCCTTACAACAGTGATAGTTTTTGCCAAGTAGAGTTCTGCACACTGGTTTCTGTAGAATCCCAAACAGTATATTTCAGCCAAGAATCCGATAGTGGGCTAACATACTAGTGGTTTATACAAAAGCATTGGATGAGGACCAGTTGTTCCTGAATCCTCTTTTGACAGCATATTGGTCCCTCAGTGTGCATTATTTCATGGTTGGACTATTTGTTTTTTAAGCATATATTTTTCTGCCTTTTGCTGTCCTCGTCTTCACTTAAATAGAAAAGGCTGTCAAAATTTTCTAACAATGTTATTGAATTCCTGGTTATACTTAGATTTAAGAACACTGAAGCTATTGGAACAGAAGTGACCCGTCTGGTTCGGTTGGACCCAGGAGCTGTTAGTGATGTTCCTGAAGCAATAAAGGTACTTGTGAATATTTATACCGTTACAGGGCCCCAGTATGCCTGTTCATCCAGATATATTGGAAAATACAGTCTTTATTTAACACAGTGTATGTTCTAGTGCTAACCATAGCTCTGTAGGAGAGAATGACAGAACAGCTGTGGAAGTAGGGTGCTGAGGCAAGAATCACAGTCATGAGTAGGTGGCTAGTTAGCTAATGGTACATCTTACTCTTGGGTATATTCTCGCCATACACAAAATGTCTCAAAACTCATCACTTGCAGCACAGCTACCATTTCTGTTCCTTTTGCTTAATATGTAAAAAGACCACTGGTGAGTGCTGCTGAAATTATTTCAAGCTTAACCCGTTCTCTGTGTCAAGAGGCCAAGCCTCTTAAAATGGAGGAGACTTAGGCTGATCTGCAGTGAAGCACTCTAGTCATGTGAGGGACAGTCTTGTCAGAGCTGCATTCTGTACATCACCTGTAAAATAGATGACAGGAAAACTGAACCTTCTTTGACTCAAAAGGGCTCATCCTTTCTTCTTTCTCCCTACGCTAGAACTCCTGTATTGTGCTTTTAGTAACTTGACTTCACTAACTTCATCTGGTGATCTGGGAGGTGAGGCAATTCCAATAGTTAGATTTCCATGGAAAAAAAAATGCTTTAGATAAAATAGCTGTGGTTTTGTAAAATAAAATGTAGCATGTTTCACTTCCCCTGCTATAGGAAGCTAGATTATAGCATTATTATCTGATATGTATTACACAGACATTATTGGGTGCTATAAACTCCTAATGTGTCTGACCTGCTTTTTCAGTACCTGGTTACCTGGCATACAATTGATGCTGATGCACCTGAGCTCAGCCACGTTCTGTGCTGGGCACCAACAGATCCACCAACTGGCCTTTCCTATTTTTCAAGCATGTATCCACCTCATCCTCTAACAGCTCAATATGGGGTTAAAGTCCTGCGATCTTTTCCTCCGGTAAGATGAGTTTCAAGAGAGCCTTAACTCCCCCAGTAAATTTATGGCCTTAGTCATAGTGGCCACGGGCTTTATTTTAGTACTGTGGAGAGACGTGTATGCTAAATGGGCACACCACATTGCAGAATGTGAATATATTGGGGTGAAAATTTAAAGTTGATTGTCCCACATAATACTGGCTCATGTACTTGCAACATTTTTGTCATAAATCACACTAAGCTGAATTCTTCGGGCTGCTCTTCTCAAATTGTTCCTTTCAAATCTTTTGTCAGTGGAAAGGTGTGTCTTCTAAAGCAGCAGAAGGCTGGATTTTTAATACTTGTCAGATTTGTATTAGGATTGTAAAATACCTGATTATTAATGATATTTCTGAAGGGAGTAAGTGGATAGAAAAATACTTTGATTTGAGGAGGTGGCATATATATAGTTTAAAATACAGAGGCAGTGGTATTTTGCTCATCACCTAACTAAAGAGAGCTTTTCTTTGTGCATGTGACCTGTCTTCCCTTCCAACTACTAAAACAATAACAATAAAAAACCTGCCGTCTTTTCTCTTTCAGGATGCCATTTTATTCTACATTCCACAGATTGTGCAGGCACTTCGGTATGACAAGGTGAGGATATGAAACAGCTGCATATGAACAAAACAGATTTTTAAAGCAGCTTTTAGACTTCAAACTGCAAATCAGACAGAATTTAAGCTTAAACTAATGTTGCTTGTTATTGTCCTATATCTCCAATACATAGAAGAAAAATGATTGTCTCTAGAGGCTGGCTGGCTTTAGATTCACCTCTTTTATGAACAGGTAAACTTGTGAAACCAGAGGCTGTGTAGCTCATCTGTCAGGAAAGAGATTTTATTATGGGAAACCCCAGATGAGGACTCTGTCTGAATAAAGCTTTTGAAGGTCTGCATGATACAAGAGTAATGAAATTAAAGCACTATCCTTAATCATTTTGCTGTGGAGTTAATCAGAGAAGACATCTAGGGATGTCTTGTGCTCCATCATGTATATGAAATCACATTTTAGCTTCATCTTGCAGAAGCCGCAAGTAAAGCTTGACGACCAAGTTCAGAGTTCATTAATGTGAGGTCATTGTTACCTGCCCACAAGGTGTGTGAACTCTGGTCAGTGTATTATTTTCAGGTGAAGACATCCCCAGCCAGTAGTGTAGATGACTCTGTATTTATTTATTCTTTGAGAACTTTGCATAGATTTAAGTATGCTCTGCCATGCAGAGCATGAACATCAGACATCTTGTCTGTTAATATCAGTCAAACGTAGAAATATCTACAGACTACAGAAGCAGCTGCAAGTAGAGGAAGGGGAATGCAGCTTCTGGAATGAGTAGGATTCCCTCGTACACTTCAACTTCTTTTGTAGGTTTGTTCTTACTTTCTAGAATTTCTGTGGAACTGTGACAGCATGTGCAGTTCTTGCCACCAAAATGTGCAGTCCATATGACACTGATTTCTGGTCTAGATTTCTGGTATTACAGGAGCATTTAGTGATGCCAAGCAAGACCAATGTCTCTATTGCACTGTGCCTTGTACACATACTGGGAGATGCTGTAAGTTCAAAGAGATTTGAAATCCAAATAAAACAGATAGAAAATGGCACAGAATTGGGAAGAAGGTTGATTAGAATAATGGAATAGGTCAGTAATAAAGCTGAAAACAGTTTAGTCAGTTCACTTCCTGTTAAAATACACTGTCATTCTTCAAAGGTCTTTTTAGCGATGTGAATGAGATTGCAGAGGTCTTCTTTCCATCCATTAAATATTTTCGAGTTTGAAGAACAGCTGTTAGAAGCAGTAGTATCGAGTCTGCTAGAGTTGTAATGATCTTTGATCCTTACTGGACTGGATATGGTTGCAGATGGGTTACGTTAGAGAATACATCCTGTGGGCAGCTGCCAAATCCCAGCTCTTGGCTCACCAATTCATCTGGAACATGAAAACTAATATCTACCTGGATGAGGAAGGACACCAAAAAGATCGTGAGTGCTTTAAAATGTAATCTAGCTTGACTCCTTTCCTTGTCTCAGTTCAGACTAAATCTCTTTCCTGCTTCTCTCTTGGCAGGAGGAATCCTTTTAGCTAGGAACTTCTCTTTCATTTGTAGAGGTAGGGCCCATTCTGTAGAAGTGTAGTACCTGACAGAATGCATCAAAAGAGATGCGGCAATGTTTGCATCAGTACCTTGTTTTGAATATTGTCTGAAGGTGGCTGTTTCTATCACCCTTATCATTTGGCTTTCTGAAATAAGCTGCTGACACAAATACTTCCTTTTTCACGTGCAGCCGACATTGGGGAACTTCTGGAGCAGCTCGTAGAGGAGATAACTGGCTCATTATCTGGTCCAGCCAAGGAGTTCTACCAACGGGAGTTTGATTTCTTTAATAAAATCACCAACGTTTCAGCCATTATCAAGTAAGTGCCGTACTTCAGAATTGTGCTTTTTGAGGGCTTGCTCTTCTGTTCATTAGCAGTGTCCTGATTAAGAGGCTGAGTCACTTTTAGGGGCATTGAGATAGTGTTTTCAGGAAAAAATAATTAATTGTTTATATGATAAGAAATGAATTTTTTTCTTAAATGTAACTTTTAAGAGTTGTAGTAGGATGCAAAGGCTCATTTTAGTTTGGCTTTTAGGGATAATTCATATCTGCCCTGATCTCAGTACTTGTGCTTTGAGCTAGCAGTCCGTCTGAAACAGCTATAACTTTTTACTTTGGAAGCAGATGATTCTAAACTTGAAGTTTAGTTTTTAATCTGATTTTATCAAATACATTGTGGTTGGTAGTAGTGGAATGAGGTTCCGTAGAAAAGTGCACTGATACAGGAAAGGAATTGGTAAAGCAATTGGTGCGCTTGTCCTAGTTGAAATCCCCTCAGTCTAGTTGTCACCTGCATCATTAATTTGGCTTTTTGGATATGCTGACAGTGTTCTGAGCAGTAAGCAGAGCATGATTCAGGCAGGAAAAACAGCACTTCTCTGTTTAGGTCTACCAGATTGACTGTCATTTTTTTGCATATTATAACTTGTTATCAGCATTTTGTGTGGAGTTTAAAAACAAACAAAACAAAACAAAAAAACCATCACAAACCCATAAAACCTCAAGGATAGGTAAATGGTTTGCCTTCTCCTAAAACTCCATTAAATTTTCTTTTCTTCTTCTGGAAGAGATTTCATTGTGCAGTGTAATACAAAGATGATTGTTCTTTTTGCATATATAAGTCTTTGTCCTTCATTTCTAAATTGTGGTTATGGAGAAAGATTTGATGTCATAAACATTGGATTGATGATCTCTTAAAACTGGAAGTTCTGCTCATAGAGAGATTCTCACTGTTGACTGTAAAGACTGCAGTAGGATACATAATTTAACTTTTATAAAGCTTGCCAGTGGATGGCAGCAGCTCAGCGCACAAGCTCTAAGTCTGTAAGTGTGGTTTCATTGCATATTTTTAAAATATTCTCTGGTATATGAAAGTATTTGAAAGTCATATAAAATGTAGTCCTGGAACATACCTCCTCTAAAATGAAGCTTTGCAAACTACCAGTATAAGGGCATCAGGCTAAAGGACACTTAAATCACAGAAACAGTCAAATATTAGGTGCCTTCTACATGTATGTTAAGATGTTTTCGCCCAGTAGGATGAGTTAAAAGGCAGGGTTAGGATCTGAATATCTTTATTTAGAGTGAAATCAATCCACTGTTTGTTAGTAGGAAGTCATAATTAAGCAACTGATAATAATTGTGCTTTGCAAGCATTGCATTTTGCACCCCAGCCTTAAAATGAATCTGGTTTTTGTGCACCTCCAATGTAAAGACAACATAGAGGAGATGCTGTTTGTTTTGTAGATGGCATAAATGAATAAATGTATCATCTGTGATGATTTCATTATCTTAAGTGTTACATTGCTGCTTCAGTAATCTGCTGTACTGCTTAAAACTAGAGCATAAGTAATACCTTTCAGTTGCATCCTGCTACATCAGGTGAGCATGCAATTGTGTGACTGACTTCAATAGATGGTTAACACAAGTGCCTGTGCAAAATAGGTAATTGTACATACTAATCGTTAACCATGTTACCAATTATCCAGTTGACACCTGCAGTCATGCTAAGTATGTGAGCAAATTAGGCATGTAATTGCATAGGCATTTTGCTGGCTTGTCCTTTTGCAGTTAACAATGTTCTTATTCTAGAATAAGTTCCACAAGGGAAAATTACATTGGTATAACAACTGCAGTGCTTACAAAGGTATAATTTTGCTCAAATTTCTGTATAAGGAGGAGCATTCATATATTTCATTCACATCTCTTATGCTGTTTGGGTTTGTCAACAACCTGTATGTCAAATCAATATTAAATCTACAAAGCAAAGACTATAACCTTCATTAAGATAGAAAATGTTCTGGTTAGTTATTGAGCCTGTAAGTTCTCTAGAAGTGGTGAAGTAAGTGATCTTTGTCATTACAGGAAGAAACATTTTTAGTGACGTTTGTGTAAGTTCGAAACAAGTTTGAGGCTAGTGCATAGAGTAATATATAGTATGCAGATAAATAAAATATCATTCGTCTTTCTAGGCCATTCCCTAAGGGAGATGAAAGAAAAAAAGCTTGTTTGAGTGCTCTATCTGAGGTGAAAGTGCAGCCTGGTAAGACGTGATTTAATCACCTAATATAGTGGGCTTTTTGCATTCAACATGAATACTGTATTTTCTGCAAGCAAATCTTGGAATCTCCACAAGTGGCATCTCTCAGTTTTGGTGCTGGTGGCTGTTCTTCTGTTACAGTTGGATTGTTCCTCTCTTGAAACAATTCAAATATTTTTACCCACCCAGTCATTTCTATATGGTGCATCAAAACTTGCCCAAGAGCAAGTCAGATAATGCACATCATGGATAAAAGTAGAACTGTATGTCTGAAGAGGGAAGATAAATAAGCTCTTTTTCTTTGGACCACCTTCTTTTCTAAACATAGGAGGCGCTTTTGAGAATTTATGTTATCTCAAGAATGAAGCGTGTCCAGTTCCTTTGATTCTCCTTTTTCTCCAATCAGGCATTCCCTTGAAATGTCATTGTCTGAGGGTCCTTTCAAATCTTGAACATATGTTTTCCCAGTCTGAATCTTCTCTTTAAAATGGAGTTTGGAAAGCTTTTCCTGATTTCTGTCTAACAGGTCTCAATTCTCCTACCATGTGTTGGTTGCTAAGGGTCCTTGCTAGCGCACTGGGACATGCTGCCACATCTTATTAGAGACTATTATAAGAGAAGTCCTGTCTGTACGCTTCTGTGGTACAGATTCTGCGGTATTAGTTCAAAACTGTATTCTATTAGTTTCTGGCAATCACTCACTAATGCAAAGGGTACTTACTGCATCCTTCATGGCTCACAGACTATAATCTCCAGTTTTAGATGCGCTGAAGTTATAGACACTAACATCAGTTATTCTCCAAGTTGCATTGTCGCACTAGCCAGTGGATTTGTTCTCAGCTGTCCGCTCCATTTTGCAGGCTGCTACTTGCCCAGCAATCCTGAAGCTATTGTTCTGGACATTGATTACAAATCAGGAACTCCTATGCAGAGGTACCATGTTCTTGTTATGTTCTCCCATTAAGTTAATTCATCATATTTAGGTATTTTTCTAGAAATTCTTGTTTAGCTAACTCACTCATCATCATCTTTGTTTTTATTACAATTTAGTGCAGCAAAAGCACCCTACTTGGCCAAATTTAAAGTGAAACGATGTGGAGTTAGTGAGCTTGAAAAAGAAGGTTAGTAACTGCATCTTAATCACTGACACTACTAATTACAAGTCAGCAATTCCTTTAAAATTGCCTGCTTTTAGTGACCTATACTGCTGTGTAAAATTACTTCTATGTTGAACTTTATCTGCAATGATTCTGCTCAGAAATGAAACTGTCTCAAAGGAAGAGAGAAGAAAATTCTGAAAACTTACATCCATTTTTTTGCAATTTTTTTTAAGTCCCAGAAAGCAAGCCACATAGGTATCTTGAAGAAATTTTAACAGTGACTTTAGACTGACATATAAATTGATAGCCTTTCTCTGTTTTTTAGACTGTAGCAAACTCCATGTTTTGGCAGTTTTTTCTCATAATAAATTTTGAGAGAGGCTGTAGCTCAATGCAATTCAGGCATTTATCAGGTAAATCATGAGCACTCTTCTGATATGTTCCAGTAGACAAAGGGAACTATCTTACAGTATTCACCTTGCAAGGCAGAAATATCTGTAGTGCACCTGCCTGCAGTGGAATGTGGGTTTGAGTGCAGAGCGCTTGACATGATAGAAAGTTACTAATTAAATTCTGTGTCTGGGTTTTGCCTTGTAATCTTCTTGCAGGTCTGCGTTGTCGTTCTGATTCCATAGATGAAAGCGCAGAAGAAGGGGTGGACAGTAAGAAAATCTGTTGGCAGGCAGCTATCTTTAAAGTGGGCGATGACTGCAGACAGGTACAAAGCTATTGGGCTTTGCAGTTATAGAAGAATTGTAGGTGATAATATGTAAGAAGAAAGTAATTTTCGTATAGAAATATTTTTCTTTGGAATTTTGAGAATCTCCACTAGTTAGGGACTGAGGGAGAGAGCTGTGTTGTACCACTAGAGAAATTCTGGTTTGGAAACAAAGGCCATTATTTCAAGACAGTTTACCATGACTTAAAGTTCTTTTTCAGAGTTTATTTTTCGATTGAACTGTTGGTAACATAGCAGTAGTTTCCAAGGTGGTATCTTGTACATTGAAGCTTGATTGGTTTTGATTAAGAGGGAATGCTAGCTACTACCCTCAGAGTTAGTAGTAGCCCTCTTATCAAAGAGTAATGGAAAAGTTTGTTGTTCTTAGGTCAGCAGTTAAATCTTCAGTGTTGCTTGCTACCCACTTAAACAGCATTTATCTTTTCCCTTTTTGATTTCCCCCAGAGCCACAGTGCATGCACAAGCACACATCTGCAGACCTGCTGGGGTAACTTAATGTTCACTTCAGAGTTCTTCAGAGCATTTTTGTAATCTAACTTATGATCCATAACCCCTGTAATGCTTGTGCAATTTTTTTCTTGTATAACAGGACATGTTAGCTTTACAAATCATCGATCTCTTCAAGAACATATTTCAGCTGGTAGGCCTGGATCTTTTTGTGTTTCCATACAGAGTGGTGGCCACAGCTCCTGGGGTAAGTGGGCAATTAACTGTACTGCTCTAGAAAATAGTTCCTAATTTAAAAAGTCTCTCTTCAGCCCACATAAAAATTCCACACTGGAAGGAAATACTGCCCACATCACTTATGCCAAATATTTGGAGTACCAGCGACAAAAAGAGTCTTTCCTCTCCTGCTTCCTGCATTTCTAAAGCTTTTGGCTCTGAAATTTTGCTGCTTGTGGTTATTCATGTTTGTTGTTTGATTTTTGGGACTACATTGTGCAAGTCAGTGTAAAGTCACAGAGCTTGTCTTATGTTGCATGGAAATCCTAAAAAACTGTATGTACGTTTTTTATGAATAAACTAGCAATTCTGTATTCAGTGATCCATAGGCTTCCCCATGTTTCCCAGGGGACCTGTATGAACTGCCAAGAGCCATGAACAAAATATATGTTGGGAGCGTGCTTCACAGACCTGTTTCTTTTCTTTCCCTTCAGTGCGGTGTTATTGAATGCATTCCTGACTGCACATCCCGTGACCAGCTGGGCAGGCAGACAGACTTTGGGATGTATGATTACTTTACAAGGCAATATGGAGATGAGTCTACCCTTGCATTCCAGAAGGTAAAATACCAGTTGGCAAGCACAGCAAAATCTCAACTGAGAAATATTCTAGCTATAAGAAATAATGACAAATAATTGGATAATGTCTACCATAATGCTGTATCTGGTTTCTGATGCTGATAATCTATTTTTAACTATGAGTGAGTTAGCTAAAGAAGTTATTGAGCTGTAGATGTATGGAGAATATCATTGGACATTGCTTCAAACTAATCATGAATGGAAAAAAGAAAAATACTTTGTTCAGCTGTATCTGCTCCTGGGATGGAAAGTTATTAAATTTTCTATGTTCTGATTTGTTTTAACTTCTTGTTTGTACAGGCTCGCTATAATTTCATCCGCAGTATGGCTGCATATAGTCTTCTCCTGTTTCTGCTCCAGATTAAAGACAGGCATAATGGCAACATCATGCTGGACAAAAAGGGACACATCATTCATATTGGTCAGTCATGTCCACATTTGAATTTCAGTAGTTACCTTTTCTTTCTGCTGTAAAATATTGCTCATAGAAGACAATAAGCCATTTCCCTTTTGAGATCAATCTATATACTGATTACACAGTTTGTAAATATACATGGGATTTTTTTCATGCCCGTTCAGTATTGTATGTATATTTGTTTTGGCGGCTACTGTGTAAATTTAGCTTTGCAAAGTTCTACCAACTTCAGGGAAGTATATACACATATATATATGGATTATGCATGTGTATCTACTTATGCATGCATACCACACATATATGTGTGCATATATATGTATAAATATATAAATGTATCTTTGGGTTCCTTTCATCACTGTATGGGTATGAATTAAATCTGACAAGTAAATTTATATAATTGTGTGAGGATGTAACTTCTGCTTTAGCTTTGCTTTTCTAGAACTGCACAGATGTTTCAGCAAGGAGTTTATTTTATGTCATCTAGTTTAATGTCATTGTGATGATTCTTTTTGTTGGTGTTCTTACACTTCACCAAAGCTTTTTTCCAGTTGGAGTTGAAATGTTGTTAGAAAAAGTGGGTACTAATATGTGAAGTCCACCTCTCCTTTCTTCTGTCAGCTTTGACACTGCACAATTAACCAACAAAGTTTATGAGGCGGGTTATCTTTTGTGCACAGATTTTGGATTCATGTTTGAAAGCTCACCTGGTGGAAATCTGGGCTGGGAGCCTGACATTAAGCTGACTGATGAGATGGTGATGATAATGGGAGGAAAAATGGAGGCAACTCCATTCAAATGGTTTATGGAGATGTGTGTCAGAGGCTATCTGGCAGTCAGGTAAGGTGTTCTTAACTGGTCAAAAGGGGAAGTGCTTGCCTGTCTAAAACCAGATGAGAAGATAAATAATAATAAATATTTGTCTGTAGGGGGTCTGAGCCTGTCAGACTGTCCTAGTACATCTTGCAAACTTTGAAATAATTTAATAGTCCTGCAATTTTACAGCCTAACTTTGTGGTTTTTTTCTGTTATGTTCTTATGTTATATTTGAAAATTTTATATATTATATTCAATTTATAAATGAGATGTTACACACATTTCCTTACACGATTTAATATGCTGTTAAAACTTCGCAGTAAGAAACTACAGGAGAATCAAAATCTTTCTTTGTTTTCCCAAATAGGATGATCACATTAATGACCATTTCAGCTAGAGCTAATTAGGTAGGAGATATGAAAAAGTGCTACCATTTTCTGTTGTAAAATATGCAGGGGTTTTGGTGGCTCAGCTCTTCAGGTGTGATTGCCAGCCAGTCACAGTAAAGATTTCCAGTGTTAACTTGCTCCATACCAAGCAAACAGGGTTTGCTTTAACATGCAGGAGCACTAATAAATCTATGGAGATGATGTTGCGTGTGGGTGGGAGGAGGACAGTACATTAGAGTCTAGATAAAAGCTCATCTATCACGAGTATGAAGTATTATTGATAATACCTTACAGAATCAAAGTTTCTTCAGCTAGTAGCCCCAGAAGGGGCAGTCAAGATCAATTTGGTTCCTTGAGGGGGAGCAGTCTGGAGACAGTTTTGTGTCAAGGCAACAATGTCACCCAAGTAGTAGAGTAATAGCTTTGTAGGTAATAAATGTTCTGAGTAGGAGGAGAGGAAGGAGAAGGGAAGCTGGGCTGATGTAGCAAAGAATTACATAATTAGGAATTAGAAGATAATCTGTTACTGTGGTATTGCTGGTTTCAGCCTTTTGTACTGATTCACCTTTCTGATGCCAAAGAAACGTTGTTTACTAAAGCATTGCTCTGTGTAATCCTCCTTGAGATTGTTCATCTTGCAGCATTCTGAGTATCTGGTAGTTCAACATCAAGGAGTGAAATTTAAAGTGACAGATGGAAAGCAATGGTGTAGGTCTATGAGCAAATATAAGAGGATTGTATGTGTTAATTTAATTACAGAAAAAGGTGTGATCCAGCTTGTTGAACGTCTCAGCTTGCCTGCTTTACCTACTAAGGCTGCAGAAGCTTGAGTGCTGTAACCTTTTTGTCCTCTTTTCCTCTAGGCCTTACATGGATGCTGTTGTCTCACTGGTTACATTAATGTTGGATACGGGGCTGCCCTGTTTCCGAGGGCAGACAATCAAGCTGTTGAAGTAAGTCAGCATATGTATGAACTGGAAAATGTTCATATGTTCTTCACAGAATGTATATTGCCACAACTTAGGCAGTGAGTATAGGTGTCATGCTACTCAAATATCTTAAATGTCCTAACATTGTAAAAATGGTGACTTTTGTTTATAGAATATCTCAGAAAGTAGGAATTCTAGAGGTCTTTTCATAGAATTAAGTTCAAGTGCAAGTATGTGCATTATCTTGAAGTTCGTAGGACTAGCAAAATAAGACTATAAAGGAAAGATCTGCTTAAGTGGAGAGGTGATGTGTTGCAGGGTCTGACGTCCTCTGAAACGGTGTTGGACTCCTGAAGAACAGCATCTTAAAATTTGTGCTACGGATAATGCAGTACTGAATGGATCTATGTAGTAACATCCAGCAGCTTAGGCAAATACAAGTTCTAATGTGACACTTTAAACAGGCCTTCAGGCTTATGCCTCCAGAGTGAGCAGAGTTAGCTCAGCACTTCCTGCATATAACTTCCTACAATTTCCTAAAGATAAGTGCAGATTCATAAAGTATGATGGGCTGCAGCTCAAGGGCACTACTAGGTACAAAGATATTTTAAAAGCAGCAGCTGCCTAGGAAGAGGGATCTGCTGTTCCTAGAATTAACACTAGACTGATTAAAAGTTCACAGCCTCTGTCTCTGCTAACGGCAAATGCTTATTAAAACATTTCACAATTTGTAGGTGGTCTCACAAGAAGTAAGTACTTGCAGCAAGTGAAATCACCACCTGGCTAAGCTTGTGCAAAGACACATTTGTATCATGCCCAAAGAAAATTTTACTCTTGCTCACTAATTTTACTCTTGCTTTTTTGTGATTTTCTGCATATAGACACAGGTTCAGCCCCAACATGACTGAACGGGAGGCTGCAACTTTCATCATCAAGATCATCCAGAATTGTTTCCTCAGCAACAGGTTTGGCATCTCTGCATGTCATCTCCCTATGGCTAAAGAAAGGTCATCAAGCTTTGAGCAGAGCTAAAAATTAGAGTTTTATCAGTCAGATACCAAGCATTTTCGAGTTGTTGATATTTAGATAATGCAGGATAGCAGCTTTGCTTCCGAATATGCTGCATCTCCTCCCTTTTACACTTGGAAGGAAGGCTTAAGCCCAGGCTGGTCAAAAGGCAAGGCTGGATAGTCTGAAGAATAGAAGGTTTTCTGTCAGAGTGAATCTTTGGCCCCAAAGTTAAGCATTTTGGCTCCTATGTTAGAGCATGGCCAACTGTATTATTAGGGTTGTATGTCTAGTTGTGATACCCCCTTTTATATAGGGTAAGGTCATCTCTACAAATAAAGGGATAAATAGTAAAGAATGGTATTGAATGACAACAGGAATAGCATGCCTTCTGGTCAGAATAAAAGGGATTGATCTTCAAGCTTGTTCCTTGTTGTAAGGAGAAGGTTTCTTAAAAAACAATATGCATTGTCCTTTGGTCTGAGTAAGCATGAAAGTGAAACAGGACTACAGTGACTTTCCAAAATCTTTTTTATAATTGCTTGTAGGCATCAAGTTGCCTGAATATCCTCCTGAAATTCAAAGCTGCTATTCTGTGCAAAAGTGTAATTGACTCTTCTCTAGAAATGCATTCTAATCTTTCTACAAATTTTTTCTTCATGACTTGATACTACATTAACACATTAATCATTTTGCTAGACCATATGTTAGTTATTGTATAATACTGGCTAGGGAAAATGCCTCAAGTAGAGAACACTGGCAGTGTGGTTTTTGAATGTCTTTGTAGCTGGGCCATGTTTATTTGTCATCTACTATTCAGTACCCTGAATGGAATAATCAGTTCTATCAGATAATTAGCAATGTAAAAGTCAACTAAATCACTAGCTAGCCAATCAACTGTAGGCTTTTTCCGTTCAAGTATACAAATAGTTTGGTATCTTGTGCAAAACTTTTGAAAGGAAGTGACATGTAAAAACATAATTTTATTACATTTAATACTTCAAGTCAAATGAATTTAATACTTAAACATCTTAAGTGCACGTTTTATTATTATCCCAGATAATAAAGACTTTGTGGGATATATCGGAAAGTCTAATACAAACTCTTGTGTAGTTCCATATGGAGTCAGCTTAAGACCAGTAAGGCTCACTGGCTAAGATGTAGTCCTGCTAGAACTGAATTGGATTTTCTAGTGCCTGCTGGTGCATCTGCTCAGAATCTTAGATTTATATTGGGGGTTATGAAGGCAGTCACACTGCTGTGTGAATGCCCAGAGCCAGCTTAGTTCTGGCAAGCTTAAGCTTCTGTACCTGTGGCATGGTTAGTCTGCGACCTGAATAAGCTCTGCATGTGGATAATTGAGTTATCTGTAACAAGGCTTAGATTTGTTTGATCAGTCACTCATCAGAGATGCTGCTATTAATGTTCTTATTTCCCCTGCACTTTTATTTTCATTATTAGCATTCTCCTTAATTAAGATTACTTTTATTTCCACATAATCCTGTCTCCATGCAGCCCTGATGATCTTGCTTTGTTCGTTGTGCATTTGCTTCTCCTAAAACATTGCCAATGCAATGTGAGGTGCTTCTGGCTTATCCAAACACAGGATCCAAGCTGCTGTTGGTGTTGCCACACTGAGAAACATGAAAGTACTTTTTTTTTACCTAGTTTAAACAAGAACAGGATGTTTTGTGCTGTTCATAACAGTAACTGGCCCTTCACAATGCCTTCAAAGCATTTAGGGCTAGTTTTGATTAGCAGCTGATTTGCTTCACTCATGTTTTGTTTCTGTGGGATATTGGATGTTTGTTTCTGTGAGAATGAGTGCAGTGTTTTTTTAAACTTACCTCTGGCTTTGCTTTTCTTCTGTAGGAGTAGGACATATGACATGATCCAGTACTACCAGAATGATATCCCATACTGAGAGACAATAGAAGAGATTCACTGCTGAAGTGAAACGTGCAACCCCATGCCCTCACTCCAAATTGTAATAAATAGGAGATGCTCAATCGCACCTCGCTATCTTCCATCTTTTGTGTATGTGTGTGTACATGTGGGTACATGTTTCCTGGACATTGCAACAATCAGTCTGATTCATTCCTTTCTCTTGACCAGGTTATATATATTTCTGGTTTTGCCTGGATTTTTGGAGTTGGGCTGCAATCACAGTAAAAATTGTACTATGATTATGAATGTGTGTGAAAGAGGTAAAGCTTGTGGAGTTTGGTAATTTTTCATGCAATGCAAGGATTTTATAATACGTTTAAAAAGTAAAAAAAATCCCTTTCCTGCACAATCCCACAAAATGCCATGGAAGGGAAGGGTATGGATTTCTCTGTGGAAGCAGAAATGTTAACTTGTCCTGATTTTACTGTAGAAAAAGCCTGATAATCATCCAAGGTGGTGATGTCTGTGTAGCTGTGTTCATACTTTGCACTGTACATGGTCCCTGCTACGTGGTCAGTATTTCCTATGTACATGAAGAATGTATTTTTTCCTTTTGTGTGTTTTAAAAAAGAGACTCTACTGAAGATATATTTAATCTATGAAACGTAATAAAAGACCTTAGACTTTGTGTCTGTTGCAAATCTTTTGCCATGCACTGAGTTCTGGTTTATACACTGCATCGTTCTCCACATTGTTGTAGCGTTCATTGTATCGTGACCTCTTTCTAATGGAGAAATCAGATTTCTTCTTCAGCTTCTTGTCCGTTTTAAATGACATTTTTTATTCATAAATGTTTTGTGCACAACTCATGGACTGAGAAGCTGAAACGTCGGACCAAGGCAAAGCTCCCCCTGTGCTGCTTACAAAGGAGCCCTACCCTGAGCTGGGACACACGTCTTTGGGCTCTTCCTTCCCTTTATACATTCTAGAATGTGCTCTTGAAAACTTAGTCCCATCTTCAGGGGATTTTTTTTTTTTTTTCACTGGATGTCCTGTCAATGCCTGCTCTGGGCAGGGGCTGCCAGGATGTGGGGCAGTGGGAAAGGGGCCCTCACGGTCAGCTGTGGCTGACGAGGTGATGGGCAGCACCTGAGGAGAAGCCGTGCCCTGAGGGGGGCTCAAGGCTGAGAAGCCGTGCCCTGAAGGGGGGGGCTCCATGCTGAGAAGCAGCTGTGCCCTGAGGGGCTCCACGCTGAGGAGAAGCCATGCCCTGAAGGGGGGGGCTCCATGCTGAGGAGAAGCCGTGCCCTGAGGGCTCCACGCTGAGGAAGGCGCAGCCCTGAGGCGAGGCTGCGCTGAAGCAGGGTCCAGCTCTGAGGAGAAGCTGCCCCCGAGGGGCCTGAACTCTGAGGTGCGGAGGTGTCTGAGGTGGATTCAGCCCTGAGGTGGGGCTGTGTCGTGAGGGGGCCCGGCTCTGAGGGGTGAGGGTGTCGTGAGGAGCGCCCAGCCTCCATGAGCAGGTTGTTGTTCACACGAGGGACTGGGCTTCCAAGAGGGAAGAGCCCTGGGCTGTAGCTGCCTTGGCCCCGCTCCTGGGTTTACCTGGGAGCTGGGCCGCGGTGGCAGGCTGAGCCTTGCAGGGAGCAGGGTAGTCTGCGTGTGAGGGGATGGGTGGGCGCCTGCCCTGCAGGGCCGATGATGTGGCTGCACCCATGTCTTACCCTTGGTAGCGTGCCCTTTTGAGCACCTTTGAGCCAGCACGTAAGTCTCCCAGGGTGAGTTTCTGCTTTGCTGAGGGACCTCCCAGCGTGTGCTCTTGGCCCAGGGCAGCTGGAGCCGCTTAGGGGGGCAGCCGGCCCAAAGCCAGGCTGGCTAAGGAGGTCCCTGCCGGAGAAAGGGGCTGAGGCGGTGGCAGGGCGATGCGCTGCTGTGCTTACAGCTCAGGGAGGCAGGGGCAGGAGAGAGGGCAGCGAGGGCAGCGTGCTTTGGCTCTGCCTGTGAGGTGGGGTCTTTGTGCGTGGTGTAGTGAAGGGCCTGTCCCTTTCCCAGCCCTTTCCCAGGGCTGCAGCCTGCCTGTTTCATTTAAAAATGGCTCGGGCTTTTGCCACGGGTGTCAAAATGGGTCTTGTGCCGCTGCCTGTTGCCTGTGTGGTGGGTGGCTCACAGCAAGGTGGGCTCTGAGCCTCTTTTTTCATTAGTAAAATGGGGAGGTGCCACTGGCTTTCTAAAAACATTTTGAGGTTCACTGGGGAGTGGTGTGCAAGAACTGCTTTAATTACTGATTTAATTCAGTTTTATTATACAAGCAACTGGGACATGGAGTGCTTTTTGTGCTCTGTGCCTCCGGCTAGTTGTACCTATTCAGGCTCCATAGGAAAAGGAGCTGATTGACACTACATATGTGTTATACTTCCTCACACCTTTTCTGTAACAGGGAGCGGGTGGAGTGATGAGATGTGAAGGCTTCTTCTCAGGGGAGGCGGTGAGGAGTTCTAATATTTTGCTAATTCAAGTTAATGCTTATGTGCATGTATTTTCCTTTCCTTTCTTGCACCTCAAAATAAATGTACCGTGTAAAATGAAAACCCAAATGAGTGTCTCAAGCAGCATTATGATGAGAAGATCAATTAAGAGCTAGCATAAATGGAGATGGTATCTGAAGTTACTCTCTTGAATGAGTACAGGATAAATGAACGCTATTAGGTGTAAACTTCCTAACAAATGCTTGTAGTAGTATTGTTAGAAATATCTGTGACCAGAAGTGACTATCAGCAGGTGAATAATAATAATATTAGGAATAATAAATGGAGCTCTGCTAATGCTGGACTTCAGAAAGTCACTCCCGGTCGCAAATCTCAACCCATGTAGCAATTTCTGTGTATTCCAGCATAGGTTGTGTAGAATTTGCTAGAGTGCAATTAAAGTTGTCTAGGGTTTTGTATTGGGAGGTGAATGAGTTTGAGCGTTCTTCATAGTGCTCACTTATTTTACATACTTCAGTTGTGCTGGCTAGAGAACTGACATGGTCTTAGTTTCTTCTGTCAAGTTTGTCCAGAGAAATGAAAGCAGCTGGAGCCAAATGCATGTAGAGGTCAACTGGAGTTGTCACAAGAACAAGCTGGTTTGCAGTATGCTCTTAAAAACTGTATGACTGTATTTGAGATATCTTAGTTGTATTGTTTCTTCTGCTATGAAGCTTGCAGAAATGTGAATGTGTTAAAACTCCACGTTAGTAGGAATGATGAGCTCTTGCAACTTCTTTTCTCACTGTGGTTTCTGGTGATGCTGTGTGCCAAAGCTCACCTGCTGACATCTGCAGATTTCACAAGTTGACTGTGCCTGGTTCCCCTCCTCTCAGGGTTCCTCCCCACAGCACAGAGGTGGGAGAAAACTCCCCTATAATTGAGCATCCATTGAGATACAGAGGGGATTAGGCACTTTTGGGTACTGCCTTGTATGATTAAATGTAGAGATGATTCTTCCTAAATGGGACGTGTTCTGTATCTTTCTCCAGGAAGACGGAGGAGATGAAAATACTAAGATGTTTCAGAATATTGCAAGCACTTTGGACATACTGAATCAATGCAGTTGGAGACAGCATAGACTTATTTCACCTTCATCCTCCCAACAGGGAAAGATACGTCCTTTACGCAAGGAGGCTGGCAGGACTTTCAGAAGTTGCTCAGGTAATTAAGAACAGATAGATAGAATTAAGACCTACACAAAGGTATTCTGAAAGTTTTTGTCCCCGAACCTTATGCCAGAATATGTCCTGATGCCTCCACAGCCCTGGCAGAGAAGAGGTATCAAAAAGAGGGGGGGAAAAAATGCTCTTTTTTATAAAAAAAAAAGTTTTATCTTAGGAAAGATGCACCTATGATTTCTCCACTCTCAGAAATTCTAGGTCATGGTGAGAGACAGACTTCCTTGACTATACCCACTGCAGTTCTTCATGTGTTGGCCGTGCATATAAAGAGCCCTTAAGAAGGGAGCAAAATTTATGGTGATTCATTTGCATCTGATGGACCCAGGGTTCAGTGCTACTGGTAACTTGATCAGCACTATTCAAATGCTAATCTCATTATGTGTGTTAGAGACTGAAGCGCAGCAATCCACCTCCATTAGCGCAATGTGCCTGTGTGATGTTCTGGCTGGTGCGCAGGGTCGTGGTACCCCCTGCGGACACCCAGCACATGCTGCATAGCATCAGGGTTAATATGGGCAGAGAATGGCAACTCGGTGGAGGAGCCAATGAAATGAGCAAACATGGGAAGAGGAGCTAGAGTCCTCTGGAAAATGCTGAAGAGGGGGGAAGGGATTGTGGCCAACAGAAAAGTTTAGATTAGACTTTTTTTTTCCTTTTCACCATAAATACGTCCATCCTTTCCTCTTGCTTCCACGTGAATGTTGTCAAAAAAAAAAAAAGAGTAGTAAACAAAAGAATTTGTCCTGAATGTAGATACAGCTTAAAAGCATGATTAGTAATTGTCTGACTCTATGAAAAATACTGTGCCTGTGCTGTTCGGTGTTAAGACATGGCATTTTTGCTTGTCCCACGTAACAAGGACTAAAATCTGCTGGGCAGCATGTGGCACACTCAAAGACGGCGTGCACAGGAGTTAATTCTAGGTAAAGGCCCCCTGACAGAACCTTGTTACTGAAAGCACCTTGAAACGTTTGGAGCTGCTGCTGCAGTTTCTAGTCCTGGTGCGAAGGATGCCTACCCCAGGCTGTTACCTACGGTATGTCAGTGGTGGGTTGGTTGGTTTGAGTTTTTCTGTGCCTCATCTGCTTTTGTAAGGATTCTGTATGTGGGAGGTCACAGGAGTTATAATCCTGAAGAAGCAAGATTTGTAAGGTGACAGTGTATTTATTAGATAAGCTACTTAGCTGGCAAAAGCAGATGAGCTCTGATAACACTCAGTTCTGGCATCAGCTGGCTTAGTAAATAGCACAACCTCCCCAAAATGATTGTTCTTCTGATGGGCCGTTGCAACTGCAGCAGCCCTATTACTAGAGCTTTGTAGTTCTAGGCGATGCCTTTGTGTTTATTTCTGGTACAGTATCAGTTGCCTAATAGCAGTGTTAGTGTTGCTGTGAGTCTTGTTATTCTAACATGTCCCTCTCCAGGGTCAACATGGCCATGGTTAGCCTCAGTGCTTACTGTAGCAGCAAGAAACTGGGAACATGCTTGTGTTAAGTTTTATGAACGTTATGCGTGGCTCTGCTGCCTGCCTGGGGAGAGCAGAACAGGAAGGATGACACAGTGACATAGATAAGCAATCACAGTAATCATGCAGGCAGGCAACAATGGCTGGCAGATTGCTGAAGGGAGAAGTTACCTACCTGACTGCATTCAGGTATTTCTTCCCAAGGGGAGGCATGGCTGCCGAAAGGGGAAGGGAATTGGGAGTGATTGTTGGGAATGTGGGTGTAAGTGCCCACGCAAAGACTGTGTTGCATACCCTGATACCCGACACACACCTTTGGGAATTAAAACCCCCTCATTGGCAACAGATACAGAGCTAGGAATGTGTCTTCATCTGTTCTTAAGCAAGTTGTCTCAGCTTTGCAGTGACAAGTCTGGCAAAACAAACTGTGCTTTGCTGTGGGAGGCAAAAAAAAAAAAAAATCTGAATTGTAGCAAATCTAAGAGACAGTCCCAACTGCGTGTATTGATTAGGAGTGAACATGTGGGGTGGTAACGTTGATCCTGACATAAGATGGGGCGAGTCATGGAATTTCATCCTTGGAGGTATAGGAGTGATACCTCGCAGAGAGGAATATGCCTCTGGAAAAACAAAAAGATGACAGATAAATCATATATTGCTATTGTGTAGTTCTCTTCCCCAGTGTAAGACTTGGTGAGTTATATTTTGACTGCCGCCTCTAAGCTTTTTAAGATGCTTGTTGTTAGCATAGAGATGAAGACTGTATGTGTGCATCTTTGCATGCACATGTGCAAATCATTTCCTTGCTGAGAACTTCACATTACTCTTTGGAGCACAGACCTAGCAGCTTTGGAATACCTGACCTCATTGCACAGAGAATCCTGTACGTGTTGCAAAGCTGTTTTGTGTGCAGGACAGTGCTGTGCCTGTGTGGTAGCTGATTGTACATGAGTGAGTGATCTAAGAAAGCTACTTATGGATGTTGTGCTTAAAAGAACTTTATTAACCTAAGTAAGTAACAGATTGCAGGAACGTACTATGTTGTGGCATTGAGAGGCAGAAACTTGAATCTCATTGTCAGGCCTGGCTGCCTGCACCAGCTTGGACAGAAAGAGTATTGGTAAGGATTTTTGAAGCTGTGAGGATAACCAACTTACTAAACCATTTTGCCAAGTATTAGAAGTTGTAAGTTAGTAGAACCTTCTAGAATATCTGATCTCTTACAACCTAGATTGAAAACTGCACAGAAACAGTTCCTGAGGCCCTGTGACCCACACAGAGATTCCTGGCTCCACGTCTCAGGCTAGGGCAGGATGAAAGTCAGCTTTCCTGTTTTCTTTTGGAGGCAGGAGTTACTCATCACTCAGATGACTTGGGCAGGGTAGAAGTGAAGGGTAAAGCTGCCTCCCATGGCTGCAAAGGAGAGATCCCAGCAGTGCCAGTGCAAGGGGCATCTGCTGCCTCTTCTGTGCCAGATCTTGGATGAAAAGAACTGGGTAAGAGCTTTGTGAGGCGTGGGAGGTGAGCTGAGGTACAGTTGGCCCGGAAAACAGACCTGAAAATCAGTTGTCTGTGCAGCCCTGGTAGGTGGCAGTGCTTTCCAAACCTGTTGCCTTTAAATCTCTGGTAATTAGAGCCAGATGCTGAGCTCAGGTCTCAGCTTTAGCACGGGGACTCTGAGCTGCACGGGAGGCTGAATGGTGCTGACTGCTGTCTGTCCTTAACCGAGGTCCTGCTAATTTTCTCGGCCTCATTAACTGCAGCCTCGCAGGTCTGTGGGCTGGGCGGCAGAGGGCACTCCGAAATAAGAGATGGTGCCTGGGACACATGGGCTGAGCAATTGAGGAGAAACAAATCTGCCTTCTGCCTTTCCTGTAAGGTGAGCAAGTCTGGCAGGAAAAACCTTGCCATGACCTTTAGTTGTGACTTATCTGTCACGGCAGGGACTGACTGGTAGAGCTAGCGAGTACTTGAGTATCAGATATGAAATTGCTCAAGAGCCTGGCAGTTTGTATTCTGCCATATTCTGCTGGGGAGGTTTTTGACCTTCCAAGGGACATAAAGGAAATGTGTTTTGCTGACTCTGCATTGTTGTCTCAGGTGAAGCCTTTAAATATATGGGTCTCCTCTGGTATAGCAAGCATGCAGAAATCCATAGTGCATTTACCAAAAAAACAGTGGTTTGTCGTGGACAATGCAGTAGTTCTCCTTGTTATTGCACTGTGTTGGATAAGCAGCAGCTGTATTCAGCTCCAGAGGTGGCTACATTTCTGTGGTAGTGTGCATGTACATTTTTGGAAAGCTGCTTTGGGGTGAAAGGTACTCTATACGCAGCCTCTGATGCAAGTTGTCCATTATTTTAAGGTTCATGAGTACTTACTGAAAAAATAAAAACCTCCCCATGTAACAGTAGTTTAATAGTCTCTCTTACCTTTGAGCAATTCACCTTGGGCTTCACCTTTGCAGTTAGACATAGTGGGTAGATGGCACTGTGAAGTCTTTAAGCCTTGCAGAATAAGCAGAACACAGACGGTAGGATGGGGGAAGAAGACAGGTCCAAGAGAAGAAAACACTTTGGTGCAGCTATAAAGAGCTCATTATTACAAATAATTCTTGTGGTCATTTTGAGTCCAGGCAAGTAGTAGTTAATAGTCTTCCCCATGCTGTGACAAGGGTGGGATCAGGTGTTTGGAATACTCTGCCATGAAGATACCTCTGGTCTGTGCTGTTACCAGGCTTAAAAAGCACTATCTAGGGATGGATCCCAACAGAAACCTGGGCTCTGAAAATCGCTTTGTCCTTCTTACCCTGTGTGTAAACTGAGATTTGAATTTCAATGTGTTTAGCATCAAGCCTGGCCTTTAGGCTGCAACCCCAGACAATAAAGAAAGAGGCAAGTCCAGATATAGCTGTGGTTGTGTCACAGATGAGAGCTCAAACAGAGGTGCACACAGATATACAGTAATTTCAAGTTTATTAGGTTGCAGACAGCATGACTAGATCAGAGAGAGGGATTAAGCTCTAGGTAAGAAGACAAACCTGCCAAGGAAACACCTGAGCTGGATCTGTGATGAAACCTCAGAAAGACCTCAGGAACCTGAAAACCCAGTTGGTGTCCAGGACAATGCTGAAATTAGTTTTTTCCCTGCCTCTCTGCTGACACTGTGATCTTTCTTCCAATTTGAAGAGAGCTTTCTTTCCTTCGAGATGTAGCTCTTATCAGCTTGTGGGACAAGTGACTCACTGCAGTGCCTGAGGCTATGGGAACAGGGCTGATGGTAACTGAGTTCCTACCCATCAGCTGAGCCTGGAAAACCAATCATGT
Organism: Buteo buteo; assembly: GCF_964188355.1. Classification (NCBI taxonomy): domain Eukaryota; kingdom Metazoa; phylum Chordata; class Aves; order Accipitriformes; family Accipitridae; genus Buteo; species Buteo buteo. The sequence goes on along the minus strand of NC_134181.1, from coordinate 38,150,045 downwards.
TTGTGTTCCTGCTTCATCTCAATGATAGGAAGTAAAACTACTAAGCTTTAATCTCACTGAAGATTCCTTGAAACCAGAGCAGGCTTAAGAGCAGGTACACCAGTTCACAGCTTCACTGAGGAGCAGGAATTCATGTTGCCATAACCCTGTCGCATGGGATATATGGTGGACCAAATCCCTTTAGAAATGCTTGAAGTGAGGCTTAGGGAGCTTGATTTCTTGCAAAAAATGTGCTTTGAATTTGGGAGCTTCTTTGGCTGCTGAATTCTTAGGGAACTTGAACCCAATAGGATGTAAATTGGGTATCCAAAAGTCAGCTGCCATTTCTTGAGAACTGAGCACATTTGTGTGCCTGTGCAAGTGAGCTCTCAAAGAACAAATTGAAATTGGAGTCCCTTTTCCTCTAATATCTATTACTTGGATTTTTGAGTGTTATTGGTAACAGTATAGGTAAAAAGTGACATTTCAGCAGATGCAACTTTTACCCTGAGTATGAGTCTCGAATTTAAAACTTGTTTACAACAGAGCCTGCTGCTGATTGCTATCCCTCAAAGTTACTGTGGTTTCACCTTTTCCCAGGAGATTGTGTCTACTAACTGCATAGAAGTGATAGGAAAAGCAAAGCTTGCCCTTCACTTTATTAGGGATCCTTTGCAAAAAGCTCTCTTCGAGGTGCGAGTGGCTTTTGCTGAAATATTGGGGCTGTTCCGCCTCTCAAAAAGTTGATGTCCTTTGGGAGAAAATTATTCACTGGACCTGCAACTGCACTACACTCTGAGGGGGTGTTTGGGAAGTGGAGGTGGGTACTGTGTGTATGCCCATACAAGCGGTCACCACTAGATGACACCATGACTCTGGCAACAAGGTCCAGATGAACCCTAAAACCAAGGGCATTTCGCCTGTTCCGGAAGGTTTGTTACAAACCCAGAACACGGGCTGGATTTGCAAACCTTTCAGTGAACGAGGGTCAAGTTTCCCCCAAATGTAGGCTGAGGTTTGAGCAGAATGGCTCAGTTCCAGGTGACAGGGTGGGATTTATGATTTGGGGTGGAAACCATCTGAACGTTTGACTTGCAACCAGGCTGATCTTGGCTGTGGTTATGCTTGGACGGCCTGTGTGTATTTGAAACAAAATCTCAGACCGAGGTTCAGGGAATATGAGCCTGCCTGAGCCAAAACTAGAAGGGGTTTGCACGACCCTGCTGAGAACTGCTGTAAGGTTTCACGTGACTTCATTGCTCACCCAAGGTGGGTCTGGGCACGAACCCAAAAGCAGTATCCAGAGCTGGTCAGCAGTAACCCCGCTTCCCTTTTAACCCGTTGTCACTGTGGGTGGTAGGTAACCAAACACTTGACAAGGAGTCAGCCTTGCCATGCTGCTGCCACACCTGGCTTAACAGCTCACCATAGTGTAATGGTGGCTCAGCCGCTACAGGGGCAGCCCTGCCTCCAGGAGCGCTTTGCTTTCTGGTCAACTGACTGACTTGTTACCCACCAGCAGAAGGTATCTGTTTCTCCTGGAGTGTCTTTCTGGGGTCTAGCTCCTTCAATTGTACAGGGACTAGCAGGTACAGCTCTGCAGCTGTTCATCGAGCAGTGACTGTTGCTTGCTACTTCTTTCTCTTTTTTGGCAGAGGAAATGCTTAGTTATTCCATAGCCTGAAAAAGTTTTTTTTCTCCTGTAACTACTGTGTACATGCACCTACTCAAGTCACCCTTCCATAGCTTTTTTCATCCCTGTCAATGAGAGTCAGAGGATGTTCACATGAAGCATGTTAAACCAACCTCCATGTCTTCTTGCAAAGGGTACTTCTGCATCCCGAAGTTCAGCAACTACCATGTAATGTGGCTCCAAGGATTGATTCAGGGAATTGATAATCTAAGAGGTGTTTGTACAATGCTCTGTCACCTCCTTTGAAATTCATGTCTTTCCACTACCACCACAGTGACAATCCTCACATGCAATCTGGTTAAATACCTTGTAGCAAGAAGTCAGCACAGAGTGAGGACATTCACCTAGTGAGCACCTTGTGTGTAAGCTACGCCCAAACGCCTGTTGTCCTTGTGTCCCACACTAGTCAGTGGCCTAGAGGGATCCTGGCAGTTTGAGACAGGTCTTTTTGGTAACACTGTGACTTCCAATAGTGCTTGGAGGTTCGTATTTTATATTGGCAAACTTGTAGTGCATGGGAGTTTCCTGAGTTATTAATTCATACCTTGATATTTTCATAGGATGCTCAGATGGCTAGCTAAAACAAACTAGCTGTATTAATATCATTACCTTATGCTAATTTGTTGTTATGTGTGTAGAAAACTCTTTCAAAATAACATTCATAAAAGCTTCGTTACTATTGTAAGGTTAAATATCACAGAAAACCCCACTACAAATGTTTTGGTTTACTTTTTGTTTTTGTAGGCAGAATAGTGGAGTGTTTACCTTGAATCATCCCGAAGCTTTGCTCTGGTTGGAGTATGGTTTTTGTGGAAGTCAGCTTTTATTAAGGCTGGAACTTATGTTTCTGATTCTTGATGATACTATGTCTTTTGCTATATTCACTGATGCAGTCAGAGAATTCTAAAAGATTAGTTTTACAAAAACTCTGCTCATAGCCTATCATGGAACAGCAGTATCACTATTCCTATATTTAATTAACATCTAAATTAATTTACCAGCTTACAGCATTTGAGTCTCTAGCTCTCCAGAAAACCCTGAGGGCCTTTTTGAAATGCAGGTACACTTGTTATCTTGCAAGGCTGCAACACTGTAGCTGATTTTAATGAGCGATTGGATATTTTTATTCACACTTTAGACAGTTCTTATGACCCTTCACATGATTAAGCATTGTTTGGTGGGAGGGGCAGGACTTTAGGCAGGAGAAATAATAGGCAAACTCTTTCCTTTTTACACCGTGATAGTTCAGCCCAACGTTCTCTGCCACAAGTGCTGTGTAAAACAGACATTAGGACAGATCAGGGGAGGCAACAGATATGGATAGATAATAGAAATAAAACAAGTGGGTACTCATGGCCTAGAGTGCGAATTGTATTATGGATGTGTTGTCTGTATCAGGTTGTTCCTGTCCAAGTCTGGAACAGCAGGAGTGGTGTTCAGGTGTGTTCACTGAATTATCACAAGGGCAAGAAAGTAGCTCAGTCAGTCTTATATGATACTTCTCCTGGCAGTGTCAGGTAACTTTAGTCCCTGATAAGCCTTCCAAAATTAATTGTAAAAATTTTTTTTGCATTGAAAGCCTTTATTGCTTAAAGGAAATTACTACTTTCTGAGCAGTGTGTCATACTGCAGAGATTTCTTGTTGTGTACAAAGACAGAAGATGCAGCTATATCTAGCACTCAGCACTATGTTGTCTAAAGTTATGCTACTCTCAATGTTTTACTGAAGTCCTGTGTGAGCTTCTGTTGTTCCAAAAGGCAAATATACTACAGGCACAACTTCTTTCCTTCACCTGCAAAGTACTTCTGGAGCAGATGTGTGAGGGAGCTGAGTGGAGCTGCCACAAGCACCATCTAGGGCTCTGTGCAGCTCTGCTCCAGAATTAATGGGCCATGGTCTCTGCGAACGTAAAGACCATTCTGTAGGTGTTCCTTCTAACTCTTGACCTTTCTTCCTCCGCTGCCATGTGCAGAGTATGGACGCGGAAAAGAATAATTCCTGTATCTCTTAGCCCCACTCCTGCCCCTGATCTGCCAGCCTTACAATATTCAAGGTAGCTTTCCCCAGTGGTGGAGGATTGACAGCCTCCAGCACAGACACTAGAGTGAGGAAACTCTAAAGCTCTGGGTTGGTTTCCATTGTACACGTTGAACTATGAAGAACCTTATGCCTTGCAGGAAACAGCAATGTTACTGAAGCATCATCAGTGCTTGTAGATGTGGATTTGTGATTTATTCTGTGACTGACTTTTACTTACAGGCCTGGACACCTTCTGAAAAGCCGACTCTCCTGCAGAATGTCTGGGAGGTCGAATGGGACTGTTTAACAGGATGAAATGTCACTGCAGCAAGCCTCTTTGGTGCAGATTCCTGTAACGCTTGTAGCTTTCTGTTTGGCTGGGGGTAGGGAATCTCTTGCCCGAGAACTGATACTCTACAAGTTAGTGCTTGCTGCCTGCTCACTTTCTGTGTGCTGATGTGATAGAGAAGCAACCCAGGAAGCTGATGGAGAGTTGGAGAACTGTTGTAGTTTGGAGAAGAGGAGAGACATTCGTGAGAATCAGCGTGGTTTTCCCTCTGTTCTGCTGCCTGTGCCTGATCGTTTGTTCCCACATCTCTGCACAGGATAGCAGAGTGGGTAACAGCTTGGCCTTGTGCTGGGTCCTCCAGCTAAAATCAGGAGTTAGTGTCTTCTTTGCCAGCCAAATTTCACTGGTGCTGTTTTAACACCATACTGCATCCACTCTCCAACCAGCTCCTGCGAAGTTAGCTTTCTGCATGGATGTAAGAGTCCCACAGCTTGCTCGTGCAGATAACCTAAATGGTGTGAGTGGTGCACAGAGTTGCCAAAAGGAGAAGCTCTTCTCAGCCGTGTCACCTGATGGGCTGCATTATGTTGGGAAGGGCAGCAAAACAGCCTGGGTCTGTTTGCCTGTCGGTAACACAGGGTGATACTAAGAGCCTCATGTTGAAATTGCTTTGTGACCCTTGGACTGGAAGTGCCAAGGCCTGGCATTTCATCAGAAGAACTGTTGGGCTCCTAACATTGCTCCTGTTTGTTGGGCCTGCTGAGACCCTAGTGGGGAAGGATTTTCATCTTCTTTTTTACAGCTGGGAAAACAGAGGCCTAAACAGGCTTGAGTCAATGATGCAGACTCCCACATGCCCAGCTCTAGCCCAAGAGCTGCCGGTGTCCATCGTGTAGAGAAAAGCTGAAGAGCTTAAGCAGGACACTAAAGTTCTCCCTAAAAGTGAAGCAAAAGGCTGGGGGTCCATTCATTGGGGCCCCAACCAGTGAGTTGTCAGTAAGTCATGGCAGCATCAGAGAGACAGACTCCCTGCTTCTTTAGGGGATGAGACTGTAACTATGGGGAATGAAGAAGTAGGCACGACTTCTTGCTTGAAGTCCTGCCTGTAGAAAAGGAGCTCCAGCAAAGGCTGTCAATCTTCCATTTGGTTTTTCTTTCTGTCTCTCATTCTTCCATCTCCCTGTCTGGCCATTTGTGCTGCCTGCCTGTTTGTTTGTTGGCTGAGTGCCTGCTGAATTATTTACCAGCCTGACTGAATTAAGCAGCAGCAAAAGCAGGCAAGTGAATCCCACCTGAGACTCTTCCAGGGAGAGGGGGGTGGAGAAGTGGGGTGTGCATATGGGGGTGTTGATACATAGTGCTTAATTAAATGTACCAGCCCATTCCAGGCAAAACCTTGTGGGAGGAGAAACTCCTCTATTGCCCTGAGACAGGGCTGAAGAAAGCTGAGCACATGGCTAACACACCAGCTCAGGTGGCAGCATGCCCCATCTCCAAGCTGGGTGGGGGTCCTCCTGCTGGGAGTTACCTTCAGCCTTTGCAAGTGTTGTGTCAGCACACTGGGATGTGGCAGGGCTGTCAAGCGGTCATTCCCCTCCACCACATCAGTTGTGGTGTTTGTGATGGTTGTTGTGCTGTGTGGGGTTAGTTGGGTTAATAAGCGCATTGTACATTATTAGAGGCTGAATTGGCAATTATGCAAATTATTGTGTCTCCCAAAGTGCCACAGTTACTGGGGATGTTTAAAAGGACAGGGGTTCTTGTACCACACAGAGTCAGAGCTGAGTATCTGGACACCAGAGGACCTCTCTTTAGCAAATGGTGGTGCACTGGGTGTTTGAGGTAAGGAAATGTCTCCTGATTGGCATATCTGTCCCAGTAAGAATGTCCAAGCTTAGCACAGGGTCCTTAACTCATGCAGTTCCTCTCTTGTCTGTGCGTCTCTCATCTCTAAAGTCTTACAAATGGGGAAAATGAGACATAGATCATTCTGTGATATATCTCGTCTGGTTACTCTCTCACTAGAGCGTGCGTGCTCCAGTATGGTTGCTTTCTCCAAGCCAGTGCTTCCTACCCTGTGGTGGACACAACCTTGTGACTCTGGAACGTGCACTCATCACGGTTCTTCAGACCGTAGCAGTTGGTTCAAATGCCAGAGATTTTCCCAAGACTCTGTTCTCCTTCCCATCACGCTCTGCCTGTGCTGAAAAGCAGCAATCTTCCCACAGGTCACTATTTGCCAAGGTGCGGAAGCAGATTTTGATTTGTAGATATGCCAGTTTGGGCTGCTCTCTAGGTTGCATCACTTTGTCATGTGACTTTGTTACTGTCATGCCACTGTAGTAATGTCATCCTGGCTCTTCCTACTATGTAGGTGTCCCAATAAAGATAACCCGGGGATGCCTTTGTGCCCTAAAACTAGCTTTGGAACATTGTTTCTGGGTACTGAGCAGTTGCAAACTATAAAGCAGTATGGGGTTTGAGAAGGGTTATCTTCCCTGCTTCCATGGGCTCACATGCAATGCTCATCAAGATTACTGCTGGCTTCAGTGAGAGCAGAACTGAGGCTGAGAACAGGGAATGCCACAACATGCTCTGAGTCATCCTTAATGCTGATCTGAAAGGTGCATGTTCAAAGCAATATAGTACCAGTGTGTGGGCTGCACAACCTTTCCAAAAGGCTGGTTAGATATCTGGTGGTTAACCTGTGCTGAGCTCCATGCTGACTGCAGTGTCTCCACTTACTCCTTAGGCGTAGTCATGCTCATGCAGTATAGCTATATCGGCGGATGAGTTCAGACTGCAGAATTTATGACATCTAAGGCCTAAAGAAGGAACTGATGCACTTTTTAAATCTATAGACTGTTTCTCTCATATTGTCTTCTCCCTGAAAGAGTTTTCATCTCATCCGGCTTAGCAGGGAAAGTCATCCATCCACTAATGACTTGTGAACCTGGGAGTGCTTTAGTTGTGCATGTACAGTACAGAGCATCTTTGTCTTAGGCCAGCTGATTGAGAACTGGTCCCTGTCAGCCCTTTCTTTCACATATGGATATACATGCTTGAGTGTATTAGGAGAGACTTAACCCTTCCAATCAGCCTGCTTGCACTGCTATCTCCCAGACTTCTGACTTCTTAAGGCATCTCTTCCCTTTCAGAATGTGACATATTAGAAGAAGCAACTGATGCAGACTAGTCCTTATTGTCTATAGCATCAATTTACCCTGTGAGGTAGAATACTGTCTCCAGAACGTGGATAAAGAGGGAGCTGGAAACAGAAAGACATGAGAAGAGCACTGTGTGATCAAAAGCACATGGCTCATGAATTTATCATGAACTAAATCTGTGGGACTCTTGCTACATAAATCAACTGATAACTCACCATGTAAAAGATCATATACAACAGTTCACCATTTCCTTCCCATTTCTGCAGTATCCCTCTTTCTGAAATTCACTTTACAATTGGTGTGAATGTGCTCATGCACACTGCTCTGTTGCAGAGATACGTATGTGGCACATCAAGGTAATGGATTTTTCTTGAATAACCTATGCAAGTACTGTCATGTTTTGCATCAACAGTAAGTGATTTCATATTGCATAAAGCAAGGAGTTCAAAAGAGTTGATGACCCTTTCTGGCTTTATTCCAGATGGGGGTCATGTGCCTGAGTTACTGCCCAACCTTTTCCAATAAGTTAATTCCCACTCTTAGAATTGTAATGGCTGCATTGAGCTGTGCTTGCCTCCATAATGATTAGTTGCAGAAAAGAAAAAGTGCTTTTTTCACTGGAGTCCAGCATTCCTCCTCATGCCTTGCCAGCGTTTTGTGCAGGTGCCTACACTTTGCACTTGCCATGAAAACTGAGGCATCGGGTCCAAAACTGCTGCTGGTGTGAGCATACATGTCATGTTCTAAGGGTCTGCAGCAACATTTGAGTCAACCAGTTCTATTCTGTCCTCATTTCTACAGCTAATTTAATGTATTTCTTTAATAAGAACACTTAACTGTCTTGGATCATCAGCAGATGTTGTCTAGCTAGATTTCAGCAAAGGACTTTATAAGGTATCTCATGGGAATATTATGCTCTCAGAAAAAATGGGGATTAGCACATGGCTTTACAGTAGAAGGGCTAACAACGGGAGACTGCACAGGAAGGAAAGTCATAAGGGTGGAATTCTGCCAGCACAAGGTTGATGTATTTCTGAATGTTAATTCTACTACTTATGTACAGATTCACTGGATAATATTAGGATTCTGAAAAAGCATCTGTATATACAAACATATCAGAGGAGCTGAGGGCCCCTCTTCCTTTCCCTTTGTACCCATTGAATGGTACTTGCCTGCTCTAGTCTCTGCAAGAGGAAATGACCCTTCCTGGTGCTGCCATCCCCTGCTGTGTTTCAGAGAGATTTACTGCTTTCTGCTCACTGACTGTACTCGGGAGCTGGTATAAAGGCAAATACCTAAGGGATGCATATGTCAGCAAAACTTGTTCTCCTTGATTACTCAGGTTAGGCCAGGGACGGGCTCGCTGGCAAAGGAAGGACTGTAAGCCTGGATCTGTTTTCCTCGAGCGAGGTCATAATTTCCCCCTAAGTCTGCTCCTGTCCACATGTCTGAGCTTGGAAGGAGAAGGGGATAGTCCTACCTAGCATGTCAGAGACAGTGTTCCTGGCTGATACCAATGTCAAAGGGAGATCTTCTTTCTATGGCATGTATAACCAAGCAGATAGCTGTATGGGAGCATCAGGGTCATCTTGCCTCAGACTCGTAGTATTCAGTGCAGATGCCACTGCTGTACAATGGAAAACTAAAGGTCATTTCCCCACTTGGCAGACTTGGCAGGGAGATGGTAGAAGAGACAAACCTGGGGGAGCAGGTAATTGGGCAGAATGACTGAAGAAGTCCTAGATAGAACAAGAGGGAGAGATTCAGAGATGACAAGGGGGAAGAGATCATATGGGACTGAAAGAGAGGAAGGAAGGTATCCAGAATAAAATGAAAACAAGGGGTGGAGTACCATGGGAGGATACAGACAGGGACTTACCTTGGCAGCAGTCTGGAGAGGATGTTTTTCTTCCCTTTTTCTTTCCCAACCTCTACCCTTTCTCATCTTTCCCACACAGATTTCTTAACTAGCTTCCTCCATGGCAAGTCAGTCGAGCATGCATTCTGTACTTCTCAGCTCTCAGCAACTGGTTGATCTGTGCTGTTTCTTTTTGTTGAGATGTTGTTCTCCCTTTTCCATTTTCCCATATGGGAATTTGATACCAAGAACAAACCTTTGGATCTGTCCCACTGACAGGAGGTGATGTGTTAACAGGGAGAAGTGAAGTGAGCCATCCATGCCTAGCACTTCGGAGCCGTTTCCTCTCCCATTCACGGATGTTTGCTAAAGAGGTGTTTTGATTTAACTGTAGCTTATTGGATTATGTGATTATGGCATTTGAATTCTTTATTAGATCTTTTCTGTCTTGGTCCCTGGGGTTGAGAGGGACTTGTTTCTGGTCTTTGATGTGTTTGAAAAGTCAGGCTATTTGTATCACTGCTCCTTTGCTTTGATTCTTTGACTCCTCTGGGGAGTGTTCTGATGTGCAGAGCTCAGCTTTGTGTGCGTTTGCTGCATGGGATGTCTTTGTGGTTTGTTTTTGTACTGGGCACAGATCACCCCTCCTGCTCCCTTCTTTGCAAGTTGTCACGAAAGCAGGCTATTGCTGACCAGTTCATTTGGAAAACTTGTGTTTGCTGAAAGCTGTACAGAAAATTCAGTATTTTATGAAAGACACAGTACCGTCGCTGGGAGGGGATGGGTGGCATTGCTGCAATGCTCCAGTTTCCCTTCAGCCCCTTTCTCCTGTGGCTAGAAAAAAATCTTACTATTATAGTTCACTTATCTAAAGAATATTCCTCACATTCTGCTGTATCTGCTCTTTCCCGATGATTTTGACTGAGGTGCCAGGAGAGGACTCCTTCTAACCCCATAGCGGGAAGTGAGAAGTTTCTATTCCGGTGCTTCGCCACAAAGCAGCACCCTGTGAGCAGAATATGAGAGAAGGGAGATTTGCTTAGCCTGCAAGAAAAGGTCAGGCCCAGTCCGGTAAACCCTGCCAAGAAGGGTCAGTGTGGTGAACCAACTTGCGCATCATTTGTCACCTGTCAGTGCTGAGCGCAATACACTTAGTAGCACGGTAGTGGAAAGGACAAAGGGGATTTCTGGTGGGGAGAAGTGAGGTAAGCCATAATTAACTAGAATGCTGAAGGAAAAACTCTATCTTGGAGCTGTTGTGAGCTCAGATGTTTTCACACGCGCTTCTAACACACAGCACAGCCCCTCTGGTACGCCCTAACACCCGTCCACAGTTGCATTCTCCACAGTATGTCATATTGGGAAATGGGACCAAATAAAAGGATGACTGAACCTTTGTAGACATAAGCAATGAATACTGTAGGAAGATCTGTGAGGATGAACGTTCCTGCTGGTGCAGAGCACAGGCTTAGTCTGAGGTGTTGACTGAGGGAGCAGAGAGGAGTCTCCCATGCTTATGTTAATTCTGTAATTAGTCTTCCCACCCAGCATGGGTGAAAAAGGGGCTCACTGGCCCTGAGAACAGTGTTGTTGTCAATGGTCACCCCAGCAACAAGAAACAAGGGGTTACCCCTGCCCCTTCCTTTCCCTACAGGATGAGCTAATGGCTGTTTCTGTAGTGGCTGGTTTGCGTATAACCTCTCCTGCATGAACAGTTACTGCCACATTCCTGCTTTTCCCAACACGGAGAACATGGATGTTTTCTCCTTTTGTTCCTGAGTAGTTTCCAGCCAGTGCCATGTCCCTGTATAACACACCCGCATGTACCCCATGGCACAGGCTGCTTCAATGTTGAAGCATATGCTAGTTGGAAACAAGCAATTTGGTGACCTCTTTTTCTCCCAAGGCGTAGTTTGGAAATAGCTTTGCAAAGGCTGCCAGTGCCCAAGCAGTGATTTTGCTCCCACATCCTGCTCATCACATGTGAGAGCTGCTCTTGTTTTGCATGGTGACAGCTGGCAGAGCAGGCTGTGAACGCTGAGCCTGCATTCTACCTCACCCCCAATACTTGTAGCTTAAGTGGGCCTGAACTATTTTTAAAGGAAACCTTTCAAGTGTCATTAACAACAAAGTCATAATGGCAGCCTCTGACACAGCTGGAAAACATCTGCAAACACTTGGAACAGGTAACAGTTTGATGAGGGCAAAGTTGTATCAGGCTGCACACGGCTCTTGGGGATTAAAAGCCTTAGCTGATGGCATTAGCATGACCTCTGGTTTGGCTTGGAAGCACACTGTGTTCAGGAAATATTGGTAAATCATGGAAGCCTCTTGCTTCTGGAGAGTGTCAGGATGTAGGATACCAAATGAAAAGAAATTTACCTGACGATTGTAAGCCTACTCTTTATGGAATTTTCTTCTTGAATTTGCTTACTATTCAGAAGTTGTTGGATTTCTGTGCCATTTTGAAGGGTGGGGAATGAGCTTTTTGGGTTGTCATAGGCTGTCTTTTGAACAGCTGCCTGCACTTCGTAACTGTGGTCACTGTTTGTGGTTAAATGACTAATGTTTTACATTCCCTAACCATGAAAATAGTTATGGTGCAGATTTTGCTGGGATTAGTTTTGTTGTTCTGTTTCTGTAAAGACTTGGGTAAGTGGCTTTCTGCTGATGCAGACAATTATGGAAAGCATCTTTGAAGCTTCATTATTCACAGAAATTATGGCAAGAGCACAGCAATGACAAAAAGAGTGATTCCCATAGCCAAATAAACATTCGTGATGTTTCTTTTGCTACATTTGCTCTCAGGAGTGTGTGTATGGTCAGGATGTCATGATTTTTGTGTTCCTGCTGTTTTGGCTTGAGATCTGTGTGGTGAAAGGGAGACTGTAAGGTGTGAGGACCATACTGTGTTGTGAATGTAGCAAGAAGACAGTGTTGTGTTCTGTGTCTTCTCCACCTACCACCTCTGGATTATCATTGTCTCAACAACTTTTTTTTTTTAAATCATTTTAGTTGAAATGCCAGGTGAAGCAGATTTGGATATCCAGGTCTTTTTCTGATCATTATGGAGGCATTAAATAACACTGCAGTTGCCCGATACATGACGCTATTATTTTTGATGTCAGGAAAGCCACAGGTCGTCTTTTTTCTCCTCTTCTAATAAGGCACACCTCCCACTTGAAGCAGGCACACTCAGAGTATGGAGCACCTCCTAAATACAAAAAAAGAAAGAAGAGCTTCAGTCCTCCAGCTGTCGCTCATGGTGTCCTCTGGACTTGCGTGGTGCTGTTTGGCAGAGCAGTCCAAACTGCTCCTAGATAAGATTCCACTAAAAAGACTCTGGTTTTATGGGCCTCTGATTTTAATTTTATCAGATATGCTTTATGCAGAGTAAATAATGTCAGAAGACCTTGTTGGAAAGACCATGGCGGAAGTTCTGTATCTGCACAGTAACCTACATGTTGGAGACACTATTACTGAGGTTTACCAAGACTTTTTAGGGTTTGCAAAGAGCAGGAGAGGGCTTGGGTTTTTAAGGTTAGTTAAAGGGCAGAATTCGGTTTAAATATTCTTCCAGTTTCAAATCTGATTTAAGACTATCTAAGAGAACAGCAAATCTTCTTCTTCCTCATCATCTCCTTTTTCAAATTTACTAGAAGTACCTGGTAATACTTTAAGTAACTGCTTTGTATCTCACTATATCAATCATCATGGACTAATCCATGAGAAAGCCTGTCTGTGGGATGTCCAATTGACCTTAATTTAAGCATTCTTGGGAGTGGAGCAAGGAGGCATGTGTCTACCAGGAAAACAGGGGAATACCAGGCTTCAAAACTTGGTCTGTACGCCACTTCCATATCTGCATAAATCATATTGGTAAGGAGTAGGGTTCTTTGTCAAAAGCACTGGGGCAGCCTCTAGGCTACATAAAATTATGCAGATATGAGGGTATATTAATAAATGCAGATGTTAATTCATTAACATTATTCTTTTCCCCTAAAGAAAACACTTCACTTGCATCACAGTTAGATTAGAGGCAAACATTGTCTTCCAGATTCAGCTGTGCTAGTAAAAGATGCTACAGTCACCAACTGATGTCACTCTCTACACTGATCACCGGAAGAGCCCCAGGCAAAGTTGAGTGTCTGTCTTAAGCAGTTTCAATTGTTGGCCACAGCAAACCTGTTGGCTCTGCCTGAAGAAAATTAGGGAGTGCTCATAAGAAGTGTTCCTTTGGCAAATGGGTGGAAACACAACCTCTGTAAGGACAGAAGAAATGGGAGGAGTAAGCGAGCAGCTGGGGGAGGTAAGTGCTGGTTCTGGGTGATGATGACTGGCTGTGTCCTTAAACACCTTTGTATCACTGGAGCGATAGCAGAAAACTGTATGTAGGCACATCTTTTGTTATTGCTTATGAAGGAAAGTTTCAGCAAATCTTAGAGGACTTTACCTGTCATAAAGAAGCAAACTAGGGTAGGTACTACTTTTATATAACTTTTAAGGTGCTTGCCCAAGGTTATGTGAAGTCAGTGGCAGTGACAGACCTAGAAACAGAACACAGGAGTCCTGACTTTTTAGCTGTCTTCACTAACCATTAGATGATACTTCCTCCAGATGTTTCAATAAGGGGTGCTATAAAAAGTTCTTGACGTTGCTGTTGCAATTCCTCATTTCCAAAGGGCTGCCTGCCTTTATGTTTTTAATATCATTGCTTTGAAGCACCATAGCTAGAAGTGACAGCGCCAGAAATAATAATAACAATAATAATCTGCATAGCACAACAGGCATTTTACCAGCATGTAGGAAGACAAAGGTCTCTGTGTGTTTTGTATTAGCACACTGAAAAAGTCTTACTGAGTCTATCTGGAATGCATAGGTGGGAACCTTAACCCCTCATATGCTGAGAAGAAAATTATATGCAGACCTGAGAGCTGAATTAAAAGAATAAAAGGGCACATGAGCTTCATTCCTTTGGCGGTGGGAGGTCTTTCTGGACCATATGCCTTGACAGCCTTGTTCAAGCTTATGTATTTAATATCCATGTGACACCAGAGTAGTTAATTTAGAAGTATTTTTCCAGTTTCTTTAGTCATATTTAATTATTCTTTACCATAGACCAGAAAAGACAGAGGAAAGGCAAAAGCTAACCCAAATCTTAAAATTCTTTTTTTCTCTGCAAATTCCATCCTTATTTCTGCCATGGCCCATGTTCAAAACCCAAAAAATAAAACATACAGCTGTGACATAGGGGAATTGTCCAAAAAGGACGATGTCTGAAGGTTTATGATTAGGTTTTATATTCCCTCTGTCTACAGAGCAGCACTTCCTGAATGTTTCTGTGGTGGGAAAAGCATCCCAGCCATTTCCCCTTGTGGATGATGGTGTAATTAGAGCTGTAAAGAAAGAACCCATGACACTAAAAGGCTATAAGTGCTGCAGATTTAGGACAACAGGTTTCTATGGAAACTGAAGTGAAAATAAGACCTTAAATGGGTGAATAACAATAATATAGAGTTCTCAGTTTGGATCAGTCTGTAAGTTGCACTAAAATACAGCCTGCCTTTCTCGCAGTTATTTGCATAACCTTTTCCGTAGTGTTCTCAATGAAACCTCCCTCCCCCCCGCCCCCAAGTCTTATTTCTATACAGAAACATTCTTTCCTTAAAAAAGAAAGATGAGGAATTTCCAATGGATGGCATGCACCCATTTATAGATGTTATCAAAATAATTTGAGCTTAATATAGGGAAATATGCAACATAATAAGTTATGGCATCCATCGTCATCACTAGTACTACTGCTTTGGAGTCCTTGGTAGTAGCTGAAAATTTTCCTGCATCAGATGGAACATGAAGTTTTCTTATATTCTGGTTCAGTGATGGTGCACTGGAAAGATGGGGCAATGCCAATGATACCTTTGCGATACGTCTGTGTAATTCACTGTGTGCTGTACTTGCCAGTTCTTGATAGTTAATTGTCTCCTGAAATCCTGCTGGAACACTTTGCAGTCTGAGGCTAGTTCTTGTGTCTGCAGTGGGAGATCCTTTCCTTCGGCTCTCCAGTTTCTGAGGAAATTGGGAACAGTCTCTTACGGGCAGGAAACCTTTCCAGGATTTTCAGTAGAATATGGTGTCTTGCATTATCTGTGCCATGCTTTAAGCAACATCTGAAAATGTCACTGCTAGAAATGCTCCAGGAAAGAACAAAAGGGGAGTTGGCATTCTTTGCACTGTGATTTTTTTCTCACTGAGCATTTAACAACAGTGGAAGAAATGAAACTGGAGCAAGGGAAAGATTGAACTGCTAGTGACAGAAATATCCATATGGTCCTGTTTGTTTCTGTAGAAACAGCTGTGCAAACTTTGTAGTAATAAATATACTTACTCAGGGATATTTAGGAGAAAACTATTGTACGTTACAGACTTCTCTGCAACTAACCTGTATAGGCTAAATATATAGAAATATATATGTGGAATTATTACTAAAATAAGTGGCAACTGAACTGGGACACATCTGTGCAGTAATTGACTCTAAGAGCTTATCATCCCCCTGGCACTCTGAATGGTTCACGTTCTCTACAGCCTGAAACATGAATTAATTTTGCAAGCAGTGAGCTAAAAGTCACATAAGCTGCAATTTAACTCTTTGCAAACCATCCCAGAAATAAAGCCAGCCTCGTAACATGCTGGGTCTCTTTCCCTGCCTGCATAGGTGCAAAACCACTGTTCCAAATGGGAGCCACTTAAACCAGTCCATTGCCAGTCATTGAGTCTGAGTCAAGATCCTGGTTTGTGGGAGTGGGGCCTACAGCAACACTGTATTGTCCAAATGCCAGTGATTTCTGGTCTGCAGCTTGTGTCCTACCATTTGAGTTTTAGTGAAATAATACATCCTTCCCTGACTCTCCAGCTTTATGTTGCCATAAATGACAGAAACCACTTCTGTGTGCATGTGTCCAGAATCTCTCATTGCATGGCCAGCCAGGCAGATTCATGATTCTGGCTGCTCTGCATGTGCAGGCTCAGGGCATCATCCAGATGCTGACGTGCTGGCTCCAGACAGCCTCCCCACAGAATAAATGCTGTTAAATTCTTGATCTGATTGGCAGCCCTGGGAATTCAATTCAAGTCCCCGGGGAGAGCCAGGAGACCATTTCTTTTCTCTGTGGCTATTGTCATGAAAATGAATAAATCCTTCTCCCTCCCCCCCATCCTCAGGTTGTCACTGGCCTGGATTAATTTTGTGTACATTTTTCATATTCCTTCCCTAGCTGCTTCTTGAGGAGGGGATTGCCCAATTCCCTGTTTGAGTTCAAAGCAAAGCCAAGCAACCTGGTAGGTGTGAATCCAGGAAGGGAAGATGAGCGACCGGCCGAACCCTTTCCAGCCTGAAAGCTCTGTGAATGCCTGGCGCCCCGGTTGTGGTGACCCGGTAAAGAGAGAGGCTCATCAGGGCCGATGGGAGCGACGTGGGTCACACTGTCCGTTTCCTTTAGCACACCTCATCACGGTTCTCTTCTTGCTAAGATACTACTTGATGATTTGCCCATGGATTTACCCATTCTTCTAGGCAAATGTAAGTTACTCACGGCTGGGCTGGGGCCTAGCGTGCTCCCCTTGCCTGCCTCCTATTCATCTGTGTGACATCTAACATGGGATATTAGCTCACGGCACTCACCAGTGAAGAGAGCAAGCCCCTGCGCCGCAGCGTGGGTTAGGTCAGGCACAAATGAATTGGAGGTGAACAGCAGCTGGGACCCAGCGCAGGGGCTGGGCTGCAGCATTCAGCAATCACCGAGTGCCTTGGGGTTGCTGTGCTGCAGACGGGTAGCCAGCTTACAGTGTCAGAGCAGAGACTACAGGGACCAGCCCTAACATGCCTATCTGAGGAAACCCTGTCTAGCCTTTGTTTCAGCAGAACATTTAAGCATAGTTAAACTTCGCACTCACAGAAGAGCTTGCAGGGAACAAATGGGAAAATAGATTTTTGCGCTGAATTTTTATTCACTGAAACTTTCTGCTCTGTCTCTTCCCTTTTGAAGCGAAAAATGAAAATAGGAATTTAGGTTTTGGGGAAGAAACTTTTTAGTTTTGAAAATGCTTTTTTTAAAAATCTGGTTTATGGTTAGTGAAATAAAATATTTTAATGGAAATGAGAAACTCCCCCAGAATTTTCTTCAGCAAAGCATCCGATATTTCTCAACCAGCTTTATTTATATGTTTAAAATTACTTACATGCTTAAGCATCTTGCTGAATCAGAACTTTAAAAGGCAAACCTTTTCTTATCTTAGCTACAATACCCATTTTAACTTATGTAAGACATCAGCTATAATAGTTATATAATCCCTCTTATCTCATAATTATAGGTCTTTAAAAACCTTTTTTTAAAAAGTGTATGTAATTATTATATAGATCAGAGTTTTTACCTTCAAATGTCATGCATTTGCATGAAAAAATACATCTATTAATGCTAATCAGGGCTGTAGGAAGAGAAACAGAATTTCACTAAACTCCTTGCTCTGAATTAGGACTCCAATGTCAGAGGCCAGCCTGAAAAATACAGATGTTGACACCAGCTATATTCCCCAAATCCTTGTACAATTGCAAAATTGTCTGATGTTTCTGTTGGTCATCATTCTGTCAGGCTGGTTAGGAGTGCTGACATGCATCTTGTGGTTGCTGCACTGTAGTGTTAACACCTTGTTGAGCTGAATGAGAAACTTGCACCTCTTTTTAAGGCAATTGATTTAGTGATTTATAATCTGCAGGCTGGGGGCTCCCGGAGGCTCTTCTAAGAGCGCTGAAGGAAAGTGAGCCTGTTGTCAGTGTGCTTAGATTTGCTATACAAAGCCTAGGACAGCCACTGAGAAATTTTTAGGATCTGCAACCTGGAAAAGGTTGATCTAGACTGTCAGCGGCCTCAGTAGCCAGAGCTGCTGCTGGTTAAGATCCGGACATTTCCTCTCCAGCCTTCACCTGTGGCTCTGGGTCCATTCTCAGTCATTCTGTGTTCACAAAAGCATTATAAAAATAGAAAGTGTTCAGGGAGAAGTGATTATTCTTAGAAATGTGAGGCAGCTTCCACACAAAAAGAGAGATTATTTAGGTTGGAGAGGGGGGTAATAATGGAGAGTTATTCTAGAAGCATGTGAAATGAGGACTAGTATGATGATGGTAAGGAGCTCCGCTTTCTGCATTTTACAGTAGAATAGGAAAGAGACGTTGGATAACTTTGAAAGGCAACATTTTTAAGATGGCTAAAGAAAATGTTCTGTCACATGCTGCAGAACATCTTGCTAAAAGGTAGCACTGGGCCAGGAGTTCAGCAGGATCCAAAGAACTGAAGAGGAGAATTTTCCAAGGCAGAAAGAACAAGCTGGGCATCGAACTCCCTGTGGAAATTAATTGAATGCTGAATCTGTATTCATGATCTCGAGACCCCCTCATTGTCTCTAAATGCTGAGATCCTCAACAGTTGAATTAAAAAGGATAAAGTGAAATAAAATGGTAAAGCTACGAGCTTGTATGTTAAAGCATAAACCCCTGACTTGTGCCCACTAAGAAGGAGCTTTCCCCCTGGGCAGGTTGTTCTGTAATTTGCCTGCTGTGAATCTCCCCACATTTACATGCAAGGGATTGTTTAACAGAAAGGAAAACAAGCAAAAAAAAAATTACAGTTTATGAAGCACTGAAATCCCAGAGTGCATGAAATCCTGAGCTGCTGAAGAGAATTTCAGTCACTCCGAAGCGGGGTGAAGGTGCTGCTGTTCACGCGGGTGGAGCTGTGCTGTGTTGGCTGCCTGCCTGCAGCCGTCCCACCTGGCACTCGCCTGTGTTGAATTTGGAATGGGAAGGAAAGCTGAGCGTGCTTGAAGGGGAAATTATTTTTCTGAACTTGTTTGAATGTTGATGTTAATTTGTGGTGTTTTGTGATAAGTACTTGAGTATCTGGAAGCTTTTCTTCTCCAATAATCAGTGCAACAAATCTGCACTGGCACCTAAATCTCTTGTAGAAGGATTTCTTTCAAAGCACAGGTCTCTCGCATACAAGCTAAATGAACATATTCTCCTTTAGGAAGTAATTAATTTATGATGAGCAAGGGCTGAAAAGGAGACAGTTACAGTGGAGGCACTGTAGCCAAGTAGTATCAGCATTTAGGTACAGCATTTGTATCTGTAGATACAGCAATGCTATAATAGTAGTGTTCTGTCCATCTGTGTAACGTGAGAATGGCACATACACAGGCGAGTATATGGAAGGAAACTATGCTATTTTCTTTGAGACCTGCCTTTGTGCTATTTTAAGATGGCATCATTTTCTAATAGTGATAGCGGCAAGCTTGCTGTGGTTTATAAACCTTTAACTCAGCAGTGGTCCAAGATGGAAAAAGAGCCCACCTACCTACATAAAAGTCATCCTCCCTGCACCTTGCTTGCAGTTTGAATACTAGAAAAGCAGGGCTTTTTCAGCTAAATTAATATGTAAAAGCTAAGCTATATCCAGTTGTGAGACATCTAAGGCAATTTTAGTGTCAGTCTTTGGGATTATGATTTACACGATGTATGCTTTTTGACCGCAGCATAGAATAGCTTTAAAGTATGTTCTAATTGAACACGTGCTGCTGCCATCTTTATACTGGTATGGGCACAGTCAGAATCCACAGGCATCTAGGGTAGAGCTTAGTGTCTTTATTAGAATGTACTTTTTTTTTTTTCTTTATGGCTTCGATTTACCATTTTTTCCCTCTTAAGTCATAGTGAAAAAAAGACTAGAGTTTTTGATAAATTATTTTATGTGGAAAAAGGCAAGAAAGCATTATCTTTCACAATCTATAGTAATTGTAAAAAAAAAAAAAAGAAGTGTTTTGGTACAGATGAGACCTATGTACATTCAAGGAACATTTCAGAAAACTCAGTACATAACATTACTAGAAAGGGGCACAAAAAATAGAAGAATGGGTTCCACAACTTCCGTTCATATCAGCAGATCTGATTCTGCAGCTGTGGATACCAGTTTACTCCAGAACGACTCTGATTGTCTGGCTAGGGAGAAGTGAGCATACCATCACGCTCATACCTTAGATGAGAAGGGCAGAATCGGGCCCAGTGAATGTTGAGAGTCAGGCAGAATAAAGCTGGTGGTAGACTGCACGGAGGGTATCTTGAGTTTGAGGCTTCTATTGACATGTACAGCTAGTTTGTGCAATATACTGCAGAGGTTTGGTGCATGTTTTATTGCTATAGAGGACAGTGCATGCCTTGGATATAAGCATTAATTGTTTTTACTGCTCAGTGTTTAATTGTTTTTACTGCTCAGTGTTTGTTATACTAATTTGCTAGATGCAGAGCAGTTGCTGCAGATTACACTGATGGCATCTGAACACATTACTAGGACCTCCAGTTTGCTGCAGGGCAGGAACCCATGTGATAGAGATTAGGGGTCAAATTCTGCTCCCTGTATACCGTTGTAAATATCAATAATCCAATTGATTTTATCAAAGTAACTCTGGATTTAAACTGGTGTGATTAAGGGCATCTGACCTCATTGTTTTGTTATGTTTGTTAATACATACAATACTGTACAGCAGCAGTCTTTGTAATGGGTAGGAGAGGAATCGATAGAAGAGATTCCAATACGTTGCTGAGATCTTTGAAGGAGTCTAAATAACTGTAATGTGAGCCTTTCATTGACTTCAGTGGTCCCATATTTAAGTGTCTGAAAATATCAGCCATACAGTGTAAAATGGAAATGATGTTATAATGCAGTTTTATGCAACATCCTCCAAAGAGAATGCTCTCATTTTAGACTGCGCTGTGAGGAAGAACAGCGTGCTGCAGGATGTTGCAGAGACAGCATGATGCACAAGATATATAACACCGATTATACAAGATGAACAGGCAAGTGAATGCAAGTAACATTAGTGGTTACTCATGGATTTAGCACTTGATCTCATACCGCCAAAGCCTGTAACAAAACTTCCCCCAGCTCTAGGGGGAGGAGAATCAAACCCTGCTGTTATACCAGTAGAGCACAGCTGTCTTGTACGTGCTGCAGAGAGAATAGTGCATCATAATGCAGATTACATTGGTTTGCTGCAGCGTCAGGGAATCTCCTGGTAGTGTGTGCTCTGTGATAGAAATGTCACTTAGCCTGCCTGCTTTTATAAATAAGCGTAGTTATTTTAATACTACTCTTGTTAAATTCACAGCTGCTAAAACAGCTCTGAGTGGCAGCGGTAAGGCAGCTTCACCTGCAGCCACGCTGGCAGGCTGCAGGATTTTGATGCTTGTTCCTCCAAGGAAGAACAGCAGTTTTGTTTTCACACCTCCCACCTGACCTTGCAGTTGCCTTGCACAGCAAATGTTGCAGGGAGGCTCATGGTAGGGGTGTGCGACAGAGATTTCTCCTTGCAAGGGGAAGCAACCTGTGCCCACTGTTGCCCTGCAGCTCTGCTATGTGCTTTGCCTCCCTGAGTGGAAGGAGCCAGGGACTAGTGCCTCTCTTGGCCTTGGAAGCAGATGCCATCACTGGCAGTGTGAGTGGCTGTGTGGGAGGCTGGGGCTCACAGAGGAAAGAGCAAAGCTCCCTGCTAAACCTGGGTCCAGGGTCTTGTCACCTGCCCAGAGCCACTTCTGCACATGGGTTGTATGTGTCTGGCTGCATTGTGCTTTGGGGCTGTTTGCACTGTGGGTAGGCCAGGGTGGCCAGCAGCCATTGACTTACTAATGATCCCATAAATAATGCATGTGCCAGAGTTTAACTGGATGGCTACTGGGTCCTGTATCTGACCCCTTCAGGACAGGGTCTTTCTTTGAACCTTGTGATCTTTTGTTCTTTGGGTTTCAGGGTTGCATCAGCTGCTGATTCTTCCTGGGAACTTGGTCCTCACATAGGTGACCAGCTATGGAAACGACAGTCACAAATCTGATAATCGATACTTATTTTTTCCTGGTGCTTCATACATGGGAGGACTTGCTCCCTTTTCCCATTTGCTAGAGGCACTCATTGACAAAACACAGGCTGGACTGGTTGGAGAAAAGAGTGCAGGCAAGCAGTGACAGTACAGTCTTGCCCTTGTTCTCTGCAAGGCAAAACGTGGATAAAGCAGTGACAGTGTGGTGTCTTGGTGAAACCCTGAGCGAGTATAGAAGAGGCTTGAGCTCTTTCCCAGTCCTGTTTCTGGTCTATTCTATTGTCTTTAGCTCCTCAACTGCATGCCTTGTTCCCTACTTGTCTGGTGAAATTTTAAGATTTCAGAGCCAAGGACTATGGCGTGTTAGTGTGACATCTAACGAGGTAGGTAGGGCTTTAGTCTTTGGCTGGAGTCTTTAGGCCAGGTGCAAATGTGATCGGTATTTGGTGCCCTGTCTGGTTTGTTTTAAAACACCATATCCTGTCTGGGTATTAGTCCAAATCTCTTGCAGTGCCAAGCATTGCAGCAGGTGGTTCTCTAACGTGGCTGTAGGTGTTGTCATACAAACAATGAACAGGTCCCACAGATGAACACTGCAGAAAGGGCCCCTTCACTCTTGGGGTGTAGAGAAATGTGGTAACTGCTTAGAATGCAAAATGTTCTCATTTTATTCATTGCCTTGTTTCCTTCTTCTGTTCCACCCACCTGTTGCGCCTGTCATTAACTGAGAGTGTAATCAGTTCATAGCAGTTGTTGCTTAAATAAGAGTAAACATAAATGTTCAAAGAATTTCTAGCATACTGGACAATATATGACTACTTTTATTGACAATATTAGCTAATAGAAACAACAAAAATAAGCTCTTACTCTTTCCTCTCATCTCTGCATTACCTATGAATTTGGACTGTGCTCTGCTTAAAAATTACCAATAGATAGATTACAGGGTCTGTCCTCTCTGGCCTGTGTCCCGCTGGAAGCAATGGAGTCACAGTCTTGTGGTAACTTAGACTGAAGGATCTTTTATTAATGGAGTTGATGCACCAGTAGTGAAGAGTCAGAGTTGAACATGTGGCTGAATTTGCCTCACTGACCATTCATCTTTTTGGTCTGAAAACTGATTGTGTTTACGCTCTGGTTTCTGGAAGACAGCTACATGGAGCCCTGTGCTGTTGATTTTAATTAACTGTCTGAGTAGAAGCAGCCTCCAAAGGAAGTGTTGAGGCTTTAGCTTCATTGAGAGGAAAGCTGTTGTGTTGTGCAATGGCAGTGATGAGTGTGCCAAGGCTGACTTAGTTTGCAGGTCTGAGAGCTTATTGTTACCAGTTTCCCATTCATGAAAAGAAATCCCATTCGTCTTTCTTGTACTCAATTCTACTCTCTGTAGGTTAGAGGGATTTAACCCACAGCATTCAGAGTAGGCATTTTGAAGCAGTCGGGCTCATTTGCTTCGTTGACTGTCCCCATATCACCTTGACTAGCAGCTGTGTACTGACATACTAGGACTGATAGCCCTCGGTGCATTAGTTTATCTCCCAATTTTCTGCCCTCAAGAGCTAGGTTCTGTAATAGGCCAGGAAGGTTAGAAGAGCTGTGTGAGTGTTAAATGGATTTCTGCAGCTTTGTCACAGCCAGAATCACTGCTTCTCAGCTCTGTCATTACTACTATAACAACTTAATTATTTGATTTCCAGTTGCTACTGTATTGTTGTTGTAGGCACTGTGTAAACATAAAAAAAATTATGGCCTCTGCCCTGAAGCTCTTGCAGTCTTGCGTGCACAGCAAGACAGCACACTGATGCAATGAACGCATATTACCAGGCAATTAAAAGTATAAAGCAACAGTTGGGTTTTAGCCTCAGGTCTTTATGGCTGTCAGGTGCTGGTCTTGTTAGTTCAAGTTTGCCTTCTCCTGGATGCAATGGGGCAGGTTTGCTTGTGTATCATTTATGCAAATGTATATACTTTGTTTTGTGTTTAAACAATGTAAAACATTGTTTTAGTGCACAGCTTAAATGAGACAAGAAGCCCGAGATAACTAGTGGGGGGACTGTCCTGTGCCAGATAGAGCTGAATGGCTGCTGAGAAAAGCCACTGATGGATAGTTGATGATTTTCATTGCCCCATCCCTGTTTCATTGCAGAATCTGGTATGAATTATCAAAATATCATCCCCGTGATATCTCTGACTTCCTCTCTTGGCTTCCCCTGGTTACTCTGACCAACATAGTTTAGTTCATAGAGATGTTGGGAAAAGGAGACTCTTGTAGATACTTACATTAACTATGGACATATGCAAGTACTCATTTTGAAATAGTCAATAGCTACTACGAAGGCTGATTTTGATTCTGGGAGGTGTTTAGTCAAGCAGCAAATCCAGAAACACGATCTAGACAATTAGTCACAGTAGACAGATAATGAACTCCAACAAAGAACACTCGAAGTCAACAGTTGTGGCAAATTGTTAGCAAATATTCCAGATAAGTAAAGTATTCCAGGAAGTATTGCAAGTATTCTGGTGTTAGTATGTTTGCATAAACCATCAGATAAGGCTGTGTTACTCTGTTAAAACAATGATTTGAAGTATCTATTTCTGGTTTGGGGTTTTTTTTTGGTTTTGCTTCGTTTTTTTTTAAATAGTTTGACTTAGGCTTGACTTGAAATTTTAATAATTTAACTAGTTGTGGTTAGGCAGTATAACTTTTTGCTGGTGTGCTTGCAGTGGTAAAAAGTCACAGGCAGGTATAGTGACATATAGGTTATTAGGAGGCCATATTCCAAGCCAAGCAGGAGGAGGTGAGGATACTGTCTGAACTCAGGAGGAGCCAGGAGGGATTGCCTTGCAGGAAGGAAGGATCCAGCCATCAGCTGCTTCCAGTGAGCACCCGCTCGGCTGCTGCCTCTGGGCTCTGACTTGCTGCAGCTGATGGGTGGTGTTCTGCTTCTGTGTGAAACAGCAGCCCCTGCGAGGTCCTTCCAGGCATTTAGTGTGCAGCTGTTTGACTAAAAAGAAGAGGGGAGGGGCAGCATGGTGGTGTTGCAAAGGAGGAAAAAAGGCTAACATGCCTCTGCATATCACTGTGCTCTGGGCAGTGCTGCGAGAGGTGGCTGTCCCATTTTCCCTATAGGAATAGTGAAATCTGCATAGAATGCCTTTAAGACAAGGTCTGCCTGGCTGGGGAGGTTTGTAGGTATCTTGGTATAACAAAGCGGTGCAGCTTTCTAGTGCAGAGTGAGCCCCAGGCAAAGCTCCAGACAGGAGCAGTTGTGTTGTGTGACTTGCTTTTAGAGATGTGGGGAACCACAAGCTGTATGGGCATTTGCTTCCTTCATAAAACCTAATGTGCTCTACATGACACCAATGAACAGGGTTAATAATTTCTGGGAGGTAGCTCTGTATGTCAGTACCTCAAGGCACTGAAATCTGATTAGAAGTTGCTCTGATACTTGTCTGTTAGTGTCAGTGCTGGAGTCTGATAGGTCACGGTTTTATAAAACTGGCCTCTCTTATTTTCATGTCTTCTTGAAAAATCAGTTTTTCTTCCCTCTGTCGCTTTGTTTCATTGCTGGCCAAAGCATGGTCTCTTCAAATACATCATTCTGCATTGGCGTCCAGTCTTTTCAGCTGTTCTTGATTTCAATAGGCTTTGCAGATGATGTTATTTATATCACTGGAGTTTGCAGGATCTGACTTGTCTTCATCCATATGTAACTAGTAACTCTTTGATAAATTAAAGTTCTACCCAGGTAAGCGTGTAGAATCCCATCATTTTTGGATGTGTTCTTACTCCCTGGGTTTGGGAGAACATCAGCAAGAAACAGGTTTCTTTTGGTACTTTATTTAACAGACAAAAGAAACAAGCCATACCACCAATCTCTGATTTAATTCAACCATAAGAGCCAGGGTTTGTGTTTTTTTGTTTGTTGTGTGGAGCTGGAAACAATTACAAAAGTAGTTTTTTCCAACATTAGAGATCTTTCCTGACACACCAGCCTTTTTGTCTTATCAGAACTTTTTTTGTGGTCTTGCTGCTTTCATGTTATTTTCTTAAGCCCTCTTTGCTGACGCTAAACTTTTTGATATATTCTGCTTTTGAAGTACTCATTATTATTGCCCATTTTGTTCTGGCTTCTCTGCTGTTGTTTTCTTCTTACTGATGGCCTTGCAGACTGCTATCCACTTGCTTTTAATGAACCTTCTCTCTTTCTGAAGCTCCTTCAGAAATGATGCCTTAGTGTGCTGTGAGATTAAATGTAAGGAGGAGTCTTTGCCTGTCCAGAGACTACTTTCTCCATGGGGCAGATTTGTGGCTGGGCTTTGCAGGAATTGGAGATGAATAAGGAGATGGTTGAGACTCTTGGATTTCTGTGCTGCAGTTGCAGGCTTTGGTGGGGAAAACATGGAAGGTAAGTACCACAGCAAAGGAGTGTGTGTGAAAGCAGTCAGTAAGCCTTTTCTTGTCCTGAGTTGTATGTAAGTGTATGTTTGGTTGAAATCGGTGCAGTAGCTAGTATACTTATACATGGCATGGGAAGGATGGCAGAACTGGGACCATAATTTTTATAGGAATGGGCTTGAAAAAACCAACACTGAACTAAGCAACCCCTTTACAAAATGGCCTTTTCAGGTAAGCCTGTGCAAGATAGACCATGCTTCTCAGAAAACCTAATTAGTCCAGGCAGAATGCCATATTAACACAGCTGTATTGCTTCTAGTTCCTCACTAGTGCTGAGCAAGCTTACCTGGAATTATCTGCCTGGCTCTATGTGGCAGAGATTCATCCTCCTCCCTTCCCACTGCTTTGGTTACTTCTCCTCAGTTTGGGAAGGAACTGAAATGAGTGTGGCTCTTTCTGTAGTAACACAGGTTGCTGGGACATCCGTACTGCCCTGTATTGCTGACCCACCCCTCTTTGTGAGCCTGGCGAGAATGACAGTTGTCACAGAACCTTGGGACTGCTCTCTTTGGGAACGCTGCTGCTTAGACTCCAAGGAAGGAGTCCAAAGTGCTATTTCTATGCTGCGGTTAAAAAGTAGTAGCAGTTATTAGATTTTTTTTTTTCCTTGCTTTTCATGGTGGCACAAATAGCTTTCATTTTTAAAAGAAATAATTTTGAATCTGGAGCACATACCTCATCAGTTTGCTAGGAAGGTGAGACTTGGGGTCTGAAAACTTGGGTGGAGTCTCAAGAAACACCCTAGCAAATAAATGGTTAACTAATAAGGCAGAGCATAGAAATAGGATGGAGGAGTGTAATTATCATGGGATAAGCAAATGATTAGAGTGTTATGATGCTCAAAGTATAGCCCTAGAGTCAGGCGCTTAATTATTAATATTATTATTCATGGATGGGTCTTTGTGATGTGGGAAATGAATATTTCTGGCACTGGAAGGAGATGTAAGACACCAGTTTAATATGCCAAGCAGGGCTTACGAGAGAGCGGTGTGCTTCATATAAATTAAATCTACCCGTTAGCCACGTGCTCTCCACTGGGGATGGAGTCTTCCTCCACTTGCTTCCTAAAGCTGCTCGTACAATGTGAAATTAAAAAAAAAAAATCCTTTTAATATTTTTTGCAGGTAAATCACAATATTCAAAATGGAGGAGAAAGATAGGTGAAGGAAGACATGGGTGAAGGCTCTGGGCGCGGGGGGGCAGGGCTGAGAGCCTGGTCTTGGTGATGAGCCCAGGTCTGTTTTTCAGGTAGCACTGGCTGTATTCTCCTTTCATTTAGGTACCTCATAACCTCACAAATCCATAGTATGCATGTGGTTAGCAGCACATGTCAGAGCAGTCACCAAAAGGCACTGACACAGCTTTTCTGCTGACACAAGCCTCAGCTGCAGCATCCCCAAGGCCAGGCATGCTAATCTTTGTTTTAGAACTGTTGTCAAATCGGATGTTTTGGTGTGTGTTTGTTACATTCCTATGCTGAACTCCCTCATAGCAAAGGCTTTTTTGTCTGGGACTTAGCTGTACATGATAGTGATTTGGCTGATATATCCGGGAGGCCACTGTGTAAAGGGCTGGGTTACTTCTTATTTGTACAGCAGTATAGACTTAATTCGAATGGGCATCGCAAGCACATCCAGGAAAAACAGCAAATGAGATTGCTGTAGTGAAATAAAGGGAGAAGATTGTTTCGCTTGGCCTCCAGTCACTGAGGGCCAACATCAGCCTTTGCAAACTCCAGCTTGTGAGCTGCTCCTTCTTGAGCAGAGGTGGACAATATGAATAAACATACTGCTTAGACATTAGCTGTCCTTAGAGCAAAGGAGTTGTGTCTCTGTGTGGATAAGGGGGTGCTAGGTAAAGCCTTGTCTGCAGGCAAATAGTACATAATTTAGCAGAGGAAGAAGTGGTGATGTATAAAGTGTTCTAGGGAATGGAGGCTGCGTGCACGCTGAGCATACTGCCGCACTTCTAAATGAGTGATGCCTGTTTTCTTCCCTGTGGGTATCTGGCTTTTTGGCAGTGTGGCTGTTGAAACTGTGTTCATCTTTCACTCCAGTCCTAAAACGATGTGGTCTTGCAAAGTGCCTGTGTGTGTGGTGGGGCAGAAGAGGAGTGGGAGAGATGCCTTTCCTCCTTCTTCTTTCCTTTTTTTTTTTTCTTTATTACAATCCTGCTTTTTTGATCTTGCTTCCTGCAATATTATGAGGACTGCAATGGATTGCTATGGCAACTGGCCAACCAGGCCTGCATACTAAATGGAGACACCTCCATGAGGGCTCACAGGGGAAGGAGATAAAAGTGTAAGCGATGCAAACAAACAGAACAAACTCCCAACAACAGCAGTAGCACCACTTGGATGTGTTACACTGTGGGATGGGATGGAGGAACATAAAGAATGAAGCCCAGTATTGCTGGCAGCCTCAGGGTCAGAACTTTTTGTCAGGCACCAGCAGGACAGAAACATCACGTTCTTCTGCTCCCCTTTCCCTTCCCCCTCCCTCTGCAGCCTTCACCACAAGCAGATATCTAGCAGACATGTTGGTCTGTAAATATAGGTGGACTGCTAATTTGCAGGGAGTTGGGGGGATGGCTGTGTGAAATTGGGGATGCAAATGTTCAATTATTGCAGCTTGACAGTGATGAATGGAGAGGGGAAGAGGGGCTGCATGGCTGGGTTCCTCCTCTGGGTACTTCTGTTCTGGTTGGTCTGAGCTGCATCCCTGTGCTGGTGACTCTGGGGAGTGCTGGGCAGGAGGGGGGAGCATAACAGAAGAAAAATGCCTGTCTGGCATGGAGCAGGGACAGCTGACAATAGGGTAGGTCTTCTCTGTTTAATGAAACAGGGCAGAGATGTTGGTTCCTAAATATCTGGCAGAGGAGCCAAGGAGGTGGGGAGGGTATATGTTTTTCCCCAGCGTGCTTGGCTTTATCTCCACCTTCATCTGTCTGCCATATTGGGTGTCCGTCCAGTCTCCCAGCCACAAGCCCATATGGCAATTGCCCCTCCCCACAACTGGAAGGAGCCAGCCTTTTTGCCAGAGAAGGGGGGGGGGAGTGTGTGGTGGGAGGGAGGGGGAGGCTGGTGCTGCAGTTAGGGCCAGATGGCCCTGGAGGGCCTCCAGCAGCCTGGGGTGCCTCATTGTACACTGCTCTCTGGCTCAGACCTTTTCAGCTCCTGTATCTCGGCTTTTCTCCTCCCAGATCAATGGGCAGTACCTGTTGTAACAGGGAACGCTTGAACCTGGCACTGCCATTAAAAACTCAGGGGCACTTCCGTCCTGCTGGGCTGTGGGATGAACTGGGTGAGCAGGTGCCCCCAGCTCAAGGGAGGTGGACGGTGTTTGGCCCTGTGCTGCAGTAAGGCAGCCTGTCTGAGCGTGCCTGTGGCCCAGGAAGACATGCCAGGTACAGTGGAGTTCAGCAGATGTGCATATCTAGCTCTAGTCCCAGGCTGAGGCCTCTTAGAGCTTGGCACAGAGAGTTTGACAGTTAGTGCCTTAGTCACGCTTTTTTCCTGAAATGCTCCATGAGCCTTTCCCAGCCTGTCTGTCTTTACTATCCATGCTTTACTGAGAGCAAACTCCCACTTGTCTTCTGGGGGTTGCTTTGGTGCACAGGGAATGAGAATTTTGCCCTTCACCCAGAAGGAAAGCCACTCTGTGTTAAAACAACACATTTTTACAGGCAGGGCAAAGGTCTTACCTAGTCACCGGACAGCTTCTTGAAATCAGGTGCAGAGACACAAATCTGATAAAGGAGCAAGACTCCACAGAGTGGAACAGGTGACAGTGAATGCTAGAGAAAGAGGCCGATCTGCTCTTCCATAAAACATAGATAACTTTATAAATTAATGAACCCTGCTGAAAGACAGTGTGCAATGAACAAAATGTTCATTTAGCGGTACTTTCACCCAGTTTTAATGATTTGGAACCCTGCATGGAAAACCAAGCAATGTTCTGGGGCTCCAATTCTGGTGGTAATATTTGCAGGTGCTTGCCAAACTGACAGCCAGCAGAGGGGCTGTGCTGCTCTGCAGAGCACTGCTGTGACAGTGACAGGGCCAGCGCATTCATGGTGTGATTCTGCATACAGTGCTTCATACATATCAGTCTGCCTTTTACAGTATGTCTTTGCTGCAGAATTAATGGCTTTTTTTTGTCTTAGCATCCTCCTTAGCCTGTTGTAGATAGCCACACTGCAAAACTGCAGGTTAGCTGACTCTGCTGCTTTATTCATCACCAGCCACACTGTGAAGTTGTCTGGGTTCACATCCCATAGCTCTTTGTGCTGCGGTAAGATGAACTGCTCTTGAATACATTTTCCAATGAGTTTGTCTGTTCTGTTGTGTATGAAAGTGTTGGAGAGCTGTTGGAACTTGAGCAATTCAGTGGATTTGAGTTACCAAAATGAGAACACCTGTGGTGTTACATACCCTCCTGGGGTCCACAGTAGCATGTTGCTAAAGTTGTTTTGGGGCTGCTCATGGCAGACTTACTGTGTGCATGCAGGAAGGAAATCTTATCCCATTGCTATGTGCACAACATTAACAGACTTGTTAAATCTGAGATGCTGAACAAAAGATTTGCACCACTCATTATTTCCTCTGCTCCCTGTGGCTAGGGTATAGCTCACACATTTGCATTGTATTGCTATGGCCTCCCTCCTGCTCTGTGATCTGTGCCCTAAATGGTTGTCACCATGGTCCTCCCACTGTCATGTAACCAGGTACTCTTTCATACATGAATGAAGAAGACACTTCAAAGATTTGCAGAAATTGTTCCTAATGCACCAGTGGAGTGGCATATAGGGGCTAAAGTAGGCGATGGAGTCAGTGTCCTGTCTGTTTCAGTGGTGGCGTTGGTAATAAATACTAAGGTAGCAGGAAGCATCTCAAATACCGTGATTGGTAACAACTATGTTAATACATAACTAGAGTTTCTAACTGTTTATAAAGTGCATTGAAAAGGACAGAGCTATAACAAGTGTTCTGTATTAACCTTACTGCTGCACACAAGCCCCTTTCAGTGTGGCAGCTATGTAAAAATACTTGATTTGTCTCTGAACCTCTGCAGAGGCTGGGTAATGCTGATCCCAAGGTGTGAGTATGAGGAGCTCTGCAGGAGCCAGGCTTTGAATGCGGACATCATGTTCCCATGAAATTCTGCATCCTTCCAGAAGTGGGCTTCAACTCTGTGGTCCTTCCACAAAATATTTTCAGTTGATTTTCCTTTGCCAGCTTAAATCTGTTGTTATTCCATTTGTGGGGCTGTACCAGGCTCCCTGTGGTTGGTAATTAAACACACTGGAAATTCTTGTGCTTTCATTTTTGACCAAAGACCCTAGGCTGGCTGGCACAAAGGGATAAGGTTTGCTGACTTTGGTGTAGGAGGCCCTGGGTTCAGATTCGCTTCCCTTTCTCAGCACTTTTCTCTTTTTAATGAAAACAATAAAAAGAAGAGAGATGTGATCAGAAAGCTCTTGACAAGTACAAAAATATTGGAAATGGGATGTTTGCTGCAAAAATGGGATGAAGTTAGAACAGGCTGAGCCTTGAAATGGGCCAAGTTAAATAAGCAGCCAGTCCTGATAACTTGGCCCCCTTTTTTTTAAGGTTCATACACCCACATATGGGATCTCAAAAGGGTGAGCCAATGTAACCCTAATTGTATCTTATTTATCTTGGCTGTTTAAACAGCTCACCATGCTGTAACTTGGCCCCTTCCACAGTGATTGCATCTTTATACAGTTGACCTTTTCTTCCCCCTCCAGTTTTTTTGTATGTGCTACAAGTTTTCATGTCAGATATAATTATCTGAACCCCCGTAGGCTGTAAGGATAAGGTTTCAGCCATTTTTGGCAATGGGGTTCTTTCCCAGGGCTGCAGATGGGTTAGGTGAACCAGATGTACTCAGATAAGTTTGTTGCAATTTCTCTCTGTTTTTTTGGGTTGTGCTTCAAAGGATGGCCTCTGCGCTTAGGGGTTAGTTGCCTTATAAATTGTAACTTACATTTTCGCCTTTGTGGTGAGGGCATTTTTCATTTCAGAGAAGCCTGGCTTAAACTACCATGTTCTGGTAGGTTCCCTTTTAGAACTTGGGATGTGACAGTTGTGTGTGTTTGCTGGTATGTAAGTGCTTGGGCTAAGGTTGAAAAATAAAATATTAAAAGATGTTTGGGAATCGGAGGCGGCTCTGCTGCTGCTATACTGTATCACCTGCAGCAAGCTCTGTGTAAGGGGCTGCTCTGTAATGGCACTGGATTTACTTGGGACATAAAGACACTGCCTGGGTGTCAGAGCTGTGTGTGCACCACTGCACAGCTGGCCTTCTGCTGCCTTCCCCTGCTGCCCCACCACCACCACCACCACGACCCAGCTACTCCTGCAGCTGTATCTTAGTCTGATTCTTACAGATTACTGGTGGGCTTGAAAGTAGACAGATTGGTGAGCTGGCTAATTAATTCTGGTTTGTTATTATTATTTATACTGAGAGACTATAAAGAGCTGTCTGAGGTCAGGCTGCCCCTTTCACTAAGCACAAGAAAAGCACACAGGCAGGACACTTTCTGCTTTGATTTGGTTTCTATCTCAGTAGACAAGGGTAGGAAGAAGGACATGTTGTGACCTTGATTTTGCAGAGGGGGAATGGGGGAGATAGCAAGTAAGCGATTTGGCCAAGGCTGTGCAGAGACTCTGGCTGAGCCAGGAAGTAACATTAGCTTTCCCCAACCCCTGTGCAGGTCCCAGATCACAGAGCATCCTTGGATCTCACTGAAGCTTTCTCTTTTAAAATTTCTCCATCTTAGTATTTCCATGCTGAGTTACAACCTCTTTTCTCCCCCCCACCCCCATCTCACTCTCTCACCCCATCTCCCTGGACTCAGAGCCACAATACCAATATTTGCTAGAAACAGCATCATTTTGGAAACAGAGCACAAAATGTGTTTCAAGTGACAGCCCTGTTCAACTGCACCACTTGTAGGGGTGGAAGGGAAGTATAAAGAACTCCCTGTCTTCTTTGTGTCAGTGAGTTTGTGGGTTTTTTCCTCCTTTCTGCAGATGCCACTCAGGAGCACCTCCTGACTTCTGTTAGAGCCCAATTCCCTGACAGAGCCATGGGCCATGCGCTGAACTCTGCTGAGCCCCAGCTGCACTGACTGAGGGCCGTCAGAGCCCATAGTGCTCAGACCCCTCAGGAATTGGCTCCAATTTTTTTTTTAATTTCATGTTTTTGTCTGTTTGGGAGGTGACCAGTGGCACTTAATGTGGGTCAAGCCTGGCAAACTGATCTCCATGGCAACGCCTAATGAATGCCATTGGCTCAGTGGTTCCATCCCTGCATCTCATTAAATTTCAATGACTTTCATGGGGCTTGGACATGTAATTAATATCAAACACATGGTATTCAGCAGGATAAGGTTTAACAGCAGGCAACGTGTGCAGGAGCGGGAGTGTGACATGGGGGGAATGTTTGGGCTCCATCCCCAAACACCACAGGAACAGACAGCCCGTGAAAAAGAAGTGAAAGGCTGAGCCTGGTGGTTGCTGTTCACTGCCTGGCAGAGCCATCGACGGGCTCTTTAGCCCCATTTGCTCTGGAGGAGATTGGGAAACAGTTCTGTGATCGTGGCTGATGCCTGCATGTTAGAGAGTGGTTCCTAGTTGCTTTGTGACCGGTGGCCATCTTGCTGAAGGCAACATAGTCCTGTTGTAGGAAATGGGGTCATGTGTGCTGGCTAAAGGAAACTCCTCCAAGGCCAGGGAGACTAGAGGAAGTGGCACAAGGCATAAGACAGCTTCAGTTGCATTTCTTTGGATTTTTTAAATTTTTTTTTTAATTGTGTACCAGTACAGCCTCTGTGGCACATTGCAAACTCTCCCCATCCCTGGCACAGCAGCAGCACAGAATAGCTTCCAAAGCCCCCACAAGAAACCACTGTGGACTGGGAAAAATCTTGTGCTTATTGTTAGGGTTGGGTGAATCATAAGACTCTCTTCAAAAGCAAGCAAGGGAAATTCGGGCCGGAGATGCAGCAGTTGGAGCAGCACCACAATGTCAGCACAGAGACCACCTGAGCTTCGCACCATCCAGCTGCACAGCAGGGCCAGGGGAGGCTCTTTCTCTAGGGGAAGGGACAGAGGCCAAAACACAGGGGGAGTGTTGAGGAATGATTTTTGGGTTTTGCCAAAATGAATTTGAATTTTGGGCAGGCAGGGTTTGCTTGCCTCTAGAGAAGATCTTAGTCATTTCAGCTGTATTAAAATCTTGCAGCATCTTATCTCCCATGGATTAATGTTATCAGACATGAAATGAAACAAAAAGGTGGGGGGAATGGAGGAAATAACCTCTGCTAATTACTAATATGCAAAATGAGTAATGAGATGAAGAAATAATGTGCTATCAGATACAATCCTGGGGTTTTTAAAACGAATTATTTCATCTTCAGCTGCATTGCTGCTATTCCCCAGGGAATAATATACAATTCCCACAAGGATATGAGGGTATAATTCAGTGGCAGCTCTGGTGAAGTTATATTCAGTTTAATGAACGTCGGCGGGAAGCTAAGATTGAATTATTGCCTGAGTGCTCTGTCAGGTTGCCTCATGTTGTTATGCAGGATATAAAGAAAATTATTATTGACAATACTAAGGAGATTCATTTTGTCTGAGTGAAGGAGGCAAAGGAGGTGTATTGAATATGTGACGTAGTGGGAGAAGGTTAATCATGACTGTAATGTGGGACTGGGAGATCGATCATGCGTGGATCACAGGGATGGATATTTAATGTGTATGTGACACAGCAGGGGAAGTTTTACTGGCTAGGATGCGTGGAAGGGACAGAGTTGGAGGCAATAATGATGACTTACTGTGTGACTAGTAAATAACAGTGTGGGGAGGATGGTATTCAGGGATCCGTGTGCCCACTAGAAGATGCAGCATGGGGGGGAGAGTGAATAGGATTTCCGGCAGAGTTAGGCTAAATTCAAGGCATCTACATCTGCGAAGAAAACCCAGGCTTCTGCAAGCTTGCAAATGGCAGTCGGCGATTTACCCAGGTGCTGCTCGTCCTCTCTTGCCATTAGGTGGCAGCATCTTGATGTGCAAAACGTGCTCCTGGAGCATTTACAGAGGCCTTTCACTCCAGGAGTCCCAAAGGCATCTCCAGAGGTTTGTGAGTTTGGGCTCACATCACCTATTCACACCGAGAAATATTGTGCCCAGGTTCCTGATGGGGATCTAGAGTGCAGAGCGGTTACAGCATAGTTATGACCTCAAGTTGCACCAGAGGAGGTTTAGATTGGATATTTGGAAAAATTTCTTCACCAAAAGGGTTGTCAAGCATTGGAACAGGCTGCCCAGGGAAGCGGTTGAGTCACCATCCCTGGAGGTATTTAAAAGACATGTGTGTAGATGTGACACTTAGGGACATGGTTTAGTGGTGGACTTGGCAGTGTTAGGTTTGAGGTTGGACTTGATGATCTTAAAGGTCTTTTCCAACCTAAATGATTCTATGATGCTGCAAGTGACGGGTGGCAGAACTGGAACCTAAACTCACTTTCTGTAGGTCCCAAATTGTGTCTTTACTTTCTCCGTGTGTTATAGCTGGAGACTCCAATGACATTCTCTGGGGAGTTTGCTCACAGCTTGCTAAGGAGACCAGCTCAGAGCCTAGGAAGGGTGACTTCGGGACACAGTGACACATTTCAGATGAAGGATGACAGAGATTCTCAGGGTATCCCTGTACTGTACAGGCAGATGAAGCTTTTGGTATAAAGCTGGAGGGCAACGAAGAGGATGATGGATAGCTCTGGGCTCCATATCCTGCACTGGAATAGGCTTCCTGGCTGCAACTGTGGTTGCGTGTGGCATGAGGGAGTATTCTTGTTCAGTTGTCTCTCCAGCAGTAAACAAAAGCTGCTTAGACTCATATAATGTATCTAATTTTCTAGTCTTTGGCCTGCTTCTCCTTCTCTAAATGCCTTTACTATTCTATTTCTTCCTTTCTTCCCTTTCTTTCCTTTTCCCAACCCACTCTGCTGCTTACAGAAGCATAGACAAATTGAGCTGGAAGGGATCTCAAAAGAGAATCAAAGTTATTCTTCTGACTCAGGGCAGGCTCAGCTTTCCCAGTGCCACTCCTGGGAGATGTCCAGCCTGTTCTTAGA
The DNA here is from genome assembly GCF_964188355.1 of Buteo buteo. Lineage (NCBI taxonomy): Eukaryota > Metazoa > Chordata > Aves > Accipitriformes > Accipitridae > Buteo > Buteo buteo. Next base: position 38,113,507 of record NC_134181.1, on the reverse strand, counting down.
GCTCTCCAGGGACAGAGCTTCTGCAGCCTCCCAGACAGTCCAGTCCTATTGCTTCATTATTCCTTACCACAAGAGATGGCTTCTTGGTGTCTCACCTGGACTGTCCTTGGTTCATTTTGCATCCATTTTTATCGCACCCACCATGGACTTGGAGAATAGATTGCCTCCTCCCATTGCCACATCCTTTTCTGTGTTTGAGTACTTCTGTCATATTTCTCCATAGGGTTTTCTTATTCCTCAAGAGTATAAACTGAACAACATCAATTCCTGTAATTTTTGCTTGTAAAACAGTGTCCTGGTTTCAGCTGGGATAGAGTTAACCGTCTTCCTAGTAGCTGGCATAGTGCTATGTTTTGAGTTCAGTATGCGAAGAATGTTGATAACACTGATGTTTTCAGTTGTTGCTCAGTAGTGTTTAGACTAAAGTCAAGGATTTTTCAGCTTCTCATGCCCAGCCAGCGAGAAAGCTGGAGGGGCACAAGAAGTTGGCACAGGACAGAGCCAGGGCACCTGACCCAAACTGGCCAACGGTGTATTCCATACCATGGGACGTCCCATCCATATAGGAACTGGGAAGTGGGGGCGGGGAATCTCTGCTCGGGGACTGGCTGGGTGTTGGTCGGCGGGTGGTGAGCAATTGCCCTGCGCATCATTTGTACATTCCAATCCTTTTATTACTACTGTTGTCACTTTATTAGTGTTACCATTATCATTATTAGTTTCTTCTTTTCTGTTCTATTAAACCGTTCTTATCTCAACCCACGAGTTTTACTTCTTTTTCCCAATTTTCTCCCCCAACGCACTGCGGGGGGGGGGGGGAGTGAGTGAGCGGCTGCGTGGTGCTTAGTTGCTGGCTGGGGTTAAACCACGACACGTTGGCCAATGAGTTAAAACTAATAAACAATATGTAGTGTATGGTATCATAATAAATATTAACAAATCACACAATTATTAATGGGGAGACTTGCACAAACATGTACTTACACATAGAGCAGGATTGTGTAAGACTTGTTTTCTTAGGAAACCAGCTGATAAGTAATGGATGGTTTGGAAAGAAGGATCTGAACATTTTCAAACTTCCAAGAAATGTTTGCTTAAAAATAGACATTAGAAATGCTTTAAAAAAAAATTATTTTTTTTCTTATCTTGCCTACTCCTACACAGGAAATTCATGATTTATTTTTCAGAATTCCAATCAAGATCTCATTGCACACACTCAGAAGGTAGAAGTCATTGATTTGAGGGGTTTGTATCATTCATCAAACTTTCTGTATTGAAAAATGTAACCTCCAATTTTGAGTGCCATTAGGGTAAAGGGGTGTTTGCATCTGGAGCACTGGACGAGGCCCATCTTCAGTATGGAATAGAGTCAGCACCTATTAGAAGGAAATGAATGTATTGAAATTTAGTGCAAACTATTATAAGCAAAGCAGCTGGTGGTCTTGTTTCAGCAAATTCCATTAGCTTGCAAAATAGAAGGAGATCTGTCCAAAAATCCTTTTCACATTTTTTCTTGCCATCCACAAACAACTTCAAAAGCGGATTAAATTCAGTCTCCTTGGACCTGTACACCACATTTCACTTTCATATCTTCTTGGAAAAAAATCCTACAACAAAATGTGGAGATGATTGTTTCATTTTCTCAACCTGTCACTCACAGCGTTTGATCTGCCTGTTCAAAGTGCAGTCAGTTGCAGTCAGCATGTTTCCATTACAGACACAGGAGCACCCGCTCCAGACCATCTAGAACTTCTCCAGTGGTGGGATTCAGAACAACATGGAACATTTTATTGGTTTCCATCTGCTGAGTTGAGAAGAGTGGTAGGCAGAGAAATAAATAATAGACAGAACAAATTCTCTAATGGCCAGACGAGAAGATATTCTCATAAATCATAGACTACTTTGAGTTAGAGGAAATTGCTGAAGGTCATCTTGTCCAATCTTCTGCTCAAATTCTTCATCAAACATATTTGAATTTTGATATCCTAGACCTCACTGTCACATTCCTACACCGTTTTTTTAAGATTTACCAAAGTCCCATGGGTAGCTTTTTTGTAAGTGCAGTTCTGCTTAGAGCATCTTATATTCTTGATATTTCTCTTTATTTCAAATAGCAAGTGACAGTCCTCAGATGCAAAATTTGGATCTACATTCAGAATCATAATCGCAGGAAACGTCTGTGCTAAAATGGAGCTGAAGTTGAGACAATATATCAGTAATTTAAGAGTAAAACATTGCAATATGTATCATTCCAGAAGTGTGTGTACCCAGGGAATTCAGAATTGAGATGAAACTTTTAAAGGAATCCAAATAAAGGAAAGAATGGAAAACCATCCAAAAATACCTAACTCTGTGTTGTAGGGGTACAGATCTGTTACTATTATAGAGAAGTCATAGTACTTGTGGTCAAAATTAGACAAATACTAAGGCACACTAAATTTTACACATTAGAATTTTTTTTTTTCCCTAGGATCATTTGGAACATGCTGATGATAGAGACAGGTATCACATTTCTTAATGCATCTCAATCTTAATTTTTCTTCGTGAGCCGAATAGTAAAATATATTTGTAAATTCACCAGTAATTCCTACTGTAAAATCAGAATCCAACTTTTTTTTCTAAGTAGATACCAAACTTTTTATTATGAAACAAAGATGTTTGGTTTTTAGGAAAGTCCATTTAACAACAACTCGGCTCTGAACTTGTATACCTGGCACATGAATGGAGTGGATGTGGATTGATGTATGGGGAGAAAAGCAAAGTCTGTAATGAGATTTGTTGTTTTGCAAGTGTGGTGGTCACAGACCTGATGAGAATCTGGCAGTAGCTTAAGTCATAACTGACAACAGGCACAGAGTGTTCACGCTTTAATTTTAATTTTTTGTATGGCAAAATATGCGAGTCACAGGCAGGACATGCCCCCAGTGTTCAGGTACTGAATTGGTTCTTGTGAGACTCTTTCTTACCTCATCCCCGTCTCCAGCTAGAGTCTTGCAGATCTATTTACATCCTATCAAAGTCAACAGGAGGATTGTTCCTCAAAGCAGGCTTTTGCTTTTTCCTTTGTTTTGGGGGGTGGGGAAAGAGGGGGAGATATGCAGAGATGCTATTTCCAAGATTTCTGGCATAGAGAATAGTTGCTGCATCACACCAGATACCATTTTGAAAACTGCAAGGCAAAGGCGCTTGCTGAAATCTGTTGGTGCTTGCTGGAGGCCAAAAAACTGTTAGCAAAGACAGATAAATTAGAAAGGCGACAACTGCATTCCCTGGCAAAAGGCTGCTGTAGTTAAACGTGCAGAAGCAGTGGGCTTGGGGACTGAAAAAGGGAACCATAATGGGAAGACACAACTTGTAGAGGTCTGCGACCCTTCCTTCTAGCCTCAGGTCGGCAGTGAATGAGACTAATTCTCTCATGGCTGCTGCAGGGTGCTTGTTTTTTGGCCACATTACCACATTGTTGTGCCTAGCACAGAAGCTGCTTCCTGTCAGAGGATGTGGCACTTGTCCCCCAATTTCCCAGAGTATTGGTGGAGGCAAACTCTGTATCTCAAACCCACCTGTCCTAAATCTCATGCTTGGCACCCCGGCCATTTTTTTTTTTTTTGTGAGGGAACTACCCGCTTTGGCCTGGTAGAAAATCAAGCAGGTTAGCACAGCTTTGTCTTAGGTCCTGAAGGATTGAGAGAACCAGGTGCTGTGAAGCTGAGGGAGGAGACTTCCTTCAGCCAGAGCCCTCTGAGCACTAGTGCACGCGACCAGCATTGGCACCATCTGATCCAAGCTTGCAGCAGGGAGTCTGTAGAGCCCCGAGTCAGGTGTCTCTGCTATTGCCTTGGGCATGGCAGTGCCCTTGTTTCCTGTTCAGGGGCCCAAAACTGCTAAGGCTTGGCATGGATGGGGAGTTGTGGTCATTGAAACGACTCAGAAGGTCTGGTTTCCAGCTTCTGCTTACAGCTTCCTGACAGGGACTCCAGCTGAGCTGCTGGTAGTGTGGAATGAAAAGCTGGAAGCCCAGGGTTTCCAGGGTTCTGGCAAATGAAGCTTTGTCACTGAAATATAGTTCCAGCCTCATGTCTGGAAAGATAGCAAGGCCCTTTTGCTATGTGCGGGTCTCTCTCTCATATTAACCAGTCAGTGTGTTTGGGGGCTCTATGCATTAAGTAGATTTATGTGTTTAATAATTATTAGTTTCAAAGATTTACAATGCCCTGCTGCTGTTTCTGTGACTCTGCCTCCCTGGGGGGTTAAGAAAGTGAAAATCCTTCATCAAGGGAAAGGAAAAAATTAGAAACTTTAAATCTTCCATCGTTTGGAAAATAGGAGAGAATGTGGAGAGAATAAACACTGGCTTTCTGAATGTTGCTGTCATAGGTGAGTGCGTGCATATGTCTTGGGGTTGCACATTACACACGTGTTTAGAGAATGTGTAAAGGTCTGGATATGTTTGTCTCCTCCCTCTTTGGTGTAAAGGTCTGGATATGTTTGTCTCCTCCCTCTTTGCTTTAAAAGAGACATTTAAGACAAGTTAGGGGGCATAACCAGAGGAGGCTCACAGCTGTTCTGCCACTGTTTTGTTGTGCAGTGACCATTTCATAGAAGGAAGCAGCCCTCATTTATCAAGAAAAAAGGAGTGGGATTTACCAATAAGAAGATACAGCTACTTCTAATACACCCTCAATGTTTTACGTCATCTTCAAAGCTGTCTCTTGGTCTGTACTCATATCATCTCCAAAGCTGGCTCGTGCCAGAGCAAGTCCCACTGTGTGAACTGGGGCTCTCCTTTTCACGTAGAGTCACTATAGACTCTAGTGTCACGTAGAAACACTATAGTCACTATAAAAGGAAAAGGGAACACAAAGGGGAATTTGAGAACTGAAATGCCTGTAAGTGAAGCTTATTAACATATTCCTATGTGGATTTGGTGCAAAACGCATGCTGATTCATTAGATAATACTACTAGAGGCATATGGACTTCAGCATGCAACTTACAGAAATTGAATTTAAATGACCTATTTTGAAATGAGGGTTAGATTTGGAAAGGAAAATAAAACCACTTTGGATGACATAGTTATTTATAATAGTGAAAGCATTAATGAATTTTGAGCTAATCCTGATTACCTACAAAAATTAGAGGTCGCACAATAGAACTTAAGTAGAAGTAGCATGAAACTGGAAAGCGTGTGATGCTTCTGGGACGAGAAAGTTTAGAGAAAATGTGTGTTGTGAAAGATGAGAATTATATAGTAAAGGATTATACTTCCAGAGTTTTCTGAGGCTTTTGCATTTCCAGGTCCCAGGCGGATGACAGGCGTGTAGGAAGCACTAAAGGTCCTTCCATAAAACAAGTCCCAGAATCACAGGAGTAACGGGGTTGTATGGAAAACTTTGTAAGTGAAAGCACAAGGGCACATCTCTCTTCTGGTAAAGGGAGGTCCTTGTTATGCAGAACACAAAGAAGTGCTCTTTAGTTTGGAACTAACATTAGTGAGTGCTGAGGACAAGAACTGCATGGTGAAATGGCAGAGCTCTGAAAGGCAACCAAGCTTTATATCATTTCAACGTTGAACTCTGGGCACCTACTTACCCCAGCTCCTCAGCCTCCATCAACTCACGAAAAGTCTCTTGTCTTCTTCCTCTTCCTGACCTGAGCAGTCCCAGTGGCCTTGGTAGGAAGAACTGAGCTGTCTGACCTGGTTTGCATACCTAGGTGTGCAGACTGCAGTCTTGCTACCAGGCTCATACTGACATTAGGGGGTCTGTGGAACAGAAGTTTATCTTGAAATTTGGCAGCACAGAGAGGTAGATAATATTTGAGTGAAGTTGTGAAGAGTTTGCCAAAACACCCTCAGGGCCTTAGCAAATTGCAGCTTTTGAAGGACTAAGCTGCATTTTTTTGCTTGTGATTTAATTTTAAGAAACCCAGCAGAAAAATCCCTTTGTAATTGGCCTTGCAACCTTAGGTTGCTAATTCAGATTTGAGCAGCACGGTCAAGACAGACTCCCAAACTTTGGTTCATGGACAGCTGTCTGGAGAGGCAGATAACAGCCAGCCTGCAAAACAGACCCTTTATATGCAGGGAATCAAATACAGCATGCTTCAGGAGCACACGTGTCAGCAATGTAGCATCTCTGCCACCTCTTCCTGCAGTAGCAGCTTCTGGTCTGGCATAAACAAGTGTGAGGAGTGGCCAGTGTCTGGGCTCTGGCTGGCAGCTGCAGGGGCTAGGCTGGCCCACTCTGAGCATCAACAGGTAACAGAATACAATCCCTGCTCCTAGTGCAGATGAAAAAAAACCTGTTCATGGACACTACAGTCTGAGTTCACTGTGTTGAGGAGGCTATTTAGCAGGCTGTGTACAAAGCTTTCATGTGGTGCCAGTGGTTTGCAGGGTTTGGGGCTTTGTATGCTCTGGTTATAGAAGGAAGCTGCTCTTATGTCTGATAAATGAAGAATCTGGGGGGCTGTTTCTGAACTTGGAGTAACCTGTAACCTGACTTCAGCCAGTTTGCTTTTCTACTGCAGTTGTAGCAAAAGGGTCTTGCACTCAGATAACCAACTCAAAGCAAGTTGATGCTGTTGTACTGCTAGTACCTGACATATTCTGTGCATAATTACAGAGAGTGACAAGGTTTCCCACACTACCAGCCTCTTGCTTGTAACTGCAGGGGTATGCAGGACTGGAAAGCCCCTTTTTCTCCTGCACCAGCATTTGCAAGTGTTAGTGCCCTGTTCCCATGTGAGCTGAACCCCTTCTTGCACGCGTAATGTTTTAACACCTTTAAGGAGTAAAACATCACACCGTAGAGGGGTGCTCTGGCCTGCAATGGCCATTTGCTAGGCTATGTTTGCAATCCCAAGAACGAGAGCGAGAAAAGGACAAATGGAGAAGAGAGGGTTTTCTGTTAAGGGCTGGGGGGGGGGGGGGGCAGTGAAGATGCATGTGTGCACAAACATAGTTGAAGGTCTTCATTGTATCTGTTTGAGTATTTGTATTTATTATGCTGGACCTAAACATTTGTTTTTTCCTGCTGCTGTTATCTCTACGAGCTTTTTGTGCCTGCTTCATGACATTATGTACCACTTACATCAACAAGCATGTTTAGATACCTTTATGTGCCTACAGCCTTCAAGGGATATATGAGGACATAGGACTTTACAGTATCCTAGATATTAAATGCTTGCTTCAGTCATCTTTTTCTTTTTTTTTCTCTGAAGAAGAAATGTTTTGATTCCCCCCTTGGATTAGTGCTTATTGGCCAAAGGTGTCTCAACCCTCTGTGGCTGTAATCTGTCCTACTCATAGCAGACATGTTCAAGAGAGTGGAGAGGCAAAGGAATCATCATCTTACCATCGTTGCAGCCAGAGTGCTGCAGTGTGTGTCCCTGCCCTGGCTCCCAAATGAGTAGTCAACAGACTGATTTTGATTTCCAGAAGCCTCCTGTTTCTCAAAATGCTGGGAACAGAGGAGAAGAGGTGCTTCCCGGCACAATATTACTTAGGAAAAGCAGATTTTTGAGTCAGCTCCTCCTCTTGTGTTTTCATAGTCTTTTTGACTTATGTCCAGAGGTGCTGTATCTGTGCCAGGCACTCGGTTCCTTGGTAACCTAAGGATGGGTTGGATCAGCCCCCCTCAATGACAGTCTCCCGAGCGCCTGTCTTCACGTACTTTTGGAACAGAAGGCAGGAGTTGCGTTTCTTCAGATGTGGCTGGAAGATGATCAGGATTGTCTGTAGCTCTGGCTCAGCTGTGTGTGATGTGTACAGGACCCAATCTCAATAAGACCTGGGCTGAAAACTTGGCCCTGCTGAAGTCAGTGGGATTGTTTCATTTGAGTTACTTCATTACTTAAACCCGTCTCTGGCAAATGCTGAAGATTTATAGTTGTCTTTGCAGCATAGTCTTAAAGCATTTGCAACACACTTGTAATAGGACTACTGTTTTATTATCATCCTTCTGTAGTCAGTACAATTGTTCTACTTTTAAAATAACAAAAAGCTACTATTTAATATTTTAAAATGGATTCAGTTAAAATAGGAGAGTTGTATTACAGGCATAATGTCAAGATATGCTTAAAAGCATGTGGCTGCATTTAAACATTTCTGCAGGTGAAATGCAACTTCATTCTTTCAGTCCCAAATAGGAACATGTAAGGAATGTAAGGACAAATAATAATGTCTCCTTGTAAGAATGGAGCTCTGTAGTATGTTTTTCAGCAGGCTGTGCTGACTTGAGAACAAGACAGTTGCTGTTTATGCAGAAAGTTCATTCATAGAAATGTAAAGGCACAATGAATAGCAAAGAGGGGAACAGTGATAAACTGTCTGTGCCACTTAGGTGCTGCTGAATGAGTTTCTGCATCCTCAGCTTGTATGAGAACCTGGGATCTCTGGCACTTACCATTTACAGCACCATCTTGTATGGTGACCTGGTGACTCCATGCTGGAAAAGAGCACTCAGAAGATTAAAAAGGTCTTTCTTGGCTTCTTCTACCTTTCTTTGATAGCTTTGCATAGAAAAATGTAGCTATACCTGAAGAGGATTAGCCTGCTATGTATCTGTATGGGTTATTATTCTATCACTCTATCTAGAGAATTGCATGCCAGCAGTTTACTGAATTCTTCTGTCGGGCAGTTGTGACAGTGTTAAAAAGTAGGTCATTTGAATGCATTGCTGATAACAGTAATGGATTCACACATCAGCTGGCTGCTCCATACACATGTAACCCCTGCCCAATGTCACCTCCAGAGTGGTTCAGTCCCACACAGTGGAGTGTGCCATTTTGCTAATGCACATATGCATACTTTGCATTTCAAACTAAGGAGAGCAGAGAGCTTAGAAAATGCTAGTAATAGCTCTTCCCTACAAAAAATTCTCAGACCTGGGGTCTGTCAGTAGCCATTCGGGAAGGCTGCATGGCTGGGATATAGGAAGTGGTATCAGGATTAGAACTTGCTTAAAAAGTTAAATGTTGCAGGGAGGCTCTTTAAAATAAATAAATAAAAATATAACCCCTCCCTCTTGCTATCTTTCTGGAGTACACACACCAGAGGATACATGTTCAATAATGTCTGTGGGCTGCTCAGTCCCTGCAGCATCCTTTGGAGCATCCTTTCTGCTTCCCCAGCTGTGCTGCAGGGTGTGCTGGTGAAGTGGGTTGTGTGGCTGACACTGACCCAGCTCCAGGGTCGGTGGGCTGAAGTGACTGGGATGCTCAGTGCCTAAGGGTGCAGACTCTGTAATCAACAGCTCTGCATCGCTTTGCATGAGCAGTTGTTTCTTCCTACTTTCAGGATAGCTTGAAACTAACTTCTGAAGGTTGAAATCTTAAATACTATACATACTTCCTTCTGCTGTCCCCCGAATGGCCTAAAGCGATGGTAATAACCAAGAGCAGCCAGGAGCCGTGGGTTACATTTGTATGTCCTACAGTAGCTGTAGTTGAGGCACAGGAAGCAGCAATAAGCCTCTGCCCTGCCCAGGCCAGCTCCTCAACAAGCAGCATTGAGTTAGAGAGAGCAACTGCAAATGTAGTTATGCTAGCAGACCAGAAAGGCAGTGGCAGAGCTTAGGCTAAGGAATTAGCATCATCATTTGGCTGCTGCATGCAGAACAAGAGGTGTGACCACAGGCTGAGACATTTCTAGCCACTGTAACCATCCTCTGGTGAAACACGCTTTAGTTCCCATGGAGAGGATAGTTCACTTGTGAAGCAAAATCCATAACCTCTACTTGATCTCACCTATGAGAACCACAGTAATTTTGTACTTGCTCTCCAAAATGAAACTAACTATGGAAACATTGCAGAAATCATTTGCTTTTAAACTAGAAGAAGCAAAACAAAGCAAACCCAAGTCTAATCTCTTCTTAGAACCCACTTGTTCATGTAAAACACAAGGGCTGGGGTAGGTGTACTTTGAAGTGCAAGTTAAGAAAGCCCAAGAGGTGAGCTAAAAACCTGCCAAAATATGGTAGAGGTGCAAAACACAGAGTTAACTATTTGCTAATTGACTGTGCCAGGAAAGGAAGAGAGCGTTACTCAGGCTGTAGAGTGTGCCTTTCAGCAGTAGCGCTGGACAGTACAAAGTCTTGCTTAATAGGTAAAAGTAGCCTGGTTAAGGTCACACACAGCCTTTGCCTTCCCCCTTGGTTCTGCTACGATCAAGAATCATGTGTGTTTCTTAACTACTTAAAAATATTTTATTGTTGGATTCGCTTTTCTTGTATAAAGATTCAGGAATTGCTGATGAGACCAAAACCTGCAGCTTTAGAGAGAATGTATCTGAAGAGTCAGCAGCGATATGCTACCGCAGGCTGTTTCTGTGCGTGCCTGTGGTAGGAGGTTAGCTTTTCTAGCGCAGCATAACGCAGCAAGTTGATGGAAAGCTGAGTGTGATGCAGGCTTGGCTAATTGGAGCACTCCTGGGAGGATATGAATTGCACAGTTTCCATAATGAGTGGAGAGAAAAGATAGTTTACATCCCCTAATGTAACAGCGTCAGGACAAGATTAATAGCAGAACCACAGCAGCGGTGTCTATCAGACACTTCATTATTAAAGTGACTGAGTTTCACTAATGGTATTTTGCTGGTGATGGGTGCTGTGAGTCAGTAGGCAAAATCCCTTCCCTGAGTCTCCCCCAACTTTCTTATCACCAAAGTCCAAGCTTATAATGGACACATGAGCACAGAGATTTTTCTGTTATGAGATGCAATTAAATTGTGGTTCAGCTTCCAAACTACACTGGAAATGGGGTCATCTGAATTCACGACTGCCCATGGATCTTTTTATTCTGCTGTTGCTTTATACAGGGTCATCTCAGGAAAGTTAATGAAGAGTCATTAATTTGAGGTTAGGGAGATGAACTGGATTTGTGTAAATGTGCCATTTTCCTTTGTGTTTTGAGTACACTATACACTCTGGCCAGGTTCTCAGTGATACTAAGCTGTATCTCAGCCTAGAGAATGCTTGTGCATACAACTCGGGCATCATGAATTTGGCAGTCACCTTTGTTGGCAGTTATTACTCTGGAATGGGACGGCAGGGAGTGTTACAAATCAGCATGTGTGCACCAGGCTAAACTGGGAGGCCTTTGCTCTGAGAAGAGTTGTAGGGTTAGAAACCAAAAGAGGTCATTTTGCCATCATTTCAGATATTTATTAGAATACAAGCTGTGGTGGTGTTTACAACCAGAGAGGGAAAAGACCTTTGAGTCCCTGCTGCTCTAGGTAAAATGTATGCCTTTTTGCTGCTGGTTTTGGCAAAAATTACAATCAGCAATTTCTTATGATCTGTGCTGGCAAAAAGGCTGTGCATTTTTCAGATACCCTGTTTGCAGGAGATGCCTTTTTCACACAGATACTACTTGGGTTAACACTAGATAAGTGTCTCTAATCCCAGTGCATGATAGGTAAAACCTAATCACATACTGGTGAAGTGAAAGTTTTAGTGCAAATTTAGATCATTTTTGTCTGTAAATCTGTATCCCCTTCCTGGACAGACTTGTGTGTCTGTTGGCACATGCACCCTCAGCTCTTGCAAGACATGGTGCCAACCGCCCAGATTTAAGACCCTCATTGGTGCCAGAACTCTACCATTTCCAGTGTTTGGTATGGTGATAGCTCTGATAAACTTGGAGGCCCCATTTTGCTCTGTTCTGTCCTGCTGTAGAGGCTTGATGTGCTCCAATCTTGGCTTGGAATGGAGCAGAAGGTGAATCTAAAGTGCAGTAACTGTTTCTGAACAAATCCCTGTAAATACTCTGTCATTACTCAGAGAGAGTGAAATGGCAGTTCTATGTTCTGTCCAGTAACTGAGTGGGGAAACTTTTGAAGCCAAAATTACAAAATGTCCTGAGTCTGCCGTGAACAATGTACATGCAGTTGTCTGAAGATTTTTTTTCTCTGCAGTTACCACGATCACACACCTATGGAGCAAAGAAACTGAGAGTCTGGGGGTGCTCTGGGCATGCAGACCTCTTTCCTTGTGGCAGTCCATGTGCACATCCAAAGATGGTCACTTAACCACCTGCCTGGCCTGTTCTCTGAGCTTATTTGTTTCTTACTGCGATTGCCCGGGTCATCTTAGAGTGCTTGTAAACAGAGCACATTTCCTTCTCTCTCTCTCTTTTTTTTTTTTTTTAAATGGAGTTAACCACAACTCAATATTTGTATCATTCAAGCTCAATTAAAAGCACACAAAAAAGTTCATGAATAGTCTGCTTCTAATGAAGAGGCATACTTTCATAACAGCCGATGTTCAAAGATACTTTTAACAACGAGACCGAAGGATTTACGATCTAAGTATTTTAGTCATTAGAAAATTGGAATTGTTTCTTTGGAGAAAACAAACAGGCTTTGGGCTCTTCCTAAGAGCAGTATGAACTCAGCGGCTGGCAGCTAGTTAGCCCCCCTGCAGTATGAATTAATGATAAAACTGCTTTCGTTCAGAAGGGAATTTTATTGGGCAGGATGCCGGGTACCAACACAATGAGGTCTCCAGGCGCCCCTCCCTCTAGGGGTCTTCAATTACACTTCGTAATGAGCACTGTTTCATTAGTGAGGAAAGCAAAAGTCGGCACTAATTAAAATTAAATTAGGACACACTCAAGTTGTGTCACACAGTGTGCTGAGATATTAATAAAAAAGAAGCTGCCTTGAACAAGCATGGACCAAAGGGTCAAGTGATAACAATTAAAATATTGGATATGATGTCAATGCTGAATTTTTAACACTCCAGTTTTGGCTTTGCGTATGGAAAGACGATGTCTGGACTGGTTTCTGTAAGTTGGAAGAGGCATTGCATCTACATCTGTCAACATAATGTCTGACAGAACATTTTCCTAAAGCTTGCATACTTGCCAGACTATTTCACAAGAACACATGCATGTGCACATGTGCCTGCAACCTGGTGTTCATGCATGCTGTTGAGCTGACGTGTGAAAATAAGATGTACATGTCACGTGAAAACCCTGCATAAACTCCTGCTGACATGCAAAAGGTGTCTTGCTTGAGCACTCATGTAGAGAAGCAGTGCATCTGCACTGTTACATATGTATACCTTGAGATTAGCATATATTTTTTGATGTATATATTTCACAGGAAGGTGGTATCTTCTAGGAACAACTGAGTTCCAGTCCCAGCTCTTCGCTGCCTTCCTGGGAGCACTACTACTTCATTCACCTTAATACTTGTGCGGTGCTCTTGATAGTGATTCTCAGACGTTTTGTAGATGAGCTGCCCTTAGGTTTAGAGCATTGCCGAGCTTCCTTGCTGGTTCACTTTTTAAATTATCCAGCTTTTACTACTTTTGCCGTGGTCTGCCTCAGTGCCTTCTGCTGTTGCTCCTTGTCACTGGTTGTGTAGCGTGCTGCCAGGAGCGTAGTGGAGGCACCCACGCTGGTCTTGCTCAGAGCCAGCACAGGTCTGGCAGAGCACAGTCACCCCAGCTCCAGTTCTCCAGCTGCATCGGTCCAAGCCTGTAGCTAATTGTTCAGGCTAGTTGTTGTAAGCATTTTTGAGGAAAACTTACTGCCCAATTTAACTGTGGTGTTTAATTAAGTTGGTTCCAAAGGCATTTGCCAAAATATTAAAATATATTTGACCTTCAAAATTGATTAAATAGACATGATGTTCAGCGAGGCAAATTACAGTGAACATCTGTACATTTTGTGTTTAAATATACACACGTGGAGCTTGCTGGGCTGGTGAATGGATATGGAATATTCAGCACATACAGATTGTAATCTGGAAAAGAATTTGTTCTTCTCAGTGAATATATTCTTGCACATTAGTAAAATTGTGGCCAAGGCACTTCATGCAGCGTGCATCTGTTTGCCTGTGTAATAATTCTTAATGCTTGCTATGGTACAGCAGTAGATCGTGCATGAGACTTGCGTGGAAAACTGAGCAGAAATAGCATCCTGGTGTTACATAAGAATCCTTGGAGGTTCAGGCACCCAACCACCAGCCCACCCAAATGCCCACATCTGTATAAATGTATTTCAAAGAACCAAGTAGGCCTCATCACTGGAACATGTGTCTTCCTTTGCCGAAGTCCTCTTTCCCAAGTGTTAAGACAGTCGGTTCCTTTAAGCTTGCTGCTTGCTTAAATACTTGCTGCCCTTTCTGGGTGTTTCCTATTGTGGTAACTACAAAGCAAGCTCTCCATCCTGTGAGACTGCCCCCGTTTACCCGAGGTAAAACTGGCAAATATTTAAGGCACAGCACTGAAAGCTGACTGCTTACATTTCCTTAATATGTATTTACAAGACAGATCATGAAGCCTGTAAATATGTGTTATAATAAAAACATCCCTAATGTGTAACTGAATGCTCTGCCATAACCATTCCACATGGGCTGTTACTCGCTGAGGGCAATAACCTGCGTTGCAATAATTTCCTAATGTCTGGCTTAACAAAGACCCTGACTTCACTAGGTCATTTATTTACAATTCTATAAATGCTTTACCTTTTTAGTGCAGTCAAAACATGCATTTGCGGATCTTGTGGGGATTTTGTTTCTTTTCTAGTTGTATTTGATTATAATGACATACATTTATACTGTGTTTTCCATCCAGGAGGTAGAGATATAGCTCAATAAAATGCGTGTGACTTCACCGACACAGAAGTCACTCAGAGGTGGAGCACAGCATCTGCCGAATACTGCACACAGACCAGTTTAAAGACTTTTAAGAGATGCTTTTTAAAATCCCATGTCCTCCCCAGAAAATCTGAGCTAACAATCCAGAGTTGTTGAAAGTGAGTGTTAAATCTGCTAAGCAGAGCATTGATCACCTAGGGAAAGACGCAAAAGGAAAAAGGAATCAAACAGATCACCAGAAAGCATTCCTTAGCACCTTAGCTTTCCTAGATGCCTCCAGTCATATGATTAGCTTTGAGGCGAGACAGTCTGTGAGGCTAATGGTTTTGCTCAGCGCTTCAAATTATTATTTAGCTCTTTTTAAAATTTTCAAGTACCATCCCCAGTGCTACTCTGCCAGAGTCCCAGGCTGCAGACAACGAGCATTATAAATGAAGATCCACAATCCTAAGCTAAAGTACTTAGCAGTAAGAGGCTACAGAGACCTTAGTGTGGTTGGTCACCTTAAGGAAGTGAACTTGGAAGGTGTCAGACATCCCAGAATCTGTGGAGAGACCAGGCTGGTATTGGCAATCTCGGGAGATACCCCGCAGAGAGGAGCCCAGCAGTCCCACGCAGATTCATCCCGTGAAGATGGCAGCACATGGCTGAGATGGGCTGCTCGTGTTACTTGCAGCATGCAAAGGATAGCTGAGATTTCAGTCTCTAGAGCCAACAGTCTGGCACTAAAGCTATAAAAAAATAAAAGCGTGGGAAATAAAAAGAGAGCGCTCCTCCCAAATACATTTCTAGTCGGTGTTACTCCTCGTCCTATTAATCTGCACTCAGGAAAGGTACAAGCAGGCTCACTGTGGATGAGTAAGTAGACAGTACACCAACATGCACACACAACACTATTATACTGGCATGCCTTGTACAGGCATTTTCTTGCTAGTTCCTCTTGCGTTTCACTTAACTTGCTGGGGATTGCAAAGGAACACGCTTCTGTGTTTGCTTTTATTGAATTACTGGATGATACATATCTTTGCTCTGTTACCTAAGACTGGCTGATCCCATTCAGGAGCAGAGCCGTTTCTTTTTGTGGTACAGAGGTACTTGCTTTTGCCTGCTGCAGCCCTTTCTTAATGGTGAATGGAGAGTGAGAGTGCGTGTGTGTGCGAGCGAGCTTTACAAATCCCCTTATACACACCCCTTTGGCAACCTCTTTTATGAAATTTTTATTAGTATGTTCAGCTATGTGCATGTCCTCAGGAATAACAAACAGCACAGAGAGAATATATAGCCACTCAAATGGTCCAGGGGCTTCAGAAGGGAGGTGAACAATGCTACTTTAAATATTGCAGGATGGTTTACAACCCTGAGGGAGGAGGTGTGGGGGAGGAGAGGGGAAGAGCAGATGGGCACAGTGTCCATTTAAGGTGGTCTGGCACAATTACTGGTCAGCAACGGTGTGATTTATATTTGGAGGCTCCTTCCAGCCCCTGTTTCTCTCCTGAGTTTGCATACATGTCTGTCTCCAAAAATGTTACCTTGGATTTCAGGGGGTTCTCCAGCTAAGCTGTGCCATAGTGAGTAAATTTAAAGATTGACAGAACATTTCAGTGATCATTTTCTTTTGACCAGATGGATGCCTGACATGGCTGACATGCCCTGTGTTAGAGGGCTGACATGGCAGGTAATGCTGTCTGCGTCAGCCACAGTAAGCCAGTCTCAAATCACAAGGAGATGTATGCCTGTTGCGGGGCTCTGCTGAGCTCAAAACCTCTGGTAGGACCTGAAAAACATTCAGAAACTCCACTGGCCGTGATCCCAGACACAAGACTGGCTTCAGGCTGTGCAACACGGGGAATCAAAAAACTGTGTTATTCCAGGCTTTTGGCTCCAGGAACTTTGGAACTGCAGAAGATCCTTGCATTGATTGAAGGCCTAGGTGTTAGAGTAATCCTTAGCAAAGAGCCTCATACTGCAACGTTCTTAGGATGTGCGATTTCCACCCTGGTCAGTGGGAATTGAGGGTGCTCTTGCATCAGGGTTGGAGCTGGGGAGGTTATGCCGATTCTTGGCTCAGAAAAGAAACAGACTGTGCTGTTTGTATATCCTCAAATCATGTTCGTGTGTTCTTTGCGCCTTTTTGAGTGCCGGAGTTCTGTGGCTGGTGGGCACAGAGCTGTTTTAGTTTCTTTGGGAGAGAAGGGACCTGGTATCTACTGCAGTGTAGGTATCTGTCTACAATTAGGGCCTGGTTTATCTGCTAGTTAAATTGCACTGAATAGGACTGTATTTATGTTTGCCAATTCTCCTCCCCAAGTGACCCATTAAATCACGTTAATCCCTCCACTCCAGTCTGTTCTTCTACTAAAATCCATGTCTTCCTGTAACTTGCTTCTCATAATCACCCCATATGCCCGTGCTCCCATCTGAGGTGGAGGACATTTAGCCTGGTGGTCAGCAAATGAAGTTTATAGTCTAGCAACTGTTAGGTCTTCTTGGTTTCAGTTTTCACTCACTGTGTGATCCCCTGAGAGGCCTCTGACTTTTTGCCTCAGTTTCTCCATCTGCAAAATTGTTTATCACATTGCAAAGCTTAATGCGGCAAGGTCATTGAGGGACCTGATACATAAAGGCTAAGGAAGAGCATTTATACTCACATGAACCTTGATAGTGATAACAAAATTAGCTTCATTCCCCTGGTTTACTACCAACAGTGGTATCAGACTCCATAATAAACTAAAACTGCCTGTGTAAGAGTTCTGGTTGATCTGTTTGCACTAGCATTATTCTGTTAATTATCATGGCAGCATGGTGCAATATCACATAAGAGCATTAGAGGTGAACTGTTTACTTAACTTCAGGGTCTTCAGGCATGTGTTTTGTATATGGAGAGACAGGCAATGATCCTTTAATGCCATACAGAAGGACCAGTATTTGTATTTCCTTAAGTGTGAGATGATAATACACTATCAAGTATTCAGCTCTTCACGATGCTACAAGAATAATACGAAAGGAACATGATATCATGCTGAACAGAGACTGTGAACTCTTTGGGGCAGGAACCATCACTTTTTGTAATGTACACAGTGTCTCTAGTGTGATAAGCAGTGCGTCCCTGAGATTATTAAGCATTCCGTCAGAAGAATGTCATTATTGTCACAACAGACTTGCCTGTGTGATGAGACTTGCAAAGAACAGTCTGATATTTTAGGGATATACATGCAAAATATTCAACGGTTGGCTGTCTGCTCCTTGGAAACCCAATTTTGTCCTTATATGTTGACTTGCTTCAGCTGTTCTGGGGTCCAGAGGCCTGTGACAGAAGGGCTGTATGACAACCTTATTCGGTTTTATGATGTCTGGAGTGTACAGACACGATTAATCCAATGGAGCTTAAGGATATGGCCAGGCATGTACACTATCCAGCCACTAGAGTAGTCAAAATGGGTGTGACCCAACAGGAGGCTGGAAAACTGCCTGACACACTTGGCAAGTGATGTAATGCTCCATTCTCAGGAGGAAATTCTTTATTGAACCCCTCTAGCAATGAACTTTTGGCCTGAAGCTGGAGTTTGGATTGCACAAACTCAATAAATGTGTAATTATAAATACCAGAGACACACCAAGCCCCCCCCTCCCCCTACAAGTAGGACCTGTTTCAGAAGTTGGGAAGGAGCAAACATCTAGGCAGTGAACCCATTGCAGGAGCCAGCTGCTCTGAAGGAGAGCAGCCTCTGCTCAGGGTGTGGGCCCTGCAGGAGATGGCTCCTGCCCAAGAAAGTGTCATCGGTCATCCTGGGCATTGTGGCAGCCAATCAAGCCAGCAAAGCCATCAAACTTTCAGCCTCCTCCTCAGGTCTTGCTGCTTTGAATTGGCTGCTTGACAAGTGTTTGGTAATTCTGCTTTTACCTGAAGTCATTACCTAATTTAGAGTTTGTTTGCAGCTTTGCCATTTAGGAGCCAGAGCTGGATGGGAAGCCCACGGCTATTGGGCTTTCTCTGATGTGGGAGATGGTATCATGCAGAGGGGGAGAATCTTAACTTTCATAAAACATCAGTCTCCAATTTTTTTTTTCTTCCTCTCTTCTTAAATTAGAGTGACTACAATGTAATGCAGAGATACCAGAACCACTTTGATGGTAGAAATCTACCTGTAGCAGCTTGAAGCTCAGCACTGGTAGACCTACCCTGCTCCTCTCACTCCAAAGGAAGGATGCAGAGTTTGTGGTCCAATGACACTTCCACACGTGTAATGATACAGTGCTTTGAATGGCAGCAGAAAGCAATGGGAGGGTCACTCAGGCATGAATGTTTACTAGGTGATTTCAGGGCAAACTGTGTTTATGATATCCCAGGCTAAGTGTATATGTGCCCACCAGTTCCAAAACAAACACCCTGATTTTCAGTCTTACGACTTGAACGATCAGTGTTTCACATACATCTGTGCTGAATGGGGTGAGGTTGGGATGGATGAAAATTGTTTACAACTTCATTTCAACTATGACAGTGTGGGGTGGTAGAGGAAGAGTCATCGCTCTTCTTGAGAAATTGGAGATGTTGGTTTTGTGGGGTTAACCAAAACCACGTTAACTGTAGCTCAGCCTGCATGTAAGGCTTCTGCACAAACCTCTGCTAGTTTGCATGATGGTTTGCTGAGCCTTTCATGTACAGGGTGGATCCAGCACTGAAATAAGCAAATGAAAATGCTGTTGAAGGGTTAGGAGTGGAACCAAGAGATGGCATATTCAGTCTTTTCTGTAGGCCAGGAAGACCTGTCCAGCCTGCTCACTGCAATTATTAGATTATGAGAAGAACTCAACATTATTTTGAAGTCTGCTGTACATCTAACTGCAAACATTAGAATTGACTGTCATTAAACAAAATCAGGCAGGGGCAAAAGCCAAAAAAATGTTACTCTTCTGTTAGGTTGGAGAGTGGAAAAAAGAATCCTCATCCTAAAGTGTTCAGAGCAGTCATCCTAAGGCCGTGATGCACTGTGCAGCACCGCTGTGTTTGGAAAGCATTATGATAAAGTAGGGGATGTGTGCACGAGTGTGTTTGTGGACATGTGCATGCATTTTAGGGTTAGTGAATGGAAATGTTTTCTTTTCATTTCTACCTGAATATGGATTTATCTTCCTCCTTTAATATACCTACCACATGACTGTTTCAAAACTATACAACCTGTGACAGTTATGAAGCACTGTTAGTAATGACTGTCAACCAGGGCACCTTAGTGATGATCTATCTAGGTGTGAGGGACTTTATCATGGCTCTGTAAACTTTCTCACCATGTTTCTTGAAGACCCAAAGGACATTAGAAGAGGTCATGGAATAGTCTGAACATTCCTCCGCAGGACACGGCAGATTATAGTACAGCTACAATGCTTCTTGCTATTACAGCAGGAGCAGCAGCATAGTTCTATCTTGGAGGTTTACTTAGTGTATTCTTCAGATGTATATGTATTAAACAAATGTGACCAAATCATTTGTCACTGCACGTGTGCAGTTTGCTTATTTTGTTAATTCTATATAGGAAAGGGAAGTCAAACATTTTTGTGACCTTTTTAACCATGTTGTTTTATAACCCTCCCAACATTCTTTTCCTTCAAATTCTGTAAAGTGATTCCCTTTGCCAGTCTTTTCCCTTTTTCTCTTTGAAGACTGCTGGTCATATAACCTTCTGTTTCCTTTTGTTCTGCCTGTGGACTTCAATTTGTTTTGGCACTTTCTGCAATTGTGGAACTTGAAATTAAGCTAAGTTTTTTATATATGCTAAATTAGTTGCATTAGTTCAGCATAATATTTGTTTTAGCTGTAATCATAGTACAGTATTATAATATGAAGGTAGATTATAGTTTATTACAGTGTATTACTGCAGTTAGTAAACAATGCTATCCAGTGTAATTGTTATATCAATATGACTGTTTCAAGGATCTACCAATGTTTGTACTAGAAAACTAGATTTCAAGGGTTTATAATTCATCCATTATATATTGCCCGAAGGTGGAACTTAGCATAGTATGTACCAATATTGGGGAAATCCCTGTTCTCTTTGTGCTATCTACTGGTTTGAGGCCTATCATGCTTGGAGGAAGATCTAACCTCCTACAGCTACGGCTGTGGAGGCTTATCTTTATGGGTAGGAATCCGTGCCAATCCCTGCAACTGAAGGTAGATATTTACTCTCTCCAGCTTCTAATAAACATATCTTCCTTTTCTTCCTTGGTTTGCTATCCAATTGACTCGTATTACACTTTCAGAAGAAGGGTGTGATAGAGAAAGCAAGCAGGAAAGGTTTAAGAGAGGAATTTGTTTCCCAGTCAGCAAAGAGATGAGAGTAAGAAATTCCTGGAGGTGAAGTCCCAGTCCCAAACTGCTAGCTGCTCCCTAACAGTTAATGTTTATTCCTTATTTTCACAGGGAGGGAGGTATGATGCACTAGAATTAGTCATGCTCCTATCTCCCTAACCCTAGGGTGTGTTCTGGGGAGCCTTCTCCTGCTTTAACCCCAGGGAACCTAAATGGTGTGTCTGTAGGAGATTTTTTAGTTTTCTTTTGAAATATTGTCCCCTAGCAGACTATCTTTCTCTCCTTCTCCTTGGAGCCTGTTCTCATTTTAGTTAAGGATGAGGCTAGCTATATCAACATCAATGTTTGCCCCTTGATAAGGGACCCCAAATCCACTGTTCCCTTCTTGATGCCTGTCAGCATCATGATATCAGATGCAGGTTTGGGGTATTTGAGTATGGATGCATACATATATTTGTTTCTTACTGATGAAATGCTTACAAAGAACCAGATGCAAACGTGAGAATAGATGGTGAGTCATAGAAGACATGAGTGAGCAACGAGACTCCTGATGCAAGGTGCTGATGTTGGTGTTGCGAATGCCCTGATCCAGAGGCAGCATGCTGCGCGCACAGAGGAGCTCTGGGCTGGAAGTTCCCGTTGGTCTAGGGAGGTGCTATGTTGGAGTGGCTGCTAAAGGGAGCTATGGTCCATTTGTAGAGAGGCACCAGAGGTGAGGTTGGAGATCCACTGGATCTGTGAGTTAGCAGTGGTATGTCCTGCAAACCTGTTAAGGTAATGATGATGATGATAATAATACTTAGCAAAGTTCAGAGTGGAAGAATTTTAGGGAGATCTGCTATGAATTGCTTACCCTAGCTATGTATTGTGTATGGCTTCATATGCAGGTGTAGGTAAGGCTGAGAGTGCAAATCCCGGCACAAACTCTAGAGCCATACCTTTTCCCCACTCCAAAGAGGAGTGCAACAAGGATGAGATTCCAGAATGGGAGCAAAACGAATGAGCTTTTTGGCCTGCGGTGGACCCTGGAAGAAGCAAGCTTTGCAACTCCTTGCGAGTGTAGGAGTAGTGAGGGCCAGAACGTGTAGGGGTGAGCTGAAACCAGCTCTTCTCAGGTTGATTCAGGGGAATCCTCTCATGACTCTCCTTTCACCCATCCTCCCTTCCCACAGGTTTCATCTGGGAGGGTGAAACACAGCTTTGCAATCAGAACATTGTCAAATCAGTAGTAATTGGAAATTCAATAAATAATCTGCAATAATAGGAACAAGTGCTAGGGGGAGCAGAAGAGCTGCTGGTACGACACCCATCATTTAAACAGTAGGTGTTGCTGGTGGCTTGCTGCAGTGGTTAGTAAAAGTCTTTGAATCTATAAAATGTAGCACTAGATGCATTTAAAAGAGATATGAATGTATTTTAAAACTTCCTGGATGATTGACCGTATCTCCTAGAATTCTACCTAATCAGTTGCACTTAACCTTCAATTATAATAGGCTATGGTCTTGTGTAGCACTGGTCTCTCTGCAGGAAGCAACACAGTGTAATGGATTAACTCAGAGAGTTATTCACTCTCTAGTCTAATGCAGCTGCCTCTTGGGTGAAATACAAAAGTTAGTTAACCAACAAGACTTCACAGCAGAATTTGGGAGGGGCACGAAATGCTGAGATTTTATATCAGCTGCCCCAGTGAAATCTGGAATAATACTGTCAATGAATTGTTTGATTTACACCCACGTACAAAATCCAGCCTTAAAAATGTCTCTAGTAGAAACTACTTCAAAATGTTAGCAATAATTTGGCCAAAAAATGGAGTCTAAGGCAATTTCTGCTGGGAATGCAGTTCACGGATGTATTTAAGCCAGCTGCATACGCTGGCTTGGGTTCACATATATATCTCCGGGTTGCACTCACAGAAGAGAGGACAGTATGCATATAAGCTATATTGCTACACTGAAAAGCATTATGGAACCCAAAAGCAGACAGGACAAAGCTGTCCTATCTCATCCCAACATCATGAGACTTGCATGTACTCACCCAAGAGGCATTCTCCTTTGCTGGTCTGGCTGGTTTTACCACAGTAGGGTTATGATACTAGCAATTTGATTATGGTGCAAGTGGGAGATTATTAAGGATTTAAGTTTCCTGTGGTATAATTTTATGATTCCATGTGCAGAATTACTCTGATACTACTAGAACTGTCTACAGAAAAGATGTTTTAATATAAAAATACTTGGGTTTTCCTCTTCTTTAGGAAAAGTGTTCTACTGCAGTCCATCATTAGTTTGTTGCCTAGGGGCTTGCTGAAGAGCAGTACTAGGTCTCTCCACTTGTCTGGAAGT
Organism: Buteo buteo; assembly: GCF_964188355.1. Taxonomy (NCBI): domain Eukaryota; kingdom Metazoa; phylum Chordata; class Aves; order Accipitriformes; family Accipitridae; genus Buteo; species Buteo buteo. The sequence continues at coordinate 38,090,261 of NC_134181.1, read as the reverse complement.
TAATTCTTCTTCATTCTGCCAAGTGCCTTTTCTTTTCTCTTTCAAACATCTCTCAATACCATTCACCTTATTCTTTTGCCTTCTGTGTGCTAATACCTACCTGTTGCTTCAATAATTGCTACCATGCTGATAGCACTTTGTAGATTTGTCTTCATGTGAGTACGTATTCTGTTGCAAAGGACTCTGCATAGCAGTAGAACATTTATACGTTTAATGGAAGTATAAGATACCTTATGCTAAAAGGACAGTGCCGATCTGAAAGCAAAGCTGCTCCACTCATACATTGAAGCTGGACAAATACAGACCAATGTATAGCAAAAGCAAATGTATAACCCATTAGATAAATCTTTCCTCAATAAAAATTTTAGTCTGGCAAAGTGAAGGCTGAAGGAAATTCTGTAAGTACACCAGGACAGGAGGAAAATGGGAGGTAAATGCCAGGGAGGGAGTACAACCACTTAAACTAAAGGCAACACTGGCACAGGAACAGATGGCTATAATCTAGCCAGTAGTAACTTTAGGCTGGTAATTAGAAGGTTCCTAGCCATCTGAGGAGAAAGATCCTGGGGCAGCTTCCCAGCAAAACGTGATGCTTTTTGCTGGTTATTTATTTATTTATTTATTGCTGTGAGCTGAGTTTAAGACAGAACTCAGTAAGCTGGCACAAGGGGTTATATTATCTGATGTACTGGTTGTGTTTGCACATGTCCTTCCTCCTGTGCCCCTGCAGCTTTCAGTGAGCAGAAGGAGTGGGGGAGAGAATAGCATGTAAGTAAACGTCAGCATCTACGCAGTATGAGTTCATCTGGAGTGTTTTCATCCTTCCCATCCTTGGACTGTGGGAGAGGAAAGAGCCAAGAGCTCTCTCTTGTGTCCTTGTGGCACAAACGATCAGTCCCAGAGCAGTGGTTCCTGGTGTAAAGGCCTGAAGGTACAAGGAGACAGGAAAACTCACCTTGGGGAGTCTGTCCCTCTACAAAGGATTGTGGAGTGGTCCTCCCTAGTGCTGGAGAAGACAGGCCTGGACCAGAATGTCAGATCTAAACAGCTGTAGGCTTTGCAGCCTGTCAACTCCAAATCTGAGGTCTGTAGCATGAGCCTATCTCCAATGACATCTCATTGAATCTGAATCACTTCTCCTGCTGCTAATGTATAACAGGCAGATGCGTATTCTCACACCCACTGCTCACCTGTGATTCTGTTTTTCTCTTTAGTAATTGTGCAAGTCACCTGATAATTCAGCTTAAAGCCCTTACGAGACATTACATAATGTCCTCAGAGAAACCCTGTCTGCTGTAACATTGGATAGATTATTATGTAAAACTTTCTCTCTTTTTCTCAGTTGTTTGTTTTTGGATGGGGAGTCAGGCTGGATTTCCACTTGGCTGAATCTAAAAGGTTTCAGGTTTACACTGGATTGCTCCACTATTTTATTAATCTCTGGAGACTGCGCTGGAACTGGCCTTAGCATCACAAGTGAAATGAGTTTGGCAGGGCTCTCTGGAGCCTAGGCAGCACACCTGGCCGTGATCTGAGGTGCGATTCAGCTCAAGCGGTAACACTTACTCAAGAAAGCCCCCAGTTCTAATGTGATGATTTAATTAGCATCGCTGGACCAGCTCCATGGGATAAAACCTTCCCCCAGTACTCCCTCAGGACTGCAGGGCTTTCTGTATGCACAAGTAATGCTGAAAGGATCATGCATTGCTTGCAAACATGGGCAGGAAAGCTGTGGGCAGGCCTCTGTTGAGCAGGATGTGTACAAAGAGGCAGATCCCAGCTTCTGCTGAAACCTCTGCCTGTGGCTTCTCTTCCTTGGGTGGCTGTTGAAGGCTTGAGCAGAAGGGCTGGCTCGCTCACTCTTCCCTTTTTTGCTCAAGACCCCGAGGCCCTGCCTGTTCTAACGAATGGCCCGTGGGTGACATCGAGCTCCCGTAGAGGTCTGAAGGAAGGCTAGATAGACGTTAACAACCAGAGCAGTGAGACAGCCAGCCGTCCCTCAGCATCCTGCTTCTGTCTGTGTCTTGAAAAATCTCCATCCCCAGCTGCTAGGGTGGAGGGGAGCAAGCAGACCTCAACTAGCAGTTTCCCCCCTCTGAAGCAGTAGCAGATGAGTGACCAGGCATTAACACCCATTGTCGCCACCACATCATTGCGCGAGTGCTGGAGGAGCTGATTCATTTCTGCAGGTCTTCAGCCTTCGTCTGCATTCTTGCACCAGCGTCCAGTCCACCGTCCTGCCTGGCATCCAGTGTAGCATAGTTCATCATCTGCCTCAGCGGAGAGACCAGGAGCTTGTCAGGGCTGTGGTTTAGGCAGTATTTTGTTAAGGGAGTGGATAGGAGAGCAGGGGTGAGAGCCTTGAGGTGATGTCCTGGGCAGAGGACATGCAGAGGGACTCTGCTCCTTCAGCACTGCTCCCCCCGCCACCCATGGGCTGCCCACACTGGGGAGGGGGATACTCTGCACCAAAGCTCAAGTCAATAGATCTCATCAAGAACTGTTTTCCTTTCTGTCCAGAAGTTCTGAATGGAAATACATTCTCCAAAACACTGCTTTTGGCTGGATATTTCAAAGCAGAATGACAAATTTTGTTTCAGCTCAAAGTGTTCTGTTTGAACTGAGGTTTTGAGAGAACTCTTTCTTCTTGATAACTGAGATTAAAGGAATTCATCAACTGCAGAAGAATTTCAGTTGAGGAATCTATCAAAAACTGCAAAATATTATTTTTTAAAAAATCCCCTGTTGAGAGGGAGAAAAATCCCAATGATTTCTAATACCTATGTTTTTTAAAGGGAAATTTTTCTATTCAGAAAAATATCAAACACCTCTATCAAAACTGTGTGTCCTTCTGCTTGTTCACTTCTCTCTTTTTTTTTTTTTCCCTTATTTGGGACATCCTGTAACAACTGAGAATCCAGAAAGTCTTTTTTTCCCCAAAGGTTTGCAAACCTCCTTGATGAACAAGCTTCAGGCTTGTCATGAAACCTGAACCCCAGGAAGGTTTCCTGGCTTCAGCTTTCAGTCTGATGTTGCACATGGCTTTGGCTCAGAGGATTCTTTAGTATTGGAGCAGGGATGGGAAATCCACTTGTGCAGAGGAAAAAAAGATGGAAAGTGTATGGGCTGCAGTGTGGAAAATCCAGCTGCAGGGCAGCCTCTCTGTCCCCGCTCCTAAACTCTGGACTGGTGTTACACTGCAGCTCTCACCAGCTTTGGCAGCTGAGCTGGATTGCTGTGGACCACCTTAAATGTTTTCCATGCCAGCTGAGCACAGAAAGCTGCTGAAATGGGTCTCTGCTGTGTAGTGCTGCGCACTCTCTCTTAGCAATGCCCTCATGGTGACTCAGTCCCATTCCCCACTTCTTTTAACCCACAGCAGGTCAAGAGTTTAACAAAGTGACTGGGGCTGGGAGCCAAGTCCCCAGAGTTGCAATCTGCAGCCAGCATGCCAGCATCTGGAAAGCGTTTGTGACCAATAAAAAATGAATGTGCAGACTCCGCCAAAGCAGCAATCATTTGGCATCTCAAGCCCAGATCTTTACAAGATGATTCTTCTGAGGCTTGGAAAGGCTTGCCTTAGTGTTTTCTAATAAAAACAGTTCTGGGCTGGGCCAATAGTCGGGTGAATAGTGCTATGCGTCGCCACATGGGAGACAGCCAGCCGGGAATGGGAAGACATTGCTGGAGTCTAACCTCTCCGGCTGGCTGGGGCTGGATGCCTCATGTCAGTGATGCTCTCGCTCAGGCTAGGGACAGGGCACTGTGGGTGCTACAACAGCCACCATTCAGAGCATGCTCTGACCTTGGGCTGTTTTATCTGGTGCCACAGAACTTCTGGGGAGGGGCGCATGGAGGAGTGGAGGGTAGAGAATGCCCTACTATTAGGGCATGAAGTTCTTGGTCCGTTTGACAACAGCTGCCTTAGACTAACCCCATGGATAAAGCAGTTTCCAGTATTCAGCAGTTCACTTTTCCAGCTGGTGCAGCTTAAATGCGCCAGGCTGTCTCTGCAGGGTACATTGCATTCCCACCTCTTTGTCAGTTCCTAACTGCAAGAGATCAGTGGGATTGTAGGGAGCTGCTCCCAGGCCTTCTCAGGTACAGGTAACAGCATAGGCCCATGTCCAGCCTTGATGGGACCAAAGAGAAGGGGTTTGGTGTATGTATGGGCTTGGTACGTTGGAGTGGTACAAGCCTGCTAGGAGCATTCAAAAAAGGGGAAAAAAACATAACATGCCAATGCTGCCATTGATAGTCCTTGCCAGCAGCTGGCTCATACTGCTGTTGTTGAGCACATTCAAGAGTCCTTCCCATTGCTTCCAAGCTCTGTCCCTGAGGATGCGTTGAACTCGGCACCCTGCTCCTCCTTGCAGTGCTCAGTGGGATGGGTTTGTCCGTATGCATGCTCCTTCCCTCAGCTGGATTCCTTCCTTTCTATTGCTTTATCTCTCTTCTCTGGAGCGACCATGACTGGCAGTCATGTACAAGCTTCTGGGGCTGTTTGGACTCCACCACCACATACCCTGAATTCCACTGTGAGGAAACAAACACAACTGAGTGGAAGCTTAGTAATTGTCTTGCAAGTTGCCAGAATGGTTTTTTTGCTAGAGCTAGATGGATGTTGTTCCTATGGTGTCATCCCTCTGACCGCAAAGTCAGTATAATACCATGGCTAAAGCAGTGCAGCTGGGGTGCAAGAAACCCCACAGCTAAACCCCTAACTCTGGAGATGGTGAAAAGAAACTCATGGCTGTTGTTCCCCTGATTCTGAGCGTGATTTGCAGAGGGACTGCCACCACAGAAGAGGAAGCAGGCATCTAAACTGTGGGATTAGAGCACAGATACAGTCCAGATGCCCCAGCTTCCTGCATTTGATCTTGCCTTTGAGGGGCATCAAAACTGATCGTTGGGAGGATCTTAGGAAGATGAGGAATCCTGTAAGCGAAGGAATTTTACATCATTCGTTTACATTTCAAACTGCAGATATTTGAAGTGAGGCTCTCTGGGACTGCCAGGGCTGTGTGTAACACTGCCATTTTACTAAGTCTGGTTTTGACTTGGCACCATTTGTTCTCACCTCGGTCCTGCTTGCAGTAGGAAAACGAAACAGAGTTAGCCAGTGTCAGCTACTGCATGTCAGTGTGTTTTTTTATATATTCATAAAGGGTAGGTTAGGGTGGCTGACCCAGGGTAGGTAAAACCAGCATCATTTGAAGAGATGTTATTGGTCTGGGTCAACCTACAGTATTGCTAAAATCCCCCCTTGTGTTGCTAGTCTTGGCAGGATTAACAAAACAAAACCAACCCTCACCCCACAACACCTTTTGCTTAGAGTTTGTGTCACACATGCAAAATCCTTCCAAAGGAAACCCTGCCACTTTATTTGCCCTGCTTTAGATTGGGCAAAGTTGGCTTTAAAACTTGAGTGACCCTTGGCCAAAACCAGCCTGCATTCAAATCTTAGAACAAAGACAAGTCCAGATGCATGTTTAGTTTTGCTTTGGGACATTTCTTGGAACTCTAAAGTTATAGTCACTTACTCCTGTAGTCAGTTTAAAATCAGTCTTTGCCATCAGAACCAGATGGCTGGTTCATATCAGCCATATTCTCCAGAAGTGCCAATTCTTTTTCTTTTTTGTTACTTTTCATGCTTTTTTTGGTGAGATGTGCCTTATTAGCCCTAGTAAGAGATTATTTGGAGCTTGCAAAATATGTCTTGTGACTACTCGGCACTTTCCATGCATCCCTAAACACTGCTTCTATTTCCTCTTGATGGAGATGGCCTGGTCTCTTTGCTTCTGTTGTCGACATCCACACAGCAGTTTCCTCATAGCATTAAAAATGTTCCACTTCCTACAGATGCTTAGATATGTTGGACTGGGGTTGCATTAACCCTAGCAGTGCTGCTGCACTGACAGGGCCTGTCGAGCCTCCCAGTGATAAGAAGCTGCTTTGTGAACACCCCAGCTGCCCCTGGGAGGTAGTGGGGTGTTAGGCAGCCAGATCCATAATAAAAGAGCAAGGAGGTATAGGGCTGTGGCATGTCTTGGGCACCTGGGCAGTGCAGCTAGCATTGGTTTGGATGCTGCATCTGTAGGGTGGCAGCTGGAAGGCTGGAGGTGTGGAGACAGATAACAGTCTAGACAGCAGTGGGATGCTGTGTGGTAATACAGAACATATATCTCAGGAGGTAGGTACTGTGCATGCTGGTGAGCAGCAAGCAGATAGTGTGCACACATCACAAGGTGACAGTGATACGTGAATGAGACGGCTTTTCTTGTGATGATCCTGGGGCTGGAATCTTTCACCATTTTGATTTCTGGTGGCTTAAGATCATTAACTCCTTTGCATACAGCAGGCTACTGTCTGAGTGTTTATCCTTAAACATGTTCAGATAAAGGCTGCTGCATTATATCTAAGCATTCACCATAGTTGTTGCGCCATTCTCCTCTTCCCTGCCTCTCTGACAGTGAAGGGTTAAGTCCCACTTTTCCCATGTGCCTGCTGATGAACTGTGAATATGCAGCTAGGACCTGTTTTCACGCATATGTCCCTTTCTATAATCCAATCTTCTTCTCCACTGTGGCACAGACCTGGAGGCTCTTCTGCAGCCTAGTATGGCAGATCTGCTGCCATGGGATAAGAAGCAGTAGGTTGATTTACATAATCACATATGCAAATAAGCCAAATCAAGGTTCTTTCATTCAGCTTTGGTTTTAAGGGGAGTCTGTCCATGGGCTGAGAGCAAAGGGATTTGAAAGGGTGGTTTTCTTCTCTTGAGCTCTTGTGAAACAGAGCACACCCTCAGCAAAGTACTGCTGTTACCAGACATGTACAGCCCAATGGGCATAAATGATTAATTGTGCAAAAACACCTGATAACCTATCCCATGCAAATGCACCCTTACCCTCTAGGCCTACATCATCTGTTCCCTCTACTAGAAGTGTGGACTGCATCCTTATGCAGGAAATGAAAGAAACTCCATCTCCGAGGAACAAAGGGAATTCATCTCTTCATCTGGTGGAACATTTAAAAGATGTTAAGAGCAGCAACAGCCTCACACCTGTGGCATACCAGATGAGCGCTGGTGGAGACACGTGGGGAGGTCATTTCAATGTGTGCCCTTAAAAAGGCTACAGAGAATAAATCAGAGCGCGGCAGTGTCTGTCAGCACTCAGAACGAGGACTCCAAGCCTTTGTGCTTCTACTTGGTTCAGTTTCTCTTAGTCCTGTGTATTACCTCCATCCTGCATGGATGCTGGCCAGCCTGGTGTGGGCTTCAGGAAAGCTCTCAAAGTACCAGAAGAGAACGGTGTGAGCCATCCATTACACATTCATTGATTAGTTCAGTGATCTTGTTTCCAGCACTGACCCTTGTAGGGGTTCCCAAGGAAAACTCCAAAATTAATAAGGGTAACGAGGTACCTGTGAAGGCAGTACCTGTTCTTGACTTGTGAGGATAGGACAGGTACCAGCAGCATCGCACATTTTAACCTGGCTGATGGAGTGCTCTAAAGAGCTAATGAACGAATGATCAGAAGATGCTATCTTTAATCAAATTTCTTTAATCCTTTAAAAAAGCCCCACAAAATTAGTAAGCTCTTCAGCTCTCTCTTGCAACAGTGGGACAAATTGGATGTGTTAATTAAACATTGAATAAAAAATAATGACCTTTTGTCAATTTGAAGTGCTTTGCCTTTAGAATTCCACTGACTTTAAGGGAATGTGTATCTTGCTGTGCTGTTCTGCCTGAGTGATCAACTCTTGCTTGAACATACATGGAACTTTACAATTTGCTTTAAAGCCCTAGATGAGGGGAAAAAAACCCACAAATGCAAGAGATAGAGTAGCTGGGTGCTGTTGACTCTTTTGTCCATTACAAATTCTGATGGCATGAAGCATAACAGTGGGCATTCAGAGGTAGGTAAAGCTGTGTCTTTAGCTTTAGGTAGTCTCCTTAGTGAGGGAAAAATATTTTGATCTAAGTCTGCTAAGCAGCTTTGTCATCGTGGAGTTTACAGCTGCAGACTGGGCTGCTCTAGTGGTGCAGTGCAATGGCCCTTGTCATACCCTGCTACCCAGAGGTTGGCAGAGCTCTGTAAATAGCTACTGCCACATCCACTATGACAAGGGCAGGCAGAGGGAAAGAAAAAATGCCAAATGGGTTGCTTTGGTGGTGTTGGGAGATTCCCTCTGACATCTAGTTAAGTCACCTCTGCAGTCTCTTTACCCCTGGAGCAACACAAAGTTGCCATAGACAGGATCAGAGCTGGCTGGTTAGGAGTGTGTAAGCTGTTCCTGCCTGACTCTGACTTCCTTGCACACTCTATTGCACCCAGCAGGTCTCTCAGTCCTTCTAAATCAGTATCTACACTAGAGGACTAACAGCATCATCTACACTAGGAGGACATCTCAGAAGACCAAAGAACCAAAGACCTTGTGGTTCTTCTAAGAATTAGCTAGTACTGAAGAGAAGTACATCTCTGCATTCCTGAGAACACTGTTGACAGAGATGGTAATGAAGCTGTGTCCATCTTTTGCAACTGTAATGCTCATACAGCAACAGTGTTGAGGGTATCATCTGTTCTGAGGCTTATTCCCAAAATGAAGCTGAGCACAGTGTTACTGCTGGGAAACAGTGCTACTGGTAGCACTTGATCTGAGTTCAGACTCTGATGCCCAAGAGATAGGTCCTTGCTATTGAGATGTGTTGAATTTGTATAGCATTTTACAGCACCAGTGCACACTGGGTAGAACTAGTTAAGTCAGGCAGTGCTCTGCTTGAATTGGTGCATCACATACAAGAAACTAGTACAGTCTCTTCTTGACTACATGTGGATAAACTCAGGTGGTAGCTACTGCCACCACTGCCTTTCTTCAGCAAGCCTGTTAGCAGCTGAGGCTGGAAGAGTAGGGGATTAAGGGAGGACTGGTGGCTTTTTTCCCTTGAAAGGTGAGCTTTTGAAAACTAAGCTGAGTTTGCGTGTCAGGCAGAAACTGGGTGTGCCTGACACAGCCTCTCCTGTGGTCTCATGGAGAGTCTGGGTCTGGAAGGCTGGGGCTGCAGCAGCTTTTAAAAGTGCTCATCCATGTAATTTGATTCTGTGTTTTGCTTCTACAGTCAGTAAGGATGTCTTTGCCATCTCTTGATCCTTATCCCAATGATAAGCCTGACCTGGACTGCAGGTGTCATGCAGCATCCAGTTTCTCTTTCTGGCCCAATCCACGTTGGGTGGGATGGGAGGCACACTGACCAGCTCTGCTTTTACATGCAGAAGTATTTGCCATAGCAGAGAATCTTGCAAGTGTGAGTGTGTGTATTTATAGGGAGGCAGATGTAAACCACATTTGTCCTGTGTTTCTGGCAAAGAGAGAGCGTGAAATATTTGTGACCCGAGTCATTGGCTTTCCTGCCATTTGTATAAAAATTTCCAGATGTGATTGTTGATGCCTCACCTGGGACCAATTAAAGAAAGAAGGAATATCCAGAACCAACTGTGTTCATGTGGATACTTGACTTGTTTGTGCGTGTGCGTGCGTGTGCGCATCTCTGTTGCAATGTGTGTGTTTTAAAGTAAAGCAGAATTTCAGTTCAAAGAACTTGTGTTCTCTCCTTCCAGGGCCTTCCTTTTGTCTATATTATCCTTTCCTCCTCAGATTGTCCCTGTCCCACAAACCAGGATCAATTTGGATTTCTTAAACACTTTCTCTCCCCATACTCATCCTTACATCTTTTCTGTTATACCTCCCAATAGCTGTTTGTGGCTCACCTTGATCACAGTGCTCTTCCATGCAGGTACGGCAAGTTTCCTGGAGAAGGTGGTTCCTGAATGCTAGAAAGACAGTGCGAAATCTCTAGTAACACAACAGCAACTAACAAAAATAGGATCTAGCACAATGTTTGGACTGCTCACCACCAAACGACCCCTGTTCTCTAGTCTGTCTCCTGCCCTTGTTTTTCTCACCTATTACTTCAGCTGACAGTCTGCTGGGTCTGTATTAGACTGTGCCTGGAGATTAAACTCCTGGCTCTCCCAGGCTGTGTCCACAAAAACTTTCTCCTGATCACCCATTTTGTCTTCATTTTCTTCACTCTGCTAATGATTGGAAACTTCTATCCCTCTTGCTTCTTTTCTGTTGAGTTCCTCTGTACGTTTTGTGTCCCTCCCCATAGTCCTCCCTGAGTGTATTTACCAAGCTACCTCCCTGCCTTAGTCATACTCTGCTGGAAAGCAAATCAGAAGTCATCCAATCTTCTTCCCTTCTTTTATTGTTGTTTTTGCAAGGGGAGTTCAAACAAACAAACACACCCCCCCCCCCCCCCCCAACATCTGGTGCCTTTCAGGAGCCTTAAACTCATGGCCAGAATGAGCATGTGGAAGGAAGGACAGGATGGGAATCCAGCTAGCTTGCAAAAACTAGGCATGGACCCAAAGACACAGACTTATTCTAATTTAAAGTAACCAAGAACAAAATTTGTACTTTTCTGCTTATCAGTCATCCCCTTTAGCCATGATCAAAACCATTTTCTGTACTTCCCTCCATGCCTGCTGGTGTCACCCACTTTGCTGTGTGGGCACAAGGCCTTCCCTGTGCAAGCATTTATTCTAAAAGGGGAAGAATGCAGGGTCCCGTCTGCAGCAGGATTCATTGGACAAAAGGTCTGGAACCAGAACTGTTGCTGGAGGGGCTGCTGTTCCTGTGTAACTTCAAACCTGGTGTGGCAAGTATCAGATCCAAAGTGAACTTTGCTTTCTTCTGTCTCGTTTTTTAGCATTCCCCAAGTGGATTTGGATATGGTTATGCTTCTTTTCAACACAGAGGATAATTAAAATACAATTGTGAATGCTAGTGTATGTTTTACACAGTCATTTGTTCATTAACAAGACGTTTCTAGGGTAGTTATGTTTTAGCTCTAGACTTTCAGCTATGATTTTATTCCTCTAGCAACAGATATTCATAGCTAGACTAGAATTGACAGTCTTATTAGATGACGTGTCAAAACAAGACTGCAACTCAAGTGTAGATTTGTCTTTTCTGTGTCTGTTAGGGAGAGAGATATACGTGCTCTAACCAGCTGATTATAGTCTTTCTAAAAGGGTTATTTTTGTTTCCATGGAATATAGTGAAGGGAAATTATTCAGGGTACTGTTGTGCCCTGGAAAATGTCTTTAACAGTTAAAATAGTTCTGCTTCATTTTTTATGATTTCAAAAGGGACAAACATTCAGAAAATAGGACATGGCTGTCATTTGCACACTGAAACTTTTAGGTGTCCATATGTATTTGATGTGGTATTGTTCTTGAAGTTCTAGCTGGCATGGGTGTAAACCTCTCAGACTTTGCCTATAGGTTTATGCGGGCACCACCAACCCTTGATACAGACAACTTTCTGCAGCATAGATAGGTGCATTTTAACTCCATTGGGATATGGAGGGTGTCAGGTGCTCCAGCCGCCTAGTATTGAGTCTCTCGCTCTCCTTCTGTGTTGCAAGCAAGAAAATAAATGCAGTGCTATATTACCCTATCTGCTCTGTTTTCTTGCAAACATTCCAGCTGCCCTGGGCTTTATACCACACTGTGCCATGGGGTGTGCTACATACAGCTAGTCCTGGAGGGGAAGAGTAAAGATAAACTGAAGCGGTAAGTTTAGCAACGCATCAACCAGGTTATTTCAGCTTCCTGTATGATGCCAAAATTTCCCTGAGCTGGCCTTTTGATGCTTGGCCTCTTTGTCTTTAACCCTAGGAAGACTAGAGCGGTGGTTTTCACCCTTCCATGTGCTATGAGCCGTAGCCTCTCAAAGGAGGGGGTGGGACAACAGTGCCCAAAGGGCAAGTGTGGGAGGAATGAGGGTGGGCAGCTGGAAGCCAGGGGGATGGGACAGGGCTGCACTTGGTGCAGAGAGCACTGTGATGGCCCCAGGGCAGTGCAGGAAGACCGGGGTTAGAGGGAAGCTGTCTAAAAAAGATCAAATGGAAGATAGAAGTGGATGAAGAAGATTCATGGCTGTATTAGAGCAGGGGAGCAGAGTGCTAATATACTGGTGGCATGATCAGATATCTGGCAGGGTTTGTTTGCAGTGAGGCCAAGCTGAATATTCTGCTGCAGAAATGATTCCTTGCTTTGCAGGGGAATTTCTGCCAAGTCCCTTCCTCTTCTGGCTCCCAGGTCTGGGCGTCTTGCTCAAGTTGTGGGGCTTCCAACCAGTTTCCTGGCCACTGCAGACTGAGGTGGTGCCAGTACTTCTAAAAACAGCCTGTGCTCTCTCCTTCTCCTCCTCTTCACTTTGGTGAATTCCTGCCTCCTCCCTTTCAAGCAATGCTTATTCAGCTTTCCTTGCTAGATTCTCATCCACTCTGGAGTATACTGAGCCCTGACCTGAGGAGTGGCGTAGGTAATGCAGGAGGGGCAATTTTAGGAAATATTCAGCCTCCCCTGCTATTATGAGACAGGTCTGACTGCTTTGAGCTGCTTTCTACCTTCAGCACTTGCTTGTTTGTCCCAGCAATGCTTAAATGAACTCTTTTAAAGCTTTGGGGCTTTTTCTCCTATCTGAAGGGAAACTTGTGTGGTTGAGGATCTGGCCCAGTTCCTGTGCACTTTAATCAACACTGGGCTGTGCTTTAAACCGTAAGGACTGGGCGGCGAAAACTCCCCCGGTACATAGCACCCGCTGATGGGTGCTGGTACGGAGGGCGTTAGGGAAAGGGAACCTCAGTCATGGCTGCAAGCAGGGAAGGGCTCACGCCCCACTACAGCAGGGCCACGGGCCGCTTCTCCCCCGGCACGAGCAGAGCTCTTGCACTGGTGCAGCGATGGTCGTGGGGGTCCTGCGGGCTGGTGGGAGGAAGGGGGTTCTCCTCATCCTCCCAGGGGCTGGCCGGGCCGTGGGCTGCCGTGTGCCTGACCAGAGGCGGGTGACGGCCGGGAGCTGGGCTGGGGGGCAGGCTGCCGTAGGAGGCAGGGATGGTGCGGCGGGGCTAGCGTGAGCTCTTCCAGCAAGGCAGCGCTCCTGTGGGTCGGGAGGGAGGGAGGGAGGCCTGTGGGTGAGGAGGAGAGGCGGGGGGTGCCTAAGGCGAGCGGCTGTCCGCCTTGTCTTGTATGTCAGAATTGATTAGATTTGGCTGGCGCTAGGGCGAAGGCCTCCACGCTGCGAGGGGTGGGGTCTGGCTGGAGGGGCAGAGCCAGGCCCTCCTCCTTTTATGTGCTGCTGAAAAGTGGCCTTTGTTGTGGGGTTTGCAGGCTTTGTCCCCTCCTGGAAGCAGTGCCCCTTTCTCCGGGCTTCAGCCCCCGAGAGAGGTGAGCAACCCTGTCTTTTTGTGTCAGATCTGAGCTCTGCCTCGCGCCTGTGCTTGGGTGTCGCGCTGACCCCCCGGGTGTTGAAAGAAGCATTTTTCCTGGTGGTTTGGAGTTGTTAATTTGAAACTGTGTTTGGCGAGGATCCAGCAAGGTGTTAAGCTACTTTCAGTCGGGACTTCCCCCCAGGTCCCTCCCCTGTTTCTTCAACCCTTTGTGAAGGGGTTAGAAGAACAACTGGAGATAGAAACTCAAAATCTGCTGTTCCAGGCCTTTCTGCAAACGTGTCCCCCTCAGCCTGAGTGATCTGCAGTCACCGATTTCCCATAGGGGTTTCCATCTTAAGGTTTTGTTGTGATATTATTAATTTTGAGCAACGTAGCAGACTGGGCGTAAGCAGCCCTTGGTTGACTTTACAGACACCTGAGCTCAGGGAAGGATGATTGTCCAGCCCGTACAAACTGCATACCAAAACCTTCCTGTGTCAGAGAGCTGCAAGATGTATACCCCACAAACCAGAGAGCTCAGTGGATGGCAAGGCAAAAGGTGGATGTTCCAGGGAGCGATTTTCAGACCATGGGTCCCACAGGTCTTGCGTCTCTACTGTGGGATAGAGTTGGACTGAACACGCAACTGTGTCCAAGGATGGTGCAGTGGTATGGTTGCACTGCTTCCCAGTACTGAAGGCTTGGGGTTGCCCAGCTGTCCTTGTACCACTACAGCCCTCTTGCTGTAAGTCATCTGAGCGACATGTGAACTGCTTTGGGGGGATGTGCCACGGTTTATGTACTTACGCTCCAGTGTATATGCTGCTGTGTGCAGTAGGTGCTTTATTTTCAAAGCTGTGTAGGAGATATGCCCCTTCCGGTCACTCACTGAACATAACCTGCATGGTGGCTAACCGAACACTGGGTCTCAAGGCTGAAGCAGGGAACTGTTCCTAAGGCTCCCCATGCTGGCCATCTGCACTCACCAGGGCAGCACCAGAAGAGCTACTGCGGCCTCTGGAGAGGAGCGAGTAGGTTGCTGTCTTCTTGCCTGTTGCACCTGCAACACATTGGTCCCGATGCGGCACTCTTCAAAGGGTTTTCAAGCATCATTTCAGCTTGTCCAAGGCCAGGTAGCAGAAGGGCAATGAAACCATTTTCAGATGACAACTGGTTTTATGATATTTACTATGTGTTTTCATTGCTTTGGTTAAAATAATTTTCAGAGTACAGTAGCTGGAGCACTGGCTATCTGTCTTTAGGCAACGAATCTTTAATATGACCTGTCCCTCCTGTAGCACCTTTGGGAATCTGGGAATGATGATTGACCTAAAGGTTTCTTCTCTGCAGACTAATGCTCTCGTTGCCCTGGGTGTGCATAAGGGTTTGGCACTGCAGGGGTTAAATAGCTTGAGAAGGGTGGAGGATTCTTCAGCCAAACCCAAACTGATTGCACCTGGTTTGCTCAACCTGTGTGTAAATGACACCATGGTCTTCCCACCCCCACCCCAGCAAATGCCACAGGGGCTGCCAAGGTATACGTGCAGGTAGGGCTGTGCGAGCAGGTGTGGGGCCTGCAGCGGTAGGAGGCTCCTCACCCCAGCCGGGGGAGCAACCGTGCCAGTCATACGCACACAGGAGCCTTGTAAGCTGTAATCGCCATAAGCCACTGAAATGACAGGGAGCCAAAGTAAAAAGTCCCCTTTGTTAAAATTTGCAGCCTCCTGTTAAACATACATGTCGGTTACTGACAGGGTGTAGTGCGTCTGTTCCTCTTGAGCAGGAAAAGTGCAAGTTTTGGTAAGCATGGGTCAGGCAGCCTGCTCAGCCTGTGGGTGGCTCTGACTACTCTGTCTTTGTGCAGTGCATATGGTGCCGAGTTCCCAGCCAGGCTGGTCTATGGCAAGACCCACTCCTGTCTTTGCTCAGCTGTCTCTCTGGGACAGCGCTAGCTGAATGTGTAGAAGAATTGGATGTGAAAAGGTTGCTCATGCATGTAAGTGTTGCTTTGCTGTCCTTGGGCAGGTAATGAAGGGTTTGGGGCCATAGACTTGTGACTCAGAATTTAGTCTTTGGGAATTTAGAGGAATTTAGAGTCTTAGGGAATTGCTAAGGAGGCAATGAATTCCTCATAGGAACCTAGTCTGGAAGTGTGTTCTGGGAAACTATACTTCTTTTAGTGTGGGTGCCTCATGCAGCTCCGGAAATTATCACTATCATGCAGTAGAAAGGATGAAATTATTCACATTTATTCTGTCTTCCCGCACTCTGACTCCAGATAGAGCCAGTCCTTCCCTTTCCAGTCCATGCACACAAAGACAATTATCACTGGGTCATCCTGCTCTGCAGTAGCCCATGCTTTTTTACATGTCAACTAAGACATTGTTCATTTCTTGCTTCTGTGTCCACCATTAAGACCTAGCATAAATCTATGGGTGTAAACAATGCCATTCTGCTGATTTCAATAAAGTTCTACCCAGCTCCAGTGCAGGGAGTTTGGCCCAGAGCTCCCGAAGGCTGACCTGCATGTGGGTTTTCTTTGGCATCGTATAAAGGCTCTGAGGTGAGCGGTACGGGCTGGGGAGATTCCATGTTGTGGCCCAGCTGGCGTGTGCAGCCACAAATAATAATTAATTGGCTCTTTAAGAAGTCTTGCAAACTCTTTTTTTTTTGTCTGTCTGTCTTAAGCTCCTTTTAATTAACTTCAGTCATGTCCCAACACATCATCTTGGCTGAATCATAGACCTCACTGTGCCAGTTTTTCACATTCCTGAAATACACAGGCCGCCAGTGTTGCGAATGCAGCTCGGAGGCAGCAGCTCAGAGGAAGTCGGGCAGCTCTCCTGGAACTCAGAAATTTTCAGGAACTGTTGTGACATCGAGAGGATAAGCAGACCGGCCTCTTTGCTTCAAACTCCCATGCTGCCCAATTCCCAACAGTGTTGCTGTCTTGCACTTTACCCACTGACTCAAGGAGCAGCAATTGTAGCAGGCACCTGTGTACAAGCATTTTTGTTCCTTTAGAAAGCACCTTTATTCGGGTTACAGTGCTTGGGCCATACAGCCTTTTTTTTCCCCATTCAAGAGCTTGTTTCTTTGTCACACTTCTTATTGCAAAGGGTCAGCTTTCAAGATCGTAGGGCATGTTAACAAGATACTCAGGCATACTTAGTCACCAAACAAAGTCTGTGTGGCAACAGGACGAACTTTTGTGTCTCTTCACTAGAAAACTTCAAGGCTGCTCTAAGGACCATTTCCTTCTTTAGAGGAATTTGGGGTTCAGGAGTGTCTCTATTGCATTATAACCTGGCTGGGCTCTCACCAATGCTGGTGGAAATAATCTCAATGTTTCCATTGACTCAAAGCTGTATCAGCACTTGTTGTCCCTTGGTCTGTGTGTTTTGAGCTGGAGACTTCTGCATTTGATAACTCAGAATAAATTTTAGCACCCTGTTTAGCGATATGTTTAATTTACTGAAAAGAATGGAGGTCTGACTGTAATTTCTTGGTATGTGTTTAGAGAGTGCAGCTTTAATAATGGAGTTGTCCAACGAGGACAGAAAAAAAAAAGTGTTAGCATTCAGTGGTTAAAAGCTGAAGCTCAGTAAATTTAGGTGAGAAAGAGGGTGTAGCATTACAATGGCGAGGATCTTCATCCATTTGAATAATGTACCACTGTATTCTTCATTCCTAACCATTTTTTAAATCAAGTTTGGAAGTAGTCTCCAAAAGAAATGACCATATTGAAAAAAAAAAAGGAATTTATTCAGGTTACTTCTGTGCTCCACGCTGAGGAATAAAGGATTGCAGTTTACCTTCTGCCCTTAATGAGATAGGAAACAGGACACTGTGATAGCAGCTTCAGGTGGTGTGCCCCCAGGCTGCAGGTGAGGAGCTATGAGCTGCCCAGAAAACTCTTTCAGCAATGCTTGTGTTTCCATAGCAGCTCTAGGAGTGACTGCTCAGAGATTGTTGCTGTGACACAGACAGTGGTGGCATGTTGGATTGTTATGGTGGTGAATTTTGAATAGGTGTGAGGAAAACACATATGATAGCTGAGAAAAAGCAAAGATGAAAAAGTGCCTCAGCCTTTTGGGAAAAGGATGGGAAAACCAGGAAAGGTAATTACAAGCAAGCATCAGGTTGGAGCACGGCAACAATGCCTTGATTGCTGAGGGTTGTACAAAAGCTCTGAAGACATAGGCACATTGCATACAGATAGGAAGCAGGAGCAGCATTTGGTAACGAGCTTGAGAGTAAAACAAAACTACCACTGACACAGAATGCTTCGTCATTCATGTGGAACTCAGGCTAATTCCTTCTGCATCTAGTATATGACTGCTCTATGTACAGACTCTGACCTAGCTGCACCAGCCACTAATATGATGTAGAAGTTGCTTATGTTGGGGAGAAAACTTTTTAGAAGTCAAATAGCAAAATATACTGACAGTGAAAAAGAGAGAGAGAGAACTTCATGAACTGTTAGAGGGGACACTCAACTCTGTTGCCTGTTCAGGAATTAGGTGTCTGCTGAGACATGAAGGATTTGGGTCCTTCCACTTCCAGCCTTTGGGAAGACCACGTATGCTACAGTGGGTAAATTAAGAAATATATTTCCTCTAACATACTTTAGTTCTACTACTTGGCTTTAAGGAGCCTGTTAATCACTGCTTCCCAGTGTCCCAGGGAGAACGCTGCCATGGATCTGGATGCTACCAGACCTGAGGCAATGTTCACTCCAGGTGCACAGAAAACGGCAACCTAGAGTGGGTTGAACCCCAAAAGAGATGCATTTCAGAAGGCTGCATGCCAAAAGTGCATGGCTGTAACAAGAATGATTAAAAAAACCCTGTCACGGATGTTATAATGGTATTTTTCCTGAAATTCTTCCTCTCGTGAATAATAAACACTGGTTTCTAAAGCACTTACTGGGCACCTGTCCCGGAAGAAGTGCTTGAACAGCAAAATTAAAGCGTGCTGTCAGAGCGAGAGGGCCAGACTTGGCCTTGAGCCACTGACAGCCTGTTGAATTCACTGAGTGAGATGCAGGAGGAAAAAAGGAAAACTGAGTCAATGATTGTTAGAAATTATGAAAACACCTATTGGAAACTGCTCAGAAAGATCCATTGGTAGGTAGCATGCCTTTTCTCTGAGTAGGGGCAAGGCTTCAGAAGATCACTGAGGAGTGTGCTTAAACAAATCATACGATGATGTAGTATTTTCAGCTATGAATTTCTTTCAACAGACCACTTTTGCCTAGGAAAACTACGAATCTTCAAGTGTTGATAGTAAGACTGTTTGTCCTGAGGATCTGGTGTCATGCATATGTTTGTAAGCAAAAATATGTGTATGTTTGTAGCAGCTTTTATGTTACCCATCACTGCTTTTTCTAAGTGACACAGCTTTTTGCAAGAGAAGGATTAATATAGTTCTCTTTCACACCAGGTGAAGACACCACACCTCTCACCAATGCAGGAAGAGAAAAAGATCCTTGTACAAAAGTTTGGAATTACATAATGTGAAAAGTAACTAGTGGTAGGGAAAAAAAGAAAACAGCTCAGATAGCAGCACTCAAAACTGTGGTCTGCTGACTAGCCACTAGTTGCCTTCAGAGAGCTGACAGAGCAGCTATGGGCTTGCTGACCTCTTCCAGCAAGCCTCTTCCATAACATCGTTATTAGCTTTGCTTCCCTGTGTTCCCCATGGCTGTAGCTCCCATAGGGATTCCCCAGCACTGTGTGTACATGATGTGACTCACAGTACAGAAAAGGCTGGGAAGCTTGGCTTTCCAATGTTATTCTGTCTGCTTCCATCTCGGAAGGGTGGTTCTCAGATGTTCTGCATGGTTGTGTACCAGGCGTTTTCAGCCTACGTTTCCAGTTCCAACGGACTTCAAAAGAGGAAGATACTCCCATTAATGTTTAGCATGATAACGAGTTAGGCAAGCATAATTTTTGGATGCAGTTGATGGAAGACTGGTTACTGCCAGTGCCAAGTGGGCGTCTTAGTTGAGACTATCAAATGATGTCTGTTGTATTAAATGCTTTGTTGGATTTCCTGCTTGGAAAGTGATGCATGTGCCAGACAGACAGAGTTTTCTATTTTGGCATTAAAGCAATCTTGGCGCCCAATGCAAACTGTTTACTTTAAAAGCTTAATTTTAAATATAGTTTTGGAACGCACTTGGAAATGTCTGCAAATCAACAGTAACAGAGAGGAGATTGGAGCACCATTTCCTTAACTCCGGTGTCCTTTTGAAATACCTTAAATTGCTTTGCTTTATGCGAGCCACTTCTGGTTTGTGCATGATTTATTCACACAGTCTCTTGCTGAATTTGACAGTAGCTGAAAGACAGGTAGGAACTGAGAGCACAAAAGAACATAATGCACAGTAACTTGTAAAGTCCACTTACTATCATTTAACCCTTTCTTGTGATATATCGCTGGTGGAAGGAGAACATATTCCATCTTGCTGAGCAGTCAACAGAAATTGCCTGTGTTAGGATCTTGAAGGGCACTCGTCATTCTGCTGCAAAGCCAGTGGACATGCTGACATGCAGTGCCATTAATTTCCACCTAGCAGAAAGGCTCTTTAGAGTGCCAAGCATGACACCAGAATACAAAACACTTCATTCATCAAAGCCGTAAGTAAGAAACTCTGTGTTTTTGGTTTTAGAAGTAACTTTTGTACATTTATGACTTTTTCCACATTAAACATCATTTATGGTTTGGAAATTGTTCAGGCAAGAGGCATGTGGTTTCTGCTCCCAAATATCAGCAGCAGTTTTGCTAGGTTCAGTCTCTATTTTATGTTGACATTTTTTTGGCTTTTCATTTATCTTTTGGGTGGACCTCTTTGGAGCAAGCTGCCTCAAGAAGAAACCATAACCTTCTTTCTAAATGAAGACTAAGTGATGTGCTTAAGGTGGAGAAGATGACATTGGTATAGGGAATTTGGGTTTGGAGCCAGACTTCTGCAACGTACCTGGTGAAGGAATACCTTTTCTGGGATGTTCCCTCATCAGAGCAATTGCTGGAACAAATTGAGAAATAGGAATTTCACACCTGGACTTTGAAGCATGAGTTGATAGGTTTTTCCATAGCCAATGTGAGAAGTTATGGACTAGCTGTTGAATTTTCAGTTAATTCTATTCGTGCTGAATAAATGGTAAAGGGTTAATGCAAGATCTTGCTTTATGATATAGGAAATCCATTTTATAAATTTTACTGAGATTTCAAGGGTGTCCTTTTTGCAGGTCTTTCTATGCATAAGTGCCACATTTCAAGAGAGAGTGGATGGAATTACATAAATATGTTCTCTGTATGTATCAAAGCAGAGGAGACCATATGGGTTGGATGTGCTTTTGTTCCTGCAGCATTTTGGATGCTAGTGCTAATTCTTTCTTTAGCTGACCAGGCAGGACAGGATTTAGAAATGAGCACTGGGTTTTGCCTTTCTATATTCAGTGCTCTGAGAAGAGCAATGTTTTTTTCCCCTATCTAAATGCTCTGTGAGGGCCCAGTTCTGCTCCATGCTGAGTCCAGTTACTCCACTGACTTACCTATGACAAGTAAATGCTGTGGGGTGTCTGAATGCAGTGACAGGTACTGCAGTGCACAAACTCTGAGAGGTGCTAAAAGCTCTCAGTCAATGCCTTTGTGATTCTGGGGTTTGTAAGAATGTAAAAATTACCCTGCTGGGCTACACCAGTGGGCTGGTTCCATCCAGCCAAGGGTTTTGTCTCTGGCAGTGGTAGCAGGAGATGCTATTTAGAGGCAGCTTTCAAGCCTGGCCACTGTCGGGGCTACATTCACCTTAGACTCCCCAGATGCTGACTCACATCTGTTTTGAGGAGCGCCTGTGGTCCTCTCCCCAGAATCTCTGCTCTGGAGCTCTGTGCTCCACCTGCCCCTGAGGACTAGAGACCCCTTTTCTGTGAGGAAACCAGTACCATCGTGTGGGATTCATCCTGCAGATCTAGTAGTGCAGAGGGAACACCTGCCGTCTTTCCTGAGGTGTGCTACCCAGAAAAATAGCACTGAATAGAGGTCTTATTTTATTTCCCCACTCCTGCCTGAATAAGGAATGAATAAAGACATGTCCTGTGATGTGTTGGGGGAGTTTCTTTCACTCTGTGGCCCACTGCTTCACGGCCCAGCCACTTTTGGTGCAGGGTGCCTCTGTCCATCTCTTCTCTGGTGCAGTGATCTTTGAGACTGAAGGTTGCAAAAGTTCCCTCCAGCTATAGCCCATGTAAAGTTGTCTGGAGCACAGCAAATGATGCCTAGCACCTCTGGAATTTGGGATAGAAACCTGCTTGGAGGGGAAGGGTGTTGCAGCTATATTTTTATATTTGTTTCCTCCTTAACGTCTGATTGTATTCTTCCATTACCTGACCATGTTTATCCATCGGCCTGTGTTGGGCAAACAGCAGCGCTAAATTTCAAGGAGAGAAAACAGATTTTTTGGTTTGTTTCCCTTACCTGCCTAAACTTTTTGCATGTGCCTACTTTGTATTCCAGCTGCTTCTGCAAGTCTAATATGCCTTTATTTCTTAACCCAGTTTCTCCTTCCTGGTGCCCTGGGCCAAGGGCTTGGAGCGTTTATCTCTGGCCTCCCAGAGCAGAACAGCCTGTAACAGCGGGGTTTCATTCCCCTACTCCCCAGGTCAGGACCACAAGCCTACGCTTGGTGGTGCAAGCTCTCCTAGCTCAGTCTGCAGCTTGATTTGTGATGGTTTCCCAATAATGGGAAGAGATGATGAAAGCAAAGAAAGACGCACAGATGGGGAAAGATATCTCAGGGCTGCCAGGGCAGCTGTTCGAGATCTCTGAATCAGATGAAGACAGAACTCCACCACCCTCAGCTTCCCCACCCTCAAACAAGCCATCTCCCATGTGAAAAGCAAAACCAGCCCCACCCCAGCTGTGCCATTTTAGCTAATGGCCTAGTTAATAAATGGCAAATTCCAAGGGTAATCCTGTCAGAGCCTTCCTGACATCCCTATTGATAATATTAACCACAAAGTGCTCCCCTGCTCATCTGATTAATACCAGAAGAATTCTGCTTGATTCGATCATTACTGAGGGGAAATATCAGGCTTTAGACAAAGTTGCAAGTGTCCACGGTCTGTAAAGTTTTTCACCTGGTGGAGAGGGAAAGGTTTGTGATCATCTTCTGCTCTCCGACAACCCTTGTAAGAGTATGTATGTCCCAGCCTTTCTTCTTTGCCTGTAACTCATTCATATCATATTGATGTGAGCAACTATAAGCCAAGCAAGTGCATACATCTTCGAAGGGTTGGAGACTTTGAATATGAAGTCCCAAGGGCAGAGACCCATGTAATTGTTTCCTTGAAAAGTCTGGCAAGGTCAGATTAGTGCAATTTGGGATCTTGGCACACCAGTGAGAGTGGAGGGAGGAGCGGAGTTTCTTTCTCTATCTCCACCCTACTGTACTCCTTCCCTGGAAAAGCTGGGATAGTAGTTTGGAGGCTGGGTAGGAAATCCAGTATTTTGGGAAAGATACTGGGCTGCTGCTCTCTTATCCTTTCCTACCCTTTCCAGAACTGTGGTTCTTAGTTATCTTATGTTGAGATAAGTGACAGCTCTTCATGCTTCTCAGGTTGCTTGCAGATTCACGCAGGCATCACAAGACTCCTTACACATGGGCTTTTAAGTATTTATCACCCTGCAGGCTTTTAGACATGATGGCAGTGGTGTGGGCTTTTTTTAATGAATGTCAAGATTGTGATACAGAAGATGAGTAGAGCTGTTCTTCATCCCTGTCTTCTGATGCTGGCTTTGATACCTATGGTACCTGCATCCTTGTTTCTTCATCACTGTGAAGTACAACAAGGTTTGGTCATGTAGATATGATCAGAACAGGAGAAAAGAAACACTTGGGCACACCTGAGCAGTAGTTAGCTGTGTGTGTCACCCTGGCAGCTGCCTAAAACTGGAATCTGCTTTACTGACCAGAACAAGTATTAACGGGAAAAAGATGTGTGGAGGAGAGAAAAGAGCAGGTTTTGGAGTTGAATATGATTAGCTGATGTGTGTAAATACTTGATGGGAGGGAATAAAGAGGACGGAGCCAGACTCTTCTTAGTGATTTTTACTATAAGGTTGTTTGAACGTAGGAACAGGTTGCCCAGAGAGGCTATGGCGTCTCCAGCCTCAGAGGTAATTCAAAACCCAACTGGACATGTCCTGGGCAACCTGCTGTAGTTGACTTTGCCTTGAGAAAGGGAGTTGGACTAGGTGATCTCCAGAGGTGCCTCCAACCTCAGCGATTCTGTGATTCTGTAACTACACTTGCAAAATACCTGTTAGAGGGTAGTTGCGATAAGCTGGCTTGGGAGGTGAAACTAGCTTCAGAAGTTCTCATAGATCTCTGGAAATATCCCAGTTAAAAACAGCTCTCCATATGTGTTTTTTTTTAAAAGTTGTTTTTTTCCAGGCTGTGCTGGAACATAGCCTGCAGACTAACTGATAATCACAACTGGGGAAAGGGGTGAACAGCTATTTGAACTGCAGCAAAGCCAGTGGAAAGAAGAAGTTTTTAAGCCTGCTCAATTATTTGAGACAATCTGGCATGTAGCTACACTTCAATCCCTGCCCCCAAAGTGTGGGCCTATGCCATTCTCTGCTAAAATAGCAAGCATGGCATTTGCCTTAAGGTATGAGAAGAGGATCTAGGAGGTCTAGAAGAGGAGAGCTGAGAGCCTGAGGCTCTTAAACAAGAAGAACGAAGGAGAAATGTGATAATATCATGAAGTAGTAAAGGGCTGGAGGAACAATACAAGTAATACAAGGAGAATGTGTATAATTTGTTCTCCATATCCAGGGCATATAGGACAAAATGTCAAGGTTTTTAACTACAGCAAGACATTAGAAAAAAAAATCTTTATAGCAGTAAAGCTATTGAAGCCCTGGAATACACTGCAAAGGTGGCTGTGGGGACTATGAGGGAAATATTTAAAACACAATATAAAAATTTCAATCAAGGATCGCAGACTGTGCTGACCTGCCTTGGAGCAAGCAGATGGAGGGACCAGAAGGTCCCTTTCTGTCCTCAGTTTCTGTGACTCCCTGGACAGTGGGAGTTAATATGCAGCTGAGAGCTTGCCTGTAGGAAAAGGCTCCTCTTACCTTCCCTCACTTCGAATCTAACTCACAGGGGAAAGCGACAGAGATCCATTTTACCCTATGGTTTTCTTACCCTTGGACCTTCTCAGAATGTGAGATGCACCATCTCGTGTGGCTTTTCACGTCTGATGATGTCACCAAGTTCAGAGTTAGTCCTGGGTCCAGCTCCCCTCTTTGCAGAGAAGCTTAATACCAGAATTGGCCTTTTTGTTGTGCTGAATGCTGGTTGTTCTCCTTCACAGTTGATAGCCTTTCTAGAAGACCTGTGCACTGAGCAGTTTAAAGCCTAGCAATCATATAACTTGCTGCTAATGTCAGCATGTGTAAAAATGTCATTATACACTATGGTGGCTACTAACATGGAGCAATTCCTTAGGAGAGGGAGTGTGGTGGGAAGGCAGGCAATCTCCCTGGAGTGAAAGAGGCAACCATTGCTTGTTAACTGACCTTGTGGGAGGAGGGAAATAAGTTGATAAAAATTATAAAAGGTCATAATGCAGAGTAATTTGGGCACCAGTTCCTGTACAAGAAACATCTCAAATCCAGTGAATGACTTTCAGTGCTGAAACATCCATGGGGAATTCCCTACCAAATATGTCTTATTCCCCTGCTATTTGTGCCCTCCCACACCCTGTCCCAGACCACAGATAACATTTTTAGGCATGCTCTGAGTAAGCACAAGGAACTGGATCCCAGTGGTAAAGCAGGCGGTTGGGGAGATGAAGTTGCTTGCTTTGAAATGTCTTCTCCAGAACCTTCCTGGCTTCAAAATCGGCATTGGGAATTCATTGGCAGCTGAGCAGGGATTTTCAAGCTTTCACTGGGTTCTAAGTGGGGAAACTGAAATCCCTGAGGAAGAGAATTGTCCAAGTCCCTCTGAGGCTCCAGGTCATAGTACCATTTCAGACTGTGTCCCATTTGTCCCTTCAGTGGAAGGCACTGGCCTCAGCTGCCTTCTCCTTTTTGCAGCCTGTGCTTTAGAGGGGGCTTCTCAAGTGTGGGTTAGTTTCACGCTGCCCTGAAGAGTCAAAACCCTGTAACGTGCTGAGAGAGCAGACTCTGCAGTCCTGGCATTTCTTTATATTCCAGCCCACAACCATTCCCTTTCTGAGAAACCTAACCACTTTGTCTCCTTTATTCCCTCCCTCTCAGCTCCCTGGACACGTCTACTGCCATGAGATGTCACAGCCAAGAATTTTGAGCCAAGATATGAGGGAAATGGTTTAAACAGATGTGTGCCCATGCCTGTGACACTGAACTTCGAGATGCTGATATTTAAAAAGCTTGCCATCTCTCCTGCCTCCCAGTAGCAAGGTGAGTAATGGGTGGGACAGCAGCATATCCAGAAAAACACCTCTTCTTCAAGGGGAAGGAGAGGAGGTTATAATTCGACTGTAAAAATTTGCTCCAGGCTGAAAACTTGGCAAACAAAAGCTTAGCTTAGGAGTGATTTAAAAGGAAACAACAAAAAAGCATAAAATAAATCAGGGCAGTCATTTTGGGTGGAGATGAGGGTCCAGAGCTTAAAGATCATTCTTTAGTGGGGGAGGAGAAGGAACGGCTCAAGACAGAGTTGCGTTTGGCTCTTAGCCCTACTATAACTAAGCCTTTCAAAGCCAAGAGAGTAAACTGAATACATGTCCAGTCCCTGGCCTCTCCCTTCACCCATTTGTCAGAGAAAAGCAGGGCCCTATGTACTCTTTAAAGCAGAGTGGATGCAGATATGGTGGCATTAGCTGAATTCCTCCTATTGCCACTTTCTAAATACGGATTTCCCTCTACCTTAAATTGTAAGAGCACATAAAGTCACTGAGGCTCAGCTTGCCTAAGAGACAAAGAGGGGCATCTGTTGCTTTCAGCATTACAGATCTCCTCAGGCCCTCTCTCACTCTGTGTCATACCACACCTGCTGCTCAGGATCTGTGCCCTGCTTCTGCCTTCAGCATTGCACAGTGACACTCCTTAACAAGTTGAAGAGTTGAACAAGAGGATGACTGCTCCTTGCAGCCCTTACAGGGGCTAACTCCTCCACAGTCCCAGGCTCACAAAACTAAGCAAGAGGAAGGAGAGCTGGCTGGCTGCATAGCAGCAAACACCATGAACACAGAACATGCCTCTAGAGGGAAGGCTTTTCCAGACCATTACCTAATGTGCACAGCACACATGGTTGGCAGCACAGTTGGCACAGGCCTTGAGAAACAAAGACAAGGCCCAGCCAGTTACCATGTCTTTTATCATCTTCAGACCCCTGGGCCCCTCCAGCCTGTGTGCCCGTACATAATTACATTGCAGGCTCCCTTTGTAGTGCTGTCACTGTGTGATTTTCCTGATGGTGTGGAGCCTCCACACATCAAGTTAGGTAGGAATGTATAATGCTGGCATTTTAGACAAACCCCTCAGCCTAGTGATTTACCTATCCAATTGGATATACAGAAAACGATTTCACAGTGAGAGTGGGTTAAGCACTGGAACAGATAGCCCAGCAAGTGTATGAAAGCTCCATCTTTGGAGATTTTTAGAACTCAATTGGATAAGGCCTAGAGCAACCTGACATAGCTTTGCTAACTCTCCTTATTGCTATGCACACTTCTAAAACAGCCATCCCCTCAGCTGCCTGATGGAGTGCTTTGGCTGTAGCAGGTACCAAGGAACAAAAGGCTAAATGAATGATCAAAGGCTTGTAGATGTAAAAGACCCTTTCTGAAATTTTCCCTCCCACTGCATGTTTAATACACATTCAGTCCCATCAGCTTAAGTGACATAGGCAGTGGTGGTTTAGATGAGATGTTACCTAATTCTGCTCCGAACAGGCCTCCTTTGAAGGGCAGCACAGCTTAAACCTCTCTGGCTTTTGTAACAGGCTTCATAGTTCGCTCGCACATATTTTTGTGTGTGTTCACAGATCCTCCCTTCAAGCACCTCAAAGCTGTCTGAAGAACTTGGTGCTCTCCAGCAGCAGACAGTGCCAGGCTTTGCTTCATATAAAAGAAATGCACTTTAATTTTATCCTTTCTCCAGGCTTAAAGAGGCAGGTAGAACCAGCCAATACAGAAATTTTAGGACTAGGTCTATTTGTTAAGAAGGCTTGAAGAAGCTTTGCTTTGTGCTTCTGGCACTGTTGTTCTTGCAGTATTAAGAGATATCTTACCTATACTGGTATACTGCATAATTTGAGATCAGGTTGTCAAAGCATCATGTTTCTGAATATCTCAGTAGAGTCAACTCTACTGAGATGTTGAGGAAGGCTGTTCACAAGATCTTGTTAAAGGGAAAGAAGCCTCGTCTTTTAGTCTGCTTTTATGTTTCAGTGCTGATGCTTTTGTGTATTGTCATTTCTAGGGAAGACTGAAGCCACTGAACATGCAATCCAGCCCATCTTCTAGCTCCCCAAGTGCAGCAAAAACATTTATGGACTGATCTTCTACAGCTCCTCTTAAGCACTGGAATTTCCAGGTGTATGTGTTTTCAGGGCAGAAGCAACCCCAGGAAAGCTGCTTTTCAAAAGGTATGTTACCTCTTGTTTAGACTAAAAAAACTGGAAAGAAAAGGGAAAAAAAGAAATCAAAAAAAATTTACCTTTGGCATCAAAACAAAGCAAGTCTTTATTTTCCCTAAGCTTCTTTAACTTTAACTGTGCCCTGTGCAAAAGAAAATGGAACTGTAAAAATTCCTTAACAAAATGGGAATGAAGGTAAAGGCAAGGTACTGGCATTGGAGATAAGGTTAAATCAGAGGCCAGCAGAAAGAACATGGCAGTGGAAGAAGTTTAACAAGTTCATTTTATGTGCCACTGTGTTGTGCTTCCCTTTGTAGCTCAAGAATGTTGCTTCACTGGTTCCTAGGGTGTGAAAGGGCCATGCTGCTAGGAGGATGTGCCCCACAGACCATGCATGAGCCACTATTGGGCTACTTAATGCCAACAGAAAGGGTGATCCATCTGAAAATTGTTGTTTGACTTGTATTACAGTTTTGCTATGGACCCAGAACTGGACTTTGTGGTCAGAGGTCATCTGTAGTATGGTAGTTTGCAGAAGACTACTGTGCAGGGCAAAAGTGTAATGAGAGTAGGCAGGCACTCCAACCAAATCAAGGGAGGTTAATGCACCTCTGCATAAAGTATTCACAGTGGTCAGGAGGTTTGGAAGGTACCCATCTTGTAAGGAGTTCAGGAGATTAAGCTAAATGCTCTCTAAAATAATGGAGATCCCTCTCACCTTTGCTGCCTGCAAAGGAAAGAGGCAGGACAAAGCGCTTATAGACTGTGTTGTGTGTACATATATAAAGCAAAGCACAGGAGGAGCCTAACAGACGTTGTTGGGAAGGGTAGAGTGCACTGTGAGTGTGTGACAAGCCCTGGCATATATACACTTCACCACTGTGATCAGTGGCTTGAAGCCAGGCTAGGTCAGAGTTTACACCAAGGACTGACATATCTCCCTTCTGCCAGTGTTTGTACACATCCTAAACTACTATTGCACAATCTGGTGTGAGTGGCATGCTCTGCTCAGAAGAGACCTATGACTGGAAGAGCAGGCTACATACGTCTGTTGGGCAGAACTGCAATGCACTGCTAGAGACATCCAAGCCTGCTTGCTTTCCTTCCCCTTTTCCAGTTCCCACCTGCACCCCCAGCCCTGAAACAAAGATTCCCACTAAAAGCAAAGAAGTAGCTATAGTGGAAGATTCTCTAGTTGCTGCCCACACGTCAATTGCTGCTGCTGCTGCAGGCTGTGGCTTATGTGATGACAGCAATGATTCGATTAAGTGATTTTTGAATCCTTCCTCTTATGGCAGTAAGTCCTTTGTGTGGACACTCTTAAAGCAGTTAGAGAGGCCAGGAGCTGATCAAGTGTAAATTTGTAAAAGAAAAGGAGGCAGAACTCTACATCCCGTCTCTTTTTCTGTCTGTTGCCTCTACCTAGATGCACAGCCAGGCAGTTTGATGATGGTGCCCAGCTGGTTTTTAGCTCTGCCCCTCTGGGGAAAAAAAAAAAGAGAGAAAAAGTGATCAGCCTCCTCCACCATTTGTTCTGCCCTTGGTGGTCTCAAAGCCTGCTCCAGAGCACATCTTTGTGAGCTCCAAACCTGTTCATCATAACTGCCCCTTCTACCCATTCCAGCCCAAAAGGCACTTTATAGGCCTTTGCTGTAAAGGACCACACTTCACATGTGAAGGACTCAGAAAAGCCAAGGTATGACTCCTGTAACAGCTGTAACTCAGACCTTTTTGCACACATATTATTTTTAGTTAATATAGATGGTGTTAACATTAATGCCTTAACCCTTGAGGAAGCTAGCTTATTTCCAGGTCGATATGACTAGGGAGCTGGCTAATTTCCAGTGTTTTGGGGAGAGAGCCAAAAAGTGCAATGCCAGGGTATTTCTGGCTGCTGGTGTTCCTGAGTGGAGCACATCCGGGTCTGCGCTTCATCCTGGGCTTCCACCCACTGTCTGCCACCCCACCATCCTCCGCTTGCGCTGTGGCCTAAGTGTCTTTAATGGCAGGGCTACAAGTTACCAAGTTGCAGCTGCATGTCGTGATACCGTCAACCAAAAGACCTAGAAGGGGACAAACTGGCAGTTTATTAACCTACCCATACAAGGCTGGTGGCTTAAGAAGAGACAGCCACCTTGGTCTAGGAGTTTTGCACGAGTAAGATGTGGCAACAAGTGACACTATCACCCATGCACCCGCCGTTGTTACTGAAATGTGGATCTAACCAGGAAAAGGCTGTGGCAAGTGGGCAGGAGAGGAAAAGGGAGGGGGGATTTCAAACACCACGGCCCAGAGAAAGAAAACCCTGCGTTCGTGCTTGCGTCAGTAGCCTGTCTGTGTGCTGACCCCAGGCTCACCTGAGCCTTGGCAAAGCTCCCCTTTGTTCTGTGTTGGCGTTCAGAATCCAGAGTTATCCCACAGCCACTTTGCGACCCGTTCCACCCAGACAGCCTGCCCATGATTGCTTCATAAAGCAAGACCCAGGAATCAAAAACAGAGCATGTTTCCTGAGCAGAGATGGAAAACAGCTGTGCTGGAAAAAAGGAGGGGTTTGCTGGCTGAGCAGTGGAAAATACAGATCAAGGCCTGGTTGTGCAATCTTCCTTGGCTGGCCTTTGACTGCTATTGTGGCAAGGGGACCAGCTGGAGTTGGCAGGAGGCTGCTGCCAGGCGATGGGGGTAGCGAGAGCCTCTGGTGACAAGGCTAGAAACCCAGAGCTTAGTTCTGCACGTTTTACAGATGCCTGGGAGGCTGATAAGTGACATCTGGTGATGCTGCACTCTCCGCTGTGCTGTGGTCAGATCTGTCTGGCCAGTCCCAGGTGACATTTGAACGGCCAGGCCCATTACTGTAAAGGCACACAGATCTGTAGAGCTACAGAGAAGCAGCATCTGCCCAGGTGTGGAGCTCAATTCCTGCCTAGTGCTCATAAAGTGCTCACTGTGCAGCCACAGCCAGGGGATGTGGTTATGTAGTCTGGCCAGGTTCCTGCATCTGAATCCTCAGCACCCGTACTGGGGAGTAGGTGCAAACCAAACAACTAGACAATGCACACATATGCTGTGGAGGGAGGCTGAGCAAAAAGTCCTAGAGCTAGCATCTGCTCTGCCACCACCGTCCTCTGAAATCAAGGGAAGGCTACGTCATGTTTTTACACTTAAGTGCTCCTTGCTTCAAGTCAGGCTTCTGGAAGAGTTCTTGATTTTTATCAAATTCAAAATCTCTAACCAAAAGTAAATGAACCAGCTGAGCTGAATCCAGAGGCAAGGGATGTGGGATGCTGTTTGGTTTTTAAAAATCTAATTATTGTGTACATAAAGAGAGGATGGACAAGAACAGAGAGAGAGAATTAGGCCTTTGCTTCAGAGCCAAATTATCAAAAAAATTACCCTCTCCTGCTGAGAGCCCCACATCTCTCCCAGTGCTCTCTGTAACTAAGCAAGAAACTAAGGTAAGGGGCAAAATGGTGAGAAGGCAGAAAGCAAAGAAATTAGGCGGGACCATCAATCACCTCCTAGGCTGATACATACCAGCTACATTGGCCTCTCTTCTTAGCACCTGGAACAGCAGAAGACAGTATGATGAATGTTTCTCACTCTATAGTATTGGAGCTATGGGTGCACTGTAATTGCAGGGAGATCATGCTTTCTTGTAACTGGCTCAACCTGCCGAGTGAAACATATGGATTCAGACCTTGCTCTGCAGCAGTTTCCAATAGCGTTCATCACTAAGACAGCATAACTGCAGAGGAAAAAAAAAAAACCAAAGCCGACCACTGCTACAGAGCCCATGAAGGGAAAAAAGTAATACGTGGTGTGGCAACTGGTAGGAGGGAGGAAACTGCAGAATTGAGGCAAGAGCAGCACCCAGAGGAGTTCTAGAGGGAAGCCATTTTGGTCCAAATAGCAAACTTTGGAGTATTTTTGACCCTCTATGCCAGGTTTTGTAATCCAGGTTCCTCAAGGTAAGGGGTAGGATGGGTGTTGGCTTCAGATGCTGGAAGAACATAGTCTTAATGAAATTAACACCAAGAAACAGTAGTGTTACCAGAAGCACACTGTGACCTAAGGCAAACAGTAATGTGCAGAGATAGATGAAAGCAGCATTACATTTGCAGTCTAGGGGCTAGGCTCCCAACTGGATGCAACCATTGCGTTATTTGCGTTTTAGGTAGTTTGCTTCCTGCCATAAAGGAAGTCCTGAGTTGGGAGCTGAAGGCTATATATACACCACATGGAAGGAGTGAGGGACTTAATGGCTCTGCTGACAGCAGCCAGCCCCTCCTGTGGGAACGCCTTCAGTTGGATTCTCAAGGTGCAGCTTACAGGGGGCTGCAGGAGGTGGCTCCCACTGCGCAAGAAAAGAACAAGACAAAGAACAATGAGTTTTGCTAAGGCATATGCACTAGCTTTAGCTATTACTGATTTAAGCCAGGTCACGCTAAACCTGGTACACAGCAGGCTTTGTACAAGTTCACAGAAAATCAATTTGTTTAAAACTGGGCAACTTTGTAGTGCATCCAGACAAACAAAATCCAGATAGAAACACAAAATTAATGGTAACAGCTTCAGCATTCTTAGAGCTGTTGAAAATTTGTCATTACTTGCAGATAAAACCTCCTGTGCTTCGCAGTTTGTTTTCAATACAAAACAGGATGAAGGCATATTTTAGAAATAATTTGCAAAGTGAGGTGCTAGTCTTTTGGCTTTCACTGACCTGAAATTATGCTTTTTAAAAAAATTGTCCTTCCCTTTTAACTTCTTAATGCGATATCAGTCATCAGAGTTCTCATGAAACAAACATTCTGCATCTGTATCTACTCAGCAGGGTCCAAAGGGGACCTCAACAGTGGCTGAAACAAAATTTCATTTAAAAAAATTATAAGTTTTGTTCCCATAGAAAAGTTCCAATTTTGATGCAATTATATTTCCTGCAGAAAAGCAAAACCCAAACCTATCATTCAAAGGTTTGACCCGATGTCTGTTTGCTCTTCAAGAGGGAGAAGGATAGTGGAGAGAAAGCAAGTGTGGGTTTGCAGGAAAAGAAGTTCTCCCAATAAATGGGGCAATGAAAGCAGAGGGAAGAAAGTACAAATTCCCAGGCATTCCAGACATATCTGGTATCCTTTACATCCTGCGCTCTGCACTTCAGTTGTACATTTTTCAGTGTTCCACCACAGAGGCAGCTGCATTTCAGTTGTGAGTTATTATATGAAGAGTTTTGTATAGTTGTCACAGGATCTTATGAGATGAAAAGGAGCTGACCATGGCAAAGAAAGTAAAATAGAACATGCAATCTATTAACTATGCTGGAAACCACTTACACCACAGAGAAATGGGTGCCAGGAAGCAAAAACTTCCAGAATAAATTAGAAATAATAGGAAAAAAAAGGAAAAGAAAAGTCATTGGTAGCTGGAAGAAGAGTACAGGCTCATTACCACATGTGAACTGTTGAAAAACAGCCTCTGGTTTTCTGTAGCTCTTCATCTGTTTTTCTGTTCATTTTTGTCCTTCTCTTTAACCTTGCTGGGTAAAACACATCTCCAAGGACAAATAAAAATGATTTTCTTACCAGTGCTGCTGACTTTGCAACCTGTCAGAAAACTGACTAAACTTGAAGCTCCTTCAGTCAGTCACTTTAAAATATAGTCAGCATTGTGTTTAAAAAAAAACGGAAGAAGAAAAAAGAAATACATTAATTTAACACCAGGGTTACTCTGCTGCATAAGGCATTCCAACAGACTCTGGGAGAAACAGCAAAACTGTGGTGATGAGTAGTGTGACAAAGGGAAGTGTTGCAAAATACTAGGCTTGGCTCTTGCATTATGGTGAAGATGCTCAATTTGTCTCCATTAAATAGGTATTTTATTGAAGGATCCTTAGATCCAAAAAGCTGGCCCGGGAACCAGAAAACACCGTTA
Source organism: Buteo buteo (assembly GCF_964188355.1). Classification (NCBI taxonomy): domain Eukaryota; kingdom Metazoa; phylum Chordata; class Aves; order Accipitriformes; family Accipitridae; genus Buteo; species Buteo buteo. The sequence continues at coordinate 38,056,404 of NC_134181.1, read as the reverse complement.
AGAACCCAGGCCAAGGAAATATTAATTAATTTTGCTAGGGTCACACTTAACCTGCCCAAGGAAAAAAGTCAGGATCTTAACATTTGGAGAGGTTGAAATCTGCAGCGGGTGCTGTTGTTATTACTTACAGCCATCTTCCCTGGAAGCATTTCCCCTTTTTACCTGCACCACAGGTGCATAGAGAACCTTAATTTCTTTTAGGAAACTTCTGCCTCAGCTGCTTCTCTGGTCCTCAGAGATGTGCCCAGGGAGTGAGACTTACAGCCCAAACAGACCGATGGAATCTATGGATCAGCAGGTCCATCTACCATCTCCTGTCTCCTACAAACACTGCTTTCAAACTGTGGCTAGGACAAAGCAGGGGTATCTTTTCAAAAACAGCCTCAACTTGCTCAGGGTCACAACAAAAATGGTGAAATGGTGATTCCTGCATTATCCATTGCCTGCACATTTACCCTACACCAGACTGGCCCATGCAATTAATCCTTTCTTATATTCTAATGAGCGTCAGATTTTGGCTTATGAGTAAAGTGCATAGGTGCATAAAATGAGAAGTTGTGTGTGGCTCTTCAGGCTATGTATGTGTGTGGGGGGGTCTGCTTTGTGAAGTAGCTGGTTCAGACCCCTGGACAAAAATAAATGAGGGAGGAGAAAACATGGGGAAACTCAGCTAAAGGAACAAGGTAAACTCTAGAGCGAAAGATGTAATTTTTCAATCAAGCTTTTAATGAAAAGATCATAAAATAACAGTTTCTCATCACTGTACATTAAGACTGCAAATTTCTGAATGCTGAGATCATATTATAATTTCTGTATCTTTTTATATGACACTTGAGTTGAAGCCACAACTATGTGTGGCTCTGACCTGAATTCAAGCTCTTGAAGGAAATGAACAGAACATTGCTGCAGGAATGTCGGCCTTTCCCTTGCCCTCCCTTCCTCTCCCCCTCCCCAGGAAACATCCAGGGCTCCTAGACTGACTGACAGTTAAGGCTTAAAATTAAAAAAAAAAAGAGATGCAAAATCTCTTTTTCAGTTGTATTTAAAATATTAAAATAAAATGGGGAAAAATATCCAGTCAGCCAGAACAGGATCCTCTCCTCACAGAAAAGTTATCCCCAGCCAGTCAAAACTCCTGTGGAAGTTAGAGCAACAGTTGTGCTTGGTGCTTCGACTGATAACTTGTGAATGAGAAAGTTTAAAAAATGTCCCACTCCTCAGGGAAAGCAAGCGCTATGAATTGTGTCCCCTAACTACCAACAAATGTAGCTTGAAGTATTCTGGTTTAGACCTTCCCTACTGCATCCCACAGGGTCTGCTCTGTTCAAAAAACACTGATCCATTGATCCCTATGTGTTCAACACTGGGCTTCAAAATGCTTAGGAAAATTGGGGAAGGAGGGGAAGAAGAGGATGGTGACAGGAGACAACTGAACAAAAAATGCATTTCTAGCTCTAAACTTAGGTTTCAGTATTTTTGAGTTAAAGCAAAGAAAGCAGAATAAAAAGCAATTCTGTTGTGGCACAGAGATGAATTAGGGCTGAAATGAAGAAGACTTCCTGACTAGGAGGTCCAGCTAAGAGCCTTACAGCAGAGCAGAAACTGCCTCACAAGGGATCCCAAATCTTTTCCTTTTACAAGGAAAACAGCAAATTTAGTAAGTCTAATGGGAAACCATCAAAGGTGAAATTTCTTACCCTACTCTGAAAAAATGCAAAATATGAGGAGTAGAAAGGGGCTGAGTAGAAGCTACTGCTTGCCTGCTCATCTGCACTAAAGTCAGGACAATAAACTACCATGGGACTTAAAACATTGCAACAAGCTACTTTCAGCTATTGAAAGGAACCCCAAAACTTTCTTTTTCAAGAATATGGCCAGTTCTGGAGTGCAAGAGTAAGCTTATGAAAAGAAGGGGGTTTACAATAAATGGAGAGGCTTTGCTGATGTTGAGCAAATCACTAAGTTTAAACAAAAACTAAGAAAAAATCCTAGAAGTCTATTTAATTATTCCAGAATTACAGCTCAGAGCTCATTTAGATTTTAAACTCTTGCTTAAACAAATGTTTATTCAAACATGCCATCTCAATGATGAACATTTCTGCTGTCTGGGGAGAGCTAGATGTTTACTATCTAGAGCCTCTCAAACCCATTTAAAATGTAGGGAGGTTTTATCTCTTTGTTTTCTATTTGCTTTTCGCTTAACTCCAGCACAGCAGATTGGAAAGGTTTCTGAATTTGGCAAATATCCAGAAATCAACAAACATCCTTTCTTCATGCTAATTTTTAAGGCTGTAGCACGTCCATAACTACTAACTCCACCAATACTGGAAAAAGAGGCTTTGTAAAGTACTGCTTTTCCCGGGGACTCTAACCACCTTATGCTATAGGGCATCTGATGCTTTAGTATAGTTTGCAAGGCCCATCACAAGATGGCACAAAGGCTGTTGGGTTTGGCACGAAGCTTCCTCTAGCTACCTTAGGCATTGATTCTGCACTTTTGAGATCCTTATTGCTACCACAGTAAACAGTAAGCGAGGGATGAGGGGGACTTGAGTAAAGGAGCTATGTCCTGTCCTTCAGGCAGGACAATAGACTTCTCTCAGTCACAAGCTGCAATCAGAAGCACACAACCATTCCTCTGATGGCTTCTACCTTCTCCGGATTTTGCCAGCAGTCATCTCAGAATTCGTTTTGTTTCACTGAGTGCACTGGATGTTTCCCTGGTCAAGACCCATACTCCTGCTTTTCAGAACTGAAGCGACACGGTAAAATACTGCTAACCCAGACTTTGAACCTGCACTGCTTGAAAACAATGCTTTCCACACACATGAGAGAGAGGAAAAAAAAACAAAAACCAAAACAGGAATCTTAAAAGAGTGACACTGTAAATGGAAACATTTAAATACAGCAAAACATAAATTCCTCTTCTATGCAAAGCTACAAAAGTCCAGTCTTTGTATTGTCTTCACAGGTTATGGTTTATGGCTATGCTGAGAGTCTCTGAGATTCTTTTTTTTAATATATTTTTTTCATTTTTTTGAAATCCTGTAGAGAAGACCCTGCGGACACATCTTTGTGTTTGCAACTTTCTGAATTACATTGCAAAACTGTGCATACAGAATCTGAGAAATAAATACATTCATTACTGCACATACATATTGATACAAAAACAACACTGTCAAATAGTGTTTGCACCATCTTTGTTAGATATTAAGACCAGGCAAAATTAATATTTCATTTTCCATCAGCCCCCCCTCAAATATTTGAGGTGGCTTTGGTGTAGAAGGTAAAAGCTACAAAGGGTCAAGACTAATGATGGGGAGCTTTTTTTTAAAACTTTTTTTTTTTTTTTGGCTTCAGCGGTATTTTAGCAAACCATCTTCATTGGTCATCTTTAGACTGTTCTAACATGCAAATCAAGCTTAGGTTTTCACCTAGAAAGCCTTAGGAGTTTTGGTTGGGCTCTTTGTGCATGACTCTAAGGTCTGGAGTGAATCAATCCAGCTGTTTAATTAAAAGGTGTCTCAGATGGTCCGAAGAGTACAGCTCAGGCCCCAGCACAGCCCTGAAGAGGAGGCGGCAGCCGGGCGCCCACGCTCTCACCCTCGCACCAGACCGTTAAAGCTACCCAAGTCACCGCAGGGAGATCAGCCACCTCTGCCCACAGCAGAGGGGCGGTTCGGAGTTGTGCGTACTCTTCCGTGTCAGCAGCCGCAAAGCCTCACAGAAGCTGCGTGTCAATAGCTCTTTGGTGTCTCCTGTAATCTTTGTGGCTCCTGCTAGTCCCCAGATGCATGGAGCTGGGCTTTGGGGTTTTTTTCCAGGTATTTGTTTTTGGAGGTTTTGCAGTAAAGGATTGGAAAACAGCTCAGCCCAGCTCCCCATGGCTAACGTTAAGGAGATGTGCTGGGTACAGCAGCTCCTACCATCTTCTAGCAACATCCTTCTCTAACTCTAGAGCTTATTGCATTTCTCTCTACCCTCTTGGTACCCTCAGACTCCTCTGAGGAAGAGGTAGGCTGGAATGCCTCCACAATAGTGCCTGGGTCTTGCTCCCAGCAACATCTCTTATGGGTTGAAGACAAAAAAAAAAAATATCTGCTTGCCATATTTCTAATTGCCCTCCCTCTCCCCACCCACCCCGAGCAGTGCTGGAATGCAGGCTGGGACACAGATCTCCCCTCCCAAGCTGGGGAACGCTGCGTAGCCTTCAGAGACAAACCAATGGAAAAAGCAAAGATTAATTTTGACTGGCCCCTAGATCTGTTGAGGTCTGAAACTGTAAAAGTTTATGTAAACAATGAGATAAATATATTAGTACTTTTCTGAGCCAAGTGAGGTTCCATACTCATTCAAATGTGCTTTGGTTTAAAAAATAGTTTTGTGAATTTGGGTATGAGCTTCTTTATTCTTTTATACAACTTTTGCTATTTTATCTTTTTTTTTCCTGTTATTCCGAAAACATTCTGGAACTAAGTGACTAAAGCATATACTTAAGCTGCCTGGCCTCTTTTTTTTTTTTCTTTTTGTTTTTTTTTTTTGTTTGTTTTTAAATTGTTTTATTCCTCTTGAGGCTCTTTGTGTATTTAAAAAAAAATTAAAATAAAATAAAAAAAAAACAAAAATGCAACTCCCTCCCCCCCACCCTAAAACTCTTAAAATCTTAAATATGAAACTAGTGTTTTGCTTTCTCATTAAAATACAGAAAAATGTTTGATACAATACTATGTCGTACAAATGCAGTTGAGTGTTTAGGCCCCAAGCAGGCCTGAAACAGTCCCTGAAGTTTTGAGTATTATTAGTTATTCATTATTACTGTCACAATTTGGAAAATGTTGTTTATACTCAATCTATGGAACACAACTTTACACAGCTACTTGAAAAAAGAACAAAATTTCCTTTTGTACAATACTCTTGCTGTACACAGACTTTATGTCGTATTGTTTAAGTGCTGGGGAGGGGATAAAGTAAAAAAAAAAAAAGACGCTCCAAAAAAAATTTTAAAAAATAGCATTGGGTCCTGAAACTTCAGCATGATTCTCAAGGCTTAAGAAACAGATGAAGAGGGGGCCTGGGGAGGGAGAGGCTACATCACCCACACACATGCTTGTAAAAATGGAATTAAGTGAGGGGGAGCAGGTTATTTGCCTGCTGAGGAGCTCACTGCTTCCTTGTGACTTGGGCTGCTCCATGGCTTGGCTCAGTCGGTCACAGCTTGAGCTGTTGTCCCAAGGGTGGCTTCTGCACAGACACCCACTGCTGTCCCCATCGCTGGCCGCCTGCCACAGCGGTGGCGGACCCATCTCGGCAAACTGCAGGGCCACAAGCGAATGGGGGAAACCCGCATCCAAAACCCACAGCGGGGGACAGGGCTCATCCCTGGCCGTGCCCTTCTCGCTAAGGGAGCTAAAAATTGTTTTGAAAATCTGGACTTGATGGGTCCTTAGCCAGCTGGCAGCAAGGGGAGCCTGCTCTGGCTGCAGCCTAAGCCAGCATGGGATTCAGCTTAGCTTTAGGATGGTTGGAGCAAAGGTAAAGGCAGGGTGAAAGTGCCTAGGAACTAATCTTGCACGGCTGTCCCTGGGCCCTGCTGAGACTTGCTCTGAGAAAAAGGTAGATGGCAAGGCCTTTCCTGTCCTCCCCAAAGACTACTTTGGGGACCTTCTCAGGGGGATTTGGCAAGGAATCAAGGAGAAAATAATTCAATATATATTCAAAATGTGGAAGTGCTAAAGACACTAAAAACCCACCTAACCCTCCCAAGAGAAAACAGCGCATCTCAGCACAATTAGAAAAAAACAAAAGTCCATGCTCCCATCTCATGCTCCACAGCTCACAGGCATCCGGGAGCGAGCAGACAATGGCACTGGGAGAAGCACACTGGAGCGCAGTGGGCGAGAGGGGCAAGCGTGTTCCCTGTAATGTGACACCAGGCCAAGGCTCAGCGCCTTTGGGTTGTCTATTGCTTGGAGCCTGGATTCCAGTTTCCTCAGTTCATACAATTGACCCAAAAACTTCTTATGGACTAGTCTACCTTAACAAAACAAAAAAAAACAACAAAAAAACAACCAAACAAAAAAAAAAACCAATAGAAAATGAAGCTTATATTTCTTTGTTGTAGTCAAACATGCTCACATTTTTCTTTTTTTTTTTCTTTTTTTTCTTTTTTGGTCGAAACTTAAAAAAATTGGTTTTGTTTTTTTTAAAAAAGACAAAACGTGAGGTTTGGTAAACCTTACGCATAGAGACTATACTGGTTTGAGTGGAAAAAAAAATCAAATGAAAAAACACAAGTGTAAACCTTACTCAATTCAGAAGGGATGATTCTACTGGCTGTGAATTTTTACCACCACAGTCACGGGAGGCTTGAAATAAGCCATAGCTTTCCACAAGGTCACGCCAACAAAGTCAAGGGGGCCAAGAATCGGTGGGCTAAGTTCTCTGTCTTCTCTCCTAAACCAATAGCAGCTGTTGGCTGTGATGTCTTATGCAGATGTTGCAAGAACATTTTGTTTCTTTTTCTTTTCATTTTTCTTTTTTTTTTGTGTGCGTGTGTTAAATTGTCTAAAAGGGAGGATATGAAACACTTTGGTTTGCTTTTTCCTCCTCTCCCCCACCTTATTGCACTCTGGATTCTAGTAAATTATAGGCTGCTATGCCCTCACCCTCTGTCCTGCCAGGTGTTTACAGACTGACCCAGATGTGCTGGGGGAGTGGAAGATGAGGGGGACATTTTCCGCTCCCCTTAGTATCCAGATTCAATAAACAAAGCTGGAATGGGCCCAAAAAGCTCAGAGAAGTTTTCTTCTTTTATCTAAAAGTGACTACAAACAGCCAAGAGACTGCGAATGAGCCAGTCCAAGCAGCCAGCACAGCCTCTGGCTCAACGTATTTTTTGCTTTGTCTTTGGCCAAGCTTTGCTTTAACATTTCTCTAGCTGACTTTTGATGGAAGGACAGGGTGGTAAAAATCCCTTAACTTTAATTTAGCTTCTACTTTTATACATTTAATTACTTACAATAAGAAAAAAAAATGCCTAATCTTTCACTAACCATCTTATTGTTCTCATGAATTCAAGAGGTAGCAAAGGTAACAAGTCTGTCCACACAGACTCGCTCTTTAGTGAGGGAGGAAAGCTAAAAACATACACACACACAAAAAATAAAATAAAAAATAATAAAAAAAGTACCTAAGGAACTTGTAGCAAGTCCAGCCTACATCAAACCCCCTCCCCACCCACCCACCCTAGAATTAACCTCAGACCTTCCAGTTCAAACATTCACATAAACGTTACAATGGTTTTTCCTTTAATAAAACAAGTACCTCTAAGCAAAGAATATTCATACGAAACTACTAGAAAAGTAAAGACGACCCCCTGCTCACTGAAAGAAATTCCCAGGGCATCCGGTCCCTGTTCAGTCATGGGTAAGGCAGAAGAGGTTTGTGTGTTTTGTGGCAAAAGGTGGCATGTGGTTACATGTGCCAAGGATAAAGATCAAAACCAAAAGAGGAAGGGATGGCGAGGGAGGCATCGCCATTTCTTTAAGTGAAGTACTTGGGCTGGTGCACACCTGGGTAGACTGCTCTCCCCACCATCGCCAGCCCAAGGGAACGGTGGTGGGTTCCACCACTGCTATGGCTTTCCCACAGTATCTGAAGGGGATGCCAACCCTGTGAGATGGTCCACAGACACAGCTTCTGCGCTTGTGAATGCAATGCTACGTTATTTCACGGCTACTTAGGCCACTGAAAAGGTGTACTTTATTTTCTTTTTAGTGGCAAGAAATGCCCCTACTGAGTTTGGTTTTAAGAGAGGAGGTGAGTAGGGTGACAGTAACATGAAGGGAAGAGGCAGGGAGGGGTGAGCCAGCAGAGGCTCAGAGTTCCCCATGGTCCCCCTACCTGCTCCAGATAATCAATACAGCAATGAAGTCGACGTGCACAAAAAGAAGTGGCATTTCTTGCCTGATCACCAAGATTTGGAGGGAGAGTTGGACTAAATGCATCAGCTTGGCTGTGGACCTTTCTTTTTTTAAAAAAAGGGAAAAAAGGAACTTTTTTTTTTTAAATGTTAAAGCTACATTTGTTTAGGCCTCCCATGACTGAACAGAGTATGGGGAGTTGCCCCCTTTTTTGTCTGTTTTTTTCTTTTTTTTTTTAAGCAGCAAGTCTACAGAAAGGTAAATCACTGCGGATGGGCTCGAAGCTCATTCTGGAGTCTTTGGCTTATGTGGGAGAGGTATGCATTCGCAGGTGGCTGATCAGATTGCGCTGCTGGGTGAATTTCCCACCACACAGTTGACATTCGTAAGGTTTTTCTCCTGAGTGGACACGCATATGCTCTGTCAGTCGGTACTGCCGGGTAAAGCGCATCCCGCATTCCTCGCAAGCAAAGGGCTTGAGCCCTAAGTGGCTGCGCATGTGCCGTGTCATGGTGCCCCGCTGCGTGAACATCTTGCCGCAGATATTGCAAGGGAAGGGCCGAGTCAGCCAGTGAGTCTTCTCATGCTGCCGCAGCGTGGCTGGATCCTTGTAGCTCTTCTCACACACTGAACACTTGAAGGGTCGGGACTCTGCGGCATAGGACTGGTTGGGGTTGGACAAATCCTCAGCTTCATCCTTGCCACTGTATGTGCCTTCCTCCTTGATGTAAAGGTCTTCCTCGGTGTGCGTCTCCACGTGGGCATTGAGCTGCTCGGAGCTGGGGAAGCCTTTGCCACAGGGGATACAGACATACAGGTTGTCACCGTAGGCTACTGGCTCAAACCCCTCCTGCCGGTAGACATAGTTGGCACTAGTATGCCCGCCGCTCTCACTCTCGCTCTGGCCGCTGTCATCACTGTTCTCCTTACCGTTTTCCACCTCCTCCTTACACGGGTAGGGTAGGTCTGCGCTGTAGGCCCCGGCCAGACTCCGCTCCACAGACTTGGACAAGGGCCCCAGCAGGATACCGTTGGGCAGCCCTTCGCCCTCGTCCCTGTCTTTGCCCCCCTCCTTTCGGTCAAAGGCGTTGTCTTTCTTGATCCACTCCTTCTTGCGGGACGAGTGCCGGAGGCCCTTGCGCTGGCTGCTCTCTGTCAATGAGTGGTGGCACTCTTCGCTCAGATCCATCTCCATGGGGTCGCTGCTGTCTGCCATGCTGTGAGGGGCTCCGACTCCAGACTCGTCGAACGATGAGGCACTGTTGGCTGCGGGGGCTGAGGCAGATTGGGGAGAGCCATGCTGGCTTTCGCTGTGCTGCGTGTCATCGTGGGAGGCTGCAACAGGGAGTGACGGGCTTTTTTTGGACAGGTCAAGGCCTAGCTCCTGGTCGCCGGTGCTTCCATTTGCGCTGCTGCCCCCACCGCCGTTCTTACTGGCTCCCCTGCTTAAGGAGTGACAGTTCTCTTGGTTGGAACTGCTGATGAAGACCTCGTCATCGGATAGCTTTCCCTTTGACAGCTCCTTTGAGTGCGAGCCCTTCAGCCCCTCATTTGACCCTGAATAGCGAGCTTGGATGACCGAAGCAGTGGAAAGTCTCTGACTCCTGGCAGATCTCCCGACACCAAGGCCACCGGCCTTGCCAGCAAAGGACTTGCCGTTCCGCTTCAGCTTCTTTCTGCAGAGAGCTGCCAGGTCGTGCAGTTGGAGGTAGCTTGCTGCGGTGAGGAGAGCATTAAAGTTCTGTTCACCGGGCTGGTCAGTCGTTAAGAGCTTACCAGTATAAATAAAGTCCAAGATCTGCCGGAACACAGTGGGGTTCACCATGTCCGTATCTAAGTTAATCAGGTTGTCATGCAGGACAAGGGATTTGAAATACATGCTGCTGGCTGCCAGGATGTTCTTATGGGCACGAAACAGGGCATTTTCTACCACAATGATCACATCACAGAGGAAACCTTTGGCTCGTTGCTGGTTCAGCTGCAGTAGCAGTTGTTTGGCATGATTTGGCAGTTCCATCTCCACCTTCTCTTCCTTTCACCTTCACCTTACCACCTGCAAAACAGGAAGATGAGAGGTGTGAACCTGCTGTTTCCACTCGAACAAGTCTACATTTAACAGACTGGCTTAACATGCTCTAGTCTATGTTAGGCTTGACACTGACTAAGGATCTCTGGGTACATTCAGCCCTGCAAGCTGTGATCCTGCTTGGAATACAGAGAGAAGTATTTCTCATGCTAAGATTTGATTCAAGTCTTTCAAAAATCAGATTTGTAAATATCTTTTTACAAAAGCAATTGTCGTTGGCTGGAGTTACTACTAAAAAGATACCAGCAGGAAAACAGTATTTAGGTACAGGGGAAAGCTGTTTCCCTCTCCTGACACAAATATGAAGGGAGGATGAGGAGCAAAAAAAAAGGAAGAAAAAAGAAGCATCTACTTCACTTCCATTTGCATATCTGAGCATGTAAAATAATTAGCATAAGCTGCAGCTTCCCTGCTTTAACATGTAGTTTGTTTCCTGACTCTTACATGTTGAAGTCCTACAACACCCAGCTGCTCTGGGGTTGAGAAAATGACATGTAGCAACTAAATCCATTGAAGATGGAATTAATCACACTGAGGTGTGAATGGGAAATCTCCTTAAGAGTATGAAAGGCTGCTTTAAAAACCAATCCCCCTGGCAATGTCCATATCCCAATCCATTGACGTGAAGGGCTAGAATCAACCCTGAACTCGCTGAAATTCAGGATGCTGAGCTAGCAAAATGCCAGCAAATGTCTTCAACAATTGGAAACTGTTTTCTTAAGTTAATTCTGCCCTGCCTTTAGTTTTGAAGGAATTTTGTTTAAAATGATATGAGTCAAGTAACCTATCTCAAGCCAGTCTCTCTACCCTGAAGTACCGGGAAGAGAAGAAAATTGTGGTTACCTCTGTGTAGTTCATGTATTTCACAAACAGTATTCACTATGTATTTTAGTTTAGATATTTATATTGGTTTTCCCAGTAATGTGGGCTGTAGGAAATATCTAGTTTGAGGCTTATCAGAACTCATTGCAATTACATGTTTGGTAGATACTACAATACATAAAAGAATTTAAATCTGGGGCTGTATTCAGGAATCCAAGATCAATTTTTTAACTTTTTTTCTTGATTTTTTTTGTTTGAAAGTGCCAGCTACTACTTGTAATGGGCATTTATCTGTTAGAGTTGATTTAAAATAAATTCTGAGGTTCAAATGTAGGAATTAAATACCAAACATACAATAGACACCTTTAGCCTTCCACTTCCTTCCTTCCTGTCCCAGTTCATCATATTACTGAAACAGATTTCTCTTATTGAAGGAGGAACAGGCCATAAGTTCATAGAAATGAAGAGCTTAAATTTTCTTTTAAAATCATCATCAGTTAATGCTTTTATTGCTTGTGAATCCCATTACCACATTCTGTCCCATCAGATTTCAAATGATGAAGCATTCAACTGCATTGTCTTCCCTCTGTGTTAAGTATGTGTACACAAGAAAAAGAAATAAGGAGTGATACTGTCAATATTAAAAATAACCTCCCTCAAACCTGATTTTCACTAACTGGTGACAAATAGAAAGATTTAATTTGGCAGAAAGGTGGTAAATTTACATTATCCATTTCTGCATAACAAAAAGATTTTGCTTTATGAAAAAAGCTACCAAAAAGTAAACGAATGCAATTCCTCCTCCAATGTTGCTGCCTGACTAGCCTGGTACTTATACTTTTACCAGCAGATCTGCCAAGCAGGTGCCTTCCTTCTTCCACAGGACACATTTCTTCACTTGGTTAGCTGGTCAGCCTGGTACTTGGTTATGCATTTGGTAGAATTTTGTGGCCCCTGTTCAGTGCACCAGCACCTAATTCAGAATCCACACAGATCTCAGTGACTGATCACCTTGACCCACGACTAAAATGGCTGCTCTGCTTTTCTGTTCTGTATTGTTTTGGCAATGGATGGGAACCCAAGATGACGGTGGATTCACAACTGTGCATTCTTGCACATTAATGTTGTTCCCAGTGGTGGCTGCCTTTAGAAAGGGTGGCAGCCAAAAGGAGGAAAGACAGGCTTGCCATGGTGCTAGCCAGTTATTTCTTCTCCATCTATAGTGTTTCTGTCATAGAGTAGCTCAGCCTGCAGCATCACAAAAACGTGATAGAGACAGGGATTACCACCACTGAACAGTGTTGAGCACTTTAAAAACAAGTTTTGCTGTAATTAGTTACATCAGAGTTGCAGCACGCAGGCAACGTGTCTGGTTCTAGTGGCTTGCTTCCAGAATTGCTGATTAAGGGGAAGAAGCAACAGCACAGAGGCACCAAATACCCACTTTTATCTAGCCAGGCCAGTAAAAGCACTTACTTCTGGGTCACCGAGATATATTGATAGGGAAGGACAAAAACATGGCTTGCAACATAACACAGCATCTATGTGTATAAATGCATCCTGCTCAAGAATAGCAAGAGACAGCCTACTACTACCCTATTTCCACTACAAACATAATGATGCTTTTCCATGCATGTAACACACAAAATCCCTCGATAAGATTTTTAAGTGTTCCATAAAGGACAAATGTGGGAAAAGAAAGGAAACAGCACAGCCAATGTTTTTTGCCTAAACAGACTAATAAAAAGAAGTAAAAGCGAGCTTATTTCCCATTCATGTGGCACTTGAAGCAGAGGTCTAGAAATCTTTGTATACGTGTTTGTCTAAGCCTTTGCAAAGAGTCAAGACTTGCTGCAACTACTAATGAGAAATATTTTTAAGTTTTTACTTCTTTTTTTTCTTTCTGCCTTAAATGATACTGAAACCAGGTAATGAGCCTGCAGGGAAAGCCCTGGAAACAGGGGTAGAATTATAGTTCTGCTTTTTACTGACCTTCATGAGGAAGATAATGTTATTATTAAACCTCAGTATATTCTGCAGCGTAAAAATTAGCATAGTACAAGTTATTTAAATAACCTCTATTTATCTCAAAATTTATGTCAAATTTTACAGAAGTATTCATGTTCAGTAGGGTGTAAGTATGAGGTAGGTTTTTACCTTTAGTAGAATTTAACAGCAGTGTTCAGGTTTAAGCACTATAACACTGCCTATCAAATCTGAATTTGTTAGCTGACATCTAACCTGGATTTAGCAACCCCAACAGAATGAATGTAATGGAACAAGGCAGCAAAACCTTCAGCCAAGTTTAGAGCCCCATGTTTAAAATTTTGCCAGAATTGCCCACCGAGGGCTTTTACCAGGACAGCAACATGGGTCAGAGAACACAGTTTTGACTGACATACCTTTGTTGACAAAAGCTTTATAGCATCAACCTGGCTTGTGTATCTTGTGCAGTCCTGAACAAAAATAAATCCATTCCAGATATTTTCCAGAGCTGACCAGTTACAAACCCTTCTTTAGCAATGATGCATTTCAGAGGTGGGGGAAGAGGGGTGCATTGGAAAACTTGTTAGCAAAAGAGAAGCAGGCATTATTCCTTAATCTATGGCATTCCTAAGATCTCACTTCTAGCTGAAAGCATGGGACCAAAGACAGCTATGAGGTTAAGTCCGGTATAAAAGTTAGCAGATCTTCCCAAACAAATGGCAGGTGCAGCCTTACAAAGGCCTTGCTATCCATTAGTTTGCAGAGACTGGCTCTTAACAAACCCTGAACATTTGGATAACACCACCACCACCAATTACGACAATAAAAGCCCCCAAAAGCCCTGAAAAATCACAGTGGTTTATATTTCTTGTATCTCAGTATCATTTTTAAGAACCCTTCCTTTTCTGTTTTCTGCAAAATGATAAAAAAAATGTACTCCCAGTTCACAGGAGCCCTGGCTCAGAAAAGGCTCAGATGCATTTCTAGTAAAAAAACCAAACCCCTCAAGAATGTGTAGATGTCTCACTGGGGCTACGGTCTTTTATCATGGAATTTGCTGTGCAAAATTTCACTCCTTTGCATTTAAAACAGGATCACAGAAGACTTTGGACATTAGAGATGGTCTTTTTTCAGATTCAGGTTGTTTCCTAGTCATTCAAGACAAAGTTTTCAGAGCAATGAACCTGCTCAAATGTTCATGTGCAAGTAGGGAATGAAACAAGGCTGAGGCTCTCCACTACCTCCACCATATCCATGACACTGAGACACAGCACATGCAAAGACATGAAAAATACAGGGCACAAATCACAGAATACAGTAATGCTGCAAGCAGATGCCACACATCAAACAAAGCTTCGCAAGCTAAGAGCCAATAGCATCTTCATAAGCAGTATTGCCCAAGGAGCTGGGTAACTGCGAGCTGCTGTGCCCAGCCTGGGGCACACTGTGATCCCATGGGCATGAAGATTGTGCAGAACACACAGACTGCTCTAGGAGCTGTGCTGCTCTCACTACAAAGCAGGAAAAACTTAATTTTCTCTCAATTTCCACAAAGACTCTGGATGTCACAGAAAATTAGATTGCCAAAGTACAGGAAGAGAGGAATCCCTTCACCCCTTTAAATAGTATAAAATCTACATATTCACTACAGATTTGATTCTCTTTCATATCACTAAATCTCTTCCTGAAAGTAATTGCTGAATGAATGCTAAATGTGTTATCTTAGCAACCTCTGGCAGGAGATGATATTTGATTTCATCTCTGAGTTATAGATTGCAGCATATGAATATTGTTTACCTTTTAAGAAGCAACACCAGTGAAGCAAAGAATCAATCAAAAACAGATCTAAGGAATCACTCATTTCACGTAGAGGATTTGTGGATGGATGAGAAGGCTAGACACCGAGCACCTGAACAGTGAACTAACAGTACTGCAGATAAAAACCAACAAACAGATTAGATGTGATGTATCAAATTAGATGCTGTTAAAGCGTTAGCCTACTGTGCATGTTATAATATACTTAGGAAAAGACAGTGGCCTGCTTACTTATTTCTCCATCTTCCCAAGCAGTTGTGCTGCACTGAGCAGGCACTGCGGCAGTGAGCATGGAGAAGAACAAGAGAAAATTAAATCAATTGTTTCCTACATTGCTCTTTCCCACCAATTTACTTCTGACATTGAAAATGCTGTGTCCAGTTGCTACTGGATCTGGGTGAAACTGAAACAGATGACTTCTGCACCCTTCAGTTTCAGATGAACTAACTTTTTTAGAGCACTTGAAGACCCCACTGGGAAGAGGGCTTTCTTCTTGCTCACTGGCTCATCTGATCTTCCTCTTCCCCACATCCCAACAGAACCTATTTCCAGGACTCTCCCGAGGTATCAGTGAAGTGGGCTTTCATGGCCACTAACCTTCCCCCCAGGAGCTGCAGTTGGCAGGTCATTAGCTGATGCCTTGTAAAGGTATTCACATTCCAGAGCAGCAGAGGCATAAGGAGGAATGCAGGAACTGTGTTAGCCCAAATGGTTCCCTATCCCCAGCCCCTGTGAGCAGGCAGACAGCAGAACGCAGAAGCAGAGGCAAGAACATGTATTTTCATCATTGGCAGTGGAGCAGCAAAAGCTCTGTGAGGTGGGCTCAGGCAGAAAACAGGATGCAGCACCCTTGTTTTTCTCACAGGAATATCTCTCTACTTCAAAATAGGTAAGACCAAAGTGTCAAGTTACTTGGGGAGAGGTCTGCAGAGCTGGGGAAGGGAGAGAAAGCGACATGCAGGACAGAGCAGGATGTGCAGCTGGTGTTGCAGGTGTGGACATGGAAAGGAGAAGGAGAATGGAGGATCATTTTGCAGAGGATACCACATCAGCAAACTTAGTGGCCCTTGTTTAGTTTGTTACATTCCAATTAGTGCCAGGCAGAACTGCCCTCCTGGCTCTCTGAAGCAGCTCTTGCGGGACTCCCACAGAAACAGTATAGCTTTGCTTATGGACACAAGCACCTGTTTGGTACCTCTGTGCGGCAACTTTTGGACATTAGGTACGTGGGCAATACATGCTCAACTGCTACCAGCTCCTGGCCCAAAAAGGAGAGAAGAAAAAGAGTCAGATGATTTCCCAGTCCCTTCTCTTTCCTGTTCTAGAATAACAAGGAGAGCCTGACACGGCTAGGCCCTTCTCTACTGCATGGTAAACTGCCCAGCGAAGGGGAATCTCCATGGGTGAAAAGGATAGGGGCCCTGTGTGCGTGAAAGCACTAACATCAGGAGAGCAAAGTGATTTCCAGTCAGTGCAAGCAGGAACACCTTGCTATACAAGCTGAGGCTATGAGCAGTAGAATGCAGATTAACCACTTGGTTGCCGCTTACCATGCCAGGTACATTGGGCTAAAGGCACCTCCATCCAGTGCTGCCCGACGTGCCAGGTACATCCCATGATGTTCCATTGAAATCACAACAGGCCATCAATAGAACGTGGCTGCACGGATGCAGAATGGAGAACCAGCAGGGACGCTGTTAAATGCAATTAAAAAACTGCAATCAAAATTGAAATGTACATTTTAAAACGGCCACCTGCCTTAAATATGTAACTACTAGAACAACCTCCCCTCCACCCATCTCCCCAGAACTGCTGAACTGCGACGGAAACAGAGCAGAAGGCCTCTGCAAGTTTCTTGATGACTCTCTCTGGCCACCTCCACTCAGGACTCCCAACAGCACTAAGCCTAAAGGGGACCAGTCCATATATATCCAAGAACAGCAGATCCCAGATGTCTGCACCAGCTTCCTTCTGCCCAGAAATTCAGGCAACTAAGTATCATCATTTAGAAATGCCTCTACAAGGAGAAAAGCCTGGTGCCGGAGCTTCATGGTCTGGTCCCCACCCAGTACAGGCAATGGAAGGAACGCTTCAATGCTGATCCTCTGTGTTGTCCCCATTTCCCTGTCCCCCTTGCCAAGCCTTTGAAACCCTGCTCTTCTAGAGATGTTATGGCATTGAGACCAGGCTGGGTCCTTTGGCTTTTGTTACGTCTGTGGTACAAGATGGGAAAAGAAAATACTGTGTACCCTCTCCTATTTAGAATGATGCTTCACTGATAATTTAATCTACATTCTTGGAGACTGGAGATCAAGTTGATTCATGGTGAACCGCAGCTGGTACGAGAGTCACAAAACTTAAGATCTATAATTCCACCCTTCCTTACCCAAAGGAAAAAGCAACAACATCTTTTCCCTGTCAAGGAAAGGCACATCCCACAGATACACTCAGCTTGTCAAGCCTAGGGTATCCTCTGCAGCGTGTATCCTCCTTCACCCAGAGTTCCTGTAATCAGCTCTGGCAGGATTATCAAGGAGGATAGTCTCAGGGTAGATGTTAAGCACAGGTCCCTCTCTACAAGTGGTGATGCCACCCCAGGGAAAAAAAAAAAAAACAAACCAAAAAACCCACGAAAAAACCAGAACAGAAATAAACCTGCAGCCTCGCAGGGATTTAAAATAGGGGTTTAGATCTTCATGGCAAAGTGAAACTTTGCATAGCTCTTGTCACATTGATGGGTGCATGTCTCCAGCTGTGCTGCTGGAGATAGAATTCTTACATTTAAAAAGTTAGAAGAATATTGATTATCATTTCAACCTTCAAAGATAAAAGGCCAAATGAAAAAGGCTTACAATAATTAATGTAGTTGGATGAGAGAGAACGTAAAGGAGGACACAGGCCTGGGAAATAGGAAGTGTCTTTGTGAAAAGGACATTGAATGTAAGGAGATAGTTCGTTCTTCCCGGACATCTGCTGGGCTCAGGCCCAGGTCAGTGTTCCCATCACTCCCACCTGCATTCTTTCCCCTACAATTCTGTAACTAAATCACACTAAACTAATAGGTCCTTTGTATTCAGGTCACCCTGTTTTGACTGCTATAGACTGAAGATTTTAAAATCTTGTCAATACAATGAAGAAGTGGAATGTAAGCGAGTGTTTGCTTACTGACCTGGGCTATGCTGAGCCAAGAGCATTTGCTGAACTAGTCTGAACGGACCACTGCCAGCATGAACGGGCCAACCCACATTTAAATAGCGTGCACCTTTAAGCATAATGGGCCAGAGCCCCAGGGATTTGGAGCTCCCCTGTCTCCAAGAGATCACACACTCTAGACTGCACACAAGCAACATACTACAGGCTGCATCTGCCAGCATCAGGACTCTGCAAAACACTCTGCAATACCAGCAATACTCAGCTTAAGAGAGGCTGAATGCTGCATAAAGGTATTTCTTGGACAGCAGCTCAAATGCAGATTTACAGCCAGATTACAGCAATTTGTTTCTTGCTACTGTGAGGCAAGAAGCTCTTCTCCCTAGTTGTATTTCCCCTCTAGGGCAGAGATTAGCAGAGAACTGCCTAAACCAAAGGTGTTTCCTACTGTTAAAACATCACACTGCAGTCAGAAATGAAGCTTCCTGCCAATTCCTAAACAGAGCCCTTGTATATTATACATTTATTTTCACTGCTGACATGAAGGAGCCTAAGACTACCCAAACCCTTTAGTGGGAGGAGAAGAGGAGAGACATGGTCCTTGCAGATCTTGTCAAGCAGAGCCAGGCACTAAAAATTCCTGCATATCTGCAGAGCACAGTTGATCTCGGGAACACAGCAGTGGCACAAAACAAATAAAGCCTCAGAAGCTAGTGAGCAGCAATAGATGTTGGGCTCTTCTGCAGCCCTACAACAACTGCGCAAGCTCAGTTCCAACTGTACCCGCGTTGCAAGTAGTAAAGGCAGCTCTGATGCCTTATGCTAATCTAACGACTCCTTATTGCAGAGGAAGGATACCCTCTACCCATCCACCAGTTAAGGCCACTTTGGTATTCAAAATTCCTCTGTTTCCCAGCTACCTTTGAGCCTTGCTGTACAGAATTCTCCCTTTACAATGCAAGAATTTAAGACATGACTAAAGGATTGTTGCTACGTCCCAACTAATCCTAGAGAGTGTTAGGCAGAATCAACAACCCTATGAATTACATAGAGTGAGAAGATGCTTCTGGTCCTAAAATCCTGGGCCCTGTCCTTCAGTATGGTAGGCCACAGTTGTCAGGGGGTGCACAGGGTGGCAGCTTCATTGCTGAGCATTTCTGTGGGGGCGAGAGGGCAAAAGCACACAGCACGGTGGAGAAGAAGGAACATTGTGACCCTTTTCCAATCGAGACTGTCTTACAGCACCCTCCAAGTTGCAGCACTGCTTTAGGGCTCTGAGTCACCACAGGTACAAGCTGATAGCCAGGTTGTGAAATGCAGCAATACTGGAGCAAATGCATGGCCCTTTCAATTGTCCCTGCAACTGGGGAGGGATCTCCAGGACAGGGATGAGGCAGACAGCTGGGAGTGTTAAATCCACTAGGGACTGTGACTCAGACACCTTAGTTACAGGGTTTGTTAGAGCAAACAGGGCCTCAGAGTACTGGGAGAAATGGGAGAAGGTTTGATAAAGAGCCTCCCAATTGGCCTGCTTATTTTTATTTCTTGTGTGGACTCAGCAAACATTTCTGCAGAGAGAAGCAGTCTGCACAGGAACATCTGCATACAGAGTACTGCTAATATCATGAACTTGTTGTAATAGTTAACATTGAGCTCCATGCTGAGGGGTGCAGGAAGGGCACGGGTAGTAACAGCCTTTGACCAAAATGTCATCTCTCTCACCGCATGCCAGATACCAGTGAGCACAGAAACAAACTTTGCTGTCTCATTTTCTTCTGCTCTACAAACCCAACTCTCATTCACTTATCCATACCTACAGATGCAGCAGTAACAGTTCTCCTTAACATAAATAAACAATGCCTTAAATACAGCACCTTTTGCACTTTATCCACCATTTTTTTTCTTTTTTTTTCCAAAATCTGACCATGTACTCAGCCCTGTACTTCCCAGAGAAATCTTTGTCTCTAAGCCTCACTTCAGTGAAGTCTTCAAGCAAACCACTGTTTAAGAGTTGGTCCTGGCAGTATCCAGACTGTACTGCCTGCCAAACATCTCTCCAAATCAGATGCTTAACTGATCACCCTGAACCCTCATATATTTGGTTCTTTGCAACCACCAGAAAGTGTTTGTGCAACTCTGAACCTGGCAAATGAGAGGATGCCAGAAAGCCACTGTTGCTTGTAAAAGCAGAAGGCCTAACAGACTCAAAGTTTTGCAAATTGTCTGCATTGCATCCAAATCTGTCCAAGCTGAAGATAACCTAAGGGGGAAGCAGGGTTTACTCATTTTCAAAATTCTTCATTTCCTTGGCTGCCTCTCTTCAACGACTACTTCTCGTTTTGACTGTTTTATTCCCCTGTCTTCACCTGAGACTTCAGACTTTCTTTAAACTCAGCTCACAGGCTGCAAGGTCACTCTACATATGCTTCCAAAATCCACCTTTCCACAGCAAGGCTCCCATCCTGCTATCCTTATCCTGCAGCACTGCACAACAGTGGTCCAGGGCTGCAGGTATCTCATGCACATTTGGCCAGCCTTCCCTGTCAGACACTTTCTCAGCTCTTGGGATTGCAGCCCCAGGTATGTTATAAAAGGCAGCCCAGCAAGGTCATAGGGTGTTGAAAACTTTGCTACAGTCCAAAGCACAGGATCTTCCTTCTTTCCTTCCCTGTACACTATTCTTGTCAAGGTCAAGGATTTTCTGGCGGTCCTCAAAACACATAAATTATAGGCTCTTGTAATGAATCAAGACTTAAAACATCTCTCCATTTAAAAAAAGTGGAAGGGGAAGAGCAAGGCAGAGCGGGAGGTACTTTTGCCCAAGATTTGGTTTTGAAAAGGGAATTGGCAGTCTGTGCATGTGCTTTACCCTGTAATCTGAAAGCTCCTCAGGACAGGACCCCTAGAAGCGTTTTATACTGAACCATATACACACCCCAGAGCAAAAGAACCAGAGGCTCCCCGCATTCGTTCCAGTCTGCTCAGCTTCTCCTAAATCAACACTGCCAGAAGGCAAGACAGCATTATAACAAATTAGCACCACTCACAATTTGTTGAAGTTGCTGTTCCATTGTTTGTTTATTTAAAACACGCGCGTGCACGCACACACACACAAACCTCCCAGGCTTGCTCTCTGCTGCCATCACCCAAACTCCAGATTTGTAGTCTCAGAGAGAGAGGCAAGCAAAGGCAGTGGATTAAACCCATGCAGAGCAACAGTCACTGCACTGGGACTCCGCCTGGGTTTTGCTCTTTCACTACAAGCAGAACAAAAGAATGCCCACACTGTTCCAGCCTGGAAGATCAAGGTGTCAAAATCCTTATTTCAGCACTTGACTAGGAAAGTGTTGTTAAGAAAACGAAAGAGCCACAGGCTTGAAAGGACCCAGCACTAATAAAACTCTTAGTGCTAATGCTATTTATGAACATCCAAGGGATAATCCACACCCCTTATCAGCCCACAAGATTATAAGATCTTTAAAATAGGAAACATGTCTTACTTCATAAAGCACAGTATAAGTTTACAAAGCACAATATTAGTGGTAATAAATAATTGTCAAAGTCGAGCAAAAAAGTGGCTGTAAAACCTGAAAAAGTACCACCATTCCCATTTCATTGTGAGCTCTAGGTGGTAATACTGTAGTTTGACCGGTGGTTCCAACTTGGTTTACTCTTATGCACCAATCTGTTCTTACTTTAAGAGATTATTTGGGAAATGTGCTACGCTTTTATTTACACTGGAGAAATTCATGTTTTATCATGAGGTGATCACAACAAGATTGATTTTAAAGAGCTGTAGTAGATTCTTATCCTTCCACCAAATACAGTCTAATTTGCCAGCGTGTATCAGTGTGCCAGCAATGATTCCTTTACACAGCATTTCTATCTGTAGGCACTTATCGCACACAGAGCATCCTGCTATCTGAGCAATTGCTCACCAGTTGCATCATGTAGCCTATAGAGACAGCTTGTCTTTCATTTCTCTTGGTTTACAAGGCATTAAGCTCTGGGCTGCTGCAGGCGTAGTTTAAAGGACAGTAAAGTCAGCATCATCACCTCAAACCCTTACATGCTTTCATTTAGTTATTTTTTTTCATTTTAGAGAAATTTTTCTGGTTTATGAATGCTCTAAATGTTTGTGTCTTCTGGCTGCTGTATCATGTGCTGACAGATAGCTGCATCATCCAAAGCATCTCTGCTAGCCTGGGCTGAGCATGGTTTGGTTTCTGGACAGGTGAACACTAGATACCACAGTTACCTCCACCAGTCTAACAACAGTTAAAGAAATTACTATATTTTATACTCAGAGTGAGACCTTTGCATGGAATTCTGAGAGTGCCAAAACAATTACAATTCTTCAGATAATCTATAGTTTATCAAATGTTTAAATACTCAAGCTTAAGTATTTCAAAAGCTACTCAGTTTACATTTGTCACCTAAGGAAATTGCTAAGCAATTTGCGCATTTATTTCTTGTCAGAAAAAAGCCTTAAAGAGCACAGCAGAATGGATCACCCTCCTTCTTTCGGCACTATTAAAACCATCTCATTGGTAACTATTCTCCTTAAGATGGGTGTGGGGGAGTGAAAAGCTGGAGCAGATTCTATTTATAGAAGATAACCTTGGGAAAAACAGGAGGTACCAGAGAAACAGGCATGAGGGGTGAAGTTGTGACAGTACTGAAACTAGCAGGAGACACAGGTGTACCAGGTGTCTGTGCCAGAGAGTTCTGAGAACACAAATGTGGCCACACCTCCTGCAAGATTTAGGCTTGGCTGGCAGGTTTCATAGACACTCCGATGAGAATTCACAGAGACAATTCATATACTTAAAAGCTTGAGCAAGAGTTAAAAAAACAAAACAAAACAAAACAAAAAAACACACTAAAAGGCTATTTTAAAAGTTTGCTGGGTCACTTCCCGTAGAGGTCTCCCCTCTCAGCAAGGAAAGTGGTTAATGAAAAAACAAAAACCCAAACAGAATCAAACCAGAAACCCCAAAACAGCCAGAGAGACTGAAACCTGCGTTACACAGATGAAACAACTGAGCGGTTTTATAGCTACATAAATAAGATCAGAATCTGGCCAAAGGACTAATACATGTACAAACTACTGCTAACAGCCACAACAAACATTGATACTACACCTTGGACTGGAAGGAAAAAATAAAATTCTTATATCCTTACCATTTCCAGCAGAGCCCACTAATATAACGGCATCAAGAGATTCCCAGAGGATTCAAAACGTGTGTTTAGTGAGGATACATTTGGACTAAAACCTCTCTCTTGGGATTGTGCATTCCCAAACACCTGTGTCTAGTATCTAGCTGCTTTCAGTCCCTGGCCCTTGGCTGCACATTATTCACCCACATGCAGCTCTGTCACAGAGAAGGGCTGAATAAATTGCAGCATTGTCATGGCGCAGTGCAGGTGCTCCAAAACATGCACATCCTGAGGCTCATGAACTTAAGAAGAGATATGCCTCATCAACCTTAGGGATGTTCTGATGCCATCCAGCTTTCTCTCACCCATCAAGTCTGTCCATCTAGGGTTAATCTACTCCATTCTCCAGGCATTTTCTTGTCAGGCACCTCACTCAAAGAATGTTTTAACAGCAGGAAAACCACCCCAAAATCCAAAACCAAACAATAGTCAACTCCTGTAAAGAACTTGAATAAGTGGCATAGGTGGCATCCTTCTTACCATGAGGTATTCTCCATCATGGATGCTAACATGGCTTTCAGGCACGCACCTTCTTTCTCTGCTGTCTCAGTGTAAGAAGCCTGACAATAATCCCAAATCCCCAGACCCTTCCAGGACCAGCCATTGCACACACAGACCCATTCCAGGCAATTAAGGTCTTATAACAGGGTATGTAATGTAAAAGCCCGTTTAATCTTGTGAAGACAAGAAATAGCAGGGACCTGCCTGTAAAAAAATTAAAAAGTATATAGTAATTCATCAAATTGATTTAATACAGCCAGCTGCATGTGAGAATCCTGGCCCAGGCAGAGATAGTCCCAATAGTATGCATCTGCTTACAAATAGGCAAGGTGCTTTGGCACAGCTACTGCATCCTTTGAAAAAGTTGGTTTTGACATGTTGGGAAAGGACTTGGATTTTCCAGCTGCTCTCTAAGCAGGAGGCAATTCAGTGAACACACCCAAGACCTGCAGCAGACACCACTCTGAAATTTGTCTTCATTATGTTCTAATTTTCACACAACTTCATTATTTGCAATAGCCAGAAAAAAAGTGCTGATGAAATTTTTCATGTTTTGAAAAACAGAGGAAAGATCAGGAAAGCACTGTTACGCATAACTTGTTCTTTCTCTAGCAGTAGCCATTGAGAGTGCTGGGCCAGGGTTTACTGCTCCCATTTCCTCTGTTATTCTTGAGCCAACAAATCAAATATGGGTGTCAGGTTTGGTGGGTTTCAAAACAAAAGGTGTAATGGAAGGGGGATTATTGTGGGTTTTTTTTAAAGACAGTTATTCATAACAAATAGTGAAATTGCTGAGAAAATAAATTCTGCTTTGCCATTTTGCAAATATTACTTCTTCCCCCCAGAAGAGACTGGGTCACTGAGAAATATGCAAAGCTTCAGGCAGGGCTAACAACTGTCCTGAAATTTACTGAGGTGCCCAAAAATGACCAATGAGTTTGGGTCTTTCAATGGGATGAATGGCACAGTAGAAATTCTTAGTCATGCTAGCTTTCGTCATATGTATTTTTTATTATTATTTGTATAATACTTTAATTATAAAAGACAAAAGTATCGTTATTATAAGGTATGTAAATTACACCAGAACTTCAGAGAGGAGTCCTAACTCTGACCTCCTCTCATGTGAAAGAAAGGATATTACAATCCACTTTTTTCTTTAACTTAATTTTTACTTTCCTGGAAGTATGAAAAAGCATTTATGTTCCTTTGGTTTTTAATTTGTCATATTATTTAAAGGACTTAGTGAGGAATCTAAAAATCTGCAGAAGGGTTTGTTGCGGGGGGGGGGGGGCGGGGATTAGAAAGAGAAAAGCCTCATAAAAACAACCCCACCTCCTCCACACACAGGGTTTGTTCCTCGGCTGTACCTGCACACTAATGCCCTTTTGACTCCCCATGAGAGAAACAAATCCAAAAGATCTGGGATAAAAGGCCTTGAAGACACTGCACTCAGTTGGACACATGGCAGGGTGGTGCTGGGAAGCAAAGAAACAGCTGAAATTATATGGGAATAACAACAACATTCATAGAAGTTCCCCTTGGATACGTGTCAGCACGTGGGAATGATGGATTAAGATTGAGCATTTGCATTTCCCAGTCAGATGCCAAGATATCAAAGCTGGCACACTAAGGTGTTCTGGCGTTCCTTGAAGGGAGTCTCCAGCCGTCAACACTGCATGTGTATAGAGCTCTTCTGCTTGCAAATATCTCTCTCTAATAGCACATGCATTTTTAATTTTTTTAAAATATGTGATCTAGGTTAGTGCTCATAAAAGTGAAGGATTAACAGCTACAGCGTAGTACAGGCAGCTGGGCAAGCTCTGCTGACAGATCCCTGCCAACACAATCAACCCGAAATTAATCCTGCACTGTGCTCCCACCCACACACAGCAAGCAGGTAGTGCCATGGTGCCAACTTCTTCAGTCAACATGTAGGAGCGAAGAAGTGCCATGTTATTACCTCTTCTTCTAAAGGCCGTGTAGAGCATTTTAATCTTTGCAGACAGTGGGCCCATAGACACCTGAAGAATTAGAGTGCAGGACTGAATCCTGTCAGGCATGGTTTTTAAAATAAGATGTAGCACTTCTGCATCATTGCCCTCTACAACAGACTTCAGTGCTTTTATGCTTCTTTTTCTTAAAGCCAGCATTAACATTGTCAGTGGTACATTATTTCCCATTATTTTTCCATCTGGAAGAAAAAAAACCAAAACCAACCACACACCAAAAAAACTCCAAAAAACAAACCACAGAGAAATAGATCCATCATTGCAGATGATGAGGCATCATGATCTGTTTTAGCCCATCCAAGTCAGGGCCACCACTGAAAACGTTAGGTCTTGCCCTCTTCCTGCATCAGTCCTGGTCTGTTCAGGGATAGTGCAACAGAGCAGGCAGCAAAGCACAGCCAAGGACCAGGAACACTCATCAAAGCTGGCTGTAAAGCTAAATCCCATGTGTCAGAGGTCACAGTAGTAATTGAGGATTGCGCTTCAAACTCCAAAACATCCTGCAGGACCCAGGAAGGCTGCTGGCAATAGGTGAAAGATGGTGATGAGACAGAGGAACAATGAAGAAAAAGTTCTTGCGAATTATTTCTGACACTGCATGGTGCATGTGCAATGAGAAGATGGAGCAGAGCAGCACTCGGACCAGAAGGAGCTTCTCTCACACAGAGGGAGGGACAGAAGGAAATACTCCTGCCTGCCTTTGGGCCTGAAATTCTCCTCTCCGACACCCCAGTTTGCATAGTCAGAAGTGAAATCAATGCCTGACTATGTGAGATGCTTCCGCTTTGTAATGATCTCCATTTCTAGATGCTTAATAATTGTTAACTTTCTCCCTTGGAATTTTGGAACAGCCCAACAAGAATGAAAGTTTAGAGGTTCTTCCGAAAGTCCCCCAAATGCATCAGAAACTGGAATCTGCTGCAGGGCTGCAGTACGTTGTCTCAGCAGATTCAGTGGGTAACGAGGTCTTCTGAAACAAAGTGTAATAAGTGTTTCTGCCTGGACTTGCCAAAAGACCTTAATGCAAATACAACTCCAGGAAAATTAGGGTGGACTCTAGTGGCTGCCTCCCCCTCAGGGTTTTTGTTGGTTTTTTTTTTCCTTCAATCCTGATGAAATTCATTACAGTTGTATTTAAACTGAGGTTGTGATTTAAATTTTCCAAAGCAGGCAGGGCAGGTTTGAAAGCCTGATATATCAGAGTTTATATGCTTCCTGAAGAACTAGGGTAGTTGCAGAGCCTTCCCCAAGGGGTGCCTGGTTGGTCCCCTCACCCCCTTGGCATGTTTGCGGTCACACAGGCCACTGGATTCCTGGCAAGTCGAGCAGGCTTGCTCCTTACAACGAAGCAGCCCCGCATTCAAGCATGCCAGTACTTTCCTTGAAGGTATTTACAGTTTACTTTTTAGTGCTACTTTAAGTTCAAAGGGGCTAGTAAAGCCCCATTAAGCCATTTACATCAAACTGGTTAGTTAATTATCCTGTTGCAGGCTTTAAATTAGCAATTTATAACCCCTTCCCTAGAGATGCCAGTATTTGGAAACAACTCAGCTGGGACATTTTGCAGGGTGCAGTTAAGGAACAAAAAACCCCACTAAACACAACATCCCCCCACCCCCCCAAATAAACCCCACAAACAAGCCAGAATAATTCTCTTCAGTTTTTGGTTGGAAATCAATTAACTCTGGGAGAATCCAGTAGGGACAGGCGTGGGAGAGCACCCACCATTACCAGCTACCAAGGATAGTGAGGCCATGTCTATCTTAGGTTGTGTCTGTGCAGCAAAATGTGGTGATGTGCAGAGATACAAAGCCAGCCTGGAAGGCACCACAGCTAGAGGAGGATGATGCTTCCCTTACAATGAGATATTCTGCTTCTTAGTATCATAATCAAAGGTATTTACACATTCATATGTACAAAAATGTGTCTGCCCACAAGGAAGGAAAATAATTTGAGGCTTTGGGGCTGGTCAAACTGTGAATGCCAGCATACAAGGACTAAAGAGGACTGTGGGTTTTGGTCAGCACCTCTGCTCACCCATGCAGGCGACGAGGCTCTTTCCACTGCAGCTATCTTTCAGGTTAGGATTAACAAGATTTGGATTTATAACCCCTTGCCATAAGGGTCAATGACCTGCTCACAGTAAGCCTACCCCATGGGCCAGGTGAGGCTGGAGCCAAGGAATCTCCATTCCCAGGATCTTCTCCCCTGCCAACAACATTTCATTTCCGAGAAGGAAAATCTGTTGTCCACTCAGGGTCTGGTTATTCCAGTCTACCCCACGCAGAATTCAGAGCTTTTATAGCAGGGAATAAAAATCACCTTTCCCCCTAAATACCTAACTGCCCAAACTAACCAGGTCCTAGAGTAAAACATGCCTCTCATCTTCTCTTCCTTATTTCCACCAGCCATTATTAGTTCAACAACAACAACAAAAAGGCATACTGAATTTTCACACAACAGTCTATCAGGTACAGGAGAAATCTTGGCCCCAATCCTGGAAGCTGTCCCAAACCAACAAGAACTGCTCACCAAGAGCAGGAATCCATGGAAAGAAGGGGCATGTGGAGTGAGACCAAGGCAAACTAGGAGATTCCACATTAACATCAAAAAAAGGCACATAAAAAAGAAGTTTGAGAGAAAATTTTCCATTCTACTTGAAAGACAAGGCAGACAGATGGAATCAAGTCATATGACAGACCCCGCGATTTTTTTCCTCCATCTTAATACAACCCCTTTTCAATGGCAAAAAAAATGATCTTCTGCCAAACAAGTGTCAGATTAACTTGAAAAAGAGATAAAAATCTAAGCAAGTTAATTTCTTTATACTACACACCATGAAATTTATTTTGCATTTGCTTGCTTTTTCCTCTGTATGGAAAGTAGCCATTTCACAACAAATTTTGGGATGGGGGGGCAGATGGAAAGGAGAGGGAAAGACGCTCAGAGATTTCAAACCAAAGGGACAAAATATTTTTGTACAAAATTTGGTAAGATGACACCACTGTTATGTGATTTACTGCTGCAAATTGCAAGACAGAGGCCTTATAATAAAAATACAGGTAAACACAACATAAAATCTAAATTATCTAAAGGACTGAAAAACCCAGCCCCACACATAGATGACATTCTCCAAATTCTCTGCCCTTTCTTGGGAGCAGTTACACCCAAACCATCACTCAGCCCAGAAGCTGTTCTCTCCTGCTAATCACTGTAGAAATCACACACTAAGGTAAAAAAAGTTCAAATGCAAACACTAGACTGGCCTTTGAAACAGCCCGGTGCTAACAGGCCACATGATTGCATAATATTAGGGAATTATAAAATAATGTGAAACTGGGAAGAAAGAAGAAAGCAAAGCCCTCCTGTGGATGAAATGAGAGTCTTTCCTGCTCCACCAAAACCTTCCATTTCCAAGGCATGCAATACCCGGGCCTGTGCCTAGAACAGGTGTGTCTCCTTAAATACCTCACATGTCACACTTGTGTCTCATGGATACAGTCCTGCGGGATTATATTAGTACCAGTGCATACCAGCTGTAGCTACCCCCAGCGGTATCCTGTAACTCCTTGCACGGGGGGAGCTGCTCTCCACAGCATGCAGAGCCCCTTGCCACATGACTTTCTGGAGACAGACAGCAACCCTGCGACTGCAGCTTCAGAGCATTTGTGCTCTGGGGGCTGAACCAATTCAGGGACGAGCAAAAGACCTCCTCCAAGAGCAGGAACGAGGCACTGCCAAGAGAAGCGAACGGAGGACTCCAAGTATTCTTTTCTTTCCCTCCTCTGCGTTTATTACCAGCAAATTCTCAACTGATTTATGCCAAATAGACACTCTGAAGATCTCCGTTAAATAAAAAAAGATGCACGGCTAACAGAGCAAAGTCCACTCAGCCATTCCCAAGCAGAAAACGCTGACAGGGCACAAGGCAGATATGGCTAGTGTGGGATGAAGGAAGAACAAAGGAGAGTGAGCCTCATACATCTCTAAGTCAGTGCAGGAGGAGACACCCCTTGGCAATTTCAACCTAATTCTTCACTAAGCCTTGGAGGATACTAGCTGCTGGCCTAAGCAGCTGAAAGAGCCAACAAGAAAATTTTCAGGGCAGCAAATGCATTAATAGCATTTTTTCCATCATATCTTCGTGACTGGCACAGATAATAAAAAGAGAAGAGCTACTTGGTTGAGCTATAGCTCTGCATCACAATACAAAGGTGTTCTTCAGCATGAAGAAGAACTGCTCCCATGCCACCCATCTCACAAAAGGCATCTTGTAGTACTTAACAGGGAGCCGGAGCACCGATCGATGCGAGAAGCTGCTGACCAGGATGCATGGCCTCAGAGGTGGAGGACCACAGGGCCCTGTAGGATCCTTCTGTCTTATTCCTCCTTAACAGCACAAACGCCTTCATTTTTCAGTGAGCGATTCTTGCAGCAGTTTTTAGGAGAGAGAGTACACGAGTGAGAACGCACGCACCAATCTTGATGAAAAGTCTAATTTATGAGGAATCTACCACATCCGTAAGTTATTTCACTGGTTAATTAATTCAGATTTCCAGGTTTGAGCACACATCAGGTTTGTCTGCTCATCCCTACAGTAAATAGCTCCAGGCATCACAAGCAGCCGTCAGGGATGAAGGCAGTGCCAAGCTAAACGTTCTTCTGAAGTGGCGTAGGTAGAACTGTTTCAGTCCACCTCTGCTTTATAACTGCTCGAGGGCTGAGTGATACAGTGGGTTCAATGAACCCCAACTCATCAGTCCAGCGCAAGTCAGAAGCAAAGAGAAATTCTCACATATCTACATCCCAGTCATCTGTTCATCTCACCGGCCATCTCTGATCAAATGAGTGCAGAATAAGGCCATTCCATGATACTTCATTCTCAAACAAATGAGCAGGACCCCAAAGCTCCCAAACCCATCTACCCCTAGGAACATGTACACTTCTTACTACTGGCATTTCTCATTTTCAAGAGGTCTCAAGTCCATAGTGATAAAAATCAGGATTGACTGCCAGGTCAACTCTTACTCTTTAACCAACAATTTATTACACTGGGTCTTTGATTATCAATCAAACATCTGTTGCAAATGCCACGCCATGTTCTCAGACACCAGAAGTTTAAATGTTGAACAGTCCCCCATAACCAAGATTTAGCATCTTTACGTTTTCTTTATTCTTTGTCAGCAGCGGTGTTAGTGACCTCCTGGCTAGTTAACAGCCAGCCTGGTAAGAGCACTGAACTTTACACATTTGTCATGAGATCTTAGAATATACATTGTCACATCTTTTCTCGAGCAACTTGAAACCAAATCACAAGAGCAGGTCTGTGTCCCCAACAGACAAATGAAGGCCCAGCTGTATTTCATAACTGTGCAATATACATGATGTGCACTTCCAGAAACCTTAGTGACACAGCTAATGCAGAAACAATTATTTAAGAACCCATTTAAAGAAAATCCCCACATTTAGTACAGGAGTGCAATCATTCTCTTCATTTTTCCACAAACAAGTTTCAGACTTTGGGAAAACCAGGTCTCCTGAGCAACCTCTCCGTATACCCAGAGTGAGCTGTGTGTTCCCATAGGGAGATAGCAGCACACCCATTTTCTTTGACGACTCAGAAAGTCTGAATTTCTAGGTGAGAGCAAAACAAAATAACTCATTTCAAATAGGAGTAGCTGAGAACAGAACTCTTTACAGGCCTCCATCTAAATGCTCAACTCCCACTCTTGTCCATACTTGCAAGCATTTAATCCAACTGAGGTTCTTCACCAACCTCCAGCTATTTCGTGACATGCCTGTCTTGGGGTATAAAATCCTAGAGAGCGTCCCCTTAAATCAAATACATTCATTATATAATTGAAGAAGTTTTATGGGGGAAAATGGCAAAATTCTACTGTCATTAAGAAAAAAATTAGTGAACTAGTACATAGCAATGATTAGCCAGATAGCTATCCTTTTTTATTGAGGAACCAGACTCATAATTAAGGTGGTTTTTTCTTAAAATAATATATAAACAAATTATTGGAAAGTTTTACACAATTTTAACCAGTGGAATTTCAGAGTTCAAATAAATTACAAGCTATTTCGCTGTTGGACTGTCTGCCTCTAAGGTCACAATTAATTTAATTTTTGGAAGTTACAGTACCAAACACATGACTAGGAGTAAAATAAGAAAAACTTCTTTAGGGCTCTCTTGCAGTTTGTATAAAATATACAGAAATATACAGAAATATATAGGAAAATAGGAGCCCAGGTGCACTTATCTTCAGAGGCAGCTCACACACCTTGAGAAGTACGTAAAACATGACAAATTCGAAATTCACTTGCCCATTTAAATTTTGGGGGAGGGTAATGGAGATGAGAGACAGAGGAAGGGGAGGGAAAAAAAAGGGACCAAGTGTTATGTTAGTGACTTTATATATGAACACACAGAGGGAGTTTCCTTTATCTGTGTATCACATCATAGCAAGCACAGGAAAAGCCATGACAATGCCATGCCAGCAGCTAAATGTGCTTTTATTTATTTATTTATTTATTCAGATAGCATGCAATGGTAGAGGAAGGGTGGATTTAAATCAAAGTAATTTAAAGCTACCAATTTTAATCTTGTTTTACATTTACACTCTAGTTATTTTCATAAAGGATGACCAGTGGCTGGTAACTACTAAGCTGTATTGATTTGCAACTAAATATAGTCTGCTCTCAATTTGGTATTATTTTTTGCTAACCAGAGAGCTGCACTATCTCCAGTTGAAACATTTATTCTATTTTACAGGTATTTATCCAGCTGACATTTTTTCCTCCTTTTGTTATTTTAATAAACAGCCAATGACTTTTAATAGACATTTTATTTTTCTCATTTGAATCATACTGCCTGAAAATTCAAAAAGTAACCATCCATTGAGAATTTTCTGACTTCATTTTCTTATCAAGCATACTAAACATTTAAGTCCAAACATGTTCAACATTTAAAATAAACTCTTTAATAAAAAGATAAGTGAGCTGTAGCTGATGATTTAAAGCTGAATTCTCATTGCCTCATGCTTCAAAATCTAGAGCTACCAGATATTTGCCTCCCATTATATCTAGTTCTTATTCACCAGCTTGGAAAAGGAAAACAAGCATCTTAAGCTTCTTAAGCTTTCACTGTTTTCTCAACTGAAATCCTCTACTGCATTAAATAAACTCAAATTTAAAAAAAAAAAAAAATTGGCAAAAATGGCCTCAAGGTCTCCCTGCAAAAGCATCTACATCTATCAAAAGCCCAATACTTTCTTACAGACTCCTGTTCCTCATGCTTAGGGACAGACTTTCTGCAGTTGAGCATTCTGTCTTTCCTTAAACCTTTGGCAGAAGACAAGTAGTGCCCAAATAAAGACAGACCCAAACTCACTAAGATCTATGAAAATTGTTTAAGGCAGCTATTGTAATTTCAAGCAGATATTTCTTCCTAGGTATTAAAAAGATCGTTCAATTCAGTAGCCTTTAGCCACTACATCTACGATGCACTTGACTCTTTCTCAATATCCCACAAATTCATAACACAAAGACTACTAAAACACAAATGGAAATAAACAACAGTGGGGAAAGAGAAACCCTCACACACCATGAAAGCAAAAGGCACATATCAATTTCCTACAATATGCATTCTGCTTCCCTTTCTGTGGCATACATACTGAGAGGCTGAGATTGTGTCTGTGCACATTCTGTTTAGCAGTTTATATTGGAGAGAAATAATTTTTTCCCAAAAAAAATCTTAATACACATGCCAAATGTAAAAAGATAAAGCTTACTTTGCAATCAGGAAGATGGCAGAGGAACAGAAGTCAGAGCTTCACCTGATCAGACACAATTTTATGTGAAAAGTGCAGAAGAAAGAAGTATTCATTAAACCCTCCCATGCTACTTCCCAATTCATGTTTGTCTTCACAATCAATGACATTTCTCAAACCATTTCTGCACTAAGTTCCTTATTTGTTTATTCCTTCCCAAGGTAGCACTTCCATTTATAACATTCACACCGTAATTGCTAGCACAGCCCTGGCTGCCTGTCAAGCTTAGGAAACCTGAAATGAAGTCTTTCCTTTTGCCTGCTGGGGCTCAGACCTAGGCAGCCTAGCTACTGCTTCTACAGCCTCCACAGAAGGTCCATGTCATTTCTTTAAAGCAAATGCTTCATTAAGTGATGAGGCACAGCTATTAGCTCACATGCTCCTTTCTTGTAATAATGTGTGTACACTTACATGAAAGAGTAGAAAGGAATAAAAAGTCAATACATTTACTGTGTCCCTGTGGCTGCATGAACGTCAGAGCAAAATGAACCATTTGTTCTTAAAGTTGGCAGACACTCATCCTATGAGGAGGCTTGCCTAACAGTTTTCAGTATGTGAAATAAATGTAAAGTTTCACCTGATTATCCAATGGTTGCTAGTAGGTTAACGGTGACTCATATTGCCACTGACAGAACACACCTCAGTTACATTTTGAGCAAGACTTGCTGCACTTCAGCCAATCTTACAGCAATCTTAACCAGGAGAGGTGCATCATGCATGTAGCTACTGGTTTCTTAATGGTGGAGGATCCTGTTCAATCTCATCCATGACCACAGGTTAAGCATCCAGTAATCTGGCTGATATGATTACAACAGGAAAAGTAGTAGTATATTAGACACAGTGCCCTGGTCCTACATCATGCTGGACAACTCTCATATATGTAGCTTGGATGTTGATAGACTCTCCCTGGATAATTTAGCAGTTGTGGCTAGATAGCAAACACGCAAAATGAATCGTTCTATTCTTACAGGCTTTTGAAAAAACAAAGTCTGGATGCATTGAAGGGATAAAGCCAGTAAAACCTCTTTGCTCCTTGCTATAAACATCAATTTGCTGATGTGGGGGGAGAAGCGAGCAGAGGGAGTAAAACTATACATCCCTTCTTTAAAAGGAAGATGACTTGGTACCTCAGAAACAGTTTAGTAAGAACACTATTTCCCTTACCTAATAAAGTTCCTTGTCCAGTATTAAAGCAAAGTAATCTTTCAGTAGCATTTCAGCCACCTCAAAGGGCAATTTAAAAAATAATGTAGGGTTTTGATGTTTAAACAAGCTTTTCCAGCAATTACTTGTTAATAGCATCCAGAGGCTCCAAGAAGCAGGACCCATCATCCCAAGCAATTTATAGTAGCAATACATAGAGTGAGGCAGAGGACTTGAAGGGAAGGAAAACACTAGGGGCAGCAAGAGGGGGGAGGGTTAAAAACCACAAGTAAGATTGCTAAGTATATCCAACATCTAAAAACTAGAATAAAAGCCAATGCCATGCACCAAAGCTCTCTGGAAATACAAACTGATAAAAAAATCAAAACAAAGAGTCATTACTTCCTTGTTTGCCCAATCAGATCAGACCTGTGCTTTAGAGAGCTCCAGACTTTTGCTACTCCTTTGGCAGCCCCGTGCCCTTGAGTATTCAGGTGTGCCAGGCAATGACAGCTGACAGGTACAAACTCATTTGCCCCAGGGCTGCCTGGCATGTGAACTCAGAAGGGCTCTGTGAGCTGGAAGAGAAATCTCCCAAGAAAAGAAAGAAACTCTCGCAGAAAAGCCTCTCGTAGCCCTCCTCCAAAGAGCTGAGCTGCATTGTTTGTAAGGTGCATTATTCATGCTCGTGCTGCAGTCCGTACTCCTCCTCAGGGTAGGGGAATGCCACGCTGCAGCGAGCTCACTTGCTCCCAAGTTCACGTGGAAGCATTCCAAGCTACTCAGCTTCTGACAGCTCTCCAACTGCTCTTCCACGCTGTATTGCTTTACATTACATTGCTTTCCCTGCCAGGAGGCACTGCTGTATTACAGTACAATCGTCTAGCAAAATGTAAAACTGATTTTTTCACCTCCCAAATACCAACTGACTGTTGCCACTGCAGTCACAACTATAAGACCTGTTCCGTATTAGACTTTCCTGGTTTTGTGCATATACAAGAGATGTTAATATCTTCCCTCCTCTTCAGCCTCCTTCCCAACTTGCTGCTTCTTGCCTCCCTGTCATGCTCCCCAGTCCTTTCTGTGGAGGGCAGCCACCCTCAGCTTCCAGCCCAAGGTGTCACTACTATTAGAGTTAAAATGCCTAAGCCAGCTCATTAGGTACATTTTCGGGCAACCCAAGTAACTATAGCCCTAAACACAGAAAGTAAGAAAAATAACTAGAAACATTGTAGTGACTCACAGTTTCATTAACAAGCTCAGATTTTTGTTAAGTCAGAATTTTAACAAAGAAAGCAGGCTACAGAGGCTTTTTATAAACACACACATTTTTAAGGTATTAGGAGACATTTGGCTCCTAACTCTCTTCATTTCAGTATGCTTTATGTTACTTGTGGGCTGCAAGGCAAAACTAGTTCCCTGCACTGCAGTGTAGCTAGTTTCTTTTCTAGTTTTGTACTATAAACATAGCCATATTATAAGAGCAAAGGTCTAGCTGTCTGTTCTTCAGCAGTAGCCAGAATAGCCCTCCTCCCTGCCCCCCCCCCCCTCAAAAAAAAAGAAGCAGGGGCAGTGGGGGAGAAAAAGCAGTGAAACAGAGTACAGGCAGCCTTCCCTTCTTATACCCTGTGCCATTGTTAAAGATCTCCTGATCCAGAGGTTGCACCCAGGCCATCACTTTTAATAAGAACTTATCCGTCCTTTCATCGATTTTTCGATCTGTTTAGACTTCTTCTATCCATAACACCCTTTGGCAATGAGTTTCACATGGTAACTGCTGCTTGACAGAGTGCCTCCTCTTGAATCAATTTAGTTAACACAAGAACCATGAAGAATCACTCCCTACTCCCCTTCCCCACCCCATTCATTACAGTATAAAACATCTGCAATTTCTGTAATAAGTCATCTCTTCTCTATGGCAAGAGAAATCACTTCGACTGACTTGAGACCCATCTTTGATGGTCTTCTCTGGACCTTCCGTAGCCCTCCACTAGCTTATCAGAACTGCATAGTGTTTAAGATACTGGCACACCATGAGTTTACATAGCAGCATACTGATGGTTTCTGTTTGGTTTACCAGGTTGGGTAAACATCCAGAGTTTGCTGATTCTTCAGGGAGTGCAGTATTTCCTCACAGCTGGCCATCAGTCTCTCTGCAAGACCTTTTTGGGGACTCACATCAGACAGTGCTCTTAAGTAGTCTGCTGAGGTGATAGGTGAAAATTTTTTTTCATCTCCCAACAACTGCTGCCACAGATCTCTCCATTTTTTTTACCCAATTCAAGCCAGCCAAACTCACAGCTTTCAAACCCTGCCATTTCTGCCCCCCTCAAAGTCTTCCCAAAAGCATGGCAGTTTGCAGCCACTCACAGCTACTTTCTCTCACCTGTATGCCCAGTGAGAAGTTCCACAAGCCAGAGAAGCAGAAAGTACATGGTTCTCCCCAATAAGCAGGGGCAAGCATTGTTGCATTAAAATCTATACTGAGCAGCCAAGGGAACTTAAGCTTATCCCAGCGAATATCCCAGTCTTAAGAAATTTGCCAGGTGTCCCCGTATAATGAGTGACTGTCCTGAAGGATCAATCAGACTTGGCACTGTGATGCACAATTCACTACCCTGCCTCATGAACCCATGCTAATCCCAAGATATGTGCTTCACCAAATATAGCTGCTCCCTATAATTGCTTGGCTTATCTGCCCTCTCTTAGCTGAACTACCATGGTTCCAAAAGCCCTTAAAATTAATGATAGATATGATCAATTAAAACCCATCTACCTGTATAGTGCTATGTGTATCACTTGTTCACAACAGCACTGTCAGTCACAGTGCTCAGCTGCAGTTTCTGTATGCTTCTTAGTAGCATACAGAAATACTTAGTACTGCCAAATTAGTGAATGCTGGGAAAAACATCAGAGCAGTTTGTTTGACCCCAATTTCAGAATTTCTGGGAGACAGTTGTAACATGCCATGAGAAAGATAACACAAAACAAAGTTATGAGCTGAAACACTGCATCTCAGCATACCTGACCAGAAAACTGAGCAGGTAATTTGAGCAAACACAGACTCCTGTGAACATGTGGTTAACAAAAGTAGCTCAAGACAGCTTAACAAAATAATAGCACAGACACATTTTACTTCCATAGTTACAAATCTCTGAATTGGAATGAGCAAACTATAGAAATAACAAGCTCTGTACATCAACAAAACTCTTGTACTACCCACGAGCATAAGATAGCATGCAAAAGCTAGGCGAATAATGTAAGCCAGCTCAACATATTGAAATATAAACCTTCCTTCTGGATGTCTCATTTTCTGAACATTTTGCATACAGTGCCTGCAAAAATAACACTGGGTGTGTTACGTGCTGGGGAGAAGAGTCCCTTTCCTTCTGTTTCCTAAGGAAACTAATGTGGGATAGAACATTACTTTTACTCAATAGGATGAGAAATTCCACCAAATCCCTAGCTGGAGCTCTGACATAAAGGCAATTCAGAAAGTCAGCCAGAGACCTGCCCACACCCATCACCATTATTTTCCAAGACTGGAATGAGAAAAAGTTGCATTTAAGTTTTGCACTCAGCCTCAAATGTTAGTCACCTCAATTTTCTCTTTTGAAATATACACACAATAAATACACACACATATATAAATCACTTCTGGTGTTTCTTCTGAAATCCCTACTCTGACTGTTCTTGAAGTGCTGAATCTAATAGATGGCTTCCCCATTTAATTTACCCTGATATTATAAAATGCTGCCATCCAGCGAGGGATCAGAACCAGCTAGGAGCTTAAATACAGAAAACACAACAGCTTGCTCACA
This sequence comes from Buteo buteo, assembly GCF_964188355.1. Taxonomy (NCBI): domain Eukaryota; kingdom Metazoa; phylum Chordata; class Aves; order Accipitriformes; family Accipitridae; genus Buteo; species Buteo buteo. Next base: position 38,018,094 of record NC_134181.1, on the reverse strand, counting down.
ATGAGCAGAAAAAGTTATCATTGTAAAGCAGTTCACGAAAAGTGTCTTAAACACTATTACGAGAAAGTGGCAGTCTTTTCAGAGCTACACCAAGCAGCAAAAAGAGTTTGAGTTACAGGGCTACGTCACTTGCTGCTGTCCAGGAAGATGTGCACAAATGTCTAAGGCAGCAGTTAGTATCTCACTGGACTCCTGTCCAGGCCTTGAGCTGCAAAAAGTCAGCATGTACTGTTTGCTCACATTCCCTTTCTTTGGTAACCAATTGAGAACATGTTAGTTAGTTTTAGCATGAGCCAAGAAAATGCATTTCTTCTTAGTCTAAAAACACTAGCTCCAGCTCAACTGGTTTCAGAGAAGATTTAGCTGAGAAGAATGAGGATGCCCTCCTTGAGATAGATGTTCTGGCCTCTTGTGGGCATAAGTCTCCCAGCAGGACTTGACAATGGATAATGTTATTGCAGAAAATGCATTTAAGCTCAGTTCTATTAATGTGGTCCTCATCCAGTTGAGACTAGAGGATCTCTGTTCACCTGGTATCTTCCTCATTTATCCTGCCATTGTTCCAGAAGCAGAACTATTACTGGCAAGGAAAAGTTACCCATAGTAAGGGAATGGGTTCTTCTTCTAAGCCACAGAAAGGGGACAATGGGTGAATTTACTTTGCAATTTGAGAAGAGTACTTCTTATCATCTAGGACATTTGCATAAAACAGCTTCCTCAGCTCTTGGTTTAATGAATAAAGGAATCAAATCTTTCAATACATATTGCAAATAACTGCAAAGATTTGCCATCTGAAACAGCTAGGCTCTCTCTCCATACCCACCATCTACAAGTAAACATTTCTCAAGAGATCATCTGGGAGAGCTGGAAGTGGGTGGAGCTCAATGCCTAGCCAAGTTGACTCTTCAAGGAAAAATTTGGACAACATAATGCTGAAAGTCTTGGAGATACTTTGCAGTGGCTTCGCTATGTTCAGTTTTTCCTCAAACAGATGTTCTTAAGATTTTCTAACATGCTGGTAATTTTCCTGCTGTATCAAATTTCTTGATACCTACTTGGGAGAAAACTTGGTTGATAGATTAACATTTGCATGGCATATTTCTTTGTGCTGTGAAAAAAGTCAAGTGAAGAGGTGAAGAAACTTGCCCCAAAGTCAGAAGGGCAGCTGCAGAGCTGAGGGGGGACCCCCATCCTCACTCCCTCAACTCCTTGTCATTTTGCAGCTAAAGAAAAGCACAGCCAACAGGCAGTTAGATGAATGACAAACCTGCACAGCTATCTGGCTTCAACCACTTGAGCTAAAGCTGCTTCTTACAGTCAGTAGCAGAATCATATCCATCTCCTCTCAGGGGCAAGCCCTGAGAGCCACCTAGCAGGCATACACTGGTGATACACTATACCCCATGATCTATCCATGGGGTTAGGCAGAAAGTAGTATCCAAGGTACCTATCATGGCAACATCTAAATGCAAGTATCAGAGCACTTTACAGACAAAAAGGTCTTTCCCCCAGGCTGTTTAAAATTTGCATGTTCCTGTGTAGCACTGAAGATAGCAGCAATGGTGATTCATTAAGATAATGATTTAAGTAGGAGGCTTAAGAAAGTCAGGGTGGATTAACATCCAAAGGGCTACAGTTGGAGCTTCTCCACTCCAGGCTGCCACCTTGCCTTTTAAGGGAAGGGAGGAATTCCAAAAGTCAGGAGAACTATCAATTAACAGCAACTATATCACAACTACAATGCATTAAAGCACAAGAGCACCATCTCTACTCCAGCCCATCCTCCTTGGCAAGGTCAAGCACAAAATTTTATGCTGCAGGAAAATTTCATGGCATTATAAATTATTGGCTTTTCCTTTATGTGATTAGTTTGTTAGTGTAGGCTATCCTCAAAAAAAGATTGTGTAAAATTTCTTTTAAACTAATTTTCTCTCCATCTTAAAAACAATACAAGTTTTTCTCTGACGAATTGTCTTTCCCCATTATGAAATAATCAGATGGATTTGATAAATTGATTGCTCCCCACATAATAATGTAAATATACACATTGGAAAAAAGCACACAAGTCCTTTCCACACCCCAATATTTAATCAAATTGTGATCAGTTACAAGTTGAAACATGCATTCTGTCCGTAATATGAAGTTAATGCTCAGACAGTAACAGGCAGCTCATACTTCATCCCTGCTAAGAGAAAGGCCTTTGTACAGTGATTTTGATATAATACTTTCAGTTGCCTTCTAGAGAGATGAACAGGCAACCAATTTTTCTATTCTTCTGCTCACTCATAGTAGTTGCAATAGGGCATCCCAGTGTATATTGCCCCACTCACCGCTAGCTGTGCTTGGTCTGAACGTCTTCTAGGCACTCTATCCCATGCTGATTCAGTACAGAATAGCTTCCTAGAATGCAATTATAGAAAGAGTAAGGGTTTGTCTTAAAAAGGGATTATTCCAGAACAGCTATTCCTTATTAACTATTCCCAATCCCCTCTTCATTAGGATGATGAAGTTAATTGGGAATAGCTCTTCTGCTCAGATTTGTAACTTACCTTGGTCTTAATCAATGACCCTGTTTAGATGAGCCCTTAGTACAGCATCATACAATCATAGCAATGGCTTCACCAATAAAAACAGACTCATAATTGCAATGAAAGTAGAGCTACTGCGTGGACACAACTCAGCTGAGTTTGTTGTAAGTTGGGCAGATAACAGGATCAAGAAATACATTAAAAAAATAGTTGTTCCTATAATGTTAGATCTCATCAGTACTGCATGTGACGTTTTGTACTTTACAAGTCTCTGGATCTGCTTTGTTCAAACTTGGTTTATTCCTTAGATATATGGAGACCTTAACAGCAGGGAAATTTTGAGTTCTGTAGCTTCTTTGTTTATTAAGTTCTTAGCTTGCAAGATTTCTCATCCAAAAAGGGCTGAGAAAGTACCTGGCACATCTTGGATGCTTATTGAATACATTAAATAAATCAAACGTTTTATGATAAAATTCCACTCCCCCACACCAAACAGATGTAGGTGCAAGTCAAAGAGGCTTGAAAAATTGCACTAAAATTGATTTTGCTCCAGTTTTCCCCAAAGGAAAAAACTTGTGTGTGGGTTGAGACAAAAACACGGAAAATTTCAGCTATCATGAACAACTGAAAAGAGAAATGGAGGAAAGACAGAAGCCAAAACTGAACTTCACATTTGGAGTACATAATTTATATTCTCTACAGTGTTCTGTATTACAGGCTTTCCTGGACTTACACGTTCAGTGAAAGTCTTTTCCTTGGGCTCATCACACTTCTAGAAAAAAATGCCAGATAGATAGCTTAATGCTGGAGGCTCCTAGCCTACTCAGGGGAAACCATAGACCATAGAGAAGGTTCTTTGGTTGATTTCAGATTCTGAGAGGCTAGAAAAGATAGGACCCAACATAGCTGAGGATGTCTGTCACAAAACTGGGGGAAGAGTTACTTATAGACACTTGTCAAGTCCTGCAGCACAAAAATCTGAGAAGAATCTTGAATACCTACAACTTAAGATATATGCAAAGCCATCTCATGTTGCATGTGTTATTGGAAGGGAATAGAAACAAAACAGACTCTGTTAAGGTTGCTTCTAGACTGTTAGAGTATGACTTGATTTGGTATGCCTGACTGTTAAACTTCACCATCTGCACCACTTTCCGCACCTGAGGTCTGTGCCCAGGAAGTTGGGTTCTGGTGAGGGGCATAGGGCAGAAAGTTTCAGTGGTCACAGTTCAGTCATTTCCAAGGATGATACTGGCATCTTAAAGGAGCTTTCTGACAAAGACAGCACAGAACTCCCTATTTCAGGGCAGCATTCAACTGCCAGACCCGCACGACCATTTCTTGTGTCCCTGCAACTCCTTATTCATACCACACCTCCCACATTCACACTGACAAAGCTGGTCCATCCTGTACATGGAGTGAATCAGGGATCCTGTGTCAAAAAATAGCAGGTGATCCAGCCTGCCATTACTTGATCGCAGTATCTGCGTAACCACCAGTCTTCCTTTGCATATAGGCAATCTTAGTCCATGTATGTAATATTTTATAAGCAACTTTTATGGGTTCTTTTCCCCATAGGAGAGAAAATCGAGAGACATGATAGAAAGGGGAAAGGGCAATTATAAATATATGCAAGTCAAATCAGGGAAAAAAAAAAAAAAAAAGGAAAAAAAAAAGAAACTGAAACCACTTCCAGTCTCTCTCTCCAACAAATTCCACACTCTCATGGTCTCTGGCACCACTTCACAGTAACCTCAAAAGATGTTCACCTGCTCCCACAGCACTAAGAAACAAACAGTGAAGCAGGAACAAAGAAGCTCCCACCTAGGATGACCAACGTAATCCCCTGACAGCACATCACAAAGGAAAAACCTTATCATTAAAGCAGAAGAAAAACAAACACACAGGCACACACACACAGCTCTACTGCTGTGCGCTATTAGCATCCTCCCCATTTTCTATACGCATCTAATATCAGGAGATTTATATTCAGGCCAAAAGCTCATGCTGGCAGGAGAGGAAAGTACTTTGGAGAAAAGAGGGGAAGGGGAAAAAAAAAAGCCTACAGTTTCTTGGCTTGTGATCAGGAGGCTGGATGCATTCTGTGGAACTAGGCCAAAGCGTTAGTTATTATATTCAAGAGAACATCTGAATCCCAGCTCAAGGGAGCCGAGTTTGCGGCTCTCATTTATGCTGTATATCAATTGAATATCAAACCACATTTTCCGCCTTCTGAATAATAAAGCTTAATAGTTTGGGACTCCCATATGGTCTATTGTTAAAATATTTCCAAACACTGGCTGCTGTTTTATTTCTGAAGGAAAGATTTCTCTTTCCTCTTCAAGCTTTACTTGTTTAAAAGATGCTTGTAGTAAAAACTAAATATATTAATCTTTTAAATATTTCCAGAGTTTTAAGAAGGGCTGAAAAAATGAGGGGATAAGGAAACGCAAATACATTTTGAAATTGTTGGTTTTTTTTTTAATGTCACATGCAAATGTTTGTTCCAGGCAGAAGCAGCTGGTGCCACCAGGCTCTGCTGTTCAGAACAGGGGGTGCAGAAGCTTTCAGAAACCATGAGCTGCTCTAACAAAGGAGGACCACACAGACTCAAACCATTCACAAAAGGACCCAGGCCGATTATTTGACTATTACTTACAAGGAAGCTTGGCCAGTAACGTAGGCAATAAATACTGGAGAAACCTGTTCTGTGCATAACCCGGGTTTGTCTTTTCACAAGTCCTGCTCTCTAATTAGCTACTCATTCCTGGAGGGCATTGCTGATGGATGGAGTGTATCAGTTTGGTATATTTTTTAAAAAAAGTTAAGAAAGTTGTTAAATAATAAAAGCATCAGTATAAAAACCACTCTGCAGTGCGTTAGGAACGGTCACTAGTGCTCCTTCCCAGTCACACGAGAAAAGGGTATTCCTGTTCTTTGCACTGTGCAGAAAAAGACTTAGTGGCAGAGAGATTCTCTAACTTGCAAGGGCTGCAGTGCCCTGCTCAGAGCCCGGATGAGAACTGAGAAACGCTCATCTTTTGGTCCTGCATTCACCCCCCATTCAATTAGCATGGCAAGACTCAACTGCTGAATGAGCAGAAGTGAAACCATGCAGCACTGGCTGGTTGTGCACTGGTGTGAACCTCCAGCTCCACCTCACCCAGCTCTTGCCCTCTCTATGAAATGCTTCAAGCTCGCTCTGACAGGAGCTCTCAGCGCAGCACCAGCTTGCATGTCTGCCGGTCAGTCAGCAAAGCAGAAGGTGCTGAGCTAGGCATGGCCAACAGCAAAACACAGCACAAAAATTTAGCAGTTCCTACGGCCCAGGGAGCCGCGTGGAAACTTCTGCTCTCTCCTCCTTATTCTTCTGTTCTAGCCTTCATTGCTGCTTCTCATTCCCGTCTCCTACTTCCCTCCTTCTGCCTGTGTGTTCCCCTCCCCTCCATCACCTATCTGCCCCCCATCGCCTGCTGTCCTCCAGTGTACAGGTCTTCAGAGTCAGCTGTCCTAACCCTGAAACTGGTTGCTCATACTCATCAGCTGCCTCCTCGCCAGAAAGGAAGAAATTCCAGTATTTCAACATTCGCTTTCATCCCAATTCAGGGAGAAAAACTGAAATTAGAGACTCTTTGTAAAACGGAAGTTCACAAGTTTAAAAAAAAAAAAAAGAGAAACCTATTTGTGAACACCAGTGCACTTTGTGTCATTTGAAATGGAATATTTTTACATTACTGAAACCAAAGTTGGTTCATTTTGGTTTGGTGACCTGACCCGAAAAATTTTGTTCTGAGTCAGTACACTATTGAACTGTTTTTATTCCCACAATGCTGCATTGACTCAGACACTGCAGTTTGGCAGCCTGATAACCCTGGTCTCACTTCTGGGGCAGTTCCCGTAGCACACACTGAGGTGTCTTGTGGCACAGCACGGTCTCCAGGAGAGCTGTAATGCCATATGGGAAGGCCGAGGCCCTTGGAGTCCAGCAGAAGAGGATGGGTACATCAGACAACAGCTCTCTGAGCAGCTGAGGGCTACCTGGAATCCAACACTGTTTTGAACCAATTCTGAGTGAAGCCTTTCAGACCAGTTAAAGAAAAGCAAAGCAAAGAGCTATTCCCATTCAGGTAGTATAGACAGGTCAATGCAATATTTCTGGTAAAAAGCTAGTTTATTAATTTTACAGGTGATCAGAAATCTAGAATTGGGCTTTTCTGGAAAAAAAAGTTTCTATTTTAAAGAAACTGTATTTTTCCCTGAAAAAGCCACTCCAAAGAAAAACTCAAATCAGTCTCCTACTGACCCAGTAGCATTCTTACAAACTGTCTTAAAAATAATACAGCGAACGAAGCTCGCTCTTACAGAAATTTCTCCAGCAGGGAACTTAATTATAGCAATATCAGCTGCCCTTTGCCTCCTACACAGCTCCTGTTGTGACCCAAGGACTGTAGGATTGAGTTCATCAACCGAGTATAACAACTAGTTTAGAGAGAGTCTGACAAGTATTGAACTAGAGGTTTTGCAACAGATGTCTGAATGGTCGATCCCTTGCTGCTTCTAGCCGAGGCATGGACACAGCTTCTGTGATAGCTGGGTAGAAACAAGTGCTGGTGGAGTTGCTGAAGGCTCCGAGTTCTGCCCCAAACATTAGGGGTGCCACCAACTCATGCTCAACAAACAGCTCTTAAAACAAGTGGAGAGGACTCAGTGGGAGGATTAGTATGTATTCACAGAGAGCTGTTTTAGTAGTTTTCCTGTAGACTCTATAATGCTTCTCTTGTAATGTGTGTTCTTACCCCTAGGTCTGTATAACTGAAGATAGAGTAGAAGGTAGAGTGCAAGTGCATGTATGGTTTTGATTTACTTTAGAAAAAAAGGAAAAGGAGAGACACTTAGCCTGTAGTTTCAGTGTTGGAAACTGCAATAAACCTCTCTTTTTAAACCCCATAACCTTGTGACTGTTTTATAGTTATAAGGAATCATAACCAGAGAAAGATTTAGCCTAACAGTGATCTGCCCTCAAAGACATTAATCTGTCACATCTAATAGAAGGGGAATAAGGAGACAAACCTTTCTGCTAAGTAATTCAAACAGATGGCATATGGCTTTGGTGGGAACTTACTGTAAATTGCCCCTGTAACAAGGGTAAATTTGACAATGCTGCACACCCAAAGACACTGTTTACGAGTCAGTGTGAAAAATATCTCTGCATGATTTCCTTGTGTTTTAAAACCTGAATTCTCTTATGATCATATCTCACCGCTTTTGTGGTTGACACATCCAACCAGCTTGCCACCCACTTTTTCACCCCCTTTATGCCAGTAAGATTGAGTCTTTCTTTTGTTTGCAATTTTTTCCTCTTCTCAAAGTAATTCTTTACTTTTGAGGGATCAGCAGAAGATAATCATGGGTATCGTACCAACATGTTAAAGCACAGTTTTCTATCAATATTTCAAATATAATTTTGTTTGTCTGGGCTTCTAGTAGCTTCTTTCTTACCCCATAAAGCACACAAAAGTCTTCAGGTTAGTTTCTCTTTTCTTTCCTTCTCCATGCCTTATATGGGAAATAAAGGGTTTATTTTCTCTCCATCTCTCTTCTTCCCCCAAACCCCAATCCCCAGCTTCTCTTTTCTAGTTTTATCATGAGTTCTCTCCCTCCTTTTTTTCATCCACTATGTTTCTCCAAACTCACAGTAAAAAGCATTTCTGGATTGCCTTGCTCTGGGCTCCTTCCTCTCCTCCAGAGGAGCAATAAATGGCTCCTGGGACACTTTGCTCTGTTTCCTCTCCTGTAAAAAAGCCAAAGCTTACTCAACTCTCTTTTCCTCAGGTCTGCCACTCAGCCCACTAACCTATCCCCATTTTCCACCCACACTGAACAAGCCATAAGGTTTAAAAACTTGTCTGGAGAGCTTAATCCTAAATTCAGGTCATTGTCCTAAAAGAGACCAGGCATGAAACTAATACCAATGCTTAAGAGTTCTCATGATATCTCAAAGCAGGTGAAAACCATTATTGTCGGATTCCTACCATGCAACAAGACTGATAGGGAGCAATGAAAGGTATGGGGCAGCAAGAGACCAAATTCACATGCAGTGGCAGTCCAGGAGAGTATACTGAATTCAGAGGAGCAGTAAACTTAGACACTGGTTTTCCAGACCAGTCAGGGGAGGATTGGTATTAGAGGACCTGAGAATAATCCCCAGATTACCCTTCAACACGCTCACAGGGAGCAAATGTCACTTTGCATGGTGAAGCATGCCAGCCAGGGAGCATGCTTTATGTTTCATGTTAATGAGTATTAGCATGGAACCCAACTTCCTTCCCCTCCCTATTTTTGATATAATTAAGGACTAGAATGAGCATTTTGTTTCAGTCTACAACAGCAACAGACCACAGCAGTGCAGAATAACAGGAAAAGGAGAGAATGAAGGAAAAAGAATCCAGGTGGTAGACACTTACTGCTCTGGCCACTGCACGAAATGAAGGCTTGAGTGCACATTTTTGCCTGATTGCATAGCTGTCTCTGCTACCCATCTAATCTGCTTAGAAAACTGGTTTTGAAGGATATGGTTCAGACATACCACTCGCATGGAGGGGGGGGGGGGGGGTGATGAGGGGGAAAAAAAAAAAAAAGTGCTGCAGCTGCAAAAGATAAAATAGAGACAACTAATTTTCTCAGAGGTTGCAACACAACCTCTCCCCCTCCTCCACATGCAGTCACTGCACTGGCAGGATAAGCTGGAGATTCTCCAGCGTAAGCAAGAAGGCACAATAAGGTGTGCAGGCCCTTCTCCACCCCGATACCCACAGCCCTTGGGGGTACCACAGAAAACAGAGGCTGACAGCCCAGCCACTCAAAAGGAGGTGGTGACATTCCTCCGCCTGCTCATTTCAATTGCGTTACCATTTTTCAGAGGGGGACGTGAGAAACGCACATTGCTAGATGTTATGCCGAGACAATAATGAGCGTAAGGGAGTTGCAGACTCCTGTTGTACCAATTGGTGGCTGGGTTCTGAACTCTCATTGTGTGATCCGATTTCTCCTGTCATCCAAGCCATTTTGCAAACTCCAAGCATACGTTCATTTAAGCCATGTGTCCTGAAATCTAAACAGCTGAAGGGGACGGGAGGGGTAGGGAGAGAGGAGAACCACTGGATTTCTGGTGACAGTGTCTAAAATACACATTTGCACAAGGAAGTCTCACTTTAGATAGTCACTTAGCAAAACAACTACAGCTGCTGACAGGCAAGAGGTACAGTTTCAAGTGACAATCAGACATAAAATAGGCCAAATAAATTACTGCAGTCTAAAGGGAGTGGGAGTGTGTGCTCCCACAAATGTAACAGAGATAACAAATGGATTACCAATGGGTGACCCAATGTCAAGATTAGCAGACCCAGTTCTCGTTTCAGTTACACCGTAGCAATGACATTACCTAAGATCTAGCAGAAGTGAAACTGAAATCAGAGTCCGACCCAGGATGTCAGGGAGGCAGCTGCTTTAGTTTTTTAATGCCTAGAATTTCAACCCAGTTTGCTTTGTTTCAGGAGTCTAAGCTGTCTTTGGCAGAAGGGTGAGCAGCCTTTGCCAGCTGCCACGTGATCTGCAACGATGTTTTCTAAATGGAATTGTTTGGGGTTTTTTTTTGAGGTGGGGATGGTGGAGAGGAGGTGGGGGTTGCTTGTGATGAAGGCAGGCAGCATGAGAAGTATATTGGCTTTTTTGTCCCTTTCCTCAAAGGTATTTTTTGCCTTTGTTTCCATTCCCTGCCCATATATACATTTACCCTCTTCTCTGTGCTCTCCTACATGTAGACCCATCTGTTCTTTGAAAGTATCAAGCATGCCAGTTCTGGTGTTTGTGGGGTCTTTAAGGAGACATTGTGTGAGTGCCTACTCCCTGACTGAAGTAAAATAGAAGGGTTTTTAATACGTATATAAGTAATTTTTAAGCTTTCCAAATATTAATTGCTTACGGAAATTAAACATCTGCTAACAATAAACTCCCCATACAAATGAGAAGATAGTTTCTGTCTGACTAAAATTCTTTCCCTTGTTAATTGCTAAGAATACCATTTTCTTGTCTTTTACTATGGCAATTTCATTAGTTCCCCAATTATCAAAATATTTCAGTCCTTTCATGACAGAAAGGAAAAGATCCAATTGCCATCTCCAACTCAACTTTCAGGGTCCTGCAAAACCAAGTGAGAAAGTGGCAATTATGACTAGCCATGAAAAGTCCTCAGAGCAGAGACTGACTATGTGGGGTGCAGAGTCCACCTGCACACCTTCTCTCCCCACATCACCCACAGTCCCCCAGGAGTCTGCTGAATTTTCACAAATATTATACTACAGGCTACATCTGACTGTGGCAACTAGGTACAGCAAGTGCAAAGAGGAGCTGAAATGCTGATAATGCGAGAATGCTTAGAATAGCTGATGCCAGGGGGAGAGAAGGGGGCCACCAGCTGAATTTGCATCACACAAGGAGATAAGTCAGTTGGGTAAAAGCCCCCATATGGCTGCTTGGGAACATAGAGCTGAAAGGGCTTTCACTGCTTGGAGAACTACAGATTTCCTCCAGCTTCTCATCTCACTCTGTGCAACTTGGTGCAGAAACATAAAGAGAAAAATTCCAAAACCCCACAGTATTATATTATACAGGAAAAGCAACTAGTCTTTTGCATGAGTATGTTTTCTACATTCAAGAACCTCAAAGCACTTAGCTACAGTACTTGTCTTCTTTCCACTTAAGGGATGAAAGGCCAGGCCTCGCTCGCTCAAGGTCAAATAGCAAGTCCAGCAGCAAAAGATGACTAGGACTCAGTTACATCCAAATCCCATTCAATCGTTCTACCCATTAGATTGAAGAGACGTTAAACACCCTCATGGCATCAAGAATGACTAATGACCTCCCAGGTCAACCTGTGATAGAGAACTGGGAACTCACACATATCCTTCCTCTGCCTCCCACTCCTCTATTCCCACTGCAATATTGTTCCAAAGCCCACGTGATGAGATTTTCCTAATCAGCAATTAAATAGTTAATGCTTACATTACAGCAGATGGAACAGGAGTTGCTGCAGGGAAGGTATGCAGAGGGAAGGAGGAGAAAAGAGACAGCAAGGAGGAAAAAGCAGGCAGAGAAACAATCCTGAAGGAAAGCAGTTTTCCCACTAAAAGGGCTGATTAGTTGACAACGTAACCCTTAAGACTTTGTCTAGACTAGGATAAAATGCTATATTGTTGAAGGCGTTTGAGAGGCATAGTGTAGGTAAGGCTCACAGCCTTTGAGCATGTGGTAGCCAAGGTGAGAGACTAATTAGGACATGTTCACTAACACGTCTTAATGTTCCACTTTAAAATCCTTGCCCAAGAACTCAAGCCTATGCAAAACAAAGGTCTCTGATGTTGTCCTAATGATTATAACAAAGCTATGACACATTGCAAAGAAATCAGAATTTCGAGGAATCGCTGAAGTCTCACATCCAGCATTTTTCATACACTCATTGAATGCCTATGAACATTTGCATCTTAAAATATTCACCAGCATTTTACTGGACAAACTGCTATGACATTTTTCCTCTAAAAATCTAATCAAAGCTCCAAATGCCAATAGAAAAAGAGACCACAGGCTAACAGCCTACACTCTTGTGAAACTTCTCCTTTTGCTGCATTTTTTGGAGATTTTTTTTTGCAGATTTGGGAAGGAGGGGATGGGGGAAAAGAAGAGAGGACTAAGAAAAGTCTGCCCAGGGCCTTAGCAACACCATCATTTTGATAATCCATTACCAGATTTGTAATTAAAATCAAGTCCCACCTCACTAGGGCAGCCAGATGCACCCACAGAGAACTTGTTCAGAGAGTTGTTACAATAAATACCAGGAGAATTACGAATGTTGCAGCTTCTTCTTAACCCTTCCAGCAGTATTTCAGGAACCTCCTGTCAGTTTGAAAGACTGATCATTTTTCTCTCAGCTTGTTGCAGGCTCTAGGTGTGCCCCTAACCAAATAGGCTTACCACTTAAAAGCTTAATTGCACCTGTGGCTTAAACCTTATCCCAGACAACACTTGGGAGCATTTGGATTTGGGCGTTTCAGGTGTGGGACTGGGGCCTGCACTCACGAACAGAGCTAGGCAAGTCAGAATAGGAGCCCTTGGTAAAAGCAGACCCTGTACACCAGGGAGCAAGGGATGGGGAAAAAAGAAGTGCTTTTTCCATTTTGATCACATTTAACTGTATTTACATTTCCACAGTTGGGTTTGAGTAATGTCCACCTCCTTGTTTGTGACTGAGGGCAGGTTTCACAGTCTCAGATTTCTTTTCCACAACAAAAAGATCAAAGTTTGAGCCACTTGTGCAACTTAGGTGTTTACAGTGAACTGGTCTAATCGCATGGCAAGACCTCCCTCCCGTTATCAGTCTCACACCAAGCCAAGCTCCTTCGTTCCATATGCACCAGGAAGGAGTGAGAGGGCAGAGCCCACGTCTGGCATGGATTATAACCCACCATCCCTTCTGTCTACTCTTACACAGGAACTAAAATACAGTGTGCTAGGGAAGGGCTTAACGTGTTCAAGTACAGATGCGTTCAGGGTCTTTTCTGCAGGGCTGACAAGCTGTTTCCAGGTTGTATTTTTAAAGAGGCTTTCTAAAAAGCAAGCAAACACTGTGAAGAACCACAATGAAAGAGCAGGTTCCCTTCACTCACCTTCTCAGTATTGCCTAGGTAGTACAGGCCCATAGTGCATCTTATTGCCAAAGGAAACCTGTGCTGCCTTTTTAGAAGTTATTAGTGAAGGCAAGGTAAAGAAATATGGCACAATAGGACTTCATGCAGGCAAGCTTCCACATTCCTAATCTCATTCTGTCTCACGCAAGGACACACAAACTTTCTGGCTCTCAGTTTTGTAAGCTAAATTTTAGGGGTTTGTGAAATTGTTTTAATTAATAATTGCAAAGCACACATCTTCAGATGGAAGGTATCATATAAATATTAATGAGCTCTGACTACTGCAATATGCGTGTCTCTTAGGAATTGTAAGCACCATGGATGGATCAAAGAGGACATGTAGCTCTAAGAGACAGAGTGGTGGGAGTTGGCTCTGTGTTTAACTATATTTTAAAGTAGATCCTCAAGACTGTTGAGGATATTCCCTATCAAGTTACAGCAGCTTTCAATTAAAATTACATTTTATCCTTAGGCAAAATTCCACAGTGTACCTTTTAATATTAGCAGGGCACATTTTCACTCATGTAGATATTTCTTCTACATACATGCGTTACTAGATCTTTGTAAATAGGGGTCAAACCAACTGGGAAATAGGGATTTTACCTTCATTTTCATCTAAATAAATACCCCTTACCTAGTTACACTACTGAAAGACTTCCTGCTCTACTGGCAATGCCATGACAAGACATAGGATGAGGACATGGCAGCTGTTTGCTTCACGATGTTCATAGATCTGTCTGGCAACACTTTAGGCATGGAGCTGTCCTTTGAATGAATATGGCAGAAAACACCGCAGAGTAAAGATGCTGAGCAGTCATCTCCTGAGCACAAGCAGCACAAAACATGGCTACGGACAGGCTTGAGAGAGGTCCGAGCCCCTAACTGAGCTCTGAGTGGGTATGTTGGTGCAGTGAGAGAGACAGCATTGCAGCGAGGCCTCCGGAGCCCTGGAGCTGGCTGCCCTGCTGGGCAGGCACGCTGGGGAGGAGGCCTGCAGCCTCCTCAGGAATGCGGGATGGCCGCAGGCCTCAGGAGTGTTTTCCAAAGAGGTGCTTACATTTGTTCCTCTTCGGGTCCAGCAAATCTGTGCTTTCTTGTTGTTGGGGGTGGTGGTGGGGAATGAGGAAGCGTTGCTTTGTTGGGCTTTTTCAAAAAACATTAGAAGACAACAGGGAGCAGGGACCAAAAATCTTTCTTTCCCTGAGGAAAATTCAGTCTCATCAGCTGCCTTCTTACCTCTTCCAAGCTGTGAGACCCCATGGCCGGCTTTCTGCCCACTTCTCAGCAGCCAGGGCTTCCTACATGCTTTGTGAGCCAGGCACGTGGCCAGCCAGGGGGTCTTCAGCAACTTGTCTCCTTTGGGGGGGCTGCACTTCATTTCCTCAACAGAATCAGACCGATGGCCCTCTGTCCTGCTCACCTCAGGCATGTCTCCATAAGCTCTGCTTTCTGCAGTTGCTGCTAAGGCGGTGCTGTAGCTGCCTCCGGTTTTGTCTACAGTGGGGCAACTGGGACTGATTGCCTAGTGCTGGTAGCAAGAAAAAAAATCAAATGGCCTAGGCACACTCGGGGTAGTTCTAATTGTGTCCCCGAGCTGCTCAGAGGGAGTGCAGCAAAGAGATGGCATTAAGAGTCCTTACCACTTGTTTGGCAAAAGAGGGAGAAATTTGCAAGATGCTCAGGACAGACAACATCCTGCTAGCTAGGAAAAAAAATAAAAAAGCCCCAGAAATTAATTTCCTCCTGGGGTGCCAATAAAAGGTGGGATGTTCACAAGATACGGTGAGTGGGGGCCAAAACAGTGGTCTAATAACTTGGATCTACTTGCTGTGTTCAGTGCTAAAAGATAGGACAGAAAACATAACTGTGTTTTGATACTAAATAACATAAATCTGGCCACAGTACCAACAATTTTTATGCAAGGAACCATGAACCCAAACCAGAGTGATGGGAGGTTAATTTCTTCCCCTGGCCACACCAGGGAATTTTACACCTCTGTATGAATAATGTTTTTATAGCAAACCCAGACACCAGTCCTAGCAAATACTTCTCTGTAAACTCTAGCCCAAAAGAATCACTTTGGAAAAGGTCATACAACCTCCTGTTCCCAGAATTAAGTTAATTAGCACGTGTTCCTGTCTGTATAAGGTCAGGGATCCTCCCACAAAGGAGGTACATAACCAGATTGTTAAAAGATGTACATATGCCCTCTTAAGCAAACAGGCTTCTTTGTAGTATCACTAAGATTCCCTCTGGTCATCCCTGTAGAAGAACTCTCAATTGGAAGGGGACTGGGAGATTAGCGTAACCAGTGCTTTGCCAGGTACGAGGAGCACAGCACAGGTCAGTAGGCGTGCTGGTATTTTAGTACTAGGTAGCAATCTCTCTCCATCTGGATGACTTTTATCAGGTTCAGCATCAGCCTTTCATGCAGAATTAAATATTTGAACTACAGAAATGTTTTCTTACTGAATTTGAAAGATTTGCAGTGCATTTTCCCCTCCAACACACTTTGTTTCTTCTTATTCCATCCAGGCATTTGTGCTACACATATTATTGAAGTATGTCACTTCCCCTCCATGTGACCAGCTACATGTAATGAGAGAAAGTAAAACCAGGTAAGACCTGCTTTCAGTTACATCTGGGTGCAACTGAAGTTGATCAGCAATGAAGGTCAACACGCGGTTCTGATTTTCTGTCCACAAAAAAGCTACACAGATCACTTACTGAAAGAAGTAAAAAATAGCCTAGTCCATACAGTTATTGGGCACCGAAACATTGTCACGGGTTGCCTGCCACAGTACTTACTGCTGGTTTACAACTAGTTTAAAAACAGAAACGCAAACCCAAGTGTTTAATTACAGACATGTCCATCCTAATCTAACTCTAACAGCATGAACTATGTAGGATGCTAAACCCTACTTCTTAAGCTAGGAGCCTTTCTGACAGACAGCCATGACTGCTTGCTCTGCGCACAGCCTCGAACCTGCTAAGCAAGAAAGGATTACACCAAGGAGGACAGGCTCCGGTTCCCCAGGCAGAACACTGCTTCGCAGGCCCATAAAAAAGGGTCCAGAGACTATTTGTGTCAACTCCCTAAACCACAAACCACAGCTAGCCCTCCCTCTGAAGCACTTGCTTGCTGCTCCTTGCAAAGCTGGAGCAAGATATTTTGGCATCCAGATCACCGCCTTTGGGGGCCCACCCATCCCTTTTGGTCTCTTTCCATTCCTTATCGCAGACTTGCAGACCCTCTCCCTGGGCAGCAGCAGAAACTGGGGTATATTTGCCTCCATGTTTGGCACCCTTCTGTTTCACCATCACCCTGTTCTTCTGACCCAGGGTGCAGCTTTACCCACCCTGCTGGATTCTGTGATACCAAGAGTGGGGTAATATGTAGAGAATCACATGTAAGAAATGTGAAACTGGCAACTCTGTCATTTGAAACAGAATGGGAATTCAGGATGCACTTGGTATTTCAGCTTTAAACTTTAAAATAAACAAGGCAAAACTGAACTGTAGCAAAGGAATGGCTTATGGACAGCTCAGACTTGTCCTAGACTTTCAAGCCAGTCATTTCCCATAAATACTCATAATTTTAAACATAAGAAAAGGGGGAGAGGAGACAAAACAAACTGAGTCAACTGCTTACTGCCTTTCTGATTCAGAGTCCTCAGCAGATGTAACACAGAAAATTATTCTATGAAAAAGTTCCTTTTTATGTATCTGGGACAGCCCCCAAAATGTTTACCAGAGGGGAAGAAGAGGACAAGAACTAAACTGCGAACTTGTCCGCACCCTAGCAGGAATTCACCCATTTTTCACCTCCCACAGGTATCATTAGCATGCTACTGAGAGCAGGAAAAAAAAGCAGCTAAGATCAAACACAAGCTGGTAACAAAGCTCTTCCTCTTGTCATCCTGCGATGGGCCAGAATTTCTGGCTGCAGCTAGTCTTTTCCTGAAAGGCTGGGTTAGTTCAGAGTCCCTTTTAAAAGAAGTGCCACACTATGAACGTGCTACAGCTGCGACACAGAAAGTGCAGAAGGCAGGAAGTCTGACGTTCACACCAACCTCAGCCCCTTCACTCACACCTCTTTTCAAATAGCTTTAGCACATGGAGCCCACATTTTCACATTCTCAGAGCTAGCTTTATCTATCACATTGCAAGTTTAAGAGATTTTTTTGAAATTGTACAAGTCCCTCTTTCCACATTCAAAGACTCATTCCACTGAGAGAAACTTTTAAATTGTTTTTATAAACTGTTCTCTGATTTTTGCAGTAAGTTGCTACACTCCCTTTTAAAATAATATATGTAATTTCTAAAAACTAAAATACAGATTGAAACACCATACCAACTGTTGTCACAGTCCAAAAATGTCCGGATTTTCAAACTTAAGTCCACCCCTGTGTAAAAGGGCCACACACATGTAGGTGTCAATCAGACTCGGTGGCAAAACAGAGGGACCCAGGCTGAGATTTCAGAATGGCACAGACTTTCCTGGACAGAAAGAAAGTGCCAGTCCTCACCCATCTGGAATAATCTCTGCATTTTTCAATGCAGACTTTTGGCATTTGACCTCAAGAAGCCAGGTGCTTGATTTCTGCATCTCCTGCTTTGCAGTGTTTGGTGATAGAAGCAGGAAGAGAGGAAAATAAAGAAAAATCTATTATTTACAAGGCTACACCATAATTATACCTAATACTACCATTGTGACTGTTTTTGCAGGCAACTCAAGAGGTCTGTTCTGTGCCCAGAAATTCTGTAGCTGATCCTGTGCATTTTTATTCCATTCTTTTAAAGAAACATTATCTCAATTCCCCTCCTCTCAGGACCAGGATTAAAATAAAACAACTTTCAAAGTATTTGTGGGAAATGGCAAGCAAATGGGTAGTAAAGCCTGGAGATTGCTTGGCAGCAGAAAGCCACATGCAGAAATTACCTATGGCAAGTAACTAAGTGAGGACAACAAAACCCAGCATTGTCCAGCGTTTGGACACTCAGCAAAAGACTGATGATTGAGTAGAAGGAGCCAACCCCACATGATACTGCAAGGTCTCAAGTACTATTTTGAATCAGGTAAACTAATATCTCCTGTACCTGTTCCAAACCACATAGTAATACATGGCCTCTGTTTCTACAAAGTCTGCTGGCTGCCCTCTTCGAAGTAGCATCTATCTTAGAGAAGATCTTGTATTTTCTCTTGGTCTCTGAAAAAGGATCCCAAACAAGTGGCAGGGACACACCGTTTTGGAAGTCCTTGCATGTTTATCTTTACTGATAAGCCTGCAATCTTTGCTGCAAGCACATCAGTGTGTGTCTGCAGCAAAACCTTATTCCAGTCAATGCCTTCCTTGGAACAGGCTTCCTCAGAACTGGGCAATGCATTTAACCCTTTAGTGGCCAATCTGAAGAGGCCTTGGTGTAGAAGGCTTCTTTTTCTGGCTCAAAGATGCATCATATTTTCATACATCTTTAAAAAACAAGCAAGTAAACCAGCCCTGCTTTGAGACAGCAGCAGTGCAGATTATATACCTACACAGGGGAATTTACCCTAACAGGGTTCCATCTCCCCAAACAGCCCCTGGTTCTATGCTGATCAAAAGTATTGTCCATTTGAAATAAAGGGATGCAGCTATCTAAATTGCAGGTTGGACGCATGAAAATTCATTAAAAGGACTTGTTGAAATTATTCTGTCTAATTGATTGGAGACTGCCAGCAGGAGCTATTTGTATTCCTAGAACTGGAGAATCAACCATAATTCCAAGACATCTGATCCTTTTCTAGGAGGTTGACTAAACCTGCTCGTGCAGCATTGTTAATACCCGAATTCTGAGTTCACACACACACATGGATGCCAAGGGCAAATATCCAGAAAGTCACTAGGGATCCCCCAAAGCTGACATGCCAAGAGCTTGGACAGCCTGAAAATTACAAACAAGTGGCTTTTCTCTGACAGCAGGTTCCATTTATTTCCCCCCACCTGCTCTTTCCCCAATCTCCTTCCTACACCCCTGAGTCAACCTTCACCAGGCGAGTTTCAGTTAAGCATGTGCTTTGCCAGAGGTGTTTTTAAATTATGTTTTTAAAAGTTTATTTATAGTACACACGCACAGTGCATGATGCTTTCAGGGCTTCTGGAGACTTCAGCATGTTAGGCATGACTTTGCTGGGTGGAAAGAACATGAATTCATCAACTGACCCATAGAAAACCACCTCCCCTGTGTCTACCTGCCTCTGTACTCCAACTCAGAGTGGGAGCAAAAGAAAATAATTTTTGCTCTCGTATCTCCTACCCATTATTCATAACATCCATGATCAAGGTACTGGAATTTCCAACTGAAAAATTTTAGAGGAAGCCAACAGATCCCCCCAGCTGATCTTTTGGCAAAAAACAGCAGCCCATGAGACAATACAATGATTCTATGAATAATTTCCCATTAGAACAGTCCAATGAACAGAACTGGGTGAAACTTGCAGTCAAAGTCCTAAATGGGTATACTTGACCATGTGACCAGTTTCTCTTTTCATAAGAAAAGTGTAACATGATCACAAGATCATTTCCAAGCAGAAAAGTACATCTTTCCAGGAGCAAGTCTCTGAGCTCAAGTTCCAATCCTAAAAGATAGTTGTGCTAATGGTTTGGTTTTCCCACCTGAATGCAACACAAGTCAGGTTTTACTGCACAAACCTTTGCTATTGTAGAGAGATCCCAGATTCTGCTTCCTGCTCTGTATCTGGCCTGGGCAGTGAACATTCACTGGACAGGCCTTTCAAATCGAAGGGTATGCTCATGGCTGGTTTTAGGATGAGTTTAACTTTCCCTGTTCTGAAATGATGCAAGTTGCTGAAATACTGTTTCCTCAGCTGCACAGCAAATAAAAACAGAGCAAGTTACTCAGAGTAATGGTTCAGAAACCTCATTATTAGGAGGTGGCACAGAGGTGTTCTGAGAGGAGAAAAGGATGTGGTAGACAATTTGCTAATGCCCAGAAACTCTCTCTCTGAAAAAGCTAGCTGCACACAAGAATGCCTCAGGACAGGGCTGAGTCCATTGCTCTTTCCACAGGAGCAGCTTTTTCTAAATAAAGAGGTCTTCACACACAGGACTTGGGAAACTTAATTCAGATTAACTAAAGTTGTGAACTTAAAGTGAATTACCTAGACTATATTATATTATATCTCTGTACAGACACACTCATTCAGTGTTAAAAGAAACTTTAATTTGGTTTATCTCATTTTACGGAATTAAGAGTATTTTAATTCTAAGAATGCCCATGCAGGGATTAGTGGGTTGAACAAAGGATGAAGTTACATGCTATGCTGGAGTTGAATGTGGCATAGGAAGTCTCCCTGCTTTCATGCTAAAGAACATTAATTTCCCACCCACTTAAAAATAAACTAACTGAAATTATAAAATCAATTGTTCTAATTATCCATGCCTACAAATCTCAGGCTGCATTAAAAAAAAACCTACCTCTGGCTCTGCATTTGCCGTTGTTTCAATCTACCAGAGCATGTGCGTTGTTTAAAAATGAAGATATCAGAAGGAAAAAGGACATTGATATCATAAAAAAAGAGAAAAGTCAACAGCACATAAGAAACATGGCCTTACTTCACCTACAGAAAAGACAGACACAAGATCCCAGCAACATCTGTGCAACAGTCTCCTTATGGACCCGGATCTAGATCTGGCCTCCACCATTTCCATGAGCTACTACTCTGACCACCTAACAGAGAGGATAGTTCTCAAGTTTTTGCAGCGATATTGCTGTGCTGTTTGTAAGCAACTGGGTATGTTTCCAGCTTACCTAAGCAGTACAGACCTCTTACAGCTTCATCAAGGGCCATACAACACCACAATTCAGCTAGTTGCATGGACACAACATTTTTTTCATCAAAAGGCCTCAGCAAAAATCATTTTGCAGAGGAGAAATGGCAAGTAAGGGTAAATTTCTAGCTGTCATTTAGGAAAAGAGACTTAGCCTCTCTGCTTCAGTTTACCTAGGATGGTTGGGAGAGCTTGAAGCAAATCAGAACCATAGACTATAGAAGTCCAGATTCAGGGAGACTGACAACTACTTGAAGTGAGAGCAGTCTGATAACTGTGGTTACTAAGTAGGCTGAACCCGAAAGATCTTCCCCCAGAAAATACGTCCTACATTCCATGCCACCCCTTTTTGAGTAGGAGAGGAAGGAAAAAAAGGATAAAGAATTTTTATTATAGATATTAAGTAAACAACACTCTGGCTCCAGTGCAATCTTCCACAAGGAAGACCAACTTCTCAAGCAAGTCAAGATTGTTAAACAGGAGACAGATGAAAGCATTGCCTCAGAATGCAAGGAAATCCCAGGCTGGCTGGTTGGGAAAGAATTAGCAATACATAATTAAAAAAGCACTCTCCCCTGCCTCATCCCCAAGGTGAACACAGGTCCTGCATAATATTGACTTCTACATCAGCACCAGAGAATGAAGTTATTGCTTGAGGTCTTTCTCATTTCTAGCCAGGCCTGTCTCCCTCTTGCTTTCAGTTGCTGGAGGCTATTTCATACCAGCTACCAGCAATGTTCCTATGTGGCAGGTCACGCTGTTCATACGTGCAGCTTGTGATGAAAGACTTAGCCACTGGAGAACACCAGGAGGGAGGGAACTAGATAGTAGTTCTTATCTTGTCTCGCAATAGAGGTTCAGTGGTCCCTTACTGGTGGCCTTGGTTGAGCTGCTGACAACAGGCAATCAAGAAAATCCAGCAGACAATCAAAACTAGCAAACAAAATAAACAGGAAATGTGAATGACAGCTGCCTAGAGTGATTGCTGGTCTACAGGCAACGATATCAGCAACATACTATGGAGCAATATCACACCTTGCTATCCCTGTCCCTCCAATAGTTCAAGACTGCAGACCATTCAAACACAGTGCGTGGCAGTGCAGCTGGCCTGAGGAGTGCCTTGGTCCCTAATTCAAGAGGCAGGGAGTCAGCAAGAATGGCTTAAGTGCAAGTATGTTGTATATGATAGAGAATACCCAGATACACAGAACACTCAAATAAAGGCTAGAAACTCTCTCGCCTTAGGGCATAAGCCAACCACTAACTTCCTCTATGGGCAAGTTATTCCATAGTTGTTTGTTTTAGGAGTTCTTGTACCTTTCCCTCAAGCATCTAGTGTTTGCCTCTCTTGGAGAAAGGATGCCAGACTAGACAGACAGATCATGGCTTCTTTCTGGTATGGCAATTACTGCATTCCACCCTGGAAGGGGGAGAACACACTGGGGAAAGTGAGGAATGTTAGATGGCAAGTTCCAATAACGCACGACCCCGTTAAATAGCCTTCCCTCTCCAGCTGGCCCTGCACAGTCATGCCAGCAGCACGCCAGGAGCACACAGCAGGACAACTTGGCCCTTTGCATTCTCAAAAAGTTCTGTGTTCCACTGCAGAATTTGGGAACAAAGCTGAGCGGGGCTTGGCTCTCACCCTGGAAGTCCTTATGCATGGCAGAAGCAGGATGTTCCCATGCAAGTAAATGTGTTACAAAATCAGGGGACAGAGCAGAATTGTGGTCTGCAGAATTGTGGTCTGCAGCCCAAGTTAATACAAAATGCAATATTTAAAAAAAAAAATCTCACTAGACACAATGGTCCCTCAGCATCAGGCTAAATCAGTCATTGTCCTATAGGATCTGTGCCTCTAGAGCTAAAAAAAAGCAAAGCACATCAAAATTTACCTACAAAACCAATTCTCTGCAGCCTTTGAGTAAGTCAACCCACTTCCAGCAGAATAATAAGTACCTGTATCATCCTATGAACTAAAGTCTTGCGATAGCATTTATACTTGAAATGGGCATTTGGCAAGGCCTCTTTCTTCCTTCTCTGGAGCCAGAAGGCTCCCAAGCTCTCCAAGACAACTGTAATCTGAGGAAACTTAGACCTGCCTTTCTACCTAAAAATTCTTCTCTCTGTTGACTTTGGCTCTGTGCCAGTTTAGCCTTCAATTCCAGGTCTCCCAGGCTGTGTGTCAGTAGAAATCGCTAGTAGATATCTGTCCAGATTAGCTGCCCAGACACTATCTCACTTGTGACCTGCTTCATGGATACCCTTCTTGAAAGCAGCTGCTGCTGCTGCTGCTGCTGCTGCATTTATCCACTGGAGCCCTCGTTTCCTTACTGCCCATCTGCTGCAAGGGAGGCAGAGCCACACAGACAAGACACAAATAACTGACAGGGAAGACCTTGCCACACCGAACAATAAAAGCCAAGAAATCCAAAGCCTACACCTACCTAGTGAATTTGTGCTGTTTTTTAAAAGCAGAAAAAGATTGTGGGTAAGCAAACAAAGACACAGTTGAATGACTTGTCTAAGTTTGGACAAGCGGTATCTAAATAATGCTATTTTAACATATTACTGTAACAAATACGAGAATTGATTTAATAACGTAATGTTGTTTTTGGACAGTAGAGGTCTGCATCAACGGACCAAGACACTAATTATATTATCTTATCAAATCAAGTGTATAATAATAGAACTTCTCTATGCATTGATGGAACTAGGCTTAGCTCTGCATCAGAAAATAATCCCTGAAAGACAGAGAATGAGATAGTATTTAGCAGGAACTCCTTGTGACTGGGTGCATAGTTGTCATTTTCTTTCCTTTTCAAAATATTATTAAGTATTATCTTTAAGGTATCGCATGACAAGAAATTTCCTCTGATAATCTTTTATTGCTTGTTATTTAACCTCCCTCTATCTTTCTGAGAGATAGTCAATATAATTCTCCAAAAGATTTAAGTAAAAGGGAAAGAACTACTGGTGCATATGCAGATCCATTCATTGTAAGCCTACAATAAAGCTTTTTCCATCAAGGCACAAGCAAAATGACTTGCTGACATTAACTGGCAAGTACTTTGCATTCATATGGTATCTTTCATCTACAGACTTCAAAGCATCTGACAGGAGGAAGGCAGGCGTTGTTTCTTCATCCGTCCACGGAAGAAGCTGAAGCACAAAGTGGCAAGGTCTCCCAGAGAAGGTAAGACCATTAACAGAAGTCTAAATTAACTGATTCCCAGTCCTTAAAAATGAACTACTTTGCTCCCAGTACAAATTACACGTGCACCGAGAGCAGAACCACCACTCACACGCCCCTCTGAGAACTGCTAGGGATTCTTTAAGAATTTAAATTTCATTCATGAGAAACTAAACAAACATGGAACACAAGAATACTCTTCTACACACAGGGAAATGATGGAGATCTGAAACCAATCCAAATCTTAAGTTCTGTAGTGCTCTGAGGAGGAGCGCTCCTTGAGTGAATTTGCAGAAGCACAGGTCTTCATTCATGAGGAGAGGAAGGGAAATCCTGCTACATAGTCTAGCATGTGTTTAAATAAACCTGTTCAGATGAAGATCTCTCCTCTCCAGAGAAAAACTAGGACTGTAGGAAAGGTTATGGAAATAATTTTTAAAATGCCATCTTAAAGAGAGTAAGCCTTGTTTCAGCTCTTCACCTTATTCTTATAACTGAAGAAATGCTGACTGCCTAGAGCACTCAAATGGTCAGCAGAAACTCCTTTTAAACATAAACTGGGAAAAAAAATCCCCACACAGTGCTATTTTAAAAGAAGTGTATGGATTCCTGGAAGTTTGAAAACAACAAACAAAAAGTGATGCTGAGGCAATCTCTGGAGCAAGCAGTTTTTTAGCATTGGTCAAAGAGCCTGCAATAGAAATATTTAAAAATGCACTCTCTAGTTATGAGATCTCTCATGCCCTGTGGAGGTGGATAATATTAGAGGCCACTAAATCCTAAAGTTTATTTTTCTTAAAGTTTTCACTTCAAATAAAGCTTTGTTTTAAAATGTATGGGGCCAACTGTTAGAGCATTGAGGTCCTGGTTATTAGCCAGCTAGAGCCCATGAATTATGTTTAGTGAGAAGTTTATTGGCTCAGTAAACACCATTCCAGTTCCCCTCACCCCTGAACTGTGGAAGTCAAACCAAGAGATATTCAATGCCATGTTACCGCTCGCACCAGAGCAACCATTATCTGATTACAGGCATTTTATTTTTTGTAAGGAATTTGCTATTGCATCATTTAATACACGGAAGTCTTTAAATTTACCAAGGCAACACACAAAGAGTAAGTAACTGTTTGGTCCTGTTTACCATCTTCTGGAGCAGGAATATTTGTTTCCGTCTCGTAGCTTTCCGAGTCCAAGCGCTACAGAAATGCAATCCCTCGAACTCTTAGCAAGGCAGGAGTCTGGCAAGGAATTTAAAAGACTAGCAAGATTAGAATGGGCAACAACAGGAGCTTTCTGATAAAACCATCCTATGGAGCCAGGGCAGAGTACAGGGCAGCAGGAAGTTGCATTTGTTTCCTCTTACCACCATTTTGTCTCAAGGAGGCTCATAGAAAACAGGGTCCGTTCTATGTTCTGAGAGTAGGTGGCCAGAGGTCAGACTTAGTCTGGTAGGACTTAGGTGTTGCTCTTTTGAAGTTACACAGTCAAGAACAACTTACACCATCATGGCTTAATGGGAGAGCTGGCTACAGCTCACAGTCCAGGTAGGATGCACACGCACGCCCAAAATGGAGCTAGGGCAGACTGATGTGGCATTAGCACTGCCTAGCCTTACACCCATTTGTGCACAGCACCAGGAACCCAGAGACTGAAAAAAAAGCTGGGCATCTCCAGAACTAGCAAGACTGAGATGTAGCTGTGCGAATCCAGAAGCAACTTCTACTTGTGTGGCTGGCTTTGTCCTGGGCACAAAGCTGTTTTATCTGGTTACCTTTCACTGTCATGAGCTAAAGCCTCACACGCAGAGAGTAAGCAATGATCAGTCAGTGTGCAGTAACTTGTTTGCGTGCTTGTTGTTCCAGTTCTCTGGAATAGCTAAAATACACCAGAAGACTGTACAGGGACTGTGTCAGTCCTTGAGGCAAGGAAAGTTAATTTAGTCAGAAGAGTAAGGATGCAAAAAAGTGTGCTATAATAATAGTAGTCTGTTCTGGTAGTGAAGTAAACTGGAACTGAAGGAGTTTAGGTTCTCCTCCTAGTTCTCTCCATCTGTCACACCACTTTGGCTGAATAATGCATCTCTTTGTGTCTCTGCTTCCTTTCTCACCTTTTGCCTATACTGTCCATTTAGACTGTGACATTCTTCCGGGAAGAGCTTGTGCTTGTACAGCACCCGGTGAGAGCCTTAGGGATCTGCAGTCCCTAAGCCAAACGATGCTTTTATATAAAGACTTTGCTATAGACCAATCTACATAACGCCAACTATGAAATCTCATAGTCTCATGTAAATGCTTTTTTCTGATGTCCTAAGAATCACGATGTCAGAATCTGTCCATATGACAGAAGAACCTTGCCAATACAGATCCTTAATGTCCAACCTATCCCACAAGGACATGCCAAGGCCATATCATCACACCCGTAATGAAGCACCTCTAGGGAGCAGGCACAGTTAAAATCTTTCCACCCCAGTAGTGGTGAAAGACAAGATACCCTTCTCTTTAAACTTAACTCTCTCCCTTCCAAAGAATGCCTGGAATTTCTACTATTTCCCAGCAGAGACTGGAAGGCAAAGACTTGGCATGGGGCAAGACAGATAAGAGCAGTTGCCTTCTCTAGTTTTTGTTAACTCTGCATAATTGCTTAGGGCATGTGATGGTTAGGGAGAGACACATACACATCTGTCAGAGACAGACTACAAATCACTAGTGTAATTCCAAGCAAACAAAATCTAGTTTACAATGTGGCTGTGGTATATAAAACACCTCTGTAAAACTACGGTATAATTCAACTGCTGCAGGTTTAATTTACAAAGTAATGATATAGTTTTCCTTCTCAAAGACTGCCATTTAGGATCACTAAGATGTTGAATAAAGTCTTCGCTGTCTTCTGGGACACATGGTGAAGGTTGATTGTTGTTGGAAGCTTCTCTAAGCAAGTTACATTTAAATACCATGTTTTGCAAAAGGGTCCATATTGTCTTGCATGTGAATTCAAGTTCCTTTACCAGTTTAATATCTAGGTCAGAGCGATTTGCTTACATTTGGAGTCCTTTTCCAAAATTAATGGTATGTGGGATTTAGAGTTGTAGATATAAGACAACCGGATAAACTGCTATTATCTGCTCTGCATCATGCACGTACCATCTACAGTTTTCCTGCTAAGCTTTGTTCGCATGTACAACCCACTTCTTCAGCAGTTGCACATTCAGCATACTAATGATATTATTCTTGGCCATCCTGTTAAACTCACAGTGTAAGTTAAATGCACAGTAGGGGGCCCTGCTGGATTCTCAACAGTTTTTAGATGGCTACAGATTATAGCTGGCCAAGGGTGGAAGTTTTGATAAGCAGTCATGAAGTTGAGAGCTTTCTATTAAAATAGGATGTTGGCTAGTGCTGACTCTATCTCTGTCACTTCTCTGGTGATAACTAGGTTACCTAAAAGTACTATGCTTAGGGCTACAGCAGACCACCACTTGAAGCTCCAGTTAGTACTACATACAGCTGCCAAATTGCTTAGCTAAATTTCACACAGGGATCACACAGAACAACTGTGGTGGTTGATGTCCTGTTTGTTTCACATTGCCATTCAGGGAGGTACTTCTGGATTACTAATACCTTGTATGACTTGGGTGCTGACTGTTTCAGAGATTATTTATTTCCTTGTATCCTGACAGGCAGTTGTTAGCTGAATCCTAAGCCTTCAGCACGCATGTTTAAGTCTCTCTGATCTGGAAATTTGGGTGGCATAGTATCTGCTCCGGAGTCCCACCCGGAGCTAGGATCCTGCCGAAATTTATTTTGGTGCTTCTTGAAAGGAGGAAGACAGAAAGGAAGGAAATAAGAAAGAAACCCAAAACCACAACACAAATTTGCAAGTTAAACTTACTGACAGAACTGACCTGCAAAGTGCAAAACAATAACAGAGAATTATTATATTCACTCTTTCTCATAGTATTCCTCCAGGTACAGAATATCATATTTTCTTAATACAAGCCACTTTGGAGTGACAATCAATGAAAGACATTAAGTACAATAAAAATATTGGTTTTAGAATAAAAATGTGGTTCCTACCTATGGGCTTGTAAAGGAAAACTCAGCAGAGTCTTATGCTTCTTGTAGGTAAATTCTGAATTTTCATCCCCTTGTTCACAAGCCAGGCAGAATAAAAATATCCACCTACACTAAACCAAAGGGAGCCACTCGTAACCCAGACACAACCACAACAGACATTCTCAACAGTCCTTGGCTTAATAGAACACTGCTTTGTGGTTATGCCCACCACTAGGATTTCATCTTGCAAGTTCTAGCACGTTTAATTTATTCCAGGTCATACATCAAATATAATATTAAAATTTAAGATGGCATTTGAGATTGAGACTTTCTTTTGCAGTGCAAGTAGAAAGAGCACAGTTGGGACTGCGGGTGCATAAGCATATTAATACATAAACACAAACTTGTAGCCATCACTCAAGAAAAACAATTGGTCTTTAAGAGGGGAAAAAAGTTGTAAAAAGAATCAATTCCATTAAATAGCTCTATAAATCAATTCCACCAAAAATCAATGGGAAACTACATCCACAAGGTGCCAAGTAACTCCCACACATCAGGTGCAACTGTCCGTGATGGTGGCCATGCAGCAGCTCTGCCTGCTGGGGATTCAGACAGCCAGGGGCAAGAACCCCTGCATTGCCCACGCTGCCCTCCAGCTCCCTCCGACAGCACATTCTGCCCTGCTCGCTCAGGGTGAGCTGCATGCTGAGGCCTCTGGGGAAAGCAACAACATCACTCACTTCCAAGGCTTGCATACCTGTATGATGGAGCCAAAACGGGAGCAGACTCATGCTGCTCCTCACACAGGCCATGCAGACCCTTGCCACCAGACACAGAGGCGGGCAGTTCCTCTTAGAAGACAGCAGAGGAAAACTCATGTAACTTGTTAAAGCCAGGCATCCCACATGCCTAGGTCTGAAATGAAGCATGACTTTGGGATTTTTCAGCAGGCTTTGTGCCACATCAAGTGTCCCCAAAGGGGAACTGACTTACACACAGACACAGGGAAGGTGGTAGAAGAACATTTGGGATGTGGGGAGCAAGTAAGTCACATACTGGTTAAACAAATGACTTCTTTAAGCACAAGTTCATGAGTTCCACATTGTGTCAGTCTTGACTGTTCAGTGACTCCCCAGTGACTGTGCCAGGCCACTGTCCTCTCACTTTCAAAGTGCAGCTCAGTTGCATTTTCACATTTATAAGCTGTGGATGCCCCTTCAACGACTGGAGAAACCCTTAGGGCTTTCATTTTGTGCTGGCAGCTCTCAGATGACTTTAGAAACAACCCCCCTGGGGCTTTTGTTCTGTGTGGCAGAGCAGAGGGCATGGAAGATTCTGGCTTTGTTAAAACCTGCAGAAAAATTCATGTCCTGTGTCTTCCCCTTCATGTGCTCCACTTGTGCTGTCATGTCTCTGGGCCTATTATAGACACACACTATTTAAGAAATTCAGACATAGCATTTTTGCAATGGAAAAACTTGATGAGTTGGCCTCTGCTATTCAGCACTAAGTACCAAAACCCCTTTTTTCCTGTTGTAACTGAACACCAAGCATAACTGAGTTCAGTTATTCCACACAGGAACACTCGTGTCTGGTATTATTCACATATATTTAAATTAGAGAAAGACTGCATATGTATGTGTATAATAAATAATGATCAATTTAATGAGAAAGCTCAAGACTGTCCATGGCAGGGAATGAGAATATCTACTACTTCTCTCCAAGGCTCTGTGACCCAACTGCAGGAGAGATCTGACCTGCAAATTGCATCTTAGCTTTTGGGCCTGATCTTAGCAATAAGCACCCTCAACCTACTGATTTCAGTAGTATTTGAGAGCATTTGATATCAAAGCTTTCATCAGTCACAAGTTTCCTCTAGACATCAGGGCATGCAGTTCTGGAAAGCAAGACTTTGACACAGGCTGGAGGTTTGAGGTCAAGAACAAGTGGGAATTGTACAACTAGATGCTTCAGTCTAACCACTGGTATCTAGCAAGACAAAGCAACAACACATTCAAGTTTGTCTTTTTTGGAATATTCCTTAGAACTTTATCACATGACTCTTCTGCTCCAGAAGAATTAGTCGAACATTAAAAAGTATACTAAGGGAAGCGGAAGAACATCATCAGTAGAACAGCCAGAAGATTTTCCTGCAAGTCACAGTAGATGTTTCTCATTTTCCCTGTCCGTAAAAGCATCTGCAATGATACTTTCTTATTTACTGGGATATCAGTTTCATACAAGTCAGGAAAAAAAAGATTTGTGCCAAGTGGCCTTCAATATTATAATAGGGAGGATGTTTGCGGAGTTTTGAAACACAGATCTTATTCTAAAGAGAGTCTTCATACACAAACAGATGCTACACCAACACTTGCATGGATGTAACCCTAGACTATTCAGTCACTCTCTGAAGTTCTGGAGTAGCTTACAGTGAAGAAAATACTGTTATATTTATGAAGGACAGCCTAAAAAATGGTGCGAAGTACGTGTGGAAAGAGACAGAGAAAACAGATAGGAATAGGCACAGCCCAGAGAATGAAGAGATTACAGTGATATGGCAAATATGTAGAAATGGTTGGAAAAAGCAGGTATGTGCACAACTGAGGATTCTGGAGGAAGCAAAGAATCCAACAGGTTAGACAACCAAAGCATAAATTGAAATAAGCAGACACTATGGACTAAAAGTTGAAGCCAGCACAGGGATCTGAAGTGTCAAGCTGCATTTAATGACTGTCATGGTTAAAATCATACACCAAATTGCATAATAGATGAATGAGATGAATTGAAAGATTAGTCTATGGAAATAGACTCAGAGAGAGGATTGTAAGGAATTTTTTTTTTAAATCCTGCTCCTAAACTCTTCTGTACTCAAGGATAAAAATCTTAAATCCTATTTCCTGCTACTATAGGGCTAAAAAGTTAACACCATATTTCATAGCAGTTAACATTAAACAGGATTACTGTGCTGACTTGTTCTTAAAGAGCAAATACATTCTAAAAACTAGATTGGAAAGGAGGTAGATTTCTTTCTGCCAAATCCTCTGACAAGAAGCAGGAAGGAGAAAACGTTTTTCTCTAAGACTTCTGGGGATGAACGGAATTAAAAAGTCTGTTGCCCTCAGTAGAATGGATGTACTCTTCCAGTTGGACTTTTTTTGTTCAGTCATTCACTGTAGAGACTCACTTCATACGAATAATCGTGCTTTTCTTTCCTACTCAAGATGAAGTGCTTACGCTCTTTTCAATGAAAGCAAAAGAGATGCTTTGTTTATCCCTTAAACATTAAGTTTTAAAAATAAGTCAGAAAGGTCTTATGAAGAAGATCCGATGACCCATAACTTTTTAATGCCAGCCAACGAACTGCCTCCTAAGAAAAAGAAAGATTCAAACCCCTACCCAAGCAGGCATCCCAGCCAGAGCCTTCTCTGACACGGTAGTACCACAATCTATCTGGGACTTCACTTTGTCAAAGCCTTTTACGCAGGGAGTACCTAGGCAGCGAGCGTGTGACACACATCCAGCAAGACTCGTAATATCTTGCCTGTTTTCTCTTGAGCCTCTGAACTGTGACCTCAAAGCAAATCAATCTGAGAAGAAAATACATTAATCAGGCATTCACTCAGCCAGGCTCAGGATTTTTAAACCAGGGATCTGAATCAGCTCTATCACCTCCCACTTCTTTCCTGATACAATTAGTCAGCATCTGCCCCGGCAGCCAAGCCGCTGCCTCTCAGAGGGGGGGACCAAGCAGCTGCAACTCCCTTGCCCACTGCCTACTTCCTAACAGGCTGCAGAAAAGCAGAGAATAGTTTACTGAACTCCACCTGGTGAAGGTTAGCATCCCTTCCCTAAACTCAGGGGAACGAGAGGAGCTGAGAACAGCTACCACTTACAGCCTCTTTGATTCCCTGCTCCAGCCCAAGTGCAGGTTCAGACGTGTTCCAGGCACACCTCTCCCCACCTTGGGCCAAGGCCATGCCAGCTCCACACACCTGTTGGAGGCTTCCCCACATTTTAAGGGAATCCCCAGAAGGGGATTTGCAGGTGCTCCGCTCCCTTCAAAGAGTTCAGGCAACAAATCAGCCTGGGAAATTGGACCCATAGTATTCGATGTGGCCCTCTGACCTTTTCCGAAATGTTCTCAGCCCACCAGGCTGGCAGGACTGAACTTTATAGCTAAGCGTTTTGAAAGAAGCATGTGCTTTTAAAATCCAGTTGAATTTTTGCTAGGGGAACTTTACGAAGGCATCACTAGTGTATCCACAGGAGTTTTGCAATTCTAGGTTACAGGTGATTACAGCAAATAAACAGGCATGCAAGTCAGGGTCGGAAGCGGGCTTTTACTTAAAGCCCGCCTCACCAGGCACTTGAAAAATAAATAAACCCCCCCAAGCAGTTCTGTTTTACCCAACAGCTAGAAGGCTCCAGCCCCACTCCTCAGGCTGGATTGTGCAAGCTCTTACTCCGGCAGTCACACTGAGTTCAAGCAAAGTGCCTGAGTAAGCATTTGCAGAATCTGACCCCCCCAGTCAGTTATCTATACTGCACCTATTTGTGCCTTGCATTGCAAGCTCTTTAGCCAGGGACATGGTCTGGAAGTATATTGTCAGCTGCAGTGTGCTTTATCTCCATTTATGGCATTAAATCTAATTTTTGGTGCCAAGTGCAGCATTACCCTTACAATGACATCTATTAGAGACAGTTTCCCCTGAAGACTGTGATCTGACCAACAACCAGTTTGCACTGTTCATTTTTTTATTTTATTGCAAAACCACCATGTTCATACTATGTCTCCGCTTCTTTAATTTCAAGCATATTGTTAAAAAATAGTAAGATAGGCACTGAATTGTGGAAATCCCACACCCTGGCATTACACTGACTTCACTTGACATGCTGCTATCCTTTCTTCCCTAAAGATTTCAAAAACTGGGAACTGAAAACAAAATTAAAGCAACAAACTCGACTGATTAGTCTCCAGTAATGTGTAAGTTTAGTAGGGGCAGACTTGCTTTCCCCGTGCCAGTGCAAGCATTCCTGATGGGCACCCAGCCCCTTCTCCCCTCCCAAGGCACAGAAAAGGGAGGGGTGGGACAGCAGCATGGCACAGCATGGAGCAGTTCTTATGGAAAAAAAATCTGCAGGTTCCCCTGAAATGCTGCATCCTGCATGCCACAAAGGACAGCTGCTACCTTCTCACTTACAAAAACGTGACCCCAGCCAGTCAATCTACAGAGCTAACGCTGTCAGATACCCTCCCACTCACCACTTTTGATGGTCAAAGCCATTGTAATGAAGCAGCTTCCCCTCCACCTCAAAAGGGGATGTGCTTTGTTTGCTTTTGCTCCAAGAAGGCTTATGGGGTGTGCTTTGGGGTTGGGGTTTTTTTTTGCTTTTTGGTGAGGGTACAACCCAAGCTGTTTTAGACAGACACAGAGGTAGCATGGGTCCATGTGTAACCATGGAGGAAGCGAGCACAAATAGGCAAATATTCTGAATAATGGTATAGTAGATGCACATGGAAACTTGCTTGGACTCACCTGGACTCCTTTCCCCCTTTCTTGTCCAACCAGTTCAAGGATGGGGGACATCCCAAGCCTCTGGCGTATGGTATTAGATGCTCTGGGTATTAAGTAGAAAACTACTGATAAGTCTTTTGAAACAGTACTGCTGGTGTCATGTAGCCCAGGTCTCATTTCATATGAACTCTCAAAATTTGGAAGGGAGAGGGATATTTTGTTTATTTATTACAAGTGACAGAGAGAAACTGGGGTGCTTAATCAGTCATTTGCGTCTACTGGGAGTGGAAGCTGGTTTGTCTGGCTATGGCCATGGCTTCTGTTCTGTTATGGAAGAATCCTTGTGCGGCTTTCAGAAAGTCATATAAACATCTCGAAAAATGTTACATGAAGATGCCAGAGACACAGCTGTAAGTCACAGATTACTAATTGTGAAAGCATTTTGAGATCCTTGGGTGGAAAGGATCTCTTTGCTGGATAGGCAAATATTCTAATTCCATATTCCAGTGATCACTGTTCCAGCAGGACCCTTAAAATATATTTTGCTTTCATGACTGTCCTCTGTTCCTAGTTACACCTCCATGCAGCTTTTAAATAACAGCATGATCTCCAGTACTACAGCACTATCAAATGTACTAGTTTTCTCTGCATTTGGTTCCACTTGCAAGACACTGAATTATTAGTACAGCATTCAGCTTGAAATCCTCTTGCACAATTAACAGGGTGAAATATTAGACAATAGTGGCTACTACTGTTATTTACTGTTCATTAAATGCTAATGGAAATTCAGCCCATCTTCAAAACATCATGCCCTTACACAGGTAGAGATAGAGAGGTACAGACAAATTAAATAATTTTTCCAGAATCAAACAACAAATCAGTGGCAAACAAATTCTCATACTCAAGTCTTTGTTTTAGCCACCAAAATACAGATTGTCAGAATGAAAATAATGGCTTATAGTCCTCTCTCTGCACTCAGGTCATTTTTTTCATCACTCAGGAGCTAAGGAATATCACTACGGCAATTAAACTAATCACTTATAAGTAGCAACCAGAAACTAGGAGACCCAGCACAACTGGGATAAGCCAGCTGACTACAACTACTAAAAAGAGGTCCACACTTGGGGAAATACTCAAGACATTCCTTCTCCAGACACACCACCCATAATAACAGGCCAACAGTCTCAAACACCTCTGCATCTGGGATGGATATGCAGAACCGCATACATTAAAATACTTTTCTTGGAGTTCACTTAAGAATGCTGCCAGCTTGTAAACAGCAGAGTCAGTATTGCTGCCAACACAATTTTTACCTAGAGCAAACGGAAGTGCTTTTCCAAGAATTTCCAAGACTGTTGCGTCACACGGTGCACTGGCACTGCACCATGCAACCCAGGGAGGAAAGACAAAAAAGTACAAGCTGCTGCTCCGCGCATCCTGAAGGGGATTATTTAGAGGCATTTATTTATTCCCAGGAAGAGACTGGCAGTGCAAAACAGACCTTCCAAAAAACCCCAGTGTTCACTGTGGGGGAATATAGTCTTGTTAATATTTTCAGTGCCGCACCAAAAAGTGAATAATTTTTATAGCTGGCATGTTTCAATTTTCATTACAATTTTGAAAGCCTTGTTTGATAAACTACAGTGGAGACTAAGAAATGTAGCATTTCTGAAGGACTGGAGGGCAAACGTCTCTATTCTTCCTCCCCCGCCATGGGTTTTGCATAATACTAAAGTGTTAGTCCTTTGGCAACTTTACCATTTTGAAGCTTTATTGGAATTATGTGTATGATGACAGCAGTTACAGGCCCTTGCTAAGGTCAGGGTCCCGTTGTGCAAACTTTTAAATATGATGAGCATTTATAAGATAAATATACAAGACAAACCAAGGACATTGTATTCTCCATACTTTAAAGATGAAGAAAACTTAAGTTGCTTAACTTCCTTCATGACCATAGCATGGAAAATTTAAATCAGTGATAGAAACTGAACCCAGAGTTCCCTAGACCACAAGCTCACCCAGAAGAATTAAATGCGTGCATACATTCAACCACTGCACCAATTTATAACACTAAGTACTTATAACTAAGTTTTCTGGGTAAAACTTTTTGAGTCGTAAGTTACATTACTTTTAAAACACTCTCAGCCAAACATCAGTCTGCTGACATCTGAAGAATTACAAGACAACTCTCACTCTCATGCCAAAATTCCTTTTATTGAGTATTTTGGTACTACAGTTCTGGCTATGTACACTTTATAGATGTGCACGCACATTTATATTTTTTAGCAGATTCTCTGCCATCTACAACTTTGGTAGGTATTTTTCCTGCCTAGAAGGACATCCACATTTTTCTTTGAAGGCTGGGCAAAATCATGTCACTAATATCACATTATCAAAGAACATTTGAACTGCCTAGAAAATGAACAAAGAGCCTTTTTCAAGGACTCGAGAAGTTTGATGCAAAAAGTTCCACATGAGGACCATTCTGAATACTTTGTAAGGGTAAACAGAAACTAGGAATAACAAAGCACCTCACCCTTCCAGGGGTAGTGGAAACAACATTAAATAAAAACAGCACAAGTTCAAGTCTCACTATACACTGGCATAATTTCGAACCTTCTTTTAAATAGGTCTTGTTTAAAAAAAAGTTGATCTTCAATTGTATGTGTTTGCTAGTGAAATTTTGAGGAAAGTGGGAAAATCAATCCCTTAACAGAGAAAGCCACTGTTTTATTGTTTCAACATGTCCTGGGTTAGTTAACTAACCTTTTGCATCAGGACCCTCTTGTAAAGGGACAGAGAGGATGGTTTTCTCAGTGTTGGTTCAAGAACTAGTTCTTTCAGACTGAAGAAAGCAATTGAGATTTGAGGAAGGGCAGAAAGGCAGGAAAGCTTACTTCCCTCCAAATTAAAACTAGGTGTCAGAGACTAATATCTCCTAGTTCTGAACTCATAAAAGAGCAGCATAACTAGAAAATAATCAATTCGCTTTTGTGCAAAGAACATTTCCTTTGCTTTGCATTTAAAATGGAGCTGAATAAGAATCACAGAATAAGTCACATAGGAAGGGACCTCAGGAGGTCATCAGAAAATATTTTGATAAGAAAATATTTTCCAAATATTTTTATTTAACACTTCAAAATACTCAGGTTTAGCATTTTAAAGTTATTTTTAGTTGCACATCAACAGGTTTTAATAGGTACAAACCAGTGAGATCCAGTCTTTCCACTGGAGAGTAACTACCACATAGACAAACAAACAAGCTTGAAAATAAGGTTTCTTGTCAGCTGATTTCAATTCTCAGTTAAAATTGGCAATGCAAATTACTCTATTCTGTTCTTTATCGGACAAGAGAAAAGATTTCCAAACTGTCAAACTGGCTGGTGGCATCTTGACAGCAGATGGAAATGCAGTAAGTGGAGTCCTACATGGCAGTGTCTTTATATGACTCCTGGAAAACTGAATCCACACCCTGAGTGGTTCTTTATACAATGGGAAATGAGCACACATTTAGGGGAAGGAATCTGCTGTACACCCCTGTCATCTTAAATAAGCCCAGGAATGAATGGGACTAGCCCAGCATGAAGAGCAGAGTAGGGTTTTTTACCACATGAGGCCTCTTCCCCAGTCAGTCCGTCATGTACCTCTTTTAAAACTCATGGCAAAAGACTGATTTGAAGACAATTTTATCTTGTGTAGTATTTGGTTCAGTGGGGGAAGGGAGCAGATAGGGCAAACTGATATATTATTGAAAACTACCCTCTCTTCCTTTACCCAAGAGACTGAAGGACAGCGAATGCCTCAGGCCAGCATACTGACATGAAATGCTTTCTACCTCCCATCCAGAACATGGGTGAGGACAACATTGGCAAGGTTTTCCGTCCGGTATCTAAAGCTGGAAGAATGAGAGGGGAGTTGTTCCTAGTGCCTGCATAGATCTCTCAGAACATTTAGCAACAGAAGGAAGAAGTACACCCTGTTTTCAGGGCCATTTTTACTAGGACAGCAGCCCCTGACAACAGTTTTGAGCAGGAAACTCCTTGCCCTTCTCTAAACTCTCCTTATTGCCAGGTGAAGACTAGGAGCCTGCCTCTCCCAGCTTAGCTGTCAGTGCATGTGTCTTCTGACGCTTTCTACAGGAGAGCTCAGCAGTTTGTCTTTTCTGCATTAGCAAAAAAGCCAGTGCTGAAGGAAGTTTCCCACAATAGGTCCATTTCCAAATACTTGCTTGAGGTTTTCAGTTTAAAAGATCACTCTTTAGCCTCTTCAAATCCGCGGTGTGCACATCAGAAAATGTGATATAGTACATATGTAATCCTGGATAAACTAGATTCCCCACCCCTTTCCATTAAGTAAAATCAGTAACTAGAACCCCTGTTTAGGATTTGTGATTACAAGGATCACCCTCCGCCCTGCCCTGGTCAAACAATACGGGCTCTAGGAAAGCATGAGAGCCGTCATTTCAATAATGCAAAACCCTGTTGCTTCCACTCCAGAACAGCTGACTTGAAGTGCATGCTAGGCTGTGCTTATTAACAAAATGAGAAATCTGATATATAGAAAGAAAACACTATGTGAGGATTAATCCCGGATTGCAGTTTGTGGCCAGCACTGGGCCATCATCCAAACACAGATGAAGAAGAACAAAATTTCTCCCACCTGTCACTTACAGCAGGTACAGCTATTGCACTGTTGTTGTCTCCTCCTTACAGCTATTGTAACAACCCATTTTATATCGGCTTAAAATTCAGGATTGACCTCACTGTTTCATTTCTTCCTTGTTTTGTGGGAGCCAGCACTGGAGGGTGAATTTTCTTTCCAGGAATTACAAACAAGAAGCATGAGTAACTTACAAGTTTGGACAGCTAGCTTGTAATACGCATACACTTCAAGGAAAGAAACCCAGCTTAAAATTGGCATCCTGTTGGAACCTGGAGATGCTAACTGAACAAGAAAATACAACTCTCGGGAACACTTTTTTTTTATATTGTCTCTGCTGCTTTTGAGAGAAGTAAGCACACTGTCACCACCAATTAAAAAAGACCTAAACAAACCAATGCAGTTGCTTTGCCAATGAGCTACTGCACAGCAGAGTGAAATTTCTATTGCAATGCATCGTCCTTGCTCCCGATACTACAGCAAGATAAAAACCAGTTTAAGCAGCCCAGTGGTTTAATGACTGGTGTTCAATCCACACCAAGCCAAAGGAGAAGTCATCTTTATTTTTTAAAAGATATTCTCCTGCTTATGGTTGGGTTGACACTCTGTTGTTGCAGTCCCACAGCTGAGCCCTGTTAATTTTTCTCCAAGCCCAGCAGGGTAGGCATGTCCGCTGATGCTGAAATGGTCCCCCTTCCCATTGAGCTTCACCTGTCACAATACAGCCAGTATAATGGCTGTGTCACAAATGTGATTCTGCTTTCTCCCACTCCAAGACCACATTTGCTGCTGCACTGAAATGCTGCTTTGTGGCAACATTCTCCCCCGGATGTTGTCAGAAACTGCAGTTTCGTTCGTACGTTTTACCAGCCAGATTTGGTTAGGGGATGGGGAAACTTGGTTTTCTGTAGAGAAGACATGACAACCTCATCATACCAATACCTCTGCCTATCAGGCTACAATATGTCCATCAGACTGGATGAGACGGTTAAATCCTGCAGTCAGCGCAAACAGGAGTTCTGATACGAAGGCAAATGCACCTCGGTTTTCAAACATTATCCTGTCTCCCTACATCTATCACCAAAGACAGTAGCAGGAGCTCAAAGAATAGCCACGTACAAGGTCAAAGGAATGCACAACATAGAGTTTATGTTTGACAGTTCTTAATTACTATGGGCTGTAAAGATGCTAGAAAACAAGAACTCTCATTGCAAGATCTGCTGTTCACAACTTCAAATTTCATGCTGTGACCACCAATTTGGGGCTGCCGTGGGTGTTTTAGGGAGTTTCAGTCCATTACACAGCCAAACTGATTAGCATTAGGTTGTGTTCTAGTTGTTTTAAACGACTAATCAAAATAAATTGAACGTGGACTCTCCTGGAATAAGGCCTCTCACCTTCTCTTTCTCTCCTCTCTCCCCCCACCCCTTGTCACACATTGGCTTCTGCCAAACAATTCAGCACTGACACTCCAGCGTATCACGTGATACCAAGTGCTTCAAGCATCTTGCGATACTTATTACTATCTACACATCCATAAGTCATTCCACCCAGCAACGTATGTGAATACTAACGTGAGCTATTTCTTTATGCATTAAAGATTTAGAGCTCTCCCAGATCCTTGGAAGAAGCTTTTCCCCCAAACGCTGAAAAATCGTCCCTTTTATGTATGTGCATCTCATCTGAATTTCACGTAGATTAGGAAGCATGACATAAGAAAAACCTGCTATATCCTCCGATTCTCCCATTCCTCCTGCTTACACCCTCGCGGCCAAGCAAGTCTGCCGCGATTAAGCAACGGATTTTAGATGCAAAAGAACAAGGCACTTCTGCGGGGTTTCCTTACCCGTGTTAGAATGGAAAGTAACAAATGTAAGAGGTTGCTTATTCTTAATGCTGATCTCCTCCAGAGCTAAAATGATATGTCAGTAGCAGGTGGCAAGTTTGAAGACCCCCCTCCCCTCCTTTTTTTTTTTTTTAAATAAATATAACAAAGGGCACACAGATTTGACCTAATGGGTCAACCATCAAAAGTTAAACTGATTTAAATAATTAGACCTAGAATGTCAGGCACCACTGCAAATAATTGCTCCTAATGCTTTTAGGATTAGATTGCTAATGAAAAGGCGCAAAAAGGAGGCCACTTGCAGTTGTGGAAATAAGTCAATTTTCTTTCCATATGTCATTTTCTCCATGTAGATTTGCTGTGAAATACTAAGGAGTCATTTACAGCTTTCTCTCCAGAGCTGCTGTAGTATATACAATAGTTCTGAGTCATAAAAAATAGTAATAAGTCATCTTGAAATACTAGTTGTTTATACACTGTATTTATCAAGCACAGCAAACATCTGCTCATAGTTCTGACATTTTCCAATGAAAGTGACTATTGCATATTGTTTTCCCCTTTAATTTGTGGAAAAACATGGGAGCCATTCAAATATAAACAGCATTCCGCAATAAATTTAAACCAGTTTGGGTCAAAGGACAGCATATTAGCAGAATGTTAATTTTGATGCTCCTCTTCACGGGTTTCTGTCTGCTCTCTCAGATTTATTCTAACAGCTAAGTAGCACGCAGGGCGCTTTCGGCAAGCGTCTGCTAAAACGCTTGGTTTCATATATAATTCATTAATTTGCTGTAAAGGTATACACCCGCCCCGCTCGCAGATCCTGAACGCGAAGTTACCCGCCTCTCGAAGCGCCGAGGCAGCCCGAGTTTCCGAAGGCTGCGGATTTCGCCGCAGAAAGTTTCGAGCCACCCAAATCCCCGGGTGTCAAGACGCCGGGAAAGCAGCGCCCGGGCGGCGGCGGGGCCGGGCGCGGTGGCCGGCGGCGGCGGAGCGCCCCGGGAGGAGCGCGGCTGGCGGCCGCGATAACGGGGAAGCGCGGGGGGCGCGCCGAGAGCCGCCCGCTCGCCGCGGTGCCCACTTCCACCTGGGGCCGGTCCAAGCAGAAGTCAATCATTGACTTCTCCCGGCCGGCTCTCTCGCCCCATACAAAAGGGGCCGGGAACGGGCCGGGCGCTTGCGGGCACCGCGGCCGGCCCTGCGCGCCCGCGGGGGCTCCCCGGGCCGCGCACCGCGCAGGGGGCCGCGCACACAGCCTGCCCCCACCCCCACTCCCCCCGCCGGCTTGGCTTGGCTTTTAAATGCAATCAGAAAAAAAAAAAAAAAACACCAAAAAAAAAAAAAAAAAAAAAAAAAAGCCCGGCTCCCCCCGCCGCCGAGCTGGCACCGGCACCGCCGCGCCCGGGGATGTAGAGCCCGGCCCGGCCCGGCTCCGCCGCGCTCCGCCGCGCCGTTCGCCCGGGACCGGGCAGCCGCGGGCAGCGATCAGCCCTCCCGGCCCCCTGAATTACAGTGTTACGCGCCTCGGCAACAATATTGCCAGGCTGGACGTGCGATTTGATTTTTTTTTTTTTTATTTTTTTTTTTTTTTAAAGTGGGTGGACAGCTCTGCGCCTGGCTGGCGGGGCCGGGGAAGCGCGCATTTCCTCCGGGGGCACAAAGCCGGGCGGGCAGGGTCCTGCGAGCCCCCGGCCGCGGGAGGGTGCGCGATCCTGCGCTCCGTCCATTGCGTCCGAGACGGTGCCGTAACAAAAGCCAGAGACCCGCAGCGACGGGCAGAGCGAGCGGAGCCGGCGGGTCCTTCCCTCCGCGATCCCGAACGGCCGAGGGGGGCGGCGGGGAAGGGGGGAGCCAGGGCAAAAGTTCACCGCGGTCCCGGTAGGGCAGGGGGCTGCTCGGTGGGGCAGGGGCCGGCGCTGGGGTTGGGGGATGCCGGCCTGGCTCGTCGCCTTGCAGCCCCGCGGATGGAGCGCGGGGGGGAAGGAGGCGATGCAAGTCCCGGGAGCCCCTTCCCTGCCCTCTCCTCCACAATGCGGCCGGATCCCCAGCACAAACACGCCCCCCCGGCACCCCGAGGCTCCGCTCCCTCCTTTCGGGAAAAAAAACAAGCAAAAAAAAAAACCCACCCCAAAAATACGGCTCACTTGCAGGGGGCGAGTGGGGATGGGGAGAAGGCTGCTCCTCCGGGCTGCCTGCCCGCCCCGCCGGTCACCCCCACGCCGGCCGGCCCCGGCGGGCAGCAGCTGCGGCCCCCCGCCCCGATCCCACCGCCGCCGGGGAAGGGGCAGCGCACACCCGTGCGCGCACACACACACACACACACACACACGCACACACGCACACAAATGGCACGGGAGGAGGGGGAAAGTTTCCAGCCGCTTCAACCGAATAGCCAACATTTGCAATCCCCGGACAGGCACGGCGGCGAATACACCGTACGCACGCCCCGGCCCCGAAAGCAACGGGGCAGCGAGCCGGGCGAGCGAGGGGAGGGGGCCCGGGGCAGGGAGAGAGGGGGGCAAGAGGGAAAAGAAAACCATCCGGATTTTTTTTTTTTTTTCAATGGAACTACCGCTGGTGCCGGGCACGGCTGCTGCAGGGCAGGGAACAAGGGGACACCCCCGCCACCCCGGCGACTCTCCCGAGCGGACCCGTGCGGATGGGCAAATAACCGGGGCTGCAAATAAAGAGCGGGGGAGTGGGGCTGGGCTGCACCGCGGAGCCCGGCAGCGCCCGGCCGCCCGAGCGGGACGCGCGGCCCCGCGCCCCCGTCCGCGCCCGCGCCCCGCTCCGCGTTACCTTCTTATTGCATCTGGAGCAGCAGCTTTTCTTCCCCTTCCCCTCTCCTCCTCCTCCTCCTCTCCCTCTCCTGTCCTCTCGGTTTATACCAGCCTGTTCCTCATCTCACAGCCTTCCTCCCAGCGCCATCTTGCAAGCTTGTGACGTTGGGAGCCGCTCACCCCTGACCCACATTTGAATAGAAGCCAAAATGAAAAAAAGAAGAGGAGAGAGAGAGAGAGAGAGGAGAGAAAGAGGGGGAAGAAGAAGAAGAAAGAGCGGAACAAGGAGAGGCAGGGGAAGCAGCAGCTAAGCAAGTGCTGTGCCAGTGTGGAGCAGCATCGGCTCCCACTCCCTTGCCAGCTAGTTTAGTAATAAGCAATTTCCTGCTTTTGCAATAAATGTTGCCGCGGCGGGGCTGGGAGAGGGACGGGGAGCCGGGTAATTCCCACCGAGGGACCAGGGCTTCCCCCACCCCGAGCCGCCCCCCTTCCCTGCCACCCGCCCCCCGAAACCCAGCCCGGAGCCCGACCACTACCTCCCGGCGACCCAAACAGTGCTGCTCCCTCCCGGGTTTGGAGCAATGAAGAAGGCATTTGGTAAGATTCTTTCTCCCATCACTGACGAGGGCTCGAGTGCGTGTTAGGAGAAATTATATAGATTGCAGCTTGGACATGTATTGGAATCTGCAACGAGGTATATACACAAATTAAGGAAACATCCTCGTGTATAATGCAATTTGCATATTAGCTTTTTATCACTCCTGTCTATTTGTTAAGGACTGACAGTGCATTTTGCACAATCCAAGACACAGATGAAGACGTGGCCTTTGCACCCATAGAATCCGCAGAAATCTGAAGTTTCATTCTGTGCCTTTTTTTTTTTTTTTTTGAGTTATTTACCTATTGGAAGTATATTGAGGGGAAAAGTTATTTGTGTTTTGCATCCCTGGTCCTGCAAAGACTTTCATGCATGCTTAACTTTAAGCACATCAGCAATCACACCGAGCAAGCGGGGGCTGTTCAGATGCTTACACTAAGCATGTGCACAGCCTGCAAGCTCAAGCTATTATTTTGTAAAATGCTAAGTGAACTGATATCATCTTAATTTTACTGACCATTGCCACAAAGTACAACTGTGCAGAAATCTGAATTATACCTTTGTAGCACTTTCTCCCTTCAGTAGTTAATTAATCTGTAATAAGAGGAGCAATGCATGTAAACATTTTTATTGTAATCGTGTACAGGAGCTCTTCCACTGTCCTATGCAGGAATCGCTGTATTAGCTGCAAGTGTGAGATGACATTTTCTTCTCTTCTGTGCCCTCACAGCCACCCATAACCAAAACTCTCTGTAGCCTGAGCAAGGTGATTCATTAGCGAAGCTGAGCCTACCATTTAACACATCTCTAAGAATTCCCTAATAGCCTCAGTGCCAGCAACTCTCTCGGCCACTTCCTGTGCAGATCCCTGCAGTTTGCATGCACTTCAGCTGGATCCCAGCTGCAGCCTAA
Organism: Buteo buteo; assembly: GCF_964188355.1. Taxonomy (NCBI): domain Eukaryota; kingdom Metazoa; phylum Chordata; class Aves; order Accipitriformes; family Accipitridae; genus Buteo; species Buteo buteo. Next base: position 37,973,442 of record NC_134181.1, on the reverse strand, counting down.
GCTCTCCTTCCCTGATAATAAAGATATTTTCTAGTTGCTCATCCAGAGTTCAAAGTTTTTGCAGGAGATGGTTTCTTCAGCCCTACCAAAGTGGCTTGAGGAGCAAATAAAGATAAGGCGAATCACAACAGCCATATCAGAAAGGTCTGGACTGGTGGTTTGTTCACAGTACACCCAATAAAGAGCAGAACACTTCAACAGTGGTGAGAACAGCAAACCTGACTGTCAGCACAAGACCCAGTGAAGTAGATAAGGATCAATTCAAGACTCTTCCCCCACCGGGAAAGTTAATTTAAGATTGGTGGTTCTGCTCTTAGCTGTATTTTAAAGCTAAGTGCCCTTGCAAATAGCCAGGGAGGTGTAGGTAGCCATTTGCTTCACGCTGTGCCAGAGGAATTGGTAGGCAAATACACAGAGGTCCTTGTGCTGTGTTATCCAAACAGGGGGAAAATGCATCACGAAGTTATTTCAGGCAAGTTTAGACATTTGGGTTTAGAAAGACCCGCTTTTGTGAATCTTTGTGTGGCATCTCAAGACCTCAACAATGCCACCATCTGCCCTCAGTCTTCCTTCCTTCCACTGAAGCTTACTGCCCCAGAAACAGCCAGCAGAACAGTCTGTGTGCCCCTGCCAGTTCACAGACCAACATCTTAGTTCAAGCCCACTTTCATCAGACATTTGAACAAAGGTGCCAGGCTTTGCACAAGAATAGCTCGAAGCACAAGCATTTCAGTCTGTCTGCCAGCTTTGCTAGGCAGGTGATAACTTTTGAGAGTGAAGGGAGTGAAGAAGCTTGGGAAGAAGTGGAGAAAAATCCTAAAATGCCACCACAAGATTTAGTCTGCAAAAAGCTTTACTCATATTTGAATCTTCTCTAGGTTTGGGGACGATCAGTTCTGAGCATCCCTAAGGAAATGGAGAGAGAGATTCATTCTCAGTGGAGAGGAGACAAAAAAAAAAAAAAAAGATAGAAATTAGGTGTCTGGCACCTAGAAATGATATGGTAGGATGCAACACTGCATTCAGCTTCATATGCACATGATAATTATAAGGTTGAAAAAGAATTAATGAGAAAGCTAGACCTGGCGCTGTCACTAGAACCATGGACATCTGTGGAGAATCTGATGAGCCAAGTAGAAGTATGACCACACCTACTCGGAAAACATCTACAGGCATGCAGGGCAGATGCCATGATACCTATAATGTTTCCAAGCAACAACAGCCAGGGAACTTGCCATCCAAACAGCGGGTACACCCTCAAGTTCCAAGAAATCACACCCACTGTGGGCACATCTGGCACCGGGTGAAACATGTGCCCGTGTAGGTGAAAAGCAAATGCGTTAGGTGCAGAGAACAGCATTCTCAGGTGAAAGACCAGAGTAGAAGCGTAATGGTGGCACTCTGGTTACAGACACTGGCGTAATGAGCATATTCTGAAGGATGGTTTGGGCTAGCGGATGCTTTGAAGAAAGAGGCTTTTCTATTTCCAGCTGGATATTTGTGATCAACTTTGTTTTCTAATTTTGTTTGACTGCGGGGTTTTTAAAATTTATTTTGAAAAGAGCACAGTCAGGATGGCAGCAGTGGATTGTACTTGGTGCTCTGAAGACACAAGTAAAAGCTTCAACTTCCTCCTCAGTGAAAATGATGAATGCAACGCATCCAAGGTAGCTATGACAAACAGATCTTTGTCCTAACAGTATACAAAGAATTCAGAACAGAATCCAAAGAACAGGCAGATTTCACACTATCCTTGTATATTGGCCCACAGTATCTATTCACGGAGAGCTCTGTAATGCTGCTTTCAGGCAGAAAAGTTTGATTAATTGTATCCCCACAAAATAAGTTATTGTTTGCAAAATACATAGGCTCAAATCAAGTCAGTGGCTGAAACCCAGAGGAATTTCAGGGCTTCAGTTTGCTTTTAGTCATTTTCGACCAACCGATGGGTTCAGAAGTGGCTCCGGTCCTTTGTGGCGGTGCTAATAGCAAGTTTATACTCATCATAAAACAGGAAGAGGACACGGGTAGAATTGTTGTATTGGCAAGCCAGTGCTGTGGGTGAGGAATGAAGTAATCTGAGCAAAGAAAATGCCATTGCAGAAAGTAAATAGAAGAACGACCAAAGGGTGGCCATGTGCCCTTACAGCTCTTCAGTGCCACCTGCCTTCAGTCCCAACGCTAGTGGATGTCCAGTGCCATCTAGCAGGCAAAACAGTTGTTTACAGTAGTAAACCGATGGGTAAAGCTGGGCGGAAAAGTTGAAGCGAAAAGTGAAAAACTGTAATTCAAGGAACTAAGCAAAACGTACAGGCAGAGAGTGCCAGCGTAGGGTGTATGTCTGAAAGCAAAGTGAAAGTGAGGGCTGACCAGCCTGCTCCTCAAGAATAAATAAGGATTTAGCCCTAAAAAGAAAGTAAGTTTCTTAGCAGAGGTTTGCAGTCATTGCTTCTCCAGGGCGGGTAGTCCTGACAGTGCCACTGAAAATGCTGAGGACCAGCACATCAGATTGGAGCTGAAACAGGCATCCTCTGAGGCATTGCAGTGACCCAGGAAAATTGTGCTTGAATGGTAACAGAACAGCCAGTGATAGCTCATGAAATTAAAAAGTTACTTTACTGTCCCCTCAAGAGAAATATCCCTCTACAGTCACACATATGTGTCTGGAAGGTCTTTTCCAGCAGACTTGGAAGCGTCCATGGAAGAGACTCCAATTTTATGCTAAGATGGGTTTTGAAAATCTTTTCTCTCTTAGCTGCAAATGTTCTATGTATGAATATACTACCCTTGGTAAACCTTCTTTATAATTAGCTGGATTAGTTGGTTCCCCCACTGCAATCTATGGTCTTTTGACTGCAGTTGGCGCATGGACACAAAGAACATTACGTTTTGACTTCTGTATAATGATACCTTAATTTCTCATACCTGTTCCTATTTTTACTAATTCAAAACTTGATAGTGCACAAATTCTACAAATAATTTTTCCACAGCTGAAAAGGAAAATACAATCTTTTAGGAAACTCACATGTAATCAAGGAAAATGAGAAACTGTACATGTAATCTGAATCCTTAGTGTCAAAAATAGCCACAAAGGTCCCCAATTCAGAGCTCGTTTTATGCTGCAGCTGGTCACAGATTCACTCAGCTCTGCATTGGTTTGCATTGTAAGGGTTCTGTTCAAAATCATGGGGTTGGAAACCCAATTGAAAAAAAAAATAAACAACAGAAGGTAGCAGTTTGAAAAATTAGGCTAGTCGTTTAGTGCTTGTACAAGGTACTATTTTGTACACTTCTGCTTCTGTTGTATTCTTAGTGATAGAAAGTTTTAATTTCCTTGGAAGAGAAGAAACATACAATATTTTTATTGCTACAAGCTGAAGCTTTTTGCTAGGCATTCTGGCATACGCAGGGCTGATGCAAGGGGTTTTGTGACTCTAATCAGATAAAAACATTGCTTCCATTATAACAAGATCTTTGATTTCTGTTGGCCTGTGAATTTCATTGCTAATATGTTCACTCTGTACCTGTCTACAAAACATCTGTGTTTAACTATGTCTGCCCTGTTAGTTAATATAGTCTGTGCAATGGCATAATTTCACTAGACTATGGGAGAGCAATAAAAAGTAAGGAAAACAACTGATGAACAAAACCACTACCTATGTGTGTTAAGAAGAAAGTGAGATTTGCTGAAAATATCTCTGAGATAGATGTCAGAAGAAAATTAAAACAAAAAGGACACCCTTCTTCAGCCATGTAAATAAACAGGGAACAAGAAAAGAACTGGTGTTACTATGAAGTATGTGGACAAGGAAAAGACTAAAAATACTTCTGTACCCAAAATCTAAGTGAAAGCTTTGCCATAGCTTTTAAGAGGAAGAAAGGAGTTGAAGAAGAGAGCAAAGCCAGCATGATTAGTGGGAATGAGGGAATGGAAATGGAAATTATCACAATAAAGGTGAAAGCAAATCTAAAAGAGCTCAACATTTTCAAGCAAGGAAGACCAGGTAATTTCCATCCCAGAATTCCAAAGGAACAAGTACCAGACTGATAGCAAGAATTTGAAATAAATTTTTGAGTTGGAGGTTGTTCTCGCATGATTTGAAAATAGTAGATATAGTACTTTTATTTTAAAAATTATTAGAAAGTTATCTAAGTAGCCACTGAGCTCATTGATTTTGAGACCATTTCAGGCTTTCAGAAGAATTTTGAAGGAAAATATAATTAACCACAAAAAAAAAAAAGAAAGAGAGAGCAAACAAGAGGATAAACAGGATAAAATGTAAGCACAACGCTGATTTTGCCGAGTATCCTGAGATATTTCTTCGCTGAGATAACTGATTTTCTAAGAAAGGGAAATGTAGTAGATCTAATCTATATGGATTTTAGTCAAGCATTTGATATGATGCCACATGGGAAGTTATTAATTAAGATGGAGAAGATGGGGATTAGTACAAGAGCAGTAAAATGCGTAAGGTATTGTGTGAAGGAGAGGTGCCAATAGATTACTATTGGGATAGAGAGATTACTAGTGACTCAAGACTGAACTTGTTTAATATTCACTATAATGATCTATTGTCATTTAAGATGGAGTGTGCTAAAGAAATTTTCTGATGGAACAGTCAAGAGGCATTGTCATTAGCAGGATCAGAGTATCACGGCTGGTGAGCTGGAAGGCAGTGAAAGCAATGAGCAATGGAAATGGGATGCAATTCCATACAAAAACAACATACATTTGGGATGCACTTCACCATTAGCCATGGCAAATTAGACGTCTTCTTCAAGCTGATCATCAGAGCTTCTTCTGCAGCCAACGAAAGCAGGAAGATACCTCGAGAGAATGGAGGTCTATCCTGCCTCTTCTGGATTCTTAATTTAGGATAAGAGGAACTGTTATGTGGACGTGTCTGTCTCTCTGTCAACTATACAGAACCCTATGCAGAAGGATGAAGCAAAAATAATTCTCTTGAAGGAAGAAAACTGACTACAACAAAAAAAAGGAAAAGAAAAAACCTGATGCATTAATTTGTCAGTTGGATGACTGTGAACCATCAGAACATGAGACAGTAATAGAAGTGACAAATGTGATCCTAGACAAGGTTCTTTCAGTAGCAATAGGAAGGCACTGCTGACGTAACACAAGGCGCTGCTGGACTGTCACTTCTGTTGTTGTGTAGGATCTCATCACAGGTATTAGGACAGATATTAGTCTATCAGGATGCCCAGGGTAATCGTAAGAGACACTAGCTTTCCAACAAGAGCAGAGAGCTGAAAACTACAACTACTTTACAGACAAATGCTGATCCAGGGGTATGAGAGGTGTTCGATATGTTGCTGGTAGTGGCTGGGAATTTCTGAGGTGCCAGGATCTCTTGAAGTCTTACGTTTCTAATGTTACTGTCCTGGTTTCAGCTGGGATAGAGCTGTCTTCCTAGTAGCTGGTATAGTGCTATGTTTTGAGTTCAGTATGCGAAGAATGTTGATAACACCGATGTTTTCAGTTGTTGCTCAGTAGTGTTTAGACTAAAGTCAAGGATTTTTCAGCTTCTCATGCCCAGCCAGTGAGAAAGCTGGAGGGGCACAAGAAGTTGGCACAGGACACAGCCAGGGCACCTGACCCAAACTGGCCAACGGTGTATTCCATACCATGGGACGTCCCATCCATATAGGAACTGGGAAGTGGGGGCGGAGAATCGCCGCTGGGAACTGGCTGGGTGTTGGTCGGCGGGTGGTGAGCAATTGTCCTGCGCATCATTTGTACATTCCAATCCTTTTATTACTACTGTTGTCACTTTATTAGTGTTATCATTATCATTATTCGTTTCTTCTTTTCTGTTCTATTAAACCATTCTTATCTCAACCCACGAGTTTTACTTCTTTTTCCCGATTTTCTCCCCCATCCCACTGGATGGAGGGGAGTGAGTGAGCGGCTGCATGGTGCTTAGTTGCTGGCTGGGGTTAAACCACGACAGTTACAGATAGGAAAGTGTTAAACATCAAAAGCATGTGTGTACTTTGACTAGCTTTTTTTGGTCCTGTTTTTATTTTTTTGTCTTTTCATGTCAGTACATATATTTGTGTACATGCAGACACACACATCCATTGATAAATACATATTTAAGTGAAGTTTTGCTTCTATTGCTTGTTGGGTAGCATAGAGATACTGAGCTATATTTTGTATTATCTGTAGTAATGCACAGAGCCAGACAGTATTCGTTAATATGCTACATGTCTGAATATTTTTGGTGTTGACTTTCAAGTTATAGGTAACCTAAAAACCTCTTCTTGTCCTCACATTAGACAAAAATAGCAGGAAACCCCCCACCAAATTCAGCTGTACGTAAAACCTTTTTGCTTTCTTTGTGTGTATGTACTTTGAGTGGTGCTGTGTACAGTATGCATAAGTAATTAATGTTGCAAGCTGGAAGAATGAATTATTGTCAGATGGAGGTAAAGCACACAATATGGTCAAGTAAGCAGTTCCAATAATAGCTGTGCTTATAGGAGCAAAATGTAATAGAGGGCAAACTCTACAGGTTGCCAGCTCGGTGTCGACGTAGAGCTTTGTTGCCAGTTGGTGACCAGGGGACAGCAGAAGGATTGGTTTTAGCTGAATGCTTTTAAGCTTACGTGTTTACCACACATAATGAGATTGCTTCTCAAGCAGTGGCACTTAAGCAAAGGGCATAGGTAATTTTAGCTTGATTTAGTTGGTGGAGGTCTAACTAAAAGCCACCTTCTCCTCCTTCCCCAACTTAGGTGAACACAAGCCATGCACTGTCATTGCTGGGACAGCTAGCTGAAGGTGACACATGCCTCTCCAGCTGGGAACTTAGCTGAAAAAAATGGAACTGTCATAGAGCAACTGGACTATGCAAACTCCCCAAAGCTGGCACTGCCCAGGGTGAAGTACAAACCCAGGGAGTACTACAGGTTTGGTCAGGTCACAGCAGTGTTTTTAATTAATGTGGCAGAGAAGATAATCACAAGATACAAGGACAATAAGAAGGCTCATTTCCATACAAAGTGGACACCAGAATATTAGGGTATGTTGTAGCCCAGCTGAAGACTGCCCTTTAAAGCCAATGGCTGTGCAAATAATCACTTTTCATACTGTGTAAGAGAAAGAAACTGCAGTTCCCTTGATTACATGAACACATACTTAGGTGTGTATTAACTGAGTATCAGTGGCCTCAGAATCAGTGTCACACACAAGGCACATGCATAACATGCACGTACACATTCACAGACTCGGGGCACAGTCCCTGTAGGGTTTGCTACCTATCGTACTTGCCTCTTCACAAACAAGCAGAGTTCATTTTCAAATTGCCCCAGTATACAAAGCAGATAAAGACTGGCATGGAAGAGCCCATGAGCAGCTTGGCAGCCCTCTGTAGTTACTGGTATCAAAGGTCACTGAATGCTAAAAAATAAATATGTTCCAGTGCCAGCAGGGCACTGGTGATCAAAGATGAAAGTTTCTCTACCAACAGAGAGACATTTTCTTGTTTGGTACCACTATGGACTGTATTTACTGTGATTTTTCGAGCGCTAGTGAAAATACATGGGTGTGAAACATGTTTTGCTTTATGCTGGCAGGGGATCTGCTTCTGAGGCCAGCCCCTCTTATTCTAGCATATGCTATGCTGTTCTCATGGGAAGTGGTTTTTGTGTGCACCTGAGCTGCAAAACAAAGAAATTCTCTGATACATTTGATTCTTTTTATTTTTCAAAAATGTTGTTGGATTTTTCTGTCCTAAAAGTGTCTTTCTGTTTGAGTCTGACTTCACTGGTGCTGGTGTAAATGAGAAATAACTACACTGGAGCCACTGGAATGATATGGGTGAAAGGGAGAGGAGACTCCAGCCCAGTGCCTGACATTGTTAAACAGGGTTATAAACACCATTGGTCAGTTCATATTCATCTTCTGTGATTAACACCAATGACAATGGGAAGCCTGGCTAGTCATTTCATACCGTGTAATGCAAGGTGACTATAGTTCAGAGGACAAAGAACAAGAGATTGGGATTTTTTTCAGGAGCAGACAGAAGACTGGTTATGAGTGTTTGGGGAGATTTAGTTTCATTGTTTTCTGGATCAGCACCGAGGGCTGAGTGGTGCTTTCTTGCAGATTTCTAGATGTAGTACCAGTTTAGGGTTATCCATGGGAATGCGGACCCTCTGCTTCTCCTTCCTCTTTTTAATACTTGCATTCTGGTTTTCCTTTTGTTCCTCTAGAGGCACAACATCTCTGGCAATGTTCTCATACTATTTTAGCATAAGGACAGTGTATGTAAAAAGCAACATACTAGAAACCCAGATGCTGGTCCCTGGTGCTCTTCTATTGCCCTTGGACCAGAGTGTCATTTACAGCCGCTTTTAGCCTGCTCTAACCAATGATGGGTGACAAGATGGTACAGGGACAGGGAACCATGAATGTCACTGAACACCAAAGACACAACAGTGGCTGCCTCATACTACACATGTAGTACCACAGGCTAAGGAGGTCCATAGCAGGACTCTGGGGTGAATCAGAGCAAAAAAATTTCAACCTTTGCTTAACTCCTGGTGACAAATTCGATGTCCTAGATAGTGATGATAGCCCCATTCCTTGGTGTAACATTTGCAAACTGTGACACGTTGCCAGGTAATAGTTTACTTATCCAAAGTGTCCGCTAAAGATCGAACTTGATATAGAGAGCAAAACAATATATATCATCAACAGTATTCACTGAAGAATATCTTTATCTTGTCAGCAAAAATGTAGCATTTAGGACATTACATTTTTCAGTGGTTTTACAAACACTAGAGAAGGATACAGAGCAGTAACTTTTACACTCATAATTGTACAAATAAACAAAGAGGCAAATCTCTCTTCCAAGTGCTCAGGCAAGCAAGGACCAAAAGAAAATTCTGGAGTAGTGAAGGACCAGAAGTATGTGGTTGTGAAACTGATGAACATCATCACTGCCCTTTTCATCTAGCACAACAGATATGCTGCATTTGCTCTCCCAAAGGCAGGAGGCAAAGGACGGCTCCTGAAGAAAATCATTGCACCTTCTCGCATATCAAGTGACTCAGCAGTACTCGCTTAGGGGCTGAATGAGAGGAGAGCTGGATACACAGAAGGAAGGGGAGCTGGAGTGGAACAGCTGGGCACTTCTGCAAGTTCTCCCCATTCTCAGCACATCTAAACAGTACATCTAAAAACACTCGGGATTCGCTTTAGGAATTGAGAACTTGCCCAGAGGCTGAGAAACAGCATGACGTGCCTTGGGCTGCAGGAGTCCATGTCAGAAACTGGTTAGAGCACAAGCATTTCTGCATCCCACTCCTCTGCTTAGATGAGCAACCCACGCCTCTATAAATCATACAGGAGGCACTCATGTTACTCAGGCTTTATGTGCATGCAGTAAATCACAGAGGCTGTAGCGAGGGAAGACCCATCTGCCTGCTGGCTGCCAGGGGCATTGAGGCAGTGCTGACTGGTGGTGGTGATTGAGTTGCCATCATGCCCTTACTTACTTTATTTTTAAGTAGGGCATGGAGTCTTCTGGTGCAAAAAAGGGTTGCTTCTTCCTTGTCTATTCTTAAACCTGCATCCTAGCTATCATTCAATCTGTTATGAAACACTTGTCTTAGGATAAGATCACTGAGGAAGCTGTGGCAAGACAACCCTGACAATTTCTGGATGCTGCAGATCTTCTTGGCACTTATCTCTTTGATTACACTCCTGAATATGCAATATAAACTACATTTTCCCACTCCTCTATAGTTACTGCAGTTTCCTTGGTGAGTGTTCCCAGCCCCTGAAACTCCTGTCTCCTTCATTATCAAACTTATCCTGAAGTGCTGCTGACTGCTCTGTTCTTTATCCTCTCTGTCCCAGTCTCTTTGCAGGGCCACAGTAGACTGTATCAAGAAACAGCTTATTGTTGCTATATAAGACGCTGCAAAACACTTGATCCCCTTGGTTCTCTACAGGGCAGTCAGGTGAGACTTGACTTGTGATGGCTTCAGTAAGGGGCAAGTTCCCATTTCTGACAATAATGCAGTTTGTGCAAATCATGTCAATCTATTCCTTGAGTGAAGCATCTTGCAAGAAATTGACCCCACTGAGTGTCTTCCACTTGCATTGGAACAGAAAGTATTGGCTTTGTTCTCTGTAACCACAAATGCTTTGAGACTTGCCTAATTGAGATGCTGTACCTCCTCTTCTGCAGGGATTTCAGCAGTAGAAATCAACAGAGGCAATCTTGACTTAAAGCAGACATATTGTTTTCTCTCCACTTTGGAAATTACTTTGTCCAAAAGGGCCAAGATTTGTTGGCTCTCAGAGGGTGAAACCATGAGCAGTGAGAGAGGTCTTGGTGATAGAGTGAGGAATTTGCTTGGTTTGTTACTGTGATTGCGTGGCTGGATTTTTATTAGTTGCAATGGCTTTCCTGGCTCTGCATAGAACAAAGTGTGAGCAATATGGGACAACAATGCTTCCAGGAGCATTGGAGAGCCGCTTTTATGGCCATCTTAAAATTATAATAAACATAAATAGTTAATCTATTACTTTCATTTTTCTGCTAAAAAAGCAAGAATAGGATAAAATATTAAAGCAGAAAAAGTATTTTTTTTAAGGTGGGCTGATAACTTATTAAAAATGCATGTATGTATATTGTTGTTTCTGCTTTTGCTGCTTTAAACAAGTGGCTATATTTTGTTTTTAATTAAGAATTAAGGGATTTGTATGCACATGTCTACAGTGGAGACCCCCAAGTGATTCCGAGATGAGGGTAAACTGTGGGGTTTTTTCAGCTAGTTGGATTGAAATTACTTACTACTTGAATAGCATGTGCAACAGCGTAAGGCACGGAAGCAATTTTTCTTTTGTAAGAAGATGAAAAAGAAATAAAAAAGGAGTCAAAGAGTAAGCAGGCTGAATGGGCCATTAGCACCAAACTCTAAAGATGTAGAAGTCAAATAGGATAGAAAGGCCCCATAAATTTTTACAACTCCTCAGAGAAAAACACTGTGATTATTAAAACATGAAACCTTGCTTTTCTAAAATGCTTAAAAGATTAATATAGAAATGTCATACTGTGGCTGCTGGAGGGATTATCCTTAATGGGAATGTTAGAAGTTATTTTAATGTAAAGCAAACATAGCCACCGAAGAAAGATCAAAAGTGGAACAAATTCAAGGCTCTTAGTTTCAGGAAAATGAAGTTTGTCAAGAAACTATTTCTACTCTGTTAATTAGAATGAGCAAATTCTCCATAAATACTGTATATATATGACATAGAAAGTGATGACCTCATCTAATTAGTCATTACCTAATCCAATCACTAGCACAAGAGCAAGGTTTAGGTGTCTTTTACGAAAAATTTTGTTCTCTTTTTGGCTTGAGAAAAAGTGTATTTTTGCTAGTGCACATTTTTGTGAGGTCATGTGCGTATGTCCAAATAGTTTTGACGATAATCCACCATCCACGGGCAGGGGAAGGTCGGTCACATGGCACAGTGGCAACTGCTCCCGGAGTTTGTGGTCTTTTCCATGCAAGAGCAAATTCTGTGACTTTTTGTTTTCTTTTCAATCTAGCATTGTTACTCTTTTTAATGTAAACTGACCACAGAGCAACATACTGCTTTGGTCTCTACGTAAGTCTTTGAAGCCTAAATAAAAACTTCAGTGTTGCTAATTTAGAGCAAGAAATGTAATATTTTCTTTGCTCTTCAGGATAGCACTTAATCTGCTGTCTGTCCTTGTTTGGCCAGTGCTGCAGTCAAACACCTGATTCCGTTAGACCCCCAGTTAGCAGCGCGAGACTATCAATTCCAGAAGCAGTAATTGGTTTACAAATTGTGCTGCTGTCAACTTGTTTTTTCCGCCAACATGAGGCACAAAACCACACTACACCATGTAGCGGTCCTCACACATTGCTGTCCTTGTTTCCCTATGAAAGGGTTGGACTTGCGGAACACAGGTTCTTTTAACATTTATTTCTAAAAAGATCCATCATGCCAGTACTCAGACCGAGTCTGCTGGTTTTGCTAAAAAACTTTCCCAGAAAGTAAGAAAGTGCTAAATCATTCTAGCCAGTGTGAAAATTCACTTATTCAAATGTTTAGTGTCATATATGACAGCAAGATACTACTCGGTAACAAGGATATTTTTCTTGAAAATAATTGCAAATGTTTATAGGGAAGTTTCATTCAGCTGTCCAAATCTGCTGTCTCTTTCCCTTGTCTTATCCTGGGCATAGAAATAAACTTAAATGAAATTAATGTCATTGTTTACCTGCTTGCAGCCCTGCAAGTAGTCAGCCCTCAGTTTTCAGTTCAGACAAGATACCATCACCATGTAGTTACTAGTCACCAGAAATCTTGCTTCAAGCTGGAATCCATTTTTTAAGAGCTCTGCAAGTGAAAGACAGTCCTGACAACAAAGTACTGCAGTGCCTGAGAAGTGCAGCGCGCTGTGCTGAGGACTCAGCTCGGTGGAAGGAAGGTCTTAGTTGAAATAGAGGAATTTAGTTAATTGTCAGGATTATTAAGACTTAATCTTTCTTCCTTGACTCTGTAAAAAACTGTAAATTTACCAAACTCCAAGCAGTTATTGTTGGAAGAAGCTAAAATGTATCCCAGAATATAAACTGTTGACCTGGTCAAACAGGGGTCAGTATTTACAGAATCAAATACTTCATTTATAACAGAAAACAAATTCACATTAGAATATGCTCCAGAATTGTACCTAGCAAGTCTTAGATTTATTTTTACTTTCTTACAATTCTTTATAAAATACAAGAGAGTGTCAGGGGTATCTAGCAGGTTCTCTCCATATAGTTTTGAGAAATGTGCTGTTAAGATAAAATGAAAGTGCCATAATTTCCTGATGTATGCTCACTCTAAAATGCTAAATACATTAGTATTTTCCCCACCAGTCTGGTGTAACAATGACAAAACCAATGCCATCCGTATTTTTGTTATGAGCCATGGGCTACATAGCAAATCATACAAATGAAGTGGCTATGACAAAACAGTCAAGCTGTACATTAAGCAAGTGTGCACCGTCCCTAAAAGAGACAGAGGGCTGTAATTCTTGCTTCCCTGATGTTCCTTTAATTTGCGGCAGTATAGAACAACACAAGAAAAAGAATCTGCATGCTCTATTCCCTCATTACAATATGATTCTTTGATTACGATATCAAATGCAGGGTAAGAGCCACTGCACAGAAGCTCAGAATTTGCAGCCTTGTCCTGCAGAGCTTGTACTCCTTCTTACACGTCAGTGCTCAAGCCAGAATTCACAGTTACAGTAGCAAGTTGAACAGAGAACTTGATTTACAGGGTTGTAGGATCATACCTGTAAACATCCTCCTTCCCCACTTGCGTTCAGTGCCCATCACTCCTTAATTTCCTGCCTTCTCTCATCCCCACACTGTATTTCCAAAAGAACTCATTTTCATAACTGACTTGCTAGCTGGTCGCTAGGTTGACAGAGCTGAAACCAGAAGTTTTCTAGTTACAAGGTGCCAAATGCAGAGTGACAAGGCAAGCATCCTGGGCTGCTCCACTAATGAGCTTCAGGCCTGACAGAGAGGGTGAGCATGTAGGGGACAGGACGGGACGGTTTCTATGTTCAGAAAGAAACATAATAATGTTGAAATCAATTCTAGCAGTGGAGCTCTACGAGTGGCAGCCACGGGGCCTGCGTTTCACCCTTCTTACCTGCTTAATCCTTGTTCAAACTGCTGACACCGTCAGAAAGACAAGGTACCATCTGTGCTTGTATTTTTTTTGATGCGAACATAAACTTGGTGGTTTTCATGTCATTTCACATAGCGACTCAAAATCTGTGGAATGAAAATTTCCAGTCACTACCAAACTGAACATTGCAATGTTCAATGCATAAAAATATCCTGTATGCCAGTACCAATGCTATGCATTTGAAGTATCTAACATCCATTTCTGCATACAACCTCAACATCCATGACAATGACTTTTCTTGAAACTGGAGCAAGAAATGCTGGTGTGTGTGTTGTATTTCTTGATGTTGCTCTGACAAATGAGCTATCACCCTAACAATGTTAATACTTTTCATTTTTCTCTGGTGTCTTTTGATTTTCTTAGATCTTAGCATAACACCCAAGACCTGGGTGTGCAGATGCCACTTAATGTCAGAAGAGAGGCTTCATTGCATCCATTTAGTATCCAGAAGCTCAGGAACTTGGGTACAGAAGCAAGATAAGATCGTGAACAGGATGGGGTACCTGCTGGACCGGAGCTGATCTTAGCAGCCAGGAGACCCAGAAAATTATTTTTTGTATTTTAATAACAGTAGCAGGCAATTGCAGTGTTTTCTAAATGCTTTTTTTCACAACACCTGGAAAAAGTAACCCAAAAAGAAGTATTTGTACGACACAGGTGATGCAGTACTGAAGAAAGAGTAAATCTCTTGCTGCACAGGTTCCTGAGCAGAACACCAGGTTTCATGAAAGATGGCAATACACAGCACATTTGGCTTCACAGCAGTTTCCAGGCTCTCAATGGCCCTGATTCATCCTTTCATGGCACCAGCAGTGCTGTCATGTAACGTAGGTTAGCAGATCTCACCAAAATCACTGGAGATATGCTGGTGTGAAGTGGTGTAACCATTTGGGAAATCGGACATAACATACACTAGAAAGTATCTTAAGATGGAAGTTGTCTAAAGCAATTGAGCTTTTGCAGCACTTTCCATATAGGGAGATACAGTTTCTAGTGTGGAAAAATAAGGGACTGACTCTTCCCTGCAGGTAAGTGGCTTTGTGTTTCTGTTTACACCTGCATGCAGAGAGGGATCGGAGTTACTGATTCAGATGAGCCATAACTTACAGCCAAAGCAAGGGTATGAAAATAACAATGAAGAACAGGGCCCTGAAATTCCCAGTTTAATTTGTGCACTGTGCAGATCTTGGCCACACATATCCTCCGCTTATGCCAGCTTTGCACTTGGAAAAAATTACTTCTCCATAAAAGAGTTTCATTCTGCAAGTGTAGGCAAGTAAGTGGCAGTGTGTCGGTGTGAGAGGGAAAGAGATGCAGCAGGTTTCCTTAGGACACCATTTTGGGTTTGATCTTACAGCAGCAACAAAATGGGAGTCACTTGGACAGTGCTCCGTCAATCCATCAGATGGATATTGGCTACAGACCAAACTGGATCTGAAGGAATATTTTAAAGAATTGCAATTAGGTGCAACTTCCCCGCAATGGTGTACACCCCAGATACCACTTGCAACTGAACCACGTGGAACGGCCATTGCTGCTTTAGAAACATGCACAGCTGTGCTCTGGCTGCTTGACATGCAAAAACTAGCACAGGGGTGTACTTTAAGTGTGGGAAGAGGATTTATTCCACCAGCAGGTTCCTGCAGGATTTGTGCATAGCACACGATTAGTGTCTGGTGAGCATTCACTAGCAGAGCGCATGCAGCGAGGATGAAATGCGTCTTACAAACATCCCTTTATATCAAAGATATAACACTATGTGTTTCGATTCAAGCCCAGGCATGGTTCTGTGTAAGATCTTGTTTACCCTTTTATCGTGAGCACTCTTGCAAACTGCTGTTTTCTTACATATGACTAGTTTTCAGTTTTACATGGCGGGACTGTAAGGTGGGTTTCTGAAAACACGGAGGTGAATCGGTGACCTCGTAGTATGCTGTAACTGCCAAGAACCCTGTGGAGAATACAAACACAATTAACCATATAAAGTGACATGTAATATGGAAAGCTGCATGTAGCTATACGGCAAGGGAGCTAGCAAGCTCTAAAATAGGGACTTGGGAAAAGCCATCAAAAGGGAGAGAATTCTTCATTTTCTTGCTCACGCCTTTTCATCAAGAAACGGAATGGCACGGGAAGGAGGCAGGATAGCAGAGGGGAGAAGCGAGCTGGCCTGAAAAATGATGGCAGGAGCTTCCAGGCTGCTCCCAGGCCCCAAGGCTGAGTGCCCTGCCAGCGCACCAGTGCAGCAGCAGCAGCGCAGCAGCAGCAGCGCAGCAGCGCAGCAGCAGCAGCAGCGCAGCAGCGCAGCAGCAGTCTCCTGACATCTTGTGGCTTCGCTGCAGAGTACAGCGATCCCTTCCCCCACAGCCTCAGGCACGGGTGTCAGCTGGAGCTGACCTTGGCATTAACCGCAGGCGCTGGAGATCCTTATATATAGCTACATTCCTCTCGCAAATGCAAAGCCAATTCTTTTTCCCTCCTGTGCAAGAATGAATGTGTTCGGGTGAGCCTGTGCTTTCCCAAGCTCTTCTGTATGAGGTTCACCCTGATTTCCACCAAAGAGGCACCTAAATTTACACTGAATACAGATGAACTCTATGTAAACTGGATCCCAGATTCTACATCTGTCATCCTCCCTTTAACAGGTGGAACAAAACCCAGATCCAAACATCCCAAGTTTGCTGTAATCTCCTCCAGCCCCACCAGCTCCCTGATGCTCAGATCGAGGTCTGATGATCAGAATCAGTCATTTCTTTTGGTTGCAATGGCCCGGCTTCAATGCTAGTCATGCATGATCTCTAGAGGAAAGGACAGGAATTTTAAGTATTTAATAAGCATATTTATTTTTTAACATGGATTTCATTTTTTCAAAAACATGGCTATTAGGATTGTTAAATTTACACACATACAGAAATTCATGCAATGCAGTCCTGACCTCTATCATCTAAAAGTATTACTTGGTTCTTGAAACATTCATGGAAGAGTCTTTTGCCTTCTCGAAGTAGCTGAGACTGGCTCTGGTATTTGTCTTAATTACTCAGTTTCAGAACTGGGAAAATGATGAACTACACTGAATTTTGTAAGCAGAGAAATCAAGTCGTTTTCCTGGTGTTGGGTCCCGTTGAATCTTCCCTCGGTTACTCATTACACCAGGCTCTTGCTCTGGGCTGAAGCTTTTGAACACCATGGCTGGGACTACTGAGAGCTCAGCCTGGAGTTTTAGAGGTGCTGAGTGATGAGGAAGGAAGAGGAAATGAGCTTCTTCTCAGTTATTTTTTGCAAGGGTATTTCACACATTATGTTCCACAGATTGGCAAAATATGGTGCCAGGGAAACGACACACAACCACTAGTGACCATTCATTCTCTGGCAGCCCTGCGTGGAGGAATAACTTCCACACCCCACTCCCTTCCCTTCTTCAGGAGGCGTGGTTCAAAGGGGGAAGAAAATACGATGGAAAAGGGGGAGAGAGGGCTCACTTACTGATGTGGAGCAGTTCCCCGAGGGGAAAACTGTGGCCAGCATTAGGGCTTGAGAAAGTTTATCACTGTTTACCAAGACGCTTAGTGAGAAATACATGGAGAAAGTCATATGGTCAGTTTGTAAGAATTCATCCATGTTCCCATTCTCCTCCCATTCTTCCACAGTCTGGAAGTTACCGTGCTGCAGGGATGGCAGTGGAAGGAGACAGAGCAGTGGCTGGGAAGCCCTTTGGGGAGCTGAAATTTCATTTTTCTCCGCGTCTGTGGGAATCCCAGCAGACCTGCATCGTAGGGAGGTAGGCATACTGCTTCGGTTACTGCTGTGCCCTTCTGATTTACCATTCAGATACACCACATCTCCAACAAGGGCTGTTATGGGAAATTCAAGGTATTAAAAAAATCCAGCTGGCCAGTTTCAGTTTGAAAAAGAATGGAATGGATGAAGTGGCACTAACACATGAGAGGTTTCTCCCAATCCTCACTATTTCTCAATGCACTTAAAGCTTGTCATTTAAGAAACATGCAAAAGAGCAAACTTTCACACACTTCATACACTGTCGTTGAGTTTCTCATGGTCTTGCCTGAAAATAGAAATAGGTCTAATGGACAGATGCTATATTCTCTGATGAAACTTGCACTAAGGTTTTATAAGATAAATTGCCCCTGACTTTGTGTTACCAAAATTACGGTTGTGGTTACTGTAGCAGTGACTGCAGGATAGACATACCATTTCCAGTTCAGCTCTATCAGTCCCTTTGTTAAAGTCTGCTGCAAGTAGACAATTGACTATTTGTGGCTTGTGGCTACTCTCTCAAGAGAAGTTATAAACTGAAAGTGATACCAAGTGTTATACAAGGGGGAAACAAGGCACAAAATGGAAGGCATTAAAAACCTAAAAAATCCCCTTTTAAATAGATGTAATTATATATGATGTGTGTGTATACACACACCCACATGCAGAACCACATATATCTGCAAATGTATTTCATTTAGCAAAAGAAATTACATTTTTTAAAAATATATGTGCAATATTTTGTTGCTGCAAACCAAAGTCATCTGTTTATCTCGAATGCTAAAGAAGGTGAAGGCAGCTGCAATTTGAGCTTCTCTGCTCTGGCCAGCTGGTAGCTTAAAGCCAGCAAACAGGGAGGGGGAGGTGAATTATCCCCACTGTTTGGTCTTAGAAGTGGTTACTGTACAGGATAGCTTTGAAATTACAAGGGTTATGATTCACATAGGAGGTGCTGGGCTAATACTGTTACATATTTTCTTAAGACCGAATGGTAGCTGGAAGCTCAGCATCAGGTAACCTCCAGCACCACACACTGACTCAGGGCCACCTGTACAGAAACAAATGCATCACTCACTCACTTACTTTTTCCATACTTCCCATTTGTTTCTCTCAGTTGTCTTTGAATCACTGTAACTGTCAAGATGCTGTAAGTGGTATTGAATTGCAACCACCAGGAGTATGGGATCATCGTTAGAAACTGGAAACATCAAGCAGATCAGGTCCAACTCCTTATAGCTCCAGAGTGTCTTTAGAGGATGCCCTACACTTGATGTGTATACGGGAGAGAGAAATGTTACCTTGCTTCAGCAGCTGCATGTGGAGAACTGGCACAATGGTATGCATGTATAGGGGACTCATTTGAATGGGTAACAAGAAGAAAGAGAAGGGAGGGGGGAATGTGATTTATATCCATTTCATTATTTTCAGTGACAAAATGCTGCATATAAGCCAGCTACAGCTGGATTTCTTGAGCGAACCCAAACCCTGGTGTGTGTGCAGCTCCTGGATTATCATGTGCGATACCTGCGTGTGTGAGCCCTCACGTATCAGCGCACTTTAATAGCAACATGCAACCTGTTTGTCGCCACTCTGAATTGGCTGTAGTGATTTCTATATTTGTCCTTTTTCTGCACCCAGATTTTATGATTTCCAAACCACAGCGTAAAAGCTGTACAGCTCTTAACCAGCCATGTGGAAAAGCAATGTTGAATATATATGCATGCAGCGTGTCTGGAAGCATTGCCATATTTTTCTCTGAAGAATTTGTTTAGGTTACATAAAAGAAACAGGCAGGAACCCGTGGGTTTTCATTTGGTGGTTCTCCCTCTGTTCTGCTTGGCTTCTCAGCTTTCAATAGATCCCAAGGTCAGGCTGTTATTTGTTGCTAGGCCAAAGTGGCAACCTCCCACCCTAACAATGCTACTATCTTCATATCATCTGAGCTATAGGGGCCACATTGTGATGCTTTGGCAGTGTTGCTAGGGAGGTTGCTAGGTTAGATTGATGTCACTATGTGGTTATAAATTGCCTTTACCCTGCTGGCCCTAACTTGGCCCCATAACACAATGATCTAGTAGATGGCATCGAAGTGTTCAAATGATACATTGGAGCAACATCTTTGGACCCTGAACTTGGCAGCAAACACATGTTGTATCTATTCAGCAAAGGAACCCACTTGTAATCTAGAGAAGAAAACAAACAATTGCTTTGGATAGTGTGACTAACATAAAATGCATTTTTTCATGTCCAGAAATTAACAAAACTGATGAAGAATACCTAGTTTCTGACCCACATACATGTACTAAAAACAAGGCTTCCCCTTAGCACAAACTGTGTGCCCTCTACGTGCCCTGCTATTGAGAAAAGGGAGGAAGTTTTATAAAGACAAAAGTGAGAGCTGAGAAAACGAGGTAGGTAAACTGAGAATTTCCCAGCTTTGAGTACTGCATGTCACAGTCTCAACTGTACTGAAATATACCACTGACGCCTTTATTCACACCTGTTTATTCTAGCACAAAAGTGCCATGCCACATAGTCAAGTGATTTGCATGTTTCTGGTTTGCGACCTCAAGGGACATTTTAATCTTCCCTGTTGCGAAAAATAATAATAGCTGAAGAAGCATTTTAATTGATTTTTCAATATATTAATTTATCAAAATTTAGAAATTCTGTGTTCTACAGAATATAGATGTGTGTGTGTGTGTGCCCGCGTGCACGCATGTGTACATTTACTTTCTTTTGAAAAGGAATAAATAAAAATAGATAAACATGCATGCCCTTCAGAGCTGTTCTGGTTTAATAAGTAAATACATCATTAGACAAGCTTTTCTTTATGCATGATGTCTTGATATGCAGGGCTTTAGCTGCACACCTCTCATTAGCGCTAATGAAATTTATGTGGCTAAATCCCCATGCATTGTGTTGAACGTACACCTTAGTATATTTGTAATTATTTTTTAAACAGTGCCTTCATTTCAAGGCAGACCAGAACACAGCTTCTACAGTGCCATGTGAATCCATAGGGTGTATACATATTTATAAATGTTTTAAAAATGCATATTATATTTCAGCCACAGAGCATAACATCTCTGCTGGCTGGAAACATGTATTAAAGAAGGGAGCAAAAATCCAGAGGAAATGTCTTTGAAAAAATAGTTAATACACATGGGCTACAGCTGCCTTTTAAAGATTAATTTCTTGGCCATTTACAATGTGGTTTTTATTATCAAAAGCCAATGGACCATATTACAGAAAATCTTGCTTTGTAAATTCCTTTTGCACTTCTTGGGCCTGATTCTGTTACACAGAATTCAGTGCTTTTCTTTCCACACTTACACTATCTTTTGCTCAAAACTGGACCTGGATTGTCAGAGGGTTACCTCTTGTCCTCCTCAGCTGTCACTAGAGTAAGCAGCATTCCTCATGCATGTACTAGTACAGTTAAAGGAAGGTAAAAGATAGAGATCTGAGTCTTTGCTTAAAATGTGGCTTGCAGTGCTGCAAACATGAGCATAACTTTGCAAAACTAAGTCATACGCATGGGTGTAGATATTTGCATTCATTAAATATGTGGAAGAGTTTAGAGAGCTGTAATCATACTTTTAAAAATGTGGTCTTATTGAAGCTGCACTAGTTCTGACTGGATTATTTATAATTTCTCTTGGTTGTTGATTTCCTGTAGCATTTGAAAATTAGCTAAAGACTGTCTTGACACCACTTATGCCTGTTCTGTATCTCATTTTTCCTTCTGGCCTTCCCTTTTTTTTTTCCTCAAGACATACAGAATTTAGCTTAGTGCCAGGTACTCCTCAGTTTCAATATGAGACTGGACAAAATGCAAAAGCACACACACCTCTGTGTACACAGCAAATCCTGGCCTGTCTCTGTTTCAACCTGTAAGCAGAAAAATTTCCGGTACACAAAGGATTTGGGGAACTCATACATGGGCTCTCTAGACTTCCCCAGAGCCAAATCCAGACCTTTTCAGGCTCCTCTTAAACCCGTAAAAAGCACGGGTGGAAGTGGAGGGGGAGGATGAGGCTAGTAACTGTTAAATCCTGCCAAGTAGTAGCCCAGGGAAGACAGAAGAAACTGCAGGCTCAGAGCTGTACTAAGGACGATAAATTGCTGTTACTCCTTAGTAAGCCATGAGAGGATGGAGAATCTGCTGGGGTGGATCCCAGCATGGGCGTGAGTGCCTTTCCCAGAGCAGAGGCTTGTCCTTTGCGACCTTGGGCAAATCATTTAACCTCTCTCCGTATCACTGTTCTGTTTCTGAAATGAAAATAAATGGCAGTAATGCACCAGAAAAGCTAAATGTGCTGGTGATTATGAGGAGCTCAGATGAGGATAAAGGTGAGACAAATATTTTAGACAGATAAAAATAATCCTTCCTCAACTCCTGTGAAACCTTCATACATTAAACTCAGCTTCTTGGTATGAGAGACAGGATGTATCCCTCAATAAACAAGATGGCTTGCATTTTAATTACTGCTGTATAAGTAAAGGAGGTTTTTTCAGGGGACTTTTGTTCTTATGCCTGTGGTGGCACTCAGAGTGACGTTTCCATATTTGCAACACTGGAGTGCAGGGCGCTCCAAGGTGACTTATTTCAGTAGAGGATTCGCATGCTGACTGGCGCCATTGGTTTAGGTCTTTGTCTGATGATACAGTGTCTGCATTAACATTGAAATTTTCATTTCTTGGAAAGTGTTAAAATCTAATACGTAAATGTTGATTTTTTTTAATGTGCTCCTGGGGCTTTTTCATCTATGCCAGAATTAAGTGCAAAGGGAATTTTTACAGCCGACTTGTAAATTCCTGACAAGAGGAGTTTATAATAGAAGTGTTGACATAACCTTAACTACAGTGACAACTGAAGCTGGTTTGTTAGGAAAGCAGCAAATAATTTTCTTGCAGGAAGGCAGGAGTTGGGCATGGAAGGTAAGGCAGCTAAATCTTTTTCCCTGAGAATCCCTGGAGGCTATTGTGTGAGACAGCACGTGAAATGAAGCTGAAGCAAATCGCATAGCAGGCAGAAGAAGAAACACTCTGGAATTTGCTCATTTTCATGAAGGAGAAGGTGCAGTTATCCTCTTATAATTTTTTTTATGAGCTGTGTTTCTCCCCTCAGAGGTAATCACAAGGGTCTGACAGCAAGTCAGCGCTCGCTTTTGGTCTTACAGCTGGCTCTTACTTCATTCTTTGTCCCTGAAAACCTAAAGCAGTCAGGAATGAACTCTGGTGCCTCCACTCCATGCCTTCAACAGGAGCAAAAGCCAGCCCTTTGTTTGCAGTCTGTCTGTGTCTCTTACAAGCAATAATTTTTTTAAAAGTCACTAAATCAGATTTATTTCCTTGAATCACCTGCAAGAATTCAAAACCTGAGAACTTAAACACTCAGCAATAGATGGACAAGCCTTTGTGCAGCGAGGCTGAGCCACAATCTGAGCTACCAGCCCAATAGACATTGCTGTCACTTAAACAAGAACCAAACCTGTCAATAGAAAGAGGTGATTTTAACTGAAATCTGAAGCCAAAGGAGCATATGTAGAGCTGATTTTTAGTGCCTTTATTTCCCCAGAGTCAGCTGGGGTTTGTTTCATACCTGTCACTTCTCTCTTGTGGGTGAGGGGAAGGGAAGTTTTTCAGCAATTCTTGTAGACATAAAATCATCAAGGCGGCATGGAGATTGTACATGCATCCTCATCCCACAGCACAGTCCTACACATGGAGCCAAGCTTCCGTGTTACTCAGGCTGGGTTCAGAAGTAAGTGCGTGTCTTCCACCCACTTTCCCACACTCTTCTTCCAGTTCCAATCCTCACCAAATCTTTGGGACTAACTTCTCAATGGCACCCTGTTTCCCAAAATGTTTAACAAAGTCTTTCTTACATCTTTGTTGTGATATTTGTGTGTGGAGAGGCAGTTAGCTCGTTGGCAAGCAGGAGGAAGATTTATGTGAGCTGGCACACTCCAGAGCCGTGGGTGCTGGGAAGAAGGTGCAATGCCTGACTTCCTCCCTGCCCAGCCTCTGCCCTACCCTGGCATGTTTGGCAAAATCCTAAAGTAACATTCCAGGAAAGGTGGAAGGTCCAGGGACAGAGTATTCAGCATAGAGTAAATAAAATACAATGTTAAAAGGAGAGAAAAGGACAGCTCTGAAATGGGAAAGCCAGAATGAAATCCCCTCAGTACTTCCAAATTGTTTAGGGGCAGCTATGGCCCATGGAGCTTGCAATCAAAGTGTACAAGCTATTGATGAGGGACAGCGCAGTCCGGGCAGAGGGTGACCAAACGGCACTGCTGAATTCTTTCTGTGAGTGCTGATGGATTTTTAAACCTCCTTTGTGCTGCAGTATGGTTGGAAGGGCAACATGAGCTGGTCTGGCAGAATGGCAGAGGGAAGGAAAGATCAACCAGTAAGTGACCAGACTGCACATTCCTCATTTGCCTTCTCCCTTCCCATTAAAACAAGATTTTTTTTTTTACCCTTCTCTATATTCTTTCTTTTTAATAAATATGGAAATACAATCCCTAGCTCTTAGGCACTGCCAGCAAACCTGGCGGAAATACTGTAGTTGGAGCCACAGCCATGAGCTGGAGGACATGGAAAACTATCACTTTTTCCCCTGGCAAACCAAACGCACATTAAGGGAGCAACATGCCAATGAATGTCTCTGCTTTTTTCCCAGAAAGCTCATTTTCTGTCAGGATTTCCTCTCCCGCTGAATGCCCCTGCGTGAGTGGAAAGCGAGCAGGCCAGTCTTTGAACCACAAACTGCCAGAGCAAGATCCCAATGCAGCTTCGCTCCAGCTGCCTGGGACATCTTCTCCTGGCGCTTGTTTAGGAGTGCCCTCTGCTAGGTTCCCAAATGGAACCCGGGACTGGCCTGGGGCTGGGGGCGATGGTACAGGGTTAGCAACACGCAGAGCTCCTGCAGAGCTTCGGTCTTCTGCAATGCAAGTGCGCAGGAGGTTGCTGCACTGCAGGCTCGAGTGTCTTTGTGCTTTCTGCACCATTATGCTTTTCCCAGGGCTGTTAATGGAGGTGGCATTTGGCTGTGTGCTTTTACCTCACTGCACTTCAAAATGGAGTAATACTTCCTCGCTTGGATTCAAGGCTAAGGGATGCGTCTCGGTTATATTTATATACATTTAGCCCCAGGTCCCTGCCTTTCACAGAAGGATACGGCATGTGGAGTAGATTTATACCAAAAATGAAATGACACAAGGAGCAGAGGCTACTGGAGATAAGTAGGTATTAGGACTGTGTTTTCTATCTCGTGTTCCTAAATGAGGGTAGTGACACAAAGCATTGTCAGCAACAAATTGGCAACATCCAGCACTGCTGTGTTTTGATCTGTGCTTATGGGACTACTGGGACTGGTTTCTCCAAATAGTCTTTTAAATTTTGAAAGGGCCTGCCTCTATAGACAGCTGCTGTGTTTTGAAGCAGTTATCTCAGGATACGGAGCTGATATCTGGCATCGTTACTCAGAATTATTTTCTTTTTTCTATTTCCTTTTAAGCTTCTTTATTTACATTTCTCTAAAACTGTCTTTCATACCAAGCTGATATGGCAGCAGTGTGTGGAGGAAGGCAAAGGCTTAGGTGGCAGCTCTGGGTTTCCCACGAGGTGTTGAGGCATCCCCTTGCTAGAGGTTTTCAAGAACAGATTCAGACTCAAAAATCATTCACTGAGGAAAATGTAGATACATTTGAGCCTAACTCAGAGCAGGATGGGCAACCACACATCTTTGTCCTCTTCCACATCTTTATTATGAGGCGTAGGAACTTTTTATGGCAAAAGCTTTCATGTTCTGTCCAGACACTCACTTTCATGAAACATGTGGGAACTTCATAGCTTTGAAACAGTTTTCCTTCAAACTGGCCATCCAGTTCAAACATTACTGGGACAAGGAACAGACAGACAATGTGACTGCACGATCCTCATTTTCTGTGGAAGTCAAATACCAAGGGGTCATTGCAGGTTTGATTTAAGTAAGGACGGGAACTCTGCAGTCTTGTGGCTGTGAGTGTGTCCTACGCACTGGTGTGTTATACCTGCTGATGGCAGGGAGGAAGGACTCTGAAACGTTATTGGCATTTTCTGGTAATTCCGTGTTAAATTCTCCCATGAGAGTTTTTATAAACTTCAGTTTATGCTCTGCTTTATGGTAAGGCCAGCACAGCCTGGGTCGCCTTCTTCAGTCCGTTCTCCCTTCCCACAAGTCAAACCTGTCTCCAGTTGTTCTCCTTACCTCTGCACATGTGTTCACTCCTGTGACCCCAAAAGCCATTGGAAAGGAAGCGATGGGAACACTGACCTGGAGAACAGAGCAGCAATGGGGGCCTGGGAAGGTGTGCAGGGGATGTTGTGGGTAAGCGAAGAGATGGAAGTAAGAAAGAGACAGGAAGGAGAAAGGAAGATGAAGGAGTGTTAAAGAAATTCATTGAAACAGTTGTCTGTGGGTTTAACATTTGACTGGAAGAATCAGGCACCAAGGTCTGTAGCGAAGGTAGCTCTGTGGGGTAGATCTGACAACTGAGCAGTTCTGTCGGAGGCCATGCTCTTTGGTTATACAGTGGAAAACAAGAAGTCTGATTTCTGCATAGATTTGATCACTGATCCCTTTTTTGATTCTTGGCAAGCTACTTCAGCTTCTCTACAGCACCACTCCTTTGTGTAAAATGAAGACAGTGCAACTACATGGATAGGAATGAAAGCAGAGACTTTTCCAGACAGATGACAAATCATAGAACCATAAGGCTGGCAGAGACCTTGAGAGATTGTCTAGTCTGGCAACCATCAATTTTTTTTAATCAAAGGACTGCCCTGGAATTTTGAAAAAAAACCTGTTCCATTGCACAGTGCCAGCACAATGGTTTGAATCTAAAAGTAACCAAAAATTATATTTTATGCTTTAAATTGGAGAAGGGCCCATGTTGAGCAAAAGTTTTCAAAAAAATTAAAGCCAGACCTACTTATACTTTAAAATAGGCAGAAGTCCCTTTGTTCTGATTAGTTTTATCCTGACATCACTTATTTTCATAGATACTTATACACATATTCTTTGCTAGTTATTCCAACTTTGTTGAAATGCAGTAGAACCAATGCATGAACTGGAAGCGTCACACACAGTGTAGCTCTCAGGCTGCAGGAACCATACTTCAGTGGGGTTACTTGGAGATCTCCCAGCAACACTACCAAATTCACTACCTGATTCCAAACATTGCTTCCCTTATTAATCACCCCAAATATCATGATGTTAGCATAATTTTTTTCTCTATTTATTTGGAAGGTCATACAAAGTTCCTCCCTCTGACCAAACCTGCAGTGCAAATAACAATAGCAATTATCACTCTGTAGTTAAAAGCATACTGTTACTGGGAGGAACAAGCCCTGTTAAGTGAGGGATATAATTACAGAAGAAAATACCAATCAAAGATCACACCTTTTCGTAATTAACTCTTATGTGCCTGAGCATAGAGGATTGCATTCATCTACCTCTCTTTGGCTCAGTCTGTTGAAATGTGCGGAGTAACACACCACCACAGCTGCTCCACAGGCAGCAGAATGCTAATACAGTTTTGTAATGATGATGCTATGTGGTCATCTTCTTCACATTAACTGATTCATATCCTGTACATCCAGGAAGCACAGAGCATTTTATTAGAGCTGATGAATGTACATTGACCACTCAAACACAGTATATTCACAAATGTATGCTTTACTGTGGTTTCACTCTGCTTAAGAGAATTGAGAAATGTAAAGGGTAAAGAGACAATATCTGTTGCACACAGGCAGTTTGTGCCATCCTAGATTCTGGTAAAAGATCTCTCTTTAAATCAAGAAATAACTACAGCTTTCTTTTGAATAGAAAAAGACTGGATCCTCCTGTGGAAAAAAAAAAGTTCTATGAATATCAGTTTGTCAAGTAAACAAGTAATTAAACAAGTTACCAAGTAGCTGATAATGTTCAGGTTTCTAATCTATATTTTAGTCCCACTAAAACTTTAACTTTGTAGTCTGGGAATGACCAAGAGAAGACTGGAAAAAGTGTCACATAGTTTCTGAGTTATAGAGCATAAAAATAAACCTGAGTTGTTACTCCGTTTTTATCCTGAGCTTCCCTGATGTACCTCTGTTTTTCGTAGCTGAAAGAGCCATACTTCTTCCAAAATGTGACTCCTAAGTGTATTCAATTTATGAAGCAAAGGGAGAGTATTCTCTATAGCTGTTTATATTACAAATGTTATAAGATACTCCATCTCTGGAAACAAACAGAAAAAAGTCCTTGTGCTTTCAGCTTTGCAGGATTGAGTCTTACTGACAAGTAGGATACTGCAGTACCTGGAATAACTCCAGTGATTTAGGTTTGCTATAGCAAAAGGGGTTGACAAGTCTTAAGCAGCAGAGGAAGTTCCTATAATTCAGAAAATGTCATTTTGTCAAGGAGTAATAGAAACTGAGAGAAGTTACTGAAATCGTGTCACACATTAATGTATATGCTCTATCTGCACATTTCCCCCGTGTTCCCCCATAAGAGCAGTGGAAGGCACATCTTCTCTGTGGAAACCACTCATTCATTTACCTGGGCTTATCCCCAGGTAAAGTACAATATGCAAAACCCTAAAGAAGGTAATGGGTTGTGAATTGTCTCCCATTTCTATGCTGTACATGAAAGTTGGCGTGAGTTTTCTTCTCCACAAGCCAGCTGCCAGGAGGGAGAGCCGGCTGGATGGACAAATCCTGAGTTAGTGGGAAGCTGAGCGATCCTTATGTCCCACGTGCCAAAATTCTGAACTTCATTGAGTTACACAGAAAAATCAGTTTCTGACTATACTTTTATGATTACTATTTTTTTCTCCTTGAAATGTACACTTGATCCCCCCACCCTCCCCTCTAATTGTCTATCACAGAGAGGGGAAAGCAATAATGTTTTGTCCGTACAGACCAGCAACCAATTCCTTCTTGAAAGCTCCAATTAAGAATAAAGTAGCCTGAGTGCTTCTTAAATCCACTGCCCTAGCTCAAGAAAGATTTACACCAAGATTCATGGGTATAATTTATCTGGAAAAAAATATTAAAAACCTAAACACATCAAACGTGCGTGTAAGCAAAGCCTCCCTTTGTGTGCTCTCAGAGGGTTTATCCCCCCCAACACGTGCACACATGCACACGCACACACACGCCCCCCGCCGTAAGAGATCCATTTTATAGATTCAAGGACAGCTCTCTCCAAGAGAAGAAGAGACGTTGCCAAGATACCAGATGCGGTTCCATTCAAGACCACTCATAGGAGCAATTCAAGATGAAATCAAATTAGATGTGTTGGTTATACATAGCGCAGCCTGCTCGGGATACTAAATGACAGAGTTTGCCAATAATTAAGTGAAATCTCAGAGATGATGAGTCCCCAGAGCTCTCTAGGTTATGTCGGTCTAATTCTAAGTGTCATCATTATAGCAGCAGAGCAAAATACTCTGCATAGGCCACAGAGCTGGAATTTTTACTGTGGATATTAGCTTTTCGTAGCCAGTGCTACAGGGCAGTACTGAGCTTCATTACATGTCTTCTGCTATTACACTTGCTTAACCTTTCCCTGTTATAAAGCTCCTGAAACCTGACTCCCACTTAATAATTGATAGTTAGTGCTTACTATCCATAGCATTATTCATATTCAAAGCACTTTACAAATAGCTTATTAATCTCTCTGAACCCCCTCCTTCTTGAGGTGTCCAGCACAACTACCCTAATTTTGCAGAAAGGGTAATTGAGGCAGAAAGGTTGTGACTTAGCCTGGGGCTAGAGGACAGTGTTACAGCTGGCACTAATGCTCAGGCGCTTCTTTATGGGAGAGCTGGCTAAGCTTCTGATGTTAAGAAGCAGACTGTTCTCAAATCTGATGTGGGGATGATGGTGCAAGGAGCCTTCCTCCAGCCCTGGAGAACCTCCGCAGGGGACTGCTGAACGTTCCCGTTCCCTGCAGGCAGTGAGGAGCCAAAGCAGCGTGCTGCAGAGTGCTGCAGCCTCCGTGAGCCCCAGTATGGGTCTGCCTGAGTGGATCCTGCACTGGGATGAGGTTGGGAGCACTCTGGGCGGGTGAAAAAAGTGCTACCTCCTAGTATATTCTCCTGCAACTTGAGCTTCCTTGGCAGCCTTACTTGAGACCATCAGGATGGACCCACTTAACGTTGCTCGTATCTTTGCCTAACTCAGTCCTTACAGTTAGTGGTGAGCAGCTCTGCTCAGGGAGCACAGTGGACCCACTTTGCACAAGCATTCTGAGCATGAGACAGGCCAGGATCAGATCCAAAAGTTTGCAAAACGTGCTCCCAAGGAGGCCACCCTCTACAGCCCTCTCACAGCAGGACTGAGCCCTGATCGAATCAGGTTACCAGGAGTTTTGGTGTTTTAATGATCCCAATTTCATTATTAGCCCTGCTCTGCTCCCAGGAAGCTGAACCCTGCAGCCATGTTCAGAGGGATAATGACTGTTTCCAGCTTTGCAAGCATTCACTTTGGATAGCTTGGAGTTGAAAATGTTGCACCGAATTTGTGATTCTGGGGATTCACTGGCTGAACAGAAACCCTCCTGAAAAACAGGAGCTGATTTAAAAAGAAATAACCTAAGTATTAAAAATAAAGAAGTTAACAGAGGGCAGATATAAAAAGTGAGTCTGAAGCTAAGACTTCCAGGAAGGTCTTGCTCAACATTTAACACTTGTTACGTACAAAGAGAGGGAAAAGTCTTGGGGACCGTGACACTGACGTTGCTATAACCACTAGCAGCACACAGGAAGGCAAAATCTGTGCTCCGTTAGACCCACGCTATAGTATTAAAGGTAGCAGGGGTAGGACCAAATCCTGATTCAACAGTGCTGCAGTACCTCTGTTGGCCCCATTTGGCCCTGGTTGCAGACACTTCTTCGATCTCCCTGCCGAATGACGTCCGCAGCCCTGGCCACCCTCCCGCTGGCACTACACTGTTGCTTGAGAAGGTCTGCAGAGCTCAGCTTGCCATCAGCTCTGCGCCGTGCTCCTGACAGATTGACAGTGCAAAGGGAGCTGGGTTTATTCACAATGGAAAACAGCATCTTCAAGATGACTAGGAGGAAGTTATAAAATTTATAGAAGGTTCTGATAAAGATCTTGGATAGATATGTTCATACTGCTAAAAGATTCAAACCTAAGAGGCTTTTAATTAAAGACTGGGGCACTCAGAGCTATCTTACCAAAGAGGTAATAAAATTATTGACTAAATCACTAACAAAGGCAACTGAAGCAAGGAGTTTAAATGATTTCCAGAGACTGTTCTCCAAGTGAAGGTTATAGTGAGAGAGCCAGCAGTGCAATTAAACCAAATGAGGTCAAGCATGTTGGGCCTTAAGGCCTCTGCCTGCTCCTCAGATTTCTTTTGTTCTTATAATTCAATTATAAAGACCCCCCCTCAAGAACCATTTAACTGTCTCGTAAACCAGTTTGTAAACTTTTTTATTTTTCTGTAAATTGTCTCCTAAAAGTGGCTTTCAGCATTTCAGGCAGTGTGGAGCATATACGGGCTTCACAGTGCCTTTTGTTCTCATTTGTGCGTCGCATGCACATGGGTGTTCGCACAGGCCAGAGCTCTCCCGAAGCATCCTCAGCCCATGCAAAACATCCGTGGCTGGAGGTGGCAGCTGGTAAAAACTGTGTGATGGAGAGCTGGAACAACCGTCATCGTTCTGGCTCTCATTCTTTCTTACTCCATCGCCTTCCCCCCCCCAAGTTTTCTTTATCCTGTTTCTGTGTGAGGCAGAAAGAGGGAAACTTTTGTGCGTGTGCCTAATTTCCTGCCCACTAGGTCATGTATACCAACCCTTAACATCATAAATGAGCAGGAAAGTCTGCTGGCCAGCAGATGCCTATGTAGAGCCATTCACATATAATTAAACACTTTTAAGGTATAGGGATTTTTTTCTTTTTACTCTTTTTTTTTTTTTTTTGTAGAAATGTATTTGTTAAACAGCGTTAGCTGGAAGTTAGGTAGCTTCCAAATGCAAAATTTTTGCAGACTGCAGTCCTGCTGTTCACAGTGTCCGCTGACCATAAGGGAAGCTGCCATAATTTGGCGAGCTTGTAGGACTGGGTCTCACAGTGCAATTTTTCCTGTGTAAAGAGGCAAAAGCCAGTTATTTACTCCTTCCAAGAAAGAGAGCATTTGAAGAATGAAACCATTCCTGATTCACAATGGCTTTTAAGTATCTATGGGAAGAGGATAGAAGTCCAGAAGGGATTAAAACATTTTCTAAGCAGTTTAGGCACAAAACTCCTCTTCAGATCATGGCTTTGGAGGCTTACATAACTTGGATTCCTGTCTGCATCATGAGGGGCCTTGACACCTTTGTAAATCAGGCCCAGGGTGACTGTCTTCAAATGAGCCAGAAGTGAGAGTCTAAACCTCATACCTAGAAATGTTCCCTTTTAAAAATGCAGACCCACAAATGGCAGCATCCTTTCTGTCCCGTGAAGTTCCAAGTGACAGATCTCTGCTCAGAGGTGAATCAAATGCTAGAAGTGACTGTTGTAGCAGGAAGAGAAATATTTATTCTTCCTCTCTATTTCTATTTAATTAAACAGCTAAGACAATTTGGCTGAGACATTGGAAGTGGGACTGACAGCTCTACTTTCTCAGGAAGAAAACAGTGAATATCTCCAAGGTCCCGCAGAGGCGGTGTGATCTGTTCGCTCACTGTGTCTCAACAGGAGCTGGGCGGCTCAACCACCTGAAATCTGTCAGCCTCTGCTCTGCAGCTCCCCACAGATTTGCCAACCTCTGTTCCCCTAACTGTACAAGAGCAGGGTTTAATGGGGTGACTCCTCGTTTCCTGGAAAGAGGAATACTTACCCTGTTAGCAGCAATACTGAAGTGACCATGGGTGTTAGAGATGAACTCAGAACTCACTCTGCGCCTGATCCCTCTTACAAGGTTAACATCTTTCTCAGTTCGTTAAAATCTTGTGCCTCCTTCCCCAAAGGAAAGAAATGTCAATACATGAAAGAGGAAGATAAGTTAATACAACATTCAGGTTGCAGAGCTAGAGATTTTGGAAATGCTGAGGTAGGATGCCTGTGTCAGTGCTAACTCAGCCACATTGCACACAGACGGTATAGCAGCCTTGTTTCCCTGGTCACATGCATAGATTAATGTAATTACCTTTATTAAAATATATCACAAAGTATTGCTTGTTGCTAATCTGTCAAATTCTAGATGTGGTCGATGATTGTACCATGGTGGTATCTATAAGCAGTCATGTAGCACAATGCCCAGGACTACTGTTCTCTCCAGTCAGGGGACCTATAGATTTACTCGTATGCATCTAAACTAGCTGCAAGCCCAGTGGCACTTGCTGGATGGCAAAGGAGATTTTAGCTGAGAAAGTGCTTTTATTACTGTAAAAAATTAATGCAAAATGTCAAATATTTCACACCCAAGCCGATACTGGCAAAAAGCCAGAAATATTCTGGTTTCGCTTGGGGTGTGAATATATTTGATCATCTGTAATTCAAAAGCTTTTATTTCAAAGGAAAGAGACAGTGTGTTGCAATAGACTTTGTAGTGATAAATATCAACTGTGCCACTTCTCTCCCAAAAGGGGTTTCCCACAGTTCTATAGTAATATACAGTTCAAAAGGCCATACTGAAATTTATAGAGCTATATATTCAAAAAATGGCATACGAGCCGCTTTGCTCAGCTAAAGTGGGGTTGACTTGCAGCCTTCACAGTTCTGCATGACTGAGAAAGCAGCCACAGGTCCAGGGTGCCAGCAGGCCTGAGTGATTCGTGAACATGTGGCAGTTGGGTCACTCAAATTTGTACAAGCAGTTAATCTAGCAAGTCCTCAGTTGTGTGACTAGATATTCTGGAAGCTTTCAAAAGTATCTGGCCAGGAGATCTGGTCAGGTTGGAGTAAAAGGACAGAAATTCATTTAAATCAAGAAAGTCAGAGCAGCTGATGACAGCAGTGAATTTGGCCCTCTCTGTGGATTTATTATTATTATAAACTGCTCTCACATTGTCCAAAGAGCATCTCTGTTTCTTCTTTTCTATTCTATTTCTGTTTATTCTATTCTATTCATACTCCATTTAAAGCCTCACCCAAGCTCTAACCCACTTGTATAGCAATAGCTTTTGCTTGTGAATATCCATGGAATGCCCCAAAATGCTTTCTCTGAAGACAGTAGGAAAATTTCCACTAATTTTATTAGGGACACTGTTGAGCCCTTAACAAAGGGAATTCTTACTGAAAGATATTCTATAATAACCTTAACAAGTGTGTTTGTGTTTGAAGCCTCTGGATGAAGCACCATCTGTAAAGCATGTCCTGAAGTCATCGCCCAGTTTACACTCATTCAGACGTCAAGGGAAGGTTTGGCCAAGTAAG
Organism: Buteo buteo; assembly: GCF_964188355.1. Classification (NCBI taxonomy): domain Eukaryota; kingdom Metazoa; phylum Chordata; class Aves; order Accipitriformes; family Accipitridae; genus Buteo; species Buteo buteo. The sequence goes on along the minus strand of NC_134181.1, from coordinate 37,939,481 downwards.
AACTGAGGAAGGACTGCTGGAGTTGGCCTTATGTTGCATTGTTCTCACCTAATATACCTGCTCTGTATTTTAAAATGCAAACTTCTCATTTTCTTGCAAATAAAAAAAAAGTTTTCATAACTTTAAAAGCATATGGATATTTTAAAAATCTTTCATTAAAATCCATTACTGACCTGAAAGTTATTCTTTCTCCTGCACAGTTTAAATCTTTGGTAATGGGGTTTTCTCCTATCAGCAACCACTATTTACAGTATTGCTCTTTACAGGGTTCTGCAAAAATGGAGAAAATTACAAAGAAAAACAACTTTATAGACTTGCCTGCATTCTTGGCTTCATATAAAGAATATACATTGATCGGTTAGTGTTCTGCATATCTTCTGTTGTTTAAAGATATACCGTTACAGATAAGTGCAGTATCTGTCTGCATCATTTACAGACTTCCCATCCAATTTTAACTGTGCGCCCTGAAGGACATGGAGGTGCAGAAATTTGGGAGCCATGTGGAAATGTTAGATTTGTTAAATGGATTGGAATTACTGGCAGTAAGTTTCAATAGGAAATGTGTGAATTCAAGCATCTGTAAACAAAAGCATGCACCTAGATTTTCAGTCTGTAGATTTTCAGACACTGGAACATGTAGAAGAGCAACAGAAGTTTTGTTGTTGAAGAACTTCCCAAGAATTTCATACATAAAAGATGAGACATAAAACAGGACTGCATAACATCTGACCCACGAGCATATGTAGCCTGCCAAGAACTTTCTTTGACCCATCATAATGCTCTAGTAAACAGACTTCTCTGGACTGCCTTTTTACACTTACCATAGTACACAGCTGGAATGATGCTGAGCCTGCTTGGGGTTGGGACACATGGAGATTTGCTAACTCTCAGCCATTTAATTAACTTTAAAATCAAGAATGATTTTTCCTCTTGGTTACTTGTGGCAATACTTCAGTTGTCCATGAGATAAATGCACAGGAGTGTAGTGGATAAGTAGCTGGATGGCATGAAGAGCTGTCATCTATCACAGACTGAATGTGTCTGCAAAAAGCACATATGGAAATAGAAGGTGATTGCTCTGCTCAGTTTAGCACTTGTGAGACTTGAGCCAGATTGCTGTATCCAGTTCTGGACTCTGCAGTTTAAGAGAGCAAAACTGGGGAAAGAGGTGGCGGGGGAGAGGAAGAGAGGGACAGCTAAAGCGATGAGATATAGGAAACATGACCTGGGAGGAAAGGTTGGAAGAACTATCTTCATTAAATTTAGAAAAGTAATGAGGGAAGCTACAAGTCTCCAAAAATGTAAATGGTGTTTTTGTTTTATATTTTAAAATGTTGATCATCACTCCATAGGTTCACTAGCACAGAATAAGAGATAGTTGGCTATTCTACAGCAAGGGGTATGAGGTTAAATTCATAGGGCTTAATTTCTGAGTGTGTGGGTAGCACACTGAGCAGTGGAACAGGTTAGCAGGGGAGGACGTAGAATCCCAGAGAGGGAAAATTTTTAGACTAAACCAAACAGTCATTTTCCAGGTTTGAGCTAATTATTATTTTTATTTCCCTGTTTCCCTCTCTGTTTGTACAGGTAGATGGGATATGGAAAACCCCTTCTTGTGTCTCAAGAATCACCACTGATCATAGTTTACAGAGAGCTCAAGTCATTGACATCTTCAGGATCCGTCCAGCCCTACGTTGCTAGAAGTCTTTGAAAAATGTCCAGGCAGAAGTACTTGTGATTCACAGGATGGGATATGTGGAAGAATCAACAGAGGTCTGCAGAAAAAATGCTGATTGTTAAGTACTAAAGTAGTTATTTAAATGGTACTGTTGGGAAGACTGGAATTTCATGACTAAATCTAGCGCCCCTGAAATTAAAGGAAAAGCTTGGTGAGACTAAGATTTGAATACATATAGCTGCCATTGCTTTTCCCCTCAAGAAAGAAGAGAAAAAGCAAAAACAAATAAACAAACCCAAATTGCTGCCTTGAGCCTGAATTTAGACACAATCCTTTCTATGATTTGCAGAAGATAAGCACAATCTCCTATTTCTGTATATATCTTTGCATCCTGAAACTGGTGATGTCTTGGCAGCTTATTAATGGGCTTCCTGAAACTGGCCTCAGCCTGCTTGGACTACCCCAACATAACTAGAAATAAGTTAATCAAATATCCCCAACTGATCTAGAATAAGAACAACTGGCATCAGTCACAACAGAAAAAATGCTAGTCATAGTTTCAATATTAAAAATACTTTGGAAATTCAGAGGTTCTGAAAGTAGGTATCATCCACCACAATTCTTTATTTAAGTATTTTATCTTGAGAAATAACCAATTCATTGTGGGATTTTTTTAAAGCTGTTTCACATTCATTATTGAATTCCTGTAAAGAGATGTGGGGGAGAATAGGTAAGTCAGCACAGCAAGAAACAATTCCAAAGTGTCTAAATTCCAGTGAGAAATGTTTCAGGTTAGTTTCTGTTGGGTAAACAAATAGTAATACTCTGAATCTATGATGAATAACACAGTTAAACTACTTTTTACTTTTTGACTCTCAGGTTTATTAACTTGGTTCTCTGGGTTATTTTCAGTTTACACGTGCAGGGCTTGATACCCAGAAAAGCATCGCCAGCAGCGAGTGAGATGGGAAGCACTTCACAGTTTTCATTTTTTTTTATTTTTGGATGTTGCCATCTTTCCGTTTCACTTAAGATGGTATCCAGCAGAATTCCTATTCTTTTAGGGATTTTGAAAAGCTTGCTGATGCTCCAGCGTCCTGTTTTCTAACATTATAAATTAAGCCTGTCATGAAAACTCCAAAGCAATGAGACAGTTGATGTTCAAAATTGTGCTTAGAAAAAGGCATTTTAGAGACACCTGTCACCCTCAAAACCACAGTGAGCAATGCTTTGTCTGCAGTTGACAGAAAAATGAGATTATTTGATTATTTTATATGAGTGTCGGCGTTATGCCACTCCACCCCTACATGCGGTCACATATCTATTGGCTTGGCTTATCTATTCTGATTATGCCCTATCAGAATCATAAAGATATTGTATTTACAACACATGCATGCCACCACTTGAAAGCATACACACTGATGTTGGGAATAATGTATAAAATGCTTATTGCCATAAAATTGAGCTTATTCCCACTCCTCAATAACAAACATTGTAAAAAGTACTTTCAAAAAGTAGACTATCAATCAGCTCTACTATTCACAGTGACTCTGAACATTTGAAGTTGACAATTGAAATAAAAATGAAACTTCTTACAAAATTTACTTTACAAAAGAAGTTTGACATTTTTAATCAGAGTATCTTTGATTTCCAGAGCTATCTTTATTAAAAGCCTTTTAGACAAATACCAAAAAACTAACATTGCAGGATAAATCATATTGGGCACAGATGAGTGATGCATGAGGATTAAAAGAAATTTGCCACTGTTCCAGGCACTGAGGATGAATCCTGGTCTGACTGAACTTGCAAGTAACGGGGCCCTGGATTTCAATGAGATAATAATTTGATCCATGCGATTGCTTCTGTCTCTTTCTTTTATATTGCTGTAATTGCCTCTTCTTCTTTAATCCAAAACAACTGAGAGAGAAAGGAAAAGCCACATATGTTTTTATAAGAAAAGGCCAATACATAATGTTAAAAAAATGTTTCATCAAAGGTGCAACCATTTAAAATGCAAAACAGATACTAGAGAGGTGACAAATTCAAGTTCTTAGTGTTTTTATTTAAGATCTTTCAAGTGTTCATTTGCCAGGAATACTTGTTTAAATTTTTTAATGTATTCAGTTAGTCATATTCGGTTCTCTTTTATGTCCACTTCTCATGAATCACTTGACAGATGGACTTCTACAAGCACATCCCTTTGGGGAAAGTAAATTTTAAGTCATAATAAGAACATAAGACCTGCCATACTGGATCAGAGCAAAGGTCTATCTAGTCCATACCCTGATTCTGGCAGTAGCCAAGAGCAGTATATTAGATTTTAACAGTAATGGCTTTGATCTTTCAGTGAGTATTAAGTTGGTGACTAAGCAGAAAATGAAAAGAAATCCCAAGAGTAGAACATTCCAAAACTCAGAAGGAACAGCAAGTGAAACCATTTCTCCCTGTACCTCAAAGATCTCTGCCTCACAAGAACTAGGTACCAGGCCGATCAGACGCAGCAAAGGTGTTACCCTCACGGGGAGCACTGGGGTTGCTGAAACTTAAACATAGTGCTGTTGTAAAACAGCATTTATTTGTTTTGTTCTCTTGCCCAGCTAGATACAACTGCTTTGGGGTACTATGGCCAGTTTTTCTGTTGCAAAATGGAAGTATGTAATTAAACTCTAGCAAGGTGGATGAAACGTGGAGGGAAAAGAAATGGCTGGAGGGGGGAAGAATGCAGAGCGGACACCGGGAGGTCACTGCAGGTGCAATTTGAATGCTAGCAGTGGTGGTAGTTCTACCAAAAGGGATAGTTTGGGTTTAGGAATTTAGGCTTGCACATAGTTCGTTGGCAATATCTGAAACCTGTTCTGCTCTCATTTCCAGAGTAAGAGGTCCATTTGTTCCAGTGAGATTGTAGTTGAAAGTTCTCAGGATTTAGCTCACCTTTTTAATTGCTGCTGTCTCAATTAAATTGCATCTGTGATAACAACAGCCCTCCTGGAGACCCAACAGGAACTTGAACACATTGTGAGTAAATTAAATAATTGTGTAAATTATGAAGTTTACATCTACTGGTTATTGCATAAAAAACTACTTGTAGAGCACACACTTTTTGTAACCTTCCTGCTTTAGGAAATCTTAGAAAAAAGGCATTTAGCCTGCCAAAAATCTACAAGGATCACTGATAATTTGTCGATCAGCATTAGGTTCATCAAATCTATGTACTTCATTATCTGATTAATTCAGAGGCAGGTTTGTAATCAGTGATGAAATGTTTAAGATTCTTCTGCTCTGGCCTCCACAACCTCCTGCAGCTCATTAGAAAAGCTAATCAGATTGAATTTTCCACCATGCTGTTTATTGTAGCCCTAATGGAAGACAATCACTTTAAAATTACACACTTGGCAGGTAATTTCTAAAAGCCATAAGCCATAGAAGCACTACTCTCTCTGGGTTCTTTGTCTTTCTTTACTTGGGTAAGGTAAGTAATAGTGATTTCTGTTACAATTTGGAGGGCTATTTTGCAATATAGAATGCAATGTAAATACTGCTGAAAAAAAATTTTTGTCTTTACCATGTTTCTTGTCACCTGGGAGCCCTTTCAGAGATCATCAGTGATGAATTTGTTTTAAAATTCAGATGGGTTTCCTACTTTGTGATTTGATCATTCAAAGCATTAAGAACTTTCTTCATGTGCTCTTATCTTGGGATGAATAGCCTTAGTAAAAAAAACTAGGACAACTTTTTGGTCCTCATGTTTCACAGACCAGTTATGAACCCTATTGTGCTGGAGCTTTCTGAACTAAGTTACTAGTATGATCTGAAGGAAAATTATGATAACATTTAGTGATGAAGAACTAGAAATGAAGGTGACCTAAAATATAGAGTATTCTTAAATTTTTAATAATTGAAGTTCTGTGAACTATGGGAAGAAGTGACACCAGAAGTTGATAGTCATCTCTTGCACTAGCAATATTCCCGCCACTTCTCCTCTGTTTTTCTGAAGGGTAGCTGAATTAGGGAATGCAGCAGGGTCAGTCAACAACTGAGTGAGAAACACTGTTATTCCACCTATTTTAGAAAAGGTCCTTTCAGTAAAGCGCATGTGAAGAACCATGGACTGGGAGCCAGATCCAAGGTGGCAGAACAACTCCTCCGGCTCACTCTACTGCTTTCTCCATTGTGTGGACAAAAGTCCATTTGTGGTTCAACTGTCATATCCATTAATCTTTTCCCTTAACACGTGAAAGGCTGGGCTCTCCTGTGACTGGACAGGCACCCATGGAGACATGGGCTGAAGGCATTTGTCCCCTAGCCTGTAACCAGAAGTGAACCTGTTATATAATGAAGGATGCCAGCATTTTGGCTGGGGACATGCTTTTGGTCATATGGTGGGGGAATGAGTGACATAAGGAATGATTTTCTTTAGCAATTTATCATAAGAAGATCTCAATCTAAACCTTCCCTGCCAAACCATGTTCATCACATCTTTACCTATGGGCAATAAGGGGTTGAGACATATCCACAGAACACCATGAAGAAGGTGCATACCTAGTACAGGTGAATCTTTTTGTCAGCCAGCATGCTTTAAATGTGCCATCCTCAAGGGCCGGATCCTACTTCTGGGATCAGTCGTTTTGTCACAGGCCTGACTATGAGTAAGAAGCAAGTTGCTAATGCCAGCCCTGCTTCCTCCTTCTACATGGATGTGACAGCTTGAATAGCAAGCACCAGTTGTGCTTGGGTCACAAGAATGAAATGTGCTGTGCAGGAAAGGTCAGGGGTAAAAGTCATAGCAAAATATATCCCCTTCAAGTGGGTGACGCTCCTGCTTTTCATTGGTTAGAATAACATTCAGGTTTTTGAAATATTGACATCTAATAAAACTAGACTTGGCTTAATGTTATGTTATTCCCCAGGGTCTGCTCCATCAAATGTGTACAGAGGTAACTGAGCTAAGAATAGAGAAGTATTGCAAGCCTTGCTTGGGAAGGGCACCTATTGGTGCATCTCCAGCCTGTGTCAGCTTTGCTCTGAAAGAGTATTTCCTGCAGTGAGGCAAGCACAAGTGTTCTGGCTCCATTTTATGGGGTTACCCTGTGGACTGCTCTGTGTCTGGCAGAGCCACTCACCCACCAGTCATTTTGCATACCTGCATGCTCAAAGGGCTGAATTTTACCCATACCTGAGCCCAAGCTCAGAAGCTCACAGCCTGTACAATAAGGGAATCTAGTTTTGAGGGCACAGGTATAGGCAAAGCCTCTGCTTAGGGGTCTGGGCCATTTTCTCTGATTTTGTGCAGGAAGTGTGGTTCCTGAGAGATGATGCCTTTCTTCAAAGTCAGTTTATTAAAAACTGTTCAGCATTCCAGTTCATTCTGTTACCTCTCAATGGTTCTTCAAATTAAAACCTAGGTGTGAATGAAATATATGTTTAATATAAAATTGTGTGTGTGTGTTATGGGCCTATTTAAATGTAGAAATTAGACATGAAAATAATAATTGGTCATCTAATGCCATCTCCCTGTGAACATGCAGTTGCTTTTGTAGTATTTTGAGTCCTTTTGACTAGTCTGACTTTGTGCATCTTGAGGAATTTTCAGTTATTTTAATTAAAAGCAACTCCTCCTGGGGTGCAAGACCTGCCAGTTATCATTTCAACACCCTTGAAGTCCATTGCCAAATGATATCATCTTTGTCCTTCATCTGCCTAATCTTTCAGTGAATTTGCAGGTCACATGTTGATGGTGATATCCAAGACAACTGTACTTAGGGATATTTATGATGCCACAGAAAAGTCCAGTGTTACATCTATTACTATATTACTTTCTGTTTCAGCCTGGCTCAGCACTGCTCTGCGTGCTCTCCACAATGGCAGGCAGCCCACTTCATAGCTAATTCTCAACAGAATAGAGCCCAGCTCACTTTCCTACTAGTTGCTGCAAGCTGGTATCTAACCTGATTCGTGGCTGATGATCCATAAGGTTACGGCTGATCCAGGCTTTCAGCAACTGTACAATGCCCGCTCTCCTTCCCAGTGGGTGCTGCTAAACATCTCAGCTCCTACCATCCCCACGGCTTCCCCACGAATGACACAGAAGCCACCTCCAAGCTGTCCCACCTTTTCTTCACTCCTGACTTCACCAAGCCCATCTTCAGGACCCTTGCTAGCTCTAGACCACCAGATTATTCCTATATCTGTTGTTTCTTAGACTTCTAGCTCTACAACTAGAGAAACAGCCTTTTGATAATTCCCTCAACCCTTTTTCTATATCGCTTGAGCTCATACTATCTTTACTAAAGTTTATTATGGTAAAAGATGATGTCTCTACACCTTTTTTTTTTCTTTTTTTTTTTTTTCTCTCTCCAATTAGGGCAGTGAGAGTTAAACTTTTTTCAGTCACAATGAAACATACTGTATAGTAGCAGGGGGAAGTATCAAAGTATTTTAAGTATTGGAAACAATCTCTCTAGAGTTTATTTGCTGTAAAAAGAGCTTTACTTTTTTGCTTTTAAGTGCCTGGACTCTTATAATTTGGGCCCTTCCATTATGTTCAAGTTTAGATATTTCTTTGTAACATTGCAGGTATTTTTAAAAAAAAAAAACCACACTGAAAAAAAACCCAAACAAACAAAAAACCAAACCAAAAAACCCTACCCTTTTAAGTACAGTAACAATTCTGTAATGAAGTATTCCTAAATAGGCTCGTGTAAGGAATGAACGCTAGAAAGTCAAGTTTGGCTCAGAATTGAGGCTTGCTTTTAAACAACCTTTTCCAAACTGGAGGCAAAGACGCGCATAAGCTAAAGGAGAAAGAAAAACTCGCTCCTCGTAAAACAGAGATCTGATTCCCGGTCAGATCGCCGGAGCCGTGAGAAACACGAAAAGTACCGTAAGCCCTAGACGAAGAGCGAGCGCTCCGACGGGAGTTCCCCGCCGCGGCGGCCGGCGGCAGCCCCGCACCCGGCGGATCCCGGCGCCCGTTCCCTGGGCTCTGCTGCCACCTAACGCTTCCAGCCGCGGCCTCGCAGCCCTGCGCTCCCTGCACGGGCACCGCTACTGTCACAGCAAGTGCTTCTCTTTTGCCTTTGGGTTTTTGGGTTTTTCTTCCTCGTTAAAGAAGTCTGGAGAATGGCTGAGCGTTGGGAAGAAATGCTGTCTCTTCTAACCGCAGGGCGGATCGTCTACGTTAGAGCAAGGGGTTACGGGCAACTTCTAAGGCATCTGGCAGCGAGCAAGAAAAGCAGTCTTATGTCAGTAGTAAGCTTACGTTTTCTGTACTCTACCTCCCTGTAAAACGAGCTATGGCTCCCAAACTGAAAAGATTAAAAAAGCATATTCTAAATTACTGATGACTTTTTAGGTACTTGTACAGGCAGGACGAAGGTCAGAACAGTTCCTGGGACAGGGTTAATGTGTACGATGTAATCGGCCCACAGCTGGGACCTACGCATCAATTTCTCCACTGAAATCGGTAGAACCCACGCTAGACCTGTCACCCTATGTCTGCAAAATCCCTTCTCATCAAAGAGATTCATTTATGAGTTAACTGTGGAACTAAATACAATGCAAGAGCAAAATAACTTTAATAAGGTTTTACAAGTTTATCCTTCGCTAAACGGTGTTTTTAAAAGCAAATGCTGAAAAAAAAAAAAACCACCCCAAGAAATTGCTTTATTGTAATAAAGGCTTACTTAAAACAAGCTGTCTCTAACATCCATGTCTTCAAAAACCAAAAAGTAAACAAATTTGTATCTTAAGACAAACAATGAGATAGGTACAAAAACCAACAATGCTTTAAAAACCAGTAAACCTTCCACTGGTCTAAACAAATAATCATCTTACTTAAATTTACATAACATTCTTTATTTGAATATTCACTTATTTAAAAATATTCCACATGTAATTTAGCTATGAGTCACCCTTTACAGCATTTATAGTCAGAGCCAATCACACTAGAAATAAGGCAAGTATTTCTCTCTGGAAAAAAAATTTAAAGTTAACAAGTAAAACAGTGTGACATTTCAAGCAAATCTATACAAGAAAAATTATTTAATCAGTTACAGAAACCAAAATCAGTTTTATTATAAAGTACACAAAAGGTAACTGATTCTGGATGTAACTTAGTGTAGGGAGACTTCTGTATATGGGTGGAATTGCTGCAAAATTGGATCCTTAGTGCTAAATGAGCAGAATCCTTTCTTTTAAAATCTGTGCTAAAGAAAACTTTTTCTTGCATATATGCAGTCCTTATAGTGTGCAAATTTATTTAATTCATATCTTAACAGAAGAATGTTTTTGGCAGTCACTCCTCTGTCAATTAAGACATGCGTATTTATGGCACAAATGTCTGTATTCAGATCTAGAGATAGAAAATAATTAGTATGTTAATCCTACACTTTAGAAGTCAATGAAAAAACTACTTAATTGAAACAGGAAATGGTGCACTTTTTTGGTTTTCTAAATACAGATACACACTATACACACATCTAATGGGGGAAGAGACACTTGTGTGTAAAGAATTAAAGTCAAAGAAAGTTTAGTTTGCAGGTTTTTAAAATTAAGTAATATAAATTTCCTAAGTTTCATCCAGATAAAATGAAATTTAGTGAGAACAACTATGTGAGGATTTCTTCTATTGGTTGAAGAAAGGAGTGTCTTCCAGAATACTGAAATCTCAGAAAAACCACCAGGGTGCTTCCAGTGTTGGACATGTAACTTCTGTCTCTCTTTGTCCACTGATACACACAGCAATTGTATTCCTTTGGAAGATCCTCCAGCATTGACTGTCCGTGATTGTCAGCTGATAAGCAAAACATCCACTGATGGGCCAGGTTCCACGTGAATATCGAGTGGAGCACAAGGTAGTTGTGCGGATGGCGTAACAAATCTCATTGTTGCTGAATTTTGTTCCTGCTTCTCTTGGTTAATGTACCGTTTCATGTCTTTAGGCCAAGCTTTCACTTTTGCTTCTTGCTGTGTGTTGGCTTGCAAGCTTTGGAAAGTAGACCAGTAGACCTCTGCCTTTGCTGCATCACAGTCTCTTTTGTTAAGGTACACAGCATGCAAATAATTGCTGCTTGGCATCTAAGTGGCCTGTGAAATAAGAATGATGCTCCTAAGTTTCAAATATTTTGGACCTATTTGGAAGTCTTTCCCTACTATGATAGTATGCTGCCTCTTCTCTGAATTTCCTTTTTCTGTTAGACTTCGAACTAGAATTTGGTAGGTCTGATTTTTTTTAAATCCAAGTCTTCAATCACTGCTTGAGTCTCTGAGCTGAATCTCACATTCTGGCTATATAAACTACATTTGGTATCTACATAGCTAGCACAAGCAGAGGCTCCTGGCCAATAATAATATTTCTTGCAAATTGTTTTATTAGAGTGAGATTTCTTGGATAAGGTACTGCTGCATGATTAAGAGGAATCTCTGTGTCTCCTAGTCTATCAGCCAACACAATGACACAGATTCCTTTGTCAAGACCATCCCTTTTTCCTCCATTGCTAACGCCTCTGCTGCAAAATCTCACTTCATGATCTGCATTCTGCAAGAGCTCACTTGGCTCTGGAGGCTCAGTTGTCATCATGCTATCCTTTGAAACTTCTATCACAGTAGAGGGGACCTGTTTTCCTCTCCCATCAGTCAGGTCTCCCTCAAAGAAACCATCCTCATCCATGTCTCAAAAGATATAAAGCATGTTCTCCAGTAGTTAGAGGAAGCTCTGCTTCAGGGTACTTATTAGGACCATGAAAAAGGTCATAGCTATGTTGAGCTAAGAAAAGTCTAAATTTTGCAGGTTGTTCTCTTGGAGACTCTAGAATTAAAGAACATTTGTCCGTTACCGATTCCTGTGTCTCATTTAGTGTCCTCATCTGAAAGAAGTCAAGACCTGATTGCCTTGGAAGTGGTCTCACGTAGTTGCCTGGATCTTTCTTCTTTGGTAGTGGAAGCAGTTTAGCATTCTTCTGCTTGAGCCACTTTGCCTCCTGTCACGCTGCCAGAGAGCTTCCCTTCCTCAGAAGGCAGTGCTTATTTTGAAGGACATTGCGTAGTCTCTCCAGGCCCTTTAGGGCACTCTGGGGGTGGCTGTCCCTACTGCCAGGCAGCCAGTCCTCTTGCTGCCCTCCTGCCTGCATACTGTTCTCTCCCACAGACCCACCACTGCCTCCCCTTACTTCTGGCAGGGACCCCAAGCCATGCAGCACCATGTCTTCAACCACAGCCTCTGGCAGAAACTCCATGCTATTCCCTTCCTCCTGGAGGTAAGCATCTTTGCAGGTTTTCTGCCACTCTGCACTTCAGAGGGGAGAAGGCAGTATTTTCTGCAGCACTGACTGGGAAGACTGAGGCTTGATCTGGCTGCTGGCCAGATTTTTCAAATTTTTTTCCTTCCTCTTTCCTTTAACTGTCTTTATCTTGACCCAAGAACTTTCTCACTTTTGCTCTTCCTATTCTCTCCCCCGTCCCACTGAGGAGGGAGGGAGGGAGCTGCCGTGCAGGTGCGTAGCTGCTGGCCAGGGTCAGCCCTCAGCAATGGTGTCTCCAAGCCCTGTGTCCACCAGGGACAGAACCAGCACAGAGGGGGGATGCGATGGTTCATCAACAAGTCCAGGTAGTGCTGGGTAGTGCATGGGTATGGGAGACTTTGTGCACCTGGATATTAAGTGTGGCCCAGTATTGATGAACTACTGGATTTGTTTCAATCCAGATAACTGTACTAACTAGTATTTGTTACTGTACTGTTATTTAGAGATAAACAATTTATCTGCAAAGCTGTTGGTCTGGTGTTTGTTACTGTATCCTAAACTAACTCAGCAGGGCCACCTAAAACGCTTATATCAGAACAGCCCTTCCACCCCACCAAACCAGGGGAGGGGAGCAACTCCTTAGGCACTGGGACCTGCCTGGCCTCAGCGTTCAGAGAAGGTCCCAAGATATCTGCCGTAACGTGCAATTAAATGGTCTTCCAAGAAACGGCACGCATTTATCAGCTGCCCTGTCTCCTGAGTTATTCTGAGAGGGATGCACCACTGGCTTCACAGGTTTTTTTCAGTGAGAGATGGTCTTTTTCAATGTGATATTCAGAGTTTCTAGCACCATGGGACCCTGTCTCTGGTTCAGGCTGATAGAAGCTAATGCAGCACAAATAGAAAACTTGCATACTTGCAGCATAAAGTTCAAAGTATAGTTGCTGTAATGCTTTGTACATTCCCCTCGCCATCTGTACATCAGTTTCCCCCAGCACACTTAAACAGTTGCTGTTGAAACAGAGTGTAATTTGGCAATGATTTTTATTAAAGCTATTTCAAAATTTTTTGTACCAAAATCTTGTTAGCACAGTTATGCAGTTCTGGGAGACTGTTTTTCAAATTGTTTCGTAGCACTGAGGAACTGTGGAGATGCTGGGCCCAGGTGAGGCCTGAGCTGAGCTCTCACCTGCTGAGCAATTGTCTGTATTTTCTCTGCTTTGTGCCTGTTTATGCAGCACCGACCGGGGCCTGGGTGTGAGCTCACCCTTTCTTTCATGCTGCTGTGTTTCATTACAAGACTGCTAATAACATAGTGATATGCATGACTTCTCTACATAAGCAAATTCCTACGCAGACCTTTAGGTGTTATGTGATCACGGATGGAAGGGGAAGCAATTCACAAAGTTAAGAATGTAAGAAATGAGTTATGAGCTGGCATATCCATAGTACTAAAAGAGCTTGAGAACCTACTAGGGCTTGTGCAGTGTTAACTTGAGCTGGAGTCTGTTGCATGTTTACTGTTAGTACAAAGGAAATCAACAGAACTCCTCTCCCCCTTTTTTTTTTTCTTGGGGGCAAAGGAGACTTTTATCGTATTTAGTTTTTCATAAACAGTTAAGAAATATTGCATGCAAGAGGAAAGGGGTCTGTATAGGACGGAATCACTATTAAAGTACATGACATACAAAATGCATGAGGAAGAAAATGAGTTTATAATTCCTTAGTGGATACTTACCTGATAGAACAAATGTCAGATAACAATCATCATACATAATTAGTTGCTTTCAAATGCTTGTCATTAGAGATCTAAGAAACTGAAGGAACAAGAAAACCTATATAAAAACTTTAATTTGTTGGTAATTTTACAGGAATATAGGATGGAGGATTGTCAACAAAAAATAAATTAAGCATGTCTTTTTTTCTTTTTTTTTTTTTAATCCATTTTAGCTTTAACAGTCCCGATGGAGAGGCATATAATGATTTAAGACATTAGTTATGTGTATAGTTTTTTTATCTTAGTTGCTTCTGAGGATGAACTTTGCCCTTGTGGATTACAGGTAGATCCCTTTAATGTGTTTTGAATGAATTAGAATCTGTTTGAAATCTTAATTCTGTCTACATTCTGCAAAACAGCATATCCAAGGAATCCTGAATGGAAGGAGTGTCCTATGGGACCAGAACAAAGGTCCATCTAGCCCACTACTCGCTCCCTGTCCATGGCAGTAGATGATGCTCTAGGGACCAGTCTGCAAGCCCACGGTCTGTTCATCTCGTACTCCCAAGCATCCATAATTATGACTAGGCACCAATTAGAGATGTTAGATGATGATTCCATGCCTATTCTCTTTTTTTTACCTGTTTATAGACCTGTTACCCAGTTTGACTAGTTTCTTTTTGAACCTGCTGACTATTGCCTTTACTACAGCCTGTGGTAGGGAGTTCCAGACATTAATTACCTGCTGTGAAAAAAGGTACTGTCTTTTGGCTGTTAGCGATGCACAATTAGTCTCACTGTGGCACCTTCGTTCTAGTATTGTAAGATCTGATAAATAACAACTTCGTATTCACCTTAGCCACTGCCTTTATGATTTCATAAGCCTTGATCATATCTCTTCTCAGCCTTCTCCTCTGCGGGTGGAAGAACCCCAGCCATTTTAGTCTTTCTTAATACAGCACTATTCCACCCTCTTGATCATTGCATCAGCCCTTCTCTTTCCCTTCCCTAATTCTGTTGTATTCTTCTTGAGGTGTATAGACCTGTCCCTCTTGTAAGCAAGATATGGGGGTACTGAAGTGTCCTGGTTTCAGCTGGGGTAGAGTTAATTGTCTTCCTAGTAGCTGGTATAGTGCTATGTTTTTGAGCTAGGTATGAGAAGAATGTTGATAACACTGATGTTTTCGGTCATTGCTAAGTAATGTTTAGTCTAAAGTCAAGGATTTTTCAGCTTCTGATGCCCAGCCAGCAAGAAGGCTGGAGGGGCACAAGAAGTTGGGAGGGGACACAGCCAGGGCACCTGACCCAAAGTGGCCAATGGGGTATTCCATACCATGGGACGTCATGCCCAGTATATAAACTGGGGGGAGTGGGGGTGGGGGGATCGCCGCTTGGGGACTAACTGGGCATCGATCGGCAGGTGGTGAGCAATTGCACTGTGCATCACTTGTATATTCCAATCCTTTTATTATTACTGTTGTCATTTTATTAGTATTATCGTTATTAGTTTCTTCTTTTCTGTTCTATTAAACCGTTCTTATCTCAACCCACAAGTTTTACTTCTTTTCCCGATCTTCTTCCCCATCCCACTGGGTGCGGGGGGGGAGCGAGTGAGCAGCTGCATGGTGCTTAGTTGCTGGCTGAGGTTAAACCATGACACATACAGAAACAAAATTATTCTTATTCTTTCCTCCTCCCCTTCAGTTTTCACAAGTCTCTTTGTTTTCTTTCAGATGGCCCGTTCATAACAGTAGAAGCAAGGAGAATTTTTCTCTAGAGTTTTCAAGGGTTGGGCTGCGCTGTGGCTTACCTGTTCAGAAAGTCTGTTTACACAATTTCGTTTTTTGAAATTGAACAGATACGTTCCTTAAAACAGTGGAAATGTGATAGAAAGTTATCCTTGGGAGTGGGCAGGCGTAAATGTAGAGTCCAGTCCCTTGAAGATATCGCAGGATAAGCACTAAAACCTGTATTCTGTACACTCTTAATTGTCAAGTAAAATAATGGATACAACTTGGAAACCACACCAAAACACAGGTTAAAAAATGCAGAACCACCTGCAAAACTCAGTATAACTAGTGGCCTGGGTCTTGTTGCTAACAGGAAGGTAGGAGGTATAATTGATGAAACTCTGTCTGAAAGGAAATTCCTGCTGCTTCTTCAAGACTGTACGACAGCATGTCATGACTGCCAGTAACCAGCATCCAGGTGAGGTCCAGCAATGTAAGTACAGTTGCACAGCCCTTGTTCATAAACAAGATATGCATCAGTGTTAGCACCGTAGGATCCGCTCTGGAGCGGATCTAAAACTAGGTACTGAAAAGATCCAGGATACTGGCAGCAGGTACATGAAATGTGCCTAGTTTTGCATAAACTTCGCAAACACCCTGCTGTAATAAAGGATTTTAACATTAAGTGGCAACTTGTGAGGACAGCTATACTCAGCAATGATTTCTTAAGAACTGGCTGGGCTATTGTTAGTTATAGTGTGGGTGGTATTTTTTTCTTGTCAAAGGAAATGCGGATTATCTTATAATTATCCCAGATACTTCTGACATTCTTTTACAAGCTATAAATTCATGGATTAAAATTACAGATAGTAAATTCAGAATTCCCTGTGGTGCTTCTATTACTGTCTCTCGTGTGTGGCGGCTATGTGTCTGAGTGCAGGTATAGGCGAGGGCTTGAATAACTGTATTTTGGGGGGAAAATGTTTAGAGAATACTTGGAGACATACGGTGGTCTTGGAAAATTATGCAGTCAAATGAAGATGAGATGAAGATGTGAATAGAGTTTTGGGAAATAAAGAAGTCAAGATAGTATCTGAAGCAGCTTGTTTTTCATATTTGTAGACAGGTAGAAAATAAGTTGTAAGAACTGTTCTTCCAAGTTACCATGGTATCAGATCTAGGTATTTCTACGTTTCAGAATCATATAATCTGAACTAGCCCTTTTATCAGATGTCAGCATTTTTAAATCTTCACCACCAGCATCCCATGTCAGTATCACAACAAGAATCCTCAGAGAGTCTCTGCAGCATCTGTTTTCACATAACATGTACCTGCCTGGCATCTGTGTAACTTCTCCAGCAGACATGCTTACTTTACATCTCTCTGCTACTTCAGCAGGATGGTCTGCCTCTTTCATTTTCAGTTTCCTCTGACTCCATCTTCCTTGAGTAAAGTGGATGCAATAGTCTTTACATATCTAACAGAATAAAGTTATAATGATCTTCAAATACGTTTACTATTATAATTATTTACAAACTATTTAATAATACACATATGAAGTAGATGAGTATTAAGATGGTTCCTATTGGTGCTGTATAGCTTACTTCATTAACAAATGTTAATTGAGTTTTGGAGCAATAAGCACTATATTAATGCAAAATATTGATTACCAAATAGCTGTTCAGGGAATAATTTTAAGATTGTGTACTAGAAACCTGTGCTTCATAATTAACAACTTTTGTTGCTTTTTTATTATGAGTTTTTGAAAGCCTCTTGTAATAACCACAACACTTCCTTTTTCAGGTTGTTGGAGTTGGTAAAGCTTATTTTAGAGCTTAGAACTTCTTTTGGTGACTTGTTCCATAGGACAAGTGTTGGATCAAGTGAGGACATCAACTGGCGTGAGGGAACGGGAAAGGGGAAATAAGGCCCCACGTTGGCAGAGCAGATCTTGGAGTAACTCCTGAGTAGACAGGGTCAACGTAGAATGTTTTAGGGAGCCAGCCAGGTGCCTGGACACAGATGTCTGGTGTCATTTTAGACGTCGTATAGTAACTTACATCCCATGCCGTGTCTGCTAGCCCTGTGTCTTGGGTACCCTAGGGCACCTGAAATTACACTGGATGCCTACAGTTAGACGTCGGAACTGCTCCTAGGTGGTTGCTAGAGGCCAGCTGGGGAGGATCAGAGCTGGAGAGCAGTTACAATTAGAGCTCCATTAAAGAGCCAGAAAGAACATGGCAAATTACAGTCTTGATTAATACTGACAGTGACACGATCTCCTCTTCCACAGCTTTCCTTTCTCTAGGAGGTTGTGGCAGGGCACAGCAGGCTGGAAGTTTGCGGGTGAGGCCGAGTCAAACCGGTCACGGTAAGGTAAGGCCAGACATGTGCTTGAGCGGTGGGTTTCGTAAGAGACCACCAGCTCCAG
Organism: Buteo buteo; assembly: GCF_964188355.1. Taxonomy (NCBI): domain Eukaryota; kingdom Metazoa; phylum Chordata; class Aves; order Accipitriformes; family Accipitridae; genus Buteo; species Buteo buteo. The sequence goes on along the minus strand of NC_134181.1, from coordinate 37,921,687 downwards.
GGATGGTTTCTGTGGGCCAGGTACCCCCTCTGGGAACGCCCTCCCCTCCGTTTTCGGAGTATTTTAAGAAACAAAGAAAGGAAGGTTGTGAAGTGCTCTGGACATAACGCGGGCTTATTTGATAAACCGGTAACTACAGGCTGTCGTCTCTTTCCCCGCCAGGAAGACGACACCGAATTTGGGGTGACGCACAGCAAATACACGAAGCCGCACCACCAGCATTTTAAAGCGCTGCTCGACGATTAACAGAGGCGCTCGGACAAAAGACATCACCGGGTCCTGGAGGAAGGCCGGCGGGCCGGCACCCGGCCCTCACAGAGGGGAGGGATGCTCCCGCAGCCCTCAGGGCAGCGCGTAAACGCGCGGCGGGCTCCGGGCCGGCGCGGAGCGGCTCCTGCCTTCCCTCCCCGCCGGACGAGGCCGTGCGTGTCCCTCACGGGCGCCGCCGAGAGGAGCACCCCCCCCTCCGCCGCCTCCCCCCCCGCCGCCAGCCGGCGGGGCGGGACCGGAGCGGAGCCGAGCTCCGCCCGGCCGCCCCAGGAAGCGCAGGGCTTTAGCGCCCTGCCCGCCGCCGCCGCCATGCATTGTGGGGCGGCAGCAGCAGAGCCAAGATGGCGGCCAGCAGGAGGCTGATGAAGGTAACAGCTAGAGCCGCGCCGGGAAGGGCCCGGCGGGCGGGAGGCGGAGGGTACCCCTCTCCGCCCCAGCGACCCTCCGGCTGCGGGGGGGGTAGGGGGTCGCCTCCGCGGCCCGCGGCCCGGCGGGCCTCCTCCCCTCCCCTTCGGTGGCACCCCGGGCTGGGGCGACCGGAACGGGAGCAGCCGGCACCTAGGCCGCGGCCGTGAGGGGCCTCGCTCTCTTCCCCCGCCGCCGCCCCGGGCTCCGGCAGCGCTCCGCCGGTCCCCGGCCGCCGCCCGGGGCCGGGCCGGGGCTCTCGGCGGCCGCCGCGGGCCGCCCGGTCCCCCTCCCTCGGGGGGCTCCTGCGGTGACTAAGCAAAGAGGAAAGGCCGGGGAGCGGAGCGGGGGGGAAGGAAACGCCGCCGCCGGGACGCCTCGGCCCCCGCCCGGGGCCGGGGCGATCCCCGGGGCGGCGTGAGGGGTCGCCCCGCCGCCGGCGGTGCCGCAGTCGCGGCGCGGTCCCCGGCCCTGCCCGCGGGGAGGGCTCGGCCGGGCGGCGGGGAAGCGGCCTCTCCTCCCTCCTTCCCTCCCTGCGGGTGGGGGTTCTCCGCTCCCCCCCGCTCTTCCCTCGGCAGGGAACCTTCCCCAAACGCTGAGGGATGAAATAATTTCGTTTTCGTTGGTTCGGAGAGTAACCACTTCCTTGTATGAGTAAGAGGTTTATCACACTGAAATATGGACCTGGGTTCAGAAGTTTCCTCCTTCGCTGCAGACGTGGTAGTGTTTTTCTCTTCGCTCTGTTTGTTCTGAAGCGTGGATGATGCTCGCAAACTCAGCCTCGGTTGGGGTTTAACCGAGAGCGTGTATAGTTCATTGTAAAACGCTGCTTGGGACTGTTTCTCATCGTTTTGCTTGAGGAGTAAGGCACTTCTTAGAAAGAAGATGATAACCACTGCCCCCAAAGCATACAAGTTTATTTTATGTGTTGTATCTAATTGCCAATTAACATCACAGACTGTATGCAGTGGGGTTTGCCTAGGACATGAATACATAGTGGTGTAAAATTTAGTCATCTGTAAAATGCTATGGCAATACCCTACAGTGTTTGCATGCAAAGGGCCTGTAATGTAAACCAATGAACTTCACAGGCTAGTTTGGTGAAACGCAGGGGAAAGACCCTGTAACTGTCAGGCGATGTTTTAGCCTTATTAAAAAACCTGTCCCTGTGGGGTGCGACATAACCATGCGCTAGGATTTGACAGCTACATGGGCGATTCTGTTAATCTTTTAATATCAGTCTTGCAGTTGGCTTCAAGGATGTGGATCCCTAATAGGGCTGGGATTTCACTAGGATGTGTAGATGGCAGGTTTTGAAGTTGTATTTCCTTAATTGTACAGATACATAATTAACCATTACAACTTGGTTATTTTTGAAGAGACCGATAGCTCAACAGTGCTTTCATAAGGCTAGTTTTGTTGTTTTAAATGCGCTATGGAACAATTAAGAATTAAATAGTAGATACGTTGTGTGCAGAGTCATTCACATATCTTAAATCAGTAGGCATAAACCTTTAATTGTCCTAAGGATCCTGATGAGATGGCATTCATTTTTCTTATTTCATTTTTGATAGCTGTTGTGTTTTGTCACAGCTTTACTATCATAATCAATATGTCTGTTGCTTTATACTCAAATAAGTTTCCCCTTAGTTTCAGACCGTAAACAACCATTTAATTTTATAGTTTTGTAAAGCAGCTTTTCTGCCTGTTCTGAAAAAATGAATTGTTCAAAAACACATCACTACTACTCTGCTAGGGAAAAATATATATTTCCAATTTTTTCTTCTTTTTAAATTTAAATAGAACATAAAAATCTGAAAGGCAGGAAAAATTGTGCGTAATATCTGCAGTGCCTTTTGCTTTTCAGCCCCCCTCCTCAGTTCCACAGTGCTTATGAAACATTAGTTTAGTAATTTAATCTTTCACTAAAATGCCATAAAAATGTGTTTTTGACAACCTGACCTCCTCGTTTTCTAGAAGAATGGTGTGGCAGTTGCTTTTCAGAGGGAGTGGTGTAGGAAGGAAGGAGACATTGATAACTTCTCTCTTACATTTTTACTTTCGTTTTTATTGCCTGATGTTTGTGGGTTGTGTGTGTTGTGTGTGCGTTTTGTGCCAGTTCAAGAGCTGTGAGACGCTGTATCACACAACTTGTAAAGGTTATTAAATAAGCAGCTACCTTCGTGCCTTTTGGAGAGTCGAGTCAGCCCAAATGGCTTTGAGTTTTGCCATTCATCTCAGTAGGAACAAAGTAGAGCTCTTGTACAGATGATGTAATCTGGATTGCTGCAGCATGATGTTTTGGAGGTCCAAACTTGCATGTGTATCAACCCAATATCATTGTTTAAGTTCCAAATTCACAGATCCACTTTAAAAAGTCTTTCACTGTTGAAGTTTTGCAATACAGAAGAGTCTGTGGTGTGTCTTTCTCGGGGTTGTAGAATGATGAGTGATTATAACTAAAGGAAATAGAGTTTTTCAGTGTGTCACTCCATTTTGGTTAAAATAATTTAGGATAAGCATTAACTGTCTTTTCTTTGAGCCAGTTATCAAGTTTGTCTTTAGTAAGCAAGAATAAACTTTGACCCTTTTATAGGGCACATAAAATAAAGCAATTCCCATTTCCTTAAGGTCTTGCCAACATTTTGAAGTACTGCATTTTTCCTGGACTTGTGTCATGCATCATGTTATTCATATTAATCACAGTGGCTCAAAGAGACTGGATGTTATAAGTTCATAATAACACACTGTCTGCCTGTAGAAAACTGGGAGTATAAGTATAGTTTCCACCTTCCAGGTGGAAATGGGTGTCCTTTTCAGATTGCAGAAGCCATTTGTATCTTCAGTTTGCAAATGTCCTTCTGAAAGTAGTATTACAAACTTTGCCATTGTACGTGTACAGTTCAGTTTTAAACATGAAGTCAAGTTATAACAAGAATAAAATGATCTTATCTCAGGATCTGTTTGAGCAAATCGTATTTCTTAGGCCAGAGACCTTATTTGAGGCCTATTTTTGCAGAACTTTATACCATCAAATAGTCTTAACTGAAGTTTTCTCTACTACTGATTTACAAAACAATCAGTGGAGGTGTGCCCTTTCCAGGAACTCACCTAGGTTAGCAAAAATGTGAAGTAAACACAGCTAATGAATCATATTCCAATGACATCTGAGGTGGAGTTTTGATCTATGAGCCACCATTACACCTCTTCAAAGAGCCACAGTTGTCAGATCTTGACTCCTCGTGAAATGTGAGAGGTGGAAATAAAGCAGTCTTTGTCAAGGATATGTTGTTATGGACTATCTCTCAGGGTAAAAACAGGCAAATATGGAGTAATTGTTTTAGGAAAGGAGCTAAGGCTTCTCTTTTGAGGGAGCTACTTTGCTTCACGACCCGTTCTTGCAAAAACCAAATTGTCTCCAAACATGTATGATTGGGAACATAGTCTCCAAGAGACATGCCAGCAATTTCAGTGAAATGCTTTTCACAGTTGCCACCCACTAATGTAAAACAAGCCGTTTTCCATGCGATATCTGTAGCTAAATGCTATGTGGAGAGGTAGTGGGTAGTCGCAAAGGGAAGGCTATTTCGGTGCTGGATAGTCATAGTACGTACTTGGTGGTGTAGTAGCATGTGGTACTGAGATGCACCTTCAACAGGGGTTTTGGGATAGTATTTGAGAAAGCTGTCCTGTCCCACGTGTGGGGCTACTCCCTTCTGTGTTGATCGGCAATGTGATTGAGCTAAGGCGTCTGGAAGATTTGTGCTTTTGTTTTCTGGTCTTTAGATGTTCAAAAGCATCTTTAGTATTAAAAACTGGAAATAGATTTAAAGAGTAAATAACACTTCACATATGAAGTGAGGTATGTAGATAATTATTTTAATCTCACTCTTTTTACTCTGCTTCCGTAATTGCATAGTCAAACATTTATGCAACTGTTGAACTCTGTGATAAAATACGAGCGCAAGGCCACACCCAGGTACCTGCTCTAGATGGCCTGCCATCTCCAGTATGCTGTGGTGTTGTAAATACCATAGCCCTTCCAAATAAAGGGGTTTTAAACAACTTTAGAGTTGTTTTTCAAATACCGAATTGATCCAAACACCAGTTCTCAGTAACAAGGGAAATGTGGTTTTGAGCAATGTATGATTGCTCTTATGTGGAAGTGAGAATATTGGTTCATTTTCCCTTTTTGAAACTGAGAACTGACAAAAGGATTTTTAATCAAATGAAAATACTTTGCCAAAAAGTAGGATTACTCAGTAAATAAAAGACATGTGAGTATACAGGGTTGTACTGTTGCAGAGGAAACTTAATAATAGTTTATACAAGAGCTAGAATCTGTTTGGGGTTTGGGTTGGTTTTATGGTTTTTTTTGTAAAATTATATTTTATTTTAAGGTGTTTTAACACTTCTTTGTACTGTATGAGGTTTGGAAAGTAAAACTGGCCAGTTCCTTATCAGTGTATTGGAGCCTGGTTGACTTTGTCACACTTCTTTTAGAGAATGTATTTATAAACAGAATGTTATAAGCAGTTATTTCAGTAAACTTTTGTTTTTTCTTTGTGCATTTAATAGCATTTGGGGCTTGATGCAGAACTTGCTGAAGTCAGTATGAGCTCTTACACTTATTCCTGTATACTTGGATTGCACTCTTACAAGTGTTTGTCTTCACTGCACTTGTTTTTTTAGAGAAGTCCCAAACCTTGAAAGATCCATGGGCAAAACAGTTTCAGTTGCAGGGTTTTTAGAAGACTTGACTACATTTTAAGCTGATGCCACTTACTGTTCTTTTTTATTTCAAATTAATTTTTGCTTTGAACAGCACAAATGATTACACAATATTGAAAAATCAAAATTTTAAATCCTTATTGATTATATATGGGAGGTAGTATGTACTTTTATGACTGCCTTCAGCATTATACTTGAAGATCAGATACCACCTCTGAAAGTGTTTTCTCCATTTCATGTGCTGTGTATAACACTTTCTCTGAACATATCCAAACTACAAACATCACATCTCAAGAGACCCGCGTGAAATAAGACATTTCTATTTTACAAATGGGGAAATCAATGCAGCAAGGTCACATGCAAGGTTGATAACAGAGTGGGGAATGAAGACTCATTGAAATTCTTACTGCAGTCTTCTAACCTTTAGTTACACTCCTCCTGTGCTCCTTTAATTATGTTACTTGACAAAATTAAGGGGTGGAGGACAAGAAAAGGAATTAATCTATTTACTGTCTGCCTAGACTCTTAAGTATTATTTTGAAATAAATATCTGTATTATATCCTTTTACCTCAGTAAAGTAATTTTTGTCCCTTTGGAGTTGCTCAAGCCCATGTTAAATGCGGCATTAACTTTTAATGTGTGTTGTTTGAAAGTATTTAGTAGCTCATTCACTTTTTTAACAGTACATTTATACTGTAGTTGTGTCTGCCTCTGGAGCTCTGAGGCAGTTAGATCTTTATTATGGGTTTTGGCAGTTGCTAGAAAAAAAAACAAAGCAACCCCCCCCTCACACCCTTCAATTATGAATGGTGAATCTCTTACCACTCCTGATGCATTAGACACAAAAACCCTAAAAGCATGACTTGTAAGTATAGTATTACATTGTATTTCTGGGGATAGTAGTATGAAAAAAAAGCTATTTGTACAAAAGTCTATCATGGACTTGATTAATTTGGAGTGACATATGAAATCTTAAACACTTCTATAAGAAAAGTAATTTCTCTTATAAATTGGAATCTCTTAAGCATGTAGTTCAGGCAAATTCTCTGCTAAGGTAGGCTTGATTCTCCATGACCTTTGCAGTCCTGCCTGTGTGTGAGGAAAAGAGTTGCCTGGTTTATCCCCATCTATCCTGTTTTTCGGTTGTCAGTTACTACCACAGGACCCAAGGCAGCAGAAGCAGCCCAGGATATAGTCCCAAAACACTGTAGTAATTTACCTCTTTTTTGATTTTTGAAAGTGAATTCCTGCAAAGGCTTCATGCGTCAGTTTAAAGAGGAAGATGTCCCAAATAATTTTCGGCTGGTTCTTTAGTGTCTTCTAGGCTGTTAAATTCCCTTTCTCATGTAGTAGACTTGAGGGAAAATGGGCAGCAATTTGCAGATTTGTTTTAAACTTTTCTTTGCTTTCATACAGAGTTTTACAATTTCGTAATGATATCTGTACTGGATTCTTGCATTTCTTCGTTCAGGATCCAATTTTTTTAACCTGAATCTAATTATAAAATGTAGGTGTTTAATTTTCTAGTAATGTGAAGCCATGCTTTTCTAATTTGTTTTATTAGCTTAATAACATACCTGAATTATAGAGTCATAGCTCTCCCTTTTTCTGTGTCCGGCCAATTGTTCCCTGGACCAGAAGCAGTGTAATGCTATCATATGAACCTGTGTTAAAAGCTTCTGCATGGAAGCTGCACTCCCACTGGGACATTATACATACGACAGAAATCTTCCGCATAATGTTTTTAATATAGTAACTAGAAAATTGTCTAAACCCACTTTCCTTTCCTTGTTTTAGAGTGAAGGCACTTGTGATGCATGTTTGTTTATGCTTAAATACCTACTGGTTAATTAGCTTATTTTGTTCCCAGTGTTTGATGTGTTACATCTAACGTGGAATGGGATTTAACCCTCTTACATGCTGTGGAGTAGTGGTTTGCCAGGACTTCACCGTTCTGTACACGTAGTGAGCGAGTTGCTGAAAACGCTGTTCTAAGTGAGTTACTCCCCTGACCCTGTCGGGGAAGCATCAGTCTGGTATCAGTCAGACTCTCCCTGACCTGCTGCTTTGTGCACTGAGCACTCAAAGCCAGCTGTAAGGCACTGTGTGGATTTGCAGTTTCAGTGATCGTAAAGGATCTCTTATGGCTGCTATAATAAAGGTTATTTTCTTTTGAATATTTTGGTTTGCTCTGTATCCCTATAGATGTGCTTCATAGGATTATTTTTGTGTGGTTTTTGTATGTTTTTCTGCTTTAAGGAAATAGGATAATCCTCTTACCCTGTTTAAAAAAAAAAAAGGCCCAAACTGTCTGTGATATTGTGTAAATCTAACAGCAGTGGAATTTGGGCATTAATCCGGAGGTCTAAACTAAATAGTCGGTTTTAGTGTCGTGAAGATTGTGTTGGGCATCAATTCAATATCCAAGGTTAAAATTCTGTGTTCCGAGTATGCTCTTGCTTTGGTAGGTGCAGTGGGTGGGAACGTAAATGTTCATCTCCTGATGTGTGGCTGTCATGTGATTTTTTGTTTCATGTGCATTTGGAAATCTCGTTTTCCCTTTGGGCTTGCATTTTATCATGATGCTAAGTTTATGCAAGAGATTACTGCAAGTATTAAATCTCTGCCAGTCAGATGCAGAAAGGTTTGATCTAAGATGAACATAGAGCTATTATAGAAAGAAAAAAAAAAAAAAACAAAACATGGACAGTACAGCATCTGTATCAGGAAAACTGATCTTTTTTGTTTTTCAGTGTATAGTGTTGGTGTTTTTATCATAATATACAGTCTAGTTTTGCAAATATGCTAGTACCCATTGAAGAGCTGCATGCTGGCAGAGTGCACCAGTGTTGCTGTATAAGCAACATTTTTCCTAACCTATGTAGACATGCAGGCATGTGCTTCAGTTCTGAAAGCACAGGGGAAGTATTCTATTTCAGTGTGGATTGCTTTTGAATTTGAATTCAGTGAAATTCTCTTTAAAGATAAAACTGCTGAATTCAACAGCAAAGGGCTGTAATTGTTGTGCAAAAACCAAAAGTGGAACCTTGAGGTGTTTCTTTTTAGGTCTTACAAAATACTCCAGGAAAAAGTTGCTACACCAGGGCTTATACAAAATTTTAAATATAAAAATACCTAAATACTTGTTTTGGTGATACCTGGATCACTAACTGATCAAAACTGATTTGACTGGTGCAGAAGGATACCTTGTTTAAGAGTGATAGAGCTGTAAAGAGAGGTATCTTATAATATACTGTGAACTTTGAGGTACAAAACAGAGATAAAGCTGTATCTTCTCAAGTGATTTGTCTAAATAAGGCTAGTTTGGCTTCAATTGTTATTTTTTCTGGGTTTGCACCAAATTAAGTTGGTCATGCAGGAACAGTTGAAATAATTGGACTGTTCAGTGACTTTATCCATTTTTAAAACTGTTATGAAGTAGTTCTTCCAAATCTGTTTTCCTTCACACAAGTCCTAAGATGCACTTTATTTCTGTGCTTCACAGAGTTATCAATTGTCTGTTACCAGAGGCACTAATTTTGCATTTGAGGTATAAAAACATTTTTTAAATGCACTTTAATATGTCTTCATGTCTGTAATTATGTTAATAACAAGGCATTTTTGTACTTTCCTGACATCAAAAAATGAGGGTTTTTTAAATACCTTGTCTCAGAGAATTTTACTTCTCACAGGTGCAAAATTTTATTTCTTATTTGTGTGAGTTGCCACCGCTAAAACCCCAAGCTTCTTTAATGTTAAATAAACCCACACTGACCTCTAAGCATTTTGAAAAATAAATAGGAGCATCTTGCTTAATACTGTTATTAACTTACACTTACACTTTGCTTGCTTTTCAGGAGCTTGAAGAAATCCGCAAATGTGGAATGAAAAACTTCCGTAATATCCAGGTTGATGAAGCTAATTTATTGACCTGGCAAGGGCTTATTGTTCCTGTGAGTATAGACTACTTCTTATTCTAATGAGCTTTAAAATAAAGTGAGGATCATTTGTATCTCATAAATCTAAAGTTTAGTAGTGCTGCTGGTGACCATTAGATAATTTTTGCACCCTGGCAAGAATCTCTTATTATTATAAAACCTGGCTTTCAGAGTTGTAGGTTTGTGCAGAAGCTAGTTGTTTATAAATACAACGTAAGTTTATATAGATTATACTGCACCATCCTAAACATACTCTGGGCAGTGAAGTGTGCTCCCAGATTTAATTCCTGTCTCTCTTCAGGTATCTTGTGTAATCTTGGGCAAATAGTGTGAACTTCCTGTCTCATTTTATTTGAGTGTCTTCTGTGTTTTGTTTTATCAAAGTTTGATAACATTAGTAGGTGTTTCTTATAAATAATCTGAAGAAAAATCCATACGTAATTGAAAGATGTTCTAGACTTCTCTGATCAATACCTACCTGGATGCTTTGTAATTGTAGGCGTGGTGCAACACATGGCTGCAGCTGGCGAGGGCTGTGGGCTCAGTGATGGCACCGGGTTACTTGGGAGAGGTGTTGGAAGGGGGAAGTAAATGAAGTCTGTAGTTTATTACATTAAGCTTAAAGTACAAAATCTACATCCTTATAGGGAAAAAAACCTAAGTTTATTCCTTAATAGATTATTTTTTTTAAATCAACTAGATTTATTTCTAGAATAAAATTTGAGTATTGGAAAAAGTTTGAGGCAAAGAAAAGGTTTGGATTTTCAGAAGTGAGCTCTTTAAAAGAAAGTCTCTTTAGGCATTAATTAATGCCCCCCTCCCCCCCCAAACACTTTTATTTTTTAAAAGCACTACAGTCTTTTAAGAGAATGATTAATAGAAGTAGATAACCACTGTATTAGTCAGACAGAGGGGGATTTGTTATGAAGGGGTGTCCTGGTTTCAGCTGGATGGGGGGGGAGTGAGTGAGCGGCTGCGTGGTGTTTAGTTGCTGGCTGGGGTTAAACCACGACAAGGGGAAAGCAGGAAATGTAGTATGTTGAATTCCTTGGTTGAAGTCACTTGGATTTTCACTTCCTTTATTTTCTGCTGCCACGGCCCATGCTCCCTTCGTTACATGAGCTATTTTGAAATCTGCAGCAATAGGGGCTGTGCCACTAGGGCAGCAGTTCTGCTTCTCCTTGGGTGCTACCTGAAAGGTCAACTGACTAGTGTAAATCTTTTTATTAGAAGACTTTGAAACATCTCTTTAGCAGTGCCCCTGCTTTGTTAGTTGGAGGCCATTCCCTAATTCAGATCTCACAGGCCAAGATAATGGCTAGGCCTTTGCACTTCAATAAAAGCAAGCAGGATTTGACATTAAGATCTGACAGAGCTGAGAAACAATATGCTTTAATAAGCCACTCTGATATTTGTGGTTCATGTGTAACAGTTTACTGCTTTGATAATACTTTGAAGCAGTATAAGGTTGGTAAATATGACTAATAAAGCAAAACACCAAAATACTTGTTTATTCCTGTTAAAATTAGCAATATGTGCCGTACAGCATCTGTTTCTAACAGTTTCTGCTCACCAGAGTACAAGCTTAGTGTTTGTTTTGCAAAGGTTCACAACATCACAAGTGTTTAAGCATTGATGCAGTGAACTGTGCTTCATACCTGCCTTTTGGTTTATAATCTGTCCTGTTACAAAGGAAATAGCCTTAAATTCACTGCTGGTGTAGTTAAGAGGGAATTTTGTCATGAAATTATACTTCCTATACTGATTAATAAAGTGTTGTGGTTTATGTGTTCAAAGAGTAGTATAGTTTATTATTTTGAGGATACGCTATAGAAGATGCTTTAGTTTTAGCATAATTTTTTTAGCTATTGCAACGCTGGAGTTGATGGCTTAAAAATGTAATATTACAAGCTGGTTGCAAGTTCAATTTTTTTCCCCAGTTTTTGCTTTTGAAGTTTTACATGCTATTTCCATTTTAGAAAATGTTCTTGCTTAGTGTTTAAAGACATATTACTCCTGCTTTAGTAGGATTAACCAGTTTCTGATTATTAAACTCTATAACTAGGCATTATTTTGGTCAGCTTCTTAATGAAGGTGTGAAAGATACAAAGGTTAATATTTTTAACAGTCTTCATGCAGAATTACTGTGAAAGATACTGCTTTAAAAGTTTTTGTTGTATGTAACATATTTTGTTCTTCAGAACAACTGTTAGTTTTTAAGGGTGTTTGCTCAATTGAGAAGCAAATTGAAGGTAGCTTGTCAACTTCTTTTCCTGTTCTAAGTTGTAGAATGAGGTAGTTTATGTACTGTGTGTTGCAAAGGTACACTACTTGTTTGATTTCAACATTAAAATGAGACTACCCCAGACTCCTTGTTCTTGTAAGAAGTACTGTTGGTGTACCATGAATTTCATTTCACTTAATCAAAACTGCTTGCTATGGATGAATTTTTGCAGAGCAAAAATACTTCAGGTGAATGTGAGTCATGTTTGTTGCTTGTGTTTCAGTATTTATAATTCTGCTTCTCTCCCTTGTCGGTGTCAAAATAAATACAACAAATAATTGGAAATTAATTCGTTGAATATTCTGTGGTTTGTCTATTTAAAACATGAGCAACCATTTGTATGCATTTTTGGTTCAATTTATTGTTGAGTTATAGTGAAGAACTGTTCTGACTGAGAGTCAAGCAGAAAATGGACATTTTTAAGGCAGGTCAGTTCCCGTATCAGTTCACTGAACATCCTCACAAATTATAGCATGTGATGGAGGCAAGAACAAGTGAGCCATGGGGGGAGAGGGTACTAACTGCTTAAGTTGTCACCACCACCAGTTATCTGTTAAACTTCCACAGCTTTTTGGGATTGCTTGGATAAAAAGTGATTTTAAAGCCATGCTAGTTACCTTTTCCATTGACTGCAGAAATTGTGCTGTATTTCTTAGAAACGCACAACCAGCCTTCTCCACATGGATGAAACTAAAATTAAATGTTTTCTGTTGAATAATATTTTAATAGAACACTCCCCACCCCCAAATATTGGTAAACCTTTTTTAACTTCTGGAGTGGGTTTGATTGCAGGGAATGGTCTGGTTGCTAATGAATAATGTGTGTGATTATACTTCACACCAACTGGAAACTCTCATCCTTTGATTCTTGTTCCCAGAGTGTTTGGAAAGGCTTCATGCCATAGTTACTGTTTTCAGTGCAGCGCTTTTTTTTTTTTTTTTTTAAAGCTTTTTCATAAGCTTTTAATGTAGCAATGGTTTATTTTTCTTCTGCCTTTCTTCTGCAGTTAGTATTTGAAGCAGTATCAATAGCCTAACAGGTTTTGTAAGTGAGATTCTGGGCATTGTTTTTTCTGTTTCAGTATGAAGAACTACTTTGCGTACTTCATGGTTCTCTCATCATGCTCCTTCAAAAATGATCTGATAAGAGTGGGTGCTAAAACTGCATACAAATTCAGAATGTTCTCATCAGCAGACGCAGTGAATATCTATCTTTAGTACCACTGAATGCTCAGCAGATTTTTGTGTAGTCAGCACAAAAATGTTCTCGGAACATATGGGGAAATCTGACAAATCAAATTGCTTTGCTGTTCGTACCACCATGTTGTGAGACACGTAAAATAACTAGGTTTAGAGAAAGCAATTTTCCTTGTCAGGCTTCCTGTTTGTATCTCAGAAAGGGTTTACAATGTTTTTTGAAATACAAAGTTGGGAATAAAACTACTTATTAGATAGGACCTTAAGTTTGGAGTAAATGGGATTGGATGCTTTCTTACCTGTGGAAATGTCAGCTAACTTCAGAACAATGGTAATCTGCTTTTTCCAGGGTGAATACAAATGTTGTAGAGGTGGTATTGCCCCTCTCTTACCAAATAGGTTTTGATGTTTCCTGACATGTGGACATGGCAGTATGTGTTGGAAGAAAGTGTCTTTAAAAGAGGTCATTTGATAGATCGAAGTCTGGAGCATGCTTTATCTTAATTGTGTCCATTAGAATGTGCCAGATTCTTGACATTCTCCCTTCTTGTTGCAGGACAATCCTCCGTATGATAAAGGAGCCTTCAGAATCGAAATCAACTTCCCAGCAGAATACCCATTCAAACCTCCTAAGATTACATTTAAAACAAAGATCTATCACCCTAACATCGATGAAAAGGGGCAGGTTTGTCTGCCAGTAATTAGTGCTGAAAACTGGAAGCCAGCAACCAAAACTGACCAAGGTAGGACTCCACATGGAGAGCAAACTGGATATCAAGAAACTTTGTATTGTATTTAAATTTAAAGCTAATAGCGTTTCAGCTTGTCAGCTGGCCACTGCTCTTATGGTATATTCGTTGTCGTAAGGTTTGTGTCATGAATCGCATGTTGTGAGCACAGCATGCAACTCTTGGGATCTCATTTTGTTATTGGCACGTAAGGTAATGACACTGATGTGTGTCATTTCCACCTCCAGGAAACCACAAAGCTCTTCATGACTGAAGAGTTTATTAAGGTAGTGTCCTTGGCATACTTAAAAATTCTGGTGGTAGTTTGGGGATTATTTTGTGTTTCTTTTTAAACAGTGACTGTATAATCCAGAGGTGTTCAGTACATTCCTGGATGTTTGAAAGAAAGGGTCTAAAACCTTGAGGCTTTGTGTATTTTATAATCTCTGCCATGTGGTTCAGTGATTTGAAGGTATGGTTTGAAATATCTAGGGAGTCATAAACAAAACCTGAATTCATAACACAAATTAACTCTTAGTTCTTAGAAGATCGCTGCTGGGAGGCTTACTGTGTAGAGTGTCTTTGGATAAGAATTTAAATATTTAAAGGAAAAAAGTTTCAGCAGGTTCAGTGGCAGACAGAGTGCAATCTGAGTAGGTTTTTTTTTCTGCTATTGTTGCTTCCGTTAGTTGTTGGGGTGAGAATTTTGTGTTTTCCGGCAGGTTATGATTAGTTTGATATTAAGCATTTATTATTGTACATATAGAAAGTGCAAACATCCTTGCAAAAACTGTGTATTTTTTAATAATATTGATTCAAATGAGTAGCCGTTTAGTCCAGTGCGAGAGCTTCAGTGACAGGGAGTATCTTGCTCTGTAGGAGAAAGTATTTCCTTCTTTCCAGGCTCTCCTTTAAGGTTGTTTTCACTTGAACTGTGTTCCCGATAGTAAACAATGCTGTACTTGAGATGTCTTTTTTTTTTTTTTTTTTTTTACTTCTGTATGGTAATAAAAGTACTTACAGTTTGCATGATCTTGCCCCAAAGACAAAAATAGGCAAATTCCTGTAGTTGTTTCAGAAAAGATCAAGCAGTTGTATGTTGGGGAAAGTGGAGGTGGCAGCAAAAAGAACCTGTTAAACTTAAATAGGTCAGTGAAGATCTTATGATTTGTTGTTGATTTATCTCGGATTATACAGGACAAAGACCCTTGAAAGAGATGAAATGGAAGCAATGTGTAGAAGGCTTCTGTTAATGCCTTAGTAGTTGTCTTAACTAGGGAAAGCTCGTAAGATTTAAGTAAAGGAACGACAAGTCTCTACCTAGCTTGAAATGCAAGTTGCATTAGTTGGAACTATTGAAGCAATTGTTTGCATGCAGGAAATAGTCAGTGTCTCCCTGAGAAGTAGCAATTCCTTTTTTATCTGAGAGTGAATAAAAACTATGCTAAAATCAGAATTTGGAACAAACCCTAGGTACCAAAACATTGCAACTCTCTCCATTTCTGCTGTTTTGTCTTTTGTTTGTCTTTTCCTTCTTCAAGAAGTTGTTTTAGTGTCAACATCTGTTGTTACTACATGGTTGTATGAACTTGCAACATGTTACTACAGCCCTGCTTAAGTGTCTGTTCCTTTTTCTCCAGAACTGTTCTGCACTGAAAAATAAACTTCAGTCTGTTTGCTACTTGGGCCTTTCTCAAGGAAGTAATGCAACATCATTAGTACGGCATCAAAGTGATTGGTTTTGATCAGTTAGGTGTCAAGAAAGCAGAGAGATTAGGTTCATCATAAATCATTAATTCACCTTTCACATACTAAACATGCATCTTACTGCTGTACTTTTTATTAATTTATGCTTAATATTAAAACACTGTTGTGAAACTAGCATTTTAAAATGCTGTGGATATTGAGGCAACTCCTGTTATGACATTCCTAATTTTCTCTGGCTTGTGTGTGTTTTAGCATGTTTTACTGAGTGAAAAGGGATTGTCGTGCAGTATTGATGCTGGTTTCATAAGTAGTCATTAATATGATGACAGTTGTTATAAGTCCAGGACTGGTGAGTTTCTGCGAAGTAAGCTAATACCAATTCTACATTCCTTAGATAGTTTGTTGCAGTTTAAACTCTGATGTGTGGTAAGAAATGTTCCTGCTTAGCAATGTAGCGACAGGCATACTTCTCTGGATTTTGAGTATTTGTTTTGAGGTATGTTCCCCGCTCCTATCAGGTAAGGGTGGAAAAGAGTATGAGCGTGAAAAGATTGATGCTCTGAAAGAAGCCGCTCTGGTATTCTAGCATCTACTGGAGTGATAAGTATTGTAAGCACTTACATTGCAAAATTAGGGAGAATCCAGTTAAACTGCTAAGTAGCAGTTTCAGAACAAACAATAGACTCTGACTTTTTGCACAGCATGTAGCCAAGTTGCGAACTCCCAGCTGCTGGATGGTGTAGGTGTCAGTGGTTTATGTGAGTTCAGGAGGAGGCAGCTGGCTCTAGTGTGCAATGCATGAAGTTAACAGAGTTTTATTATACTTGCTTTAAAAACTCTTGGGGTGCTGCTTTGTATTACTCTGGGTAGCCCAAACTTACCTCAAGCGGAATATCATTAGTATTGTCGTACAGTGAAAAGCTTTTTCCGTGTATCTGCTTTCTGTAGACTTGCCCAGTTACACATGTACCTTTTAGCGGATGGATAGGAGAACTCCTGATTGTTGTCACCTATCTAGCTTTAAATGGTCGTGAGATTGTATATGAGGAAAACGTAGCAATAAGTGTCGTTGTAGTATGCAAGGTTTACTGCGCGAATGTCAAGTACAGTTCAGTTATTTTAGGAATGACATTTCCTTTGAAAGTGATAGGGGAACATTGATGTAACGGCTGTAAACAGTGGGGTGAAAAGCATCTTGCAGTTCTTACCCATTTGTTTGCGTGGTGTATCTCTACTAGTGGATGTATTTGGCAGTTTAGAGTAGAGGGAAGAATTGTCTGCTGTTCATAGGGGAAGTAAGATGCATAGAAAAACTGAAAAAAGGGTTTCCAGAAGCAGGCCTGGTTACAACTGCATCATTGTGACAGGTGTGAGGACAAAAATGTTTCGTGATGGAAATTCCATTTTTACCCAATCCCTTTTAGATGAACTTGTCTGTGAAACTTAATTTCTTTCTTAGCCATAGGAGAGTATTTCAGATAGGATGCCAGTTACATGGGAAATAATTTGTAGTGTATTTTGGTCTCTGTTCGGGTTGATTTTTTTTTACAAATACTATTTTCTGGTGTTCATTCACGGTCATTGAACTAAATCTTGGCATATTGCTATAGCTTATTCATGCTCCGCTTTTGAAAAGACCCTAGATTTATGGGGATGTATTTAAATGCAGTTAAAGCTCTTTTCTTACTGGGGAATTTTGCTTACTTTTTGATTTTTAAAAATTAACCATTTTAGTCTCTGACGGTATTTATACTTCTTTTGACAGTAATCCAGTCCCTCATAGCACTGGTGAATGATCCACAGCCCGAGCATCCCCTCCGGGCTGACCTAGCTGAAGAATACTCTAAGGACCGTAAAAAATTCTGTAAGAACGCTGAAGAGTTTACAAAGAAATATGGTGAAAAGCGACCAGTGGACTAAAATCTGACACAATTGATGTCAGCAACGTATGATAGAAGATCGGAGCAGTGCATTTGAGACACCCCGTAAAGCAGGACTCTATGGAAAATTGACAAGTGCCACCTTTCGGTGTTAACTTGTGGCTGTTACTAACTTTCTACAGTTTTCTTAATCAAAAGTGGGCTAGGTAACCTGTAAAGAAAGGATTAAAATTTAAGATGTTCTAGTTCTGCTTTCTTTGTTTAAAAATCACTGCTTCAATATACTTTAAAGTATGCTGTTTTCTTTTTCTTGTCAGAATTTATCAAAAATATCTTAGACTTATATTCTGCCCTTAAATTGAAAAGGTTGTGGCTGTCATTTCTTATTTTTCCTTGCAGTTCCCACTATCTTGAGTTCATTTAATTCTTCATTGAATTTTATCCCCCTCCCAAACTGATGTCTTAGAAAAAATATCCCAGTTCTGGCAGAAAATGATTGAGTGTTTGGCAGTTTTGTTTACTTTCTTTTTAAATGTTGCACTGTGCTTTGTGGGACTTGTTGCAAGTTCCCCTTAACTTCAGTTTGTAACATAATAAAACAAAAACCAAACAAACCCCACAAAACCAATCAGAAATAATGTCCAGGTCTTTATGTAAATCTGGCTGATGTTACCACAAAATGTTTATTAAACGGGGAAACCCAAGTTTTTGTGTGCGTCATTGAATTCAAATATAGCTTATATCCTGCTTCAGGAAAACTTTGGAAAAAAAATTCTGTAGCAAACGAGTAGTGGAATGTGATCACAAACTTCTTTCACTTCTATTCTTCATACCTATGCAGAGTAGCTAGGGAAACGTGCACAGAACAACATTGCAACCAGTTTGGAAGAGTTTCAGAAATTGGGGACCAAGAGGTACCAAAGTGATAAACTGGTTTTTGAGTTAAAAGTTGGTATTTTGGAAATACTAATTTTGAATTCAAGTACTAAATCTGACAGCACTGCTAGTCATCTTAGAATATTTTTCCATCAGAATGTGTAAGAAACATCTGCGTTTTACGGGATGGCACTTGTGCTGCTTCCCAGCCCAATTGCTGTACAGTTCTTACTGAAAATGGTATGAGAATAGGATTAAGCAATAAACCGTAATAGAGTACGCTTTGCTACTACTGTTCCTACGTTTTAAAAACACACAGGTTAGATGATTTAATGAGTACTTCAAGTATCATTCTATCATTCTAACTTAATCAGGCAGAGCTGTTTTCCCGTTGCTCCAGGGCACACCTACGCATGCTGAAGGAAGCCCTTTCTGTTCAGAATTGAGCATCCTTTACTGTGTCTGTTACTTTTCTCCTGACTGCCTGTCTTTTTTCCCCAGTCTAAAGTGTAACGATCATAGCTCCTCAGTCAAACTGCCATACAATCAAACTGCCGTCTCTTCCCCGCCAGTCGAACCTGGGTATGTTATTGAGCAAACAGATTTATCTCCAGAAATCCATGGGTATCTGGGAGCACATATCATTTTGATGTGCAGGAAGTTGAGTTAGAAAATCCCTCACACCCAGATGGTTGTCTGCACTCCTAAATTCAGTTTCAATACAGCCTCTGCCTTTGCAACCTTTCAGAACTAGTGTGTCAAGCAGTAGCTCTCTTTTGGTTTTAATGTCTTGTATATTTGCTATTTCCTCATTCACCCCTCTCATCTGGCTTTCATTTCCAATTTAGTGTAAACAAGGACAGCCCAGTACCTCACCTCTGTTGAAAGTAAATTTTTTTATAAGTTAGGGAGCTAAGAAATTTTATGTTTAAGTGTTCTTAGACAGATTCTTTGGCAGGTAAATAAAGTTAAACCACATTCACCTTATTTACGGAAACTTGCATTTCCTGAGTGTTTTCAGGCTTGTGAGAGCACTGTCTATTACCAAATTTTCACATCTTTGTGTCTTCATTTGCAGAAAGTTGGTACTGATTTTGTTTCATTCATGCTCACTCGGATTCATAATAAAATAATGCCAAATTATCTGTCAAACTGAAGTGTGTAACTTCTGCATCACATGAGTCACTGTACCTTTTGATCATGTCTGTTGGCATGGAAACTTGCCATTCTCTAAATTTTATTTAAAACAAAACTGTAGTGCTAGTTTGCTGCCCTCGTTACTAGTAAATAGCGTACTTTCTGGTTGTAAGCCTCTCAGGTCAAAGACTGCATTTATCTGAATTGGTGTGACTTGGATGCCATTGAAAGGGAACTGGAAGGGCTGGGTAATTCACGGAACTCCAGTCGATTCACACAGGCCTACAGCAGCGCTATACCAGCTATTTCGATTTCATCTGCAAAGGTCACATAGAAGACAGATATTGCTATCAGTTCTCTTGGTGTGTTCTTCATAGTTCAATTTCTAAACTGCAAGATATGTAACCTAAGTGATGGCTTTTGTTTGTAGGCAGCCCTCTGAAAAAAGACAGAGATCAAATACTGTACTGTATGGTTGAAGTCTGGGGAGAAAGAAAAAATCAAACTACAAAGTCCTATGTTAACTCAGGAAATCAAGCTCTTGTTCTCTCTGGTTCCCTAAGCCATGCTGAATTCTAAGCGTGCAGTTTAATATCCAAAATAAAAACAACATACTGGTGAAACTACACCCAGGAGTACTGGTATAGGCTTTCTGCAATTCCATTCTGCTACCCTAATAAAAATTGCTCTCAAAGGCTTTGTGGCATGGTCTTATTTTCAGAGAGATTTGGGGGTTAGACTTCTTTTCTTAAGTATCCTGCTACAATGACATTCATAGGTAGCAGTCTGAGCGTGTTTTTAATTTGAACTCAGTGTTGTCTTTAAAGCTTTCATAGAACCACTGAGAAACTTCCTCCTGTATCTCTGTACATTTTATGGGTTCCCTATTTAGAAGTCTTTTAGTGGTTCTTGATTCATTTCTCCATTTAAAACTGCCTTACATTTAAAAGAAAATTGGGGGGTTAATGCTGTCCATTTAAAAATATGGAATTTGAAAAATACTTTTTCATTCGCAATACAGAACTAACTCAGGTAAGACTGCCTGTCGTGTTTTCAGTGTTTGGCTAGCAGAAAATGCATACAACAGTCAGCACGTGTGTAATGTCCTGATGGTTGTGATCAGAGAAAATTCATCGGTTAGAATATGGAGCAATTTAAATGTTAAAAGTAAGGTTAAAAAATATCTATCAAAATATGGTCATGTTACTTAAAAAGCTGAGATCTGCTATTAAGTAACCGGTGTTGCTGTCAGGCTTATCCCTGCATGTGAATAAAATACCATCAGTCACTAGATGGCACTCACGGGTCTAACTGTGCTCTGGAACTTCAGCTGTTCTCTGCAGGTCTAGTATCTCCCGGTTTTTTTTTAATTCTCTTTTATCACATAGCAGGAACTTTGCCGTCAAACACCGATGGGACGAGCTTCAGAAATCGAGTCATTCCAGAAGGTAACTGCTGCTCTCATCTGACTCAGCTGTGTGGTGGGGCACTTGCACAGTACAGTGGATGGGTTTTTTTAAAAAACAAACTTGTCAAATTGATTGTGACATTAATTTAGGAAGGAACCTGGAAAAATATTTTCTGAAGTGCCCTTGATGTTGTTTTTCATGTTTGTACAGAAGAGATGTTTTATAGGGAAGGTCAGGCGGTTCCCGTTAATGACAGAAAGAGACGTCCTTTCAGCACTCTGCAGGCAGTCGCAGCAGGAGCAGATAGGTGAGTGGGTTCATTTTGCTCTCCAGCTATAACTAAAACCAAAAGCCTCCTGAACCATTACAATAGAAAAAGGCCTGAGTTTATTTTTCACTTAAAAGAATGATGATCATCTTCACATTTTTAATATTATAAAAAAAAAAATGATTACGTTAAATAGATCACTTTTGCACAGAAAATGAGGATAAACAATCTAAAATATTTTTTTTCCTGTGTGAAAATTGTATGTGAGTGACAGGGCTACAGTTAAGAATGCAGTTAAACATACCAGTATTACTAGGGCTTGTTGAAGATCGAATGCTTTCATGACAGGAATAAAAATGGACACATACAAGGACCTTCTCTACTTGATGACTTGCTCATAGTTGGTACGCAGCCATCCCATGCATTTTTCATGAGAGGCAGTGGGCAGTGCAGGAACAGTTGCTGGTGAGCTCTCATATGCAGCAGTTACTGAAATAGCAGATGGGTCAACAGTTGCTGGTCTTGCAAAGTCATCCAAAAAAAAAAAAAAAAAAAGAAAAGCCTCTCTAAAAGGGCTGTGGCTGATGTTACTTTCCTATGGTGGCTCAGTGCCAAGAGGCAACATAAAGAGGAAGAGCCATAATTACTGCTGGCTGAGGCCGTACGTGGAATCTGGCTGCAGGCACCACCGTGCAAAACCTGTGATCCCACTGCTCTGACCAGAGAAATGCTCTGAAGGTAACGTACCCCTCACCTCCGATGGGCAGGTACGAGTGGAGGGGAAGGGACCACGACTGAGCGCTTTAAGAAAACCAAATGCTAAAGGTTGCCAGGCCTCCCGTGGGCAGCCTACACTGAGCGGTTGCTCCAAAGCAACACTTGCTCCCCAGCACGTTTCTTTTTTTGCAGGTAAGTCCAAAAAGAGAAATGATCAGAACCCTCAGGGTGCTAGCGTGTTCCTTGGCCTCGCAGCAGACCATGTTTCCGTGCTGCTCACTATCGCGTTGGCAAGGACTGAGCCCTGGGAGGAGGGCTGGGCCTTGGCTGCCATGCCGCGCTGGAACGGTGCATAAGTGGGTGACACGAGGTTTGTCACGGTCAGAGCTGATGCTGTGGCCTAAAAACTGCCAGTCAGGGCTCTGGGGTACTGCCTGTAGCTGCTCGTAGGGTGTTGCTCTTCCATGGACACCCTAATGCTGTTCCCAGGCTGTTTGCAGCTCCTGTCAGCTGTACTAGGAGGTATTACACTGGTAACAGTGGTCTGGCTTCTTGGGACATTAGCAACTGCCTATCTTCAGAGTATGAATACATGTATGTGTGTATGTGTGCTTGTTTACCTAAAGATCTTTGAATGAACAAAGCTGGATGTTCCTGGTTTTGTAATGGCTCTGCAGCTCTGGCTTAATTAACGTCTGGAGTTCATGGAGGCGCTCCCAGGACTGTGAGAAATCGTCTGGTCCATCCCCACAGCCGCCGACGGGTGGGACACTTGGGTACCCTGGATGCACCATCAGCTCAATCGTTATTGTCCTGCTCTGTGGCGTCGGGTGTGCGGGTAAGGACGCCTTGGACGTGAACTCCACGATGGCAGTGTCGATGGCGCTCCAGATGTTACTGATGGACATGTTCTTGCCCATGGTGCTCAAACCTATGTAAATGTCTGGCCATCTGTAGCCAGAGGAGGGAACACTGATATTAAAGCCAACGAGGTAGTTAGGAAAGAGTGTCTTACATACAGTGGATTAGGAATCAAAATTTACGTAAAAATTAAGATAGAAAATGAGGGAGGGGGTGTAAGACTTTTAACTATAAACAAAAGTAAAACCAGAACTACAAGCCAGTAATGCTGCTTTCACTATTGAAACCAGGATACTCTTTAAAGCAGCAGTCCTTCACTCTGTCAGAAAGTCCCAGCAAAGCCCCAGTACTGCTGCTATGACTGTATTTACGTGTACTGTCACAGCACAAGGTTGTCTGGCATTTGTGAGCTTACAGGTGCGCTTTGTTGGCATGAAAGGGAAGAGCAGAACTAAACTGAGAAATGCCACACTATCAAAATAAATTACCACTGCTATGCCTATTAAAACCTGAATAATAACCATCTCTAGATAATAAATTTTGGCTAAGTGGAAACAAAAAAAGTGACTGAAATAAAATGGAAAACCACCCTGCTAACAAAGCATCCTGCTAGAATGTATCAAAGAGCCATAATAAAGGCAAAACACTGGACAAAATGTTACTGCTAAAGACCACACAGCTAAGAGGACACCAGCTAGAGGAGGTTTCTTACGTAGCTTCAACACAATTCTTTGTTCAAGTCTGGCTACACATGTCAGTTCTTCTAGTGTGGCACATACAAGCCCAGGATGGCTGTGTAAGTGTACGTGAGGGCAGAATGAGAAAGTTTTTGGAAGAAACCAGGGCTGGAGTCTTCACCTGCACAATCAAGGAAGAGTCCAGCTGAACATTCAGCTCTTCTTGAGAAGAGTTTGCAGGAGTTAGAAAAAAAGTTGAACTTTTTTAAACTGTAAACTGACTAAACTTGCTAATGCCTCATTGCTATGTGGTAAGCACAGTCTTGCGCTCTCCAGTGTCATAAACTGACCTCCAGGGGCTCAGTGTGGTACCTCTTTGCACAGATGCTGAAATTGAGTTGCAGAGTTGGGTTCCCTGTGACTTCAGCTGACCGCACTCTTCTTATTTTCCTGGGTTTCCTCATGTTACATGTTTATTTTGTAAGCGTTTGTCCCTCCTCACCTCCCCCAACACCAGGAGACGAGGTGGAGCATGGTGTGTGTCCAAGCGGGGGTGGCCACAGCTGGGGCAGCCCCACGAGTTCCTCCTTGTGTCTCTGGAGAGGTGGATCGCCGGAGCAGCAGCTTCTCAGAGGTAGACCAACACCACCCCTGCCCCTTCGGTAGCATGGGGAGCCCTGGAGCATGCAAGGTTTCCACTAAACTCCCCTGCACTGCCCCTGTTGTGAAACTGCTCTAAAAGGAGGGTTACTGTCTCCTGATGAACTGCTCTGTGAGTTGCTGTGCCCTTCTCTCCCTTAAATATGGGCTGTTTGAGTAGAGTCCGTGTGCTCCAGCTGGAAGGAGTATGGTGAAATGCCAGCCTGCTGCAAGCATTCAGAACAATTGATACAAAAAAAAAAAAAAAAAAAAAAAAAAAAAAAAAAAAACACCAAAACAAGAACTTCTTTTTCAGTAGACTGAGAAAGTAATGAAATTTGCCCCAAAGGACAGGTGACTGCAAGGGTCTCAAATGAAATGTCTTTAATCCAGAAAACACGTCTAAGCCTTTAAGAAAACTATGTTATTGGGGGAAGGGTTGAGGTTTTGGGGTTTGGCCCCTGAGATGCAGAACACTGACAAGATTGTTTGCTTAGAGCAGTGGTCACCTGCTGTGGCACTGCAAGCTCTGAGCTTCATGCCTCCCCTTAACAACAAATGCTTGTTTCTAATTAGTCTCTTCCCTGCTACATAAAAGCCTTTCTCCACTATTCCAGGGAGATGAAAAGTTACTTCTTGAAAACTTTCCCTAGATCAGTGTTGATACAGCACTTCAGCCTCCTCCTGTCCCAGATGCCAGGCTACTGCAGCTTCACTAGAAAGGCTGAGAAACATACCCTGAAAGAACAATCCCTTTCAGGTGAGAAGTGAGTCATCTCTGTTCAAGCAAAACTTCTTACTAAGCCATAGTGCCACCAGCACTTTTGTACTCCTCCTGAACCTTCTTGTAAGCCCCAAAGTGGAAAGAGAAAAGTGGTGTACCATTCTGAAAAGATGCTATCAGGAACTGATAAGATCTAAAGCTTTACTAAAAAAAGGATGAGTAATGCCTGTCTTACCTTATTCCATGCCTTGTAAACACATCCACGGTGTTAAAAGAATCTTCTTCTACTCCCAGATAAAAGTCCATCAGGGATGGTGGAATCCAGTCACAGTTATGAAGGCCTGGCTCTATTGGGACACGTGTGTACTTAATCCCATATTCCTCTAACACCTCTGCAAATACGTGCCTGACTTCTGTAAGTAAAAACAGAGACACTATAGTCACGAATTAGATACCCAGCTCATCATGTCCCCTGCAAGCTGTTAGCACAGAGACGTCTTTCCATGTTTAAGAAAATATAATCCCATTTGGCTTATCTTCTGCTGAAATGGTTTTCTCCATCTGGATGGGAGTCCCCTTCTGTACTGGAAACATTACTCCCTCAACATCTGCTATAAGGTGCCTTGTCTTCCCTCCAGCACTGAGCATTTAGTCCAGCAACCCCTTCTAAGTTAGTGACTCTGGTCCTAGAGTGCACCAGAGGTGACTGCACTGTCAGGAACAAGTTCTTCATCAAGTCCCTGCACAGCCAGATTTGTTGTGAGGGTAAATTGCCAAAAGCAACGTCATCTGAGGCAGCTGAGTGCTGAAGTGGGGAAATCTGGAATTTTTGCTCACTCAGTTTTCCATTTCTGTACCACAGTGACCTTATTTGCAAAACAGGGACTAAAGATACTTGCTCATCTCTGTAAAGCATGCTGAGGCCTGCAGAGATTGGTGCAGAAACACAACTGACAGGATGGAGTTCTTGTAGCACCTGAAGGAGCTAACAGCTTTTGCAAACTCAAACATTCCAGTTTAAACTGGCCAGTCTGCTGATGGCCCTGGTCTGCCTCCTTCGATGTGGGTGGGAGCATGGAGTTAGGACGCTGAGGTGAATTATCAGTCCTTGGAGGAAAAGGTATAACCTGAGCCATTTGTGCCATTAATCCTCTTGTGCTGCTATGGGAAGACCCAGGTCACCAAGCAGCCAATTTGGGCCCGGGGCAGGACTGTCTCCCCAGGGCCCAGGTGGGAACATTCACACTGCAATTGTAGAGCAAATATCTTAAGGTGAGGTTTATTGCCCAAACAGGGAGCTGTGGCAAGGGGAGTCAGTCCCCTCTGAGCTGACTCTCCGACTCTCTCACCTATTCAGCGCTGGGAAGAAGAGGACTCCCTTCTTACCTGGGAGGACGTGGATGTGCTGGTGCCCATCCATGTGAGGAGGTAGGTGACCTGTCAGCTCATGGAACAGCTCCACCTGGGCCTTCAGCTCCTGCTTCACCTGTGCAGCAGAGAAGGGTCAGAGCAAAACCTGTCAGCAGGCTGAGATGAGGAGAGCACAAGGGGGCTGCTGGAGACCTTGCTGGCCAGTACTCGGGGAGTGGTCCTGGGAGGCACGAAGTGCTATGATATATAAAATGGACATGCGATGCCGCTGGGTTGCCTAGAACCTCCCTTAGGCATGGGAGTCTTTATGTGGATGGTGCTGATAGTGGGATTTTCTAAAATACATAGGCTGTTTGAATACACATTTCCCTTTAAAATGAATGGTGAAATGGGTGCTCATATCCCATAGGCAGTTTTGATCATCTGAACACATCCATCCTTGCTCATGGGACAAAACCAGCCATCTCCCTAGACAACAAAAGCCTCTCACAAGGTGATGAAAAGCCTACTGCCTACTTAGCACTTCTTTGGCATTTTCCCTTTACTGATCTCTAGGGTTTTTGTAAATATCCATTCCAATGCCTCTTCTGCCCCCTCAGATAAGTATTTAACAGGACATTAGTGTATGCAGGCACTGAAGCAGGGAGGAATGAGTTCTCAGAGGCTGCAGAGCCTTTGGCAGAGCTAGGCCTGGGACCCAGAATGCCAGGTCCAGCTGTCCAGGCAACACAGTCAAGGTTCATCTCTAAGCTTAGTCACAGCTGGGACCTGGGAAAGATCTTCAGCTGTTATGTGCTGGGATAAGTGCAGGCTGACCTCTATCAGGAAAGCAAATTGCATGGTTGTATCTGGCTTTCTCCTACCTCTGACATATTCAGGAGACCTTTTGATAGAGCTGTTCTGAATCCCATTTTCCCATGGAAGAATCCATCTTGGTTGAGCAGAGAAGAGTTTGTCTTGAGCACCTCACATACA
Source organism: Buteo buteo (assembly GCF_964188355.1). Taxonomy (NCBI): domain Eukaryota; kingdom Metazoa; phylum Chordata; class Aves; order Accipitriformes; family Accipitridae; genus Buteo; species Buteo buteo. The sequence continues at coordinate 37,894,893 of NC_134181.1, read as the reverse complement.
GGAGAGCCCTCGGAGAGGTTGGCATGCAGGCCTATTGGGATGTTGTATCTGTAAGAGAAATGAAATGCCTGTTAAGCTTTGCACCTCTACCTTCCTTACTGTGGCCAAAGGGGGGGATTTCAGTGAAAGATCTGGACTGATCTAAAAAGTGGTGTTGTACTCAGTGGAGTACATCTTTGTATTCCTGCTTTTCTAGAAAGGAACACAGAACAACACTAACCAGAGCAGAATATCTCCAGGTAACAGCAACCCTGTGCAGTCTGCCAAGGACCGGTCTGTGAGACTCCCCCAACTCTTCCCACCCTGACTTGTGGAGAGAGTAGCCACAAGGTATCTCAGGCTAAATGCTATAACTGCATTAAAATGCTGTAACTGCACAAAATGCTATAATTGTATGCTACTACTAACTGCCCTGCAGTTACTAGTGACTAAAAGAAAAATCTGGACCTTGCAACCCTTTTCTAAAGCAATTTATTGGCCCTTGCTAGGTATTCCCTTGAGTTGTTCACCCTATTAAAGATACTACATTTATGAGATGTTTAAGTTTTACCTGACAACTTCCAAAGCTGCCCTTAAGTAGAATCCAGTCACATATAAACAGTGCCCAAGGCAGCTGTTACGGCAACAGCATAGGTTACAAGTGTAAATGCTGTCTGAGTTTAAGGGTTTCCTGGTCCAAGAGGCTGCAGCTGAAATTGCCCACAGTGGCCAGGTTTCTGTCTACTGGTGCAGGTGATCACTCACTGGGAGACAAGGCTAAGCTGTACAAAGTAGCATCTCTCTGGCACAGACAAAGGATTACTGCAGGGAGATTGGCAGTGTAAGCACAGAGCCTTCCTAAGGAATCACAAGGGTACAATGTATTAACTAGTTGCACTCTGCAACATTAAAAAGAAAGGGGGGAAAAGAAAAAAGAAAAAAAAAGGAAAAGAAAAAAGAAAATAAACAGAACTATGGAGCTAGTGTATCTGCAGAGCAGCTCTCAGCCACAGGGCTTTGCAGAGTGTTGGTGTTTCCTTCTTCATCTGTGCTGTGGATTCCCCTATACAATAAAGACAGGACCTGTGAGTGCTCAGATTTGTGCTGAGTTTCATTAGCACTTCTGGAAATCCTCAGAATCAGTGGCCAAAATGATGCTTTGAAACTTTTTCCAAGACAACGCCTGGCCTCTGGCTGACACAGTAAGTAAATGACAGAACTGCAATGTTCCTTCTGTGCTGCCAGTCTGAGTCATGGTGCAGAGTTAATTTCAAGGCAACAAGTCTGTGATGCTTTAAATTCTTCCTGGAACTTCTGCATAGAGCTGCTAAACCTGGGCATGATCTGTCCCTGTTACAGCCCTTGTACCACAAGGGGGAAACCAAAAGCAATCTCCATTTAGGCAAAGTAGGCAAAAAACAGATCTTCCCCTTCTGTCTGCTGCCCTGAAGGTGACTAGTGAAGCACCAAGTTACTGGAGACAGAAGGATTGTAGATGGATTGGACCAAGTCAAAGTCATTTATAGCTCCTTTAGGTCCTAAGACTTTGGCCCTTGCAGGACTGAAAGTTTCTTTTCCTGGCTCTTCCATGTCTTGTGCTTCCAGGCAGATGGTGTAGTCTGTTGCTAGATGCTGCTCCTTCTCAAAGACATAAATGTTACAAGTCAAGTTGTATGGACAGCTCTGTGAAACAAAATGAGTCCATGTCTTTCGAGTCCACTGTGTGCTTAGGGAGCTTGAATGTTTGCTTGATGGAGCAAAACAGCTCACAGAGAGAAAGGTCCTCTCTGGCTTTTCTGATTTAGTGATTTCTCTGCAGTAGGGCCTGACTGTATAATTGACAATAAGTGTTCATCTGGTTTTCCTGCATGGGCCCTGAGCACATGACGTGCACACTCACTTCTTGCTAATACAAGAACTGGAAGATGCTGTCATTGGGAGTGGGGGGGCCTTAAGCAGGCAGCTGATGCCAGGGCAGGAGGCAGTGTAGAAGGGGTGCTGTGGCAGGAGGCCTTCCCCTCCATCCTGTGACCTACTGTGTACCCTGCATGAGCCCAAAGGCAGAGAGCAAGCCTGTGGTTTAGTTTGAGGTTTTTTTAGAAGTCCACCCCAGATTCTTTATCATGTGTCTGGGAAGCTCTGACTGCATCAGCTGATAGCATTATTTGTACCACAGCCACTGCTGTCTGTAAGAAAAAGGATTCATGTGTTACCATGAATCAGCAGATGGAAGACTTTTTTTGTTGAGCGCTCTCCTTCTCATGTGTTGTGGGAGGGCAAGAAATGAACAGCTGAGCCTCTCAGTGTTGTCTCCCAGGAGCATCGAATGAACTACCTCCAATTGTGCAATGCCTCAAATGCTGTGAGGGAAGCTATTTCCAGGAAAAGGCAAGCCCCTCCAACAGGTGTGGGACACCAAGGAGCCAGGCACTGCACTGCGTAACATTAGAGCCACTCCTCCGCCTGAGCTGAAACCAGGGGAATGTGCAGAATGTGGAAGTGCAGAGAGAGCTGGCCTTGTTCTCCCTGTAAGGGGAGACTCTGACTGTAACATTAGAGCATGTTTCAGAGCTTTGGCTAACACCAGCTGAATATCTTAATAGTTTTCTCTTAGGCTTAGTCCTGGCTGGTTTGACAGACTGTCCATGCTGAGGCATCTGAAGAGGAACTGCTAGTGTTTAATGGCTCTAGTGTACAGGGACTGAAACCAAAACTCAAAGCACAGCACAGGAGAAACTTGTTCAGAAATATTCATCTGTGGGAGACGCACAGAAGCAGGCATGCTGGGAAAGCTGTAAGGATATGGGAAGGAGGACAACATAGTGGGCACAGCAGGGTGCTAGCTGCTAGCTAGAATATGTGTGTTTCCTCTGGATGCAGTGAGCCAAATGATGCTCCTATTCAGCACCAAATGCCCTGCTGCCTGGTGTTTATTCCTAACCGTCCTGACACGCACTGCATGAGTATCTAAAGTTCTAAGTGCAATGAGATGAAAACATGAGCAAAACTTAAAGCATTATAGTAATTAGCTGGGCTGTGCCTTGGGAGACAGGGCTCCAGTCATGCTCTGTCCTGACCAGAGGCTTGGGCTTTAAGACTGAACCAACAGGCTTTTTTCCTACTGACTACTACACACACTGGACTGACTTTTGCTCCTGAGTGCCTCTCACCACTGAAATGTAGCTTCTGCAACCAAAGAACAATGCCAAGGCATGCTGTATTGTAAAAAAGACAGAGAGAAAAGTCAAGTTATGGGAATATCCTGGAAGGGCCCCTTTTTCAGAAGGTAGATGATTGTTTCTACTACACAAACATACTTTATAGTTACCCACATCTTTCAAAGACTGTAAAGTATCTGCTATTTTATTGGCTGAAATACTGAAGCAGAGACCAGCAGCTCAAGCAGCTTATGCAGCTTGTGATGCCACACTGGGAACAGAGCTCAGCTGTTGTGGGTTTGGCCTCATACCCGCTCTTCTGCCTAAGTCCTTTATAGATGGGACATTTGCTAGTCAAGTCTAACTGCTGATTGCTCCACCCAAAATTCAAAATAAAATGATTGGCATTGAGCTTCAAGCAACAGTTTAGTTTCTGCAGTAAAAGCACTGCAGTAACAGCTAGCATTGCCAAAACAAAATGATGCTGAGGAATCTGCTTGGTATCTCTAAACTCATTTTGATGGTTGTTTTAAGCAGCAATGACCCTTCTGCAATCTGTTTGGAGAGGCCCATGTCTAGGTGTTTGCAAGTCTGTCCCACTGTGCTGGAGAATGCACAGATGTAGAGCAGGATTTAGCACAGGGGTTCAGTTCACTCCTGATAAAGCCAAAGGACAGTGTCTCCACGTGTGTACTCCTATAGCATAAGGAGCATTAGACTGGGCTGTCTGTGAGCTTGTTGAGAAGAGGTTCAGCCGGTAGCTTCTGCAGCCACTAAGGTTAATCCATTAGTGAGCTGTTTCCACTGAGAGAAAGTTGGCTGTTAAAGCCAGCCTGGCTCTGTGGTTCTCTGCTTAGCATGCCCTGTAAAGGGGGGGGGGGGGGGGGGAGATACCCTTACAACAAATGCTACACGGGGTAACAAGGAATTCAGTCTGGAAGGATTTCTGAGTCAGCAAGCCCAGCCCAGTCATCAAATAGAGAGAGTAAATAGAATCAGCTAAATGCTTCCTTTTCAAGTAGTTGCTTGTTTTGCCACACGAACGCTCTGAACAAATGTCTCTGCTGAGGCAATGGGCTTTTGCGCAGCTGCAATCCCTGTTCGCTCATATCCTTAGCAGTAAAGGATTCCTGGAGACTGTTACTATACTGAGTCACTCTTTAAACAGCCCACCAGCTTTGCACATTTCTGAGCTTGGTGGATGACTAACAGTGCCCCGGGTTCTGCCTGGCCACAGAATGGACCCTTTGCAGTTCCTGCACTCCTGGGAACAGTTGCAGTGGCTGTGGGAATTACGTGATGCGCCGAGCACAGTCCCAGTTGTCTTGCTGAAGGCTGCATGCTCTGGCATAAGCATGGCACTTACTCTTTTCCTTGATGGATAAACAGATGCCACCTTCAACATCCTGTTTGTATCCTTATCCGGGAAATTACTGGTTCATCAGGTGTCAGCCCAATTGTGGCACAATTAAGAGCCTCATGTAAATATCTGTATCTAGACATCCTGCTTCAGTAAACATCCAAGTGCCTGCAGCCAAAGCAAGGCTGTGCTTTGTGCAAAAAAGTACACCTCTTAGTTTTTGCATTTTGGCATTTGCATACTTCCCCCCCCCCCCCTTTCACCCTTCAGCAAACTGTAAGATCTAACTGTCTTTCATCAAATAGCATCTTGTCTTGCTCTATTACTGCTAAGGACTTATTTCTGCTGGAGGAAACACTCCAAAGCCTCTGCAGTGTTAAGAACTGGTACTGTAATATAGCTTAGGGACATGACTTTCCTTTTAATTACATCTTTGTATCAACTGAAGCTCCTGTGTCCATGACCTTACATCAGCAAAAAGTGCTGTTGCCAGTAAAGTTAATAGGATCTCAGATTCTAGTTCAAAGCCTCAGATTGGGCCCCACCCCTAACCCAAACACAGTTCAGCAGTGGAACTGTCTGCTATGTGATTAACAGTCAGATAAAAGGGTGATGAGAAAGCATGAGAGACTTCTAGATTAGTCAGATGTTGACTGGGAGGGTCAGAATTAAGTCACAATTTACATACACATTTTGCAATTAGTGTTGATGGGAAAGGAAGTGAAAACACAGACAGCAATTAAATGTGGTTTTGTTAGATTCTCCTATTAAATGTACCCAGATGTTGTGGGGGTTTCAGCTTTTGTGTAGCTGATGTTCAGCATTTAAACTGCAGAAAAACCAGGAAGACTGAGGTTGTGTTCTAAAATATGTCACTCTTCATCAAGTATTTAGATATAATTATCTGGAAAAGGGTCCTAATACTCAGTGACAACTGAGCTGGTTGATAAAAGAGGGGAAAACATGGCAGCAAACAATCTTAGGTCTCTCCATTTCTGCTATCTCCATGTTTCTAAGGAAAAATGAAGGGACCTACTAATTTCAGGTAACAAAATAACCCTTCCAATCTCTGGGAAAGGCTCTGGAATAATCATCAGGAAGACTGGCTGACTTCAGGGTGAGGCTTGGTAAGTAGAAAATCAAGATTATATTATATGGATAACCAGGAAGTCGCAGTCAGTCTATGCCCCATTAAAAAAAAAAAAAAAAAAAAAAAGTTTTGAGTTACTGAAAAAAAACCAAAAACCACAATGGAAGTCTGTTCTCCCACCTGCTGTTGTGGTTATGTACTGCTCTAGCAGTTGCTATCAATAGGTTTGTCATTTGGTGATGAATCAGGCCTCTGCTGAAACTTCTCTTTTGCAGTGAGTGGGTCCCTTCTTTTAGCCCAGTTGTGACAGTGAACGAGAAAAGCCCAAGATCAAGAACCTAGATGTCAGGGAAGGTGTATTATTTACTGTTTGGTTCTGCTGTTTTGCAATTAGTTTGCGTTAGAGCTGATACAAAGATCTGCTGACTACCATTAAATTTCTGCCAAGGCTTCTAATCAAAACACAGGGCAACAGATGGTATACTCAGAAGCCTACAGAATTATTGTGAAAATGAAGGGAAGAATGAAATTCCAGAGGAACTGTGTTCCTTTCTGAAAGATGCTGAGTCCTAATGTTGCAGAGCAGCATGAGGTGCTTAAGGACAACTATCCTGCAAGAAAAGTTGTCTTGTTACTAATTAGCTTTGCCTGTGTCCAATTAACTGAAAACCAGGTGAGGAGAGAGAGCCCAAGACCTGCAGTGACGAGCAACCATGTCACAGACAGTTAATCAAGAGCCACCCAGATAATCTCCACAAGCCATAGAAACAGTCCAGCACTCTGACAATCCTGGCACCATGTGTGCAAAAGACCAAATCCCACAACACTGGAATGCACTGCAGGAAAGAGCAAGCTACTTGCTTCAAACTTCTTATCTCAGCTGGTGATAGATCCAGTCTCCCTGCTTACACCCACTGGTCAAGGCTGAAATGTCTGCTGTGGAGTTAAGCACATATGCATGTGTGTATATATTGTACTTGCTTAGTTGAGTGTCTGTGGGGGAATACAAACATGGGGAGAAAATACAGGGCAGACTTTCATCCCATAAACCACAAAATGTTGCAAAGCCTCAATATTCACAGTGGGATGGGAGACAACACCTAGCAGGGGGAAGAGGGAATAACATTGGCAAGGCAGTCAAGCAACAGTGATACTTTCCCATTTTTGCACCATATGACGAGGAAGACTTAATGACATTTCTAGTAAGTCTGACCTATTAGATATCTGTGTCTAAAAAGAGTTTGTGTGAACCTCTGCAACAGAGGAACAAACATCTTAAGGGTGACACAAGATTTCATTTACATGCATAGGTACCAATTAAATGCATGTGTACTAGCAGCACCTGAAGTCGGGCTTGCATTAGAACGTGACCAACCCTTTTTCCCAAACCTGCAAATGCTTCCCCCACGTGTGGGTAAGGCTGAATACAGCTGCAGAGAGTTACACAAACGAGGAATTGCAGAACCTGGGCTGTTGATCTTCAGTGCTGAACAGATGCTCCCAAAGTCACCCTGCTTATATTGTCAGAAATAAATATAAATCCATTTCATTCACATTTACAATTCAAAACTACCTCCCCAAAAGAATGAAATTGTAGCAGCAGGTTGCAGCTTCCGCTGTCACCTGCTCTCCAACCTGGTTTTTCACACCCATACCGGCTGTCAGCACAAGTGTCATGACCTGGACTCAAAGATGTTTTTTAAACCTCTGATTGCATGGCCTAATTTCCGCCTACGGAAATGAGGCCAGGTGGATTCTATATTTAAAAGCCTGCTAAAGACCACTGCTAAAATAGCTGACAACATTACCCAAGCACTGGGGCTTAAAGGGTTTCATGGTGCCTCTGTGTCTGAGAGAAGTGCTGGTTTTATCTCTGTTTTACATTTGTCTCATTTACTAACAGGATTTTAGGCATCTCAACAGTGTTGTGTCCTTCCACCTCTCCCCTTATCATCTCAGAGGCAGTTCCTCTCACAATGTTTGTGTGTAATCTCTAACCTTTTCAACAGAAGACCAGCTTGCCACTAACACCACACCCTGGCTTTTCTGTACCACCCAACATCAAAGGAACAAGCTGCAAGCAATTTCCAAGTACCCCTAAAATCACAGCCAAACTGGGGCGAGATGCTCAAGGAGAACAAGGGCAGCGTGACTCTCATGCAACTGTCCTCTGCAGCAGCTTTATTTGAAGCATAAGGTCTCAGTTCTTCTAGTACCAGTATAGCTCCTTTCCTTTTCTGCTTTCCTGAATTGTTTCTGAACCCTGCTGCTCTCTCTTTCAGAACATACTCCTGCTTCCAAGTGCCTGCCCACACTGGAGCGATGTATTAGCTGGGTTTTACCTTCTAAATACAAGTAATGCTTCCTATTAAAGGATTTGCTGGGCTAGCCTATGAGAATGACACATAGCATTTGATTTCTTACAGAGCCACAAGTGTGCCAGCAACCTCTCTGAAAAGTTAGTGAAGGAGTAAAGGTGGTAAGTACAAGGTATCGTCCCTCTCTTTATGTATGCAGGTTTTACAAATGGATTTATCAAGCCTTGAATTAATAGAAATATTGAGGTGCTTTTTTAAAAGATTTCTGGGGTGGAAAAACCAAGTTTTCTGCTGCCCAGACTTAACAACTTAGCCCTCGCAGAATCGCACCTTTCCCTGATCCTTCAATGAACCTGGCTGATCCTGTGTTCAGCCTGGCTGAAATGCATCAAAATAAATGAGATTTAAAGATTTGTGCTTTTATGGTCTAATAGTTTTAGGGGTAGCAGCTTGCTCTGGGTATATAGCGTGGACTTTCATTCTGATGGCGCATCTTTTGGAAGTGTGGGAAAAGAACGTCCAACAAACCCAAACTCTCCTAGCTAAGTTGTGTAAGTAGCGTTCTATCCCAAGGGGAAAAAAAGGTGCACTGCAGTGGCTAACAGCAGAGAAAGAGCCATTATGGGTACAGTTGGCAGGTCACTTGGTTTACTATGAAGCGTCTTAGTAAATATGCCTGGAATCTGGTTTTCTTATACCAGCCTGGGCTGTGATACAGTGTTTGTACTGGGGCTACAAAACACTAGATTTTACAGGCTTGGCTTTGCGTGGATGGCCTGGGGAGGCTGTCCACAAAGGAGCTAAAGAAAGTAGCTTACCTCCTTGCCAGCTTGGCTGCATCTGCTGCAGCACTTCCGTTGACTAGAAGGGACACGTTAGATACCGCACCAGCCAGGAAACAGTCCACGATGCCTTGGTTTCTCCGAGGACAATAGCCAAAGTCATCTCCAGTTACTATGAGCTTCACCTGAAGCATCCTTAGAGGTCATCCCTAGCAAAAAAAGTAAAGGAGGGAAACCGGAACGTCAGCAGTCTGCAGATCACAGGCAACGAGGAAGACAGGCTCAACGGGGGCGAACCCAATCATGACTCAGCCCGACTAACTCCTCCTGCTCCACCTCAGCCTGCTGCTGTCTCACAGCTCGCACAGGAGCCGGATTTGCGTGCGGCCGCCTGGCTCGCACCATACCTGCCTGCTCCCGCAGCGAGAGCACCGGAGCCTTCCTCTCCTTGGGGGGAGCAAAGGCCGGCCTGCGCTTGGCACGGGTGCGGGGCGCACAAAAAGGTCAGGGACTTCGTGGGCCGATTCCGCCGACCGAGGGTGCGCCGGGGGTTCAAATTCCATTCCCCGCTGCGCACCCTGGCCCGCGGCGCCCGGTGAAATGCCACCGGTGCGAAGCACCGGAGCCGGCTCCGCAGCCGCGATGCCTCGCTGTCACCGATTCCCCGGCCCCTTCCAGCGCCGTGTCCGCGGCAGACCCGTGTCCCCGGGGCGAACCGGAAAGGAGCGGCCTCCCGGGGCCCTGCCCTCCCGCTGCGCCGGGGTTGGGGGCAGAGGGGACCCCCGCCGGCCCCCCGCCACCCCGGGCCGGTGCGTACCTCCGCTCCTGCCCGCTCCCGTGCCCAGGGCCCCCGCCGCCGCTCACGCAGCGCTCCCGGTCGCCGCTGCCCCGGGTGTGTGTGGCGGCGCGGGGGGGGGGGGGATGCTGGCCCCGGCTGCGGAGCTCTGCCCCCGCCGCGCATCCCCCCCCCTCCCGGCTTTCTCCCCCGGTAGGGCCGAGCAGCCCCAGCCGGGCGCTCACCCGCGGCTCTCGGCGGCCCCGCCGCAGAGCCCGGTGCCTCCGCAGCGCTGCGAGCACCGGGGCGGCCGCTCCGCCCCCCGGCGGCCGCGGCTGGCAGAGCAGAGCGGCCCGGTCTGGCCCGGCCCGGCCCGGCTGCGGCGGGGTCAGGCGCTTTGCTGTGCCGCCGGTTCTCGGGGGTCGCTGCGCTAAGCGGCGTGAGGACGGGGGGGGTCTCCTGCTCCAGACTCCCGAGGTGCGAGACCTGCGCCTGTAGCTGCCTGCGAGTGGGATAAGCGGTTCGGTTCGTGCTCTTTGGTTGCTTCAGGGCAAAATTAATCATTCCGACGATGCCGTCAATGTATAATGCCTCAATCTGTGACCCCTGTAGTAGCCACTTGCTCGTTTTTCCCCCGCCTTGGTTTGCTGGCAGTGGGAGTTTAGAGCCTCAAGTTCAGTAAACCCTGGTGAGGAATTCCTCACAGCTCTTCATGCTGGGCTGGGGAAGGGCAGGGAGAAGAGAAGAGAGCTCCAGGAAGGGCAACCTCTAACGTGCCATCGTTCAGTGCTGGATGTAAGCCAGTTCTGCACGTAAAAATCCTGTTTGTCCTGGCATTGAAATGCTCCTTTTTCTTACTGCAGAAGAGCTATTCTTGATCTACCAGAATGAAAGTGAAAGCACTGAGCGGCATAGAAACGTTGAGTGGGAGAGATGATCAGCCTGCGTTTTTCACCTGTGGAAGAAGATGAAGTTCTATCAAAGTAGAACACACTCCTCCTTGGTCTGTAATGTTATCCCAAAATATTCACCTGCTACTGCAGAAGAAACAACAAACTGATGTTTGGGGCAGGGAGAGAGTGATAGTTCAGAAAGTGCTAGGGCAACATGTCCATGGATTCAGGGTAGCTGTCTTGGTGGTTGCTGTTAACCTGTCCCAGATCACACTGGGACTGGGACCCTTGCATGGATGATGGCGATTTCCATGTCTGAACCTGTGCCAATATGTAGGTGGGAGGGCTGGGGAAGAGATGAAACAGCTGTCAGGCCAAGCACGGGCTTCTTGGAAGAGCAGCTGGGGTGGAACAGGTTGGAAAAGGCTTCAAGGGTTGTTTCTGTGGGAAGAGACTGACTGTCCTGCTGCTTAATTCATGGTTAAGGCAAACTCATTTGGGCTAACTTAGCTCTCTTTCATTGCAACCGCAACTCTGTTCTCAGTTCTGGGCTGTCTGTGCATAAAGGCCAGGTGTTCCCTCTTTCTGCAAAATTCAATTCCTGAAAGACAGCCAGCGTATCCAAGCCCCAAAGTCAAGGAGATAATACGCATGCACAACCAGACACTGGCTGTCCTTCTCAGCAAAGGAAGAACCATCAGTTTGTGGAGACAAAGAAGCGCAGTTCAGCAGAGGGAATTCCACCGCTTTCACACCCAGAGCTGAGGTATGAAACATCTGTATGTGGGGGCAAGAACACCTGTGTAGCCAGTGGTTCTCCATGTCTGTTTCCTCGTAATGAACTTTGAATCAGTGAATCGAGGTAGGTTGCAGCCCTGTTAATCTTTAGGCTCTCATCAATTGCAGTCCATGTAGCAAACTGCTACAGAACTTTGGGAGGGCCTCTGCCTCCCACCTCAGATCACTCTGCAGCAGAAAAAAAATGCTTCCATTAGCCTGAGGACACTTTGAGGGGCAGGTAAGATTTGGATGATTGTTTGTAAGAGTATTTTGATACTTTGAAGGAGGAAAATAAAAGTAGAATGGGTGGTAGCAATGTTATTCATGGAAGAATTTGGTTCCTAGGCTGTGCTGTCCCTGTAGGCCCTGAAATGGGCAGCATGGAGAATTCTGCTGGATCTAGAGCAGATGTCAGCTGTCCATCACTTTCTAGAGCCTACTCTTCCCTGATATGTAAATGAGCACTGACTACAGGAAATCATGGTGAGACCTGGAGACAGCCTTCTACCCCCTTGGTGACTCCTTTCTCATCGAAAAATGATGTGGAATGAAATTCCAAACAAATTGTGCTAAAATGCTGTACAGAACTTGCTAAATCTTCATTCTAGCAATTCCTGTGAGCATTTCCATCATTTAGTAGTTGTATGTCTCTGTTACAGAAAAGTTGTTGATGCTCTGTAAGGGTTTCCAGTGCCCTTGGCATTTCAGAGTGGATATTTGTGCAACTACTACTTTCTTCCCCTTCTGGAATATGAACCTTACAGCCTGTCCACATTCCCCCAAGGTTTCACTTACTGATCAGGGCTATTACTATAACAGATGAAGTCAGCACAACTCTGAAGTAACGTAATGAATGAAAAACAAGTACCTCCTGCCTTTGCCAATGCAAACTCTGGGGTTTTCTGCCTCTTTCTAGTACTGTCAATGCTTCTTGCTGCTGCACAGGTGAGAGGCACTGCATAAGAATCTTAGACAAAGCTTGGCTTCTCAGCCTTCTTAACCTTAGTATGTGTTTAATGCTATTAACAGTAACATCCTTCTTAAATATTGAATGCAGTTCCTGGAGGCTTGCTTTTCTGATTTCATTCCTCTTTATCCAGCTCTCCTTCCCCTGACTGGAAGCAAAAAATCCCCAGCAAGCAAATCTTGCCACTGTGCCACATCCCCCTCAGATCCCAACACAATGTTTCCTCTGCAGCCTGCGTACCCCAGCTGGCTGCCAAAATAGCCCTTGCAGCCAACCCCCATGTAGTCCGGAGGAAAGTCTCTCACAAATTCAACCTGGAGCTGAAAGGCAAGGCAGGCTTCCTCTGGCTAGTCTCTCCTCTTCAATGAAGACATGAATGAGAATATTGGCCAGCATTTCTGGTGGAGCTGCATAAGCCAGGACATTTACTAAGCACAAACTGCATCTTCCAGCTCAACTGAAACAAAACACAGCCTTACCTTATCTTAGCCACAGAAGCCAGCAGGAGCTCTCTCCATCCTCAAGTGCTTCACTGGTTTTGAGCTTGAATTTCTTTCCCTGAACTTTGAGTTATTCAGTAGCGGATTTAGAGGTTTCCTGTATTTCACAAAAGCATTTCCTAACAATTAATGGTTCCAACAAGCCGTCTGTTGACACGTTGACATAAAAAATGTATTTTCTTTTTCTTGTTCCCTTGGCTGCAGTGAGTTAGTTCATTTGGGATTACAATGGTAGCACAGTAGGACTTGGTTTGTCTTTTCCTTGCATGAAATTTTGTTGAAAGTGTGAATTGTAAAAGGCGTTTGAATGAGGCAAAGTAAAAACCGTTTTTTAAATGAAAGGCTGTTAACATTTTCTTCTCTTTCCCAGCCTCAAAGCTTTGCAAAATCTTGGAAGTTCAGCGGCTTCTGCAGAAATGCTTAAATTAAAGCCTTTTCTCCCCTCTACTGAGGTCGGTTTTCAGAGGAAACAAGACATTCGTGTTCACGCTGTTGGTGCCTGTCTCGGTCTCCTCTTAGTAGGAGTGGGATGCCTTGGCCAATTCTAACCTCCTTTGCAGCAGAGGTGGAGGTCCTGCAACAAGCCAATGCAGCATGTGGCTCCGAGGCTGCAGTCCCCAAAATGATCTGTAGCCCAGGTACAAAACTGGCTGGTCAGTCGGCCAGGGCAGGACATGAAGGAGGGCAGTGCGATGAGGCATAGCGCAGAAAGCAAAAGAAAATGAGTGGGCTTTTGCAGAGGTTGAGGTAGGTGACATGCAAGAGTGCTGTAGGAGCACGTGTTCATCAGCTGTCATTTTCAGCATCTGAGCTGAGCGAACCTGAATAGAAGTGAAGAAATGTAACTATGAGGAGAGCTGGTCCGCAAGTGCCCAGATTTCCTAAAATTCACGGACAAGGCCTTGGGTGAGACAGAAAAGCGGGTTTCCTCCGTCTTTCAGGAAACCTCCGTGCTCTGCGGGGCCGGGGCAGGGATGAGGGTGTGGGCCAGTGCTCTGAGGGCACCGGACCGAGGGTGAGGGTGCAGACCCAGGCCCGTGAGGGTACCGGACCCGCTGCGGGGCGCGGCTCGCCGGCCGCTGACCCTGCTCCCTCGGCGGGTGCCCGCCCGCACTACAACTCCCGGCGTGCCGCGCGGCGGAGGCGGCCGGTGCGCTTGCGCAGCGCCTGCCCCGCCCCCTCCCCTCCCCGCCGGCATTTGGCGCGGTGCTGCCTGGGTAGGAGGCAGCCAGGCACGTGGGCGCCATTTTGTGGCGAGGTCGAGGTTTTCTCTTCCAGTATAGCTGGCGGTAACGGTAAAGAGAAGCCCGAAGAAGAGCAGCATGTTGCCTTTCCCCTCCCCACCCAGCTGCTGAGCAGGCCTTAGCTGTGCGGGCTCCCCTGCCAGCTCGGGTGCGCTTGACAGCCACTGAGAGGGTCTCCCCCGGAGGGCTGGGGCTGAGCTCAGAGTAGGATGCGCGGCTGTCGGAGAAGGCAGGGAAGCTTCTGGTCCCGTCCTTCCCTGCGACACCCAGCTTAGAAGGCGGCTGGAAAGAGCAGCTGATGGGCAAATTTGGGTGTGCACAATGGCGGGGCATGCCTGATGGCCTGCTTGCCCAAATCCCCAGCAGGGAGCGGATATTGTAGTGGGTGGGTTCTGCGCAGAGGTGGCTTTTCTGAACCCTGGGGGGCACGGGCGCTGCTGCCTGAGATGAAAGCAGCAAAGAGCATTGTTCCAAACTGATGCAAAACTAATTGTATAACACAGGATAAACACACTAAAACCCTGTGGTTAGTCCCCTTACTTGTGACTTGCAATCTACTGCATGTAATGGCTTCTTCCATCTTGTGCTGAAAAGGGTTGAAATCCCCAAATTCTAGGGTACATCTGCTAAGAGTCAAAAGGCTTCCCTGCACAGTGCATAAGATGAGCTAGGTGGTATACCCATCACCTTCCCTCTCCCTTTTTCTGAAATCATCTGAATTTACACCAGCACAAAATAATGTCAATACCTGACCAGGTGCATGGTGCTAGTGAAAGGCAAAATTTGCCATCATGACCTTATTATTAACTTGACGCGTGCATTAAATTATGGCATACTGTTAAGTACCAAACTCAAATCCTCCCTGATATAGATAGCACGCCTCTGGTCTTCAGTGAGACTAGGTATTGTTCATTGATAGTGAATTTTAATCACCTTCCTGTTTTTCAGAGGGTTATTTTCTCTTTGCTGCATTTCCTTCAGAGTGTCTAATGCAAAATAAATATATAAAGATGCCTGGTCAAAAAAGAGTGGGGACAGGGAATCCTTCTACTAGACAATTAAATGATGGGTCCAAAATAGGTACTGTTTAACTGTGGGCATTAATAGCTTAACCTAGACTATCTGATTCCATTAACTGTTTGATTGCATCAAAACTCAGGACTTCAGTTTGCCCTCTCTGGAAGTTATTATACTATCTGGAGCTCATTTCTTGGTTTTTGTGATAAAGGTACCTAGAGGAAATTATGTCTTTATTTATTGAGGTCAGAGAGGGGCAGATTTTATAAAAGATGCATAGATGTTCAGTGGAATTTTCAGAATTACATGAATATTTACCTAGCATTGAAACAGATGTCTAGAAGTTTTTCAAATCCCATTAAGCACAAAATTATTTCAAAAGCTGCCTGAAATAACATACATTGCATTTTTACATTCTTACACTGAAATAGAAAGTTAGTCATCAAAACTACAATTCCGATTCATGTCTACAAATTCAAAATAACTTCCTCAGTTTCAGTTTACATGGTGTAAGCAAGAGCAGAGTTAAGCCTGAATCTCATTTTGACAAATGTTGATCAGGAGCTATTAAAATGAATTAAAAATACCAAGGGCAGGTCATCATGTTAAGAAAAAAAAAAGAAAAAGGTATATTTTACATATAAAGTATTAATGCATAAAATTTTAATCATTGTCTTTGATTATTTTTTTTTGACAGCTGGAAATAGTTTGCACTTCTTCTACTTCTAAGCACTCTGCTTCCTAAAGGGGTAGAGTGGGGAAGCAAAAAAAGTAAAGTTGGGAGGATACAGCTTTTCAGAAGTCGCCAGGAGATTGTTGACTCTCCTGTTGAAAATTCAGTCAGACACATTTTTATCTAACTGTGAAAAAATACTTTCAGATTAGCTTGGATTTATGTTTGTTCCTGTTACAAAGGTACACCTGGAGATGATGTTTGGCTTCAAAAAACTGAAGGGCAATGGCATAAGGCTATCAGCACAAATTAACAGGGCTGAAGCAAGGAAATCTGAAGAGTTCTTGTAAATCTCAAAAGCTTACATCAGAAGTGGGGGACAAAAAGATTTTGCCTAAACAAAAAATGAGTATCAGCAAAGTAGAATTAACCAAGAAATCCATTAACCAAACTATCACTCCTCTACCAGAGATGACAGAACCACTGCCTCCAAACTTCCTTGAAAGTCTACTATGAGAGACAGAAGACTCACTGAAGCAGGCTACTGCTGAAATATAAGAGAAAAAAATCTAATAGTACAAATGAAGAAGAGAAGGCTGTAGAACCATGAGTATTCCTTGTCATCTGAAAACAATTCTTTCTACAAAAGAGCAAGTGTTACCAATGAGAACATCGGAAACTCCTCAGCAATGTTACTGCACATGTAAATTAAGCTGGCAGATCACTTACAGCAATTGTTGTCATCTCTCAGCATCACTGACAGCACCTGGAAAATCTCAGCTGATTGAATGGAAATGCACAATAATTCTTTTGGAGTCCTGAGGGGAGATCCCATCTTCTTGAAGGACTAGCATCAGTCAGGAGATTAGTTGAGAGATGCTGACAATGTTACTGGACACAGATTGCCAGAACTCTGCAGAATTTTCAAGGAAGTCCTCTCTTGCTCAAAGACTAGAAACAGAAGACAGCAATAAAAAAAATCATCAACTCTTCTTCCCCAGATGAAGAATTCTTCAGTTTAAATTTGTATATGTTCATACTTTTTTTGTCAACTCTCTTCTGCTTATTTACTTACTCTGCTTATTCTTACATTATATCTACTGAATGCAAAAACCTGACTAGCTGATTTTGGGTCTCTAGTCCTTAAACAACTTGGGCTGAGTGATAAGAAACTGTGTAATTCTATAAATTTTTGGCAAGCTATCTTTTTTGTCATTTCGATTTCTCCCCGGGTGACAGCATTTTATTGTTATTACTACTGTTTACTATTTGTATTATACTTAGGGGTCACAGTTAGAAGAGCTCTGTTGTAAGGCATGCCAATGGATACAAATGTTTGATCTGAAGTGAGGTTTATAACCATCAGTTCATCAGTGTGGGGTGAAAGAAGGAGACAGAAAAAAACACAGAATGTTTACAGGCCTGATTCTCTACTGTTACTCCCTTGATTTCAGTACAGTTAATCTTTACTGATATCAGAGAAAGGACCAGATGCAGAGAAAAGTCAGTGGAAGAGCTCATGTGGAGTTTTTTTGTATCGGATACTAATATCTTCAGAACTGTGCCCTATCTGTTTTGCCTAAGGTTATTGACAGTCTGAGAAAGACTCCAGGTGATGTTACTGCAGTATTCTGCATGAATCAAGGGGTGTCTATACCCAAAGATGCACCAGTGCTTTTTGGGGTGTAGACCAAGCCCAGGAGTTGCCCGCTATGCTACCTTAGTTGTCAGTCACTGCTTCTGTCATGCAAAGCAAACAGAAAGCTTAAAGCATGTTTAACAAAGGCTAATATGAAAAGAAGGAAAATCCTTTTCTATAATATGTTGCTCTGGGCCAGCATACGCCCTCTGAAATTTTCTTATGCCACAGATTTCTCATTCCTGTGTGCTAAAAGCATTTGGCACTGCCAAATCCACTAAAACCTGTTTTTCAGGGAGGGCTAGGTTATACCTACAGGTGCACCTGAGTGGAAATGGTAGGCATTTTCAAAATCCTTGAAAATCAAGTTTGCACAAGGACTGCAGGGTTAAGTGATTGAAGGTAGAAGGCATTCTAGTTACATTTTGCATTCCCCCTTTTACAGCACTTATTTTGTTCATGTGCGTAAACAAGAATCATAATGAGATACCTTTCAAAAAAGCTGATGTTTCCATTACCAATGTGCACTGTCACATAATTTCTGAGGCAATTTCACCTGTAGCTTACAGCAGTCTACTAGAAACAATAGCGGGCCCTGTAGCAATGAGGTGGCTGTTAATTGCCACGGGTGTTTGGCATTGATGGGGTTCTTTGTTGGCAACCGTTCTAACCCAATTATGTTTCTAAAGTAGAACTGAAAAGCATTGTAGGGAGCACCATGTAAATGGCACTAAATGCACTGAGACTGAGCGACCTCCCAGAAAGATAGACAGGTGCCAGCTAAAGCCCCATATGATTGATTTTCCACGGCTAAAATGGCAACCACAGACATCTGGTTTTGCCCCATTTATAACAACAGCAGCAAATGCGAGCTGTTGTCTTAGTTAGAACAGCAAGGCTTCTTAGAATGACATAGAAATATGGCATTTGACTATCAATGGGTGATCTTTTGCTTTTCTGTGCAAACTTTTCTACTTCCGGCAGTAGGAAGTGAGTTTTTAGTCCTCAGAAAAACACACCGAGTCTGTGTGTGTATGTACATGTGCACGTATGTGACTGAGTTTAGTACTCGGGCTTGTTTTAATGCAGGCCTGACGTTTTAAAAGTTGGAGGTTTTTCTTAGATGTAGGTATAGCTATACAAAATGGGCCAAAGCCAGCATAAAGAAAACTAACCATTCAGTTGAGCAGTATCACGTGGGTAGCAAAAAGCCTTGCAGATCCAGGACTGGTGGAAGAGATAGTCAGCTGAGCATCTTACGATGTTTCCGCTAGCCAGCAACACTAATGTGCTTTCTAAATGATCCTGTAATAGAAAGTGCAGTGTTGCTGTTCTTTGCTGTTGCACGTGCAGAATACCAAGTGCCCTTCTACCTGTTTACTTGCTGCTAGGAAGGTCAAAAGCTTTTGCTCTGTTAAATTACTTTGTATTCCTGGGAGTGTTACATGAGACTCACACCAGACTGTCTGATGTGATACATAGGTCAATCTAATAAGCAGTTTAAGAGGCGAAAGGTAATGGGCTATGGAGGAGTTCCTGTGTCCTTTGTCCATGGCTGCTTCCTATTGATAAGCATTTTTGGGGGGGGGGGGGGGGGGGGGAATGGGGAATTCTTCAGTCTGCAAAACTATGCAATGAAGGACAGTAGGTATGTTAATTTATGCAGTTGTCTATACAGAAGAGTTTAATAATCTCTCTTTGTTAGAACTTCACAAAAGAGACTGAATCACAGAAGGTGAACTTCCAAATCCAAAAGCAAAGATGATACAGCTTAATGATACAGCAACCATTGTTAGTTCTTCTTTGTATAGTATTTATGCCCTATCATCAGAAGCTCTAATATAATCCAGAAATGACTGTACCAGTGGTGTATATTATGCAAGACAGTTCACTACCATGAATTTCCTTTGTTTTTCAACATTCTCGTATTTGTCTGTAAATCCAAAAAAAATGGGTGCATATTTACACAACTTAAGAGCCAGAACTGCAGGGAGGAGCAGACCTCAACGTGCCACCCGCCAACTCTAAGAATGCAACAGCATGGGCCAATTGACCTATTTGTGCCAATTCTGGCTCTCTGAGGCTGTATCTGTACCATTACCCCTACCTGGCTAGTAACCTTAGAGCTGGTTAATGTCTGACAGTGCTCTCACTGTTAAGACATTTGTTCTTCCCTGCCTCTGATGATAACTGATTGACCAGTCCTTGCAGCATGTTTTCTCCCAAGGCCCTTAACAATCAGAGTGACCCAGGTACTCTTTTTTCTTACAGCCCAGACTACATGTTAGATGAGAGGGCTGCTGTAACAAACCTGGCCTGCTCTCCTCCGACATAAACCAAACTCCCAGTGAGGGAAGCACTAGGAATCCTGTCAGCGCTGGCCCGGGGGGGGGCGGGGCGCTCAGGGCTATCGCCCGCTGGAGTGCCCGGCAGCCGGGGGTGACAATGCTCCGGGCTCGGGTGCAAAGGCACCCGGGGATGGAAGCACTGCGGGCCCCGATGGGCGCCGGCCCGGCCGACGGGGCCCGTCCCGGGGGCCGCGGGCCCGACCCACACCGCGGACCCGCCTGAGGCGTCGCTGAGGTAAAAGCGCCGCGGTCCTCCTTCGCGTCCTTCCCTGGGAGGTGCCACGCCGCTTGCTCTGATTGGTCACCTTTTTCCCTTTGGCCCAATGAGCTCCTCCCGCTGTAGGGTTCCCGGCGGTGAGGTCACTAAGCCGTGGCCCAATGCGGGAGCGAGGCCGAGCGGAGGGCGGGCGGGGATTGGCCGTCCGCGGTGCTGGCGCGGGTCGATTGGCCGGGCCGGCGGAGGCGGTGCGGAAGCGCGCTCCGCTGAGGGCGGCGGGGTGGCGGCGGTGCCGGCCGGGCTGCGGCGCGATGAGGGGCGGCTGCCGCCTCTTCCCGCTCCTGCTCCTGGCGCTGCTGCGCGGGCTGTGTCACGGCAGGGAGCCGGCGCCGGGCGCTGTTACCTGCGGATCGGTGCTGAAGCTGCTCAACACCCGCCACAGCGTGCGGCTCCACTCGCACGAGGTCAAGTACGGCTCCGGTGAGCAGGGCCGGGCCGGGTTGGGGTGGGAGCGGTGCTGAGGGGCTGAGAAATGGCGGGCGGGGAGCCGTGAGGGGGGCTGGAAAATGGCGGGAGCTGGGAAGCGTTGGGGGGACAGGTGGTGAGAGGGGCAGGAAAATGGCGGGGGGACTGGCAGCGAGGGGTGGCGGGGAAGGAGGAAGAGGAAGGTTAGAGGTTGCTGAGGTTCTTGTCCCTGGTGCAGCGGGAGCAGCGGGCGAGGGATGGGGTTGTGGGGTGCACCGGAGACCTGGCAGCCTGACAGGGAGAGGACGGTGCTGAGGCCTGGGGTACAGAAAGATGTTGTGGCTGGGCTCTGCAGGTCCCGGAGTGGGGATGTGACAGGGATGCATTGCCCGCATCCCTGAGATGAGCCTTGTTCTGTGTCCGGGGCCTCAGCAGTACCTTCCCAGCGTCTGTTCTGGCAGCGAGGGTGCTGGTTTGTTTGGGGACACAAAAAACTTGGTAGTATTTTTGAGTGAGTAGTATTTTGGTGTGAGTAGTATCCATCATGGGTCAGATTTTCTTCTCGTGTGTTCACCATGAACTTTGACAGTTTGCAGCTACTAACACATGCTATGTTTAACTTCTTCAATCTGAAAGATTATTTGGTACCTCCATTCCCACTGCAGTCAGTAAGCAGACTGTGGGAATTAAGCATCTCTTAAACATGAAGGCATGAGAACGTTAAAGCAGATTTCTTTAGTTCTTTCAGGACTTTTTGAGCTGGAGAAGTGGGTTAAGTTTCCTGCCATTTAATTCTATTCAAACAGGAAGTGGGCAACAGTCAGTGACAGGAGTTGAAGCTTCAGATGATGCCAACAGTTACTGGCGGATTCGTGGGAAGAGCGATGGCAGCTGCCAACGCGGAACACCAGTGAAATGTGGGCAAGCTATACGACTTACCCATGTTAACACAGGAAAAAATTTACACACTCATCACTTCCCATCACCGCTCTCCAATAACCAAGTGAGTTGTTTTAAATCTTAAGCTTTTGTATAAATAGTGCATGCTACTGACAGTACTTCTCTCCAGTTTTTCATGTTTTTGAAGAATCAGGCTTGCATACAAGCTGCCAGAAACAGTATGTCTATGCATATCCAGAGTTCAAGTATATTCTTTTCTGCATCTTTGAATAATGTATTTATCTTCTCGACAGTGCTAAAAGTTAATATGCACCAGTACTGGTATTTCATAGTAGTTTTAAAAAATCTGCATTTTTTTTTTTTAATCTGCACCATTGCTACTGGGAAGACTGTTCTGAAATGTTTAGCACTTTCAAGGCATTGGTGCCTCCCTCAACATTGTGAAGATTGCTCTAGAGCAAGGCAACTAATCATGTCTTATAACACTAGGCATTCCTGTATCCAAGTTCCTTGGCGATCCAATCTATTGGTCTCAGTCATCTTCTCGCTATCCCTATTTTAATTCACTATTCCTATTTATCTGTCCTCCTTCCACAGGAAAAATTAATCTGCTCTCACAATAGTATTTATTTATTGTATTGTACATATCTAGAAGAGTGTGATTTCTAACTGTAATTAGGTCCCAGTCTTGTCCTTGGACAAACGCTTCTCAAGATTGAAAATCTCACTTAAAATAAATACTGCAAACTTGTTGGAAGTTTGTCCTTAGTAGTCCTTTTAGTCTTCCTTCAGGCTATGTAGACAGGTCATTAAAAAATTGGAAAACCTGACTCTTTGTGAAAAAAGTTTGTCTTTTACAGTGAGTAAAGTGGCTGAAGCAATAAGGTCCAATTTTGTGTAGGGTATCTAGGTGATCTGGTTATTAAAACAAAAGAAGTGATGGAAAATAGCATTTTAGAAAAATGATTTAAAGAACAGATTGACTCTAAAACCTTCCCCCAGCTTTCATTTATCGGTTTAGACAATTTGTATAACATTGTCATTAATGTAAAAATCTTCAGCAACTGTCATTGTGTTTCTTTGGTTTTGCTATGAGTTTGCACAGTATCTAAGCGAAAGGAAAGTTTGCATGACTTCGCAGAGATTGATAGGACTGTAACTTATGACACTATTGAAATATGATGTAGTTATGAACACAAACTTTTATTTCATATTCTTAACAGAAGTTGGATTTTCAACTAGTATGTTGTCTTTTACACTTTTTGGACTACGTAAATGTGAATTAACATGACCCTAAAATTTTAGGTTGCTAGATACAAACTATTGCAGTTCTATTTTCAAGTTGTTCATCGCTTCTAGTTACAAGATTTTTAAGAATTAAAGGTTATCTGGAGTCCTAAACAGTTGGAGCTTAGCCTATCTGGTTTCTAGAAATGCTTGGAATTTTTTTTGGTGCATAATGAAATCTAATCTCTGACTTTTTTGTTTTAGCAGGAATTCATTTGCTTTAATGGTTGTCTTTATTTTTTTTTAAAGAGCTATTCAGCTGTCTATCTGAAGAAAGAGTGTAAACCAGAATAGTTTTTGACCCAATTGTAAGCCTGGTATAATTAAGTAAAAAAGGAATATGATTACTTAATAAGATAAATTGTTGGGACGTTGTGATGAAAACACATGCTGAAAAAAACTGTTGCAATGGTAACTATGAAGATGGTCATACTACAAAACTAAATGTCTACAGTTAGGAACTCTTTTGAGTGGGGAAAATTTGCATCAGCCTTAGTGTCATTTCTTTTGAATTTTTTCTCAGAAGGATTGTTCTGATGTCTGTGCTGAAGTCCTCTTTCATTTCATTTGTAATGTATGTTGGGGTTTGTTGGCACTTTTTGCTCAGATTACATGTTGGAGTTTGTTGGCACTTTTTGTTCAGATTGTGGTGGTAGAAAGTTACTGCTTCTGGATTTGATAACTATTGGCAAAGCAATGCAACAACAGTTTTTCTTTCCTCTCCATCCTTGCCTTTCAACTCTGCTGACTTTGTGGTTGATATTTTTGTGTCTGTATTGGTGGTGTTTGCTTACATTTTCACTTCAGGAAGTTTGTGTCTCTAACAGGAAGTAAGTGCCTTTGGTGATGATGGCGAAGGAGATGACCTCGATATATGGATTGTGCAATGCAGTGGGACTTACTGGGAGCGGGAGGATGCAGTGCGCTTCAAGCACGTAGGAACTGAGGTGTTCCTTTCAATAACAGGGGAACAGTATGGCCATCCCATTAGAGGCCAACGGGAAGTTCATGGCATGCCTACTGCTAATCATCACAACTATTGGAAAGCAATGGAGGGAGTCTTCATCAAACCCAGTACGGACCCTGCAAAACATGATGAGCTCTGAATTGACAGAGGATCCAAAATGTTTCAGCTTACTCCAATGTTCGGAGATGCTAATCCTTGGTCTCTTATAAGTCCCGCCTTGCCTAAGTGACTGACTTTCTGTATTACTGAAGGGCATTAGTTCATTCTAGGAATGCAGCACTTCTGTGGGGAATGGCATCTGCCAGGTTCAGCCATTGAAATTTATTTGGCAAAATCCTTTCTGAATTTCAAGCTTAATTGGTGAAACTAGTTTGTACATCTGTTAGTTTTTGTCGTCATTTGTTTTGCTTCTTCCTTTGTCTCTAATTTGAAGGAAATGGAAAATCTGAAGTAATACATTTCTGTAGTCCCAAGTACAATAAAACTTTGTATTTTGTAAGCTTTTTCCAATTATAATTAAATATTTGGAAACTGATTTCTACTTCTTAGTGAGAGGATGTTATTAATGAGGAGATGGAGTAAGTCTAGAAAGGGAAAAATAGTTCTCAAATATGGTGTCTTTTGAATGGCTTGAAGTCAGCTATTTGGCCTTCCAGGAAAAAAATGTGGTCCATTTGAAAATTGCTTCCAATGTCTTCCATGAGTTTCACTGTGTACTGTATGTTGGAGTAAGAAGACAAAGTTTTAATTTATTCTCTTTCTCCAATAAGTTCGTATTTCTGGTAGTGGCAATACTGCTAATTGTCAAATGGTAAGACTGCTCTGCTCTATGAACTGGTGCAGAAAGCTACTGTTTGTTTAGTTAATATTAGAATTTTATAAAATGTGATGCGAAGGAACAGTTGAATTTGACTTATGTTGTACTTGCACGTCGTTCTGCAAGATCAGTATGAGAATCCAGATGAATAAATAGTAGGGCATATAGCCATGTGGGGTTGTTTTGTGTGAATCCAGAAGAAGAGAAAAAAGAATCTTAGACAATGGTTTGGTCCTGGATTTTTGACAGAATGGTATGCTCTGGAGTACTAGCAAGGAGCCTTCGTCGAACAAGTTATGAATTTCTGTGTTCCTCTCCCTCTGTGAAAACAGAAAAAAACTAATGCTTGAATGTTTGTTACTGGAAATACTGATTAAAATTCAAAGTACCGTACATTTTCTATTTACTTTAAACAGAAAAGCTCACAAAATCAGTGTGAAAAGTCAAAATTCAGATGTTCTTATCTCCATGTGTAAATAGTTTACCAATTATGGTCTTAATTAGTCAATCAGTTAAAGAAGCAGGAAACTGATTTACTGCTTTTACAGCTCCAGTCACATGCTGCGGTGTTGGAGTGTTTGTTAAGAAGGTGCAACAGGCAATTGCAGTTAAGCTTTATAAACATACCTACTGATACGTGCTTCATGCTCTGTGATGCCTCATGCAGTTGTGCTGTACAGAATAACTTCAGGTTTTATTTAGGGGTTTACTACTAGTGAAGATCCTCATAGCGTATGAAACAAGGAACCTCTGTAACAGTTCTTTTGTGTACCTGATTATTTTTCTTCGAAGAAAAAGGTAAGACTGTTTTTCTATGAGTCTTAATTGCATGTGGGTATTAAGGATTACGGGTATTTTGGAGAGGAAGTAGCTGGCTTTTGCTGGTTTGTATTACAAGTAAACTTCTTTGTGATTAATGTTTCAGGTTCACTGATATTCCTAATTGGTATTGAAGTTGTAGCTATAAAGGATAACTATTTAAAAGCAAACCAAACCTGCATAAACAAGCTGACTTTGGTTTTCCTTTATTAAAAAGGAGGGCTTTTCTATTGAAGTTGGTATATGAGTAAAAACAAAAAGAGTGGTAGCGTTTGGCAGGAGGAAGAAACAAATTTGGCAATGGCTCGTCTGTCACTAAGAGCTAAATGCTTTATGCCTAAACCGTGTGGGCTTAGTGTATGTGCACCTGTGGAATACTGAGTTTGCTGAGAAGGGCTAGAGCTGTGTGGCTCATCTCTGTGTGCCAGGTAGTATCCCCACCCAATGTTTATCTCCGCCTGGATGTTTCTGTCCCTAGCAAAGGTATTTATCAGTTGTCCTCACTATGCTTGAGTGGGATCTCACTGGACCTTCCTCTTTCTGTTCTGGATTTGAGCCAAATTGGTTTGGTGAGGCTGAGAAAGAACTGACCAGTTCTTGCTGCTTACTTTCTACTATGATCTCACTTTTGGAAACTTCTTTGTTTTCAAATAAGATTGTTTCAAAATTTGTACCTTCTGTTCCTAAAGAATCAAGCTTCCCCATACACATGTATCTATGAATGGCTTATTTAAAGATATATTCAACAATATTCCTGTGAACTGAGTTGCCTTTGCTTTTGATTCTGACCAAAGTATAAAAGTCACTTGGCCTTAATATTGCACTTGCATTATTGTGCATGTGTCACAATTGATTTTTTTCTCTTTTTTCTAATTCTTATCACTATAAAAGTTGTGCTGAAAGACTCTTCAATAAGGCCAGCTGAAGTACACCTTACTTTGGAAAAGTCTAATTTAGTACTAAAATAACTATTGATACTCACAGCATGCTAAATGCAGACTACAAAAGTCTTAAGTTCATGTAGGAAGTGCAAAAGCTTATAGCTGTGAAAAGTGATGGCTTGTGCTAATGTGCTTTCCTTTCTGTATAACTTCTAGATTCACAAGACTTGCATTAGTATCTGTTTAATGTCATACCTTATGCTTTAAACGGAAGTACTGAGATTTCAGAACCTGATTCAGGTGTTTTTATTTACTTTGGCTGCTTACAATTCAGCTTTTCAGTCCTTCCCCCACAGCTGAGGACTAGAGACTTGGGGAACCCCAGTTTTTATATTGTTGATTTTGTTGTTGTTTGTTTTCCATGTGAAACTTATCTGCCTAAAGATATTGGGACTCTTGGGTAAAACATGAAATACTGAGAAATGTAGATATGGAAGTTGGGAACACTGTTTTGCATCTTTCCCTTTATTTTAAGGCGATAAACTAGATTTTATAATACCTCTTGTCAAAATTCTCTATACACTTCAAGGTTAAGTGAAAACTATTTTGGTTTCTGATGCTAGCAGAAAATAATTCTTTCAAATAACTGACAGGTGCTTTCCAATTTCCTGCTCACTGCTACTACAAGAACTCTTTGAAAAGGTGTGCCGGTGTTGTTACTCTTCCTTTTAATAAACTAGAAAAGCTTTGGGGAAAAGAATTAGGGGGATCCTTATGTATAGTTGTTCTTCATGGGAATAACTGCTAAAGACAATCTACCTACTTTAAACTGTACTTAGAAAAAAAAAATCTGTCAAATACTGCATTTTACACATATGCATATATCTAGTTCAATGTAAAATGACAAAGAGTTCCTTAGACATGTTAATTTTGGAGGCAAGTGTGTGTGTCTACAAACATGTTCACTTATTTCCTAAAGCTTTTTAAAGCTCTGTGTAACTGTTCAACATATGAACACTTGCCACACATTTTGACTTTTCAGTCAGTATGAATGAGAACTGGTTTTAGTTCTTTGAAAGTGCTAGAAGAGATGTACTGCTCATTGATTCTTCATTCTGAATGTCAAGGCTAAAGATAAACCGATGTTTTCATTTAATTTATTATGTTTGGGAATACTAATTGGGTATATCTGTTCTTATTAAGTTAAATTAGCAGATATTTTTAGAAATCAAAACAAAAAAAAGAAAAAAATTACAATCAAAACAACCCTGTAACAGTGATGCTTACTTGGCAGTATTCTGAAGCCTGTTAGTTTTGCTGAACATTCTTTTTCTCCTGCCTCTCTTCTCCAGCACTGAAGCACTAGCTGTCACTGTGGACGTACCATGTTTCACACCTGTACTAGACAGAGGCTGAACCTTAGAAATATCTCCTTCCAACAGCAGCATCTTGCTAGGTGCCTGACTGCCTGGTTGGCATGCTTGCTGGCTTTTTGGTTAGCTTCCCTGCTGGCAGTTGGGGAATTGGCTAAGAGCCTGTGAGAGATTTATGGACACAGGGTGCCATGATGCTGCCTGCTCCTCTTTCCTAGTTTTGAGTTCTTATCTGTGCCCTTTTGATTCTGCAGTTTTCTCTTCAAACTCATCTTCCTGGAATCCAGCTCTGGGCCACCACGCAAATATCTTTGATAATTAATTGCTTCATAATGTGGCTGTTTCATCAACTGTCTTTCAGGAACCCATGTGTTTGGGCTTACAAGACAGCACCCATGGTTGTGTCATTAAGCTTTTTAAGGAAACAGTTTAAAAAAAAGTTACCCTTAAATGGGAGTACTTGGAGCTAAGGAAGTGCTTTCTTCCCATGGTCTCCTTGATTCTATTCTGTGGTGTAGGAAGCACAGGGGATGTCTTGCTTCCTCAAGAAGGAATAAAAAGTTCAACCTTACCTACTTGGAGTTGTGTTGGAAACAAGGCAATTCAAACTTACCTTAGGGTATGTACTGTTTATTATGTATGCAAGTCACAAACAGTAATGAACGTTAGGATCCTAAGGTTATTTTAAATACTTAGAGGAATAAATATTATACTTTCTCCCCTCTTCCCACTGACATTCTTAGCATCTCAGTATTCCCGTGTTTATAAATACTTTAGCAGGACCTTGAGTATTTATACCTAATAACTTATTTTTACTCTACACAAAAGATGGAACACCAGGGTTAGGCTCCTTCTAATCTGTTTCTTTAATCAAACTTGCAATAATTTCAGCAATGTGTGGGAATAGATTGAGAGATGGTCAACCAATTCCTCTGAGGACAGTACTGAATTACCTTGGGTGTGTATGAGACAAGGAGGGACTATAGTGAGCGATGTGAAAGTAGACTTTAGCAGTTGCATGGTTCAACGCTTCTCTTTAAATTGCAGCAAATTGAACTGATTATAAAAACTTTTTAGTATATTTGGTATTGTAGTAATGCTAAATTGGCATGAAGTTCATAGTGGAATCCTCTTATGACAGCTCTGATATTGATTCAAGCTGCGGTTTGAGGGATTCAGCTGCCTTCAATCCTTTGGGAAAATGGTGTCCTGCTTCATTAGGGTTAGAAGTGTTAGCTGTATGACATCTCAAGGGTACCAAACCCTCAGGAAACACATTACAAATTAATCAGAATGTGTGCAAGCTATAAAGCTGCCTAATTAGTTCCTTTTTTTAACTATAAAAATAACGTGCAGGTGCTGACTTTGCATGTCTGGAGGATTTTTGAGCTTGGACTTGGACCTAAGGCTCTTTGCTTGATCTTTGTGATGGTCATGTATTTATTTACCTAAGTGTCATTTTCTGAGAGTACTGAGTAGTAGTAGAGGTGTGTGCTGTACTGAAAATTGAAGTACCTGGGGTGAATCTAGTGTGACTCAAACCACAGCTAAACGTGAAACGCAATAGGTACCTGATGTTGTTATTTTTCTGCTGCTGCTGCCTTCTCCACCCCATCTCTACCTGCCTGGCCCCTGCATGCTGGAAGGTCGGGCTGACTGCAGACGCCTTCCCACTGCTCCTTGGGCTTGCAGGTGCCCCGCAGAGAGCCCTTACCACTAAGTTTGCCTTCTACTCACTTAAATCCAGATGACTACTCTGTCCTCTCTAGGAAACAGCCCTTTAGATGACCTGTATAAAAACTTGGGTGGCGTAGATGCGAGCAGGGCCGTTCTGAGGAAAAAGGGACAGGTGCCTCTTTCTCCTTACCTCCGTCTTGGAGCCCGAAGCCTTGCCGGAGCCGGAGGGAGCGGGCCGGGAGCGGCGGCACGGCCGCTAGTCAGCGCTGCTCCTCCGCCTGCCGCGCCCGCTGCCCGAGCGGAGCCGGCTCGCCGCTGCCGGGGAATCGGGAGCCTTTGGCAGCCCAGCGAGGTTTCAGCAGCGTAGCTTTGATCGCCTGCAAATGTGTGTTCTTCGGGGTGGGGGAAGAAATAACATCCGCTTCCCCTGCGTTACAATGCTAAGGCGATCGACTGCTGTAAAGACCTCCTGCGCGGCCGTGTCTGGCGTTAAGTGCGCGCTGCCAAGTCGTGTGCGACTCGGTTATTTGAAAGGGAAGTTTAAAACATTAGCGTAGGCTATGAAAGCGATGCTTTAGGCGTTGCTGTTTACTATCTTTCTGTAGGATCGATAAAGCGCGGCCAAGGCTGAAATCTGTTTGCTTACAGTACACGTTTAAGGCAATTACCTGTATCATAAAATTAAACACCGCTTTTCGTTCAGTGGGGGCAGGAAAGACACAAAAGGATCGTTAAACAGGGAGCGCTCTTCTCCTGCCGTCATCTACAGCAATCCCGTTGCATTTTGCGAGATCTCGAAAACAAAAGCTAAAATCAAACAACCTCTTTCTAGCCAGTGTGAGATACGTTGCAGGTCAGTGGTAATACTTACGTGAACACATCTTGTCCCTAGCGTAACCCGGCTCCCCTCGGCTTTTGCCTGGACCGCTTCCCTTGGAGCCGATCCTGTGCCATCTGCCGTGGCTTCCCTTTGGCGTTAGGATGAAAGCCGAGCTGCCATCTCTTACCGAGACGGTATCGGTTTGCGAGCCGGTGGGAGGCTACACCCGTCGGCTTCTCCCCATCATTCGGAGGGGCTGCGGCTCCCGCTGGCTGCGTGGGTCGCCCACGTCGTGCCCTGCCAGCTCTTCTTGGTGGGGACTGCGGGCTGGCGGCTCCAGCTCCCCTCCCTGCCGGCGCAGTTACTGCCGAGGGCTTCGTTCATTTGCCAAACGGCCGTAGATTTTTCTGCAAATCCGCCCGGCAGTGCAACTTCGGTTTCTCAGCATCAGCCGCCTGCCCGTATCCCTTCATGTCTAGCGCAAAGATGATCTTGAATAGAAGCCTTCTGCCATCCCGGGTACCAGTATTTGCGAGCCAGCCTCTGCTAACGGCCATCCTCGGGTGATGGCAGGAGCCTTCCTCCCAGACCCGCTTCCCCGTAGCCAAAACTGTCCTCACGCCGCGCTCTACCCCCTCTCCTCTTCCCCCGGCTCCTGCCTGCTCCGCCGGGCACCGTCGTCGTCTCTTTATTCAGCCTCGCCTGCTGCAGCGGGGCGGGGGGGAGCGGGGAGGTCCCACCTCATGTGCGCAGCCCCGAGCCACGTGTGCCGGCGCCGCTGTCAGCCTGCCGCCGGCCCCGGCGGAGCCCCGGGGGGGGCTGTGGGCAGAGCCCGGCTCCCAGCAGGAGAACGGGGCCGGGGGGGAGGTCGGGCGCTGCGCGACACGGCACCCGTGGGAGAGAGCTCCTCGCCGGCCGGGCGCGGTGATGCTTTGCCGCAAGGCCGTGGCGGGGCTGAAGCCCAGGGAGGGGGGGGCTGCGCTGGGCAGCGCCGCAGCCCCGTGCCCGGTGGGCCGGCGGAGAGTGAGGGTCCCTTCCCCGTTCCTCCGTTGCCTCCATCCGACCGCCTCTAGCCAGGTGGCGAGTTTAAAGCCCGGTAGCTCAAGAGCCCGAAAGGCTACAAACAGAAGCGCCGGCCCGGGGGATTAAGGAGAGCGGTGCCTCCTTGTGCGGAGAAAACAGAGCAGCGCGTCAGTACCTGCCCGGGAGAGGGAGCCGAGGGGCACTGCCGGGCGCCCCGGGCGCTTGTCCCGCATCGAGGACGTCCGGAGGGCTCCGTGCTTACGGAGACTCTAACCGCGTTGCTGTAGGGCTTGTGAGCGGGTTTACTGCCCTGTCCAGCTGCTGGCACTGTGAGGGAAACACGCCTTGATGCACCTCCAGCAGTTCCCATCCTACTACAGACTGATCTAGCTCGGTTACTGGCTTCGACGGGCACACGGGATGTGATGTGATAAAATAATCGTATAGGCACTTGTTCGATCACCGGTCTACTCCACTTGTATCCTCCCCGCTTGTTCAAAACGGGAAGGCTCGTGATTCGTGACAGCAACGTCTTATACTGGGCTTGTGACTCCATCCCCCAAAAAAGGCTGTTATAGCATTAAACCTGTGCGGCTAAAACAGACATCGGAAAGTGCAGAATGCGAGGCTTCTTCTGAAATTGCACCCAAGGGAGCACCATCTGCTGTCTCTTTTGCAAATATTATACTTTTGAACACACTACCTCTGCCTTCGCTGGGTGCGAGTGTGGAGATGATTACTCTCGAGCTGGAGGCAATTTTCTATAAAGCTGCACAGCAAAAAACGTTTATGTTGTGCTGCGTTTCCTCAGCAATACAAACCCACGGTGGTGAGGGTGGCTGTCAGTCGAGCTTAGAGACTTCAGTTTCCAGGGTAAAATAGCTTAAAATGTTGAAATTTTTGCCCGTCTCCCCACATGGCTGCTGTTTTCCCTCAGGAGATGAGAGGCTGTTTAGTGTGAGTGATTAATTGAAACCTTGCTAAAAAATCCCAGCAGCCTCGGAGCCCCCCGGTCTGAGCTCTGGGGGTAAAAGTGCTTCGTGTGGCCCCTTAGGAAAGCTGCCTTTCTTGGAGCTAAAGCCGGGCGCTGGAGGGCGGGGGGATGCTGCTCGGCAAGGCGGGGGGGGTGACCGGACCGGCCAGAATAGATGCATTTGCTTCTTAGGGTATAAATTCTCAGCTGGGAGAGCATAACTTCCTACCTCCCTACCCAAAAAGGAAGAGGTAACTGTGATTTTGGTTTTTTTTGAAGTGGCAGCTGGAGTGGAAGGGACACCCTCCTTCGGGAGAGCTGTGGTGGGTAGCGGAGAAAAGCCCGAAAACCCTCCCGAGACTGGAAGTTTCACAATGCAGCTTTTAGAACTTCCACCCCAGCGCCGCCCGAAAGCCTTGCCAGGGAGCGAGCCCCGCCTGGGCGGGGTTCCCCCGCAGCGCTAAGGGGTGGCGGCTCGTGTTCTGCGGGGACGGGAAAGCGGGGTCCCAAACGTGGAGAAGAATATCAGAACAAAGTGAATACGCGGAGAACGAGGGTTTCCGAGCCCGGCGGTCCCCAGCAGGGCAGGGGCGCGGACCTGGAGGCGAAGGGCGGTGGGAGGGGGCCGGGCAGGCGGGCGGGGGCTGCGTGGGGCAGGGCGCACGCGTGGAGAGGATGTACAATGAGAGCTGGCCGGAGGAGGGTGCCTCAGCAACCTCAGCCCTTCCCTGCCCTCCGGGGCAGCCCCTGCTCTGCCCCGTAGCATGGCCCTGGCCGGGACCCCTCGGCGGAGCACCGGCAGCGGAGCTTCCGTGCCGGCTGCGTGCCGCGACACCGGCCTCGCCGGGAAAGGGATGCTGGGTGTACGGGGCGGCGCTGGGAAGGCTGGTGCTGAGTGGGACGCTACATTAAAAGGTGCATTTGAAAGGGAAAAGAATAACGCAGAACGGGTCCTCTCTTTCCAGGCTGCTTTCTGCGCTCTTCTCCGTAGGAAAGTTGCCCAGTATAGATCGTTCTTGCCAGAAAACCACCCTGACACTAATCATATTTTCTTAATCTGATCCCTGAAGAAACACTATGGTTCACACCGGAAGAATAATGGCTTAATACTTAACCTAAAAAAAGATCCATCCTAGTAAAGCATTAGCTAAAGTTGAAGGATCTCTTGGTAGGAATAGGTGGAACTATGCTTAAGGTGCTGGGCTGGGACTGATGACCAGCACTCGGTTCGTAGCTGCAGAATCGAGTGATCCCAAACAACGTGTCGGTATCGCTTCGCCCCACCTGGAAGAGAAAATTACAGGTTTTCTTTGCCTTGCCTGTGAGCAGAGTGCTGGGACTCGGGGTCGGTGGCCGGGAAGCCCGCAGGAAGGCTGGGTGTCATTCCCTTGGCCGTCCAGATGAACCCCTGCCTTCCCCAATGTCCTTCCCCCGCAGCTCCGCAGAGAGGCAGAAGATCACCCGCTGCCTCTCTCCTGTGGGCCTGCTCCAAGCAGGTTAAAATGGCGACAGCCACCCTGTCCCTCGACGGCAGCAGCTTCTGCGTGGCCCTACCCGGCCGCCCAGGGGCTCCGGGGTGAGCGGGCACAGGTAGGAGCCGGGGCACGGCCGCTGCCGCCGCAGCCCGGCCGGAGGGAGGCTGGGTGCCCTGCCGGGGCTGCTCTGGCTCCCTGCTCGGGCACTGCGGGGTGGCGGGGGTTCCCCACTCCTCGCAGCCCTTCTCTGCCCGGTGCTTTCCGCCTTTCCGCCTCCAGGACCGACCGGCGACGGGTGGGAGACCAGTGGAGCTCGCTTTCTTTGCGGGAAGCGCGACGACACCCAGCGCGGCGGTGGGATCGCCCCGAGCCCCCCCGGGGTGCCCGGGCGATGCTCTCCCGGCGGCACGGTCGGAGCAGCGGCGGGGTCCCTCCAGGCTGCTCTCTCGGGGCATTTCTGCGCATCAGAGGGTTTACAATTGAATAGAGAAGAGCCGGGGAAGGATGTGCTTGGATTTCAGGGCTGGTTTAGGCAGAAATAATCGGAAATGTGAGAGTGAGTAGCCTGAGCAATAGTTACTGAACAGTCCCTCCTGCTGAGTCTCTCCCCTCCCCCCAATCCATTTTATTGTGTGCCCCCAAGTTAATAAAAATATTTCGAGACGTCTATGTCGAGAAGTGGCTTTAGTCGATGTGTCCTTTGCACCGCCCTGAGCCTCGCTCCCCATCTCTGCTAGGGCCGGTGGACGTGATTTTTTTGCGTCAGCCTCCCACGGAAGGGAAGGCGGTGGTTTCGAGCACGCCTTCCCCGACGGAAGGGGGGGGCCGTCCCCTGCACCCCTCTAGCCCGGCGGGGGAAGCTCCTCGGGCTTGGACGCCTTCCCTTTGGACGAAGCCGTGCGAACGAAGCGGCGGGGCTGACTGTCAGCGGGGTCCTTTCAAGAGCCACGAGCCAGAGACCCTCCGAAATCCCCGTGCAATCCGTTCGCGGAGGTCGGTTTCGCTCTGCAGCAGCTGTCGGGCTCGGCCGGCTTTGCGGTGCACCGGCCCTGGCCGAACACCGAAGATGAGCCCCCCCCCCCGGAACGGAAACCCTTCCTTAACGCCGGCGGCAGCGCGGCTCGGCGCTGCCCCGTCCCGCTCGCCGGCCGTCGGGGCAGCGGGAGGGGAGCGGAGCCCGGGGAGAGCGTCCCTCCCGGCACCGCTCCTCTGCCGGAGGGGGGAGGCAGGCAAGCTGTTGGCTTTAACCCACTTGCGAAGGGTTTTCCTGCTGTAGTGCCAGCTGGTCGAGGCTTTAAAGACCGCTTACCCCACTGGCTGCCTTACACAGGGTACAAATAGAAAACGGTTCGGCTTCACTTTTCCCGATCTAAATGTTATGCTGATTCCCTCCGCCCCTATTTCAATTCTCTCCTGCTTGGTTTTTTTTGGTTTGGGTTGGTTTTGGGTTTTGTGGTTTGTTTTTTTTTTTTTTGTATGTGTGAGAGAGAGAGATGTTTGGCTGGGGATTGGTGGTGGTTGGTTTGGTTTTATTTTTTGTTCTTGTAAGGACTTACCTTTCAGTGGGGATGTCTGTGCGTGAAGAGGGAAAGATGGGGAAGAAAGGATCGATTCTGATCAGAGAATTTGGCCAGAGATTCAACAGGGGAACACCAAACCGACCCTTTCACTTGCTCCAAATGCTGCTATAAATGCCCTACATGAATTACTTGGTATTTGGGGGTGGGCAGTGAAGAATCCTTAGCTTTGCTGGTACTAGGTGTCTGTAACAGCTTGCACATGAAGGTGGCCTCCATACCTCTCCAGGGCTGTTGAGAGATCCCCTTTTTCTTCAGAGTGGGAAGCCGTTCATTTTCTGCTTCTCTTGGAGCAGAGCATCCCTTTTTTTTTTTGAATTTTTCAAAATAATTTAGAGATGTGATAAAGGTGTAACTGTTTTAAAAGGAAAACAAGCAACAGAATTTTCTGCTGGTGGGCTGTGTAAAACCAGATTGCTGTCACCCTAAACTTGTTCTGAAATATGATGGGGATTCACAGTGGAGGAACAAAACAGTTTGTCTTCTAGCGCTATGTGATGGTGGCTTTCGCACTCAGTGTAACTCCCCATTGATTTTAATTGGGCAAACTGCCCGCAAAGAGGTAGTGACTCCTGGCAAAGCTGTTGTTTCTCAGCAGATCAGCGTTTGAGGGAGGCAGGAGTCTGCCGTTTGTTGTAGTAGTAGCAGGGTGACTCTTTAAAATATTTGACTTATTACACCCATGCAAAATGGTACATTCGAGTTTGCACTGTGCACAGCAGCTTATCATTGTCACCTGATTACTCTGCGAGTCTAAGGAGCTTTACAAGACAAGGGCTTGCCCACCTCCCAGGTGAGTGAGTAAGCAGGATTTTTACTGAGTCAATGTTTGATGCTGAGCTCAGGCAGCATACCTAGTTCTGTGCAGTGCCACAAAGACTATTTTGGTTTGCCCCAAGGAACTTCCATTCTCAATTAGCTGCCCACCCGCTGTTCTGTTTATGGCAGAGATCTCTGCCCGTGGAGCTTCTGGTGACAACACACTAAAGAGAAGAGCATGGTTTTAAAGCTCTGATGCTTTGAGAATCTTCTTCCCATCTGTTCACTTCTGAGCAGAGGGACGGGTCCTTTGCAAGGACACAGGGCTGCTAGATCCAGGCTTTGCCTGGGGAAGCTTGCAGTTCCCAGGAAGGGTTTAGCTGGAGTCTCAGAAGTTGTGTACAGATTGAGCCAGCCTTCAGCTGAAAAGCAGGGTGGATAATGCCATTGTCAAGCCTCCAGTGGAGCAGTTTGGCCACCTGCTACTCCCTTTGGATGGGAACAGGATGCTTACTGGAGGGCTTATCAGGAAGGGAATATACTTGCAGGTACCCCATGTGAATGGGGTTCTCTGGAGGAGTTAACAGTGAATACCTTTCTCCTAATCAATCACAGCTAGGATTTAGGTTTTGGGGTTTTTTTTAATGTGCCTCACCCTCTTTCTTAGCACTTACTTTGTTATAATTGCCAGAACATATCCTGTCTTCAGTCTGTGCTGGGATGAATCCTGAGGACTGAATGTGGAGCAGTGGCAGGATATGGCCCTAAAAACCAGCAGCTTATGCTTCCTGTAGGGAAGTGGCTGTCGATGGCAGCCCTTCTAGAGGCAGTGTACACCCTCCACTGCAACAGAGCGAGTGCAGTACTGACCAGCAGGTCTAGGGAAGAAATTCTATTGTGCCTTGGTTTTTAGTAAATATGCTATGAGCTACCTAGTGGTATTAGGTCTAATTGTAGGAGTTTTCCCCTCAAAGCTGTGGCTGGATTTATGTTGATCACTTTAAAACAAATCTCACAGATATATTTAGTAGAAGAATGTGTAAAACCCCAACCCCCAAATGGTATTATGTAACCAATACAGTATTTAAGTGCCCCCTGTGTAAACTAACTGAAAAGCCTGCTGTTTGCCTTCTTTGCCTCTGTTATGTATTGGTCAACCGAAGCCAGGCGCTCTGTTTGCTGTTCTGATTACTATTTTAAAAGGAAAGATCCATAGGATCATGTTATCCAGAAAGTGAAAAAGACTTAAACCCCACTCACTGGGCTTAGAGAGGGCTCTGGGGCTGAGTGAGAGCCCTCTCGTGGGCTGCCCTGAAGCATGGATTGCCAAGGGAACTTGTGCCATTTGAAAGCGCATGCACATCAAGGATACAGTCCCGCACAATGTACTTTGTCCCTTTATTTTGGCATGTGTGGTGCAGCCGTTCTCGGTGGCTTCTGCAACCTCAGCCATAGGGTTCAGCTGAGCTCAGCAAAGATGAAGATGTGTTAGTGTGGGGTCAAGGAGATGGTGGGAACTAGTGGGCCAACTGGGAACATGTTCCTGCTGCTTTATCTAGAGCTGGTATCAGGTGGAAATGAGAGGTGGATTTCCTCTTGCTTTGAACCAAGAGGAGTTTGTAGGCTTTCCCCCTAATTTACTGTTATTGATCTGCCATCAGCTCCTTGCCCAGTTAAATCCTTTATTCAAGGTGCTGGATCTTAGGAGCACAGTGGTTTCCCATTATTGTTATAATCTTCTGCCAAAGAGAGATTCCCCCTTCTCAGTAATGCACCAAAGTGGAAGTAATCGCTCTTTTTTCTTCTTGCATTTGTCCTTTCCTGTTTCATTCACCGATTGAAAAATGGCTAAAGAGCAGCCCCCATTTCACCTCCCCTTTTCCCTGATTGACTCAGCAGCTCCTGGGACAGAGAGAGGAAAGGGGCCTCGAGGTCACAACCTTCACAATCTTCAAAGCCCCTGCCGCTTCCAGCAGCTGTCACAGCTCTCACTGACCATATCCCCAGAAGGTCAGCAAAAAAATAAACACTGGGGCCCGACAGGTCCCCTTCTCATGCAAACTGGCCGTTTCCCTCCCCAGCTCCCATTCCATGCATAGCTTACACATAGGAGACCCCCTTGGATTTGCACAGAGCTATGCAAGAGCAAAATGCCACAGAAAATAAAAGCAGAAGGGCTTCCTGGGCAGGCAGGGTGGGAAAAAGAAAAGCAGCTTCCTGAGCTCTCCATGCCCACCCACAGGCTGCTGCAGCCATTTTGTGTGCGCAAAGCCTGAAGGTGAAGCTGGGGAGGGGGCTGACTTTTCCCTGGGAGAAAGACTGCAGGGAAGGATTCAGCTTTTATATCTGCTTGTGCATGTGAGAGACGGAAGAGAGAGAGAATCCAAAAGAAATAGGAAATTAAGCATAGACTGTAAAAGCCTGTTCATCAGGATTAGATTGCATCCCTCTCCTACAGCCAGCCTGCTTTCTGCACTCACCTTCCTCTGCAAAAAGTCATGATGAAGCAGAAACAGTGCCAGGGAGAAGGGCAGGTTCAAAAGGCCAGAGTGGAAAGGTCCTTTGCTAAAGGAAATACCCCTCCCCAGCCCTCTTTTATAGAAGTATCCATTTCACCACGGCCACTAATAATCAAAAGGCTATTTCCTGGCCTTCCCAGCCCAGCTCCCAGATGCAGAGCGCTGTTCTCATCTCCATTATTGCAAACCCTTCCCCTCCCACCCCACGCACTCGCTTCCCTACCCGTGTTCCCCTACTGCTGAACCCAGCGCTAGGGCATGACAGGAGCCCGTTTTTCAGGCTCCACAGTGAACACGCTTGCTTTCCTATTAGCGTTTTCAACCTCTCCCCACAAAAACCGGATCGCCGGACAAAAACCCGTTGAGGATGGCTTTTTATCTGCGTGTGGCTGCTGGGGAGGTGGGGAAGGGGCTGGTGACCTGCAAGAAAACCCACCAGGAAGAAAAGGCAGCGACAGGGGACGTGGGAGTCACTTTTATTTATTTGGTGTGGGCCGGGTACAGCGGAGGGGTGTCGTGCCCCACGCTCCGCGGCCAGCCGGGCTGGGGGGCTCTGTGTGTGTTTTGGGGGGGGGGTAGCGCAGCCGTGGCCGGCGGTCGCCGCGGGCCCGGGGCAGGGCGGTGCGCGGAGCCGCTCACCTTGCCCTGCCCCTGCGCACACGCTCTCCGCCGCTGCGTGTTTAAACAAAGAAAAGTTGCACAACCAAAGGTCGTCGTCCCCGTCCCCGTCCCCCCCCCGTTAAGGTGGCTCTCGGGGGGGCGTCGGGACGTCCCGTCCCCGCACGCTGTCACCGGCTCGTCCCCGGCTCTTCGCCGCTCCCCGGCGCACTGACGCCCTTTCATTATTGCACTGCTCGCTGCGACCGTGACAGTAGTGCAACAGGGAAAGAGGGGCAGCCCGCCCGGTGGTCCCAGCGCTGGCCCAGCAGCCGCCCCTCGGCCTGCAGCCCGGCCGCCGGGCTGCGGGCACGGAGGGAGAGCCCGGGGAGGGAGGGAGGGGGGGGGTGTCCTGGCTTTGTCCCCGAGCTGGCCGCCTCCCCCCGGAATGATGCTTGGGGGGGGGGGGGTTAAACCGAGGGCAGCGGCAGGGTCAGCCGGACAACGCGTACGGTCCGCTCACAGGGCTCCGGGCCCTCCCGGGGCGGCGAGGCGAGCCCAGCCCAGCCCGGCCGCCGCGGGCACACGCGCCGCAGCGGCCCCGCGTCGCCCGGGGACCGGCTCGGAAAGCCCCGCGGCGGCGGCTGCTCCGCCGCGCCCTGATCCGGCCCCCAGTCCCCTCCCACCATCCCTTTCCCTGGGCCCCTGAGGTCCCGAAAGGGACCGCGGGGACCACCTGAAATGGAAGGCAGGGCCACCCACTCGGCCGTCCCGGCTGCTGTCAGCCCCCAGCTGATCCCTCACAAAGCGGAGAGGAGATTTAACACCCCCATCCCCGCTCCGTTCCCACGTACCTCGGTGAACGGCTCTCGGGAAGGGCCGGAGGCAGTGCCCGACCCCGGAACGGCCCCCGGGGCGGCAGGGCCCGGCCCGGCCCGGCCGCGGAGCCCGGCGCTGTAGCTGGCGGGCCGTGCTCGCCAGGCAGAGACATGAGCTTTGTTTCGAGGAGGTTATTGGGATGAGAGCCTCGGCCTCTTTGTGCTGTGCTCTGCTTCGCATCGCACTGGTTTTCGGGCTGGGATCAGGCACAGGAACAGCAAGTGTGGCTATGTATCTCCTCCCATCCCTTGGTGGGTGTTTACATCA
Source organism: Buteo buteo (assembly GCF_964188355.1). Lineage (NCBI taxonomy): Eukaryota > Metazoa > Chordata > Aves > Accipitriformes > Accipitridae > Buteo > Buteo buteo. The sequence goes on along the minus strand of NC_134181.1, from coordinate 37,855,078 downwards.
TTATGTAAAATAGGCACCCTTCAAACATCTCGGGACTCGGTACTATTTTAAAATGGAGCCGTGATGGGTTTCTCCGGTTTCAATCACCGCTTGTGCATTTTAAACAGGAGGCCGTTTTGAGTTCTGTGTGATAGCATCGAAAATACGCCCATTACTCGCAACCTGAGTCACCACAATAGCACGATTATTTGTCACAAATAACATCTCCGCACAATTACTTGCCTATCTAACAACGCTCGGCATTTCACAACTTTTCCCTTAACTCGATGGGCACATAGGATTATTTTTTTCCTGCTGTGGCTTTCTTCTCTCCGTGAAGAATAACCCTCAAAAGAAAAGACCCTATAAGCAATATTGCACTACTACCCTGATCACAAAAGCAGAGGCAATATTGATAGGGTCTCATCCTTAAGGTTAGGAAGCTGGACAATGTGTCTTGCGGCAGGTGACTGGAGGGAGCTTCATTCCATGCCTGCAAATGGGGAAGGGGTAAAAAGTTAGAAAGCAGTGCACTGCCCTATGGATCACAGCACTGTGTGCTCCTGGGAGAGTGGGGATGCAGGAATGGAGTAAATCTCTGACCCGGCAGAATCTGTGCATGGGCGCTACCCCTTTCTCCCAGGACATATTAACTCCAGTGTGGGTTTTATTCAGGTTTCTATACCTCTATCCCCAGTTCTCACATTGTTCTTCTGTGTAAATTTCTCTCCTTTATTAATAACCTCAGTGAATTAGCTGCCTAGCTGTTAGAGGCTGCAAAGTGCTATTTATTTGATTAACTGGTAGTGGTATTTTGAACCTTAGTAACAGGCATCAAGCCCTCGGAGAACTTCCTTTCTAGGGCTGTCCTACTTGGAGAGCCCAGTGTTTTAAAATATCCCTCCCTTCATTGGAAATCATGGGATTAAGTACACACCAAAAATTAGAAAGCGAAACAGGATCTCCAGGGCTGGCTTTCCAGCACTGACTTCACATTAATGCACGCAGATTAAACAGTGTTTGGAGACGCACGCGTGTTTTGCCCTAGCTTGTTTTGTTTGGCTTTTTTTCTTCTCCTCTCCCCTCTCCCCAGCACCTTTTCTGTCCTAGGCTGGAAGGCGCAATCTTCAGCTGGGGCTGGCTTAGTGTTGAACACACTAACAGCCACAGAAATGATTACCAGGGAGGGGCTGAGACACCTCCAGCTTCAGGGCTGCTTTGCCAACTAGACTCTTCCTCTGCAATCTGGCTCCCAGTTAACCTGCCCCAGTGCATCTGTCACGTAGGAACACTTGAGAGTCCAGAGGAAGAGGAAGGAAACTTCATTCCCAGGCCATCCCAAACCAGGTCATGATTTTGACACTTTAAGCTTCTCTTTCCTCAGCCTGCTTTCCAGTGGATTAAATAGGAGTGTAATGGAGAGACAATCCCCTAATTCATGGATTCTTGGCTAATTTATGCATGCCACATTGATCTGGTCTTTGCCATTAGAGATCCCTGGCGTTTGGCATGCTGGTGTGAGGCAGCCCTGCGTCCCCTTTGATGTTGCCTGACTTGCCCAAAGCAGCTGAAAATCAAGGACACGCCAAAGAAAAGGGAACAGGGGAAGTGCTATTAATTGTTTGTTTTTTCTAATGGACTGATAAACAAAATCTCCAATCTGCCCCAGCCCCTCCCTCTCCCCATCCTTTGTGATGCTTGTTGGAAGCAAACAGGGATCTTTTTTCCACGTTATTTATTTGTATTAACCTTTGCTCGCACTAATTAAAAGGCCATGTTCACAGAGATTGCTGTAAGCAGCTCAGAATGAGTTTTATGAAACTTCTGTATTCTCATTACCTTGGCAAAACCTCAGGTTTAATCCCACCACTGCTTCTCAACAACCCCTGCAACCTAGGCATCCAGTTAGACTGAGAACATAAAAAAAGACGCAACTAGGCTCAGCCTTACCTTTCCATCTATTCCCGTCCAGTCTCTATTTTGTTTATTGTTTACCATGTCTTTTCCATTCTTCAGCCTCGATGTTATCTCAAACAAGACTTACACTTAATACACACAATTTAACTTCTCCAATGGCCCAGGAGACAAACCCACTGGCAAGTTTACAGTGGAAACATACAATCTGCACATCAAGTGACATTACTAATACATCAATGGGGGGGGGGGAGCACGATTTGACAATTTCTACACAACTTAGGAATTTCAGTAGTTGCAGAAGCTACAACTGGCAGGAAAGGGTAAGGGATGTGATTAGAAATGTCAGCCACAAGTTAAGTTCCAAGCAAAGGCAATTAAATTACTTTGTCTTTATGTTTCTGGATCTGTGCTGAGAGCCTAGATGTGTCTCAAAAATTTCCTTATCTCCAAGTGGTGTATTGGCACAGGACTCCCCACACTTCCCTTTTTTTTTTTTTTAACAAGACAAGAAAAATAAAGACTGACTCAATCTCCAATAATATTCTCCCAGTTTGCAAACAATATGCAAAGCCTGGGTTGCATTATGTCCTATAGCAGGGACACTCTCTGGAATGTATATGGGGGTTAGAGATTATGAAATGCATGCTATTTATACACCAGGAGGCTCAGCATCTCTAGATATGTTTAGAAACCTCTCTCGCCTTTAATCACAGTTATAGAAACTAAATGGAAATTGTCACCCAGATTAGTACGGAAATAACACTTTATACGTTGCTCAATAATGGAAGCTTTTTTTTTTTATGGCAGTGGCAGGGGGGAATCTTTCACTGTCGTGGAGTCATTGCTGTATGTTTAAGCTCCCCTTTTCTGATGGTAGCGGACAAATAGACTGAAGTGTCCTTATGATGAAGCTTTGGGATAAAGAAACTAGTGAGCTGACTCTGGACCTCTGAGGCCTCTGCTCCTTGCGAGAGCAGACCTTGTCTTCCCTGGTTTAGTTTAGGGAGCTGTTTCCCCTTCCCTTTGTTGCTGTTTATTTGTTTGTTTGTTTCTCTTGTGGTTAAAGATGCCACTTGGGGCAAGCGGGTTTTTTAAATTTTCGTCTCAGTTGCAACCTCACAAAACATAGAAGGGCAACAAAGCTTCAGTCCAGCCTTGTTTCCCTGGTCACAGCCATTTCGCTCGCCTGAGGAAAGGAGACCATTTAAAAGCCATCTTGCAATTAAATACATTATATAGTCTACAATATATTTTCTGCAGCAGAATTGACACTATTACCAAAGGTCAGAGCAAACACTTTGGAAACAGCTGTAGGCTGAGAGCTGATTTAGAGTTTTCCATCCTATTTAATAATTTTATCATTGTTTTAAAACTGGGAAGTGTTGCCTTTTTAATTCTCTGTCTTCTTTTTTTTTTTTTTTTTTTTTTTTTTAAAGAGAGAGAGAAAATTCTTAGCATTCCAGTCCTGGCTCCTTAAGTCTATCTAGCAAGCTTGTACAAATCCATCCAGAGAAAAAGGGGATTCTTGCTTCCATGCAAGAATCAACTTGTCCAGGTGTGAGAGACTCCAGAGAGTAAGGGTTGATAATCCTCTCTGAAAACACCACCTTCCCAAGTGCGTTTCACCCACAGAGCTTGGGGATTCTGTCACCCACAGCCACTTATCAATACATTCCCCTTCTCCTGAAATCAGGAGGGATTACACTCCAGAACGTCCTGCCATTTGATTCTTGCTTATAATATTTAGTTTGTGGGTTTCAATAACCCTTTTCTCAGCAGCAACATTTCCTCGGCTGGCAGAAGCCAGATCTGCGTCAGTGAGCTCCATTAAAAGGAATGACAGAGCTCCTTAAACAGCCTAGACTTTGTAACCCCACAATACGGCTTTTCTGCATGGTGTTTACCAGTGCTCTGCTGTCTGATGGAAAAAAAAAAAAAAAAAAAAGAAAAAAAAAAGACTTGTGGTACTAAATGCAGGAGCAAAATAGGGCTAAATCCTATCACCTTGGAAGTGCCGATCCCACTTCTGGCCCTGCCTGTACAGCAAGGCAAGGGAAAGGTCTTGTAGTTGCCGTGGCTGGGGAAGGAGCACGTGTGGGGCTGATCTCGGGGTCCCCCAAATAGCCCTTCCCCCAGGGCAGGGGGACAGACTCCCCTCGTTACACACCCCAGCCGCCCACGAACCGCCCGTCGCCTTGCCCGCAGGGGTAAGGGGTGCGATTTCTCCACGGGGCCCCAAGCCCACGTCTCTACGGCCGGGGCCAGGGGCACCGCAAGAGGGGAAAGCGGCACCTCCTGCCCCCGCCCGGCTGCCTCCCTTCCCCAAACCACCCAAGAGCGGCGAGAGCAGGAGCGACCTTAACACAGATCTAGCACTCAATGCAATGACTCAAAAAGTCCCCCTGAAAAAAAAAAAAAAAAAAAAAAATCCCTCTGAAAACTTAAACCATCTGATTTCACTTTCCGCTCCAATTGGTTGTGTAGCCAGGGCGCAGGTCTGGCCTCCTCCACCACACTAATACCCTATGTGTGCTGCCTCCACAGAGGAGGGGTTCTTTTAACAAGTTTATGCAACAACAGGATGGAGGCTCTGCCGGAGCCCTTCCCCCCGCAGCCCGACCTGATTCCCCGCATTCCTCCCGCGCCCTCCCCCTCCGACCCAACTGGAGACAAACTCTGGCATCTCCACACACATGCAAATGGTTTCCCTTGCACAAATACAGACTCCTGAAGGGGCCTTTGCTTCCGAATCCCCCCCCCCCTTTTTTTTTTTGCTTTCCTCCAGTGCCTTTTTTTTTTTTTTTGTGCTGTTACATTCCTCAGCCAGGCAGGGTTAAAAAAAAAAAAAGAGAGAGAAAGAAAGAGAGAGTGAGGAAGGGAGGGTTTGGAATGTGTAACCTCCATCCCAGGCCCAAATCTGCAGGGAACCCCATCCTCGCCCCCCGCATCCTGGAGCCGGTGCTCGCTGAAGGGCCCTCCGTGGGCTCCATTGCCCCAGCCGGAGCCAGGAGGCCTCAGAAGGTGTCCCCTCGCCCTCCGCAAATGGGATATGGTCCTTGTCAGCGCACAGGCCTTTCCCTGTATTGCACGCCTCCAATCCCCCCCATGCCCAGGGGAGGTTTTCAAGTGTAGTGACCATGTTATTTTTAAAGACATAACTTTATACAGGAAAACAAGTACGCATCTATTCCCCCTGTGATTTCTCCACCTCCTAACAAGGCAGGCTCACATGTCTGAGAGGCCATCTTACAGCCCAGCATCAGCCCCACCAAGGCTTTCGCGAGCACTGACTTCCACTCGCTGATGGGCTCCACGAGCGCGCACACACACAGAACAAAGCGCTGCCCTGCTCCGGGGTGGCTTCCAGCTCCTCGCTGGTCCACCCGCCTGCCCGTCCTCCTTGGCCAGGGGCGGCGAAGGGCCCCTCTCGCCTCCATTCTGGTCACTCTTGCCCTCCTATTGATGGCGGGGGGGGAAGACACCCCCCTAGCAGATCCCTTACAGGTTTCTCTCTCATCTACTTTTTAATCAATCAAAAATTAGGAGGAGGAGGAGGAGGGGGAAGTGCCAAAGCTAAACAGGCCTGCCCGTTCCTTAACGCACACAAAAATGGCAACTGTGCTACAATGCAGAGAGATGGATGAAAAGAAAAGCTCTGGAGAAAGGGAGCCATGCCGGCTCAGGTTACCTCCACCGAGGCCTGGGAGCCGCACCGCATCCGCCACCAGCACCGTGCCTCCAGTTCAGGCGTGGAGGCTTAGCCTTCTCCTCTGGGCGGGAAAGGGAGACAGGCTTCAGCTCCTCACCAGAAATAGAGGGACTGAAAAGGTGTCTTTTGTTTGCTCCCTCGTTCACTGAAGAAGTGGAGTGCGTTATTGAGGATTCAGCCTCCCCTCATCCCTCTAAAATGGGACCCATGCACACCGACCCCCAGGATGTGGTCCTCCATTTTCTGCCTCCCCATGGCTTGCTCACTAGCACACCCCGGCCTGGCTTGGGATGTGCAGTGCAATCTGAAAACGCTCCTTTACCTAGATTTGATTTCCAATATGACGGCTCTCCCCACCCCCACCCTTTGCTCCCAAGGTAACAGCTCAAGGCTTCAGGAAAAAAAAGAGAGAGAGAGGAAGGTCCCATCCCCCAGCCCTCCAAACCCCTTTCTTAGCAGCTGCAAGCGAAAATACCACATCTGCCTCCAACTACACCGCAAGTGACAGTCACCAACGTATTGTTATTTAAAGATCAATTCTGAATGCAATATTCCTGTTCCTGGGCCTACACCATCCCTGCGTCCCTCAGACTCGCTCCACGTTGCTATTGGGAAGTGCAGGGAAAGACTGTCTTTCAAACCCTATTGATTATTATTTAGGTGCCTTCTAATCTTTCTTTTTCTTTTTTTTTTTTTTTTTAATGAAAATGAAGGTATCAATATTGCTTTAATCTTAACAGTAATTCCTCTAAAAGGGAAATACGATGGAACTTCAAAAATACATCAATAGGAAGCAAAAATTAAATTGCCTGTGAATACACGTGTATATATTAAAGTCACTGAATTCTATACACAACAATAACATCCTTAGGTTCATAAAACTCTGATTTTTAAAGCAGTAGCAAGAAAATATTCAAACCTGGTCAGGATATTTTTAGAGGTGGTGATTGCTCTAAAGGAGGACAAGAGGGCTTTAAAATGTGAATAGGCCAGCTTTTTATTTTACAACTTGGACACACAAACCCACGCTAGTGGCAGAAAGGGCAATCCATTTTGTACACTGAAGCAGTCAAAACGGGGAACAAAACCCAAGGAATTTCCATACAGACCACTCAACCTAAACACAAAACAAACAAACACACACAAGGGTAGGGATTTTTTTTTTAGGCAATTTCTACATGATCTTGACATTTTAACGCTTGCTCGAGCATTTGTGGTGGGGAGAAGGAATCAGAGTAGGGGGCTGGTTCCCTGCTAAAATGCATTAAATAACTACAGAATCCCATAATGTCAGGGGCTGGGTGTGCAACAGTAACTGATCATAAAGGATGTATTAGGACTGGAACCAAATGCTTTGACAATATTATTGCACTGCTTTATTTGTGCAGACAGTAGTGCAACATTGTCAGAGCCAGCGATACCAGCAGCCACTGTCACGTTCTGCACAGCTGTCCCTGCATCCTTTTGTAAGGGACTGTTACATTACAGTGTTAACCACAATAACGTTTTTATGTTTAGCCTCAATAAAACTCTGCATGACAAAGTTTATTTGCAACCGTAATTAGACAAGGTAAAAAAACAACAACAAAAAGTTAGTTTAAAAAAATGACAGAAAGAGAGAAAAAGAGAGAGAGAGAGAAAGACCACTGTTAGTATGGCTTGTTAAACAAACCATTCAAGTCTTTTGCTACATGCCCAGTATACCTAGGCACGGTACGTTATAAAGGTTTTATACAACAAAATATTTTGCTACACAAATGGAGAATAAAAGAACAAGGGACATAATTCAGCATCCCCAAACATATGTGTTTCCATAAAAACCAAATTGGTCAGCCAATGAATCTGAACTACACAATTTAAATAAATCACAGAAAGTGTCAGCCCTTTCCTGTGCCTTCAGAAGTTTTCTTAATTGTGCTGTGTATTTTATAGTGGTTGACCAGTACAGATGAAAAAGGCTGGTGGTGTGTGTGTGTGTGTGTGTGTGTATATATAGAATAGTATAAATACACAGTGATTTGATTTGCTATGGAAAATGTTACAGAAATGATGAGACTCTTGTACAAAAATACCTAGCGTATGTGCTTCAACCTCACATGTATCTGTGTGTGTCACCACTCAAAAATCACAGTATAAACACCACAGATTCTTAGAAACAAATCAACAGCATTGAATCCCTACAGACACTGATAGGGACCACCTTAAACATATAGGGGAAAGTTTCTGTAAGGGGGAAAAACTATTATAAAGAAATCATTATAAAATTTCAATGTAGATATTGTATGGAAATGTGTAAAATTAATAATGAATTACTCACAAGTTATTGGTAAACAAAGCAGGTAATGTGATGCCTTGAAAGCTCCCAGAAATGTTTGGAGCTTGTGTTTTAAATAGGATGTGTTGAAATTATTCCAGCCCCTTTGTATAGAAAGACATATAAAAATGTATAACCCAGAATCTCTCTCCTTATTTAAAACCACTCCCACATGTATAAAACCTTATTTCACACACGTGCATAAATACACTGGAGGAGGCATCTATTTTAGGGTTGTTTGCCCACTCTGAAGAGGGTGGGCTGCTAAAGGGGGTCATGTTTCTGCCAGCCAATGCCCTTTTAATATTGCACTGCTCATCATAATTGCCAGTAGTACAACAGAAAAAGGGCTCTGGACAACAGCATACTTCAGAGACTTTCCAAAATAAGTGATAAATCAGTTAGAAACTTCTCCAAGTGATGGCCTTCTGTGCATGATTTACTCTAAAACAAATTTGTTACATTCAAAAAAAAGGAGTTTCTTCAACAACCACATTGTTTCAATGTCATTCTTTAAAATTAGATTTTAATATTTCACAACTGCATCTTGAATTAACTTCAGCAAGAATTTAGATAAGACTGTTTTAGGGACCTTTTTTTTTTTTTTTTTTTCTTCTCAATGGTAAGTGTATTGCATTAGAGCATGTGAAAGCATAAGACCAGAATTGGGACTGTCCTCCTTGCGTTTCAGCACCCCAGTATTTTACAAAAGTAGGTGTAGTGAATTGGATTAAACATTATCTTAAAGACACAATGGAGGAGAAGTTCATATCCTTTCTATTGCTTTCATCTGAATCGTCTGGTAAAATATTTGGTATTTATTACATACATGCTTGCTGTTAAATTATTTTTATTTTTAATTGATAAGGAAGTCTTGCTATTTTACACAAGCATCTAAACAAGCTTTCGAAACAACTGCCACCCAGGTGTGAGAGACCTTTAAAAATAATCTACTTGCATCATGAAATCATTACTATTGTAATTTTTCCTTTTTCAAAAAGAATATATGGGTAGTAAGGAGAAAACACCAGTTAATCATTACAAATCAGACATTCCAAATAATTTTAGCAATAAGTAACATTTAAAAGTCAACTTGTTAGTCTTTAGGCTTCAAACTGTTTACCATTTGTTTCTCTAAACCATTTCAAACTTAAAGCTGGAAAATGTAACTATTTGTTAAATAAGAATCACTGGAGAAATGATAAAATACTTTGATTTCAAACTTCAAACAATGCAAAGAAATCCTATGCAAAGAAATCCAAGCTTGAAAACAACTTTCCATAAACTGTATAGACAAGTAAGAATCATACCAAATGCTAAAATGAATTAAACTGGTTCAAGTCTGGGGGAGTTTGGGCTGAGTGAGAAAATGCACTAAATGAATTCTAGTTGTCAAATTTTCAGAGCAGTATTAACAGAAAGCCAATTGATTTGGAAATGTCCCAACCCAATTAGAACCTTAAACTGTATCATTCTTATCTTCTGATTTAATTTTAGGTTTTCCTCCTTTTTTTTTTGTACAATAATTTATCCCTAATCCAGAAACCTAGGCTAGTTTGGAAATGTTAAAAAAAAAAAAAAAGAAAGAAAGAAAAGAGAGAAAGAAGGAAGGAAAGAAAAAGAAAACTAGAAGAAAAAATGTGCTTTAAAGTTTAGGAAGTTTTTTTTTTAATTCCAGAGCCCCAGGTTTGTGTTCGAGGGTACGAGCTTTCCTTACACAACTCAAAGACCACACACTGGAGGGAAACGGAGCGGAATTGGGGCAAAGTGCAAGAATGCCAAAGAAACACTTTGGGCTGCGCACCCTGGTTTATTGCAAAAACTCTGGACTATTTAAGCAAAGCATTAGTTTTACGAGATTTAAATATTAAGCCAATATAAATACTGGCTGGAGATAGCATGTGACTTATTGCCTCGCTCTTTGGGGGTTTTAAGCAAAAAAGGGGGGGGGGGGGGTCTTAAAACAGGATCTTTTAGCAAAGCAGTTCTACGTGGTATCCAGAAAGATAGGAGCTCTGCTACGTTTAAAAACGGGGATAGTGGTTTTTTTTACGGGGAGCTCCGTGGCACAATGAGCGCGGGCAGCACACGCAAACCCTCCCGTGAAACACAATCCTCGGCGCGGCGCTGGGGGTGGGGAGGGAGCGGGCTCGGCTCCGGCGAAAAGAATTTGATTCGTGGGATCCCACTCAATTTCTCAGAAGCGTTTGCATAGGTGAAATGTTTGAGAGAGTAGGGAAAAGGAGGAGGGAAAAAAAAAAAAAATTAGCTCACCACTATCTAGAGATTTTCAGCCAAGCCTGCCAGCGATCGCCTCTCCCGGTACTTCTGCAGCACTTCGCGCCCGGAGGACGCACCCCCGCACCCGTCCCCCCTCCTCTCCCCTCCGTGGTCGGCCGACACGGCCACCGCTTCCCCGCTCCTGCCGCCCCCGGCTTCGATCGCCGGCCCCGCGGTCGCCCCGGAGCGGCTCCGGCCGCCGGCTCCTTTCAACACCCCGTATCGATCGCACGCCAGAAACAGCAAACCGACCGGCGAGAACTTCACTTGGGAAATCGCTGCACTTCCAAAAAAAAAAAAAAAAGGGGGGGGGGGAGGAAAAGGCTCCCGGCTCCCGCCCCAGCTCCGCGGCGATAAGCCTCGTCGGGAAGCGCCCGGCCGGCGGCGCGGCCCCGCACGGGAGGAGGGCGAGGGGCGCCGACGGCAACCGGCCCCCCCCCCGTACTTCTCCGCCTCGCCCCGCTCTCTTCTCCGGGCTCCCCCCCCCCCCCGCAGCTGCCCCGGGTGGGGGGCGCACCCCCGGGCCGCCGCCGCTCGCCCTGCGGGCCATTGTCAGAGCGGCGGCGGCGGCGCGCCCCGCCGTCACCCCGCGCCCCCCCCTCCCCGCCCCGGGGCCCGCAGCAGCTCCCGCCATTTCCGCCCGGGCAGGCGGATGCGGCCCCCGGGGCGGCGGCAAGGGCCGGCGGACCCCGCTCGCTGCGCGGTCCCCGGCGGCGGGAGGGGACGGATCCTCCGCGCCGCGGGGGGGGGAAAGTTGCCAAAAGAGGCGCAAAAGAGGCGGCGAGAGCGGCGCGGCTCTGCACACCCCCGCCGCCCCCCTCCCGCACCGCCGCCGCCGCCTCCTCCTCCTCCTCCCCCCCGCCGCCGCCGCCTCCCGCCGCCCCGCGCCGCCGCCGCCGCCGCCCCGGGCGCGCCTCGGCGTGGGTCCCTGATCGATCAAAACGTGGGCAAATCCTCCAGTACCAACCTCATGGCCTCCCCGCTCCAGCCTCCATCTTTGACTAGTTGACATTCAGCTCCTGCCTGACCAACTCCTCATTAGCATACCTCCCCCGCCATTGGCTCGCCCCTGCGCTAGTCTTTGCCACCGCCTCCGCCATTGGCTCCCGGGGAGGATATTTAAAAATATTATCCCCTCGCCCATTGGCGCCCGGCTGCTCGCGTCACGGCACGCTCTTTATTTTAACAATGAATGCACAAACACATTCTTCCATTCACAAATTTTTTTTTTTTTCAGTAGTTTGCCCGCCTTTTCTCCAACTACATTTTCATTGATTTTTTGTTTCAACTGAGGGGGTCCCGGTTGTAAACAGATAAATCAAAGGCGAACAGAGGGGGGACCTGAGCAAATATTATTTTCTCTCTCTTTCTCCCTTTTGTTCGGCAGCGCTGGTGTTGGGGGAACAGAACTGATCCCCAGCGGTCCCGGATCGGAGAGGTGTGGTCCGGGTGGGGGGGTCCCTGCCCAAGAGGTTGCAGCTATTTTCTCTCTATTTCGGTTTCAAAGCTCGACCCTCTTTCCCGCAAGCCCTGTCCGGGCAAAACAAATGGCTACAGTTGTCCAATTCCGAAGTAATTATTGCTGTAGGTGGGGAGCGTTTGCTGGGGGGGGACACGGGTGCTCCGTGGGTGCGTGCCCACGGGAGAGGCGGCTCCACTCCCTGCCGGCCCGGCGGGCAGCGGCGTGGACGGCCACGCTGCCCTCCCGCAGCCGCGCTCTCCGCGGGCTGAGCCAAGGAGGGGATTTAATTGCGACCGACTAAAACCCACCAGGTCACTTCGGTGCGCTTTCATGGCAACGAGAGGTTTCCCTTTGGTACACGCGGTTTGAGCCGAAATCAGGCGATATCAAAGTTTAAGGGCTAGGGAGGGAAGGCAGTGTTCCTCTTGCCCTGCAAATTGTAAAAGACAGGAATGGTTGAAAAAACGAATAAACAAAGACTGGGGGAGTCATTGGGAGAGAGTCTCTCTCACGGGGAAATGTCTTGGCGAGTGTCTCTTTTTAAAAGATTTCTGCCATATTGTCAACTAACAAACTCACAACTGTGCGGTTGCTTCCCCTTTAAAATACATAGTTCCTCCTGTGGAATCAGCTCGTCAACAATTGATTTCAACAGATGTTTGTAAAATGAAAATGTTTTCATACGCCAATGAGGCAAACTTAACAGCAAAGGAGCCGGGTAAGCTGTGAGAAAGCAATACACTTTTGTGGGTAAAAAGGCTTTTTTTTTTCTTAGCAACTGTATTTACTGGCATTTTATAAAGTAATGTGTCTTTGAAAAAAGTGTATTTCTCTCTAAACTGTGGAATTATTTCCATTTAAAAATATCTTCTCCTTTCATTTGTTAACTACCTTCATACCAAATCCAACCCCAAAATACAACTTGTGTGCGTGTGAACTGGAATTTTACGTTATACAAGAAGAAGGATATTAGCTATTTTTAAAAATAAACTGAACTTCCTTTGTATCTATTCTTGGGCTTGGGAGTTCGTTATGATTTGGATATTTTCTCCATATATGTATGCATATATATGCGTAGCCCCCCACGCACAAATATTGAACCCAAGTCGTAAATGCTGGATCTGGGTACTAATGGGTGGGGACTTGGAGCAGTGGATCTCTGGCAGTGTTTTTGGAGATGGGAGAGAAGGGCAGTGGGCTGTGAAATCACACATTCCTGTCCAATGGAGCTGAAATAATGGTATTGTTCTCTGGAAAAGAGGTTGCTTTTCTCTTCTCCATTCTTCCCCTGATCTGCAGGGACCTGATTGTGCAGTTAATCAGCAAAAAAGCGTTTGATGTAAGGCAGGGCGTGAATTCAAAAGGGCCAGGGGGGATTCAAGAGGGATTCTTCTGTCTGTTAGAAAATGTTTTTCTGATTTCAAAATGGTAGACATTTGAAAAGCTGCACTGGTCTCTCTTCAGAGATCCCAGTTTGTAGTAGGTACCAGCACTAATTATATCGCTTCCTTTGTGGCTTTGACACTTTACTGCTGGAAAAAAAGTAGATATCTTACAGCAAAAGGAAAGATGTCCTTCCTGGAGCAAAGGTGAGCCCCTATATCCCTGCAGTTAATTTCTTCAGCTTGCTATCGGTCGCCAGAGAGTCTCCTTATGACTGCCTTGCTAAATGTTTAGCATTGCACGATTCAGAGTAAAATAAAGCCCGTGGGGAGCAGGTAAGAACTAAGTTGGTTTTGTAGCTCTTTTTGGTGACCTGTGTCCTGCGCATGACATCCACCTCCCCGAATCTTTAAACATAGAAGCTTTCCTGTCCCACACTGACTTGTCCGTAAATCTTTCCTTGCCAGCCTTGTCTTGAATGCCAAGAATATTTGAAGCATGTTTCTTATTTCAGTGTGGTCATTTCCCAAAGTTTTTAACAAAATGCTTTCTGCCGATTTCTGCTGTTGTAGAGACGCAACATCCTGCTATCTTTCCTATGCACAGCATCTCTATATATGTAAATATGTAAATTTATTGCTATCCCTTTACTTAATATATGATTATAGCTACACAGGAAATGACACATCCTAGAGAAAGGCAACTGCCTTGGATGTTTACGTGAAAAATGTGTAACTTTACAGCAAGCTCCAAACGGGCTTGTCAGTTTAATTTTGGCCAAACTGCAAGTAAAGTTAATGAAAGGTCCCCATCGCCAGTCCTTGGTCCCCAGCTCCAGATCTGTGGCTGTGTACCACAGCCCTTTCCACGGGGCTCCTTCCTGCTCTGTGAAAAGAGGATTGCTCTGCTATAATGCCGAATTGATTGATTTAATTTTTGTGTTTTGGGGCTGGGGGACATTGGGGAATTCTTTAGATTTTTGTGTGTGTGTGTGTTGTTTTGCTGCAAATGTGCAGTTGTCCTCTCCCCTCCCTTTGGAAAGGAAGACTGAGAAAAGACATTTGTTCTGCTGTTAGTTTGCTTTAAAGAAGGGCTCCTTGCAAACGTCCAATGCCAGAGAAGAATGGCGTTTTTATCATTTTTAAACATCAAGGAAGGGAGGGAGAAAAGCTGATTTTTTTTTTTTTTCCCCTCCAGATCTTGGGTGTTTTTGCAGTGTAACTCAATCTGATGTCACTGGGGGTGGAGTCTCCGCTGCGTTTGCTTAAACTGGAGCTGCCTCAGTTCAAGGCCTTGTGGCTGAAAGTTCTTAAATCTGTGGCAGACAGGCATGACTATTCCTTAATGAGACCCCTGCTGCAATAACGCGGTTTTTATTTTAATCACCTTCTTAATGCTATTAATTACGATTTCTTTCATAACACTCTTCCCATCTGCAAGGTTAACGTAGTCCCACGCGAACAGCACAGTAACATGCTTCACCGTTATCATCTGTGTGAAAACACATGTACAAACTCATATAAAACCTTCTTAATTGGGTCTTGAACATGCATATGCTTTGTGAATGTGGGTGACAGACAGAAACAAAGAGAAGAGAGGAGGGCAAGAAAAATTTCACAGAAGTTTCCAAAGATATTTACAGGGGCTGTTATAAATTAACTTTAAAATCCATCCTTGTGGAAGATAGCTACTTTTAGGAAGGATAGATTTGATTTTTGTGTTTTACCTTCTATTCCCAGCTCCCTAGCTGCAAACATTTGCTCCTGTGGACAAAACTATAAGGCTGCATTCAAAACAAATTGATAAAACTCCATGGGAGACAGGAACAAATAGATTCATAACATGTTCGCAGAACAGCGTTGACTAGTAATGTTTAAACTTAAACAGAATGGATTTTTGGTTTGCCTCAACTTCAAAAAAAAGCACTACCACTCCTTCAGAGAGGCTGGAAATCAGTCACCTCTGAGCTCATCTAAAATCATAATTCTCTTCTCATTTAGCGTGGCTACCTTGACTTTTCTTTGTTAACGCACGAACTTGAAAAATTAATGGACCCTTTATTCGAACACTGATTTGAATGACCCTAAAACTTGCCCCTAAAATATGTGAGATTTCACCATCGCCACATTTTTACCCAAGTAGTTTACAAAAAAGTTTTATTTGAATGGGCTTTGATTCAGACACATTAGAATAAAACAGTTTAAAATCAGTCTATGTATGTGTATCTCTATCCACATCTATGTGTCTACATATCACTGAAATTTAAATTGTTCTTTATTTTTCCCCAGATTCTTACAGTTTTTCAACAAATGCAGTTTGTTGAAGGATTTTTAAAATGAAAAAAAAAATAAACAAAAGCACCATTCACAACAAAAAGGCATCCTCTGAAGTTTTAGTAATTTAAAAGCTGTCAGAAACGATTTCTAAAAGTTTAAAACGCACTCAACCTCACCCCCCCACCCACATCTTTATTTAGACAGAACAATCGTTTTAAAGTGATAAAATTGAAATATTTCCTTAAGGACATTTTCCTATCTGCAGGACTGAAAATAAGAAAGGCAGAGAAATCTCCTCGTTCCTTTTGCTAAAAATAAATAATCTTAATCATTTCCTAGCTAGCAGATGGCCAAAAATACCTTACGTGTTTCCATAAACATATCCAATCGATAGCTTCAAAAGTGATTGAATGTGACCAAAATGCAGCCAGCCCAAAGAGCTCAAATCTCTGCTGATCAAACCTCTACAAAGCAGGCTCTTGTGCTCGGTTTGACAGTGTCCGAGAGGGAGGGGAACATGAATGAGAAAAACAGTCACTAAATGCAAGTTATGAATGAGGGATTGGATGGGAGGGGAAAAAAAAAAAAAGAAAAAAAAAAAAAAGGAGAGACACAGCTAATGCAAAAATCAGTTTAATTCCATAGGTTTTACATGGATGTGATTTTTCCCTCGGATCCCACCGCGTCTGCGGACTCGTAGTTAAAACCAGCTCTAACCCAAACCCCAATAAACATCCCCGCTGCAGGAAAGAGGGGCATTGTGCTTGTTGGCTCACGTTTTCTTCTCCCCCCCCCCCCGCTCTTTCCTCGTCCCCCATCTCTCCCCCCTCCCTCTTTTGTAAATCAGAATGAGGAGGTTTTATAGTGAGTCTAATTCTCACTCCCTCCATTTCCTTCCTTTCTGCATTTTTTATCCCCCTTCCACCCCGCCCCTCCCCTGCCTGCAGCCCCTGGTATTGATTAACCACTTCGCTGCTACCCCTCCGCCCTGCCTCCCTGCACCCTCTGCCTCCCCCCCAGTCCAGCCCAGTCCAACCCAGTCCCGTACCGAGCCTGCCCCGGGACCGGCGGGGAGGACGCGATCGGGGCTGCCCCGGGGAGTTGTACCCGGCGGCCGGAGCCCAGCTCCTGACCAGCCCTTTGAAGTCTCTTTGCGCTTAATGATATTTAATGAGCCTGGTTGAAGAGCCGGCAGTGGGGAAAAGTGGTAAAACAAAACGCTACCGACCCAAATCGGGAGCGGGGGGGGGGGACGGACACGGAGGGACACGGATTTCACCAGTGGGATGTAGCCCCCGCGGTCGCGGAGGGAGGAGTGAGAGGGAAAAGGCGGGGGGGGACGACACCGAGCACCGAAACAGTTAATGGCCCCTGGATGCATTGATTAGTATTGATGGCTTTGGTAGTTTTAATGGATTTGTTGTTTGTGGGAGGTGGGGAGCTTTTGCCTTGCTTTGAATTCTAACCCCCTGGCTGGGAGCTTGCTCCTAATTGCATGCACAGCATTCCTTCGGAGTGGGTGGTATCACCTTTTACTGCTGCTCCCTTCCACAGGGAAGGCCTGTAAAAAATCCCTTTCATGTGCCCGAAAATCAATACCCAGGGCTCTGGATGGCTGCTGTAAAAACAAAACAAAATCCCGTCCCTCCCCCGCTAAAAAATAATATATATATATATATATATATATATAAAAGGAGAGAGAGGGGGGGAAAGAACCCCTTCAGAGCAACCCCCTCCTGCAGACAAATGCAAGGGGCAGTTGGCTCCTTTTTGGCAACCCAAGGCCAAGGCAGTTGCTGGCCGGTGTGGAAAGAGCCCCTATTTTTACAGCTGCTGGGGGCACTTTCGGAGGGGGCTGCAGTTGGGAGCTGGAGGTTTCAGTCTGGTTCTGGTCAATAAAAATGGATGTGGCTTGAAAACGCCTGCTCCGGTGGCAGCAAGGATGGAGGGTCAGGAGCAGTGCTTAAAAGGTTAAAAAGGACTGGGTGAGTGGGAAGTTGCAGAGTTATGGGTGGAGTTACTCACACTTTTAAAAAAAGCACAACAGAGTAAACAAATTCATCTTTCAGTTAGTGTCAGGAGGAAGGTAGGAGTGCAAGGGTGCTGTGCCTTGCTGTGCCCAGCACCGGGCTTTTGGAAATAAAAAATTGAGACATTTCACTAGGAAACTATTGAACCGAGTTTCTTTTTCATTATGCCCCCAAATCGTGCAGAAACGATACCAGTCTAACTTACAAGTGAACTTCATGTTCACTTCTCTCTCTGCTGGATCTTGATTTCTTTAGCACTGAGGGGAGAGAGAGCGATTGTTAAGCGTTTAAAAATCCATGCAAAATAAATCAATGTGTTTCTGCCATCTACATTTCAATTCAATAACATCGTTTTCATAGAGCTATTTCATTAGTATGGAATAACTCACCTGTAAGTAATTACAGCTGACTTGCTTTCTAGCAGAGACCAATACAAGTCCAGAAAGGGGATAAAGGTTAGCTCAAAGAAATACTGCAGAGGTTTGGCATGGGTATAAAAGCGAATAGCTATGTTCTCTCCTTAGAAAGCAAGTAATTCTTAGTCATCATTTAAAAGAAAATTCATAGCTGTGCCTTGAAGCTTCATTTCAATCTAAAATTTTAAAACAAAACCCAGCTTGAAAGTGTTCCATCAGTAAAATGTAACGTCACTGCATGGAACAGAAAAAGGCTCCAAACCAACAAACAACCCAAAGTTCCTATAATAATTGTCTGAGAAACCCACCTTTCTCAGATTTCACACAGGCTCAAACAGTCAAATAGTTTGTTTGGTATTTGTTGTTGTAATTCTGCTTCTTGTTGAAATTGTGTGTTGGCACTGAGTTACATTTGTTTGAAATTAGTTTATCAGTTTAACACTAACTTAAGAATGAGTTTACTGGTTCAAAAGTGCACTACTTTGAATGAGGTAATTTAAGTGGCGTTGTACATGGAAAAAAACCACAAAGAGTATTTTAAATGATTTTTTTCTATCCAATACTCACTATTAAAATTAAAGAGCACGTCTTTTAGATAGTTCAGCATAAAAATTTATTGAAATCATAGTTCAAGTGCCTCCCAATTTTATGTAGTTATTTTTATTTAGAGCAAACTGCACAAACTTTTTGAATTAATTCGTACTAATATGCAACACTTATTTCTATCTTGTCCAGAATATGCAATAAGAAGGTTTCCAGGACATTTTCTTTTTAGAGAACCCTGGGTTTCTTAGTAGCAAACAAAATTTTAAATAGAAAGAATCTTTTTCAGGATTAGCTAATTTCAGGAAGTTCGTCCTTTCACCATTGTACAAGGTTTTGTAGGTACATTTTAAAACAAAATATTTACAAAATAAAATGCTTTCCTAAAATACCTAGGATGTGCTCATCTCCAAAATTCTGTGGATTTGTACTTTAAACTCTTTTTGGAACAAAAGTAAAGGGATCATTCTGTTGTACCAAACAATTAAAATGTTCTTTCAGATAGGCAGGGAGAGGAGACAGTTGTGTTGTGAAAGATTTTAAGCATTTTTTTAGGAGTGCACTACAGCAACAAAACCTACACTTGAAAATATTTCAGGATCTCATTCTTTGTTTTAGTGTCAAGAACATTCAGGTTATTTTTTCTTAAATGGAGACAATCCACAAAACTTAATCAGAAGCAAAATCTGGGATCAGTTCTTTCCTTCTTTCCAAATCTGTCTCTTAGTTTTTTTCCAAATAGTTAAAAGAAAAACCAACCTAAAACAAAATAAAGTGTATGATCTGCAGTTCAGAGAGCATGGTAAAAGCATAGTTATTTCCTTCATTCACTGAATTCACCTTCACAAACAATTTTGGAATTTCTTTTGTTTGATATCTGCAGCATGTTTATCTCCCAGACATTTTAGTGCACTAATCTGTTTGACATTCAAGAAAAGTAACTGAAGAAAAAACCCACCTCTTTACCCCCACAGCAGAGTTGCCAATTAATATGATTCTGTTAGCTCTAACCAAACGGGAGGAATCAGCAGGGTATTATGGGAGATTTATCTAAGGGTCACATCTCACTTCTGAGTTAAGAATTTAATATGAAAATAAATCATTATACAGGTTTTCTTATGTTATCTGTTAAATGTGTGCTAAACATGAAGATAGTTGCATGTTGTTTGAGGTGTGAGTGCAATCTGTACACAGTGTTAGCAGAGCTATTTGTTTCTCTGCTGAATGTTGAAAACAGCTTTTCCTTTTTTAAGTCTAAAATCCCACCAGTAAACACTTGTGTAGATGCAGTTGGTGTGTTTAAAAGGAGCTGATCTATACAAATGGAATTATGAAATTATGGTTTGATTATCAAACAAACAGTTTAGTTCAAAAGGCTTGCGAAGCTTCAGCTTCAATTTGGGGGTTTTAGAGAGGTGAACATGTGGCTGTGCTCTTAGTTTGACTATCTCATAAACTGTCTTTTCAAAACGAAATAGAAAACTGCAGAAAGAAGTGTTCACAGTTTTGCTTGGCATGGCTACTGAATTGCATACTAGAAATGAATTGAAAACTCATTTCCATTGCTTTTAGCTGTTAACCAATACAACTTTGTTTTAAGCTTGCAGCCTTAGTGAATGCTTCCAAAGTTAAATTTAATCTTTCTATTGCTCACTAGCACCAGTGAGGCTTAATTTTAAACAACATTTATTAAAAACTTTGTTTCAAGATTAATTTCCCCTTACCTTAAAACTTGTGTGGTTTGCTTTTCTCACAAATCCAAAACAATTAATATTGGCATTTTGTTAAATTATTTTCTCTCAAGCTGTATGCCAATTATTCAAGTCCATCAAGGATTAGTGGTTCAATTATATTTAAAATATCACTTGTCAGTTCACACCCAGTTTCCAGGCACCTCTGGTTAACCAAGCAGCGCACCTACCTTTAATTATAATCTAACATTCCTCATCACTTACAATGAAAGGTACTGAAGTAGTTAAGCAAGACTTTGTTCGCACAAGAGGAAAATGAAAATAAATTAATTAACAAGCCCTGAAAAATAATCTTTGCAATTACAGAATTTCTTTGGTTAATATCTCACAGACATTGTGCATTTAAACACAGGAAAGTGGTGGGTGCTTAAGGTGTAAAAGACCCTTTAGAAATATTTCAGTCAACGCTGCTAGCTCTTAAGCATGTTTATGTATGCCTTTCATGTCAATGGGGGAAAAATAGCAATGAAATTTTGGTGTTTATACACCTAGAAGCTGGGAAGTCCTGGTTAAATCTACCAGTTTGTAGCTGGGAACATTTATGTGAGAACGAGAGCTTCTTCATGCTAATTGAAATCTATACCTGGAAAATAACAACCCAGAAGAAGAACTAATTTTTCAATGAGAGCTCAAACCTCTTAGGAGCCTGTGACCAAACCCAGGACAAATTCAGATACAGTTCACTATAAACACTCTCTTACAGAATAGGAGCTTTTTCTATTGGTGAAGATGGAATTTAGATTGTAGAAGTCATCTGTTAAGATCAAACAGATAACAGTGTCTTTTCAAAACATTTAAAAATATTCCTTATCCACAATGTTATCCCGGTGACTAAATGATTTTAGTAAATGCTGCAGGGAATATGACATTAGCTAACAAAGTGCAAAGGGACCCTGTTTGTCTCAATCCTCTGAGTATTCCTTGTAGTGGACTGAGTCCACATTTAAAACATTCAAATGTGTTTCCCCAAATGACATCAAAGACTGTTTAAATCAATATTTGAATCATCAGGGAGCAAATGTTTGAATTTGGAAAGGAAGGGGCAAATGTAGCCTGCGCATGGTTGCTGTAGCACATCACACACGTTTCGAGGAGGGCAAATGTTGTCACATGGCGAGGCTGCTGTAGGAAGGCAAGAAAAGGACCGCTGTTCAAATGGCCGGAGGATGTTTGAAGGATTTCATGACTGGGCAGTTCCACTAGGCAGCAGAGAAAGATTGGGAGGAATTAACAGTGCCATCAAGGAAGGGTTGGTTTCTATGTGGACAATATTAACAGTGAACTAGAGAGAAGTGCAAGGGACTGCATGGCAGAATCAGTTCACCAATTCTTCCAAATACTTGATTTAATATTACCAATGAAGAGGAAGACTTGCACTTTGTGGCAGAAACCAGAGATAGCATATTTTTTGACCTAAGCTTAGAAGGAAGGTACTTTGGTGCTGTGAACACCACCAAAATCCTTTTAAAAGTCAAGAATTTAAGAGAAAAATTGCTCTGTTAAGACCTGGCAATGGAAATTTCAGGCATTATTATGTTTTAGCTCAGACAGTTGTTCTCTTTCCCATGTAAAAATGTAAGAGAAGAAAGGTGTAGATCAACTGTGATTTAAAAAAAACAACCAAACAAAACCCCACAAATCACACAGTAAGAACACCTTGATAATGTTTAAAACAAACTATTAAGGTTTCTTCCAAGTATGCATATAAGATTTGTCTAATAGGGGTAGACTCCAATACAGTATAAAGTTTGTCTACTGCTCTTACCTGGCTCTTGGCAGACCTATCTTGGTTTCAGTACAACTTCCAGAAGTCGCTGACATCCTGAAATTGTTATTTGTTAGCCTGCTGGAAGAAAGTAACCATCTTTTCTCCGCTGCTCATATAGAGGATGTGCACTCTCTGCTTCGCTATTTCTCATTTGAATTAAACATTTCATTAAAAGATATCATCAAAACAAATCCCTAAAAACTTTAGTCTCATTATGTGACAGGGTATTTGTTTTTATTAAGGGTATGTTAAACTATCCTGATCCAAATAACAATCAAGATAACATCTCTTTAAGCTACATTAATTCAGACTCTTAAAGGCCAACATGTATATGGCAAAGTGTGCAAATTAATAAGCTAAAGGATGTTGCGCACTTAAACCACACTTTGAAACAACAGACCATTCCAAAGAGATCGTACGCTCTCATCTTATTTAACTGAAATTAATCAAAATTAAACAAATTCTCAAAATGTCAAAAGTGATTGTGAAAAAACAATGTGCATTGCAAACCCCACCACCTAAACAGCCATTATGTTTAAAGGAAATCTGTGATCTGCAACCAATTAGGAACAAAACGGTTGTAAAATATTTAATTTGTGAGTAGCATTTTAAATTCAGTAACAGCTATAACAAAACGGGTAAGTAAATGACATTAATCACTCCTGATACTAAATTATCCCTATTTTGCTTCTAAGACAGGAATTGGACTAGGTGATGTTTTCTATTAGTTAAATACATCCATAATCCAATGAAAGCCTAGGAGGCCATTTAACTAATGGGGATTCCAACATCCTTGTTGTTCCTTTATTTTGTGTACTTTTTAAAGGTCATATAACTGTTTTAAAGAGTCACCCCTTGATTTTTCAGCAGAGGTAGTGAGCATTATTTTCCTGATAAGAGCTATTTCAGACAGGTAGAGCAATGTTTCCTGCAGTGAAGACTAAACACCAAGCTCATTTGAAATGATTTTAACAACTTCATGGCCTAAAGGAAAATACTGCTCTCCAGCCACAAGACCATTTTTTTTTTCTTTTTGGTTTTATTTCAAAGAGGAAGAATTTTTTTGAGGGTTATACTAAATAAAGCAATAAAATGCAAGTGGTTATTTTCCACAGTTGAGCTATTGCTTCATTCCAAATCCAGTATCTTGTTTGTTTTTAATAAATTAATGGCAAGTGCAGCAAGTGGGTGCAAGTGCTCAACTCCTCCATCCCAAAACACTCCTGCGTGGTGTCTCCTGCGTGGTCTAACAGCCAGAGACATACAGGCTCACTCTCACCTATTTTCCAGTTTTTTACACCCTCTGGCTGTGCATTTCCATTTCTCATTTCATGAAAAGTAAAACTGTATTTTTATATATTTTTTAAAAGAAAATAGACCTGTTGTCGAAGCCCATTTTATTTCACGAACATCTTAGATTAGATTCAGCTTCTCAAGATGAATTATTTCCTGCTTTTCTTTCTTGTAAATCTCTTCCACCACCAACCACCTTCTGCAGATAAAACTTTACCAATTAGTCATTTACAGACATAAACTCACAAGGCAAAAAACAGCCTTTGCAGCTCTAGGCCTCTTTGATGATGATGATGATGTTTACAAATGCTTTCACTGCTGGGCTAGTAATGTGCACTTTGCCATTAGCTCTCTGAAACTGTTCGACACACAAAATGTGCCTCTCAGTAAGGCAGACGGTAAGAAAGATTGTTCCTTTCATTATAGGCAGGACACTTATAAAATAAATAGTGGCTGGGGTGAACGTACCTATTTCTTCAGACTGAAAAAAGCTGTCTTCTTGTTCAAAATGATTTCACTGGCTGAACGGGTCGCTCGCATAAATATCTGTCCTGGTGAGATTTCCACTATTCCTGCATTGCCATCATGCCCCCCAGCAGCAGATGAGGCGGGGGCTTCTGGTGCCAGGTGCTTTACATGCTCATTGTAAGGCAACCCTTGTATATGAGATGTGACTGAAATCCTTCCTTTCTCTACTGTGGTTTCTTCAGTTCCTATGAAAATTTGTGCTTCCCTCCTTCTTTAGATGTCAAGTGCATCAGGACACGTTGGTTCCTGACAGCACTGTCGTACACAACAGAACAAAAGTTCTACATTTGATGGGGATACAGGAGCTAAAAAGGGTTGTCAGGCAACAGAGACATGAATAATCTGCGCTGCCTGAACAGAGGCAGAAGTGGGTTCCTGAACTCTGTGGCTTGCAGGAAGAGTAAGTGAGAGAAACGTTAAAGCCCAAATAGCTTGCACCGATTCAGGAGAAGATTAGCTCTTTCGATAAAGGGGAGAGTGCTTAAAGTTTATACTGGACAAGCACCACATGGGTTAGAGCCCTTTTATTGTTGCAAGCAGCCTCGGCTAAACAGCGCAGTGTCCATTTGGAGTCAGACAGAAGAGAACACGAGGTATGTCGGCTCTGCTCCTCTGTGCCAGGGTGCGTAACTTGCACTCTGGTTTTCCTTCTATTGTTGGCTGGGACCGACTGTTCCCACTCATGGGACTGCTTTAAAGCTCGGGCAAGGATTTTATCCCAACACAACAGTTTTTGCTTTACAGGCAACCAGGACAGCACACTGATAGCAGATAGCATGTTTTGCTTCTCATCTGACTACCAGACATTTACAGAAATGGGGAGGTTAGAAAGATGAATCAGCTACCCTCTCCATTCACTTCTCCAGAATGCTCTCCTGTGGTCCACAGGATTACCTAAGCACCAGCTGAGTTTTGGGTTTGCTTGAATATCTACCAAAATATTTTAATAGCTAACTTTGCTATTTCAAGAAAGACAAAGTAGCTAGAATAAATTGGATTAAGTCTTTAACCCTGTGGTGCAAAAACCTCTCTGTTAGACTTCTAATCACTAAATTAAAATGAAAGTCAGAGATACAGTAATCAATTGTAAGAAAAGAATCAGAACTAGGGTGGGTAAGAGAAGAAAACGGATGCTCAGGAAGGAGGGATGGAAGCATTTCTTCCAGACCAGCCTAAAAACTTTCACACAACTACATGGAGAGTAAAGACTTCAAATGTCTCCACAGAAGGAAGGAGCAGGTTTCTAAAACTCTTCTCCTAAAGAAAGGGCAAGAATTTGGGTACTCGTTGGAGAGAAGCTCGGTTTGCCTTTCCTGTGCTGGACAGCCGTCATTGGCACCTTGGACCCGAGCTGGGCAGAGAGGTTCTGCAGGGGATGTTTCCCCATCTCTCCTCCTGTCCCTTCATCCATGTCCCCTTGGCAGAACATCCCTCTTGCGAGGTGACTGCAACTTAGTCATGTGTGATCATCCATGTTTGGATGCAAGAAGAGAAAATGCTCGGAGTAATACTGGATTCCTGTGAGTTTGTCACGAGGACATTTGCTTTCTTCTGGGAGGATAAAATCACAGATAAGTCTTACCCTGATCCTTCCTGTACTTACGTAGCGCTGGGCAAAGTAAACATCTTGATCTCTACTCCTCATATCTATGCCATCTGGTTAGCTGGGCGGGGGGGGGGGGGGCATAGACCTCTCTGCTCTGGAGAGAAAATGGGAGAGGGAGCTGAAGTTTTGAGCATGAGTCTTATAAATTGTCTCTTGGTCAACAGGAAAATAAATTAGAGGATCCTCAGAACATGGTTCTGCGTAAATATGTATTGTTAACACATGGCACTGAGATTGCTAGTGATCACAGTACCTTGATGCTTTCATAATCTGGCGTGTCCTTAGTCCAGGCTTCTTGGATTTCAGTTATACCCTTTTGTTTCATGTTTGCAGCTAATGCGGGACAGGAGTCCCGTGACTGAATTCCCAGAGAAACTTGTGTCTAGAATTTGACTGAGACACTGGCTCCTCTGGGGAAAGTAACTGAGGGATTCTGGGTTCAGCCGAGGGCTGGACAAAAATGTGGTCCAGCCTATTTAATGACAGGTTTTCACTTGCCTTCCCTTGCTTTACATTGTTTCCTAAAACCTCATAGAAGTTAAGCAATAAAATGTTTCATTGCGATGTAGAGTCAGACTCTGTCTCCACTAATGTATATCTGTGCAGTGGGACTCCGGATCCGCACTGCTGCCGAGTCTCTGAGTACTACTGATAGGAATGACAGATATTTGCTACTCCTTGGGAGGATCCATGGAAACTCCTACATGATTTCTGTGATATCCTGTCATCAGAGGAACATCGGCATGGCCACAGTACATCAAAAGAGTAATCTACCTAGGTTTCTCCCGAAACAAGATACTGATCTAGTTTAATGTACTTATAGAAACTAGGGATGGGGAAACCTCTCTCAGTCCCTGTAGTCAAACTCCAGCTATTGCTGGGAGGTCCTCTGCACTGAGAGATGGAGATTGCTTTTAAGAATCTCTCAGCAACAGGTGGGCATTATGAATGAAAAGCAAGGACTGCAGAAGCCAAGTTTCATTTCCCATACTCCGTATGGACTGTCAGTAAGGTCAGATCTGGGAACTGATCAGATTTAGCAGTAACATCCAGTGTGAAGGAGTTTCTGTTTTACTGTCTGTGTACCAGCTCAATGCTTTTCTGTACAGTCTTGTTTTATACACTGTGTTTAGAAATGGTTCATTTGTCATATTTTAGGAAGACATAGAATATCACTGTTTTCAACTCTTAGAACATGGAAGGCTGATTCATTTCTAATTTGGACACTTAATTAAGATTAAGGGCTTGGAACGGTTTCCATCTGAAAGCAGTGGGACTTTTGCTGCTGACTTTCAATGCAGGTAGAATGACACTGTCAGGCTGTGTTGGTGCAGCATGACAAGTGCACCAGAGTGCTAAAGAAATAGACTTTCCACTAAAGCCCAGAACTGAGGTCTGGAGAGTTTCCAGTTCCTCTCCAGCCAACAGCATCTTCTGTTGAAATCATTGATGTGGATCACTGTGAGGATTGAAACTCCAGTTCTGGACACAAGCGTACAGATTTCATTGGCTCAGCTGGAGGCTGCGTGTGTGTCTCAAGGGAGTGTATCTGTTCAAAGGCACAGGACACTGTCCTCAGTGCTCACTACAAGGGGATTCTTTTTTGTGCCAAGACAGGAGACCAAGATATTGGTACCCTATTCCAGCTGTCAGGCAAAGGGTTCCCCAGGAAGGAAAAAAAAAGGATGAAGAGGCTTAGATCATGCCCTGTCAGCAGGATGACGGCACTTGCCAGCTATAGACTCTTGCCACATTTCAGGGCAGTGTCTTGCTGTTCCCTGTGCTCTCAAGCAGAGAAGAAACACCTTCCTCCCATACTCCTGCAGAGGAAGAGGTCCACTCTTACTCCCTGCCCCTGTTAGCCCTTCAGACCAGAACAGGATTATTTCACTTGAGGACAGCAAGGCAGCTGCCTGTGCATCCATCCAACGCA
The DNA here is from genome assembly GCF_964188355.1 of Buteo buteo. Lineage (NCBI taxonomy): Eukaryota > Metazoa > Chordata > Aves > Accipitriformes > Accipitridae > Buteo > Buteo buteo. Next base: position 37,827,890 of record NC_134181.1, on the reverse strand, counting down.
CAGCTCACAGAATTAAGCGCAGGATGGGGTCAGCAGTGGGGTAGCCAGAGCTCTACTGCTACCCCAAACAGGGCTGTGCTCTGGGAAGGGAGGAACCGAAGTTGCCCCTTGGCTCTGCCCCTGCAGAGAACTGCATCGACAGGCAGGCAGGAGCTTCCCGGGGCAGAGACCGAGCCAGCCCAGGAGCAAGTACACGAAGATAAAAAAAAATTGATTGGTCAGTGATTCCTTCTTTTCTCTTTCCATTAAGCAGTGCTGTGCCTTATCTTGCCCATGCTTTAGGATCACCCGGTGTTAGTGAGCTATTCATTACAGCAGGCAAACAAACCCTCTTAGCACTTATCCAGCTGCACTGAGCCTCCCGTTACAGGAACTCCCTCCCCAGAAAGCCCCGCTGTACTGGGGGTTAGATTTTAAGTTTGGCAGGTCTAGGGCACTTCACTCTTATTCTGACTGTTCCTTGCTGCAGGTTCCTCTCTGTTACGCTGGTGAGTGAGTACCTTTAGCCTGTGTTATTTCTCTGTATTTCCTTTTTTCTTTTTTGAATGCACAGTTTATCTCTTCATAAGCTGTTGTTATCCAAGGCTCTCAAAATGCATGGCACTCTGTAATAATACCTAACGCAGACACGATATTGCGAAGAGTAGCAGCTTGCAATTGTAAATCTCAAGGCATTTTATGAAGGTGATTGTTGTATCTGCATTGCAAGTGTCATTGCTAAAGCAGAGAGAAGTGAAGTTGCCTGCCCTAGGACACACATCTTGTCTGTGATAGAACAAGGATTACAGCACACTGCTCTCAATTGCACTTGCTCTGTTTGCTCCCTTGGCCTTACTGTCTTGCGCTTCTGCTACGTAGCACACCAACAGGCTCCTTGGAGTGAGGTAGGATTGCAAAACCCCTGACACCTACAGATGGGAGCTCTAGTTCATTCTCATTCAGAGTGGTGATGGGCACAAAGTTCAGGTATCCTTGCAAGGAAAGCCCCATGCTTTAGTCCTGAGAATTCATGTTTTGTGCCAAGTAGTTTTGTTGTTTTCTCTGCTTTCCTCAAGTGTTCACTCTTGCAACTCTTAACATCACCATAGACCTTACTGCTGTAATTGCTCTGCTGCTTCCACGTGTTGCTCCAAATTCAGTTTTCAGATGATGGTGTCTATCAGGTAAATGAGGAATGGTCATACATGTGCAGGGTCTTGTTTTAAAATGTCAGATGGAGTCATGGTACCCAGCTGAAAACTAACAGGACTGTACTGTGATTATTTGAGCGTTTTCCTCTGAATGAAAGATTTTCCAAGCCCATCAGCACTTGTGAGCAGCAAGAGAAAATAATCAAATGACAATGTATGCTCAGTAAAACAGCTGCTCTTTCTATAGCCATGATTCAAAGTCTGTTTTACTGCAAAATTTCATTGGAGTCAACTGGAATTTTGCCTGAGCAAGGTGCTCGAGATTTTTCCTCAAGTAACTTTACAGTTACTCAACATGGAGAATTGGGAATCACGTGACATTCCTAACACAATATTATGTTTCCATTCTTACTGCATGAACATACTTATCTGAAGATCTACTTAGATCTTGCACTTACAAAAGTGCATGCTCATGCTGAAGGGAGACAAAGACCTTGGAGCTGTTGTGTTCTTGGAACTCCAGTTATTTATTCAACTGTCCACCATGGCAGGAGTTTTTCTGTTAAATATATAATTCCCTACTTTTTTTCTTAAACAAGAGAACCAGAGGGTGAAAGGGTTGAAGATTAAAATGTAAACAGCAAAATTTATTATAATTACAAGAGTGTTTCAAATTATTTCCTTAAACTGCAACATAATTTACCTCTAGTCAAGGTCTCTATTGGTGGTGAAAGAGGAAACTGCTTGACCTTGGGGTGACCTCTGGCCCCCGGGGGTCAGCGCCCGAGGAATGCGCAGATGTCACGGTTCATAAGCAAGGACAGAAACTCTCAGGTTTCCCAGGCAGAGAGGCGCCAGTTCGGGGATGGGGCCAACATGTGCACCTCCCTTTGAACCAGCCACTCATACCTGAAATCACATTGAAAGCAAGCACGCACTGGGCAGGGGACGGGAAAAGTCCGGAGCGGCCCAGGATGGAGGCTTGTCGCAGGAATGGGCAGAAGCAGCGGAATATGGTGGAGGCAAACGTAACATTTCACTGAAGAGGGTCAGTAGCTGCGCTACCTCGTTAGTTGTACTCAGGGAATGGTGCAGACAAATGCGAACTGAAATACAGATCTATGTACAGTGCTTGGCAAGAAGCCTTTAGAGGAGCTTTGGCTGCAACCAACTGGTGCAGCTTGTCACTGTTGCAAAAGCAAATGCCCTACGCTCTTACCAATGCAAAGAAAGGAGAGAGTAATGGCAGGATTTATTGCCCATACTATGTTAACAAAAACTGTGCATGGGCGGTCCAAATCGCCGGTAGGACTTTTTGTAATATCAGCAGAGATCCTCACAGTAACCCAGGTCTGGAGTCAGTTGAGCTGCTGCTTGGATGGCTGCCTCTCTGCCCTGCAAGAAAGTGATTTGCATTGCCAACCCCTGTTCTTTGAACAACAACAACAACAAACCAAATGAAAACTTTTATGACTGAGACCAAAGTAAAAAAAAAATAGTTTAGAAAATTCTTCTTAATAAAAGCAAATGAATAAGGAAAGTTAGGTTTAAGCTAAAACAAATTGTGTGGTAAACATTCAGCTTAGGTAGAGAAAATTATACCGGCAATAATATTCAAAGAAGAAATGGGATGAGGGGGAAAACAAACACAAGGGTAATTGTAATATTAAAATCATAACTTATGTATCAAAATAAAATTTATATTCAAGGAAATTGTGAACCCAAGGGTTCCTTTCAACTATTTGCAGCCTACAAACCACAAGTTGTGCTAAGCATGATCAAAGTACTTCACAATTAGTTTGGTTTTAAATCACTATAATTGTCAGCCTAGGTTGTAATCAGAGAAACATTGTTTTGAAGCAGCAGCAAACTTGCCCTGGTTGTAATCTGGGGAAAATTTGAGAAAAACACTGGGATCTGGCCGGTTAACAGCAGCACGGCGCTTGGGGACAGAGTTGTGTTAGACATGTTGAACATCACAGAGATTGTCGCGGGTTCACAAGGCAGCCAGCCTGCCCTCGTCCACTGGTGCAAAGACCTCTCAGACTGCTGCTTCTCTGCTCAGCTCCCTGCCTCGGTTTCTCTCTTGGGAAAAGCAGGCACGATATCAGAGAGTCTTTATAAAGTGCAATTTGTGAAGTGCTGTAAAACACATGTGCTTCAGGTGATCTTGGAAGGTGCTTGCGTACGTTAGTTGTGGAAACGGTAGGAAGAGGCAGCTAGCGGAATGAGCGGCGCAGAATACTTGGATGGAAGAGGCTGCGGGAGTGCCAAGAATGACTGCAATGCGAGTATGAGCCTGCTCGAGCATTGCTCTTTTAATAAAGCTGGCAGCATGTTATCTGGAAGCTATGATGGGTTTCCTAATAGATTCCTTGGAAGTTTCAGGTTGGAGAGCTCTTCCAGGGTCTTTGCCAACAACACAACAGAATAGAGGATGAGCTCAAAAGCTTTTGTAATTAGGAACAGAGTATTTCTTGCAATTAAAAAGATCTTCCAGGAATACAGGAAATCAAGCCAGTCTTTGAAGGAATCATGCTTTCTAGACATTAAAAGGGTAAAGGTAGCTTTAATCTGGACTCTGCTATGGAGAAACTGAAGGAAATTTCCCCACTGGAAGCCTTGAAAAGAGAATTTGCTCAGCAGTACAAATGAATAAAACAACAAGGCTTTGTGCTTGAGGATCTCAAAGCGTTTTCTGATCTGCACCAGGAAATGTAATACCTCCTGGGAGCTGTGCTAAATTGGAAACAGGGACCTTCTAAAAGCTAGCTCAACTCCACTCCGGCTGAGCGCAGCCATGCTTCCACCAGCGTTGGTGGAAAAGACAAGTGGTGTTTTGACAACTTGAGTCTTCAGTCGTGACTTTTCTACAGGGATGCAGGAGATTAACAGGCAGTGTAGATTTAGTGAAGAAGCAGTTAAGAGAAGAGAATTAAGTTTGCCACCTCGCACCCAGCCAAGCCAGAGGCTTTCCTTGGCCTCAGAATGACAGAAAACTCATCGCCTCAGGTGTTTCTTAACAGTGAATCTCCTTGCTCCCCCCAAAATGGGGGTAATGTTGGGGTGGCAGTGAGGGAATGCACTGGTCGAGGAGGCTCTGCTTTGGACTGGCAGTTTCCCCATCTCTGGTTCAGAAAAAATGCAGAACTGAAGGAAGTTCAAACCCCGTTTTAGTTTGTATGAATCATCTCCTCTTATTCTGTTTTCTTCTAGTCACCAAAGGGGCATCAGGGAAGAGATGACTGAACAGTAGCAAAGGGCAGGCAACATGACTGTGAAAGTGTGGGGGAATAATTGGTGGAAGAGATGAGTACTGTAAGAAGCAACAGGTGCCTCAGCTTTTTATTCGGGGAATGTAAACTGTTTCCCAAGAACCCATTTGGGTTCGAGTGGCACTGAACAGAGAGAGCCCCAGAGGTGGCTGCTGGAACGGTGACTGTAAGAAAGCAAAGGGCTCATGGAGGAAGGTGTGCTGTATTGTGCTCTCCTAGTTGAATGTAAGTGGATTGTAGCTGTCTTTTTGGTTTACTTTTGCAGAATAACTTATTGCAACTATTTATTTAAAGAAGTCACAATCAGAGCAAGTAAAGGAAGGTAACTTGGGTGTCATTGTGCACTGCCAGACCTCTTGGCAGCCCAGATTTTACCTAAATCGGGTATGGCCACATGGTCGTGGTCCTGCTGAATTACGCAGAGCACCCGACAGAGTTTTTGCTGGCTTTGCTGTGCTACACCTGGCACAGCACCAAGTAAATGGCACAGACGGATGATACGTGATCTGGTGTAAAACTTCTCAATGTGAGGGCTGCCCTATCAAACTGTTATGAATTAAGAATTTGTAGACTGAGTTTATATCAAAGCAATGATTTTTATCTGGTTGTGGCTTTTCTGAACAAATGCTAAAAACCTCCTAACTAGTTTCCACTGTATTACTGACTTATCTAAGGACTGAGTAGACCTCTTGGCTCTGCTATCAACTTATATGTTCAGAGGTATACCACGTCGTCTCAGTTCTCTGTCATGGAGATGGTATGAGGGTATACCAGGCTAAGGTGTGATATTGTGAGTTGTTACCGCAGTGGTTTGTTTATTTTAGTGTGGAGAAAAAGCCTGTTATGCTCTTGCACAATTTTGAGTATCCACACTAACCAATGCAATTTTGAACAAGTCCCAATAACATGTCAGTGATGCATGTGTTTGTCTCCAGCCTCTGATCATACACCATTTGTGACACATACAGGCTAATGTATTCCTGTAAATTTGTCCTCACATGACTCAGCCCACACCAGTCAATAACAGATAGTCCATAAATCTGATGGGTGGGAGTAACAGAGTAATAAAGAAAGAGAGAAGAGGTGAACCAAGACTGATTCAGCAGAGGGAAGGATGGACAGTCTTTGGGACGTGGTGATGGGAAGATTCTCCTGTTGACTGGCTTGACTCGGCAAACAAAATCCTTCCCCACATGGAGCCATGGAAAGCAGAGGACACAGAGGGAGAGAAGTGGTAGCAAAGCTGCACCCAGTCCTCTAGCAGCAGCAAAAGCCAGATATGGAAATTGTTCCCTGAGCAGAGGGGACCCAGAGTAATTTCTTTAGCTTTCCTTTGGCTCTGCTAAGTTTTTCTTGCTGTTGGGAAGAGCTAGGTGAAGAGGGCGGGGAGAGGGGGGATATTTGTGCAATTCTTCCACTTGAGTGTAGAGAACAGAGAGCAGAAGGTGCGGTGAGAAGCCTTTTAAAGTGGTCATAGATGTGTGAGGTCTGATTCTGTTTTCAGAAACATATCTGTTAGATGTGAGTGCATGGGAGGTCATTAGAGCTCTGCTGCCTTTCAGGGGGTGAGGCAGGAGGGAGCTGGGCTGCGGAACGGGCAGGCAGCAGCATCACGCTGCCGGGAGCGAGAGCCACCATGCGATCAGCAGGCTCTGGCAACAGGGACAAGAGGGGAAAGAGGTTGGTTCTTACTCTCCTCAGCTAATATCATTGCTAGCCATGGCCAGACACTTATCTTTAAAATGACACCGGTTGTTTGTGATTATGCTAAGGGTTACTCTGGAGATGAGTACAGTTGGCTGGCAGGGTTTTAAACATAGCAGTCCCTGTCTTTGGTGATCACCTAACATCCTGTTATTTACTGGATCTAAAAATAAAGCATGTTTTCCCAGAGTGGAGAATCTAGTCTGTATGAAAAGCCAGGTATTTCCAAATTGCTTTCCTTGTGGGAAGTATCCCTGGTTCATCCAGCAACCATTGCTTCCTCCCTAGCCCTCCTCAAATCACTGCTTACCTTGGATGGATGAGGACCAGGGGCTTGCCATGTAATTTTTTATTCAATAGGAAAAAAAAAAAGTTAGTAGCTGTGTGTAGATTTATTTATGAGGGATAGACAGATGTAACAGTTTGTGTGATAATTTTCTGAGGTTATAGGAATAGATATCCTCTCAGACAAAAAGAAATGGTCTGATGCTCACCCTGCACAGACACAATGTCTTGCCAATAATCGTGGTACTCACTAATGTTAAGATTCTTGTTGCATCTGAACTAATCCATGATCTGTCTGTGACGGGCCACAAGTGAAGACAAAAAGGGACAGATATGAAAGGAGAGCTGTGATAGGGTCTCAATTTAAGGTTGGCCATGGACTGTATATGATATTCTTGTAAGTAAACTGACAGTGTCCAGGTTTATAATAGCTAAACTCCTCAGTTTTCCTTACATAAACATTTCACTCTAATGGAACATTATACCCAGCACCATGCTTCAGCAGACATGCATGTATATGAATTGCATAAAGATAGACCAGTAGATAAATAGATATCTGGATTTAATAAACACTCACATTCTAACACTAATAGGCTGGTGAAATCTTACAGAGAGGGAGAGAGAGACTGAAGGAAAATATGAAATACTGTCGAGAGTTTACAGACTGGCACAACTGGAAGCACTCAGCATCAAAAGAATGAGGGGACGGAAAGGCTGAGATGGAACAGGCAAATTCTACATTAATAATGTTCTCCCATCTTGCGGCGAGGGATGGTGAAGGAGCCAGTGAGGTGGGTGCCTGCTATTTCTTCAGAGGTGAAATCATCCTCATCCAAATCAAAGAGTTTCACTTATGAAATATGGAAGTAAGATTCAGATATGTTTTTCCAAAGTCAGACGATCTCTAGGAGTTTATTTTCCTTGAAAGTCAGGTAGGTGCTTTTGAAAATTTTATCTCTGACTTCTCTTGGAGGCAAGAATGCTTTTCCAGTAGGGAGAGATTTTCTTCAGGTTGATCATTTTCCTACATACATTTCTTGACATTTTCCCCACTATCATTCACCAAAAAAGGGGGTGAGGGGGGCAGAAAAGCACCAGACAAAATCCTCCATTCCCTATCCCCTCCCAAAGAAATATCTTTTCCAGTCTTGTTCTGGGAACAAAAATCCCATAACAATGACAGCTCTCTACTGAACTTGTTGAAGTTGTGCCACTTGACAGAATACGGTCCTGTCGGCCAGCACGGAAAGCAGGAGGATTCTACATCCATGAGCCTATGTGGGAGGGCTCAAATAATCCCCTTCAGTTACCTCCCGTGACTTCAGAATTCAAGGTAACTAGGTGAAAAGAAGGAAGAACTTCCTGGCAGTAAATGAGAAATGAATCAAACAAAAAAAAAAAAGACTTAAACTGGGAAAATTAATTTCTAAGTTCCAGCTTGCCCACTCCAGTCTGTCTTTTAAACTAGCATTGTCTATTACCCAAGTAAGGTCAAAGCAGCTATTACCTCAGCCCAGACACTCTTTTTTGCTCTGTTTTTACAGTGCCTGGGTTTATTTTTCTTCCTTTTATTTGGCTCCGTGCCATTTCGTTGGCTAACATTCACCTTGGCTGGATATAGCGAGGAAGGGATGTTCATTGCGCCATCTGTGGCGTGCCCAGCGAAGCCCACTCTTCCCAAATGGCCCGTGCCATTGACTCTGTCTGCCACCGTGTTGACCCACTGTGTTTTGGGGAGCCGACGACTCCAGAAGCGAGGCCTCTTTTTAGCTGTCTTTAGTTGTTGTTCTGAGCTAGAATAAAGAAAAGATTTCCCTCTTTTGCAAAGGAAATGCAATAAAATAAAGGGGACTGCACAGCGCAAAGCGGCCAGGAGAAGAGTACAAGTGGAGCCCCCACACGTGCGCGGGCACCGCGTACTCTCCCACCAGGGATCTGGCAATCTTGCATGCATGAATTGCCTTGCAACGGCCACTCGGCTGTCATTCTGTCAGCCCCATTTACAAATCGCATAACAGGTTTAATTTTGAAATCTCTCTCCCCCCCCCCCCTTATTTTTGCTGAAATGGATTTACAATGAAAGTATTTGAAAAGGAATAATTATCTATATGAGCAACAGCAACACAATGCCTGCAGCGTGGGGGTGGGGCACGATCAGAAGAAATGAGTCTTAAGTCTGAAATCTGCTTTTATACGTGTCTACATATTTACAAAGGGCTAGATACTTGTAAATATCTATAAAATGTCTGATGGATACGTGGATGACATGATTTTAAATTGTGTGTGTATGTCAGGCGTGTGAAGTCTGGTTTCAGCTTTTGTTTTTCTTGTGCTAAATACCACATTTTAAAATAGGTCTCCTACCATATAATTGTGTGCATTTTATATCTGAAGTGATATTCATCAAGAAATTAGTAACCAAAACCTTAGAAATGCTTTCCAGAGCATTCCAGCTCAATTTATATTTTAAAAAGGGTGACCAGCTCACTCTCTGAAAGTGCGGGAGAGCCCGTTTTATGCAGTAGTGGACATGAAGCTGAAGCTTTTTCTATAGTCTCTGTCCATTTCTCTCAGTGAATTGAATCCAGTCAAAGGTCAAACTGGCCAGAGGCACTTTTATTGTCATGGTAACCATGACTTAATCAAACAATCCTGAGATTCCAGGTTTGTGGGAACAGGCAAAGATCTGAAGAGACTGGAATTAATCAATCAAAGGGGGCAGGGAAGAAAATCCTAAGATATATGACTTATCCTTCCAAATCTATTACTCTGTCCTTAAACACACAAGAATTATGTCTTGGACAAAGCCTCTTTTCAGACCAAATACCTCTGATTTTTGTTTTCTTGTCCTTTGCATCAAATTTCCTAACATACCTCTGTCCTACAGCAATCAAACCTCAGCCCAGATTTAACCAACAGGAGAGAAAGACGGGAAACAACAATTTAGGAAAGACGAAGGTTATTTTGTAAAATGCTACTTAAAGAAAAAAAAAAAAGAGGAAAAGGAAAACCACAGAAAAATGCAATCAACCACCTTTGATTTGAAAACCTATTTAAGCTTGTTACTAGTGATCTAGTGCAGATCTACAGGCAATAAATGCATTTTTAAGGCTGCTCTGCTTTCTGGCCGACTGCTGCATCTTCTTGGGATCCCAGGGCTGTGGGGCTTGCTCTCGTCTCAAGCACCGGAGTCATTTAGGAGTGCCGAGTTCATACAGCCTCTGTTCTTTTCTAGAGAGAGCCTAGCTGCTTAAAGAGAGTTTTGAGGCATCTGGTGAGCGCTGGGGGTTGGTTAACCTGGAACTCAGCTGGGGCTAAGGCTACTCTGTTATAAGGACATTTTGTGCATCGTTGTTTTAATTTCAGAAGCAATTTGCATATGTCTTACCTCCTGTATTTTGCTTGTGAGTCTGATGCCTGCATTTCTCAGTTGGAAGAAGAGGTAGACCTGTAGGCTCTGCTCCACCACCATAATAATGGGGGGAATGTCTTGTGTTTTTGGGCGACCTGACTCCAAGCTATGTCCATGTGCCATTAAACCCGCAAAATAATTCTTGCTTTGGCTTCTAATAAAGTTAATCACTTGCTTTGGCTTCCTCTGCCCAGAGAAGTGAGCAATAAGATAGTAAAATCGTGGGGGTGTGACAGGAGTAAGAGGGCTTTGCTAAAGTGTTGATGGCAGTAGGTTTGACTTGTTTATACCTGGTTAAGTGGAGGTATCACATGTTGTTTTCCAGTTTTAGAGAAGAATTACCTAGAAACCTGAAATATATTTGCTCTTGCTTTGCTGAAATTGCGTGTCTGGTGGGTGGAGTTGGTTGCATAGTATGCGTGCTCTGTTGCGCACTTTGTGATATATGGTCATGCAAACATTGAAAAGCTGTTGGCTGCTATGCCATACTGGAAGCCTGGTTTTGTAATGGCATATAGAGATGTTCACCTTTCTGCCCTGCTCTCAAATGCAAGGCAGGCTGAGAGGCAGCCGCCTATTATCCAGTGACTACTCTGTCCTAGGGAGATTGCTGCTGAAATTTTGCTATATTCATGTTATATAAGGAATGCAGGTAATTGCTTGCAAACCCCAAACCTAACTATTTTAATGGCAATCAGAGCATGAAAAGGACTGATTGCATCTTGTTCTTAATGTAGAGGTATCCTTACAACAAAATGTATCCTCTCAATACCATTGTGGGTGATCTCAGCAAACAGACTGTAACGGGTGAATTGTCCCAGAAAACAAGCTCCTTTCTCACTGCTAGATGAGTGGGGTTCACCTGCAGAGATAGTTGTTCGTAGTTAAAATATGCAGAAAAAATTTGTATAATAGAGCATAGCAGATGGACAGAACTCCATGGAGTGCCAGGACACTGGCTGGACAGAAGAGAAATTACTGAAGCCTGAGCATCAGACAAGGAAAGGGGAAATGAGTAGTTGAGGAGGTCTGGAAAGAAGGAACGTTAACCTGTGTCCAAGGAGGATGTGATCTACAGGCGTAAAAAGAGAAAGGTCCCCTTTTGGCTTGGCTGTAAGGAGGTCACTGGTACCCCTGAGAGTGCTTGTGGAAAGGAGATATTTGAAGCCACATGGAGGGAATGGAAAAGAGCCTCAACATGGAAGACTAGCAAAGTTTAGAAAATGACAGGAAGGGGGAGGCAGAAGGCTGATCATGTCAAGAGAGCGCCTTTTCCAAGGTCTGTATGTACAGGAGCAAACAAAGGAAATAGAAAATAACAATGGAGGTGAAATGAGAGAAAAGGACAGGGAGATGAAAAATGGGAATTAGAGGATTGAATGAGCAACTACATGAGCAGAGAGAAAGTGACACTTCTGACATGGGGGTAAGGCTAACTTAATGGCAGAACAAGAAAAAAGTTTCAAGAGGAAGAAAGGCTGTACATGGCCTGCTATGAACAGGGGCTGTAGTTAGAGGGCTGGTATCAACAAAATTGAGAGTTTTGATGGTTTTTGATAGGGAAAGGCTTTTCTTCATTTCTTGTCCAGTGTCTCAAATAATCTTTAAAGACCAGGGCAAAGAGCAGCACTGATAGAGATGAATTTCCACCTCCTGCAGAAGTGCTGAGCACCCTTTCTATCAAAACTACTAGGAGCAGCAGGCACTCAGCACCACTGTGAAAGAAGCCTTAAATCCTTTTTGCTGCTAATCTTTGATCTTCTCAGGACAAGACTGAGGAAATTGGTGAGACGAGGGACCATGGGTAGGTAATACGCAGAGCCAACTTCACACATGACCTATGCTGAAATGAAATGCAAGTCTGGGAGGTAAAAGCCCCTGTAAAACTCCTTCCCCTTTGCAAAAATACACTCCAAGTTAGCTTTAACACTTAAGTACCATGGTTCCTGAATGCTACCTTTAAAGGTTAAAGCATTTAAACTATAGGAACAGCCAGGGGCAAAAAGAGGCCCATTTCAATCTGATATGTTGAGGTCCTGCAAAAAACCAGACTGGGGGGTCTCTGAGCTCTTTGTGCTTTCCTTCCCTCCTGAACCTGAGATGGCTCTGAGGCCCAGGCTGGGCTGCATTTCACTATCCTTCTTTCTTTCTCTCCCTGTGTTGCAGTAAATTAGCCATTTCCAAAGGGCTCAAGTGGGTGGGTGGGGTGGAATTCTCCATCCCTGACTTGCATGCTGCACAGTGCTGCTTCATAGGAAGGAACTGAAAGTAGATCAGGAAAGACTGGTGCATGAAGAGAACAGCTACACTTCTTCCAAGGGTTCAAAACTTTGTGGAGACAAGCAACATCCCTCTGCCACCGTAAGCACTGCCAGGGACGGGTGGGACTGGCCCCAAGCGGCATCGCTGTCTTCTCGGGGGGAGCTCATCTGCCTTTCATGGCAGATCACAGGTCACCTGCCTTCCCTGGAGGGATCAGGATCTGACCCAGCACACTGTGATGGACAGCAGTTTTTTCCCATTTCCCAACCTTTATCTCGTCCCTGTTCTTTGAGGCAGGCGCAGGCCCGACTCTTACTCTGTTTTACACAGCATCTAGCCCCACTCCTGGTCCGTCTGTTAGGTGTTACTGCAATACAAATAGCAGGACTGTCCTGGTATACGATGAATGTTTAGCTTGCAGAGATATGAGAACACCCTGTGGACTTTACCCCACACTGTAATCAGAAGAGTACTCCTCAGTTTACTCTAGCCTAAGCCTTTCTGCAAGCTGCTGCCTTTTACTGTATTATCTGGTATGATAGCAATGATATTAATAGCAGGAACTTTCCTTGCAAAGAACCAATTGCAGCTATAGCGTGGCTCCCATTGAGCTCCTTGCCTGCACTGCTATCTCTCTGTACAAGAAAACACTTCCAGGTTTACTGCAGTGGTTACAATTAATGGAGATCTCCATCCATTTATCCTGCATCAGCATAAACAGTCCTATCTGTAGGTGGTGCCTGCTGTCAGCTCCCACCCTTTAAAATGATGCTGGAACTTCCTTGTACTCTGAGATGTGAGCGAAGGTCTCCAACACTTCCTAAGCAAGAGCAAGGCTGAAGGTGACTACTGGGGAACAGAAGCATAAAATCATCTTTCTGGGAGCCCTGCCCCAGGGAGGTCTTCTACCACTGGTGCTTCCCTCTTTTAAAGAGATCTCTTTAAAAATCTTTACAAATATATGAAGGAATTTGCAAGTGATCATTTAAGGGATCAAGAAAGCAGAACTACTTGATAAAGTTCTTTTACCTTTAGTAAAAGAATGTTAATACTGGAAAGCTACCATGTGCTCTCACAGGGTTGTCCTTAAAAAGAGATGTCTTAGAATAGCTGCTTTTCAGGAATGAAGAATAGCTGTGTCTGACCAGGAAAACTTTCTGAGGATCTCTTCTAAGGCTTGCTTTTTTTCACGGGAGTAGAAAAAGCTCTGAGAGCCACTTCTCTGTTACCATGATAGACCTTACTCCTATTGTTATAGCTGTGCACAGCTACATGGGCAGGCTTCAGTCCTTTATAGGGTAGGTGGTGAGAAGTCTGAATAATGCTGATTATGGACTGCTTAATAACATACTTTCTGGAATAATTTTGGGGCGGGGGAAAGTTTCCTGCACCAGGCAAACCTGTGAATTGTGTGTATACCTTAAGAAACTTACAGCCCAAGTACTTGGAAGAGACCACTCAGATGGAACCAGATGAGTTCCATCATATTCTCTATCAGATATTCAGTATCTCAGTTCTGCCCTCTGCACAGCCTGGGACTGTGGCTTTGCCAGGGAACTCTGAATTCCACAAGTTTCTGCTTCCATGTTATTAAGCTCCAGTGTGATGTTTCTCAATAGCATCATTTGGAACAAGATATGGCTGAGATATACTAATCTCTTTGTTAGTCTTCATCTGTTTTATAAAATAGTTCTAAATCATCACAAATTCTGATGTATAGCATTGAACTATCTCTCCAAACAGATCCTACAAAAGTCTATTATAGGCTTTTCATCAGATGTCTTAAGGCACAGAAACAACGTGCAAAGATGATTGGAAAACTTTGGCATGGAGGCATTTTTCTCCAAATGACTGATGTGCAGAATCTTTTGTTATGAATCTTAAACTCCCTGAGGAAGGACTAAGTGGCTATGTCTGAGATGTCTTGCTAGCTGATGTAAGGAGAAAGGTCTAAAAGTTAGTTCCAAAATCTCTGTGTGCAAAGGTTGGGGTGGAATGCACCTGACTCAGTTCAATCAGAGGAAAATGTCTGATGCCTAAATATAAATAAATTCCTTGTCTTAAAAAAAAAAAAAAAAGTAACATCCATTAAATTTTTTTAGAGAATAAAACTAATTCTGCCTCCCTGCATTTTTATTACCAAAAAAATCCCTTCCAAGCTCATGAAAAGAGAATTATACTGCTAAACAAAGCTTGGAGTCTTATTCTGACCTCACTTTACAACAGTGTGTGAATATGGAGTTCAGTAGAAGTTGATGAATTTACACCCCTTAGTGTCCACTTGCAGAGTATGCAAGTACTGAATCAGAGCCCCAGCGGTGTGAGACATGCAGGCAGGAAGCTGCATCAAGCTGCTTTTGAGGAAATCATGCTTTTCAGATAAATATCAGTCAGCTGCAAACATTTTTCTCTCCAGGATGTGTGTGCTTTTCTAATGTTTAGGATAAAAATGTGGTGCTAGGATATGGGAATATAGTTTTCACATATCTGATTACTTCAGCATTAAAGCAGCATGATAATATTAGTGGTAGCCTTTAGCACAAACTTTGTTCTGTAACTTCCAGGCTTCAAAAGCTAATGAGGAGTAAAACTGGTGGAAGAAGTCTTCTGACAAGCTGGTGTTCAGCACCTTTTTAATGGGTAACAGGTTTGCTGTCATCACATATCACTTGGAATACATTGTGACAAAACACACAGGCTGATATAATGCATTATCTACAAGAGGCTACAATATTTTAGTGAATTTCTCTTTAACTTGATAGAGGATGAATCAGTTCCAGTTACAGAAGCTTTTGAATAGTTTTCTCTGAAGAACTTAAACCCAGAGTCTCCCAGTGCTGATACCCAATGTAATCAGACAGCATCACATACTTTGTTACAGAAATTGCAGAATGGTCTCTTCGCTTCTGTGAAATTTGGATAGCAAAGCTTGAAAAGAGTTTCTAACTTTCAGCACTTAAGAACAAGTTTTCAGGAAATCACGGGACCCAGGCAGGCAATAAGAAACGTCAGGTTTTCACTGTACTGTTCCCAGAGGTACAGTAAGTTTGATGCACCCTGAGCCTGGCTCATTTTCATTTCTAGTATTCAGATATGAATCCTGGGTAAGTGTTTCTCAAATCTTTCTACTGACTGACTGCTGGATGCTTGCTGCTTTCATAGGTTTGACTAGCAGGGGAGTGCTTTAGAGAGTGTAAAATCATCATATGTTCCTTCCCATACAGGGAAAAGCAGAGTGATGAAGAGATGTAAACCTTAAACTTAAAACCAAATACTTTGTGTTATTAAAAGACTACTACATGCAAAACATTTTTTTATTTAAAAAAAAAAAAAGTTTGATCAACAGGGCAGTATTAGCTGATGTGAATGCATGCTTCCCCGCAGCAGGCACAACTATTTCTCTAATCAGCTACTGTCAAGACTCCCTCTTCTGCTCTGTTTCTTCCCTAGCTGTAAATGGCAGATCTAGAAATATATCCCACTTCCTTGTCCTGGTTTTGCCTTTTCAGTCAAGAAAGTATAGCGCACACTTAGAACATTTTTAAAAGTGCTCTTCAAACTTCTCCAGGCAGGTTGATGGATAATTGAAACTGGAATGACCCAGGAGCACCGAGTCATCCGCTGACTTCCCCCCCCCCATCTACAAGCAATGATTTGTTTTCCTCCTTCCTCTTGATTAGCTCTATAATACACTCGGATTGTAAAGTGAACTCAATTTTGTGTCTCTCATATTATCTGTAGTGTCTCATTAGCCTTGGTACCATTACAACCCCTCTCTGAATCATCGTTTGTATACGGATGTTTGACATATCAGCTGATTGTCCTTTTCTCTTCCCTTTTCCATCTCTTCTGAAAGGCAATGAAGCTATTTCTGTTGATACTTAAATATCACAATTTGTCCCACTATCACTAATAGCATAATGGCATTATGAAGAACCTTCCTGCAGTGCATTTTGGTGTGACGTAATGCAAACAAGGTTGAACTCAATGAAAACATCATTAAAAGTTACCCTCTTAAAATTCATTCCAATAAGAACAAGCAAGAAGTTTGGACCAAGCAAATATTGTTTTTCAGGGACTAAGCATTAAACAAAATATTCCCGGAACAGTTTCAGTCAGGGCAGATTTGACATGGGAGAAGGTACCATAATGTTTATATGCATATGACCATAAAATAGGCTCTAGTGCACAGAAAATAGGTGTCTGCGTGCCACTGCAGACCACTGTGTCACAAAACTAGTCCTGTTTTCTCCATTCTCATAGGGTGTGGTGAGAATAATTTCCCTAGGGCTTATAAACATTTCTCCAGATATATGCTAAAATGGGATTTAGTGTCTCCTGCTTCCATATATTGGACAGACAAAGTAATGTTAAGCTCCTTTGGGCTTTCTCTGCTCTGTGTGATGTAGCATGAGATTCTTGCATGCGTATTGCTTCATTATTGTTTTCTTGACATCCATAGTCTCAACCTGCTCTTTTCTTCTCCTGGAGACCTTTGCAGAGGGAGCTGCCACTCTTTTAAAATAAAATAATTAGAAACACTGTTAGCTTTTTTTTTTTTTTTTTAACCCAGGATAACAAATTCTGGCAGGTTTTTAGTACTTGGTATCCCACAGGAACTAGCACTGCTTTGCAAACATCCTCAGATTTTCAAGATCTTGTTCCACCAAATATGACCTGCATTTTTCCAATATTTTTCTTTGCTCAGCTTCCCTGTTGTCTCATTCCATGTGGTCTCACTTGAGTCTTGCTTTAACTATGATAAGTTCTTTTGTTTTCCTATTCATCTTATCTCCACAGCCACATTTATTTTTCCTATTTAAAGCCAGGCAAAAATTTCTTAGTGTTACAGTTCTGATGTAGCAGTACCCAGAAAGCCACAAAATGCTTCTCAAGAAGCATGGCTTGTATGTTCAAGTGAAGTTGCATGCACACACAGCATGCGCTTTGCAGGATTGGGGCTTTTCCTTGATGCAGTTTTGCAATGTGTTTGAGCAATTATTCTGCTGCAGCAATGAGATTTTGAGCTAACAGACTTTCCTCATTCTCTGGTCTCCTGAAAAGGCATATGATCAGGAATCGTCTTAGGAAACTACAGTTCTTTGCTCTGCAAGACTAGGGAACTTTGAGCTCAGTTGGTATCCTTGATGGATTTTAGTTTTGCAGAATTTTGTTCTTGCTTGGGAAAAAAGTTATCCCTAACATTTGGGGCTCAGTTAGGGGCTTACTTGAGAGAAGCAGTGCTTGGTGCTGTCAGCCTGTCTGGGGGTTTTGCTGAAAGACCTGATGCTGCTGCAGATCTGCTGCAAAGGCACTTTGGTGGCCCTCGTCTAGGCTCTGCCCAGTGCTGGCAGGCAATGCTGGGGCAGGAGAGCGGTGGCTGCTGTGTCGGTGCTTGGGGAGGCAATGAGCACTTCTGCAGAAAAATTGACTGCCCAGCACCTGCTAGGCTTCATTTTCCTCTCTGTATGTCCTGGGGAAAGGAAAAGCACTGACAAACAGGGCAGTGGAAGGTGGCAATGAGCTCATCTTCCTTTGCCTGGGTGTGAAAGCAGGTGGGAGGCTTGAGTCTGTACTTTTCCAAATGCAATAATTTTGTCTATGCATCCCCTGGCAAGTAGCTCGTTGGAGAGATCCCTGTTCTTACTTGGTTAATTAAGCATTAACATGTGTTACCTTGCACAGGTAGGTCAGGACTTGCACAGAAATTAGAAGGTTCCCTTTCCATCACTTGCTTTATTTTAGCTTTTGGAATGGGTGAGGAATTGTTTTCCTCTCCTGAGCAGTCACGCTGTTATGACGGAGAAGCTGAAGGGCCCAATTACCCACCCTGTGATGTTGTTTGTGAAGCAATTAGAACTGACAGAGTGTGATTAAAACCAAGAAGTTACCACTTTTTTTCTTGAGGCAGGAGGGGTGACTGTTTACAGATGAGTATGCACCAAATCTACAATGGGAATAATTTCCTCACCCACTATGTAATCTCCTCTACTTCATTATTGGCTGAACGTACATAGCTATATAGTTTTTTGCGCATGAATTAACACTTGCAGCTAATAGCAGTAAACTCACAAATGGACTATTAGTTTTTATAGCCTCTTAGCAGAGTCAGCCTAATGGAGCAAAACTATTAACAAATTAAGATACATTTGACAGGGCTTCAAGCAGGAATCATAACCCAGGAGTCACCGTTTGGGGGACAAGGGCAAAGTTCTCTGGAGAACTAGCCTGTATCTCAGCTGTTGTGTGGTGGCAAGTGCTAAACCACAAAATAAAAGAGTTAAGGCAACAGTTTTCTGTTCTTGGTGAGATTTTTCGGTGCAAGGAACTGACTTCCTTTAATGT
Source organism: Buteo buteo (assembly GCF_964188355.1). Taxonomy (NCBI): domain Eukaryota; kingdom Metazoa; phylum Chordata; class Aves; order Accipitriformes; family Accipitridae; genus Buteo; species Buteo buteo. The sequence goes on along the minus strand of NC_134181.1, from coordinate 37,809,477 downwards.
TGGTAAAGAGCCTGTCGCATCTGTAGTGCTACAGGATCTAAAATAACAACAGTAGTCACAGTAAAAATAAGTCATATTTGTCTACTTATGGCACTGTACATATTTTAGACATTGTATGATTATGAGGCTACAGGAACATCTGATCTTCTGGGGAAAGTATCTTTAAGCCATGGACAGAATATATTTGACAGTGCAGATGCAGGGCTTGTGGTGTTGGCTGCCCAAGCACGAAATAAACTGGAGGAAAGGATGGCTTTAAGAGCTATCAAATATGTTCAAAACAAGATGCCTTTTCTAGCAGACACCCTGCTATAGCCTAACAGGGTGTGGGGTTTCTGGGGGAAGTATGTGGCTTCAGCTCCGTTTGGGTTTTTTGGCTTTTTTTTAAGTGAAGAAGTGGAGGTGGCTGGGCAAAGGCTGTGTTCGCAGAGCAGCTGGATGTGCACTGGCTCATCTGGTGCATGGGAGTTAACGCAGAGTAGCTGCCCGCCTCAGAGCTTTCTGCCTCTCCTATTCTGTGGCTTTCAACCCTATAATTCTGCTTTTTATGAGGGGTTTCATAGAATATCTAATCTCTTTTACCTCATCAAACCCCATCTCAAACACAGTCCTTCAGTCAACGTTAGCTCTTCCCTTGTTTTGGAGCTGGCTGATGGGGCGCTTGCATCTGACATGGGTTCATTTTCTGCCTCACTCTTCCATAACTTGTCACTGCATTTGATAAGATAGAGATGCGATATATGTCTTGAAGCCCCAGCATAAGCTATACTCTACCAGGGGGCTTTTCTCCGGAGCTTGTTGACCATATGCAGCATCACTTCGTGCACCTGTGTATGTTCCTGTTGAGGAGTTCAGTCCATGCCACCATCTCCCCAGTTGCTATGCTAATTAGTAACTCAAAGCCCAAACTTAGAGACATTCAGGTTGTTATTACTCCTCTTTCTCTAACTTGAACCTTTGTTCCTCCCTAGGCTTTCTAAAACTTCATTCAATGTAATGTGAAGGCTTGTTCTCCTCCTAATACCTTCTGATATGCTGCTAAGAACATCCAATGTTACAGTTCCAGCATAATTATATTTCCCCATAGGTGTAAAATGTGTCTGCATCAATAGCTTATTAAAAGAGTGTAATAAAAATTATGACCCCACAATTCTGCTATTAATATAACAATTCAGAGCCAAGAAAACTCGCTGATCCTTACGCATCTGCTGTAACATGGTACAAGAGCAGAACACCTTAAGCCAGTTTAATCCCTTCTTTTCACCCCCTAGCAATATACATTGGCCCAAGAGAGTAACATGAATTGAAAGTTTAATTTATTAATATGCAATAGTGATAATGTCAAAAGAACAATATATAAAACCCACACAGAACAGGATTACACGGTACATAGGGGAAAGCCTAGAGCTAATATTTAATATAGCAAAACACAGCCAAAAATAACTTCTTATCCAAGAAGCAAAAGAGGGAGAACTCTGCAGGTGCTGGAGCAGAGAAGCTGTGGAAGCAGCCTCTGCCTTCAAGTGCGCAGCTGGACCCAACCAGCCGTCCTCCAGCTGAGCCTCCTCTCTGCAGAACCCACAGAGATTGTGGTGCTTTCCGTGAGTGCCAACTGTTGGGGCAGTGACCGAAGTTCCCAGCTATTACTTTGTATACCTTAAAGTCCCTCACCGCTCCAATTTAACAGTGCACACAAGAATCGGAGCAGCAAACACAAGTGGCACGCATGGAGAGCAAGCCACAACCAGTGCACAGCAAACAGGGAGCCTCGCAGCTCAGAGCATTTCGGTAATTGAAGCATGAAACCAACTGTTCACTTCAGCTAAATTGTTCGCTTAAGCTTGGATGATTAAAATTTGACCAGTAGCCAAAGTATCCTGCAGCTTTAGCAGGGGTACGGACACATTAACATTTCACTATTTTGCCATAAATGAGCAATTTGCCCTATAGTCTTAAACCAGTAACACTCATGTGAGTGGAAAATGTTTCAGCCTCCAAGGGACTGGCAGGTTCCAAACACTTTCTAGAGTTTGCTTTTCTGCCCCTTCCCTAAAATGAACTGGGGAGGAAAGAACAAATGTGAAGGAATAAAACTCAGCACTTTCCGAGCATTACCAAGCATTCAATGTACAGCCTCTACCAGGAGACCAGTACTCGGTTGAGAGAGGGATGAGATGGAAGGGATAGAGGCCAGCCAGGACCTGGCTGCCCTGCAGGTCTCCTGCTCTGCCATGCATTTCTTGAGTGATGGGCTGAGGTCCAAGCTGACCATCTAGCCTGCCTGCCGCTCAGCACTGGCACATCCTTGTATCCACACACCAAAGAAACTGCAACAGCAAATAAGTATGTGGTCAAAATATGGGACCTACTTGTCTCTGTTGATTGAAGAGTCTGAGTCTGGCAGCCAGGGCTCTGTTAGCAGTTGTGTCTGTAGATTTATCCCCGCTCTGATTCCTCTTCCAGCCTTCCCCAGCTCTGATCTACTTGCTGTCCTTCCCTTTGTTGGAGTTGATTGCTCCTTTTGTGGTGTAGTCTGAATTAGAAGAGCCAGGTCAGCTCTGCTGCTTTAAACTAACTCATCTCCTCTTGAATGTCACACAAGATGCTCAGCTCTCAAACAGCAATGTTCTCTAAAATGCGGGAGGAGGCTGTGGAGACGAGAAATGAGGGCAAACCAGGAGAACTACCTCTCAGCTGAAACACTGGCAGCTGCGAGAGGATGTGTGCCCACAGCCTGGCTCTGCTGCATGCTGTGGATCAGAGTCCACAAGCACAAGGGAAAAAGAAAAGCAGTTGGGATTGCCCTTCTAGCCCCTTCTGCTCTGAGAGGGGTAGATAAAGAGGATGATCATAGCAGCAGTTCTTGTACAAGTTAGCAATCATCTCTACAACTTTTCTCTCCAGCATTTCTCGAGTGCCAGCGCCTGGGTGGGTTAACACGCCACAGCTGGCCCGTGCCGAGGTTTCACATCACGCTGCCTGCTCTTATACATGGGGCTTCCATGATTTATTTGATACCTCTTTCAAAAGCTTTTCTTCTAGCTAGCTGGCTAAATTCACGTATTTGCAGTCATCCAAAATGGGTGACTAACTGCAGGCTGGTCCCCTGGATGAGTGGAGGAGGTGAGTTTTCCTCCCTCTGTGGAGAGAGGGATCAGGAAGAGCCGTGTCTCTGCCCGGCCACCGCAGCCTTTCAAGGGCTTTGTGGTATTCTCCTGCTTTCCTCCCGTGGCTGCCATTCCTCTGTGACTTCCTGTACTGTGGTAATTTTTTTTGAGTTTTATTTTGATACTTGTTAAATCGCTGATTATATTTTGCTCTACTCAAAGCTTTATGTGGTGTGTGCCAGGGTTTTATCAGCAATAGCCTCTGCGTTGGACTACCACTTACCCAAGCAAAAACCAAGGCTGCAAGGAGGAGGTTTGCCCAGGGCTTGGCATATAGGGTATGGGCCAACACAGGACCAGTCACCTCGAAACCGTGAATGTTGTGTTCGTGGTAACACGGTTTGGAGCAGGATGAGGGGTCAGGCAGAAGAGATATGCCCAACATCAGGACCGTATGGAGCAAAAGTTGACAGGTCCCTTGGCCTCTGAGCCCAGGGCACTGCTAGGTCACATCCCCAATCCCCGTCCACAGCCTTGTATGCTGGGTAAAGCAGTTGCTGGACTGAAGATAGAGTGGTTGCACCTGCTCCATGGCCTCATCGGCCAGAGGAACACGAGGCTGGAAATGAGTAAGTGAGTCTCACTGGTAAAGTCAGTTTTACATGAGTGGCTCCCCAGCTGGTTTCTGCTCTGCTATTAGGTAAGAAAAAAAAAAAAATCTGGTTTGCACAGTTTCTGTGGTTTTAAATATCTCATTGTATTACACCAGTCAGGAGTGGAGTGGGGATATGATAGATGGGGTGAAAAAGAAAAGCGTGAGACAGAAAATAAAGAAAAGTGCCATCCTGTTCAGTACAAATGATTCTGCCCTGGGCTGAAGAGGGCAGAAGGAGAGAATGATAGACGAGTCCTCAACCAGCAGTTGAAAGCCAAACCTGAAAAAGAGCTGAGGGGAATGGGAGGGAGTGATTCTGCAGTAAAGGAAAAAAAGATTAAGATCTGACCTAGATACAAAGATCACTCCCACCCTGCCCCCCATTTGCTAGGTCAGGAGAGGTAATGAGGAGAGCACGACATCCCAAGGATTGCTACAAAATTCCTCCTAGGTTTTGAGCCCATGTAAGGGGACTCGGCAGGAAACACGAGGTAGTTGTGCTGCACCGCATGTGAGCTGACGTCTGCCTGGGTGCTGGTGAGGTCGAGTGCAGGGGAAATAATCTTGTTCAGTGTGCGTCCCCATTCCTCAGCTCCTCACAACATCAGGTAAAAGCCAAGAGGTGGAAGATGGTGCGTGTGGCGCAACGGGTGAGCATTATGTTAGCCTGCAAGCGAGATGCTTTTACTCAATGCTCGGCTTAACAGCAGTATCTCAGCTCCCACCGTGTGCAGAATCTGACCCCCTCAGCTCTTTTTATATGCTTTTCCTCTGCCCTGTGAAGGGTCAGGCTCTTGCCATTGTCTGTCGCAAAATGAGGGTGTGTAGCTCAGCTGAACAATGTAATCTAATGACAAACTGCCAATAGGTGATGAGTTTAAAAATATCAAGAGATATCATGAGAAACTGCAGAAGAAGAGAACTAAGAGTAACAAAATGAAGTTGATAAAGGAGGAGTCACCTGAAAAGTCTCCTGGGAGGTCTGCTATGCCAAGGCATGGCCTCTTGGGATAAATGCGAGCCTTCCCATGAAACTATTCATAAATTATGTGAACTGTTTGCTTTTAAAAGCCTTGTACCAGAGACAGCCAACATATCAAGTCACCTGTTAACTCCTGATATTTCCAGTGTCTTTTCTTTGCCTGTTGCCAGTACCCTGATTACAAGGCTTTCTTACACTGATGAGTTATCCAGTCTTACCTGTGCCAGCAAGGCTTGCTCTGTATGGAGCTTATTCACAAGAAAATAAACAAAAATATTTCTTGCTCAAAATTCAAGCTGTTTTACTTGGACATTGATGTACTATGTTTGTATCCTGAACTTGAAGTAAAATTTTTAAAGTGCTCAAAGTGACCATTAAATTCTACTTTAATTTTAAAAAGTGACCTGGGTACCTCATTCATGGGGAATTCAACCCATTTGAATTTGGGTCCATTTAAATTCTGGACAAGGTTTGGGTCACGTATCCCTCCGGCCAGGCTTGGATCTCTGATTGTAGCTGAATCCAGACTTTTATGTTTAAACTCTCTGGTGTGAACTGTGACGAAAGAACATGCACATGGACTCTGTTGATAAAACCTTTGGGTACTTCTGTGAGGTGTATTTAAGTAATGTTAGGGTTTTTTTGTGGAAAAACATATTTGACATTTGTTTTTTACTGGTCTTTAGAGACTGACAGTGAACACAAAAAACCCCATGTGTAACATGAAAATAAATCTTTTATCTGCTGGCTTTCATAAACATGGCACACAATGCTTTTTTCCACTCCAGAATTTGAGAAAACATTGATTCGATCCATTTAAGTGATGAATACACACAAAATAAAACCTTTTTTTCTGGAATGATGACCTTGGGCAGATTAGAGCAGCTAGGTAAGAAATCCAGCAAGTATTTATCAAAGGCTTCTAAGACAGTGCAAACTCTAGTGAGTTCAAAAGCAAGAGACTTTTAGTCTTCATACAACTGACAGGGTCATAACGTTTCAAGAATGCCAGGAATCCGTGTGGCTGTTCCATTAAACACCCCTGATTAGTGAATGTGCTGATAAACTTCGAGAGTCAGAGGTCAACATTGTGGAGCCGAAGGTACCCTAGGTATCTGAAAATGTCTCCAGAATTCACGGTCCTCTCGCCCAGTTAACCCCTTCCATCACTCCACCCATGGAGGCTCAAAAATGGAAAGCGAGTAAGTGTCCTGTACACAATATTTTCCAGACAATTCTGCAGTGATGTAGAGTTATTCTGAAAACTATGGAAAAATGACCTCAGGCACCTCCCATGGAAATGTTCTTGACAGCTGGTTTTTGATTTCAGCTTGAGCTCATAGTTAATGTATGTGTAAAATACCACATTGCTGCTGGCTCATCTAGCCTCTCTCCCCTCAACTTCAGGTGATACAATGATGGCAGCGGGCTGTGCATTAAAATACCTCCAGAGCTATCAAATTGCAAACATGGCTGCAGTTTCAAAATACTCGGGACCAGTCACACCACCCTGTCACGGCACAAAGCTCTCCGCTCTGCTAAGATTTTGTTGCAAGAGCTACAGCTATACTCCTGCCAAGTACCTGTAGCAAGCAATTGGGAAATCCGTGAAAATATGGGCTGTGTGCCTGACCGCTTTTGCAAGGCATGGATTTAACTGCAGCACAATCAGGGTCCCAGGAAGGTGAATTATCCCAGCAGCTCCCCAGGGTGGTAGCCCATTTTTCAGGCAATTGCCCTAACTGGCAAGTCCACCCCAATGCAGTATGGACATTGTTTCTGCCTCAATATCCCACGCAGCAGTGCAGGGCTCAGAGTTTAACTGGTCCTGCAATATATGGCTTTTCATTCCACTCTCTGATTATGAGCTGCTAGAGGTACTGAGGATTCCTCTCTGCTGAGGGCCACAGCGTGACCCCATCCGTTTCTTTGAAAATCAATAGGAAAAATGTCAGAGAATGCAAAGGAAGCAGGAACAGTCAGAGTAAAGACAAGTGATGTCCTGTAAGGGCTGTAATGATTCTGAAACACGCAAGGTCACAGATAATTAGGAACCTAATTCTCCTTTGAAAGAATCTGTCAAGTTACTTCCCTACCTCAAAAACAGTTGCTGATTGATGTTATTTATGGGCTAACAAACTCATTGAAGGTAGTCTGAATGGAGGTTGTACAGCCTTTACTATCCAGGTGGAGTTAGGTAGCCACAGCTGTAGAAGAAAACCCAGGTAAAGAGTTTTCATTGTTGCAGTAAAATAGTCCTGATAGGGCGTGTTTCACAAAGGTGTCAGCGCTGCTGCAAGTGAGAGCCACAATGCAGCAATTCTGTTAACCAAATCCTCAACAGTTTATGCTGGAGAAATCTCCCCATTTGGATGCTTTACCGTGCTGCAGTTGTTCAGAAGTGTTGTGAAGCAGGGAGAAAAGATGCAGGAACGATGCAGCTGCCTTGGGACCAGGCAAAAGCGTGCAGAGAGCCCAGGGCAGGTGAGGAGGCTGAGCAGGCACTACCATGAGCTTTCCAGAAGGAACCAAAATCCAGGGACTCTTTCTCAGTGTATACTGCAGTTAACACTTCAGGAAGAGGATGCTGAGCTCTGTAGGCTGCATCTGGAAGGATTTTTGAAGCCAGTTTATACCGATGTAGACTGCAATGTGCTGCTTAGAGCTTCAAAGCAGGAGAGTCAGTAGCTAACACTAAATGTCAGACTCCTTCCTTTCTACCACATTTTTACCCAAATGGTTTTGGTTTTACTTCTAATTGTAAAGAGCGAGGGAGCTGCTGGTCTCCTGTAGGAGAGAGGTAAAAGGTTTTATAATAAGCAATTGGGTCGGTTGAGAAGAGGGGCTCTTTTCCCTGGACTCTGTGTGCCTGGAGCTGGCGGCAAGGGAGCTATGGCATGGATCCAGACCCAAAGCAACTTCCAAACAGCGGAGATGCAAGGCAAATTTGGACTTCAGCACAAGCGTGGGTGTTAGCTCAAAATGTATAATGCAAAATTGACTCACAGCTCAAAGGCCAGGGCCACAACCAGTGACACAGCAACTCCGCTACTTACAGACAAAGTTTTGGGATTAGGCTAAGTGGCAGACACAGTCAGCAGAAGGAAGAGCCTCTTGTGTAGGTATAATTTTAAAAACACTGTAATTGTGAACTGCATTCTGAGAGGTTTCTCTTAATTGAGGGGTCTTAGGTTTTGGTTTGGTTTGGTTTTTTCAAAGCTGGTTCTTAATTTTTTTTCACAGCTGCTTCAACCTCAGCAAGGTCCTAGACTTGAGGGGAGACGGGTGGTCCTTCCCAAAGAGCGAGCAGTGTAGCTACAGTTGTTTGGATCATTTTAACATCAGAGATGTGGGATAGAGAAAGGCCATAAGAAAATGTGGTTGCAATAAGAAGGATAGAATGTATAAAAATATGATTAAGTTTTCAAAGTCCTGAATTCTGCCCCATCCTGGGTGGAGTGAGATGTGAAATTCAGGCAGATAAGCTTTTGGCTGGTTCCGCTTGGGGTCAGCTGGCGGAGCTCTTTCAGCACTGAGGATTCAACCCAATTCAAGGCAGAAATTCCAAGTTCCAAACCCAATAAAAACTCTGGTTCAAAAACCAGCTGAGATTTCAGCCAGGTGACAGCCAAGAATTTACATCACCTCTAATTTACACAACTCAGATATTTAGAAAGCAAAGACATGAATAATTAGGTATACAGTAAACATTACAAGGCTGTCTAAATCTCCCTGTGTGGTTATGAATTATAAATTATGTATTTCTTCACATCCATTTTTTTTTGTTTGGTTTTTTTTTTTTTTTCCAGTAGGGTTGTTTATGGCATGCCATATTGTTATCTAGATTTGTCTCATTTGAACAAGAACTTCAAAACTGCAAATGTAGTCGATACCCAGTATAGGCATGGCATGGCCAGAGTGCATGTGTGTGTTCTGCCAGACCAGTGCTGGGTTTCCGACAGGTCAACTTGAGTGTCTCTGTGTTGCAGTATTATATAGTTGGGAGTATGGTGTATGTATAGGCGGGGCGACATGGAGCAGACCGGAGTGACTCTACATGATGTAGCTCAGCTGGGCAGTTATCAGCCTGGTCTCAGTGCCAGCCCTGCCTGGGCCAGCGTAAGGGAGGGTGGGCAGCAGTAGGTGGTCTTCAGGGTAGGAGATGAGAAGCTCCACAGTGCAGGGCAGAACAAAGCCAGCTTTCTCAGGTGAAGCACAACCACAGCTGGGAAACCCTGTGCAGGAGTTGGGAAGCTGGCTCAGCTCTTGAGAAATTTGCACATCAATGTCCCTGTGCCAGAGGCTTCCCTGGTGTGTGACATGAAGACAGCGTTACCTTCCCTGGGAGCACAGGGAGGATAAGCTCTCCTGAGAGTGAAGCATGCTGAGCCTGCTGATGGTAGCTGATCTCGGGGCATGTCTACACCAAAGTGGTGAGATTGCAATTTATGCAGATCTTTCTACTCAGATAGGCTCCCACGTGGGCTGTACTACCCAGGTCTCAGCTACTTGCTTGGAGGTTGGGACCTTGTGTGGCCGTGGCTAAATTGTTGTTAATTTGCAGGTAACGCCCTGAAAGCAGCTGAGGTCTGTGCCTCCTCCAGCCATACTTACAGGTCTGCAGTACAATTACATACACATGGGGGCACGAGTTTCAAATGGTCACCATCATGTTGCCTTTGGGTTTCTTTTTGCTTTTGTTGTTGTTGTTGTTGTTATTGTAGACTACATTTGGACAAGGGACTGTGTTATCCTACCTGGGTTATGGATTACTGTCAACACGAAAACTGGGCTGGGTTATACAGCAGTTAGTACAAATCGAACCTGAACAAAAGCATGTGTTTGGTTTCTCTCATTTCATCCCCGTGGATCCCCTCCCATTCACACAGATCCTTTCCACATCTCTTCCTCACTTTAACGTGGCCTTAAAGTGAGAAGAAATGCTGTATATGATAGATAAATGGTGCTTTAACTCCACAGTCTTTTTATTCTGACATCCCCCCCGCCATTTTAGTAGGTGAGCCTACTTGATTCTAAGCAGTACTGTACTAATTGGCAGATGTACATTGGATATCTATGGGACGGAAGCCTCGATGTTTGCTAACACACAGCTTTGGTTATCTGTGAACTTTTGCATTTTCCTTTGCACAAAAGGCTACTACTTAAGGGGAAAACAGAGTCAAGATCCAAAGATACGTCATGTGTTGTGTGTGTGTCCCAGCAACTAATAATATCCTGTTTCATCAGCATTCACCCTCTTCTCTCCCTTCTATTATTCAATGATTTTGTTTTAAATTATTTCTTGTAAGAGGGACAAGCATAACTTTCACTCCAGCACAAAACACTTCAAGTGCTGTTATTGGTCTGTATGGGGTAGGCTCTGTCTCCTTCTTCCCAGCACTGAAATATCTGGAGCCTAGATTTGTAGTCAAGATTTCAGGCGCATTTTTGTGGCCTCATACTTCTTATTTAGTTTTTAAAGATAAAAAAAGAAAAACTATTTTAATAATTTGACCTGCATTTTCATAATTTCTAATGTCTGTGGCATCCTTCCAGATGTGTTTCTGCCTGCCTGACCCTCCTGTCAATACTTATTAATTTCATGGCAATCTTTTTAAGTGTGTTTGGAAACAAACAGGAAAAAGTTACTCTAAGGTCAAGAACAAGCCCAGGGAAGCGAAACAGGAATGATCATGCTCCCTACAACAGTTTGTATTTCTGTAGCTTTTTCTATCTTGCTCTTAAAATGGGCTTTACACATACGGATCTGTAAAACATCCCTGAAGACGGAAGTTGCTACTCTGGTCCTGGAGGTGAGAGGAGGCACCAAGGCATTAGTTACCAAAATGAATCAGTGAGTCAGTGGTAGAACGAGGAGCTCCAAGGCTCTAACCCCTCCGCAAGCTCTTCTGCTGGAGAAGTGAGACATGGACATCTCAGTTAGAGTGACAGCTTTGGCTACTTAAATAACGATCCACTGGAATAACCTGGGGGATAAATGGTGTTGAAAAACTTGGGACTCTACAGGCAGCAGGACCCATGAGGTCAAAGTGTCCTCAGCGTGCAAAGTGCTTACCCAGAGCTGTAGCTTTCTTGGTTTTATACGCTTACCAAGTCAGTATAAACCAAACTCCGGCTAATGATTTAAACCTAGAAACAAAACTTGTTTTCCTCCGAGAAAACCATAGGAGAGGCTACTTGCTTTGTTTTTTTATTATTCTGCCCCATTCGTACAGCTAGAGAGCTGTGTTTATGGTCTTCAGCTCTTCGGAAGAGAAGAAACACCAGCCAGAGCGGGGGAAAAAAGTAAAGGAGGGGGGTGTCAGCCGTCCCGGACGACGCCTGCCCCAGCGCCGTGGGTAACTGGTGTCTCGGCAAACACGGCCTCTTGTCCTGGGAGTTTCTCCCGGGGGGAACGAAGAGTCTCGCAGGGACGGTTGGGTCAGGCGCGACGATCTTCGGAGCCCCCTCGGAAGAGTGAGAAGCTCTAGTAAAGAAAAGGCGGGCAAACCCTGAAATAGCAGGAGCACCCCAGCGCCCAAAAGCCCTCCGAGAGGAGCCGGCGGTGGCAGCCTGCCTCGCCGGGGCTCTCGCACCGGGGACGGGAGCCGGTTACCGGGGAAAGGGACCGCCCTCTGGCGGCGGCCCCGCCGCGGCCACCTCGTCCCATCGCCATCGCCACGGCCGAGCCAAACCCGCCTGGCGGAGGGCGGCGGAGCCCCCGGCCCCAACCCGGTTGGGTGATCTGGTACCTTCGGGCCGATGGAGCTCCACACCGGAGGATTAGAAATGGTGGGGCCTGGGGGGGTGCGTGTGGGGGGGGTCCCAAATGGAGAGAGGGCTTTTCGGAGCGACCGGCGTCGAGTCGGTGTCCCGATGCGGTCCGTGGGTTACGTCAAGGAGGGCTGGTGCGTACACGGGCTGTGCGGGAAGCAGGGGTTCCTTCAGGCCGGGGAAATCTTTGTGTGGTCCGGTGAAGACACGGACGTGTCCGTAGGAGCGCAGCGGTGCGCGGGGGCTCAGAGCGCCCGGCGTCCCTCGGCTCCGTGTCGGAGACACCCGGCTGCGCTCTCGCGGGCAAGTACGAGTCTGAATTGGCATGTTACGCTGCACGCTGAAAGAAAAAGAAAGGTTGGATTTGGTAGAGGGATTTTACTAGAGAAAACTGAAAAATATGTATCTGACGTATCTGAAGACTAGGTTTTAACTTGCCTCCCGATTGTTCCAGATGTTCCCCAGATGTCAAAGGGAACCAGGCGTTGAAACAGCAGAACACGTTTGCTTTAAGACATTCTAGCTTCAGTATTGCCAAAGAATTAAAAGCCCTGAGTTTGTTTTGATTTTCCTTTCACTAGTAACTTTAATATCTATTAATTGCCTATTAATCTAATTGAAGGTGAATTAGTTCCTTTTTATTCCAGACAGCGTGAGGTTGATGCACATCCTGATCCTGGCTGCTTCCCAATCTCTTCTCTTTGGGTTTGTATGATACTGAGCAGCCCTTGGAAGAGCGCTAGAAACATCAGCAACGATCGATGCACACCACAGGGGTAAAAACAGAGAGCTGAGCTCCTCCGCAGAGAGCTTATAGAACTCACCGACTCGGGGCTTCCCTCTTTAGCACTTCCTTCGACAAAAAGTTTTTGGGGCACGTGAAAGAGTTGAAGGCTGCAGGAGAGGTCGGGAACTGTCCCTATCTGCTGACAAAACCTCCGCTGAGCAGGGCCCAGTGTCCCTGGGGAGCGGCAGCCAGGGCACAGGGTCTCTGATGCCCCTCCATGGCCCTGGGGGAAGGAAATGTGGGGTGAGGGAAGGATGTGCCTTCACCCATGCCCTTCCCTTCCCGCTCTCCTTCCCCTTCTTTTTCTTGCCAAGTGGGAAATCGACATTCAATTAATACTGAACGTGCGGAAAATGCATTTTTCAGGAATTTATGACACAAATTCAAGATCATTCAAAACATCAGTATTGTTTCCGTTGCTGCCGCTGGGTGCAAGGGAATTGGCAGCTCTGAACACTCAGAACACGAGTCCCTTTGCGCTGGAGGAGATGCTGCTAGAAGTAGAGGCTGCCTGTAGCATTTTAAGTCTACAGAAGCGAGGAACTGAATTACAGACTGTGCGCAGGCGCCCCGGTTTGACTCAAGTCGCTGGCGTAAAGCAGATACGAGCGGTGTGCGCGGATTTTCTCGGACAGCTTCGATTATCCCCGTTTTCTGTGCGCCTCTGGTGACAACCAGACTCGAAGCGGGACGAGCCTGCGCGCAGCCGGCCCGTTGCGCGGCAGCGGGTACGGCGCGGTGGCAGGACTTTGTGCAGGGAGTTTGGGCAGGGAACGGTGGCGGTACGTTTTTCTGGTGTGCTTGTGTTCGGTTACGTGTCTAACATCAATTCCGAGGGTGAGTTTTGGCTTTGTTAAAGTCTTTGGAATAAAAAAAACCCCAGACGTGTGGTGTGGGGCAGGCGCTCGCCCCGCCCGTTCCTCCAGGCCGCCAGGGGGCGCTCGCTCAGGCGGCCGCCGGCGCGCGGCGGAGGGGCGGGGCCACACACCCACCGCGCGCCCGCCCGCCCGCCCGCCCGCGCCGCTTCAAGCCGGCGGTGCCGCGCGCTTGCGCCTTCCGGTGCCGTGACCCGGCAGTGCAAGCGGAGGCCATGGCCGCCTGCTGAGGTGAGGTGAGCTGCGGAGCGGGGCCGGGGCCGCTCCTCTCCTTCCTTCAGCGCTCCGAGCCGCTCTCTCGCCCCGCAGGTTAGGCCGGGGCGGCTCCTCTCGGCCCCTCTCTGCCGGCAGGCCCCGGCTGTTATTTAAACCGCCGGTTGAAGCCGTTCCCAGCCGTCTTCTCTGCCCCGGTGGGCTTCTCGGGGAAGAAGCTGCGGAGGGGGGGTCGGGCACCGCAAAGCCCCGAGGGGAGGAGGGTGCTCGGAGCTGTGAAATCCGTCACTGGCTTTCTGGTTTTTGTAGTTGTATTTACTGGAAGTGGTTTTGCAGTAAACCTGTGTTATACTCGCTCTCTCTGTTTCTCTCCAGGCCGAGGACTGACTTTCGCTTGTGAGCTGTGTGCCGTGGTCACCAGTAAGGCCAAGCTGTACCATTAAGGCCTGTGGCACCTTGTGTCTCATCAAGTGAAAATGAAGACCATTTTAATGGTTGCGGAGAAGCCTTCTCTGGCTCAGTCCATTGCCAAGATCCTCTCAAGGGGTAGGAAAGAAAGTGTGTCTGTTCGGTCCTTCTGCTTGTTGTTCGGCCAGTGGCAGCACCAAAGTGCTCTGGAGTGCCCAGCCCAACTGAGGATATTGGTGTTAGCTGCCTAGAGGCAAATCACGTGATGGTGAAGGTTACCAGGCTTTGCTGTAGATGAAGTGAGGTTGAGAAACACCCTGGTCAGTTACTTGGTGGTCTTGGGGCAGCTGCCACCTGGGAGTGGTGGCTTAGGACAGGTTGCGGTTCACAAAAAAGCTGGATGGCCCTTCACGTTCTGTTTACTTTTATGTGCTGATGCCTATTCAGTTCAAGACTAAAGGAATCTGGTTTTGATATTTTATGTAACTGTAGCGTGTGTTGGTACATATGGTTTCTGGAAACTGCCAATCAAGTAGCAAGTTGCTGTTACGAGATTTTTGAAGCTCTAGTAAATGTTTTATAAATCATGTGGAAAATAGAATGAGTTGATTGTAACTGTACTGGTCTAGAAAACTAGCTGTGTTTTCATAAGGATTTCCTGGTGGGAGGGAAAAGATGGAGGAGATAATGGATAGTTTCAGTTGAAAATGAAATATGCTTTAAAAAAGGTCTAAAGTGATAATTAACTGAAATAAAAACTGTATCAATGAGTAGAATTTTGTGATCAGGAAGACCCTAGCTATAAGATCTAAGAAAAGGGGGATGTCATTTCACACAAAATAACTTATTTCAATCTTTTTTTTATCCTGTTGATATTTATGGTCTTATTTTCACAGGAAACATGTCCTCTCGCAAGGGACTGAATGGTGCATGCTCTGTGCATGAATACACTGGATCGTTTATAGGACAGAGTGCCCATTTCAAGATGACATCTGTATGTGGTCATGTCATGACTTTGGATTTCATAGGTATTTGTCTGTTCATAAGATATTTTCGCTGATATGGCTTGTAGAGCTGTCAGAGACTTCTAATAGGAAAATACTGATCGTGGAAATAATTCAGGAAGAATTTTCAGGAGACAAGAAGAGAGAAAAGGAGGATGAAAGGATCACTTGTGGTCAGCAGTTCTTGATTTTTGTTTCTAGTTCTCTGGCTGACTTCTTGCATGACCTTGTCATGCCACTTATCTTTTCTGTGCCTGAATTATGTCCCTGGAAAATGAGGGGAGATGAGGCTCTGTTTGCTTACATGGAAAAATGTTTTGGTGCTTCAGATGAAAGATGATTAAAGAACGCAGAGTCCAAAAGGATATTCTCTGAAGCATTGTAGTGTATTACTGCAAAATAGAGATTTGTTAAGGATTATGCACAAAGAATCCTGTCACTAACTTGCTTTGAAGCGTTGGACTAGTTGTTTGACTACTGTATTTCCTCGAATGATAATTACGAGTTTTATGAGGACTGAATTTTGAGTTATTTACACAATGCTTTAAAGAGGTACAGTTTCGTGGAATTGCTAAGCAATATTACTAACGGTTACTTTAGAAAAATGGGAATGAACAAAGATAAACAGTAAAACAGACTGCAGTGTGCATGTTCTGTGTGCCCTGCGAAAACAAGGAAAAATACCTCCCACCCCTTGGCCTGATCGATTGATTGTACGACAGAATAGCTCATGTTTTAATTTTAATAGCTCATGTTAAAATTTCTGAACGGTGTGTAGTATTTCTTTCTTTTCTTTCCTATGTCATGCTTCAAAACGGTAGCTGCAATTCACATAAAAAGCTAAGGGGTGCCTTGATATATAGTAAAGCAAGATGTGTTAGGGTAGAAAATTTTCCAATACAAGTTTTGAAAGCCAAGTGTTTTGCAAAGTAATTTTGTTTGTTGTGTTTTTTTGGTTTTTTTTTTTTAAATATATATTTAGAGCTCTACTTAATACACTTTTGCTTTTCAGGAAAGTATAACAGCTGGGACAAAGTGGATCCAGCAGAACTTTTTAGCAAAGCTCCCACAGAAAAGAAAGAAGCTAATCCCAAACTGACTATGGTGAAGTTTTTACAGGTATTCTTTCTTATGACTAGTATTTGAGAGATATCTTTTTGTTTTGGCGTTCTTTTTCTTTATTTCATCTGCAGCATATTCCATCTTCAAGGATTCATTGTTCCTATTCTTCCTCTTCAGATATAAAGCAATGAGACCTATTTTTATCCTGCCAAGAAAAAAGAAGTGAAATTATTTTGTGGGTTTGGAAAGCAATAAAAATTACTAATAAGTTTGAAAGATCAGTGTAGGATTTTGCTATGAATTAGCCTTGCTTTTTAAAAAAAAAAAAAAAATCTTAGAAGTTAGCTAGCTTTATTTAAGAACCAGAAGTATAACCCTTTTCCAGCCCTTAGAGTGGGTCAGTGTATTGGGTTTGCATGGCAAGGTTTTGGTAGCGGGGGGACTACAGGGGTGGCTTCTATAAGAAGCTGCTAGAAGCTTCCCCTATGTCCAACAGAGCCAATGCCAGCCGGCTCCAAGATGGACCCGTCGCTGGCCAAGGCCGAGCCCATCAGCAACAGTGGTAGCACCTCCGTGATAACGTATTTAAGAAGGGAAAAAAAAGTTGCTGCAGTACAGAAACTGCAGCCAGAGAGAGGAGTGAGAACATGTAAGAGAAACAATGCTGCAGACACCCAGGTCAGTGAAGAAGGAGGGGAGGAGATGCTCCAGATGCCAGAGCAGAGATTCCCCTGCAGCCCGTGGTGAAGACCATGGTGAGGCAGACTGTCTGCCTGCAGCCCAGGGAGGTCCACGGTGGAGCAGATCTCCACCTGCAGCCTGTGGAGGATCCCACGCCGGAGCAGGTGGATGCCTGAAGGAGGCTGTGACCCCATGGGAAACCCGTGCTGGAGCAGGCTCCTGGCAGGACTTGTGGACCCATGGACAGACGAGCCCATGCTGGAGCAGGTTTTCTGGCAGGACTTGTGACCCCATGGGGGACCCACGCTGGAGCAGTCTGTTCCTGCAGGACTGCACCCTGTGGAAAGGACCCACGCTGGAGCAGTTTATGAAGAACTGCAGCCCCTGGGAAGGACCCTTGTTGGAGAAGTTCATGGAGAACTGTCTCCTGTGGGAGGGACGCCACGCTGGAGCAGGGGAAGGGTGTGAGAAAGTCCTGCCCCTGAAGAGGAAGGAGCAGTAGAGACAATGTGTGATGAACTGACAGTAGCCCCCATACCCTGTCCTCCTGCACTGCTGGAGCAGGGTAGTTGGAGAATTTGGGAGTGAAGCTGTGCCCAAGAAGAAGGCAGGGGTGGGGGGAAGGTGTTTTAAGATTTGGTTTTATTTCTCATTACCCTACTCTGGTTTGATTGGCAATAAATTAAGTGAATTTTCCCCAAGTTGAGTCTGTTTTGCCCGTGACGGTAATCGGTTGAGCAATCTCTCTGTGTCCTTATCTTGACCCACAAGCCTTTTGTTATATTTTTTCTCCCCTGTCCAGTTGAGGAGGGGGAATGGTAGAGTGGCCGCGTGGTGCTTAGTTGCTGTCTGGGGTTAAACCATGGCAGTCATCTTCACTCTAGTATAAAAAATGGAGTCTGTCTTCACAACAGATATTTTTCTGTTGGAAGGTACTGCCAGAGCACTCTGTCCTTTAAAACATTTGTTACATGTCTTCCCTCTACTAAGGCAGACAGGCCATCTGAATATAGTGTTTCTCACGCTGCACATTGAATGTTTGATTTAGCAGGTCTATTCACCTGCTTCCCAGAAGTGGGCAGTGTTTGGCAACGCGCCGTACAATATGCTAGAGTTCTAGGGTCGAAAAGAAATGAGTGCATTCTTAAATAAGGATTTTCCTCCCTGCAGAAAGCAGATTTTTGTCATGGTTAGATCTATTTTATTAATTTTTCTGGTTCTTACACTGTCTGAAATCTTTGCCTTGTTGAATTCACTCTTGCATTTGCCTTTGAGTTTTTTGACTGTCGATATCTTGCTTCTCAAAACTGGATCGTTGAATGCATGTATTGCTTCTAAGAAAATAATATTATTTTTTTTTAATGATGTGGAAATTAAGGCACAGAAAGGGGAAATGAGTGTGCCCAAGGGGAAGTGAGTGTGCCCAAGGCTGCATACACAGACTGTGGCGGTTTCAGGAGACTTTCACTGCCATAGAGCTATGCTGATTTTTTTCAGGTCCTACAGAAAAGCATCTCGTAGGCAGACTTCTGGTCCCACGAAGCACAGCTTGCTTCTCTCTTCAAACCACTGTTTAAGTACCTGCAGACTTCTTGTCACTTCTGCTATATTCTTCCAATCCTTTTTACACCAAGTAAATGATCTCTAGTACTTTAAAATAGAAACAAAAAGTATACAATTATTGAGGAGGTAGGTCTTTTTTTGTGTTGCTAAAGAACTGTGCTAATTTTTCTCACAGGTAGAGGGAAGAGGCTGTGATTGTATTGTCTTGTGGTTGGATTGTGATAAGGAAGGAGAGAACATCTGTTTTGAAGTAAGGTTTCCATTTTTAAGACTTATAATACCATAATGTATTTTTCTGTGATATACAATACTATCAGTGTATTGTTTTATGAATATACAGTAAAATTCAAACTAATTTGAGTAAAGTTTTAAAGGCATGGAGGTGGAAAAACTCATGTGCTTTTGAACTCTTATGATGTCAGTTAAAGTGTATAAATCAATTTCATAGGTGTTGCTTATATGAGGTGAACTGTAAGGTCTCTTAAATGTTAGAACATTCCAGTGCTTTGAGAATTGGTCTGTATTTCACAGCTGGAGTAGTTATTTTGCTGTTCTTGTAAAACTTCATCTCTATTATCTTTTGTTCATTAAGCAATTAGACACTTTTGAGCAAGAGGCTGCTTCTAAGTGTAGGCTTACTGCGCAAAGATTTTTTTTTTAACATCCGATTCCCAGAAGCCTACATGAAGGGTATTTTTTGGTTTTTATTTAAAGCAGCACATTTTATCAAGTAATTAAGTTCTTTAATACCACTGTATCATAACGGCCCTGGCAATGTGTAGAATAAACCCAGATAGAAACTGATACATATTCACCAAAAGGTACTGCAGCTGCACTGGTGAATGTCTTTGCACTTGGCTAAGAATAGTGCTTCGCTTCCAGCAGTTGCTGTTTAATAAATAAATCCTTCAGTTTTGCTAACAATACACTTCTGAGTGGATATACAAATACTGCTCTTGCTTATCAGTTAGTGTATTGGCATTACATCTGCTGAATTAAGAAAGTAGTTACATATCAGCAAATAATTTGTGGAGAGTGGGGTTTTTTTCTTTAGAGAGAAAAACTGACTTAAGCCCTTACCTTTCAAATACTCTTAAAATATGCTTCTGATCTTCATTAGGTTCTTGATGCTGTTCTTCCTGTTATGAACAAACCTCGTAGCACCGAAAGGACAATTTATAGAGCTAAATTCAGTTCTATTACTGACACAGACATCTGCAATGCCATGAATCACTTGGGAGAACCCAATCGCAATGAAGCTCTTTCAGTGGATGCCCGTCAGGAGCTGGATCTTAGAATTGGCTGTGCGTTTACAAGGTGACAGCATAGATTACAGACAGTTCTATGAAAGGTTCAGGAATAGAGCTCTGTCCACAAAATATGTCTCGGAACTCTAGTGCCTAATTCTGCTCAGCACCAAACTGCACGATTTTATGCACAGACAAATAAAAAGAAATAAAAAATTGTGTTATGGCTTTAACTGAGCTAGGTAAGGTACTATCAGGAGCTATGGTATGGTCTTATTTTATGATATTCTCCCACCTTTCTTTGGGAATAAAAGGATTCAGTGAGGCAAAGTAATTATGACTTAATTAGCTGTAAGGTGATATTTCTCAGAATGCTTTTTTCCTAATGCCTGAATGATTTAATAGATTACTCATATTTGTGTGTATAAGTTAATGAAAACTTCTGCTTTTCATGGGAATTAGGATATTAATGTACTTGTTCCTGTTTGGTTTTGTGGTTTTTTTTTTTTCGCCCCTGTCTTAGGTTTCAGACTAAATATTTTCAGGGAAAATATGGGAATTTAGACAGCTCCCTCATCTCCTTTGGGCCATGTCAGACCCCAACGCTTGGATTCTGTGTTGAAAGGCATGACAAAATCCAGTCATTTAAGCCTGAGACTTACTGGGTGTTGCAAGCTAAAGTAAGTTTTACAATACTTGTTTGTATATGAGGAACATATATTTTTACCAAAGAAATGCATTTATATTTTCAGTTTGTTCATTCATAAATTTGTAGCTGCTGACAAGAATTCACAATGCCTACAGTTTACTCATGTGTTCTCATTCAGTTCACATGAGTGTCACCACTCTCTCAAGAACAGATTTCAGGATGTCAGTTTTGTATTAAAGTGGTTATTGTCTGCTGTTTATAAGAATTCTTTAGTGCTAACCATCTAAGCTTAGACTCAGCCAAAAATACTACTTCAAATGGTTTTCTTTTGTTCCCTGGGGTCCTTGGACTGACTGTGTTGTTAATTTGAACCCAGGAATTAATTAGGCTGCCAACAAACATTGGCATTGCTGAGTATTGGAATTTTAAAGCAAATAAAATGCTCATTGTGTTAATTGGCAGTTGAGTCCTTGGAGTACTTTGGCAGCTTATAGCAGTTTTGTAGCCTTGCTGCTGTCCAAGTTCTGAGAGCAAACCAACATGGTTTTACTGCTTGTGATCACAAGAATTTTTTAAACAAATAAGGGATAGATGGTAAAAAGTTGCCATTTTTAGATTTTAAAATAATTTAAAAAAGATGAAGTCTGGTGTCTACTGTAATCTCTTTTCTGATTTACTGCAATCTCTTTTTGCTAAATCAAAATGGTAAACTTTGAATTTCTGCCCATTTCAGCCTTTACTGTTCCCAGTACTAAAAAGAAGAATAGTATATCAGTTAACTGCAGGAATAATTCCACTCATTCCCCCCACCCCAAAACTCAAAGTACTCCGTCTTTCTTGAAAGCCCCAATGAAAAATAGTACAACTGCACGTTTGAAGCACTTGTGTCCCAGTACAGGTATTGTTAGAATTTGTTTGCTGGATTGTTGTTGAAAATGTGCATTCTCACACTTGTAGTAATAGAGTTGATGGGAATTAAATGTTTTTTTCTTTTGGTCCAATAGGTGAACCCTGAAAAAGAAAGTTCTCTCACTTTGGATTGGGATAGAGTGAGGGTGTTTGATCGTGAGATTGCTCAAATGTTCCTGAATATAACAAAGATAGCAAAAGAAGCAAAGGTAAGAATATTTACTAAGTGTCAGTAGAGCCATATTTTATATAAAGGAAATACCATTTAATATTTCATTTGCTGCATATTGGTTTTTTTTTGTTTTGGTTAAAGAAGAGTGTAGAATATCTGTATCTTGGTTTTTACTCCATTCAGCTTTGTGTAAATGGGAATAAAAGACAAGAGGTTTTTTTTATTGTGGTTCATGTTATGCTAGTGTGGTCATCTCAGCAGAAGCCCCTTCTTAATATTGACTTTGGAAATGATCATCACTCATGATAGGAATTCTTCATTACTAAACCTGCTAAGAAATACTGTTCAGATCTCTCCAAGCAGACCTCTTATTTCCCATGTGACATTGTATAAACCAGAGTGTAATTACTTATATGGCAGTATTGCTGCAGTTAAATTTTTAATCGTGTATGGTACAGACTTTATAGCCAATTAACTTCTAATTCTGCTCTTTTCAATACTTGTTTGACAGTATGTTTGGATTTAAGTGCTTATAGCCATCAAGGTTCGAAGACTGCGTGAAGCTTTTAAAAATCTGGATCCTTATAGTTAGGACCATTACTTGGAATAAGCACTAAATCCTCATAGCGCTGAAAGTATGTGCTGCTGCGGTAAATGGGAAGTAAAGATAGCAGTAAGCTACCTTGCTGCATTCCCAGTTATAGGCCTGATCTAGTCCATAGCACAAAGGCACCTTAGAACTGTAGCTTTAGAATTTGGCAAAATTATCTCCGGTCAGATTTTCTAAAGTAAAAACATATTGGTGGTTACTGTTTTAAGAAAACAAAACAGATATGACAAGAATAGATAATGGTAGGTATGCCACATGTCTATTTTTTATGACTGAAATTATACATCTACCAATTACCAAACTTCAAAACTTTTACTGGGAAAATGCTATTTTCTAGGTAGAATCTGTGAGTAAAAAAGAGAAGGTGAAGCAGAGACCACTGGCTCTGAACACGGTAGAAATGCTGCGAGTGGCCAGTGCTGCTTTAGGTATGTGTAAAAGTTCAGATTTCCACACTGTTTTAAAGCAAAATATTTTGGCTTCTCAGCCAAATGAAATAATCAAGGACGTATCAAATATAGTTTGATACCCTCCTCTCCCTATAACACTTCATTCTGGGGGAAGGATCAAGTTTAAAAATCTTGTCAAAAGTGAAATGTTGGGTAAGATCAAGGTGACAGAAGTCTTATGGAAAGGACAAACCATGATTTATTTAAATGCTTGGATAAGGTATACTTTCAGATGCAGCAAACAAATCATAATTGAAGTGATTTTTTTTTTCTCCTGTCCTTTCTTAGGAATGGGTCCACAACATGCCATGCAAATAGCAGAGCGTCTTTATACTCAGGGTTATATTAGCTACCCTCGAACA
Source organism: Buteo buteo (assembly GCF_964188355.1). Classification (NCBI taxonomy): domain Eukaryota; kingdom Metazoa; phylum Chordata; class Aves; order Accipitriformes; family Accipitridae; genus Buteo; species Buteo buteo. The sequence goes on along the minus strand of NC_134181.1, from coordinate 37,786,968 downwards.
GAAACTACTCATTATCCAGAAAACTTTGACTTGAAAGGATGTTTGAGACAACAAGCCAATAATCCTTACTGGGCAGAAACTGTGAGTACATGAAGTAAAACTTTGTACTAACAGATCATTCTCTAGTCTGTGTTTTGGGATATATCTTTCTTGGTATATTATGACCTATAGGTCTTCAGAAACAATAAGTATCTGTAATTGCTGTTATTTATGGACGTTGTATTGTTATGGATTTGATCTGAAAAGTTTCTTAACCCGCTAAGAGAGACCTGTTATCCACTTCAGTCAGCCTGTTTTCTCTCTCTTCCTTCACCCAGGTAAAAGCATTGCTATCAGAAGGCATTAATCGTCCAAGGAAAGGCCATGATGCAGGAGACCATCCTCCCATCACCCCAATGAGAGCTGCAACAGAAGCGGAATTAGGTATAGGCAAGTTGGGTAGTGTTGGAACACTATGTGGGGAAATTAGTTCATTGAGGTATAGGAGCCAGTTTGAAAATCCCTGAGTTTCAACAGAAAATACAATTATTTGAATGGCAGGAAGTGAAGAGAGAGCAGACTTTTATCCTAACTTAAACTTCTAGTGACAGTGAAGTTCAGAGCTGGTCTGCTCTTCAGTAGTTGATCCTAGGGACCATAGTACTGCTGAGAGAAATAGCCATCTTAACAACTTAATGCCTGCTTTCTCTAGGAGGAATTTGCTCCAGAGTAGTGAAACTTTATTGTATTTTTGTGCTTGTAAGTCAAACTTCAGCTGCATTTTAATTTAGTCTCTATGGTTTGTGGGTTTTATGTTAAAATGTAACATTTGATTTTCTGTACACTGTAATCCCTCAAACGAGGATTTTAAGGTTATAAGAAATTGTAGTGAATGTTTTGTTTATTAGGAATAGCTGAGATTGTTGTAGAAAAGAGGTAACCTCTGACTTTCATGAATTGGTGAAATAATCTCTGACAGAAAAATAAATGCTTTAAATTTTTGAGTGATTGTATAGGGTACTGAGTGGCCATTTAAGATTTTTTTCTTTATATACACAGCAAGATGAAATATGTAAAGCACGGGATTAAGAATTAGAAGCTGATCATAGCAGTGTAACCTTTTGACTATTCCATCTATCTGTAGATTGTGAATAAGGAAACTTTGCTTTGAAAATTAACCTATATTAGTGCTAATAAATAGTGTTTTAGACCGATCTCTTGCAGGACTTCAACCTGCCCAGTGTGGCAGTTGCCACTAGAATCCCATTTTAGGATTTAGATTAGGGTGTGGTCTCCAGTGGCATTAAGCAGTAGATAATTTTATTTTTCTTCATATGTCTTTTTGTTTTTGCTTAAAAAAAAATGACTTTTCTAGTTTACCCTCTCATTCAAACACATTGCAAAACAGGGAGATGGGCTGGCTGAGATAGCAGTCCTTCTCCAAGAGCATCTGCACGCAGCTCATGTCTGTATGACATGGCGATTCTATAGGCAGGAATTTTTAAAGGGGAAACTGGGTGGACTTTTGAATGATACTTTCTTTTACGTACCAGTTTTTCCTGTGATACCTGTGGAAATCTGGTACCTTTTAGTGCAGATTTTATGTAGAGCTGCAGGACTTGAGTTATGTCGGTAAGATGTTGTTTATCCTCAGGTGGAGATGGATGGCGACTATATGAGTATATAACTAGGCATTTCATTGCCACTGTCGGTGCTGATTGCAAGTACCTACAAACCACCATTTCTTTCAGTATTGGCCCTGAACGTTTTACCTGTATTGGAAAAGTGGTAACTTTACCAGGTAAGACTCATCAGAGAGTAAGAAGTTAGCTACAGATTTTTTTTTTCCTCATTAATACATTGGATGGATATAAAAGTGAAGCTTTGGGGACAAATACAATTTTGAAGACATTGTTATGAGCTATCAAGACCAGAGACCATATCTTTGTCTTCATTTCCATACTTCAGTTACAATAGAAAATTTTCATGTAGTAGTCTCAAAGATTTAATACTGCATTTGCCAGTGTGAAGAGCTGTCCTTTTACAGACAGCAAATGCCTTTTGGGGGGTAAATTACACAGAGGCAGATTTTTTTTCTTGGGCCTCTGTAAAAAGAATGTAGCACCACTGCTGAGATTTTTATGGTAAGCGGGCCCAATAGTCCTTATTACATTAATATGACTTACTATTTGTATTTCCTTTTTAAGAAACTCTTCCCATCCGTTCTGGCGCTGTGCTTTCATTCAAGGAAAGTGTTTACTTTTTCTTCATACCTCAACCTAACTCAAGTCACACACAAAATAGATCTGATGCAGTGTTGTGACAGTGTCTTGTGATACTGTATTTCATCAGTATTTCTAGCCTCAGTTATTTTCTGCAAGGTGTGGCAGACAGCCTTTTAACTTTGATCTGTATAACATGGTCCATGTTAAAATTAGAAACATACACCCTGGCCTTCTGAAAGCTGTGAAGATAAGCTCTCTTTATTTTTGTTTGTTTGTTTCTTTACCTCCAGGGTTCACAGAAATTATGCCATGGCACAGCATCCCATTAGAAGAGAGTCTTCCCCACTGTGAGAAAGGAGATCTTTTTCCAATTGGTGAAATAAAATTGCTGGAAAAGCAAACCAGTCCTCCTGATTACCTGACAGAAGCAGAACTTATCACTCTGATGGAAAAGCATGGCATCGGTAGGAACTTGCTTAACTTGCATTATCCTCTAATACATCACCAGGAGTGCAAAGAGTCTGAATCGCTCCTCTGAACTATCTCTGTCGGTAATGACCTTTCAGTATTCATTTGAATAGGTACAGTAATAATCTCTTTTTCCTTTCAAACCACAATGCCTGTAGCTCCTCCTAGCAGATGGTAGATTGTCTCTTCCCCCACATCCCTTTCCCTTTCTTATCCTTATGCCTAGTTTCTGGCCAAAGCAGTACCCTTTCATAACACATCCTTGTCACTTCTCTGTCAGAAAGAGCTGATGTTGCGTGGAAGAATGTACCTCCCCATTCTTACGAATGATTTCTTGTCTTTACAGCTTGCTTCAGCTTTGCTGGCTTCAGTAGTCCTTATATATCTTATTATACCATTTACTACAATATTACTTTTTTTTTTCAGTCTGACTTGTTTCCTTCGATGCTTTTTCATAAATTTGTCCAGTCAAAACAAACATAGTCTCTTACTCCACTGTGTTTTTCCAGAATAAGTGATTGTGAGAATAGATGTCTTCCCGATAGTAATTCTTTGGAAGAGACGAAAGGATTAAGGTTAAACCATATGTTTCAGAGTTCTCAGAATTGCAAAGAAACACAAGTTCCTCTCTAGTAACTCTTATCCACTGGAAGCTGGGTAACAGTAAAAAGGTATCTGAATTTTAAGCAGTCTCAGGAGCCTTATAATTTGATATAAAACCAGAGAAGTCAGAAGTGAGTAATTCGATGAAAACTTTTTTGTTCAGGATGGATATATTGTTTTCCTTTGTGTGGCAGGAACTGATGCAAGTATTCCAGTCCACATTAACAACATTTGCCAGCGAAACTATGTCACAGTGGAGAGTGGTCGGAGACTAAAGCCTACAAACCTTGGCATTGTTCTGGTTCATGGTTATTACAAAATAGGTCAGTTAAATGCTCTTCCCTTTCCATCCTCCTCCCTTCTTTTCCCTGCACTATGTCAAGGGCTGTTGTCACTGTATAAGTAGCATTTCTATCTCAACTGATGCATCAAGGAAAGTATTACTAATTCCAAGGACTATAATAATTAAAACTTGTTTGTTTATTTTGATGTCAGTTTATGTACGGACGGATTCCTACCCCCATTTTTTGATCTTTCATTGCTGCTTCTCTGTTGCTGCTGTCTCTGGTTTTCTGTTAGATGCAGAGTTGGTTCTTCCTACGATCCGCAGTGCTGTAGAGAAGCAACTCAACTTAATAGCTCTGGGTAAAGCAAATTATCATCAGGTCCTGGAGCACACCCTTGACATTTTCAAAAGGAAATTTCACTATTTTGTGGATTCTATTGCAGGTAAAACTTTCCCTACAATTACTTAATTGTTGCAAAGATGCTAGTAGAAAATACTTGTATATTAGGTTCCTTTCAGAAGTTTAGGCTTACTGAAAAGTTGTGCCAGGACTGGAAGTTTCCAGTCAAAATAAGTCGCTCTCCAAAAGAAAATGGACTGAATCATGGCTCCAAAACTCTACTTCAAATTCGTTTTGTGACAGTGTAGTGGTAAGTTTTCAAAAACTTCAGACTAGCTGAAGGTACTTAACCTTGTGTGTTTGTGCATGCTCAGTGCAAAACACTGTGTATTAAAAAGTCTTCATAAACAAGGAAGAGCATTGTGAGTAAAATATTTTAATTCTCACTTCTTCACCGGTCTTGTAGAGGATTTTGTGCAAGGTTTCCTTTTAAGAACTGGAATTCTAACATAAATGTGATTATCTCTTTTGCAGGTATGGATGAACTGATGGAGGTGTCTTTTTCACCCTTAGCTGCCACGGGTAAACCTCTTTCCCGCTGTGGTAAATGCCATCGTTTCATGAAGTATATTCAAGTAAGTTCACCTCATGCTTGAAATTTAAATTTCACTTGCTGAGGGGCATTGAGCTAGAAACCCCTTTTCCATTATTGAATTTGGATTCATATGTGGTTGTCAGGAGTGCTTTTCTAAAACAAAAAGACTGATGGAGTTTTTCCAGAGGGAGCAAACTAGAGAGCAGCCCCAGTTGGATTTACTGCAAGTTTTGAACTCTATCGACACAACAGTTGTTCAGGAGATTTGTATTCTGTTTCCAGGCCAAACCAAGTCGTCTGCACTGCTCTCACTGTGATGACACCTACAGTCTCCCACAGAATGGTACCATTAAACTCTACAAAGAGTTGCGTTGTCCCCTAGATGACTTTGAGCTGGTGCTGTGGTCGTCTGGATCCAGAGGAAAGAGCTACCCACTCTGTCCATACTGTTACAACCATCCTCCCTTCAGGGACATGAAAAAAGGTAGGAATTCTGTAAACATGCAGGACCAACCTCACTTGAAATAAATTAGGTGCAGTCTATACAGTGTGCTTTTTAGTAGTTTTTAATCAGTGCTGCTTAGTATAAAGTGCTGTTCAAATTACATTAGGTACCTAAAATTCACATCAAACTCACTGACCAAAATTTATTAGTTAACTCATCTCTGAATACCTTTTTTTTCTTTATAAAAGAAGTAAGAAACTAATTTATGTGCATACACAGTAGGTGACCTTCGTAACACTCAGTATGCAGTGAAAGACACTGAGATTGTGACACCTTGCACATTGGAGTATTCTTGGAATGGATAGGTCTATAGATTAAGACCAGGTCTTGAGAGTGTTTTGATACTGAGGTAGATGGTGTGTCAAAAGCTGTTGAAGGATATAAGAAGGGGTAAAAGTTGCAGTTAGTTTAAGTAACTTATGTTCTCAGAGTTACGAAAGTAGTGCTTTGGAGTTCTGGCTATCAGGAGCTTTTTGGCATCTTTTTATTACCCCCTTTTAATTAAAAATGTCTTGTACTACAGTGTATAGTGCAAGTATAAAATAGCAATTAGTTAGGAGCCATACATTTAATTGAAGACATAGTTAGTTTTCATCACTAATGTGTCCAAACTGCCTGTACTGTACAGTGACAGTATCTGGCAATTCTGAAAGCCATTACAGAATAATTTTTGAGCAAGGGATTATTCCGAATCTGTGAAAAGGCAAGTTGCAATTTGGGGAGTGGTTCCATTCTTTCGTCATTTAGAAAACCTATAATATACTAAGCTGTCTTTGACTTCTGTCTCTCACACATCCAAACTGGGTAGAGTGGGTAGTGATATAAAGGGTTCCTTGTGGTATGGTTTTACTCTTCTTCCGCCAGGAATGGGCTGTAATGAATGCACCCACCCCACATGCCAGCATTCGCTTAGCATGCTTGGAATTGGGCAGTGCGTTGAGTGTGAGAATGGGGTTCTGGTGCTAGACTCGACATCGGGTCCCAAGTGGAAGATGGCCTGCAACAAATGCAATGTGATTGTGCACTTCTTTGAGAATGCCCACAAAGTCCGAGTGTCACTGGAGACCTGTGACTTGTGTGATGCAGCCCTTGTGGACGTAGATTTTAACAAAGCCAAATCTCCTCTACCTGGTGATGAGACCCAGCATTCAGGCTGCATATTCTGTGACCCTGTGTTTCAAGATCTGGTGGAGCTGAAACACGCAGCCATGAGGCACCCCATGCACCGTGGGGGACAAGGAAAAAGGCAAGGTCGAGGAAGAGGTAAAGGCCGGAGGCCTGGAGGAAGACTCAATCCAAAGAAACCCAAGGACAAAATGGCAGCTCTGGCTGCTTACTTTGTATAATGGCTACACAACAGAAAAATAAACTTCTTATAAGAATTTGTTTCCCTTTAAGTTCATTTTTAAGTATTTTTTATCTTTACTGCTTTCCTGTTCTTAGAAAAGTGAAACACCTTAGATTGTTGTATGCCTTGATTTAAGCACAAAACAAATTCTTCTGGATGATCAGTTAGTAACTGAGTAAGCGTTTAAGCTTTTAATTGGAATTCATTGGTCCAAGTAGAGCTCAAAAACAATAGGGAGACTCAAGAAGTCTACCTAGACTGTTACCTGTGGCTGATAGAAAGGAATTGAAATTTCCCTGTTCTGCGATTTCTGCGGCCTTTGTCAGCAATATAAGTGCCAGGAATGTAAGAGCTGATTAAGATCAGTGTTATGGTGCTGTAGTCTTTAGGTGCGGAATTAGACTTGTTTCATCTGACTTTGAATCTTCAAAAATAGTAAATGATTAGTAGCTGTCAGATTTTCAAATTACATCTGCGATAGCAAGAGCGTTACTTCAAATCTGTCACTCTGCTGCGTAAGAGAATAATGCCAAGAGACATACAAAATGGAAATTACAAATGTGAAGGGGAATATCTGCCATGAGCAGTGATTTCCAAATTATGGTCTGTGCAGCCAAGTTGCTATCTTTTAGTCAATGGGCCCCAGTTAAATAAGACCTCCTCCTGCTGCTGGAGGTCAGATAGAATACCCCTGCTCTACTCCTCCTCTGTGTTCACAGAGCTGATCATACCTGATCAAGTACAGTTTGTACTGTCTTTACCCCAAATTGTCATTGCAGTGTTGGTTAGTTTTGTTGTCAAAAGGAGGGTGTCCGCATGGTTTTATATGGAGCTGTATCTAACCGCTGGGTGCCACGTTACAAATTCTAATTGTACAAATATATAATACTCTCTCCTTTCCTTCCATGTGCGCATAGCTGATCATGTCTAGTCATCTGATCAAGTACAGTTTGTATCACCTGTACCCCCAAAACAGCTTCAGCGCTAGTTGTGGTTGGATGGGAGGATGCCATCGCAGTTTTACGTGGTGTAAAGGGTACTGCATTTGAACACAGAATATGCAGAGAGCAACTTGACACGTGATTCACTGGCAACAGAAACGAAAGACAAGTCCCTACAAAAGGTAATGTACAACTCTGCTGTTTTAATTGGCACAGCGTGTGCATTTACTGAACAAGAGAATATAGACAAAACACCACAGCCCCAAGCTTGTTCCTCTGATCAAATGTTTACACAGTTACAGCACAAACATGAACTGTGTTTTAATAGTATTGCTTAAAAGACCCAGCCATAGGTAGAAGTTTCTTTCTGAGGTTCTTGTTTGGTTTTTTCCTAAATATTAAATGTTCTCTCTAGTAAAAACAAACTGTCTTTGCATCTCCCTTAGCCTGGAGTGAGTAGCTTCTTTCCATGTTTTAAAGTTCATCTTGCTGTAGTGTCTCAGAGCCATAGAACTTAGTATAATAGCTTCCAGGGTGCTTGTATTGATTCAGTTGTTCAAGTCCTTTCTCACCTCTGTAGCCTGCTTTGGTACACTAGGATACTGCTCTGAAAAATCCCTTTGTGCTCAGCTAGCTTCGGCTGCTGCGTGTGACATTGGCTGTTGACTGGGATTTCTGTGATAGAGAGAGTGGCCCTGGAAATGTGGGAAACCTGTCATTAGTCATTCTTTGTGGCTTTTGACCTGTGATAGAACACTTTCTCCAAGCATGGCTTTTATTTTGGCCATTTGCAGACAAACTTTTGCTTGTAGAATCTCTTTGCTATATTAGCCCCAGTGGGAATAAAGTGCTGGGAACTTTCTCTCAAGTGCTTAGAATGAGCCATTTACATGTTCTGGCAGATTTTAGTGGCTCCTTTGTAACTACCACAGACGGCAAAGTTCTTTCTGATACAGATGCGAACAGTCATTCAGAACCATCGGTGCCTATGCCAGAGGAATGAAGGCATTGGTTTTGTGCTGTACCAGTGGCCATGGACACTTACTCTGCAGCTGGGCAGTGCAGGGTGGCCACGGCCTGGGAGAAGGCTGCATGATGCAGGAGGTGCCACAGTGGGCTCTCAGTGCTGTGGCCTGGTACACAGGCTGGTGGTGGCAATTGTCTCCAGCGTGGAGTAGAAAGAATGCGGAGGTGATGGGTGCCTTCAGTTTCTACTTAAAACATAGAGGCATGTTCCTGGGATTGCTTTGAAAGGTACAAGAGAGCAAGAAACTTCTTAAAATGATGAAGTCCCTGGAAATGCATCTCTAACATTAAGGTGAGCACTGCATGTCTCATGTCCATGGTTCTTACTGGAAAAAAAAGAATTGCGGCTTATGAAATGAATCTCTTCTACTTTCAGTTTATATTCTGTGGGAAAAGCTCAGGGCAAAGCTTATATTACTTAGGAAGTTACCTTTGAAATACCATCATTCACTCAAGAGAGGAGATTGATTTGGCTTCCATAGCTGCTGAAAGAATAAAAGTGAATTCATCTATATGATATAGCTGTACACTTGTCCCTGATGAGATGGTACCCATGTGCCCTGAGAAACTTGCTTTTTGTCAGCCTGGGGAGAGGGAAGTAGCAGTTGTCCCTAGAAAGTTGGTGCCAAAAGATAGACATAGTGCAGCACTCAGGAGTAGGAAGAGTATCAAAATACAGATTTTTGATCTGATACTTATTTTTCTGTGGAAGGAAAAAAGGGATTAGATCTCTGGTAGGAGCAGGGAAAGAATATAGTACCTCTGTCTGAAAGTGATCAGTGGCCATTTTGGGGTTAGTAATACTGAAGGGGTGATTTCATTTCATATCTAGAGTTGCTCTCTCCTAAATCATTTGACTATTTTAAAACAATTTTTGTTCTTGGAACTGCCAGTAGGGAGTGATCATAGCAGGGATGTTGCAGGATACAGGCTGCTATAGTTTAGTGTGGAAATAACAAAGGGAAGAGCTGGGATATGAATCTCCTTAACTTTAATGGTTTAGAATTGTCTAAAAACCTCAGCAAGTCTCTGCTGAACACAGTTAACTTTGTGCCCAATGCATCAATCTGTCATGAACCCTAAACTTGTATCTAGGTTCAGCAAGAGTTTAGATCACTCAGATCCTTCACAAAACTGAGCATCCAACCACTGAATTAAAAGCCTACTGAAAACAGTGTAATAGTGGCCCTCTCTTTTTAATAGACAGTTCATTTTTATGGGATACTAAGCAAGTTTTGAAAGCACTAACTGTGTTTCCCCTTTCTTTTCAGAAAGGGTTTAAAGAAGTGTGAAGTATATTGTGTTTGCTAGGTTTTTCAGTAGAATGGGGATGGAACATAAGCTAATGCTCTGAAATAGAGATGTCTGAGAAGGAGAAAACAAGAAATCAAGGTACTGCAAATGCTTGCAACAATATTTCACTAGTGCTTCTGGGTAATGTGTTCTCTGTCCTGGCTTTGCAGCATCTGATATTTTATTCCTTTTTTCTCTAAAAATGTTCTATTATTTCCAGTTACCCCTGGACGTTATTATAATGTAAGGACAGAATCCTTATCACTCTCTTGATACCTGAAGTAAAAAGGTATCTCTAGCTGTGCATGCTGGCAGCTGCTGCTGTTTGGAAAATAAGACGTGTCACCTGTTCATGTCTAGGTGTTTGAATATTGAGGAGGAGATGGGGAATACAAATAGCATTAAAGACATTGTCATTGCAGGGGAAAGAGTTTTGAGGTTTGGGTTTTGGTGGGGTTTTTTTTCCCAAAACTGAATATTCAGGTTAATGTCTTGATAAAACTTATTTGTTTAATACTTCCCAAATGAAAGGCCCATGTTTTATGGTATTAAAAATCAGAAAGCCAGTAGGCAAACTAATAAACTAGAGTCCTGTTTTTGGGAAAGACTTTTGCTGTTTCTTGGTTGGATGAGGTAAATGAATGGCATTGTGCTTTGGTACCACACTTAAGTGAAGTAAAGCTGTTACACAGCTCTGTGTGAGGCAAGAAGGAAAGGTATTTTAGTTGATATGCTGTAAATACCCAAAAGGGCCCAAAAGATCTAGGAGCGAAGTCAATGCAAGTATTCTAGATGCCTATGGCCTACTAACCTCACAGGGGGGTTTGATACCGTGTTATTTTTGTGAGTCTAGGATTCAGGATTTTCCTTCACTCTTTTCTTGGAAGATTTCAGCTTGGGACAAAGGTAATTCCATCTAGTTTGCTGACGCTATCCCTTTTCTAAGCCAGAGGTGCTCTTAAATGAGCAAGAAAAGGTTATAGGTGATTGGTGGACGTAATTAACTGCAGCATTTGAGAAACAGGTCAACATGCTATTGTTCTCTTCAAAATCACTATACCTTTAGCTAAGTCCATTGGAGCGACAGCATCTCTTATTTTTGCCTGTGATAAGGTTTTGAAAGCTAGTATTGGTGTTTGGCAATGAATTATGCACAGCAAAAACCCTGTCATGGCTACAAAATCACGTCTTCTGAATCCTTTTTTATGGGTGTTTCAGTGAGAATAGAAACAAAAAGGGAGTGTGAGGAACAAGACTGGGGGGGGATTTGTCTCAGTGAGTGAGTTTGGGTGAACTTGTAGCCTGTGCACCCTTCCCAGCTGCACGTATGTCTGTCTGTGACTGGTCAGGGCGTGTATTTCTTTGCAATCTGATGTCGAGTAAGTTTGTACTCTAGGACGGAAAACTGTCCCGCTGGGTTAAGTGTCGAGCACCAGGAGAGCTCAGTGGAAAGCTGTCACTTGCAAATATGTTTCTGTGCCGAACACTCCCGTTTCAGCCCTTCTCCGATTGCAGAGGGTGGGGGGAAGGAGGGCAACAGCAGCTTCCCTCGGGAGAGAACGGCCGTGTCCCGTCCCGACCCCGTTCCCCCCGCGGTGGGTCTCCGGGCTCCGTTCCCCCACCGGGACGCCCCCGGTGCCGGGGAGGTGGCCCCGCCCCCTCCGTCCGGCCACGTGGCCGCCCCGCCCCCCGCATTCCAGACATTGTTGCTGGCCCCGCCCCCGTCCCGGAGACCACACCCCCGCCGCCTGTCCCCGCCCCTGCGCCTCGCTTAAAGGAGCCGTCACCGCGCCCTCTTCCCCTCGCTTTCCCCTCCCCGGCCTGCCCCCTCACCGCCCGTCCCCGCCGGCGCCTGGCCCGCTCCCGGCGAGGCGAGGCGGCGGCGGCGGCGGCCGGGCAGCGCGCCTCAGCGCGGCGCCGCCATGGCGCTGGAAGTGGAGGCGTCCGGGGCTCCCCTGAGCTCTTTCCTGAGGGACTTCCCGTCTCCGCTGGGCCCGGGGGAGCCGCTGCCGTGGAGCTCCGCGGGGAGCAGCGCCCTGAGCAAGGCCGAGGTGCCGGGAGCGCTGGCCGAGCGGGCGAGGAGCCTGCTGGGCGGCAGGTGAGAGCCCGGCGGCGGGGGCGGGCGGGCGGGGGGGGAGCTGCCGCCGGCCTCCCCTCAGGGGCGGCGCCGCGCGCTGACAGTTGGCGGGCGCGCGGGGGGGGGAGGGGGGGAGGGGCGGCGCGGGGCCGCTGAGGGGAGCGGGGCTGCCCGCCCTTCCCGCGCGCGGCCCGGCAGCGCCCGTGAGGGGCTGGAGCAGGTGCAGGCGGCGGGAGGCGCTTCCTCCTGAGGAGATTTCCCAGCCGTCCCGACCGTGCCGTCCTGCTGCCTCGCTTTTTTTTTTTTTTTTTTTTCTTTTACCCCCTTATTTCCCCCTTCTTAATCGTTTCTGTGAATATTCTCCTGAATGCTGAGCTCTTAACAGCGTGCTTCTGTCACGGGCCTCCGGCCGGGACCTGTGCCTCTGTAGTAATGTTTGTGTGCTCTCAAAAATACTTCTCTCCCATTCCTGGTGCATGAGAGATTAAATTACAATCCTGCAATTAGCGTGATAGGGCGATTCTTGTGGTAAAGCGCCAATACTTTGAATTCAAGTCCCTAAGGGCACCTGTGTGTGGATCTACTTGAAAGTCTGGAGAGAGAGAGAAGGAGGGAGGGAGGGAGAGAGGGAGTCAGTGAGCTGCAACCTGCCTTGCAGGGCTGTCAGGCGTAAGCAGCAAGCCAGCTAGGAAAGTATTCCCAGCCCTCTTGAATCGTCCTGCTGAGTAGGACATGCATGCATGGGTTTCTCAAGTTGATTTTCTTCTCAGTGCTCGAAGAGCATAGTCACACCACCACTGGAAAACACAGCTCTTTTTTCAGTGATGCTTCTGTCACCCCCTGATTTCGGGAGAGATGTCTTACAAGCTTCATCCTTATCAGTTTAGACTGTCTCTTTAACACTGCTAAGAATTTGGATGCGACTTACTTCTTTTGGCAAGTTAGTGCCTCACCAAGAACAATTTGCCTTGCTCTAGCCTCTTGTCTCCTGATAACTTTTCTCTCTTCGTGCCTGTTTCCTAAAGCACTCTAGCGGTAGGGTCTGCGTGTTCTAGGTTTCACAAAGTTCCTACCATGGGCTGCTTCATTAACATGTTTGTTAAGAGTCAAGAACAGGGATTATAGATGGTCTAAAAGAATCAAAGCGGAGAGCTGACTTTGTGCTGTGATACTGGGGATAACAAGTGAAGACAGGGAGTTAAGGGAGACTGGTTCTATTTAGGTATATGCCGAACGTTACCTGGTTGCTAGAGGAATTTGATAAAGAGATAGAAAACAGGGTTTGAATTACTTGCGTCTCTAGCTACCATCTGGTGAGTTTATGAACACTGAATAGGTTTTGTTGTTGTTGTCGAAAGTGTATAGGTGATTTTTAGGTACTTAAATTGCCTTAATCAAGTTGCTTCTGTGCTTTATATTACAGAGATGCTCCTGGATGTCACATCATTCAGTTAAATGGTGTGTCTAAACCGAAGGGTGAGAAATGCATGCAAAAAAAATTAGGTTTTTAGGCTGTAGTTGAAAAAGACCCAGATGATCATTGCATTACTTAGTTGTGCTTTGACTAAATTGCTCTTGAACAAAACACAGCTGTTGCATTCCTAAATGAGATTACAAATTCATCGAGTGCACTGAATCTTTGAACTCTGGAGCAAGAATGGTTCTGGATGAGCGCTTTAAAGAACAGAGTAATGCTAGTCTTGAACAAATACTTATCACATGGCAACCCAACTGCCATGTGGGCCAGGCTAATGTTTTCTAAAATTGCTTTAGAGAGGAAGGTATGAAGCTGTAGAGATACGGGATAGGTTCTTCAAACTGTAGTGATTTTTAAAACAATATTTTTGAGTCACATATCTGCTAACACTCTCTTGTTCTCTAGTGGGCATATTAACAAGTGGAAGCAGAAGAAGAGTGCTGCTTTTGCAATGCTTTCATCTCACCTGTCACTTCTGGTGTTTACACAGAAAGGAGCCTGCCCTGTCAGAAGCTGCATTTTTCACATACCTGCCCTGCAGCCAGTTCTGATTAGACAACCTGCTCTGTGGAGCTTCTTAAGTCCCAAGCTGGCAAAAAAAAAAAAAAAAAAAAAAAAGGCAGGGGAAAGATAGCTAAAGAAAACAAAGCAGATTAAATATGCAGTAATCTACTTATTTATCCTTCTTTTCACAAAATGTACTTGGAAAACAGAAGTACATAAGGAAAGTGTTTTTATGAATTCTTGTGGCTGCCTGCAGGCAAAACAGTGAAGCTGCCCTCTGTGTGAAACTGTGCTTGGGTGTAGTGTAGCATACCTAAAGTGTCAAATGTAGAGATCCCAGCAGACGTACAGCTCAGTTTTGGACTCCTATGACAAAAAGAAACCTCATCTTGCAATTGCAAAAAGGCTGCAGTTTCCTGTTGGGTAGGCTGAGTTCTTGCATGTGGAAGAAAAGACTGGTAAAAAACAAGACAGGAATCTAATATTTTGAAAGTGTAGGCCCTCTTATCATAATCTATGTAATTAAGGACCAAAACTAAAGTCTCTGGTTATGTGAGAAATTGCCAGACATTAGGCTTTTTTTCCCACATTCCCAGGTTTGCTACTGCAGAACAACTCCAAATGCAGTTTTGAAGGTTAAATAAACTTTTCAGTTGATCTGAATCCCACAATTCCTCAATAAAATAGATGAGGCAATGTAAGGAAACAGGAGAAGGAAGGATGCTAAAGGTTTTAAGAAAAGGAAAAATAAGGGGAGGGGATGACACTTACAAGACATCGAAATGTTTGTGTAAAAGTTGCTAAAGATGCAGAAGTGATGCCAGATCAGGAAGCAAGTTCGCGAGAGGTCACTGTAGCTTAGATCCAGTGATGTGCTGTTGCAGGCTATCACGGCAGCATCTGTAACATGCAGGTGGCAGCTCAGTGGAAAATATGCACGTTCAAATATTACAGTGTCAATATAACCAGGTTTAACACTATGAAGATGTTATCGGGTGTACCTTGCTGACTTCTGGCATTGATGCTTGTTCTGTATTTCCTCAATTTGAGACTTCTCTAACACTCCAGTGTCAAAGAATGTATTTCACATGATGATTAGTAATGATGAAGGGTTTCTCTATAGATCAAAGTGTTATTGGGAATCAAGTTTGGCACACAGTTCTGCAGTTCTGCTTCTTATTTCTGCGTTGTCAGATACTTCATTCACACCCACACAGATGTGTGGGTCATGCCTTGAGGGGCCCAAGCCAATAAAGGTCCAGCAATATCCTTGGCTCATGAGACAACATATGGTGATGTTTAGCTTGTCCTTCCAGTTGCTTGGAGGCATAAACCTTTGTGTCTTTGCAAGGAGAAACTTTCTTCCTCCGCCACCGATCAGGATTGCTGTCGAGAAGAGAATGGGGTAAGGAATAACATTTGTTAGGCCCAATGAGGAGTTTCTGAATGCTATTGCTTCTCTAAGGCTACACACATCTCTTACATGGAAGCAGTTGGATTTCTCAGGCTAAACCCCTTAAATGTCTTTACTAATCTAAAATGAATTATTTTAACAATCTTCTGCAAATGCAGCTAGCATAGCCAAACGCTAGCCAAGACAGCCAACCACTTTCACTTCCTGGCAGGACTTGTGCTTAAGTCGCTAATCCAGTGAAGCTTTGCAGATGTTTCAAGTTTGAATAATTCATTTAAATCAATGGAACTGCCTGCCTTGTATGGAGCTAAATACATACATAAAATTCTGAAGAATTGGGGCAGGTTTAAGTAATCTTGTTTTGCAGAATTTTAATTAACATACACTTTTGGGTAAGAACTATGTGTTCTGGCCATCTTTGGAAATGGGTCAATGTGAATGAAGAGCCCATTAGTTACTTCCAAAACTTTAGAAGATAACTTGAAATTTTACTAACTTGTACTGAAACAGAACATGAGATGAAATCAGACCCGCAAATACAGAAATTTCTCCTTTCCCTTGATAGGAGCTGAAACTTGTATGACCATCCTGTGACATAGCTAAAGAACAATGTGAAATTCCAGCAGCCTTCCTGTTTGAGGAGGCTTTACTACAATAATAGTTGTGAGACTTTGGCTTCCTGTTCTGCCCCCTCCCAAACGATTCACTGTGTTTCATCTCTCGGTTGCCTCAGCATCCTGTTTTGTGTCTTTGTGTTTTACACTGTAGTGCTTAGAGCCAAGGTGTGGCTCTGGCATCTTTATTTTCAGCATTTCCCTGCTTTTAGAATAGTTAATTCAGCAATTCTTATATTTTTATGTTTTTATGTGTTGTAAGCAGGAAGAGGAGAAAAAAAAAACCCTTATCTTGCCTCTGGTTTACCCAATCTCTTCTTAAAACTCCCTTTAGTCCCTTCCTCTGAAAGCTACTAATACCCTGTCTACTGTGACCTCTGCTTTTAATAAATCCCCTAAAACTTACTTCCTTGTTCCTAATTTGTACTATTTAGTGTATGTTATTGTAATGCATTAATACTTCCCATTGCTAGGAACATGTTTACAGCATCAGTGATCTATTCACTTCAGACAAGAAAGTGAATTTCCTGTGTGATTGCCTGCAAACAAACTTTCTAGTTTTCATGGGACCAGTTGCGCTTGGTAGCAAAAGCAAGCATGGGCTTAGCAGAAACAGCCTACTCTTTTCAGGAGTTTCTCACTGTTATATGATTAATAGTGTTAGAATTGGAAGTCTTGATAAAGTTAATGCGCAAGAGGTATGTGGCACTTCTGCTGTTTACTAGTTAATTTAGCAAATGGTTAACAAACCAGCTCTGGTAATTTTGGGTGGTGGTCAAAACTAGCTGCTTTTCCATTGTGCACGGTTTGCCCACTGCTGCTTCTGAAGCTGATGGCAGGACGATACACAGCTTGAGAGAAATGATGTGCAGCTCACACTGTACGTGTGTCTGGTTAATAAAGTTTTTGGCAGTTCTGACCTGCCTCCTACGGTATATAGAGGCTGGACAAGCTGTTAATTTTGTGATCAGTAAATTGCTTTTCAGAATGCGTTTCGTAATTTAAAACCCCCAGGGAGTTTTCCCTGTTACAAGATACTCTCAATAGTAATTTTGGGAAAGAATCACTTTGCCTTTAAAAAGGAAGTGTATGTATGGGGATGCCTGCAATACAAGAGAGAAAACACTTGATGAAATGCTGAAAAAAAGATCAAATCTATAACGATGAGGAAACTTTTAGGTCTGGCTTGCTAGTGTTTAAATCAGTTTCTTTGTTTCTGCTTGGAAAACTGAAATTGTCTTTCCCTAGAACTTGCATATTTTGCTCTCAATCTGTGTGAAACACCCATTCCGTTGCTGTTTGAATTGGGCATCAAGATAAGAAATACTCAGTTTTGCAAACAACACGTTTAGGGCTTAATTGAAAAGTGGCTTTTGTGGAATTAAGCCTCTCCTGTTCTGCTGTGTGCTTTTTCTTCCTGCTGAGAATGAAATGGAAGTAGCTGGTGACTGTCCATTGCACATTTTCTGTAAAAAACTGATGATGACTGAAGGGCCTAAATAGATGGATTCTGGATTCTAAAGCTGCTGCTTCTTCTGATAGTTTCAGAAGAAAATGTGCAAAAAACTGCTTCATGTAATGATGGAAATGTAAAAGATTGAAATTCTCTGTGTGGCATTGTTTATATCTTTGTTTTGATTCCATCTTGTTCATCTACTGTAAAGACCTGATGTCATTAACAAAAGAAACAACTTCCTATGCATTGTAGGATGTCAGGTGTTCTCTCCTCAATGGGTATACATTTGTACTTTTCTGGTCACCGTCACCCTGGGAACTCTGGGTGCTGCTGTAATAAGTACTAATGCTTAGAGCCACTTGAGTGGAAGCATTCTGTAGTTGATTATAAGAATAAAAAGGGGGGAGGGAAATAAAAGTAGCAGATTGGGGAGAAAATACTGAATACAAGCAGCTTTTGTTTATGAGGAAACTTGTGACCTGCTATTATTTTGGCAGTATGAGAGGATCTTTCACTTACTAGAGAACTGCTAGCATTTGCAGATCTGCAGTAAAAACACTTTGCTGATATAGCTGTAACGTGCTAGAAACACACACTGAGTCCACAGTGACAAACTTTGCTTTACTGGCAAAGCTGTCCTGTATGTGATCTTCTGGTGTTACAGAGCACAAACACTCTTCCCTCTGATATAAGTCAGCTGCAGCTGAGTTATGCTAGAAGCTTTTGCTAGCAGATATAGCACTTCTTCATTCCCCAACATAAGCATATATATATATATATATGCACACTCTGAAAGGAAAAGAGGATTGTACAGTGGTGCTCTGGCCTGCAATACCACTGCTGCCTTGTTGCCGTCACTTTGGTAATAATACCTAATAAGAACATCATGTAAACTTTTTTTAATTTGAAAGGTGGCAAATAATCAACAACTTAGCAAATACAGTTAGTAATCTCCTGTGCTTCTCTTTATACAAACAGAGATTTCCTGACAGTACTGTGGGAGAATGTGTGTGTTTGGGGCTGGGGGATGTGAATTATTTTCCTTCCAAAAAAAGTAAAAAATTCAGAAGGCTTTGTGTAAACACTGGGTGTTTGGTATGTCCTAGTGAAGCTTTGTACCACTCTCCACCAGGTTGCACAGAGCTTGCTTCTCTCTGCTCAGAGTGCCTAAGAGCAGCTGTTCGGAGTCTGCCATCTGCTGCACTACTCGGCTTTCTCAAAGCTGCTGTAAGCTGTGGGCATAGAGCACAACAGAAAGTCTGTCATCTGTTTTCAAGCCTTTGAAAAAAGTGTAGTCATAGTTGAGGCTCTGAACAAGATGTGGTGACCTGACCTTTGATGCTCTGGATGCTTCCCCCATGCCCACAAAGCTGTTTACTAGAGATTTCTGAATATACCCTCTTATATTTGAGGGGAAGAAGAGGAGGAGGCATCTTTGAACTGGTGACTTGTTTGCAACGCTCACTGCAAGTGTACTGGGGATTTAATGACCCAAATGAAATCAAATAAGAAGTGATCTTACTAGGGTTTCTGCTTCTTGAAGGAACATAAATGAATACACTGTGGCTGTGATGGCATGACAGCTGGTTTTTTAAAGTGAAAGAGAACTAAATTGTATCGCGGAAGAGAAACAAGGTGAACAAGAAGAGAATTAAGTTCTGTTCTGTAACTCAGGCCAAATCTAAAGTATGCAAAATATCATAATTGCTTTCTATTTCTGTCTGTAACTTTATTTTGGCCCACAGGTATGTATATCAACACAAGCTTTGCATAGCTCCTTTTAACAATACTGTATGTGTCCAGTAGTCCAGAATCTTTCAAGGGGGAGGATGGCATATAAATTTAAGTGTGTTCTTTATCAGCATAAGTATTGCTTTACTCTTAACTTACCACTTTTCTCTAATACTCAAGTTTTTAAAATGAGGCTTATATTTTACCATGAAGTGGCTGGGTGATATGAGCTCCGTGCTCCAGCCACTGGTGATCCGACTTTAGCTGGTGGAGAAACTACAATGCCTCATCTGCACTGTTACAACATGCATTAATTCTTTTTAAATATTTTTTTATTGTGGTCAAAACACACCCTTTTTGTTAGTAAAGAAATAGCCTGTGGCAAAGAAATTCTGTGTCTGTTTACTACTAGCCTGTATACGCTGAGGCTAGGTAATTAGTGTTGCATGTGTCATAGAAACGGGGCTGACACGTTTCTTCTAAAGGTCTTTAAGAGAAGGTAACATCCTTTCCATGTAGCACACCCCACCAGCTTCCCTCTTCTTTCCAACACAGTTGTTTTCCCACTTAGGAAACAGCTACAGTAATTCTTCTGATTCATGAAGATTAAATTATGCTTGGTTCAGCCTGTCAGCAGGGTGTCTTGGGCTTCTTTGAAAGGAAGATTTTAACAAAAAGTGACATTCTTCTTTGCTTACAGAAAAGGTTTGAAGTCTGTTACGGTAACTGCAGTGGGCTTCTAGTTTTACACTGGTTGCCATAGGTACTGTGTCTGCTTCCAGATACTCTCTAGCCAAGTGAGACCTTGTAGCTCTCAACTAAAGAAGCAGTTCTTACTCTTCTTTAATTATATGTTTTGTTAACTCTTGAAGTCCCTGATTTAGAGGATGAAATTAGAACCGGTAGATGTTGAAACTGAATGGAAGATACCATTGCCTTGGAGCTCCATTTACGTGAGCTTGAGTAAAAAACAGGCTTACCAATATGGTAGTACTAGTATTAAGAGTTCATAAAGTAACTGACAAATATGTTCTGTTCGGAACTGAGGCTGAATGAACTAAATAGGTAGGGTCATTTTGGGGGCTTTTATCTTTTGTCAACATGTCAGAATCAACTGCTCAACATTGTTGTTGCTGACTGCATAACAAATAAAATCCCAATGAACAACCATTTTCTCTGTATAGATTTGCAAAACTGTGGAGCAGGAGGAAATACATAGGAAGCAAAGCAAAGCTGAATGAAGCGTATCAGTACTGAGGAATCTCTGAATTTCCTTTTTAGGAACTGGGTGGTGACTGGAAAAAGTTGAAGGATGTGACATAATAACTCGTAAACCTCTTTGTTACAGGCATCCTGTAAGCAGAGGTTTATACAGGACTTGTGAATTATAGCACTTAGCTTTTGTTTAAGCTTCTTTTTCTGGACCCAGTTCAGCAAGTCAGGCCTCTGCAAAGCAGAAGTCTACGAAGTTTAAAATCAAAGTGTTAAGCCCTCTTCTGATGCCAAGCTGGAAACCCAGGCTAGATTTGAATTTTTCCTCCAGCATAGCAAAGAAATTCTGAAGATGACTGAAGCTGTGGCTATCACTGCATTTAAATGCATAGCTCTTTCACTTAATATTTTGTCTCTGTTCTTGGAGCTGAAACCTACTTTAACTAAAGCTTCTGACTTGCAGCAGCATCAGCTACATATCTGACATAGTGTGGCTTGTATTTTTATATTGCTTTCTTTTCCACCTGTACAAACAAAAACAGGAAGCAGGATTTTTTTGAGGGTTTTGCCATATCTGTTTCAGATGTATTTCTTGCCTGACCTTTTAAAAGGCTGTCTGTTAGTGTCAGAGTGATTATAAGCAGGCACTGTTACTTTTAACTTGGGTAGGAAAGGAACTAACTCCCCTAAACATATTAGCCTTAGAAAAGAAATAAAAAGCCAATTTCTGGCTTCCCTTGATGTGATATGACTGCAGCTAGCACTGAAAGGACTGCAAACATGTTGCCATCTATTTGAAGTACCAAAATGACTCATTAAAGTAGGCCATCACTGCTACAGAATGCGTAGCATAAAACACGCTTCTGTTAGCAGCCTGCTGACTACACAATGCTTTCTGTTTGCTGCCACAGGAGGTACTCGTACATGGCTGTGAGGATATGACAAGGCCTCTCTTTCAGAAACACAATGGCAAAATGCATTTCAGCTTGTTGTTGCTGGGATCTGAAACCTCACGGTTTTCCCCTCCCTGCTCTTCTGTTCGCACAAAACCAGTCATCTCTGCTGAACATCTGCAGAGACTAGTTGCTTCCACCATTTCTTACTCCGTAGCCAACCAGTTTTATTCAGGACTTTCTAAATGTTTCTTGGCAAAACAAAGTCTTGTCCTTGACTTACTGCAGGTGCCTTAATGTGCTACTTGCTTTGCTTGTATAATTTGATACTTTGTGGGTATCAAACACTCCATGAACAATGGATAAAATGCTTTTTATGGACGTCCACGCTTATTCTTCATTGTGCTCATAGAAAATGTCAGGAATGTGTGTTATGTACTGTAATTATTAGTGCCTGCCATGGGAATATAGTGAATATAAAAGAGTTATTTTCTAGTAGCCCCATTTTAATGTTGGATGGGGCTTATTTGTTTACAGATTCAAAAGCATTATAGCAAGTGTGTGCTTCCTATCAAGAATGCAGCTTGCATAAAATGTTGAGTGAAAAGGAGAGGGTGTGTAGATTGTGTAGCATTATTGTCTTCTGGACGCTTACCTAAAAGCTTCAGCTGAATCACAAGTCTTGGAGTCTTTTCTTATCCCAGTCCCCAGTGCCAACTCTTTGCACCTTCTTCCTGGGTGATTTCTTTGGGGAACTTCCAGTCAGGAGAAACTGAGTGTTAAAGGTCTGTAGGTTAGTACTGAGCATGACTTTCTTTGAGGAGGGAAGGGAACTGGACTCTTAAGTAACCTTTTTGGAGATTTGCATGTACCACAATGTAGAGATCCTGTCTGTGGAGAGACGGTTGACTGTGAGCAAGAAATGTTGTGTAGTGAGTAGAAACAAAATGTTTGTGTTCAGAGGCTAGAACTGAAGGTAGCAGTTCCCATCTGAGAGCTCGAGAAAAGGAGGTACCATCTGCGACTGGAGTGTGAGGCAACAGTTTGAAAACATGATTCATATGCTTCTTCCTCTTTGCATTCTCGAGAAAGCAGTTGTCCAACTGAAGATCTTACTAAAGATTTGTATGAATAAATATTGAACATACGGTTTCCTCTACTAGTTTACTAATGAAATTGGAATTATTGATTGTGTGTAATGCTTTCTAATTCTGAGGTCACCAGCCATAAACAGTGAGGTTGTAGCTCAATTTAAACTAATGCAGTCTATTTTGCTTTCCCTTCCTTTTCTTACCAGCAGAGGTGTTTCACCACTTCTTGCAGCATCGTTGATCCATGCTGCAGTTGATGAAGTCCTCCAAACAGATTTGACTGAATTTAAGCAGCAAAGTGTGGAAACAGAGGGAGAAGGAGATGAGGAAAGGTTCACCTGTAAGTATACTTTTTTCCTTCTGTGGTTTTCCCAGAGGCTGTCTGTTGGAAGACTTCAGTGTTTTGAAATGTTTCCCAGAATATTTGGTTAGGCTGTCTGGCAAGCAGCAGTGAACAGAACTTTATTTGCTCCTGCTGGGTATCTGTGGGATGAAAGGTAGCTATGCTAGTTTTGTGGGCAAGATGCAAACGTGTCTGGAGCCCTGGACTGATCGTGTGGGTTGGTTTTCTGGAAAGGGAAGAGAGTTTCTCTTCCCAAAAAGAATTAGTGACTGTATCCACTGTGCTTGCTGAACTGAACTAGTTAAGAACTTTTCCTCACTGGATAATTTCACTTAAATTGGACTGGTTCAGTTCCTATCTTAAGTTGATAACCTCTTACATTTTTGAAGTGCCCTTTTCTCTTTGGTAGACTGAGCTTAACTAATTACTCCTATGTTTTGTTATTGACATCATCACAGTTGCTATTATGCAGCCACACTGACACCTTAAATTCATCCATATAATCCATCTTGCTTTTGTCTGTTCTTGGGAACCAGATTTTGAGACCTGTGGCCCCTCCATTACCTGAACATCTTGAAACTCTAGATCTTCCTCTTGGCAAGTTTCTCAATAGTCTCTATTGATTATTTCTTTGCTTCCCACCCTCCGCTATAAAGATGGGATGCTGAGGGATGAAGAACCTGTGTGCGTCTTCTGTCTGATGCCTGCATTTTCTCCTGAGTGAATTGGAGAGAGAACAGACCTTGGTGACTGAGTACTGGGTTTGTGCCTTGTGTAACAGATGGTCCTATTGCATTTACATGTTGAAGTGTTTAACATTAGACTTCACCAAACCTTCAGTCCCAGTGCCAAGAATTTAAGTGGAGCAGGATGCAGGCAGAGTCAAAGATAAAAACGGAGGAGAGATGTCTTAGGCAAACTAGTCTATCCTGTAAGGGGAAATACTCACCCTGCCATTTCCCTGGGATGACTTGAAAGGTGGTTCAGCGTGCCCCAGAGGACACGTCTCCAAATAGGGCTCTGGTAATGGCCAGGATATGACTCTTCCCACAAGCCTATTTCAGTATTCACCTACAAGTCTGAAACGGCAGCAGGGGGAACACATTTAATTAAGTCTTGCTGCACCCTGAATATTTCATCCCTTGCCTTAACGTTTGTAGCCTTCGTATGGCTGGAGAGATCTAGCAAGTTTCCAGCACTTTGCATGGCAAGAGTCGGCTTTGTATCAGCTTGGCTGGGGTCTAAACACCGTGCCCTGGCCCTTCTCCCCCGGCGCAGGGAGGAATGATTCCGCCTCCAGGGGGAACGTGAGGGCGGCGTGCGGGACACCGGCACAGCCGCCTCCACGGCGGGGGCGGGGCCGGGGCGGGGCCGGGGGGACGGATCGCGCCCTCTGCCGCCCCCCGGCGGAGCTGCGGCTGGGCCTGGGGTTCCCCACACCTCCGTATAGAACCAGCTTGCGAGGGATGTCCCGCAGGCCCGCGGAGGTTCTCGCGGGTGCTTCTTCCAGTGCAGTCTCCCCAGAGCGCCCTGTTTCTGCACTCCATGTTCTGTTGTGTCTGTTGGTCTGTGAGCGGTCACACGGACTTCACTGCAGCTAACCTAACCTGGAGCAGGACTCCGCCTGAGACGAGGAGCTGGCAAATAGGAGTTTTGTGTGACTAGATCACTGCAATTATAAGATAGAGAAGTACAGGCAGCAGTGCTAGAGCATGGCTTTGTGCAGGGGAAGCTGAAGGAGATCAAGGTACTGATCTGCCATTACTAGAAACTCCCTATTATGTTTGCAGCAATGACTGTCAGGCATGTGGTAAGATCTCCCATTGTCAAAAGTGGTATAAAAGCATCTCCATTGTCTCCCTTACAGCAGAGAGAATTGTATCTTACAGTGTTGTGATTTTGTGCTCCAGGAGTGTATATTTGCTATCGCTCAACCTTTGCAGGAGAATGAGGAACAGCATATTGTAACCTACGTATGATAATTACGTAGGTTTTCAGCACAAATATTTCACAAAGCAGTTGGAAACTGGTCATCTAAGCATCTTGAAGCCACTCTGCTGGGGACTCTTCATTGACTCCCATATAATTATCTTCAAGGTGAACTGTAGCAGTTATACAGGATGTGAACTGCTGTGTATTTGTGAGCCTAGAATTGTAATTCCTAGTTCTAGGTCTTATGAAAATCTTGGGCCCACAGACCTTCAGTTAGTGAACCTCATCTGAATGGCTGAGAAATTATAATATTTAGAAACAGTGAGTAATGAAGAGCTTGATAGGACAGGGACATTTTCTTGGTCATAAGCATCTAATGTCTCTGGAATCCTGTATGGTTACATTATACTGGTGACACTTGTACAATAATTCATGCTGCTGTTTTACTCTAAAGGCCATAAAGATACAGGATTGGAGTCTACTTTTAAGATAGCACAGGCAAAGTCACAAAATCCTTGCATGAGTTCCATCTTCAACTAGTTCAGGTTCTCTCTCGGTACTCCTTGTTAACAAATGCCCCAGAACCATCCCTGTTCTCATGGTTGAAACCATCTTTAATCTCTGTGTTATAGATTCCTGTCTATTTTATCTTTGTTCATTCTTCTGTCACCATTGTCATTTAGATCAAATCGCTATTTACCATTCCCCTATCAAACTTTATGGAAATCTGCTTACTATTCAGGTACTTGTATTGCCTAACCTCAGCCAGAAATAGCTACTTTAAATGCATTAGTTTCTCTGCATGTTTGGACTGTATTTGTTTTCCCTATCTTGTAATTGCTATTGCATCACTTTAACTATACAACTAGGAAGGAAGATGTTCCTTGTGCTACAGCACAGTGTGGACTCTCTTCCTGCATTGCAATAATAACTCTCTGGCAAAAAAGCATTTTTGGATTGAAAGAGAAGCAATTATATAAAAGCAAGTTATGTACGTGTGCCTGTATGAGTACCACTGTTTGATGTGGTATACTGCAGAAGAATTTCTGCTGTTAAGGTACTAAATTCTATGTCAGATTTCACAAGCTTAATATTTAAACAGCAGTGTGTGTCCAAGTCTTCTGGTCAGTATTAGTCAAGACATTTACAAATATGTAAACTAATAGCTGTAGACAAGACTGTCTAAGATGCTGTCCTATTTAATTATATTTGTATATGGGATGACTTAATATTTAAAGGTTTTAATATCTTGCCCATTCACACCTGCATATTAAGCAAACCAAAAGTAGTTTCGGTTAATATGTAGTGACTGCTAATCAAAGATCTGTGTTTTAAATTTAAGCTCTCAATTCTCCAGACCCAGAGATGCATCTGAAGCTGGCCATCCAGTGTTGCTGAGAAAAAGAAATGCTTGAGAACCAGGAGTTATGAAAAGGAATTCTGAGGAAGCTTTAATGCTAGCAGTGTTAGCAGGAGTCAGGATAAAATCGGAAAGATAGTTCATGCACTGCAGTTCTTTAGGAAACATATTAGTGACTAGCAAATTATTTTTGCTCTATAGATGATCTTTTCAATGCTTTTTGAAGTTAGTTGTTTTAGCATTGAGGCGGGGTTCTTAAACAACAAAACTTTAAATTATTACCTATTCTGAGAGAGACTGCATTGCAAAGCTAGACACAAGGCCAAACACCAAACCATTCAGTCTGATGAACAATAAGTTTGGATTAATTGATCTTTGGGACCTATCCAGAAAAGGATTTGAGTGTCTGGCTGGAGCTTTTCACACTGTGCTCAATGGGTGTTTACAGTTCTGCTCTGTAATGACAAAGCAGGAAAGTGGCGGAAGTGTTCTTCTGTCCCTCTAGCTCCTACAACCATGTGTATTTAAAAAGATAAAGACAACAGCTTAAAACTCTAATCTGTTTAGCTCAGCTATGAGTTGAGCTATTGACCTCAGCAAAACATTCTCAAACTTCCTTGTTTCAGTGGAAGTGGTTCAGTAGGACATAACCTGACCCAAAGCCAGGCTAACGCTTTTTCAACCCTTGTGTCCAAGACAACAGCAATCTCTTATCTTGAAGGCTTTTCTGCCCACTTGATTATTTCCTTTTTTTTGGTGGGAGGAGGGGTGCACTCCCAGCACTATTAACTTGTGCATTTTACTTACATAGCAATTACATTTATGTCTAATATGCCAGACTGATTTGGGGGTCTTTGTTATGGTTTTTGCAATATAATCACCTACTTGATAAGCATCTGTTTTGAAAGAGAACTAGTAAGCTTATAAGTAAAGAAGCTGCTCTTATCCTTAATATTATGCTGTTTTCCATTGCAACTTTCTCTCCACATTATTCTCAGGAGCCTATTTTAATTCTTGCAGAGCCTGTAAAGGCCGAGTGCTGAATGTGTGTATGTAGCTCTAAGGAAAGAAACTTGAAGGAAAGACAGACCAAAAGATGGGGTAATGTAGGAAAATGGGGCACACAACTTACTGTTTTGTCTTTGTCCTGTCAGTGCTGGATGGAGAGTCATTGCAGCGCTGCTTCTTTAACAAGCTTCGGGATGTTTGCTTTGAGTGGCAGAAGCAGTTGCCACCACTGAGACCACTGAAGCGATTCCTGCTTGTTTCCATCCATGCCATCCGTAACACTCGACGGAAAATGGAGGACCGCCACGTTCTGCTCCCAGAGTTCAATCAGCTGTTTGGTTTATCAGTAAGTCTGGACAAAATTGGGGAGGCCAGTTTGTTAGCTTTTCAACCTTCCTGTAAACACAATGACGTAGTGATGGATGATCTGTGAAATGGTAAGAATTTGTTGCCACAAGTTATTTATCATGTCTGTGCTGGAGCAAGGACTTACTGACTTAAGATTGCTAGGGGCTAACTACGGCCCTGATAAAGAAGGATCTCGTGACCTTGGGTTTCATGTCATAAGCAATATAGGGAGATGGCAAGTTCACCCAGTGTTATGTTGCTGGAGTTATAATGTTCTTGTGACTGAGGTAACTGATATATTAAGAAAAGAAGGGGGGAGAACAGCAGTTGTACAAGTGCCAGTTACTGAAGCTGCAGTGGGACTACATAACCAGCTGTCTGCTGTTTCAATTCCAGACTTTTTTCAAGGATATTAAATGACTAACAGCAAACAAAGAAAAGTAATTCCCCTGCAAAGTACCCATTTTATCCATTTTACACATGGGTAAACTGACTTAAATTGCCCTTACCTATGCAACGTTGTATGGAAGAAAGCCCAGAATAAAGAATCTTTGCTTGCTGGTACCAGTCTATGAGCTATTTTGGTTTTGAACATGAATATGTCTTCCTCTCTCTCCCTCCCCGCAAAAGGATGACATTGATCGTGCTTACTTTGCTGTATTTGATGGCCATGGTGGAGTGGATGCTGCCAATTATTCAGCAACCCATTTACATGTAAATGTTGGGCTACACGAAGAGATTGTTAAGAATCCAGCTGAGGCCTTGAAATGCTCTTTCCAGAAGACAGATGAAATGTTTCTTTTCAAAGCCAAAAGAGAGGTGAGTGGGTAGAGATTAATTCCACTGTATTTAAATAACACTGAGAACTGTTGGACAACATGGTATTATCCAGAATATTCTGGCAGTACAGTTTCTTTAAATCACCGACTTCTTTATGAAATTATGCTACATGTAAAGGTTTTCTTTGATCAAATTATTTCTTTTATTGAGGAAAAACAAAATGGTAGTGCTTGCAAGTTCAAGATGAGTGATTGAAAAGAAGTGTTAAGTGGTTTAAATGGTCCTGACATACCAATTATTTGAGAGAACACTCTGCTGCCTCTTTGCCTAAATTAGGCAGCCGCTAGATGTTCTGTTGTCCTACCTCTTACCTGGAAAAGAGATTTCTCTCTTCCTGATAATATGGTCACTATCTTCCTCTTTCTTGTCCTGCCATTAATGTCACAGGTGGTTGTAAGATGAAAAATGTATTCTGTGATTTAAATCAGACTCCTCAGTTCATTAAGCTTATTGATCAGCTTTGAGTCAAGTTGGTATGACGAACATTCTTTCTTCAAATCTACATAATGGGAGGGTGGTCTATTATACAGTTTAATGAGAACTCTTTTATTATAGCAGTTACTGAATATGGAAGTATTCATTGTTAATATCTTCATTTCTGTCAATGCGATACAAAAGAGGGACGAGCATCTTCATGAGGTCTGACTCTCACTAATCTTTACAAGGAATCTAGGACAGTTAGGTTCCTTCCTTTGTTGGCATCCTCATTTGAATACCCAAGGATAAGGGGTTGTATGCGGAGCAAGGTGTCTGTAGTTGCCAGTGGTAGAGTGGAGGGTGTGAAAGGGATTGGGGAGACCTGTGTTTGTTTGTGAAATGTTCATGCTACTGAAATTCAGATCCTCTTTCTTTTCTATGTGTCTCTGTGTTTTGAACAATAGAGGTCTTAGTCTCCTAGATCAGTTTTGGAATAAATAGCAGAAAAGGAAGAACATAACAGAGGCAGTATTGGCCATCTGCATGTTAAAATATGTAAATAGTTTATTTCAAGTCTGTCCAATATCTCGTACCTTTTTTCAGGTGCCTGAATTATGATTGGCAGGTCTACTCTGCTGCATTTAACTGTGATTAAACCTAGGTTTACAATATTGCCGTGTAACCTAGTACGGGTTGTTGAATATTCATCTAACATACCTGTTTTCTTCTGTAGAAGCTGAGGAGTGGTACAACAGGTGTATCTGCATTGATTGTAGGGAACAAGCTACACATAGCATGGCTAGGGGACTCACAGGTAATGCTTGTGCAGCAAGGAAAAGCTGTGACATTAATGGAACCTCACAAACCAGAAAGAGAAGTAAGTATGACTTGTTTTTTTTCTCTCGTATGTGTGTTGTCAGAATCTCTCTTGAAACCTTTGGAATCAAGCCTTCTTAAATGTTTGGTGCTTTAAATAATTATATATATTGTATGATAGGATTCAGAGAATTGACAATTTCTTTTTTTCCATCCATGCCTGTGTTTTGAAAAGGTGATCCCTACAACTACGCCCCCTTGAAAGTACTGATGGTACTGGTAGTCCTGACTTCAGTTCCCGCTCAGACTGTCTTTTCAAAATTTGTAGTAATTAAAGACTTTCACAGAATTTTTTTGTGTGTGTGAATTAAAAACTGCCTGTTACAAATTAACTTACTAATTTGAGATTAACAGCTATTTAAAATGTTAATAGAATGCAAGTCTTTCATAATGCTATACTGTCATTCAAAATCTAATGATAATCTACTAACCTAACTGGCTTAAAGTGTATTGCATTTTCTATATATTTTAAATAGCCAGGTATTTTATTACATGAAATTTCATGGGGATCCTGCAAGTTTAGATAGCATTGCATGACCCTTTGCCTTCATAGCATGAATATTTGTAATAACTGAGTAGTTAAAGGATTATCAATGTGAATACTATTGTTAAATAGTCTAGTTATCTTGTATTTTATTCCAAATATTTATATATTTACCCAATTGCTGTATGGGATGGGAAGAAGTGGCACAAAAGGATACTCATCCATATGGGAAAAAACATGCAGATATGAAAAACTTAAGAATTCTGCTTTTTTTGTGGACAAGCTATGGTATGGTTGGGAAGTAGGTGGGTTGTTTCCAGTAATCTTAAGTGCATGTTTCCGAGCTAGATTCTGATATGTGTGTTTGCTGTATTCATAGTATAAATACAGAAGCTGAAGCAGCTCTTGGTTTTGGGGTTTGTCTTTTTTTCCTCTTCAATTGGATAACAACAAGGTCAGTAAGCCATGGGTAGGTTTTCAGTATAAAAATTGTATTCTACTGTTTTTCAGGATGAAAGAGCACGTATTGAGACTCTGGGTGGTTGTGTAACCTATATGGACTGCTGGCGGGTTAATGGTACCTTGGCTGTTTCCAGAGCAATTGGTAAGATAAGCCATTAGAATTAGTATTGTTCAGATTAAATTTGATTAAAACACACCACCTGAGACTGTATGTTTGCTGTAAATGACGTTTTGCTTAGCATTGACCAAATAGCAAACCACTCTTACTGTCTTTGCCATAAGGCTAGCTTACAGCTGTATAACTTACATAGCTTGCAGCTATATAATCTTACTGGTTTTACCATAAGCATAGAATATTGTTTTATTTTACATACTAGCAATGACAGTCCTAATTCTTTTATACTTTGAAGTCTTTTGCTTCTTGTAAGTGTCTTTGATACCGTGGTGTTCTATAGTAGCTTAAAAAACATAAAGTATTTAATTTTTAAAAGTGGAGGAAGTAATAAGTGTTCATCTAGCCATCTTTATATATGTGAATGTCTGCTTTGTGGGTTTTTTTGTCCACTTCAATATTAATATATCTTTCTCCTGACTGCAGTTCTTAAGTCAGATCGCTGCATCCTCCTTCAAATCACACATATCCAGCAATTTAGGGCATTTTAATTGTAATATTCCAGAATCTTATTAAACAAGCTTACTTTGCTACTCACCAATTAGGGCAAAAAGAGAAAAGACCCTGGGCAAGTACAGTAGATAACTGTAATGTATGAGTGGAAGCAAATTAGTATAGATTTGTATAATACTATTTGGATCAATAGCAACCCATGCTTAATAAGTATGTCCATATGAAACTGATGAACTAAACACAATGAGCAGATTCTTGTGGCATTGTGCTGTATATCTGGACAGCTAAGAAAAATCTTATTTTCATAGCATTCTGAAGGCTGTACAAGAGACATACCTGCAAAATGAAGGCCTGACTATCTCCTTGCACAAATATATTTCAGAGAGAAAAAACTTTGAAAGAATTTCCTTAGTTTCCCTGCAAAATTAGAAAAGCATGAATTAGAGTAACCCCTTAGAAGCCAACTGGATTTACGTAGTTTCCAAGCATTCTTAAAGAAACAAAGGCCTTCCATGCTTATTCCATAGCTTTTCACTACTCTTGTCCTGCATCAGGTACCTCTGGAATATGATCTGGCTGTCCTTGAGGATGGTAAAAGTAATTGATGGGTGAAGAAGTAACTGTTTACATTTGAAGTAATAAAGCCTTTGTTTTGATTGTTTGTCTTAGGTGACATATGTCAGAAACCCTACATCTCTGGTGATGCAGATGGAAATTCATTTGAGCTGACTGGTTCTGAAGATTACTTGCTCCTAGCCTGCGATGGATTCTTTGACGCTATCAAGCCATATGAGGTTGTAGACTTGGTTCTAGATCATTTAATGCAAACCAAAGGAGTGGGTCTCAAAGCAGCCGAAAGACTGGTGGCTGCTGCAAAGGAGAATGGATCCAGTGATAACATCACTGTTCTAGTGGTGTTCTTGAGGGATCCTCAGGACATCTTGGCAGACTGTCTCAGAGACCCTAAGAGCCTTGGGGCTGGTGATGATGCTCGAAGCTCACCCTTTAATTTCCTCAGCTGTGAGGCAGCAGCCACACAGTGACAAAATCTGCTTAATCCAGAACATTCAAATAAGTTCACATAAGGAACTGCTTTCCACTGAAGAAGCCTCTAATGCAATAGGCGAAACATGTCAGGAGAAAAATGACAAATGGACAAACATTTAACAGAAAGGCAAGACTCCTTTTACTGAGTTCCCATTTGTCTTTTCCTTCCTTCCCCCTCCTTTCAAAAAAAACACTGAGCAGACATGGAGATTGTACAGCTATTTCGTCTCTGGGAGCAGACTTCTAAAGTGTGTCCCAGGGCTGCTGGTCATACCCCTCTGCCCTGGAAGTGGTAAGAAACCATAATATGTATAAGCTAATGGGTGAGAATACCCGTTTGTGAATTCTGAGTGAAAACTTTTATTAGCGCTTAAAAAGAATGCTGTATGTTATATTTAATTGTGATGTTACTTTGGAGATTGGGAGGAGAGAAGCTGTCACCATCACAGAAAAGCTTGTTACTGCATGTGGTCTGTAGGAACAGGCTTGGTGTGCGAGAGACTGGGTGACACCATTATGCTCTGTAAGTTGCTTTTGTTTTGTACCAAAGATGATATTACAAGAATGATGTGGGCTCTTTATTCAGAGACACTTAATTTTGTGTGTATGGAAAGCAGAAAATGAAACTGAATGCTCCAGAAAAAGAGCAAGAAAGCTAACTAGAAATATCCCAGGCAAAATGATACAAAATCAGCTGCTTTGTGGAATGCTCTGGTTTAGAAACTGGAATCCAATATTTAACTGCACTGGATTATTTCTCCCTAACAAACATGCTTTATTGGTTATTTGGCAACCTGAAAAGAAAGGACCCTTGTTGTTGTATTTGAGAGACATCTTTACAGTATGTACGCTCTAGCAGTTAAATATGCTCTGTTTCTGCCTCTTTTTTGTGTACTATAACAAATAAGAATTGTATTTTTATTCTAAGTGGTTTTTTGTTTATTTACTGAACTTTACAGTTGGAGGAATTTTTTGCAGTGTTACTTTATTTTGTTGTGGTTTTTATTTAAATTAGAATTTTAAAGTGGCTGTGTCTTTATTACCTGGTTTTAAAAACTGACTACCCTCAAGTGCCTTAAATATTTCACCCAAGGATTGCTTGCTTCCTATCATATTCTGGTGAGCCAGTTCATAATGTTTTTAAAATGTGACTTTTTTATTTAATTAATATTAATGTTTAATGCACTTAAATGTTTCATTTTTGTGAATTATTTTAGTGGGAACTAGGTTTCAAGAAAACATGTCTTTCATTGTTGCCAAATCTTGTGGCTTGTAGTAAAAGCTTCACAATACTTACTGTGATTTACCCCTGCCCCATGCAAAAAGCTCTAGGTAGTTAATCATAAAGTAACAATCTGAGTCATCATGACCTTCATTGAAAAACAAATATGCTTCTGACCTTCGCAAGAAAATTTAATAACACAAACTAGAAACAGTTTAGTAACAGGTTTTGATTAATAAATGGTTAATTTGGCCATACTTCATGAACTTTTTGGGTCTAAATAACTTTCTAAGGGGATGTGAAGCTAAGGTGAGGATGAATGAACCTTAATGAATGTGTATGTTGTTGTGCAACTGTTATATCCATTACATGCTAGAGCCTCTGGTTGTGTTTTGTCTTGCCTTGCTAGCCAGGCTAGCAGGACTCAACAAGATCTGAAGGCTCAATGGTAAATGTGTTAGTAATTTCTGTATCTAAACAAGAAATGCTTTACATCTGGCAGCAAGATTGTATGCCTAATTTAGAAGCACATGGCATTGCAATATGTCAGTCCTGTTGATTAAAATGTGTTGAACTTTAATGTTGCTTAAGGAGGAAGTTTATGTAGAAGAGTTGAGATGGCTAAAAGGAAGAACAGAGCAGCACTGTTTATGTCCATAGTGTCTCTGAATCGTTAGCTCGTGTGGGGCAATGCAGTTACCCACACGACTTGAGTCTTTTGCTGGGTTACTATGGTTGATTGTACAGTTTAACATAGAAACTCCTCAGTGAGCTACCATCTCATTACATAGCAACTCGGACAGTGACTTCCTTGTTTTGCTGTGCAACAACAGGAGCTTTTCCTCTGAGAAGGTTGCAAACTCTTTTCCCTCCTACATTTTGCTCTCCTAAAATATGTGGGGAAGGCTTTCTGTGATGGCAACCTGGTAGGGTAGGTGTTATTTTTTGTAGTGAGCCTACTTCAGTTAAGGCTTGCATAGTAATCCCTTTGGATTTACTATCTCCTATCTCTTTGATTTCTAACCCAGATATTCAGTGTCATGCTAAATTCTGATGACCACTAGTGCCTCTTGGTGTCTTGGAAATAGTTCTCATTAATAATATAGTAAGAATCATACAGAATTGTTTTATTTCACTGCTATCTGAGGTTTATCAGGAGAGGGGGAAGCTATTGTATTCATGAAGGGAGGTGTGAAATGTTGGTAAATTCACAGCACGGTTCAGTTTCTGAAATTTGCCAAATTTCCTGAAACATGGAGGGAACCAAACAAGCCAAATTCTTTGTAATAATCCTTCTATTTCAACCTTTTTGGGGCAGATTTGTGTTACAGGGGAAATAAAGTCTTAAGTCTTTCAATCGATACTTCCAGCTCTGTGAGAATATCCTTTTTTGTTTCAAACTTGATAGATTATTTTTTTTTTAAAGGAGCTAAGTGAAATGGGCCTTTAGAAAGCTGTCTGTGGTAATCAAAAATTTAATTCTCAGGCTATGCTCTAGGGAAGAAATTCTGCATTCTGAGAAGCTGTTCCCATATATAGATGTTGTCATTCTGAATGACCTAGTGCCTCATTTCTTTGAGATGGAAGTGGGTAGGAATAGTCTTTGGGAACTCATACAGATTTCAGCAGGGATAAAAAATATTTCTCTAAAAATTTAGAGACTTCTTTCTTACTAGCTTTAAAAAGTCTGGTCCCATCTATAGGAGTTGTAACTGGGTCAAAAATGGCAGTTTGTATCCTATCAGTAGAATAAATAAGTCTTAGCATGTCATCTACAGTAAAATTCCAAATTCTATTTGGGGGGAAAATTGGTTTTGGAGATGCCTTATCTATTCTTGACAGCCTGATCAAAACCTATGGAAACTTCTTTTTTTTTCTTTTTTAAACTGAAAAAACAACATTAAATTTGATGTTAAATCAGTAATGAAAGTATGACACAGGATGCAAGTATGGATTTTGGAAGTGCACTTTTAAAATTCTATTGAAAATGGTCATCAGGATGGTCTTATCCTTGGGATAGCAAGGCAACCTCCAATTTTTGTTTCGCTTGTGACTTTGATATCACTTTCAGAAGCCACCAGCTATAATGCGTAATACTGTTACAAGAAGTGTCACTAGTATGGGTGGTGAGGAGAGAGGGGAAGGAGCTCTAGCAGAAGGTATGAAGTTGAACTAAATAGTCCAAAATATGGACTGGTGCTATGTTGTGAATTTGTAGTACTAATCTGCTACATTAGCTTTTCTTATCTTTCCTCTTAAAACTTCTTGGACTTCAGGTGTTGGCTGTTCTGTTCTGTTTTCCTTCCCTCTTTTGGGAAGGGTTAAAAATAATGCGTAATTTTGGTGAGAGAATGCTCTTGCCTCTCTGGGCCTTCCCAGCACCATCTACGATATACTAGCACTTGTCCAGCAATGTCAAATGGACTAATGACAAATTGACTAATTTGCCTGTTTCCTTGTTGTCTTTCTGATGGGCCTGCAACAAAACCAATTCTTGAGTATAGCCAAAATCTTTGAAGCTATAGAAGTTGGCTGAAGGATTCAAGACAAATGTTCAATGAAAAATGAAAGTATTTTCATATTTTACTGGACTCCAAGTGAAATATCTGCTGCTGCATTTTAGCACCCAGCATTAGAAAACTTGCTCCTTAAAGGAGCTTGCATTTTTAAAACTGAGCATTCTTAAATTCTTGTATTGTGCTTGATTGAAAACTAGCTTAGTGGGTATCAAACATCTCTTTTGCTTTCTACCTTTCTTTCCCTTCCCTACCCCACCCTCTTCTACAAATAAATATACCTAAGACAGTAAGTCTTCTAGGTATGACATAGACAAGATTACAGTTTTACAAATTACATTTGTTAGGGGGTTGGTTTAGGGGTTTTTTTGAGAATACAGAGGACACAAATGCAGGAAAATTTTTAGAACAGAGGGAGATTAAGTAAAATCCACCCTCTGAGTGATGGAGGAGTGAAAGAGAGAGACAGGAATGCATTTAAGTATTATTAATGCCTATTTTAAAAAGGAAGTGGGCTGGAAAATAGAGCTACAAATGTCAGTTCTTTAGAGTGAAATACCAGTGCTTGAAAGAGTTAGAAACACACCCATTAAAAAGGCAAAACTCAGATGTGGTAACTGTGTCTTCAAACAGCCAAGGAAGGAATCGCAATAAAAGCATCTGAGGTGACTTACTGTGACCTCTCAACACTGTCTTGGAAGCTAATGCTACTAAATGGGTTTTTCTAAACATCTGTATGTGTAAGGTAGTGCTAAGAGGGAGCATTCAGTATATGCAGTTACTGGTCACAGTGCAACTGCTGCCATGAGTAAATGCCATGAAGTGTGTTAATGAATCGATACGGCTGGTGAGCTCTCATTAGATGAGTAATTGGGCATGGAGTGGTTACAGCAGAGTTGGCAGTTGAATAGTGTTAATCACAGTGATGACTTTAATAACATTTAATAGACACTTATCTGAATGCAAAGTCAGATGAGATACTGCTCTTTTTAAAAGCATTTCCAGTGCTATTAGCTTTCTGTCATGAAAAGCCACTAAAATTTCAATTTTTTTGTTGGATGTTGGGAAAAGTGCTTCTCTTGCTTTCTGAATTCTGGAGGAAAGTTGGCTGTCTGCACTGGAAAACCCATTTTCAGTTGATAGCTTAAAGCAGCTGTTTGGGGTTGAAACTTCACTCCCAGGCAATCCTTTAAAAAGTAACAAAAAAGGTGCTTCCAAAACAAGTGGCTGAGGAACATAGGTATTTCTAAATGGCATTGAACAAAAGGTAACCAGCAAATACCCTCAATCTGTAAAGGGCATAGACAGTTGAGCTGCTTAAAGTCTAAATTAAGATTGCAGCTTCGCTCTTTGTGTAAGTGAGACTGTGTTGGTTAAATCACTCATATTCTTGTGGATGCAGGTACTTTAATGCACAGCACCAGACGTGGTCTATTTCTATTCTTATATTACTGAAGTATCAAGCAAATGCTTTAGGGAGAAAGTGGGGGGATGTTAGCCACAACAGAGCAGATTGCAGATGATTCATATATAATTTAGCTCTAGTTAAGCCTGAATTAAATTTCCCTGCTTAGTTCTATTACTGTCCCTTTTACAATTGGGCCTGTGCTGTCAGACAAAATCCTACTAGGAAGTAATGGTCCATTTCCCCTTTTTGAGGAGCAAATAACTCCTGATGGATAAAATGTCAGTCAGGAAGGGTTGGGGAGGGAGAAAAATGAGCTTTCAAATGAGTGCAAAACTTCCTAATCTATGCTGAGTTATGTATTCTCTCTAAACACATTTATTGTAGGTCTGCATTTGAATAGTTGTGCTGGAAAGCAATGGGTTTTCTGCCAAGCTAGTCATAACCTTTAAAACTGACAGCACCAAAACCAAGAGACTAGTCTTCCCTGCTTTCCTAAATCAAGCCACTAAAACAGCCAGCCCTGTTGAGTATTTGTTTTGCAGTGTTGACAGCTCTAAGAGCTAAGCCAGCCACTTTCTGCATATGTTTTGGTTGGGTTTAATACATTTATTGGATTTTACTTTATCTGAAGTTATTTCTGTTGGTATCAGTCGTGTCAGCTGAAAAGTAATCAAATGGAGACATGAAGGAGTGACTGGACCTGGACAACTATCTGTCATAGACTCTTCTTAAAATACTACCTTAAAATGAACTGGTAGGCTCTTGTGATAACCTTATCTCTGAATAGAACAGGAAACCGAAATCTTACAGAGAGTCACTTAAACCTTTATTTTGGTGTGGCCCATCAGAGACTGAGCACTCACAAGCCTTCCCCACAAGCTGTTCAACGTTGCTAGTTTAATGTGTTTTCCAAGCTGTGCGTGCTGCTGCTGCTGCTGCACACAAAAATAAACAAAAGACAGCTGTGTTGGCAGCATAGAAAATTTAGAAAGACACAGCTTTTGTCAAACAGAAGAGGACAAAATCAATAGGAAAAGAAATGTTTTCAAGCTTCTTGGAATGCAAACAATGGAATAAAAAAAAGTAAGCTAGAAGAGTTGGCAGTGCACTGTCAGCTTAAAACCACTGTTTTAAGGAAATGAATTTGGCTGCTTTGTAATGCCTGCTTTATTTTGTTAACAAACTCCTCTCAGTCAGGGTTTCATGTCTTGTTGTTGATATGTGCTTTTTAGTCTGCAGAGAGAAGATATATTTAACTTTCTAAGGAGCTGAATGCATCTGGTTTTGTGACTAGTTAGATTATGAGTGTTGAATTTTCTCTCAACTATTAATCCTGATTACTAATTTCCAGGAGATATTAATATAGCAAGTACTGAATTTATTAATGATTAAATGGTTCTGGATTTCCATGCACAAGAACTTCATCAGTCTTTCCTGATCTAGCGGATCACTTCTTGAAGTTTATTATCATTTGTGTGGCAATACATTAGGCATGTGGAAGGTTTGTTGCTTTGGTAAATGGAGCTGGAAGGTGTGACCATCACTCCCTGCAGGAAGTATTTATCCTTTTATCTAAGGAATGATGGTTCCTTTTGGATGTCTAAGAATAAAGAGATAATAGCTAGGAAACTAGAGAGATCCTATGGGGACCTTCTCAGGGCAATTAAATACTATGACTTCCTCTTTTTCACGTTGCCCTTTCTAACTTTGTTAAAAGGCATTCTGCTTAATACTGGATGATTAATGCTGCTTTCTTTTTTTTTTTTTTTTTCTTCTTTCAGTGTGTTTAATAATAGCAAGATGTTTGTTTTGTTGGGGGCTAAAACTTTACATTGGCAAAAAAAAAAAAAGGCCAGTATAAAGTTTTAACTTTAAGTACTTTTAACTTACTTAACTACTTTAACTACTTCTAACTTCCTCTTCTGAAAAGTCAGTCCTACTCTGTCTCCTCCTTATTCTCTTCCCAATTTTGTTTTTCTTCTATCTTTTATGTCCTTTTACACTGTCAGCCCCCCCTCCCCAAGATGCTGCTTCTTAGACTGTAAACTCCATTTGCTGTTAAGTCAGTTCACTTGCCACGTTATAATTTTAATTTCATCTGTGTTCATAATGAATGTGGTCTGATCTTTGGAGGCCTGCAACACCAAGAGTGTAGAAAGTACCATGTCAGCTAGGAAGATAAGACACTACAACTGTTGTGTCTTTGGTATTGACCACTAATGGATATGTAAGAAGAAAAGCCTGTTATTTGCATGTTATTCCATACAAATACTTAAGCTTATTTCAGGTAACAGAAGCTCTCATCCTGAATACAGGACTTCAGAAATATACTTGTCTCTGTATTTCCTTGTTCCTGCAGATTGCGTTTTCAAACATTTGCACTGTTTAGAGTAGGGGAAAAAAGCTTTCTAATTTTCTTCAACAGTTCAATTCTCTCTCTTTCTTGCCCTAGTTGACGGAACAGACAGGTTGGTAACTGCAGCATACCACATGGCTAATCAACCTCTCAGTCAGTGTAATTCTTCACTGTCTGCTCTGTACAATAACTTCAATCCTGTGCTTATTTAGTGGTAAGTTAGACCTCTGTGACTACTCCTGCTGACTTAAAAATATGTATTCTTATCAGTATTAAAGTAGTACAAGAGCAGAACTGTTGCTTTAGGCACATTTCTTGCCACTGTGTTGGCTAATGAACCTTGAATGAAAGTAAGAGGGCCAGTGACTTTGAAATAGGAGCTGTTAGCCAAGTGTTGTAGAATTGTAGTCCTTATTTATTTTGTATGCTAATCTGCACTTGTGACCCTGAGCAGAAAAGCTGCAGTACAGCAGGTTTTATAAGCTGTGGCTTAACCAGTTATCTAGTATCTTAAAACACTTATTTAAGCTGACTGATTTTGTGCACAGGTCAGAAACCTGCTGTCATTGATCATTAAATGCTATGCATATTGTACATTCATTTACATGGATTGTTCTAATAGTGCTTGTGTGTATTATGCTACATTACCATATTTTTTATATATATATGTGTGTGTGTGTATGTATTGCATGAGGTTCAATTGTTGGGGTTTTTTGTATCGTCACTTTTGTATTCACACAGTGCCTCATGTATCTATTTGCATATTGCAAGAAGTTGTTTCAAAGCAGTGATTGGAAACAGGCGGGGATAAGAACTCTCCACTGTAGGATCTGATGTTTCTGAAGTATTAATAAAGTATAGTGATTCAAAGCATTGTTTGTTTCTTTTCTTAAATGTATTTTTCATTCTAATACTTCAAGTAGCTGGATCCACAATGGTCATATTCCACATCTTTGAGTGGTTACCCTGTCACCAAATCTTACCTTCTTCCATAGGGCCCTTCTGGGAAGACACCAGTGGAAGTGCTAGAAGGAGACAATCCTTGGGATCACAGAGCATGCTTACTTGAAAAGATGATGTCACTAAAACCATCTTAGAAGTGGACTGTGTACTTCTAATTAATTTGGTCTAAGTTTTCTTTCATTCTTTTTACCAGGTAACAACAGCAATAATGCAGGTTGTTTGGTGTACTACCTAATGTCTTACAGTAATGGGATAATGATCTGAAAGACCCTGTTGCAGCAGAGATCATGACAATTTGTTGTTTACTTGCATACTTGTTAAAGAAGTGGTCTTTAACTGCCAAAGTGGAAGTGTGGACAGTGAGTTCCTGGAGTACGTTAAGGTTAATTTACTACAGAACATAGAGAAGTATTGAGAAGGATGGTAACTTTCAAAATGTAAGTATGGCTTGGAAGCTAAGCTAATCTGTGTGATTGTTTCTGAAGTGCTGGTGTTCATATCCTCAAGAAAGAAAAATGTAAGGAGAGCAGGACAGGGATAAGAGACTTGAAAAAAAGAAAACTTTAACAGTCTTGGGGATCTGAGAGATGCAGTCTTCAGGCAGTTTGTCTAAATGCTGTTGTACTTATCCTAGTGAAGAAGAAAAATAAAAATCTAGTTAGAGCCCAGGGTGCTGCATCAGAGGGAAGCAGATAAGGTATTTCTTGAAATACAAAAATAACGATAACCATAATAATCATCAGGTAGATTCTACTCAAGATACTGTGGGCATACTTGAACCTACTTCAGATCAAACCTCAAATGTCTTAAAAACATCTTCCATTTGATGGTTCTGAATGTTCTGTTGGTTTGGTTTCTGTTTTTTTAACAGAATTCCAGGAGTGAAAATTCACTTGTAATAATCTCTCGAAAAGTAGCAAATTCTCAGAAAAGTGTAGGTTGGGGATTTGCTTGACTAGGTTTAGCAGCAGTTCCCTAGCCTGTGATGCACTTAGCTCACCAGGGAGCATAAGCAACAGCTAACTGCTGCTGTTCTTTCCTGATTATGGAAAGCAACTATGGGAGTCCATCAGCCAGGTAACTCCACAATCCAAAGGCAACTACAGCTACTCTTTGCTGGTAACAACACAGAGCTGAACAAAATCGCTCCAGTGTCTTGTAGGCATCTTTGGTACTTCCTAACAAAGGGTGCCATCTTCCTATAGATCTGAGCCCATTCCAGCTGCAGTTGAGAACAGGACTGAACATCACTATTGTTTCTCCTTGCTGGTGCCCAACATTGGCTTTACTGTCTCCTTTTGATTAGTAGGAGGTGAAAGCCAGACGTTGCTGATTCTTGGCTGGCTGTGCTATCTTACTCGTGAATGTTTTCTTTTTCGTCTAGCAGATCTCCAATAGACCATGGGGCTCATAGCCAACCTTCTGCTCTGTGATATCAGTCATATGCAGTCTCTGTTGCTTGTGGGGTTTGAGCAAGAAGCAATCAATAAGCCCGTGGAAATAAATGTAAAGCTTTGATTTAAAGCTACATGAAGCTAAACTTAGATGCCATTGATGGGGTTCATGACACAGAAGCATTTATCCACCTCAATTGTTTAAGCAAGGAATAACAAATATTCATGTCCTGTTTAACCACCCCCATTTGATGTATGTTTCTTTGCGGAAAATGTGCTGTAAAATCTGTAGCCACTCATTTCCTAGGCTGTAGAAAGTAATGAAATAACAGTGGTGATGAGGCAGATGTTTCTGTTCCAGACTGAATTAGTGACTGTTACAACACAAATGCGGGCTATTTAATTCTTGTAGAGCTCCTCAGTTTACCTTGACTAGTATTTGCTGGTTTCATCCAGGTTCTCTAGGAAACTTTACTGGGGGTTGCTATGCAGAAATTAATTCTTAAGCTCTACCAGATCAGTCTGGAAATGCCTGTCCTCTACACCTGGGAAATGGAGTGAGCAGAAGTGCTTCTTCAGAGACTAGGAGATCTTTAAGAAATATGGGCTGTCCTCTAGTAATGCAGACTTAGCATGTCTCTGCTCTTTGGCGAGAGCCAGACAAAACATTGTTTTCTGCATCTAGATCAAGTTTGCTATTCAAGTAGCACTAATGTAGATTACAGGCTTTCATGTTACTGTCTCTAAGTTTTTGCCTTTTTTTTTTTTTTTTTTTTAAGAAATCAAGAATAACCTTGAATACGTCATGCAGAAAGTTGCTTGTAAATTATGTGTAGAGACTGTAATGGGTATTTACCTATTTCACCAAACTGATAATGCAGTTTTGCATATGTAACTGTGCAGATGTCTTGCAGCCAACATCCCTTATATAAAAAAACCCAATTTTTTCAAAGTGTTACACTGTTCTTGAACTTTTCTGATTTGGATATCTAACAAAATCTGTTACCTGTTGCACTACAACCAATTATTGATATCTTGTTAGATGCTTTTTGATACTTGCAATTTGGGTTTGTTTGGTTTTTTTTTACTGGAGTTAAAATGTTTTGAAGTTTGGGTTTGCCATATTCTCATGTTGTTATGTTGAGGTGTTTGGAAAGAATCTTAAGTTCTCATTAGAATGAGAAAATATTTAAATGTTTAAATGGTGCAGCTGTTATCTAGCCTTCAAATAGAAGTAGCTCTTGGAAAGAAATATTCTGAACATGCCTTGACAAACATAAACCTGCTCATTTTATATAAGAGTTCATTGTATGCTTGAGGCATATAGTAAGGCAAAACCAAGTCTTTTGCATAGCCTAAAAGAAAAAATTCTAGCTATGTTGTGGTGGGCCAGACTAGCTACAGCACTTCAGTCTGTAGTTCAGTGATGTTCTATTTTCCCTGAAAAAGATTGCACAAACGATAGAAAAGAGACTTACTTCCCACTTCATATTCTAGGCTGTAGAGTAAGCACTTCCAGGAAAGAGCCTGTGACCTCCTTCTACCCAGCCTGATTTTTCTGCGTAGACCTTCGGCTTCTGAGCCCTTCCACAGGACAGGGAACCGCTCCTATCTCAAGGTAAGGCAAGGAGGGTCTCGGTATGGAAAAGGCAAATTGTTCTGCAGGTGTCTGAATATTCCTTCAGGGCTTTGTGTTTCTACCCCTAGAGGGCTCCCTCTTTCCTTTGGCCAAAGCAGAACAAAGAGGAAAAGGTACGTGATGTTGCCCGTTGCCACAAATTGTTCAGAAGAGCCGTCTGCGTATTGTGTCATTCCCATAATATTTTCATCTGGCAGGTAGGCACTGGAAAGCTGAGTGGGAAAAGTTTTTTTGCATGATGATATCGTCCTTCCTGCCCCATATCTTTTAAGATGTTGTAGTGTTTCTGGCACTAATTCTGTGGTTTGCTTTTTACTGGTTAAAATTCAAGTAGTTGGCTCAGGCTGGGGTACAGCTGTCCAATACCAGATCTCTGATAATGGCCAACAGCAGTAATGTGGGGAGAGTGCAAAAAGCCTTTTACATGGGTGGCAGGAAAGAAGTCATTCATGTAAAGAGTGGGGACTAAACAAGTATAGGTTAGAATAATATTTCTTTTCTCATCTCTTAGTCAAGATTAAAAATATCTGAAGCCTTGTTTCTCTTTATATAAAGACATAAAAGGTATTTCTCTGTGTGTTTATCAGGCTATAAGAGATACCTCTCTTTTAGTCTACAGCCCAGTTCCTTTACGAAACCAAGTTCTGGTGTCACTGTGGGGAAAGGAAAATAAATTTTAACAATGGACCAGAAGACACTTCGGGCTTTCTGTATAATTAATTATAGTCATTTAAAATCTTGTGCAAAGTCTATGCTTGAAGAAGTTCTAAGTTATAATTAAGCCAAGCTGCTAACGATGGATCTAATTGTTAGGTTACAGACAGGCACAGGTAACACGAGTTGGGCCACTGACATCAGATATTTCACCCAATTGCTTTCTGTTGATGCAGCTAATTCCACACAACTGTTCCAGCAGCTGGAATGACTGGCATGGGGTGAAGCGTGGATGCATGTCAGTTTTCCCTGACAGACTTAACTGGCCAAATGTCATTGGTCTTTAAAGGTGCCATGTCCTTAGTGTTGGCTCTCAGAAGACTCCCTGGAGCACAGCTGCTTTAGCACTGCTCCTGTTGAACCCGTGCTATTGAGGGACTCGAGGTGGGAGAATGAATTAGACACTGAAATGGCTTTGCCAATTCCCCCTTTCTATCGTATCAGTCACCTGAAGTGTCGTATCTTTCTGAAGAAATGAAACGTTGCAGTTGAGGCAGAGGTCAAATTCAACAGTGTAGGCAGGCTTTGTTGTTGCATTGCAAGCCTGTTTTTAAAAACAAAAAAGTAATCCTCTCCTCTCTGTCCCACCCTTCGATGGATTTTCATCCCTTCAAAATGTTAGAAATATCAAATCATACATGGACAGACCTTCCTCTCACTACAGATCTAAAGCTGATTGCCTGTACTGGTGATTGATGAGGATACTAAAGTAAACATCAAACCCTAGACGTTCAGTATTAAGGTTACATTTAAAGTCTAAGTACAGTGTATTTGGAAGTTACTGGCTGAACCATTGAAACAATGTTCCTGCTACACAGTGCAGCGTATACTAATGAGAAGATTATGAGGAAAGCATTTCAAATGCTTGGGTTTGGACTGACATTAA
Organism: Buteo buteo; assembly: GCF_964188355.1. Lineage (NCBI taxonomy): Eukaryota > Metazoa > Chordata > Aves > Accipitriformes > Accipitridae > Buteo > Buteo buteo. Next base: position 37,742,050 of record NC_134181.1, on the reverse strand, counting down.
AACCTTTGAAAAATAGTTTAATCTAATTTTTTTATCCCCCATTATGTTCTTCCTCCTGGAAATGTTTATAAGTCTGGTTTTTTGCCTTAATTTTAGTATCTCAATTTGTAGTCTTAGTTTTGTCTGCTTTCTAAGGTAAAGAAATTATGGATCTGTATTCTCAATCTTAAGCCCCTTCGTAACTGGTGGCTTTTACTTTTTTATTTATTTGGTAAAGCTAGCAAGAGATTGGAAAGTGGCTGTTTTCTGCAGGGTAAAAGAGACAGAAAGGGGATCCAAGCGATTCAGTATTTTTTTTTTTTTGCTTTGAAGTAGTTTAAGGAAAGGTTAATGAATCAATCCTAATACAAATACTAATGAAAACTGTTCATTTCTTACCCCTACTAATAATCACTTTTTGTAGTGGGGAGATATGTTGCAAAGGCCTGCCCCTACCATTAGAAAATTGTCTTCTAATATTTTCTTGTTAATGAAATTTTAAGTCAATGAGCTATTCCCAAACAGCAATTGGCCAAGCCAGGATGTGCATTAGCAGGCTAATAGCAGGCATCCTGCATTGCTGAAGGCTGTGTGTCTCATGGCAATCCTCTAGGAGTTGGCTGCATCACTTGGAGCACTTAATACTGGCTCTGCTAAAGCACTTCTTGTGTTCCCATTGCCTCCTTTGGGAGACTGCTCCATTGACTAATAGATCTCAGTCAGGAAGTCTTCCCTGTCCTTCAGTCTTACTGATCTCAGTTCCAATATGTAGAACTGTAACTTCTTTGACCACTCTTTAATGAAAAATCAAAAAAGAAAAGCAAAAAGCCATCACACCTGTATGAAAAATTGAAACTAATCTGTTTTTCAGTCTCCACTGTAAAACTTGTAGAACTTGGGTTTTTAGTTAAATGCTGCCTGCATACATTTTGGGCTGATGGCAGCAGGATCTGGAAGTTGGCTAGCGTAACTCCCCTCATAAATAAAACTACTGCGACTTTGAATCTGTCACTGACCAATGTGTGTGCCTGTGACATGTACAAAAGCTGGCAGCTCATGAAAGCCGAGCTGAGCTGCTCGGGGCTCAAGGGAAGTTTGCGAAGTTACACAATGCGCTAGTTGAGATGTCACGGGGAAGCCAAGGGCTGGGGGTGTGGAGGGAAGACCACCAGGGCTGCCTTGTGCAAGAAAAATGGTGTCAGCACACCAGCAGCCTGCAAAGCTCCCTGGCTTGGGCAGTGGGAGCTGCTTGCAGCCACTGCCAGCCGTGGAGAGAGGCTGGTGTGCGAGAAGCAGCCGGAGAGAGGTTTTCACAAGGACCTGTTGTTTGGTTGCTCAGATTATATCAGCATTCTGGCTATTGAGAGGGATTTGGCCTTTGGGGTTTGCTTTCAGCTTTATTTATTTTTGCCTGTTCTCAATTCTCTTTGTGAATACCAATATTCTGAGTCACCCAGAACGATTTCTGCCTTCATTAAAGATTCCTTCCAGCTCCCCTTCAACTGCCTGTAGGCTGTAGTCTGCCCCTGCCTCCCCCTATGCACTCTGCTGCACGTATTTAGCTCTCGGTATTCCATCACCCTTCAACTTCTGCAGCTCTGGCACTCGAATGCCTTCAACCATGTTAAACTATATTGTACCTTTGGTTCTTTGCACAACTTGCGTTCTTCACCTGACCTGTTCTGTACTGTCCCTGCTACTTCTGAAACATCTTTTCAAGCATTTGAGATATGGCATGAGGCCATAGTTTATCCTAGTCCTACAGCAGCTCTGCTTAGAGCTGATCAAGTGAAATGGTTAAACCAGGAAACTGGGCATCCGGACCCTTTAGTCTATTTCTGTTACAGGGTGTCCTTCTGTGTCACCCTGGATAAATCCGTTTACCTATTTCTGTCTTTGTTTCTTTGATATACATTGATGTTTAAATTTTCTACGGTATCTACACCAAACAAACAGGACTATGTTTCTGGAAAATGAAAATTAAAAGATGCAATACAAAAAAGAAGTAATTGTATAGGTCTTTAATGGGTATTCCTACGTGAATTGCTGAGCTCTGTGGAACTCTAAAGCTTGGGTATAAGAAATTCTACAAATCAATAAAGAAAATAACCTGGAAAGGAGGATGGGTCTCTTATTACAGCACTAAGTGTCGATACTGTAGATGTCTTAATGCTAGTTAATGACTGTCCCTAATGGTATTCAAACAATGTACATTTGCTTTAGCTTTTTTCAAAGTCCAGATGAGCTGCTCGGAGCTCTCTTAATGATGCGAATTATTTAACGCTCATTTGTATGCAGTATGCTCCTGCTTTGAAAGTACTTCACAGAATTCAAGCCAAATTCAGCCTTGCAGCTCCACTGAAGTCACTGCTTGTCTGTGCATCTGTTGGTCGCTTTTCTTTCTGTTTTTTTTCTTCAAGAGTTAACTTCTTGTTATGTTGATTTTATTTTTTTAAAGGTAATATCTGCAAAGGGTTTTTAGTCAGCCTTCTCTTCTCCCCAAAAAAGTAGCTGTAAGTACAAATGCAGTTCTGTTGATTCTCACATCTCCCTCTTAACCGTTGTGAAAGGAGGACAGGCTAAGCAGAATATAATTTTTTTTGTGTTCTTTTCTTTCCTCTACTTTGCACCTCCTAAGCACAGTTTCGGTGATATCTGGCACTCCTCCTGAAAATCATCCTGCAAAGAATCTCTGCCATCTGATGTATTGCAAGATACTGAGTTCCTCTCTATGGCCCATTTCTGGTTTAACACAACGTGAACTGATGGAGGCCCAAATCACGTGCAGTTCTGGAGGTTAGTTATGCTCAGTATAACGATGTCAGGATGCACTTTCTTATGGCTGAGAACAATATGGCACGGGAGCCTGACCTGATATTTTGAATTCAAGTAGCTGCTGAAAGGTGGAACAGACATTCTTAGTTCAGGCATATACTCACTTTTTAGTGTTGGACTTCCTAACTGCAATATTCTTGTAATGTAATTTTTAACTCATCCCAACTATGTTTTTAACACGCACATTGAAAGAAAATTAAAAATCATCTGCAATCATATCATTCACTCCCCCTGGGTAATCGGCAGGGGTGTGATTTTCAGCTTACAGCGCAGACTCACAACCATCTACTGCCTGCACGGAGTAAGTGGGAGTAATGGAGAAGCATCCTTTCTAGATGTGCATGTCACTAGAATGGGCAGAGACGTTTCTTGTCAGCTGTTAGATATTTGCTGGCAGCACAGGGATGAGTGCTGAGACGTGGGAATAATGGGTTCATTTCCAAGCTCCACAGCACATGAATCTAGATGCCCTGTTGCCCTGTTTTATATAATATTGCTATAGTATAGGACTGCTTCCCCTCTCCCTTTCCTGCAGCACTGTCCTCCAGCTCCTGCCTATGTTCATCTCGACGTTCTCTACAGCTAGCTCCTTCCCCCTCCTCCCCCCTGCTCCTCCCTCCCCACTGCTTGCCCATCCCTTTTGGCCTGCATCTCTCTTCCCTCTCTCCTGCTGGGGATGGATGTAATCCCCAGAGGAATGTGGCCCACAGGCCTCTGCAGGACTTTGGGCGTGTGACTCCAGAGAGCCTCTGATGGGGAACGCGAAGCAGGAAAAAGCAATCTCACGTCACCTGGCAGCGCAGGGAGGGAAGAGCTGGATGTTTGTGGGCTGTTCGGTGTGTCTGGCTGTCCAGCCAGCTTATCAGACAAAAAAATAGAGGCTAGACTTTTCGGCTGCATGTGCTATTTCCCTATTCATTGTGTCTGGGTGATGTATTCTCTGCCTGTGGTTTTAATAAACATCTTTCATAGCTACTTTCTGCTTCAGTCCCCCTTGGGTTAGCTCTTTCCAACTCAGCTGCATCAGTGTGCTGAAGATGTTAAGTCCGAGCGTGTGGAACAGAGGAAAGAGGAGAGAGGACTTCATGTAGAGCGTCTAAGAAAGCTTTAGCTTTAACCACATCGCCGTGAACAGGCCTCACCTGCAGTTTAAGTTGCACAAAGCTCTCTCACTTAATCATATCAACTCTTCTTCCCTTTCCTCTTTGCACTTATATATCCCCAGAGCATGCAAAAGTGTTTGCAAGGAGAACCCCAAGCTACTGTGCTGGTTTTTAATAAGGCTTTGCAGGTAGGATGTTGCTGTGTTTTAGAGAGTATCCTGGAAATTTCAACAGGGATGTAGGTTAAAAAAAAAAATAAATTACAATTCTGTGTTTGGAAACTGAGTTTTGTCCTACGTAGTAAGCAGCCGTCTTAACCCTGCTAGAGCAGAACAAACCCCCTTTTCTAGCAGAAACCAGAGTTGTTGTTAATTAACGTCTTGCTGAAAACGAAGTCTTTGCCATCTGTTCCGCCACCTCACTAGGAATGCCACTCTCATTATGTTGATTATGTAATTAAAAATGAAAATATATTTTGGTAGAGTGCTGCATAGGCATCTGTGCTGATTCTTCTCCTGTTCCTATTTACCGTCCCCTGCCCCCATCCCATAAGAAAAGGAAAAGGCGACAATTGTTTGACTCCTCGTTAGCTTTATCCTGGAGCTGTGGTGCTGGCTGCCAAGCTGGTGCATGTCGTGGGAGCAGCTACTTCAACCCTGCTGTGTTTGAGCTGTGAGTCCTTTGCAAAGGCTGGTTATTAGGTTCATGAGAAATCTGTGGCAGGAAGCTGCCCCTTAAACTGAAGCTGCTTTAAGTTCTTGTGAGGGGTTAACTTGAATCCAGAAGAAGAAAAGTGGAAAGAAAGAGGCCTGGTTACTTCATAAGTGATAGCATGACCTCTGAGATCAGCCGGGCTGCTCCTGTTACAAATATGGCCTCTGTCTATCTAAGGGTGGAGGAAGAGAGAAAGAGGAGGGGTAGCTTTCCTGTAAGTGGGTTAGAGCAATTACTGAGGTCTCTTACAGCAAATGAAGTCGTCAGTGTGAGTCACATTCCCTTTTTTCTTTCACTGCCAAGTTTTAGGCAGTAACCAGACAGAGGGAGAAAAAAAAAGGAAAAAGCAACAATGGAGAAAAGTTGAACTGAAACAACCCTTCATTCGGGGTATTGTTTGACATTTTAGTTCTGATTGTACGTAGAGATAAAGGGTCTATAAATATCCTGTCTGCTGAAATTCCTTATCACAACATTGCCTGTCAGCTGAACAAATAGGTTCGGTTCTCCAAATAATACATAATTACATATGTAAATAGAAAATTACTGATTATATCCCTGCACCACATGGAATGAAGGCCTGGTCACTGGAAAGGACATTAACCTTTTCTCTTTTACTGAGAGATGCCCCAGTCTCAGGAAAACAAACAGTACATACAGCTGTTACTGCTGAATCGGTGCAAGCTCCGAGACCGGGCTAAAATAAGCAAGGAGATATTTATCTGACTGACGAGACTAGATGAAAGCATCTTCTGACACTTTTTGGAAAGTATCTTCGCATTTAGTTCTGTTTAACAAATGGCTGGAAGCTTTTCTACTCTGCTTTGGAGCTTTTAATGAAGCATTGTGATTCCCATTGTGGTCAATTGTTTGACACTTTTATTATTACTGGTATGCATAGCGTTTTTTAATGTTTGACAGCTGGAGAAAGAAGTATTTTGTGCATTCAAACTTTTAGCACAAAGCTGCTGTTTTCCATTCTGCCTTTGTCTTTTATTCTTGCTGATGCAAATCAACGAAAGACAGAACTGATTAAATTACGTTTGTTTACTTTTTCCTTGATGATAATAAGACACAGCCTGCCTTTTACAAAAGACAGAAATAGAGGATGTGAATGTTTCTACAGTATTTCTAGAAAGTTTTTTTTTCTTACGATATAAAGGCATTTATTTGTTTCTTATGTCTTGATTTATCAGATAATGCGCACTTCCTAATGTATGTGGAATAAGAATAGAGCAATGAACGACAGTTAGCAATGGATTCCATTTGGAAAGCTTCTATCTTGTTATTTTTATTAATTCAACAGTATAGATGATCAGACCACATCACAAAACAAACACAGCACGATACTTCTGTCCTTCACAGTAGGACAGCCCCTGATCATTACTATAGCTGTACAAGAAAGTCCCCTCCATTGCAGGCTTTAGGTTTATACATACATGGTTGTTATTGGGTCCTGGCTTCAGTGCATTGGCACAATACTGGAAAGAAACAAGCACTGAGAGGCAGGGCTGCAGAAATAGGATACCCATGATTGTTTTGGTGAGTAATGCGCATGTCTTGTGGATTGTGTAATATTTTTTTCTAACGCTTGTCCTGAGAAAGGAGGCCTGCGTTTGTCTGTCTTGCTTGTGCAGTGTGTTTGCAAGGAAAAAGATCCTGGATCAGGAGTGTGTTTCTAGAGGTCAACAGCTGCTTGTGAGATGGTAGGACAAGATCACCAGGAGTACAGAGAATTACAGCAGAAAGATTTCAGGAAGGGTATATGGCAGAAACAGGAGAGGAACAGGACGAGCAGAAATGAGGTGGTAAAGAAGTTGATATAAAACTGCCCTCCTGACAATTTTTTTTCCTGCACTTTTCAAGAACGGAGAAAAGTGCATCAAAGGATGGCAAAGGCAAAAGAAGTGTCTGAAGGCTTCTCAGCAGTGTAGTCAAACCTCCCTGTTTCACAGATGAAACTAGTCTTAGGGAGTGATATCACATGGCAACTGAGCCAAATCTAATGGACTGCTGGTATCAAAAAGGACACTTCTGCTCCCAGCCCTGCTGCTTTCTTTGTACAGGTCTGGTGCTTGTCTGGCCCTTTGATGAGCTCATGCAGCTCAATAAACTGTAAGAAAATGAATTCAGTAAAAAATATACCGGCCCAGGAAAGGAGGAGAGTTGGACCCTCTGAGAATGGAGACTGGAACTGCAATGGGTGGGAGAAGTAGAGACATCAGCCTTTTTGCTGCAGATTTGGGGTGGACTGAGGGATGCCTCACTGCTGTTCTACGTCTGACCTCCCACTTCACCTCCTAGGTGATGCTTCCCTCAAAAGGGCATGAGATGAAGACGGCCTGATCAGGGAGGCTGACTGGATAGAGAAGGGAGGTCATCCAGTAGCACCAGCCCACATGGCAGAGAAAGGAATGGACGGGACTGCAGGAGCCCAGGAGGATGTTGTCATGGGTAAGAGCAGTGGAAGAGGAACCAAGAAGGACAGAGGATACGTTCAGAGTGACCACAGAAGGCTGCTGCAACAAGCACCGGAAAAATGCTTAAATACAGGGCAATGGTCCCATCTTCCTAATCTAGCTCTTGCAGGGTTTATTCTCGTGTATCCATGTAGCTGTCCCTGAAGGAGGAGTCCTGTTTATGTCCCTTATTTAGATATGCATTTCTCCAAATTGGGATTTGATAAGAGGACAGCTGCTGCATTTTTATTATCTGTGACAAGCAGCAGTAAAAGCTGTTCAGAGTTCATGATGGAAATGTATCCATATATTGGCATTTATCCAGCTGCACTTCACAAAGGTAAATGGGACATGAGTGGTACACTGCCCCCTTTTAATCCATTTTCTATAGACAAGGATACTTTGCCTCTCTGCGGGAAAGGCCGGCACAGCTACTGTGCTAATAAACACTCATTTCTCACTGCAGCAAATGCGCTTCCCAGACTCATAAATCCAGGCAACTTGTAGTTGAATAACAATTAAATAGCCACATGCATTTCCACACCATGGTCTGGTGTGCAAGGCATAGGCCGAAGCAGCTGGACATCTGCTGTCTGCTCTCCCACACATACTGTTTGGCAGAGCATAATCACTTAATCTTACCCTACCACCATTAATGATACCTGTGAAATTGGATGCAGAGCATCATCCTACAGATATTTTGCCATATCTTTCAAAAAGAGCGGTGCTCTCTCTCTTGCCCTTTCTTTCTTTCTTTTTTTTTTTAAGCAGTCTTTATTGTAATAGTAAAAAATATTTTTCATTGCTGTTGGTCTTTCTCTCAGGATTTCCAGGCCAGGGATTCAGTGTGGTTCTGTTAACACCACTGGGAAATGAAATATCATACTGAAAAGTTAGTTGAGATGCAGGATGCTAATAGATCCTCACAACAATTTTGTGTCACTTGTACAAAACCCAGAGACTCAGTAATGCGGTAAGATAAATGTAGTGCTTGATTACAATGGATGTATTGCACTTACACAGAGCCTAATCAGAAAAGATGCCTTTTATATCTGGAGTAATAACCACCATATGTCAGGTAAGACAACAGTAATGTCAGCCAGATAAATTTTCCCATTGTTAAAACTTTCAAAATCCAAAAAGCTAGAAATGCCTTAATTATTAATTCTATTTAGCTAGATGTAGTGCTGGTGGCCGGAGGGAACATCTTTCTGAGGTTCAGTCTTTCCCCTGGTCTACCTGATAACAGTCTATGTGGCAGAGGTTAAAATATTATAGCCATTTAAAGAAGTAAGAATTGTGTACAGTCGTTACCCATCTTGAATTTCCATGCAGCAGGATTACCACATGAAACTGCAGTTCAGATGTTCCCATTTGTCCCAGAAAGCTTGAACAGATAAACCTTATAGTTTGCTCCTAACTTAACGAGCCTCTTCCAGTGGTGAAGCTGTGGGAGACCCAAGGCCTGTCTTTGCACTGTTGTTGTATAGTTACCTATCAAAATGCTTATTCCCTATAGAATTGGCAGAACCCTTGACTTTCGCCCCCAACCCCCACCCCGTGTGCCTGTCAGCTGCAGACCAAGTCTTAGCCATGATCACAAGAACATCCTGAATCAGTCTCAATAATTTGCATTTCCTTGCCAAAGATCTTATCTGCTGGGGGTGAGAATTGCACCATCAAGGTTGCTGGTGTTGAAAAATCTTGCACCCTTCTGCTCCCCAGATCTACCTTTTCAGGCTAGGTTAATTTATCCAGAAGAATTAATAGAGACAACAAAGCTGTCGAGTGAGAAAGGCCACACAGCGAGACAGCGCTGCTCTGAACATCTGCACAATTTGTATATTTGATTAGGTACCTTGGCACTTGCAGATTATTGTTGTTAGAAGCAAATCTTACTTTTGCCATCTTTATATAAGGCTCTGTGCTGTAATTCTGCAGGTGTTCATTCTCTGAATACCCACATCGTTTAAAAAAATGACAAATGCCGATAGTAAAAAATTACATTTGCTGATTCAAACATCTTGCTGTTTACATATAAGAAAAATCATACGCCAGGGGTCCAATGACCTAATGAGAGATGCAGTGTGGACTTCAGCGGGAGGTGGATGGGGCCCTCAGAATCTGCTTCTCTCACACAAATAGTCCCCTGATATATGTAATGAAAACCTTCTTTTGTTTATAATGACAGATGCCACAGGGGGTTGTATATTTGGATATTATTTTTTCTCTAGGAGTGTTTATTAACAAATGCTTGAAAGTTTTATGATGTGGTGAAAACTGTATCTCATGATAAACAGGAAGCGCTCAGAGGTATTGCATTGCCCCTGTAACGCAACACAGATTCCAACAGCTTGGCTCTTTTTTTCAAAATACTGTGACACCACTTCCTTCAGGAAATCTCTCTTGTCTGCACAGCTCTTATCTGCCATAGATATGCAAAACTGCAAAAGAAATGGTTGTTTTAAAAATGAATGATGATTCATCAATTTTGGACTGTAGAAACAGATGTCTGTAACTTATATAATATCTATTAAAAATATGCAGTACGGGCTCTCGGGTCAGTGGATTGAACAAAGTACAAGGAGAAGAAACTGATACCTTCCCTCCCTCCCGCAGCACAGGTGCAGCTTTAGAGAGCAAAGATGCAGATTTCCCTGCAGGTGCTTGAAGTGTGTCTCGGCCATAAAGCTGGAGGTGCCTCTTCTGCAGTTCAGTGTCAGCAAGGCCAGGATCTGGCCAGTAAAAGAGAAGAGGCAGTCCTGTTTCCTTGTTTTCTGCCAAGACTAGCAACAGGAAAGCTAAGTATGACAGTTCATATGTGGAACCTTATACGCAGAATAACTGTGCTACGGCCTCCAACTTGCTCATAAAGGCTGCTGTGCACTTGTCATGTGATGTTGTATCAGTGTTGGCTGAATTTTGAACCCTGGTGGCTTTTACATGAAAATCTCAGAATCCCGTTAGTATACTGTTCCCTATCGCTTGTTTCTGTTCAGCCACTGCCCATCATTTAGACTAAATATAATAACAGCAGAAAACTAGGAAGTATACGTGTGCCATCACAAAATCATTAGCTACATGTGTATTTGTGATGAACATCACCCCAGCTGACAACAATGTCAGTGAAAGCAAGTCCTGGTAAGCTCTTTTTGGAAGGTCTGGTATCATTCCCCAAACTGGTTCTCCATGAAGGGACTTGTGTGTCTGCCAAGTGCTTCACTTGTACAAAGCCAGGTGCAGTAGGGTCTGGATATCACCCCTCCAACTGCAACCCTTCTATTCCCATAGCTCATTCCCACTACCTGTCATTTTACTTTTGTTTTACATTCTTCCCCCCACACACCTCCCATATTCCCTTTTATTCTTTCTTTCTTCATCCTTTCTCCTCTGCCCTCACATCAGCCAACCTCTTCATCACACATGGTCCCTAATTTTTTAGCTATGAGCAAGAAGTATTAAAACCAGAGTTACTGCAATATCTGAACAACATAAAACCCTAATAATCTTGGTTTACGTTCTTTGACTTCTGCCTCTGTTGGAGGCATCACTTGTCCTGTCTACAGCTGAACTGAGAACAAGTGGGCAAAACAGACTGCATATTTTAGTATTTGTAAATTATTAGACTTCTGAGGTTTTTGTAATAGTCTTATCTCCTTTTTTGTATTTTCATGTATTTTCCTAGCAATCAATGATATCAGAAATACTAAGATCAAGAGACTGATATTATGCACTAGCTAAATCCATTTGTAAAAACTTAATAGCCTCCCAGCGCGTAAAGCTTCGGCACAAGGAAACAACGGTCATATACCGGGACTTCAGTGGCATCCTCACAAGTCACTGTAACATTCTGTATAAATATTGACTATATGTATGTTCTGTTTTGTCAGTCCTCTAAAATAACTTTTTATCTGGTGGTTCAATTCTCTTATCATCCCCAGCTTGTTTACTGAATTTTAAGTCTTGGGCAAAGTGAAGCAAGCTCATGAGGAGTAGTTGGTTTTCAAAAGATAGAAGCTCCAGATAACTGAGGACAAGTAAAGCACACAACAATATTGAAATCAGAGTTTTATTGCAGCTGACTGAGACAGAGTGCGCTTTGAGGCTGGGAAATTTCCATTACTGAAGTGCAGGACAGTGCCTGGATACTGCTGCTACTGCAGTTGAAAAATAAAAGCAACTTAATTTTGTATAGACAGCAACAAAATGTCCGTATATTAATGAAAATTGTTAGAATTATATAATAAGCTTTTAAGGTTGCTGAAAAATGGATCCCTTTTAAAATATTTAGAGTATAATTGTAAACTACTTGTACAAAACTAAAGAACGTAAAAATGACTTGAAATTGCAACTGTGTTTTCAAGCTGTATTTGTGAACAGCAAATCTCACAAGAACGTGATAGATAATACAAGACATCTCCTACAACAGCGACAGATTCTGACAGTGACAGAATGATACCCAGTGCAAGATCAAGGTTGTTACTGACACTATAGTTCTGCAATTAATAATCTTTTGTGCTCCCCTTGGCATGCACAAAACAAACACAGCAATCTGTTTACTAGTTTTAACACTGTGGTGTATAAGCCACTATAAGCTTCCTGCAAAATCAGTCAGAATGTTGAATGGGGGGAAAAAAGGAAATACTGGGGGGAAAAAAGTAAATTTGTTTTGGCATCAGTTGCCCAGCAATTTGGGTGAGAGACTGTTTTTAACTTCCCAATGGCGTAAGATTACAGCGAAATCCTCATTTTGTTGAGGTCACTTTATGCTGTCAAAGCAGTGGTCGACATTTAAATGAAAGTCAGTCTCAAGGGATTTCAGCTGTATGTCACCAGTTAAATCAAGCCCAGGTAGGTACTGATGGGAAGTTATTAGCATCTGATGCTCTTTATGAATCTTAGGATAGTTCCCTGTGGATCAGAGCTCATATCTAAGCAATTTAAGTTTGTGTCACATTCATCACCATGGTTCCTGAGTGCCTTAGAAGTTAAAATATATCTTTATAAAACACCTTACACGTCTTACTTCTCTCTCTTGTCACCCCCGCACAGAGGCTTGAGGTCTTTTTAAATAACGCTGGGAAAGCTGTTTTTAATATACTTAATTCCTGCGTTTTGTTGGGATGATGGGGAGGTTCAGGGTCATGCTGAGGTACTTTGAAAGCAAACGCCATGCTCCTACAGCAGCTACTGAGAAAACTGTGTCTTTACGTCCCCACGCAAATAATACAACTAATATAATGATGATGATTTGGGGACATGTAGCTTTAGTTTTAAATTAGCATAAGAATTTGAAATCACTCCCACCCCCAATAACGAGTGACACTGTAGGACAGCTACATAGTGTTTGTCCTTTGCCCAAACCTGATAATGCTGTTTCCAGGACTCATAGGGCCTGTCGTAGGATGACATTTACTTTTCAAGAGACCTATTTACAGAACACGAAGTTAACAGTTAAAGTAGATATGTGTAACAGTACAAAGACTTTCTAGACCCTGATTGTAGGATGAACTCATCCATGTGACTCCTGAACTTGATACGAAGATGGAGATAGTCCAAACCATGGCATATTTAAACTGACCGATTGTATGGCTTAGCTGTTTCCTAATATAGCTCTCAAACTGAAGATACTGCGTTTCTGTTTGGACAAACTCTTCTAGGCAGCACTTTTATTTCTGTTTGAAATAAAAGCTTTTTTTTCCCCTCCTGCTTTTCATTATGTGCTATCATTTTTTAGTATCACCTCCCTTTATTTTGATCACAGAACTAATAATTTTCTTAAAACGCATTTATGTTCTTCTTCTTTCCAGAACTGAGGCTTTAATGTCACCTTGTTACGGCAAAAGACCCAACGTTAAGTGGAAATAATGACATTGTATTTAAATAGGTTGAAAAGCAATTAGTAACACTTCTGTCTGGTCTGCCTATCTCAGTAACTGTAGTGCTTCGTTGAAGTACATATGCTAAGTTTTGTCACAGGAGAAGTTGTCGGGAAAGCTTGCCATAGGTCTTTGACCGCTTACTTGGGTTTAATTGGATTAGACATATATTTGAACACAGCACTCAAAGGAGCTGACAGTCTTTCCACGATTTCCTGGTCTGCCTGGTTGGTTTCCTTTTTGATCAGACACAGCCTGGTGAAGGTAGAAAATAATCTAGGTACACGCCAGTTTTTAATTAAATTGGCTATGACAGGTTGTGTTTAAGCTAGATTCTCCACAATAATTTGTTTTGCATTTGCTGATGACAGATTTATTTATGTATGTAATCAGAACTGTAAGCATAATTTCATTTTTAGAGTTGAGAACCTTTTAAATAATATTTTACTTGGTTTCAGAAAATTTAAACATTTATTCACATTTATTGCTGTCTAAAATTTCTGAGAAAAATAATGCTGTGTTTCTAAAGTGCAGAAGAACACGTTGGAAAGGAAAGCATTATATACAAATAAATATATCAGAAGCATTATCCCACTCAAATACATAAAAAACTAAGCCGCATATTTGAATGTCTGTTAAACACAGAAAGGAGTTTATTAGATTATGTTGGTCATCCATGACAGCTTTCACTCCATCAAACTAGGCTGGGGCTGCATCCGAAGCCCAGACCCTGCTGGGTAGGTCTGCTTCAAAGGGGAGTCCTCGGGCTGCAGTTTAGCTGACTGGCTGCAACTGAAACCAGTAACTCTTCCTTCTCGAATTCTGGTCAAACAGCAAGCCTGATGCTTTGGGGGGTTAGTAAGTTGTAATCAAGAGACTGTACAGTATTTGGAAGCAGCTACGGAAAACTGCAATTGTTCAGCTGATGGCAAAGGAAGCTGGCTTGCAGTTAAGTAGAGACAGAAGAAGGTGGGATGCCAAAAATGACCCTCTGGCAGTTGGGAGAAGGAAGACAGAGAGTACATTGGCAGGGGCACCTTCAAGGCAAAGACAGACATGAAGCAGCAGGGTTGCCAGCAGAGATGTCAATAGTAAAAATGTCAATAGAAAGAGAGAGCAGAGCTGAGAGAGGAATGTTGAAAGAAGAGGGCAAAGTACAACCAGTGAGAACCTGAAAGCAACTGGATTGTCATGTAACAGCTTCCGGACAAGAGCTTACACAGGAATGCAAAATTAGTAACTACTTATAATAAAGCTTGATAGCTGAGGGGTAATTGGATGATTCTGCACTGGGGTCTTCTGACAGACTGGGATGGGCATAAACATGGGGACACTGGCACACTAAGATGTATAAAGATACATATTTGAACAAATTTTCAAAGGAACAGAAGACACAGCTCATCTCAAGCAGCTGTGGCAACAGTAGTTGAAGCAAGTAACAGCAGGACTTTGGATCGGGGGTTAATACTTTTGGTCAAGATCGTTAGAGAATTGCAGAAAAAATTCAAGGAGTTAAGATCCTCGTGCATAACTTTGGCAAACTTCCAGATCAAGCAAAAGCTGTTTTAGGAAAACAGAGAAGGTAGACGCTGTTGCAAGAGGTGACCGTGGTATGACACAAACCATCAACTACATTTTCACCTCCCATTCACGGCCTTCAGTTTATTTACATTTCTATGGGAAACAGCTAACAGGGAAGTATAATTCTATACGAATCCAGCATGCTAAACAGAGGTTGCAAAACTACGCGCCGAAGTTAGGAAATGTCAGAAACAAGCTTGCCCTCCCTACGGTAACTCGGCTTTCGCGCACAATAACCTCGTGCTGCCGGACATCAGCAGGCCGCAGCCCGGCCAAGACGGGCGCACGGCCCTCCTGCCTCTCCCACCGGCGCCTCGAACACAAGCGCAGCCCTTTCTTTCCCTGCCGCTGACTCACTGCCGGCCACCCCGCGCTCCGCAGCCAGCTCGGCTCCCCACGCAGCCTGCGGGACGCGGTCAGCCCGTGGTGCGGCGGGGCACCGACGAGAGGCCGCAGGCGGGGCGCAAGGCCCCGCGGGACACCGGGCCCGCCAGCCCCGCTCTCAGGGCCCTCCGCCGGGCCGGCGCCCCTCGGCCAGAGGCCCGAGCCTCGCTCGGCACCACGCGGGCCTCCCGCTCTGCCCGATGCCGGCGGGCCGCGGCCGCGGAGGGGCCCGTCCCGGTCTCCATTTCCTGCCCGCGGCCCCGCCGTCACCTGACGCCTCTAATGGCGCCGGGCGGCCGCGCGCCCGCAGAGCCGGCACGCCCACCACGTGACCCGCCCGCCGCGCCCTCCCCTCCCCAGCGGCTGCGGTTACCGCAGTCCCCGGCCCCGCCCCTGACCCCGCCCCTCCCCTGACCACCCCCCACCCGGCCCCGCCCCGCCGCCGCTCCCCCTCCGCGCGAGCCCCCACCCTCCTCCTCCTCCCCTCCCCTCCCCTCCCCCCGCCCCGGCCCGGGTCGATGCGCGCGCGCGCGGCCAGCAGCGTCTCCTCACAGCGGCCGCGGCGGGGTCGGCGCTGACGGGGCCTCGGAACCGGCGGCAGCGGCCGGTGCTCCGGAGCGGGGCGACGCCTCTTTTCCTCCCTCCCTTCCCTCCCTCCCGCATCCTTCTCCTCGTCCCCCTCCTTCCTCCTTCCCCCGCCTCCGCCCCCCCTTCCCCTCCCCCCCCCCCCCGCACGCAGTCACCGCGGTTCCCGGCACGGACAACATGGCGGCGGTGTCGGGGGCCGGGGCTGCGGGCGGCTCTGCCAACGCCGGGGGCCCGGAGATGGTGCGGGGCCAAGTGTTCGACGTGGGGCCCCGCTACACCAACCTCTCCTACATCGGCGAGGGGGCCTACGGCATGGTGTGGTGAGTGCCGGCTGCCGAGCCCAGCTGGGGCAGCGCCCTTGCCCTGAACAACTCCCTCCTTCCCTCCCCGCCGCCCTGCCCGGCCGCAGCCTCCCCGGGGCCCGGCCCCGGGCTCCGGCCCGCCCTTGCGGGGGGGTGGGGGGGGGGCGGGAGAGGCCTGTTCCTTGCCCTCGGGAGAGGGGAAGCTGGGGCTCAAGCATCTCTGCCTCGCTCTCCTCAGCTCTGCTTTTTCCCTTCGTGCTTCCCGAGGTTGTCCCTCCGGCATCTCCCTTCCTCTCCCTCGCTGCCGCCCCCCCCCCCCCCCCCCCCCCCCCGCCCCAAATTCCTCCATCGATGGGTGCAGCTGAACGTCTCGTTTCCTTTCAGTCGTGCGTTTGTTTTCTTGAGTATTTTTTTTGTCCTTGCCTCTAGAATCGGTTGCTCTCTTTATTTTCGCCGTCCCTGTAGCGTGATTGCAGGCGTTCAAAAAGGGGAAAAGGTCGTAAAATCCTGCTCGCAGCTCCGCGTTTCTCTTTGTGCCCGTGCGAGGGCTCACCTGGCGGCGTGTCCCTGAGGTCACGGTTGATAAAAAAAGTGAATCTGTGCATACAAGTTGCTGCCCCTACCTGCCTTCTCTTAGGACGTGCTGTCTGTGCTGCATAGCCTGCCAGATTAGTGTCTAAATTAACATGTATACAGGTGAAAGTTCTCTTCAGCCGTTCTAGCTCTTGGTTATATTGTATCACGAAGACTTTGGTACTAAGTCTCACTAAAAAGTGATTGCGTGTGTTTGCTTTGGTAAATACCAGTCTTAAAGAGCGAGGTGAATGAACTAAAAAGTACTGAGAATGTGAACTAACCGGATTAAGAGTGTGAGATGGGGTTTTTTTTTAGCAATCTAAATGAGTTGGGATGATGCTGTGTGATGATATATCTAGTGACTGGGTTATAAATTTGACATGCTCAGTGACCTTGCTTAGGATTTCATGTTCTGTCTTATATTAGTAAAGCAGGTTAGAAAAACCGAAACTTACTTCTGAAGTTATTTAAGGGATGCAGATGAAAAACTTTTTTTGTTAACGTTTTGTCAACTTTCTTCCAATGCTGCTTCTGTTTCTTCACCATGTTTTTTGACCAGAGGTACTAAACGAGGTTTACAGGCTATGACTTCACGAAAGCTTTATCAGCATTAATTTCTCTCTCTGATGCTCAATCTTTTGTAAACTAGTGCATTTCCCAGCTAAGGCTCTTCACAGCCTTCAGCTGTATGTTACAGATTTTTATAGCTATAGGTTTTTACATATAGTCATTGAATTGTGCTGGCCTGTTAAGATGAAGTCATCTTGTATGTCAGGATGGAAGCTTTCATCTAGGCCTGAATTTAGCTGGGAGATGAGCCTCTTACAAAGTTTTGAGTTGCGGCCTTCACTTTTTTGCTGTGGGAAGAACCTTCAAAATGTAAATCAGAAAACCTATTTATGGTGTAAAAATATCCTTGTTATTGTTTTAGTGTTAGAAATCACAGCAATATATCCAGTCCAAAACTTGTTAATGTAGCTTATGGTACAGGCTGTATTTTATTACAGTGTACTTTATCATCTGAGCTAGGACAAGTAAACCCATGCAGATAATCTCAGTGCTAACTGTGCTGGTTTTACACTTGCAGCCTGATTTAGGAAGGTACTTGGGAATAGTACTTCCAAGATGTATGCTGTGTATAGTCCAGTTCATATCAACGGGGTGTTAAAAGTGTGTTTAACAGGCAACATGTTAAAGCTAAAATATTCCACAACAGATCAGAGATTACAAGAAGCAGTATGATGGCAGTTGATGCCCTTTTTTGGCATCACTATGCTAGTGAGCAGATACAGGCGAAACGGGGCCACTTTCTGCCCCTCCAAACGGTATGTTAAGTTCTATACTGAAACTGTTTCCTCCCCAAAACTATATAAGGTTATCTTTTATTTTAAAACTTACTCTAATAAATTGTGCCTGCTATGAATGCTGTACAAGATTACTAACAAAAAATGCAAATCTCTGGTTTAGTTGAAATATCAACTTGGCTCCTGTGTTTTCTACTGTGAAATTACTAATGTGAAATACTAAATTCGGTATGTTGTGCTCTCAATTATTGCTCTTCTGGCTTGGGTGTGAAATGACAGGGAACAAAGTCTCAATTTATATTGTATACTTGATAAGGAAAGTGTTGGATGCACTTGCGGTTAAATGCCATAGCAACTGTAATGTATTGTAGTGCTTAACATACAAGCTACTATGATTAAATAAGGTTACTTATCAATCAACAGGCGTATACGTTATGCAGTTTAATACTGTATGTTTCTTATCTTGCTTTGATTGCTAATACAGTGAGGATCTGCAGAAGCTTCTCCCTTGGGGGGCAGGGTAGAGGGCAAGCTGTGAGTGTGCAGAAGTAGATGTTTCTTGCAACTGCAAAATCCATTTAAATTTGTACACATTTGTACACTGAAGGAAAGCAAAGCAGGCTCTGATGGTTTTGTTTTAGATCCACAGCTAATGTGTACGACTTGGGAGATGCTAGTTATTTACAAGTGCATTGTGCCATAAGGCTTGTTAAATGGAAAACAAGCGACTTAACTCTTAAAATCCTTCATTCTTTTCCTTGTTTTTCCTAATTCTTATCTTTCTGGATGATTGGATTAGGGAGTTAAAAACAGTAATATTCTTTTAATTATAGTAATAAAAGGGCAAACGAAGTATTCTTAGGATAGTGTTGTTACAGTCGGTCTTCCATTTTGATTTTGCAGCAGAGAGAATAACGTTTGAGAAATATTGATCACAACATAAAATAACAGCACAGGAAATAGAGGAAGATGTTGACTGAATAGACTGTACGTGAATGTTCTCTCATCTAGATTTAAAAACCCTTAAAGGCATTTAACTATTTTCCCTAGTGCAGTCATTTTTAACATAATCAAGTTTTGAGTAAAAATAAACTTAACAGAGTAGTACATTTACTGCTATGTTGTGGCTGTACTTTCTCAGCTTCGTAAGCAGAAAAGGCATGTTACGAGGCAAACCCCCATCTTAATGTCCTTCAGTTAGGCTCCGCTAAAAATGTTCATCCTTTGATACAGGCTTGCATCTTATTCGGAAGTTTTGTTGCTGGGGGTGAAGTGGTTAATCAGTGGATATCCATGTCAGTGTCCCTTTCTAACCTATTTTTTGTTTTCAGTATTTCTGCATGTGAAACTAGGGGATGACCAGAGTGCAAACAAAGTTTTAGCCAAAATCCTCAGCACTTCCTAGGACTGCAGGACACTCTTTGAGCAATTAGTTAGTCATACAGTAGTGTTTGTTACTCTGAATTAATTTATTCAAATATATGCAGATGTTGTGCTGTGTTGTGTCCTGCCCCCCCCCCCCCCCCCCCCCTTCTCTTTCGCTTAAGAGTTATTTTGAGGGGTTTTGGTGTGAAGTTCTTTATGTGACTTTCCCTGTCTTTCAGTGATAGGGGATTATCAACCTCAGAGTCAGCTGGGACTGACTTTCAGACCAAGTCTGAAAGTTTCAAAACTACCTTTCAGACACAATAAAATGTGAATGGTTTTTGAGATTGTCTCCTCCTCCCCAAATGTGTGGTTTTGTTTTCTTCTGGGGGGGGGGAGCGGGGGGCACGGGGCACGGGATGGGCCGGGACAGAAAGGCAACCTGTTAACAGACCATACTTTAAGCACACTGAAACAGTGATAAAAACATGATAGTGTTGAGCTTTAAATTTCCAGTGTGACTTGTTCTTCATCCAGTTGGTCAGTGGTAATTTGGTGAGGATGATAATCTGACAGTATAAAACAAATAATCTTTTTGGAAAGAAATGGTAAATGGGAATGTGATAGGGATGTTCTGATTTATATTCTGGGTTTTGGAAGCCCTTCTTGTCATCAGCCTTAATGTGAATGTGAAGTATTATCACTGCTGCAAATAACTGCCTATCAATAATAAAGATGAATGCAGTTGGAAGAAAACAATCTTGAAGCTCAAATCTTGCATTTCTTGGCCTGAATTTGACTGTGTTGTTACAAAGACATCTTTGTGTTACTGATGTGCTATAGAACAGTTATATTAGAAGTTAAGGTAGTCAACAGAAGAATGTTAAAGTGATACTGAAAAGAATATTTAAAACATTTGGCAGTAGTTTTTTCAAAATTCTGCTCCCTTCTACTGTTTCACAGAAGAGTCCTACTTTTAGAGGATGGATAATTTAAAATGAAATATGAGAAGTATATTCATAAAGACTCGAAACAGGAAAAAAAATCAGGAATAGAATGATCTGCAAGGCATAGATATTTACATAAAAGATGAAAATAAACAACTTGATGGGACTGATGGTTGCATAATATTTTCTTTCAAGACTGTCCGACATTACACAAAAAGGTAGCAAGGTAGCGTTTGCACCCCTCTGTGAGGGTCAGATTGGTGATCTGGGTGGACTGCTTAGTGGCAAGGATCAGAAACAGCCTGTAATTTTTTTCTGTTAACTATGGCATTGATCTGGAGAGAGTATCCTTTAATGATAGAGCAAGTATAGAGATTCATGTCACTGTTTATATGTGATTCTAGGGAGCACAGGTTGTGTATGGGTGTTGATATCTGGTAATTAACATGTTCTGGTCTGTGTGATAAGGAGAACAGGGAGCTGATACAAGTTAGCCAACACTAATATGTCCTCCTTAGTGCAAGGATCAGAGTAGAGAATTAAGGAATGTAATTGGTGGCTAGTTATCAGCTTCTTCCCTCTGGGGAGAAGGCTGAGGTAAGCATTTCCCTTCAGTCACTCAGACTTCTAGCACTTGCTTAACCTCATGTGGAAAGAGGAAAGGAGCAATTGGAGCTGCTTTTCCTGCTCTCCCCTGTGATGGGACAGGTGGTCGGCAAGCTGTGCCGTAGGAATCGGGGATGGGACAGCAGCTACTTGCTCTCTGTTCGTATCAGAACTGTCTTTAAAATTATGGAAGGTGAGAGGTAGCAACTTTTCCTGTCTGCCCAAAGTAATGGGATACTGGCTTAACAGTTGAAGAGTGCAGCTCAGGGACAGTTGCATTTTATAAATAAATACACATTTTCTTAACATAGCATAGTCCAGCCCACGGAAACAGATAGAGATAACTTGTGTTATTTTTTTTTTAGGCATGATTTATGGCTTATGAAATAAGGCTTATGTGTTCACAGTATCTGTATGTGGTTGCATCAGTTTGTTTCCTGTACCCCTACATGAGATTCTTGAACCTGTTGCCTGCCTTCCATCAAATTTGACAAATGGTAGAAGTCTTAAAGATGGCAAGTTTCTGCAAGTTTCTTAAAAATAGGTATTTTGCTAGAGTGAAGAGATCCTATATGCTGCTCCACTGAGGAAGAGACTGCGTCAGGAGGTCACATATGAGAGGTCAGACTCCCCCAAAGAGACATGACAGATGCCCCAGTTTCACCGATGGATTTATTGGTACTCTCGAGACCAGAAATACGCATTTGTAGGACACCAGGCTCTGTTAGTTCAGCGAGCTCCCTGTTTAGGAGTGGGGATCTACAGCCCATAGAAGAGTTAATACTTACCAACTGAGTAGGTGTACAGCTCAACTTAAGTTGGAAACTAATATGTCGCCAACATAGTAATATTTTAAATGCTTTTTATGTTGATGCTTTGTCATAGCTTTCAGCTATGATCTAAAAATGAAATTAACTGATCAATTTGATATTTAAGAAAAATATTTTATGACATCTTGCTGTGGAATATTTCGGAGCATAATGTAGGTTGAAAGGGACTTCCTGAGGTCATGTATTCCAACCTCCTACTCAAAGCAGGGCTGATGTCAAAATTAGGTCAAGTTGTTCAATTTATCCACTCGATATTTCAAAAAACTCCAGGGGTGGAGATTCCACAGCATCTCTGGGCAGCTTCTGGTTCTACTGTTAAACCAATTGCCCGGTGAAACTTTTGCCCTTAAAAACAGAGTTTCCCTTGCCACAACTTGTGACCGTTGCCTCTTGTCCTTTGTACTTTTTACCTCTGAGAAGAGTCTGAATCAGTTTTCTCTGTAATCCCCCTTTATGTAACTTAAAAGAGCAATTAGATGCTTTCCACCCCCCTTTTTTTCCACCTCCTAGCCTCTACAACCCCAGTTTCCTCAATCTTTTTCTTGTATGACATGTCCGTCAGCCCCCTGTGCATCCTAATGGTTTTCTGCTGGACTTGCTCCAGTACTGGGAGAGAGAAAAACTGGATGCAGTATTCCAGATGTGGCCTCACAACAGTAATCACTTTGGTTGACCTGCTGGCCACACACTTAATAACGCAGCCCAGTCCATGGTTAGCCTTCATCGCTGTGAGCAGGCGCTGCTAATGGATGAAGTTGAGTGGTGTTCTGGTAATCTAGAAAATACTTTTACTTGCACTTAAAGTGAAGTATTTTAGGAACTTTTCAAATAATGTCTGAAAAAAACCCCAAACAAACCCTGCAACATTTTATTAAGTGATTTCAATTGTATTTGATTTTGATTTCCAAATTGCTCAAATGAAGCGTATGGAGCCATAAACATATTTTAGAATATAACTTTTCTTTTACTGTGTTGTAAGGTAAATTAAATTAATAGTGTATGTGAAATGCAGCAAAGAGTAGTTTGTTTCAGGTGATTTATCTGTGTAAAACCTAGATGCTATCAATTGCTAGGTCAGTTATTAAAGACAGTTGTTTGCTTGTGAATGAATCTCCTTTTCAGAAGGGAGCTTTGCTTTATTACAACTTTCAGGCATATAAAGAAGCTATTCTCAAACTCATCCTTTTGCAAGGTACATTAGAAGCCAAATATGCATTACTTATCAGTTATCAGCTTTGGCCAGGTAGATTAATCAGATCCAAGTAGTACTAAATGTCATTAATTCAGATGGGGTTATTCGATGAGATGTTGGCACATACTTTGGCAAGACGAGGTTTCCCGTACCGCGCTGGTGTGCAGTAGGTCGGTTTCTGTTTCAGAGAGCATTCCTGCCTCCGCCCCTGTCTGCTGGTGAGGGCTAACGCAGAGCCAGCCCCGTGTCCCCCGCAGAAGGGACTGTGCCCAGGCTCCCACCCGGGAGGCTGCTGGTGCCCTGGCAGCCCCTGCACGCTGGCTGAAGGAAGGGCTGCCGAGAGGTTGCTGGGTGCCTCCCCAGGCCCAGTTGCCTCTCAGCAGTGGATGAAATACTGATTTGTGTGTGTGTGTGTATATATAAAAAAATAAAAATAATATGTGGCTTGTAGAAAGGCTTTAATAGAAATAGTGTTCTGTTAGATTTGGGCAGAATCTTCATGACGGTCCAGTTTTTGGTGGAGTTGTGCATGAGTTTTGCTATCTATGTTGCTTAGCGGTACCTAAAACCACAACAACCAAAGTTCTATTAAGGGAAAATCTCTTCTCTTGGAAGTTCTTCTTTTGTATTTTAAGAGAATTTTCATAAAATACTGAAATACACTGTGGTGATTAGAATGCAAATGAGAGTTTTTGTTACATGGTAGACAGTAATTTGTCTGTGTTGTCGGTATGTTTTAAGTACCAGCAACTTGCAATTAGGTTTACAGTTTATAATATGCAATTACTTCATTTTGCAGTTTTTCTTAAAATTAGCAGCTGTCACTGCAGTACCTTACTTCTCACTTGTTTGGAGGGAAGGCACTTTGCTCCATCAAATATTGCTGATGTGTCCAGAATAAAACTTGAAGTCATTTCAGCACCACAAATCAATACTCCCCAAATTGCTTCAGTCCAGAATTTGCCCAATTTTATTGGGATTTGAATGGTGCAAAGTACCCCAAATGACATTCAGGCTGACTTTTTATATTGGATTTTTCTGAGTGTTTCATAATTGTGAAATATCTTCTTTTTAGTTACAGTAGCGAACATGTCTTAATGCTGATACCCTGTCTGAAACAAAACACAAAACTGTTAATATGTTGAGGGGCTAGGATTTACTGTTGGTATGTCTTTCTAAAAAGATGGAAAAAACGTGCAAAAAATGCCTTGTAAGTTGATACTGAAGGGAAGTAACTTCTGATAGTGGTAAGATGCACACTCGCTGCTAGTGGGTTGGGTTTTTTTTGTGTTTTGTTTTGCAAGTGGAATACTGAACTAACCATGGCAGCGTGGACAGTAGCAATGAGCTTGCTTTCTCTAGTGCTTTGTGATAGTTTTCATTTTGCACTGATGTTTCTTCGGATTTAGGAAAACCTCTGCTTCTAAGTATGCATAAATGATTTTCTTCAGTGATTTCTTTCTTTATTTTCTGTTGGAGTGAAATACTGTGAACTCTCTCTTAAGATTTAGATTGTGTGGAATCAATTAAATAAGCTAATTACTGAAAATTACAGTAATTGCTTAGATCTTGTGTTTTTTTCCTTTTTTTCTAAAGCTGATTTTAGGAGGAGTATTTCGGATATGTCGAATTAGAAACTTATTAAACAAAAGAGTAAACCACCTTGGGGGTTTTGTTAAAACCGTTACCACTCACGGCTCTCTGGTAGTGCTCTCCCTTCTCTCTAGGAAAGGGGAAATGTTTCCTACGCACATTTATAGTGCCTGCTTTGCTGCTGGGGGGGTGGTGGTGGTTGTTTCCCAGGCTCTGGAGTAACTGGTTATGTAACTGACCTGCTGTCCCTGTCTTGGTGGCTTTTTGATGCCTCTTGAGAAGCCATAAGCACAGGAGGAGGAAGTCAGCATTTCATCGGCTCGTGTGTGGAGGTTTAGTTTTCATGACAGTTGGGCCTAGACACTTAGGCTGTGGTTTCCATGACTGACTTGGGCTGATCTCAAGCTGTGCTGCTTCTAAAGGGGCAGCCTTTCCTTCCATGCCTTGGGTTGTGTCATTCCTTCCTCCACTCTTGTGCTGATGTTTACACCCCTGTAGAGTTAGCTGTGTTGGAAAACTGATTTACCTGAAAAGTTACTTCATGAAAAATAAAATTTAAAGGTGGTAAGTTGATGTGACTGACGCAAAACCCTGTGTGCTAGTGCTGACGCAGGAAGGGAATAGGAATACGCAGGTAAAGACTTCTTTACTGTTCCTCTTTGTAAGCTGTTTTGACTTTGAGCTGCTTCAGTTCTCTGAACTGGCACAAAGAAAGCCACCGCTCCAACCAAAAAAGTGAGAAAGGGGCAGGGTTGTCAGGCACAAAAAGGAGAGTGAACCACAGCCACTCCTTTTAGTACACTGAGCTCTTAGGTTGTCTCAGGTGTTGTTGAGCTCTCACAATTTTACCCTGAAATTGATTCCCGCAGGAATTGTCTTTAAGTTTATATAGAGAGAAGAAAGATAGTGGTATTTAATATCATAATATCCTATCAAAAGCAATAGATGCTTTTGGAATGAGGGGTTTATTTCACAGATAGCCAGAGGGCCTTTAAACATAACAGTGAAGTTTGCCTAAATGTTAAATTTGGTGTAGATGCTGCCGAAGAAAATATGGACAGCAGAGAACCTGTAAATCTAAAATGGGGAGGATAAGTGGGAAGGCAAGAAGTAGACAAAATACTAAGATGTAAGAGTTGTATATTTGCTGAAGACCAACTTCAACTGAAGTGGCATAAAATATAGTAGGCATATATGATGATTTGAAGTCAGAGTGCTTCACAGCTAAAGGTATAGAAAGAAAAATACATACTGGAAGAGATTGAGAAATGTGATCCCCCCTCACCACACTGAACAACTAAGATTGATCAAAACATCATTAAGTTAAATGACATCTTTAGCCAAACAGTACAGAACCCTGGGTGAAATAGCTAATATTTTTCTAATACTAATGTTAAGGTGTAGTTCTAGAATTGTTGCTCTTCATGGTTCTGCTTAGTCAGTGCTAACAAAACACAAATCATCTGGTCTGCCACACCCGGGATTATGAATTGCCTGAGCTTCTGGCGAAAGTAATTTATTTAACAGATTCCATTTTGCAGGACTAGCTATTTGTTTTCAAAATACTAGGAGTGATCTAAGGAATTAAACTATTAAGTCAT
This sequence comes from Buteo buteo, assembly GCF_964188355.1. Taxonomy (NCBI): domain Eukaryota; kingdom Metazoa; phylum Chordata; class Aves; order Accipitriformes; family Accipitridae; genus Buteo; species Buteo buteo. The sequence goes on along the minus strand of NC_134181.1, from coordinate 37,716,212 downwards.
TATTATGTGCATAGTAAATAGTTTAAAATTGTAATGCTTTGGAAGGTTCCATCAGATTCTGCTTTTCAAATTCTGAAAAATAAAATTGTGCCTTTGTAATCTATTAGAATTTTTTAAGTAGATACATGAAAACAAATCTCCTATAGGAGGTTACAAAAGTGCCTTGAGAATTTGTGGTGTGAAGGGCAATAACCTGTAGTAGATCAGAAACTGACGAAGAGTAAAATCACTTATGAGTAATTACTCACTTTTGTCATGGGAGTTGGCATAATTGTACCAGAAGCCTTTAATATTAGGATTGATTTGGAACGTTATGAGAAAGATGACAGAAAAAGTAGGTGGTAAAGGTGAAGGTAATGTAGTTACATTTTGACCCAGTAAGCTTCAGAGCTTAACTAAAAGCGTGATAGGGCAGTCTGCAGTGATTACTTGGGCACCTTGCTATGGACTTGTGATAAAATAAAGGGCACTGATTTAGAAAGGATATTTATTTTCCCCCTTGTTGGAAAAGAAAAAATAATCAACTTTATTAGAAATACAAACAAAAATAGTTTGTTTAGGTATCTTCTATAATAAAAACAAAACAAAATCATAGCAGTGGTGAGCAACATACAAGAAGGGTTAGGAATATGGGTAAACTCATGAGGAGTTTGTAATGTATGACAGTTGCTTTGCAGAGGGGTCATGATAAAAGGTTTAGAAACAGGGATACATATTTTCTTCGCCCCAAAGCAATAATCTATCCACTGATACTAGAATCCTGACAAATGACAAACTGCTTTAAAAAAACCCAAACAACCCCAAAACAAACCCAAGATTTTCAAATAGCATGCAATTAGGAATTTTTCAGGTAGGCCCAGGTTAATACTAATGCAAATTGGATCACATTTACTATACAGGTACTTTAATGTTCTCTTGTTGCTCAGTCTCCCTCTGCTGCCATTTTTGTGGCATGAGATGCAAGAAAATGGGGAGAAATTGTCGGTGAGTTTCAGTGTCTGTGGGCAGCCGTATGTCGCAGCACAGTGCATATGCTCTTTCTTTCCTTAGCAGAAACAAGACTTAAGATAAATCTGAGGTCATCCTGCAGTTTGTAACTTGAGGTAGTTTTCCAACACACTTGACAAATGGTGGAGAATTCAGCAATCAGATAATTATGAGAAGAGGTCCGTTTCTTAAACACTCAAACTTTTGGCAATTCAGTATGTAATTCTTGTATTTAAGCTTACTCTGAAGCATCTCAATTTTGAATTCAAGATTTTTGGCCGCCTCTTTCATTCTAAGCTGTTAGTGCTTATGCATTTTTCCCAAAGACTGAGAAGATAATACATACAGCTGTCTTTTAATAATCAATGGGGAGTGTCTGCAGCATGCCCATAGATAGTTCAAGAGTGCTGAATTACAACTTATTTGACTTTTGTCCCTCAGAGTAGGATAAAAAAGTATGTGGTGCTTGTGTTCTTAAAGTTGTTATAATCTTTTTGTGGCTTGAAAAGCAACTAGAGCCTCAAGGCTGAGTTGTGTTTTGTTTTGTTTTTTAAGAATCTAATATTTAGGTAGCTCTCCATTTTCATCGATCTTCTAACTTTCCTATATGGTAGGAATTAGTCTGCAAAATTAAATCTTTAATGGAGAAAATTAGAAGCGTTTTAAGATGCCCTTACTTGTATAGTTTATTTCCTGAATTCACAACTGAGAAGGCTGGGAGGTGTTCCATTATGGAGAAGCTCTTTTAGAGAAAGCTACTAAATCAAAATGAAAACTCTGAGCAAGACATGGGCAGTCTTTTCGTAAACTGAGGTCTGTTAAAACAAGGCAAATATATCCTAATATGAATGGGCACCTATTCCTTTTAAAACCAGGTTCTGGAAGTTAGTGCTAATAAAAAAGGTCTAATGAATAATATACTTATTTATCTTCAAAAATATTATGAATAAATGGAACAAAGTAACAAATATTTATAGTAAACATAGGTGTTTACAGTTGGGGACAAAAAGTATATTCAGTGGTATAAAAATGACACATTACTGGATGTCCTCAAATCTGAAACTGTCTTTGACTACTTACTTTCTTTTTCCAGTCTTTCCTCTTTGGTAAAAGGATAATACAGCATAGCTGCTCCCTGTATTCCAATAATCTAGAATCAGAAACTAATTATTATGAAGAATCTGAAAGGGTTAATACCTGATTATAAAAAAGAACCCCAAACAAACCCAAACAGTCCCTTCCACAAATCTGCACCCATAACACCACCTTCCCCCACCCGCAAAAATTGTTGAACAGGCTGTTATGGTACTGCTGGTTATTACTATATCATAATACTGTGTTATTTTACTTACAGCAGTCTTAAAAATAAGTTTAAGCTATTTGCATTGTAACTTGATAAATGTCAGCATGTTGTAGAAATGTCCGCAATTGAGCTAAATGTAGACTGAATAAAAAGATTGAAGATCTTCACGGATCATCTTGTTTGCTGGGAATTATTTTTGCCTTTCCTCTCCTGGTTGCAAGCAGAATTATTCAGTATTTCAGAAAGATTCTTATCCCTGGATATGCCCTTGGAATCTTGTTTCCACAGCAACACAAAGCTACTGATAAAACATCCCTTTTAAACTTCAAATCAGTCTTTTATTTAGAGTTGTAATTAGGATGTTTGCCAGTAGCGTTGTGTATTTTTATGTGTATGTATGCATATGCTGAAAGCAGCCTGTAAAACAGCCATAAGGTGAATAATCCTAGAAGTGTTGGAAGAATATCCCAGGATGGGGTAAGCCTTCAGGCAGCATGGCAGAGGACTGTACTGAGGATGGGGGTGCCGACAGAGTAGGCAGTTGTTTTTCAATGGTTATATGAAGAAATAGCCCTCTGTGGGATGTAACTATTGCCAGGAGCTGGCTCCTTTCCTCCCGGCAGCTGCAGCATGCTCTCACTTGTTCCAGTTCTGCTCCAAAATGAAACATGTGAAGAATAGAAATGGATGGAAGAACATGCAGCAGCCATTGTGGGTAGAAGGAGCTAAGCTTTGGCACTTGTCCCAATCTGTCTGGTGAAAATCTTTCCTTCCTTGAGGAGGAGTTAATGGGAGAGGGGCTACATGTTACAGGTTCATCTGAGCAATTAGCATGCTGTTCTTTGTAGGCCGCTCAGATACTGCAGTGCACTTTCTGGTTACCGCATTTGGAAGCAGCCCCACCCTGGACTCCTTTTTAAAAAGGAAGTTAGTACCGAAGCAGTAGAAGGATAAAATACTGGCTTTAAAAGTTGTGTGGCACAGCTTCTTGGGTTATAAATGCTCATTTGTTTATTTTGTACAGCTGTGCAAGATGTTTTACTTAGTCAAAACTTTGTTATATATTTACAAGATACTTTAATATTAGGAATGATAAACTGTACTGCTAGGGCTTGTATTGATTTTTGTGTGGTGTCTTTAAAAATATCTAAATAATGGTGCTATTGCAGGTTGTCACAGGATAGTAACCACAGCTCGAAATAGGAATAATGTTGTGTATACTAGAGTTGGGCAGTTGCAAAATCTATATTTAAATTTATCACATTACAGATAAATAGCACTCACAGCTGAATGGTTACATCAGCTTGTGAAGCTGCACATCATTGGGGTGGAAAGAAATCCTTCCTTCTGAATATTTAAAGTGTCAGTAACTAGATTAATCATAATGTGAATAACGCACAGATGGTTAAAGAGAAAGTTCCATGTGCAGTGATTGGTACATGTGGTTAATGATTAGAAACTAAAAGCTATAAATTAGTGCTTTAAAAGTTGTTAGTCTGTGAACTGTTATTCCCACTTTACAGATTTATAACTTCTCCGGAAAAAAGTCTAGGTAATAGAAGGTTCTTGCACTTGGAAGGAGTCACAGTTACCTGCTTCAGTGAAAATCTAAACAGTTGTGAGATTTAGTAGAAGCTGACAGGAGCTTCTAGTAGAAGTCTAGACAACTAGGTTAGACTGTGCACACTGGGACAGCACTTCCAGAATGCAAATAATCTAAATTTAGGATGCGCTGGGGGGTGGATGGGATGTATATGTGGAGCTATTCCTTTTTGGACTGTAGGGGGAGCACAGGTGATTATTAGTCATAAAATTAGATCTCTAATTCTAGCTAAGGCTAAGCAAGGTGAATCCTGCGTTAAGTGATAAGCTGTTATATTAACTGCACTGAGTTAATGCATCAAGGTTTGGATTTGCACTTTTTATAGTTGTTTCATTTGTGAACACTACAAATGGATACTGTGTATGAGCAGCATATTTCTTCAGCAGAGTTCTGGAGAGTAGTGGGTAAATCTGGTGTTGATGGCGGTTGGATGGAGATTGTCAGGGATGGGAAAAGCTTTGGGAAATGGTTCAGCCTGACCTACAAAGGACCCAATTTTGTTAGTTTATGGTGTTTCCTAGGTAGTGAAATAGATACTGCTATATGGTTTCATAGGCCAAATAGGTGCCTGATTGTAGCATATGTGCATGAGAGAACACATGACTCTTCAGTTCTACTGAAGTTCAGTCTAATATGTAGCTTTTACAGTTTTCTATAGCATGTGTCAAATTGTAAAAGCACTGTTTTTTAAAGGGTCACAGAGTTTACTCAAAGCTATATTTGCTTTGAGGGCTGTCGTGGTTTAACCCCAGCCAGCAACTAAGCACCACGCAGCTGCTCACTCACTCCCCCCCCATCCAGTGGGATGGGGGAGAAAATCAGGAAAAGAAGTAAAACTCCTGGGTTGAGATAAGAACAGTTTAATAGAACAGAAAAGAAGAAACTAATAATGATAATGATAACACTAATACAATGACAGCAGTAGTAATAAAAGGATTGAAATGTACAAATGATGCGCAGGGCAATTGCTCACCACCCGCCGACCGACACCCAGCCAGTCCCCGAGCGGCGAATCCCTGCCTGCCCCTTCCCAGTTCCTAAACTAGATGGGACGTCACATGGTATGGAATACACCGTTGGCCACTTTGGGTCAGGTGCCCTGGCTGGGCATGAGAAGCTGAAAAATCCTTGACTATAGTCTAAACACTACCGAGCAACAACTGAAAACATCAGTGTGTTATCAACATTCTTCACATACTGAACACAAAACATAGCACTGTACCAGCTACTAGGAAGACAGTTAACTCTATCCCAGCTGAAACCAGGACAAGGGCTTTGACTCTATGTGAAATGGTGTTAACTTTATAATACATATCCTCTGTGTACCTGTATTATGCATGATATTTAAAATACTACGCATGAGCAAGTGTACCTAACTACTTGTATGATTAGCTTCTTGCTCATAGCAATTAGATAATCTTTCATACGTTTAATGAAGTTACAGAAAAGCTTATGTTTCAGAAAGCGTGACAACAGAAATAAATCCAGTGTCTCTTTTACTGTTCGACTAGATAGTATTTTGGTTTTGCTCTTCTTAGCTGAGACTTTGAAGTGATAACAGCAATGCATGCTTAGCTACATTAGCATGGTGAGATCTTCTGATATGAACAGAAGAATGACTGTGTGCAGAATGTACACTGGAGAGGAAATTGATTGCATCTTTACGGCAAATAGTCAGCTTTTTTCCACACCGAATCATATGTTTTATAGTTGAACCATCTGAAAGCAAAATTACCCATCCTTTTTTAAATAACAGCATAAACCTTTTGCTAAGAAAATGCTTCAAGAACTATAAGTGAAATAGCTACAAGAGAGGAAATCTTGGTATATTTAATTGATGGATTCAAGTTCATTGAATCTGTACAAGGAAGGATGCATGTTTTTCATCAATAACCAACCTTTGCTTGAGAAGCAATAACTTAGAGATTTATCAAATATTGTAAGACACTAGGACCTTTTATTTAAGCAGCATCAACTGGTAAATACTGCCTTTTTCTGCTCTGCATAGCTGCTGCTGTCCAGTACTTTGAAAGGAAGTAAGATTCTGCATTGTGGGAGAAAAGAATATGCTTAAGTCAATACAAAGAAGGAGGTAGGAGGTTTGTTTCTAATGATAAAATGCTCCATAGGACTCTTTCATTTCTTTCCCAAATACGGGTTGTTCATGTTTCAGAATTATTTCTAGTTTTGTTTTCTGCTTGTGACTTATCTTACTGTTATATTGTAAACACCGCAGGTGATTAACTGATTAACTAAGAAAATTACTGTAGATGAAGTGCTCTTGAAGGCTATGCCAAGTTCCACTTGTGGCACTTTGTTATTATCTGTTTTGGGACTTATGAACTGCTAATGTGTTATCTATACATATGTAATAGCAACAGTTGTAATGAATACTTGCTTAGCATGTGGAATTTCAAAGCACCCTGTAGAGCATTTGAGTTCAGTGTTTCTAGAGGCAAATAAATTGTGCAGTCTGTCTGTGGTTATAGACCAGAGTTACAGATGCAGACAGGTCAAAGTGAATCTGCGGAAAAATCATGCAAAAAGGATGTCACTACATATGCATGAGCTGTATGAAGATCTTACTGGCGGCACAAATTCTATGTCATTTTTAATAATGAAAGTGGGAAATGTTAAACACTTTTGCTTACAGTGGTAACAGTACTGTCTCAAAAACAGCTTGTTGTACCATAAATCTGCTTAGTGGTAGAAGAAACTTGACATGGCCAGGCATTTGAATTCCTTTTAGGTCTTCTTTTCTAATTGGATTTTCATATTTCATTCTGCTTTACCTGATCACCAGATACCTGGACATCTAAGCAAAGGCCAATTAAGAGAGTTTCAAAGAATGTTCTGGGACTTGATTATAGAAAACTGGTGGAATGTAACGCCTGTTTGGCTAGTATGTTTATATTTTTATATTAAATTGTTGAGGCTAACAGAAATGTTTAAATGTAGGGTTGATCATTTTTTAATTTCCAAACAATGCAGTAGTGAGCAAAAAGAAATTTGAAAGGAACAAGAATCATATATACACATTTAAATTCTAATTAATTAAATTACCATATACTTTTAATACAAAGAGAAATTATTATGAGATACTTTTTCATTCATGTAAGCAAGACCATAGAAAGCATCCTAAAATTTGTAAGGTTTCATAACATTTTTACTAAATAATAACCTGAGTCCAAATTTTAGACAATTATGTATGTTTTACTGAGCCTTTTTATTAGGCTCAGGCTGTGATATTCTTCATAAATGCATAGGCATTTTGAACAGAAATGCTGAGACTGCTTTATTGGTATAGCTAGGAATGCTGTTCTGAGCTTCTGAAATGACAGTGCTGTAAATGTAGCAGCCAGCATGTTTGTTAATGTGGGTCACAATCAGCATATTACCTTGTTGTACTGCTGCTTGCTTTCACTTAATGTGTGTAGTTGGATACATTCTTTCTCTTCTCAAACTCTGTTATCTTTGGAATTGAACTTGGAAAGGTGTTTTCACAAATTCTCCATCCCTTTTGTTCTTCCATGTTCTTCATGGAGGTGCCGACAGTGTAGCTCGATGGAGGAGTAAAAGGTTGTGACAATTGGAATTACTTGCAGGAGTTAGATACAGGATGTGGAATTCTGCTGCTTGAAAGGTGATTTCTGAAGGCTTTTCTGCGTCACAAAGTCAATGGCTTAACTCAAGATGAACTTTTTCTCTCAAATTTCTTGATTATAGCATATTGAAAGAGACTCAAACTTGTTTGTTCCGCAGGCTGATAAAGATGATGAATACTTCTTTCTTTGTTTAGGTACCTGAGAATCAGCAGGCTTTAAGTAAGTTGGGAAAGCTAGTGACCTCTAGATACCCAAATTGGCTGGTGATAGAACAACAGTATTTTGTCTGCTCATCAAACAAAAAGATATGTGCTGCTGTCGCCTCTCTTTATTTGATAAAAATAAACATAAAACAAATGCACCACCCCTATATTCAGTTGAATTCACATTCTTGGCTTTCTGAATTGAATGAATTTAATATTCCTTTAACTAACGTTATTGATTCTCTTCTAGTTCTGCCTATGATAACGTCAACAAAGTTCGAGTTGCTATAAAGAAAATCAGTCCTTTTGAGCATCAGACATACTGCCAGAGAACTCTGAGAGAGATTAAGATCCTACTGCGCTTCAGGCATGAGAATATTATTGGAATAAATGATATTATCAGAGCTCCAACTATTGAACAAATGAAAGATGTGTATCCTTTTGAAGTTTTAAGCTATCCTGCGTAGTTAGTGATGGTTGCTGCCTTCTCTGTTTTGACTATTTCTTCCTTTTCATCCTCTTCCTTACTAAATTTTAATAAAAGTTGGCTTCTACTATTGTAAATTTAGAGGGAAGTTCCTAGTGTTTGATCAGTTTATAGATACATAGATAGATTTGATATGTAGGTGAACACTAGTTTTGTTTGTTCTTTTTTAGGAAAATTAAAAAATGATAATTTATCTTCCAAGGCAAAGAACTCAACATTGTGGAGATGACTTAGTTTAGTCTCTTAATCCTAAAACTATTATTTGCTCTTAATAGAGCTGTTGTTAGAACTGATTGCTTTGAGAAGAAAATCAAACGGCCAGACTCTGCTATAATTGTCTACAGTTTTCTTAAAGAATAGAATCAATACATCGGGGGGGGGGGGGGATTTAAAGTAAAGCAAAACACAACCTGCAGTTTTGCAGTGCTTTCTGCATATGTGAAAAGTCTGAAACTGCATGTGGGCAGGTAAACATGCTTGATTAATATGTGCAGATCTGGCTTTTTTGTTATACTAATTGTTTTTTCATGGTAAACTTGGCTTTGTGTAGGTATGACTTCATGTGGATATCTAATGTATGAAGTAGTCTTAGCTGGGAGACTCAATGTGAGATACAAGGCCTAGTTTAGAGTCAACCAGCTTAATTTCCCCAAGTCCGTGTGCATTGGTTCTTATCGGTTTTGCGGGTCTTTGCAGATATCTGCCAAATAAAGGCATAAGTGCATGCAGGCAGAAATTGAATTGAATCTAGGTCAAATGTTTTCACTTCATAAATTATCAAGATATTGTTTGAGTTCACTTGGTCTTAGGGGTTCTCAGGTTGGATTTCTGTGGCCATTTTGACTAATATAAGTGCATGCTGCCTGTAAAAAGATGTCCTAGTTGTGTGATCCAATCTGAATACCCAGAGGATAGGATGGGAACGCCCAACTGGAATGGCAATAGTAGTGTGTTTTCACAAAATCCTATTTTGGTGAAAAGTGATCATGGAACTACACCCCAAGGGTTTTGCAGCCAAACTGAATTAAGGGAGAAGCAAATTTTACTTAACTCATTCCTGACAAAGCAGAAAAAATTCCCTTCTCTTTAAGTTCATTTCAATCTTAGGGGGAGGAAAAAAAAATTATCTGACTGAAAAATATTAGGATTTAATTTTGATAAGCAAAGGACTGTTGTGTTCAATGTAGCATAATAAATATATAGTAAAGGAGAACAACAGCTGAATTTCTGAGATGGAGAGGTGGCGGAGAAGACTCATCAGAAATGATCAGATCTTCTACCTTAATGCTTTTATGCAACCAGAAGCAAGTACCTCAGAAGCTTATTACTCATTAAACTGAAACCCAGCCTTTATTTCTTGGCAAGCAGGATAGGAATCTGATCATATCAAGATTCCAATAAAAATCAGGCTCTAATATAAAGAAATAGAGGTTTATGATGATTAATTTGAGAGGACCACATGCTGGTGCTTCCTAATTCTGTAAAGGGCTGCATAATGTAACAGGATTGATTTGCAAGAAGCAACTACATAGTTTCATAATTGTCATGAAACAGGAAAATAAAAGAGAAAAATTGTTACAGAAGTTTCACTGGGGTACTGTATGTTGATATCTAATATGACACCATGTTTGTTTTGCTGCCTTACATCTGATGCCTTACAGATACATTGTGCAAGATCTTATGGAGACAGATCTTTACAAGCTCTTAAAGACTCAACACCTCAGCAACGACCACATTTGTTATTTTCTTTACCAAATTCTGAGAGGGTTAAAATATATCCATTCAGCCAATGTGCTTCATCGTGACCTCAAACCTTCAAATCTGCTGCTTAACACCACTTGTGATCTCAAGGTTGGTTGAAATTTCTTACAAGTTTGCTCCCATGGTCTTCATAAACTACCTGCTATAACCATTTATGTGGTTTTGTTACTGGGGATTAATGTGATTTTTATCGTGGAAAGGTTGTCAAAACTTTATTGGTTTTGATAAAATAATTATTAAGATTTGAGTGACTAAGAACTCACTGTTATGCTATCTTAATGAGTGCATCACTGTTTCCATCTGGAGGCTGACTTTGAAACAGCCTCTTTGAATCACAGAATGGTTTGGGTTGGAAGGGACCTTAAAGATCATCTAGTCCCAACCCCTCTGCCATGGGCAGGGACACCTTCCACTAGACCAGGTTGCTCAAAGCCCCATCCAGCCTGGTCTTGAACACTTCCAGGGATGGGGCATCTACAACCTCTCTGGGCAACCTGTGCCAGTGTCTCACCACCCTCATGGTGAAGAGTTTCTTCCTAATATCTAATCTAAATCTACCATTTTTCAGTTTAAACATTACCCCTTGCCCTATCCCTACACTCCCTTTTAAAGGGTCCCTCCCCATCTTTCCTGCAGGCCCCCTTTAGGTACCAGAAGGCTGCTATAAGGTCTCCGTGGAGCCTTCTCTTCTCCAGGCTCAACAACCCCAACTGTCTCATCTTGTCCTCCTAGGGGATGTGCTCCAGCCCCCTGATCGTCTCTGTGGCCCTCCTCTGGACTTGCTCCAACAGGTCCATGTCTTAGGTTGGGGGCCCCAGAACTGAACACAGTACGCAAAGTTAGTAGAAGTGAAAGCTAGGTGAAAATACTTATCTGAAGCAGAATTTTGTTTACCTAGAAAGTAAACTCAAAACTGTGTATGTTTCAAGTCTTGGTTTCTCTGTTTAAACTGCTAAGTGTTCATTGTTGGAAAAGGGCTTCATATTAGTGGGCAACTAAAATGGTGTGTGAAATTCAGTGCTGATTAAATGCCTAGCAATTACTTGGAGAGAGAACGTTCCTAATTTATATTTCCTGTAATGGGCTTTCTACTAGTTAATACTACAGAAGGATGATCTTAGAGCTGTTATCATTCTTGGAAAATGTCAGCTCAATGCTTAGTGGCATTCAGTAAAGGAAACCAAGTGTGAAGAATTAGAACAGAAATAGGGAATAAAACAGAAAACATGCCATTCTGTAACTTTCTGTTGTTTTTGAGTCTTCAGTTCTGTGTGACCATAGTTATCACACTTCTCCCTATGGTATCCTTTTAAAACGAGGAGACCAGGACTTAAAGGTACTTCTCTCTGTATCAGGAAGAACTATTTAGCCTAGGTCTCACCTGCTGGAAGATACTGCTTGAGGAAATGAAGGAATACAATAGAATTTGCTAAAATTGTTACTGGCATAGGGAGGGTGAATACAGAACAATTGTTCACTGTCTTTACCTATTAAAAAGGCTGGGGAGGAATGAAAGGAGCAGGTGGCATGCTCAGAGTGAAAGGACATAGTAGTTAACTTGCAGCATTGTTAAGCTGTGGTATTTGGTACCACAGAGCACTGTAGATATTGCAGATAATGTGACTTAACACCAAGCAAGTTAGTAGAAGAAAAAGCTACTGAATGCTGTCTCTGGTTGAGAGTCCTATGGTGGCAAATCCATGGAAGATGAGAGAGGCTAGTAGAGAAGCATTGGAGTATGTTCCCTTTTACACTTTACATTTTGTATTTGCTGTTGGCCACTAATGGAGCAAGATTACGGAACTTACATTACTTTGATCTGAGGTGGTACAACTGTGTTTGTTGCATACTGTGTTGCACCTAATTACACTTTGTTTTTTGTAGTAGCTCTAATTTTCTCATTTAAAATAAAAAAGGGGCAAACCAAAAATACCCTCTTCAAAATGTAAACCAGTTGCTGGCTGTACAAGTTTGTCACAATTCCAAGAAAAGTCCTTGCTGTTCATATGCTGGTCCATTCTAAATACTGGTTACACTATCAGTTTGCTTTACATTCCCACTGCTACTTGTCAGCTTTTCCTAATGTATCGTACTGCTGGACTGGTCACCTCTGACTCTTGCTATGGGATTTCAGCAGCTGTTATTACATCAGATCCCTTCAAGGCATTAACCTCTTCATGAAAGAAATGGAGTAAAATCTACAATGACTGTGTGATAGAAGCAGGAAAGAACAGTTTGAGTGTAGCTCTGTGTTATGTGCAATTAAAGACAATGAAATAATAAAAGGCAATGTTTTAACACCAGTAAGATGGTCATGAAAAAGAAGGTAAGTTCATTGTATGGCAAAATAATACAATATGACCTTAGTGAGTACTGTTACAATTTCTTTATAAGATTTAAAAAACAGAATGCCACTGTAATATGTGCTTCCTAGTTCAGAATATGGTAGTCTGTATGACAGACCATATGCTTTTTCATAACCTAAAGGGAACTCTGGTGTTGTATTAATACCACATCTAAATTTTAAACAATAGAATTGGAGAGAAAACTAGTACATGTTAGGCCTTGTCTGATGAATGTTGAACTTGTACTAACTTGTTTCTTTTAGGGCCGTTCTGCAAGTCTGTGTCAGCTATGTACATATGCATGCTTACAAAGTTGTTTATTGTACATAAACTCAAAACACAGCATACTGTGAAAATGAACAACTTCAAATCACACTTTTGGAAGAAGGAAAATAGAAAGTTTGTTCATCTTCAGTGGTAATGCTGTTAGCTTCTTTAATGCATTATGAGAGCAAGCTGTTGATCTTTTCTGGAGCTCAGAATCCTACAGGTTGTAACAAGAGCTCCTTCTTTCTTCTCCCTTGAACATGATCTTGACCTCTGGATCACAGATTCCATTTCCAGGAAAGGAATGTATGAGTCTCTATTGACAAAATTTGTCTGTGAACCCTATAGCTTGGCCTAAGCAGCTGAAAGGCTCAGGGCAGAAGGGCAGAACCTAAAGCTGTTTCTGTTTCTTTAGGCTATGCTACAGACTTAAATGAGACCTTAAATATGACTTATCACATAGTGAATGAAAGTTTGTGAAAGTACATCATTTGATTTAACTACTGTCTCTTGTTACATGTTTTCAGTGAAAGATTAGGTTTGAGAGTCCATGAAAACTACTACCTTGGAATCTCTCTCCAACGAGAGTCCTGGGTAATAAAGATACTGTTCTTCTCTTTTGCATCCTGGCATCTTTCCCATGAATGAGATTAATGTATACTGACATGCTGCAGGCTGGAATATACTCTAAAATGGTATCTAACATTTTTAGGAATATTTTCACATGCTTTCATGATTATCTGCACCCAACAATTTGACCTGTTTTGCAGTTCTGTAAATGAAATAAGTTACATAAAAACTCTCATGACCATATAATTATCCTAGACCAGTGGCACTGATATTTCAGAAAATGAGGTCAAAGTTGTTTTAAACAGGTTCTCAACTAGTATATTGCAGTGTCTTCAGTGTAGCAGTTTACTCTGCCTGAGGATCTACTCCTCTGACTGGGTTAAAACATTAACACACTATAGCAATTTTATTTATAAGTTTTTGTGGTGGGTTGACCCTGGCTGGATGCCAGGTGCCCACCAAAGCCGTTCTATCACTCCCCCTCCTCAGCTGGACAGGGAAGAGGAAATAAAACAAAGAGCTTGTGGGTCAAGATAGGGACAGGAGAGATCACCAATTACCGTCACAGGTAAAACAGACTCAGCTTGGGGAAAATTAACTCAATTTATTACAAATCAACCAGAGTAGGGTAATGAGAAATAAAACCAAATCTTAAAACACCTTCCCTCCACCCCTCCCTTCTTCCCAGGCACAACTTCACTCCCGGATTCTCTACCAACCCCCACCAGCGGTGCAGGGGGACGGGGAATGGGGTTTACGGTCAGTTCATCACACGTTATTTTCTGCCACTTCATCCTCCTCAGGGGGAGGACTCATCACACTCTTCCCCTGCTCCAGCGTGGGGTCCCTCCCACGGGAGACAGTCCTCCACGAACTTCTCCACTGTGGGTCCTTCCCACAGGCTGCAGTTCTTCATGAACTGCTCCAGTGTGGGTCCCTTCCATGGGCTGCAGTCCTTCAGGAGCACAGACTGCTCCAGCGTGGGTCCCCCGTGGGGTCACAAGTCCTGCCAGAAAACCTGCTCCGTGGGCTCCTCTCTCCACAGATTCACAGGTCCTGCCAGGAGCCTGCTCCAGCATGGGGTTCCCACGGAGTCACAGCCTCCCTCGGGAACCCACCTGCTCCGGTGTGGGATCCTCCACGGGCTGCAGGTGGAGATCTGCTCCACCGTGGACCTCCATGGACTGCAGGCGGACAGCCTGCCTCACCATGGTCTTCACCACGGGCTGCAGGGGAATCTCCGCTCCGGCGCCTGGAGCATCTCCTCCCCTCCTTCTTCACTGACCTTGGTGTCTGCAGGGTTGTTTCTCTCACATGTTCTCGCTCCTCTCTCTGGCTGCCATTTCCATCTGTCCCAACTTTTTTCCCTTCTTAAAAATGTTATCACAGAGGCGTTACCACTATCGCTAATTGGCTCGGCCTTGGCTGGCGGCGGGTCCATCTTAGAGCCGGCTGGTATGGGCTCTCTCAAACACAGGGGAAGCTTCCAGCAGCCTCTTACAGAAGCCACCTCTGTAACACACACACACACACACACCCCCCCCCCAAACCTTGCCACACAAACCCAATACAGTTGTGTTTTTCTATCCACATAGTGAATACTGCCAAGTATTAAACATTCAAGAATTGTTAGAGACTTTGAAAGACTTGAAAGGAGGCTGATGAGAGGGTTTTTTTGAGGAAGATTACAAGTTATTGTTTGTTTCAGGATTTTACCAATTACTCTAGAGATGCAACTGTTTCACCTATCATCTTATCATTAACACCTAAACTTAATGGAAGTCTCTCCTTTTCCTTTTATATAAATATATACATACACACAGGCTACTCAACAATACAACTTCAGATATTTCAGTATATTAGTAGCACTGTTGGATGTCATTTCATTTGCTTAGTAAATGGCCATATGTACATGATCCTCATAAATCTTCCCATCTGCTTGATAGCTTCATCCAATTTTAAGCCATCTCTTTAAAAAAAAAAAGCATACCTGACACTGATTACAAGAACATTGTTTTCAAGAAATGGAAGCTAAATGTATAAATAGGATGCTGGCATTTTTTAAATTTATTTATTTAGTGGGGAGGTTATTCCATCTCTCTCAGTAGCATCTGTTCTGTCTCTCCAAGGCATGAAGCACTGACTGACATACCTGGGTCTTTCATTATGCAGTTTTTTATTATCTGCTGTGACTTAGTCAAAATGCCAAGAATATTTTGCCTGTCGTTATGTTGCTGGCACAGATTCTTTCTTTTTTTGTTTAAGTTCGGATTGAGAAGCCTACCTTCTTCTGGTGCTTTGACCTTTACCAATTATTATTTGAACAGGCATAGTGGACTCGCAATCTCTTTTTCCCTCCCATAAATAGGGTAGTTGCTTTGTTAAATGTGTTCTGTTGCCACAGGGCAAGAACCGTCTGCCCTCACCAGGGTACAGTCAGTGTCTGTGCTCTGTCCCTTGCACCCAGGACTTCAGGCAGGATGCTGGCCTCTCCACCTTCTCTTTTATTCTGCCCTGCTAATGCTCCTGGTCAGCTCTGCAGCTGGTGAAAACACTGCTAACAGCCAAAAGCCTCTTTCTTGCAGCTTCAACCTTGATGCCTTTCTCACTAATGGTGTTTCTTCTTTTCTGCTTAACCTGCTTCTGCTCTAGTCAGCAGGGGCTTTTTGTCATTTTAATGAGCTCTCTTTGTCATTAATCTTACTTTCCATCCCTTGTGCATTTTTCTACTTGAGTTGAGAGATTCACAGACACCTTCTGTAATTCAGTTTGTTCTCTTCATGAATGTCAGTCTTCTTTTGTCTTAGTAATAACAAATTCTAGCACTTTGCTCATGTGTAATAGTATAATTCTGCACAAGCCTCCTTGCCTATAGTCTTATCTAACTTTTTTTTCTGAGGTTAGGAGGAAGAGATTGCAACAATTTTGTCTGCCCACATAATTATTTTCTGAAGTCCATAAAGCTGTTCTCTACAGTTTCTTTGCTTCTGTCTTTATAGGAGACTCTTCTGATTATTTGTACTGATTCTCTTTATGTAAGCTGCTAATTGCACACAAGGCAGCTGCTCTGTTTCTGTAGCCTGGGAGAACCTTGACCTGGTTAAAAGGGTTCTTTTTGGTTTTGTTTTCTAAGGATTCAGGGTTTGGGGTTGTTTTATTATGTAGCTGAAGTCAGAGGAGTCATCCCATGCAGCCTGACTTATGAATTTCATCATTGCCTTTTCTTCAGTCCCTCTGTTTAACAGTCAGCTGCTGAATCTTGTCTTTCAGATGTAGCTTTTAGTCAGCTGAATCACTTCTTCCATGACTGATCTATCAATTGTTTCACACGCTGTCCCTCCAGGATAATAAAGGAGTAGGTTGCCAGGGTACAATGAGGTTTCTGTGGTTTTGGTGGGATTATCAATTACAGTATTTATTGACTACAACGTATTATTACTTCACATTTTTAATATAATTAGTGTACACAATTAACTATCAAAGAGTAAACTATTATAAAAGGTATGCATCAGAGGAACCTCCTAACTGGCACTCCTACGTTTGATGCCTTGTTTTTCTGAGAGTACATATTCTTTCATGCAAATACACTTTCTGTGGAAATTGATCATTATCATAAACTGGTATTTGTTTGGTGGTAGCAAAAGCATATGAATGTGTCTAATGTGCCGCTCAACAAGCTTGCCATTTACCTTTTGGAAGGTAAGAAAGGAACACTGTCTTTCTTCACATTTTCAGTTCTGTTAATTTCTCTCTGGAGAGAGGACACTAAATAGCTCTGAAAGCCATGGAACCTCCTTACTAGTGTATAGATAAAAACACTTCTTTTTTGCTGAACTCACTAGTCTAGATCAGAGTTTATTTTTCTTTTCATAGTTAGATAAAACTATATTCCTGATAAAGGTTGAGAAATATTTTCTTGTGGGGTTGTTTGTTTTTTTGTTTTTTTTTTTAAGCTCATGCTTCCTTCAGCAACCTATAATCTTTCCAGTCTACCATTATCTCATGATTGGATAGGATGTTTCTTGTGCAAAGATGTAGTTATGATGCTAGCTTTTGTAAAAAAGGGTATTGAACTTTGCTACAAATGTGTTGGTTGGTAATTTTGTTCTCTGGAAATTTTAATCTCTTTTCATTTTCTGGTAAATTTCTAATAACAGGTTGGAGAAGTGTATCTTGCCACCTATCTGGCAGAGAAAGTGTTAAGTAGTGCAACATAAATTGTGCACAAGGAACATCTTTTTTTCCTAAACCATTTATTCTTCCTGGCCCCTGCATGGCCTAATCGGATGCTCTTTGTACTTAATCCAAAACATTTTTCTTAACCTTAGTGCAATAATTTGTTTTTAAAAATACAGGTTATGATCACTGTATTTGTAGGTATTACATCATGGGTTGGGGAAAGGTGAATTAGTAATGTTGTAGTATTGGAAGCTGTATGTCTAATATGCTGCTTTTTTTTTTTTTTTTTTAAATCCAGATTTGTGACTTTGGACTGGCTCGTGTTGCAGATCCAGATCATGATCACACAGGATTCTTGACAGAATACGTGGCCACACGTTGGTACAGGGCTCCTGAAATCATGCTGAATTCTAAGGTGAGAACCATAGTGCGCTGCTATGAGGCTTCTGTTGGTGGTTATTCGTTTGCAAGTACCAGTTTTGCTTCCCCACCCTGCCCCATCTTTTTAGGATCAGAACGCATGCATAGTCTTGAGGAAATGCGGTAATGGATTTGCAGTACAGCTACTGGTTTGCAATAAATTTGTGATTCCAGATACAATTATGGGATGCTATAACTGAATAATCATGTGCGTGAGTTCCCATGTGTGTCTAGTTCCTTGCCAATCATGAGGCTTCTTTCCATCAAATGCTCTTCCACAGAGCAGGACAGAAGTGCTAGTAATGAGAGCATTTTACTGCTGCTTTCATCAAGGCTTGCAAATGTTGCCTTAATGTTATCTTGACATCTTAATTTAGGTTTAGAATGTATAATGAGGGTGAAACTGATTCTGAAGGCATGTGATCTTTGTTGTGTGTCAATCTTAATTGCATTCCTGTAGTCTTAATGAAATCATCCCTTTGGGTTTTTTTTTTTATACTTGGAATTATTCTTATGTTCTCCTGTGGCTGTTTTAAGGTGTATCCAGTCCCTGTATGGTGTGAGTAATGGGTATCCTTCATAACCTTTGCATTAGTTTCTACAGCCATATGCTCATTAGCAAAATACCTATGTGACATCTGTGTCTGTATTTTATATTCCTTGAAGACTTTGTTGTTTCTGTAGGATTACTGCTTCATTGGTTGTTGGATTTGATTTGTTGTGACAATAGTGTGTCTAACGTGCTTTTAGAAAATAGTCATCTGACCAGTCGAGGAGGTTTTTTCCCAACTTCTTGTATTTTAAACTCACATTGAGGCCATAAACATAGGGCAACTTAACCTTATTTCTGGATATCCTTTATCAGCAGCTTTTACAAGAAAATATTCTGTGTGTTTCTTAAGAGGTGGTCAACTTACAATTTCTCTGGCATATAGCTTGATTCCTTTTAGAATTAAAGTGCCTTGAAAATAAAGTCAAGTGATCATGTCCTGAGAAGTTGGAGCCAAGGTGGCTGTGGATTCAGCAAAGTTACTAGCTTTTGTTGGAAGCTCCCTACTAATGGGAGAGGGAGTAGGGGGCAGCGGGCTATGGGAGAGTAAGGCAAGGGAGCTCATGTGGCCAGGGGCTCTTGAGGTAAACTCGTCCCTGTGCTACCCAGGCACTAGTGTAACTAGCGTGCCTCTGAATGAGAGCCTTTTCTTACAGATAACACAGGTTATCCATACACAGGAAAATATGGCCATTTGTTCCATTCTTCTTATATATATATTCCATTTACCATTGTTGGCCTTCTCACATCATCTTTACTACTTACTTGCCTGTCATGTTTTACAAATCAGCTAACGAACAATCTAATTTTGCACTTTCACTCCTTTGTTGAAGGCTGCTTACTTTAGTGATATTTATATCCTATTAGGAAGAAGGATGGCTTTTTTTCCACGTTTAGCATACTGTTAGGAGCTATGGAATTAAGAAGAATAGCTTGTTTCCAAAATTTGTTAGTTTAAATTTGCTATAAAATTAGGGAGCCTCAGAAATTTGCGGTTGGTAATATGTTTAGCTAAATTTAGAGAATGCTTCTGGAAAGGCATACTTCAGTTCTTGCTATCCCTTCCAACTAGTGTTTTTGATATACAATTCTTAATTATTTCATTCTGTACAGAAAAACCAAAGAGCATGAACAAGCATGACTCATCTAAGAAAAAAATATTTATTTGCCTGCACTTTCACAATTTACTAAAGTAACACGTACTAAAGTAACATGTTGCTGCAATTATGCAAAAATTTCTTTGACAAAAATGTGTTTTCCCTTTACTTGCAGGGTTACACCAAGTCTATTGACATCTGGTCAGTAGGCTGTATTCTGGCAGAGATGCTCTCCAACAGACCCATCTTTCCAGGAAAACACTACCTTGACCAACTTAACCATATCCTTGGTAAGCTTTATAGAAAAGTAGCATTTCCACATCCGTCTGTCTCTCTCCACCTTTTCTACCAGCTAGAGTGGTCTTGGTTGCTCATTTCTTTCTCTTGTTGGTCAGTATATAACGTATGGCTCTGTAGGTGTATCATCTGTTCCCTGTAGTTATATCTGCGGTGATTTCTACAACAAATCATTGATTTGGGGGGCAACTAGAGGATACTTAGCAATTTATCTACTACACCAGCAGAGAGGTTTTTAAAATAAAAAAAAAAAATCAAATGCATTTGTTTGTTTACAAGAAAAAAATAACTTAAACCTCTTTAGTAAAGGTTTCTAAAAGAATTCTAAAGTATCCTGTACTCTTAAAACATTTAGTCTGAAATCTTCTTCCCAGCAGTTTTAATACTGAGTTTTAGCAAATGCGATATAACTGTTTTAATATGCTTTTCACAGAATGCATTACTGTTTGTGGGTTTTGCTTTCTTTCTTTTTTTTTTTTTTTTTTTTAGGTATACTTGGATCCCCTTCCCAAGAAGATTTGAATTGTATAATAAATTTAAAGGCCAGAAACTACTTGCTTTCCCTACCACACAAAAACAAGGTACCATGGAACAGGCTGTTCCCAAATGCTGACCCCAAAGGTATTTTATGCTCTATTACATTGTATCAGAAAGTAATGGCAGGATGGGATTTTTAAAACCACCCTAAGAATTTATCTATATTGGAAATAGAACATGTAGGTCCCTTAAAATGGCAGTATAAATCTAATATTAAGTCATAAACCAGCATGAAACCCTCATACTAGCTTATCTTTTTAAAGCAATTTTTAGTAACTCTAAGATTACATGTTGTGCTGTTTGATCATTAACTTACGTGTAAAACGTAAATCCTAACTCTTGTTACTGTCTTTGAAAGCATGATACATTACTCAAGTACTGAACGTAGGTATTGGATTTTGAGAGAGGCATCAAACAAATCTTGAAATTTGTTTCTAAAATCAGATATGAGATAGCTGCTTATTGCTGAACTCAGTATAGTTTGTGCAGACTGCATGTCAGTTCTAGATCAAACTGGATAATATCAATCGAAGTGTGGGTCCTTAGGTAGTATGAAAGGTTAAAATTTAATGGGTTAAAAATTCAGTTATGATAAGTGGAGCAAAAGTTATAAAAGCAAGGAGTGTAATAATTGTTGCCTTTCTTAACAAGGCTTTATTAGAGGGTAAATATGATTTTGTTTTGCTAGATAGCTATTGACTTGCGTTTTAAATTCTACTTCACGCAGTTTAAGGGTGGTTGTATTCACAGTACAGTGCTCTTTTACCTGCTCTGACACAATTCATAAGTCACCTTTTTTTAAACCGATAATTTTAGATAATTCTTAGTGAATATGATCAGGTACTGAACTACCATGTAAAAGCTGATTTTTGCAGATGGAACTGAGTAGAGCTGATTATCCTTGTCATTGAGAGAAACAGAAGTGATTTATTCTGCTTTCATAATAGTGCTCATCAATGTGAGAATTTTTACCGTGGGCTTCTGACAGCTGAAACTGTAGCAATGCTGATGCACTTAGCTGCTAGGGGAACATGCCGTTTGCATGACTTCTGCAACACCTTTTCATCTAGATCTTCAGAGTAGCTTTGACAGAGCAGTTTTTCAAAAAGCTGTTTGTCAATCATTTCAGTAAAAAGCATTGTGCGGGACATGCTTTAGCACGGAGTGAGCATGTGAGTTTCCAGTGTTGAGAAAACCTCGTCAGAATATTTAACATTAATTGCTGTGCCAGTTTGCAGCTTTTCCAAGCTGCCATTGTATGCAGTGGTAAGGTCTGTCTCTTCTGCAATGCTTGGTACGCGTCTCATTCTGATGCAAAGCTACCACTACTTTGCCGCAGTAAGAAGCCTCTATGTAAGTTCTGTGTCATAAATGATGTGGTGAGGAGAAGAAATGGAGTGGAATTTAGGATGCTGCAGATATCTTTGGGCTTCTTGTTGCTATAATCATTCTGTTTCCTTGTCTTGGAAAGGGAAAATGTGTTACAATCAAAGTAACTGAACAATTGCAGTAACTCTGACTTGTAACATTTGTCCAGAATTTCATCAGACCTCACTCTCTGTCTTACTGGATCTTCAAGTTCTCTATGGATTCTTTACGAGTTCTCTTCAACAGATTTTGCCTGAATCTCATCAACATGAATATATTTGCATCTTAGGTGGAGAGTACCTTCTGGGCTGCTAGTTATGCTAGAATAGTTCACTGTGATGGTCTAGAACTCCTAATGACTTCTGGATGACATTTTTGTCAGTAAACAGCCAAGTTTTCTTTTCAGAATAAGAACATATTCTTGATTACTTTTTCATTTCAGAAAAGCTCTATCTTGGTTTGGATTTTTGGCACAAAAATCCAAAGCATCTATTTGAGTGAAGAAAAAGCCTTACCTATTCCATTTCTGCTGTAGTTAAAAATAGATTATACCATAGGGTTCTATGCATTTCTTCCCTCGACATTCATTCTTATGCTGAACAGCTTTTGAAAGGGTATGTCTCCATTAGACCAGATCGTGCCAAAGGAAACCATAACCAGGGAATGTCAATAAGATGGGCAGGTGAAGATACTCTGCCCAAGTTATAAGAAGCAATCTGCTGTTTCTGTTACTGCTACCACAGCTGGGGAATTCCCGATGTACATTGGAATTAGTGCAAAACTTAGGGTAGCATGTATTTTCTGTGTAATACCAGTGTTCATAACACTTTTGTACTTTGGAGTCTGTATTAAACTCTTGCTCACTTTTTCCTCTTAGCACTTGATTTGTTGGATAAAATGTTGACCTTTAATCCTCATAAGCGGATTGAAGTGGAGCAAGCTTTAGCCCATCCGTATCTGGAGCAGTATTATGATCCAAGTGATGAGGTAAAGACATTGTTAAAATGTAAATGTTGATTAAATGATGCAAGAGGTTATTTTCTTCATTAGTTTAAGGACAGTGTTTCTACAGCTCTAATGGAGTTGAGGAATGAATTGCATCAATATACCAAAATCTTGTAGTTCTTATTCTAGTACAGCATTTTGGAGGCGTAACACAATAAGTAGATGCTAAGGTGTACTCTCCTGAAAATGGAACTTCTTGGCTTGCTATGGTCTTGTTTCATAATGTCTGAGATGAAGGAGAAGAATAACTGAGTTTGCCATCAGATTACACATTTAAAACCCCCAAATCTGAACTCACTGTAGTTCAGTATGCAATTCTGATGAGATTTCAGGTTACTTTTAGTGAAGAAGTAGGGGAGGAGGAAATAAGCTAGTTTTCCTTAAGGAAGATATGTTTATTCCAAGAAATACAAATGTTGCAGATAATTTTTTCTTTGGGTAGATACTAAGTTATTAGCCTTTAACTATTTTAACTTGTGGTTTAGATTTGAGTAGCTACTTACTATGGTTTGATTTAAAATTTGATAAACTAATATATAATGCACACAAAAGATTAACAGAATGGGTTCTTCCTTGAAGGCTGCACAGTATTAGATATTTTTGTGAAGCGCATTTTCAGATTTTTTTCCCCATACAAGAACTACATGAGATTCAACAGAACAGTAATATTAAAAAAAGTAATAATATTTCTTTATATTATTAAGCCTGTAGCTGAAGCACCCTTCAAGTTTGATATGGAGTTGGATGACTTGCCGAAGGAAAAGCTGAAAGAACTGATTTTTGAGGAAACTGCTAGATTCCAGCCAGGATATCGATCTTAAATTGTGCATAGGTAAAGTCACAGCAATACGAAACCACTTGGGCAGGGGGAAGAATTTTGGAACTTTCTTACCACTAGTGAAATGTAGAACTTACCTTTTCTATTGATAGGATAACTACCTGTTAAAGGATAGCTTTATGCTTATTCATTTGACCTCGGTCCTGTTCTGTTGTTGAAGAAAGTGTTTAGTTTTGCCTGCAACACTGAAGTGTTTACAGGGAATCCAAGCAATTGCCTGAGATGTTTACCTAGTTTTTAGGTTACATTTAAGGAATAAGAATTACATTTAAATAGTGCTTCTTAGAATAAAAGCTATCTCAACACCTTGAAATGCAAATTTTATTCAAAAAACATTTTAAGGGGGCAATGTTCTTCATATGTTACAGACTATTTTGTGATATGGCTTCAAATGCTTTAAAAAAAATTCTTCCTTAAATGTAACGTACAGAGGAGAAATCTCCTAAATTATTTTAAAGGGGAAAAAAAACCCTCTGAACCTTCAGTATGATTTAACTTCAGTTTTAAGTACCTCTGAAATAGTGTGAGTAAATAGGAATAGGTATCTAAATATTCATAAATTAGTTATGATTAATCCTCCTAAACTGAAGATTTAAAATTTTAATTTAAAATGTAATGTACCGATATTTACTGTCTCTGACTTTTTATTTTTCTTTCTTTTTTCTTTTTTTAATCAATGAACTTAACTGGTCTTCATATACCATGATGCTTGGAAGTCTCAGTAGTTTCATACAAGATTGGTCAAATACTGACTTGAATAATTTTTGTAATACTTAGAATCATAGACTGGTATGGGTTGGAAGGGACCTTTAAAGGTCATCTAGTCCAAGACCCCTGCCATGAGCAAGGACATCTGCAACTAGAGCAGGTTGCTCAGAGCCCCGTCCAACCTGACCCGGAATGTTTCCAGGGATGGGGCATCCACCACCTCTCTGGGCAACCTGGGCCAGTGTTTCACCACCCTCATCGTAGAAAACGTCTCCCTTATATCTGGTCTTGTGAAACTTCTGTGATACTAATAGTTTGAGGTATCAAAGTTTTGTGACTGGAAAAGAAAAACAAACAAAAGAAGACAGCCTAATCTAGGTTGCCTGTTTTATGGTCTTAAAAGTAGTTTCTGTGCTATTCTTCGTCAACAGCAGCATTCTGCAATCACTGTTTTTTTGGTTGGCGGTTCCAGCAGAAAGGTTAAGTTTTGAGCCAGTGAACTTCCTCACTGCAAGAAATCTGTGAAAGAAGGGGGGGGGGGGGGAAGTGAAGGAAGCTTTTGAAAAATACAGTTTTTACTTAGATAGGGTAAATTCTGTTGCCACTGGTTTGAATATTCAAATGTATAGAAGTTCACAAATGAAGTCATTTTGATCTTTAGAAATATTGTATTTTGTTTATTTCAGCTTACTAGCTAACATTTGAAACTATTTTAATAATTAAAAGTTAGGTAAATCTGGCTCTTATTATTAGCTGGGCATTACCAATAGAATTAGTCCCTGGGACACGGTAACATGCGTGGTGCTTATTTCCCATCTGTGTTTTCTAAAGCTAATTCTGTACCAGAGGCGCTAGCAGTACCTGTACATGTTCTGGAAGAAAATTACATAAACTTTGAGGAGTAAGATGAAACCTGTTACTAATGGGTCATAGTGTGAAGGAGGGGAGAGCAAATAGCTAACATTGTGGTAAATCATAGTTTATGATCTCTCCTGCTTGCCTCTTTGCCCACAGACCATACTTACCTAGGTTGTATTAGGGATTAAAGGATAAAGGGATTAGGGATAAAGATATCAGTGATCTGGTGCTAATGGAAATTTCTGGTTTGCTAAAAATGTTACCTTTAAATGGTACTGTGAAGAGTTGATTTGGCTGATGCGATTCTGAAGTTTAAATATTATACTCAGCTTGATAATGATATGCTGGTAATTTGTCCTAGTCATTTGTGGTTAGAATTATTAGCTGTTCCACATCACAACAGTTTAAACATAAGTAGCTGACATCCTAGGGAAGGTCAGTCCCCAGGATTTGGCTTAAAATGGACAGTAATGGTCTCTTCCTGTGCATTTCTGCATCCCCTACACCACCCCCCACCCCCACCCCCCCCAGTACTTTATCAGCTAGCCCTTCTCGGTGTGTTTATTTCTTGAGGTTCAAAACTTCCCCCTTGGCTGTAGTTTTTGGAATTGAGAGGCATTGTGGAAATAACAGATTCTTCAGATAACCAAATAATATACTTTATTCATTAGTTATGATTAATCTTCCTAATCATTTGAAGAAGTAAAATTTTAATTTAAAATGTAATGTACTGATACTCACTGTCTCTGGATTTTTTTTATTTTTTTTTTAAACATATATTGGTACTGCTGTCTATGGTAAACACAGTGTACCTAAAGCATAGAAATAGGAAAATATGCTTGTTTTAAAAGGCGATGTTAAAACTTCCTTCACTGAAATATGTCTCTGCTCTTTTTTGTAGGGCAAGGACTTAAAGGACTGGGCATGCTCAAACGTTGCTGTTCCTCTTCCCAGTTCTTTATTGTTGGTCATGTCTTGTGGCCTCTCTCAGCTTATCCACTAACTCCTTTGAGCCATTCAGGAGGGCAGTTCCTGGTAGTTTTGGCTTTTCATGCTTTCAATGAATCTTTTAAGCCTGAAGAATTGTAATTGACACTCCTATGCGTAATGCCCATTGTTGACCTGTTGCAGTACTGTACTGTAAGTGCACCTACTGCTGGCCGTATTTTAACTGCTTGCTTTCTGGTTTGAAAGATGCAGTGGTTCCTTTCACTCCTGGATCAATATCCAAGAAGATCATTCATTAACCTGTAAGAAGTTTACACCATGAACTATGTTTTTCTGACTTTACTGAAGTCGCTGGCATTTTTTTAGAAAAGCTACTATTCAGGGCACTTTAAGTCAGTGACATCCCAGATTTTTTTTGCACTTCCTTTTTAAATAGAAATGGTTAGCATCCAGCGGAGTTTATACCATTATGCTATGGATTACAGCATAAGTCGTGTTCATGTTAATCTTGCTTATGCACTTGTTTGGGTGTCCTGTGCTGTACATACAGGTATTCTATACAGCGTAAGAGCCACATAGGAACCCAACTTAATTGAATTCATCTAAGACACATTTTTTCCATGTATTGACAAAATTTGTACCTTTTTCTCCCTGCCTTTTCTAAAAGAGATCATTTAAAGTTTAACCATGTTAGAGGCATAGTACTTCCAAAGTTCATACCACGTAGTAGTGTTTAGAAGACTTGTGCAAAGAGAATGAGTGGCAGCTCGCCAACTTGTATTTACTCACCGTGTGGTGGAAGATTAACAAAGAACATAATGGCATGATGATCTAATGGTGAATGCTTTTCTCTGTGGAAGGCATCCATATGTGGTGGCAAGCGAGAAACCAAAATATGATGTTAATAAACTCAGTCTGCATCCTGCATACCAATGAAATGCTTCAAATGAGGATTGATAGTTTTTACATTTGAATCTAATCACTGACATTCAGAATTCTTGCAGAGAGGAACACTGCATCTTTAAATGAGAAAGTTTGATTTTACTTTTGCTCCTACAGCATGTCAGCATCTCAAGTTCATTTCTTGCAACCTACACTATGGTGATTTGTAATCAAGCCTCCATGAGCTCGTGACATGAAGTACTGTTCTGTTGTCAAGTACTATCAAACTTTTCTGATAATGCTGAGTTAGGACAACCAAACAAAGCTAGCACTAAATAATGTTTAAAATTGTATACCTTTTAATGATCTTTTCAAGTATTTGTTACTGAAATTGTATAATGTGGAGTTTACTAGGTGTTATGTTCCAGTGCAGTGCCTCCTTTTCTTTCCCCACTGCTCTCTGTGGTGAGAAATTTGCCTTGTTTAAAATAATTACTGTGCCCTCGCATGACTGTTAAAGCTTTCTGTGCAAAGATGATTGTCTAAGTGCCACATGCCTATGATTGAGAAAAAAATAATCTATTGTTACCTCTGAGTTGTGTTCAACTGAAATGCTATTCAACAAATAACTTAGGAAAAATAGTTCTATTTTTAGCTTTTCATATCTCTGCTGTCTTTTTCTCATTTTATTTTGGCAGCAGTGAAGAATGGATTGTATAAAGACTGCTTGCTAATATGAACAAAATGCACTTGTAATTCCTGGAAATAAATTTAAATCTTATATCTTCACGTTAACATTAAGAATTAATTTTTGGTTTCATCTTGGGTAATGTGTTTGAATGGAAATCAGGTTCAATTGCTACTGTAGTATATAAGGATGCTTGCTGGTTAATAACTCCAGGCTTCCTCATACCATTTAGTCTGCTCTTCAAAGAAATCTAGAAAGCCATTAACTATAGACTTCAATAGATAAGGGTGCTTACAAGATTCCATTTCAAAATTTTCTTTTTCCTCTAGTTTAAGTGTTAGTCTGCCAAAACTAATTTTTAATAAGCAAGGGTTCATCATTAAAGGGCATTTTCTCTTAGGAAGTTCCTGTGGTACATAAATCTCTGTTGCGGGGAGCATATTAAGAGCATTGTCAGGACACTGCACAAGTGATCATGGAATCGTGGTATGGAACCTATGCGAAAAACATTTCTATAGAAATATGCACTTGACTGTTGATACTAGTGTAGAAATTTCTCTTGACATTTCTACACTTCTTTACCAAAATGCTTTTCTCACTCAGTTTTGAAAAGTTGAAATATTTCTAGAATCTCTGCTACTTGTACGATCATCATTACTACAGGAGTCATTTTTGGCATGGTTGGAAAGACGACTGTTACTGAAATTAGTTTGTAACACCTCAGTTTTAATTTATTAAGGGAGAACTTTGGCAGCTTACTTCATCCTTCTCTTTCCTGATTCTTTTTTTAATACTTTCTTTAATTTTGGATTTTTGGGGAGGTGTAGACTTACCTTCCATTCTGTCTCCCCGAGTGAGAAGCCGAGGCTTTGCTTTACCTAACATCTGGTGCTTTGGGGCTTTCTTCCTTAGCTATTCTTGCTGAATCCAGTTGGCATCCATCACTATCGGTAACCACATTCACCAATCTTCTACTGAATTCAGTAAACATTGTTGGGTTGAATTTGTTGATGCATCAAATGCAGAAACATGATTTTTTTTTTATCAGATTTTGGAAATAGTTTAAAAGAAGGTGCCTATAACAACACTGTGTTAGGTCGGTTATTTCATCATTTTACATTGTTTTGGGTTTTTTTCCCTTCATGTAGTTTTTATATTTTAGAGCGGAGAACAGCAACTCTTAATCAAAGTGACATGCATATTTCATGGTAAAGATGTTTTGGGAATAAGGAATGTAAACGGTTCACTGTCAAAAACATTCCAACCTTACAGCTGAAGAAAAATATGCAAACATAAAATTCTCATGGATGCTTTGGCAAACAAGCATCTTACTGCTGCCCTGACTGTCGCCGGACTCTTCCTCATCAATATCGCACGTTATATCAAATCTGAAGTGTACAACACACTACATGGGCTGAGCGGTGTGGTGCACTAGGAGCTTTCAGGAGTAGCAGTGATGACGTAATGCAGCAGTGGCCAAATGAAACCCAAGGAGTTGAGCATGGTTTTCCTTACAGAATGAGAAAAAGAAAAACCTGTTGTTGCTGCCCACTGTAATATGCTATGATATATTTATACCATGTCGAAGTTGTTTGCTGAGCAACTGTACTATAGATTTAAACTTTATTAATATATATTTGCTTATGTTAGTGTAGTTTATATAGTCCTTGGTTATTGATAAATTTATTGTGTTGTTACAGCACAGTGATATGGTATAAATATAGGTCTATACATACACACCATATACCACAAATTTGGTCCCTTGCATAGTACTTTTATATTTGTACAGCAATGTCTTCAAGCAATCCCAGATTTTAGGGGAAATATTTTTGTAAATGCAGTGGTTTAAACAAAAAAGTCCAAACAATCCTTTTACTAAGTTTTAAATACATTTGTGGTTCAAAATGGTTTAGTTAACGATTGAAATCAAGACACTAAATTAGTGAAAAGTGCACATTAGTAAAGTGAAGCTTACAGTGGTTTTTGTAGCATGTGCTGTGATCAAACTAAGTGAAACATTGGAGGAAATGTAAAAGTTGGACTACCTTTGTAAATCTAGAACAAATTTCTAAAGGTTGCAGCTGGTTTACTTACTATTGTTGCCTTTTCTTGTGTTGTATCAGTGTAGAGCACTCTTAAAAATACTCAAACTGCTTTGTCTTTGCTTTGTACTGTTGGTGCCTTCTTAGTCATGTACCCCACAAGTCCTGCATAGCTAATTTAGTTAATGGTAAGTTTAAAATAAAAAAGCAAAGGAAGATTTTATAAAAAAAAATAAATCATCTTCTGTATGTTCTTACTCATTGTAACAATTAAACGTTTATATTGTGACAGATTTGTGATTTGGTTAATCTGTATAGATCAGTTGTAAGTAGCAAAGGTTTATATTTCGTCTTATTCTTTTGATGTTGTAAACGTATGTGATTTTCTTTTTTAAATCAGGTAACTTAATGTTCTGTTTTGTTTTTGGCATCTGAATCTTGTAAAAACAAATGCAAAGAAAAACATTAAATTGTGTCCCTGTATCACCAAATCAGCATAGTACTGTGCGTATGTAGAATGACTGGAATTTTGCTTTAAAATGAACTGCTGTTTTATAAACCATAAATACACTGATGTGTATTACATTAGCTTATCTAAAAAAATGACTGTCACTTGAACACTGCGGTAGTGAGTAGCCTACATTTAGTATTTGTAAATACTCAAGTGTGTTCATTCCACTGTATGACTACACCAGCTTGAAGTTAAATTAAGGAAGCCATCCAAAAAAACACAAGTGAAGTTTCTTTATAGACAGGCAGAAATGTTTTATCTTTGGTGCAAGAAAGTTATGAAATCATCAGTTTTTTGAACTGTTGAGCATAGAGTAATGCAAATAGATTCCAGTGTATCTGATGATTCACAAGCTTTTTTGATGCTCTTTATATTGGTATTCATATAGCTATTGCACTCTTCCCATGAAATCTTGAAAATAATTACTCAAGCAATCCTTAGAGACCAAATGTTTTCATTTTACTATGAAAAGGTTCTTCTCAGGCCAAGGGTTTGAAACGTGATTGCTGGGAGCAATGCAAGTCAGCTTACATCACTGTAATGGGCTTTTAATGAATTTTTTAATTTATTTTTTTTTAGCCTAAAATCAGACTGTGCCAAAGAACTGAACCCTTAGCAGGTGTAGTTGGATAATGGCAGCTAGAAACTTCTCTTAATATGAAAACACAGAAAATGTGACCTGAAACTAAAGAGAGCATAGCTGTAACTGACAGGTCTGTAACAACTCCAAGAACTGGCTTGTCAAAATTCATCTCTCCATTCCCTCTTTGACTTTCACAGCAGAATATGTAGTTTTTTCCCCAGAATATTATATAATTTAATTTTTGCCATAGATAGGTTTGTGAGTGTTCTTACTTTTTTGTTGACTGTAGCTGCCTCTCGCTTTCTTTGTTCCCCCAGCAGAATGCTGTATTTACAGTAGCTTGTACTTCAGTGAGTTACTTCAAGGTGTAACTACACTGCAGCTTGTCTCAGTGGAGGTTTTGACAAGCTACTGATTGACTTAACAGTCTTGGAATCCTTGTTTAAGTAGGGTTAGTTTGAAATATCATGCATATTTCCTGTATTTCACCAGAATTGGACACTGAATCTTCTCCATCTGTAAGCTTCAAGTATAGTGGGCACTCTTAAACTGTTGGAGTCAAAGAGGGTAGAGGTGGGCGCTTGGGTCAGGGTGTGGGCTTGTGGTTTGTGTGGGCTGGCCTGTTTCAGTGAGAGCCCTCTGGGTGCTCTGGAAGCTGAGCGGCCTGCGCTGGGGGAGGTGGTGCACTCAAATACTCACGAAGGCTTGTGAAGAACTGCTTCTGAGTACGAGCCCTGTTCATTGGAAGAGATACTAGTGTAGGTCTGATGGCATCAAGCTTTGCAGAGCTTTGACCCCAGGACTTTCTCTGCAGACCGAAGATGCCAGCTTCTGTGTTGTGCACATTTCATTTTCAGTTATTCTTTCTGCTAAATGGCGTATACATAACACTTGACAAGCTTGGAAAGTAAGAAAAGCATTTGAGGCGTGTTAGAAGACTTACAAACTTCATTGCATCAATACCTGTCATGTCTGCTGATGTTTATCTTGCTCTGATGTGTCTTTTCACCACAAAAGAAACTCTTCAGCTAGCTTCAGGAGAGTTCTAGAGCTTGAACTCCAGTTCTGAAGGTGGCTCTGGTGAGTCTGCAAAACAATGTCCTGGTGCTCTGCCAGGTGCCAGAGGTGGCCAGTGTTCACATCCCATGTCAGAAATGTGGCCCCACTTATGCAGTGTTCATGTGAAGGTTAATCTTGGAAGTTAGAAATGAGAATTGTTCTGTAACCCCTCTATCTTTCCCCTTTATAAATTACTCACGCTGATGACTTTCCTTCAGGTGTGTTCCAGAACCTGCCTGTTTTTTCAGTATGTCTTGCTACTGACAATTTACTTTCTCTTACTCTTTGTCTTCCTATTAGCAAACTGAGTCTAAACAAGTCCATTTGTTCCAGAAATCTTTCTGCTATAGGATTCGTGAGATTTCTGGTGATAATAGATTATTGATCCCCTTAGTTAAACTGATGTAAATCCAGTGAAGAGGTCAGCAAGAAAGTCGGAAGGTCTCCTGAGACTCTTCCTGTTGGAAGCACAGCAGGGGATCTGGTAACTGTGTGTGGATTTCTGGGAAGGCAGTATGAAAACAGACATAAAGAACAGAAAGGAACAAGGTGTTTGGCTAAGATGTGGCATGAAACCCAGTTCTACTGGGTTTCTTTGTTGCTGTTGGGCACTTCTGCCTGAAGTCCAACAGTGTCTGGTTCAAACTTTCCTCTTTTTGACTCTAAAGACACCTTTTGAATACAGAAAGCTTCCTGCTACTTCTCTAAAATTGCCTCTCAACATCTTCTCAATACACACACACACAGTGAGCCCATTTTGCTCAAGTTCCTTCCCTTTCCTAATTAGTATGGTAGATAAATGTGTGATCCCCTTCTAGCTTTTCATTTTACTTGGTACAGAAGTAGCTTATATTTGTACATGAAGGCTGAAAAAAGGAACCCTGAAGTATTCTATTTCTGATTTCCCAGAAAAGAGCAAGAAATACCTTGACAGCATGTTGGGTTTGTAGCATTTTCTCATCTAAAAATATGGAGTTAAAAAATACTTTCACTTGTGAGTCTTTCTGTGAATTTGTGTGATGCTCAACTGTATTAGCTGTCGACTAAAATACTACTTCTCCGTGTCTCTTTCCATTGCTGCTTGGACTGGGCTGAGCTTTGATCTTGCTGAGTTACTGTCTTCCAGCGACATGTCTCTTCCTCAGGGTTTTACACTTTCCATGTTGGTATTTTTCTCCAAAGTCCTTTGTCTGCTATGACTGACTTGATGACTTCATTGCTTTGTTCTTGCTTTTCTTTTTCTTGCATGGCTGTAGATTACCTACAGTCTCACAGCTCAACTTTTGTTTGCTTTTTTTAATTATTTTTTTCTTCTGTAAAGCTGAGCTGAGGACACAGCTGTCACAAAGCTGGGCCCTGGTTACAGGCAGCTGACTCCTGGGCTGCTGGTTACAGCGGCTGGCTTTGGGGAGAAAACTTGCGTAGCGCAGAGCAGCTCCTCTCCTGCAGTCAGTCCTTGCAGTGCCCGGGATGGCACCAACTAAGGCGTTGCGCGGTGTCATGATCTGTTAATTCCACCATATCATTTTAATGCTGACCTTGAATACACAACCCAGAAATAACAATTTTAGTCTCGCTAACCATGATGCATGCTTCAGCATATCTGAAAATGATTTCAAATTTCAGGCTTTTCTAGCAAAAAAATAATAAAACCCAAAGCTGTAAGAGAACACCATAGGAATTTTTTAAATTTGCTATTACTAAAAGATTTGAGATGCACCTTGTAGGGTTTTTTGGTGTGGTATTTTTTGTTTGTTTGTTTGTTTTTTTGTTAGATGCAAGACTAAATGGCTTGTTCTGAAGATGGTTTTCTGCCTTAAAACTGCAAATGCAGAAATGCTGAATATTTAGAATTTTGGCTTGAGACTTGCTGTACTGATTATATCACAAGTGAGCCGGAAGGTTTTTTAGTCAAGCCTTTCTCCTAGTTCACCTTTAATTTCAATAGCTAGTACTTAAAAGGAAATTTTGACAAAAAAAAAACAACTTTCTATATTCCTGGAAGTGTTAAAACTCACAAATATTCTAACTTGTAGTTGAGACATCATAAACTCGAGAGTTCAAACTTTAGACTGTTTAATGCATTCTGTGGTTTTAAAAAGCTTTTTGTTAGTTTTTTGTACATGTATATACTTTTGCAGGCTTTTTGAATAGGTATGCCACAGATGTGGAAGGAACACAAACTTTTGCACGCCAGCTTACACACTCAAAAATACTTATAATGAATATTGTTGATGTCACTATAGCTACATGTTCTAATTCTGTGTTCGCTCTCACATGCAGCATAAGCGCAGCACTCCAGAAAAAAGTGTAGGGACTAAGGTAAAAAAGCATGGCCATTTCTTAAGCATTCTTTTGTAGCTAAACTTAATTTATAAGCTTGTTCTTGAGAGTATGTTTGGTATTTTGGGAGAACTGTATTAAGCTGTTTTTACAGCTGACTTGGTGACATTTCTCTAAGTATAATATGCTGTTGTTCCAGCATGGCAAAGGTCTGCATAATTCATGTGTGCTCAACTTAATCACTGGTTTTCTTCTTGTGACAATAAATGGCATTGTACCAAAAGCAATATATCCTGTGTGTAGTTAGTAGTGGAAATAATTATTACTGTGCAGCTTTTATTTTCATTGTTTTTCCAGCCACTAACATGGATCGTGCACATTGACAGTTGCTCCAGGCTATTAAAGATGTCTGGAGGGAATAAAAGGGTCCCAAATAATACTTGTTTGCTTTCTGGAAGCTGCCGCTGTACTTTGAAGCAGAAAAGGGTTGCATCTGATGCTGCATTAAGCTTATTTTCTTCTGAGTCTTATCATCAGAATACATCTAGATGTAGAGTGTTTCTCCGGAATTGCTCCTCCACATTTTTCCTCTTGAGAAAGGCCCAGGCTCAACACCAGCATCGTTAGAGCCAAGGATTATAAGAGAGCGGAAGGGCTTTTTTTTCTCTGCTTGATTTTGGGATTCATTTTGGGATTCTGCTAAGCTATGCTCAGCCTTATTAGATCACGGCACTGTAAAAAGACTTGTGGAATGCTGCAACTGGTTTTGCTCACCAACTACTTAACTCGAGACCAGATAAGACCGCGCAGGCAATATGCAATGCATGGGAACTCTCTAGTCTTAAGTTCTGTCCCTCCTGCCCCCCCAGTAGCAATTCTGCGCTACTGGCTCTGCAAGTAAACCAGCCCTGGATAACTTTCCCTTCAAAGAGGGAAGCTTTGTTTTTCCTTTCTGGGTGCTCAAAAGGGCAAGATACTGAGACAGTTATCTCCCCACCACTTGCATTTGACTGCTAGTGTGTAGTATTCATCATACTAAAATGTCACTGTAAAAAAAATTTAATGCTGTAGAAATAACAGGGCTGAAGAACTTGCTTTTCTTCAATGTGTATATTCCTCCTCACTTTCAAAGTCTGTAGAAAAATACCTACTTTCAGTTATAACTGAATAGCTTTTCTGCGTTCTCTGTGCACATTTTTCTCTGCTGCCTCCTACTCTTCTTAGATGTGACTTACTTTACTGCTAATGGTGTTATAAAAACTGTAGTACTACAGGTGTCTTGTGGTAACTTGTAAATAAAATTACTGTAAACACATGGTGAAGTTATTTGTGGTGCTGCTCTGTAAATGTGTGACATTACCTTAGCTGTAAATCTTAACTGCACTTTCCTGAAGGACCTATACATTGCACTTAGTGATTATAAAGCCAGCATCTGTGCCTTTTACAAAAAACCTTTCGGTGACTAGCCTCCACAGCAACCTGGTCTTAGTAACAAGTTCCAGACAACTATAGCATTGACAGCAATTCTTTCTAGGCAGTAACTTTGCAACATAATTTGCTAGATGACAGCAAATCAACATTTACATCAAACTGATTGTCAGTGGAGCAATAATACATTTTTATGTAAATATCTCTAACAATTTGTATAGCAAGTAGAGAACGCAAGATTATTTACAGTTGGAAGCTGATAGGAAACTGCTGCTGTGGTGGCGTTTTTGTCCTTGGAGCCTATCAGCTCTAGCAAAGGACTGTCTGTTTCCTATCCAGTTGAGACGGTGGCGGAAAAAAGTGGAAGAGGTCTGACCTGTGTAGAAAACACAGAGTGCTATGTTTTAGTTAAAAAAACAGATACACTGCTCTGCTGCGTTCCCTTCATGGCTGGCATGCTGTCAGAAATGGAGTAACAAACGCTGTGTGGCTGGCTCCAGGGGTGTGCAGGCAGGAGAAAAGGTATGGCAGGCACTGCCAGGAGCTGGTGGGGACGTGTTTATGAACAATACTCCCTTTCTCTTCTAGAAAACAGTCCGGAGGAGATCTAATTAGCAGTCAGATGTTAAGCTCTTCAGAACAATTTGCCTTCATGTATGCGTGTGTTGTGGACAGCCTGTCATTGGTTGGTGTAGCAGTAGATAAAATTTAATTGCTTAAGGGTTTTCATGCCTTTTCTCTGGGGGATGAATGTTTTAGTCCTATGGAACACTTGAAGAAAATATTCAAACAGCTGAGTTTTCTGCAGTGCTGGAGTGGTAAGCAATTTGTCGTTCCCAGCTACCTGAGGCTCCATTCAGCTGTCTTTTGTGTATGCAGGTAAAAACCACATTCTACTCCATACCATGGCAACAGGCTCTTTTTGAAAAGCGTGCCTGAGCAGGGGTGGGTGGGACGGGGAAGCAGGAGAAGCTGTTCGAAATACGTAGTCCTTAACGCTGTTCCTCCTGTTGGGATACCTCTATGGAATCATTCTCTGCAGTTCTCTCTTCCCTGGCCCTCTGGCTTCATACCCTGTTTTTCCCTGTTGGTGCAGACTAAATGATGTTGCTTGTCAATACCTTGTCTGTGACTGATTAGATTTTCATCCCTCTTCCACTCTTCAAGTTCATCTGGAAGCATAATTCACTCTAACTTTAATTCTGAAATCAGTTTTTTGTTTGTTTTTTGTTTTTTTGTTTGTTTGTTTCTTCTGTGTGTGTGGGGGGGGAACTCTTGGTAGTTATTAGAGAGTTGAGTGTTTTGCTAGGCAAATGAGACTTCCTTGTGAGCCTAGTAATGGAAACCTTGGCAAGCACCTCTGCCTATGCTTACTTGGTTTTGTACAATGGAGTTGACAGATAAATCAGATTTTTTGCTTTCCTTGTGTCTTGTGGTGACAGTTATCAAGAGCATGCTAATTTGGAAGAAATTGTTTTTAGAAAACTGCTCAGGTTTAGCAAACATTTTGTGTGCTCATTTTTACAAATAATTGTCCTAATGATCTGTAGTGCAAGTACAGTTATTTGAAGGGACAGGCTACCGAGGTCTAGTGACAGGCATGCAGCACTTGCACAACATGTAGTTTGGAGTTCTCCTGAAACTGCCCAGGAGGGGAAAAGCAAATAAGAAGTTGTAGCTCTTTTAAAAGCCACTGGTGAGCCAAAAAATGCTATGTGGTGCTGTCTAATAATGTTAGCTATGTTCAGAGTTTAAATAGTGCTAAATAAATAAGCAAAGAACAAATAATTTGTTCTCCGCTTTTAAGATGTGGACAACCAACACTTGGGCCAGACTCCATCACTCTACTTCAGTTACTGCCAGTCATAGTTAGTCTGTTGAAAGTGGCTGTATTAACGCATGTATTTTTGACTATAACTTCCCTTCATACTTTATTAAGTAATTAAGAAAATTGTGTTCCATTCAGATCAATCCTTTAAAGTTCGGGAAGAAAGAAATGACCTTTCAGTGTTGCTCATGACTTACAATGACTGGATATTTCTGCTTCTCAGCTTTCAATTGCTCCTGTAATTCACCTTATTCTTCCCTTTAAATCTCCTTCCCTGCAACTGTTACATACAGTCTTTGGGACCCTGATTCTTTTAAAGGTAGTTAAGTGAATTAAGAGGCAAATACCACATGGCAACATTTATCTGGAAACAGTTTCTCAAAGCAGGAGCTTGTGGGCTTTTACCGTAAGGGGTAATTGAGTTTATTTACAGCAAGCATATTAAACTAAACAGTTCAAAGAATAAACATACTCCAAACAAATACAACCCTTTTCAGAATAAAATGTCATGTCCGTGATAGCTATTGAACGGAACCTCTGACAACAACAACAAAAAAAAGCCAAACCAAAAAACAGATACTAGGAAACAAAAATGTCTCAGAAGCAACGTGCTTGAATGAATGAAATTCATGCTTGCAACAGAGATTGTCTGAAGGTGGTGATTATAAACCAGGCATTTTTTGTGGGTAGAGAGGTGGGCAGCAACAATGAAGCCTATGGAATTTCTTGTATAAACATTTCTATCCACAAATTGTCACACACCTCCTCAAACAAAGATAGCAATTAATTAACCAGGAGAGTCCATTTCAGCTCTTAAGGTGCTTATTCAGGATATTCAAGTATTGCCTTGGCATTCACTTGCACTGAGAATGGATTCATGATGACATTTTTGTGTTAAATTATTGAAATTCTGCGTGTGTATATTTTGGGTTTACTTGGATACATGAATCACTTGAACACCTAGTAATTTTCACTGTGAAAAGAAGTGTAGCTGCATTTCAGGGATCCCGCCTTGCTATTGTCTGCTAACTGTACTTGAATTTGGAGCAGGGGGAAACTTTATTTGCTTTTCTTTTGGATTGCACCCTTCCATGCCCTGGAATGTCTTTAGAATAAAATAATCTTCAGGTAAACTAGTAAATATTGCAAACTCTCTGTATGGTCTGTTCAGGGATACCCTTTGCACCAACTTAGGCAGTGAAAAGCTAGCTAATACCTAAAAAGCTTGAGGAAAATGGATAATGTAAACCCAGCTCATGCTCTCCTATAAACACAATTCCTATATCCTACTGGTGACTAAACCATGGGCTGTCAGCTTCCAGGGCTTGGTAGTTAGCAGAAGTCACAATGCTACTGTGTGGTTTTTCCGATGCCGTGTTGGTTTTATTACACCAGCCCAAAAGCTGTATTAACCCAGTGCCCTGTCTCCTTCAGGAAGTAATGGGCACAGTCAGAGGTGCTCTACCTCTTCAATGATTTTCCCCTTTTCCATTTGTTGTCTCCTGTAATCAGTTATTTTCTTGTTGTTTTGTTTTTTTCTTTAGTTCTTTCAAACTTAGATGTTGTCCTAAGGTCAGATTAATGCCCAGCCTTAGCTGGAGAACAGGCAGCCCACCATGAGAACTTTCTGAAATTCTTTGCAATTATATTCTAGCTTTTGTCAAATGTATGCCAAGCTAATGAAAGTAAACCATAGAAAAACTCAGGTTGGAAGGAACCTCTGAAGGTTACCTGGTCCAACCCCTGCTGACAGCAATGAAGATGTGGTGACCTGGACTACCTCTGGACTGCATGGGGCTGAAGAACACCTACTCAAGGAAGAGAAGGAGAATGTAGATCTTTAGTTCTTACTTGATTATACCTTACACTGCTAATTTTTGCAGGTTTTAAGAAATACAGTGACAAAGTCAGACATTTAGGCATGGAATTTACCTTTGCACTTTTATTTTCACCATACAGGGTGCTACCCTTCACAACATCCTTTTTTCTGTTTTGACTGGAAGATATTGCAAAGAATGTAATTCGCTTTTGTACAGAGCATTTAGCTACCACAGAGATGCAAACAGTGAACACCTCCTTGCTGTACAGGCTGCCCTTCCTGGCCAGCACCATAGTTTGTGCTGTTCCTGCTCTCGGGCTAAGCATTCATTCTTTTTGTGCTACCTGTTTGCACATTTCAAGCACTGGATTTTACACATAAAGACAACCTATATTCTAGAAATCAAAAGCCATTTTGAGTAACATTCGCTATTAATTTTGTCCACAGATCAAATTTTTCAGCAACAGGGCTATATAGTCTCCAGAGAGGAAAAAGAACAGAGGCAAAATTGGTCCTGGAAAAGATGTAATAATACTTCTTATTCAGCCTCCCACTAGAGAGCTTGCCTCCATGAAAATCCAAATAAAAGCTGTTAAAGGAAATGGAAAAGCATAACTGTAGCTTAGACCTATGTGCTTTAAACTCTCCTGCCTGTTCTAATTGTAGAACTGTTGGAATGGTTATGGTTGTAGTCGTGCCATCTGCTGGTGGATAGTTGCCATGAATATCGCTTAGATAAATAAAAACCTTGCTGAACGATAGTTAAACATGATCATTAAAGAGCAAAATTTATAATAATACTACCTAGAGTGTTCTGAAAAATATCATATAAATCCTCTAGAATTATAGCTCCAATGTTTATCAAAGGTTAACCTAGTGACATTTCAGAGCAGAAACATACCTCTAAAACTATTAGTGAATGATTTATGTTGTTACATGGTAGGTTTGGGGGTTCTTTTGTTTTGGTTTGGTTTGGTTTTTTTGTGTGTGTGGTTTTTGGTTTTGTTTTTTTTTTTGAGCAAGCTGAGGCTCACAGTGGGTGTGCAGTACGACTGGTCAAGGCAGTACAAATGAGGATTAAAAGAAAATTTAGTTGCATGTGGGCTGATTTGATTATTCTTCCCTTTTTTCCCCAGTTTCTGGTGTGAGTCCAAGCAATTCCAACCACCTATGAATAAAGCACACCACCATGTTAGGGAATGAAGCAGAGAAGCAAGATGAAGCATCAGGTGCTTCTTTAATGTAAATATTAATGATGATTATTATGCTAGTGATGATTGTCAAACTTTGTACAATCTGTTCTTCATGTCTCCATACCTATCCACCCTCTTCATACATACTGACATAAGTATCAAAACAGAATTCAGGATAAAGGACTGAGAGAACACAGTATTGTAGCTTGATAACATGAAAAATTAACTTTACTAAACTGTTGCTGTGTTTTAAAACCCCTGCCTATATGTGACTCTATTTCTCTCTTGTGATAATATCCAAGGGATTGCAGAATCTTGTTTGTAGTGGCAGCAAAGTGTCTTGCAGGAAGTTTCTGGATACTAACGCTCGGGGGATCTTGCTGGTTACAACAGTTGTTCTGAAGGCTTTGCAATGCTTTCCGTGCATTGCTTTGCACCCTGCTCACATAGGTACTCTTACCTGCTCTCTAATTCTTTGAGCTGACAAAAGAGCAGATACCACTTTTCTGATTAAATGTGAGTTACGTTGACTTGTGCTTGTGTGGTCCTGCCAGAGCAGCTGGTTTGGTCCTGTCCTGTGCCTTCCTGAGCCATGCAGAGGTCTCAGGTGGCATTTTTTTTTTATGAGCCTAAATGTTTGAGATACTCCAGAAATGGGGCACTGGAATGTGGGTATTTTTGAAGCTCTTGCAAAAAAGGATGGTTGAACAGGGTCTTGACAATGATACCAGGGAATACAAAAATAAAACTCAGCATGCAAAATGGGTTTCAAAAAAGCAAAGGGCAAGTGCACCTTTGACAGTTATTTTGCACGGTACGCCAACATTGACGCAACTTTTTTTAAATACACTGATGCAGAAAAAGATGCTTAAGTCTGTGACCCATAGGCAGTGTGGATAAGATACACCTGAGTGCAGTCTTCTCCAAAACTTAGATACTGATTGAGATGGCACTGCAATATTTGCATTTCATCCCTGTATTACCAGTCAACCTTCTACCCTGGTGCACTGCAAAACGTGAAGCAGCAGCATTACCTCTGTCTTTATTTTAAGTAATTGTTATGCATACTATGACATACGCCTGGTAAATTTTATGCTTAGTGCTGGATGCTGCTGTCTTGAGTAGATGTAAGATAGTCTTTTATAGCTTCCTCCCACCCTTGTTCCAGTCATTTAAAATGCTAACCATGCTGTGGTTGCAACAGCCTGGCCACCCCATTCCTCTCCTGTCCTCTTCCCTGTGCTGCCTCACTGGGCTACAAGGTATGCTGGTGACTGTGCCAGGCTCAGAAAACATTTTGACAAACATGTAAGTACTAGAGCAGAAGAGAATAAATATTCAGGAGCTGTACGGCACAGTACATAGCACAGTGTGTATGTACTCTGTGCATAGTGCCTTCTGACCAAGTGACACATTTAATGCAAATATCTTTTCTTGGTACAAAATCTAGCAAGGAATTCTTCATATAAAACCGTAGTGCAGCTATGAGCAATGAAACACATATGATGGACAGCCGAAAGACTAAGACTTTTGATACTGTTAACTCACTATATGTCAGTCTTGCAAACTTGCACTTATTGTCGGATTTCTGAGCACATCTGCAGGG
This sequence comes from Buteo buteo, assembly GCF_964188355.1. Classification (NCBI taxonomy): domain Eukaryota; kingdom Metazoa; phylum Chordata; class Aves; order Accipitriformes; family Accipitridae; genus Buteo; species Buteo buteo. The sequence continues at coordinate 37,674,354 of NC_134181.1, read as the reverse complement.
GATATAAAATGGAATTCTGGATATGGAATGTCCTCCAGCTGGGCACTTATGTTACAAGGTAAGGCTTGTTACTGTCCTGGTTTCGGCTGGGATAGAGTTAATTTTCTTCCTAGTAGCTGGTATAGTGCTGTGTTTTGGATTTAGTATGAGAATAATGCTGATAACACACTGATGTTTTCAGTTGTTGCTAAGTAGTGTTTATGCTAAGCCAAGGACTTTTCAGCTTCTCATGCCCTGCCAGTGAGAAGGCTGGAGGGACACAAGAAGTTGGGAGGGGACACAGCCAGGACACCTGACCCCAACTGGCCAAAGGAATATTCCGTACCATATGACATCATGGCCAGTATATAAACTGGGGGGAAGGCTGGCTGGGGGCCACTGCTTGGGAACTGGCTGGGCATCATTTGGCGAGTGGTGAGCAATTGCATTGTGCAGCACTTGTTTTGTATATTCTAATTCCTTTATTATTATCATCATTATTTTATTATTATTATCATCATCATCATCATCATATTCCTTTTCTGTCCCATTAAACTGTCTTTATCTCAACCCACGAGTTTTGGTTTTTTCCCAATTCTCTCCCCCATCCCCCTGGAGGGGAGAGGGAGGGAGGGAGCGGCTGTGTGGTGCTTAGTTGCCAGCTGGGGTTAAACCACAACAGTCCCTCACTGTTGGATATCATGGATGCTCTGTATGACACAGCAAGAGAGACTGTTCTTGCCAGGCATATTCTGCTGGGGCCTGCAACTCCTTGGAAACAGGCACTTTCTTTGTTTCCACGTCATATGGATCAAGGGATATGTCTTTCATGCTAAGACTGCCAAAATACATGTGCAGCTAGCCACATCCTGTCGTGTACTCAGTAACCAACTCTACCAGTTTCTGGAAACATAATTTGTATTCTCTTGATCTCTGCAATCTTGCATCTCTGACAATATTTTTAGATAGATGAATGCAATTTCTAATGTGGCTGTTAGAAGCTCTATCCAGTAATATACAAGCTGATATACAACAGAACAGAAAATCCAGCACACCCTGTCAGCTCACTGCCTTCCTGCTGCCAAGACCAAGGGTGCTAAAAGTGAACTACTTACTTTTTTTGCAGTCTGAAGAAAATATATAGTTGTGCTATACACCAACATATGAACTTACATAACTGGGATATGAACAAGGCACTTGCTGAGCTATGTGGTCAGTGAGTCCAGGTGTTGGTGGCCACCTGTAATTTCTGCTGTGTGTTTTGTCCTTTCCTATGCTGAGTTTATGGTTTGGGTGGTCAAGCAGTCAAATTGGGGCAGTTACTGAATATACTTCTAGTTCAGGGAAGGCAGGAAGATGTTAATTGAAAGGTATCTGCTTTTTTCTTCCATTCAAATGCAAGCATTTTATTTAATGACAACCAGCTGAAAGATATTTGTTTTAGAGAATAAAAAAATGCTGCTAAAATAAGCAACATTCATCTGTGCTTATGTTTTGGTAGAAATTCTAGGCAGTTCTTGAAGGTAAGTGGCAAGTTACTTCACTGGCCACACCAAGTTAATAGTGAACAGCAACATGATTGCAGGCTGGAGTTAAAAAGTGCTGATAGACACTTGTTCTCACTATGCCTGGCTGAGGCTTCTCTAACAGTAACGAGGAGGATGTAATCAAATGCTATGATTGATAGTGTTACACAGGGAAACAGGCAATACTTGCTTGAGCTAATCTTGTCTTTAACCAGTCTGCCTATTTCCCTATTACCAGAAACATTCGACCCATTTGTTCTAAAAGTTATAAAGGAAGTTCACACCTTTATTTATCAATATTTATATAAGGATGATGGTAATAAGATTCAACCTGTTTTATAAAAAAATCAGTAGAGTTTCAGCCACAAGATGGAGCCAGTACAGTACCAGGCACATCTTCCCAGATGAAGAAAATGTTACATGCTATTTTGTCTCTAAATCCTTCAGCAGCTTTAAGAGGATTGTTTGCTTCTCACTTTAGTTACTGAGATAGCATTGGAGAAAACAAACCCCAGAAATATCTAGTAGTTAGGGTACAGAATTCGTATATAAATCATTCCAACCCACAAATGAAACTCTTACAGCTAATCTGATCATGAAAAATAAAAATCAGTGATGCTTCTTTCTTGACTCTAAACAAAACTAGTCTTTAGACTCAGTTGCATTCTCTGGGGTTTAAGGAATTAAGTGACTTGAGGAAAAGAAAGAAGGAAAGATTAAGAGGAGGGAAAAATGAAAGGCTGGCAAATAAGGCCCTTGGGTTAATCTTACACAATCAGGTGTATCAATATAAGTAATAAAACAGCAGAGGCAGCTCTAGCAGCTACCACGGTGAATTTAATACGGTAAAAATCCCAGTGAGCAGGACAGGAACACAGGGGCTGCTCTGTACATTCTTCTTCCAGCAATCTTTTTAGTCATTAGATAAGTTATTAAAAAGAAATTCTTCAGTCAGGCTTGCCTGCAGTGTCAAGTTATAGTGTACAATAACTGTGTTCTGACAGTTACAGAGCATCTGTATTTTCTTCATGTTACTACTGCTCTCCTTTTCAGTCTCCTTCTCATTCAGTGTCAAAGTTACACTAGACTCATACTAATTACAAAAAAAAGCTTTTATTTTTGTCCTTCTCTGATAGAAAATCTCCATGGCCAACATTACTTTTTACTTTGTATAGTGACCTCAACATTGCAAGAAAGAATAAGCTCTCCAATAATATCTGTCTTCATATAATTCTAGAGAGCAGTGTGATGTCTTGAAGTTTTGCCCTACCCTGTTGCATTTTGCCCTGTAAACAATGGGCTGGTTACCAGGGGAAGTTAATCCTCCTAATCAAAATGGGTATCTATTTTTTTTTTTCCTAGAGTATAGCTTTACTGAGGAAACCTATGTTCTGATTCACCTCTGAAAAAAATTCAGGCAACCTGCTGGTCATTCTTGACAAGAGATGCCTCCTGAATGTAGCCAAGCTTTTAACTTTTACAGTATGTCTGGACCAATTCAGGAGAAAAAACTAACAAGCTGAAAACGTTTTTACAATCAACTAGCTAACTTTTTTGTTTGCTTTCCCCTTATAATAAGATTCTCAGTAGCAGAAGTCTTCATTAGAGTGTCAGTGCATTTATGAACAGGCCAGTCACATCCCCACTTCTTTCAACTTCAGAAAGGATATGTTTGTATAATATATGATCTGCGCAATTGTACTGCTTGTAGAAAAGACAGAAGTTAAATGTTGGGGATTTCTTGGCTGGGCAAAGGTATGTGAGCAATCCAGCCGCTATGTGGGAACAAAGTATAAATTTACAAAATACTGTGTCCTTGTGTGCTGGGAAAAAGGAAGATAAGAAGAGCCTGGCCTGACAAGCAACACCTGGATGCTGAAGAATGAGATAAGTAACTGCATCCACTGTGACCTTGGCAAGGTTTCATAGACAACTTTGAGAAAGTTCCCATGAGAAAATTGCGGAACCTACATAGCTGCAAACCACAAGTAGGTGTGTTTTAGTAATGAATAAACATTAGCAATGTACCAATAATATTAGGACTAGTAGGCATGATTATCGTAAACTGTATAAATATGAGCTATCCGTGCAAGTAAAGTGAAGTATGCTTTATCACTCATATTGAGTCTGTTGCATTTCTTCCTCTGCACGCGGGTTCAAGAATCCTGAAGATTTCTCGACACTTTTTCCCGACAGTTAAACATCTGTAGCACTCACTTTATCTTTCATATATTGTTTATTCAAACAACTAAATTCATTAAAATAGTTGCTGTGAGGCTGATTGATTAATATTTCCAGTAACAGAAATATATTTTCTTAGCATTGTATAAGCTATCATTGTCTAAAAACATCTGTAAGATGGGGTCTGTGGGGTGGCCTAACATTTTTACTAGACCAATTACTATGTAATTTCTTCCCAGAAGTCCATTTTGCTTACATTCTCTTAAACATCAGTGATTTTCAAATCTAATTTGCATTTAAGCTGTTAGAGAAACTTTACTATATGTTTCTAGTAAGTTATTGAAAGTGGTGTTACAACTTAAAAAAAAAAATTCAACTCGGTGTCTCTGATGTATCTGAAATGCTATTTGTAATTCAGGGAAGGTAATAGACTCATCAAGATTTTGTTTCCCTCTCTATAAGGCTTCTCTGGGCTTTAAACTTTGCAGGTCTCCTTGCCTAGAAAGAAAGGTGGGAATAGGCAGATATTCATGTTCTTGAAGTGGGAACAGCAATTCTGAAGTGCCTTTGGGAATCTTAATGAAGAATCAGTTGAATGCCTGGCAATTAACCAAACAGATAGATGTGATCATCAGACTGTCTAAATAGGAGAAGAATGGTCCTGTGCTTGACAGCAACAAAAATCACTGCTGGAATCCACAGTTCAAGAAATCATTTGATAACTTGGAGAAGGATCTGAGAAGAGGTATAGAAACAACTTAGAAATTGAAAAATGTGCTTTATAAAATGCTATTACTCAAAAGGATGACTTGGTCTTATATCTATAGTGAGTCTTACTGTCTCCTCAGTCTTACAGATGAAGGAAAAAACAGCTGAAAGATAAAACTAAATACATTCAAGTGAGAAATAAGATGTATATATTTGTCAATGAGAGTAATTAATGGCTGGAACAAGGAATTAACAATTTGTAGAGACAGGATGTTCTAGGATGTTTTCCTAAGGGATGTTCTGATTTAAATGACAAGTAAAATCACCAGTCACATGGCTTCTATCTTACAGCGAGTTGTACCACACGATTACAGTAATCTCCTTGGCCCTATTTATCTGTGAAATGATAGAATACGTTTGTGCTGGATGCCCTAATCTGGACAGGATATAAAATGAGGATGGATATGTAAGTCTAGGTTTTAAGATGAGAAACACACCTCTTCGAGGAAGGAAAAAAAAAAACACAAAAAAAACCCCAAAGAAACCTAAACCAGCAAAAGCTTGAATCCCTGCTTTTAGCCAATTGTTTTGCATATATAGGCAAGTGTATGCAGAGTGTGTTTACACAAAACATGTATCAACAGAAAATTAATCTCTGCTTTTCTATGGCTCACAAAACACTGCTTTAACTTCTCTGATAAGTAATAGCTGGCCAACATTAGCCAAGGAGTCTGTAGCTGCATGAAGCAGATGACAATCCTATATAAAGGTGGATTTTATAATATGTATGTGTACATTGAACAGCTTATGTACTTCTTTTTATTCTACTACCTTTTCCTTTTGCCTTAGAGAAATGTGTATTCTGCTTTCTTTACTGCTAAATACAGACAATACATGCAAGCATCTGCTTTTGTGCCTTTAAAATGCTGTGGTCCTCATAAAGTGCAATTAGTTTGTATGTGTTGTTGTGCTGGTTTATTGTGTTGCCACTCCAGCTTGCATGCTAAATTGAGATTCAAATGTTCCACCGTACTGTGTAATTTACTTACCAGGAGGGAATAGCTGCAAAACTGATGATACCATTTCCAGTCTCATGGTAAAGTGCAGTCTGATTCTTGTCTACAGTCTCTATGTATCTTGCTGGAGGCACAACCTAGCCCTCTCTGCATTCGGAATTACCCAGCCACTATCAGGGATTCAAAATAGTTGTGTCTTTTCAGTCTTTGGATATGATCTAGACACCCCCCTCCGAAAGGAGCTTGCGATAGTTTAAAATAACTACTACTCTTTCAGAGATGAGGGAGAAGTTATAGAACTACCTGTTTAGGCTCTAGTTCACTGACAGATTTTTGCCCAGTCTAGTAATTTATACCCATGCAGTTCCATTATCAGAAATTAAATCCAAATACTGAATTCTAAAACAGGTTACAGACTAATGTTAAGACTGCCTGCCATTTTCATCCTGTTTTCCATCTCTAGTGTGCTTTCACAACATTAACTATCAAAACGAGTCTGTATTCAATAGATAAAATCCTTATGCTTATTTCCCATTAAGAGAAACCTGAGGTAGTTTGCCCGTAGACAGTAGGATTTGGAATTTGAGAGTTAGGACTGAGAGATATAATGTACAACTCACACCACTGCCTAAATCTACAGTTTTAAATAACATAGAAAGACCTTCTAATGTATATTTTTGGTACTGCTTTTTGGTCCTGAATCTTCTTTTGTAGTAGTCTAAAGCATATTAGAATAAGTTGAAACACTTGTGTCCCCAATTTTAGGACTTAATTTCTACTTGTATCTCACCTGTGGCTCCTGATCTGTGAATCCTACAGTTCCAGAGGCTGTAATTGATTGACTGTGCCAGATATATACATAAATGGAACAGTTATAAATTCTCCATTAGAAAAACACTGTTGTTAATTTTATATAGAGAGATATACATGTGTATTCACACACTACAATTGTCTGTTCTGCTCTTGAGTCTCTTGAAAGACTTTCTGCAAATCCAACAACAGCTAGCAGGAAAAGCAGAAACAACCAGTTGCAGGGCTTCCCCACTTACCAAACTAGGCAAGTAGCTGCTCGCAGTCCCTTCAGCTGCCTCTGCTTTTGAAGACAGTCAGAACTCCATGGATCCAGTATCTTTTTCTCTCCACAGCTTGGCTAGTACAAGAAACAATTTTCAGTAATAAATATGACTGTCACTTGTTCTTATGATCACCATTTTCATTACTGTGCTTTTATCAAGAGGATTCCTTTTGTTGTCCTTATATTTTTGTTTAAAGACCAGAAGCAGTATATAACAAAGCCTGAATGCTTATAAGCTCCTACTACAGTTATCCTGCAGTGAAAAGTCTATTTTTTCTAGCGAAAGTAGATACTTAAGTTTTATAAAACCCAATTCTGGAAAAAAAAAAAAAATTTACCCTAGCTACTAAGGCATGCTGAAGTTTGAAGTGCTTGTATGCTGGCTAATTCCCTGGTGAACTTCTCTGCTTTAGGTAGGACACTTGTATATCTGTCAGGCTGAATATTAGAAAAGTTTAGTTAACATCTGGTTTTGCTATTTCAAAAGTCACACAAGAGATAAAAGTAGATCTTCCACAGTGATGGTGGGGATAAAAAGAGCAATTCAGATTTTGCAGATGACAAATCACCCTCTAGTTGTGTATATTTCAGTGCTCTGATTAGAGAGAATATACATACTCCTGAATCAGATATCTAGAGTTGGGCGATACAGACTTTTTTCCACCCCACATCCATTTAGATGTATATGAGAAGATGTCTACCTCCTATAAAAATCATGATACAAATTTGTTTGATGCATAGCCCCCAAACAAATTCCTCTGCCTGTTCCCCACTTGAGGATAGCTTGAGACATCAAAGTATTTCAGGACAGCTGATCATATCACTTGGTATTTCGTGATCCACTGAAGCAATAGCTTCACTGCATCTTTTCTGGGTTTCCAGGTTTTACATTGGCGTATGTAATACAATTTAATACTTCTACTGGTTTCAAAAATCATCCCAAATTAACAGATACTAATTTATTTGTTCACCTGAAATACCTCCCTACACACACAGTTCCAGACAAGTAACTAAAATATGCTGTGACAAATACCAGTATAATTTATGACGTAGCAACAAGCAGTTTTGCAATTAATGCATAATGTTATATTTTTATATTATATAATCAGGAGTTTGATATTAATTTTGTCAGTTATTTCTATATTATACTCTTTAGGCCAGCTGCTGCCATGTCCCAAGAAATAGCATATTTCTTTTCCTTGGAGAACTTCAGAGAACACAATGTGATAAACATGAGTAACTGGGAAGAGAAGAGCAAACTTTTTTTTTAATTACTAAGCTCACATTTATGGCAAACATATAGGAAAGAAGTTATTTTTGTTTCAAAAAATGTTTTTTCCTTCTTTCAGTAGTCTTCTTTCAGCTAAAACAGAGAACATGGAGCTTGACAATTCTAAGACCAATCAATTTTTTTTTAAATTTTGTTAAAGTCTCCAAATTTTGAGGCTTAATATACCCTGAAGAAGCAAAGGAAGGAACAATCCTGACATTCTTTCTCAGTTTAGATGCCTTTAGATGCCTGACCTGTTCTCAGAAGGGCTTTTAATATTTTTGGATACAATTCACCTCCCAGTTCTATTTCTAATATGCTAAGCCACATGGACAATGACTGCATGCCATCTCTCCAATTCCTGTAACTCAGTGAATTCCAGAACTACAGACCATAACCTTGATTAGAATCCTAACGAGAAACAGCAACACCCTGCCCTCCTATTACAGAATTATATTTAAAAAGAAGTCTCATTATGCAGAGCTCGCAGCAAAAACATAGGCAAGAGTTGTCAGTGTCAAAATCAGTCCATTAAAATGGTGCGCATTATATTATTGATGACAATATGATTGTGATATAATTAGGACACTACACAGGATTTAGTAGTAGTAGTAGTATGCCATCTGCTTTGCTAATCAAGATCAGAGCCCCACTGTGAAAGGCAGATTTCGCCCTAAGAGTTCACAATCTAAACAGTATAGAAATTGAGATGCGAGCATTTAATTTCTTCCATGCTTTTTGTTTTATTTCACTGTCTCAGCGGACTACAGGCAGTACTTTCAAGTACATCATGCTGTATCAGAGATTCATTCATACAAGCAACCTTAACCTGCTACTGAAAGCACTGAATACATCCTTGACATGTCTTTATCTTAAAAAAAAAAAAAGAGAAAAGGATGGTATTCTAACAGTGCAGCTTGTGTATTTGTTACTAGGGAAACAAACAGCAAAGAGAAAGAAACCCTCAGTGTCCTTGTCGTTCGGATCTTTCAGTGGAGAAGCAGAGCTTGTGTTAAAACAATGGAAACATTGTTCAGCTTTCGGAATCCTTTGCTGTCCTTGCTGAATGACAGACACTTCTTTCTCCCCCTTGTCCATCTTGTCATGTCTGAAAAGGAGAGTCACTTCTATATTCAGGATTGGACTGCTGGTTATTTTTTTATTCCTCATGTAGAGTTTAATTCCTGTTTCCATGTAACCTGGTCAGTTCCTAACACCTAAACCAACATCACAGCATGTCTCTCAAGGTAAATAGAAGAGAGAAATGCGATGTTGCATTTGTATCTGTAGAACAGCATATACAGCAGCACTAGTGATTCCAAGTTTGCCCTTCTTCGAGTCGGTACTGAATCAGAGCATCAGCAAGACTTCAGAGAGTGCAAGAGGTATTGCAGCATTTGCCACATTTCAACATCAGGACCCTGTGCAGCTATGATCCCTGAAGAAGACTGTGCACGTGTGGTATCATTGCCTTTGAGGTTCAGGGGTTGTGTATTATGGTGGGAGCTTTGCCACCGGTTTCAGTGAGCCAGTGAGGTGTCATTCCATGTATGTCATGATTGACACCTCACTGGTTTCAGTCAGTCATGAGGTGTCAGTCATGACTTACATGGACTGACACCTCACTACGTGGGTTGGGAGGACTACCTGCAAAGATCAGTGTTGTTTTTATTGTGACTTTCTGCTCGTTGCTTAATATTCCTTGGTCCTAGTCCTCAAAAAGAGGATAAAAGTTGGAACTATGGTAAACATACTGTGGTATAGGACTTAGAACCTGTGTAAGTATTAACCGTTATTAAAAGGTGGAAGCAATTACTTCTAAAGCATACGTACAGGAGTATTTTTTATAGGTAACTGTATGGCAGCTGCGTAAATAGGGTATAGGATCAGCCATACCAGATGACAACAGCTGTCCCTAGTCAGATATCTTTTGACTAGATAAAGAAGAACAGACTAAGAAGTCTATCTTGTTAAGGGAGAGTGGTAATGGACCCCTCAAAATGAAGTAAAAGAACCAGCTTATTAAAAATTTGTAAAAGCCCTTTATGGGATATTTTTAACAGGCTGGAGCTGTTTTTCAAGAAGCATCTCAAGATTTACATACTCCCTGCACTGTATCAGATTTAATGTAATTTCTCTGCTAAACTATGCTACATCCCTGCCTCTTTCTCCATTCCAATTATCTTGTTGTATGTCTTTATCATACACCTCATCTAACTCATCTGAGGGAACTGGTTTAGGAAGCTCGATTTGTTGCACTCTGAAGTGTAGCTAAGCCAGTCAAAAGGATTATCACCTTTCTCCTTTTTTACAAGACTACAACTACCAGCACTGGAGCTAGAGACATGATGGGAAAATTGCAATAAAAGCCCTAATGGAAATACTCGCACGAATGTTTGTTTCCTGCTGTTTTGCCAAAACATATTTCTTCTTTATTGTGCAAGCGTGACTTTTTTGTACTATTCTTCAAGAATGGCCATTAATTTGCCATTAAGAAGGAAGATGCATATGACAATAAATGTATAAACATATGAATTATATTAAAAAATGGATAGGCAGAACAAAATCAACTAGCACATGGTTTATTGATTACAGCCACTAGCTGAATTGTAATGGATTATGTCTCTAATATTCTGCAAAGTACCAAGGCCCCTTGGGTAAAAAACCCTCACTTGATAAAGATTTGAAAAAGAAAGATGTCAGTACTGACAAGAAAAGGAGGCAAAGAAAATTTTATTGATGCTGCATTTGTGTAGCATGACAAAAGAGCCCTGCCTTGGGGTACAAAGTGCAAATGACAGCTTTGCTACAGGCTTTGTCAGTTTGTATCTCTATACTCTTTGCCTGTAGAAATAGAAGAGTCCAGCCTAAATAAACGAGGAGCTAGTTTTTACTTTTTTAAGGAAAACGTGGTCATTGCCAACAGACCTCGGATGCTTTGGAAACTACTTTTATGGGAGTTGTATTTTGGTTTCCTTCATCTTCAAAATTGTTCTTTTGTACCTTAAAACCTGTGTATTTTTATCTTTTTAAGCAATGAGCTCTTCACAAAACTCCCTTTCCGGAAACAAGTGCTCTGACCTATCCTACTTACCTTCCAATCTCCAACCGGGCTTTTTTTCTTAATGGCTTTTCTACAGCCCTGAACTTTTAACAGCAGACCCGTGTCATCTTCCAGAGTTTTACCTACTTTCAGCAGAAACGTGGAAGACAAATACGCTCTGGTGAGGAAAAAAAGTCTGAGCAATCCTACATTGCTTATTACAGTGCCTTCGTACGAAAACCTCTCAGAAAATACCCCGGGATAAAACCATAACCGAGCAGGCTGCTTCGGCTGGGAATTTACCTCGTGTTCCGTTTTATCTCCCCCCCACCCCGTGCAGTTTTTCTCCTCGGCTCCTCGCCACCACAGAGGTAGGCCCCGCCGTCCCTCAGCAGGGGCCGGGCGGGCCACAAACCCTCCGCGCGCGCGGGCGCCGCTTCCCGCCTCGCACCGCCGCGCGCCCGAGGCGGTTGGGAGAGGGGGGGGCGCTCGCTGCACGCGCCCGGCACCCCCCACCTGCCTGCCCCTCCGTGAGCATAGGGGGCAGAGCGAAAGGAGGAGGGGGCGGAGCCAAGCCGGCGCGCTCGCCCCGCCCACCTTCCCTTAGGAAGCCGGGGGAAGAGGGGAGGGGAAAGGGAAGAGGGGGGGGGGGCGGAGCGCCGCGCGCCCCAAAGCTCGCGCGCGCCGCCCCGCTCCGCCGCTCCTTTTCTTCCCGCCCGTAGGGGGCGGGGCGGGCGCGAGGGCGCGCGCGCGCGCGCGCCGGTGATTGGCTACCGGCCGGCGGTGGGAGCGGGTTTAACGGCCGCAGCAGCCCCGGCGCCCGGGGAGGAGGGAGGGGGGGCGGGCGGGGAGAGGGAAGAAAACACAAAACAAAGGCGGCGGCGGGCGGGAGCTGCAGCGCGGCGGCGGCAGGATGCCTCGGCCGCCCCTCGGCCCTCAGCGCGGGAGACGCGTGCCCAGCCCCCGCTTATGACCCCTGGCCGCCGCCGCCGAGAAGATAGCTTCGAGGCGAGGGGAGCCACCCCCCCCCCTTTGTTTTTCGGTGAGGGCCCGGCGCTGAGCCCTCGCTGGGCGCCGTGTGAGGACCGGGGGTGCCGCCTCCCCTCCTGCCCTTGCCCCCCTCCACCCCCACCCGGGGGGAAAGGTGTCCCGGGGGCTCGCTGCTGCTCGGGGTCCGGGCTGGGGAGCGGAGCCGGCACGGCGCAGCGGTGAGTACCGGAGCGTGCGAGAAGCCGGCCCCTCTCCCTTTCGCAGGGATTTTTTTTTTTTTTTTTTTTTTGAGGGGGGAGGGTGGACGGACGGACAGGCGGCTGCGAAAGGAGACCCGTCTTGCACCTCCGGCCGGGGGGGTTGGGGGGCCGCCGAGGCAACTTTGCTGGCGGGAGGAGGGCTCGGGCGCTATTTATAGCGCCTGGAAATGACGGCAGCGCTGGCTGCCTTGTAGCCTCCTCGTTACAGGGCGGGTGGTGATGGTTTACATAATTGGGGGGGGGACGGACGGACGACGAGGCTGAGCTCGGCGAGCTGGGGTCCGGTGGGTTCCCCCCCCTCGCTCGCTCCCGCCCTGCGAGGGCCCCAGGAGCCGTGAGGCGCGTCCCTGGGCCGGGGTCCGCCGGGGACGGACCCGGCGGGCTGGAAGAGAGCTGATCCGTGTTGGGGGGGGGGGGGACCGCGCACGGCTGTAGCCCGGCAGGGTGCCGGCCGTCTGGGGGAAACGAGCCGTTGTCCTGCGGGGATCGCTGCGAGGGGGAGAGAAAAGGGAACGGCGTCACCCGCCGCGGCGGCTTTGTGCTCTCTCGGTGAGAGAGGAGGAGGAGGAGGCTTCAACGTGCACGGAGCAGCTGCTCCCTCCCGGCGGGGAAACCGAGCTCTGTCTCTGCCGGTAACTTTCTCCTCGAATCTTTTTTTTTTTTTTTCCCCCGTTATTTCTCGGTATCTGAAGTGAAAATGCGGCTGCTGTGTCTCGAATCTTTTAACTTTGAGAGGTTTTTCCCCTGCTGGAGTAATCAAATCGCAGCTTACCAAGAGTGCGCGCGTAAGGCTTTGTCCGGCTTTGTGCAGCCAGTCAGAGACTCGGAAGCTTATTTTGTGTCACTGCTTTTTTTTGTTGTTGTTGAGCCCAGAAAGAATGACGGAAAGGCTAATTTCTTACACATTTTATTTCCCTGAACGCTCGTGCGTGGTTCCGACCAGCGGTGCCAACACCCCCGAGCAGCTGAGGAAGATGTTTGCCTTTTTTTTTCCCTTTTTTTTTTTTTTTTGTTTCTTTCCCCCCCCCGTTGTTCCTTGCCGGTGCCCGGCAGGCAGCTCATTCAGCGGAGCGCATCCCGCAGGCCCGCGTACCGACCCCCCCTCACCCCCACCCCCCCGCCACGCTTCTCGGGGTGTTTGTTTACACATCCGGGAGCCGGGGGGGCGGGGCCGCCGCCTCGGCCCATTGGCCGCCCGGCGCCCCTCCCCGGTGACGTCACAGGTGCGGGGTGGCGGGACGGGGCTGTTAATCATTCATCTATGTTCCCCCCCCCACCCCCCCCCAGCCCCGGCCTTCGGCTTTTGGGGCGTCCGTCGGGATGCGCGTCCCCCTCGGGGTGAGGGGGCGTCCCCGAGGGCAGGCTGCTTCGTGACCGTGCCCGGGGCAGCCCCCTCGGCCGCTGCAGCCCCTGCGAGGAAGGCGAAGAGATCTGTCGGTTCTGGTTCCTGCTGCCGGTGGCGAATACAGTGGGGGCTTCCAGAGAGGTTCCTCTTGGTTCTAGACGGGTAGGTGCGAAGACGAGTCAGCCGAAAGAGGGGTTTGGGCAGCCATTTGGAAAGGGAGAGACAGCAACCTGTACGACCGCTTCTGCACGTAATTTTTGCCATTTCTTTTGAATTGGGTAGATCTCGAGGAAACCTAGCTGTCATGTGCGTGACCAAAGCACGGACTGTGCTGTTGTCTAAGAGTAAGAACGATAATAGTTGCCTCAGGTTTTTACACTGGTCTCCACAGAATACTGAACAGCAGCTGTGGAACCTGCTACTGCTCATAACTATCACAGTGGAGTGAGACTGGATTTATTCACCATTATTCAAGCAATGACGAAATGGTTTGTTTTGAATCTTGCCTTAACGTCACAAAACAACGAGTTCTGTGGTTCTTACGATGTATATCAAACACTTAGGATTGCTTTCTTTTTGAAGAGAGCAATATCAAATACAGTTTTGTCAAAAGAGCTCTTTGATTTCTGTAGTTGAAGGACTCAGTATATTGAGTCTGAAAGAGTCCAGATTGCCTTTAGAAGTGTGAATTAAAGGACCTTCTAGGAATGGCATGAAGAAAAATATTTTCCCCTTGTGTTCAACTTGCTGAACTTCTGCAAGCATTGAACTGATGTGTCAATTACTGTTCGAAAGTGTCTAAAGTCAAGTCAAAACATCTTTGCTTGTGGTGCCTTTCATTCTGAAACCCCGTTTTCCCCCCCCCCGCCCTTTCTGTGAACCTAAATAGGATCTGTATCTTTCTAACATTAAGAGTTCAAGCAGGGAATTTAAAGGGAACCTCACATTTAATTTCCAGGATTGTATTTCTTGTGTCATCTTTTTCCTATAATTTTTTACCTCTAATAAATGTGGCTTAATATCTAGCAAGCTGTTTTCTCCAAGCACTGTAATCATTCTTCCCTTTTCAGTTATAATTAAGTTATCTTGGGACAACAGGTATATAATATTTGTTTAGATGAGTGTATTATAAGTTCTGCTCTTCATGCTAACTGGGTTAATATTTCAAATGTATTAATGTATCCCTTATCGAATCTGTTTTTAGTGACTAACAAAAGTCCAGTCATTCTGATGTGTAGATATGTGCTTTGGATGGCAACTTGTTCCCATTGTTGCTTTATTTTTTGGATTGCATATATTTTGCTACATGTCTTGTTTGTGGCTTATCTCTGCCTTTGCAATTCTTTGTGTAAGAAATTTTCTTGTAGCAAGTCCTTCAGTAGTTCTTGAGTCCGTTCTTCTACTGCTATCATTAGCTGAAGATTAAAAAAAAAAAAAACAAAAACCAAAACCCTTTAAATTTTGCTGTGGTTGTCTCTTGTGCTAGGCCTGCTGTACAGATTACTCTCTCAAGACCTATTGAAGCACAGTGACTGCTTCCTATAAACAATCTTTAATGTATGTGGCTTTCATTATCTGTTCTATTTGTATTACTAGTATCCTACTGCTAGAAGAGTGGTTAAACTGTGTGTAGGGTAGCTGTGTAGTTGTGTAGTTACAACTGTGATAAGTGTTTTGCATGCTCGTTTTAATAGCTGGATCAAGATACTGTAAATTCTTTATATTGGCTCCCATTTCTGTGTTTGTGCTATTGACCTACTCTGTCAGTCATCTGATAGCTAATGACATAAGTGACTGTGTAGTGTTCGTGTTTGGATTACTCATTAGCTTGATGCATATAGTGTGGTGACTGATGGCCTTTGAGAGATCAGAAGATGTTATTAGGAATATTTAGAATCTGTAGTTTTTGGGAAAACTCTAAAAAAGGCTTGCTTTCCAGCATAGCAGGATGGTCTGGCCTTCTCTGTGCATATAATGTCTCTTAAAGGCACTCTGAGGATGAAGAATGCAATTGGGTATTCTCTGTGTAGAATTTAGCTTTTATTATCTGAATCTGATTTTTTGGTAGAATCCATTAAGGCTATTCTGGTAGAGTGGGGAAGTATCTAATTAGCTTTGATCAGGATACTAGTCAAAAAGGCCCTTGCCTAAAGGCATAATTCTGCTGAGCTTGAAAGAGGAGGCACAGATCCCTGAACAGGGTGGCAGCATCTTACTTGGTATTTGACTTACAGCCAGATGTGATACAGCAAGATTTTTGCTGAAAGCTGAAGTGCAAATAGCTGTTGTATGTTTATTGTTGGACAAGGCAAGTGTTTTCCAAGACACCTTGTCACTTGCTATATTGGAACTGACCATGGGAACTTCAAAGACAACTCGCCTTCTCTAATCCCATGCCTTTTTACTGTTATTTGCTGCATGGATGTCTTAAAGAGTGTACCTGGTATATTGTAGAAGGTGCTTGTGTTTTGTGGAGAACCGTTTGAATCTCCTTCATTAGAAGTGTGATAGAATAGAAGCCACTAGTGGAATAGAACTGCTTGTTGCTGTGTTGAATGGAACTTGAATTGCACAGCTTCATAGAAGAAAGGGGCCTGTAGTGCAGCCAGGCATTTGCTCTAAATAATGCTTTGCTTTATGTCTAAAATTGTTGAATAACAAGTTTATTCTGGCCTTGTTGTAAGCTGCTAATTGTTCTGCTCTTTTCACTTACAGGTTGTGACTGTTTCTCTTCTGTCACTTGTGTGGAAAGTGCCACACACACTCCAGAACAACAACGGCTTTTGCTTGCATATTCCAGTGTTTCTTTTGTCAGCGAGTTCAGCAAAGTTGTAGTTCTTCAAGTGCCAGCCCTGAGCTGAGTGAGGAGCCACCAGCAGAGATGGTAAAAATGACAAAATCAAAAACGTTCCAGGCTTACCTGCCAAACTGTCATCGAACCTACAGCTGTATCCACTGCAGAGCCCATCTAGCCAATCATGATGAATTGATCTCCAAGGCAAGTGGTTTGTTTAGAGACCTCATGAATTATTTCTTAACCAAAATGGTTATTACTGTATCACTGCTTCCAGTAGATAAGGGATGCAAATTGATGCATACTTCAAAGTATCTTCCCTGGGTTCACTCTTGGGTCATATATGTTGTGTACTGAGGACTGGATATATTCTGGAAACTTCTGAATGTGACATAAAGGCTGATCTACTATATTCCCCATATTAACAACCTCTGTCTACTGTCAGGTAGGTACTACTTGTGAACTGTCATACCTGAAAAGTCTGCTAAGGAAAACTGTCAGAAGAAAACATGGATCTCTGGGTAGGGAAATGATTCTGTTTATGGTTATTCCAGATAAAGATTATTTTTGACTCTATTTGATGGTCACAAAACTGGGTGTTTCCAGAATGTTCCACTTCTATTATGGAATCTGTAAAGATGTTTACTTCTGCTGTATACCAGTTCCTAAGGAATATGGTTAGCCAGAGATGTTCAAAATAGTTGGACTGTCTAAACATAGAGGATGTGTGGATCCTTGAAACAGGCTAGGCTTGTCCTTCTTATCTGTTGCTTGAAGATTTGTGATGTATGGAATATGTAGGAAAACGTGAAGTTTGGGATGATTACTTGACAGACTGGTTCATTCTTTGCTTCAAATAAGCTCCTGATGAATTTGCTCTTAATTGTGTCCTGGAGAAAACACTTCAGTTGCTTTTCAAACCTCTTAATACAAACTGCTTTCTATATAACTGTTTTGTCAAATAAAATTTTTAGTGGCAAACCCTTTATAACTAACTTTATCTGTTGCTCCTGCCTGTTTGTGTGTTCAGCAGCACTATGGTGTGATGCTGCTCTTGAGTGCTGAAGAGATGGGGGGGTTGAGAATGCTTCTACTTCTGAATGGAGATTTTCTTTGGGTGAGGAGAAAGTACACGTCCTTGCTTATCCCTTAGAGGGTTATCAGGAAATAATGGGTTTTCCCTACACAGTTTTTCTTGTGTTACTAATCTTTTTGATCTTTGCTTAGATCTCAAGACAACTTTTTGATTCAAATAGTAAAGTTGATGACAGTTCTTGGCAGTGTTGCTTATTGCTTGCTTACTTCTGCTCTGCCTGCAGTCTCTTCCCCAAAACGATTCTTTCCCTCACCTTGGTACATGTATTGAGGCATGGAACTGCAAATGTGACACGTCAAATCTGAAACAGTGAGCTAGCAACATATATAAAATGATGTGAAGAAAATACTTCTATTAACCTGAAAAAAGTTCCTCACTTTTGTTATAGTGATTGATCTTATTTCATTTTAAGGTCTGCAAAACCAAGAGAAATATTAAAATAGTAATGTGAATGCATCTGAATTTCATTTGTTTCCATGCTGATTTCAGAATTTGAGTATAAGGGGTCTTTTTGGCAACACTGGATTCTAAATGACAAGCAATCATAGCTTCATTATTCACTGCATGTCCTGGGCCAAAAGCTAGTGGGAGTGGTTAATCTTTCCTGAACTTCAGGTTGTAGCTGCCTACAGGAAGAATGAAACTTTGCTAGCTGTGTCTCTTGAGATGTATAAATTCATTGAGAAAATGCAATTCAAGCACACATTACTTAGTAAGAAGCTCTTCTTTTAGTTGACTTAGGGTTTTTTGGTGGTTTTTTTTTTTTGTTTGAGGTTTTTTTGCATGTTGACTAAACTGCCACAGTTACTATCTGAGCCAGTTGTTCTCCAAGGTCTTGGGAGTTTTGGTCAGCAGAATATTTTGAATATGTTATTAAGCAATTAATGTGTTCATATTACAGCTTCATAAATAATTTCAAACGTTAAAAAATTCAAATTTTCAATTCAAAGAATGTGGAGAACTAAAAAAAAAATCTATATAGTAAATGCAAATACTTCCAAGTTGTTTCTAATGGTGTTGGGAAGGGTGTTAGATATGGATTCTGCTTTATTTCTGGCTTCCATAGTTTTCCATGAAGACATCTTACAAAAGTTTCTGTACTTGCAGGTTGACCGTATGCTTATTTGACAGCTGATGCGTATTCTGTCAACTTAAGATTTCTTGACATATTTTATTGTCTAAATCTGTGTGATAATAAGAAATACATTTAAATGTGAGGTGTATCCATTTGTATGTTTGTAAAATAAAAAGAATGTTTCTCATCTATTGTACTTGTATTTGGAACATAGCTTCAAAAAACCCACCCTCCTTTAAGCTTAACTTGTATATATTCCAACATTGGAGAAGATCTTCTGATGGAAACAACTGCAAAGCAATAGTGAGATAACACTTGGATCATTAAAAATAAGTAGTGCTGACCTGGGGGGTGGCAGGGGGAGTGGTGGGAGGAAATAAGATTTGATTTGTTTTCAATGAAAACACAGGTTAACCTGTGAAAGAAAAACTGAAGAAATATCCTAGACAACATGTGTAGACATAACTTGGAACTGTAAAAGGACTAACAGATGAGTGTACCTCAGTACTGTTTTTTATATGGATCTCTTTTCTGAATTTCTCGAAGTCCTTTCATTGATGCACATTATGTACAATGAGAGAGGTATTTTTTTATTTAGACTAACAGTATCTAGAACCCTAGTTACTGTAACTACCCAGCTGCAGCAAAAATACTTAAAATAACCTGAAGTGTAGCAAGTTGATTCTATACAATCTAACCAAGAACAGTGCAGTTCCTGTGCTGGTTTTGATCTATTGATGGAGCAGAGAATTGGACTGCTCAACCTGATTTTTGTTGGGTTTTGGTTTTTGGTTTTTGTTGGCTTTTTTTTCCCTCCCTGTGCCTTACTTTGAGGGTCTAGTGAGAAGGTAAAGCTTTGGGTAACACTTAGGAAGTACAATTTTTGGTTACACATTGTCTTGCTTTTTTTCCAAATGCTTGCTATACAGCCTCACTCTAGAACCCAAGTGCCACAAATACTTGTCAGCAGATAAAGGCAAACAGTGTTTGATACCTAGCTGTAAGTGCTTCATTTGGGTATCGTGTCCCCCACCCTGCATTTCCTGGGTGCGTGGTGATTGTTGCTTTCTTACATGTGGTCAGGGAAAGAGAGCCAAAATACATGGTGCACTCTTAATTTAAAGCAGCTACAACTAGCTTTTTGATGTGCTTTGAGGTATAAGCATTTGTTATACTTGACACTATAATGTTTCCAGCTTTAAGATGAAAAGATAAGCTATGCTATGAAATGAGTGGTGTTTCTCTTAAATGTTGGTCTGTCATGGAAAAGCAAAGAGCGCTGTGTATTTCTGCCAATCATCCCTTTGATTCTGGTCCTCGGAATACCAGACTTCAATATAGATTCACAGTTCTGCTTTTGAGAACTGTTGATGCCAATTGTCTGACAAGGATGGCAGTGTACACGAATCACCTTTTCATTTTATTTCTGTTCTGTTTGAGCAGAAGGATCGCTTTCTTGCCTTAGAATTAATCATGAAGCTCTTTTTCTTGTGCCCTTGCTGGTGATAAAATGGCAACCAGGAGTCTTGGCAATGACTTTGAAATAAGAATGCAGACTGATAAGACAGTATAAAAATGTGCTACCTGCACAAGTGAATTCATTGTTAGCTGTAGTTTTAGTTGTCTCTGCAGCTATGAAAGGACTCCATGTGTTGCCTTGTGTTGAAATCGGCTTGGATGTTAGTGATTAGAGCATACATTTCTAGGTATTGTCACTCTATAACCTTGTGTTTTCTGCATCTATGGAGGAACTTGGAGAAAGGGGAGCAGTAGGAAGAAAGCTGGTTGAGAATAGGAGTCCCAGACTAGGAGGTCATCAGCAGTAGAGATGTTGACAAACACTAGTCTGTACAGCTGAACATGTGTACGAACAGTTGCCATAATTTAGAACTTGGCCATCTTGGGGGAAACTCTGATTTGAAGGGTACATAATAAGAGAACTAACAAACTGTAGAAATTGAAATAAGTGTAACTTTGAAGTGGTGTTAGGCATGTCTTGGACACTACTGATTTGCATTGTTAACAAGTCTAAGTACTGGATTCTATTTCTTTTGGTGAAGACTTTGAAGTGAATGTTTAACATTTTTTTTAAAAAAGTGCTATTAGGAGGAGTATAAAGGTCTTCACTACACTGGCGGATGTTCAGAGGACAGGGGAAGAACCTGCAGCTTTTTTATTTGTTTAAAGAAGCAAATGGATATTTTTAGAATCATATCCCACTACTGACTACAGGCACAGATCAGAAGTAACCTCTATCAGCAAGCAACGAAAGGCCTTAATAAAGAGCAAGGCAAAATATTGATGCCATAGGAGGTGCTTGTTGGATTTAAAATGTTCAAATGGCACATAAAAAGCAACCAAATAATATATGTTGTTAATAATAATAATAATTTTAAAAATCACAACAATTTAAAAAATTGACATAATTAAGTTTTGAGGGAAAACTTCTACAAGACCCTTTGAAGTCCAGGGGAGGTTGCCACTTGTGTGGCCTGTACTTAATGTTATATGTATGCCGCTCTTAAAGCAATTCTGCAGTAAGTTTTGTGAAAGGCTTAACTCAAAGAGCCTTCTTCTGTTTTATTTGGAAATGGTAGAGAATGTGCAGTGATTATTAGCAGTAGTTGATTTTATAGGAGGCAAATGTTGCTTGAAGAACCCAAGTTCCAGAGCACTTGAGAATGGCTTGTACCCACTAAGTTCCAGTAATTGTTCAGAAATTCAGGCATGGTCCAAGAAATTACAAAGAAATATAAATACGTAATAGAAATCTTGGAACCTAGTGGATATATTACAAAGGATAATGCTTTGTTACTCAACTGGTTGAAAGACTGTTGAATTGTCTTGCAATGTGCCTTAATGCTGGGGATGGAAGAAAATTTGGATTACTTTGTATAGATGCCTGTATAAATACTGTCACTTCTGTCTCATTCATTGCAAAGCATATCTGACCAGAGGGGGAAAAAGTCATATGAAGTCACAGACAAGACTAGATGTGTCAATATTTTCAAGAGCAAGTTATGCATAAAGGTATATATATAACTAACTGTCATTGACTTCACTGGGAAATCCTTGCACCTTGTGGGTAAAAGAACAATCTTGGTAGTTAAATTTAGTTCTCCAAGGCATTCAGTATGCCTGCTGTGTTATGTTATTGATGAGAAGGAAAAGTCTTCTGCTTCAATAGATGCCAGAACGTTTTTAGCTTTGCTTGGCAATCTGTGGTTTTGCCCTCTTCTAACTGATGATTTCAAGAGGAATTTTTTTAAGGGTTTATTGTCATTAAATAAATGTGCTGTTCTTAGCTTGATTCAATTTGGTAATCCCCCTTTGCTTATGATAGAAGAAGTACTTGGAAAGATAGTTGGGCCTGTTGCATGCTTTGAAGGCCTTTTTTGTTCCCTGCTGAAAAAGTTGGAGAACAGGCTGAATTTCTTAAATGTTCTGGTGATAATTTTTTTTCTCTAAGAGGCTTCTAGCTTTTTCAGTTCTGTTTTTTTCCTCTTGGGGGAATAATCTAGTTTTTGGAAGAGAAGCAATCTTTGGAAAACATCCAAGAATAGATTTGAAGGCTTAAAGGAACTGGAAAGTGTGCAAGGGAAGTGTTCTACTCTATGGGTGTTTTGGCATAATTATTTCTGAAATACGTTCAAGATGCTGTATAGCTCAAGATAACTTGTCCAGCTTGACAAAGTCTTCACTTCAGGAGATAACATTTGCCAAATCTTCAGGCATGCTGTTTTGGGGATAGAATTTTTTTAAGGTTATTCTCTGCATATTGAACTTTATAACTTGCTTCATTAAAATCAGTAAATAATTGAATGAAAATGTACTTTCAAAAAAAATTTTTAATACTTACCATGGATTCATCTAGAACTTGTGTAGTTAAGCAGCTGAGCAGCATTATCTCTACTTGTCTGCAGTATTGAAGAGTTGGATCTGAGAGTAATATCAGATGGAACAAATCTTTTTTTTCCCTGATACATTTCTTTGTCTGTAGCTTAAGTTGAATTCAATTTTCTGAATTTATTTTTGTAAATCTTGAAGTGACAGGATATCCTTAGTCTCTGATGCATCTTACTGAGAGGATAATTTCAGACATCAGAGGACTTGTATGTGTTTCTGGTTTACCTTAAGAATACTGCCCCTAAGAATACTGTCTTATGAATCATGCAGTAATATTTCTTTGAATTGCATATTTGTTCAGAATACTAATTCAGGTTGACCTATCTTAGCTTGTAAAGTGAACTCTAGCAAATGAAAGGGAACTCAAAGTGAAGCAAAAAACCCCCTATGGACTTCTTTCATTTCCATTCTTTAATTTTTTTTTTCCATGTTATGAGTAGCTTGCAAGCTGTGCTTAAGGAAGATGCTGTTAATGCTGTTCTGACTTGCTGATAATAATGCCTGCCATACCTTTAATACATGCTAAGATGGCAGTTTCTCTGGATGTTTTCTGTGGAGCATGATCTCTAGCCATGCAATCTTAATTCCATCTGTGGGGAATAATTAATTACATAAGCTTTTTAGTAGCTTCCCTTCCCCCACCCATGCCCTTAGGTATGCCTTAGGGCAGTAAATACATGTTCTGCTTAACTGATACTTCCTTTTCTCCTGGGTGAAATAGCTAATCCTGGTGTTAGAGGGAATGACGGGTTTAGCTTAGAAGTATAGATCATATCAAATTCTTCAGGTATGTACTAGAGTGTAAGTGAAACATCTATGAAGTTTCTTTACTACCAAATGTATTGATGACAGAGATCCGTCAGATGGCTTGAAAAGATCATAATACCAAACTATTCTTGCAGTCGACCTTAGTATAGTTCCTAAGCTCCATTGTAGAGTTTTGCTTATGCTATCAGACATTTGAGATACTTTGAACTGTGCTTGAACAGGAAAAAGTTACAGATATTTTAGATCTTCCTGTAGGAATGGACAGCTAGTCAAAGATGTGGATTTTTTAGGGAAAAAGTTAGCTCATAAATCAATGCAATGTTATTGAGTACTATGAAAAGCAGAATTCAAGTTTATTTTAGCTGCAAATATTAGTTGAACTGATAAGTTGCCCAGGTTCTAAGGAAATATAGTGGTTGATGTGAGTCATTACTGATAAGTTGATCACACTTGCCGCCATCTTCCGATTCCTCTCTACTGGGTGAGGCACATATTTAAGACTCAGTTTTAATAGAATGTTCTGTTTTATTTATGATTTATGTACAGTGGTAGCAATCTTGGAAGTGCTAAAGAAATCTTGCAAAGTAAAAGTTTGCATTTGCATAGGTGATGTTTATTTTGTAGAAGAGCAGTTTGTCTGGAGACTGGTTTGAACAGTTATGCCTGTTAGTCCTTGGCATTGCCATTTAAAATACTCTCTCCTCTTTCATTTCCTTTGAGGAGTTGACACACAAGGCGTTTAACCTGTCAGTCTCTTAAAATTCGTATCAGTATAACTGAATCATACAGTGCAGAGTGTGAGAAACTTAGTGCTGGTAAAAACAAATGTTTGTTCAGTATTAATTTTTTTCTGGTTATGCAAAATACTGTTTATAGCTAAGTTACAAGCTTAGTGAGCAGCTCAAGTGCCAAAATGAGTTGTCTTCTTTTCATTTCTAGTAATAGGATGCATCAGGAAGTAGAGCTCTGATAGTAAATCTTTCTTATATCAATATTATGTGATCAAGACAATGCATATGGGACAGATGTATACCTTTTTGTGTTGTCTGAATACAGGTTTTTTTGGAGAAAAAAAAAATCTCCTTAGCTATTCATATGAATAAGAAACAATGACTGCCAAGCTCTGACAAGTTAAGAAATTCATAAGAAAAATTAAAAGGTATGGGAATTTAAAAATTGATATCTTTACAGTGCTTTCGCTTCAGTCAGTGTATAAGAGTTCCACATAGGTGGATTGCAGACCATTAAATGCTCAATGACATGTTGATGTTGTGTTTGGACACTGAATTTAAAGGAAAGTCTGAGTTGCCTAGACCCAGGTTCTGTATTTGAGAAGGCGAGAACACAAGTTCCTACAGGTTGCTGTCAAGTTATCTGTGAGTGATGTAAACGTGGAGGAACTTGCCCTTCACAGCTGGGCAAAGAAGTGATTGTTCTATGGCATGTAAAGATAATATTTAGCCTCTAAACATGTATGTAGCTTAGAAAGATTGTATGAAATGAATTGGCCAAACTCTGCTAACAGGAAGCTAAAGAAGGTGGGAATGGAGGGGCTTTTCACAGTGGGATGTTTGTGAACAGATTTTCTTTCTAAAACCACTGTCCCAGGAAAAGGTTCTGTTTTGTGTTGCTTCTCCCTTCACTCTATCCTGATAATCCTGAAAATTAGAAGGTAATGAAGATGGCCGTTTCTGAAGGGGAAAAAAAACCTAGGAGAGTACAGCCTATTGAGGGCAACAAAGCAAAGGATGCAAGAAAAGAAAAGTAATCTTTAAAAATAGATTGGGGAAAAAAGAACAACTAAAGCAGTACTTTCCAACCTGTGTATTACATTTAGCTAGAATTTTTTTTCAGCCTATGGAACAAGAGAGGGGAAGAGCTGCTTTTTCTGCTATTCCTGGCATCCTGTTACTGCCCTCTGCTTAATTTTGAGAAATGCAGGGTCAAAGAAGAGCTTTTATGAGGTGATATTAAGTCAAGACTAAACATAAACTTGGCAGAAATAATTGCATAACATAGTTCAAAAGGTCTTCTGACTGTTGATTTGTTCTGGAGTCGTTGTCTTTCCCAGCTAGCTGGGGAGCTGGCATGTAAGTTGTTTAAACAAGTGACTGTGTAGGACCTGACACCCTCCCCCCCATCAGTTTGTATGCAATTGGCATGTGTAATTACATGTAAATAGAGAAACTAGCACATGATTAATTTAATAGGAGAGAGTATTTCTTGGTGGAGTTTGAAAAAGGATTTGTGAATTCTAATTCACAACAGTTTCTAAAGCAGGGAAAAATGGCTGCAACTTATTTAAGAATTTTTACAGTAGCTTAACCAAAAAGAATGGTTATCATGGCTTTGAAAGTTCTCTCTCTTCATTTCGGGTACATGGAACAAGGAAGTGCTAGTTTAAGTTTACTTCTAATGAATAAGAGGACCTTTAAAGTGTTTCCTTTGCTTTTTCTTAAATGTTGGGGTTGCACAACTGTAGTTGTCACTAAATTCATGTGTAGTTGACTCAGGCTAGTTACTCATTTGTTAATGGGCAGTTTTTGAGAGCATATACATGAATAGTTTTTGTTTTCATCTGCAGTAAGCATTCTCTGCTTGGTTATTGATTGTGAGACACTGGCTTTAATTTAGAGAGCACTGTTCAGTCTATAGAAACTAAAGACTGTAGCTTCTGTACCATTCTGCCAGTTTTGTGATGCGTGTTTAAGTACCTTGGGAGAACTGAACTAGTGGTGGTGGGGTTTTTTTGTTTGTTTTGAAGGTAGGTGTAAGGATTACTTTCTGGCAGAGCTGTTTGGACTCTGGACTCTACTCAACTGAGTCTCTCCTTTCAGGGTCAGTCCTACCTGAAGTTTTAGCTTTCACTGTACTGCATAGTCTATCTTTTTTTCCTTGCCTTGTGAAAAATAAGACTTGCAGTTCTGGCTAATGCAGAGAGTACCTTTTCTTTTATCTTTGCTATAGATGAAGAAATATAATCTGTCGATAAAAATCTCCATTTAATAATTCTTTTAAGTGGTTGTTAAAATAATACTAAAATATTAACATTATAAACTGTTAAGTAGAACTTCTCATCTTAAGGTGAGGTTTTATGAGTAGCTAAGGGCTGTATGTAACTACGCTGCCACCATTGCTACTTACGGTAGTCCAGAGTCATGGATTTCTTTTAACATTCTTCATTGTAGTATATAATCTGGTTCATGTTGATCAAAGTGTTCATTTTTATACATTTTCCTTTTACATCTTTTTTTGCAAACTGTTCTGAGTAAGTAGCTAAACTACAACTGTTATTGGTGTTGTGTTGCTAATCATTTGACTGGCAAAATATCTATTTTGGTGTTAAGTGACTTCTAATTATATAGCTGAATACATGTCAGAAGAAGAATCCATTGCAGAAGGGTCCTTCTACCTATGGTTCCATGCCTTATGTTACTAAAACAATTAAATAATACTCAAGGTGAGATTTTCCTTCCAAAAACCTTCCATGTTGATCTAATGTAGGTTTCAGAAAAGTTGGTCTTTGATCTTCAATATTAGAACTGCAAGGATTCCTAAAAACAATGGTACTTTCTCTGCCGCTTGGATAAAATTGTTAACTTTCTTTGAAAGTAGATCAGGGAAGAGAAATTCTGGAAAAAAAGAAATTAAGACAGTTTTGGGATGTTTTAAAATGGAATTCAGTGTGGAAGAGAAAAAATTAAAACATTTCAGTATGATCCTGCTTGAATGGGAAATAATGGCTATGTCTAAATTGTCAAGTAGTTCAACAGAGAAGGAACAAATCAAGAGATGAAAGCAGTGATGTGTCTTACATACATTTGGAATGTTTTACCTATGGCTGAATCTAGTCTGCTCACAAGTTAAGTTTTGCCAGGATGTTTGTAGCTCAAGGCTGTCTGGTCATAGGTGCAGGCCTTTATATCTTCATTAGCGTTTGTAGAGTGCACAGTAGAAGAGCTTCTGGCTTAATTCAGTACAGAAGGAATAAAGATGTATTTCACAGACACTGAAACTGCTCTGCAAGCCAAACCACCCCCCAGTAAGTGTGGTTGATTAGGGGTTTTACTACTTAACTGTGCTACTGCTCTGAACTAAAACATTAATTTAGACTTTCTTGGCTGAATCTAACAGTCATCTTTTGTCTATAGTCTATCAGGAATGTGAGATGGGAAAGCATATGGTTGTGCTTGGGCATTTGACGATAACAGTTGTTTTACTAAAATAAAGCTGAGCTTATAAACTGATCAGATGCATTTCCTGAATACAGTATACTGGTTTTATGCTTGGTCCAGAATTTCACTGGTCTTTCACCAAATGATGCAATGAAGTTGAAATAAATCAACTTTTGGGTGCACCGGGAAAGGACAGAGGAGATGGAAATAATTCCCTTTGAGTTAAAAGCAAGTTATTTTAATTAGCATGATGTCTAGGAAAATAAGCGTTGATATCTTGCAGAGGGGTAGGAAAAAAATATGTTTTATTTGCATTACGGATGACTTATTTTGAACAGCAATACTTAACAACTTAAAATAGTTGCTAAAAATCTAATAAGGGTGAAAACTTTGACCAGGTTCTCCTGTAAAGAATTGGTATAAAGTAATTAATCTGAAACAGTTTATATCTGTATTATGTTTATACGCTTACAAATGCACACTTTTGGAACTATTTTTTTGTTTGGTGGGGTTTTTTGTGTTTTTTTTAACAAGTGCAATTTTTTTTTTAATGCAGTCCTTCCAGGGAAGCCAGGGACGAGCCTACCTCTTTAATTCTGTGTAAGTATGTTGTTATGGTTATGCACACTACCTACAGAGTATAATTTTTTTGGTATGCTTCGTAAGTGGAAAACAGTAGGAATTAACGTAGCTGCACTTTGCCCTTTTCTTTTTAACATTGGCTTTACTGACCAGCAATAGTTACTAAAGACTACTGAGGTGATCCACAAGTATCCCTTTGCACATATTAGTCTATCTTATATTTTAAGTAATTCTGCTAATAGATCAAAGTTTAGGGGCGGGTGTTAATGTGAAATTCCATTTGTGTATGGAATGGTAACTGTCTTGAGTAAGAGTTGCTGTTCTGAGATATTCCAGAAGTCGAAATATCTTGTGTGACTGTAAAGTCACGCTAGACAACTCTGCTGTAGTAAAAAGAAGAATTTTCCAGTGTGATAGTTAGATACATTTACAGGTTAATGTTTCAGTAAACTTGGTACATCTTAAATGACCTTGAATATTGCAAATGTGCTAGAGGCAAAAGGTGATTTTATCAAGCCTAATATTTGCAATCTTAGGCACGTCCTACCCATGATATCAGGCTCTTTGAATTTGCTAATGGATGTATTTATTTTTCAGCAGTTTTTTGTGTTGCAGCATTTTGGGAAAAGAATGCAGTTAAGTGTCTTAGTCTATTTTAGACCAAGATAATGGAACTATAACTGCGAAGGATTTGATTGCAGATCCTTGAAATTCTTTTTATATGTAGTCATTTAGTGGTGACTTGGGACTTCTAGTATAACTGTAGTAGTAAGAATCCGGTAACACAGCAGCAAAAATGGCAAAATTTTGTTCTTGTATAACACTGTCTAAAAACTTGGTTTAGTCTTGCCTCATGTTTTCTGCATAGACTCTTACTCATGAAAAAACTAGCTTGATGCAATATTTCATGGGATGTTTTGTTTAGATATCTCTGTTTATTCATCATGGCTTAGTCTGCTGATCTGTAGCAAAGAAATATTTATGAGGCTTTTTCCTTGCTGCTATTTTGGAGTTGGTTCTAAATTCAGCTGTTGGTGCTCATTTACTGGTACAGACTTCCATTATAGAGGTCTCAAATTGGTTTTGAAGAAAAGCCCCAAACTGCAGAGGCATCCAGGTACTGCTTAGTGTTCTGTTCTCTGCAAGTTTAACTATTTAGCCTGTCTTTGTTGATGGGAGTAAGTGGGCATCACCCACAGTTTGCTGTTTAGACTAGCCACTTGAAAAAAACAAAAACCAAAACCCTTCTTTCTTCCTGTCCGTCAGCTCAGTGTAACAGAGGAAGTTACTTTTACAGCATTGAATAAGTTAGGCACTTTTTTTAAGCTATTTTTTGTCTTCTGGAGAAAAGGTGGGTAAAAGGTAAGAAATGTAATTTCTCCTTTTTTTTCCCCCCAGGGTAAATGTGGGCTGTGGTCCAGCAGAGGAAAGAGTTCTTCTGACAGGTTTACATGCTGTAGCAGATATCTATTGTGAAAACTGTAAGACCACTCTTGGATGGAAATATGTAAGCGATATACTTAAGTTTTCAATAAATGTTTATAAGTTGAAGGACAGATACTTGAGTTAGGCCATTGAGTAGCACCTATACTGATAGTTTAGGTGAGTTAGCTCTAGGGCTTTTGTGTATATCAGACTTAAATACAGTTTTGCTTCCTTACGTCCGCTGGAATGCTGTAGTAGATAAGAACTTTATTCTGGACTGCAAAACAAGCATGAGCTATAGGTGCTATTACAGTTATCTAATACTTCTGTAATATCTTTTTGCAAGATTACCAATGACATACACTAAACTGGATGGAAGAAATTGTCAAAGTGGGTCTTTAATTTCTTGTGTTGCAAAAGTTGGTTCATATAGCAGAAATATGAATTATGATAAATGGTACTGAGCATGTTTATACTGTTTACAACTAATGTGAACTTGATTCTGTTGTTTGCAAAGTTATCTGTGCACTTGCACTGTTAACTGTAACACTTGCAGCTGTGTTGCAAGTTTGATGTTTTGAAAATGTTAGATTTTGGGTGTTGCATGTAGGATTTTCATTGATTCAGTATAGCTTCAGATCTTCTAGAAAGAAGTTGTCCTAATGCATTCCCTCTGATGATGAATATAGAGGAAAGCTTTTGAAAAGGCTCCCATTCTCTCTTCACATTTCTTCTGCAAATGAGGAAACTGAACGCAATAATGCTGTTTCCTAACCTTCACTTAAAAAAACCCTGTTACAATTCCCTAAGCAGTGAGAGAACAAGATCTATTCTGCAGTGGATCTGCCAGTGAGAAGTTTACTCCTATTTCCTTCTCAACCCTCTTTATCCTCTCTTTCCTCCCTCCCACCCTTGATTTGGTGTAACAGATATGGGATGTTAACTGGAATGTCTCCTGGTTTGTATTTCTAATGCAAGTTTGATGTTTAAAAGACTTAATTTCCCCAGCTTAATTCAGTGTCTTGATTTTTCTTCTTTCCAGGAACATGCTTTTGAGAGCAGTCAGAAATACAAAGAAGGAAAATTTATCATTGAACTTGCCCACATGATAAAAGACAATGGCTGGGAGTGAATCATAACCTTTTTCCTTCTGTTTGGACAATATTCTGTGGAACATGCTTTACAAAGACTAACGCAAAGTAAAGGAAGAGCTTGGCTAGAGTGGCCCTGAGAATATCACTGAACTCTGAAACCTCACAAATGAGTAGTGTAGTGTAAGTGGCTATTTCAGGCCATGTTTGCCTTTTCTCCTTGTGTAAGTTCCCTCTTTTTGTACGTGTATTATTGTGTGAACAGTTGTTTTGGAACATTTTGGATGACCTTTTTCTAAACTCTCTCAAACTAGAGAAACAGTTCACTAATTGAAAACGGATTTTACTGGTTAGCATCTATCTCTGACCTATGCCTTTAATGCTACCTTCTGCTGTGCATGCTTCTTGCCTAAACACCTACACTCCAGTCCTGTAGAAGTTCTATATCTGAGCAGTCCAAAAGAATGTATGGGATGGGGTGCTTTTTTATATGTAGCAATTTCTGATGTGTTTGGCAGTGAAGAGGATGCAGTATTGTAGTTATTAATTTCTTTTTTTAAATTTGAGTGTACCACAACCTATGTACATCTTGTAGGTGAATCGGTTAAAGGTACAGTGCTCACTTTAAAAAAATATTTCAATTGCACTGACTGAAGTTAGCAGGCCTCAAGTTGTTAGGAAATGTTATGCTAGAGGTTTGGTATCTTAATGAAATACCTTAGAAGGATTTTAAATCAGTAATGCTATAGAATATGTTCATTTAAGACCAACATATTCCCTAAGGAGTTTGCTGGATAAGAAATAAAAACTATAAAACTATAGCTTGCAAGATTAAAAAGGCAGAAAAATATATGCATCTTCTATTTTGGAAAAAAAAATTAGTCAGTGTATTAAAAAAAAAAAGTTTTGGTACTGTACCTTTGCCAGTAACAGGGACTTGTGCATCGGTAAAGTTTTATGGCTGGTTCCATGTAACTGTATAGTCCTAATGCACTGGACAAAGAGGTTGATATCAAGGAAACTTGTTGAAGTATTCTGCTTCTGCTACATTTGAACAAAAATATTTATTTTTGTGAGAAATGGCCAGAGCCTATGACATGAAAATTAATATAGTACCTGTAGAAAAAGGAGGGGTAATAAGAGGGAAGGGAAGTTTGACTCGGTTTTTCATAAAATAACAAGATAGTTTTTAAAACTTGGGGGTGGGGAAAGGGTTTCTTGGTTTGCTGGCTAAATCATCCCCAAGTACCTTTTTTATAATAAAAATTTATATGAAACTCGCCTTCTCTTTTGTTCTCATGCTGTTTCTGAAATGGAATGAGTCAATGAGAGAAACTTCTGGAAAGTGTATGCACAATATTAGCTGTTGGTATCTGTGCATGCAAATTCTGAGCAACTGTGAAAGAAATGCTCTACGTAAATTTGCTAACTTTATTTGCAAATTAAACAGTCTCTGAAGACTTTTTGTATTTTAATCCTTTTAATGCTTGAGGACAAAATGTTTGGAAAAAAACCTTTAACACTACGTAAGTACTATAACTGAACAATATGGAAGCCTTGCAATACAAAATCATTTTCTCTCAATAACAATTCTAATATGGCACCTGCAAAATTAGTCATAGGTGCTGTTGCTGCTGTAACGTTTTTGGGAATCTGATAGGCTTTCTGAACTCTGCTGCACTTTAGAAATGTTGTCATACACGAAAAACTATGCCAATGGGTAGGGGCAATACAAATCCTTTAAAACCAGCTTTCCGGTGTCTTTGTGGAGAGGAAGAGAGAGAAGAGAGTTCACCCATGTGTATGCATTCTCTGATGCAGGCTGGCTAAACTGCATTCAAGATGTTGTAGTGATCTACACCTATGAATTAAAAATGTAAGAATTAGAGAAGTAGTTAAAGCTCTTGGGTTTCAGTCCAGAGACCTGAGGTAGTACAGTTGTGTTCAACCTGGATTTTGTGGCTTACTTGTTACTACTTCATGTTCACATCATCAGGCTTCAAAGTCTCCTTTTAACAATGTCATTGATGCAAGATGGGCTTTGGTGTTGCCTGTCTCTTGATCTTTTTTGACCTGGAATTCTTGGGATTTTGTTTTCCTCCATTGTAATGTATATTGCCAACAAAGAAGGCACTAAAACTTCTATCAGCAAAAAGTTTGTGTTGGCTTCGAAGTCCAGTTGCAATGTTGATACTTGTGAACAGGCTTATGTGAAGTTTGTGTATCTTTGGGCTTTTCTTATTTCCTGGCTACGGGCTTGTTGAAGCAGTACACTGGACTGAAGACAAAAGTAATGGCTGCTTTTCAGTAGAGAGTTGAAATTAAAGGAAATATGTAAAATATTAAAGATTTTTCTCTAAAATTGGGGGTTTGGCTATCTCTTGTTAGTAAGTTAATGCTGCCTGTAACACAGTCTGATTCTTGCTTAAATTCAACCTCTTTCTTCAGTGCATTATTTGTATTTCAAACTGGACATTTTCACCAAAACCTTAATTAACTTTGATGCCAAAGGTTGGGACTTCATCAAGTGCTTAGCACCTAGAGCTTCAGACTACTGGCATAAAGAGTTAATGATCTATATGTGATGTTTATGGCTTTTAAGAGAACCAAACAAAGCAATATTCTTTTTGGTCTTTTAAGAGTGGACGCTTAGGAGTAAAGAGTAGAACTAGTACAGAATTGCTATTTCATGCTGCCATGTAACAATTCTTGAGGCTCATTCTATTGAGGGAATACATGAATTTTCTTCCTGTGTTGCTTGGCAGCATCAATGATTATTTTCTCCACTTGTAAAGATGTAGAGAGTTCTTGTTATTGGTTTTGGTGAAAGTAGAATCCAGATAGCAATGGCTGCTGGCTGATGTGAAGAGGTCAGTCTGGTCACTGAACCCTCCAGCAGTCATTTGAAAGAAAAATAAACTTACTTGAAAAAAAATTTACTAAAGCATTTTCCCTCTAACCAATTTTTGTAATATATTAAAGATTATATTTAAAGTTTGTATGTGTTTGCTCTGGGCAAGTTTACTTCCCCTCCAACTTGAGCACTTTTGTTACTTGTACTGGTTATTTTTATTGTTGGTCTTAACATTTATTTTGTATTTTGTTTTTTATAAACTGCAACAAAAAGCTTTTGTGAACCTTTGTTTCTTGCTGGCTCTTTCTTGGACCAAATGAACTGACTATGAGCTGGCTTAGAAGAAATGTTCATTGGGATGCATAGGAATTTGCTAGCAAAAACATACATGTATTGAAAGTTTTTTCCTCTGAACCTCTAAAGCCATGCCTGTCCTAAAATAATTAATCATAATTTGATGTGACTTCAGTAATCTGACCACACATTCTCTGTTTAGGTCCAAAATAATGGCTGTAACAATGGTGTTCCAGGACTGAGTCTGCCTCCAAACACAAGAGTTTTATTCTTTGGCTGGTCACTCTTAAGTACCTTTTTGATTAATAAAAGGCAATGCTGCCATCTATAAAAACTCTGTTAAGTTGCAAACTTGCTGTGAAATAAGCTGCAGAATTTGGGGGAGGGATTGCTGACACATCAACCTAACCACTCTTGCTGTATGCTTTTTAGCAGTCTAGTAATCTCAATTTTATCTGCCAGTAAAAAGGGCCAGAATATGAATTTCCCCTCATTCTTTGTAAGCTATACGATGACAAACTGTATTAATGAAGTTGTTTATAATTCCATCTTAATTTCCCACTAGCAAGGCCTAGTTATAATGGCCATTCTGAGTGGTATGACCTGCATGCTTGCAGTCTTTCACACTCCATGGGAGAGGAGGGGGAGTACCGTTTATGAGAATTAAAATCTGGCCTCAGAGATTCTGACAAATAGTCATCACTGTGCCCATAACCAAATGGTCATCTGTATTTCTTATTGGTGTATCAAGTTAGTGCAAGAGTTCATGAACGCTGTGTGCCATTTTTGGTGGACTTACGCTTCCCTCTGAGTAACGCTTGTAGAGCTTTTTCTGCATGCTCATCTCAGCAGTCAGATTGCAACAGTAGTGACCTACAGTCTCTCAGACCAAATTTCGAACATCTCCGTTCTTTGATAATGGTGATGAGTGGAAGAAGCTGTCAAATTATTGTTAAACTTTTTGGACACTTTATTGTACTTCATTGAGACTCATGTTAAGCCAACCAGCAGTATAAAAGCTTACTGGAAAAGGAACAGACATCTTCAGAGGTTTCTTTTAAAAGGACTGTTACAAATGGTTTAAGGCCTAAAGCATGAGTCATAAATGGCAGTTGAGTTGTGCCTCATAGTTTCTTAAACTCTTTACAATGCTTTCTTTTACAGGTGACATGGCTGTGTTGCTGTTTTGTCCTAGCAATACTGTACATCATTTGTTGTTTCACTATATTGTATCTACTTGAGGTATCACAATAAAAGCTTTCGATTGTTTTGTTGAGTTACTTGTTGGTTTTGTGCTAGCTTTTCTTCCTAAATAAATTCTTATGCTTTATTCTCTGATAAAGCTCAAGAGAAAAGACAGTGCTCCTAGCTGCTCTTAAAAACTTCTAAATGTGGGTTGAATCTGATTTTTATCTTTAAGACTTTAAGTGGCTTTAAGACTGCCACTAAACATTTTTTCCTTTCACTAATCTTTCCAAAATACAGAAAGTTGTGTTGCTACTTTTAGAGCTTTTGTCCATTTTGAGCCAATCGTGGAACCTCTGCAAAGTGCTTTCAAAAAGAGAGTCAGTCTGTGCACACCCCAAAACTAACTTTCAGAGAAATTGTGGGAAGTCTGGGTATGCTTTCGGTTGCGTTACCTTGGTTGTCTGTAGACCAGAGGAGCACGCTGAGCACAGGCACTCAATCTGTTGTTTCTGGTTTAGTTGGGAGGAACTTCTGTAGTTCCTCTTAATCAAATTAAGGGTGTTCTCACGTGTTAGTGGAGTTAAAGTCCCCAGTGCGAGTCAGTAACAAGGCTGTGATGAAGATGGGTCTTCTCCATCCAAGAGCCCAGGTCATAGTGGGCTTCATATTGACCCATTTATTCCACCTGTGTATTTGCAGGAGGCACAGGGTGCTGCATGTGTAACTGAGGGGCTCCCACCAACATTCAAACAGAAACTTTTCCCTAAAGATTATGTCAGTACATCACCAGCTGTATGTAGCAGCAGGCATGACAGTGGCTCTCAGGTTCTCCAGCAGAAAATGGATAAGAAGGGATGATTAAGTAGGAGGGAGATGATTTCCATGATAGGCTGGCTACTTTCCTACTGTACTCCAGTATGTAGTTTGCTCCTTTACCGTAAGGAAATGCTTGCCTCATGTTCAACCTGGCATCCACTGTAACCCCCAGGTCCTTCTCAGTTTGAAAATCCAGCCTATGGCGCTCATTGATGGTTTAGTAAATCGGTAGGCCAAGCAAAGTGATGTTTTCTCCTGAAGATTAAGCTGAAAATGGTCATATTGATCTTAATGGTTGTGATTACAAGAGCAAAGGTAAACTGGGACTTCATTATGGAAGGCTTCATATTCAAAAGACTTCATATTAATTTGAAAGATTTCAACCAATACCTCAGTTTAAACAAATCCCCCAAAGCGCTCTCTACTGATAGTAAAAATACCCTTTAAAATTTCTTAAGATTGTAGCGAGGGACTATTGCAGTGATTTAGTGTACTCTTCTGTATAATAACAGGTATAGGATTATCCTTAATCACATTAAACCATATAAAATAATTTTCAAGGAAGTCCTTCACATCAGACTTGCTTGCTAGTACAAGATGTAGGTGTGTGCTAGGTAGGATTAAAGTGTTAATGAAATTTTCCTGGAAATTCTCCTAACTCCAAGGTAGGCTAAATTATGTCATTGTGATCATTGAGTTATTTTTAGCATGAT
This sequence comes from Buteo buteo, assembly GCF_964188355.1. Lineage (NCBI taxonomy): Eukaryota > Metazoa > Chordata > Aves > Accipitriformes > Accipitridae > Buteo > Buteo buteo. The sequence goes on along the minus strand of NC_134181.1, from coordinate 37,638,184 downwards.
AAACCAGTAGGGCACGTAGAATTCAGATACAAAACATCAGTTGTTTGCATTTGAACACTTTGAATTAGGAAATTGGTAGCAAGGACTCATGCAGGATTTGGGGTGGAGTTTGGTTTTTATTTGGTTTAGTTGAATGTTCACTTATTGAACATTGGCAACAGTGCATCAAATATGACCCCTTTAGACTGCCTGAGGCTGAGAATGTTACTCGGTGTTTCTTCAATATTCCATCATTTCATCTCACAAAGGGATGGGAATGTTCTACATATGAGATCAAATATGATACTTCCATCTTGACAAAAATGGAAGATAGCCTGCTACACTTTGTTTTAATCATGCACTTATAAGCTGTCATCTCAGATAGACTCCTTTTTTTTCCTTTTTAACCTTTTCTTGGCTTTACTGTCTTAGGGCATGAAAAAGGGATCTTTCCAGATCTGAAAAAATTTTAAGGACAAAAATGGCATTTTATGAGAGATGTATGATATTCATTGAATAAAAACCTGATTTTTGACATGGATTTAATCAAAGTAATGACGATTAAAATAACACAGAAGTATCTTTCATAATCAAGATGTTCATAGTAACTTCCTGTTAAATTTTGGTGTAGCAAAGGGACTGTAAAAACACCAACTGTCAGCAGTCGGATTACCAGAATAATTCTGGAAATGTGAACTCCAGTGTTGTGTCTTACCAGCTGGAAAATACCTGGAGGATCTCTGACTCCCAGATAGGCAGAGGTGGGCAGATGCCCCATCTAAAAGTTGGGAACCTTTCATTAGATGTCTTTTCCCCCTGTTAAATAACTAGATGGTGGTCTCGGTTGAGGGTTCTTCCACCCCACATGAAACACCGTAGCTGTAAGGTTACGCTGTAGTGCGACAGCAGTAGGTCTGTATTTACAAAATCCAGTTAGCCTAACCAGGGCAACAGTAGTGACGAAAGCTCAGTTTAACCTCTGAAACGGGCTCCAGTTAGGTTGCTCTGCCCACGTGAGGTTTTCTTTCCATTTTTTCCTCTTCCTCTGCACCCTCCCCTTGGCTCTTCCCTGGATGGGTCCATCGGGTGGAGCGGAGCAGATCACCTGCGCTGCTGCCGCCACTCACGCCTCTGACAAGCAAAGCCGCTGTGGATTAACCGAGGCTGGACAAAGTAATTCCTTGGCTGTGAAGCAGCTCTGCTGAGCCATGTAATTGATGAGCATTAACTGGTTCTCCTCTAGTAAAGGCTGAGCTAATCTGAGGGTTTGGCTCATTCATTTCTATAGCGTTGCTGAATAAGGTTCCAACCGAGGTCGCTAACTGCAGAGCTGAGGATCTGAGGTGCTCTATGATCCTGGTAGCAGTTTAATCTATACTTGCATTATGTAAAAACCTGATTGCACAAAGATTTTACTTAGTAAAGATCACTCTAGAAAGCAGATAGTATAGGTTTTTCAGTACATAACGAAATAATGGGCAGGTTTTGCATGGTCTGATTTTTGTATTGCAGTAGTAAATAGCGTAGCTTAACTTCCCTTCTTGCCCAAGTAGCCTTCAGAGGTTTCTAGCTCAAGCAAAGGCAATGGTAGGACCAAACTAGCCCTTTATTCAAAATGGAGTTTGCATCCTGACATTAAAATACATACATGTATGCAAATTCCATCACAGCATGGAACATCACAGCTCGGAACATCACAGCTCACCCTTTACCTGCAAGAAGGGTTGTGAATGTTATTTAATCTTCAGAACACCTTTATGACATGATTAGCAATGATCACCTGCTTTATTTTACACCTGATGAAAGTTAAGTTAATTTTACAAAATCATTTATGAGCAAAAGCCTCCAGTTTGAGACCTGGAGCTGATGACAGTGAAGCAATGGTCCATGGGTGTCTGAAAAAAGATTTCTTGCTCTTACAAGTGTTGTAGAGTTAAAACTTCAATGAATTAAACAGCAGCCTGATTGCTACTGATTTTACTAACCTTTCTATTCTGCGCATGTCTGTTCAATATGTATGTCAAAGCTGGTAGCCTTGTACTTTATTGCATAAGGCAGATTATTAGGTCATACAAGATTACAACCAATAACATCTTTGAGTTTGGCTACATCCATTTCTGATCACACATTGGATTTCTTCAAGTTTCTTTGTCCTTAGAAGCAAGAGGTCACCTGCACAGGCACCTTCAGTCCCTGGATGTTCAGGCTGAAGGCTCACATTGTTGGTATGAGAGCAGGGAAGGCATGTTACTGAATGTGGCAGAAGTTTTAATTTTTTTGAGCTTTGAGTTGAGTGGCATTAATAGTCAGCTGTGTCTGAATCGTGATTCAAGTTATTTGTCCATTTAAAAGCAAAATCAAATAAGCTTTATTCTGCAGGAAAGGTTATTTAAAATGTTTTAATACTGAATCATATAAAGCCACTCTCACACAGGTGCAACACTAAAAGTGAAAAAAAAAACAAAACCAAACCCCAACTCCAGGAGCTCTGTGCATTGTCTGTGCAAACAAACTTTTTTCCAAAACTTTCTTTAAAAGCCCTCTAGAAGTCAGGGATCTTGTGACAGGGAGCAGGGCTGCCAAGAGGGAGAGGAGCTTGTTTTGCAATTGGGCCCAGGAACATTGCTACATCTGGGAGCGGGGTTGCAGATGCGAAACACGTGCTTTTGAGGGCTGGGGGCTTTCCTAAACAAATACAACTAGATCCTTTGCCTTGTGCAGGGGAAACCAGTGGGTATTATCACAGTGACCCTTCGATCCATTGATCCGGAGCTGCTGTACACTGTGAAACCATTTCGAGAGGCACGTGCGAAGTGCCATATAGCCAGGGTTGGAAAGGTATGTAGGGCACTGGGACAGGAGGGGTTGGTACGGATCTCTGCAGTGCTGGGAGGGTGGCCCTGCCTCCTGGGGAAAAAGCTGAGTCTGTAAAAGAGAAATCTCTTACAGCCTGCCCTGCAGAAAAAGTACAAGTGCAAATCAATGGGAAAAGATGAAATTTTGTGACTATTCGGGTCCCCCAAAAGCCATCCATCTCCGTGCCTTGTGTTAAATGGCAAATGAAAGTGCTTTTTGTGTGCCCTGCCCAACACCCTGCTCACTGGCTAAACATCACCTGGGCTGGGCGCGAGGCCGGGCTCACCTGGAAACCCACAGCTCTCCTAACAAACAGCTGTTCTGTGGGGCGAGAGGCTCTTGCTGGCCATAATCTCCTTATAGGCCTGAATTAATCGTCTGTTTCCCACTGATGGTCAAATAAGCACTATTGCACTGGATGGCATGCTCCACTTCGTTACCTAGTGTAACTGGTAAGACTGTAAATCTGCTTCTGCTTGTCTACTTAAATTATCTTCCCTGCCTTTCTTCCTCTTTTATCCCCTTTCTTCCTCAGTTGCCCACTTTTTTTTTATGATACCCGTAACATTTCAAAGTCCGCAGCACTTTGCTTTTTGTTGCTCTTCTTTCCCCTCTGGAACGCATTACCCCAGGAGCAGCATTAACAATTTGTGGTCAGGCACGAGACTGAAATTTCATGGTGGTTGATTCACTCCCGAATCAGAGGGACCTACCGCGTCCCCGGCAGGATGTGCAGCCTCAAACCGCGGGGGCAGAGGACAAGATGCTGCTCTTTGCTACTAACCTATCACTGCTTTACCGATTGAAATCCCACAGCAGGTTTGAGGCCAACAGAAAATGAGCATGGATGAACTGCAGCCCCACAGCCATCCAGCGATGCTGTGCTTTATCGCCTCTGCTCCTCCTGCTCCCTCAGGCTGACGAAGTCAATGGATTTTGCCTTAGCAGCAATTTTTTTCCCCTTTCCTCCTCTATTCTATGATGAAAAGTTTCTCGCAGCATAAAGGCTGGAGACGCAAATTAATGCCCTTTAATCACCTACCCATAATATACAAAAACAAAGGGTTTCTCACGTCATTCTTTCAATGTTTACTAAAACAGAGACTTTGCTCTGGCAGACCTCTCCTTCACCGGCCAAAACTCATGCTGAAGGTTAACAGCTCCCGAAGTTAATGATTATCTTTTGTTGTTTGCTCAGTGTTTCAGAGTTAAAACATGTAAATATGACTCCCCCGTGTAATTGCTGTGGTCAGCCAGCAACGAGCACTGCAGAAAACATAAACACATCTATTAGCAGAGAGAAATGTTACTCCCTTGCCTGGCCTCCCCAGGCTCCCAGAAGTGTCTGCTTGCCCAGAAAACAGCCAGCGCAGGATAACACCGTCCTGCTTGGGCTGGCGATTACAGGGAGCCTGCTATGAAAACCCCCTCTCAAAATAGCAATTTCTAATCTCCCCCAAGGCCATTAATCAGGTTTCTAATCCAGCAAAGCTGTCCATACTGTAACGTGCTGCGATTCCCAGGCCTTTATTAGAAACCCCTCTCAGTTACAGCATTTACTGGGTCAGGGGACTGATGGCAACCCTTGCCTGGGCAGAAATAGCTGCAAATATTTTGTGAGACAGATCTGAGTGAGTGGTTGATGCCATGGCCTGGCTGCACCTTACCTGTGGGTGCTGGATGTTACCGAAGACTTATCTGTGTAGAAATACAACATGACACCATCTCCTAATCTGGTTATTTTCTGAGGACTGAAAGCAATCTCTGCTTTTCTGGAGACAAACACAATAGCTGGTCCTGTCCGATCGCTTTTGAATTAGATAGAAATGGCCTAAACACATGCGACAGTCAAAGCTTTCTAGGCAGCTTCACCAGGGTGGAGGTTTTGCCCCTGTATCTTGGCTAAATTCCAGCTGGGGTAATTGTATTTGCCTCTTGCCCATCTTTCCCTGGGTGGTTCTGACTGTCTCAGAGGACCTGATGAGTCGCGGAGGTGGGGTGATGTGACTGATGTGGATAGCTTGCACACAAGTATTTGCAGTATTAATGGGGATCCCTCCAGCAAAGGCCAGTATATAAATGTAAACTCATCACTCACAGAGCGAGTCAAAATCCTCGTGCACGGCTGTACACAAGCAGGTGGTATTAGTGAGGCAATGGGCTGTTAAATCGCCTCCTGCTAGAGGAGCTTTAAGAGGCTCCCTGCATCCCAGGATATTTAAACTTTGAGGCTCTGGTTGAGGAGATGGAGGCTTCCAAAGGGGCTCAGCTGGCGGATGCTGCTGGGACGGTGGGCACGCTGTGACCGGGGGCTGTCCCGGGGCTCAGCTGTGTCTTGGCTGCTCATGGCGGGGATGCCATGGCCGAGCCCCATCTGGGGATTTGCCTCGGTGGGTCCTGGTCCGTACGGCTGTGCCGCGCAGCCTGGTGTCCCTGCCCAGCTGGGAGAGGGTGCAGCAGGATGGGGAGATCGGGCGGGTGGGCAGTGTTTTCTGCTCCCCAGGGCTTGTCATCCCACTCACACATCCCACTCCGCAAAGCCATTTTAAGTAGAACCACCGCAAGTCTTGGGTATACAGGAACCAACAGGAAGGTTTAAAGGCACCGTGCACTGAGACCATGGCGGTGAGCAGCAGTGTGCTGCACCGAGATACCTCCCTAACACCAAACCCAGCCGGCAAAGAGTTTAATAAAACTTCGGAAATGAATTGAGACGTGTGAGACCTCCAGATAACCAAGCACGGTTAACATCGTTGGGATGTGCACAACCATGCGCCTCTCCGGGAAAAGCCCCCGCCGCCTCCCAGCCTCCTCTCCCCTCACCGTCCTGGACCGCAGCCACGCATGCTGCAGCAGCCCGGCTGCAACACGCATTCATGGGGAAGACGATAAACACAGCATGTTTCGTTTCTTTATTTAGCATGTTCCTCCCGAGAGGCTCCAAGGTCTTGAACTCTGGGTTTTACTGAGCTTGCTGTTTATCCGCCTGGGCCTACGTGCGCATGTGCGTGCGTGGGGGGGGACACCGCTTTGGTGGCAGCGGTTTCCTCCGAGCTCCCGGGTCCCGAGCAGCCCCGTCCTGCAGCTGACGGCCTGTCAGCGAACACCGCAGCAGCCTCTGCGCCCCATCAGCCCTCCGCCAGCACCCAACTGCGCCCAGATCAGCTGGCCTTCCCCTGGGTTTTGCTTTCACCTTGCGCTGTTGACATTTGTCCATACATTTTAGCCTCATTTTGCCATTCCTTTTTTTCCCCCATCCCCCTGACCTTATTAACATCATTTAGCCAGTGCCTGGGAACTCTCCCATGTCCCACGAAGCCCAGAGCCCCTGCTGCTTTCCCATGCTTTCCGCATCTAGATGGCTCCGTGCCCCATCTCCCAACATCAACCTGTGCCCTGTCCGTGCCTGTCCAGGGGAAAAAAAAAAAAAAAAGTTATCTGAAGGTTAACACGGGGCCCTGAGCAGGCTGGGTGTGGGGTTGGCATCATGCTCTTGCCCCACACCGTGGGTCCTGCCGGCTGGAGCCCTGCATGGCGTAGCCAAAACGAGAGCCCCCACCTTGCTCAGCTGCCCGTCCCCATCCTGAGAACACCCCACAGGGGTGCAGGGCTGGCGTGTCCCCGGTGCTGGATGCTGCCAGCACAGGGCAGTGACTCATTTTGCCACTCAGGGCTCTGGGTGTGGATGTCTTGCTCGTTTCTCACCTTGGCAGCAGCAGCTTCGCTCGATCAAGGGCTTTTGCTCCTCGCCCAGCACAGCGCAGGGTGGCTGACGGTCGTGGTCCTTGTCCACTGCGCGGTGTCTGATCACATCGGGACACAAACTTGGAGCAAAACTACCTGCCTCATCCCTTGGTTTCCTAGAAATCCAGTGGCTGGCTTGGCAAGCAGAAACCCAGTCCACAGGGCTTGTTAAATCAACACAGCAGTGACCATTACACGGAGATTTGCATGACGAAGTGTTTACAGCTGTGCCGGAGGGCGGGGGGGATGTTTTTTAATCTTTGCTTTTTTTTCCATTTGAGCTATAGAGGCAAAGCAGCCTTTCGAAACGGCGCAGGGGGACACAGCCTGCATGCACAAGCGGGCAAATGGGGCGTTTGAGCTGTGTTTGGCCACTGGAGCCCAGGAGGACACGCTGCCTGCGTCCTGCAGTGCCTGGGCACGGCTCCTCCGCTGCCAGCCCTGGTGTGGGGCAGGCTGCCGGGCAGCCCGGGGCGGCAGGGGAAGGCGTTGGGAGCTCCTGCTGGAAACCAGCCCCGACCCAGGGAAACAAGCCGCCAGGCACTGTGCTGGGGCCGTTAGATGCTCAGGCTGGTGGCATTGAAAGAAAAACTATTTCAGTGTAACGAACATAACCTGAGATGCAGCTGCAAGCAACGGGCTGCGGGCAGCGTGCCCAGCTGTCCTTGGAGGTGGGAGCCCCCAGAGCCCTTCTCCAGCCCTGACTGCACCCCTGACCTCGCAGCGACGCTGCGCCTTGCCATTGCTTTTCTTTCCGTCTCTTGGCTTCTCTTTTCCCTTTGCCTTTTTTTTTCCCTCTCTTCTCTCTTTTTTATTTTCCTCTTTTGTCTCCTTGGCTCTTTCTCCCTTTCTGCTGTGCCACAATCAGACAAAGCTTGACACCCGGGAGCAGTTATTGGCTTTGTGAGATGCTGGTGTCCAGTAATACCATGGCCTGACTTTGCTGGTTGGGACACGACCCCTTCCTGGGGGAAGGAGCAGCGCTGATGCCTGTGTCTGCCTGGGAGGGAGCCTGGCCCGTTTCAAGGTGCAACATCCGAGCCCTTTGACGGTACGAGTTGTTGGTCTGGCGCCTGTTAGCGAGCATTAACACGCTGCGGTTTTGCCACTCAAAAATCCCAAGACTTGTAACAAGAGCTGGAGCTTTACCCAACGCTGTCAGTGCGAAGGGCTTCACGGAAACTTCTCTGGTTTCTGTGCATGTCTGCTCTGAAAGCCAAGCTTACCTCCTCTGAGCCGTGCAGTAGGTCCCTAATTTGAATTATGTACAAGAGACGAGGGCAGCAGCCAGGCTGTGCAAGCGTCTCCAGCCTTCACCTCAAGGGTTGGTGAAATGTGCCCCTGGGCTGGCCCAGCTGGGTTTCCCGGGCACCAGCAGCCAGCAGCAGTATCAGCAGAGCTGCTGGTTACCCCTCTTTCCCATTTTTCCTCAATTTCCCCTCTTTTTCCCGTTTTTACATGAAGCCGAGCTGCACAAACGTTTCATCCCCTGAGACACTGGACCAAAATGTGGAGGTGGGTGCTGAACTCCCAGGGAAATCTCCTCGCAGCCAGCACCGCCTGGCTCCAATGCTGCCTAAAACCTGCCTGAAAATGTCTGTGCCTGGATTTACTGCAGCCCCGTTGGAGTGCGGGGTGCTGGGCAGGGACCTGCCTGTACGCAGGCAGGTTATGGGATGGATGCTGAAGCCACCCGACGGGCAGGGATGCGGACCTGAGGACCATCCCCTCTGCTCCCCACCGCTCAGCACCCTGCCACCGCCGCTGCGTGGCCCCGGACGACGTCTCCTTGGTACGAGCTCTGAGTGGCATCTGGTTTGGCTTCGCTGTTGCTCCCCGCGGCCTCGTTGCGTTGATTTTAATGGAAGATGAAAGCGTGGCAGGGGTGCGGTGGCAACAGAGCCGGCCCCGTGCTGAATGAAGCTCAGGCTGGCGCCGATTCCTCGACAGAGCGAGCAGCCCTGCCGCTGTGAGCGGGGCCGCTTGCAAGCCCTCACCCTTGGAAAAAAACACATACACAGTGCTAAAAAAAAATCAGGCCAAATTCTAGCAATGTGTAACTTGTTTTGTTATAGATTAACTGCTGCAGTACACCCCAGGCACTTTGCTGAACTGGCCGTTTAACCTACTCTTCCGATCCTTTTTTTTTTTTTAGTAAGATGGGCACACCACAAATTGCCGTCTGTGCTTTTATGGGGAGGTCACAGACTGCGAAGATGTTTGTCTCGCCTCTGCGCATCTCCAGGCAGGAGGCTGGGAGTGTGTGTGTGTGTGTGTGTGTGTGGGTCCACATCGGAGCACCCCATCCCCACGGCTGTGGGACACAGCCCAGGCACGGGTCTGGGGAGCACCCTGCCACAGGGGACAGGCGATGGCCAGGAGCCAACACCCTTCATTTCAGCGCCGAGTAGAAATGCCGCGTTACCGACTGATTAATTCTTCCCCGAGCATCTGCCGCCTCCTCGCAGGGGCTGCCGGAGCCTCTCTGCCCCCCTGCCAGGAAAGCCCTTTGCTGGGCGCAGCGGTGCTGAGCCGGGTGCTTTCCTTTCCGGAAAGGTTTCAGGTGCTGCCCGGAGCGTGAGAGGGTTTTGCTGACCCTGCAGCCTGTAATCTTACTCCTGGACTTTAGACACCTCCCGAAGTCGCTCTTGGCTCCGATCCCTGCTCCTCCGTCCCCAGGACAGGCTGTAATCGTCTCTTGGCAGGACAGCCCTGACCTGAGCACTCCGGCTCCCAGCAGATTTCCCCAGCCTCACCGAGTGTTTGCAAAAAAAACCCCAGTGATTTATTCATGACAGCTCAGCTGGGCGGAGGAAAAAAACATGTTGCTCTTTACATCTATTCTTAATTTTGTTTTTTTTTTCTTATGACAGAGGTTGCCAATAACAATACAGCAGGAACAGCTCCTGGCCCCATAACTGTCAGTTTTCTACCCTTTTTTTGGGGCAAGTGCCAGCCTGGTTTCTTGCCAGCCCGATGTCTGCTGACAAAGTGTCCAGCAGCAACACAGCCAGGGATTAGCAATGGTGTGAACGAGCCATGGTCCCTCGGCCCCAGATGGTGATGGGGACGGTGGGTGACACCCGGCCCTTTGCTGCCTTTTGCAGTCATTGGGAGGTGACAGCTGCCTCCCCCACCCCAAAATAGCTGTTTATGGAAATATGGCCAGATGAAAGGCAAAAACAACACAGACAAGATAGGGTTTATAGGCCAGTGCTTCAGAATGGGAATTTTCCGGGACCACATTTATTCTGGAAATAAATAAGATGATGGTTCCCAGCCTTTCTGGTCCCACAGGATGAGGGTGTTGGTGGGGCAGCACCTACTGCACCCCTGCAAGACCAGACCTGGGAAAATCCCCGCCGTGATGGGCAGAGGAGGAGCCGGGAAAGTTTGACTCAACCCTGGCGAGGTGGAGTTGATTTGTGTTAACCGGTTTCCTTGTTTGCACTGGGTGCGGGTCTGGCGAGGGAGCCGAGCTCTGCCTGGCCGGTCCCCACCCCGCGGCCAGTGCCGCCCAGCATCCCCGCAGACCTGGCGCGGATAAGCACGCTCTTTGCCTTATGGGCGGGGTGGGGGGGAATCCATCAGTGTCTTAAAATGCGACCCTCCAGGTTATTCACGATGTAAATATACGCTCTTAAATAAGCAAAGCTGTAAAAGTTGGTTAACGTCTTCCTTGTGTCTCTGCCTGCCTCCTTGCAGATCTCCGCAAGGTCCGTAGCCATAAAGCACAGCGAAAAATGAGCTTATTCAGCTGAGGACCTGGGAATGCTGGGGACCGAGAGACAGCCTAGGACTGGTGGTGATGGAGCAGGATGGAGAAAGCAGGATTATTGCCCGGGGTGAGGCTGGTGCTGCCCAAATCGGGGCAGGGAAGGGACGGCACCCAGCCACACTGCTGCTAGCTGGGATGCCTGCAGGACCCGGACACGATGCGTCCGTCTCTGGGCAAAGAAAAGCAGCTTCCCTTTGACCACATTGAAGCTTGGGAGTCCCCTTGACCACCAGCCCCTTTCCCCCGCAGGGCCTGACCCCCATTTCAGTGCCACCCAGGGTGTCCGGCGGTGAGAGCGGCTGTGGGAGAGGCCACCGGGCTAAACCTTCCTCCCCCCACAAGCCCTGGGCCCCCTCCCTCCCCGCCGTGACGCCGGCCCACAAACCCAGCTGCAAACCCTGGGCTGTGCAACAGCTAAATACTGGGAAACTGGGCGAGCGCCAAGGACTTTGATCCCCAGCCATAAAAACCTCCTCCACAAGCTGACTTCTCTTGCGAAATAACCTCCTGGGGAGGGGGGGGGGGGGTGCTGAGCTGACGCGTGCTGCCCCCGCCGCCTTTGCGGCCCCAGAAAAGGGGGTTTGACTAGTAAGCGATGGGATCGCCTGCAGCCTCGTCCCGTAGCGGTGCGGTGCCAATGCCGGTGCCGGGCAGACGCGTGTTGCACCGAATAAATGCATTTACCTTGGACTGCTCCCAAGCGCTCCTCCCCGGTACATCTGCACATACCAGCCGTGGCAAGGCCAGCTGAAAACCTTCCCAGTTGGGAAACACCAAGCAGAGGGCATGTGCCTGGTGTGGCACCCAGCCCCTTCTTCTGGAGATGCCCGGCGGGACAGGACAGGGAGCGCTGCCCATGCTGGGGCCGGGGATGTGGGTTATATCAGAGTTATCGGAAGTAGACATTAGTGTCTGCCTTAAAAACCTTATAAAAGGGGGTTTTAATTTTTTTTTTTAATTTTTTTTTTCTCTTTCCAGGGGGTGCCCAGCAGCTGCAGCCCACCCCGGTTTGGGGTGGGCAACCCTGAGCTGTTGGGTGTGAGCCTTGCGCTGTGCTGGACATGCAATATCAACCTGGCCAGGTATGAAAGGGCCACAGGTCCTCTCTGCTAAAGGGCTCAATGATCCAGTGATGAACAATTTCTTCTTCCCATTTTTGTTACCTTTATTTTAACTCCAGCACGATCCAGCATGCTGGCAGAGCAGGGCCTTTTATGTTATTTAGAAGCAAACATAGGAAACAGAGGGAATTTTTTTTTGTGAACACCAGATTGCGGCTTGATCAAATCAAGGCAAAATGGGGTCTGCACAAACATGGATGTGTAAAAAGACGGCAGAAGAGCATTTGAGGCTTCTCATACCAATAAGCCCCCTAATGAGGCAAACACAAACGCTACCCCACAGTCCTAGCACCGCCAGATCCTCAGAGAAGGTGACAGACCCCTCCGAGCTGCTGCTGCAGACATCCCAGGTTTCCAGGCGGACACAGAAAGTGCAGGACCAAGGCTCCTGCGGTCACGGCCAGCCCCGCTGTGAGCTGCTTTTATTTTGCCATTCTGTGGTTAAACCCAGATTTTCCCTGATCTTGCTTGTCACTTTTATTAGCGTTTCTGCTCCTTTATTTATAACTGCAGCCTTGTCTCTCACACCCACGGACACACGTGTCAGCAAGACGCCTCTGCGCCGGGGGCTGATCGTCCTGGGGACGTGCCTCAATCTGCCACCATGTCCCCGATCGTCCCCCGGGGCCGAGAAGTTTAGGGCATCAGTGCCATAAAGCCTTTAACATCACTCCGGTGTCATCTAGCCGTGGCTCCCCAAGCACAGCGATAACTCGGAGTGTTTTTCTACTCTGCCAAATAATCCGAGTGATTTCCAGTGCTCTCCTCCCCATCTCCCTGCAGTCGGGCTCCGGTGTACATGCTCTCGGTCGTGCCTGGATTTTATAATTTTGCAGCCCAGAGCTGCTCCCCTGCAGGGTGAGTTCTTTGCCCACAGCACCCAGCTGGATCCCACTGCGGTCCAGGACCGTCCGGCCGCTGCGGCTCCTGGTGCTGGCTGGGACCATGCAAAACTCAGTGCACTGGTGACGAGCGGAGGAGCTCGCCGCAGGGCTGGGGCATCCGCTGCCGACCCCCCATGGTGCAGCGATGGCTCGGCAGCGTGGGAGAGTTTCCTTCTTTTATTAGCAAGCGTGCTGAACTTTCCCGTACTCCCCACGACGTTCCCATGGATTGGGGTGAAATCAGGGTTTGGCTCCGTGTTGGCCCCTGCGCAGTGCCTGGGAGAGATGGGCCCGGTTCTGGTCCCAGCGGAGGGGATGGAGGCAGCATCACCAGCGTGCCTTTGCCTTCCCACCACCAGCCGACCAGGGCTGCGGTACCCACCAGCTCTGCGGAGCTAGGCACGGACACGGCATCTGACCCTTTCTCTGGAGAAAGGAATTTTTTCTAACCAAAAAAAAAAAGAAAAAAAAAATCCCAACCCTAAGCATGTTTTTTAAGGAGAAACAACGATTAGAAATACTGTAAGCAGTGGAGACAAAGCACCAAAAATAGCATCCGAAGTTTCCTCCGTGCGCTCTCCCTGCAGGCAGCCTGCACTATATTTGTCTTCACTTGCCATTTCTGCTGCAATCAATTTGCAATTGCCGCTGGTGAGGAGCCCATCTATTAAAAGCTCAAGTGAGATCTGTGGCAAAGATGTCTGTAACAAAAAAATCTGGCCGTTCATTAAAAAATAAATAAATAGTGTCCTCCTCTGCAGACCTTCCTGGCCCCAACAAAATTGACTAAAATCATCACCAGCTGCGTTGTCCGGGCTTGGGAGCAGCTGTGGAAACCCAGAGCGGGTTTCCTTCCACGTGGGAAGGGATTTGCTCTGCAGCCGCTCAGAAGCTTGGAAGCACTTGGCGTTTGCTGCATGTCGGTGCCTTATCTCCATGATTTGCTGCAGGCCGCCCTGGGGAGGCAGATTCCTCCAGGGTCAGTTGCTTTTATCATAAAAACAAATGTTTTCTATCATCCGTTTCATCCCGGGATGAAAGCGCCGATAGAAATCACGCAACTCCGTGCGCTGCCTTGGTGGGCCACGCTGCCAGGTGTTGCCAGGTGCTCCAAAGAAATGGGCTAGGAGGGATAGGGAAGGCAAACGGGAGCCCGGAGCCATCCCTGCCTTTGCCTAAAAAATAACCCCATCGGACTGCCTAAAAAACATAATAACCCCACGGGGCTCTCCGGTGGCACGTGGCTCTGCCCCCCCGCTTTCTGCCCCAAAGCATCACGGCCAGTGCTGGCACCCAACTGGTTTCTGCCAGACATCGGTACCAGGTGGGCACCCGTCTGAACCCCCTCGGCTGGAGGAAGGGACGCGGAGGGAGGCAGGAGGGCGACGGGGCCGTTTTGAGGAGGCTGAAGGCACGCAGCTTGTGTAGCCAAGCAAAACAGAGGCTGCGGGGGGATACAATTGCTGCCTATAAATAGCACCGGGAAGCAAGCATTAGGGAGGGAAAAAAGCTATTCAAGCTAAAGGACAATGTTGGCACAAAAGCAAATAGATATAATTAGCCATTAATAAATGAAGGCCAAAGATTAGAGAAAGTGTCTAATATCAGAAAAGTGAGAGCTCAGAAGGCTTTCCAGGGGGAAAGGTAGAGGAGACCTCGACCAGCGTTTAAACCAGGCTGTGGCTATTTTTTAAAAGCCATTAAGCTATGAGCTGTCAAATGCAGCCCACTGTGACTGCAGATGAGCCTTTTTTTCTGTGTAAAAAGGGAAGATTTGGCCTCTCCATGACGTCAGGAACCACAGAGGGGCCTGGGAAGCTGCCCCGTGCACAGCCCCACGGGTACAACGCCGATCCCCAGTGCTTCCTCCGCCCTCGGGCAGATCGATGGATGCCAGCCCTTCCTGGAGCCCTCCGTGCCCGCTCTGCCCTTCACAACCCTGTCAGGGACCAAGCCTCTCTGGAGGGATGCTTTAATCCCCAAAGCTTCCCAGCAATGCTGGGAGGGGTGGAGGCAGGTGCTGGGGACACGGGAGGTTTGGTCTCACCACGGTTAAGGCATCGTGCTGGCAGCGGCAGCTCCTGCCAGCCTGTCCGGCAGCGGCCAGCGAAGGGCTGCTGCAGCGGGCTACCTCCTACAGAGCCAGCCCAGGGCACTGTGTGGTCAGGAAAGCGTGATGCCCCTGCACCCTCCGTATCTCCGGAAAATAGCGAAGCAACCAGCCTGGAGTCGTGCATAGAAGAAAACCCAGCAGAGATGCAACCCCCCCTGGGCCAGCGACGTGGGAAGAGCCCCAGTGGAGGGAGCAGAGGGGTCTGGGAGAGGTGGTTGGTTTTCTTTCCTTTTTACGAAAGCAAACCTGGATGAACAAGTACATGAGGGATGAGTGAGAGCGAGCACTGAGCTTACTTGCCTCAGCCCCACTGACCTTTAAACGGTGACCGGTGGGAGCAAAGTTGGCACTGGCATTGTAGCAGCCCCGAGACTTTGCAAAACTCTTGTTCACTCCCCGAGCAAGAGACGGACGGGCACCCGTCACGCCCGTATGCACCCTCCCGCGTGTCCCGTGGCACAGCCCTGTCCTGGACGCAGGGACTGGTGCCTGCAGGACATCTGCCTTGTGCCCACGTCAGCCCTCCACCCTGGCCCCGGCTCCATAAGCCCTGTCCCTGCACCGTCCCCTTGGGAAAGACCAGGGGGGAGACCCACAGCGTGTCCCCGTGGGATCTCAAACCCCCCCGCCTTCGTGGCAGAACCAGAGTTGAGCTGTTCAGGGATTGCTGTGAGCAGCCCCTGCGGTGCTGTGCCTGTACAAACCCCAGGACAGCTCTGCTCATCCGTGATAAGAGCAAGAACCCGGCGCAGGCAGGGAGCAGGCGGAGGGGCCCCGTTATCTGCTACAGTCATTGCAGGCTGCCGCGATGCCTTTGCTTTGCTACCAGGGGAACTGCGGGATTAATTTTCCCTCGTAGGCTTCACAGAGAGGCCGGTGCCTTTCTGGAAAACACATTTTAGCCAAGAAGCCATTACTGGCTTGAGTGCAAATTGTACCGTCTGTGCTGTACAAGCAGGTGGAGTAGATAAAGCCGTGATCTCTCTGGCCTTGAAACCCTTCACTGACTCATGCAGCAGCGTTCCGTACTGTCCCTCGCGGGCCCGGCAGCACCTTGGCTGTCAAATGCTATCAGCGCCGTGCAGCCACAGGGCCCCATCCTGTCCCATCCCGCGCGGAGCAGCTCCAGCATGTGTCTGGGCTGGGGGAGAGACCGCAGGGCTGCCCCTGCCTTGGGGCTCAACCAGCTCCCGCTGCTGGGACTGGGCTGCAGGCAGCAGTGCAGGCAGCAGCGCAGGCAGCAGCGAGCGCCTGTGTGTCTCTATGGGTATGGATGGCGGTGACAGAAAGACGGTTCCTCCTCGGTTGCTATTTCCAGCGGATGAAGTCACCGGGCTGCAGCGCCTGAGCTCAGCGGAGGGTGAGTCAGTGCCGGCCCTGCCGAGGTGCCGTGCGCGGCCCCCGCGGCCCCCGCCGTGCCCCATGCTAACGTGGCAGTGCTGCCGTGCACGACGACCGAGCTCAGCGGGGTTCAGGCTTTGCAGCAAACTGGTGTCAGGCCCCCCAGCCCCACTGCGGCTTCGCTGCAGCGTGCCCCCCGGGCTCGGCTTTCCCCCCACGGTCCCACTGCCACCAGCTCCAGGCAGCACCGAGGAGCTGCTTTTCAGAGCCATCTCAGCATTCGTCCCAAAAGGCCACATGTCCCTACAGTGGGAACATCCCTCCCGGCGCCACGGGGTGCCCCAGCCCGCGGTCACAACGTGCTTTTTGTTTAAAAATCCCTATGCCCACTTTCATACACGCTCTCGGCTGCGAACAGCCGTGTTGTGGCCGTCGGGCTCAACGCAGCACCGCAGGTCACCAGCTACCACTGCTTCCCGATGAAGGCAACCAGCGTGGGACACACACGCTGCGGTCGGCCACAAGACTGCACGGCCACGACTGCTGCTCGCTGGGCACCAGCAGCCACGGCTGGAGCCTCCCAAAACCCGCCTGGGCTGCCCAAAGGATGTGCGGGAGGTGGGGGCTGTGGGAGTGGGGAAGGGACTGAGCTGCCGCAGCTTTCACACCAGCAGGGCTGATGACACTGGGAGCCCCTCTCCTCTCCAATCCACCCATCGAGCTCCTTTTGCTTTTTTAGAGGTCCCGAGAAGCAAACGCGTTGCTGGCGGCTTGTGCCAGATGGGTGAGCTAAAGCAGTGCACGGGATGAGCGGGTGGCTGCACGGCAGGGCAGGAGGGCGTGATGCCGCCCCGTTGTCCCCCCCCCAGTACTGCAGCCTGGTCACAGCCTTGCACTGCAGCGGGGATCCCGGTCCCTGTGGGTGGCAGGAATGGGGACACCCGGGTGGAAGCTGATGGGGTTGGATGTCGCTGCCATGGAGGTGGGTGTCCCGGAGCGGAGGGGCTGTGCTCCCCAAGCTCTGAGCGCAGCCTCGGCTCCAGTCCCTTCTCTGCAGTCACAGCACAGGGGGGTTAAATCCTCCGCCACGCCAAATACGCTTTCCGAAGAAAGAGAGGAAGCGAGAAATCCCCGGCTGCGCTGTGCGGTGTAAACCATTGCCGGCCAGGGCAGGCAGCTGCCCGCCTCCTTCCTGTGCAGTCCGATTTAGTTTGTTTGCCTTTTCCAAAGCAAACAGTGTTGAAACTTGGAGGGGGGTGTTTGGCAATCCCCTCCCTTGCTTATAAAAGCTGCTTCCTGGCACAAGGTTTCCGGCATCCTGTTCCTTCCAAACACCGCTGGTGAGGGGGGGGGGGGGGATCCCAGAAATATTTGATACTTCTAACCCAGCATCCGAGCGCTAGGTTTATCTGCCAGCCGCTCCTACCAGCTGCAGGGTGGTCGTGGCCACGGCCATGCCTGCGGCTCCGCCACCGGCAGAAGGGACCGACATTGCCCATGCCGGGGTCACCTGTGCCTGGCGGGGGGGTTGCGAGAGCCCTGTGCCCCCACCGATGCTGTGTCCGCCTGGCTGCGTGTGCAACAGCGTGGAGCCAGCGGCACTGACCCTCCGGCACCCATCGGCTCCAGCGTGCTCAGCCTCCCCCTTCCTTCGAAGGGCTTGGCCTTGGCTCGGCTGCATTTAGCACTTCAGCCCTTCACTGCTTTTGCTTAAGCCCTGGTTGTGGTACAGGCATCTGCCACCCGCATTTGGGGTGTGGAGACCCCACATTTAGGATTTGGGCAGTGGAGACCAATGTGCCAGCGTAGACAGTGTTAAACCAACACACTGCTGCTTTTGAACCAAAACCCCGTACTTCTCTGCAAGCCCATCCACACGCAACCATAAAACCTGCAGCTGCCCTAAACTATTTCTCTCTCTCTAAAGACAACCTTTACCTCGCTGCCCTTAAAGCCTCAAGGCCAGTGGCACAAACTGCATCAACCCAGAGCAGATCCCCCAGGCAGCCGCACTACGCAGCCATGCCGGACGCGGCATTGCCGCTGCATGTGTCCTACGGGACCACGGGCTCTTCCAAAGGGAATCGGGCAGATGAACAGCAGCTTTTGCTGCTGCTTCTTTCTGCTATTAATTACGCTTTTCCTGCTAGCCAAGGGACTCAAAGCCTCAGCATGCTCCCTGGGTTTCAACAAGACGGCCTTTGGTGCAGACCCATGTGCCAGGGCAGCAGGGACGCAGCTGCCCCACGGCCACTGGCGAGCAGCTCACCCCGGGGGGGACACGCAGCCCCTGCAGGAACCCTGCAATGACCTGAGAAGTGGATTTTTGTTTTCTGCTGGAAGTTTTGCAGCCAGTGAGGGGGGTCGACTACTGCCCTTGAACTGAAGCTGCGTTGAAGCTCAGATCACGGAGACTGGGACAAAGCCAAGGGGACCAAAGGGGCACAAATGCCCCCTCGCCTGGGCAAGGAAGCGAGTGCTCATCCTGGCCTCTCACCCTGAGGTTTCTGGGGCCAAGTCGGGTGGAAAATGCAGAAACGGAGCTCAGCAGCCCCAGCAGAGGCTGGGGTCAGTAGCTCTGTATTGGAGCCAACACACAGACACATGCCACCCCATGGGCCACAGGGACAGGCACAGCCCTGTGGCAGGGGCGCACAGAAGCACTAAGCGTTGAGAAACCTCTGCAAAAAACTGCCAGGAATTGGCCAGGAAGGACCCAGAGGGCAAAATGGATCTCTTCAAGTATTTGGTCCTCCTCTGCAAGGTTCCCAAGGATGCCTGTGCAAGGTGGAGGCACCAGCACGGGTGGCTGCCTGGGGACAGGGACGTGCCACCTCTGTGATGTGCCCTATGGGGTTCCCAAACCTGTGAGGCGAGGAGTGCCCCAGGAGGCAGTCCTGGGTGCTTCTCACCTCCTCTGCTTTAGCTCCTTCGCCCCACAGGTATGGCAGCCGCCTCAAGGGTCTGGTAGCTGCAACTCACATGCCAGGCTCTGTCGGGGAGTCCTGGCACAGCTGGCAGCCCTTCTTGTCCCCATCCCCATTCCATGGGGACCAT
The DNA here is from genome assembly GCF_964188355.1 of Buteo buteo. Taxonomy (NCBI): domain Eukaryota; kingdom Metazoa; phylum Chordata; class Aves; order Accipitriformes; family Accipitridae; genus Buteo; species Buteo buteo. The sequence goes on along the minus strand of NC_134181.1, from coordinate 37,619,311 downwards.
CACAGGCTCCTCCAGGTTGTCTCTGTCCGTTCCTCTCTACCCGTGCTCTGCTCTGCTTCTGATACCAACGGCATCCCAACAGCAGCCGGTGCAGGGCCCGAACATCTTCCACGTGCCCACCATTCAGGGTCAAGAGAACACGACAGACAAATCCTGGAGCAGTACCTGGTAGAGGTATGTTCCGTGTGCTTTTTAATTCACAGTAAGAAGTAGTAAATTTAGCACAGATGGGAAGTGAGCCAAGCCATGCTGGCCTGAATTCTGCATGCACCTCTCTGCTCCACCCCAGTGAGCCCCTTGCCCACACGGCTGAGGGTGGTTTGGGCTCTGGGGAATGGTCATTGCCTGGTCCCTTTCTTGAAAGGAGCTGGAGGGAGAAGCAGGATTTTCTTGGAGACCTTGAAACACAGTTTGACTACTCACAATTCATGGCCCCACATGAGATGGGTACCTCTATGATCTACCACGTGATGCTGAAGCAGAGCAATTGCTTGTATGAGCTCTCGCTTCCAAGAAGAGTGGGCTGTAGCAATTCCAGCCAGTGGGGAACAGGCAAAATTAAACTGAACAACAATATTTTGGGCTTTTTCTCTTGGTAAATATGGAAACAGAGTTGCAGCTATTTAGCTGGAAAACCATTCATTTAGTGCTGTTTCCCACACAGACAATACAATGGTCCTTGAGGGGCCAGGCCAAAAAAAGCAAAGGTGAAGAACCGAGTCTCCCACAAGCCCCACATCTTTGTGCAGCTGTATGGTCACGGCTGCCAGCCCCATCACATGCCACCACCTTCTTGAGGGTGTTTTGTGCTGGTGGTGTTCCCTGCTACAGTGCCAGATCTCAGGAAACGATGAATTTACTGGTCACCCAGTGCCTCTGCCTTTCAGCAAAATGACCCAGGTATGGAGCAATGCAAAATAAGAGAGTGCTGGTATTATTCTAGCCAAGGCCAGACAAAAACTATTTCAGCCTCTGGTTAAAATCCTACTTTTTCTTTCTAAGCACATTTACTGGAAAAGTGCTTACAAATAGCACAGTGGTTCCCAGGAGTGAGTTTCTGTAGTGAGGCTGCACAATTCCTGCCTATGCCTCCAGACATGGCAGGAGCTGTTTTGGGTATTCCTCTTAACACACCACCCTTGCTGGAGATCCAAGTGATGAAAGGGGCAGAAAAGGTTTCAGCAAAGCCTCCTTTCTCCGCTTTCCTGACTCAGGTAGTGGAAAGTTTGCACGTCACCCTGCAGAGCCAGCTTTTGTAAAAACAAGGGCTACACCACACTGTCTTGCTCTCTGGACACCCACCTTGTGCCCCTGTCAATATGGCTCAACATTTCCCTCATCTTTTAGAGAAGAGCTTCTGTCACGTTGTCCCTGTGGATTCTGCTGATCAGAAGAAAAGCTGAAGTTAAAAAAAAAATTGACCAAGTATATAAAAGTACAGGTGCGGGAGGGAGCAGAGAGGTGGGAATTCAGAACAAAAATTTGCTGCAGGGTCTGGCTGCCTGAGCACCGACGTGCTCACTGCCCTGCAGAGGCTCTCGGTACAAACCCCAGCCCAGCTGCTGACTCAGCACACAGCCTCAGCCAAACCGCTCAACCTCCACGCACCGCTGCAGCACCCTAGGGACGAGCCAGACCCAGCATCTCCCAGCTTGGGTCCCACCAACAACAGCAAGGAGCACTGGCAGACCAGCCCCAATTCAGGTCGAGCGGTGAACGGAGGCTGAAGAGCTTCATCCCTGCTTAGAGCAAAACTAAAAGGGTTACGCTCAGCCCTTCCTAGAAGCCAGGAAATTGCTCTTTCTTTTGTGTCTGATGTTATGGTGGGAAATTGTAACAAAATGAGCAGCGCAAAGGCAGTGCTTGGAAGGGCAGCAGACCTGTCTGCACTTTGCATGGGAGTGGTCCTTCATGGTCCTTCATGGGCTGCAGTGAGCTCTGCCAAAAAACAAGTAGAAAGGGAAAGCGCGTAGTTATCTCTGCAGCCTGCTGCCTCGAAAGGAAACTCCCTTATATCAATCTGTAACAAGGACTCTTGCTGAAACAGGAGTCCTTGCCACACCTCTGTTGCCTTCCTTGTAATCAAAAGCTCCTTTCTTTCATAATAATCTCCATTTTAATCAAGTACAAAAAAGCATTTTACTCTCATGGATTTCATTAAACTGCCCATTCCAGCTCAAGCAACACTGAACTTGACGACTCAAAATGTGCTGAAGTTAGGTAGAAGGGATCAATAACAATTTATCAGGAAAAGGCCAATCCAGGAGAAGCAAGAGGTTTCAATAAACACAAGAAACTCAGCTTGAGGAAAGTACCATCATATCCCCTGTTTCAGGAATCAAACACGTTCTTTCAAACTTACACGCTGCAAAATGCTGCAAAACAAAGACCCCCTATTATTCTTTCAAACTAGTTTGAGCTTCCTATGATATAACAAAGATGTAATCATATCCGCAAAGATCCCAGAGTTCCTTATGAGCATCTTAAAAAGCAGGAATGAATCATTTCCTTCTATGACAATCAGCTTTGCAATACCATGATCTTGGAAATGACAGTTGAAGAGTCAAAGGCAAGCACTCAAAAGAAAATAAAATCATTTAATGCAAAACATTTTACCAAAAGTTTTTACAGCAATTTCATATAAATGGAGTCTTCTCTTAAAATGTGAAACCACCAATATAAATGTATTGTTACAAAGCTGATTACAAAACTATCTCCTCAGCCACACAGAGAGGTAGGAAGGGTATTTCTGTCATCTGAAAACACCCAAGATGAACTGAAAAGTAAAGTTCAGGATCTAGCCTGCTACATCTAAGTGACGGTAACACACTTAAGTTTTTGGATTAAAACTTCACAGGCTGATATATCTCTACCTCATAAGGCCTTTAGTAAGCTTCCTAATAATTTGTAGGTATGCAACGGAAATATCTGAGACGCCTGTCAGCTATATTATATGGTTTTACCTAATGATGGGAGGACTGATGTCAGGGCAGTCTACAGCGTGTGTTCCCCGGCAAAGAGCAGGCTTTAGGGACGGTTAAAAAAAAAAAAAAAAAGTTGTTTCTATTCCTGCTCAGTTGCTCCAGGCTGTTGTTTCCGGCACCCAAGGGCAGGTTTGAGCTGGTGTGTCCTGGCCCATCTGGCTGCCCAGTGGCTCAGGGAAGGCCAGCCACTGGGAGGAACAAGTGGTGCAGCCACCCCAGCCTCCTTATCTAGATTCGCTGCTTCTCAGGCTGTCAGAGACTTAAACGGGTACAGAGAGAGCTCATTTTGGAGCAGTCAGTCCAGCCAGGAGGCAGGCCCGCAATGAGCAAGAGACAGAATTGGTCCTTGTTGAGAACTAGCAAAAGGCAGCTGGAAGGGAAGGGCAGGACAGGCTGGAGCCCTCTCCTCCCCTCCGGAAAGCGCTACAGCAGCACAGGCGCTTCCCCAGCACATTAATTCATTCCTTCATTTGGCAGAGTTGGCTTGTCTGGAAACGATTACCTGTAAAAGGAGCTCTTTCACCAATGTAGCTGTTCACTGAAGTAGCGTCCTGTGAGGCTGGGCTCTGCCTGGTCTGCTGCCAGCCAAGCAGAGAAAGGCTCCAGCTAATCCCCAGTGGAGCTGGGCTGCCTGCTCCCCGCTTAGCAAAACAACAACAAAAAGGCCTTCGAGGAAGATGCAGTGGGGGGAACACAGCTCTCTAGAAAACAAAGCCACATTAACCAGCCTTAACAAAGCAACAGTTTTCTTTCCCAGTGGAAGGGCAGGCTGGTGCCTTCCCTCCCCAGAACAGACTGTCTTTCGGGCTCTTCGGGGACATGTGGGAGGCCGCCTTTTCTTTTTTTGCTGTGCTGCTCCAGTGCTAGGCTCCCCATGCTGCTACCAGGAGCTGAAGTCCCCGAAGCCTGTGCTCTTTTTCTCTTTCTTCGCAGCTGTGCTGGTTGAGGGCCCGTCATCTTCCACGCTGCGCTTCCTGGAGCCGAAATGAAAACAACTCTCAGGGACTATTTACTGTTTGGTGGGACCAGGGCAGCTGGATGCCTTTCGTCTCCCAGCAACAGCTATATCGGAGCCAGCCCATCCCTTATCAATTAGAGAGGAGTGCAAGCTCCATGCCAGCATGGGGACTGCAGGGGGGGTGGGGATGGGGGCCTTTGGTATACCCAAAAAGAGGGAGAGTGTGTCAGTCTGCGAGGATGCTTTGGGTCAGGCTTTGAACACTTCCAGGAGCGTGTTCAAAACCCAACAATTTCTCCAGGTCAGAGCTGAAGATTTAACAGCTATACATTTTTAGCAGTCACGATGAGAATGTGAGCCACAAGTTCTCTCCCTGCCTCCTCACCTGTATTTGTGGCAGCATAAGGATTTATGGGGAATTAGGTGTAAAGCAGCTGGGCAAGTTTTTCAGATCCTTTCCTGTTTCCTGAGCACAGCCTGTTGCAGTCGCTGCTGCTATTCACAGCCTCTCTTGAGCAGAGTTTGCAACCCCATGGAAACACTACTCAGCCAGCTCACGTGCTGTGGTTTTATTGACCGATATCAGTAGCTGATAGGGAGAGCCCTGAACCTGCCAAAGGGCTGCTACAGCCCAAACTCCCAGTTTCAAGGCAGGCTGCAATGAGTGAAGGACTAGGAAAGAAAAGTCCTTTCTGTACTACTTGGCCCTTTCCACAGAGCTGCAAACTCTGCCTGGGTTTCCTCTCTAAATACAGTGCAGAATGGCAGCAATTTTAAGCTAAACATAGTATTTTAAGGGACAAGCAATATTTTGTAACTGAAACACTTAACTGACACACCAAACTGACCTACATGGGCTAACATAGTTTTGTTCTCACAGTTATGCAAATGCCTGTAAGTCACGCAGGCACATACAAGCTGATTAAATAGCTGTCCAGATCTGTGGATGCATAAATACACGCCTTTATGCAGCAGACAGACAACAGCATTTTTGCAAATGCTTTTAGAGAAGTCTGAAAAAAATCAAGTGGAAGGCATCTATTTTAATTTATCCAAAACTCATGCAAAGCTGCCACTCAGGTGGGATTCTGTACTGTCCTTAGGAAAGCAAGCGATGCTGCCAATCCCAATGGGTGTACAAAGGGTGTCTGGGAGAGGATACTTTAGGACAAGCCTGTACAACCAGCCAGGCACCCTGGAGCTACTCGCCAGACACCCTGTGCTCCCACGGCAAGCCTGGGAACCTGCTCCCCTTTCCGGCCATTTCAGTTGTGCTGGTACAACTGTTCATGTGGCTGAACAGGGAACCAGATCAGCAGACTGATAAGGGCTTAAGGCAACTACTTTGTGCAGGGGAGAAGCTGCTAAAAGAGAAACATCTGTGGGACTGTGGCCTTCAGAAATAGCTGCAGAAGAGGAAGAGAATGAAAGATGATGTAGGAAGCGACACAATACAGTTCCTCAAGGACTTCTAAGTTGTGGAAATGTATCCACAGTTCTGAAGTCAGCACACGCTGTTAAAGACCAACTTGGTCACATTCAGGTGCTGAAAGAAAAGCTCAGTTAACTTGTAATCTTGAAAAACTACAGAAATAGAGGGAACTCTTGACTGCTAGGACTGCATGAAGGTGTCTTTGCAAAGTCTGCTGGTACAAACCAAACACCTGAGCAACGGCACTGGACAGGGTCAGTGTCCAGCAGGAAAGGCAACTAAAACACTCAAAGTTCAGATGGGCAGGGAACTCACGTTGCAGCCATGTTAATGTATTTTCCAATCCCCTGCCGGTAAGTTTTAGGAGTCTGGACCTCTTTCTTCGGTGGGACTGCCTCAGCTTTTGTTTTGGCTGCTTCTTCTTCTAGCTGGACCTTCTCTCTTTCTGCAGCAACCTGTGGGAAGTAGAGAGTGCAATCTGTTGCAAGAGCTAGTCCAGAGTAAGGAGAAAATGTATACAATTGTTTGAAGCTTTAAAGCACTCTAAAACAGCAATCAGCACCACTATGATTACAGGGCAGGCTTTAGGAGACAGACCTCAAGGGTCACTACAAACAGGCTTTCTGCAGCCATTATAACAAAACTCCTCTCTTCCCACCTGCAGCTATCCATAACTACTGTGGGCATTTGGAAAGGAAGCCATTGTAAGTGTGATGGACTGGGAGCTGTGCCAGACTCAGTTACCAGATCTCTCCGCTGAAAGAGCGGCGATGATCCTGGCACACAAGGCAGTGCTGAATGGTAGCTGTTTAATCTTAGCTTGCAACCACATGGGCCAGGGGCTGCCCATGTTCACAGAAAAGGCATTAAGTTACAAAGTTCTCCAGAGAAGAGCTTTGGCCTTTCAAAAAAAACCAACCAACCAACCACCTATGCTCACCTGGGCATCTGCCTCTTCATATGGATCAACAAAAACGGTTGTTGTCTGAATTCGTATTTCCTCCTGGGAGCAGAAGAAGAAGAGCAAATCAATCTGCTGATTAAGATGCACCATCTCCCCCAAGTTTGGCTTTCAGAGAAGCGTCAGTGGGGTGAACCACAGTGCCATGTGAGGCCATATGCGCTCGCTCCCTCCTGCACAGCCCCAGGTGCTTCACACGTACTTTGGGACGGTCTGTTTTTGGGTCACTTTCCACATTCTCCATAGCAGTCAGAGTCTCAAAGCCACCAACCACCCTAAAAGAGGAAGGACACGATTTCCAGCTGTCACAACACACTCAAAATATTCCTGCACCCTTACATCTAATATATCTAATTTATGGCCATTACTCTAGCAGATTTTTAAACCATTGTGTTTGGGGAAGGGGAATCAGCAACTGTATTTGGAATACCTAAGATAATGTCATTCAGTGTGGAAGGTAAGAATTTTTTCTCAAGTCTGGGATTTGAATTTAAAATTAAACAGAACCTGGAGAAGTCAAACACTCAGAGGCAAAGCAAAGCTGTCCAAAAACTCAGTAGCCACACAAATAAGCAAGATGGAGAATGAGCGATTGTGGACAGCCGTCTGTGCAAGAAGACACAAACCCATTTCAAAATGGCTTCACTTGCTAATGCTACATCCATAAATCTGGAGCTCATCTGTTACTCCCATGAGCTTTGAAAAATAACCTAACAGACTTGGTCAAGAAAGCAAATGTTTTAATTAAATCCTGATTTTTTACTTTTTTTTTTTCTAAATTGTATATCAGACCAAAAAGTAATATTAGGAAGAAAGGGAATCATAACTACAGCACTACTGGAGAGCAGTGACAGAGTTGTCCATAATAACACCAATAATGCAGAAAGTGCAGGACTGCTCCGAAAGCACAGCACAACCGTGAGCTTGTGAGGGCTCTGGGAAAGCAGCAGAGCATCAAGTCACAGCCACAAGATAACACTGGGACACTTTTCATTGCAGTTTTTATTTACGAGGATGTTAGATCCTTGGCCTCTCATTTTTCAAGTCAACATACCCAAATACTTGCTTGAAAATGTTTAAGAAAGGCTGAAGGCTTTCTGGACTGTTGCATGTTCATTTTCAAAAAGTGTGGAACAATGGGAAAGTTCCAGAAAAGGATATTTAGAAAGGATTAATGGGGTGACCCAGATAATTATAAGACTGTCATCCTGGCATCTATCCCAGCAAAATAATGGAATAGCAGAGACAGGACATGATTAAGAAAGAAAGGAAATAAGTAACGGCAATCAACAAGGTTTTGTGGAAAACAGAGTCTGTCAAACAGCCTTCTATCTTTGAGACGACAGATGTGGTTAACAGGGACAACAGTGTCTGTGGAACAGACTTCTGGAAGGCGGCTGATATTTTGATTGAGAAACCAGAATGATATTAAGTGAACACAGCACACATTAAATAAAAAATTGGCTGACAGGTGTCAAAATCTAATTTTAAATAGGAACCACTGAGTTTCCAGCAGGATCCCGCTGGGATCAGATCTTGGTCCCAAGGTATTTAACACTTTTATCCACATCATCATCCCCAATTAAATTTGAAAACAGCTATACTTAGAAGAGCAGTAAATAAAAATGAAGACAGGCCGTTGATGCCGAGCGATCCAGATCCCTTAGAAAAGCAGGCTGTAGATGGACAACATCTGTTTTAATAGAGCCAAGCCATGTGGCCAGGAACCAAAAATACAGCCCATATTAATGGCTGTGGGACAATGAGAAGCAGCCATAATTCTCAAAAACACTGCTCCTGGAGCCAGAGGAGTTTGGGGCTGGGAGCTCAGCAGCAAGGGCAGGAGCCAGCCATTGAGGAGCCCATAGGACCGGGCAATCTGAGAGCCAGCAATCCTCCAGCCTTCATGGGTGGCAACTGCTTTGAATGGCAACTGTGGCAACTTTCTGAATCCCCCTGATTGCTGGGATTACTGGGACTCTGGTACCAGCACAAGTAGGCTGTCAAGGGCTGGACAGATGAAATGGAGGAAAATCAAATTAAATGAAACTGGTGGGGAAAAAAAAAAATCAAACTGGGGAATAGGTGGAGTGTTTTATCACCTAACTCTGCTTTCACATCAAAGAAATAAGCAATACCTCAACCAAAACACACATCATATTCACATTCACCGTTATATACTTCTACTAGGATATCGCACTCTTGCAGGTGTTTCACAGCCAGGCAGCCCTCTCCAGTCCTGGCATGACAGTCTGCCCAGCCAGCACCAGGAGAGGCCCCTGGCCATAACCTGCAATGGTCTCAGCTGATCCAACGGAGAAATACACTGTCCACTACCACTCCGCACCACACTATTTACACGCCTCACGCACTCCTCCCAAGAGCCACGTTAACCAAGCGAAACAGGCTGACCACCATGGTTTGAGCAGCAAGTGGGTCCTTCTCATTCGACACCCCTTGAGCTTAGTGCAGCACCACTGCCCCTCACTGCCACCCCACGGGCTGGGACAGACACTAAACACGACCAAAAAGACAGACCCCATCACAGAAAATAAAATGATGCAAGTCAGAGAGGGTGCTGCTCAGCACCTGCCCCAAGCAGAGCCATCCTTGCTAACATTTCATTGCTGCTGCACTGCTCCAAACTTCTCCCTTTTACTGCCCAAGGGCCTGACGATATTCTGTAATCAGGCTGTGACTTTTAAGAACAAATGAAAAACATGTACGCAGGCTAGAACAGCCTCATTCATTTGCAACTGGAAGTAGCACACTGGGGAAAGCTGCAGAGGGCTTGAAGACCCTGCATGAACTTTGGAAAGTTCATAAGAAAAACTCAATTTTAAAATCCTCCTCCAGGCCAGTATCAGATTCACTTATAATACTGATGATTAACACACAGCCTAAGATATATTCACTGTATTTTAATTACCCCTAAAGGAAACTTCTGATTTAATATTGGAGGATTTTCTAGCCAACAGCTCCACTCATTATCTGCTCGTATGTTTTCATTTAATTAGGTTCTGATAATTTGAAATAGCCAGATCAGCTATGCACTGGCAATCTCAACTGAGTAATCCCTTAGCCCATAGCTAGACCTCCTACAATATTAGCCCTAATGCATTTTGGCAATGCTCACGAATCTTCAGTTGCTATGCTAATTAAACTTCATTGGGAATACTTTGTCACTTGTACATTTTAAAAGGCTGTGATAGACACAGTATTCACAGGTCATCAGTAAATGACCCAAATAGTCTATTTTGACATGATTATAAAGGGCTAAGGGGGAAGATGATAGAGTTGTTATGCCTGCAGAGCATGTAATTCTCTTTTCTTCTTAGCTTCTTGTCTCTAAAATGGAAAATTGCTTTCTTTTACACCCCTGCATTCTCTAACATTTTGCACAGAGAGTATCTCTATGCATATTACAGTGTCAGCACAGTAAGCCCTCAATAGAGGTTTATGTCTTTAGACACTGCCATAATACCAATAAAAAATAAAAAAGAATTTGAATACAAACCAGCAGCTCAAAGAAGAGAGCTTTGACCAGAGGAACTGGAAATAATTTACTAGTCACTTTTGTTCAGGGAGCACTTGGAAGCTTTGTCAAGGATCAGGCACAGCTGAGGCTGGTGCTTCATCAGTGAAAAATAAAATCCAAAAAGGACAAGATCCGATTGCAAACATCACCCAGCCAGTAAAAACTGAACTACACACTAATCAGGGCAGTCATGGCTGGATGCTAAAAAATGGAATATTCCAACTTAAGGTCTCAAACCATAAAGGATTTTGCAAACTTCCCTCTGATTTGTCTAAGTAGAGAAACGATGTACATGCAGGCTCTCGAAACATTACATGCTGTTATCATCAAATCTCACAATGTTACATTGCAGCACTAAAATCAGTTTGATGAGATACAATGTGTCTTAGCCCATGCACTGGCATCCATTACAGCAATTGCTCCTCACTGAATGAGGAAACCAACACGCCAGAGTAATTCTGGGGATTCTTTGCCTGGCCCAAAACACATATTCTGGATGTAAGAAGAAAAGCTCAAAGACATGTTGCCAAGAAAAAAGCCCATACAAGTTATGTGTAGAAAAGACCATCAGATCAGTACATTAAAGCATTAAAAACCCCCCCTCTAAAGAAAGCGCTACTACCTAATATTATTCTAATATTCACTAACTTTGAACAAAAAGAGATAAAATCTGTTCTATGAATAAATATGAGTCTCGGCATAAGGAACTCTACATCATTTTCATTAAACCAAAATGCAAACTCTAGAAGTTCAGACTAATACCCCTTTATACTCTTTACGTGTGCTAAGTACATTACACAGTGACAGAGCACACAAGTTAGCCTTTCTCATGCAATCTCACTTGTGCTAAGTTGGGAGCACAGCAGGGAAGGGAAGGGAGAAGGGCAGAAACAAGTTTAACCTTTTCCACTGTTTCTGGCTCTATTCCTTTTATAAGGTGCCACGCATGCTTTGTCCTAAATTGACCAAGTGAGTTTTAAACAGATGTTCAGCTGACATCCTACAGTGGAGAGGATGATACTTTCAAGACACCATTTACATTAGAACAACCAGTGAAACCAAGGGTTTGCTGTGTACTTCCAGTAGACATTGAACAGAGAAATGATGATCTCAACTATATATTTAGCTCAGCATTCCTGAGACAGCTTGTTGTATTTTTAGAGGAGCTTGATAAATGTTGCATTACATTTAAGCATGGACGACAAGGTAGGTACATTTAGGTTTTTTTCTGTTAGCATAGTAATGAAAACAAAAATGTGCCCTTACTCGTGCAATTCTGTTTTCTTGAAAACTAAGCTAAGTTAGCACTGGAAATCTTTGCATTTCAAATTTAGAGATGTTATTTAAAATCTTACTTCCTGTTAAGGCTCCTTTATGCAAACTAGTAACCTTGCTTCCACTGCCAATGTCTTTGCATGAAGTGTAAGTGAAATATCTGGAGCAAGCTCTATCCATTTGCGATATGTCAATGAAAGTCTCGTTGTACATTAGCTAGTGCTGCTCCCAAAGAAAACTGCAGCTCCCTAGCAGTCTCACAGATATTCACACATGGACTTCCTATTTCTCATATTTTTGTTTAGAAGAATTAGAGGAATTAAGCCTTATGTAATGCTGGGGATGGCAGTGGTCCAAGACGATAAGTTTCCTGGTCAGTAGATGATACAAGAACAATGTCTGGACTTTTTAAAAAAAATGCTTTAAACTAGAAACAGAAACCAGAAAGAAACTTGTTGTTTTGTAAACACATTCTGCCCTCAAGGTTATTTTTATAAAAAGGAGTACATACATTTATATACACACACAGAGAGAACAATATATACATGCACAAACACGTACACTCAGAACAAAATGTTTTCTATGTATACACCCCATCTGAAATGGAGCAAGCAATTTGAACTTGCAACAAGGACGTAGTTGAAATATCTCAGTCTCTCATAAGGGCTTAATCTAGCAGGCAAGACGCAGTAATGAAGGGTGCTGAAAAAATAAAACAACTTGGAAAAAAGCATTTTGAAACTAGACTCAACAGATGAACCTGGCATGTAAGGACTTCTCTGCTTTGGCACAGGTTCCTCTTCAGAGATCACACAACTGTTTTGGAAATGATAGCAGCCCTCGTGCAGCTCTGACAGCCCAGTCCTCATGTGCTACAGGATACCACAGCCACGGCTTCCACAGGGCGGCCTGATTTATTTTCCCACCTTGCTCTTCACTCCTATCCTGGTGTCTGGGGAGCAGATTCTGCAGTGCAAAATTAGGTCAGGCTCCCTACACAGATTCAACAACAGAATCAGCATTTCTGCTATCACACAATTCTGTTCTTCAGATGTACTAAAGCAGAAGAGCAACAAGAACATGAGTTTCCCAGCTTAGAAGCCACTGGGGTTCACTGATTCAAATCATACAGAAAATGCTGCAAGTGGAAACAGACGCTGTGCGTTATTTACCTGTACCTGGGTAACTGAATAACGCCTGGTAGTTGTTTTACGTAGCTAATTACTTTAGAGGACAAGAGTTACCTTCATTGCCCCATTCTACAGAATTGCAGTAGAAAGCATTAAACAGGTTAAGGAATACTTAATACAGCGTGATACTTATCCAAGGAAAGAAAACTTTCTTCCACAAAAGCATCTGGCAAGGGGAGGAGGGAAGAAAAGAGAAGACTAAGCTGAGTGCATGTCAGCTACTGACCGGTGCCTCCAATTTGAACAACTCTGAGGTTTCCCAAAACACCTTGTTCATTATTTCCAGGAACAAGAGAATTGAAGAATGAGCAGCAAAAAACCTCGAGAGACAGTTAAAAGTTATCTGCATAAGCAGATACGCACAGCCACATACAAAAGGGAAAACTGTCCTCCATATACTCATCTCCTGTCTCAGTTGCCACATCTTTTTCTCAGTTCTTGACAAATACAAGTGATGCTCTAATAAACACACAGAACTGCTGCACAGATCATTTCCAGCTTTGCCACTCTGACCACAACAGTTTTCTCTCTGCTCCCTCTATTGCCCTTGTTTTTATCACATCACATACCTGCAACCTGCCTCCACTTTCAAACCCACCATGCTCTGCTTGTCCTAAATCTTACCCAAAATTCCAAGACAGAATTTCTCTCCTGTTGATCAGCATGGCTTGATCACCTTCCACTATCATTTTAAACATGCACTTTTTCACGTGTCCCTTTAGCTTCAGAACAGGCTCCCCAAAAACATCCACAAAGCCATTTAATTTTTTCCTGGGGCTTTCTTTTTCCTTGGTTCTGAAGAAAGTGCAAACTGTCGGTGAAAGGTAGGCTGAAACGGGTCACTGTCGCAACTTTCCTGTATCTATATGCAGTCTCTTTTCTATTTACACAGCTCTCTGGGACAGAGATTGTGTTTCTATTTCTGCTTATAAAAAGCAAAAATACCAGGTCTCTGATCCACAGGAGCTGTGAACCATTGGAGTAACAGAAAATATAATAACAACATGGATGGGATGTGCTTGCATCTAAATTTCATACACTGCAGCAGATAGGAATGTAAACCTATACTTGTGTTTTGGCTGTAACATCCCTGTAGTTCATGCAGCTCACACAACAGTTGAACTCCCAGTTTTAGTGTGGGTAAGAGGGAGTCCCCAGGCACACAGCCCACAACAGCAGCAGACTGGACCTTCCCCATGCAGCAGTGCCCTGTAAATGCTTCTCATCCACTCCATGCAGAGCAAATGCGTGTTGGTTGGTTTACATTATTTTTCTAAATTAAACATCTTACCAGCAAGCTAGAAGCCAACAAAAGCCACCAGTTAGTTTTCACATTAATTACAGCATTCTCTAAGTCTGGAGAAATGGCAATTACTAGAAATGGTAATTACTAATTTAATCTAGGCAGCTCTGCTGGAGCAGGAAATCCATGCAGCCTGTAACACACCTCCAAGGGAAGGCATCCTTCTCTCACTCTCTGCCTTTGTTTTTGCTCCCCATCCATGCCAAATTATCTCCTTTATTTTCAGTAACATCCATCCTCATTATTGCCATGGTGGGCAGCACAATCATGACAAGATGCCTTCCCTGTCCTCCAGCCGCAGCCTTCTCCTGAGACTTGAAAATTCCAGTGCACCAAGCCAGACACGTGCCAGTTCTTCACAGTCCCACTGCCTGCAGCTGGTGTGTTTTCCAAACATACTTAGCAGCCAAACATCAAACATTAATAGCTGCTACTATGCAAAAACTGTGTTTCAAACCAGTGAGGACATGAATAAGATGCAGCTCCAGAGAAGGAACTTTTCAATGTTCCATCCCACACAGGACCAAAAATAAAGAAAGGGGTGGGGAATGATTGCTCTCACTCTTTTTCGTTCTCCAAGTACAGAAAGCCTGCTGAAAAGTTCTATACGAATTACAAGCAGGTCAAATTCTGCTCTCAAAGATACATATGTGACACTCACTAACATGAACCAGAGCCACACAGAAAGCTGAGGGTACAGCTGAGATCAGAGTATTTAGGTTTTTATATTAACTGAAATAAGTAATCCTCAAATCTATATGAAAGTCACAACAGGCCAGTAAGCATCCAATTAAGACAATCAAGTTTAACATTCACGGAAACAAAGAATTCTGATTTAATCAGTTCATTCTATTCTTAAACCTAGATATTATTACTAGATATGCTTCCCAGATATTATTGTGCTATACAGTTTGAGTTCAGATACAGTCACCAAATCCTGGAAACACCCAGGATCTAAAATATCAAACTGAAGCTGGAGTTTCACTAGAGATACAATGTCTGGAATCTTTTGGCTTTTATGGCTTTTAAAAACAAATGCAGGTAAAACCAGCTGAAGGATTTTGATGAGAGAATATAGATCTTAAGAGCTGCACACATCAGCCTTTTATATTAAACTTGTAGGTTAATTCAATTATTCAGGTATTCAATTTGTAGATTAATATAGAGTAACTGGAAGGCATTTATCCCAGCATCTTCATTTTTTACATTCTTTAAATTAATCTTCATTTACATGCAAGAGAGTCCAGAGTAAAATTCACCTGCTCTGTGTTCATATGAAGATGTCACACAGTTTTCATGCAGTGAGCCAAATATGATTCTAAACCAACATTTTTAATAAAGTTTTTCCTTTGTATTTCAGCTAAGAATATTTGCAGTGCTGAGAAAGCAGCACCACTTCTTTACTCTGGCAACTAAGTTCAGATTTCTGTAGTAGCAGGAACAATTCAAAAATTAAGACAGTCTTTGCTAAAACTGCTATAAATCTCTGCTATATACACTTAACCAGATTTACTTGGACTGAAATAATTCCTCTCTAAAGGGCAAGGTACACTGTAAAACATCATTTGAGCTATTTTGCTCATAAGGTACTTGAGATATTACACAGGGTGTGAAGGTTTTTCGGAGCACACTCCTTCCACTGCAGTAGGCTCAGCTACTCTCTAAATTCCTGGTGAATTATGGTAAAACTGGAACACACTGGGGAAACACAGTAAAGACACTAGAGGACTATACAGGATGCTCACTGCAGCCAGGTTGCATCCAGAACTGAAGAACAGTCACATTTTCAGCTGAGCTGTCCTAACCCAAATACTATTTGATGAGGTGGCAAGCTCAGGTTAACAGTATTACTGTATGGGATTTAATGGGATTTTTGCAAGGAAGACTCAAATTGCAGCTGAAGTGAAATAGTCTTAAGATATGGGTAATGTAACTCCTCCAAGAATATACTTGCTCTCAGCTTTCAGTATTAGAATTTGCTTTATTTATCTGCTTTCACCAAATGACAAGGGAACTTTTAAATTTTTCTAGGACAAACCTGAGAAAGGAAAAAGAAATATATTTCAAAGGGTGCAATTATTGCAGAATCAGTACTGGAACTAACGGCACTAAAATAATTGTTTAAAATGAAGCCAGTTTCTGCCTCAAGAACTCACAGGCGGAAAAGATGGATTAAATATATCACTTTCATTGTACAGCACAATTGTATGACATCCAATCAAAGTAAACAGCACATGCATTTATTTTCAATTGTTGCCTTTCAAACAGAAAAAACTATGAAAAGAATAAAAAACAGATCTTCATTTAAAAAAGACTGTAAAATCCTCAGGAGCTACCAATGAAGCAGGCTAGTAAAATTGCCCTTCCTGCCATTTGCACTGAGGCATTTGTCAGAACAGCTATGCAAGACTTGGTAAATACCATGTACCTGCAGCAGAGAAAGCAAAGAACAAACCGTAACATAAAGATTTTGTAATATCTTCTGTAATAAATACCTTGATCTTTATCATGTGAGGGCTTGACTGGAAAAGACTTTTGGAATAGACTTCTTTATAAAGAAGTTTGCTTGCTGTCTTGGCATTGGTAATATCTTTATATATACACACATAAACACGTATGTATGTACACACACATGCGCACACAAACATACAGATTTTATACCGATGATAACTGTCAGGAATAAAAGAAAAGAAGAACATAATAAAAAAAGAATAAAAGGGCCAAAAGACCTAACCTGTACACAAGCTCTATGTTCCATGGCATGATGAAGAGCAGCCCTGTCATGACTAATTTCCAGGTTGACAGCTCGTAAGAGGATGAAAACAGTGTTGAAGAGGTAATCTCTTGTGTCCCAGAAATTAGCATGCACAAATATTAACATGGTTGGTTACAGGATGATGATTACTTTGTTCATGACTCCCTGGAGGGCCACCCACAGAAAGGAAGTAAGGCAACTTACAGTGATGGAAGGAGAAAAAAAGGCAGAGCCTGATGACTGACACTGATGTGATGTTGGTCACCTACTCATGACCAGGAGAACTGGATTGTGAGCCAGGATTTTGCTCCAGTCCAACTGCAACAGTCACTAGATTCTTCTCTTTAGGCTTCAGACACACAGGAGAGCATGTCTGCTATACTGCTGCCCATAATATCCTTCACTTACCTTCCAAAAACTGTATGCTTCTTGTCCAGATATGCACAAGAGCGGAATGTGATGAAGCTGGAAGGAATAAAGACATAACAGTTAGCATATTATCTCATTGACACTCAACAACAGCCAGTTATACTTAAAAACAGAAAGTGTATGCAAAAGCTCTCTGAGAGAAGACAAGCCCCTCTCCCTCTCTGGCTCCTCTCTGGGAGGCCCACTGGCCAAACATCCTTTAACTCCTCTGTTTTGTCTTGGATTTCTGGAGTTTTGCCTTCTCATTTTTACACCTTACTAACATCCCTAAACAGTACTCCAAGGACGGTGACTTGCACAAAGTCCAAAATTAATCTGAGCATCTGCCTCCTTGGCCATGCAGACTCTGGGAAGCTCATGCAGGACAGGGAGACGTGCATCCTGCTTGAGAAGTACATTTCTTGTGCATGATTGGGAGCTTGTATCCAGCATATACAGTTATATAACACAACAGTCTCTGCCAATGTAACCTTCTGTCTTTTAGGATATTTACTTTTTGCATTTCTCTTCCATTAAATTGGCCTGTTGGTGATCCATTTCTCCTCTGGACAGAGCAAATTTGTGCTTCAGATACAAACATGGCAGAAGAGTACTTCAAAGTGTCAAAAGTAATTAAAACCTGTGAAACTTGGATTTTTAATTTGTAATTAACTGGACTTAATTTTGGGGGTTGTATTTTTTGAACTTAAACGTGGGAACTGAAATACCAAATCCAAAGCAACCTTTACTACTAAAACTTTTCTCCAAAGCTTAATGTTTCTTTAGAAGACTTGGACTACAAGCATATGAGACAGAGGTTTCCACACTGTGGTCTGCAGACTACGATGGACCATCTTGGCTGGACATGCAGTGCTGGCTCTCCTCCCTGTCTCCATCTGTTACGCTACATTAGAGACAGCTAAAAATATATAAGCATTCCAAAAGCACTTTTCCATATAAGCAACTGCCTCAGGAAATTATATGATTGCAAATAGGAGGGGCTGCAATCTGCCAGACAATCTATTAAGACGTAGCTTGCCCTAGGAAAGTTTTGAGATGCTATGCAGAATGCAAACTCCTACACAGGGCAAACATTACAACTCAGCTTTGTGCATGGGTACTTTCCACCACTTCATTCCCAGATATCCAATACTTAAGATTACCAAGTGGTCAGTTATGTAGCATTGTAATAAAAAAAATCTGAGCAGTAGCAAATATACGGACAAAGCTTCTCATCCATCACTGCAGTCAAAATAAAATTAAGGACAATGGAATTAACATAACTTAGGATGATCCCAGAGGAGACGTCCTGAGCATTATTTGAGCATCACTTTACACAGGGGACCCAGCTCACTCTGCACTGCATTGCCTATCACCTATGGGGAGAGCTATTCGCCCAGTTCCTAAGGTCACAACAGTTGCCAGAAGTGCCTAAACAGTGCCTAGGAAGCTTTATAAATATGGGCAGCTGGAATCTCTCAAGGACTTCACATATAAAGGAATTTCATATTTCATTTGCAAACTTTAGGGAAACATATGATCACATTTACAGCAGCAGATGATGTGACTCAATATGGTACATCACTCATGAACTGCCTCTATAACGTCTGTTTCTAAACCCTTTTTTTTTTTTTTCCAAAAAAAAGCCTCTACTCTCCACTAATTTAGCACCTGAGTGCTGGCAATAACATTCAAATCCAAAATAAGCTCTACAGCAACTCGATCCTGCAAACTGCCCAACATGTGCTTAGTCTTAAATATGTCAGTAAGCCTATTAAAGGCCCCGAGACAAGCACTTGAGTTTAATTAAAGCTAACCACACTACTGCATAGTTTACAAGCCATAATAATACTTAGCATCATGAAGACCAACACCAAGAACCCCCTCCCTCCCTCCCCAGTCCCAACACACAGTACTGTACACACACACACACACACACACACACACAGAGTCTTTCCTGGGGCTCACAATGAAAGTACAACTTTTTTCTATTGCAGTATGTAGAGAGCAACCAAGAAATAGTTGGCTCAAAGTGACATAGAACATTTTCAAAAGACTGCAGGCAAATACCTGTATTAATGTTACACATAAAGAAGGTTATTACAACTTCAGTATCTTTAAATTTCATTCATTTTTCTTCCTGCATCTTCATTCATTTTTTCTTCATGTTAGTCCTCATTTTGCTTTTGTACATTGAAAAACAAGTCATTCTGAATGCCAGATTCTGCACTCTGCCATGTCTGGGTTCTACACATTTCAACGCTGTTCTCTTTTATTTAAAATCAGGTGAGTAAAAAGAAACAACATTTCCAGAGAGTATATGTTTAATTTCATTAAGCCCTTTCAAAAAGTTCAATACGGGACTAAATTTAAACAGAGTGGAGAGGTGTAATGCTCTTACAGGGATAACACTAGGGGGACACTGACAAAAATTAACAAAAACTTCAAATCATAAAGACAGAAAAGACAAATTAATGATGATATAATAAACCTACAGGTCTTCTTGCCATGCTTCACTTTGCTCTTAGGTTGGGTAACAGCAGCTGTAGCTACCCTGATTTCAATATGCAGCACTCAACGGAATATTTCACTTGACTGAACTTTAAAGAGTAGCTCGTAAAATGTCATTTGTTTTCTTAACAGAGTAAGACACAATGTCTAGAGGGAAACAATAAAACGCAAAAAGCAAGTGACTACTTACAACTGCGATTTGTTTGTGTTGGGTCCCGAATTGGCCATGCTAAGAACACCACGTCCCGTGTGGGACAAATTGGGCTTGAATTCATCTTTGAAAGGTTTTCCCCAGTAAGATTCTCCTCCTTAAAAGAGAAAAGATGATAGAAGAAATGTTTGTTTTCATTTGTTTCCCACTACATTTTATAACAGGCACTGACGTTAAATTCAAGGTTTCTGGCACTTCTGATCACTATGTGTATAACACATTTTTACCTCATCCCTGTCACTAGGCTAGTATTTGAGCATGCCCTTGAAATCAGATGTTTGTAACTGGCAACACAATTCTGTGCCCCCGCACTATCAACTACAACAGACTAGACTGTTTATCAACAGCCTTATATATTGTGTGCTGAAGAACTGTCAAGGATTTCATTTTTTACTGCTGGCCCACTGTAATTTTTCTTTTTTGAGACATTAAATCTTTAAAAGTGGCTTCCTGACAAAACAGAGAGCAAAGAATTACTAGTTTAATTGCACTCTGGATATAGCATTGCTTTTGGAAATAAAGTATCAGGGAGATAAAATATGTTCATAGAATCAACCAAGAATAGGAGTTATAAGCTCAAATGCTTAATTCCTGGCTAAACAATGAATAATGATGACATACATTCCTGCAAAATAAAAGGCAAAAATTAGGTATTTGGACTAGATACCTGGATGACGTAAACACTTAAATGCAATGAAGTCGAAAGGATGATAAAACTTTGCACAAGCTGCAGACCCAGCCCTCCAAAACTGATTTCTTTTCTGCCTCTGTGGATAGAAAGAGGGTCTGGGAGACCTCTCCTCCTGGCTGTCATTTTTACATTATTTATGACAGATCTGACATTTTCATTTGCACTTTTCCTCCAGGATCATTCTTAATAAGAAAAACGAAGGCTGAGATGAGTCATAGTTTTACAGTCAAATCCATAATCTTGTTTGACAAACCATGAAAAAAATATTTCACCTTAGGATAGTATTAAAAATAAACCAAACAAGACTAGCCAAACAGGCAGCAAGACTGGGCCATCTGCAGAACTGCCTCAAGAATCCTCTAGAGTAACTGTATCACTTGCAAAGCAGGAGGTCAGTAAAGGATCTGTAGTGCTCAACAGCTATTTGCACATCTAATACAGCAAAGCAATTTAATGATACAGCTGCACAGGCAAGCAGCAAATAAAATTGAAGAGTAAAACAATGTCCTACTGAAAACCTTATGCAGAAAATCAGAAGAGTGCATCAAATGAGAAAAGACTTTCAGATGATACCACGAAAACAAAGCATCACAGGTGGATGGCTGCAAGTGCAAGTGGAACTAAGAGAGAAATTTTGGAAGAAACTGACCCACATAAAAACCCAATTAATCATGTTCAAAAGACCTATTAATAGAGTTGAGTGTTGCCTGCTCTGCAGTTTGACAAGAGGCAGCAAAAGGGGACAAACCCTGTAGAGATTTTCTGTAATCAGTAGAGGAGTGATTACTTCAGCAATCTTTGGCTATTGAATATTTTAAGATGAGCTAAATTACATCAGCTTGATCCTATGATCCCATATGCCAATCTCTTCCAGTAGTGGGTGAAAGGGATATGGTACAGCTGCAGCCAGCTCTACTGTCTTGAATATGGATCCAAAACCCAGCTATTCTAGCCAAATCCAAAGTGTTCAACCTATTAGAAAATGTCTTACCAGAAGCCAGCAATTTTCTTTGCTAATGAATCTCCCTGTGTGTTCCTATTTGCTAAGACAGGTTACTTGTACAGTGCCTTAGTTACCTGCCTTGTTCAGAAAAACAAAGTTCTTGTAGGTTAGTAAATAAACAAGTTACGCTCAGAATATAGCAAGGCTCCACGCCAACAGGTGCTGCCTGAAACTAGAAACACACCTGCAAAGCCAGCAGACCCACTGCCCATCAACAGCACTATGGTCTGTGCACTACTTCTCTTTCTCTCTTTGCCTTTCACAATTTTCACCTTTCCACTTTGATCTGGCCGGGTAGGGCAGCACCGGGGACGGGCTGCCTGCCGGCAGCACCACGCTGCTGCGGTGCCGTTGCTTCACGCCCTGCATTTCTGTTCTCTGCCATGGCTGGAGTAACAAACTTCACTTGGACTTCCCTTAGAGAAATACATAATTTTGCTTCAAAGGACCTCTTGAAGGAACTCCTAATTATTTGTAAAGCAGATGCACTTGCTATGAGTCCTAACCTCGAGGACTGTTTGCTGTCTAGAAATTTTCAATGATATGCAAACATGAACACATCCTATTGAGATAGTACACAGCAGCAAGTGGCCAAACCCTTGAGACCGTTAGACCCTTCACATGCTTTCAGCTGATGCTGGAATTACAGCATTGTCAGGCTGCTGAAGGAGGGTGGAATCAACCCTGAAGCCTTCGCTGGTCAGAAAAATAATGCAAAAGGAAAGAGAAAAACTGTGAATGACAGAAAGACTCTCTCTTTCTGGCACAAGCAACCAGACCCAAGAGCTTGCAGACAGGAGCAATGAGCCATTGTCTTTAGGTTTTGGAATATTTATTTTTGTTTGATTTCATTTCAGATCTTACACTGCAGGTCAGAATAATCTCATATGTACGAAGGCTAACTTCAGTTCATTCCAGTTCTCTGGAAATAGTAGATAGTTACAGCATGACATCCAGTCCCTGCCTCCCTCTCTGTCTGCCATACAGCTGTTTCCAAGGCTAATTCTGTCTGCCCGGGAGCTGCAGCAAGAACAGAGAATGCCCTGTGCAACATTCGCCTGAAAGGCCAGACGTCCTATAAAGGACATAGCTGAAGTGTCTGCGGAGGCCTGGCAGCACGGACTGGCAAGGGGTGGTGAAGACGTTGCAAAGGCAGCAAGACAGCAGTACAAAAACAGTTTGGGGGGGTTTGTCATTTTTTTTAAAGAAAAAAATCCCTGATTTTTAATTTAAGAATACTTTTAGAAAAAAAGAAAAAAAACCACCCAAATGTATTCTCCTTAAATTAAAAATAGACTGAATATACTGTTTGTCAAACTCCTGCTAACCCCTGGAATCATTCCAGGCTTCAAGTAGCTGCTTGAAGCAGGACCAGACAGAGCAAGCCAGAAGATGGCGAGTTAAATGTATACATTTTTTTAATTACTGAAAACCAGAATCACCTTCTCTCTGAAGATTAAGTACAGATCCCTTGTTAGTCTACTGCCATGACAGCACAATGCTCAGCCAGGGGGGTCTGGAACAGGGATTTTAGATCCTTACATTTTGCTCTCTATGGTAGAGCTCATTGTAAACTTGGAAAAATAACTCACAGGCTGCAAACCTACTGCCAATAATTAGGAGGCATTTGGAAGTACATAGCAGATTTTACTTTGTTTATTCTCGACACAGTTGGGAGGTGTGGCTGTGCCACCTTTCTCATTTTCTAAAAGCAGAATGGATGCAGACAGACAGAGGAGGTGGGACTGTTGCACTGTCTAGCTCTAGCCCTCTCTTGTTACACTCCCCATATATGCCATAAAGAGAGCAGGCTCCTCCTTATATTCCACGAATTGTCCTCTGAGAGCACACAAATCACCGCTGACTATATATGGAGTCAGGATGATGCAAAAACCTCACCCTGAAGCTGATGTACCAGCCTACAAGCAAAGCCCATGGAAAACAAGAATTGACTCTGGGTGTTAGATTCACAGCGGGCAGCACTGCCTGTCACTTCACCTTCCTCTCAGCTTACTCCCTGATAAGATTATCTTCTGTCACAGTAGAGCTGTGTGCCCACTGGACTTGCAAATGCTTCTGAGATCCTATTAGAAAATGTGCTGGAAAAAAATTCTGTGCTAAAAATCAGAGGGGTTCGCATGGCAGCAGACATGGCCCCATGCGGGTGCTGCCGCTGCCTGGATTGGTGCTGGGAGTCCAAAAGGGAGCAGTACTTATAAACCTGCATATGGGGGTCTCCTGTTTCCACAAAGCTGGAAATGGACTTGGGATCGGCCACGGAAATACACTGGTCTTCTAACAGCATTTAACCTGTACAACATCAAAGCCTTCAGGAGCCAGAAAGAGTTTTTGCACAATTCTGTAAAATAAAAATCACATGCCTACCCAGACACCCAAGATTCAAAGCTGAAGGCAGCTGGGAGCCACTTCCCCACATTTTTAATAAAAGATAAAAATTCTCTTAAATTAAAGAGGTGTTTACCCAATTCTCACACAGAGATGAAACCAAACAGACCTCACAGCTCATAGAAAAAATTAGAGCGTATTCATCATTTCCATGGCTATGCAGAGTGGCAAGATATATTTAGCTTGTAACTGAAGCACAGTTAGTTATTCAGTCTCATATCTGCATCTTGTGCTGATAGTGAAAAGGTTAATAGAGCTAAACTGACACCTGAAGCAATGACACATTAGCAACTACACAGAAAAAAGCCACATTTTCAGATTGTCTTTTGAACTTGAACAGGTTACTCTTTGGTAGTCTTTGTTCCTTCTAAAGGCATTTTTTTCAGAAAGTAATTTTTTGGGTAAAATTACAGAAGTTGTACAACCTTCTTGCAAAGAGCTGAAAGATGCACCTAAAGCTTCAGAAATGTAGCATTCCAAAAGCCAGGTGTGGGCTGGGAATCATCATTCATGACAGTTGTGATTTTAAAGAAATCCTTCCTTTTTCTGGTGTAAAAATTGCTAAGCAGTGGTAAGGAAGTGGGAGGGCTCTGATTCACAAAAATGATGGCTTACTTTCAGTAATTTTCTTCTTGTCATTTGGAACAACGAGGTACATAATAACATCTGACACTTCTATAGAGCTTTCCAAGTGAGATTCTTGAATCATTTTGCAAATATGAAAGCCTTAGCTCAGCCAGTAAGTGCTTCTCTCCCTTCAGATAAGAGGACACGGTACTTTTAACCCCACATACCAAGGGCTGGATTTTCAGAGAAGCTGCAATCTAAAAGGAGTATATTGCTAGATAAAAAGGACTTACTCTTGTCCTTTTGCTGAGCTTGAATCACGCAAGAAAAGGGCCTCTAAAACTGGTTACATTTTAGGAACTTGCCTTGTTAGGAAATCACATTGCAGAACTGACCAAGTTTGTCCACAGTCCCTTTGCTATTGCCAGTTTGGAGGAGGGGAAAAAAAAGTGCTTTGCTCTGCTTGTTGCCATCCAAAATGTAATTCCCATCTACCAGTGGTATTTTATCTTGGACTTTTACACCTATTACATGCCACTTTGCGCCCTCCTACATTCATAAATGGACAAAGGCACACACAAGGCGATTCATGAGACCTTCCAACAGGTTGCAAGTAAGAGTAGCTGAAAAATGCCTGTGCCACTTTGAAAATTTAATGCTTTGTGTATAGTTTTCTCTTTTTCATACAAAGGGTTTAGGATATTAAACCTGTTTTTCCTACATGCAAATTTTCTTCTATTATTTGGAACACTGAAAATACAGAGCAGCTGCTCCACTTGCACTAGCGTAAGTTAGACAGAATTACTCACAACGTTCAACCACTTAGTTGTTATGAACAGCAGGAAAAGATACATCACAAATCTAAAATTCATATTCAAATAATTAATCATTACAAAGAATGACCATGACTCGGCTTATTACTCTGAATACTGCCTCTATGGGTGGTTATTTTGTTAGAAAAAAAATAAACTGCTGCAGCACAACAAAATTTCTCCCAGTAGTCTTATGAAACGTTAAGTTGAAGGCTGTAGAAAATTAGTTTGGTCCTCTAAATCAGTGTCAACCTTACAGGACTATATCTAACTGCTTTGGCAATGCAAGTCTGCCAGCTAAGCTAAGGTAAAACTCTACTCCCCACTCTTTTCCCAGTGTGGTATCTCAACTTCTAGATGCCATAATGCTAATTTCCACCCTCCTCCATCTCAAGGTTAACTGCTGAGTACCAGGAATCAGCTGTCCTTCATGTGTCTGCTGGGTTACAGTTACTTTTACGACAGCCTAACGAGAGACTCAAAAAGAACACATTCGGGTGCTGAATAACAAATGAAAAAGAAATAAGGATCAGTGCTGCTTACAGATAGGACTGTTCAGCCAGAGTGGCCATGGAAGTGGACAGTCAGTGACAACCAGATTGGCATTTTACATCTGTGAAATGTTTCCAAAACACAAGCACATTTATCTAGGTGAGCCGAGAGCACAGTTTCAGTCTATGTACGTATGACATGTAACCTTATGTCATGTTGTACTGAATGTGCCCAAATACACCCAGAAGCCAAACAGTCCTGGGCTTAGTTAGCAATGGAGTGGGTGATCATCGAAGCATTTGGGTGATGCAACCATAAACCTGACACCTGTTGCTGAACATAGGATGAATTCAGATGACAGAAACCAAATGTCGGGAAGATTTTTGAACAAGTCTGTTCTAGTTCCTGAGCTGATCAACAGGAATAACTAAATAAATATAGCAAAACAAAAATATATACAGGCTTAATGCACCTTCCATGTATCAGTTTGGAAAAGGTGGTAGTTTCTTTTTTTAAACAAACAAAAAAGCAAGCAAAAAACTATCCCAAACCTCTTAGCCAGAAAATTTCACTTAAAGCAGAAGGTTCTATTTGGAAGAGGAAACAAAGGATGTTCTTTTTTTCTGAAGTCTTCCTACAAAAGGCTCTAACAGAAAAAATTGTGGCAGTTTAAGATATTGACGTTTAAAAGGTAGCTTCCAAACAGTCTTCCCTATTGCTAATTGGAATATCTGGGAAGAAAACCCTGTTCTACTCTCATATGCTTCTCTGATATTACAGAAGCCGAGTCATTTACTCCCCCAGTAAACCTCTAAGGACCATTAAATCTTACAGACTTTTTAGCTTTCAAAGATGCATATTCTTTTTTTTCTAAGAAGCAGGAGTCAAAGAAATGCTGAAATTCCTTCCAACTGCCAGAAGAAATAAAAAAGGGAATTTATACTGCAAATAACATACAAAACCAAGGTGAAAAAGGTACAAAGTACTGAATCCCAGTGCTTTACTCGAAAGCTTTCCTAACATGAATGCTTGTGATCACATTAATAAGGTGCAAACCAATGGACCAAAATTTTTACACCACAGGAGTCTAGGAGAGCATCACTACATTTGCCATGTTCTTACACTGCTATCAAGCTGCACCTTCCTCTGGCCACGGTGCTGCAGAGAGAATGTAAAGCCAGGCAGACACCTTAGGTCTGGCCACCTTCTTGCAGCATGTGGCTCGAGATACGCAAGTGAAATTTCTGCCTCACATTCAAGTGCCCGGGATCTATCAGGTAGTCAGGAACAAATCCTGACTACTAGCCCTCTGTGAACAGTCTAAGTGGCTTCATTTAACTAAGTATTAAACACACAGACATGACAGTTCAAGAGGAATCTGGTAGCCCACCAGGCTGTCCATTTACAACATTTTCTTGTGATATTATCATATTCAATAAGTGATTAAATAAGGATATCTAAAATGCAGCTGTCTTCACAAGAATAAAAAACATTCAGTTGCAAAGAAGATAGTTGTATCATTTGGACTCTACAATAACTGCAAATAGTCTCTCAAAATCTGCAACACTCATATCTATTTGAGTGTACACTGTCCCTTTTATTAGAACTTTAATAGTCTTGACAGATGTTTGCAAGACATTTCGCTTGCAATATATTCATATTTAATTAAGAATGACAAGGAGGAAAACAACACTGAAAAGACTAGAGGTCATTAGACTCCTTTTGTTAAATAAAAGAATATACATAGGAGTGTTTTTCTCCTATGGACTTATTTGCATTTTACTTCCTACTTGCTTTGCCAGTAGAGCTGAGTCTTGACCTTCAATGCAGATGCACTGCCAGTCTGCTGCCAACTATTAATTGTGCTGTCTTACAATACTTCTACCATTTGCACAAATAGAGACAAGAATGACACCAGGAAGTTAATTTTCATTCCACTGCAGGATCTGAACTCCACCCTACAAGGGTGAAAGGTGTCTGAGTCAACCCATTAAATTTCTCCTGTCTCCTGACACCTCTTTAATTTCTCATTTTAAAAGATGTTCCTAATTATGTCTTTTGGGATTTGAACTGAAACTTTCCTTATAACAAAATCAATTCACATTTCTTTTGACAGTCCAAGCATATATGGTGACAAATCTTGTTAATGGGCTTTTGCCATCAAAACACAGAACCTTTAACTAGTCTCAAATCTTAGAGTATGCAACTGTTGATTATCGCAGGCAGTAGAAGAAAAGCTGTTGGGCAACTCACACTAACATCATTTACAAAGTAAATAGAGCTAAAGTATTTAACAACTACAAAGACATCTTTTTTGGATGACCTGTGAGCACACACAGAAGGTTATAGTGCTTGCACATACAGGCGACACATGTATGTACTAGAACAAAAATGCACAGAACCCCACAGGACCAGGTGAGGAGCTGTGGAGGCTGGTGACATCTACAAGTGGGTAGATAAAGGGTGCAGGTGGAAAATGAGCAAATTTACAGCAGTATCTAGAGATATCACATGACATATCTACTGTGGTGGGCAATGCTCTGAGGACCCTTCAGCTGCTATGTCTCCTCACCATTTCTGATATGAGCGTTAAGGCAGATCTCCAACTAACCAGCTAAGGGAGAAAGAACAGGCAGAAGAATTTAGTAACAGTGACCCCTCAAAGTTAGAAAAAGAGCAGCTTGGGCTTTACAAGGCAGCTAGCTGGGAGAACAGATGGTATCTGGCTATTCACCAATTCCAAGGCAGGTCTCAAGTATTTCATTAATGCTGAATTTGAAAGCAACTTTGCATGAATGTGTTTCTTCCTTTGTTCTTTGCCCTGGAAGGCCAGCTGTAAAATCATTACAATTTTCATTTATTTATTTTCTGGAAGAAAAAGGAAGCAAAGACCCAACAAGAATTCTGCATGGAAGAGTGCCCAAGTTTTAGACTGAGAATATATTGGATGAAATTTTAAGCATAGTTAAAATAGTCATAAAATATAGCGATAAAACCTCTGCTTTAAAGTAGAAATACTCACAGTGTACTACATATCATCATTTAGAGAATTTTAATCTACAAGGTGTCTGGAAATAAATGTAACAACAGCGCATGAAGTGAAAACAGTTTACTTGATTCAAACTCAGCCTTACCTGTTCCTGTTCCAGTTGGATCACCTCCTTGGATCTGCAGAATTAAAATTAAATCAATAGGTTACATATATATCTGTGTGAAAGACATTAAATACAAGCCATAAAAACCAATTCTGCTCCATTTTCTTCCTTCTGTATCATGTCATGTTGACAAGTTAGCAACAAGGAAACCATTACTACTTATTTGGAGCTTCTTTTATCAGCTGGCTGTCATCTCCTACATTACTTATCCAAGAGCAGAATGACAGTTTTATAAAAATAATAGGTCTCTTGTGGGTAAATAGGGAAAATAAACAGTCTCAAATGGGTTAACCAGATCATCCTTTCTGTTATGTCCTGAGTCACAACCTGCTTTTTAACTGATGATGCATTGCTTTTGGAACTGAAAAGGCATTTTGCTACCAATCCTCTACATGATGGGAAGGCAAGAAATGAGGTAATACGGAATATTTTCTGTATCTGAACCTGTATTTCCCAGTATCCCGCTCACTATCTACAGTAGGGAAAATCCGCATGTGAAACCAATCTTTCAGCAACAAAATTAATCACTGTATATACGTGCAGGATCTACAGAAATAATATTCTATGTATTATAATGCCAGTAGAGGGAGTGTGACATGACTAGTTTCACAGTAATAGCACACAAGCACAATTTTAATTGTGAGTTTAACTATGAACTGAGATATACAATGCTGTCAAAAGAAAAAAAGCTTTTTTTAGGATGACAGGATGGAATGTGACATTCAATGATGTCCCCTGAAAGATGTGCTCTACCTTCAGGATCAGGTTGTTATTTTGTCTGAAAGGAAGCTACAGGACAGCTACAATATCCTAAGCTGCCTGGACTGTACCTATGTAAATAAAGATCTTTGACTACCAAAGTCAACTTTCTTGTTCACCAGGTGATCTAACTCCTTCACAAAGAAAGGCTGGGCACCTAGTCCTGGAGCACACTCAGGAAAGGATGATCTGACAGTATCCAAGTACCACAACCTGAAACAGAAATTCAGCTGCTTTCTAAAGTTTCATCTGAATGGGATTTCAACAGGCCACAGTATTACTTATCCAAATTAGCATTTCCCTCTCTCTCCTTCTGTTCATTAACCATCCACCCACAGCTTGGGGAAGATAACAAGAGCCTTGCCAAGGCAATGACTCTCAAAGGCTTTGTCTGGAACGTCAGCAAAAGCACTACTACTGCAGTGATGCTCCAAGTGACAGTATTAGTCAGAGACAGTTGTTAGACTAGTAAGTACAAATTTAATAAGTTAGGACAATCCTAGTTCTGATGGTATATTTAATATACATCTATTGTAAGTTGTCATGCATGGAAGAAACTAAAACTTAATTAAGCTAAATAAATATTTTGAGGACATCACATATTGTGCATTACACAGGATTTGTTCAATACTTACCACAAAATTACGAATTGATCTGTGAAAGATTGTTCCATCATAATAGTTCTTCTTGCACAATTTGATAAAGTTTTCACACGTTCGAGGTGTCTGAAAGACAAACTTAAGTTTTAATTAAGTAATACCTTTAGACAATGAAATTGGTCATTACATTGTTTACAAGAATCACTTTTCATTCATGCCATACAAAGAAACAATCATGCAGGACTTGAAGAGGAGTAAGTCTATGTCTACAGAAAAAAAGAAGTAATATATGCTCTTTTAAAGTATACTGGAGAGACACACACTGTGTTAAATAAATTAAACCCAGACCTTCCAATTAGCACAAAGAAGTGTTGAATACTAGCTCAGGTAATATGAGCTCCCAGTGGACATAATGATGGTGAAAGTAGGTAATGTCAGAGACTTTCAAGTAACTTAGTTCCAGCATTGTATCATACTCCTGTTCTAAAGGGGGACTTCCAGCACTGAAAAAAGTTAATTTCCCAGAGTAAGAAAGAATCTGACTTTTCTGCGCCACTGTTTCAAAGTGAGCACACTGAAGCTAACTGGGAGAGAAGCACTTGGTCCTCTTCACCATTTGGAACTAAAAATGGGACTGAACCCACAACTCACTGGACCATAGGAAAAATAAACCAGACAACTTGTTTTCAAAAATCTAAAAAAAAAAAAAAAAAAAAAAAAAAAAGATGCTAAATATATTGCCAACTTCTCATTTGCTTTTACAGTGCAAATTAAAGATATTTATTTGAATTTATGAGCCATGGCATACAAACAGTACCTTCGGAAAACCTTTACTGTCTACCTAATTATCCTTCCACTGTAATTGTATGGATTCTTTCCTCTGCAATACTAAAATACTTTCAGATGTACAAATACTAGTACAGAAACAGCCTGTTTTCTATACTTGGACATGTTTTCCAGCCCCGCTGTGGATTATGTGCATAAATATATTCCAGTTTTACAAAAGAATACATCTAAATAATTTTCAGTTGTTACAGGCCTTGAAAATATCATTATTGTTGTATGTGCTTGCAAGTAAAGGCCCAGCATGAATTGCAATCTCTGTAAATGAACACACACAAGACTTGAAGCCTCTTTCTGAAAGACAGTGATTCACTTGGCATTGGTATTACATCATTCTTGGTCTGAGAGCTGCAGAGAGACAGGGTGAGACTGAGCCATGCAACCTGAAGTGACTTAAAAGCAAAAAAATAAGGCAAGCCCAATTACAATCATTTAAGGATGAAATAATCTCTATCTTTTAAAAAGCAGATCCATAAAAGTATTCATCTGGAACCATACAGAACTTCAATTTTCTGTATTTTCTCATCTGAAACACAATCACTCTCACCCCTCTTTATTGACACTGAGATGTCTCTTAATTATCCAAACAAACTCTACCTGCATTATAAATTCTTCACAATGATTCCTTCTTAATTACTCTACACAGATATAGATGACAGTTATCAGCTTGGCCATAACTGGAAAAATGAACAAAATCTAATGCAATCTTACATCAGCTATTATCTCAGATTTCTTATATAATTCATTAGTGGGTTAAAATGATAATGGTACCATAATAAGTTTATGGTAGAATGCCACTAGGACATGTATTTCAGTAGCATCCAGAGGGCAACTCCTAAGTAAACATATTCCATAAAAATTGTTTCAAGCAATAGGAGGTTTTCCTACAGTTTCAGTGTTTATAGCACATTTGAAATTTTTTCTTTGAATTGGACATATATGCTTGAAAATAATCTTTGTACATAACCTTTCAAGTAAAATTCAACCCCTGAAGAACCATTTGTGCAGTCTATGCTTCGTTTATAAGACAATATCATAACAACCTTGATCCTAATGCAGTGCTACAGTTATAACTCATGAAAACTGTCACTGAGGATAAAAATAAGTTTAAAAATTTCTTTATGAATCAGAAATGGAATCAGCAGCTTTTAGCCTAAGGCATTTTATCTCATGAGAACCAAGCACTCTTTGGAGAGACATAGTTAATAAGTTCTCTAGGGGGAATACAGCAACCTGTAATTAATTTTTTAAGAAAAATGAAATCAGGCAAAAGACTGAGTCCCCTAGGAATACATACCAAACCGTTTTAAATTTGCACAAAGTTGATAACCCAATACACATTTCCTATTTATTTTCAAAACATGATTTATAAAATATACATCAGAAAAACTGGCTCTAGTAATGTATTTTTTATGCAGGACCTATGCTGACCCTTCTCTCTGAATGGATTTCTAGTTATTATACCTTTTCCCAGAAACAAGCTTTTCAAATGCAACTGCAGAAATATTTAGTACACATGCAATAATCATTTCACTGCAAGGTTTTCTTTAAATAATTGCCACCAAATTGGTTCCCATGGTCACCTCATGCATCATACAGATACATTTGGCAGGTAAACTGTTCCTTAGCAACGTTACCATTACCTTCTATGGTGCTTTTTAGTAGACACAAATAAAAAGGTTTGCATTCAATCAGTAATAAATCCCAGTTTCAGTTGGTCTACAATACCTGGCTCAGATTATCTGATTTATTCAAAACAGTTAATGTTCTTGCCGAATCTCACACTGCCAAGTACATTTCAGGGACTTTTTTATGCAGCGTCCTGTCCAAAGCAGGAGAAGGCTTGAGGTTTATGGGGAAGGTGTAGATCCTCAGTAATGAAGTTGCGTTCTGCATTGACCATATAAACAAGGCCAGTCTTTGAAGTCTTTGTTCCAACTACAAAGACTGATAAGAAATATATATAAACAAACCTGACATTGTTATTTGAGTGTAAGATCTTGTAGAAGATGTCAGACTCGCAGTCTTGGAATGCAAAACTACCTACTTCTTCAGAAACTTCCTCCACACTGCTTGCCTCACACCATTTCTGAAGGAGGAAGGGATGGTCAAGGCACCTGGAAATGCAGAAGTGCAGGAGGCAATGCTGGTTTCTTGTTGCCTCATTATTGACAATGGGCTCCAGGTTCTCCTTTTACTTCTGGCTGTTCTTGTCCCAAATTGACCTCAACAGCAGCAGCTAACTTTCATTCCTTTTACATTAAGCAGGAAATGATTTAAATTATTTTAATCTGCTGACTATGACTTAGGCTTATATGTATGAAAGACAAGGGACAAATGCTACCTTAATTTGTTAACCTTTTGATCTGAAAGCCACTGACAGAAAAAAGGTTATGTTTTAAATCTACTGCAGTATCTTCTCAGAAGGATGCAGTGACAGTCCTAAGAAGTCAAATTTAAAAATTGCGGAAGACTTTTCTCTCCAAAAAGTGTGGCAGGACAGCCCTGAGAAATCCTCCTTTACTTCAGTCAAGTTGAGATCATGTAAGTGAATGCAGTGTCTCTGTATGATGTCCATCAACTTAAAGACACTTCTCTCTCCAAATGACAGTAAGAAAAAACCCCTTATTGATACGAAAAATTAGTCTCCTGCTCCAACTATGCTCCTTATTTATTTTGTAGATGCCAGATAACTGTCTTTCAACTGTTGAAAATTCACACCAAAGACAAGTGGTAAAATTTTAATAAACGGTTTGAGACAGAAATCCAGAAGAATACTTATTCCAGAAGATGACACAAATGCTTTTCTTGGCTAACAGACATGTATATTAAATGGGGCAACAGCTCAATGGTTTTCTAATTAAGTTTAAGTCTCCATGTAGCTAACACACTTAGTAGGTAACTCTACATGGAAATACCACCACTCTACCAGTTACTAGGTCCAGACAAATTTCAGAATTAAAGACAGACTGCTACTAAGAATGACCATGCAAGCACAACAGTGACAAGAGACTGATTGTGAGATCACGGATACTGGGGAAACACTGACGAAAAGAATATACAATTTAGAAACCCAAAGAAAAACAGAAAAAAACCCTGACTATAAAGTTCCAGGAGAAGTGCAGATTTAATATGGTTCCACTTTCAAGTATTAACCGAGCCAATTTTAGTTTCCTTTTTGCCAGCAAGGGTGGCTCCAATCCAGGCAAAATTCATCTCTCTTGCTGCACCCTGAGACCTGAGGGGTAAGACTAACCAAGACAGGTCACAATCTGATTTCTCAGTTTGCAGCTGTCCTTTCTCATCACTTAAAATGGGTCATTACATTTGTAAAATTTACCTTAACTCAGAATTTGTATTGGGCAGCTAAAGAGCCAACCAGAAGTAGATTCAAAACCTGCAGCGCTCCTGTTGCCAAGGTACAGGAGATGGGAAAGAGAAGAGCTTCTGAGTCGTTGCCATGACTGCAAGGAAGAAGGCTTTACTATGTGAAGAGCTAATAATTTCAAAATGCTTCATCCCTTGAGGATCTGCATGAACCTTGAAGAGAAATTTCACACTAAGGATTCAGAAGCTGTCATTTGCACATCTGTGTAATTTCCCTGTGCTAATTCCACTCCCCTTTTATTTCTTTTTGTCTCTCTAAATTGGATGAACTGTAGCACTTTCACTAAACTACAGAGCCTTGATATATGCTCATTAACCCTATGTTTCAAAGCAGAAATAATCTGAAATAATGAAAAGCTCATTCCTCACGAATTAAAATTGCATTCTACAGCCTTCATCTTATCACACAAATGCCAGAATCCCACTACTAAGAGGCATGAACTAGTGATGGAAATTTCTAAAGCTTCAAACGAAGCCTGCAATTTTTTGAACATAGATCTCCTTTAAAATGCAAGGTGGATTTTGTTTTGCATTAGTCCATTTACACACTTTTTTTTTTTTTTTTCACATAGAGCATTTTCACTCTTGTAATTGTTGATTCTAGCAACTCTTCTAATGCATGAGCCCATAAAAAGCTGATTTGGTAAGGTTTAAACTCAGTTCTCCCTATCCCTTTCAATCGCCAATCCTCACAGCCTACCCATCCCACAGGAAAGAACTCACCCTAATAAAAGCTTGGCTTTATTTAGGGCTTAGTCAGAGGCAACTGTAATGAAGCAGTTTCAGGAATCACCATCTATCAGGTGCAAGTGCCTGTTTCCTCCCACTAAATCATGGAAACAAACTGGACATACAAATGTTGTCAGTGCATTTCAATGCATAATACTGTACTGGAAGGCAATTTAAGCTACCCTGCTTTGCACCAATGGACTAGGAGCACACTCCATTTGTTTCAGAGCAAGAGGGCCAAGAAAATCCAAAACTCCACAAAGTCCATTGCAAAAGCATGGGGAGAATTTCAGTGTGGGAAGCCCATGACATTTCCTGCAGGAGAACATTTACTATAGACCTAAACATCACCCCCTGCCAGCTCCACTTTCCTGCTAACAGTTCCCCTACGTGCGAGAGGGGTGAGCCGGTGACAGGTTATGGTGGCAAACAACAGCTGCCTACGGTGGTCCAGTTCAAAAAAGACACAGTTCATATAAGGGACACCATTCTCAATCTGGTCATACGGTGAGCAAATGTGTTTGGGTCAATTTGTGGTCTATGATAAGAAGAGGACAGTTCCAGTGAGAGAGCACTGGGAGAGATGAAAGCATTAGGGCATTGTGGGGTAAAACAACTGGCCAGACTCATATTAAAAAAGAATCAGAACAAGCAAACTATGCCTCAGGTAATAGATTGCTGACGTGATAGCAAATATTTGCCTATTTTGCTACCTCAAAACCTCAAAGTTTGCTTAGAACAAAGAGCAGAATTATTGCATTCTCATTACACAGAAACCCACTATAATTTAATTAGCTATTTAGCAAAGATTCCAGCAGATAGCTAAATTTCACTTTTCAAAGGCATTTCTTCCACAGTACTGACATTAATGATGCTACCGAAAACTTTCAAAGTCTGAGCAAGATGCTCAGCTTAGACAAGATGCCAATAAAAAAATTACATACTCCAGTTTTATTTTTCACTTTTTTGCAAATACAGGGACAATCAATTGGTTTAGCTGAGCACAACTCAAGTTAAACAAGGCATCTAATTCACTCATCTGATTTGTCAATGTTAACTACCAGCTCTCCAGAGGCACAGTCATCATCCCTAGCCAACGGTCATTACTTTTCCTCTAACTTTTATTTATTGCAGTGGTAGAAAAGAAAACAATCCTCTCCTCCTGCTTAAATTTGTCAGTCACATGATGGTTGAAGAGCTTGTCAGACAGTGCGATGCAGGGCTGGGTGCTGATAAGGATGGGGCTGGCAAGCATCACATAGCACTGATAGGTACAGTCTAAACGAGGATGCAATTTTAATTGCTTGAGCAACCTCCAGCAGCTGTAAAACTTGGGAGTATCGCAGGTTCCGTGGCAGCTCCTTGGCATTTCGTCAGTCTGCAACTGACTGCACATAAATTCCACCTTTTCAGAAGATGTAACCTGTAACCACTTCCACACTAGACAGTGAAGCTCTGGTAGCTGTCAGCCTCCCAAGGTCACCCTGCTCTCATCAGAGGAGCGAAGGTACAAACAAGAAACATGTCAGAGAAAGATGAAGAGCAGCAGCTGTGTAACTCCAAACCGCCCGCCTCATCCTCGGGTTCGGGATCACTAAGTGGCAGACACAGCTGGTATGGGATGCCTGCACCGTCAAATGTCAAAAAACAAGCAACAGAATCCAATAACAATCGATTCCCTCCCCACATACAGCTTGTCAGGGGGGCTGGGGAGGTAGAAAGGTCCAAATGTGCAAAATGCTTTCCCACCGATTACCCAACACCAAGGGCTGCCAGGAAACTAAGCAGAGACAGCCAAGGGCAGCGAGCCTCACGGTGCAGGCAAAGGTTCACAGGGAGGTGGCTGAGCACCTTCCTCAACCCCATGTTGAACGTCCCATTCAGGCATGGGCAGGGACGGACATCGGGGACTCCCACTGCCCCTTCACTGCTGCAAAACAGCACTGAGGACAAGCGCACGATAGCAGCAGCCAGATAAGGCGTTTCCTACTAATATCTCACATGAAAATGTTTCTCCTTTCTCAAGCATGGCTGTTATGCCCCCAAAGTTAAAAATATTTAAAATATTAGCTTCTAGTCACTTAAGAACAACCTATAAGCAACCTGTTAATCAATATGGCTGTGCAGAGCCATTCTACTCACAATCACACAGAAGAGCAATAGAACTGTCTGCCATTGTAGCACTTTGAGGAAAAATAACAACATCCTCTCTCTCTAACAAACATTTTTATCCAACTGTTCTCCTACTGGAAAAGAACAGTTTTGTTTGTTTTTTGTTTCTGTTGACAAGAACTTTCAAAGTTGGAAGTTGCAGCTCTTCCTACAATGACCTGTTTTGATGAAAAAAAAAAAGAAATAAGTAATTTACAACCATGCCAAGACCACTGAACTTCATCCCTATAACCATATTACTGAATGAACAGACACTGGTAAAACATCAGCCAGTTATTTGCCAGACAGTGCCACGATGATGCTGACAGAAAGTGAGTAGAATGGATGTTTAAATCAGAAAGAAAATAAGATATTTGGGAAGACAGGAACCTCGTCATGCCAGGAGGTCAAAGGTTTTTTTCAGCAACTCGCTTGTTTCCCACTGGAAATGGATAAGAAGTTCACAGGCTTCTGATCTTCAGAGCAGTCCCTCACACAAAAGGAGAGATGATTTCAAAGAACAGGGGCTGGATTACACATTTATAGATCACAGGCATATTTAACAGGTCAGAGGGCCTCAAAAGATTAAAACATCAGTGTTTGTAGAATAATGGCTTCTTCAGATAGTTATGCCAAGACATCATCATTAAGCAGAGTTTGCCAGGTCCTAAAACCTCAAAAAGCATTTGTGGAGTGCTGCATGAAGCTTTGAAATCCATCTCGCGCTCTTCTTTGTTATGCCAACTTGCCCTTAAAAGTATTAAGCCTGAGAGAGACAGGCGAATTTACAAAAACTGTTGTGGCAGTTACGGATTAGTATTCAATTACTGCTGTTGGCTTGTGTTTAACCACCAGATCATTATCCCAGAGTGACCACTTGTATGAGAAGAACTCAAAAAGGAGAGAGGGGAGATAGTACACCAAATCTCTTGTTCATCATTTTGACAGGGTCTTCTGGAGTGTTAAATTTTTTTACATATATATATTTCCATGGCAATGAAAAGAAAAAAGTACAAGCCCTGAACAAGAAAGCCTCAAAGCAACCTAGAGGGAAAGGCAGGAATTTTTATCCCCTTTCACAGGTGCAGAGACTAGGAGTCTGCTACTCTGTCTATTCTTATGCAGGGCTGCTGATTCCAACAGGCAGCCCAGGTTATTTGTGTAGCTCCACTCCAGCAATCAGGCATCTGTGATACATGTTACTGCCCGGGGATTCAAAATTATGCCCATATTTATTGCTCACTGTGAAATAAAAAATGGGATGCCACTGATTTAAAAAAATCCGTAACCAAATGACATAGCCACATCATGCAGCAAGTCTGTGGCAAAGGCACAGAATTCAGGGTTTACCAGCTCCTAGTTCTCCACTCTAGCTATTACAACACACTACTTTTCTACTCCCTCATCCAAGTCAATTTGACTTTGCACAGGGTAAAGCCTCCACCCTGCCTTAGGAGGCTGCTCCACCACCTACAAGATATAACTGCATCACTATAGTGACTAATATAGCAGAATACACATGGATGATATAGACGTTTGTTCCCAGCAGCATCCTGATTCAAACAGCTAAAAGGACCACAGCAAATAAAATACAAGAAATCCAGCAACATTCATTGCCTTGCATCAGTTATTTCTTCATCATTTATTTGTCTGGCAATGCATGAGACTAGAGCTGAAAGAATAACACTTGTTGGATGCTGTTAAATCTTCTGTACTTGCCAGAATTACTTCTGGCAAGTACGATTTTTGTAAATTTGTTTCCAATTAGTGTATACAACAAATGTTGCTTATGCCCAGCTGAACTCGGCTTCCTGGAAAATGGCCCTAACAAATGGCCATCTGATTAGTCCCCATCAGGAGGAACATACTGTATCTGAATAAGAAGACTAAGAGAAAAACAAATGGCAACAAAGAGTACTAGGCACACCACTACAATGCAAAGAGAGAACAGTAGTGTACCTTTGCTCATTTGAGGCACAAATTCAAAAAGATGGAAAAAAATCCAGCTTATCTTCCAAAGTGTTTTTATTGCCTTTTCTCAGGTCAATGACTTAAACCACAGATCACCTTTCTGGAACCTAAGTCAAGTTTTCTGATGGTCTGAAGAAGTAATTTCAAACACAGAAAGTATCTGGATTCTAGCCCTATTTCATGCTCTCTTTCTAAATCCTGTCACAAAGTAACTGATGACTTCAATCACACTGCAGCACTGATTTCCTCCCCTGGATCAATACAAAACATTTCTTGATTAGGTTTTTGGTGCTAGGACGAATCCCACCACTATCAATCTTATTGATTGGCATCTTAAAGTACAAGTATATGAAGATCCCTAGATTTATTTTTAAACAAAAGCTTCCACGTGTACATATGGACTGAACTCCAAACAATTCATACTGTCAGATAGCTCACAAAAAATGGGGGAAAGAAAGAACAGGAGACAGAACAGCTGTGAAGGGAGAGAGAGTAAGAACCCAAGCAGCGTACTGAAGACAAAGAGATACTGGGTAGACTTCAGAAGCAGTGCAGACTGCTGAGAGCACAACTGCAAGAATATTTTGCTTAAACGCAGCCCATAGGCATGAAAATACAATCGAAGACTCAGCTGACATAAACTTTAAGACACCAAGTATGGCACTTCCTGTTCTCTATTTCAGCAAGAAGACTTCACCTCAAAGTGTATATTGAAATCTAACCTGTAAGACTATTTTAAAATGTAATTTGAATTTTGCAAGTCCTACCTCTGGACACAGGTATTCATTTGTGATATTTATATAGCAACTTCATCCTCAAGCTTCCTAAAGCATATCACGATCATGTATTTGCAGTACTGTGCAAATACAACCACTGCTAGGGTGGCTTCCATAATAACTAGAACACAGGATATCAGTCAGCAATTAAAAAAAGGAGCCTGTGGTCAGGTCAAGACAACAACCAGGCAGGCAGTGTTCACTCTTTAAAAAGCAAAGCTAAGCACCACTGTAATATGGCTTATAAACCATATACTTGCTCCTGCAATTGTACTGCTTGAGAGAGTAGATGTATGAATTCCCCAAATCACACACAGTTCATCTGAATTCAAACAGCAATGACAACCTAATACTGTTATTGGCTCTCCCACTCACTCAAGTAGCACAGATCTGTGTGCCAAATCCAGGGGTCTCAAATCTGCTGGTGATCTCAGTGTGTATTAATACATTACTCTGGGCTGGAATTTTTTCCTCCATTTCTTTCTGAAAAGCTGGGGTACTACCCATGCCAACTACGTTAAAAAATCATGAAGGCTGAAAAGTCAGGCACCAAAAAGTCTGTGCAACATTAATTTGGGCAAGCATTATGATACAATGCAGTTCCCCCTGACTGCATTCAAAGACCTTACCCACATTCTACACTTTTGCAGGAAAACCAAATCCTGCATATAAACCATTTCACTACATAGTTCCAAATAGCTCTCAGAACTGGTTCAGCTTGTGCACTGAATAAGCCAGGAGAGCTGATAAAAAAACTCAGCATATGATTAATTAAGAATATTACCATGCATATTCACAAGCAGGGTGAACTGGATGTGTTTAGAAAGGTTTGATTTTGGCATTTCCCCATTTTCTATGTCTGTCTTTGCAATCTCAATAGATCCATTGTAGCTGATCTGTGTATATGTTTGTGACCTATATATGTGTTACATGTTTGTAAGATGTCTGCGCTATCTGCACTAAGCTACCTTACGTGCCTAACCTCAGTGTGATTCAGGAAAACCAAAGTTAGAAGCACAAACTCCTTATATAGTAAAGGTTGAAAAACAAGTGCCTCCCGGAAGAACTGATTTAATAGACCTAGGATGATGACCTAAAGTGGATGTTGTGAAAATCTCCTTAAAGCAGCAAGTTTTTCCTACTTATTCTAAATATATACCTTTTTCCCCTCTGCAGTGCCAAAGGTCTGCTTAATTCACACAGATTTAATTGACACAAAGAAATGAAAGAAACAGATGGGTAGAGGCCAATGTTCAAGCATGTCTGTTTGTGTAAAACAGTGCACACTTCCAATGTGTATATGAGGAAGCAGTGTGTGTGAAAGGGAGATGAATAGGAATTCATTTGGAAAAAAGGAAACACAATGGATATCATACAGGAAGTTTATAATGGGCAATTGAGACTGGGTCCTCAGGACTGAGTGACACTGGTCACACATGTGGCCAAAAAACCCACACTGATATGAATAGCTGCTGTCAGCCTGCATTAGCCAGGAGCCAGTTTGAGAACATATGGCAAAACAAATGATTCAATGCAATCTGCTCATTCTGCTGCTTCCCCCAAATATTGCTGTACTAACATCCTCTGCTTTTTGCCTTATTACATAGTGTTACTATTTAAGAGCATGGAAAACACCTGTAAGGATGACAGAGACCTACAGAATTACTAGCATGATAGGCTGCTGTGGAGATTCTCATACTGTTTCCATAGATCAGCTTGAGATGTTTACACGTTATCCTGCTCCTTACTCACATGAGAGCAAGGAAAAGAAGGGAAAGCTAGCAGGCTTGTCCTTTTTCTTTCTCCCAGGCAAAAAAGGATGCACTGTCCCAGTGCATCTCTGGATTTCACACCAGGCACCCCAGCTCCTAGCCAGCACCACTGTCCTTAAATTCTGTGAGTCACAACAAGCAGAAGTTTTACCATTTAAACTCCTAGTCACATCCTTCAACTTCCTAAACCATCTATTTTCAGGCCTATAATCTCCTGAGATAAAAATCTCAGTAAACAAAGGAAGGTTGGGGCTTTTTACATTGAAAACTTCTTTTCCTTTTATAGATGTGGTTGTACACATAAATAAGCAAGCACACTAGCAAGCAGTGACGTCTGAGACATCACTGTCGCCACAACTCATCTGTCTATCATAAGTTTTGCCATGTTTATTATTTTAAGAGCTGCAGATTTCCACGAGAAGCAGACTGTATTGACTGCAAAAAAACTCTAGTCCATTTTTTTTTTTAAATGAATGTTTACGTCTTAATGGCAAAGAGAAGATGTTTGAAAACAGGGACCTTCAAAACTGAGACAGCAGGAAGCAAAAAACATATTCTAAGATTTTCATTTAGGTTTGTTCCATAAAGCTCAGGATTTAGAAGTAAATCTAACCATTTCTGGGGATCTTAACTACATGTACTCAGGCAGACAGACTGCTCTCAGTTTCACTGAAGTTCTTTTCCTGGTTCTGCCAGTAACCTGGTGTGTAACCTTGGGTTATTCTCTCTTCTGTGTGCTCTTCTTTTTTCTATCTGCCTTCCTTGTCATTGCTTGGGTCACTATAATCCTGACCCTTTGAAGCTCTAAACATGTACCTTGACATGTTGTAAGTCTAAAATGTATGGGACTACTTACAGAGAACATTTATACATATAGTAGTATAATATATAAAATAATGTATATACATTTTACAAAGGAGTTCTGTGTATGTATGAAAACACACCAAAACAACTGAAAGCTAGTTATTTGTCCATATCTATTACAACTACACACTATTCCTTT
The DNA here is from genome assembly GCF_964188355.1 of Buteo buteo. Lineage (NCBI taxonomy): Eukaryota > Metazoa > Chordata > Aves > Accipitriformes > Accipitridae > Buteo > Buteo buteo. The sequence continues at coordinate 37,576,669 of NC_134181.1, read as the reverse complement.
CTTTGGACATTTCCATTGCCAGCTCACATTCTGTTCATTATCTAGAGACGTTCATCTTATGGGGCACACAGTACCATATCACAGTGCAGCTCCAAGTTTAGGTCTCCTTTATTAGTGTGAAGTCGCACATAGCCCTTCTTCTTCACATATTTGTATCTTACAACATCTTCTTCAATAGCAGCTGTATCAAAGCAAAAGACAATAATTAGCTCTCTGGAAGCTTACTCATTGATCTTTAGAAATCATGAGAAAACGAATTGCTAGATTCTACTGTCTGACCTCTTCCCCTGGGGTACTAGGTCTTCAGGGATTGTACTCTGCAATTTATCTATGATAACCTCATATTAATCTCTGTGCAAAACACTTTCCATTATAGAAAACCACCAACTCCTCGAGACCCAACAATATCATCTATATTTTTAATTCACAGAAGCATTCAATATTACAAACTATAATTTTCAAGTAATGTCTACCAATCACAAAAGTTACTTTGAAACCAAATTGTTTCTTGTCAAACTTGGAAGCCAAGCAGGTTGTCATCAGTCAACCACAAATTGCTGACATATGAGGACCTACCCAGTTCTGAAAACAAATGAAGCTGTTACTGGAAACATTACTGGAAAGTCAAACCAAAGGATTAATCTAGGAAGTTTGCACTTCCATTTTGTCAAAATGTCCAGTTAGTCAGATATTTTCAACACTCAAAGAGTCACCTGCAAATCACTGTAATCCACTAAGTAAAGGAACTGAACTTGGTAAAAGTAGTTTTAGCAATGTATTCAACCTTTGCCTAAGTGTATGACATACTTCCTGCATTTTAGTGCCAAAAGCAAGACCTTTCTTTTCAACTGGGAATACTAATTGCTCAGCTATGTAATCAATATTCAAATTAAATAAATTCTATACATTTGTGTTTAGGCTGGAGAATGAAAGAAAAACTTTATTGTACTAAAGTGCATTTTTGTGTAACCTTGAAAAGCTGTAAATCAACAGTTATCACCACAAAATTTGCTGCCATTCTAACCAATACTGGGTTAGGCCAGGAAGGGGGTAAAGATTTTGTGTGCTATTTGAGGAGAGATTATACTTAATTCCTAACTTACACAAGTGGATATCCCATTTTGTGGTCCCCAGGCATAGAAAATACCTCATTCATTTCAGTCCAACATGAGTAACTGCCATTCAAAGCCAAAGCTAATTTATAATTGCTCCATTATTTTCAGAATGAGCTCACTGGAAAGTAAGGATATATCTACTCAGGGAGTACATTTCCATGGCATCAGTACTGACCAATTATCAATGCATTCCTTCAGTCCTCATAAATGTATGTGTGCTAGGGAACACATTTAAAACTGGAAAGTAAATAACTTGTAGCTAGGTAGTTCTGGTACCTGCTTCGTGGGTAGTTTCAGGCACCATTGCAGTGGAGGTAAAGGAAGCACTTACTGCTCCAGTGGAATAGTGAGCCTGTTCACAGAAGAAAAAGCAGGAGAAAAAGACATTAGATCTTAGAATTTATCTACTAAAGATACTGTATACTAGAAACACATAAATGTCATCCTTCTGAAGGCAGACTTCTGCTCTAGCTCCTATAGAAACAAACAAATGCATGATGCAGTGATAACTCTGTATCTGTTATCGTAATATTTGCTCTGATGAAACTCTAGTTAAGGCTGCCCATGTGCTGAGCTGAAGGGGCTTATTGCTTCCACTACAGTTTAATACATCATTATGCAAAGATTCCATTATCAGAATTTATTTGTATGTCCACAGGTGGAGATATGAAAGGAGTACTGCTGGCAAGACATCTGTAAAATTCTCCAACATTGATGAGTAAGTGGAAGGAGAATCAAGTGAACCGCAGAGGTATGGTGGAGGAAAGCAAACCACCCCCCCCTCCCACACACAGCCCTTCTGCATGCAGAGGCACTGTCCCATGGTTCCCAATGTCTATTTTGAGCTTTGCAATTCTCCTGCAGAAAGGAAATGTGAATGTCACACATGGATTTTGTAGTAAATTACAAAGATCTAATAAAGAATTAGTAAAGAATACAGGTCAGGCCAATGCTTTGTCAATAAGGTTACACTGCATCCTATGCAAGTTTATAATTATGCCCATCCACATCATTACCTGACAATCTGACTCTCCAACATGTGTAGAGCTCATCGTTGTCTCTCACCTCTTTTTTTCTCCCTACATCTTTTGTTTTCTTATAACACTAAGATGCCCTGAAAAAGGGGCAAATGTGATCCCATGGTCACATATACTCCCTAATCTGTCACTAAGCCTTCTCATTAAAAGCCATATGCTGCATTGCTATTCCTTTTCGTGTAACTGTAATCAAAGCATGAAGACACAAACATCCCAGAATTATTAAAGGAAAGAAGAATACTCTGTCTTGCCCATTAAAAACAGCCTTTGATGTAGGAAGTCTAGATGCAGATGAATTGTTTCTCTTGACAGCCACAAACACTCAGTAACATGCACCTGGAAGAACATCCTTTAAAATATTCCACTAAAAATCCTGCATTCTATTGGAAAAAGATGGAGAAGCAGCTGTGGATGATTTATATATTTGACCACACCAGAAGTGATTCACTTGCACAGCCCTTAAGGCCTGTTCTCTCTGCCAATAACTGCAGGAAGCAATGATAACACAAATTCAAAGCAAGAGATTACAACCTGGGAAAAAAGGTTCTGCCAACATATACATCATAACCACATCATAAAGATTCTTCCTTCTTATTGTGCTCCATTTCTAAAATGTTTGGTCATGTACAATGATTTAACAAAGAGAAACTCACTGACACATACAACGTATTTCTAAGGAATCCCAATGATTCTCATATTCTCATCTATGACAAATTTCCATTAACAGAAACCAGAAGGAGTAGTGTCTGTTTATACTGCAATATGGCCTGTAAGCTGAAAAACATCTATTACCATTTCTGAAGAAGTCAGTCAGCGCCAAACTACAAATTAAGTCAACTTACTGCATTCAGTTTATCCACTTTCTTCTTTTCAGGAGCCTTCATAGTAGCTGCTAGAATATCATCACCTTTGAATTCCTTATAAAGCTCAAGTAAAGTCTCTCGGGTCTCTGTATTTGTATTTTTTAAATAGTAAGATGGATCTAATTTTGCTTTTTCTTCATCTAGATAAGACAAAGTTAAATCATTCAGAGTTAAAAGAAGAATTCTATTTTGTTCTCCTTCAGTTTATTACATATCTAGTTACACAAAAATATTCTAGATATTATCTCTACTTTTTTTTTAAATAAAAAGGTCTAGTAACTATATTTATTCCTGCAGAAACAGTAACAAATAGCAATGCATAACACTAATGACAGTATAACTTGAAATATAGCACAATAAATGCCAATACAATGAAGTATAATAAAAGAAAAAAACAATTTCAAATCAACTACTGCAAAAATTCCTTTGAAACCACTAGAAAGTATCTAAGTTCATGCAAGTCTTGTAAAATTTTTATAGAATAATAAAGACAAGATATAGTTGGGTACAACATAAACTTCTGTCCTTTGTCTTGTCACTGAATGGCCAGGCCTGTGATGCAAAAATCCCAAGATCAGTTCTTTAATGTGGTACCAGGGGGACAAGGCTGGTGGACTGGACTGTAGAAATTGATTTTTTAAATTTATTTAATTTTTTATTTTTAAAAGTTTCACTTGTTCTCTGTCTTGGTATGCCTACTATCTGCTGGATATTAAATATTCCATCTCTGAGATAATACCCACTTATTTTTAGCAGGTAAACAAAAAGAGAGATGCTTGCTTGCAGAATTAGTATCTTTAAAAAAAAAAAAAAAAAAGAGATGAGATGAGATGAGCATAATAAGACCCAGAAAAACACACCATGCTTAGAATCAGCAATTAGACCTCATTAGAAACAGTTCTAATGGAAACCACAAGGGCAAAGGAGAATTTTTTTCCTTCAGCAATTTAATATTAGCAGATATTACTAAGCATTTAGCTATCCAAAAATCACAAAAGAATTGAGAAGTAAACTTCTTAGAAATCTAGAACAGAGGAAAAAAAGAACATTTTATTTTTTATTATTAAAATTATTTTGATACTATTTTACAAAAATCTATACCAATGTTTAACTTGGAAGATGTCCATTATTATCCAGACAGAAGGATGGGTAATACATTGTTGATACACATGAAAGAGAGCCTAGCAGACAGGTATGGAAGATGTAGGTTTCCTTGTCTTGGTTCTGGTACAAGGCTAAGGGACCTCTTGGCAAATTATTCTTCCTCCTCTTCTCACTTCTCTCTCATCTACCTACTCTTAAAGGATATTGAATGCTTTCTGTGTTTGCACAGCACTTGATAGAGACAGTTAATGATTTCTCAAAGAATCATGTCTTTGCTTCAAAATTTTTTAACACCTTTTGATGTATAAAGGACAGTTTCAACAAGCTATTCATGTTTCCAAGAAGCTTTCAAAGTTACCACTAGCTACTGAGGGATGTCCATCCAGAAAACTATGTCAATTCCATAACGTCTTTCGAATTTGCATATTTGGGTTGGTATTTTCTCAGCCTACCTTCAGTTCATCCTTACCTGGATCAATTACTTTTATGTTGTTCTTAACATGAAAGAAGTTTGAGACATTGAACTTATCCAGGTTTGTTGGATCCTGAAAATAATAATTAAAAAACCAAATATCAGAGAGCTTGGTATGCACCCATTCCATGCTACAGACTAGTTTGAAGGGCAGACACCACCATAATAAATGAATAGGGAGAGACAGAATAACTTCCATACTCCCCAAATCACAGAAAGACAAAAAAAATATAAAGCAATCAACCCCAACTGACACCAGCAACGAGCCTGTTCACAGTAGGCTCCTTAGGGATCTGGAATTTAGTTCCAAACATATTACACATATTTTGCCTACAGAAGTTACTAACAGAACTAAGCTGAGTCTACCCTTTCCCAGTGAGAAGAAACAATGAGAAGCTGCAATTGCCTGATTCTTTGCTTCATTCTGTGGTTTGGTCTAAATCTATGCAAATTCACATTAGCTATCTCCTATTTATAACAGTGTGCCTGATTTGCACGTGCTCTATGAACTTTTGTAATGCATTTCAAAATACAAATAAACCTCAGAGCAAGTAAGTCTTTGCAGTCAGAACTGGTTTGATTGTTTTTTTTTACTAGTGAAACCTGTGCTTACAGAATTACATGTAAAAATAAAAAAAATAAAATAAAAAGCAACAAAAAGTGGCATTATGAAAACTTTATTGAGTGACCACTCAAGGAAAACAGCAAAAATACAGTCCATTAACTGTAAGTCTTTGTACTATCTCTAGGCAACTTTCTGCATAACTTTGACGTTTTGTTAGAGAGAGTGAGACAAGGAATGCCTACTGGTGATCTAGGTTACATTATACCATTATTAAACAGTCCTTAATCCTCTTCTTACAATGACTTCAAGGTTTTTTTCCTCAAGCTCCTCTGCAGAACTGAAAGGTCAAAACATCAGCCCAGGACACCCAGTCATTTCTGGAAATTCTATCTTACAGAAACAATTCAAAATCTAAAATACCAAAATATCTTAATAATATGCAATAGTTTCAAGTTCAGGATAAAAATAATACAACCTATTATGCAAAGAACCATAACACTGACATGAATACTATTATCCTAAATTAATTTAACAAAGCTTCTTGGACCACCACTGTTAGTAAGACGTTCTAACAATTCGATCTCTGGTAAAAGTAATGATTAATACGAGCAGAGCTAGTAGCTCCATCACTTATTAAATGATCTAATTATGCTCTTTATTCATCCCTGAAATGGTACGCTTCCACCAGAAAGTGCATTTTTAGTTTTACTGCTGGTAGTAAAACTAAAACACATTTATGAAATCAAGCTGTGTGATTCTGTACCCTAAAGATGACCCCCTGTCTTTCTGCTGTCCTCTTTCCCAACCACTATATAATAATTTTCTGTTGTTTCCTGACCCACTCTACCCTTCCAATAGATCTTCATCAAGACATGGACTGCCAAAAACCCCAGATATTTTATCTTTAAGATCTTGCATTAGAAACAGATAATCTTTAAATAAAACTACTAAGGAATAGGAAATTTGGACCTGTTTTTTAACCATTTTTGTATCCTCTGACACCAGCACTTAGGTGTATTTATTATTTATTACCTCGCATACATATTTATGTATGTATGAATAGAGATAATTTCAGCCTTGCTCTCTGACAGTCAACAAGATGCATGGAGAAAGTCTGGAGAAAGGGCTCAGTGTGTTTCCAGAAGTCACAGGTTGTCTCCTTCCAAATACTCTTCAGTAATCGTGAGCTGTAGCTTTCCCAGACAGAAATCATTGCCTTGCACATAAATGTACCACCTCAAAAGGTGAAGGAAGTAAGACTGCTTACCTTTCCAGGAAAGGAAAAAAAATAAAATATATATATATATATCTGTGTATTAATATTAATAGAGACAGATGGATTTATAGCAATCCACATGTCTGCCGTTCATGGCAAAGCTGAAGGGCAAGACTGACTCCTGAAACTGACTTTTCATGGAGAGGAGGGAGGGCAGGAGACAGCAGTAAAGATGAACCAGAAAACACCTTCACTATATTCCTCTAAATAAAGCTTCTTGATTTACTGATTTATTGATTGTTTGAAAATAAATAAAAGGATATAACAACTGCCAGTGCCTTATGAAACCATGTGTTTTGTGCTCAGGGTACCAAGAATCAGATTAGTTCAAACTGTTTCACAGCCACAGTTCATTCAATTGTTTACCTGGCTTAACCAGCCTAATTGCAGGCGTTGAGCAATGCCATTAACTCCAGCAAAAATGTTTAGCGTCTCCTTCCCTGCAAGGGATTGCTCAGGGCTCTCCAAATCGCCGCTAACCTCCCCATAGGCAACGCATCCATTATGGTATGAAGGACAGCAGGGGCCACAGGGCAGCTCCCTCTCCTTGCAGACCACAGCCATCCATCTGCTTTCTGAGAGACCCAAGACAACCCCAAGCCCCAGAACTGAGACAAAGGTCCTCCACACAAGGTCCTTCATCACATTCAGGTGGGCCATTTGTTAAACGGAAACCTCGACACATGTTTGATTTACAATATTGTCCCTTGTGTTCCTGATTCTGCACAGCAGGAGCCTCAACACGCATTGAGAAGGCAGACAACCCACGCGCCTACTCCAAAACCAGTTTCCCTCTGCCAGTGGGAAAAAACCTCAAAAATGGTTCCTTAAGTTGAAATTTGAGTGTCATCTTACATAGGACACCTAGGACAAGTAGTTGACATATTGATTGCTCCCTCTAAAATACAGCATCATGATACACTAGAAGTTTGATTAGAATTAGTTTGATTAGAATTAGACAAATGTGCATACCAAGTGTGACAGTACTGTGATGAATATTAAGTTAAACACAAGATACCATTTGCTTCTACCATCCCCAAGAGCAGAAACACATCTGACCAGTCCAACCTGTGCAACAGAAGACACAAACCATTTCCCTACTGATGGTACAGAGTCCTACAACACAAGATACACATTTTTTAAATGTAGGTCTATGAAAATTTTAGAAGTGCACATGGTCTTTAGACATATCGCTTCAGGAAGAAAACTGTCTAAACACTAATAATTAGCCTGCCAAGTTCCTCTCATTGCATCCATGACAGTTACTGGGCACAAACTCAGAGCAGTCCAACCAAAACACCGCAGGAACAGGCAGGCAGACGTACCCACATGGTCAAAGCCTTGAGCTTTAATGAATTAATGGCCTCTCCTGGTCAGAGAAAGGCTGGACTCACAGGGATGCTCCCAATCCTGTTAAGATTAAGGCCTAGAGCCCAAAGGCCTAAAGAAATAAGTTCTGTGTAAGTGTGCAGAAACCAGAAAGGAAGATGAACCATGAAGAGTAAATTGGCCTACTTTTGTTTGTCTTAGCATGTTTAAAAATATGTATTCAAATTACTATGTGTAGCAGTCTCAGGGTTTTTCTTATTAAGGTTACAAACCATAAACTTTAGTTTAGCAAACTACTAGCACAGATACAGACTTCAAAGGGTTGCTAACTATCATGACTATTAAAAATCTCATATTTGACATTTTCATGAAAGTTGAGCTCTGAAAACAAGTAAACTCAAGTTTTATTCCACTTGTTTTTTTCCTATCATTTTCCACTTTCACCTACTTAGGGAAACAGCTTAAACTCTGTTAATCTTAAGCACCATACACACAACCCCCCAAAAAAGCAGGTTAAAACCAGTGCAGTTTTAGACCGTGTGATTTCTTTGAGGCCTGATTCCTCTCTTACTATTTGCTTGGCCATGCTGCATCCCTAATTATCTTCAGGACTGTTACTTTCATACGCTGACCATGTCCCAACACGTCACTTCTTTACCAACCACTCTGCACATGCACTGGGGCAGGATTCACTCTCAGAGAGCCCTCATCCACAACCAAGAGGAAATCTGCTCTGACCTGTCACACAAAGAGCAAACGAGAAATAGCTGAGGAGTGAAATATCAATTAACAGTGTGCAGCTCAGCTACCTCCAACTTAGCTCATTAGTTATGCTTCCTGCCACAAATGCCAACGGTGTTTAACAGCTTGTTGGGAACCATGTCTTATCCATTGCTGATTAGGTTATACAGAAACAATAAAATTGACATAAGGAAGCACATAACAGTATGAGCCTTTTTTTTCCTTCAGTGGCAGCAAACTTGTTTGCATTCTACCCAGATTTTTTTTTTTTTTTTTCCTATTTCTCCCAGGAACCCCCCTCCATTTCTGTGGTGCAAAATGGATGCATTTGTGAGCGTGCATCTATCAGGGAAGGCTCTCAGCAGGGTGTCATCAGAGGACTGTGCCTATTACCACTGGCACAACAGGGTTGGGGGGGTTTACTGCAATTCTTCCTGTGAAGAGGAACAGACCACGTCTGCTTCTGCTTTACCTGAAAGGACTGCCATTGAGCAAAACCACACTTCTCACCAACTCCCCTCCCCTGCCAGCATACAGCCCAGCTATAGCTTCTAAGAGTTTCCAGAGCAGGAATAATTTCTGCTGTATCTTCACAAATTTGAGAGCCGTGGTTTCTGGTTTGTGAACAGAGACACAGTGGAGGATGAAGAATTGACAGGGGGCTAAAGGGGAAGTTGTTCTGAACAATTCCTACCAAATGGGATGTGAAAGTAGGGTATTGCAGCATTCTTAAGTTTTCTCTCCTCAGGATCCTCTCACACTTGTTGTGATGGGAAGAAGTCCACAGGACTCTCAGAGCCCACCACCGTGTCCAGCAAAGCACTAGCTCACGCTGTTTCTCTCTGTGCATCTTGAGCTGGGGCAAGCACGTGCTTCAGCCTGCCCACTCTTACACAAGGGAATACAGATTATACTTATTTATGTGCCTGCTATTAAGTTCCACATCATTACACAAAGAATAATTTGCAAAATATATGATTGAAACACACAAAGAATTTACAGTAACAGTAATTATTAATAATTTCTACCAGACTGTTGATTAGATTTTGTCACAAAGATTAAATGGTGGACAGCAGACCTTGAGATCTAACCCTGAATTATACCACCAAAAAAATTTACTTTGGAAGATAACTTCAAATTAGGTTAAACATTTAGATTGAAAACTAGCTGAAAACCTGTAAAACACAGGACTGAAACAATCACCTACTTCTGAATCACAGTCTAATGCGATCTTATTTTGTCAAAACTCTTTCAAAGCTATACTGAATCCTACCTTTAAAACAGTTGCAAAGTGAAATGATGAACAGCAATGTACCAGAATGGGAAGCAGAAGAGGGGGATAAGAACACTGCAAACAAGCTTCAACAATACCAGCCTTCCTATTACAGATAACCTTGTCCCCACAGGTCTCTAAGTGCTTTACATCATACCTTACACATTAAGTGTAACTAATAAATCTTGAAGTACTTTAGCTGTCTGTCAGCTGGTAGCACATTCATGACATTTGCAAGGGATGCTAAGTTAGGCTGAGCTGATCATCTTTCAAGGTAAAAGAATACAAGTGGGTTTAGAGTTATAGGAAACACAGACAAAATACAACAGAAGTATTCCATTTAGAAGAGATACGAACCAGTACAGCTGAGAGAAAAATTATCTGAAATAATAATAAACCATAAGGAGAGAGAAACTTGGAAAAAAGTTAACACCAGCACTACAGATGGAAAGCTTGACTTGAGTTTGTGGCAAGACCTCACAGCTAAGAAAACGAAATTTCAACTTGAGGGTAGAGAGCTACAGTCTAAAAAATCCAGTCATATTAAGACTGCTAGTGTCTAGGAAGAGTTTAATATGGAATAATGTCACGTGTATTTCTGTTGTTATCAGCAAGATATTAAACCAGAATCCATGACATCTTTTGCCTAAATAACTACATTCCAGTTCTGGTAATGTATCTTGCACACCAGGATATGGTATTATTCTTTACCTCCTGCCCTGAGGGGCTGGATAATATCACCATATGTTGATGAAAAACTGCCATGCTCTACCCCAGGACATTCGCATTTCAACAGAGAAAAAAGCAATTTCTGTATATGTAAGTGCAGGAAGCACTGTGGATTCCTTTACAAAGAGAAGTACATCATAGATCTAAGATAGTGTTATTAACAACTAAAGTCGTGATTTTCCTTTTTTTAGTTCCAGATCCAAAATAATTTGTCCTTTTTAACAAGTAAACTTAATAGGACACAATTAACCATCAGTAAAAGCAAAGCGACCAGCTGAGATGGTGTTCACCAGAAAAGATAACAGGGATGGATTATGATTACTGTTTGAATAATGTTTAGCAGCAAGACCAGAACAAAAAATTTTATGCAATTCTCTCTCTTCTGGAAAGAGCAAAATTTTCTGGTTTTGTTTTTAATTATATACATTAGGAGAGAGAGGTCAAGTTTGAGGTCAATAGCTATTCTGGTAGAACATCCCTAGCAGCTGTAGGATTGCCCTTTATGTATCAACAAGGAAAAAAGAGATCATACAAATAATCTGTAAACATACATTATTCAAATTTTCCATTTATCATGTTGTATTTCACTAGCAAACACAGGTACCCCATCTGCTTCCTAGGACATTCAAAGTCAGCCTCTGGAAACGCTATTTCCTATTGATAAACACAGCTATTACAGACAGTCCTATTCAGCTGTTATTTGCAAAGCAAAGAATGTTTTTTATAGCAACTTCCTTTATATCTACGTTTTTGCCAAACAGGAGGATCAGTCTTACCAACTCACTCTATTTCAGCTCTCTCAGATACGACAGTACTCAATTTACATGGGGGAATGGGAAAGCAACAAAGTGATAAATTTCAACACAGAATTGAAAGGTTTTTAAGAGAAGCGGGATTTGGGATAGAGCTCAAGAGCCACAAATTGAAACACAACAGATTGCAGTCATGAACTCTGGCTAAGAAACAAAGCCACAGGTGGTAGAGCTTGGCAGTATGAAGCCACCATGCTGCCTGCAGTGTTGTCAACAAGAGAGCTTGCAGAGGAGACATTGGTCTGCCTTTCAACAATTTACATGAAGAAAATACGATGAGAAAATAACGACAGATTCCTATACCACATATACATAAGCAATTTTAATACCCAGGCTGGTCATACCACTTTAGGTTGCATTCTGGCCTCAAGAAAGCAAGTCAGGGTATGGTACCATTTGATTAGGAGAAATCAAGGTATATGTGCAAGTTTGCAGTGGGTGTTGTGCAGTATATTAAATGGCTTACTTCTCATTCAACACCCTGAAGCCATTTTAGCCTGTTTGTTGAAAATCCTTTTTTGAAAAAAAATATTTAAAAGCTAATTGGGTGAAGGGTCAAACTTCAGCTGGTTAACAGCATTCAGATGGTCAAAATCTCTTCCAGTCCAATCCCAAGATGAGAGTACCTTTGCTATTTCTAAACTTACTTGAGAAGAGTATACCTCAGGATTGTACACTACAGAAGTTAACACCAATCCATAATGAGTTGTTTACTTAAGAGGAACAAATCTACTCAACGCATTACCAACATCATCCTAAACGGAGGTGAGAGAGGTACAGGCAATGTAAGGCTGTGACCTTCACGTAGCTTGCAGGATGACTGTACCAGTGACTGGACAACTATCATAATCTACTTAGTTTCTGTTACCAGACATATTCATCCAAGCAAGAAAGAAACCAAACATGTCAAGAACAGAATGAAGATGAAAAATATTGATAAAAATCCACATAGGGAACATCTAAATTGCTAGCTATTGCTAGATTTAGGGGACTATAGCATCCATTTGCTTTTATGAAAAATCAAAGCTAGGCATGTAACAGGAACACACTCTTTATACATACATTCAATTCCAAACCTACAAAAAATATCGAAATAATTTTAAATGACTGTACATTTCAATTATTTGTTCAAAATAATTTGGTTTTCCACACTGATGCACAGAAACATTTTTAGTCACTCATGTTGTCTTTTTTTACCGTTCCAAATCCATTAGCAACCATGCAGTTACATTCAAATAACATTCTGTTGGGAGCTTTCAATCTGAAAAAGCTATGTTTTTTGCTTCCATTGGATTAAAAACATTTTACTTTGTTGCATTAGCTTGAACCGCCACAAGCCCAAAGGAATAGAGGAAAAACATTTATAAACATGCTGTTCAGCACTGGGGAGTAGGAAAGAGGGGATGTATTTCATTTAAATTTAGACATAAATGAAAAATATTTTTCTATTCAAATTAGACTGTATTAGTCTTGGTTAGTGGCAATTAACTGTTCATGAGATGCACACTAACTCGTGACTCCAATAACAATGATCTTTGAATCTTTTTTCCCCTGTTTTGAAATCATGCAAGCTTAAAATGTCTACTTTTAAACAAAATTTTTAGATCTTTTGATACTAAACATCATCTGTAAATAATTATCTTTTACACTGTGAAATTTACAGTGCTGTTTTAATTTAGGTTTTAATTCTGCTAAAATCAGTAAAAGGCCAGTATTGGTATCTATTCAGAATAAAACCATTCTAAGCAAGCACTTAAAGAAAATCCTCTGTTTTGCTGCTTATTTTACTCTACATTTAGAGAAACTTTCTATAAAAAATGCTTTTCTGAAGCTTTGACTTTTTTAGGCATCATCAAAAGATTAAGATGGACAATCAACTTCAGTCTTAATGTAACATGTTGACTTCCTAAAAGTTTATATACTTTACATTCTAAAACATGTTTCTTTTGATAACATAGACCAAGTACTGTTGGCTGTCTAGAGCTGAAGACGATTCCGGACATATCTTTACCTTTCCTCTACCCAGTCTTTTCCCAATGCACTTCTTAAGTCTCACAATAAATCAGGCGTGTCACTGTAAATTTTCAGGTAAGATTAACCAAAAAAACCCCAAAATCTTATGTGTAGTTTGACATCTAAAACTTAAAATTATGCACAAGGTCTTATATTTAGTCAGATACAGTGACATAGTGACCAACTGCAAATATATTTGTAAAAATTCACATTTTTACATGGCATCCTTGACTTTTTCTGGGCACTTTTTTTTTTTTCCTCCTTCAGTTTACAAAGTTGAACAATCTGCTTATCTACAAGGCACACTATAATCACTCTAGAGATTTGTCAGGCTCTAAGTTATATGAAATCTTTGTGGTTCATCTGGATAACAAAGAAAATACAGCAGTTCCCTTTCTACCCACCTCCAAGACACACATACAGACAATGTTTCTCTGTTCAATTATTCTAAATTCCTGCTATAACAGTGTACATAGCAACATTTCATCCTCTGCAAAAAAGCTGTATAGTAAGACATGTACAGAGAGAAAAGTTTACCTGCAGTGTCACAATGTCTTGCCGAGTGAAGGGCTCATCTGTCAAAAGATCCTTGTAGCTCTTTGGTTTTATGTTCAGCTGCTCAACTGCCTAACAGCCAGGCAAAAGACATAGATATTAAAAATTGGATTCTGATGTGCAAATAGTACAAGTAAATATGTGAAACCAATAAAACCTTAAAGTACAAATTATAAAGAAAACAATTTCAGCCTTCATTCTCAACTCACAGCTGCAGTATTTTCATTGTGTGCTTTAACAGACGAGAAGCTTTTGTCTTTCATCCCTACAAAACTCGACAGTTTTGTGTGGTTTGCTTTTTTTTAAAAAGAAAAAACCTTGCAGTCTCCATTCCATAGTTATGCATATAATTTTATCCAAATTCATCATAAAAATATTGTCAAAATAAAAAAACTTGCTTGCAGTTTCCTAAGTTAAGTATTTACAGATGGTATAAGACAGGCAGCTTTAACAAGGGGTCGGTATCTCCCCCACTATCAGCACCCCTCAGAGAGACATGCGTGTCCCAGGCCAGCTCATACCACGGCAGAGTTGCATTAGCCCCTCACACTCTGTCCACCCTGACTGCTGCACCTAGCCTGCAGCAACACTTCTGTTCACCTGAGAAAATTAAATGATGCTCAACAAAGCAGCAGTGTGTCATTTCATAGTGAGAATCAATGTGGAATAAATGCTTTGTCATTACGAACATATACATCATACAGAGTGATGACTATGGAGGTCTACCTGAAAAAAAACTGAATCTGTCTTATTCACCCAAATGGCCTCTATTCTCCTTAGATGAAAGTGGTAATATTTTTCTAGTACCTCCAAGAGTCCATAAATTAATTCCATACTTAAAAAAACCAATAAATGCTATTGCTTCAACTGGTACACCACACGAGAAACAGACCCTCTTGGCGCAGCTTGTTTAGGAAGCCCAGTATTATAACTTGTAGTAAACTGAGCAATAGTTTTACAATATCAACAAGCATTTAACAAAGACTACTCTTAAACTCATTCTTGCCTTTTAACCACAGCAATCAGAGGATCATGCTTCTAGAAGGAACAGAAAATACTTTCTATTTTAACTTAATCTTGACTGCTTTCACAGCTGGAATGAAGACAGTTCAACTACAACAGAGCAAGTTTTCAAAAATGTGATGAATCCAGCCTTTTCCTTGATTGCAATGGTTTCAGCTCACCCCTCTCTCAGTATCTGAAAGTCCTACTGAAATTTCCCATCAACAGATTTCAAAAAGCAGATGTTTCAGTGTTCAGACTTTTTACAACTCTGGATATGGATCCATTAATTGAAGGATTTATTTGCTACTGAAAAATAAATAAACCTTGCTTTTGCAATAAGGATTATGCAAACAAGTCACAACTAAAATTCCACCTGGGTTCACACAAATGTTCGCAAAACACAAATAAAAATGCAGTTCAAGTGTCCATTAAGGCAGGCTCTCTGCTCTTTCCCCAGCTTCAGTTAAAATACTCTTTCCTCCTCATACTTTAATTTCCCTGGCTGTAAAACAAGAATAAAACTTACCTATCTTGTTAAAGCATTTTGTGATCTTGAATGAAATGCATCAAGTATAAAATTTTAATAATGAAATGCAACAGAGAACCTACCTCATAGGCAAACACATTTCCAGTTGTCTTGATGGCCACAATATGGGAGTTATTGGTGAATACAGTAAACAGCACTGGACAGTGGTATTTACCTGATGGAGGGGAAAAAGCTTAAATTTGGCATGAAGTCCTGCAACTGTTTTGAAATAGTTAATTTCTGTTATCTCTGTGAAGGATATTTACATTAATTTTTAACACAAAATGTAACTTCAGTGTGTATTTAATGGTGTTTTAACTACAGTATGATTCTCATTGCCAAACAGAAAAACTAACACGAGAATTATAAAGCAAGCAATGAAAATGCAGTTTTGAAGTCTACTGCCTTCAATCCCTCGACACAGAACTTTGTCCAACTTGCTTGATATCTATGAAGTACCACAATACAATTGTTATTGTTGTAATCAAAGCTCTATTGATAGCATGAGCCTGTACCTTGTAATATGCCCAGTACCCTATTTTCAGTGTTGTTCCCAGAAATAAAAGTTTAGCTTATGTCCTACAAAAAAGTTCACAGCAGCTGTTGTGCTTTTAGGAGAGGAGAGTATTTTGTATTCAAATGTGGCAAGCAGAATGCCATTAAATCTGAACACGTTATTCAATAAGGAACCCAGCTTCTGCTCTAATCAAGCTGTGAATTTTCCCAGGAGGGTCAGCATAAATATTAAGCATGTCAACAACAAGCAAACTGATGGAAGGCAATGTACGAGGAAAAAGAAAAATGTCTGGATGATCTCAGCAGAAAGCAATTAGAAGAAGGTTATTAATACTTGATCAGTTTGCTAGACCTGGAGATTTGAGTGAGATTTTTAAAATCGATTGGGCCTATTTGGTTCTTTTTTTCCTAATTACCATCTGAAAATCAAAACCAGCAGGGAGACCATAACAGAGACTGCTCACAGCACCTGCGAAGGCAGGAGGGGCAAGCACCTACAGAGTACTTACTGTTAACTGATAAGCCAGAGGAAGAACTCTGACCTCCAGCACACGGATGCAAGTAAAAGCTGAGGACTATTTCTGTTAATACCACTAGAGCTGAAGAAAAGCCATTGCCACAAGGGACTGGAATTCAAGAGGAAGTTTAGAAAGGGATTTTTCGAAAAGGTATCAGGGTATGGCCCAACTAATGGATACAGAAACACGCTGGTAAAATGTGAGGCCTCACTCCAGCTGCATAAAAAAGAGCCAATCCCCATGTTTTCAGTTCTAGCAAAAGCAGAGCTGCTGAGTGAGCACACTTGTTGATCTCGATAGAAGGAATTCAGCTAAGGAGGGATCATTAAATGGAATAAACTGCAATATCTGAAGACCTTTTTATCATACAGGTGTGAACTGAGAAGATCCTACATATGTAGCAACCATTCTACATGTTAAGATTTGAAGAAAAGTCTGCTGATAGACAGAAATGCAACATTTCCCCCTTTTGTTGCATTTTCCTTTGATCAGTTAATGACATAGCATGCACCTTTTTAAGGAAAAGGCTTCTAAGACTGTGTGGCTGCCGTCATTCCAACCCAGCACTATGAACTAGACTTCTTTAAGGAAAGCACAATATCACAGTACCTTTCAAAAACCTTGGCCACAGTGACTATTGATCATTTTTTAACACCCTGCTCTTGAGACAGATGGAACACAAAATGCAGAAGAAATCCATCAGCTAGAGATAAGACCTTGTAGTCCATGGACTTTGGTAAGGAGACAGACACTCCAGAATTTTATTCCCACCTAATCCCTGCCACTCTCATTTCAAAGAAATCATTATCTGCCTTGTAAAAGATGAATTAATCTCCGCTTTTCTCTTTTATTCTTAGCGTCCTCTCTTAGATGGCAGATTTTATATCTTTAACCCTGCAGAAATAAAGCTTGAGGCTGCTGTCTTGTGTTCTGCTATTCATAAAATCCCACATGTAAAGTCTAATTCATTTTATAAACAAAAAGTTGTTCAAAATCAAGTGAACAGCAAATATTGCCCCAGGCAAGTTAGAAAAAGATAACATATCATAGAAATTTAGCCATTTCTTAAATTTCTCCTTAAAGTAAACAGTACCTTACTGCAGTAGCAGCTATAGTAAAGTGAAATTGCTGAATAATTTACAGCTCCCCAGTGTAAAGAAAAACAGAAATGGAACTTTAAAGGTAAACATGTCACTCACAAGAAGCAGTTACTCTACTCAAAAAATAAAAACCATGATAGAGACCACAAACTATGTAACTTTACCATGAGTAAGACAAACCAGGATTTATTAAAGCACTCATTAAGGAAAAAAAAAACAACAACAACACAAAAAAACCCAAAACACAAACCACAGAGAATTACCACACTTACCTTCACTGTTTTTAGCAAAATTCAGCTTTATAAGTGATTTGGCATCTAGTTTCTAAAGAAAATGAAGCATTAAAAAAATTAATCACAACAGAACCTAACCATGGAAATAAAAGGGAAGTGTAACATCAGTGTTAGGATTTTAATAGTACATAATTTATTAATAATATATTGCAAGTTTTCTGAATCATCAGAAGCCTGGGAACTTAAGTCACAGACAGCCCACAAAAACAAGGCTCACTGAGGCTGAGAACTGGGGTAGATTTATTTACAGTGTTGTAGTTTGACACAGTACAGTGCTAACCAGAGTGAATAAGCTCAAGAAGTTGCACACAATTGTCTTAGCACAAACTGAAAGGGGAGTTTGCATGAAAAGCTAAGAGGCAAAGATCATTGCTGCTGATCAGAAGTGACAATTCAGAAGGGACCTCTGATGGAAGTCATAAAGCCAGCAAACCTTTTTGGCAATCAAGCTTGCTACCTTTTCTGAAATAACCGTCATTTTTCTTTTACTTCAGGAAACGTGTAGCAGAGTCCACATGATAACTAGCAATAATGAAGAGAAATGGAGGCACAAATTCGCTAGAGAGGCACTTCGGGTGATGAAGGGAGTCCTAGGAGGGATCTTCGGCTACTTAATCCCCAGGTAGCAATTCCACAGAAGAGGGAACCAAGATAGCAGCCGAGGTTGGGGTAATGTTCTCTGACTCCAGAGAGGACACTGCAAACTAAGCTAGTTCCTGCTCTCCCATCCTTCATCAGAAGAATGTCTATGGCATTTTTCTGCTGCCCTCTCTCCGGAGGGGCTTTCTGACATCGGGCGGGAAGAGCTGGCAAACACTTCTGGACGATCAGGCTGCTCCCTTCCCACAGCCTTCCCTAAGACATGAAAGCTGCAAGCACACCCAAAATAACAGTGAGCCTTCAGTAACATGACAGGGCAGGCCCACATATGCCAGTCATTTCACAGGGTCAGTATCGCCGGCATGACATGACAGGGCATACCACGACCGAGGTCACCCCACCAGGACGGTCAGGTAGTGCTCAACTGGGGCACCCAGCTGGAGACAAAGTCCAGCCCAGTAAGCTTCAAGGCTGACTCAGAATCTCAGATACATTAAAAAACCAGCAAACCTTTTGATTGTTATCAGCTGCCAGAGACAGTTTCACCGCCAAATTGATCGTTAAAAGCACACACAGCACAGGCCTTTATAAAAGAAACAATCGGTTCTCTTCTCAAAACATGCACCTGAGCAGATTAGGGAGGTTTTTATAACCCAGACAGCTCTTTATAAACAGCTACGAGTGGAGATCTGCCAGCCGCGGTGCCGATGCTGTGAGTTCAATCATTATGGCAAAGAGCAATAACAAAATCATGTGAAACTAAGTCAGTGGGCTTTTTCTGGCTAATCAAAATTCATATTCTTGGTTCAGAGAGTACACATTATGACAGCTGGACTCATTCGTTTATAGAACGGCACATCTCAAATTCTTTTCAGCCAACTGGCAGGCTCATATGCTGCCGGAAAGGTAGCCATCTCTCTAATTTATTAGCAAGAAGAACAATGAGGGCTAGTAGGAATAAGATGAGAAGACAAAAAAGAGGACAGGTTAGGTTATATTTAGTTAGACAATCAAAGACCAGTGCCGCTGTTTTTCCTTAAGTGGATTATCAAAAAAAAGCCCCAAACCCCAACAACTGCACACTGCTGGGCACAAAGACAGACAGCAAAGGCAACAGCAGCTTCTGAAATGACTAACTGAATGCAGAGCTTTATTCATTTATTTATCTTCTTACAAAATTGTCAAAGAAGTAGTATGGCAACAGCAGAGTTGCCAAAATGAACATATGATCCTGGACAGATCTGATCAACCTAAACAACTTATTAACACAAAGCAGCATCCATCTGTGCACATGTTGTGCAACAGCCCAAAAATTATGTTCCAGAAAAAGCTTCTTTAGAAATACAACCGCTGGAAACATTGATAATTTGAAGGAAGGCCTTTAAATTATCTTCCTGGCAGACTTGAGCTATCCCCTAAACATATGAGCAGATCATCTTTAAACAAAAATGGAAACAGTTCCCTAAGAAACAGTTTAGCATGACTGAAGATTCAGATTTATACCTTGCAGAAATTCAGTGGAAAAGACAGACTAAACTGCTATACAGACTTTAAAGGTAGCAAAAGCTGCACTACACTGTTTCATCTGTCAACGTATGATGATCAGGGGGTTCGAGCACATCCCCTAGGAGGACAAGATGAGACAGTTGGGGTTGTTGAGCCTGGAGAAGAGAAGGCTCCAGGGAGACCTTATAGCAGTCTTCCAGTACCTAAAGGGGGCCTGCAGGAAAGATGGGGAGGGACCCTTTAAAAGGGAGTGTAGGGATAGGGCAAGGGGTAATGGTTTTAAACTGAAAGAGGGTAGATTTAGATTAGATATTAGGAAGAAGTTCTTTACTGTAAGGGTGGTGAGGCACTGGACAGGTTGCTCAGAGAAGCTGTGGCTGCCCCATCCCTGGCAGTGTTCAAGGCCAGGTTGGATGGGGCTTTGAGCACCCTGGTCTAGCAGAAGGTGTCCCTGCCCATGGCAGGGTAGTTGGAACTAGATGAGCTTTAAGGCCTCTTCCAACCCAAACCATTCTGTGATTCTATGTATTGTTAGAAGTGCTGCCAAATCCTCGGACTCCTACTCTGTACCCAGGGAAATAGTATGGTATTTCAGGTCACATTGTTCTATAATACGGAAAAGTAGTTTTCAGCATCAGTTACTCATGGTGCATCAGCTGTTCATGCTGGCATCTGTTCCTCGCTGAGACCAGACTTATACAGTCTTGCATGTCAACAGTAAATAAAAAAATAGTGATTCTCATATAGGAGTTGAAATACATGCACTGCCTGGATTCTTCTTCCAGGATAAGAACTGTAACCTGAAGTGCTGTATGAACATTATAAATTTCTATTGCCACAGACTAGCGTCCTATCAAGCTTGCATTGAAGAAGTGACCTTGGCATGTCAACTCACACCCTTTGGAGCAGCTCTGCGCTTCAGCTGAGCTGGCAACAGCTTCATGCCCAAGCACTCCCACGCCATATCACGAGGGAACTTCCCACTACTGATAAAGGATGTTGTTTGTGCAATGTATTTATGAAAAGGGATGGAAATGGACCAAGAGTTGTATATGAGAAAATATGTGGGGGAAATATAATTAGGGCAACACCTCAAAAATATTTTGAGAAGTTGATTGACATGTCTTAATGCATGTCAAGACAAGAGGAGGATTTAGTGTTTTGTCAAAGGAAATCTTTGGAGCACCAGAATGGCAAAACCAGGAGATGATCTGCTACAAAGGACTGCCATGGCCTACAAAGGCAGCTCAGTGCCCAAGACCAGGCTGCAGGATTGGGCAACTGCACATGGAGCAGCCACAGAGGAGGGAGTCCAGCCCACACACCAGGACTTCCAGTTGGTCCAGTTTTGAAAGACCTACATGTTACACAGGAAACTACAAAAGGACATGACATAGGAAACCTGTATCATTTTTTTTTTCCCTCTCAAGTTTTTCATTTCACATGAAAACTGGGTTATCTTGCATGTGGGTGAATCTGCTTTTATTTATTCTCCATCAGAAGTCAAAGCTTTCCAAGCACCATCACACAGTTTGTTGCCATGGAAATGACCATTATGCCAGAAACAGGTGCCAGCCTTCACAGGAAGAGACACCAGGAGTGAATGAGTCCTAAAATGAGTTAAAGTACTTGTTTTCATGCATTTCTTATTATTAATAAAGCATGAGAGCTCAAATATTGCATACACAGCTCAAGTTCAAAACTATTTCCAACCTGAGTTTCCCTGACACACACCTACCATCCAGTTTCAGCCAATCTCCGGTGATCTAATTAAAATTCTAAATTCTTAACGAAAATGAAAGGCCACAAGGATCCGCCACTTCCCCTAAGCAGAAATAAGAGCTGCATATTCACTTCTAAAAATATTTAATGCAAGAATACTGGAAAGCAGACACATTTCACGGCGCGTAATGCCAGCTGCTCCACAGCAAGGAAGGGCTAAAAAAACCAAATGCAAACCCATGCAAGCTCTTTTCTCAGCTGACTCCTCTTTCACAGGCACACTTCCACAAAGGCAGCCAAGGCTACTTTTGGCCATGACCTACTTTCTTGCAGCAGCAAGAAGCCCCACCGCCCTGCGCGGTCTCATCTGTCAGCTGACAGCACTCGCTCCTGCGGGATCCCAAAGGGCAGCATCCTTTATTGATACCCAAAGCAGAGGTTATTATGAAGCGTAGGTTAGTGGGGCACTGTGGCAGCTCACAGATGAAGCATGCCGATTATTTCAAATTAAATCATTCTCTGTCATCGCTGTGTGTCTCATGAAGATATGACCTACAATCCCCGCGCATCAATTAGTTACACTTTCTGAATCTCTTTGGTCTGTGGCTGCATGTTCTTCTTTTTAATGAGGCTCTGACCCTGTTGGATACGCACCAGCCTGAAAAGCAATCAAAATGGGCTCATTTGATTTTCTACCCACACATGGGTAGAGCTGGTGATGTGCGGCAAGAGTTGTATTTAGTAAATACAGACTTTCCCGCTCTATCAACAGTAATTGAGTTAGCATTAAAATATTCAACACTTGGGGATTGGACACACATCTGAATGGCCTCTGGCAGGAACGCACAA
Organism: Buteo buteo; assembly: GCF_964188355.1. NCBI lineage: Eukaryota > Metazoa > Chordata > Aves > Accipitriformes > Accipitridae > Buteo > Buteo buteo. The sequence goes on along the minus strand of NC_134181.1, from coordinate 37,554,150 downwards.
TAATCCAGTGAAGCTATTGTGGGGAAATATTCATGTGTCACATCTGAACTGGTTGACAACACAAGGACAAAATCATCCAGTGCTGCCATGGCCATTTGGTAGGTTCTCATCTCACCAAAACAAGCAACACAGAGCTACCTCAAATAGAAGAGAAAGTCAAACCAAATACTAATATTAAAACACAACATTGCCTACCAAGTACCAAATTTAGCTTAGCAACAAATGAATTTTGTATTAATTTCTTTGGTTGCTTTAAAGATGAGACCTGTTGCTCTTTGCATACAACTTCATATTTTAAGAAGTCCTCTTACAATTTTCTCTGCTATAAAACCTTCAAGAAATATGGGAATATGAATTGAATGAATAGTATTGGAATAACTCCATGTATAATGTTACTTATTTCAGATCTTGTAAATGGATTTAATGATGATAAAAGGCATTGGAAATCCTTAGGAAGTCTACATTATGGGAGCGCGATTGGAAAAAGCAGCTCTGTTTTAACAAGATAAGCCATCTTCATGTAGTTTCGTATTTCATGAAAAATTTGGGGTCAGCAGCCAAGAGGCCAGAATAGTCTCATGATTCAAGGTATTGTTTATATGTTCAGTTCAATAGCAAAAATGCTAGATATTTATCATGTGGGCAATGGTCTACCAAATGCTAAAAAGATACCCTCAATGCACATTCTTGGATGAAGCTGCTGTTCAACTGCAGCTTTCATCTACTACTGAACTGGTATGGAAATGGACACAAAAGATCCTTCATTACGCATTTCCAGACCACTGTATTTCCATATTTAGATTTTAATTAAACTGACACCATATGGTCACCAAAGCCTTGTCCAGAGAATCATAACGATATGCTTGATAACACACACATGGCTTACAGATACTAGCAGTAATGTTGCTCTATCAAAGAGCACGTTAACAGAAATTACCATGAGAAAAAGATGTGTAGTTTCATCTACAAGATTAAACCTGTAGTCTTAATGCAGTCAGAAGTCTATCAATCCAGAGACCCACAGCCAGATACAACATGGTTCATGGAAAATAAAGCTTTGCAGAAGCATCAAAAAGCTAGTCTCCAATTTTAGTGAAAAACAGGCAAGTAAGGATCTGTAGGAAACCTCATGCTGCATCTCATTTAAGGCTAGAGCATTTCATAGCTGCTAGTTTTTCAGTGTCACAATCACAAAACCCCATCCAATGTGCACTCTTCCACAAAACACAGAAAAGGAAAAAAAAGAGACCATCTGTCCAGTCTGTAAAACCTCGATGTAAATACTTTTTTGCTGTAAGGGAAATAATGCATTAGGAATAATGCTAGACACATTATCTGCTTGCGTCCAGAGCTGGCTTACTGGATAAAACACTGCCCATCACCACCACCACAATCCCCATCAGCAAGGTGTGAAGGAGGCACAGCAGCTTGGCCAGTGACTCATGACACTGGAGGGTTTTAAACATCTCCTTTTGATAAAGCACTTGAACCGTAAGTCTAGGCAAATCTCATCTTCTTTGCCCTCACTGTTGCCCAAAGATACAGGGAATTGAAAAATAAATCCCCCTTTTAGGACAGATAAAGGCTATCTCTTGGTGGTGCTAGGTGCACTACTGTAAAACACACCGATACAACTTTGGAAAAGGAACAACCAACTATCCATGTGTTTGCCACTAACAAAGGAGAGTGGGAAAGTTTCAGAAAATGCAACAAAAAGGAGTCATCTTCCAGGTCATCAGCCTCACCGGGACCTTCATCCCTTTGACCCCTCTGTGTTTTATGACTATTGCCAGCTATGACACATGACTTTCTGGTCATTCCTCTAGGCAGGAATCATGTCCTCATATGTTTCTATCCAGGGGCCTTGAAAATTTACGGTCACTAGTCAAATATTAACTCATTTAGACTGTTGACTAAAAGCTAATAATTTCTGAAGCAAATGAGGTAAGACGACATGGTTCAGTTGCTGCATATTGAAGAGTTCATCTTGTTCAAAGTAGATTCTAGGCATTTGAGCAGCAGCTTGTGCCTGCTGCCCCCAGACAAAAATGCACCTAGAGAGAGATGCTGAATGATGATGGCTGTAACTACCTGTGCCTGAAAGACTGCTACAGGCCACAAAAATATAGGCAGCAACATTCAACTGGAAACAAAACAGCAACAACAACAACAAAAAGGAGAAAAGGAAGAACCACTGCTCATCCTGGCTAACACTTATTTATAAATAAGTATCTGCTTCTGAAATAACCCAAGCTATCAAGAGAAAATGCAACAAATTATCATATTCTGAAAGCACCTTTCGTGTCTCAACACATACACTGAAACTGTTTTCTGTCTTAGACTATCATGTGTAATATATCAAAGTATTAGAAAAGTATTTCAGGAAGAGATTAGAAAATATTCCCACCACTGTAGCAGGCATTCACCCAGCATTTACTGCGTACAATTAAGATTAACTCTGTTCAAAGAAGATAAATTAAACAGATGCGGAGAAGGACAACTGTGACCATTTAGGGTATAGACAACTTAAAGGCAAGAAGAACATCTAACAGGAAAATACAAGTCTCAACAAGAAAATGTCAAGAAAGCATTAAACTCCTCTGTACCAAATACACAGCTGTAAACACTAACAGAGACAAGCACAGTTTTGGCACAAATACAAACGAGACTAAGCTGGTCAAACCCAAAATTTACAGAAGATATCTATCAGATGAAAAACCATCAGAAGAACCTCTCGGCAGTCACAGCAGGAAGAAAGCAAACACTGGTTCAAGACAGAGCACGCAGTTTGCAAAGCAGACTGTGAGAGAGCCGAGGACCTCAGAGAGTCTTCCAGTTTTCTGTTCCTCATCATTTCACCCTTCTTTCTGCAACACATGAAAAACCAACTAAGCTGGATTTGTCTGAATCATTTTTCAACAACAAAGCTTCCCTTGGTTTTATTTCTGTAAGCTTTGTTCTCTGCTCTGTAATAAGCTATTATTCACCCAGAACAAAACTGTATTCCCACCTCCCACTGAAACTTTTCTTACAAATAAACAAGAAAAAAACCTCCCTCCTTCACTTCAAATGTACAGGAAAAAATATGGTTAAGTTTAACAAAAGAGAAAAAAAGGTGGTAATCTGCATTTAAACCTATGCAATATCTGAAGACTTGACTGAGTTGCATCAGACAAATTAAGAAATATAAATTGAATTTCAAAGATGAAGATGTGCCGACTTCTGACATGTGAAAAGCGTTCTTTAGAGAGGAATTAGAATTCTCATTTATACATCAATTATGCTACAGCCAAATGAGACCTGAAGTTACTGATCCACCTAAATGATCACTCATTTCCAAAGCCCCAAGGAGAAAACATAGCAGACTACTTGGATTTCAGGTGCTGTGCTCTGATGTTGAGGAAAAAAAACAGTGAAAGGGGATATGTCTCACTCCTGAATTTTTCTACATAATGAAAAATATCTCAATTGGTCAAACTAATTTGCTCTTAATTAGATAGTCCCAGCACTCTAAGATATGGAAAAAGGATGTGGAGATGGCCTGCCTATGGAGGGCTGCACAGCATTTTCCTCTCATATTTGTATCTAGACAAAGAATGAAAATGCTCAGAGTAAGCATAATCTCTTTGGAAATAGTAAGAACGAAGAAAACTTTCCAAGAGAAAAAGATGAAAAGTCACAAGGAAAATCTGACTCCTGCTGCAGTGTGCCATCTTTAGAAGACCTCAAAATCCTAAGGTAGTATTACCACTATGTTGCAGAAAGGTCTAGACAAGCACTCTGAAAATGCATCACATTGAACATTATCTACAGCTATTACATTTTCCTGACAATGTATTCCAACTGCAGCGACTGCTATGCTGGCATGAAAGAGGTCACCTTCAAACCACAGATCCTTGTCTGATGACATCCATTATTGGCTGCTCGTTATCTAGAAACACACCTGGAATAACACAATTAAAGCAGTAATCTGCAGCAAATTACCACACAGACCGTCTGAACCAAGTTAAAAGCCATAGTCACTGTTGATTTAGGCAATATGGGTCACGTGAAACTTGAACTTGTCCTCTCCTCCATTCAGGCTGCAAACCTGTCCCACTCAGCTCAGCGCTGGATGAGTTTTGTTTGTGATCTTGATCTTGACACCACTGACTCAGCAATGTGTGAAGCTCATGCAACCCACTTACAAGAATCCATTCCTGAAACACACAGGCCCTGTGCTGATTATTTGATAGAGGTGGAGAGCAATTTGTAGTGAACTATAAAGCCTTGGCTGGAACTTAACCTGTACTTTAACACCTGTTTCTACAGTATTTGTTACTTCCCACACTCCTGACATGTTGCAGTTTGTTTATTCAGAATATTGCAAAAGAAGAAAAAAATACCTAAGCCCTCTTTGTCATTACATTCACTTCTCAGGCGAAGAAACAATTATCAGTGCTTTCTATTTCTGTTCTGTGCTTTCAAAATACTTACACAGTAAAAACACTTTTAAGTTTAAGGAAGTTTTACCTTTGCTCTAATTTCTGCATCCTTTTCAGGCAGGATTTCCCTTATTTAGGCAGCCAAAGACTTTTTTAGTGCATAAAAAAAAAGTGCTGTAAGGTTGTTTGCTCATCTTTAAAGTGGGATTAATAAATTCAGCAGTAAAAAAGTAATTTTATCCATAGCCTCTCCATTAACCTGGTCAGCAAGCTTCTCTCACTGCAAGACCAGCAACTGATTTCTATGAGACTGACTGAAATCTAGTTGATCAAATTGAAAAGAAATGATGCTTTCACAATAAAATGAAGTAACAATAGCCACCAGCATTTGGGAGAGGAATTAGCTAATAAGCATATTTAAGGAATGTATTTGAGAATGACTTTCCAAAGTTTTGAAATAACAGACTTGGTTGCAATTTCTTCTTTTGAAGGTAAGAAGTTACTGGTTTTGAAAGTGCCTGTAATTATTCAGGCAAGCATCATCCTACCAACCTTATTTCAAACAAATGATTAAAAAAAAAGGGCACTGCTTACATTCCTACATGAGCAGTGCTGGAGGGAGGAGGTGTCCGCTACAGGCTCTGTCATTGCTGCAGGGCATTGCAGGTACAAGATGTGCATCTCTGAGTGCTTTCAAAGAGTGGATCAGACAGGCTTACTGCATGAGGCAGGCACCTGTAATGCCGCAATTATTTGATCATATTAGTCATAATCTCACCCCAAGTCATTTTTGTTTGGTAAATACAGGATTAAGAGTGTGGGAGAAAAATAGCAAATATTTATCTTGTACACAGAGCAAAACTTTGGGTATAGCTCTCTCTTTTAAGAAAGCAGATGTCCTGCTGGGAAAAATCAGAGATTTTCAGCCTTTTGACTCCAAAGTTAGTCCTCATTTTCCATGTCAGTGGCTCTGCTTTCTACTACTTCCTTATATGCCCCAGACTCCTTTTTACTGTTATATTCAGAGACAGCCCAAGCAAAAGGCTTTCCCAACCCTAAAAAAAATCCTCAGAATTTGTAAAAATTTTCCTATTTAACCTAGTAAGAAGCTAAAATCTTGTGACACTTAAGAAAAAGCTCTCTCTGGCCTGTAGGTCTGGATCCTAACCTTGCATGAGACAGGGCACAATACAAGTTGCGCTTTGCCTCATTCGGACCAGAAATGTCACTCCTAGTCTCATACATTCACCACACAGCATCTTCGGGTCTCTTAACCTGATTCTTAGGCATATATTAAGCCCAAGATAAATTAACTCGACTGAATCCTGTTTGCCCTTCAAGACATACATAGGTAACAACCACACAGCTGCACGTGGCCCTTAACATGAGGATTGCCTCTCTGCATTATGCAGTATCAGCAGACACATGGATTTTAGTTTGCTCTGAGCAGTGCAGAAACAATTCACACAAGTGAGCCCTCTGTATGAGTTTAAAAGCAGATGCACTTAAAACAGTCACAAAATTGACTTTGGATCAAAGCCTTAGAAGCAAACACCAGAGATGAACTGACTTTCAACTGTCCAAAAGAACTGAATTCGCACAGAAAAGGGAGAACAAGGGACAAAGACCATAGCTATTTCTGAGACAGGGGAAGAGAGAAATTAGCCCAAGGATAGAGAGCCAGTCTTGAATGAAGCTGAAGTACACCACAGTAATCTGGCCTGCCCACATGCAGTTAGAATGTTATTGAACCAGACTGAGAAAAATAGGTATTTATATCAGAAACATTACAATGCAAAGGAGAAAAATAGCTCAGCCCACATATAACATATCAATGCAACAAAGAACAATTTCCTTGAAATTCCTGTCAAAAGGCATGCTGCTACTTTCATGCAGATCTATCACCTGTTCGTATTTGAGATTCCAACAAACCAGACACACTCTGACCAATCTCATTTCTTGGAAAAAGGTACTCCTGAGCCCAGCTGGCTGACTTGTGTGGGCATGCTGGTCACTGCTGTCATATCTCCGCTACATGAAACGTTCTGGCAAGCTTGCAACTATCTGCAAGCCCAAGAAGCCAAGTGCTGATCTCAGTAGAAAAGAATGAGCTAACTATGACTTTTCTCTTTATTTTATGCAATTGTAGTGTAGACATAAGCTAGGGCAGCGTCCTGACAAAGCTGACAAAAAAAGCAAGTGAGTCAATCCCATCTGACAGGCTGTAGTTCAGCTGCAAAAGATGCACTGTTTCTTCAAAAACTATGGGTGTAGTAACAGAAGTACTTTTTACTGCAATGCATTATTTAAAAGGGGGAAAAAAAAGTCTAAATCCACTTTCTGGAATAGCTCATGGGAAACTTTAGACAAAGGCCAATGGTGATTTGTTTCTCCTGAACGGATATTGGTGTCCACACTGCACCTCAGGAGAATGTTCGGAAAAGCAAGAAGAAATAAACCATAAAACATGAGAAAATATAGGGAAGGAAAGCAAAAAAATGTAAAATATTTTAAACATATCAAAGAATAACTGTGATCTTGGCATTGCAAAATTTCTTTAGAAAGGAAGGCTGGTCCAATAGTTTAGGACTTGGAAGAATCAGAGAAGTCACTTGTAGATCAGTTCACAAACATCCAATTAATAAAAGACTAGCACAGTCCTACACCCTAGGACCACTGTGAAGATAAATATATTAATGATTGCAAGGCTCTCCAATTCTCCATTGAGGGGTCCACTTCAGAAATAAGACAGCTAGGCAGAATTAGTGAGTACCAAGAACATGCCATTAACAATGCTGTTTCCAAGTAGCCTATTGAGTTCCCCAAAATGTTTGGCCTGTAGCAAACCATAACAACAGAAGTACAAGCCACAAAGGATTTCATCATAATTTTTAACTTCAGGACAAAAAAAATGGAAAAATTCTCCAGAGCCTCATCACCAATGATGGAATCATCAATCTGTGCAAAGTAACTTCCTAAGTCCCTGTACAAAACATGGCATTGCAGCTATTCTGGCTCAATTCCTTTTTAAACAAACTCAGAGTCTGGAGTTTCTGTAAGTCAGCTCATTACAGAAAATATTTTCTGGTTTCCACAATGAGCAAGCTGTACAAGTAAAAGAAGTTCCACACACAGTGGTAAATAGAGGGGAATACAGTCTAGAGATGCACAAGCTCAACTCACTGACTTCCTCTGCCACCGACCCTGCCTTGTCCCAGCACCCCCATCCCCTTCCTGCCCAAAGCCATCCTCCCCTTCAGAAAACCAGAGCTGGCCCTTTGGGAAACAAAGGCTAAATTACAACACTTCCTTCGATCCCACTCTTCAACTTATAGCTCCGCAGGGCTGGATTCAGCAGGGCTGTGTGCACTTCCTTTTTCTTCAAAGTGGTCTGGAACACCTTGGTCCTGTGGAGGACAGAGCTGTACAGCACAAGTCCACCACTGAATAAAAGGGAAGAAGAAAGGGGTCCCCAAACAGAGTGATACATAGGAAAAGGGCACAAATGTTGAGGAGAGCTGGAGGTGCACTGCAGATCAACTACAGAAGCACAAGTCTGGGTAAACTAGCAGATGTCAAAGTCCGACTTCATTTGAGCATTTATGGTTCACCAAGTATATTCTGCACAATCTCCCTTTCTCGATATTACACAAAACCACTGGACACATTACACCTCTTGCTTAGCATTTACCCAAAGTAATTTTAAACCACATCACGGCTCACAGTCTGAAATGAGAACATGTGTCATGGAGCTGCTCCAAGCAAAAAAAAAATTGATCTGGCAACACCCCAAAACTCCCAACTGATGCACAGAGCAGCAAGGCAGTGAGAGGCCGGTGAAAACAAAGAAATAGCTGTAATTCTATTCCTTCTCAACAATACATTGGCCTCTTCATGTGTGAAGAAAGACCTTCAATCATCTCTCCATCGCACAAACACACCTGCAGTTTGCTATAACTGAAGATATTGAGTCTCAGGCAGCCTGTTCATGTTTAGAGTTTGGAATGCTGCATCTGTATTTAGCTTCTCCTCGTATCTGTCTGCTGGGAAAATCTTTAATCAAACACAAGATGTTTCAAAGGTAATCTCATGCCACACCGCCATCTGCAAACCAACAACAATCTTGTGCAATGGCTGCCACCTAATGCTCGGGAAAGTAACTGCACTTACTGAAGGAAAAGACAAGTTCCAGTAGCTCAAGCAACAATTTCTGTTTAAAATTTTCCTCTATGCCCTCACAAACAATGCACTCTCTTTTAAACACCAAAAAAAAAAAAAAAAGCCAGCAAGGAAATATTTCCAGTATTTCGTATTTATCTGGTGCTTTACAACTTCATGCTACTACAGAAAGCAATCCCTTTGTAATTATAATTTATGCAGAAAAAGGGGGGAGAAAAACCACCAAGGCACTGAGCATAGTGTGAAATCCCAGTCTCACAGTGAACTATCACGACAGAGGCAGGTCAGCAGCTTTCTGAAATATATTGTCAAGATAACTCAAAAGATTTTGCAGCTTAAGCTTATCATTCATAATATCATCTATTAATCTCTTTAATCTGCATAAAGCCAAATATCTTTTTAGTTAGGAAGCATCACTGCAAGTTTAATCACAGATGCAGAGGTGAGCTTGCCAGCCTCTTGCCCTGTACGGACTAGAATTCTGCTTATATGAGGCAGCAGTACAGAGTCTTTTCCATCAGGCTTTCTGGGCATCACTAGCAGTAACAAAAGAGCTTGTGTTTCCATCTATGCAGATTTTAATTATGCCATACCTGTAAGAAAGGCAAGATACCCTGGGAGTTTATATAAATGAACTGCACGTTTCCTCTGCCATACTATTTACAATCCAATGGGGGGAAAAAAAAAAAAAAAAGCTCTCCTCTTTCTTCCACACACACAGTCCGAGGCTGATTATTTTCTACTACAAAAATCATTAGCAAGATGACAGTGAGGGGATATCAGGTCTCAAATCCAGAAGCCCCCCCGCCCTTTTTTTTTTTGCTAAAAAGAGATCTCTAGTAAATGTCTACATTATTTTCAGCAAAGCTGATCTCACAAATATCGTACTTCAAAATAGCACTCCCATTCTACTTCTTTTGCTCTTGTAAAGGCATTTTTGTTTCTCCCACACATTAAATAGGAAACTGAGCATAAGGAAAGCAAAGACATCATGTGAATACACCCATCATTACTTACTTCTCCTGTGATTGGGTTGGTTCCATATTTCTTTATCCAAGGAACAATGCTCCTGAGAAGAGAAAGAATCAAGTAATAAGCGACAAGCACCATCAGAAATCTCTACTGATGGGCATGATTATTTTTGCCAACTTGCTAAGACGAAATGATGATTACACTGCTGTAACCACTTCAGCAACACAAAAGTAAAGCAAGTACAGACGGTAACTTACAGTATGTCAAAGACTGTCCCATCTGGTGTGCAAACTGGGTATTCAAATGGCTGCAGAGACAAACTAGGAAAAAAAGTACACATTCTTTTTAGCAAAATCAGCCAGAAATCATGATGACAGAAGTAAATAACATTTTGCTGATTCACTTGCACATTAAAGCAAGGCTTATACCAATGAAAATACTGAGTGGCTGCCAATACCCACTACCTGATGCTACATGAATTAGGTTAATAACAAAATCCATGAAAAGAACCGGTGCAGTTCAATAATGTGTAGCCGCCAGCACTCACAGCCATAGAGCTACAGGATGCTGTAATACTCCCCAGCCTGCTCCCATTGCCATGTTGGGCCACACCAGCACAGAAGATGGTTCAAGCAGGAACACTCACTGTCTTTGCACTGAGATGGGCTAGGGACTAACTGGCAATCACATTCAGCATCCCCTGTTAGGGATGCTTCCATAATCCAGCCAGCTTTTAGCCAAGCAGCAATAGTTCGTAGATGTAGATGGTAACTTCTTGAACTACTCAATTTACAAGAGGATTTCTAACCCACCTCTACTAACTCCCCTCTTTCACTCCAGCACTTCAGGCAGTAAACTCTAAACACAAGAAAATTAGCATAAATATTCCTTCAATTTACCTAATCACTGCCTCAGAAAGACGAGTGATTGACCAAGGATATTTTGAGCAGGGAAAAGTAGATCCAAGCCCCGATTACACAGATTTGAAAGACTGGAATGTACACGATAATTGTTCTGAATTATTTTATCACTATTCTTTTAGCTATCAGCTCCAATCTCTGCAGACACTAATCATGGAAAGTATAGATATTGTTTCTGTTCTTATTGAATTTTTTCTTGCTGCATTACTATCATAGCAGGCACAAGTCAATGAAAATAACTGCCTCGGAAAAACATGGCTTCAGTAATGGTTCAACGTGAACAGCCTGACAAAAACATGAGTACATTTAATAATAATAATGTAAATTTGTCTTACCTGCAGTGATCAAATGATAAACGTCTAAAATTAGTCCGTGGAAGGTCTGTTTATGGAACAAAAACCACAACAGAATTTTAATAAACGCATAGTATTCTAAGTAACAAAGAAACATTTGAAAGTTACATTTTGCTATGTACATGGTGGCAATTTACTGATGACAAGGATAAATACGCTAAACCTTGCAAAGCTGTAACTAAAACTGGGCCTCTCCTGCACAGCGCAAGTACACTCCTCAACTGAAATTTCACAATCAGAAAAAAAAATCAAAACAGAGCTCTAACAGACAGACAGCACTCAGTTTAAACCGGATGATGAACGCTGCAACTACCTTCAAGCCCTGCCCTCCCAGAACTTGCTGAAGGCATGGACAGCTCACCTGGGCGTTAAACCTCGAATTTCTGCCGTTTTCACGCCGACCAGCACCCCGGATTTGGGGATCCCCAGCCCCACAGCCCAGCGGTTCAGAGGCCGGGGCTCGGCAGGAGCTCCCCTGCTGGACCCAGAGGATGCCCCGCTCGGGGAGGTCACTTCAGCAGCCCCCCTCCCCGAGTGAATGGGGGGGGACACGACACCCTTCCCCCCTTTACCTGCTTTCTTGCCCCCGTAGAACTGCGTGTACTCCGCGCACGTAATGTACCTGCCGAGACAGCGGGGTCACTCACAGGCAATCCGCAGCACACCCACGGCCTCCCCACACCCCGCGCACCACCGCGAGGCCCCGCGCCGCCCTCCCCGTCCCCGTCCCCGCTCACATCTTGTCCTTCTGGTGCTGCCTCTTCCCCATGGCGGCGGCTCAGCCCTCGGGCCCTCAGGGACGCCACTCTCCCCGGGCCCCGCCGAGCCGCCTTGCACCCGGACGGCTGCGGCCGCTGCTCCCTTCCGGTGCGGGTGCGGCGGCGAAAGGCCGCGGTGCGGAAACAGGGGCGGCGGGCGGCGTTCCGGGGCCGGGCCGGCCTGCGGTGGGCGGGAAACGCTGAGAGGAGGAGGAGGAGGAGGGCGGTGGGTGCCCAGCCGCTGCCCGCCGGCGGGATGAAGCGTACGGGTCAAACGTACGCGTGGCCTTTCCACTGTCTGAGGACGAGCCTGGTCCCCAGTACTTGGCGCCCAGCTAAATCTGGTTTTATTTCGGGTTTGGCGGTAGCTCCGGTTGGGTCCTCCCTCACCGGCGCCGGGGCAGGGACGCCGGGGAAGCCCTGAGGGAGTTTTGGCGGGTGTTTTCTGCCCAGGTCACCTAGCCAGAACGTCGAGTCCTCCCTGTGGCCTTCCCCATTTCTCCGTCCAAACCATTAATTAATAGAAGTTCCTTGGTTGTTCAAAACAACGTGCCCCTGCTCCCGCACTAAAAGCGTTCCTCCTTGATTTAGCTGCCAGCTTCCTTTCATAACATAATACAGCCTTAAACAGAGTTTTTCATAGCCCTCATCCTAAAAAAGAAAATGCTGAATGTAAGCAGAAAAAGCTAAAATACCCAGTTTAAGAGAAATGTTCACATTCATTTAAATATATTTTGTTGCCTGGAATTTGAAATCGTATTATTCCTGGACTGTCAGGCAGTGAACAGAACCTCCCAAGAAAAAATGGGTAGAAAAACCTACATCGTGTCTAATATGGAGACAGCTCTTCATAAAAAGTATTTCAGCATCTCTTCAGAGATTTAATGACAAAGAATGTACTTTCCCTTAGCTAATTACCTTTAAATCATATTAAACAGCATTCATTACAAGACTGGTATTAAGAGCACAAGGCTGAACAGAGGATGGCCAGAATCCAAACATCTTGCCTTTAGCAGGAGGAATCAGCCATCTCTCTCAGAGCTTTCACTTATCAAAGACCTCCAAAACCATCCATGGTCATTTGTTCTTTCCTCAGTAAACCATCAGCCTGGCAGCTGCCTACACAGAACAGTCAAGAGTCAAAATCCACGGAAGCTGATAGCCAGACTCCCATGGACTGCACCAGGCTTTGGACTGGACCTACCTTTTCCCCAGAACATGGTGTCTATCTCCTGTTTTAATGATTTCAGTGGGTTGCTTGCCTGCATACATGAGCACAAAATGAGCAGAACCTGCTCTAGTTGCAGATGTCCCTGCTCACTGGGGTTGGAATAGATGACCTTTAACCCAAACAAACATTCTATGAGTGCATTCTACTCTATGAGGAATATAATGCCTGCTCCCAGGAGTACTGACTAATGGGCAGTAGCATATGAATCACTTGCAGCACTACTATGACTGGTTGTCACAGTACTATTAAACTGTTTGGACTAGAGGTCAAGGGAACTTGGAACACGTTCACTTTCCCCACCAGGTATACACAGAATCAAGCTGTGCTGTCACTACATTTCCCACTGCTTGTTGAAAACTCCCTGATGCCATACGGAGGAATAGCTGCTGAATCAGTTGTTTTTATTGCTCTTCAAGACACTTCAGCCAGCGTGCACAGGAGATTGCCATACAAAGTAATATGGTGTCCATGAGGTCTGGCAGGTGCATACAGGAGGCAACAAAACCCTCCAAATGAGGGGTTTTGTTGCCTTAAAGAACACATCCCTCCCTCTAGGATCCAGACAACCATGTAACTGCAGAGCTGCCTCTCTGAAGACGGTCAGTCCCCTGCAGCCAAAGTCCACAGTAGCACGGCTAGTCCTTGTCCTGGCTGAGGGCAAAGGCTATTGCTTGTTTCTACTAGAAGTTTAGGGAAGAAACTGCCCTTTTACAAGGGTGTAAATACACTTACTCATTTCAATACTAACTTTCTTACTCAAAAAGATCTCAAAAGCAATAAATTGAGGCACACCTGAATTAGGTCCTGGAAAGAAACAACACACATGCTTTTTTCTTTCCCAGCACCAGGCATACCTTGGGGAAGAAAACAAGTTGATTGACTTGGTTTCAGTGGAATTCCAAAGCCACTCCACAAGTGAACTGCTGGCTGGCCACCAGCACTATTTTGTTACTATGAAATGCCACACAAGGAACATGGCCATAACTGCATGAAGCTCATTTCTTGTTGCAGTGCTGACCACTTTTGGCAGTGGTCAGGGGAGCCCATTTTGCTTTGTGTTGCCTGAGATAATGAGCATTCCCACACAGCTCCTGCTCCCTCGGCTGAGATGTGGCTCCAAGAGAAAACATACCTGGTCTAGGGAGATCACAAGTACTTGTCTGATCACGCTTTCAAAGATCACCCAGATGGTATTATTTATTTCTAGACATGTTAACAAGATTCAGCCTGTGTTGACATTTCTGGAGATGCCTGTGCCCTTTGTAATAATTCAAGACCATGTTTTTGCTTTTTGTTTTTTAAACCAATGCAATGTTCATTTATTTTTGTACTTACAAAAAAGAGCCACCCCATTATATCCCTCCCCCTCCCCCCAAAATGCCTTTTACAAACATTTAAAAATTAAAAACCAGATGATGACATGTTAATTTGGTGGAATTATTTTGAAACATAGCTTTTGTAATTAGAGTTAAACTTCCTACAAGATGACTTTGTAGAGATAGCCTGATTATCGGCCAAATAAAATTCCATATTACAAGTTAGCAAATTCTAGTACAAAAATAGTCCGTGTGTTAGAACAGCCTCTTATTATTATTATTATATTCACAGGAAAGAGTCTATTGGCTGCATAATACCTTAATATTTATGAAATTTCTTTTTACGTGGCTCATTCATCTAATTTAATATAGTGTTGAGCCTCAATAAATCCTCAGGCAAAAAAACCCTAAACAGGGTTAAATATGCTGTTCAGTGTACTCTGAAGTACTGTGCTTTTCACAGGACATCCAAGAAACCTCACAAACAGTTCTCAGCTAGTTTCGATATTAAAATGAGATCCAGATCCAAAAGGACCCCCCTAAAGTACATATCCACGACTTTCCATAGAAACAGAGGCCACAGCTTCGATGGTTAAGTTTCACTTGGGAAACGGTCTAGCTCATCCACTCATCATTTTCACGAATCCACTTTCGAGCTTCTTTAAAAACTAAAGCAGGTCACTCCTGAAGCATCTGAGACCCTTACAGCACTGCCCTCTTCAGGAGTGTCCCTACTGACCGGGCTCTTGCTCCTCTTCTGTCTCTGGTTAATGCTGTTCAGCAGTTTCTCTCGGACCAGGCCCCGCAGGGAAAATCTGGGGAAATGCTACTTGTCTCTCAAGATGTCTAGCTGCTCTTGATATTCTGTGAAAAGCCTCTGGAAGCGGAGGTTCTGTCCAATAACAGGAAGAAGCTCTTTCAATAGTTCTCTCTTTCGTAAACCCTGCACAAAAAACACAAAAGCATTCTCAGAATGTATTACTTGGCATCATGAATATATTTGATAGAGCTGTTTAAGATTCATGCCTTTTTTCCTGCCTGGAGAGGGCTGTATATTTTATGTTCTTACTCTGCTTACATGACTCCCAGAATAAAAAACTGTCTTTATATTTATATACACTCATAAAGCTGGTGCAGCCTCTGCAGTTACAGACTCCAGGCATGCTCTGAGAAGGGAAGACACTTGATTGGCACGTCGCTATTTCAAAGTTGCTGTCTGAAGAATGTGGAGACCTGAACATGCAACTCTGCTCCATCTGCGTGATACTCAAGACAGTACCAGAGCTGAGACTGTGGCACTAAGCATTTGTCTACAGTTTGACATGAAATAAATACAAGCGCCATAGGAGGAAGCCTGCTTGTGAGATTAGAACAGAGTACGGAAAGGCTTCCAGGACAGCAAAAATAATTTGTGATTGCTTTTTGCCACCAAGTTTAATCATATTTTAAGTTCTATTATCTATCCAAGTTCTGTAAGTTTCATGGGAAATTCTTCCTCGTTCTTTGTTAAACTATTACCAGGACTTACCATAACTGTTGATTCCCACTGACTTCCAGCTGAGTAATGGACTGGACCCAGTAAATCCTTGCATAATTCTCGCAAACGATATTCAAACCCTGAATATTATCAGAAAATAAAATCACATTCATAAGCATTTCACTATATATAACCACAATGTAACTGACAACATTCAGGAAAGAGTTACAAGTATCTAGAATAAAATAAAGCCAAAAACATTGGTTTCTCAAAAAGTATATTCTTCTTCTAACAGCTAATCTTTAGAAAGCTAAGATGATTTGTAAAAGATTTATTTTAGAGTTCCGAAGGGGTTTATTTTAAGTTCTCAAAACCAAAACCACTACTAAAGATGATCTACAATAAGGAGACAAACTGAAGTAGTTACTCCAGTTTGTTTTAAGAGCTGCCCTGATCTCAACCTCACTCCCCCCTCCCACATAAATATACCAGCTTTAAAAAAAACAAACCAAAACAAAAAACACTGAAAAACTGACACACTTCAACAGCCAGAGAACTAATACAAGAGAGACATCACAAGAGCTGGAAAGCCACAAGATGAAAAACCAGTGAAGGGGAAAAGTTGTCAGGTTGCATTTAATGGCAATATATGAATTTGGAAAAATGGAATCAGGAGTAAAAAAAAAAAAAAAGTAAATCAGACATCCTTCTGAAACATTAAAATATTACTAACTGGAAGAGATCTCTTAAACCCTCAGAAAAAGAGCTTATAATAAAATTAAAATGGATCCAATTAATATACACAAGAGTTAAAAAAAAAAAAAGTAAAAGAAAACCTTTAATGAAACCACACACAGTTTCCAGGCCAGCTTTATTCACCCAAAAAAATCAGAGGGGGGAATTCCTTTGCAAGTAACAAAGTCATCTGTTCAAGAGTAACTTGCCAATCAAGGTATAATAGATTGAATATTTTAATGGATTAGAATTCATTAAATGTTGAAACCATCATAGGAATAAAGGGTCAATAATAGGATGTGCAATTTTCAAAATTTAGCAGACCTATAAAACTAGTAAAACAGTAATACACGTATGGCAAAGCAGAATTTGCAGTGACATCCAGTGTATACACACATGCAAGGCAGTGACATTTGTGCAGTGCAAGATGAACCCTGCACACACAACAGAGAGGTTCTTAATTAGTGAAGACTCTTGAAAGTATAACCATCTCTTTAACACATGACCCAAGATGAACACTTTCATTTCAACTGCGGAAGGACACAGAGAATCATATGCAGTTCATCAAGCTCTTGTTAAATAAGGTAGGGGTCAAAAGACAAGAATTAATGAGCTCAATTTTAATTTTGCCAACACCTATTAGGTGGCCTAACACGAACCATTTCGCTTCCCTCTGTGTAAAATGATTATGCATGGTGAGGAATAAGGGTGAATTAATACAATGGGAACTACTAAATTTGGAATGCAGACAAGCAGAGATACAACAGAGATCTTCAGAATCCAAGAAGCATAAAGTCAGTTGGTTAACCTTATTTAACATAATAGCACAGAGATACAGTGTATTCAAATATAAAATAGACACAAGCAACCTTTCTTGTGGGTTTCTTTCCTCACAGAATTTAACCTGGGGAGCTCACAGTACAGGCTGTTGAAATTTTAGAATGTAAAAAAAGTATATAGTGCAAGTAACACATGCAAATTCTCTGCAGTTTTATGTGCTGTGGTACAAAGTGTCAGAAACCAAGCAACTCTTCCATTTCACATCAGGCAGCGATCGTCAGTTGGCTGAGGAATGTTACGTATTTTACAAGGTGCTGCTGGTTCCTCTGAAACATCTGTAGTTGCTGCCAGATAATACATACGATACGCCTGATGGACCACTGGACTTTTTTTACAATGCAATTCCTATATTGAAGTCCGCAGATGGCACTGTTTCCCCAGACCATGATCTGTTCACAGTCAGTGTGTCAAAACAGGATTCCTGAGTACTGAGCACTACAGGAAGCAAATGCACTTCAGCAGTTTGTTTTGGTTTTAAGTAAACACTGAGTCCAGAAGCCAAGTGCTAAAACGAGAATGTTAAGTGCAATCATACATATACATGATGTGAATAAAGTGTTTCTTAAAAGTCCATCAGAGCTGCAAAGAAGTAACACAGCATGGCAGGTCTCACCTTCATTAACCAGGTACCGTGCATAGATAAGGAGCCAGTGGCGATATTCATGACTGGACTGTAACATAAGTGCTGCTGCTATCTGGTTCTCCAGGTATGCAAGCGTTGTTTCTTGTTGCACTAAGTGAGGCATGGAGAACAATCTTGCAGCTTGCCTTCCTGAACTACAAAACCAAAAAATTAACATACCAGCCATAAAATCAGATACTAGTTTAAGGAATATATATTTTTGTAGTACAAACTATTCTACACTTATATTTCACAGGCACCTAGTGCTTCCAGAGTTCAAACTTTTAATGACAAAGGCAGCACTTCATAGCAAACTGCCTTCCCCACCACTGGACAATTTACAAGTATCAAGGAAGGTTTTCTGCCTCCTGTTCTTTATCTCTTTCTTTCATCTGTCTTCTCTTTAAAAACACATGCTTATCAGTGAGAAAGTGCTCCTAAAGCATTTACAGGATTTCTTGCAAATAAATGTATTGTCATAAGAAGGCTAATTTGAAAAGAGTAACCAATTATTTCCTTTTTGAAAAAAAAACGCTAGTTTTTCAGTCTGGTATTTTCTCTCTCTCAAAAAGAGAGTGTTGTTTATTTGGATTTCAAATATTTTTCCCAATTAATCCCACACCCCCCTACCCCAAGAGGACAGCAATAAAATCATACAACTCTATACAGTTTGTCTCAACAAAAAAAATTAAACTCAGATGTGAAGGACAGAAATAGCACAGAAATCTGCCTGGGAAATCTAATTCAAATCCAGGTGAGGAAGGGCTATTAAAAATTACCTACAGGAGTCTGTTCTGGCTCACGCAATTCCCTGGTGATATTTTCAGATGTTAAAAATATGCATTAGATGACTAATCACTCAACTTTCTCAAAGACTTAATTAAATAAATCCCTTGAGGACAACTGAACTACTCAAAATTTGTAGGCCTACTCCAGAAAGCTGGCAAATTAAAAATTAAAATGTAAGATGTAAGAAATTCAGTTTAGCTAATCAAAATATTACATGTAAAGAATTGTCAAATACTTTACCCACCCAATAAAGAAGAGCCTCAAAAAGATTAAGTTTAGAGCATGCTTTCCTGCCCCCCAAGCAATCTCAAAATAACATTAAGGTACACACTATAGATATGCAAAGGTTTAAGAAAAACACTGTATGAGCTACTGATAATTTCAGAACCATTAGCATCTTAAGAATTAACTCACTGATTCAAGCACATGAATAAATAATAGGGGGGGCGAAAAAAAAAAGACAAGCATGCTGATTAAATGAAGCAAGTAAGTGCGTACTTTGATGTTCGTCCCTGTATTACAGCTAAGGGCCCAGAACACAGCATGGCTTCTTGGGATGGTAAACTATTCCTGAAGTCTGCACATTGTGCTAGAGAGTCCTGTTTGTCAGAAACAAGATTCCTGAAAAAAGGCAAACAAACAAAAACCAAGTTTGAGGAAAGTAGGCAGTGATATCAAGGGATCCAGCTCTGTTCTGCCTGAAAGCCCAACTTGTATTTTCACAGATAACCAAAAAAATATCACTGAGGTGCTCAGGAATTCCACAGACCCCAAATGTTCCCACTCCATGCCCAAATTCTGTTTGTGCTTTCATGGAAATGTCCCTTCCACCCCCAAAGTTCACAACATTAATTGTATAATATGATTGAGCATTAGTTTTGAAGGAAATGAACTTTCTACTTGTCATTTTACATCTAATAAGAAGTCAGTTCACCTGGAGTGAACACAGGTAATGACTACCTCATTAAGAACTTGATTTCACCTCATGTCAGGTCCCCCCATGCACCAGACAAGTCATCACAGATCACACACATTGACAATCTTTCCCATACATTACAGCTATTCCTTCATACGAAGGGAGTTGACAGTTACAGCTGGCATTTCCACACCTAATCAACGATATAATTTTCACTGGTTTGAGATGCCAAGGGAATCACTGGCTCAAACCAATGCTAAGTTTAGACCTCCAGACAACTCGGAGGTAAAATGGCACAAATATTTAAAATACCCTTTACTACTTTATCATGTTTACATTTTTATGACGACTACAGGGATTGCTATTTTATATATTTCCAAGGCTGGGATACAAACTAAGAAATGATAGCCAATTCAGAATTATGGCTGAGAGCCTGTCCTCTGCTCCTTATTGACTGGGAAAATTTCTGCATAATTTCTCAGTTTATCTAAAGAACAAATAAGGTGCTTTTTCTTTTCCAAAGGATTCACATCTAATAATAATTATTCTAAGGAGGACTTAAAACAATAAGCCCTTTCATCAAGCATGCTTATTACACTTAAGTATAACAATTATATTAAGACAGCAACATGTTTTTTCCTCTTAGAAGGAAACAACTTAGACAACAAAGAATCTGTTTTGGAAAGACACTGTAAATAATTTAACCATGGAAATTTTTTTATGGGAACTCATGCCTTGACAGAAGTAAGAGAATCCAGGGGGAAAGCCTATCTGATACCCATTAATACACAGACTCTTATGTAGCCTTTCCTTGTGTTCAGGTCATCAGTAATGACTCTGCCATGGGAATTCTCTGAGGTATAATGATTTCTTCCCTCCTCCCCTACCTGACTTACTATCTTCATTAAACTTTTAAATCTTGGAAACAAAGAGCTCTCTTCAAACTTGACTGGTCATCAGATCCAAAAAAATATTAAGGGGTGATGGGGACTGACAAAGTCAGGCACATACACGCTCAGGATTGGAGCACATAGGTCTTATTTTCTCTGGAAACTCAGCAAAATAATTTTAACATGTCTAAACTCCCAAAAAAACTCTGAAAATTGTTTTGAAAAATTTTACAGAACTGCATTCTTTTACATAAAATGTGAAGGCTGGATTATCTTTAATCATTGCCAACTACTTGACAGATTCGACTGATGTACATAAGCAAAAGTATATATAGGTGTATGCACCGTGTAGGAAAGAGTGATAAAATGAGCTGTAGTTTAACTTTTTTATTTTTTAAATTTATTTTAAACTTATCAAATCATAAGAATATAATAGAGTGAAGCTTACACATACAACAGTGAACCAAAGCAAAACTAAGCCTGGTGTGTAATCCTATTCAGACTAACCTTCAAAACATGGAGTGAAACAGTAAATCAGAATACACGTCAGTTCAGCTAAGTTGTAAAAGCAGGAAATAATAACTTACCATGTAGAAAGAGAAGGATTAAAACAGTATGCCTTTCCATCGGACATGCTCATTACAGGTATACCATGCTGAGTCAACAAGATCTGAGAGACAGTTGCATCACTTCCTACAAGTCAAATCAGACAAAAGTATTTCTTTTGGAGTCTTCCATAATGTTCCATAATGGTAAAAAATACTAGCCACCATTAATTATCATAGGAACCAACAGAAGAATTTTCAGTCAATGTTATTCTCAAGCACAGATAGGAAGGTCAAGACACAAGATAATGATGGTAAGCACCAGGCTCAGCACAGTAGCATTAAAATCACTCTTTTGCAAAATACATTATCAATCTTGATGCTGCAATTTATACAGAACATGGGCTTAATTGGAAATGTTCTCCATATCTAGGGGCAAACTTCAGCAATTCTGCCATGTCTTCTGTAACCTGAGAAGCTTTATCTTCCTTTTTCCCATTAAGTTGAAGTTCTAAAACCCAGCATATTTAGAAAAGTGTGCTCTCTAAGAACATAGTATAAGTGGCATAGCTGGAGTCTCTTATTTCCCAGCATATTCAGGCCCAGAGTTTGTGCATGTAACTTCTAACGAAGACATTTGGAAACTGCTAGTACAACTACATCTCTAGGCAGTTTTGATTAGTACTAGTACGGATTAAAGCTAAAATAGAAGCCAGTATACTCTGAGACACTGCTTTTTTGATAATTTGTTTTGTGCCAGATATTGGCAATGAAGAAACTGAAGATTTTGAAATAACAAATTGGAAGATAATCAATTGTTGTTCATCGTTAAGATAACAAATATGCAAAATACACACAAATTGCTGTAATAGCAGATTTGCATTAAATATTTATTTTGTGATCTTCACAACACTGAGTTTTCACACTCAGAAGCAAGCCAGAATATAATAAGCTACAGAATCTTGTACAAGTCTGTTACCCGCTGATATTCTCATCCAGTTATTTCTACAGTATTTCAACACTGCCAATGATTTCCCTTTATCACACAATAACAAAGGAAAATTATTTGTTATAGGCTTTTCAGGTTTTGTAAAATTTCCGCTTATTCAGAAATGGCATTAAACAGTACAGGTGGGCTCAAAGGTTGGTAATGAAATGACCCTTTTTATTACCTGAAAATATTGTTTGCAAAGACTCATCTCTAACAATCGCTGTCTGCTTGTGAACATCCCTGAAAAAGACAAAAGGACAAATCTGCAGTTTACAAACAACTCAAAGTTCCAAAATCATTTAACAAATGCACTTCAATATTCATGACAAAGTGGGGGTTTTTGGGAGTTTGGTTGTTTGGGAGGTTTTTTTTGACATTTTCTTCATTGCTTCGACAAAATTATTTTGACAAACTCAAACCCCTTACAGCAAGACAGAAGTCAATAGCAGAGAACAACTTTTATGGCTCTTTATCAGGAAACCTCATTACAGCTAAACAAACACTAAGGATCCAAATAACTCCTTTAGGAGCTCTGACTTGCATGAGACATTAGATTAAATTAAACAACTAAACAATTTACTGCAGTTTTTATCCTGGTATCTTGAAGATGGCTAGAGTACTTCTAACTCTGAAACTCATGTACTTTATTGGCTAAGTATGATGGAAATTGGAAGTATCCATATTTCTCCTTCCCCTCCTCCCCTCAATTCATTCCATATGCATGTCAAGTCTATCCTAGGGAGGCTGTTTAGACTAGTAACTTCTAGCTGATCCTTTATCTTCCTTCTAGAATCAAATTTGATATTACGGACTGTCCTAGAACAGAAGAGAAACAGGATTCAAGTCCTGCCCAGTTAACTCTTCATATTATATCCAAAAGTGGGCTTGTGTTCAGACCTGATGTGGTTTAAGCCTAAATTTCAACAGCAATGCATCAACACAATTGAACAGAGTTACCTATAAAAAACAGCTGCTGCAGCCTAACATGGTACTTACCAAACAGAGAGCGTAGCAGCAGTGGTGAGAGCCATGATGTAAGAACCTGTGCAATGTAGGGTGGAAATGGGTGTATTCAATATTATAGGAGGAAGAAGACGACGACCACAAGCTGAAAATACCGACAATGTTCGTTTCTCACAGGCTACACTTACAATCTCACTAAAAAAAAAAATAAAAAAGAAACATTTACATTTTTTCAAATGTGAGTAGCATAAAACCAGACTGATTTCTTAAGTTATCATACAACTTGGGCTAATTCCCCAAAAGGTAACTATTACAGCTTTTAAAAAAATCCTGCATACCAAAAATAAGAGTCAAAAACTAGACAGATTTTACATATATATATATATGTATATGTGCATTCCATGCCTCTTTAATTTGATTATAACTACGAGGGTTTAAGGAGATGGGCAAGTGAAGGTTTGCAAGCAGAGATAGTATCTTTTATTAGACCAAGGGCATAGTCGGAAATATCAGTAAAGCTTTTGGGTATACACAAGCTCTTCTTCAGGCCTGTACTTGTATTAGCTTTAAAATCTGCTGCTTCTTTTTCAGACCTGGACATGGGTCAGGCTTCAGAAATATACTTTCAGTTTAAACTCTGAGGTTGGAACTAAGCAAAGTTGAGAAAAATAAAGAGGAAAAAATAGTAAAAGACTCAGGAAAATACTTCCATGTCAGATAACATCCTGTTTAAAATTTTTCATTCTTTAGTAGTAAGCACTTGAACAACTGTTGCTTACCATGATTTAGTCAACTTTAATGAAGAAATTTAAAGGACAAATGTAATTAGACAGGAAAATAGCTGTAATGGGCTAATGAGAATTTGTGATGCTTTGAGACTGCATAAAGCTAATACTTTGAGTGAAACTGGTCTTAAGACTAAGAGCAGTACATATTTTTTATCCACAAAACTTTTATTATAAAAGATTATATAAAAATTAGAAAGGGTGGTGATAAAGCAAGCAAACAGCAGTAGTCAACAGAAATAAGTCAGAATCCCTACAAAAAACTCTACAGGATAAGAGTTTAAAAGCATCAGTACATTAGACCAGGTTAGCTGGAAGAGAAACAGGACATCTTGAGCCCAGCACAAAGAATCACAAAAATCCCAAGTAGGAGTGATCCAGTTAATCAACTTTTCTAAATAAGTAGACAAAAAATACTTTTAAGGCCTCTACTTATTTGTAAATATGTGGGTTTAGATGTAATTAACTTTCTGTAAAGCGTACTTTTGTATCCCTAAAAATGTTTTCTGGCCTTCAGGACCCTCTTTCTCCAAAATATACTACTCTCTTACCAGCTTCCCGCTGCAGTGAGAATTCGACTGGTGAGGACAGTCTCCCATTCCTTTCCTTCTCGATTACACTTTAACCTGCTCAACTTTGAACCTCCCACTGCGGTCATTTCATTCTCCACTTCCAGATACATTGATGGATCTGAACTTACCTGAAATACAAAAAATAAGACACTTTTTGGAAGAGGAAAAGAACTACTCAAAAAAGCAGCAACTACTATTAGATCTAAAACAAATCCATCTTTAAGAATGGATTTAAGTATGGCATTCTGTTTAAAGTAGCTTCAAAATATATTGTGGTACTTCAAAAGAACCAGACCTCTGAAAATCAGTCTTGGCTAGAACACATAATTTCTTTGTATTTGGAGCATAGGAATAAAGAAAGGTTGTGCTAGTCTGTGCTTCCTAATTAAGGGCATCAGATCAAGTCTAGATGTGCCCAGTCTCCCTACAATCTTGCAATTAGAACCAGACTACCACAGCCTAAACACGCAGAAAAATTATTTTATAAATATCTGAAGTAATACTATTTGCCAGTCTCTTCAGATATAGAGCACCTCCAGAGAGCTCTCAGAAAACATTTGTTTTTTCTCTTCAGCAGTGTACCGCCAACACAACTAATAACAATGCAGCAGTTACTCCTGTTGGAGACTCTTATCTTTACAACACTCTTTGGTTAACCAGGAGGAGGGACTGATGAACCAGAGGTATTCCTCTTTGAAGTTTAGCTAGTTCAGAAGTGTCCTATTTTTAGCTGATTTGGCATTAACTTTTCTCATACAGACATATCCTTAGAAGCTGAAGTATACCACCTTGCTTGCCTGAACAGATACATGTATTCAAGTGTTAATTTATCAAAGGATCTGGATAATATAAGAATATAAAAAAAAAGGCAGGATTTTTTTTTTTTAAAGTATTAAGCTTTTTTCCCCCTTATAGTTCACTTATAGTTCACTTACTTGCAAAGTAAACGATTTCTGTGGGATTGGGGTTGGCAGTTTAAGTGCTAATGCTGGTGCAGAGATGCAAGCAGCATCCTTCTCAGAGGCCAGTGTAGCTGGGGACTGGAAAAAAAATAAATTGCAAAAGTAGTTAAATTTTTCCATTAGAAAAAGTTAAACCTAAAGATATTCCATAATACAGATTGATTTGAAAGAGATTTTTTTTTAATTCCAAATAATGCCAATTACAAATATTGATATTTTTCCAATTAGTTGTATAAATACAAGTTTTTAAATATAGCTTCTAAGAATTAAAAAAACCAAACAAACTAGATGTGATTTTTTTTTTATAGCCCACCCCTTTTCAGCTGCAAGTAATTAATGGAAATTCTGGTATATTGCACAGAAAAGCTAAGCTCTGACTACTGAAAACAGAGGGATCTATATGCCCTAAAATGATGGAAACTCTAATGTAACTTACATCTTCATGGTTCCTAGGAAATTCATAACCATTTAAGTCATCATATCCAAGCCACTCTCTTGTGCTTGGGCCACTCTCCATGAAAGAACACCAAAAACTGATGGCATTTCATTTTATTCTATACAGTCATTTGGCAGGCTATCACTACTTAGCATGCTGGTACCATTTAGTAAGTAGCTGCATATTTATATAAAGGATGGACACATTTGCCACACCATGTGCATGTACTTTTTATAATCTTAAATTTTAAAAAGAATAAGTTTAAAGGCAAGGAAGAAGGATGGCTAACAATTCTGAGGGACTGATCTACTTGTGTTTCCCTGACTTGATGGAACAAGTCAACATGGGACTGACTTTATTAAATGAACATTGAAAGCCACAATGAATCTTATTTATTTCACCTGAACAGTTAAAGTTACTGGTACAAGTCTGGAGTCTTTTCGAGGCCTTCCTTTTTTCTTCTTTTCTACCGTTTCTCCCTCAAGTTCCAGTTTCCGTTTGGGTGCACTGAGTGGCTTAGCAGCTGGAATTTTCTCTTCACTGTCACTGCTGCTCTCCAGAATATCCTTGGGCTTATTGTCTTTAATTAAATTCTGATCCTTCAGTCTGAGCAAGTAAAAAAAATATATTTCATGTTTTACATAAGCTGATTCCAAAAGCTGCCATATATCCTATGCACTGCATTCTTGTTGGTAAGAAGATACATTCTTAGCCTTATCTGAGTGTATTTCAAAATGCACAAAGGCAAGAGGAGGAAGCTGAAGAGGTATGGCAAATCCTCTGCAGAAATACAATGTGCAATACATATGTAAGCTGATCAGACATATTCTCTCCTTTAAAAAAAATTAATCAAACTGGATAAAGCTGTAAATAACAACTTTATTTTAGCATTCAGTTCCAATTACAATCAGATCTCTTTCCCTGGGCTGATACAAATAATTCAGCACTATGTAAGATGCAAGAGTAGTTCATCTTTTACCCTCCAATGGACATCACACTTTCTGCTTACTCATGCAGAACTTAATTTGTCATTCTGTTGTCTATCTCCAAAAGTTGTCCTATTCAGTTCTGACTACTATAAGAGGCATATTTGCAAACCACACAAATGACCTCACTGCTCCATTTTCCATTTCAGGAATACAGTATAACTAAAGATGACAAAGTACAATTCCCTGTGAACTCTTTTGTTAACCATTATACACTAAAATAGGTCATTTAATCATACTCTTCCTATTCCCTCCAATAGCTGGTTATTAACTCACAACAATGTTTTGCCACTTATTCCATAACCTAGAAATATCTTCCATAACCCAGACCTTTTTTCTTTGGCATCTGAATTATGCCAAACAATACACTTTTATCCATACTTTACTGACATATTAGAAGCAATTATGAGAGTAATTTAATGCATCTTTCTTCCACATCATATGGTTAAACCCTTTGACATAAAAATTTTAAGGTACTGGTATTTAGCAAAAACACGTTTTATTGATAATAAGTTGGGGAACTACATACTTCTTTCTCAAGACTGCTATTTTTTTTATTGTTTGTTTTGGTGAAGCAGCAATACTTATGCCATAACACGCTATGTCACAAACCCAAAGGCTTTCTTCTTTTTTTAATCATGTGGATCCAGAGCCAAAAACCCTTAAAATCAAAGCGTCTTCTCTGCGTGCCTTCAAGGCATAAAACTGAAATACAACTGCAGCTATTATGATGATAGGCCGTCTGCAGACAAGTATGGTAATTTATCTTGAAGTAAGTCTCACTCTTGTACAGAGATGCAGGCTGGCTATTTTTGTCTTCCAAGGAGCACAGATGCATGCAGCCACACAGGGGGCACATGCACGCACAGCCTCTTGAAACAATAGTTTTAACTCAGAATACTTTGAAGAGTCTGCTTGATCCCAAATGCCAGAGACAAAGGCACAAAGGGATAATGCCAGCAAATAATCTAGCTATTTGCAGCTCTCCCCTTCCTTCCAATTGTGGAAGAGACCCAAGACAATTTCTAGAGTGCCAGCACCATGGCATCCACACCACAGAGAATCAGCATTTTAACTCCCTACATTACTTTTCCACCCCACCTCCGCTCCAGGCTATGTCTTACCTGTCCACAACAGTCTGATTTGTATTTGTTACAACAGCAGTCCCTGAGGTGGCTTTGGATCGTTCTGTAAATCTGGAATCAAATGCTTTCATAGGTTCAATCTTGGATGGAGTTGTCAACACAGAGGAAGATGATGCAGGAGGAGCAGTTGAGGCAGAGGTAGCATTTACACTGTCAGTAAAACAGACAGGAAAACAAGGATTGAAAGAAATTTAGTATTGGTAACCTGCATTGCTCATAACAACTAGCTAGCATTCATTATACTGGCTAGAAAGCATATTGAAAACCTTTCACTCAAGTACATATATGAATTATGATATGCTTTTTCCCCTTTCATGCATCAGTATCTTGCAAGCTTTGCCTACTCTCAAAAGCTGTTTATGATACATCTCAGAGCTAAGAGCTTCATGTGGCTGCATAGATGTATCTAGATTAAAAGACCCTAATTCATTGATTATGTATGTTTAATTCAGGAATGAAATTATACTTTCAGCTGGTACTTACGTACCCAAAGGGAAAGGATCACTATTTTAAATGATGACTGGGGTTCCTGGTTTTAACCCTTGTTCAGGTTACCAAATATTCTCCATTACAAGATTATATTCCACTGTTTATCAATCCAACAATTTGGGCTGAAAAAAATCATGCCAGGTTTTGATTTTGCTGTTGAAGAATCCAAGCTAATTATTAGGCCTTTCCAAGCATAACTCTAAGGCAAAGGAATGTGTTTTCCCCACACTAAAGCATTCCAGGGATCTGTTATTTGGATAGCTGTTTACTTCAGAGATTTTTCAATTCATTCAGAGAATGAACTGAAAGAAAGAACAGCTCTAAATAACTGATGTTTGTACTAAAAAGCTGTTAGAAGTCCAATTTCCAAAGAAAAGGAGACTTAACAGTTTGATCTGTCAATCATTTTTCATAGTCTACCCCCTCATTTTTTAATCTGTGGCCAATTTCAACTAAATTTGATGGAGTGGTAGAGGTTCCAATGACATTGTGCTCTTACAAATGCTATAAAAACACATTGAGGAGAAGCCACCAAGTCAGTGTTACCACTGAGGAAAAAGTAAAATTTAGTTGTTCCATAATTTGAAAGACACACTGGCCAATCAGCATATGTGCTCATTGACACATCAATGTCACTGTGCTCTGATGGGGTTGTTATACAGGGTAGAAGTATGACCATGTTTGAAGTGAGGAGATCTACAGGACACAGGACAGAATTTGAAAGAAAACAAGCTTCATTACTTCCACTGCTGGAAAACCTTCTATTATTTACTAATAGCAACCCAGTAATCTATAAGCAAGCCAATTTGTTAGAGCATTAGCAATCAACTGCGTACCTCAGTGCATTGAAGTTCACTTCCAGAACTATGCATATGGATTTATTCATATTTAAAGTAACTAAATACTAACAAAATCTTGATGTTTTCAGGAATGTTAGATTCTTGAAGTTTTGCCCTAAGGACCCTACTTTAATAATTGCTTGATTACAGAACTGTAAACAAGAATCAAAAACTTAACAGTCATGTAAGCGAAAAACAAAACTGCAAATACTGACCCATCTTTATTGGCTGCATCATCTGTTGGTTTTATACTGGCTGCTGTTGGCTCTACAGAAGGCTTTGAAGTATTAAGGGAATTTGCTGCATTAGAATCTAATGACATGAGCTGCTGGTTACTTTGAGAAGACATCATTGAGCCAGATAGTGATCCAGATATTGGGATGCTATTGAAAAATGCTGTAGAAAAATCCCTAAGCAAAAACACAACAAATATATTTCTCAAAAACACTTTAAAAATAATTGAAAAAGAATAACTTTAACTAAACTATTTATTCCATTCTTCCCTTTTCCGCACATGGATACTCATATACAACCTAAAAAAACCACCAACACCTAACTTTCCAGAGTAATTTCTCATATACAAAGGACACTAAAGTCAGTATTAATGTAGATATGAACCTGCAGATATACATCACTCATCTATAATGGTAGATAATAAGAATTAGCCTTATCTATTAGAATTGAGATCTTATAGCTAAGAGAACACAGGTTGAAACTATATTCCATAAGTAGACGCAAGGTATTTCCAGCAAGTGCTTTAAGATGCCATAAGATTAAAATAAGTCAGAATTCTGAGTTTGTATCAGAAAAAAAAAAAAAGAAAGATAAAAAGGTAAAGAAGGATTTTAAAGACAACTTCCAAACGTACCCAGTGTCCAGCTGAGCTATGCAGAGAGGCGTGATCCTTCTCCGACCATCTGCTGTTCGTGTTTCAACTTGTTTTTTTAAGAGATTCTGTTGGGAAATATATTTCATCATAATTTCTGATAAATAGGAAAAGCTTTTTTCTTTTTTTTTTTCCAGCTGACAAGAATAAGTGTATTAGATGAAAGATGTTCCTCAATTAAAAATCTGTTGTTAAATATTTTTTCCGTATTGCCTTTGAACCATGCTGTTATTGCATAACAGAATCAATCTACATTTTTATTAACACGAGTGTATTTTAATATCACAACTTTTTTTGACCAATAGTAGGTGTTTTTTAAGTAGAAGTTCATACAGTACAAAGTACAATAGAATTCTGATTCTGAACATTCTTTTTAATTTAAGCACACACATTTGCAATTCTGGATCTATCCATCTGTAGAAAAAGGCATCTGTGGAGAATGTAATCCGCTCTCCACATTACAGAGTCAAGTCTGAAACATTCTCATCTGTGCGCAATGAATCCTTCATTAAAAGTTGTGTTCTATGTTTAGGAGAGAATTAAATAATGCTTTCAACTGCCTTCATTGGGAAACTGAAGCACAGTTCTACAGTTTGGCTGTTATTAGCTACCTTTAGTTTCCCTTCTGCACACCAAGAATTTAGCACCCATCATAGAAATATCCACAAGC
This sequence comes from Buteo buteo, assembly GCF_964188355.1. Lineage (NCBI taxonomy): Eukaryota > Metazoa > Chordata > Aves > Accipitriformes > Accipitridae > Buteo > Buteo buteo. Next base: position 37,523,459 of record NC_134181.1, on the reverse strand, counting down.
CTTTTTCCACATAGTCTTACTTCTGCTTAAAAGCATTTTAACTTTTCAACAAGTCCCAGTAATATCAACTGGACCATTCATGGGTTGAAAGGTGCCATTCAACACAAATAAGGAAGCAGAAATTGGTTTTATCATAAGCAGTTTCATATTTATCAGCTTAGAACTTGACACTATAAAGTGACTATCCAAGAACACCTACCTTTCTAATGTCCTCCAAACTCTCCCCATTAACCATGCTTGCCACTTTGGGAGCTGCTGTCGCAGTCCCAGATGCTTCCCTAATTGACGCATTCTTCTGCTCCACCTGCTGCTGTTGCTGTCTCTGTTGATACTTGAGCATCTCTGGATTCTCAATAATGGTCGTAGACAACTGAGCCTCAGTCATTATAGCTAGGCTTTTACCATAGGTGGACTGATGAATGTTGCTCTGTGGGCGTTAAAAATGTATCACACAAAAAGACTGGCTACAACTGCTAACATGACATCACTAATTATAATGTAATGGAATCACACGAATCTAATGGAATCCATAAAATGCAAATGCCCTCTGTATCATTTATACACTACAGTTTTTTTTCTTTCTTTATATTTTCAGCTAGCACTAAATCAATACATAAAATAATTGGAATTCAAAGCTTTAGTTGCTAATAGCAATGAGAATTAAAAACAGCCAACAGCAATCAGTTTAAAAAGACTTGCATATATGCAAGTCAAAGAGTAATTTTAAAGTGTTTTGACGCACCCACTCCTTGTTTCCTTGGCCAAATAATTACTTCAAATGTATAATGATGTGTAAGCAAGTGGATGTTTTCCAAATAGACTTTCTTCCAGAATAGAAACTAATTTCACAAACTCATTTCTTGACTACTCTTTTTTAATGGTTTGTAAAGTAGACAAGAACCCATTTTTCTGTAATATGGAAATCAGTCACTACATAAGTCTACAAACAGTCCAATATTTTAATTGAATCAACACATCCCTTAAATGTGATCACAGATTCTCTGAGTGCTTACTGTACCTTTTCCTCCTCGCTGAGTGGATCTCCAAGTTCATCCTGGGAAAAGTCCAAAAACGCCACTGATCCATCCATGGAACACACCAGGATACCGAGTCCATTAAGGGTCCTGACGAAAACAAAGGCCCATCTTTGTTTTCAATCTCTTTCATTGATGCAAAGGGGCAATACAATAAATTGCTCAATAAAAATCTTAGCATAAGATTATTATCACAGCAACTCTTGATGGAACCTAAGAAGTGGGACAGTAAGGAGACAGGGTGATGGACAGCAGGAGTCCATGTGCCGATATTCCTTTGGAGACTGCACACAGGAAGGTGGCATTAAAACAATACACCTGCCCATAGCATGGTCAACACCATGAAAACCTTTCTGTAGGGGTAAAACAGAATAGTGTTCACAATAAACAATGAGAGAAAATTATAAATGTATTTGCTTCAAAAGATGTACAAAATCTGTGTGCTAACAGAACTGGGTGAAGAAAGGGACTTTCAGCAGATAAGCAATTGATACGCTTTTAAGGACCTATTAACTGCTTTTTGGGGGCCATGGAAGATGAAGCTTCATCATGCATGGGAAACAAGTGACAGTCCATTCCTATAAAGACCTTACAGTCCAAATAAACAAGATAGGAAGGAGAAGGGATGAGACTCTTAATAGAGAAGAACTATGTTGGGTAATGCCTCTTTATCATCACCTGAAGCAACAGCAATAAAGCAAGCTGTGCATCTGAGCAGTCCAAAAATCTCTGTACTAGGCAAGAACATATGTTTGATTTTGTTGTTGTTTGTTATTTGGGTTTTGAAGCAAACTGCACATGTTCTTGTATGTGGGGATATATTGTAACCCCCTTCTGCAGGTCTCAAAAGGTTTTCTTGGTAGAAGAGAAAGAGGAGAAGCTATACATTCTAGTCTTAATGGAATGATAACCTCCCATATATAAGCTATTATTGCACATTTGAAAAAATAATATTTGATGAGTTTTGACTGCTAACCCAGTAACTTCCAATTATAGAGCTCACAGAGACAGCAACATAGTGGTTTACAGATGACTTGTTACAGAGAACAGAAGAGGAAAGGGAAGCAGGCAGAACTCTGAAGTCCTATCCAAATTAGTCCAGCAAGACTTAATGTATTACATGCATCATGGCTATAGGTGTAAAATGTCTTTTTTCATGGTGGCTGGTGTCCTGATAGCATCATGTCCAGAGAAGTTAACCTCAGCACAGTGTAACTACATTAACCAACACTACTCCAAGTTAGAAAATTATAAAGTCTTGTTGAGAGCTTTCTGCTTGCTTGGCAGACAAAATTGCTGAGCCCCTATTGACCTCTGGGTCCGAGCAATTATCCCATGAAAACATAATCATGTTCAGATATTATGATGATGCATCCAAGTCTAAAACTCTAAAATAGAAATGAGACAGCTATAACAATATAATAGTATCAGATTTCTCTGAATTTACTCAAGTCTGTTTTCAGAATGGAGCATGTTTCTGGGAACATTCCATATTATTGACATTTAGCCATACATTTCAATTTGTAAACAGGATATAAAATAACAAGCTTCCTGATGATCCTTTGTCTCTCAAATATCCCACAAAACCATTTCCTCAGAAATTGGAAAATGTTAACCAGCTATTACTCCCAATGACTTTATGCCATGAAAAATGTGAAAACTGCAGATGGAGAAATAAAACACACTACAGGAAAACAAAACTATTCAAAGCTATTGTACGACAACAATAGCAGCACTTCTCATGAAATATTCCATTTATTGGCTTTCTAGCCTCAGTCTATTAATGAAAGAAAAATGTTTTGGTTTTGAAAACTTTTTATCATGCTTCACTGAGCTTCATGGCAAAATCCACATGGCACACAGAAAACAGGAAATTATAAAACTGTAAGCTTTAAAATTTACACCATAAAACCACCAAGACTGTTACAGCTATTAAGGTAGAATTTTAAAAAGTTAGGAAGTGCTAGAATTAAGACAACCTATGTAATCAGCTGTATGCATATCATGAAAAAAATATTAGTCTTTTCCTGTACAGAACCCTTAACTCTGTAAATCACCTGATGCATAGGTGCAGAGTATTTTTTTTAATACCATTTACTGAGTGATCTTGTGGTTATTTCTCCCTATTATGCAAGTCTTGCAGTGAATAAAGAACTACTAACTTCTGCATTTTTATGACAGGCCTTAGGAAGAAAGCAGGAGAGGAAAGAGTACCACTAACTGCGTGCAGAAAGAGGAAAACAAGATTTGGGACAGCAGACTGCTGGGAAAGTGGGTTGTTCAACCCAACCCAAATCACTAGATATGTCCTGCAGTCTCTTGGAAAAGCTCAGCACTTGCCCTTCTACTATGTTCTCTACTATGTCCTGTGGTTGGGTGGATGGAGTGTGGTTGGGTGTAGTAGGTTCACTATCCATTCTCTCAGACTTGCTACATGATTAGCCTCTGCGACTCTTCAACACAGAGCATTTTACACCCTTCATATGGTGCTGCAACAACACAGTATAACTACATTTTTACTAAAACCAAAAGCTATTGCATTTATATTTTTTTTTTTTTATACATGAAAATCCTTCAGGCAATTCAAATGATGAGTGAGTAGTGCATATGTGTGTATAAATGAGTGTATGTCCTGGTTTCAGCTGGAATAAAGTTAATTGTCTTCCTAGTAGCTGGTATAGTGCTATGTTTTTGAGCTAGGTATGAGAAGAATGTTGATAACACACTGATGTTTTCAGTTGTTGCTAAGTAATGTTTAGTCTAAAGTCAAGGATTTTTCAGCTTCTCATGCCCAGCCAGTGAGAAAGCTGGAGGGGCACAAGAAGTTGGGAGGGGACACAGCCAGGGCAGCTGACCCAAACTGGACAAAGGGGTATTCCATACCATGTGATGTCATGCCCAGTATATAAACTGGGGGAATGGGGGAATCGCTGCTGAGGGACTAACTGGGTGTCGATCGGCAAGTGGTGAGCAATTGCACTGTGCATCATTTGTACATTCCAATCCTTTTATTATTACTGTTGTCATTTTACTAGTGTTATCATCATCATTATTAGTTTCTTCTTTTCTGTTCTATTAAACAATTCTTATCTCAACCCACGAGTTTTACTTCTTTTCCCAATTTTCTCCCCCATTCCACTGTGTCGGGGGGGAGTGAGTGAGCAGCTGCGTGGTGCTTAGTTGCTGGCTGGGGTTAAACCATGACAGTGTATGTATAAAACATTTTAAAAAAAGAAGAAGGACTTTTTCTTTTGGTATATTGTGTCTTTAGGCATGAAGGAATGATTGGCCTAGAAGGTTCGCCTGAATGTCATAGCTGTACAATGCAATAACTTGTCATAGACGTAATGCACATAAAACTCACCAAGTCCACCACGTCATGTTATAAAATACATAGTCTATGAAAAAATTTCAGAGAATCGTAACAAGTAGGAACTCATTCCACAGGTATTTTACTGCATCATTCTAAATACATTAGGTTTTATTCAGTTTTAATGTTACACAACCTTAAGTGACCACATGCTAGTTGCTAATGTTACTACCAAAGAAGTTGCAGCAGAACCAAAACCTTCAGGAACCAATTACTTGTGTTCCAACAGCTACAATCTGTACGGTTTAAAGGAATTTCCAGTTAATGTGTATACCTAAAGTTGATAGCAACACTTTGACTTTTGTAACAAACAGCAGAAATCAACTTACCAGGAGATGTCCATGATAGACTTGTCAAACAGCTCATGTATGACAACTAAAGGTCGTTTCAGACACGTGAGCTTAAAACAGAAGAAAGAACACTCAGAAATTTAGAAGTTCTACGCTACCACAGATATTGCCACATCAACAGTCTCCCAGAGTCTATCAATATTCACCAAAAAAGATCTGGCCAGGATACAGCTGTATGCCTGGTGGTATATCTGAAACATCTGGTTACCCATTCCACTACTGGCACAGAAAAGCTTTGGGGAAGAATAGCTGACATTCAACCCTCCCCTGCTTTCAGAAACACAGACTGAATTTCTTAACCAACTTTGCCTTTACATCGCTGTCACAGAATACTCTCCACTACTCAAAACGTAATTCTGCAGATGCTAAAGACAGCTTCTATTCTAAGCTTTACTGAGATAAGGATGTTGCAAACTGCCAGCGCAAGGGGGAGATGCAAAACAGATTAGGTTTCCACGCCCTCACTCAAACTACCTGTCTAGGTGAAGCCTATCAAGAGCAAAGAGAACTTGACACAGAATTCTTCTTAAAGAGGATTCCTCTACACTTATAAATCAGCTTAGTAATAAAGAATTGAATATGAAAATTCTCACTAACCTGTTCCAAATCAGACATTCTAAGCTCTTTAATGTTAAATCAATGGACTTAATATCTATAGTATACAGTACAATTGAGATAAAGCAGGAGAAGTCAACGTGGTCTAGGATGTACATGCTCATAGGTTCACAGATGTAGTGTAGCAGTCATCTTTATTTCTTTTATGTTTCCATAGGTCTGTGTTGTATAGATGTCTATTAAGCTCTTCAAGGCAAAGACTGCCTATAACTTTGCATCTCTATAATACCTAGTATAACCTCAACAGGCACCCTAAATGAAATCACAGTATAAATAGAAAGTAAAACATACTGAGAGTGATACTTTGATATGGGTGTGCACTGGTAGCATTGCCAGAAACAGATTTAGTGTTATGCATTTAGCGATTGATGGATAAATACCACACTGGAATCTATAAATAGTAGATTGCAGTCAGCAATTGGTGTGTTCTGGCACATGTTCTCATCACAAAGCTTTACAAACCAGTTAGATTTATTCCTTGTCCTTTGCAGTTGCCAAACAACCCGACTTGCATTTAAAAATGTGAGAATAGCTACTCTTCTCTTAGCCAGAGTAAAAATTTTAGTGTAGATTTCAAAGTAAAACCCAAACTAGATACTGAAAACTTGAAAGTATACTTAAAAAGCTCATTCACTTCCACATTCCTTTCCATAGCAAAGACAGAAGCCAGGGATTGAAGCCAGAACAAAGCAGAAAGATGAGTAGTATATATGCTCAGAAACAGCTATCCTGTGCCTGCTACATTCTCCTCATACCCATAAAAGCAAGACTAACAAAGCTGGACTCTAAGAGTGATTAATGGATAGGTGGGCTAAACATGGAAAAAGAGTAAAGTCATTTTCTTAAGACACTCACATGGAGAGCAAGTAAAAGACATAGGAAGAAAAGAGGGCTGAATTGTTTGTTAACTGTGGTAACACATTATTTCCTTTAACGGTTCCTCCACCTTACCAGAGCAACATACTCTGCCACTGGCTTCTAGCTGCTCTTGGCTTTAGAGAAATGAACTAATACCAATCCACTTCCTTCCCCCCAGCTAATCCTGTAACAACAATGAGGAAAAAAACTAAACATTAAACTAAATATAAGACCTAATGCTGTACATGTGACCTTTGTGCTAAACCCCCAAGTTATCCAAATAACCACATTAGTTCAAAGGTAGCAAAAAAACCTACTTACCCAGACAGAGAGAGATCGATCCTTACTACCAACAGCACAACAGCAGTAGGGACAACTTGACTTGGTGGAGCTCCCATTCTTTTGTTTCTTCTTGAAGATTTTTGGATTGAATTTCTGAACAAATGAGATGCCCCAAATTTTATTACAGTAATTACATTTTAGTAGGAGATCTGCTTTAAAAGCAAGTTTCCCACTTAGGAGTGAAAAAGAAACATTTAATAGAAACAAAGTCCCTAACCAGACTATAAGAGCACTGACAAAAGCCACATATGCTTTCTGAAGGGGCTTTCTGAATGCCTCAACAGGAATAGCAAATACTTTTAATTTTATTAGTGATCAGGAACCCACTAGAAACCTAGTCACTTTAATCAAGTCACTAAACAGCTAACAAAGCTAGTGTTTGGCATTCCTAACATGCTCCTGTATTTTCCCTTATCTTGTTCATCTACGTCCAGTTCTTTTCTCACAAGAGCAAGCTGATTGCTTCCAACATGTGAAGTTGACATCTTTTAATCACCACCATGCGTTTCCTTTACTAATCTTGACACCTACCTTTACCTCGTCCCATTTATGCATAAAATTACCAAAAAGCACATATTAGAAGTTTTACTTCAGGCATAAATTACTATCACTCACTCACCACTACTGTAACTGCCTTCCGATGCCCTACAAAATCCATGTTGGTTTTCCATCCATCTCTCTCAATGATCTGAGCCGTAGGTCCAGAATTATTCATGGCATGAGCAGAAACAAGATAGTGACCATCAGGTGACCAGCTAAGACGCAACACATGAGTTGTCCCTCCACACTGACAAGAAAAACCCAACATACTAGAGCTTTAGAAGTGTTTGGTGAACACAGGATTTTTAATACAAACTATTTAAACTTTAGATTTAGGGAATATGACTACAAAGTAAGTTTTTTGTGCATATAAAAGAATGACATTACATATAATTCTCAGCACTTCAGCCACATTTATACAGGTGATCTAGTGTAACTTATGAAGCCCTACCAAAAGGGGGAAAAAGGAGCCCAGAGAACTGTTTTAAAGGAAACAAAATTTAAGTCTTTTTGGATACTGTACACTCAGTATTCATCACAGTCTTAGTGACAGGACTGCAGCATACCTATAACAATACTGAGACTTCAGCTTGCAACACCAGCTCACACATGAATTTAGGCATTTACAGTCTACTACAAAGAGTAATTGCACTAAGCACAATACCATAAGATCAGTGCAATACACTCCACTCACTAAGCACCAGCTTCTGTCCCCAGAAATTTGATCTCTTGACCAAAGTCATCACATAACAGCCCTATGATGCCAGACCAAAGATCCCTCCTAAGTACTTATCTTGTTTCTGATAGCGGCCAATAGAAGATGTATAGGGAAGAATGTCAGAACAATGTAATTAGTGTCAATACTTCCTTGGAATAACCTCTCCATTTCCAGGAATTTACTTAATTGTTTACATAACCCATGTAAACCTTTGGCATCCACAATATCCAATGGCAATGAAAATCTCAATTTAATCAGGTGTTGTGTGAGAAAGTAGCTCTTCTTTTTTTCCCCTTTTGAACCTGCCATCTGATAGTTTCCTTTGATTCAGCACTGTTAAATTAACTAATATTTGTGCAGAATCAGAGTTATTCTTATAATTTTTGTTCATTCTACAGGAATTCATTTTGAATAGTCACACATTCTGAAGTACCTCATCAAAGGGTTTTGTGATGCTGGTTTCCAACTGCCAGTCCATGGTCCGCCACACCTTCAAACTTCGATCATCAGCCTGAGAGGCAATATATTTCCCAACAGGATCCCAGGTCAGTCCTTTCACCAAGCCAGAATGCCCCTTCAAAGTGGCAAGAATTTCTGTGCACGTAAAAATTGAGAATACAGAGTAGCTACTGATATCTCTTATAGGACAGAGTGTTGAGGAGATTTACAAGATCTTTTTGAAACAGCACATTAAATATAACTTCCTTTAAAGTACAAACAACAACCTATCGACCAAACTGGAACCTGTACTTAAGCTAAGAATGATATAAAAAAGTGGTAAAGAGAACTCTGGCCAGAATAAGGGGTGCAGAACTTTATAAGAAACAGATCAGAGCAGGAAGACCAGCAGAGCCCAGGCACTTCAGAATAGCACTTTCAAGCTATGGAAAGCAGCAGTTTAACTGGAACTTCAGTTAAACATTCACCCTTTCTTCTGCACCCAAAGATTATCACAACAAATTCAGCTTTGTGCACCAACGTGAACTACGTCAAAGCTGTGACTGAACAGACACACAAGCCTGGCAGACCTGGTAACCTACTTTCAGTCAATCTCTTGCTTTTCAGACTGTGAGAGAAGAGGCTGAGAGTAAGTACTGCACAGGCTACACAGCTAGCTTGAAAGCCTAAATCCTCTAATATCAGGATTGTAAACAACCCTAAAATAAGTGGTAGTGACTAGGCACCACACATTGGGAGTTTTAGCCTGCATCAAGTTGTGTGGTGAGAAGCAGCCAAATAAAGGCACATGCTCCCTAACTGCCACAGACCCTCACAGGTCAGCTAAAGCTGTCCAGCGCACCGGCTGCACCTGGCACCATGGTCCTTGAGAAACAAGAGGCCTCGGCACTGCGTGAATTGCCAGCACTGCAGCAATGGAAGAAGGAAAATGGCCATCAAATGTAAGACTTGAGAACTTCTGCTGCCATCAGGCTCCCCTAGTCCTTCCTTCCTCCCCTTCATCATGTAAAGTCACACTGCTTATTAAGCAACAGCATTTAAAATGGGGTAAAATAATGCCGCCCCCCCCCCGCCCCGCCAAGGCAAATGAATGGAAAGTCCTGTACATACAAAGGCAACAGGTAAAAAATATATGTATGTATAGATGTAATATCAAGCTGAAGTTCTATTTGGGATTTTGCAGAGAAGGGGAAAAAGAAAATACACGTAATAATAACATTCATGTAAAACCAGCAGCACAACCTGAATGTAGATGTTGTCTACAGCAGAGTGGAATCCACTGCTCACTGCCATCCAAACTTGGAAGGACTGACTCACCAGATTGCAAGCGTGTCATCTCAAAAGACAGACAACCCATTTTCATAGAGAGATTTTCACAGTCAGTGAAATACACCCATGGAGGGAAGAGTTTGCCACAAAGCTTTACATACTCGCACATCTGAAATGTAAGAATTCTCACCTGGAAATTTGACAGCATTCCAGATGACAACAGTGTTATCCACACTACAGGATGCCAGCCAGGCATCATGTGGAGACCACGCTACATCCATGACATCTGTTTAAAAAAAGTTTCCATTTAAGATGTTGATGGCAATCAGAGAATCCAAAAATCTTTTTAAAAAGAACTTGCGTGGCACATTTTTCCTATCACCAAGAAATTATTATCATCTTACTAGAGTGGAAGGCAAGAAAGAACATAGCAAGACCCAGTGGGAGTAAGAGTCTCCAACTTAAAATGTTCAATGGGGAACAAAAAACAAAACAAAACAAAAACCTCCAAGGCAAAGAATGCAATGTTTAGTGATTATAGGAAGTACTAATGCCTGTATAAAGTACTTTGTCTTGTTTTGAATGAAAAAGCAACAGCAGCTATTGCAATGCACTCGTTTTACTCCAACACAGGTGGAGTGATCAAAGTGATTTCAATCTTGATTTTAATCATAGCTCAAGTCAGCAGGTGCAAATTGCATTTCAAATTATCTATTTTATTCATCTTTCACATTGCTCTTCAGTTATTTTTTCTAAATAAACATTAGTATTCTTTGATTTACAAAAATTTTCGCTTTTGCCAATGAGGACATTATTCACTGCAAGTGTGAACATTTATTTAAATAAAAATACAGTTTAGCTTCCTTTATTCGGATTCATTTTTAAGCCAGCAAATAGCAAAATATAAGTTTCTTAGTTGCTAATTTTTCTACTACATAGTTGCTGGAAGTTACTTGTATGAAAATCAGCATTTGATTAAAAATCACATTTTCTTTAAGGTTTTCATTGTTGCTCTTAAAAGTATTTCTCAATTGCCATCAAATATATATCTGTTTTGAGCAAGAAAATGTGACCCTGAAAAACAATTTTTTTTTCAAAATACATGCAAATTATCTTCATTCGGCACCTTTTAACTTACCCCCTGAATGGCTTCTGAGAATCGATACACACCTCCACTGCTCAACATTAGTAAGTTTGCTACTGGAACCAAACACAGTGCTAGGTCCAATGTACCTAATTAAAACAGAAACAGTTACCAACAGAACCACCTCAAGTTCTTCAAGCCTTCTTTCAAAAAAAAAAAAAAAAAAAATCAGCTGCATAGTACACCTTTATAGTCAGTTACTTCTGCAATGAAAACTGAATTTTTTGTAGAGAAAGTAATTCCAGTTATTTAAAAAATAGCTTCAATAAAATGTCCCATTTCTACAGTTAGCAAAAAATAATCGCATTTAAGGTAATTCTTCAAATCTCATCAGGAAGCTTTCTTCAAGGACGGAAGAAAATGCCTCAGCTCCTCGAGAGGAGAGAGACTGCCCATGACTCCAGCCCAAGAGACAGAAGAGACCAAATCTCCAATACCAGTGATATGGTGTCACAGGTTTCAGCTCTTTACACACCAGGTGAAGCAGTGAGCTTACAAAAGGCCAGCACAGGGAAGAAAGACTAAGAGATGTGACAGAGTTAACCTACTTGAAATAAAATGTAAAATCAAAAAGGAAGAAACATTCTTACGCAGCTCGTTTCCACACCATGATCAACTTGTCATCTCCCCCTGAAGCCAAGTAAACTCCATTGTTTGACCATCGCACACAGTTCACGCAAGCTGAAATGCAGAAAAGAAAGTTTTTAAGATGAAATATGAGAATAAGTGGTTCTGGACTGGGGACAGAGTTTATAATAAGCAAACTTGACAGGAGACATTTCGGATTTAAGTGTGCTTTTTCCACTCAAAGCAGTTATTCTGTCTGCTTTAGATAAATGAATTGGTACTTATCTTTCAGTAGCAGTTGAGGAACTTCTTACTTAAAACCCCCCCTATTCTTTATTTAAAAAAGCTTCACCAAAAGTAGCTCAAAAGAAGAAAGATTAATGTTGATCTAACAAAGGAAACTGCTTGTGGTAAATGAGGAAGGATTAAGAGGGCAAAGAAGGAAAGACATATCTTGAAGAAAAGATGCATCTTGAAGAAAAGAAGGGACAGCCTGTTCAGGCAGCCATTATACTTATTTCTTCTCTTGCCCTTTCCTTCAGAGCTCCCCGGTTTCTCAGAATGTGCATTATCAATTACTTTGAGGCCACAGCTAGAAAAAGTTCATAGGGAGGAGGTTTCCAAAGGTATCTATATTTCTCTGTACATTTTCCCACATTTTAACGTTTTCTGCTGAATAGCTAAAGAAGCGTATAGCCAAAGTATGAGACCACTCTGCTGCATTTTATTGATTCTTCACCACTGGACAGGGCATGATTTTTATAATTATGAACATGGAACACTTAAGCTTTGGCAAATTACCAACAGTCAGTAAAAAAGAAAAGTAAAAAACCTCCAGCTTTGTTACCTAAGTGATTGTCCATCTGACAAAGCATCTTGGGAATATTTTCATTCTTTTCATCTTCCTCTTTCAGGACAGGAGCCATATTCCAGATCACAACTTTCCCAGAATCCTGACCTGTAAGAGAACAAAAAGCCACCCCCACTTTAAATATATGCAAAAAAAGCTTTTCAACTTAATCTCAGTTCCAGAACAGATGCTAAAATTTAGGCAATACTACAGTGGGAACTTTGGAAACATTTGAATACAGATACCGTTCTGATATAATTACACTGAGTCAGAAGTGTTTTCTTTTTCTTGAAGCTATTAAAAATAAAGTTATACAGCCTTGTTCAAAAATCATACTGCACATAACTGATACCAACTATAGGGACAAACTACTTATAGTAAGACTGTATTTTAAAAGAGAAGAGATATATTCACATTCTAAATTGTAACTATTGTAGCCAACATAAAATTATTCACTATTGTGATCCAAACAATATTTTTGCATATATTTCTTGAGCTATTCCATTTATATAATTGGATTTTTTTTGTCCAAATAGTTCTACTATTTTGCAGGTCAAAAAGCCCAACTTCACATTCAGTTTCTCTTCAAATAAAAAAGAAATTTGGCCAGTATGGCCACAACTCAATTATTGCAAGTACCATCTCAATGATGTCCAAGAGGATGAGTACATCAGAAAATGTGACCCTGCCTTCTGCAGTAACAACAGCATTTTTCAATATATTTTAATGACTTACATAATTACCTTTCTTAGAAGTGATGTGCTTTTAAAAGGGTCAAACCAATTAAAGTGTTGTGAAGGCACAAGATTATTATTATAGCCCCAAATTCTGCCTTCTATCAGTACGCAGGCATACCTTGTCCTCCTGTCGCAAACTTGGTCCCATCTGGGTGAATGTCCACTGAAAATATTGGCTTTCCTGAAATTAGAGAACAAGCAGCAACGTACTGAGTTGTTTTACAGTGAAGAGAATGCAGTAACACCAAAAGAACCACAACTCTTCTGGCTGGCAAATAACTTTCTTCTTCTAAAAGCTACAGTTGTAAGAATTACAGTTGACTACAAGAGTAGAAAGCAATTTGATGACAGAAATGACAGCCTATTAAAAGTGTATATGGATGTTATCGTGCCATAACAAACCAATGATAACCAAGGACACTTGATCCAGCAGGATATGCCAAATGCCTCAAAGCAAAATAATACCACAAAGCAAGCGCCAATGAGGCAAAACTGTATTTGAGTAAGGAATTTCTTCCAGGTTTCTGCAGTTCATTAGCTGATGACCCGAAGCAAGTTTTGTTTTGGTTTCTGTTTTTGGTTTTGGTTGTTTTGTTTTTTTTTTAATCCTCTCCAATCTCAGACTGCATCTGTTGGTCACACAATTACCTGTTTCAAATTTAAATTCTGTTGTTATGAAACTCTTCTACCCAAAGACTAGCTTTTATTTTTAGGGCTTCCATATAGACAGAGGAAGACTAACCAACTCCAATATTACTCTTCGATCCTTCAGTTCTCCATATGCTACATCTTTCAGAAGAAAACCAGTAACTTCATGAAAATGTAAACTCTGTAACAAATAACTAACATAGTTGGGAAGCAGCTTTGGAAACCAGACAACTCTCACTCTCAGCCTATTCTGCTCTGACCACTGGATCACATACACTCTCCAATATGTTCACAGTCCTTTTAACCTTTGCAGGAGAAGGAAGAGGGGAGAATTAAGCTTACTGCCTTTCAGTGATGCTGAAAGAGCTACCACTAAGGATTACTTGAAAGAACACGCATGTGATTTCCACATTAAAATAATTTTGGGCAGCAGTCCCAACCCTTTCAAACTGGAATGCTTCTGCAAGCAAGATCACACACATGCCAGTATAAAATAAGGTGATTTATCAAACAGCCAAACAAACTAGTACCCACGTACCAAGATTACTCGATAAATTTCCCATGTATGTCAATTCTTGCACTGTATCTTCATGATATATTAAGACATAAATGATAAAACCTGGAGAATTTATGCAGCGACAGGTTTTATGTTGCAACTGTAGCATCTGAATTTCTTGATGCCAAACTGCTAACAAAACCCTCATCCAAATATCCAGTATTTCTTACTTTTTGAGGGATATGCATTTTGCTTCATATCAATTTTTATTTTTTTTATGTTGACTTGTTTTAAGGTTTATTTTATTTGGATTTATATTGCAACTCTGACATGTGATTCCCCTTAAAATTTTTACAGGCAGCCAAGCAAAGACCTTAAGTACAGTAAGATGGCACTCAACTTACATTCCTTCCAAGTCCTTTAGACCGCATAAAACACATAAGCTGAGACTTAGCTGTGGCTTTTCTTCAGTTTGTTGTGCCTCATTCTATCTTTTATTCTATTAATTTGAATGCAACATACAGGGCTAAGCTGAATATTTGGAGACACACAGGCAAGAAACAAACATTTTTTTTGCCCTTCCCAGGATGTGGAAGTTCCCTTTAATTAACCCAGCACATCATCTGAATTAGTTTAACCCACCGACACTTATGGAAACAGGTCATTCTATAAACCTTATAGGTGAAAGAGGCTACCTTTTCAATCTGCATCAACAGTCTTGGGTAAGACAACTTACTATACTCTCAAATTTGCCATTAGACATGAAGAGGAGAGTGCTCCCTGTAGGAAGCCAGTTATCAAAGACCTTGTAATTGTACTAACCTGTCTCATTTTGTTTATGTATCATTCACACCAACAGGAAACAGTTCCCCAGCAAATCAGAAGGAGCAGTAACCTCTAACACAGGGGCATCAATACTCAGGAGAAATTATGGCTTCCAGAGCCAGCACAGCACCTACGAACAAGGCTTCAGAGTTCAGGTGGTTTGTAGTTGAACAATACTGTATTTAAAATTGGTTTAATAGATGCAGCCATCTCATACAGGAAGACTCGTTCCTCCTCTGCTCCGATTCCACCACTCTTCCTTCCCAAAAGTCTGCATTAAAAAGTAGCTGTGACCAAAGCACATACTGCTAAGTTTGTCTGACAGACACGTTCACTTCTCATTTTTCAGGCAAAACAGATATGCTATACATTCTGAAAAGCTGTGAAGTCATTGCACCCGTTGCTTTGCAAAAATTACTGACATAATTTTCCTTTCCTTTACTAGGTGTTTAAAACTAGCATAGCCTCTCCAATTTCTGCCTTATCTTAAGAGCACAACTCTACAAGAGCAGTAACATCAGCTTTCTTTCTCCTTCTGGGCAAAGTTTTTGCACAGACCCACAAATGGGGTTGATGGAATTATTTTACTTATGGAGCCAGAGGTAACTTAGCTACAAATTCACCATAAAAACTTAAAATTAGCCACACCACACCAGGGAAAACGTCCACCTAGCCCAGTACTGTTCAGAAACCACCACTAGATACCTTCCTAGGGATCTGTACAATGGTAAGCACACAATGCTGCTTCCTAGGATAATCTTCCAGCTCCAAAAAATTTCCAACTCTGACTTCTTGAATCAGAGCCCCTCAACAGACTTTTCTTCTATAAATTCAATCAGCCATTTCTCAGATCCATAATTAACATCGACAGCCCCTAACATGAAGGGATCCACTGCTCAGCCATGGATTCTCTGAAAAGCCACCTACTTCGTGTATCCTGCACCTGCTACCTGTTACTTCAACACCCCTTAATTCTCGTACAGGAGAACAGTGAACAAAAATCACTTGACATTCACCGCTTTTCTGCTACTCACAACTCTACACACATTCATCAGGTCTCCAGCTCAGTCCTCCCACTCCTAGCCCAAGGAGTCCTACTCAGTCATTCCTTGTACAAAAGCCATCTCACACTTTTGATCATTCTGGTCACTCCACTATAAGCCTCTTTCAGTTCTCCTGTATTTTATGACATGGAGGGGAACTGGCATTGAAGATAGTGTTCAAAAGCAAATGATCCATGTATTTCTATAGTAGGATAATGTTTTCTTTTTCATTCTTTTCCTAGCATAATTTTGGTTTTTGATCTAATGAGCACTGAGCAGATATTTTCATAAATTACTATAATCCTAAAAACTCAGACCTCAGTGGAAATTGTCAGGTCACAAGGCATTATTTTATATGTGAAGTTTAAAAAGGGTATGAACTTTGCACTCAGGAAAGGCGGCGGTAATAAACGAAGCCCTCAACAAGTTTCCTACATGGCTCAACTGTGATCCAGGAAGGGATCTTACTCCACAGGTAACTAATCATACACAATGATCTACCCAGTAAACTTGGGCTTTTCCCAAGAATTTGCCAATAAGCTTAAAGCACTATGACTTGCGAACATGAGGCCCATCAAATTAATCTCCTGTAAGAGCCAGGTAAATATTGTTTCCATCTGATGGATAACTTCTAATACATTGGACTAGTTTCATGCATCTCAATCTCACCAGCAATGTCCAGATGCATCCAGTGGTTAATCTTTAAAGACATGCTTTTTCTCCCTAGAAACATTAGTTTACTAAATCAAGTTCCAAACTTCTAGGAGTTTGTACAGATAAGAGTTTTCCATAAACAGGAAATCTGTCAAACTACACCCAGACTCAACCTGTCACACCCTCTTCTTAATAGACATTCTGCATTAATCAAAATACAAACAGCAACTGCAAAATGCCATGTCATATACTGGCATAACAGAATACTTAAAGTCCACCTGGATGAAATACTATTTACAGGTCAGTCTGGATTTTATTCCAAATGGCTTTGGATATTATTCCAAGATCCGAGTGTAATAAAATTAAACATGGACTGTTCAGTTGCTTAGAGCACAGTTTTCAGTTCACAACACTTTCACTGTGCTCTTCTACTTCAACTGTAAATTGAAGTAATTTTCTTAGTGGAGGAAAGCATAAACTTAAGCTGATAAGCAAACCAAAGAGGGAAGCAACTACTTATGAACTAGCTCAGGACCACAGGGCACCAGGATTTCATTCGTGGCTCTGGCTGCAGTGACCTGTTGGTGAAGCCAAGTGTAGCAGCACCCTTGTTTGGATGCCTGCGGGAAACAGTAACTACTGGATATAGGAACCTAAGCTTCTACCACTTCAGCTAAAAAGATCATTCATATCCGTATTTTAGGCAGCAGTAGAGCTACTGCATGTTTCAGGACCAGAAAGCATAGAGACTCACGGTGGCGTAATCCAGACTAGAGAGCACCTAATCTGGACCTTTTGGCCAATGCACAGAAAGGAGTCGTAGCTTTACTATTTATTAGAAAGCAGCATATCAATGTCACACACAATTCAGTTCCTATCCAGCACAAACACTGCATGAAGTTTCAAGCCAGTTTTGTTACATACTCATTGAGGAGTACAGAAACAGGTGAAATGCACATGGAGTTCACAGTGGCACATTCAAAGTTTCAGCATTAGGGGTAAGAGGCATTAGAACGCCAATGCACCGACTTGGAAAGGAAAATCTTCCCAGTGTCCTGCTCCAGAGCTGCGTGTGCTTTTCTTGGCTACTGAGAAACATAGGGCTTGTCACGATTAAATTAGATTACTTAGATTTAAAAAAAGGAATCACTAGTAAAGCTACATATTATGAACGTGTATTAGCTCTTTCAAAATCTAGAAGGAATTTCTTTACATTTTGAATGTTTGCTCTCTACACTTTTATGTCTATCCCTCAAAATACAGAACAAGTTCAATAATCATTAGATTGTTTGCCCAAGTAAGCCAAGACTTGTATTTGTTTCCAGTTTTATCAATCTAGAGATGTGAAATGATTTAAAAGGAAAGAGAGCGAGCAGATTAAGTGATCACAAGACAGAAATTTAGCAAGACAAAGTCATTACCAGGGGGCTCTTTCCACCAGGGTACCATTATCAAGGGAATATAATTTACAGTGGTCGATAATTGTCACAGGTTAAAGCTGTAAGACTTGTTCCATACTACTTGTGGTTTATCAACTGATCACGGATACCAGGTTTTTCCTCACTTCCTTCATTTTCTCAAAAAAATGGAGGAGCCGTCATTATTTGATAGCAACTGCTTCCTTCCCCGGGTCCATGTCTTTATCTGATTACGTTGTTAGATCCTGTTGAAGCGAGCCAAAAGGCACAAGGTCCCTGATTCAAAGTGACTTAATGCTTTCTCATGCTCCTACCTGGAGATGTGTTGAATTTCCTAACAGTAATCATGCATCAAAACAAAATGTGATACTTAAGCAGTAACATTAAAAATCTAACAGTGCATTTTAGGATGTTTTGCCCTCTTGTAATAATTTCTAAAAAAAAAAAAAAGAGTTTAAATTATTGAAGCTCCCAGCATCACATGGCATACAGAAGCAAACCAGGTTCATTAAATACAGAACACCTTACAACAGACCAGATGTCTTGTTGGATTATTTGTTTAAAGAACCCAAATATACATTATGTACCTGATAATGCAACAAGCTTGGAACAAAAAGTTCCGAGTAAGATAATTCAAGCCCAAAAAGAAAGTCCCATCTTTAAAAAAATACAGCAGCTGAAGAGAAAAAGCAATTTTAAATATTGTGTAATTTTTGTTTGTTATTTAACTTTAGGCAATAATCAATGAAATATAAAGACAATCTTACGTTAATTTCTACCACAATATGAATGAGTTTCTATTCATTTTGCTTCCAGGCCATCTGATAGGTGACATCTAACATGACTCACAAATCAATTCAAATATTTACATTCCACCATTACAGCTTGGAGAGATAATAAACTCTATGCCTATATTTAAACAAAAGCAGGCTCCAATTTCTACAAGTTGTTATATGCAAACAGCACCTTGGGGTTTGCACAGGTTTCTGGGAATGGCAAGGGACCTCCATTCCCGCGGGGCTCAGCATTTGCCCGCATTAGCCATCGTTAAGCATCAGGGCTCTCAAAACCTTGTGTGCTGAATACGCATATACAATTGTTGGATGTGTGATGTATCTTTATAGAGGTACTGAATGGAAAACCGGGAAAGAGAAGCAAACCACATCATCTGTATCTTACAGCCATCCGTTCCTGCCCCCACCATTAGATTGCACTTTTCAATATTCTTCCTTGCTCCAAGTCAAATAAACATGGGAGAGAAGAATACAACAATAATGAGAACTTCATGCAAAATCTAATAAACCCACATCAAGAGCGTGAAAAGCTTAGGGAAAATGCATCTCAGAAAGAAATATTTCCAATAAGTACTCAGAAAAAGTGACATTAAGAATACCAAGACAAAAACCTGTAGAGCCAAAATGTGTTAAAGTGCTCTCACCGTAAATGCACAGCATCTCGGCTGAGCAGCATATGATTCCCAGGTGTACAGAATTTCCCTGCTACAACACTGACTTCCAATGTCTATTATCTCATGGAGAATGTATGCCTGCAAGCATCATTAAACTCATTCTAGTCCATTCAGTAAAGTACAAACCCCAAAATTGAGTGAGGAGAGGGAAAGGCTGGAATGACAGCACCTTGATCTGGTGTATGGAAGAGCCAGTCTTGCTATCAGGACTCTCTCTCACAAACCAACAACAGCGACGCGGCCTCTTGTGCCCGTGGAGGAAATAAAAAGGAGTAAAAATTATCACAATGACCCTCCAATACACACAGTATAAATTACCTTTACCCTGTTTCTGGAGAGGTTTCAGAGCAAATAGGTAGGCCCATTAAGAGTGATGGAGACTACTTGCATGCACCAATGCCTGCAGGATCCGGAACCTGGGTACGTTAAAAGAGGCCAACTAAACTCACCGGTTTTCATCCTGCACTCCTTGCCCCAAGGATAAGAACACATGAATGTTATATAGTCCTGTATACGTTAGCAGACCTTAAAGCATTTTACAAATGAAGCCAGTGATGAATGTCTGTTTTGCAGGTGGTGAAACTATGACAAAGTGACTTGCCCAAACTCATCCCAGCAGGACAGCAGCAGAAATGGGAATAAACTTTGGGACTATCGAGGTCCTGTGTAGTGCACTAGCAACTAGACAAGGTATCGCAGGGCTTTATAAATGGAGCCTTGCTGCAAGCCACTTGGCTGAAGACTCTTTTCTGCAATGGTGAGACGTATTTTAAATTACTGTAGATTTCAAATAGAAACCCATACCAAAAGGTGCGCTCGTTAAAGAAATAAGGGAAGAAGTTACAGATCTAATCTCTATGATCTGCAAAGATTTAGGCCAAAAGTTTTTATTCAGCTGCTCATAAGTGTCTTCCCACTGAAGGTCCAGAATGGCACAGGACAGTCTGCCCACAGACAGCCAGAAATTAAGATGTAAATGCTACATTTGTTTAGATTAACCAACCAGAAATGTAAAAAAACCATCTCAAATAAAGCACTTTCACATTTTTTCAGTTCAGTTTTTTCAGCCTTTAGTTAAAAGGCTAGGTCCATCTGCTGACTATATGGCCCCTGGAGAGTAGTTCAAGTAAAGATGCATGCGAATTGCAACTCGAGGCTAAAGTTACCGTTCTTAAAATCTGCAGCATCATTACAAAGACAAGGCGCGCAGAAAGGCAACTGTAAAGTTGCATCTGCGCTTTTTAACCCAAAGCACGCTTTTCCAGCTTGAATAAGCTGGTCTCCAGCTTGGTTTTGTTCTAGATACCAATCAGCTAGAAGAGTCCAACTATTGACATTTACACCAGGGTGTGAAATTTGCAGTTGAAATAAAGCTGTACCCGTGAATTTGAGGGCAAAACTTGCATAAACAGAAGGGAGCTCTTCACGTTAGATTTCTCCTCACTGCTTCGCCAGGAACAGTACAGATGTTCAGATGTTACTCCGGATATTTATCGTAAGTGGTATAAATACATAACACTGATGCTATCCTGTACTCGCCACACTAGGGAAGTATAGAGCTTTCTGCCAATATCGACACTTCATTCTGAAAGTGCTTTAGCTCCCAAAATCTCTGCAAAGATCACTAGAGGAGTGGCAGGCGGGATACCGCGTAAATTCAGGGAGTTGTTTGGAAAGTTCCGTCGGAAGAATCTTCGTCCCGCATGGCCAACAACAGCACAGACGACCAGTGCTGAAGCTCTGTCAGTCTTGTGCGTTGGCAGGGGACATCGGTACATCCCAAGGGGTAACCTCCTCTCTCCCTTTCGCCCAGTCTACTCTCGGATTTGAACTACCCCTCTCCACTTTCACAAGTGTGAAGCTGCTCAGCCTTCGTGCCCGGCAGGTAAAAGCTAAAAGCCGCTCGGTCTTCGGCCAAGAGCACTTCACGCCTCCCTGCAGAGCCCGGGAGCCGTCCCCCGGCTCTCCCCCCCCCCCAGCACGCAGGCGAAAACGGTCCCAACGGCGGCCACCAGCCAGCACAGCTCCGGCGGCCGCTGGCGCGGCACCCTTCAGCCATCTTCTGGAGGACGGGCTCCGGCCGAAACGCGGCCAAACTCCGCATTTGGGAAACCGCCCTCCCCTACCAATCGCACCTCCATCCCCCTGCCAGCCCGCTGCCACCCCACGGGCCCACCAGGACACCCGGGGCGGTGGGGCAGAACTTGTTGCTCCCCGCTCCCGCCGCCGCCCGCCCCGAGGCACCTGCAGTTCCCCAGCAGCGCGGCGGGGCCCCGAGCACGCCGCGGCCGCCCGGCAGACGGCGAGGCGGCGGCCACCAACGGCTCCAACGGCCCCGGCCGCCCCACGCCCCCGTTCAAACTCGCCTCACGCGTGTGCCGCGCCCCGGCCCCCCCCTCCCCGGCGCCCCGCCGCACCTGCCCGCCCGGCCCCCGCCGGCACCTGCTGCCCGGCCGGCCCTCACCATTGTGGTTGACCCAGGTCGGCTTCAGGAGCTTCATTGTTTCCCGCCCGGGGCCCCCGCCGGCCTCCGCCCTCGGGACCCCAGGGCGGCTCCGCCCGGGCTGCCTCCGCGGCCGAGCCGAGCGGCAGGAGCTCAACGGCCGCCGGCCAGCATGGGCCCCCGCCGCGCGCCGCTCTGCCCGCCCCCTCCGCCGGCCGGAGCCGCCTCAGCGCCGCTCCATGCCCCGGCGCCGCCCGTGCCGCAGCCCCCGCCGCCCGGCCGCATCCCCCGCTCAGGCTCCCGGCGGCTCCCGGCAACGCCGGAACTCGGCGCCTGGCAACCGCCTAACCGGCCCGGCGGGAAACAGCCGCCCCCGAACCCCGGCGTTCCCCCGCCTCGGCCGGCGGGGGGCGAGATCCCGCGAGGCGCCGCCGCCGCCGCCGCCCCGCCTCCAGGGCGGGCGGGCGGGAGGGGCGAGCGCCCCCTGCCGGGCGGAGCGGGGCTATGGCGGCGGGGCGGGGCGGGGCGGGGCCTTCCCTTCCCTCAGGCCGGGCCGCAGCAGGCCGGCGAGCCGGAGTGGAACCTTTGTGAGTCGGAACGGGGGGACGCGGGACTCGGAGCGTGGCCGGTGGGGATTGCGGGCGCGCCGCTGGTACCGGCGGGGAGACATGTTGGCGGCAGCGGCCCGGGGGCTCCGCGGAGCCCAGCTGAGGTAGGGCGGGAGCGGCTTTTCGGGTCCCTCCGTGGCGGCTACCTTGCCCCGGGCCCGCGGGGAGGGAGCCCAGCGAAGCGCCCCTTGCTCGGGGCTCCCGACTCGCCCTCTCCCAGCGAGCTCTGATCCCGGTCCCGGTTCCCTCCCCGGGGCGGGCCTCGCTCTCCCGGGGCTCCCTCGGCGGCCGGGGGCTGCGCTCCGGCGTCGGGATGTGGTGTGCGCGGGCCTGGTTCCGCACCTGGGCCGGTTCTCCCTCCCGTGACATCCGCCGAGGTTGGAGAAACGGCATCTCTCTCCTCCCAACTTGAACGGAGCTGGTTTTGCCTCTCCAAAATCAGGACTTCCAAACAAGCCATTATTAGAGTCTAAGAATAAAATTACTCTAACCTACTCATAGATTGAAAAAACTTATCTGCTTCACCCCTTGGTACCCTGTGGATTCACAACGCTGAACAAATTTTGGGTTTAGTTACCTTGCTGAAGAGCTTGAGGTTGTCGGCTCTGGCCAAACGCTGTACGCTGTCACGAATTAAGTAGCCAAAGACGATTCAAATTTCACTGTTGTAATTTATGACTAATAAGTAGCTCTTCTGTTGTGCAGAATCAATGTAATCCAAGTTGGTTGCTCCTCATGCTTGATGTTCCTTTTCCTTCTTCAGTTCTTGGCTGCCCCAGACGGTTCCGTTCCGAGGAAGTCACTGGCAGACTTCGCTGCTGGCGTTCAGGGCATCTCTCCCCATGAGGTGAGCGCAGCTTCCATGGAGTTACATAGCAGTGTTTCCATCCTTAGGGGAACACAGATTTTCCCAAGTCCAAATTAAATTTTAACTATAGATGTTTGCTTTTAAGTCACTATATGTAAAAGTAGTTAAGAACTGTCGGCCTCTTGAGGAGAGTTTAATGGTAACCTATATAATTATGGCTTTATCCTTGTGTGTAGTTGTATTTGCTTCCTCAACCACAGAATGTGGTTGGAGATGTTTGGATTTATGCTGTGCTCCAGAATTCCCTTTTGAGCAACAACGGAAATGACAGCCCAGCTGAACCGAAAATACTTTACTATAAAGTGGTATACTAGACAGCTGCATTTACATATATGTTACATCTTGGTATCCATGTTTTGTTTTGATGCAACTAGATTTAACATATCCCGGTAGCTGTTAGGTACTCTTTCATACCATAAAGATTGTTTGTTCAGTCTGCAAAGCAGGAATATCCCACAGGTCCACTGTGAGGATCAGTGTTTGTGGAGCGTGGCATATGTTGTCTAGGGTATACTGGATCTGTGTGGAGAAGTACAACAGGAGAGTAACATCTGCACCTTGAATTTGGTTCCAAATGTGAAAATTTAAAAGCACATGTAAAACCACTCACTCCTTTAACGCAAGATGACAGGAATATTTGCAGATAAACCTGTCACCTGCTCTGCTGCACTCTGAGCTAGTACAAAACAATTCCAACTCAATTTTTGTGGAACTTCCTCAGGTTGTTCTGATATTCAGCACAAAACTGGAGGGTGCTGTTCTCAGGCAAGTACAGTTCTCTCTGCAGAAAATCTCAAGACGTATTACTGTCTCCTGGAAATTATGTTACCTGAAAAAAGCTAATGGCTGGAACTTCTATTAGGGACCAAATTAAGCAATGGGAAGGAACAGTCCTTAGAAAAGTAAAGTGGAGGTTGCTGGTGTTGAATTAAATGACAAAGCATCTTCTTTCATTCACATAATTATTTCCTTTCTAGAGCACAACCAATGAAGAAGAAGAAGAAAGTGGATGTAAAGAGAGAGCAAGCACAGAAGGATCGTCTGAAAAAGAAGATTAAAAAGTTGGAAAAAGCTGCCCCAGAAATGATTCCAATTGAGGATTTTATAACACCACTTAAGTACTCAGAGAGCAACAGGTAAGTAAGACTGTCTCTCACCATGCACTTGCATTCATGTTAGAAACACAATTTCTTTCTCTGCAAAACTGCAATATAGTGCCAGCCTTGGTACAAAACCTTACCAACTTTGACCAAGACAAAAATTTGGAAAGCAAATTTTATTTGCTCCTGCTAAAAGTAGTGAAAAAATAGTAACACGAATTTCCTGTTAGAATGACCGTGGAAAATCTCACAGACATTGCATGAATGAAATGTGTTCTGGGTTTGGTGGGGTTTTTTTGGTTGTTGTTGGGGGTGTTTTCTGTTGTTTTGGTTTTTTTAATTTGATTTTTGGGATGCAGGCTATTTGTCTATTACAATGTTATCTTACTCTTTATCAGGGTGCGAAGTCTTCCCCCTCTGTCGTTTGAGGAGACTGAAAGAAGAGTTTTACTTCTGAAAAAGTGGTGTTTGTTTAAGCAGAAACAAGATAAGGCAGAAAAGAAAGCAATTCAGACCCTTGTAGAAGCTCAGCAAGAGGCACTAAAGGAACTGCGCCTTGAATCTGAGGAGTTGTATCAGGCAGCAATCAGACGAGATGAGGGGCTTTTACCCTTTGAGAGAGATGGACCTAATTATACCCCACCACTTCCTGGTTACGATCCCCCTGAAGGAAAATGCATTGATATCACCAAAGTGTATACCCAGTGATGGAGGAGTTTGTCATTCATCTGGCATGAGCTACTCAGCCAACTCAAGGAGGAAAGAATGGAATAAAAATAAACAATTCCTTCTGCAGATTAAAATACTGTAGGTGTGTGACTGTAAAAAAAAAACCATATTAATGAAGTATCTGTTTGTTTGGGTCTTTTAAACGGCTATCCAGGTAGCGAGACACCCAATGCAACTACACTGCCTTACACTTGCGCCATGCTAGAACAAGACAAAGAAGCAGTATTTCATCTTTCTGGGCTTATATCTCTTACCACTCCACACACTCCTGAGCAGCATTTTTTTGTTCTGCATAAACCGTAACTTGGAAGATTCCTATCCTATGAGGAAAGAACGTCACAGTCATCACATCAGAGTCTGTACCGTAAGGGAGGTAGCAGCTGACCATTTACTGCCTTTCTTTTCAGACTTCAGTGAAGTACTTTTGCATCTAAGAGGGAAAACAAATGGAAAACATACTGTGACAAAGCCAAAATTAAGTTGTTTTTTTTTTTATAGGCCATGTAAATGTTCAAGTTTCTAAGGGTTTGCCCTATAACAAAACAGATCTCTCTCCATTCGTTTAAACCTTTATTTTTCAGTAATTTTGAATGCTGCCATTAACGTACACCACTGTTCGAGAGCAGTTCCACAAAGGGGCAGGGTTGCAGTTTCAGGGTCTGCAACATCAGCCCACCAGGTACGAAAAAGCTCTTAACCCATCATGAATCTGGGAACTGCCTTTAAGTGCCAGTGGTTGTGATTGTCCTGAACTGGCAAGGAGGAGTCCCAGCTTGCTTTTGTCTTCCCATCTGGGAGGCTTGGGGTGGGTACCTTGTTCCAAAAGCGCGCAACACCAGCTGGTAGGGGAAGAGGTCCTTGTCTAACGAGAGGAGCTAGATCATGTATGCACTAATTTGGGAGTTGCCTACCAAGATGAAATCCTAAAGTGTAAGACAGTAGTAAGAGATGAGAATCAAATTAAGCACCTCAATTCTACCTTTAAAAATACTGGGTGTGTGTTTAAACACCCAGTGTTTTTAAATGAGTACTAAAGTATTGCAGGACAGAGCTACAGTTGTGTAATTTCAAGATGACATGGAATTAAAAAAACCCAGCATAGTTCTGTACTGTGCATTACATTACTGACCAAACACAGCAAAACAGTCTTGCTAATTTTGTTTGTCTTGGTCAAGTGGAAGATACCACTCTGGTGGTGGACTCTTCCTGAGCGTCCACACTGGAGCATATTTCTGTTTTTCCATAACTCGAGCTCTTTCACTCTTGCACAAAGCTTCCTGAAATACAGGAAAAAAATATTACGACAATAGTGTTCGATGTTCAGTCTTACAGAGCTTATTTCCTGCTGTGACTATTTGAGATAAAATGAAGAACAGGAATTTATCATGCTTAAATAGAAGTGCCAAATGCTACCTAAGTAAGCCAGGATACAAGCTTTTAACTATGTCCCATTTATATTCTGCCTCTGACTCCTCCATTATGAAGAAAACTACCGCTTATGCGCTACCCTCCCCGCCAGAAGTTGTCCTAGGTGGCCGAAAGGATGTGCTGCAGGGCTCTCGTCCTCCAGTGTTCACAGGGCTGTAGCCAGGAGCATTTCTGGACACCCAGGAATACTTTTTGCCTGTAAGGCGGCAGCTTCTCGTATTAGGGAGTGTCACAGTAACTGAAACCAAGAGCTTTTCCAGCAGCACGCTGACAATCCTCCCGCTGCACGTTAAGACCATCTCCCCCCTCACCCCGAGCGGACGCCTGCTTTCCCAGCCCCGACCGCCGACACCGCTCGCCCGCAGGCGGCTGCGGCCTTTCTCCCCCCACCAGCACCGGCCTAGAGAGCCCGCAGGGGCCCGGGCGGTACCTGCGCGGCGGCGGCCCGGCCCCTCTCCCAGGCGCGGCAGGCCTCGTAGTCGTCCCGCCAGCGGCCGCAGGCCGGCAGCTCCCCGTGCGCGTAGTAGTGGTGAAAGGCGTGCCGCAGCCCGCGGCAGTGCTTCCACTCCCACCAGTAGTCCTCGCACAACCGCGGCGGCTGCGGGGGGCGACAGAGAGACCGGGCTGAGCCGCGCCGAGCCGCCCCGGCCCTCAGCCCCCGCCGCCGTCCCCCGCCCCGCTCACCCTCCAGGTCTCGCCGCCCGCCATGCTGCCCCCGCCTGAGGGCCGCCGCCCCGCCGCCAATCCCCGCCGCGCTTTGCGGGGAGACCCCCGGGTCCGGCCAACGGCGAGAAGCGACACAAACAGGCTGCCTCGTCGCCCCGCCCCCGAGCCAATGGCTGCCTGCGGGGCGGAGCTCCCTGGACACCGCCCCAACCTCCCTCCCCCCCAACAACCCGAACTCCGACCCACCCCTAACCGGCCGGTCTCCCGTGAAACGGCAGCCCCGGCTGCTTTGTGTTTTTTTGTTTTGTTTTTTTTTTTTTTCCCCGAAATCACCACACCAGGGACGCACGCTGGTTACCAAGGAACCTTTACTCGGCCTTTCGGAGGGAGCACGGGGGCTGCCCCCGGCGTTCCCCGTCTAACGGCTCAGCAAGGACCGACCCGCCGGTACCCGGGAGGAGGCACCCACCGGTCATTACCGACGGCGCAGGACGCCGGGGCTTTGTACTCTGTACAGCCGGCACCAGGCGGAGAGGCTGGGCCTCGCCTCTCCCTACACATGCCAGGAGATTGCTACAGTAGGTTATTGTATCTGAACTATTAAAAGGCATGTTATTAATTATAAATATAAAAAGCAATTACAAGGGGATTGCTTAGAATGATTTATAACCCAACACCCGAAGCTAAGAGCAAAGAGGCTCTCTGCACAAGAGTCCTAAACACCCAAGTGTTAGCCTTCGTTTGCACCACACCAAAAAGCTTACCTGAAATTGTGGCAAAATATATATAAAGGGAGGAGAATATCAAGCACAGAGCAACACGAGACCATCATCACTCAGGATGTAAGAGGGGAGGATGTAGTCTAAGAACCGGACCTTTTAGGAAAGTAGACCTTGTTGGGTTTACTTCTCAGGTTTTTCCGAGATACACCTTCCCTCTTTACAACACATACAGAAAACTCCTTCAGAATTCCTAGAACTTAATTTTCAACTGAAAATTAAAGAGTCTGACAGCTCCGGTTTTAAACACGAAACGAAAACCAGTAAAAGCATTCCTGTGTTGCAAAACGATCTCTCCTCTCAACTGCAATAACTAAGATCCAATATGCTGCAATTGTTATTTTATTTTCCTCCTAACTGACTAAAGGTACCACAACTTAGGGTTTTCTTCCCTTTTTGCGCAGAGACTGGCCTTCTCCTGAAAAGGCAATAAACCGGCTTCCAGATTCATCCTGGAAAAAGGAAAGAGGGAAAAATAGGTTGTTACCCCTGTGCTCACTGCTTGTGTGTGATGAAAGCTGAACAACCGTTAGAAAGAACATTCCATCAGAGCAGCAACTGACTGCAGACATTTCACATCCTTAATCTACATAACCACCACTTTCTTCCTGACAATAAAAACATGAGCATTTCAGTGACCTTTCAGCCAACTGAAACAAGTATGCACCGGCTTATTAAACTTACATCAGGCTAATCTTTTTACATCCGCAAGCAAGTACATCAGAGGTAGCTTTCACCTAACTCAAACCACTTTTAAACTACTACCACTTAACAGAAGTGCGCTGTGAAAAATCAAGTGTGGAGAGAGGAACCACAAACTTGGACAGTAGTTCTAATGTTCTAATTCTGTGCAAAACTGGGAAGGATCCAACTTTATTTACCTCTTCAACTTTCTTAACTAGTGGACGTGAGTTTCTAATGAATGTGATTCTACCGATCTTGAAGTCATAGTTGGGTATTCCTCTGGAAAAGAAGCATAAAAATACGAAAGAAGATATTTTATACCTACCATCCAACTGAACACAGTGAGACCTATTCTATGTCTGTCAGTATTGTACCAGCGCTGGCTGCAAATTTTCATTACCAAATAATTCCAGAGTTAAACCACTCAATTATTTTCTGAAGGTAGGCATACATTGCATGAAGTAAACAATCACATACTGGAGCTGCTGCAGAAACTTGGCTGTGGGTACATTTCCACATAGCCTGTGGTTCCCACAGGGCTAAGGACATGCTTTTCGAAGGGGTTCAAGTTTTACTGTGACAGGCATAAATGACAGAACACCACAGTAACCACATCCCTGCACACTTCCACTAAGTCTTAGAAGTTTCATTCTAAGAAAAAAACACCACCACACACAAACACAAAAAAACCCCCCAAGCTCACACATGGCTTGGCTTTGGTTATCCACACAACTCAAAAAAGATTTCACTCTACATCAGATTTCACTTTAGAAAATTGGCAGGGTTCTGTGCGTCACTCGATCCAGCCCAGACTAGACCTGCTGCCTCTCCCCGCTTGTGTTCTATAGAACCAGAGTTAATTGAGCGAGTTTTGGCAACATTAACTTAGGATCTGCACCTTAAGTAGTCAGGGACGTCACAGTCAGTCTAGAAGATTAGACTATTTATTTTCTAAATGCAAACTTATGAGGAAATTAGCTTGTTTATATTGCAGGAGCAGAAAAAAAAACCCACAAAACACTCTGCTAAAACACTGATCCTTTACTTGCTGACGTGAATGAAACGGACATACCTTCGAATGTCTCCTGGTTTAATTGGCGATGGACTAGGCTCAACACCTTTCTTCTTGCCATCCAATCTGTTCCCAGAACCAGAGAATGCCTATGTATAGATAACGAGTTTTAATTTAACCATATCTTGTATTTGAAAGCACACTGCACAGGGATACTATATTCTGTAATATCTTACTATAATTTTTATTTATTTCTTTGATTCAGCATGTTTCTTTTTAGTACACTGGGTTGTGTCAGTATGTTTCAGCCTCCTGTTTATAGACTGCCCCTTTAAGGTCAGCAAGTCATGCTGTTACTGGCTTACTAGTTTGTAAGCACCACAAAACATTCGCAGATACTTGCCAGTTAAATGAGAAGCACCTCTAAGAACAGGTACTAGTATTTTGCAGTTGTTTGGAACAACTTTCCCTCAGCATTTTACAACATTCAGAAACCAGCAGAAACAGGGGACTTACACGAAATCCTATGTCACTCACATATCCACTATGGTCTGCTTCAACATCCTGTGAGGGAAAAAAACACTTCATTGTGTTCATGTTGTGATACACAGAACACATGAAAACAGTTCCACATATTTCTGACCAAACAAAACTTTAGAATAATCTATTTCTGAAATAAATAGTTGGTAAACATCCATCTCCTAAGTAACACAAGCAAAAGCATTTGGTAAATACAGTTTAGTCTTAAGAAACTGTTTCAGGAAAAAAAAACTTACGTTGGAGCTCACTGCTCCACCACAAGGCAGGCTGATTTCTAGAGAATGCATTACTGAAGAACAGAAGCTTAACTTACTGTGGTCTCCTCATGCTGTGCACTTCTTTCTGGTTCTTTGTACCCCAAAGGAGCATCAAAATCCACCTATTTACATAAGAAGCATGAAAATAAGCACGATAGGTATTTTTTCTTTTAATCATAAGCCTTATACTACTATTCCTCAAAACCCCACAAACTATTACTCCCATTTTGATCAAGAAAAAACTGAGGTTTGCTTGTTAAACATTTTAACTCAGAACTAAAAAGACTAAGCCTCCCAGGAACAAGTCTTAGCATGTAATTGAAACAGATCAGTAAAACAGCACCCCACAATATCACTGGAGTTTGAATCAAGACAAGCCTGTTAAATAAAACTCAGGTTATAAACCAGGTTGAATCTAAACATTAAATTCTAGGCACTACAGTCACCTGATGGTACATGAAGTGCAACTCGAGACCACATATGTGGTTACAAAGGTACATGGGGTACTCTCAAATGAGTCATCTTCCCTATCCCATCTGATTTTACCTTTCCGGCAGCATCAGAGGTGCTTGGTGTACAGTGCTATCACTGAATGAGATGCCCTCTCCTTCTGGGAGGACACAGTAAAATCAGACTTTCCATGTCAGCTTTAACTTACATTCATATCGCATTCTATGATGGACACAGCCTTATCCGGTTTGGTCTCCATTACCCGAAGCTCATAGATCTGAAACAGTAATGAGTATTTTAAGATTGCACATGAAAGAGCTCAAGTTATGTATAAGAAAAGCATAGTGAAACCTTTCCCTTCAGATGGCTTCAAGAAAGTTGAAATAAGTGCTCCTCAGGTTGAGAAGTGGATACTGCAGGGTCTCTACAGAACACGAGAGCAAAGATTTTTAACCCAGGAGATTGCTATATGCTGGAGCTAGAGAACCTACCTTTTACTGTACCTTGCTGCACTCTTACTGTACCTTAACCTGCATTTTTGAAAGCAAATTACAAATTTAGGGTAAAACTGGAAAAGAACTTGCAAGAACATCAGCAGCACAAAAATTTATTTTCTCATGAGTCAAAAAACAGTCTAAACAGCAGCTCAGGAGAAGACTTAACTGACCCCATTTATCCAATAGAAAATCAATTGTGAAATATACCATCTGGAATTACTTGTCAACAAGCCAGAGCTTGTCACAGAGCTTCAACAGCTCTGTGTTGATCGTTTTAGCACTAACATCCAACAACTGAGCTTAGTCTACAACCCCAAGTGATCGAATGTGCTCATGTTGCCAAAAATACTCATCTATAAAATCTACTCACAAGATTTAGTCAAAGTACTTCTGTGGTCAAAATCTACTTAAATACAGTGTATTTTTTTTACATGGGGCAGAATTTATTTCCTCAAATTAATGGTATCAAAACAAAACTTGCATGGACTGGTGCTGTATACTGTACCTTTTCATTGTAGTTGATGGCAATAACATCCCCAGTAGTTAGACAAGCGAAGTTTCTCAATGCATTTTCTAGTCTTTGGAGTATGTTAAGATGAAACTTTTGTTTTCAACGCAACATGAAAACTTTAAAGTTACTATGCTATAAAACTCTGATCCTTGGTCTCTCAAAGGTGGTTTAAAAGTCATCAGTACTGTAGACAGCCTTTTAGTAAACATTAGGGTGTATAAGTTCTTTTAAAGGACACTCAAACTCATGGGACTTTAAGCCAAGATTCACGCTCCTTCACTCCAGGCTACATTTTGTGCCAGCAGCTTGCAACTTCTCTGTACATAAGCTCCCCATCCTTTCTGTTCTCAGAAGGAGCAGTACTAGTTACCTACTACTGGAAGGGTATGAGACACACCTGAAAAGCTAGCTCTGCTTCATCACTCCAATTCGGGAGAAAACTTTTGTCCCCTGCTCCATAATTGACAGGAAGGATACACAGCTTTGGGATTGGTGATGTCAAGAAAATCTGGACTCTGTGGCTGAAATTTTGAGTAAGTAGCAACTTGAAGATTAACACTCTCCACTTGCACCAGGCCTCCCTCTTCCAGCAGCAAGTTCTGCATCATCTGCAAGAATGAAAAGAAAGAAACAAACCACTATCAACAAGACCAATGTTTCTAATTCCCTTTCCTTGCATATGCTTATTTTCACTGGGGCCACCATTCTCCCTGAAATGCACCAGTTTACCATGCTTTAATTTCAGGAAAAATAATCAGGTGCATCTCAAAAAACAGTCTGCTTTGCTTATTTAGTTAAACTCTCATGGAGAGAAACCTGAGCTGTGACTGAAAGCTGTTGCAGGAACATGACTAGCAAAGGCACACACTTTCAGGAAACATTCTGCCTCTTTAATATTAAACTGGCAACTCAATAATCCTACCCTTCAGGTTTTGACAGTTCAGCATGAGACAACTCACCCAGTGTGGAAGGTAACATATGCCCTCATCAGCCACAAATTCAAGTACTCCACAGTGCGTCATTCGGTCTGAATTTTTATTGGTCAGCTTAAACAGCATTGGGTAAGTAATATTAAGTCGGCCTGGTGAGAAAGGAGAAAAAATTTTGTTAAAAACCACTAATACATTTCTGAAGGTTTCAGAGATCGAACATTAGCAAGAGAATGGGCTAGACTATAGGAAAGGATTACCCTCACACCATTATTCCAATTGCTCAAAACTACAAATCCAGGAGAGAATGCAGATACATGAATACTATATTGCCATCGCACTTAGAACTTTAAATGCCTCTCCAACATTTCCACAAGTTCAGAGATGAGCAGGCAGAGAGTATTAGCAGAGGAATCTACTACTGTTATGTCCTTGTGCTTTTATCAGTTAGGTCCTACCTAATGAATTTTAACAGGCCCTGCCTATTTTAAAATTAAATCCTGACCAAACTAATTTCTCAAAGAAATTCTATTAAGGCTAAAACTCAGAAGGGGAGAAAAAACCCCCTTTGTTAAAAAGGCCAATAATATTGATTGAGTTATCTTTTTCCCCATTTCAAAGTTAATTATCACTTTAAAATAAATTTTACTCCAGACAACAGCATCCAGAACAAGCAGGTTGAGATTAAGAATTTACTAGATCAACTGTAACCATTATACTGAGTACGCTATTAATAGTTAATAAATATTGATTCATGCCTCAAGTAGCCCAACACTTCAGATGTCTGTACTTGAAGACAGACAAGCCCCATTAATTCTGACAGACAAAATACTTCCAAAGTACATTTTTGAACTAATTAGTCTCATATTCTCTATTTAAGTCAGGTTTTAATAGATAACTAAAATACTGTGGTATTTGCTTACGCATTAGCTCGTATTTCTAATGTTGTTATTACAGAATAAAATATTCACTTACTGAGTTGATCCAAAGCTGATGGTGGCATAATTACTGCAGAAATTAATAAGAAAGTAAGATCAGGAAAAGTATGACTATACAAAGAGTATATAACATCAGTTTTATCATTCCTTTCTCCAAAATCTCTTCTAAAAAAAGGAGGTCCTAAAATCTCCTGGAAATTCATTTTTGAGCCAGAGTCAGTCATGACAAACACACCTGCTAGCATAGATCAGAAAAAATGAAAACACAAGGTTTTACAATACCTAGTACTTAAGAAAATGTTTCCTAAAGGTAGTATTATTTGTTTGGTTTTTGAGGTGCTCTTAAATCGATGCCAACTCAAAACAACATAGCATTAGTCTGACAGCCTGAAAATTAAGTTGGCTGATCTATTCTCTTTGTTCAAGCTAAGTGAGGTACAACAAGGAGGGGGAAAAAGTCCTTAACCATAAATTTCCATGGCTCATAATGGGCCTAGGATTTTAACAAGAGACATTAAAAAAGAAGAATGTCTTCTTCTAATGCTCATAAACCAGGACTCACTTGGTAAGTTTTTTTAATTACATACTAATGCGATAAATCCCTCCTCCTTCCTTCTTAAAGCCCCACCCTGGGCACTCTTCTAGCTCCAGCCACAAAGCCAACAGTATGTCTCCATGTGTTCAACAATGTTTCGGCAGTCTTGGCCAAAAGCTGTATTACTTGATATTATTCACAAACACTCTTCCAACAGGTTATTAGTCAAAATAAAACATGCACATACTCTTCCCGCCTTTCTCCACATCTGACCTGTCATTAGGTCCAGCAAGCATGGATACCGAGAAGCAGCGGTATTGGGTTGAGAAGCGGTTCTGGAAAACCCGAGGGATGGGGTGATCAAACATATTAAAAGAGAACTGGGGGGGGGGGGGGAGAAAAAAAAACACAAAGAGAAGACTGTATTAATAGGTATCTACAGCATACCGAAGTGTTACAGCACTGCCCTGAAGTCTCCTGAAGTTTAGCTAAAACTACGCTTAGGAGCCGCAGGGCTGATTTCCCTGTCAGCTGAGGCGCCCCTCTTTTTTCATACAGATTATGCGCTGCCCGGGGAAGGATTTGTGCGTCAAACGCTGCCCGGGGAAGACAGAAAATGGAAGCAGCGCACTTCCACATTACGCTTCGAGTAAGGCTCGGCTGACCAACCCACCCCCGGGAGAGAGCACGGGCGGCCCTCCGCGGAGGAGAGACCCCGACACCCGCCGGCCGCTCGCCCTCAGCCGGCAACTCCACACCAGCGTCGCTAATCGCTGGCTTCGAAAACGGGGTTTCGCGAGCGGGCGGCCACCGGCGGCGGAACCGCCGCAACCGGCGAAGGAACGCGGGGCCCAGCCGCCCACCCGCCGTGACTCGGCAACTTTCCCCACCCCCGGCTCACCATGGCGGCGGCGGCGCTGAGGCGCAGAGCGGTAGCCCTCGAGTTCCCCACAGGGCTCAGCAGGGCCCGGGAAGGCGGGCCGGGGTGGGCCGGGCCGCTCTTCTCGCCTGACGGGGCTCTGGCCGCCGCCGCCGCGGGCCCCACCCCCACGGCCCTCCCCCGCCGCGCTGCCCCTCCCAGCGTGCCGCGCGGCGCCCGCCTGGCGGGCGGCCATTTCGTGTGAGGGCGGAAGGCGGGATCTCGCCCCTGCCGACGCGGCCATGGTGGAAGGCTTTTCTGGACGCTGAGGCGCTTCTTCAGTCACCGAGTGTTGGGGCGGCCCCTCCCGCCTCTTCGTCGGCCTCGCTTAAACGGCAAAGCGAACAATTCGCCCGCGGCAAAGATGGCAGACATGGCAACAAAAGGCGGCACAGTGCTTCCACCTTGAGCGGCTTCTGGGATTGGCCAGCCGCACGTGTCATGACTGCCTTTTACCAATCCCATTGGCGAGCACCCGGAATGGCTTGGGCGGCTCGTCCAATCCACTCTGAGAAAGAGGGACGGCCGCTTTTCCACTGGCCAGCGCGCCGTGACGAGAAGACCAATAAGAAGCGGCTCTGATTTGGCGCCCAGTTTGAGTGGGGGCGGCCCGCGGCTGCCGCCGTTTCGCCGCCGCTCTCGCGCTGCCGCCATGTTCATCTCCGACTGCCGCCGAGAGTTTTACGACGTGATTGTCAGCCAGGTACGAGCGGCGGGCCGCGACCGGGGAGGGGGTGGTGTCACCTCAGGCGTCCCGGCGGCGGGCGGAGCTGTCTCCCCTCGGGCCGCTCCCCGCGGGGCTGCGGCCGTTCCCGCCGCCTCATGGAGCGGGGACGGTGCCGGGGCGTCCCCGGCTCAGTCTGCGGCGGCTGAGGTGCTCTGGTCCTCTTGGGGCCGTGGGGCGTGTGGGAAGCGGGGGTGCCCGCGCCGCTGCCAGGCGAATGTAACGCCCCGGGCCGCGCTGAGGACGGCGGGCCAGCCAGTCAGCCCGGAGCGTAAAAATATCTTTCCCGCGCCTGTCTACGGCTGTGGAAACCCGAGCCAAAGCTGCTGCCAGCGCGACGAGGTCTCGCCAGAGGTTTTACTTACAGTTCGCCTCCTTTCTCGCGAGTGCTCTGCGTGTTCTTGTGGATCTTTTGTTGTTAAACAAAGACATCTCTAGATCTTTTTTTTTTCTTTATAGCTTCTTAACCGTTTTGACGTTGTTTGCCCAGGCGCTAAATCTTGTATTCTGTCTTCTTTGAGGTTTCTCTTGCAGTCTTTCTTGTAGCAGGTCTGGTTGTCTACTTTTTTTTTTTTTAATTCACAGTTTGCTTAACTTTGTTCAGACTGCATGTGTATACTGCAGTACTGCAGTGGTAAAGCTTTTGTTGGACAGTCTTTTAGTATTTCTACCTGCGAAACTATATTATGGATTATGCAAATGAAAGCATTTCCCTCAACTTCTCCAACTATGAGCTAAATCTAAAAAAAAAAAAAAACCAACAAAAAAAAAAACCTCAAACCCCCACCAGATAAATTGTTTTGCCTAAATCAATTGTTTTTTCAAGAGTTGCCTTGCTCTCCTGTTTTTCTACAGATTTTCTTTAGTCAAAACTGTTTCAGATCCTATATGAAACCTTAGGCTGAAAACTTAGGCCTTTTCTAGACATGATGAAAATAGTTGTAGAGCTGACTACCTTTGAACCTTGAAAACTATGTGCTGTTCATAGGAGTCTGAATAATTACGTTTCCTCAAAGCAGCTGATGTATTTTAGGTATGTGGAGTTATTGTTCATATTTACAGGAATCCAAACAGGCTAATTTTGGTTGCAGCGTCCATTCAGAAGCAATCCTGGTTTATGATTATGATGATCTCTACTTAAATTTCTGACTTTCTGGTCTCACAGTGATCTATGCGTTTCATGTATCAGCACATTAGATTTGGCACCTATGTTAATATATTTAATACTGTTATTCCATTATTTTTGCAGCGTGTTCTTCTTCTTGTTGCTTCAGATGTTGACGCATTATGTGCTTGTAAAATACTCCAAGTAAGTCTTTGTTCATTATCACTGTAGGCTAACAGTAAAAGAAAAGAATGTCCTGGGATCCTTTTAATAGATTTGAACTGGGGAAAGGGTGAAAGTTTAATCTGCTTTTGTAACTTATGTTTTACATGAGTTATGACACTGAAAACTGGTAAGTCGTACTCCCAAAGTTCCTGTAGATTTGTCATGTGGGATGTCTTCAAGATAAAGATTTGTATGAAATAGAATTATAACCTGGTATAGCACTGTAGAAGAGGTTGTTTCCCCTCACCTTTGCTAACAGCCATTTGCTTCATTTCAGGCTTTGTTTCAATGTGATCATGTGCAATATACACTCGTCCCAGTATCTGGATGGCAAGAACTTGAAACTGCCTTTCTTGAGCATAAAGATCAGGTGAAGAAATACTGGAAATATTTTAAGCTGCAGCTCATCTAATATAGGCATGCACATCTTCCCTTTCCCCAACTTGAAGTGTCAGCTCTCAGACTAATTATTATTATTGGTTACCTCAAAACAGTGGTTAAATTTTAACATACCAGTAACAAACTTTTCAAGCTTTTTACATCAGCTCAAACTAATGTGCTATAACTTTGATAGATTCAAATTAAGTTTGCACACATTTTGAGATATAAAAGGTAGTATTGGATGTCTAGCATCCCTGAATTTGGTGTTTTGCCTTACAAATTTTTTTCCTCCATCGAATATCAAATATCAGAAAGTAAATACAAGTTTTGGCAATGATGAGTGCTTTGGAGGTTTTGTAAAGGTGTTTTCAGTCTTCCGTGTTTGCTGCTAATTGAAGCAAAAAGCATTTGTTGTTTGTTTTTCTTTTGTTTGCAGTTCAAATATTTTGTTCTTATTAATTGTGGTGCCAATGTTGACCTTCTGGAGATCTTGCAGCCTGAAGAAGACACTCTTTTTTTTGTATGTGACAGCCACAGACCTATCAATGTAGTGAATGTTTACAATGACACACAGGTAAACACTTTTTGTTCATAATAAAAAAATCTTCGCACGATGTGGTGGTGGATGGTGTAGTGCTTTTCTGCATTTTGCAAAACTGCTTACAGTGTTAGCTAGTAGGTCAGGAAGCAGTATTAATGGATATTTGCAGTAATAATGTACATGATCAGAAAAATAAAATCTGTTTTCAGTAATAAAATATATACTGTTAATATGATAGTTGTCAGTGGTAAGCACCTGTTAATCCTGTTGCTATAAATAAAACTACTACAAATTGGAGGATAAACATCCTCCAGAATGTAACGTGTATAATGTCTCGGTATCTAGCAACACTTAGAATTTGAGAATTAAGCACAAATTATTTGACAAATGACTTTACTGAAAGAATTATCATTTTTATGCTTGCTAATGCTGTAATCAAGGAATACTGGTTTTTACTCTTATTTTGTATAAACAAGTATGGTCTTTGTATTAAAAAGCATTATTTTTGTTATGCCAGGAATTGATCACAGCCAAAATGAATTTTTACTTTCTCTTATCTGAAGTATTCTCATTTGTCATTTGAAATGTTTTTTAATCACTAAATAAGATACTTTATCTGAAATACTTCTTTTTTTTTCTTGCTAGATTAAGCTGTTAGTTAAACAAGATGATGATCTCGATGTTCCTGCTTATGATGACATCTTCAGAGATGAAGAGGTTGAAGAGGAGGACTCGGAGAATGAAAGTGATGCATCAGAACCTTCAGAGAAACGTAGACGTTTTGAGGAGGTGTGTTTCTGCTACTTTATTGTGAAAAGAAGGAAAACAAAACAGTTATTACATATAGTTTACATCATCATAAGAATGACATTTGAGTTTAAAAATTATGTTTCATTAGATCACAAATTCAAGTGTAGGATTTAAAAATAATCTACAACCAGCAGAGTTTCACATAGGCAAAATGTTTATTTATCTGAACTGCACAGAAATATTTTCTCCACATAAAAAAAAGTTTTGAACTTGATTTTGCATAATGCTGTCTCTGTGTAATCAGTGAACTGCAGAGATCTGTCTCTAATTATGTGCTCTCAGTCTAGCAAAACAACTTATTTAGATACAGAGGGGTTTTTTTTAATAATTGTTTGAGAAGATAGAAGGTCACAGATAATTTAGCAATAAATTTTATCTGTCTTTGTAGCAGTAAACTAACAAAAGTGTATTATGGTAGACACAAAAAATTAAATTTGCCAGGTGTTATTTGTAGCATATTTTCTATTTATACCATACAAGGAAGCAAAGGCATGAGGCTAGCAATATTAAGAGACAATTAAATGTAAAGACATTCTCAAGATTTAATATATATTTCATATTATTTTTCTATTAGCATTGTACATTTTTTCCTCCTAATCTATGAAGGGCACTAACTCAGCAAAAGCAGATGCCAGAAATTCAAAGGAAAAATCTATAACTAGTATACACAAAAGTTATTCTCTAATCTGTTGAATATTTCACAGAGTTCATTTTTATTTCTTTGAGTTTTCAAGCTGATGGTGCTATTTATGGAGTTTAAATATACAGTGAGTGCCTCTTTTTCTGAGCTTCACTAATTATCCCATCTTTATTTTTCACCAGTGTCATCTTTATATTATAAAATGGTAGGATGCAATGTTGCTAGTTGCTAGAAAATACAATGTACTGGGGCTCTTATTTGCGAAGACAAGCTAAATAAACGCTAGCAGGGAAAGATGGCATAACTTTATAAAAGTGTGTTCCTTGGAAAAATATTTGATACTAATACTTTTCTCATTAGATGTTGTTAATAGGAATAATTCTTTTTAATGAAGACTTTGAGTCTTTTTAATGAAAACTTAGTCATTAAAGTATCTGGGTAGGTGCTAATCTACTAGAGTTTTTTTTTCTAACTTTTTAATATCCAAATTAATTTACAGGATGTAATAGAGAGAACAATGAAAAGGCGACAAAGACGAGAATGGGAGGCACGCAGGTGTGTTAACTTTTTTATGTTGCATGTATCTCTTTCTTTCTCTTATTCTTTAATTAAAATCTTGTTGAGAATACAAAAACATGATACTATGCTGCTTGGTTTGCAAGATGCTTTAGTGCTAACTTTATTCAGAAAGTGGAGAGAGATATTTACTATATAAAAATGTTTAAATGGAGGATAGTTGTAAACAGTAATTTATAAATTAGAGTAGTAATAGCTGCATTGCTTCACTTTTAAATAGCTGTAGTATACTTGTATATCTTAGGGTGAAATTTATGATTCTGTTTTTTTCCTTTACAATCCCACTATTGTTAATAGGAATGAGCAGGAACAAATCAGATAAGAAAAAGTGATTTGAGGACTAATGATTTAATAAATTTTTCCGTTTTATTTTATGAGTACGTTTCAGTGTGGTTTCCACATTGCTACTAAAACCTAATTGTCTTGCAGAAAAACAATTTCTAGCCCAAGTTTAATATTTTTAAATTGCTAAAATGAAATTTAAATATTATTTCACAATTCCTGGCTTATAGTTCACCACTTAGTCAAATGTGGGGGTTTTTTTTCCCTTTTTAGACGAGAAATTCTTTTTGATTATGAGCAATATGAATACCATGGGACCTCAGTAAGTACAAACTTTTTTGCAATAAAAACACAAGGTGCCAATGTAAAGGTAATTGGACAATATCCAATGTTATAATCATCTAATGCAATGTTATAATTAACTAATAATACTATGCATTCTAATAATATTATTATAGCTTGTTATTTTTGTATGTTATTGTTGTACATACATGATGTACCTTATATATAAGTAGTTTGACTTAGAAGTTTAATGTTTTCTGGTTGTGTACATCCAATTTTATTGCTGATGAATTGGATACATCATAGAAAGAATACTGGTAGACTGGCAGACAACAGCCAACTGAGTCACAGTGGCTAATGTAAGGTTAACAGTGGGGGAAAATGATAAACCAGAACCATTAACATTTTTTGTTGTTTGATATCTTTAATGCTGGTATAAAAATATTATGGTAGTGTAATCTTTTTAGCTCTTGACAAAAGTATCTATCTATGCAAAAAATACTCTCACAAAAAAACTTTAGCATGTAGGGAGCATGTTTGCCTTTCAAAGCTTTCAAACAACACTTAGGACATCAAAATGTTCCTTCTGTTATTTGGCCTCATCTTATTCTATTTATATTTTGTTAAGTGCTGCTTTATATATAACGCAGGTTTGCAGAGCTGTATAAAATATTTTTCTTTCTACTTAGTGTCTTGGAAAATAAGACACTGACAGACTGTCAGACTCAGCTGTGATTTCTAGAGCTTTAGTAACATGCTAGTACTTGGCAAATGTAACTGTTCTATTTGTTTAATGAAGTAAGAGGTTTGTGTTCATTTATCTTGTCTTTTTGCTTTTCCCTCATAAAGTCTGCGATGGTGATGTTTGATCTGGCATGGATAATGTCTAAAGACTTGAATGACATGTTGTGGTATGTTGCCATTATCATTTTTCATAGAGGCTAGAAGCTTAAACCCATAGTAAAGAGAGGCAAGATTTCCCAAAGCTGTTTGATTTCAGTATGAGGTTCCAGTTTATTTCATGAATGGATGTATGTCTTGAATTGGAGGACACATCTGTGTAAATTAATTACAAGCAACCAATAGATTTTGCATAGAAAAAGGGAGGATGGTACTATATGTGTATCTCTGCTAAAAAGGGAATAATAGTATAGAGCTTTGTTATTAACTTCTATGTACAGTTGGTAAACAGTGTTTCTGACTTGTTCTGTTACATATTTAAGAGGGTTAAATATAATATACTGTACTGGAATATTTTTTTGTTTTAACTTTTTTTTTCTTTTCTTTTTCTCCCCCCCAATTTTAGGTGGGCTATTGTTGGCCTAACAGATCAATGGGTCCAGGATAAAATCACTCAGTAAGAAAGATTTTTAAATTTACCTTTTTTTTTTTTAATTAATCTTTTTAAAGTTTTTTTCAGGAGTAACTAATAGCAATTAATAGAGATCAGGAAACATATGGGAATTAATATAACATAAGATAATTAGTAAACAGTGACATTAAATATCTTAATGACTGAATGTGATCCAATGTCTTCCAAAAAAAGGAATAGATATCAGAAAAAAAAAAAAGTATTTTCCTTTTCCACTACTTAGAATATTTAAACTACCTTTATTTTTCACAAACTTATAAAACAAATAACTTCTGATCCAGGAAGAAATGGTGTTTAATAGTAGTTTATGTAAATATGAACTTGATACAGTTTTATTAAAAGAAAAAGATTTTGTACGTTCTGTATTCTCCAGCTTCCTTTGCAGTTTTAGTTAATGAGTTTCAGATTTTCTTCTTTTCTCCTTTTTTTTTTTTTCCTTGTTTCTTATTTCCCACTAGATACCCTCTGATGTTTTTAAGGAGATAAATGTAATAAGTACCTAATTTCATTGGTCAGTCTATCTGTCTCTGTATTGGTTATATTTTAGCTTTAATTGCCTGGGTGTATGGCTGAATATTGAAAGAACATTATTTAACAAGTTGGGTTTTTTTAAAGATGTATCTACAATTTTCACGCTGCTGACTGGCCAGTGTGTGAACTTTAAGAAAAATTTTTGTGTTCTTATAATCAAGAACAAAAATAGACAGGAAGAAAGTGAAGTGACAAACTTGTTTTTGTTCAAGGATGAAGTATGTGACTGATATTGGAATCCTACAGCGTCATGTGTCTCGCCATAACCACCGCAACGAGGATGAAGAAAATTCTCTGTCAATTGATTGCATGCGTATAGCATTTGAATATGAGTATCCTTGCATAAGATCTGGGGAAAATGAACCCTACCCACTTGGTGAACCCCAGTTGAGTTTTTATCTAGGGAAAAAAAAAAATCACAGGACCATCTCTGCTGCTGAGAACAGAATTAAAAGAAAAGGAAATTTGAATGTTTTGTTGAACATGAATCCCTCTTTCAACAATTCGTGTAGCTTCAGTTCAGCTTAACCTTTCAGAATTAGTTGCAAGTCAATGTTGCTTGTCTTGTATTATGTGCACCTGCAGCTTCTACTTATCTTATGTAGCATGGAGATGCAATATATAAGGGCAACTGAAGACTTACCTACTAGTTGTGGAGTCTTGTTACTGTTTGTAACTTCAAACAATACATGCGTTTGTAATTATTTGCCATAATTCATGTTCAGTCTGCGCCTGGCACTTTATCAGCACTGGTCTCTATATGAAAGTCTCTGTAACACTTCATATACCTCTGCTAGCCTTAAGCTTTGGTCCGTACAAGGGCAGAAGAGGCTCCAGGAGTTTTTGGCAGACATGGGGTGAGTTATAAAAATCTGGGTCTTTTTTCAATTAATTATGGGAAAGTGAGGAGAAGGACTTGGGGGTATTAGTGGATGAAAAACTAAATATCAGCCAGCAATGTGGCTGATAAGCCAGTCGCATCCTGGGCTGCATCAAAAGAAGTGTGGCTAGCAGGTCGAGGGAGGTGATTCTCCCCCCTCCGCTCTGGTGACACCCCATCTGGAATACTGTGTTCAGCTCTGGGGCCCCCAAAATAAGACATGGACCTGTTGGAGTGAGTCCAGAGGAGGGCCACGAAGACAATGAGGGGACTGGAGCACCTCCCCTAGGAGGAGAGAGAGTTGGGGTTGTTGAGCCTGGAGAAG
Organism: Buteo buteo; assembly: GCF_964188355.1. Classification (NCBI taxonomy): domain Eukaryota; kingdom Metazoa; phylum Chordata; class Aves; order Accipitriformes; family Accipitridae; genus Buteo; species Buteo buteo. The sequence goes on along the minus strand of NC_134181.1, from coordinate 37,479,487 downwards.
AGAAGGCTCCAGGGAGACCTTATAGCAGCCTTCCAGTACCTAAAGGGGGCCTGCAGGAAAGATGGGGAGGGACCCTTTAAAAGGGAGTGTAGGGATAGGATGAGGGGTAACAGCTTTAAACTGAAAGAGGGTAGATTTAGATTAGATATTAGGAAGAAATTCTTCACTGTGAGGGTGGTGAGGCACTGGCACAGGTTGCTCAGAGAAGTTGTGGATGCCCCATCCCTGGCAGTGTTCAAGGCTGGGTTGGATGGGGCTTTGAGCAACCTGGTCTAGCGGAAGGTGTCCCTGGCAAAGGCAGGAGGGTTGGAACTAGATGATCTATCTTTAAGGCCCCTTCCAACCCAAACTATTCTGTGACTCTAAAATGTTGATAATATAGCTTGAGTACTCAACTTGTTTGTTTTTAAATATGAGCGTGTGGCTCTGAGTAGGTTGCAGTGTCTCTTTGAGTTAGGTTACACAACTTGTGTCTTGGTGTATGAGCAATAATTCAGCTGTATGCCTTTATGGAAAAGTAGATTAGTAAGTAACCTACATTTTCTCACATCTACTCTTCAATGACTAAAGAAAAAAGAATGCAAACAAGCTTAGTTAGACTCAACTTGCTAAATTATCTAATATTAAGAAAGCCTTATGAAAGGAAGGCAAAATATTTGTTTCTTCTGGAATACCTGTCAATGTATTTTTTTCCTTCTGCTTTTAGTTTGCCTTTGAAGCAAGTGAAACAGAAGTTTAATTCCATGGACATGTCTTTGAAAGAAAATCTTAGGGAAATGATTGAAGAATCTGCAAACAAGTTTGGGTAAATTGTTTTAAATACAAATACTTTATCTGAAAATACTTTTCAATTAAGTTCAGATATTTCTGTATGAAAAGCACGTAACATCTTGTTTTAAAAAACATGTGTTTTAAATTGACAAAGTAATACTAGGCTTGTTGCAAATGTTAGGGTATAATTTGTCTTCATGTTCTTAACATTAACATACTGAGGAGATTGCTGGTCAATGTTGATAATGTTAATAACCTTTACTGGTTTTATTTCATTTTGCAGAATGAAAGATTTAAGAGTTCAGACCTTCAGCATTCACTTTGGCTTTAAGAACAAGTTCTCAGCAAGTGACATAGTTTATGCAACAGCTTCTCTCATGGAGAATATAGAGAAAGAGGGGCCTGAAACAACAAATTTCATTAAAGCTTTGGACAGTCTCTCCAGGTACTGAAAATATGTCTCTTCATTCTTTTACAAGTTTATTTGGGCAACATGGGTTACATATCTAAAATATGCATTGATGCTGCATAAGCCATTGAAGAAAAATCAAAATATCCCTGTGAATAGTGTTTAGATCTTGCTTTTGTGTGAAAAGCTCTATTTTTTTAATGAAAGTATCTATTTTTGTTCTTTCTGTTGCAGGGGTAACCTGGACAAACTGCACCAAGGACTGGACCTAGCCAAAAAGCAGTTACGTGCCATTCAGCAGACAGTAGCCAGCTGTATTTGCACCAACCTTGTAATTTCTCAGGGGCCTTTTCTCTATTGCTCTCTCATGGAGGTCAGAATTCTAGTTTTTGGCCGTCTCATTTGGCTATATCATAATTTAAGAACACTGTTTTCCTAACTGCTTGGCTCAATAAGAATGACTCTGTCAGAAAGAACCTATTTATCTATACTGAGCTGTCCTCTGATGGGTCAAAATTGATGTCTACTCTGAACTTCCCAAAGGAAGAATCAGCCATTTTAAAGGGGGGAAGGCTTAATTTCAAAGTCAAGTGGGTGAGCTTAAACTCCTGTATTGTAAAGGTTCTTGTTAGTGTTCTTTGAGCCACACAAAACTTCTAGGCTTGTCAGTAGATACTAAAATTAAGTAAACAGAAGAATAATCTTGGATTGTAATTGAAATAATTTTTCTTTTTCTAGGGCACGCCAGACGTGAAACTGTTTTCCAAACCAGTGTCTCTGTGCCTGCTTAGTAAATACTTACTCAAATCTTTTGTTTGCTCTGTAAGTAAATCAAAAGCTTTTGACTAACTAACTTCTGGCCTGCATAGTAGTTATTGTTCTGTTGGATACTTGCAGCTGATTATTTAAAAAATTATGTGGAAATCTTAATAATGTTTTTCTGCTAATTGGTTGGATAATAGCACATCTGTGAATGCTGCTCTAGGAAAGAGATCTGCCTGGGAGACTTTGTAGCATTAGAAAGGGTTTTCATTAATAAGATACTTACAATCCAAAATCTTTGTGTAGTTTTATAAGTTTTGAGGGAGCATATCACTAAATATGTACTTTGAAAAGTTAACCTGACAGAAAAAAAACCCAACAATATTGCAGGACTTGTAGTTGTTATTTAAAGATTTTTGTGCCTGTTTAAATAAAATTCTCTGATCTTTACAACTAATGTAACTGAAATTAAATTGCATTTATCTTTTGAGCTATTAGTTACACAATTAAGATAAAAATGAGGTTTTAAGATTGAGAACTGTCCTCACAGTGAACACTAATTAATTTGTAAATGAAACTTATCATGGTCCATCCTTGTCAGATTGCATCTCTCTGTCCTCATTTTGGAAGTTAAACATGGGGAATAACTCATCTGCCACTAGGAGCAGGACAGCATTTTTAAAACTCACTGCAAAACATTTGCCTTAAGAATAGAACACTTGAAACAAACTTCTGCTTCTTTTACCTAAGTGTCTAAAAATGTTAAAATCTCCATAATTATTTTTGAATTTAATTAAATTACAAAATTTGTTAAAGTTACAGCTTAGTGCTGTAAAACAATATGACTGGAAAATAATTGCTAGTGAAGACTGTATTTGTCAATGTTTTATCTGTTGTATTTCAATGTAAAATGATTATTGCAGAAAATTAAGCCCAGTCCAAGTTTTTAGATACCCATACCTGCAGTTCTTTTTTAAGAGCTTTTTTCTTTACTGTAGAGTCGTATCTTGTCTGTCTACATCATTTCTGTGTTAAAATGGAATGCAAGATTTGAGAAGAACTGAAATTTCTATTGGTCCTTAAAGTGTCTTTTACTGTAAGAAAGAAGGGGATTCCATTGAACTGTGTTATAGCTGTATCTGTAGATGAATATTTGCAATGCTATCTCACATGGAGAGCTGAAACTGAATTGTTTCCTAAGTTTTGTCTAACAAAGAGGCTTTCTGACTTCCAGACAAAAAACAAGCGTTGTAAACTGCTGCCACTGATAATGGCTGCACCAATGGATGTTGAACAGGGAACTGTGATCATGGTGGGGATTCCTCCAGAGACAGAAAGCTCTGACAAAAAGAAGTGAGTATATTGTTTAAAAGTCCTTACTAAAGGTTATCTATAGACTTTTCCTGTCTCTGAAGCAAATATAAAAAAGTGTTTAAAAACATGCTTTTTGCATATGGTATCCATGAGATACTTTGAGAGAGGATACAGATGTTCCACAGCTTCCTTGCAAGTTTTGTTTTTCCCTCCCTCTTAACTATTCCTTTATCTTAAAAAGAGGGAAATAGTTCACTATATGACCCATGACCTGATTTCTTAAAGCTTGCAATGTTAAGGTTTTTGCATTTGAGTAAGTGATGTGTATGTTGAATACATGGCACATGAAAAACATCTGGAAGACATTTTCAACTCTCAGCAAGGAAAAAGTTCCATACTTCTACCTTAGTAAATATATCCTTTTCTGTAATGCTCATTTGTATTTCTGTTAATTTTCTAGCTTTTTTGGAAGAGCATTTGAGAAAGCTGCAGACAGTACCAATTCTAGGACTTTACACAACCATTTTGACATGTCAAGTGAGTAACGCTGCCTATCACTTATTTCATTCACCAAAGAGTCCTTTAGGGGTCAGTGTTTACGCAGCCTCCATAAAGCATGGCTGTAGACAATATACTCGTTTGTGTACGCCTTAGATGCAAACATCAACGGTGTGTATGTGATACGCTGTTCCTGAATCTAGTATAAACACAAGCTACATTATTTGTCAGCCTTTTTTCTAATTGCTGTCTTGTGCAGAAATGATAAACTACTAAGCAGAGGCCTGCATATCTTTTCTGATACAATCTACATTTTGCATGGAGTAATGATTTTCTGCACTTAAGTTTAAAATCTGTGAGGTTATCCAGGAGGCTTCTTATATTTAGCAGCCAAACCAAGCATGGTATTGACGTTGGGATGCATTTTTTTATTGTCTGTTTGAAAAATGAGATGCTTATGGAACGAGATTTGCCTATCTTTGTACATGCTTACAAAAGAGGCAATTTTTAACAATACATACTTATGTATGCATGTTGAACATATACAGAAACAGTCCTAGATTTAAAAAATGGCTGCTATATCATCTAGAGAGTACCTAGAAATCAGAGTTTGCTGAAAGCTAAGAGCAGAATAAACAATGTGTTTTATATTTTACCCAAATAGTTTCTTTTTTTCCTTCTTAAAGTTGATTAAGAATGTAAATAAGTATACTTAGAAGTATTATTCTTCAAGGGTGACATCTAGTATATCCTTCAGTAATTTGCATCCTGTAATAAAGTATTTCATATTTTAGTAATTGAACTGAAAACAGAAGACCGGAGCAAATTTCTGGATGCACTTATTTCTCTCTTGTCCTAATGGTAAGGAGGATTAATTAAAAAATTAATTACAAATCAAGTTAGTGACCTGTTAGTATCTGTAGAATGTTCTAAGAAAACGTTACAACTTCTAGTGAAAATATAAATTGAAGATAAGTTTCTTACAAAGACAATTGTTTTTCTTTTTGCTTGTACATTGTCTGCATCTTACTAGATTTTTTTTTTCTCAAGAGATTTATTTAAGTTTTGTCATCCTTAAGCTTTTCTTCCATTGTTCTTAGCTTGTGGCTTTTTAACTTTGGCTGGAAAAGGAGCAGCTGTTTGTGTTTTGAGAGAAATGGAGATATTAGCTAATTGTAGTTTATACTCTGTTACCGACTTTTAATTATGATGGCTTGTTTGAGCTCACAATGGAATTTTGGCCATAGCAGTGCCATTCTTGGCTTTGTTAATGTAGAATTTGCATTTTTCTTTCACAGTGTTAAGGTTGTAACCTATATTAGTGTGTAGTTTTCATCTGGAATAAAGACGGGGATATAAGACTGTAGTTGTGACTATTAGCTTCATGCTAGTTCAAAGTCTGTTTTAAAGCTACTTTAGGGCAAACCAGATTCTACTGTAGTTTGAGACTTAAATTGTTGCAATTGTCTTCAAATATTCCCTGCTTTTCAGTTATGAACTATTTTCATTGGCCTCTGTGTGTGTCTATTCTGCAGTGATGGGTGGGGATAGCTTGCTTCCTACCAGAGAAGCAGCCAAACTCTAAATTGTTTTGTAAAGTCTGTTCAGACAACCTGTAAGACTGTTTGAAAGTATATAAAATACTTCATGGCTTTTTCATGCCTACATAAAGATTTGGTCTTTAGTATTAACGTGTGAAGTAATCTCACAAGATTATCTTTATGGTATATATAAAAAAGCAAAGGAGTAAGGTGAAGACTTTGGCAACAGTCTGTGAATGTTGGTAGTCCTAGCCAAGTGACAATATGACTTACCTTTTTTCAGTGGGTGCCAAAGCTGTAATTTCTTCTTCCATTTACTCAAAAGTTTTTGAAGCAGTGGGTCAATGACTGCAATTGTTGTTCGTTAGACAGCATAGTCATGCATGGCTTCCAAGATTTCTACATCTGTTTGTTTCTTTCTTTACACTCTGACTACTGATTGTTTCAGTTTGTCTTCTGTCCTTATTACACAGTGGTGCTTTTTGGCTCCTTGTGCTGGAAGCTGAGGATCAGATGCTCTGAAATTATTTTGGATGTTCCAAAGCTCATGGTGCTCCAATTGTGATGTATCGTCTTGCTTTACCTTAAATGTACTGGTACCGGCCTGGACTGTTTGTTTTTATGCCTCTTGGGAGGTAAAAAGGATTTTAACCTTAGCACACAGATATTGAATGCTGCTTCTTTGTAAACATCCCATCCTCGTAATGGCAAAAGGTGTCAACTAGGAGTATTTGCAAATCAGACTTCTATTTGTCAAACCTGCTTCTATTAGTAGACATGCTCCTGTGATGTTTAGTTGTTGGCTAATAACAAAAAAATAGGTTTTTAAGAAGTTCCATATTTATATTACTATTATATTACCATTCAAATGTTCCTTTAAAATTGTCTTGAATGTTTTTCTTTTGTTTGTTTGTTGTTTTTTTGGTTTTTTTTTTTGTAAGAAACTTTTTGAAACTGTCCTTGAATTTTTAGAATGTTGAAACTGGTTTTTAGTACTGTCAGGTTGAGGTCTTGTACTTTAATTGAAGTAACTGTTTTGTGAGCCAAGTTTTAAGACTTTAGGGCTTTTAAAATCCAAGTACTGAGTAACCGCCAAATATCGAATGAAAAATTCCGATGTCAGTAAAGCATTTTTAGTCATGGATTGTGATGCTGTATTGTCACTTGTAGCTTGGCTTTGGGAATAATTTTCTTGGAAAGAGCCTAAAATACTATGATAATTATGTGTAGACTGTAGCATTATGAATATTGACAGACTAGCTCAATCCTGTTCCATAACAGAGATTTCATTTCACTTTGGTCATATGAAATGGTATGGCTTGTTAGACTTAACCTGCTGTGTATTGGGTGGGTATGTATATGTGTATGTTTGGAATTCTTTTCTTCTTACAGTGTTTCCTTGAATTCTATGTGACTTCAATGTTTTCATGTATTATAATTAATATGTAAAGGTTATATATCATTACATCATACTTTGTACAGATTTTTAATACAGGTTAATTTAATATTAAATGTGATTTAAATGTACCGAACAGAAAGCTAATTAAACTATGTATTTTTATTCAAAAAAAAAAGTAAGTTATTTTTTAAATGTTGTCATCTTATCTGAGTAAAATCCCTGTGCCAAGCTGCGATGGCCAAAAAATTGTGCTTCCTAAGATAAAACATAATGCCTGCCACCTTTTGGTTTTGCATGTTTACTAGGTAGTATTGGCAATAAATGATATTCCCCTTACCAGCATACCCTGGGGTTTGCCTGTACACAGCATACAGTAATTTTATTACATTTCTGTAGCAGATTACTGTGCTTTAAGTCTCTGGCAATGGAAACACAGAAGTTTATGTTGGTTTTTGAATACCAATAGCAGTGCCAAGCCATGATTACAATGTAAAAGTTAGGAGTCTATGTGACACTTAAGCACACTTCTAAATGTTTTCACTTTATCTTTCAGTTGCAAACTGCTGAGTAGATTAAGTGAATTTCTTAAATTTATCTTAAACTTATCTGTCACAAAAGAATTACTGCCTTTTTCCACAGTGCGAAATGACTGTAACTTTAGTTCAGCCATATCATATATTTAGGGCTTTCATGCTTCTAGTGTAATATGAGAGGAAAACATGAGTATGTGCAGCAGTAAATACAATGTGCTTCAATGTGTGAGACCACCTTCATGTACATGGAATGAATAGTATGTGCTGTGTAAAATTTGAGTTTTTACTTGCACAGTCTGCTTGCTCAGTAAATGCATAAGAGGTCTTGTACATTCAGGATCTCTGACTCATGATTCAGTGGACATCTATCAGGAAATCCTAAACAAACAACTAAATTCCTCATTTTCTCCCTGTACAAAACCTTTAGACAGGGAAAAAGAAATGTGAGGAAGGCATCAAAAAGCATGGGCATGTAATATCTTGGTTTACTTAGTGCTATGTTTTAAATACCTGGAATAGTTTTGATGGGTACCTTAGCAAGCTATTACCTTTATCTTCTTGTTTGGGCTCTTTGTTTTCCTGTTTTTTTTCCTCCATCCTCTCAGTAGAAGTTCTGTGTGAACCCCTTTGTCTCATCTCATCAATTCTCTTATTGCTGTTGTATCCCCTGTCACTCTCCTGGAACTTCATGTTTTTACTCCATTCCACTTTCAGGGCATGAAGAAGGAAGTTGGCGGGGGGGGAAGTGTTTGTGTGTTTTAGTAGGTGACTTGTCATGTCTTGAAAAATGGACAAATTCTCAGGCATATGCACCCTTTAGCTTAAGCATATTTGGTCGTGCTGGGAGGATGAGAAGCGGGAGCTAGTTTTTATGCTGGGATGTGTTGGTAATTGCTTTACTGGCAGGTTCTTTAACCTCCAAACAGATGTGTAAGCTTGAAGCTGTGGATCTATTACATGGAGAAAAAGTTTTCCTTGTCCCTCTTTTATTGCTTTTTGGTTTGGGGGGGGACGGGTTTAAGGTTCTAGTTTTCCCAAGATCTACTGGAGGTGCCAAGAATGCTTTTGCAAATTTTAGAATTGATCAGCTGTTGAACTGATCCCAAGGCCATCCAAATGTGGCCCAAAATCAGTCAGGAATGCTGAATGCTATGTAGAAAAGTTACTAAATCTATGTGGAAACCTGAAGAAGTCTCTGCCAATAGATAAAACTTGCATGTCAACATTTTACGATATGTAAAATAGTTATCAGATACTCCTTATGTAGTTTATTCTGTGCTAGAGTTTGTTGATTAATACATTACTATTACTTGCAGAATCATTGTATGGGAAGATCCAAAATTGTGGAGTCCCCAGTGTGTAGACATAAAACCAGCTCAATTCAGCAGCAGCAAATTGGTGGTTTGAATGGCTCATTGAAACTTTTCTGTAGGTTAGTTAAAATGGTCACTTCTTACAGTTAAGTGTTGGACAGAGACTCCATGCCAAGAACTCTTGACATCTCTTTGTGAGGAGATTATTATGCTTTTCATTTATTTGCCCAAACAGAAAATGTGGCTCTAACAAGTAATTTTTAAATAAATAGTTAGAGCACTAAAAAAATCGGCTTAACCTCTTAGATGTATGGTGACATTCCATCTAACTATGTCTGAATACAAATAGAAACATTCCCTAAGGATTATATTTGAGCTGCAGTAACTCTTTTTCTTCCACTGTGTTTGCTTGCTGTAATAGTAGCCTCGTAATGAGCTCTTTAAATTTCTGCTGCTGCTAATCTGTTTTAGAGAAAAATAAAAGTATGAAACAAATCCTTTAAAATGTTTTAGTTTTTATAAGAAAATAAAATAATGAAAATCCTTGAAAACCAAAGTACTGAAGTAGCTGAACAAGCTGACTAAATTTATACCATTCCTGCACAGTGATTCATGGCCATTTTCTTTCTGGGGTGATAAATTTGGACATAATTGAAATTGCACAGTAAGGACCTCATTTGATTGGAATTAAAGTGAATCCCTTTTCCCAGAAGAACTATAGTGACTTAATAGCCTTGTACTTACCAACATCAAGGTTGCAGTGGGTAAGAATTAATTCTTACTTCCTTTACTGTTTCTCTTATGAAAAAAATGAAAAAATACTACAACTTTCTTGTATGAATGAGCTACTGGGTCTACGCCACTTTAAGCGTAGTAATAATAGCCGTGGGGGGAGACCAATGGGCCATTTAATCAGTATCTTGACCTCTATAATGTCAAAAACAGGTGCTAGGGAAGAATATAGAAACAAAGCGATTGCATATGATGCTTCCTTCCAGATACAAACACAGATACTCTCCCAGTCCTTGTACTCAAGGACATCCTGAACGAGGTGTGGTTTCTGTGTATTTGGTAACTTGTCAGTAGCCATCTGTGAACCTGGATAACTTCCTCCTGAATCATTGTAAAATTCTAGCCTGTGCAATATTCTGTATTGAGTAGATCTGCAACCTAGCTAGATATTGTATGAAAAACTACAACTTTTTTTAGTATTTTTTTCAACTTGCCAATTGCTAGCTTGTATGATGCTCTGTAGTCCCTACCCTTCTGTGTATTCATCATTTTGTAAACCTTTTTTATATTCCCCACAGTCATTTCTTCCCAGTCTGAAGAATTGCAGCCTAATTTTTCCATTTACAGGAGCTGTTCTGTATCTTGATGACTGTTGTTGCTCTTCTCCAAGTCATTCTCAGACAAGGGAGAACAAAAACTGGACACAATATTCAAGGTGTGGGTGCACAAGTCTATGGAACAGTATAATAATGTTGACTTTTCTCTGTCCCTCTATTTAATAATTCTTAACATTCATTTTACCCTTTTGATAGCTACTGTGTACCTATCAGATAATTTAATTGATCTAGCTGGTGTAACACCAGTATCTGTCGTGACTGTAATGGTCCAAATTATTGTTGGTTTTTTGCCATATGAATCACTTTACACTTATAAATACAGAAAGTAATCTGTTTACTGGTGGTTATTTTTCCAAGTCGAAGCAAGAGCATAATTAGTCTGCTGCACTGAAAAACTGGTAGTAAGGAAAAAAATATAAGAAAAAAAAAAAAATCAAGACTCTGCATCACTGAATGGTGCATAAGTGGATGGAAAGAAGAATAAATTCTGATCATTTGGTAACATAAGGTGGCAAAACCAGTGAAAGAGCTTAATGGTAAAATAAAAATTAATAAACTCTGTTTACAAGTTTAGAACTGAATTTTTGGGGGAAGATTATTGTTTATATTTTTGCTGTTCTTGTTAATGGAAGTTAAAGTCTCTACAATGATTTCTAAGCAAATTCTTTTGCAAATATTAACTATTTTTACTTGCTATTGTAAAACTTGTTAAATGAAGGAGAGAAAATATTCCTGGGTTGAATATTTGGAGATATTAGGGGGTTTTGCCTTGATCTAGACTACTATGTATGTGTATCCTCAGACTGTCTTTTATGCTTTGGTACTTATATGAAAATATGGTTGATACTATGACAGTATGGGCTCGAGTTCATGATCCATATCAAATTTAGCTACAGTATCTGCTATTTCTTCCCATTAATCACCCTGACTACTCTCTTAGAGCCTGCTGCTTTTATGGCAGAAGCAGTAAATCAGAGATATTTCAGAGTATGATGTTTTTATCTGTTCTGTCATCAATTTGAGTCTATGTTGGTAGATAGCAATCATCACTTTTAAACGTGACAGGATCTGGAAGAGCCATTGCAGTCTTAACAGCTCTCCCACAAGCTATTCAGAACTTTGTTTAGTAAAATCCAATGTACACTAGAGAGAGTATAAGCAACTCCTTTCCTGACAAGTGGAATTCAATGGGACCAGAACTGTAAGTAGACAAGTCCTGGGAAGCATAATAGAAGTGCTGGAAATCTTGAGTTCGTACATTGCATTCTGCCATTTGTTTTGAAAGTGAAAGGTAGTAATATACAGCAAGGTTTAATCTATCTTGTTTTCTGAAATTTTCCAATCAAAAGTGTTATTACAAAGGTATTTATTTGTTCTTCTACAGTTATGAGGTTTCCTGTGGAAAGAAGTCATTAAATGGGGGTGGGGAGGAAAGTACCTTAGAATTGTCATGTTTAGAATCTGTGATCTCAATGTCTTAGACTACAAAGGGAAAACTAACTCTGAAATATTTCAAGACATCTTTCATACTTCAGTTTCACTTTTTCCACTCCCATTTTCAGGACAGCATTTCCAGTCCTCAGTTGTACATAAATACAAGAGAAATAATATATTAACTCTTTCTAGGAGAGATCACTCTTATCACTAGCCTGAAGTACCCCAGTTTTAAGGTCTGAAAAAGGGAAGTTTTAAAATCAGTCTCTTTTGTACAGGAGTTCTTTGAAGATGGCTTTGTTGAGTTGAATTGGCCACTCAAGGTATGCTAACTTGCAAAGATAAGAGTAGTAGAGAACAGTATTTACTAAAAGGGAAGCGGAGTAATCAATAGAGTATCACAACAGAGGAAGAAACAAAATGTAGAACACTCAGGACTGTTCTAAGGACAGTAAACAAGAACATCATCATTTGATTGTTGATTCTATGTGTACATGTGTCAGTCACGATGGTTTTGATTCCCTCATAGAAGGAATATTCTTGAAAACATTCCTCTGAAAGTTACTTTGTAAGTCTGGCTTGTCAGAGGGAAAGAAAGTGAAATGTTTGTTTCTTTAAATGGAAAAATTGAAGTCCCTCTTGGCTCTCATGTACCATTGTTGGCTTCAAGGTGGTACTGGAAGTTCCCTTTGGATCAGATTCAAGGACTAAGGAAAAAATGCTGCCCAGAGTGGAGCTGTAAAGTACAGTGCCACCTTTATGCACAAGCATTTGGGTTATAAACACTTTCTTAGCAGGAAATATTACAAAACATTCACTAGAGAAAGAAAATTATGTGAGCTTTTATTTCAGATTGGACTCCCATTCTCTTCAAGCATTTGAGTTTTGATTTTTGTCATTCAGAAGGTGGCAGAATTAGAGAAGCAAGACAAATGTCAGACACATTCAAAGTAGGCAAGAGATCTTTTACTCAGTTATATGCAAGTTCGTGACAGTCCCGTGTCTGACAGAGCACAGAATGTAGGTTTCCCAGTCACTGCTGTTGTGTGATAGAATAATTTTTATTTCCTCTGCCCCCTCAAGGCAGTTGTGCCTGCTGGGTAGCTACCCTTACTTTGACTTGCTACCTGTTACTGAGTCATGTATCTGGACAATATATTAAGATATAAATAATGAGAGATGAAGGGTTGTCTAGTGATTTGTTACCAGAAACAAGCATTTAGCAGAGTTGCTGCTGCATGCTATTCTCAATGAGCTTGAAGGCTCAGAAGACATCCCTAAATTAGAATTAAAATCAAGCTCTCTCTCTAGAGATCTTCCATATAGGAATTTGTGGGCAGCCTAATCATACATCATTAACTAAACTAAGGTAAAATGTATATGCAAGCCATATCATAGCATAGTTCCTTCCAGTGCTGGATCTAGGTTTATTTTATTAAGAGATCTGGGGTTTTTTGTATTCCCCAGTTCAACAACATTCCTCTCTGAAGTCTCTGCCACTTGTTTAGAAACTGTAGATGACTTCTCTGGGTATTCCTTGATGTTAACTAGGTTACCTGCATTAGACAAGTACTGTGATGTTCCAAGTCTTTTGTCTTTTCAAAACCAGTTTTAATTGAGATGATACCTTCTTGGCCCTTGCAAAAAGGTAATGCTCCCTTACAGAAAGAGATGCTGTCTTTTTAACTGGATGAAGCACTTAGAGTCACCTCTTCTCATTGATACAGCTTGTCTGTTTTTTCAGTCCCTGTGGTGTTGGTGTCTCTTTCCACTGTTTAGCTCAGTGGAATTTACTTTCATTTAATCATTCATTTGCAGCATGTCAGTGGAAAATCGGAGGCACCTGCCATTGAATTGGAAAGAATTCATAGGGACACTCAGCTCTTGGTACGTTTTTATTTGCTGAAAGAAGTCACCAAGGGGCTCCCAAAATAAGTATGCCATTAATAATTATCTCCTGTCTGATCTGAAAGCTTAGCTGGATCAGTAGCCTATAAGGAATGGGCATGCAAAATGGTATTTTCTTTAAACGTAGTTGTTGTCAGTGTGGTAATTCAGGACTCAAATAACAGGACCGTAGAATACACGTCAGGTTTTTATGCTGTCTTGTGGCAACTGTTTGCTGTTAGCAATCTGCCTGAATATTTGAAGTTGTAGCTCTTTTTAAGGAATTTTTGCATTCCCAAATATTTGTATATTATTTTACACATGGCATTGCAGACCTGGAAGGAACAATGACTTTTGGCTTCAAATAAATCCATTTTCAAATTGATACAGACTAGAATAAATGGAGGTGGAGAGAGGGACAGAACTCCCTTCTGTGGCTTGCGAAAATCTTTTAGGTGAGTGAGGCTGTTACAATAAAGCATTTCAGGAGAGTGGAGAATAAACAGGACTTTACATTTAAAGACGCAAAGATCTTGCTCTAGTCGTTTCTCTAAGAGACCTGGTCTGTGTTTTTAAAACACTGCCTAAATAGGTCTAATCAGCAGTGAGTATTTTTAATCATAGAATGGTTTGGGTTGGGAGGGACCTTAAAGATAGATCATCTAGTTCCAACCCTCCTGCCTTTGCCAGGGACACCTTCCACTAGACCACGTTGCTCAAAGCCCCATCTAACCTGGCCTTGAACACTGCCAGGGATGGGGCATCCACAACTTCTCTGAGCAACCTGTCCAGTGCCTCACCACCCTCACAGTGAAGAATTTCTTCCTAATATCTAATCTAAATCTACCCTCTTTCAGTTTAAAGCTGTTACCCCTCATCCTATCCCTGCACTCCCTTTTAAAGGGTCCCTCCCCATCTTTCCTGCAGGCCCCCTTTAGGTACTGGAAGGCTGCTATAAGGTCTCCCTGGAGCCTTCTCTTCTCCAGGCTGAATGACCCCAACTCTCTCAGCCTGTCTTCAGAGAAGAGGTGCTCCAGCCCTCTGATCATCTTTGTTAGGAGGTAGCGAGTTATCTTATAATGTCTGCCTGCTTTATGTATATTTTCAATTATTCTGCTTCAGAGGATGATGCTAAGAAACCATTGGTGCTTTTAAGATACTGTTGTTTTGTATCTGCTGTTACAGTTATCAGAAACAGGTCACCTGTGAAGAGGTCACAAAATTAGAGCTACGGTAGCTTGCTCTAAAAGACCCTGCTACATTCCTTTCCTTGGACACATGCACTGACCACAATTTCCTCTCCCTATTGTAGAGGGTGACAATCATCTTTAACTGGAAGCGGCCTTGTTCCATTATATGGAAGCTGTTTAAAAAAAAAAAAGTGCTCTCCAAACAGTTTTCTTCTGGGTTTTTCCAGTGGTAACTGTCCAGTTCAAAGAAACTCAAAAGGGCATTTGGCTACTTCTAGCTAATCACTCTTTGTGGGGCAGACTACATCTTGAGAGCTTTTGTTTACATGATCTCAAAATTGAAAAACTCTTGCCATACAGTCTCATGATGCAAGCCTGCTATCCAGGCTATTTAGGGTGTCCTGCACTTAGAAAAATTCATAAATTAATGGAAACAAGATCTCGACCTTAACAGTTGCAGAACCTGTGCTGTAATATAATTCTGTAACTTGATACTTTAGGTGAGAACTGTGGTGTTTTACGGTGTGCAATTTGGTATGTGCCATACTCCACTGTCTCGAATAATTGCCTCCTAAACAGAACTGGAGGTTGTTTAGTGCATTTACACTGTCCATGTTTGACTGCCTCAATTAGATGTTCATTGCTTACTAGATTAAATCAATATCCAGGTTTAATTTTATCTATAATTGAGGATTCAGGTAACTACTTAATACTAGACCAGTTCAGCACAATACTGAGAGTGGTATCTTGCTTAGGAAGTTTAAGGCTTTAAAGGCTCTATCTGTCATTTCTAGCTTTACTTTCTCACTTGTCAAAATCTTCATGGCTGAAAAGATTTTCTACTTTTAAAAATACAATCCACTAGGTTCTTCTTTACTTAAACTTGTTGTCAGTAAAATTCATTACCCTTTAGGGTTAATGGCACTCTGCGAGTGTATGCTATTAGAACAGCACCATTTCTGGACTGTGTAAAAGTTACATTTTGAAAAATTAAGCACAATTATTTAAAGACCTATGCACACGTAAAGCGCTGGTGGAATTTCCCAGACACGTCTGTTCTAGGGAGGGAAATATTGTCCCCCTAAAACAGTCCAAGGAAGAGAAAAGTCAAACCATCCTGCAGTTTTCCTCTCTGCCTGCCTGTTTTCTCTCCTTGTGAGATTTTTCTACCTACGTGTTATCTCTAATGTTAAGCTAAACTGCCTCCCATTTTTCCTACTAGAGGTCTGGATCTATCTCCAGTGTTTAGGTTTCTTTATCCTGTTATTTGGCTGTAGTTTGTTCACACCCACAAAACCAGCATTTGCTTATGCATGGGTGTTGGTATATGGTTACCTGCTTTGCAAATCCAGTGTGTGCTGCTTCATGAACATGAAGAAGGGGAAGAGTATTGTTGTTTCAGCTGCTTCCGCTTGCAATGTAGCTGTGTAAGTAGATTAGCTGATATCAGTGTTAAGGACAGAGTAGTTAGAACAATAACTTAATGAACATATCCTTTATATGAGACTTTTTTCTCGCTAAAGCTGCGGAATTCTGACTCAGTCTTGCTGGCTCCTATTGTAGAATATCCCCTGAGCAAACTCTCTGAGCATAGCATGCTCTGCTGAAGACAAACTTTTTAACTGTTGCGTGCAAAACTGAGAAGGGAACCTGAAAAGGACTGAAAATGACAGGGTAAAGTACAAAAACAGAAAATAAAGAACTAACAGGAAAAGAGAGACTAGTAACAATAGAGGGTAGGCAGTAAATCCCGTGTGCCTTTCTAGCTCAGGAAGGTGTCTTGGAATCTGTATTTCAGGGCACCCACTGGGTGGTCACCAGAGCTCTTTTGAGTGTGTGAAATGAAATGGAAAACAATAGCTCAGCAGTGATTGCTTTTCTTCCTCTGATGAGGTGTTCCTTGAATTGCCAGCACGACTCCTGCTTGATTTAGCAGTGAATACAGCCAGGCATTTCCTGAAACGACAGCACTACATGGTGCTATTAGAAATGCTAAGTGAAAGGTTCTGCTGTGAATAACGAAGGAAAGGGAATAGGATATGGGAGTGTGTCCCACTAAACTGTCTCTGCAACAAAAGGGGGAATGAAATATAGCACAGCTGCGCAGGGGCCATCTACCCAGTCTGAAAATCCTCATCTCTTTGCACAAATGGGTGATAGGAGCCAACAAGATCTTTTTGGAAGAGATGTTTCTTTTTGGAATGGTTAGGAGCTGATGCCAGCATTGTTTGTCTTCATAACCTGTCTTTTTTTTTTTTTTTTTCCTCGTATTATCTAATGAACTCTCAACTCTATGCTTCTTCATGGAGACTTTTTGCCAGTGAACATAGATACTGTTTGTGTTCTTGGCCAATGTCCCATTTTGACTAGTCTCCATGTACGTATGTATCTGCTTACTCATCTGTTCCACTATCTCCAAAAAACCAATAAATGTTTCCTTTTTAGAAAAGGGTATCTTGTCTCAGCCTTTCAAAGATAGCAATACTATACATGGCTCCAAGAGTACTGCATTGACTTGGCAGAAACTACTTAAGAATCACTCCTCCTCCTCCTCCTCCTCCCTGATTAGAGCCCTTAGGAAAAAAATGTGATGACCCCTCATTTTTTTGTTATTCAGCACATTTTTGTGGTCTTTTATTTCATTAAACCTCAAACTGTTTTTATTTCTCCTTGCCTCACCTTCTCCCTTCAGCAGGGTGGATGTTAGAGTGCCTCTGATTCAAATGGACAGGGGGACCCAAAAGGAAATTACTGTGACAGGTCAATTAGTTATTACGTAAGCAGTATCAAGTCTCATCAGATGCAATCTATATTTAGTAACTTGTGCTAGTTTTTATCCAGTGTCCAATCACTCATATTAGTTCTATCCTTTTGTTTTTAGAACAAAAATCTTGTATATTGCTGAGATCAGTCTTAGAGCCTTCCAGCTGTCCAGGACACTCACCAGCTTAGATAAACAGGTGTTATGTATGCTATTTTCTAGTCTATTTGTTAAAAACTCACACCTTCTATTTTACATTCAACTTGGGGAATTCTAGCCTTTCTGAAACAGATTAATTTTAGTCCTACCTTTACATTTTAAGTTAATTGAGCTCTCTAGGTTTTCCTTCTGTCCTGGATGTGTTCATTTCAGTTTCCAGACTCTCATTTCTGTTAACCATTTGTTAGTGTACAATGTCTGTATTTTCACTGACACCTCAGGGGAAGGTTTCACTCAGTTTGGTGCCTATAGCAAGGTGGTATCTTACCCTACCTTTGCTCATTATAAAGCACTTTCATGATGTCTTTCCTTTTACTTTCTATTCATCAGAGTTAAGACCCTTCTGTTTGATTCAAACTCACTTGCAAGGTCAAATAGTGAAGTTTCACCGCAGTTTAAATGCCCCTGCGTCCTGCCTGCCCATGTTACTGTGTGGAGTAGTGAGATGGTGGCTAGACAAAGAAAACCATTGCTTATTTTTCTGCTGGGTTTGCTCTCATCTAGCTCAGTCTCCTTAACCAGTCCACTCCTCACACCATGTCTGCCAGTGCAAGGGAGGGGACTGAACCACATGGCTGATCCATGACTGATCTCTAAAATACCCCTTCCATTGGCTTTCATCCTTTTGTGTGCTTTGCTTGCTGTTACGTCTTTTCTGAGATGATTGTGCTTCAGTTCTGTCTGGAGCCTTCTCTGTAGCTTTCTTCATTGTTGTGCTCCTAGATTTTTTCAGGGTTGTTGAGGTCTCTGGTCTGCACGTGTGTCTGATATGCCCATCCCCATCCTTTCCTTATAGGAGGGATAAAATGCAGTATCATGTCAGGACAGGTGTAAGACATTTTGGTTCAGGAGAAGAATTGCAGTTTGCCTTTTTTCTTCATAATGCAAATTCCTGTGTAGCAATGGATGCTAAAACTAAAATTCTCAATTGCATATTGTGACATGGCTCAGAGTTCAGTAACTCTATTAAGGGGAAGAAACTTTGTCTTACAATTTACCGCCTCCTCCCACCCTGCCTTTGATGTGGACTTGTTTTCTACACACCAGCGGAGCTCAGTACTAGTATTGCAATCTCTCAAAGGGCCATTTCTGCAAGGCTTTGAATACATTTTGCAGACAGACAGCAAGCAAGTAAAATCTACAATCCTGCAAGAGAGGCAGGAGACAAAGGGATTGTTCTTCCTACCACTGATGATCAGCCTTTAGGATAGATGGCAGTAAATGCTTCAGAGCATGAAATGAGCCCACACAGCCATCCAGGTATGAAGTCAAGATTGCTTTACTGAACTGAAAGTGCAGGTTATAAAGAATGTAATCAGCTCTGGAGGAATCTGGGCAGGATGCCATGGATAATAGCTTTCCTTTTAGGAGGGACGCTATAATGATGATATGGATGTCTTGAATAGTTGTGGTCATTAATAACCCCAAGTAGACAAGAGGTCTCTTTTCCATATTGTCCAAACAAACAGCATTTTACCCCTACACTCTTAGGATGATATTGGCTTCTGGGAAAATCCAACATCTATTGTTGCAGGACAACTGTTTTAACAATGTCTTTGCTTAGTTTCTTGCTATACCACTCAATGGAACGAACTCTTTCTCTAAAATGGTGCTCAATCCACATTGTTACAGTAGATGAAGATTATATTTATGGGGAAACATTTCCATGTACCTGAAAAGGTACTCTTATTAATGTGTCTTATACCTTTTTGAACACTAGAAATTCCTCTTCCATGGCATAAGCTGTGGGAGTTGAGACTTTTCTAAAATTGGCAGGTAGTGGGGAACGTAGACATTCTCAACTGGGTAAGACAATACAATCAGGAGAAAATGAGAGAGTTGAAAAATAATTTGAGGCTCCAAGAACATAATGGAATTCAAAGTAGATGTTAAATTTTTAAAACTTCAGTCTTGCATATCAACATTTTAAAATGTCAACAGTACAACAAAAATAAAGTAGATGTAAACAGTGAAGTGTATTATGTTGCTTGGATCTTGGCAGTCACCTCCAATGAAATAATAGCAGGAAATTGTAGAGAAAAAAAATGGTGAAATCATTCTGCGGTCATTGGGTATTCATGTGAGTCTTCTGTGTTGAGATAACACTTGGGTTTATTTGTATTATAGAATGAAGGATTGCTGTTATAATTGGAAACTGTTAAAGGTTTTGTAGCTCAGACTAAAGGTCATCCAGGCTGCTATAGCAGATATCCTAATTGTAACAAAAGATATACAGTAAGGACAGAACATTATAACTGGAAGAGTAATCTAAAAATATACATAGTGCAAGAATTCTGCCGTGCTAGGCACTTGTTAGAGCTGATAAGAATTGTGACTGTTGTTTTTTTCCCCAATCCTTCAAATATGTGAAGCTATATTGAAACAGAATCGTGCCATTTTAAGATTTCACATTTGCTCTTGTCAATGAGTACCTATTTTTCTTTCCTGAGTGATCTCTTTTGTGCCTGAGCCTAAATTCTCTTAAGGTTTAACCTTCTGTGGAAGTGTTCTGGTTACAAATACCATTAATGCTAATGAGTTATGTATGAGTGCAACAGAGGGGAATTGATTCAGGTCACGATGTGTTTGAGAGTGGGAATAGAGCCCACAGGTACCCACATATAGTTAGACTAATTGACATAGTACCTGGTATGAGATCAAGATGAATGTCACTCAGACCTCTGTCAGCTCACCTGGTTGGTTGAAATTTTAGGAACATACGCAGCTGAAATTCAAAATGCATTTAACATTGCAAACTATTTTTGCTACCAGATTAAAAATGTTGTTGTAGGATCTGGTTTTGTCCATCTCCTAGCTTTTGGTGCATTTGTTTAAACCATTAAAATCTTCTCATTAAAAAAAAAAATCTACCACCAGCACAGCTGGTGCTATAAGGTGCTATGACCTAAAATTTGCATACATGTAACTTACCTCTTTGCAGGACTTAGCCAGCAATGAGTGATGCATAGTGATGTTACAACTGGAACAGAGTTCACAGCTTGCTCATTGGATCAGAGTCACTTTTGAGAGGGTTATCTGGTGTTTGCCTGTAAAAATCAGCTATTTTAAACATTTACTTTTGTTCTCCAGTGTAAATAAACATGAACTGGCTTCATCTCATCTGTTATGTTTATGTACACCAGAGCACCTCCCTGTGTCATGCAAACTCTCAGCCTGGCTGGTGCAGCCTGGAGGATCCATCAGATGGGAACCTCCCTGGACTTGGAGCTGAGGCATAGTAAGGAATGGAGCCACTGCTATTGCTGGACATAATAGCACTGAGGCACATCAGCCTGTCTAAACTAAGCATATTTTTTCCAAAAGAAATAGTAACTTGTGTGAACAACACCTCAGCTGGGCTTCAGAAATATCTTGTACCTGCTATGATTACTCTGCCGGCTGCTGCCAGAGCTTTAGTCAATGTGAATGGCTTTTGGCATTCAAGATGCTCTGAGGAGGATCAGAGTACAAGATGCAGCTTATTTTATTTTCTGCCTGGTCTTCTAGTTGGTCAAAGTCCTTTTGTACTGTTCTGTACTGGGTGTTGGAGGTCTTCTCTTAATTTACTCTCCTATATTAACATCATGAGATTGATGTTCCTTGTTGACAACTCTGCTGGTAATGGAGTGAGGTGTGTTTTTCTTCCTTTTGTAGATTGAAACCAAAACATCTAGATAGTAGTTTCAAGGCTCACTCTTCTTTTGCTTTAAGAATATCAGTGCTGTATGTACAGTTCCCCATGCTGTATGATCCCATTGCTCTCAAAACAAAAAGCTAAAGCCAGTAGTTCAGTAAATGCATCAGTTAATTATATTCAGGCTACTTAACATCTAAGTTCACTGATGTATTCATTTTCCTAGATAACTTTTAAAACAGACTCTCACTGATGAGTATTTTCACATTTTAAGTTGTAAAGTTTTTGCAATATGGTCCCCCATTATACTGAATTTATTTAAGTGGTACTGGTGAGAGTGACTATAGGGTCTATCCAGTTCAAGTGTCTGTGCAATACTGCATTTATTTTACAAACTTGTAAAGGACTATGTGAATATCCCTGTGTGTGCATGTATGAATAAGAGGCAGAGAGGATGTTTGTGACTGTGCATTGAAGTAATCAAGACCATAGCACGTACAATCAGTTGCGACCATTCTTTTGCAATTACTGTAGGATAGGCTTGGCACGCTCTCTGGGTTCTGAATATCTTGGGGTGATCAGCAGCCCAAACAGTAGGTGCCAGTTTCAGTGAGGCAGAGCTATATACCTCAGTGCAACATAAGGGTAGCCAGGGTGCAGCTGGAATCAAGCATGATGAGAAGATTGGCACGAGCCCTGGGCAGATGCCTTCGACATAACACATGTGCTTCCACATTAAGCCCTACTACTCACTACCTTTCCTTGCTAGATTTTGGGTTGAAGCTACATGGTGAGCTTTGGAAGGAGGGGGAAGCTCAGCGTTGTAAATAGAATCCCAAAATGCCACAGACAAAGGATACTGTTAAATTGATTCATGGCAGAATGTCTCAATCTGCGTTTAAGAAAAAGAAAAGGTGAAGCAAGGCTTGTGTATCCAAGCAACTGTAAAGCCTTCACGGTTGCTATGGGAGGTTTTATCAGTGACGCAGTGGTTGAAATTGTCCTTTGCTTATAACTGAAGGTTGTGGTAGGAAGAAGGGGTTTTCTAGTTCTTGCGGAGAATCAGCAAGGAACAGTCTGGAACAGATATATGCACACGCACAAAGGTCTGATCAAAATGAGAATGATAGAACTCAGTTACTTCCAAAATATAAATATGAGGCCCTGTTGAGGCTCTGCTTTTGGAATGATTTATCCTATCACAATCAGTCTACAGGTAAAACAAATGCAATATTGGACCTGATATGAGAATTTACCTGCTATCTCCCGATTAATCTAATACAGCAGAAATAATTTGCTGTGTCTTACCAAGTAGACTTACAAAAGCAAATCCTCAAACACGTGTACTTAATTGTTTTCTTATTCGGTATACAAAACAAAAAAATCATGCATTGTGGGTATCATCTGATGCTGAATACTGCATTAACATGTTGCTGAATATATGCATGAATATGGTACTTGTATGTGGCATATGGCTTCTGAGAGGCAGGATTCTCATTTAGCATTACAGATGTATATAGAGCAGTCTCAGTTTGAGGAAAGTAGGTTTAAGAGACTATTTACCTGCATTTGTGGTTTGAAAGATGGCCAAGGAAAAAGAGCAAATTCCCTGCATAATATTTGATCAGGGAATAGATTTATCAATAAAAAGCCGGAGTTATAGTGGTTTCTCACTCCAAGAGTAAAATGTTTCAGTATGTTCCAAAGAGCAGATGACCAACAAACATCATTGTACAGGAAAAGGAAATATTTCCTTAAACATCCTGCAGCAAACGTGACTGATTGAGCTTCCTTTTCCCTCTGCCTGGTGCATTTCCCTTCTTTGCACAGACAGGATTTAACCAGATTTGCAGGGTATGAACTGCAGGTTACTTTCAAATTCATAACTATGAAATGGTTCGTTTAGCAGGACAAAGGCCAAGCCGGCAAACACCCTTTTTCCAGCTCAGCATGTGCATAGCAATGGGAGGGTGGCAAGGAGCTTTTGTTAATCTCAACCGAGCTGGCAAGAATGCTGCAAAATGAAGTCTTTGAAGATGTTTTTTCTTCATTTTTAAAGCAACACTTTGTTAGAAAATCTTGAAAGTCTTAAAAAAAAAATAAATAAAAAAAAAAAATCTGCAAAATATTGAAAGACTTCCCTGGCAGTCATACAACTTAGGCAAATTTCCCCATTAGCAATTAGCCTCTATAGTTTCCTGTAACAGCCACTTTTTTCACAGGTTCTGTTCTGACACATCTGTGAAAATGTTTTTGCCCAGTTTGAACGCACTTTTTAAAAAAAAATAGGTGGCAGAAAGGATTAGGGTATCAGGTCAGATTGGGACTGATCCAAGGTGCAGCGGGGTTTTTTTTGCTTTTAGTTTAAATGTGTAGGAATTGAAAGCTTAAAAAGCTTTATGCTTAGAGCTGTTCCCAAAATAGTTGGGACTCACACTCCACTTCCTAGTGTGCTCACATCACAAGACCAACTGCCAGTACTTGCTCTTTTGTCTGAGGCTTCAGTGGAGAGCTGAGATGCTGACTGCTCTGCAAAGGAGCAGTCCTTCCTTCTTCCCCAGAGGTAACCCAGCTCTCCCTCCCCAAAGGTAGCCCAGGTAAAGGTTGCCCTTTGGGCACCAATGACACACCTTGTCTTCCTGAGCCCAAACAATCCCATGCCTTTCACAAAAAACAGTAACCCTGTTCAGGGATTGGTTTAGATGTTTTTATTTTTATGTGAAATCATAAATACAAAATAAAAATAGTAAACAAGTGCTATAGATTTCTTTTTTCATTGGGATGAGGTTCAGGCCTGATCCTGAGCAATTCCAAGTCTTAAAGTTCAGGACTAGGTCTTTGCTCTTGGAAAACAAAACATAGCAAAAACCAAGTAAGACTTTTACCCTGAAGCCAGTGACGTCAATAACAGCATTCTCTCGGGTTATTTTTTAAAGCACAGCAACAAGTAAGTATACCGAAGGATGAGATAAAATATAAAAATATTTTTAAAAATGGGCCCCACTTCCTGCTAGTATTGTTGGGCGCTGCCCCACTGACCTCAGCAAAACCTCGTTACATCAGCAGTGAGTTATCTTTTCAGTAGGATGATGCTGTGTTTACTAGTACATACACAGTTAGCACTGGCTTCTTCCAAGAGGTCTTGTTGTGTAATTGTTTCAGATTTTGGTTATAAGAGGATCCAGCCCTGCCATGACACAAAGCTACATATCAAGAAATTTGGCTTGTTAAAAAATTTCCCTTCTCAGATGTGCATTTCCCTCCCTTTCCCAAAGACACCAGTTTTGGTTTGATTTTAAATGCTAGTGATGCACTGCCCAGAAAGATTTCATCTTTTGGTCAGAGCCCAAATCCTGCAGCACTTCTGAAGGCTCTACAGTATAGATATACATGCAGGTATGTCTGTCAGTGGGCGTTGTTTTTTAGTTCTTGAATTTGAGACAAGAGAGAGTGAGGTCCAGGATTTGGGCTAATATTTGTTGACTTGTTTGCTAGACACAAGAGAGCTGAGTGAGGGTGTAGTGTGTCTATGGGCTGGGTGACAAACAGTTGGACATTATCATTTAAAATAAAGTAACCATGAAACAAATAAAGGCACCAAACCACATAACAAGCCAACTTTGGTAGGTTTCTTGCAAAATATATGCATTTAAATACATTTACAGTTTACAAGGTTACATTGTTTAAAAAAAAAGTTGCAATGATGAAATATGGAATATTTCATTCTTGTACCAAAACTACATATCACATCATAACAACAATATTATAGCTTTTATTTAAATGCAGACAGTATAAGAACTGCACCTCTTTATAGAACACCACTAGTTCTAGACATATTGCTCTGCTTTTGTATTCTCTGATGGGCTCAGACCCTGCAATTTATATGTTTCAAAATAAAAGCAGTTATCTTTAAAAGGGTGAATCGTGCTCAATATTCAACATCAAAATTTGCAGGGGCAAGGCTTTAGCCTCTTATTCAGGTCTGTGTACATATTGATACTACCGGGGTTTTAAGTTTGCTAAGCAAGGCAAGAACACAGTCGATGTAAATCTGTCACAAACCCACAGTTATGGTTAGTCCATAAGTCTCGGTGTTATCAGAAAGTTGTAAGAGTTAATGCTCAGGTTAGGTGTGCACTGTATTGCTACATGGTTGTGAGGCACCCACGAGGTTGTAGCGTTGTGCTTTGAGGAATATAAACAGCACATTTCCTTGCTAACTCTTGGCAGAAATCTTATGGCGATACAGATGCTGCCACGGTCTGTAGCAGAATTCTGTGTTGATTTAAAAGTACAAGCAATTCTCATGGAAAAGTATCGCACCACCCCTTAACCCCTCCTTTTAAAAAAAGTTTGTCTCTGCAGTGTAGAATGGAAAGGTGTATGCTAATATTCCAGGCTGTGGCAAAGTTTTTTAGCAGGTGTCAAGCTCAGAAAATGAGAGTTATGTTACCCAGAGCATCTTCCTTCCAGTCCGCACAGTGTTACCAGCGCAATACGGAGGAGCGGAGAGCTGTGAGAGCCATGACTTCAGATCTCCCGATTAGCCTGCATAAAGTCTCAGTCAAGATATTTGGTAAAACTCTTCTAGCACTTTCTTTGCCCAATTCGGTAAATGAAGGAAAGCACATGTTATAAAATTACGGTGAGGAGCCAACCCAGCGCACACAATTCAAAATTGGCAGCAAGCAGGGCTTGGCAAGAAGGCCATGAAAGCCATCTATACTGCCAACCATCAACATCTGAGGCAATTTTTATGTTTCCAGTCTCCTGTAGTGCAGATGAGAGGATGCAGAGGGATGCCCCGCTGGAGCCAGACATACAAAGATGGCAATCTCTGAATCTAGTCCTCTAGTAATTCTGGCAATGAGTTCATATTCAAGTAAAAACAGAATAGAAGCTGATGAAGGAGAAGGGATGAAGAACCTCAAGGGGCCACCTAGTGTAATTTGGTTTGTACTCCACTGAACGACTGCAACTACCTGAAATGCCTTTCAGGGGTCTCAGACACACAGACGAATGCACTTATCAAGACAATCAGATACCCTTCTCCAAACAGTTACTTGCCTGCGGGATTAAGGACCAAGGTTAGTATCATGCTTT
This sequence comes from Buteo buteo, assembly GCF_964188355.1. NCBI lineage: Eukaryota > Metazoa > Chordata > Aves > Accipitriformes > Accipitridae > Buteo > Buteo buteo. The sequence goes on along the minus strand of NC_134181.1, from coordinate 37,453,370 downwards.
AGACAGAATCCCTAGTTTAGTTGGCCGAATAGAAGAATAAAAAACCCCTATCCAGTGAAAGTCCCAGCGGGAACAGCCAGATGCACGTTCTCAGGAGAGAAAAGGAAGAAGGGAAGCTTCTCCTCGGCGACAGTGCACACCCGACGGCCCGGTCCCACCAGCCAGGCGGCGCCCCGAGAGGCACCAGCAGCAAGAGCGGGAGCGAAAGTACTCACAAGTCTCTCAGGGTAACACCGGGGAAGGGCCGGGAGCCGGGCGGGCAGGCGGCGGCGGCGGCGGAGCCCGGACGGGGCGTCCCGGCAGACGCCGCCGCCGCTCGCCCGGGCTCCTCGGTTCTCTACCCCCCGGCTGCGCCGGGCCGGGGAGACGCCGGTTCGGCTGCGCTGCGCGGCCGCAGAGGGTTTTGCTCGCCCCGGCACCGCGGGCGGTGAGTACCGGGTGTCCGGCGGCGCCGAGCGCGGCTCTGCCCGCAGCGGAGCGGCCAGACCCGCCGGTGGAGCCGGGCTGGCGGGCGGCGGGGCGCTGCCCTGCCTAGGGCTGCCGCTTTACGGGGGTCCCCGTTAAGAAGAGACTCTAGGCAGGGGAGCGCCGGAGCTCACCGCAGACGCTCCCGGCGCGGTGCCGAGTGACCGGCCGGCGGAGCGCGGCAGCGCCGGCTCGCAGCCGTCTGTCCGTGTCCCCGCAGGGCCGGGGGAGCTGGGCGGCCCCGCTCAGACGTAGTTCTTCTTGTCGTACTCGCCGTTGGAGGTGGGCCGCCGCGGCGCCGAGTACTTGACGGGGAAGGAGGTCTCGTCGCGCTGGGAGCAGGAGCAGCAGCAGATGAGGCAGCCCCCGAAGAGCAGCAGGGCCGTGGCCGCCCAGCCGATGTAGAGCGCGGCCCCCATCTCCCGCTTCTGGGACGGCGGCACGGTGGGGTCGTAGAAGTCGCTGATGACGATGTTGGCGAACCAGCAGAGCGGGACGAGGACCAGGACCCCGCAGAGGATGTAGATGGCCCCGCCGGCGATCACGATGCGGGACTTCATCTTGCCGGGCCGGATGCAGTTGGTGCACTGCGCGCCCACCACGGTCACCATCAGGGCCACCAGCCCCAGCAGCGCCACGATGACGGTGAGCGCCCGGCCCGCCTGCACCTCGGGCGGCAGCGCCAGGATGGAGTCGTACACCTTGCACTGCATCTGCCCCGTGCTCTGCACCACGCAGTTCATCCACAGCCCTTCCCAGATGGTCTGCGCCACCACGATGTTCACGTCGATGAAGGCCGACACCTGCCACATGGGCAGCCCGCAGGCCAGGATCACTCCCACCCAGCCCAGGATGCCCAGCCCCAGTCCCAAAATCTCCAGCGCCGCCGAAGTCATGCTGCCGCCGCTACCCCACCAAAGCCTCCGCAGAAAGAAAGGACGGCGCGCCGGCTCTGCACCGCTCGCCCCCGGGCAGCTGCCGATCCGGCTCTGAGCGCCGGCGGCCCCGGGCAGGGCTATATGAGGAGCCGCAGGGCGCCCTCCCACCGCCCTCCCTCCCTCCCTCCCTCCCGGCCCGGCCCGGCCCGGCCCTGCCCTGCCCTGCCCTTCCCCGCGGAGGGGGGGGCTCGCACGGCCAGCGGTGGGCGGGCGGCAGCAAGGGCCGGGGCTGCGCCCCGGAGGCGGGGGCGCGGAGCCCCCCCCCGCTGGTCGCGGCTACCGGGGGGCTCCCGCTGGAGCCGGGGAAACGTCGCTCTGCTCGCCCCGGCCCCCGGCCGCGGGAGGAGCCCGCAGGGACGCTGCCCGCTCCCAGTTAAGCGTGGGGCTGGAGGAACCTCGTCCCGGATTTCGGCCGCTCAGACTTCTTCCTCCTAGCGCCGTTATCTGTGTGTTTCCGACTTAACTGCTATCGTCCACAGCCAGACCTTCGGAGAGGTCCTGCCAATGCAGGCACCCGGCAGTATGGACGTGCTGATTATCAAGCCTAATTGATCATCTCCCAGAAGACTGAGCATACTGACTGACCTGTGTCTCTCTCTCTTGCACACTGTGACAGGCAAAAGTGTAAGCAAGCACCACCAAATGCCTCAGGAATCACCCTGAAAATGAAAGAGCTTTGAATACAGTATCTGCACATCATCTGTCAGTACCAGTAGCCAGATTCTTAATTCGGTCAAGGAAGAATACTCGCTCTTAGATTACACCAGGCATGTAACTCCATTCCTTTTGATACGGGAGCCAAGAGCAAGGCATACTATTTAAATATGTTGCCACAAAGATTTCAAACTTCTCGTTACTGTTTTAACTGCTCAAGTACATTTCAAATCTTTATGGTGTGTCCATGGGTTAAGTTCCTGTATCAAAAAGAGTGTATTTGCAAGAGGTTTCGTCATCAGGCCACGCAGACATTGTAATTACTACAGTCTCTTCATGGACCACTGGCGTTTTGGATTGTTCTTGCAAAGAAACCTTGGTTCAACCCTTGCAGGCCAACAGCAGCTTACAGCCCCCCCAGGCTAGCAGATGGCAGCGAGAGTTTGTGGTATGAAAGCTGCTGTTACAGCTGCAGTAGAAAGAGAACAGACCTCACTGCCTCAGCACTCACAAGGAGCTGTGGTCCAGTGGCTTTCAACTGGGTGTCCTGAGAAAGCCTTCTTTTGATTTAAACTGGGATTGTTTTGGTTTATCTTAAATAAGTTTAAATGTTTTAGACAAAATTGGAAGTTATGTTCACACTGACTTTTGAACTGGTTTGGCTAGATTTGGTTTCAGTTAGCCCAAAGTATCCTTCTAGTGTCAAGGAGATCAGAGTTTAAAATAACACATTTCCTGTCCCTATGTAAGCAGTTTTCTCTATTGTACTGTAATTTACAGCATGTATTACGGCATGCAGAGATTTGTGATGGAAATATTAAGACTGATAAGAATGCAGCATGAATGGAAAAGTCCATGTGTGAAGCAGAAGCAGCAGAAGAAATGATAAGCAAAGGTTAAAGGAATCACATGCATCAACAGCTGAGGAAATGACTGATGGGTTAACACTGAACAATGCCCTGCTTACATCCTGACGGTGGCACTGATGACTCTTCTGCAGAGGACCCAGCGCTGGTAACAGGAGGATGGCCTCAAGGTCGCAGTGCACTGGATGTGGCCTTTCACTTCTGTTTTTCCAACCAGAAGACAAACTATAGCCACAAGACACCCAAAAAAAGAAACAGAAGAACATCAGCAGCTTGTGAATCGTCATGGTGTGGACATGCTGACACATGACGACTGTAGCCTTCCATTGATTATCTCTGCCTGAGGAGCTGTAAACATTTCTAGCATGGAAAATGTCTTCCTAACAGAGGCTGCCTAGTAAATGGAGTTAAGAGGAGTTATCTCCTCTTCCAGCTGTATATGAAATACATACAGTTTACTTCAATTATTTAAAACTGTAAATTCCAGTGTGCAAGTCCAGAAGGAATGTGTGACTGGGGCTGTGCAGTCTGTCAAACTGAGGCTGCTTGCAATCACTCAGAAAAGTCCTTGGTGTCAGGGAGAGGAGAATGTGCAAAAGCACCAGCCACAGAGACAGAGATATCTCAGAGGTGAACAGGAAGAAACCCAGAACACAGGCTGAAACTGCCTAACATCTGTATTTATGATGATAATAATGATTATATAGAAAACAGCACAGAAGAACAATTAAAAAAGGGGGGAGAAATGCCAGTTATCTTAGCCCATAAGCACAGGAAAGCCCCACCCTTGCCACTTGCCCGGGAGCACGGAACTCTGAATTTCCTCCGATAAATGGCCTGTGTGTGCTCCTGTGCCGACTGGGAGGCACTCATGGGGCCTGTGCAGCTGCCTGTGTCTTTGGGCTGAGGAGGGAAACCCGCACATGGCTTGTTTTAGCTCTGCAGCCCTCATGCCACCTTCCCTTGCTACCTGTTACCGAGCAACTGATTCCTACAAATCACTTAATCCAAAGCAATTATTTCTCTGGGGAAATACATGCTTAATAATAACAGGGTGGATGAAACTTTCTGCTTAGAGGCATTTCCATTCCTGGTATTTCACCTTCGTCTGTTTGTTTCTTTTCTTTACCCCAGATACTAGCTTTTATCCTGGCTACTGGCAACAACCTCCATCTTTAGTTACTCTATTCCCTGATCCTGAAAGTGAGTCTGTTGCAGAAACTACCTTTAATGAGCCCATCGGTGCAAGATGCTCACTGGTCTGCTTACTCGACTTACTGGTAACTTGACTGATACAGCTTCTGGGGGGCCTGAGGACCCCATCAGCTTTAGTACATTGTGGCTTCTGATGGTGTTACTGTCACAACACCGGGAAGTAATTTAAACTCCCAGAAATGAAAAGGTTCTATTTTCTTAAAAGGAAACAAAAATCAGCATGATGTTTTACTTGGGATGTTAAGTAAAGAAATTGCTACTTACCAATTAAATACTTGCTGGTAAAGTCTGGATTCCTTTAAATTCAAAGGTGTGGTGTTCTTGCAGCAAAGTAACTCATTAGCAAATGACTGATAATGTCGTTACATCTATTACTGCTCCAGCTATGTATTTATTAAATTATTCTAGGGGGGATACATAGGGGGGCTTTGCAGCCTGTGAAAATGGGCGGAAGTGGTATTCAAGCTGAGAACAATTGCACAGAAGCCATACTATAGCGAGAGGGGCTTTGGGATTAGAGGTGATTGTGTTTTCACTCTTTTCCTGACATAATCAGGACAAATACCAGGCGCAGAGTTGCTGGGAGGGCTGCTAAGGGAGGTCCAGGCTCTTACCAGCATTGCTTGTTGTGGTGTATGAGCCCTGTACCATGGCACAGAAGAATTGCTGTGCCCAGCCCTCCGGTCTTGCTAGGGCTTTGCTCAGCCCTGAAGCATCCCACCAGCAATGTTTAGATAGATTTGCCTTTTGGGACCTGAAATGTAGTCTGCAGACCATGCTTGGTTTATAACTTGTGGAGTGTCCCTTACTTATGTGCTTCTGCTCCTTCTCATCCCTAAAATGTTAACCATCTGGAAGACAGAGAAGAAAATTACGTTTGGCATCAAGCTTATGCACAAACCTAGTATTGTTTGTGTGAATAAGACAGAGTACGAGTCAAAAGATGAATTAAAAGCCCAGTGATCTCAAGACAGCTCACCATAACTTTTGGATCAGACAGAAGCAAAGGTGAAGAATCAGGAATCCTATTAGAGACAGATTTTGTGCCATATTTTGTGTTCTAATTAGTGCTGAAATAAAGGCAAGGAGATTTCCAAATACAGAGGTGTTAGGCAGGGGCTGTTCTTTCTTTAGAAAGCTTGAGCTTTCTCAGTGAAAATTAATCCTTTCTGAATCATCCTTTAAAATACAACTGGTTTTCCCAAGAGAAGAGATTTAGTTGGAGCTTGAGTGCACATACCATCTTCCACAGTATGATAGGCCTCCATGAAGTTCCTGCATGTCAGCAGAGCCAACATGTCTTCAGATCAGTGTGACACATCAGAAGACTGGCACGTAGGAATGATTCCTTGTCAAATGAGCAGGTTATTACAAAATGAAAGTGCACAATTTCACCACAGGTTTTATCTCAAGATCATTTCTTTTGAAAACAAGCTGAAGTGCTTAACATGAAATTGTCACTTCCTCTCTTAGTTCATCTTTTGAAGAGAAGCAGTGAGTTAAAAGCCACACCAGAATTTTGCAAGAGGGACCAGTAATGCTCTATGACTGGTGCTAATGACGTAGGATCCAACACCCTTTTTAGTACAAGTGTTGCTGCTGCCCTTCAGGATTGAGAAATGGATGCCCACACTACTCTTCCCTCTCAGTGGTGATGCGACAAGACTCGTGTAAAAGAAAGGAAGTAAACAGATACACATAGTTGGAAAAACAGTGAAAAAGGTTACAAATCTGCTTCCAGCCTTCATATATTTTCTGCTATATATCCCTTTCCGAACAAAGTTGCATAGCCCTGTATCAGTCTTTGCACTTGACACACACAATCTGCCTAGGCTTTTTTTTGTGAACTGCCCACTGGCACTGCCAGGGAGCCAGGAGCAGGGAGTTCTGGCTGGGCTATACATGGTGGGAATACTGAGACAGTGTTACAAGTGCTTTCCTCACACAATGAAGAAATTAATTGTGCTAAACCATCATTAGAACTGAGTTCCTCCCTGCTTGAATTCCACTACACACAAATCTCTGGATCAGCATTTGAAACTTCCCCTTGGTTGGAATTGATCTTTGTGTCTCAATGTCTTACTAAAGCACCCCCCTGACAGGAACTTTTCCAGTCACCACTGTCAGGACCAGCTGGGCTGCACTGGTGAGCTGCTGTGCACCTAACTCTTCAGCACCTTGTTTTCTGAATTTGGCTTTCGAGTGGATACTGAGGTCTCACTGGACAGCCATAAATAACCCTGTGTTCATGGCATTTCAGGGCAGCAGCTATGGTGAACTGTGGCCCTTTCTCAAAGCTTAGAATGTCCCAGCTGTAGATGAGCATCTAAACAACCTGATCATCCCACTCGCCAAGAGATCACACTGAACATATGCTTAGGCTGTGTCACTTCAAATACTTCTCTTTAATGCTATGGGCAGCTCTTGAGTATGTATTGAAGTTTGGACAGGCAGGGGGGAAAAGCTATAGGAAATATACATTGTTTCATGCCTAAGGGTCCATTCTATGTCATGTTTCCTATCAGGAGAGCTGTAGTTTAATTTTGTCCTCTTTCAAAGTTAGCCTCCTTCCACAGATTGTGGTGTACCAGGATCCTGGTAGATCTCTTTCCCATGTAATTGTTGGGAAATCACATCAGATGTCATTTTCTAAAGAACAGCGTCAGCAAGGACAAATGCCATTGTTTTAAATATACCTCGCAGATGTTGAAAGTAATTAGTGAAGACATGACCATGAAGTTACTGAAAATTGTTCAGGGCTAGCAATAGGAAACATACTACATTTGTCTAGTTCCACAGAAAATTTACGTTCCTGAGAACATGTGAGAGGTTTGGGACACCCGATTATGAGAGTGATTAATGCTCAGCAGAGCTATTCCTATTCTTAACGAGATATATCTGAGAGAAGCCCCGTCTTTGGGGGAATAGTATGCATCTGTTTTGTCAATCCTGGTTCCCTTCGTAAAAGTGAAGTTGATTTCCTCCAGTAAGAGGAAAGGATGGCTTATTCCAGAGAAAATTTTGCTTTGTTGCCATAATTAGCATCTTGAAAAGGAGGACTTGTGTGTGCTTGTAAATGCAAAAGAAACACTTCTATTCCTCTGAGACTGCTATAATTCAAATATAATCTTCAGTTCCTGTAGTGCATCACAAAAAATGCCTTTTTTTTTTTTTTTCAGCAAGGGAAAATACTTATCTGTTGCAGATTTTCTTATCGATTACTAAATAGCTTGCAAGGTAGCTTGTGTCAATAAATCCTGGTGCATCCACAGATACTGGTTTCCTGTTTGTACACTACCAGAGCTCTGGCTCTGAGCTGCACACTTCAAAAAGGCTCAGCAGTGAGACCAGCTTTCAGTGGACCTGACATTTCTGATTCCCAATGCAGCATGTCTGCAAAAACACAGAAAATTTGAGATGTTAGAATGGTTCACCCCATTAGTGATTCCATAGATAAAGCACTACACAGAAGAGTATTTTGATCAAATCACCAGTTTACCAAATACGAACAAAGAATGGGAAATTTGCTCTTAAATTTCTGTCTATCACCACACCCAAATACTAAAATTAGCCCAGGGAATATCTAAATGACGGTATCCGACATTCACACTAGTTATGTTCAAAGTACTTTTTCTCTGGCAATCCTTTAGAAGACTATGTCACCCACAGTGTGTAGCTCATATATATTTATTTCTAAAAGGTTTGGTCCTGGAGCCATGTACTGTAAATTAGCACAGCATACACAAATATTCTGAATCAAACACAAATTTTATGGAAATGAAAAGGATTTATGCATACGCTTAAGAATAAGTTGTTTAATCAGGACTTGAGCAATTTTATCTCCAGGGAAGATTGGGAGATCTTCAAGATGCTCAGTGTCTTACAGTAGTGGGCCAGTATCTCCACGAATTGCTCTTACAGCACAGCCATTACATTCGGAATTTTAAAATTCCGAATATTTAGCTATGTGAGAAACAGACTTGATTGAAAGAAAATCAGATTAAAAGGGATCTCATAACTGAAAAGAGACAGTTTTATTTTGTCTAAGCAGCATATCTTTTTTTTTTTTATTTAATAGGAATAATGCCAAGGAACATGGGGTTGGTTTATGTATCAAAACTCAATTTAGTTTTCAGTTAAATGGTGATATTTATTTTATTATAATCAGTTATCATACCATTTTCTCTGTTAAGGAGCAGAACAAAAGATACATAATGCCTTTTGCTGAATGGATGAGGTATTTCTAACTTGCTAAGACGTGACTCCACACAAAGTTAAGATTTGAATTCAAGGAAGGACTCTAATTATACTTTTAATAATGTAAACGTAGAGTATCAGGAACTTTTGTAAAAGGCATTTGAGCTTCCAAGGGAAGAATAAAACAAAATTCTTTCAAAAATAATAATTATGGGAATGAGTGATTCACAGTCAGACTGCTGTTCACTGCATTAACATTTCTAGACTACTTAACCATTTAGGAGGAACAGTGTTCTTCAATACAATTTCTCCTGTTTGCACCTCTGCTAATACCAGTGTGAAAAACAACAAATATGCAGTACATCTTTTGTGGGCATGCATTCTCTGTAGGTTTCTGCAATGCAGCATTTCTCAGTTGCATGCACCAAATAGTTCCAGTTCTGCTGCTCAGTGATTCTGCGTACTGCGGTTTCATAACAAGTCTCATAACAGGTTTCAAAAGTAACAAAAGTACATTTTTACCAAGTGCGTAATGCACTGTAAAGCTCATTGTCACAGGATGCTCTTTAATGCCAAAAGTTGAGATGGGTTCAAAAACCAACAGGAAAAATTCATGGAAGAGAAAACTATCAAGATAAAACTTCTGGCTCAGGAAGCTGCTGAGCTCCAGATTGCCGGAAGCTGGGAGGATACACAGGCACGGTGCTACTTTTATCTTTTTCTAAGCATCTGCTACTGGGCACTGCAGAGGTAGGGCACTGGCTAGAATTGTCCTTTGCTCTTACCCGAAGTGCCCTTCCTTATATTACTTTCTGGCATAATGGGACTGCTTTGGGAGGATTGTGTCTTCCCTGAACGTTTTGTGTGACAGTTGGTCAGCCATGACTTGGGAAAATTATTGGTGTGTCTCAATAATGAGGCATTTGAAATTTCTGGAGAATGTTTCACCCACGGCACTAAAACCTGCCAAAGGAAAGGAGTGACAATCGTGGGAAAGCACTGACTTCCACTAGCCTCTGCATTGATGCCAGTCTGTAGTTTGGCATCGTCCATGCTAATGTCTTACAATTTCTTCAAGTGCTAAATAGTTATTTGTAATAGCAGTTTATGTGTGTAAAATATTGTGTGCATCACACTGTTCTAATTTAGTGAAAGAAAGAAAAACTGCCACTGTTGTTCCTTTGGTGATAGTACAAAACACCTATATGGATATCCATGGTATAATTTAAAATAAGACCTTAATTTCTAAAGAAGACTGAAATGCCACCTTTTAACTCCTCCAAAAAGGTGGTGTATAACAGTACTTTGTGTTATAACATTACACTTTGTCCTAGGAAACGGAACTTGGTTGTGCTTTCATTGGCTTTTATCTTGTTCTTACTCAGATCACATCAATGCTCAGTTGATAATACAAGCACAATGTGAATTAGCAAATAATGCCAGTCTGCCTTCAGCAGCATTTGTTTCACTTCCACATTTTCCTATTGTGAGCTGCAACCGTTTGCTTAATGGATGGAAATACAGACAAAACAGAAATGTGCTTCTTGGTATTCAAAATTGTAATTCAAAAGATTTGCTGCTGGGTCACACATACAAACTGCCCTCTGCAAAATGTTCAGATGGATTACTAGGAACTTTCCTGAACCTAATTCTTGCAGCTGGAAGGTTGGAAAAAGCCTTCCCTGAACTTCTGCTGATACTAGGTTTTAATCTTGTCAGTGTTGTATTGAGTGTTTGAGCTATGTAACACTGTTTCACCATGACAAAGTGGTCTGGTTCTGTGATCTGGCTGCAGGTATGAGTTACACTCTAGGTTTATGTCTGCTGGAGTCCCTGATACCTCAGAGAACTTGCTGACGAAAATCCCACTCCCCGCTTCAGTGATGAATCCTTCCAAGGCAGAAAGGCTCTCACTTAACCAGAGGGAATGTTGTCATGAAAAAGAAGATAGCAATAGTGTAGGTAAAACAAGTACATTGGGTTTTTTGCACTTTGGGAGGGAAATTTGCTTCATGTGTGGACAAGCAGCTGAAAACCAAACGGGCTTGTACTACATACTGCATCACACTCAAACAGCACAAAGTTTAAACTAGATTTCCTCCTGGCTATCACACCTACTGTACCAAAAGATTTTCCACTGTGAGGAGTATCACTAAAACCTGCTGCAGGTGGAGGCAATCTCAAAGGTCAATGGTACTTGGGTAGGAAATAGGAATCAAACAATTTGAGAAGGGGATATTTTAAGCAGAATGGGCTCTGACTGTGTTAATTCTTGAAGGTTAACTCGTGTGCGTAGCTCCAGATGGAGACTGTGTACAAGAAGGATGCCCAAGTGTACTGCTGGCAGGATGTGAAGTCGGAGTACAGATACAGACTTGTATCGTTTCAAAGTCCTTACCACTGTAGCACTGGCTACCATGTTGCGTGGTCGGGGTGCAGGGACCTCCGTGAGGGGTGGCTCTGTCAGACGAGCCCTTCTCCCACGTCTTCTGTTTTGGGAAGTCAGCAGGATCAGGAGATGCTCCGTATTTTGGAGCAGGGCCCTCAGGGCCAAAGCCGGCAGAGACCAGCTCCGGCTGCTGGCTGCAGAACCCCCGGGGACATCCGCAGGCCGCAGCAGGCTGGCATCGCTCCCCCCCCCCCCCCCGGGGGAACGAGGGGCCAGCCGGTGGGAAGCGTTTTAGGAAACGGCGGAGCGGCTGCTTGGGACCCGGCATCCCCGGGGAGGGGAGGCCGTTAGTAACCGGCGACGGGAAGGCCCGGGAGAAAAGCACCCGCCGCTGAGCCGCTCCCCCTCCCGACGGCCCAGGGCCGGACCCACGCCTGCCGTCACGGCTCCCACGCCGAGTCCCGCCATCCGCACCGGGACGGCGGCCCCTCCGGGGGTTGGGGGGAGGTCGCCATGGCGACGCCCCGCCCGCGCCACCTCCCTCCCCGCCGCCACTCAGGCAAGCGGGTGGGGCGGGGGAGACGCTCTATCCCTCCTCTCGCTCGTCCAAGAGCCGCGCCTCGTTGCTCTCCTGGGAAGCGGCCTAGACCATAGAGTCGTGCGGAAGGTAGGGAGGCGCTCGGCCGCGGTGGCGTGTGGGATGCGGGAGGGCTCCGCGGGGGGAGGTGGCGGATCGCGGCCTGGCAGCCGGGCACCGGCGGAAGCGGCCGCAGGCTCAGGTAAGCGCCGGGGGGGCCGGGCCGCGACCTCCGCCCGGCGCCTCCGCCCGGCCAGTGTCCGCGCCCCGCGGCCGGGCTCGGCCTGGCCCTGCCCGGCTTGGCCCTGCCGGGCCGTAGCTGCCAGCGGGGCAGCGGTACGGGCTCGGCCCCGTCCCGGTCCCGGCCCCGTCCCGGTCCCCGGAACTCGCCCGCGGCGGGGTGTGCTCCGTGCGTGGGCCCAGCGGCCTGGCTGCGGCCTCCCTCCGCTGCCCAGGGCGAGGTTTTTGAAGCTGAAGTATGAGGAGGGGAGAAGAGTATGGAGGCAGACCCCACGGCACCCCGCAGTCGGGTCGCGGGCCGTTCTACCCGCACGTTTATTTGCGTGTAACGCAAGGCACGCGTGACTTTTGAGATGTGGACAAAGCCTCCGTGCTGCTGGGGTCTGCCCGGCGTAATGTAGCCGGAGATGGGGGGCGCGGGTGGAAGAGGAAGTTCTGTCTCCATGGGGCATTCCTCAGATGTTTTTAAAATTGTAACACCAAGCCTGGCCAACTGCTGGGAACCAGGGGTGCTGCAGGAGAAACGCAGGGCCCACTGCTACACAGAACGACATATACCTGATTTGGCAACAGGCCGAGCAAGTGCTCTATTTTATTTTATTTTTTTTTAGGTCTTAAATTAGTGTTCACACGCAGGTTAGAGACTCTGTGGTGTCATGAGACTTAAGCCTGATTTGGAAGTGATTTAAAGTACTAGCTTATCACTGTTTGCTGTGCATTGCCAGTATGTACACAATTATAGTTAAGCTTTGTGGGTGTGAGGCAGAGCTGCCTATCTCCTGATGAGTTATCATGGCTAATATGTTTAGCTTTTTAATTAAAAAAAAAAGCCCCTGCTTTTCACGTTTACAGGTCTGTTTTACGGTATTTTTCTCTGACACAGTAACTCTAGGGAAATACTGTCAAAAGCTGCTTGCGTAGGAAACACATAATCACTAAAACTGATCATTAATGTGAATGGTATCATTGCCTCCTTTGTGCATTTATGTGACTGTAGTCATTGAAATAACAGTAAGAAAGGAAGTTGTTTAGAGTAATATGTTAACATTGAAATGGAACTTTAAATAAAATATTTAGGATTAGAGCTCTAGATTCATGTATTGTTTTTTCTAGACCTTTTCTTTTTAAGAACAGTTTTCATACATGGTTCTTTGCTCTTACTTGCTTAGTGCTTGCCTTTTTGTCCCTTTAGTCCCTTTGCTGTGCATATGTGTGCTGTTAAGTCACAGAAACATTACGAGTTTTCATGAACAGCAGTTCATTCCCAGTAATAATCTATATGGTGTGTCACTGGTTCAGATGCATTATCAAAATGAAGTCATGGCATACACTTAGCTTGATCTACCTGTAAGTGCCATAGCTGGGTTGTTGTATTTGCTGTTAAATTCTGTATTTGGTGGAAGTGATATAGTCATTTTCCTGAATAAGAGTAATGCAGAAATGTATTCAATTGTTAATGTGTAAAAGATGATTCCTTCAATTGGTAACATCTGTTTCTAATGAGGAAAATGGAATCATCTGGGATTGTTGATGTAGAGGGAGTGACACTTCTCCCTGGGACCCTCTGGGAGGGGGTTTCCAACTGGAGAGGTGAGGACGTGCTACGAACAAAGCATGACACAGAGAACAGGCTCTGCTGGACCAGCTGTTGTTTGACAGAATTGGGTGATTCATACAACTATGATAGTGTAAGCTTCCAAAAATAAAAGTTAACTGCTTTGTATTTGAATATGCCTATATCCAGTTTGGAATACAATGAGGAAATCTTTAATTTTCACATAACTTCCTTGTTTCTCTGTATGCAAGACACTTGGAGAAGTTACATTTTTTAAAAAAATTATGTGCCTCAGTACTTGTCTCTGACATTTCTTTGTAGGTTTTTGTAGCTCTTTTTGTGAGAAACCACAAATTTTACTGGTGTTTTACTGACATGTTCTTGCTGTTTCTCTGTCTGCTTTAAGTCTGAAAATGTGGCTTCAGAGTGCTAATGTTGTTGAGACCAGTTCCAGCACTTGGAAACCTACTTAAGTTTTTACTGCTTTCTGTGGTTCCTTATTAGGTTATTAAATACTTTTTTAAAAGTGTCAGAGTTATATAATCTCCAATGGAAAGAAAGAGACCTCATTTGATAAAGCAAGAGGGCTATTCTGCTTGTAGAGGTGGTTGTTAAGGTCACTTTAAAGCAATTATTTTAAAATGTTGTTTAATATCCTTATATGGAAACACTCCTTGTACGTTTTTCATAGCGTTTTCTTTGTGCTAGTTCCTATTAAGAAGCTCCCAGTCTGCCTGTTCCTAACAGTTTACTTCTTGCATCCTGACAGGAACAAAGGAAATGACCCATTTTCCTTCCCCTCTCTTTCTCTCTCACTGGAATACTGTTCTTACCAGAAGGCGGTAGGATGGCACGTTCCAGGCCTCTGTATTTGTAGTGGAGGCAACTGTAACTGAATTTAGTGGTAATCTGCTCCCTTTGATTGCTGGACAGCACATTGTTTAAGATAGGAATTTGTTGGGATCCAAAATGAAACTTTGTTACATTATCCACTGTTCAAAAACAGACTTGGACACCCCTATACTGTAGCATAGTGTCCCTTTTTTCTGCTAGACTTGCTAAATTGGGCCAACAATTGTTTACAAATAAAGTTTTGCTGCTTTTTGCAAGTTAATGCAATTGTATCCTGTCTATTCCTTTCTCTTTGAAATATTTTGCATGTGCTGCTTTGCTTATCTCATAATGATTCAGATAGTCCTTTGAAAATCTAAAGAAAACAGAACAGCTATGGCTTGCTCCGTTTTGCCATAGTTGTTATTTTTTTAAATTTTATTATGGAAAATTGATGAAAAATGAAACGCTACAATTTCCAGATGTGGGACTATGCAGAGTGTTGTCAGACACTGAACTTCACATTGGTTTAATGTTTGAATCAGTTGTATGCAGTCGGACATCAGGATTTCAGCAGCTCTTGATACATAGTGTAGTCTGGTCCATTGACAAGTGATAACTTGTCAGCAATATTGTAAGTGCTGCAGTTATTTGATGCTGTAAGAAGGTGTAACATACACTGTTTTGCTAATTCTAAGGTTTTGATTTGTAATGATATGGTAAAGCTTCAGGAAGACAGCTCATCGTCATTGGGGGAAAGTTGGTTGGTTGAATAATTTTCTCAGAAGCCTCATGAGGGCAGTATTATGAATTGCAAAATGTGTTGAGGCTGAATAACTGGGGCTTCATTTGAACCTCAGTGCCTTATTTAGGTGTTGTGGAACAGCAGGGGTTTTTTTGTTTGTTTGGGTTTTTTTTTTGTTCAGCGAACTTTTCGTTAGAATATTTCTATTCTAAGAAAATACAGTGGGGAATAACTAACTGGGTGCTTGTACACAGACATTTAAGCATGCGCTGCAGTCATGATGTGATCAGAGCAGCTGTCCTGCAGCTTTGGCTACAGCAGCTTTTTGGTCAGAGTAAGACACAAGGTGAATGTAGTTTGCCCGGTTGGAAACAGGCTTTGTCAATTATATTCATGGAATGATTTATTATAAATTTAGCTTTTTATGAGATGACAGACTAATTTTGAAGCCAGATGTGTCATAATCAGTTGACAACATTTTTGACTCTTCTGCTTTTTAATCAGTAGTTTGGGTAATGCTACAATGGATGTTACTATACTGTCAGTTTAAAGCAGAAGTAATTGGAGAATTTGCCATACATATTTAAATCTGAATTGTTCCCCCTTCTCACCTTAACTGCAGGCAGCTGCTCTGGGGGGCTTCTCATCTGGCATTACTGTGAGAAATGGGCCAGAAGGTCTATCTACATTAGCACTCAGTGACTATTTATGAACTTTTCTAAACTCTTGAATTATGTTACTGATTTTATAGACAAGGTGATGACAGAGGTTTCCAAATGTAGAAACAAGGTGTGGACAGAGCAATGATTTACATCTGTCAGTGAGGCTGTGGCTGTCTTTAAGGATCTGTAACACTGGTCGGCTGGAAGCTGGAATGAACCCTTGCATATTGGTCAAAGACAAATAAGTCCTGTTTTTTTCAAAACCATTCTTAAGGGATGTTTCCCAGGCTGTTTTAAGGAATACCCAATTAGAGGCTTTCAGAAGATGATTAGGATCAGGACCTCCCTATTTTCCAGGCAATGGCTGTATTAGGCTTTCATTAGCAAGCAAATGAACTGGGTATGGGGGAAAAGTAGTTGGAGGAGAAAAAAACCAAAACCTTTCCTTGCTCACAGGGTGGCTGGTGTCTGCACAGCTGCCAGGATTTGGAATGCCTGCTTCAGGGCAAATGAAATGCCATGTGAGCTGAAGACATGTTTTCTTTAAAACTCCAAGTTGCAATTATGCCAACTTCGACTTTTCCTTTAGTCCAAAGGTTCGTGTATTTTTGCTAGGATTTGACTGTCAAACTGCTGGTGTCAGAAACTGGACTGTATCCTGCTAGAACAACTCCTACTACCCAACAGGAAAGCATTTCTATCTGAACACACAGGTGCCTGCATAGGTCACTTCCCTGCTTTCCCAGGCCAAGAGCTGCGTTGTCAACAAACTAAGCTGTGAAGTGCTCCTGCCACTTCTGTGTTTCCTGGCAGCTCTGCGGCTGTTCTAAATAAAAGGGCCTCGCTGTTGCTGTGATATCTAATCTATAGCACAACTAACATCCTTGAGTAAAAAGATAAGGGCTTGCCAAAACCAGCTGTTCTTGGTGTCTGAAACTAAAGAACAAATCTTTTTGATAGGCCTTCAGATCAGGGTGAATTTTCATGTCCAGCGTGGGTTAGCCAAGTGCCAAGGTTCCGTGATGTTTGGTGTAGTGTTCACATTCAGCGATTGTGCTTTGAAGTGGCTGAAAATAATGTTATAACCTTTACCTGGAAATCCTATAGCTGTCCTGTTCTCAGGAGAATTTTTGTATGTGTTCATAATTGTCAAATATAATTTTTTTGGACAACAGTTAGATTACATTCACCTATTTGTAAACCATCTTTAAGAAACATCTAATTCATAAGTGGAAAGGGTAAAAATGGAAGGAAAAAGGACCTCCTTGTCTATTCTGTGTAGGGGATTTGGAACCAAGAATATGAATTTCAGGTTTTGTTAGCTAATTACAGAATCAGAGAACTTAAAAGAAAAATTACGTCAGGAGTACCATGCATACCTAGCATTAGCTTTCAGTTGATACTTTTCCTTCTTTAAAGACAGGATAGATGAAAGATGTTTAAAGATACTGAATTTCAGTATTTTGAGTTTTAAAGGAATCTTTCTGTTTTAAAACTTCTAAGTATTTAAATGAGGTATGCTGGTTTGATAATTCTGTGTAATTTCTTTCCTGTGAATAGCTTCACAGAAGCAGCCATTTTGATTGTGGCTTGTTTATTCTGGTAATCTTTGAGTATGTGACATTTCATTCTACTAGAATAAAATGTGATTATCATATGCAATTGACCAGTCTGAAATTAAAATGAATGTAATCTTCAAGTCAGCTAACATGCACTATGGATTTTGTTTTCCAGTGTCTGAAACTTGGAGTGACAAAAACATGTCTCAGTCGGGTGAAAAAGTAAAGGTAAAGAGATGGCTGCATAGCCAAAATTTTGTTTAGAACCTATTCGTCTTCTTAAAATACTTGTGGTTTTACTGAAGTGGTAAAATAGTGAATAAATGATACCTTATTGCTTCAGATGTGTTTTTTAAAAGGCACTGTTCAGTAGAAACAGAGCTTGCATGTGATTTTAGTAATAGGCTTTCGGATGTTTGCCAGCCGTTTGGTGTTTGCTTACACATTTAGAATGGTACCTTCACCTAAGGAAATTTCATTTGACAAACCTTAATTTCTAATGTTTTTGCCCATCTGGGTGAGTTTTAAAGGGATTGTTAGCAAATAACTAATTGCCTTTTAAGTGATTTCCCCTGTATCCCCCCCTGCCCCACTGGAAGTATGCTATTGTATAAAAACTGTTCTCATCACAAACTCATCTGTGCAGCAAACATTTGGTTCCAGCTAGCTCATAGGTCCCTAAATCAAGTGGCTGCAGCTCTTGTTTAGACTCCTATTAGGTTTTCAGTCAATTGGTAGCAGATGTTGAAGCAGACTGCCCTTTTTATAGCCCAAATCTCTTTGATAAGTTTGTCAGGCACATTTCTTTTTCCTGCTTTTGTGTTACAACTTAGGCATTGTGAAGACAGGTGAACAGTTTAACGAGTAGATGATAGATCTCTACGTGATTGTATCTTGGTAATCTCTGCATTACTATAGAATGTTCTTGTTTTTCTGCATGTGAGTGTATGCATTATTGATTTTTATAGAAGCAGATACCAAATTTGAACAGGTATTTTTGACCCCTAGCTTAAAATCTTAGGTATTTTTAGCTATGCTTACAGTTTAAGGTTAATAATAGTGTGTTCTTGCAAGCTTGCAAATTTTTTTTTTTTAATCCAAGAGGAGATTTTTGTTTATGTGTAGCTCAAGGTACTTAGCAGATTTCTATTGATATCAGACTGCTTGGTAAATGGACCTGTTTCAAGGTCTGCCTTGCTATAGCAGCAAAAAGTTGATTCATTCTCTATTTTTTCCATGTGCTTTATATACCTCTGCACTTTATTGTATAGAATCAACTGAACTCTGTTTCAACTTTTTAGAGGGAAGGGAATCTCATTTATACTCAACTTTTGTTTTCTTGTCAGTTTTCTGACTCGGCAGGCTATGTGGGATTTGCTAATCTGCCCAACCAGGTTCACAGGAAATCTGTGAAGAAGGGCTTTGAATTCACACTGATGGTGGTTGGTAAGTGACTTGTTTAAGTATTTTTGACTGTTAAACAACAACAACAAAAATTTCTTTCACATAGACATATATGTCTTCCTACTTAGCAATTGCCTGTTACACAGAAGAAAAAGTTTTGAACCTCTATACGCTCTCTAATTAAATATCTTACTATTTTGTCATGTTTGGTAGGAGGGAGTATTTGTAGTGATTAAAGATGATGATTTTGAGCCAACAGGACATTCTTGTATTCCTGACTCATTGTCAGATGGTAGGGATAGTTGCTTAATCTTTCTTTGACTCCCATTTCCACAACTGAAGGCATGAATGCACATGGTGAATATCTTGCTGTTGAAATGGTGATGCTATTCTTCTGTTTTCTGCTGTTCTATACTGACTCACTCTGGTATTATAACTAAACTTTTAATTTGCCTGTTCTGTGAATGAGCACCTGTAGGAGTTTTTGATGGGAAGGCCTTTAGGCACAAAGCTGTTGTAAGTGACATGTTGAATTACACTTGCATTGAATCGGTTTAATGTTATACAAGTGCAAGCCGAGTCCACAGTACTATCACCTTTTTGTAGTAGTTAACCTTGGAATTGCGTGTTATTGAAAAATGGAAATAAGAAGAGATGCATAACACTTCCTTCTTATTCTCTGTGCTCTGTAGTACCGTTTGGGATTATTTGGTGACAGAGCATTCAGCAATGTCTGTAAAATAAATAGGTAATTTGTGATAAGTGTAGAGTGTTTTATTTGATGTAGTTTGTGATGATAAATACAGATACCTTTACCATCTCTAAGACTGGGTTAGTAGCATCTAAAATAACATGGCCAGTTGTTCTAAATGCTGACTCCTTTGATTCGTTGGGTTAGGAAAAAAGTGACTTTTTGAAATTCAGATTTAGTAATTGCATTTATAGGTTTAACTTTATTATTTTGATGTAGGACAAAATTAATGTGATCTGAAGTTCTAGAACTATGCAACTTCTTAGGTGAATTTTGAATAATTTTCTCATGATTTTCTGTTTCATGTTTCATAGGACGTATGTATCGTAACTATAAGGGTGCAAAGCTCAACTGTTTGGGATTGCTTTATTCATTCTTCCTCCTAACAGTGTTCCATGTTCAATTTCTAGCTTAGGCAAACCTTAAAGCTGTCAGAAATTTTCAACAGGAGAGTTACAGCTCCTGATTTTGTAAGTTTAAATGGAAAAAAAAAAAAAAAGCAAGCTTTTATTTCCCTGAAGTAATCTAAGTATCTCTAGATCTATAGTCAGTGCTGTATGACCTTTCAGCTTTTATTTTGAAATCTGTTACAGTAAACTTAGCATTTTCATGTAACATTTATAAAAACACTGGAGGCTTGTTTTTCCTGTGTTTTTAAAGTGCTTAGGTGAACCTTTGATGTTTTTATCTCAAAAAGTAAGGTGTGATCCTGATGAACAAATTATTTTTCCTCCATAATGTGGGCTTGGGGAAAGAGGAGGTGTTTTAAAAAGCCTGGAGTAAAAGTTGTACATACTTAATAACCTGAATTATTTTGTTTGTAGGTGAGTCTGGCTTGGGAAAATCCACTTTAATTAACAGTCTGTTCCTGACTGATCTTTATCCAGAACGTTATATTCCTGGAGCTGCAGGTAAATGTGGTTTTGCAGTTCCTCCAGCACATACCCTATGAAATTTCATGTTCTTTCAGTTAACGTTGCTTCATTCTGATGATAACTTCACATGAGACCCTTTTTTCATGCTGTCTAGATGTATTTTAACCCTCCAAATTATATTTTTTGAGCTGTCATTTTCTCATTTATATTTCCTTTCAGAAACTCAGCTTTTGTTGTTTCTTCATCAATTGTTATATTAAAAAAACCAAACAAAACAACAACCCCCCCAAACCTTTTAGGTGTCAATACACCTAAATGTGGGTTTGCTCTAATCCCCATTTCCTCTTAAGTTTTTTTTGCCTGTCATGCCTTAAATAGTGGTTAGAGGTGTAAACACCTTTTGACAAAGAATCTAACATGCTTCTGAGTATTATCATTTTATTTTTGCATATTGTCATGAGTAAATCCCCCTTTAGTTCATTGTTTCTTGTTTATTTACAAAAATGTGGTGGTAAATTTTGACTAGCTAGCTTGGCTTTTTCTTTAAAATATTTTATGTCATGTAGGTTACAATATACTTCAGCTTGCATTTTCTCTTCTGTTGCTCTCCCCTGCAGGGGTTTCTGCAACAACTGATAGGCATAATAACAATCAAAATGTGTTTTTTATTTTAGAGAAAATAGAGAGAACTGTTCAAATCGAAGCTTCTACAGTAGAGATAGAGGAGCGAGGGGTGAAACTGCGTTTAACGGTAGTTGACACACCAGGATACGGAGATGCCATTAACAGCCAGGACTGGTACGTGTGTAGATACTGCTTTGCTTGATAGAGTTTGTATCTTGCGCAAACACTACTCTAGTGAGTCTGTCTCTCTGCACTTAAGTGATTCAGCTGATGATCTTTAGATAACTTTGTACTAAAAGGAAGCAACAGGTTTTTTTATTCTTAACATTAATTGAAGATTATCTTGAATTCATGGTAGAGGGTCTTTTCTGAGTCCTTGCAGTTGAACACAATTTTTAAGTACTTCAGCATTCTGGGTGCTCATCTTCATATCATCAGTGGCATGATCATTTAGTTTGTGTGAGTTTTCAAATCAAGTTTCTCTTATTTTTGTTGCCTAAAATACAGATCTCTAGTAAAACTGTATTACTTTGTACAACTTCCTGTTTCAATTTTCTAACCACCTTTTTATGTTTCCAAAAGGTTTGGCTAGTGTTCTCTAGGCTGTCTGTGATTCTCCTTCAAAATTAATGGCCTTTCCTCCAGTAAGGTTCTCTGTGACAACTGTAGTCAACTTTTTGTCTCCATAGCTGCTCTCATAGGGCAGAATTCTGGTGGAGGGAATTTTTTTGTTTGTCTTTTACTTTCTGTGTCTCTGCCCCATCCAGTTTCCGTATTTTAAGACTACTTTTCATTCCCTGTCCTTTATATGTACTACTAGCAATTTGGATATAACTGCATATTTTTTTTTATGATCAGTTACTACTTCACTCTCTCTGACCTAAATATCACTGATAATCTTTAATGGCTGAAACAATTGTCTGCAAATATACTGGACAACAAATGTAATTGCTTTAGCATAAAGATCATGAGAAAAGAAAATGGTAAAATAGCTATGAAGGAACTGGGGGGTTTGTAACAAAATTAGAATTAATAAGTTTGTTCATAAATGTAATTTCCAAATCATTGTCCTTGTGCACTTTAACTGTGGAAAACTGATCTTGTGATAACCTTTTTCAAATAAAGATAAGATATATTAATGTGCTTACTAGGATGCCTGAATTATTCCAGTGCAACTAGAAGCTAAACTTTGACTTTCGATTTGGTTGTCTTTTAAGAAGTGCTAATAATATTTATTTTGCTTAGCCATTGATTTTTATTGACACCTTTTTGTGGTGGTGGTAGCAGTCCTAAGGCAAACAAAGAGTCCCTGTGCAGAGAAAGGGAGCATAAAGCTAATACTGGTTGATTTGAGTTCTTCACTGTAAGTTGAAGATCAGGAAGGAGGCAAATAGCTGATAAAATAAATGTCTGTAATGCTAATAGAATGTTTTGTAATTTTTTCTTGACAGAATGCTGTGTTATCTGGCACATTCTGAAGAACATTCAGATGTGTTTTTTCTTTTCTTTCTATGGTGTACTGTAGAAACAGCAAAAGTAAAGGCAGTGAAGTTACATAATATACTAAATGAGAGTTTGAAAGTGAAGCTGTAGTGGGATTTTTATTTTCCTCCCACTTTTCTTACTTTATTAAGTTAAAAATAATTGAACTTTTGGAATAACACTAAGGCATCTTTCTGGACTGCAGCATGGTCTTGCTTATTTTGTTCACTGTTGACTAGAGCTTCCTTCCGCTGGAGCTAAGAGCTCTGCAGCCCATGTATTGTGTTACGTAGAGCTCTTCCTGTTGATTGTGTTCTAATGCCCTTTGTTTATTCTGTTAAGATGTTTCTTAGAGACCTACGTGTTCAGATTTTTCCCCTTTCTTTTCAGAGGCTTGCTAAATAGAGTCATTCCATGATGATTCAGACCAGTAGAACAATTTACTGGTTTATACTTCATTTGCTGTGACAAATATTAATCATCAAAATACAGTACGGGAACAAATAGTACTTACATACTACAAAATAAAAAAATGCAGTTAATTTTAATTGTCTGTCTCTAGTCTCATTTTCTTATGCCACATAAAAGACTTTGAGCCATGAGGAGTGTCATTTTGACAAAGTCTGTTAGCCTTTACAGGATGTCATAGGGACTTCGATGGATAGACTCTTTGTTTAAAACTGTAGTCAAGACTAACCCACTTCAAGTACCTTCCTTCCTTGCTAATTCAGAGGAAGCAGCAAGTTCGTGTTCTTGAATTTATGTTTGTGTTCAGGAGCATTTACTGCAATTATGGTTAACAAGTGGATGGTGCTGCTCTCGATCCAAGTTTTATAAAGTGCTTTTTTGGGGGAAAGCTGCAATTTGTGCAGACTAACTGTTTTCCAGAGTGATGAATTTTACTAAGGTTAGTTTTGAACAGAGGTAAATCGAACTGACACGATGTCTCTAGGAAGCAGCAATCACTGGTCCTGTTTCAAGTATCTTCATCCTGAGCAGGCTTCCTAATGGCTTTTGATGTCTGTCTTTGCGTTGACGAAGGGGCTTAATTTTAGAGTTTGACTTTCAAGGATGGGAGCTGAGGGTCAATTTTATGTATTTTCTATCACAGAAGAAGTGCTAGTAAGGATTATGTGTTGTCAGGAGTTTGGCCAGTGGGTCTCCCGGCTTGGAAGAATAACAATGTTGGACTGGTAAATGAGTTATTAGAGAATGTGTTGTACTAAATCTATAAAGTTGATTATTTTTTGTTTTCCAAATGCTGTTGTACTTAAAATGGCCTGTAAGAAGAGGTAGATGATAACTGCAGTTAACCATAGTGATAATTGTTTAGATTCTGTGTGAAGGTTTAGTGCTAGCTGGAGTTCTGTATTCTAGAATCAAACTACACCTAGGATTGCTCTTGGCATCAGCTTAGGCATGTGTTTGGAGAACAGCAAAATTCTTTGTGGTGGGAAGTTTGAAGCATAGAATGGCTCTTCTGTGCATAAGGACATTGGGATCATGAGAAAAGCTTGTCCTTAAAGTAACATCTTTCATCAGACAGAAGAGAAAGGATCTAAGGGGGGGGATGAAAAAAAAAATTGCTTCATGCACAGATTTGGGATCAAATCTGGCATCAAAAGGATGGTTGACAAAGAACAGTCTACAGATTAACTCGTTAGGTGTTGCTGATCATATACCTCATTTCATCTTGGTTGCAGTGTCACAGATCATTCTTTGGTAACTACTTTCTGGCTGCTGCTAACTTTCTTTTTTTTACTGGTTTATGTTAAGTTGTATTTTGTGGTTTCTGGCAGCTTGGTAATATCGTTCATTTTCCCCCAATGGGCTTAAAGGCAACCGTTGTGTTGTTTGCTGTTACAATACAGGATGTGCTATCTCCAACGTAATGATAGCACAGTGGTGTGAGCCAGGTGTTTCCCGGAAGTCAGGAGGTACAGGACACTAACGCCATATTTATAGGGAAAATTATAGCTATTAGAGCTAGAAAACTGCACGTAAACTAATTACATTGCCAGGGAAGTGTGTGATAGTTGTTTTCCCATTGTTTGTGCTTGGTTTCTGTCCTAATATTTGTAGGTCTTCAGTCTTGTTACCTTTCACCAGCTAAGAGGAGAGTATCTAAGATCAACAGGAACATAAACTATGTTGTCCTTTTTCAACATATTTAGGTATTAAGATGCTTAAGGTCCTTAAAGACTTGAGCAGCACTAAGGTCAAAACTGAATAAATTCCATGTTTTGCTGTGTTGTCTTCTGTAGTATGGCTTATAACGGTGCAAATCTTGCAAAGATATAGATGTGTGTGTATATATATTCTACTATGGATTTATTCCTCCTAGACTGAAAAGCTCACTCAACTTTGGAAAATCAAATTCCCTCCAGGATCTCTTCCATCATTCTGGTTACTTTCTTTCATGATCTTCATTACAGCCACGCAGCCCAGGGTTGAATTTCACTGCCTGTCACAGTATTTGCCATCAGTCTATGTGTTCGTTTTCCAGATGACTAATTCTTTTTTTATGTTCTTTTGTCTGTTTCCTCAAATTTCTCTAGTCAAGTTTGCACTTTCGCATCAACAGAAATTCTATTTTTCAAGTTAAGC
Organism: Buteo buteo; assembly: GCF_964188355.1. NCBI lineage: Eukaryota > Metazoa > Chordata > Aves > Accipitriformes > Accipitridae > Buteo > Buteo buteo. Next base: position 37,428,734 of record NC_134181.1, on the reverse strand, counting down.
TTTCTGTTCAGTTTTTCCCCAAGTAATTCAAGATATGTTCATGACACAGTCATCTGCCTAATCTTATCTTCATCAGTGTGTTCATTTCCCTTCCCCTGCAGTACTTAATATAGTGTCCTTTTACATTAATGTTGTTTGCAGGTGTCTACATGCTCTGGAATATCATAAAACAATCTTCTTAGTAACGCACTGTGTTTTCTCTAGTCACTGCTCTTTGTATCTGATTAATCTATGTGTATAAATTTTGTGTTCCTTCACTTCTTTGTAGTGCATATTTTAAATTGCCTTGAACTAAGTAGGAATTATGTTTCTTTGCCAACAGAAAAGGATTCTGTAATGTAACCAAAATAGCTTAAAAAATCATGATGCTATAGTGCATGACTTGCAAATGTATTTGTAGTTAATTCAAACAGACTAGACTACCAGAATTTTCATAGGTAGCTATAGAAACCTAGCTCTAGGGTCAGGGTTGTAAATCAAGAGGATATCCGGGATATGTCATTTGTCAGCTGGTTTAAAAACAAATCCTCACCCTTTACCCCCAGAAAAAAAGCAGAAAAATCCTCAATCTTCTGTTCCTGTCTGTGTTGTCTCAGCACTGAGTGCTTTTTTTTTTCTGAGCTTGCACTTGACCTTATTATCCAGTGGACAGAGTAACACTTGAAAGTAGCTCTAGGCATAAATAGATACTTGGTGGTTACTATGAAAATATCTTTTTGCATTATCAAAATACTTTTCCTCAGTAGTAGATACAGTGCTAGGAAGTTGAATTTTTGTAACAGAAACGTTCTTAGAAGTGTGATTCTCCTCCTGTTCTTATATTTTCATAATTCTTTTTTTTATTATTTTAAAGCCGATCTAAGATGCCTCTCTTTCTTCCCCCACCTCATACCACAGCTTCAAAACAATTATCCAGTACATTGACAACCAGTTTGAAAGATACCTTCATGATGAGAGCGGTCTAAACAGGCGCCACATTATAGACAACAGAGTCCATTGCTGTTTTTACTTCATCTCTCCCTTTGGGCATGGGTAAGAAAAAGCTCTTGAGCTCTTGTATTTTAGGGTGTTATATCTTGTTCATAAGTCTGTTCATTACTTGAACTGGAAACTTAACTTTAATGTTAACTGAGTTACTTCCCCCACTGTCAGTTAGCCAATGCAATTAAAATGGTCTTTGGGGATTAATGCTCTCCTCTGCTTTGTCCCCTTTTTGGCATTTAATATTGTTTTGAAGCAGTCGTTATTATGTTGTTTATCACCCAGAAACATAAGAGCTAATAATACCCAATTTATCTTATAGTGACAATTTTAATTACACTTCAACCTTTACACAGCCATGCTGATAAGCAAGTGCTCTGACTTAATTTATTCTGGAAACACTATTTATGTAGATACTTGAAATAAATAATTTTTAATACATTTGGTCTCTTAAAAAAATAAACAAACAAAAAACACACACACCCTTTTTTTTTTTTTCCCCATTTTTTTCTACTTGTTGGCAGGCTGAAACCATTAGATGTAGAATTCATGAAGGCTCTTCATGGAAAAGTCAACATTGTCCCTGTGATTGCCAAGGCTGACACACTGACGCTGAAGGAGAGAGAAAGGCTGAAGAGAAGAGTAGGTCTAACACTTGATCATGAGTTCAATGCAACCCATACAGTGTTAAAGCCAAATATAAAGTAAAATCAAACTGAAGAGGGCTGAATGATATTGGTCAAGGACCTAATCTTCAGGAAGTGTGAGGTGGGAAATCTTCACTGAAGTCTGATGTGCTTTACCAGTTACGCTTGCTAAGAATCTGGCCATTCTTGGTTCATCTATCTTAGCAAGCAGTGCACCCCAATAGAACACGTTTTGAGCAAAATGATTGTAATGAGGGCTCAAATCATCCTGAAATGCATGTAGTGTGTAGAAGTTTCAGACTAGCTCTCATTTAGTCCGGTGGACTGAATGCCCATTAGTGGTGGCAGTGCATTAGATATGGTCTGAGAGTGTATTTTTAGTTTGATCGAAAAGAAACTTGGTTTGCCTACTCTAACTGTGCTGCATGGTTTGTAGCAAAATGCTGTTAAGTTGGGGGTGATTGGAAACTTGCTTAATAAGTGCCCCCATGATACAAACTAAAACACTAATATAGAGGCAGGACAGTTAGGCTAATATATTAGCATGATGCTTTTTGTAGCTCTGTTGTTACAGAAACATGTATGTCATCTTGTATATGTCTTTTTCCTACTAGGTTATCTGTTCATGAGAACTGCCAGGACATAGTCAGCATTGCATTGGAAAAGGGCTTTCCAGACAGTGGTACTAAAGTAAATCTTTTTGCATTGGAAGGTTTACTTGCAGTCTCGAATTTTTTTTTTTTTGCCAAACCTTTCCAAGACAGGCCAGCCACTGCCAAATATGGCATAGTGAATTCTACAGGAATAAAGTACATATTTGTGGTTGTACAAGCCTTTCACCTTAAATTTAATTTCATTTAATATCATAGAATAATCTGGCCAATGAATGCAAATATTCAGTCTTTCCTGGTTTATTCTCTTGATTCAGAATGACTTCATGCACCTTCCTTGTTAAAGAAAGGAATAGGTAGGTTGTGAGATTATATTATGCGAGAGGTGGTTCAGTAAAATTTATTGAGATCAGAAGCTTTTTTTCAGGTTCTATTGACTCAAAACCAGTACATTCAGTTGTAAAGTCTAACAGATTTGAACTCTACAAAGCCTGTGAATTTTTACAAGTTTAATAACTTATGCCTTGAGGAGTATAGAGATAATTAGTACTTCTAAAATGCAGTCTATACTTTGCACCAAAGTATGCAAACTTTTTTCATGGTAAGATTATATCTTAATCTTTTATATCTTAATATCATTTTATACTAACACTTCTTGATTTTCATGGAGGGCATGACAGATTTTTTTGATTGTGATCCTCTGGCTTCCAGTAGTCCTTTAGCATGGCTATTGGATCTTTATTCCAATGGCTTTTCTGTGTGGGTATTTTTCTGTTTTCTTGAAGAGGAGGGAGTACAGCTTTATTTAACTGGGGAAATAGTATAGTTAAAATCATGCTTACAAAATAGTACATTAGCTGAACTCAACCTAAATTCAGAAGATTTGTTTGGGTTTTTTTTTGAGGTGGACCAGTGTCACAATTAAAGGTGTGACTGTGGTTTGTGTAGGCATGTAAGCAACTACAATTTGGCAAGGTAAGGTACTGCTGGTGTTGCTGTTTTGTTTGTATAAAGCTCAGTGATGTAAGAAAACTTGCCCAAGAAATGGAATAAATCCTCTGTATCTGAAGGAGTATAAAGTGAAGACAGTTGTGATTGTAGGAACCTTGTACACAATGTAGGCAAACGTTCACTGAAAGTGGGAGAGGTGTTTATACAAAAGTGACCAGCTTTGTGGTGAACTAGGTGAAAAAAGGAAGGTAAAAAAAAAAGTCATTCATATTCATTGAGTTAAAAAGGACCTCTAGATCTTGCTGGGAGAAATTCTGTCTTGGCTCTTGAGCTTTTATTTTGTTCCTCCACAAATGCTATGAGGAGATAACAGGTACTGTGGGCAAAGTGAAAGAACTCATAGGGAAAGAACAAAGCAGAGATGTGGCTGCTTATGCTGGTTTTATCACTTCTCTTTTTCTGTGTCTGTACTAATTGGGTGAAAGATTTTTATCTGATAATAATATTGTTTGTGGAACTGCTACTTTTTATAAAGAAACTGTATTTGATCTTTCAGCAGTGTCCTTCAGGCTCAGTTTTCATAGGTACTTATTTTTTAGTTCAGCATTTGATAGCAGAATGATGTTGAAAGATTTGAAGTAGGCATTTAAATGGAGCGTTAATTATTTGACAATATAATTCAGTGGGAATCTGAATGTTCTGCTTTGTCAGTTCAAAAACATAAAATAAACTGATATAAAATAGGTTCTAGCTACACTCATCTTTCACAAAAGCAGTTCTTAAGTGAAATGAAGAGGAATGTACTCTTACCAGATTTCAATATTTGCTGTAGTTGTTTTGGGACTCTTTCTTCTGTGCTGTTTTTATCTGCTGCTTGGTGGTGTCTCTTAGGGTCAAGTACGGTATAGTGCAAATGCTGTTTGACATTTGCTTCTGTGTATTGTTAAAACTGGATTTTAGGTGAAACATGACAGTAGCACAAGCAAACATGTTTCCCAGTGTGAATTTGGAATTGCTTGTTTTTCAGTACAATTCTGTAAGTGATATTAGATTGAGGGTTTATGATGCACAGTTATTGTGGAAGATGGAGATGAATCCCAGTTTACACATCCTGTGATAAACAGATTAATTTAAAGGCAAACTCTCTTCACCATATTCAGTGCCAATCCATGTCTAGTTCTTCCTAGTTTGAGCAAAGTTACTTTTAACTAACTAGTCTTTAAAACAGTCTTGACTTACATACATGGACACCACATTTATGCATTGGCTAAATATAACGAGATGAATGACACTTATGCCGTAGTCTCAGGGAGTGGTTAGGAAACAGGTAAACAAGTCTTCATTATTTTTGTACTGCTGGCAAAGGTCACTCTACAAACTGAGTTTATACTAAGTCAAATGTATAATGTGGTTCCAAAGCTTTGAAAGCCTAGCTACTGTATATTGTTCTAACTCAAAGCATCTTGGCTAACAGAATCTCTAATCAAGAATAGAAATCAAAATCCTGCTTTGCTGACGCAGCTTGAAGTCTTTTTCTTTTTTTCTTTTTTTTTTTAGATGTTTCTGCCATTTGGCCATCAATCTAAAGTAAAATGTTTTTGTTTTGCCGCTTTGGACTAAGCAGCAAGATCAGTTTGGGGTACTTGCAAAGGAAACCCAGCTTGGAGTAATTCCTGTTTGGTCTTTCTGGAATTCAAAGTTATTTTTTAAAACTCTTAAGTGGGAAGAAATGCAAGGCAGTTTCACAAGCTGTGCCATGCAAGGCTGCTAAGGAAACCTGCTCAAAAGAATGACTTCATGAGAGGGGAACTAATATTTTGACTTTTTTTTTATTTCCCATGGGAAGGCTAATCTTTAGGAACACAGAATCCTCTGAGGCCAATAAAATTCAGATTTGAAGAAGCAAAATGCTGTTTCATTGTTAGGACCATAAAATACAGTTTGTTTTTATTGCAATTCTTTTTCCTTTCAGGAAAGCACTAGGTTTAACAGCTGTAATATATTATTCTAGCACCCCTTGTTGTTGGCTTTCCCGTTATTGTTTCACTTGCATTTTATCTTTAAGATCTCAGCCAGGTTAAATGTGCTTTCTTGTTTTATGCAGCTACTTAAAGGCATTGCACTGCAGCACTGCCCCACCTATACCAGCTGTGCATCTTTTATTATCATTTGGTGACAATTTAGTTAACTTCCATTTTGCAAAACACTAACAACATGCATTGATTTAAATGTGATTGTGTGTATGCAACTGTTAATTGCTTATTGGCAACACTTATTCCCAAATTTCTTTTTTCTTTTAAAAGTATTGCTCTCTGTGTAGGTGGAGGCTCATAATATTTTATTCAGTGTGTGCATGTGTATGAGTGTGGGGGATGTTTATATACCTGGTAGGAAAACATTGTCATGGGAATAGCTGTGGTTCATACATGGTCATTCCTCTTCTACTTGTCGGAAGAATTGTTTTATTTTAAACAGCAGTTTAATAATAAAGCTGTGGTTGGACAAGTTTTATTTATACCGTAGCTATTGGTTGCCATCATGACAGAGGATCGAGGAACCCAACAATACTATGAGAAGGCTTATTAAGACCTCTCATCTATTTGAAGTCTGGTTGTAATTGTGTTATCAAGTTAATGTCCAGTTATATATGTAGTAATGACAGCACAGGTCCATACATAGGATTTTCTGAATGTTTTTATGATTACCTCAACATCCCCTCAGCCTTGATTTTGCCCAGACTTTGTCTACTGTAAGAGTTCATTACTGCAGTAATAATGCTGCTGCTTGGTTCAGATGCCAGTTGTGGGGTTACAGTTGTAATTCATTAGGGAATGCTAATCTAGGAAGTTTGCAGAGTTAACCTTTTTCTGCTGAGACATCTAAGATCCCTTTGAAGAGAGTTATTGTGGAATCTCAGCATTCTTCATGCTCTCCTCATACCACTGTACTTCAGTGAAAGAAAATAGTGCATTTGATGGGTTTTCTGACTTAAATATTTTTAATAGTATGGCAGTAGAAGAATTCTCTTCAGTTTTGAAGAAAGGATTGACTTGTACCACCTTTTGAAACTGCCAAAGGCCTGGAATTATGCTAGCTGCTTATCCCTGCAGTGGTTTCATGAGGAAAAGGATGTATACAGGAATACAGATAGTCTATTTTTTATGTTAATCTTGGACATTAGTGACAATAAAGAAAATTGTTTATGGATGGTTTTTTTCTTAGTGGATTTTGAATAACTTTCTCCAGTTTAAGTGGATAATAAGCTTTTGTCTTTCTGATTCAAGAGACAATAGGCACTGTCTTTTAAATTTTTGTACGCATCAAATACATGAAAATACACTTTGGCTGCATGGTTTTGATGCTGTAACTAATGAATCTCTTCTCCAAATTCATTGCTTTTACTTATTTTTTCATATTAACTTCACTTTAGTTTTGGCTGCGTCTGTATTATCCTCCATGTAAATCTTCTGTTGTTTTTTTTTTTAATGATTTACTTGATATGTTCCCTAAAAATGCATTTATCTTTTGTGCCTTTTTAAAAATCTTTAAGCCTGTGTTATTTGGCACTTTGGACACTGAGTCAGGTGTGTATTTGTTAGTCTTCAAAAAATGCTGTGCAAGAGTACATTGTATTACAAATATTTTATTAGTTATGCAGCTAACATTCATAGCAAATAGTGTTCTAATTCTGATGTTTATTCCCCAAGTACAGCTACAGATTGTTGTCTGAAGGCCTTAGTTGCATCTTGATATGCTTATTTTAAATCTCTATTTCTGTATCACTGCACAAAAATATGCTAGTTAAGGTCATATGCAAAGAAGCATACATTAGGAATGTCACAAAATGCATTTAGTCAGTGAGTCTGTTTCTCTTTGAGTGGACAGACAGGTGAGTTGCTGTTCATGTTTAGCCATTTCTGATTTTTCAGATTGTATCATAGATTACAAACATTTACCTTTAATTCAGAGGTAATCTCAGCAAATGTTTTGGCTTTTTAAAATGCCTGTTAGTGAGCTCTTCAAAAGAGAATCTCTGTAGTTAGCAAATCTCAGCGATGTTTTTAAGATACTTTTTTTGCAATAGTAAAATAAAATATTAAAAATCCAACCAGGTCTAGCATACGCTTTCTTTCTTCATTTTAAGGATCTGATTGATTTCCTACTTAGTATTCCTTTCTTATATCTCAAAACATGTAGGTTGCTTGCTGTGTGCTTGTATACCTTGTACTGTTCTTTCCAGGATATTTAGAGACTTGAGGTTCAAGTCTCTGTTGAATGAAGAACAAATGAAAAATGCTGGGTTTTTTTCTTCATAGGTAGAATGGAATTAATGCCATGTAAGATAGTCTTCTAGGACATAAACTAATTTGGTAGTACATAAACTCAAAGCATAAGTAATAGCAATTTCTGCTAATGATTTTTTTTCCAAGCGCTATTAAACTACTTAAAGCAGAAAAACGTTCTGAGTTTTCTAGATGTGACAGTGTAGTAATTCAATTGTATATATTTTCAACTTAATACCTCTTCAATGAAATAATTTATTATTCTTCCTTTTTTGTAAACTTAAGGTTCTGGATGAGATTTCTGAACATGGCATTAGGATTTATCAGCTCCCTGATGCAGATTCTGACGAAGATGAGGAGTTTAAAGAACAAACCAGAGTTTTAAAGGCAAGTTTCGCTCCTAATTTATTATTTTGCTGCAGTATTTCTTCAAGCCTACAGTATGTTTAAAGGTACTTTATTCCTTTATAAAGTGTTGAAAATTCAAGTTTTCTTTGGATGTTGACTCTGAATTATAATACTTTTTATTCCAGTCTCTGCTTCATCAGAATTCCAAATGTAGTGTCATGACTATCTTTTCTTTTCTCTTTTAAATGTAAGCAACTCTTCACCAAGAACTGTGATTTGCAGTCTGTTTTCTGACTCAGACCTTTTAACATGCAAGCAAAGAGAGAGAATGTGTGTGTGTTATGGTTACTGTACTAATTAACAACTTTCCTCTTGTTAGAGCAGATAATAAAGGTTTTACCAAAGTCATTTCCTCTTTGTGCTGTGTAACTTGCAAAGGTGCTTGAAGAACGTATCTGAAATTCTCTCAGTAGCTACTTTAATCTGTATCTAAAGTATGTTTCTGTTGGCTGTTCTCCATGCATGGTGTTATGTCAGATGACACATTATGCCCAAACTGTACTTAAACAACAGTCAAGTGTTCCTAAAGCAAAGTGTAATTTCCTTTTGTGCCTCTGTTAAGACAAACTGATCCTAACAGAACTACAGGTGTTGTTAATGAGAGGTTGCATTGCCTAGAATAGGATTTGTTGGTTTTCTGATGTGGAAGGATTTTAGCAGGGTGCATTTGTCAGCATTTCTTTTCCCTCTCTTCCGTCTGTTACTTAAAAGTCTTTGTGCTTTCTTTTAAAAAGAAAAAAAAAAAAGAAACAGAAAAAGTGTGACTAGTCCAAAATCAAAACAGTAACTTGTTTTGCTCTATCTCAACTAGGCTAGCATTCCCTTTGCTGTTATTGGATCCAATCAACTTATTGAGGTGAAAGGGAAAAAAATCAGAGGCCGTCTGTATCCCTGGGGAGTTGTTGAAGTTGAAAATCCAGAGCACAATGATTTCCTTAAACTGCGCACAATGCTGGTGTAAGTAATGGTAAAATTATCCCATCTCCTGTGGTGACATAACTGTTACAATGACTAGAGTTATAAGAACATGAGCTCCTTAATTCAAAACTAGCTCTGATGGCAGTGTAGAGTGACTATTTAGCCCCCCTGCAGCTTGTTTTGCTGCTGTAATCCTCTGATCTCTGACTTCAGAAAGTATTTTCTATATTTTACATTACCAGATATATGTGACAGTTTTTATGCCTTATGTGAACTGATTTGATAGCTTTACATGTAAATTGAAGTTTTGTTATAGTGCAGTGGGTGGGGCAGAGAGGCTTTTAAAATACTACTCAAAGTGATTGATTGAACTGTGAAGACAATTCTAAAGGCAAAGCTTAGTTTTCTTGGCAGTATAGGAAAACCTATGTTAAATATGATACCCCGCCCCTTATGATTTTGGCTGATACGGGTATTTTGCCTGTGTGGATGAAGTGGTTTTTTTAATGATGTCTCACTATTGTTGTAAATGGAATTCTGTTGTGCATTTCTGATTTCAGTCTCTACTGGGCAGGGATTGCCCTCTGCTGGTCATTGGTAGCAAGCATTTTTTTTCCTTTTTTTTTTTTTTTGACAATTGGAAATTGTTAAGCAACATCAGCTGTTATGTGAGCCAAGGAGCTCCACCTAATTCTCAGTTACAAACTATACTTAATAGCACTTAAGAGTCATAAAATGCTTTAGGAATTAAAATATCTTTCTGAATAACTGTCTTTGCAAGGTTCTTAATACTGCAAAGACTGGTATAAACAACCCCTATAAAGTAATTAGTGAACAAGAGGAGGACAGCATACTTTGGGTCTTTGAAGAATATTGGTGGGAGGGCACTTAAGTATGAATTAAAGACCAATAAAAATGAAAGCAGTGTTCTGGCTAGGTTTATGGCAAGCTTGGTCTGTAAGGATTATTTTTCCAGTAAATGCATCCATTGTATACAACAAAAATAAAAGATAAAAGAGTGTTTTTCTTCCCTTTGACAAGAAGGAGAAAGTGTTCAATAGCCCTTTACATGTTCTAGAACACACATGCAGGATCTGCAGGAGGTAACCCAAGATTTGCACTATGAGAACTTCCGTTCAGAGAGGCTAAAACGAACTGGCAAGTAAGTATGCGTGTGCCTTTGGGCTCTGCTCCTTGTGAGTCTCTCCTTCCACTGTGACGTTCGACTTGCTTGTCCTCTTAACTAATCCCACCTGTAACTAATTATTTCTCATGAGATTTCAATCTATGGAGTTACTGAAAATTGTATAAAATGCTCTTCTTGAAGAGGAGTAATATGTAGCAAAGTGCCATGCTTACAAACAGCTGTTCTTGGTTTTGTATCCATTCCCTTTTCTCTATGCTTTTAATGTGTATAAAGAAGTAGTGGGCTGCGAGCAAGATAGGTTTTTATTTAATGATGACTACTTGTTAAAAATAAACTCTAGTGGGCACATTTAAATAGGCCCCAGCTTATCTGATTGGGTAGGATGTTGCTTCTCCAGTTATTGCAGCACTGCGATGGTGGCTGTTCTCTTGCCCCTTCATATAGGGCTAGAGAGAAGTTTAGACCAAACAATCTTTTTTTGGTAATGTGTGTGGGTTTGGGGTTTTTTTTGGTTGGTTTTTTTTTTTCTTGGAAAGGCTTCTGTCCTTGGCAACTTAATGCAAAAAATCTGCATCTATCTGTGCTGTATCTTTTTTGATAGCAACTTATTCTTGTCCCCACTTTACTTGTTCTGTAAGTATTCAGCCAAGCATTTTGATCTTAAAGAAGAAAAAAAATAGCCTACACAGCTTTTTAATGGTTGATTTTTGTACCGTGTATAGATAGTGGAGGGGATCTATTGATTAGAATAAACGGTAAAAAAAATCCACATAGCAGCGAAGAAATCTAATTTTAAGAAATGGAGAGTGAATAACAGGAGTCTGTGAGGTAAGGATGGCATTTTACAAAAGGGAAGCATGGGTTTAAGAATGTCCTAATTTCCCCTGTGCGGAAGCATGTAGACTTTTTTTGTTGTTGTTATATTAGCTGAAATAGGAGCCTTGAATCTGTTCTTGGAGATTTTTACTTCTGTATCTTATACCATCAATGTGTTCTTTTGTTTAATAGGCCTGTTGAAGAAGAAGTGGTAGACAAGGATAGAATCCTCCAGCAGAAAGAGGCTGAGGTAAGAGGGAGATTCTAAAACTGTTGTTCTTTAATATAATACACTATGTTCCAATTTCAGTATTCTATGTCAACTACTGCCTACAGAGTGTAAGATTGGAGTAGTGAAAAATGACAGACCTAATCTGAACATACAAGATGGCCATACAAAGTGTTTTGTTTATAGTCACTTGTGTACTGTGGATGGTAGGTAGCATGTGGACTCCTGGTTGTAGGCAGGGTATTTATCACTTCCAGTTTGTATGCTAATTTTCTGTAAGGATAGGTGCTATTTTTTTATGTATTGAAATCAATTTATATTTGTCAGCTACATGTGCTGCTTTAAACTTAGTATGTTGGGGTAGACTGATAGTCTAATGTAATTTCAGATGTGCATGGCTTACTATGAGCATGTTACCAGTAAATTTCTTCTTATGCCTTGTGGCTATGGAGTAGAAAAAGGTTGTTGAGTGTTAAAAATCCCATGATATAATTAATGTGCATGTTTTTACATCTTAATCTTTGACTTGCAGCAAAATTCATAGCGTTTCTGTTGTACCAGTCAACTTATGGATTTGATGTTTTCAACCTCTGATTTCTTACTCTAGTTTCAAGTTATTACTAGGCCTTTCAACTTAACATTTTTATGCTAAAGTTCTAAAGATTCAGAGATTTTTAGCCTACTATTTAAATTCAGGTATTACACTGCCAATGCTTATGACTGCTTGCACTGTGAAAACTTAAGACTTGCTGCCAACTGAAAGATAGTGTTTTTTCTGTTTATCCTTCTTTTATCCAATTCAGCTTGGATACAAGTCCATAAATGGAGGAAGGTAGGATTTAAAAGATCAATACATACATGCAGTGATTTGGAGTAAGAAATAAAAAACCACAGTTCCGTGTGTTTCTGAGGTGAAAGATTGACTCCCATACGTGGAAATTTTTGGAATATAGTTACTTTGCTCTGTGCATTTCCTTTTTCCTTTATAGCATCCATATTTAAAAATAGCTAACCCTGGTTAGCTATTGGCTAACCCTGGCATATCGACATAAATAGCAAAAAATTTTCCTAAAAGGAAGCACAGAAACAGCTGATTATCACCATAACTAGTAGCTAATAATATGAGTTACTGGAGATTAAATGAGCTGCATCTTTATCACTGTGTAACTTCATTTCAGCAACATAAGTATGCTTGATGGCCATGCACTTAGAGTGGAACTTCTGCAAGTATTCTGCACCCAGATTAACTGCCTCCCTGATGTGTTTGCAAAACAACAGTAGACCATCGGCTGATAGCTAGGAATACTAGATGCTTTGAAAGTGTCAAGAGTATCATTTGGAAATGTTTTGTGTGTTTTCTTTTTTTTCTTAATGCTTCCAAGATTCATGCAGTAGACTTTGAGAACTTAGGTCATAACTGTTTCTCCTGTTATTTGAACTATATAAATTGTACATGCCTAGTAGTTAAATAGAAACTTGGGTATTCGTGTAGAACTATTTGTCTTAAGGCTTACATTTGAAAAAATTCTCCTATAACTGTTTCCCCTGGAAACTGTTGATACGGCAGGGAAGTTATTATATACTAGTCTCTTCTGACCACTCTTGTATGAATGTATTTATAGTATTTTTATATCTATATATGTATGTAATGTATTATATTTTGTATAATATGGCTAAAGGGATGAAGTCTTGAATTTCTTGGAGGACAGTCTCTGAAAGTTTCCTCTGGGAGTAATCATCTCTGAATAACTGCTGCTGAAGTTGCAGAGGATTAGGTTAGAACTTGAAAAAACAAATAAATTTTTAACTTCTGCGTTCTATTGTCCCAAAGAGATCAAGAGGCTTTGCTGAATCTTCTGTAGATAAGCTGGTATGAAATCCCTTCATCTCCATATCATCCCTAAGGTTCAGACTGGGAAAAGTCTGCGGAGGAAAGAGGCACAGAGGAAATGGGCTTGCATTCCATGGCCTTTGCAGAGAAAACAAATACCATTTCCCCTCCTGTTTTGCATTCCCATCAGTAATGGTGCTTGAAGTTCTATTTACAGTTTTGTGAGGTTTATATAACCTTGGAAGGAATGAATGCTTGGGCTAGCGCCAGGATCATCTTTATCAAGGCATCACTTTTACTAAATGATCTTTTATTATGTCAAAGGATGTGGTCCTCAGTTCAGCAATTTGGAATTGCTAATCTGTCATTTTGGATTTATTGCTCAGTCTGGTTGTGCTTTTTGCTCATTTGCAAGTGATGACCTGTTTTTCTGAGCTGGGAAGTGAAAATAAGAATAAAGACATCCATGTTCCTTACTGTAAATATGCTGCAGTTCACCTTATTTTGACGTTGTGGGCACAAACTTAAAAGTTTGTAGTGTTGTGCTGTAATCTTCCTACTCCAAAAATGTCTTGTAATAAAAACCTTTCGAAGTTTTGAGAGGCAATACTTCCAGAAAAATGTTAAGGCCGTGATTACATGAAATGGCAAGGAGCAAACTTCCTCTGATTTTTTTCCACTGAGCTACCCTGAGGCTTTGGGCAAATCCCTTTGCTCCACTGTCTTCAGTGGAGTTGGTCAGCAGCAGCCTGAATATAGTAGAATTAATTGCAACATTGAAATTGTTTTCTCTCTGTCCTTCAACTTTCTGAATGTGTTTAATCCTTTATCAGATGACATGAAGAACCCTGGTTTAGTGTGCGAGTCAGTGGGGGAACAGCCTGCAGTGGCGGGGCTGCCAGGCTGGGGTGTATCAGCAGCCCTGTGAGTAGGTGAGGATATGATGAACTCTTACGTGTGCGGGTAACAGCCTGGTATTGCAGGTATTTGTGTAAGTGTTTTCTTGAAAGATAAGGTGAAAACTTCTATGTGAAGAGACAGCATGGCTGCTGATGAAGGCCTGCAGCCCTAAGGGGAAATAAAAACAGCTCTAAGGTTTAATTTGTATTGTGGAATGTTATTGCCTAGTGCAGGGGGAAGGAGGCATGCTTTATGCAGAGTGCTTCAGCTTTCTGCTGTGAAGTGATGTAGTCTCAGTTCTGGGAGACCATCATGAGAAGAAAACTCTTAGTAAGCAATTAGCAATGGGAATCCCTTGGGAGCTGGAATGAAGAACAACTTTTTTTTTGTCCTTTTGAGTTGTTCTTTGAAGGAACAATGCTTGCTGCCCATGTAGTGCGATGGCTGTGGCCATAGTGACTTCTGCTATTTATAATGTCAGTGTGTCTTATGAAAGACATTTATCTAGTTGGTAGCCCCTTTTCCAATATAGTACCCTTGTCAGGAGTATTTTTCTTGTCTTAGTTTAACAAGATTAGTTGTTCTCTTTGGTATTGGGAGTATCTTTAACCAACAGCAACTGTCATGGAAATGTCCTGGTATACTAGAAAATCCACTGTCTACAGCTTTCTGTCTTGCCCTATTCTTGCATCCTCTTCCCTTAGGAACTTTCTTAGGTAGAGGCATGGGCAGAAATAATCATACTTGGTGTGGGGAGGGGAAGCAGGTTAGTGGGAAGTAGATATTGTTCGTTTTTTAACATTTATTTTCCTGTGATATCTGTAGGGTTGTCACTGAAAAGCCACTCACCTTGTTCAGACAGGAGTAGTACTTGTTGGTATTCTGGGCAAAACATACTATAGATGAAATCTTGTAGGTAAAGCAAAGCTGTGTATCTGTGGTTTCTGTTAATGGTGTGGAAGCCATTAGGAAGCTGTATGGTTCACTTTTAACTCTGTAACCTTAAGTCTCATTTTCAATGTTTGTTTCCTTTCTGTGTTGCTACAGTAGTTATGTGTAGTCACTACCCAGTAGTTACATGATAGTTTGAAGTAAATTTTAGTCCTGACATGGTAAGTAAACTAAGTTGAGTTTATACCAAGGTTAAGTTTACTCTTTTGATTTTTGTTATCTGGGAATTCACAGGAATTGTTTGTTTTAACAGATTTCCAAACACTGTTTCCTAGCTTCCTTTTCACCATGTGCATTGACCCTGTGCTATCATGTTGCAGCATCCTTTCTTTAGGGCATGAATGCAAGTTCCCTGCAGAATATGTTAATGCTGCTCTTACAAGTGAGAGGGTTTACTGCTGAGCAAGATCAAAGTCATGGTATGCCCTTGATGCTTGCAATCCCCAACAGCGAAGGGAACACAGATGTTGATATGACATCAGTTTCAGTCTTTTGTGTGGTCTTTTACAATCACCTTTATTAAGAGGAAAGACTGTTTATGTCTATCCAGTAGGTCTAATAAGGTGAAGACACACAAGTTGTTTTTAGCTTGTATTGTAATGTGTAGGAATGGTTCTTATGACCTGTCCTCTACTTGAAGAGTAATTGTGGAAGAGACTGACATGGTTACCACTTTGAGTACAATACAGCTTGATTCTTTTTTTGGTTTTAATTTTAATTTTACACTTGAGCTGACAGGATTCTTACTGCGCACATTACTTTCTCTTAGAGATATTTGTGTGAATTCTCCCCAAGTTCGCTTATTACATCTAACTTTAGCCCTGTAGTTATGCAGCCAGGTTTTAGTGTGTGGCATCTATCATTAGTCATAGTTTGTCTGCTAAGAATACTGTTACGAAACTGATAGTTGTGAGTTTGCTTAGAGCTCTTGAGAAGCCACAGTTTTACAGTAGAAAGCAATCACTCTGGATTGCTTGCATATCAAATGCTCAACAAAAACAACCAAAACAAAATGCTGATGCAGCTGAGGATGCAGTGAGAAAGATAGGTGTGCTTGAGTACCTGTTTATTTTTATTTTCTTTTTTATTCGCCAGCTTCCCTTATGAAAAGGAAACTTCAGTGATGACTTACCTACTAATGGCCGTAGGAGACAACAATGTGCCTAGTTTCTTTAGCAGGCTTTGTGCCTGAGTTTTTCTACTGAGTTATGCTAAAATAGCTTCAGAAACTTGCCATTATTTAGCTAATGGATGAGACTAACACTCCACCAGTAGATCTCAAAAACACCACATGAAAATAGAAAAGGAAAATCTTCTTACAATCTTAATGTTAGAGCAGAGTAGGTCTCCTAGTGCTTTTGTCCTACCTTACATTTGAGTCATATGCAGCATCTGATTTCTTTCATGGTGTGGGCACATTTTACCAGTTAAGGTTAAGAAAATGTGAGACTCGACATTGTATTTAAGTCTTAAAATGTGATGTTGGCTGTTAGCAGAATGCTGTGTTTGAGCAACCACCATAATACATGTGCAGCAGTATCTTCCCCTGTGATTACTGAATGGTTTCTATTTTGGGAATGTTTCATGGCTCAGCTTGGAGTGCTCTTGGGAAAGCTCAAGTAGGCGAGCTTCCAAAAACCTAGTTCTATTCTGATAGTAAATCGGCAGAGAGGCAGTTCAAAAGACCAGGTGTCTTACATTTTTACAAGTTGATCTTTGAAACTTTTCTCTTTTTCTTGGACCATGGAATCAATGCAACTCTCATTTCTGAGACTTTCTGCTTTTTTTTTCCTCCTTCATGCAGCATTATGCCATCTTTTTGATGAGAAGCTTTTGTTTTAAGTGTTTTGCAGAAAGATGTAGATGGCTATATAATAATGGCTGTATATAATACAGATGGCTATATATAATACAGACTTAGCTGTATCTCGCTCCATTCCTGTGTGAATCGCCTTTTGTCAGAGTGTATTTATGCTGCAGTCACAGGAACCTGAATTAGCCTTTACTGAACCCTGTGCCGCTGCAGCAAGAGGATAAGTATCAGTATGTAAGCCAGCTAGTTTTAGGCAAGCTCTGTTATCTCTGGCTATGCTGCAAGCTCTGCACTTCAGTTTCTTACGCTTTCCCGAATCAGTATCTGAGGCCAGGCAAGAAAAAGTGATATAGGCATCTGCAGTTAATTTTTCCCTGTTCTGTGATGCTTCTTTCAGCTTTAAAAAACAACAACAAACAAACAAAAAAACCAAAACAAACCCCAAGAAACTCCCCCCAAAACAAAAAAAAGCCCCCACAAATCCAGCTCAACACCACATAGATGTAGTCAAGCATTTATCACAGATTTTTTTGTATTGAATCTGCTGGAGTAACTGGTATCACAATAACTGATGTGGTTGACTGGATGAAAATACAGTATACTTGTTTAAACATAGCAGTGCTTTTTGAGTTGAAGACTTTCTTTCATACGTGCACACACCTCTGGAAAACAGATGAAAGCAGTTCTCTAACTACTTTTTTCCTAAAGGGGGAAAAAAGCTGGATATATTAAAAGCTACGCAATTATTCTTAGAATAATGAAAATTTGCTATAAAAACCTCACATTATTACATTATGACATGATCTCCAGTTTGAGACAGACTCATATTTTACACAATGTGTATGGAAATTGCAGCCTATTTCTTTTCCAGTTTGTAAGATAGGGCACTTGCAATTGTGTATGTGGAACTTCCCCACCTGCATTTGGAAGGAAATACTTAGTTATTTTTAAACCAAATTAGAGGTATTTGCATATACATTTTGAAAATCTGTATTGGTGTTTCTTATTCTTTCTTAGGAATGTTTATTTAAATTAATGGGGGGGAAGCATTATATATAACTAGCATTTTATGAGATGGAAATTAACTTAAGTGTCATAAGAAAATGCCTTTAAGAAAACAGTTATTTCCAGGAAAGGTCATTGTTTAGATGTAAAAATATTGGTGCTTAATATGTTTAGTCTGTGTTTCCAAATTTTGTAAACATCTTTCTGTTTTGCTTTTGAAGTAGTTTTTAAATTCTCTCTGCACCTTGGGCTGTTAACTCTGCAAATTTTTAGCAACAGTATCTGGCTAGCCACAAGATGACTATTAATACATGATTTTATGCTTTGAGCACTTGTATCAGAACAAAGCTGCTTCAGCTCACTCAAGCAGTGTACCTCTGTCCACACATAAAGGCCATGTTTTCTTTATTGTAGATTAAATTCACAGGTCTGCAAGCTTCAAAAGATTTGGATTTTATTGCTTAATTTTCACTATAAGTATTCTTACAATTTTTTTGTGAAAGTTAGATGTAATGCATTAAAGAATCTGTGATGGGAAAAACAAAGTATTCAATCATGTGAATTAATCTAACGTTTCCAGTTTATAAAGAGGCAAATTGGATCTGCGTTCTACCATGGAAGAAAAAGATTTCAAGTTTCCTGGATTTTGGATTCCTCATGAAATTGTTTTAAACATGTGGGTGTTTTTCTCTTACAGCTGCGCCGCATGCAGGAGATGATTGCACAGATGCAGGCCCAAATGAGGATGAAGCCTGGAGATGATTAAGATGCTTAACATCTGGATGTATCAGGTATGACTTTTCTTACTAGTTTACTCCTCTTATATAAGATTTTCACAATTATTATTGTCAATTTTGCACTTTGGACTTGCTTTTACAGTGCTTATAGAAAAAATTGAGTGATGTTCTGGGTAGACTAGAAATAAAGACCTATGCAGATGTTACCTTTCCAGCTGTTTTTAAGACCTGTAAATGCTTATCTTCAGTGCCTTATTTTTGGATCATGCAGCTTTGTTTCTGTTAGCAAAAGCTGCTCAGAAAATTAATTTGACTATACGTAAACAAAAGTTAGGGTGTTTTGGGGTATGTAGGCTGCTGAATTTATAGCAATTTTTTCAAAGAACCGAACAAAATTTTAGATGAACTGGTTACCTGTACTCAATACAGAACTCCCTTGATGCATATATGATATATTAGGTGGGATCTGAATGAGTGGAAAAAAAAAAATTATTGTAGCAAATATTCATGCTTTCTTCTGAATGCAGCTCTTCTGGCATAATTCTTCTTTTAAATGCAAGAATAAAAAATAGAAGGATATGAGGAGTCTTGTTGCTTAATACTTCAGTTTAATACTCTAGTTGTGATTGCTGGTCTTCTGGAATGTAAAGCTTGAATAAAATGGATTGTATTATCCCTTATGACCTTGTGGCAGCTGCCAACATTCCAAGCCTAAAATAAGGAGATTTTTTGTTGCCTTTATTTGAACCTTCAGTCTTCCTGTTTATATTAAAAAAAAAAAATAAAAAAAAAATCTCCTAAGGAATAAATTTATTCACTGGATTCCTATTTAAGCAGATGTTGATGATTTTACTGGTATGCGCACTGTGATCTTTGAGTGAAGTAGTTAAGGGGAAAAAAGTAGTTCAAACTCAGGTTTCCTACTGTCATAATTCCAAGTCTTGCAGATAGAGGAGTCTTCACATCATGTCTTCCAACTTCCATACTAAGATATATTTTCCCAGAGTTGGAAATCTAAACACTGAGGATAATTTTGTATCTGACCATGCAGTGTATGTGATAGCAGTGTCTGAGATAAAGCTCTTGCTTCCCCAGACAGTAGCTGGTAATTATGTAGCTTGTTAAATATTTTAGACTGAACTGAAGGTCCCAAGTTTTCACGGTGACTTTGTTATCATATGGCCAAACTCTGACCACTTGTGAAAATGGCTGTTTGATGCAGGAAACCTTATGTAGTCTAAATTATTATTATGTTTTTTGCAAAGGAGCTCAATTCTTTCTGCGACTTACAAATCACATTTAATCACATAGCATCCTTTAAACTGATAGTTGGTAAGAAAAGAACCCACCCTAAACCTAACAGGCTTGTCCATAGTTGTTGCTTGTAGAGCATAGGATGGCAAATGTTACAAATATATTCAGAGCTCTTTCTTCAGTTCCTAGATACTGGACTTGCTGTGAAATCAGTATCTGAGGGCTAATCGGATGCAGTATTCCCACTAATGGTTAGCCAGTAATGGAACCAGAATTCCCTGTGTTTCACAGCTTCTGGCAACACTGGATATGATATTTATAAAAACAAATTGGAGCAAGGTTTGTCCCAGGCTGAATTTGCAGCCATGGATACTTAAGTAAACAGAGTTCTGAGCATGCTCACGTGCATCCAAGTGAAATGTTATTTTGTAGATGCTTTACATTGCTAATTTGGAATGCATCTTGGACTACTAAATGTGTTAAGCAGGAGAGCTTTGCAGACTTAACTAAGCATCCACATGATGTTGTGATTTAGTTTGAACTAAATCTTAAAGTTAGTTGGTCTGAAATATTGAATGTGAACAAATTTGAGAAGGATTTGAATGAGATCGTCATATGTGGAGGTCCCGCTGTTTCTCTGGAATCTGCTAAACTATATTTCTGCAGCTGCTCTGGAAATCATGTCATTTGTCAGATTGCTTTCAGGAAAGAATTTTAAACTCCTTTTTTGTTACTCTTGAGATATTGATTGATAGGCTTTTACCATAATTTGTTGGCTAATATGCACAGTCAGAACTGCAATTGCAGTCCTGCTAAACCGGAGTGTTGCTGTGTGATCCTGTCAACATGTTGAGGTGAATCCTCACCTAGAACTTAGCCTTAGGGAAGTTTCTTTCATGCTTGCTAACTGATTTTGCAGTTTAGGAGGAACGATAATTTTAACCTGCATCATTCCCATCAGATTTATTTGCTGTATTTTACTGAACTCACTATTTCCAGAGATACCAGGAAACTTGTAATTAACACAGTAGTTAACAAAACCAAACTGTCAACAAATTTAAATATACTTGAGATCAATCTTCTTGTTCTATCACAGCTTATCTTGAACATCTCTCAGGTTCTAGTTTTACAAGAACTTTAAATTATCAGCTCTGCTGCTGAAAGCAGTCTCTTCTCCAATTGCTTTTTTGCACCCTTACTTATCCTTGTGCTGAGAAAAATATGTAACTTTATCTATAACTTATGTAAAAATTAATGTTTTCACTCTTTATTTTTGATAAATACATATTCATTAATTTTCTTCGAAAGTCCCTTAAAAATATTTTTCCCTTCATAAAGTACAAGTATAAAGATGTTTTCAGATATTTTGGAAAAGAGAAGTATGCTGTAAATACCTTCATAGATACGAGCTGGAGACTAAACAGTAGGATAATGAAATGTGGTAATATCCATATATGTGAAATACGCACTTCTGATTTCAGATGTATTTCGGGGTGGGGAGAAGATTGCTGAATGTTTTGGGGTTTTCTGGAAAGAGTCTGGCATTGTATAATGATTAAGAAGTGCTAAACTCAAATCCTTGCCAAAAAGACTTGACGAGTCTGTATTATCATAAAGTGCTACACAGATGGGATGACTGGAAGGTCTGGTTTCCTTGATCCCTTTTGAATAGGGGTATCTTTAAAAGTATTATGGAAAGAGCAAAGGGAGAATTTACTTCAAGCAGTTTCCTTTACTTTCAAGACTGGAGTAAGAGAGGCATAAAGGGAGTGACAAAGGCAAAGATTATATGCAGGGAATATGCTCAGAGTTTCCAAAGACGATGGACAGATTTCTTGCTGTGGAGAAGTAGAAGCCTGAAGGAGAATGAATAGCAGCGCTGGTGGAGACTGGATTAGAGGTAGGAAGGGAAGATGATTTTGGAAACAGTAGTGACCAGTGTGCCAACCGCAGTTTTTGACAAAAGCCTGCGAGTACAGACTTACTCTACAGGATGGTGCTGATAAGAGCTTTTTAGAGCATCCCTAACAAAGGCGTGTTGACCTACACTTTTGTCCATTTCCTCTAAACATTTCATAGCTTCTGTGTACAAATGGTGCATGTGGAGGTGTTTGTAGCAGGCAGTGAGGGCACTGCTAGACAGCAGAATACTCTTGGAATAAGCAGGAACAATTTTTTTACCCTAACTTTCGTTATACTAATCTTACAAGTCCATGTGAAGCATGGTAAAGACTTTCAAGACAAGCTTGATTTTTCAGATTTCTAAAATGCAAGACACTGCTGTGAAGTGTAGGAGCTTATTGCTTCTTATATTTGACAGTTCAAATGAAGGATTGGACAGGAAGGAGATGGCTGGGTGGAATAAGTTACTAAAAACTAAAACAGATTTAGTTTTATTTGGATATTCCAATACAAAATGCTTTTGAAATAAGCCTGCAGTAATTCCAACAGCATATTTACTAGTTTCTGAACTTGTCCATCTCAGATGAGCAATTATTATGAAAAGCTGGAATTATTTTTTCAAATGAAATGCCTGTTGATGGGTGTTTCTTCCCTTTTTCTTCTCTGTTTCTGAAAGTGTATCTCTTTGCAATCTGTTTTCCTCTTTTTATTCTTACAAATCTGGATTGTCTTGTCTTCTACTCAGCTTCAAGATCATACTGGGACAAACCAGTAACAGAAGCCAGGCTATGGAAAACAAATATAGCCAGCTGGAAATGTAGTTATGGTTAGGGAAATGTGTTCAGAAAAAAACCCAAGCATCTTGCACTTAAAATATCTGTAGGATGTTGAGAATTCTTCTAGTATAGCTCATGATTTCCACAAGTATTTTAAAACCTCCTGAGCTCACTAACACTGTTCTGATTCTTGATAAGAATAGTACTAAAGGCACCAAACAGCTATTTCTTTCTACCAATGAACTGACATAATTTAACAGAACAACACAAAGCATTGTCATAGCAACCAGCCTTCTAAAACGATGCTGCTGAATGCTGAATTGATCTGATGAGAAATGTCATTTGAGGAAGTAAAGATCATGTTGTAGTTTTTGGCAGCTGAAATTGAGAGCCTAGAGAATGTGAAGCTTGGGCAAATTTGTAGTATTTGGAACAACTGCCTGGCGCTGCTAGTGGATGTTTCTCTGGCTAGAAACTAGACTAGAAGAGCGCCATTGTTCTCCAACTCTTTTTCAGCTCTTCTAACCATGGACTTGTTCAGCAAACCCTGCCTTGATGGGCTAGCACAAGTTTTTGTTTCCCCTAGAAAGTAGACTTCTGATAGAAATTGTCATTTTTCCTCTGCTGCTGTACAACTAAAGTGCTGAACTTGTGTGGCTCCATAGGACCTTGCAGTTGACTTGTATAGAAAGACCTTAGCAGGGTCCTCAAGAGCTACCTTGTAGCTGGTCCCCACCTGCCCTTCTGTATAACGTGCAAAGAGCTAGGCAGACTTCAGGTCTGAGTCATGTTATGGCCTTAATCCTTGATGTATAGAACAATAAAGCTTTCATTTGAGTGTGTTCATCTAAAAATAATATCTTACATTTCCCTGTTAGTCCATACTGCTTTCAGTTGGTGAAACAGTCATGTTCTTGGATTGCAAGTAGAACATAATAAAAGACCATGTTGTACTTGGATACTGACCTTGGCTGTTCCACAGCATCTCTGTGGCCTTTGACGAAAAAAAAATTGTGCAACTCTTCCCAATAGGAAAAAGGTAGTACTTTGTTAAATTTGTAGTCTTCAAAGCATTGTACAGAAAAAAATATGTATCATTAATGTGATATGTAAGTCTGAAGTATTAGTCAGGTCTGTAAAACCTTCTGTACCTAAATATTGTCTGTCTTCTGGCTCTTAAAGAATCTGGCTTGGATTTCTCTCGGTCTGCATTTTCTATATGCAAAACTTCCAGGATTTTGTCAGGACCTATTTCTATAAGGAAAATTTTCCCCTAGAAATAGTGGTGTATCATTCTAACACTGTAGGATTCATGCATCTTGAAAAGCCCATTCCCATTAAGACCAATTTCCGTAACTGCTATGCTTATAGAAGAGAGGAGAGCAAAATGCCCCCCCCCCACACCTCCCCAAAACCAAAACACTCTTTACTTTGCAGACTTAAAAGCTTTTGAAGGAATGGTACAATGTTTGCAAAACTTAAAATGAAGAAAATTGAAACACCCAATAACAAGTTTTTCTGATACCTTCACCATAATTGCCCAAACTGTATCTCGATAAATTTTATCAATAAATGGATCAATGCAAATTGGTTCAATTTTTGTCAAGTGATCCCAGAGAATATAAAATAGAATATAAAATTCCTAATGGATCACTGCAGAAGTCCTGTTTTGTGGGGAAGTGTCAGGAGTGAGTGGAAATACATTTATTTGCTTTTCACTGATGTGTCGATGCCTTGGGAAAGATGGAGTCCACAGTGCAGTGGCTACAGTGGCATTCTCAATTCTTGTGAGTATGTGCAGTGGCACCTTCCATTCTGCCTCCGAGAGGCTTGATTACCAAGGAGTGTTACAACTGACATATTCCACTTCTTCCTCTGTCTCAGTGACAGCTGTTGGATGCATGGGATGCAGGGGGTGAGGGGAGGTGCTTGCTGCCAGAATTTCTTGGGCATTAGTGGGCCTGAGGAGTGGAGGACGTAGACCTACCAGCTCCGTGCCAAAGCCTGACGTGGTATCACAGGGGACCTGTAAATGCTTCAGGCCACCTGTTGCTAAATAAATGTTTTCAGAGGAACATCTCTTATAGTTCTGGAGCTTGGAGCCTGGTATGTGTATGTGACTCAGTGGATATTAACTGCGTTAGCATATTAAATTAACTGATAAACATTGGAAAGCAGTTCAAAGGCCAGTTTAACTTTGTATATACTTGGCTGATGACCTTTGCTATGAGGAAGTATAAGGTGTTGCTACAGAGTAGCAAAAGGAAAGGGAACAAACTTGAAGCAGCAAAGTCAACAGAGGATGACTGAAATATCAGAAGCCCAAATTTTAGGGGTGCGAGTGACTAAATGAGTCAAAACTAGCTAACAATGGGATATTGGTGTCATTCGATACTCCTTTTGGAAAGATACCATTTTTCAAAGTTCTTGCTAATGATTTTACACTCAAAGAGCTGTAGCTACAACATAAAATGGATGCTATTTGATGAAAAAGAATTTAGGTCCATGAGAAAATGTAACTGCTTATAAAGCAAATTTCTCTCACTGGCAATTCAGAAGCGTACACGGAGAGATGTCAAGTTGCCCTGCATTGTAGCGGTGTTCTTGAAGCAGCTGAGGGGGAGGCAAATCCATTCCTTCCCAAGGCATTCAAAACCTTTACAAATACAGGATTCTGAGCTGTTTGACCATGTGCGTCAGGTTGGAGGCATATGTAATGTTAGTTACGCTCCTTACTGAGAAAGTTTTGTTTTAATGGCATACTGGAGAAATGTATCGTCTTTCTTAAACGATGGTATGAATTCACATTGCAAATGGAGGCATTTATTAAAGCTCTGTATTGGTGAAAGGAATATGGGAGACTGTAAGGTTAGTCTAATAAAACTGGAGATCAAATTTGTAAAGAACAGTATCATAAAATATTGTCTCATAAGGAGATTAGGAAGAAGGAGCAGTGAAATGAATCCACACTGAAAATGCACAAACATACTTTGCCCAAGTATGTTCTATGAGCGTATAAAATGTGGATATCGTGTTGCTAATGCTGGTAACATCACTGCACAGCTGTGCTTATAACCTGAGCCTTCATGTTTATTGGAAATTCCAGTCTTTTTGTGAGTCTGAAGCGTCAGTTATGGTTTCCTCTTGAGGTATCTTCTGTAACAGATTAGAGTTAGGCAGGCAACGGCAGAAATTTAGTTCCTCTTTCATAGTCGGAGTAGCAGTGTAGCGCAACAGGGTAATTTTGAATTTTAATATTGGCTTTGGTTAGCAATGTATGGACTCTGGCTTTAAAGCCTTAATGCTGGCTTGCTTGTTCTGGTTGTTATGGGAATTGATGGCCTCCTTAAAATATTAAGTAATTGCGCATTGAACAGAATTCCCACTGTGAGAATGACAAAGAGCAGAGGACCCTGTTGTCAGCTTTCCTTGCTCCTGATCCTAGCTGGAGTCAGCAACTGTAGTCTAGATGAGTGTTGCACTGTACTTTACAAGTGAGTTGACACAACAATGTTTTGTAGGATATTTTTTTTTTTCCATCCAGATGAACGTTGAGATAAAGCTATTTTTTCCTGTTGGGTATGAGTATTTTTGGAACTGGAGAATTTGAGGTGTCTCCTGAGTTCCAAATCTGACACAGCTTCTTAAGCAGGGCCCAATTTTCAGGGAAAGCTGGAATTCTGCTTTCTTTGTAGCAGCCATTTCAATTGGCGAGTAGCTATAGAGACATCCAAAACTGGTAGTTGTTTTTGAAATTACAGACTGGTATCCCTTCTTTCAGCTGTATCAATACTGCTGTATGAATGCTTGGAAAAATCTATTTACTTTCCTGTTTTACCTAAGCAGTGTAATAAGTGTGCATGACATCAAACTTGCTGCTTACTTTTAGCACCATTTTAGATAAGTGGTTTTCCTTTTCCTCAGCAGAAGTAATGCTTCACATAACAGGTGGAGGTTGGTGTATTGTATGCGTTACTGTTGAGATGAGCTGTAACACAGTTCTTGTATTCTTGCAGATGGAGTAGTGTGTGGGTGCTTAAGAAAGTGTGTAACTAAAAATAAATTCTCATTTATGTGCTCTTATTAGACATTTGTGATAAATATTTGTGGCCAAACTGCATCTGACTCAGTTGATCTAGTCCTAATGCAGGTCCGTGTGATGCAGTATCTGAAATGCCCTGTATCTTCGATTACCCTGCTTTGGTCAGAGGGGCTCAGACTGCTCCAAACGCCCTGACAGTTTGTCCTTTCTAATGCTCTTTGTTTTCCACTTTTGTTCACAGCAGTATACAGTTCTCTAAGTGGATGGGTGCTCTGTTTTCTTTGACCGAATGGTAACATTCAAATGCAAAAGCTGGATGCTGCAGATCAAGACCTGCGTTAAAACAAAGTCTGAAGATCGTGTTGTGAAACGGCTTGTTTTATATATTCAATGTTAATCAAGTTATATTGTATCTTTTTTTATTATTTTGGTAACACTGTCTTCATACTTATAAATGTGGTTTTATTATCCTTCCTATACCTTTTTATACAAAAACTGATAGAGTACACTGCTTGGACTAGTAATTGTGATGGGTTTAAGGAGTTAATCGTGTATCTGCTAGGTTATTCTGAACAGTTTCGTGATTAATCCTGAAAGACTTTGTCGCCTGTTTACGGTAAATGTATGTGTGTTTGCACAGTATCATAGCTTTCACTTGCCATTTTAAGTCATTGTGTATCATATCAGTTTTTCATAACTCTCTCTGTGCTTTGGTTACTTTTGAAGCTTCATCTCTGGTGATTTATGTTTGTGTGATGTATGAGAAAAGGTACAAAACACTGATGACTCACCAGTGATGCAAAGAAGCTGACTTTTCTAAATCATTGTGCCTTAACATACCATAAACACTACACATGCCAACAACTTCTGTGGATGCCTCTGAAGATTTGTCTTCAGGTCTCAAGTATTGATTCCAAGAATTTCTGTCACAGGCATTTTTATCTGTCAGCTGAGCGATGGCATGTATGGAATTTTTTATATACCATAACACTAATTTTCATTGAAGTTTTGTAATAAATTGTATGAATGTGGAAAATGTTGAATTTTGGGGTGGTTTTTGTTGTTTTTTTGATTTTGGCTTTTTCAGGCTAATCTATGAAATATTGTAATGGCGTCATGCACAGTGCATATTCAAAGGAATCATGATGTTTACCCTGGGGAATGAAGGCGTTTTCTAGAATTTGTCTACAACTGCTTTGATTTCATTTCAAAACAACTTTAAAAATGTTTTAACGGGAAGTTAGGTAGCAAGACTTTGCATCCACTTTTTTTTTCCTCCGAAGTTCATTAGGCACCTACTGACATCTTTTAGGTTGGTAAATACCTTGGAAAATCTGATCGCACACCTTAGTTTATAAATTCATAAATGTTGCTGTTTCCTTTATGTCATTACTGAGTGTATAGCTCTCTTCTGCATGCTTTTTTAGTCTTGCATGTATTATATATATGCTTATGCATATATTATTTTGTAACTATGGGATTGAGACACTTTGTCTTCTGTACTACAGTGGGGTGTCTTTCATGTAATGATTAGCCCTAATTTTGCTGTCTAGCAATGAGTGTTTAGTCAGGATAGGTTTAACAAATGATTTGCATCACAGGGATGCATGTTTGGTTTGTGTTTGGAGTTGAACTGCATAAAATGGACATTACATTGTTATCTCAGTGGCTGCTATAATGAAGTTGAAAGAAGAAATGGAGTGACAGATTTGTGTTCATACAAAGTATCTTCAGGTTTTATGAAGATTTGAATTGTAAGCATGTCTGTCAAGAGGGCCAAGGCGAGAGACTTAATGGCCAACAAGTTCTCATTAATTGTGTGCCATTTTGTACAGCTTTCTTGTTGTTTTTTTTCCAGAATCTTGCATCATATTTTGCAACCTTCTTAAAATTATGTGCTGTCCATTTGTGCTTGTGAAAGTCAGGACAGCCGCGCCCCTCCTGAAAAACCAAGACTTTAGTTAGATTAGTTACATACTGGATTAGCTCTCTGAACAAAGGTAACATGAAAGGTTCATCTTTCAAGGCAAATTAGGACAATGGGGAAGTAGGCTTTCAGAAGCACCTAGTCTTTAATTTTATTAAAAACAGAGCTTTTTTTTTCTCCCCTCTTTTCAAAGCCAGGCACCTAAAGTTACTGTCACAATTCTTGTGTGGGAGCCTCAGTGAACGGATTTTTTACTAGCGGATATTGATTATTGATTGCTAGTGTCTGCCGTCTTTGGGCTTGTGAATTCCAGCTGGAGCATTTTGGCTCAAAACCTGAGATCTATTTTAATAATTGTCCAAGAAGGGCTTGCAGTACTGCTGATACCATACGTGAGTGCTTTTCCTTTCAATGTAGGCTTAATCTTTATGCCTTTTACCATTTCTTTGATGTTGTCTGATGTTAATCTTCAGTTACATTTGAGCTTGGTTTTGTTAAAATACTTCACAGCTTAACAAGGGAAGGTATAGTTTTTAAGCCAAGTCTTTGCTACTGTGAAGATCCCTGGATAGAAGACCCTGGCTAGAACCTAATTTCCGACCTTGCATTTCTACTCCCATCGGTGTCGGCAGTGTCAGGGCCATGGAAGACAAGTCCCTTTTCTCTGAATTCCACCCTGGCCTTCTCCATGCTGACATTTTCCAGCACTGTGACAAAGTGCCCACATGTAACTATTTTAATGACTGTTCAGCAGGATCAAGGAGCGGTTGATTGCCGTCCTTTCAGTCTTCATTAGATTTAAAACGCTGTGGCAGACTATAAAACAACTCGTGAAAGGCTGATTGGCTTGTTGGTGCCTTTAATTGTGGTGTAGAGTCTGTAATGGTCTGTGGCTCTCTAGCATTTAAAAGCAAGCAAATATGCTGAGAATTACCTGATTTTTATTTTTTTTCTGATGCTTTGAATCAATGGCTAAAAGTGAACTGGGCATGAGCTAATGGGGTTTTAAAATGTATGTGCCTAGGATTGCCAGTCTCTGGTCTTGGAAGTGTCTCCTTGTTTTGATATGAGGGACGTTTTGAATGAGAAGGTGGAAGAAATGGCAAGATAAGCACTGTGATAACTACAGTGGTTTGAGAAGTTAGTGTGACACTGTGGCATCCGTGTCAGTTTTGTTCCGAGGGAGGGGAGTATCCTTGTACTTGTGCAGCCATCACCGTGCCAAGCCTGTCCTGTCCTGTCCTGTATTCAGAAGAGTTTCAAGTCTGATTGTTTACCTGTCCTTGAAATGGGGAAGATGTGGTCCCTCCCTGCAGCTGTGGAAGTTGTGGAAAGGATCCGGGTGTCCTGAGGCTTCACATCCCACTCTTCTTGCTCCTTTACTGTTGAGTTGAGGTTCCTATGAGCTGTTCTTAAATCACGTGCTGCTGCTGCTTGTGGAGTGTTTAAAATTCATTTGAGTTCTCTCCTGCCTTTTCTGAAAAAGTTATACTGACAGTTTTTACCTGAAATGACTTTCCATATCGCCTCTTTCAAACGTTTTAATGGAAACAGCACGCATTCCTACTTTGCACGGTACGATTGCAGTATGATTCAGGCCTTCCCACTGTATTTTGAGACGCTAAATCTGGAACCACATTTCCTATTTATTCCATTTGTGTGTGTTGTGTGGTGGGGTTTTTTTTTGGTTTTGTGTTGGTTTGGTTTTGGTTTTTTTTTATATGACGTCTTCCTCCTCCTCCTCGAGAGTAAGGACCGCTTCCTACTCCAGCCTTCCACCCCTGAGCGAGGAAGCCGTGCTGGGGGCTTGCGGGGCCCTTGCGTGCTCCGGCCGGTGCGAGCGATGCGCTAACGCGGGGGTCGCCCACCCTCCCACCCCCGGGGCAGAGGAGGGCGGCGCGGGGCCGGCACCGGCACCGGGGCGGGCGCGGGGCGGGGCGGGCTCCCGGGATTGGCCGCCCCGGGCCGGCCCCGGCCCCGCGGTAGCGGTAGCGCTGGGGCGGCCGTCGCCGCGCACTCCGCGCTCGCCCGGGCACGGCGTTCTTGTCGGCTCCCGGCAAGGCAGGGCCGCCGGCGGCACCATGAGCACCGGCATGCGGTACAAGAGCAAGCTGGTCAACCCAGGTGAGGCGGCGGGGGGGACCCGCGGCCGCTCCTCCCCCGCGGCCCGCCGCATCCCTCACGCCTCACTCTTCTCTTCTTTTCTCTCCCCCGCTGCCGCCTCCCGCCGCGGGCGTCCCGCCCTCGTCCATCCGCCCTTGCAGAGGAGAAGCAGGTAGGTGGGCTCCCCCCGCCCCGCAGGGCTCGCTATGGCCGGCCGCGGCCCCGGCCCTGCCCGGTCGGAGCTTCTCCCCGCCGTGACGCGGCGGCGGTGGGGTGGTGTCCAGCTACCTGGGCTTTCAGCCTTGGGGCTTGGCACGCTGGCCCTTTTTTAGATGGCTTCATCCGAGAAATAGGCGGTTTGGCTCCCGCGGCTCCCTGGGTTTGGGGTTGGGTTTCTCTTTTTTTTTTTCGGTGCCTTTGGGTGTGTCGAGTAGGTTCGGATGGAGAAAGGCAGCGCAGGGGCTGGCGAAGGCATTTCAGTATTAGGAGCACGTCTCCCCGTCGCTGTCTCTTCCCCCCGCAGCACAGATGCGCAGGCAGGGACCCAGTCCTGCCGCTCGCCGCTCCTTGTCGGTGTAGCAGATCACCACCTCGCAGGCGGCCAGGATTTGGGCGTTAGGGAACATCTGTTTTGCTTTGCAAGGCAAATAGCTGTTTGGAGGCATGCCTTTGAGTCCTGGAGGGAGAGGGTGGTGATGCAATCAGATGACATCGACAGGTTTTTTTTGTTTTGTTTTGTTCACTGTTTGGTATTTGGAGGGATTTAGGGTGTTTGACAGGAAGAGGAATCCTCCTCTGCTGAGCTTGAATGTCTAGGTAAGGGTGGTATTGGCAGGCTCCCATGTGTTCCTTGGTACCCATCATCACGGTGTAGGCAGCATCTGCTGCATACGGAAGAGCTTTTCTGCCTCACAAAGGTGGGGATGGAGGTGATGGTTAACACAGCAGGGCAGTGCAATGGGTCCCTGCAGCGGGAAGAAGTCCACCCATCCCTAGCCTGGCTTGCGCTTGCCTTTCGGTCCAGCCTTTCTCTGAGGCTCTAATTCCATATGCAGCAAACACCTTACCTGCTGAGACAGTGCTACTGTACAGCCTTTGTGGACCACAGAAAAACAAACTAGTGTTGTAGCAGCTTGGGCATTCACCCAGCCACTGCAGAAGATGGTGTTTCCCTATATAACGCAGACTTGGGCACTGTGAAGAGACACCTGTGCATTTTTGTGAGCTGCTGATTGCAGTGATGAGAGGAACGAAGTAAATCCAGGGGTAATAGGATAATGGGGTCATCAGATAGATTTTTCCCAAGCTACTTAGAGTTTTGCTAGTATTTTGTAGTTATTTGTGAGTATTGCTGTTCATTTCTTGTTTTATTTCTAGAGGAAAACAATCCAGAACGTGTTCTGAGATTGTAGAAAATTCAGTGCAAGCTGTGAATTGGAGAGGAGCTTTGTGACACCCCCCCCCCCCCCCAAACCATGCTGTTCTTTAGTTCATTTGTTTTTAAATAAAAAGGGAAGCAGATTATGTATAAGGCTCCTTTCTACTCATTCCCCAGGGGAAGAAACGAGGTAGAGATCAGAGTAGTCTGTTGTAGATATTATCATAATTCCTGAAGGCCCTTGTCACACTGCATAGGCAAGAGTGGGCTGGAGCCTGTACCCCAAAGAGTTTCTGTCTGCAGGACAGTGTAGTGTTCTGCTGGGGCAAAGGAGGTCTTCCCTCAAACGTGGTGGGTGGTGTATCTGCCTATCTTATGCCAAGAGCATAGAGTGGGTCTTGCGTGACAGAGCGCAGTTCATTATAAGTTTGTGCCAGCCATGTTACTTGTGGACGGTGGAGGGAAACCAAGCTGTGAATACAAAGCAATCTGTTAAAATTAAAGTGAACATACAAAATCACAAATGATCTTTATTTAGCATCCTTTGACAGCGGGAATTTTCTTCCCATGCCGCCTTGTTCCAATCCACTTGCATCTGGCAGCAGGTAACAATTTAAAAGGTTTACTAAAGCTGTGATTCTTGCCTGAACCAATTTTTCAAAATTTATTATAAAAGTTATTTTTAATAAATAGTTGGGAAATGAAGTGGGCTTCTGAGAGAGCAGTACAATAGATTGCATGTAAGTAGGGTATCCTTCAGTAAAGTCTTAATAATACTGATGACTTACTGAGTCCAAAAAATGGAACAACGTAGTGCCAAAGAATGTGTCTTCATCTTCCCTCATAATGTAGTCAGGGGGGATGCATTGTCTGGGTCCAGGGGACTCAGATTTGCAGGTTGGACTCCTAATTGCTACCCTTTATGAAGAAAAAATAATGGTAAATTCTCCATCTCTCTGATTTCCAAGGAATGACCTCTTAATTGGTGTATTTAGCACCAAACTCCCGTGCCATTGAAGTCAGTGGAGGTTTGATCCTGGTTTCCATGTGCAGAGCATCCAGCTTTCTAAGGGGGAGGGTTGTGGTTTAAGACCCTGGACTGGGGGGAACCAGTTTCTGGTCTGAGGCTCCACAGCAGGTTGCCTGGTGAGACCAAGCTCCTCAGTCTCATTATACCTCGGTTCAGCACCTCTCAAAGAGGGATGGTTTCTCTCCTAGCAATTCATACACAGCTGGAGTGCTAAGAGGAATTCTCGTGGTGAAACTGGGTAGGCAAATGAAGCACTGAGTAATGTTCCATGTGCAGAAGAGTAGGCCCTCTGTAAGGGAAAACTAGCAATTTGTCAAAAAACTATTGACTTGAGAACCAAACAGGGCAAGTGCAGCAGATGGATGCTCTGCCAAAGCCCGAGGTGTTGCAGTGGGAGGAGTACAGGTGAAACTTCCCAAATACCTAGTTAAACTGGAGTCTCCTGGCACACTCCTGCAGAACATGCCTCTTAGCTCGTGGTGTTGGCGTGTGTTTGTTTGGGGTGGTACCTTGCCGTGTCTCTGAAGCTGGTTCCTGCTCATTCAGGCCCATGTCTCTTATGTTCTTTGAAGTCATTGTTTCTTTTTAAATCAGGAGGATGGGAACCTCTCCTTCCCAAGTTGATCTCTCCCCGCCCCACCAACTTGCAAAGTTGCTTGGGTGTGGGAGCAGAGACTATCTGGTGGATCCAGTTCTTTCAGTGGGTTTGAAATTAAAGGGCTGTGCCTTTTGCATTCAGCTTGGTCCTTTTTTCAACTTCAGTGTATTTTGAAGTGGCCTGCTTGTCAGTAAAAGTATGTATGGGGGGTACTGCGTATAGGGAAGACACTGTGCAAAAGGTAGTTTGACTGGAGGAATGGTTTCAATGCAAGTCATTGCAAGGCATCGAGAACTCTTGAATTCATTGCCTTTGTGTTTCAGTTTTTGAGAATCTGGGCTTGATATCTTAAAAATTTATATTCAAACTCCTTTGTTTTTTTCTTAGAAAAAAAAGAGAGAAGCAGAGATTTCCATCATTCTTGGAACAGTAGATATTACAACAGTAGAGATGTCTTCCATCTAAAATAGCAACTGTGCTAACGTAGAGCATCATTTTAAGGTCAACCTTCAGCCCCAGCCTTGCCTGCTAGAGGACGCTGGCTGATGGGAATCCCCCTGTTCCCTGTTAATGTGTACTGAACCACCTTCTCCTTTTCTCTGCTGTGCTTATGGAGAGATAAGCCCATATGGGCTTACAAGAAAGCGTATCCCCTGAAAAAGTTATGCGTAGTGCAGAGGTACCCAAGATACTTGTAGATACTGTCCTTGATGCACTGGGGACAACGCCGGTGCAGGCAGTTGCTGATGGCAAAGAGCAGATGAAGAGGAGGGAGGAGTGGTGATTCCTGTGTCTTGAGCTGGTTGAGGATGACCTTAATGTGACCCTCAATTTCTGTGTAGATACCTATGTGGTGAAAACTGATTAGCTGAATTTTGTGAAATACGTGATGAAAAGTATCATGTGAGTGGTAGGTTCCTTTGTACAGCAATTGTACAACAAAAAACCAGAAGCAGATCTTGGTCTTTACAGAATCCCCTCAAAGTCTGTACTGGAGCAGCTTGGAGGATTCGTACCTGCATTATATGTTTGTGGCATTGCTATCTTTCACCTAAGTGTTTTCCTTACAGTAACGGTTCTTGTAATCTCGTGACTAAAGGAAAGTTGTTCTTGCTTCTGCAGAAAAGCATGGAACCTGGAAGGCAAACAGAGTACCACTGACTTTTTAAAATTTTCTCAGAGTTAAACCAATTATTTTATAGTTCTGATTCTTTGAGTCATTGGGAGTGGCAATATGGATCTGTGTTCCTGCGCTGTCTGTCATGCTCTGTGTCAATTGAGACAGGGTGGTTGTGGTGAGGGTTTTTCTGCTCGGAGAAAGCAAGATTATGTTTGCAGCTGGCAAATGGGATATTTCACCACAGCTGGATAGTCTCTCACTGTGTCATAGATCGCCCTGGGTGAGGCTGTTTCTCTTTGACTCCCCATTTTAATGTCTCTTCCAACCTCTGTGTTTTCCAACCCTGGTCTTGCATCCTGGCTACCAAGATGTGCCTGCCAGAAAGGGAGTAGCAAATTAGTCACAGAATCTGGAGGTAAATACTGGAAACACTCTTAAAGCAGCACATCTCTGCTTGTTTTTCTGATGTCCCAGTGTATCTTGGCCAGACGTAGCATAGGAGTGGAAGCTTCTACTTCTCTGTAAAAAGCCTTGTGTGGTTCGTTAATTTTTTTTGGCCCATTTCAAAAGACAACGTTGGTCCCTTGCCCTCCAAACTGGGCAACGGCTCAGTGCTCAGAAGAGTGTGTGAGGAGCTGGGTGGGACTGCAGCAGGTCAAGAGGTTCAGCCCTGCCTGTCCTTCTGCTGTGCATCTGTCTAAACAGTCCTACTGGAGGAGGCCCCTGTGTCACACATGGGCTATTTTGGGCTGGGGAGGGAAGTCCATCCTGGGCACTTTGACTTTTTTTTTTTTTTTCCCTACTTTGTCTTCTTGCTTCTTGGAAAAGGGCTGTAAAAAGAGGTCAGCACATGGACTGCATGGTGAAACAGAACTGCTGGAGAGCTGGGCACAGAATCTGCCTCCTGCTGCTGCTGATGTCTCTCTTCAATTATTTATGCTCCAAATGGATAAAATGGTTGTTAGTACAGGGTAGGGGAGAGGTTCAGCCCTCTCAGTGCAAGTAGCAATCTGCAGTTTATGAAAAGGAGAAGTAAGTGTTTCCTGCACAGGGATTTTTGTCCCTTGAATTTCCACGAACTGCTCAGCTACTTGTTCGTGAGTCCAAAATTCTACTGCTGTTGTGTGAATTGTGTAGGGCTGTTTTGGGCATGTTAGCCAAATGTCTAAGTGTGACAGATGTTGTGGCCTGATATTTGCTGATGCTAATGAAGTAAGAGCAACCTTCATTTAACCCCAAGATATGCTTGTGAGGCTTGCTTAGCTGCTATGTTGCAGCCTGCTGGGGCATTACAAAAGGCAGCTCACAATTGCAGAGGTGAAAATGTTGCTACCATCTGAATGAAGGAGAAACCCAGTCCCTGGATGCTTTTAGTCTCCAAAGTCAAGGAGTCTTACAACCGCTTAACACTCTCAGAAATGATACTGGCTTCACACAGATGCCATTCTTCATTTGATTGTGCTAGCAATAAATGTATGGGGGCTGACAGTTCCCTGCAAAAGTTGAGGAAAGGTAAGTCTAGAAAGAGAAACACCTGGTGGAGTTCAATGTCTTGTAAAGCCCATATTACCCACCCTCAGTTTCAGTCTAAGTTGCTGTTCATTAAATACCAATAAAATGGACATCTGGGAAATCCAGGGGAGATTCCACCTACAGCCAGCTGGTTGCTTGCTGTGCCAGGCCAGATTGGGTCTCTGCTCTGTATCTTCAGAGCTTTGCCAAATTCATTTTAAATGTTCAGTCCAAGGGGTTTCCCTAGCAGTTTTGGGACACCACACTGCCCACAGCGGTGGCTCCTACAACCGTGCTGCAGCTACTGCTCGTATATGCTGAAACCAAGCCTGGAGAGCTCTGCTCCATCTTTAATACTTATATCTTGGCTAAGCCAGGAGGGTTCTTCTCCTGTTATTTCTCTTGCAGTTCAAGTGGCTTCTGTGTTACTTTTTTCCTGGATAGCAGAGCATGAACTGGAGGGCACCTTCTGTGCTTACCTGCAGACCAACACTTTCTTGCCTGACCAACACAAGACTTAGTCCCCTTCTTGCCCAAGGTGGAGATTTCCCTGAGACAGTGAAACCACACAGAATAATTCTCTAAAGCTCATGAAAGAAACATGTGTCATCTCTAATACATTGTGCGACTTCAGATTTTTGTGAAGAGTATGCAAGTTGTTTCATAGCATACTGGAATAATTCCCATATGGGCTGGAGTTTGTCTGTGTGTGTGTGTGCGCGTGTGTATGTCTACAGTGTGGTTAGCCTCAAAGCGCAAGAAAAAATGTCTGCTGTTACACATTCCTTTTCTCCCAGAGAATTGTCCCTGGAGCTGTGAAGAGGTTTGAAGTCATCTTGTTCCCACAAGTGTGTGCAGGAGCCGGATTTGTGTGTGGTGCATCAGAAAAGCTGGGATTAGATCCCAGGACACGTGCTCCTCATCAGTATGTGTTCATCCACCACTTGGTATTCCAGAAACACTGTTTAAAATGAATAGTGGAAGGTAGCACTCAGCGTGGGGAGAGGAAGGGTTTGCACATGCAATGCTACCTATAGGGGCTGGGCTGCAGAAAGTGAAAGATCTTCTGTTGCTCCAGACTCATGTAAGTGTCCTCTCTGTTTTGAGGGCTGAATGGGTTAATATTCTTAATTCCTTCTCTTTTGTGTGAGTGTATTTCCAGTGTATTAATTGAAATCTATTATGGCCTGCTAACATTCAGCTCTAGACTGCTGTGCCTTCCCTCGGTCTGTCACTCCTAGCCCCTTCCCGTGTGGCTGTTACCCCCAGCGGTGTCACAGCAGCCACATGCTGGAGGTGGCTGGGAGAAGAGCACACTGGAGGGCTGCAGGGACTAGCTTGCTGATGAGCAAAGCTTGGCTAAATGTTGGCCAAGAGCTGAAGAGGAAGTGAAACCAAGCACAAGCATCTGCAAGGCTGTAATGCCAAGAAGGGGAGGAGAATTGTTTAGTTTCTGGCTTTAGTACAACTGTCCACTCCTGAAGTCAAAAGAAAAAAAAAAAAAGGATAAGTTGAGGCTGAAGTTCAGCTCTAGAAGAGGGGTGTAGCTATGCTGTGCAGGGCAGCACAGTGCAGGGATGCTTGAGGCAACACAAACCTCTCTGGATGCAGCTGTGCAGCCTTCAGATTGCACCAGCCTGGTGCCGTGCCGTGGCAGCGAGGGCTACAGGAGGCTCAGGGCTGACACCCAGAAGTGCAGCGTGCTGGTGGAGGATCTCGGGCTGTGGTTCCTGCTAGCTCAGGACTCTGTGGGATGACCCCATGTAGTTAGTTGTCAGTCAGAGGCGGAAAGCCCTTAATAGAAGACCTCCAGTTTTTCACTCACCTCTTAAATTTGGGCTGGTTGCCTGCACAGTGGCACTAGCTGACAGCAGTAACGGCCAGTGCCAGGACTGAAGTGCTCACCCTGAAGTTAGCTGATGGGGAGAGAGGAGCAGCGCAGTGGCTGACCGGTCCCTGCGTGCCACCGCGGTGGCTGTACGGTGCGACTTCTCAGAGCCGAGGTCCTTCGCTTGCCAGCTTTGTTCAGCTCGGCTCTTTGCTCTTGCTGGGAACTTTGGGAGTGCCCTGTTTGTTTTGAAGCTCGTTATCAAGTGTGTCCAGGGTGTGTGTATGGAACTGGGATGGCCTGTCTCTGCCTGACCCCACCTCTGGGGCAGCTGGTGCCGTTCTCCCAGAATGACTCCTGGCAGGAGGAACCGGGAGCTGGGAGCGCAGGCTGAGCAAATAAACCGCAGGATCATGAGTGCTAGCTCCTGGAGACTGGCCATGGGGAGCGAGCCCGTCCCACTGACCTCTGGACATTCTCAGTGCAGAAGCAAGGGAGGGGAAAAGAGATCCACTCGGTTAGCTTGTGGGAAAAGAGGCTCCAAGGGCTTAACATCTTCCTTCTGCTTTCTGTGAGGCAAAGCCCATGGCGGTACAGATGCGGTCTGGGCTCCGGTGACTATGTTTCGTTTTTCCTTGCAGACCCCTGGCGCTTGGAGCTGTGTGAACACACATGAGAGTGCAGGCCAGGCCTTTTACTGCTTTAGTTTGTATTGCAATTATTTTTAAGATCACTTCCCAGGCAAGTCGCTTTGCTTTCAGCCTTTTGTAATGTCTCCTGGCTATTTCCTCAGTGTGGGAACTATCCTAATCCTGCCTGCCGCACTGAGCTCATTCTTGCTGTGATACGTACACACATGAAGTCTCTTTAGATCCTGCAGTCTTACGTCCACTTTTATTTTCAAGTAAATTACATACTACATTAATTATATATTCAGGTGAAATATGAGTCACAAAGACATCTGCTATCTGCCTGCCCTACATACGTGGTCCCCTTGGCTGTGCTTCTTTCTTTTTAGTTTAAAGCTCTCCTGAGTCTCTGCATGGGGTATTAAGTGATGTAAAGTCCTGGAAATGCCGATAAGCAGTATGGAAAGGCCCATCTGGACCAATAGTAATTTCCCTCTGCCCAAGGCCTGCCATAAAAAATGTCAGGGAGGTTTATGGCTTTTAGGATCCTATAGATTCTCAGAGGCTCCTGCTGCTCAGAGGAGCTGGTGCCAGCTGGATCAGACAGTAATGGAAGAAGCATCACAGCCTTCGGGAGCTGGTATTTGCCCTGTTTTGTAGGCAGTGGGCTGAATCAAGGCAGTGGGGGTTAAACTTCAAGTGATGCAGCTGGCCTGCAGCAAAGCCTTGCTGCTGTGATTGCACAGTGCCGAGATGAGCAAGAGTGTGTCATCAGGACAGCAAGAGAGATGCTGGCTGAGATGATCTCTCGTCTCCCGGCAGTTGCGCTTACAGTCTTGACTCTCTGTAGATGGTTTCTGTGACACAGCCAGAGCAGTGCTCGGGAGCCCTTAGCTGGAGCACGCAGAAGGGAAACTGCTCGTGTCTCGCTCCTGAGATTAGTACCTTTGCTGTTCATCTGCTTACTTTAAAGAGCTCTTCTCCCCTTGAAAGGAGCCCTTGGCAGAGCGTGTATTTATGAGGGAAGTGGATATCAGAGAGGACAGTTATTTAACAGGACTTGGTGCTTTTACCGGGCAATTAATCCAGGCATGTGCTTGGGAAGGAATCCAGGTCTACTGAGCAGCCGAACGCCCTGGTTCTGCTCTAGTCTGCCAGTAGCCCTTGGGCTGGCACTTCAGAAGCTCAGACCAGGCCCACAGAAGCGAACAAGTTAGCAGCATGTTTTCTGCTCCAGTACTGTCACATTGATCTCCTTAGGGATCCTCCTAACCGTCCCTGTGCAGCAGGAGTATGTCCTCTTGTCACTTGGATAAGCCTCATTGGCCCTGCCCCACCACACTCAGCTCACACCAGGTTCACGGCATTTGACTTAACAGCAATTTAAATAAACCAGAAGCGACTGGATGGAGCCCAGCGTTCCTCTTCCTCAGTGCCTGCTCTGTTCGGCTTGCCGGTCTTCAAACAGAAAGGCTGCATGCCATCTCATAGCTGTGTGATGGCATTATTTTCAGCAGCTCTCATTAATGTCAGTGAAAGCCTTTCTGTTTGAGGTGGTAGGGCTGGTCCTCAGCAGCTGCTCGGAGGTTCCAGCCAGTGCCAGGCGTTTTGCTGCCTAGTTTGAATAGCCAATGTAATCTGAACATCTCCCTGCTCCTCTCGTGGTCGCACTGTCATGGGCAGGTGTCAGTCAATAGCAGAATTGTTCTCTTGGTAAACAAGGGATGGTGTTATTGGAGCTGCCCTTCATGTAGCAGCAGCGCAGTGTGTGCATGGGGTTGCTAACGAAGGATATCGTGGGGCTTGTTAGTCTGAAAGCTTAATGAGCCATCTTATGTTTCTTTGCAAAGTGTGTGGATGCTTCTTCAAGTGTGCTGTTCCTGTGTTGCATCTTGCACTCGGGCATGTTTGGCACTGAAGTGTGCCCCTGTGAGGCAGAGCTCACAGCCCAGACGTGGGCTTTTATCATGGCATTAATCAACAGTGGATGTCCAGGAAACGTCTGGATGAGACCCCTCCTCTTGCTTCCTCAGACACCCTGTGTACGCCCAAGGGCTGAGCTAATTTGTGGCTCCAATGAATCCGTGTGTATTAGGCACCTAGAGCTTGTCCCTTAGCGTATGGCTTTTTCTTCATGACAAATAACTATTTTTCTTTCTTATTTAAAAAAAAAAAAAAAAAAAAAGAATTAGGGCATCCACCCACCTTTTGGCTGGCATCCTGCAGTAATAGGCCAGCATGTGTTTCCTCCAGCAGAGGAAAGCAGGTCTTGCTTGGTATTTGTAAGGCAATGGTTTATAAATGAGCCTGGAAAGAAAAACTGATTTCCCCACTTATGGCAAAATTACATCAGCAAAGATTCCCATAAAAATTTCTTAAAACTGGGCCATGAATTTGGCCTGATGCTGTTGATGTGATCACGTACAGTGGGAATAGTCTGTTCCAGAGGTGTGCAGGTGAGGAAGCATGTTCCCTCTGTGCACATAAAACCAGACCTCCTCCATCCTTGCCCTGTCCCTTGGCGCTGGAGGTTAGAAATCCTCCCATTACAGATTTTCCTTTCCCTTCTTATCCCATTGAGGCTGGAGATAAGAATGGAAAGAACTTGACTTTGTGTAGTCCGAGGGCATGCAAGGCTACTGCGAGCCGTGGGGACAGCCACGTTGGGCAGAACCATGTCTCTGGGTTAAGCTGGTTTTGTCTGGGCTGGGGACTCGGAGGAGGGCTGCCGAGTCTGGCCAGTATGGTGTGACATTTAGCGTGTCTGTGAGGAGATGATATGTTTCTGACAGGCCTGTGAGGGGCAGTGGGTGAGATCCCACAGCAAAACATGACTAGAGAATAACTCCCAGAAAATAAATCCCAAGAGATCGCTGTTTGTCCTGGCAAGTCAGAGCCCAGGCTGGGAGCCGAAGAAAATTCCTCCCTGTTCTGCATGTGACATTGGTTCTGGGATTTGCTTGAAGATGGTTAGCCTTGGATTCTTAAAAGATATAAAGGTTTGGCTTCATGCTGTGCTGCAGGTCCCAAGAGCTATTCGTGGGTGTCTAATCTGATTTTGTACCCTGTTCTCGTTAAAGGGCTGTGAGTGACAAGTTACTCCTGGTCTCCTGTGGCTGTCACTTGAGCTGACATTGCATGGGGGTGCTGGCTGTCCGTTAACCTACTGTCGGAGCTGAGCATTCCTCTTCTTGCCCCACTCTTCCTTCTTACCTGGCAAATGCAATTTTTCCACTCTGTTGCTTCCAAGTTCTTTCTAACATTTGGTATTGCTGCGCCTTGTGTGTCCAACCACCACAGCGTTTACAGTCAAATGACTTTGTCTTGTCTAATATCTTCTTTAGTCCAGTTTCATTGCTCTGACTTCCAGAAATTGGTTATAATCGTTACAAAAGTGACATCTTCATGAACTCTGCTTTTCCAGTGCCTGCTGTGTTACTGTCTCTCATCTTATATCTTGTGCACTTTACTATTCTTGTTATTTTCAGGTGGAGCCCAGAAAGAAATTTATGAAATCAGCAACACCACTAAAAAAATCCACAAGAGCGAGGAGTCTACAATTATCTGTTCCTTCAGATCAGGATTGTATTAATGAGTCTCAGTTAACAGTTTTGCTAGAGGGCAGGTAGAGATTGTATTGATGACTCTGCATAAACTTTAAAGTAGAAATTAAGACTGAAATAGCAGCAAGACTAGTGTCACAGCAATGTTATCTGCAAAGAACAGATGTTATCAAGAACCCAGTTTGCTCTGTGTGATTGGGCTGTGTCCCTGATGCAGTGACATTAGTTATTCAACTTGGGGCAGTAACCTTTTGTGATTGCTTTCTCACTCAATTTTTGAGGGGAGAGAAATTGTTACCTTAAGGTGGAAAGGATTTTAGGAGGAGTGGGACAATATGATTCAGAATGTGTGCCCTTTAATGACCCTCTACAAGATTTAGGGCTTTGTTCTCTTGTCTCCTGCAATCCAGTTGGATGCTAAGGTTTGTTCTTAAGGCTGTGATTTTTGACGAGGAGAGCAGAAAAACACCTTTCTCAAATTTGGTAGAAAATACCATCCCTGAGACTTTGTCAGGACAATACCAGTATTCCAGGTCTGTCCTGGTCAAACTGAGTTGCCTGGTCTGACTGCGTTATTTTACGTTGAATTATCGCTGGTGAAATTTGCCAAAATGGTGAGTTGGGTTATAAACCTGTGTACCTTCTTTGGAAGATCCTAACGGCAGCTCTGAAGTTCTTGTTCCTAGTGCTAAGCTCAATGGGGCCTCGTGGCGCGATGGCAGGGTTATTGGGTGTTTGCATGGTGATGGTACCTGTGAAGCCCTCTCCCGGGCCACAGCCCTGCAGTTTCACGTTGTGCCAGCCCAGAACTGCAGGCTGTCCCTGCCCAAAATTAAGCGATCCCACTTGCAGTGCCTCTGAGATTGTTGGCATATTCTGGATTAACCAAGGAGCTGACGCGTTCCTCTGGTCTGGGTTGGTGGTGTGGAGATCAAAGACGATAGGATGAAACATCAGCTCTTCCACAAAGGCCTTTGTACAATGTAGTTAATTTAAAGGCAAATTTTTTAGGCAGTTTGCGATAATAGGAACCAAGGGCCAGCTTTCTTTAAATACGGATTAAAGTGCCCAAGTCCTTTGAAACTGAGAGGAGCTAGGCACCTCCTATGTTTTTAATAAATTTGGCTCTAGTGAGTAGCCTTGCCACTGTTCTTCCCCCGTCGTCACTCTAACTGATTTCAGTTGCTGTGTAGCAAGAGCTCTCACCATCTCCCATGAGCAGGCTGCTGCAGAGGAATTTACGCACCTGGTGCCAAGCTTAGAGTTGCCTTTCATGTGCTGTGGTCCATGGATTAGGTCCAGGAAAGGGGTTGGTGAAGGAAAATAACTGGGAAAATACTGCAGGAGGTAGGTTCTGGGCTGCTCTGAATGGGCCTTTCATCTTTGTCTCAAAAAAATCAGTAAGAGCCATCGCTCTGTGAAAATGGCCTTGAAAGGATTATGGCTGTGCTTGTGAGTGACAGAGCCATCTAAGATTTTTGTTTCTTTATTGGAACTGAAACTTTTACAATGCTGCTTCTTTTTTAGGGACTTTGGCAGAGATGCTCTGTTGTGGATTAGTGTTCTTAACATCTTATCCTGCCTTGTTTCTTCTGAAAATTGTCCTCTTTATCCTCCTCCAAACTCTTCCTTAAACCCCCCTGTGCGTACTTGGCAGCAGCTAGCTAGTGGATAGTCACTGTTTATCACACTAGCTGTGCTGCTTTTTGACTGATCCGTGCGCCTGTTAGTTTTCTTGTATGCTTCTGATTGCAAGCCCTTTGGGGCTGGGATTGCCTTTGTGCTCCGGTTCAGCACCCTGCACATGGGGATGCACTTTTTGGGAGCACGTAGCTGATTGCAATCCCCTTTCTGGGTGACAAATCCGGGGCTGAAGAGCTGGGCAGTGCTTTGCCCTGAGGCTGGATGCTTCTGTATCCCATGTGCCTGTCTCTGCTTCACCTAGACTCTTCATAGCGTGAAAAACTCATGCAGGCTTTGCTATTGCAGATCTCTTCTTACCTTTTGCAGTGTTGATAATTGAGGCCATTCTTGCCTGGTTGAACTCTTCCCGTGCCCTGATCTTTCTGGATGTGCCAGTGACAGCAAGGGTGGCAGGGCAAAGAATTAGAGAGAAGTGCGACGGAGCAGCTGTTTGCTGTAGCAAGAACATCTGTATTGACTGGGCTCCCTGCAGTTTGGGAGTGGGTGCTTTCACCTTTAAAATCCAACTCTAAGGCTCTTGCGTAAACAGTGAAATAGGATCTGCTCCCAGAGGAACAGTTTATATAGTTAAATCTAAGTATTACTGGAAAAGGAAAATACAACCTTCGTCATCTCTAACTGTGCCAGGGC
Organism: Buteo buteo; assembly: GCF_964188355.1. Classification (NCBI taxonomy): domain Eukaryota; kingdom Metazoa; phylum Chordata; class Aves; order Accipitriformes; family Accipitridae; genus Buteo; species Buteo buteo. The sequence continues at coordinate 37,384,510 of NC_134181.1, read as the reverse complement.
ACTGATGTCCTTATGTCTGTGGAATTCCTTTGCATAGAGGAAGCCTGGTTTGCCTGGGAAGAGAGTTTTTTCTTGAATTAGGTTATTTTCTGTTGCTCTTAATTTACTAATGATTTCACAGCATCTCCTCCATATCCTCAGATCCTGCTGTCCAGAATATTCAACAGTCCCTCAGCGAATCTTTCCTGCCTATAGTTTTGGAAAATATAGGGTGTGGTTTTGTATGTTTACCTGTATCTTATCTGTGGGTTCCTCAAATACAGTACAGTCTGATTCTTACTAAGCTGCTCTGTGTGAAGCCTTTTCTTTCAGTCTGAATGGCTTTTACAGGCTTTTTTGCCTGTATGTTAAGCAATTTTAAAAAAAATAAAAAAAAAACCAGAACAACAACAACATACAGGAAGACTCTGTGGGAGCATTAGTGCGTGCCTGCTGTCACTTGCAGGAGTATTCATGTACAGTTGTTCGCAAACAAAATGGCTGTCCATTCCTGCACGCAAGGAGCAGTTGAGTACTGGAAAAGTGTGAAGCCTATAGCAAGCAGAAGTCTACAAACAGTGTTGGTGGGTTTTTTGGGGAGACAGCTCTCCAGGGTGTCTGGGTGCAGGGTGAGGAGCACAACCCTTCCTGAATGCCTTCCAGCCCAGGGTCCTGGAGGGCTCGGCAGGCATTGCTGGCCCAGCCAGGGCAGGTGTGGGTGGTCATAGTGAAGTTCTCCCCACTGCTGTTTTAGAGGTGGCAGAACTGAAGCCTGGGACATAACGCCTCTGTCTAGAGGCATTTCTGTCTGGAGGCTGTGATTTTTAGGGATATGCAGCAGCTACTTTGACGGTGTGGCTCCATTCCTCTGTGAGTCAGTCACACCACAACTGAAACTTCCCAGAGGCATTTGAGCCTCAGGAATCCCCTTAGCCCAAATGTTCAACTTCAGACCTGTTCCTTCCATGTAGTGGTTGCTGTTTCGCAGGGCAGTGGGGTGTGAAGCATGCCCTGCTTAGCTCACTGCTGTTGGAGCTCTCCTGTTGGGAGCTAGCAGGCGCTGCCCAGTAGGTCTGTGGCTCCTCATCTCCCTAACAAGGCAACCTGTCTGTTGGATATTTGTCTCCCCACTGGGTCCTCACTATGTTGCTGACTTCTGCTGGCATCTTACCAAGTTACAGGTGTGAAGCCAGAACTGGCAGAAAAAAGCTGGTGGGAATGCAGCCAGGTAGGAACAGCCCGCTGCTTCCTCTACTGAAATATGTCTGTCCCGCGGAGTATTTATTCCTAGTCCGTGCTGAAGAGGAACCACCTGCACAGCCCAGGTCTGTGCCTGGTGCCGGCATTTAAGAGAGGTTCCCTTCTCTGGTGCCCACTGCTTCTAGAAGGGCTGAAGCCCACAGAGAAGAAAGCTCTTGCTTTCATTGTGTTTTTGGCTGGTTGGTGTCCAGGGCTGGCCTCTGGAAAGAGGCTGGGGAGCAAAGTGCTCTCTGGGAGAAGCAGTCATGCTGTACTTTTCCCACTGTTCAGCCCCAGGGGTGTTGCGTGATCCAGAGAAACTAGCACAGGATTGGCAGTGCGCATGGTCATGAGCTCCAGTCTTCCATCTACTTGAAGTCCTAGAAATATGCAGCATGTGATCCATAGCTGCGCACTCAAGCATACCCTGCCCCTTGCTTCTCTATCCACTGCATTTGCAATAGCTCCCATTACCTCACAGTACTGAGACAGTTTCATGCCCAGCATTGCTTTGGCCAGTCACCGCTGTGACACGCGTGAGGCCAAGGCCATCTGCATGGGCTGCACTTGGAGTGGGTCCAAACAGCGTATGGGTCGCAGCAGCTGTATTTGCTGACAAAATGGCCCCATCCAATGGCTGCCGTTGCAATGAGACTGGGAATTCTGGAGGAGACCCGCAAAACCTCAGTGCCTTCCTGTGTAGAGCAAAATCTGGGGTGAGGGGAAAAAAACCACCACCGTGTAGGAGGGAACTGTGTGACAGTGATGTGTCTTGGCCGTTACTGCTTGAGGCACTGTTGGATACTGCGGTCAGTTTAGTGCTTCCAAGAATGAAGCACTGATTCATCTGTGGTCGGTGTCTTTTTCAAAGGATGCCACTAAACTGTCAGTCTGGTTTCTCCTGGCCAAGTGTGACCACTGCAAGGCTCTTTTCCTTAGGACTCCCCTGTGCTGGTGACCTGAATTTCCATCCTTCTTGCTCAGCCTGGTTCCTCAGGTGTTGGGTTAAGTACTGCCTGATCCAGGTGTGAGAATCCTGCTGCCACCTTGGCCAGTGTGGCCACCTGGACAGTGGAGAATGGGGCTGTGCTGCAGAGGCCACAGGGTTGTGGTGTTGGTGCTCAGTGCAGCGTGGATAGGATCAGTTGCCGGTACAAACCATTTCCAACGCTATGTGCGTGGGGAGAGAGTTCGGCTGTTGCAGTGCAGGCGTTTGGAGGCCAGCAGTTGGAGCTGGGCACAAGGTGGAGCGGTGTGGCTGAGCTAGTCTGGCTGCACCAACCTGCGATTTCTCCCCACTGCTCTGCTTGGCTTGGATTTGGGGAGTCAGGGGTCGAGCATAGTCCTATGCAGCTTATGCCATACCCTGCTATTAACCCAAAGCAGTTCCTGCCAGGTTTGTTCTTGCAGGGGAAGGAGGGAGGGTGGAGGTTTCGGATGGCAGTCAGCTGGGAGGCAGAGATTAATGAAGTGCTGAGCTCCTAATAGGGAACATGCTCCATTGATTTGGGTTTCCCTCCCCACCCATCCCGCTCTTTTTAATCTGTGGCACAGCCTTGAGAGCAGCTCGAGAACGGAAGTGATTTCAGACTGGAGGTGACCTCATCCATCTCCAGCTCTGAGGTGGAGCAGCATTTGGAGCCACGGCTTATGCTGCTCTTTGAACGATGCAGGCGAGGGGCTGAGGCTCCAGGGAGAGCCCTGTGCTTCCCACTCAGCAGAGTGCTCTTGGCATGTACGGGGTAGGATCTCGCCCGGAGGCCTCCCGCAGTCTACCAGCTCCCTGAGTGTGGCTGTTGGTAAGACGCAGCTCCAGCCCTGTAAGGTCCTGGCATCTCGCCCCAGTTACTAGGATTTAAGGCTGCTTGGTGATGTCTGAGCTGTTGTGCTGCTGTCTGCAAGGGTTGTGACTTCTGCAGGGAGGGGGCAGGGGGTGTGATGTGGCCCCTTTTGTGCTGGTGGAGGGAACAGCCCTGCGGAGGAGCAGCACCGGTATTGGGGATCAGACCCGTGCATCTGCTTGAGGAAAGGGGGTGTACCTGGGTGCTCCCCAGCCCCACGACGGAGGGGCAGTGCCCCGCTGCCAGGCGGTACGGTTGTGCAAGTGGGGTGGGAAGTGGGGGTGGCTGTGGGTTTTTTTATCTTTTTGTTCTCATCTTTCGACATGCTAGAGTTGGGGGGAAGTAGGAAGGAGAAGACGACAGAGCGGAGTCCAAAAACCACAGATGGACAAGAGGCCTTTCTGGAAATTGCACATATCAGAGCAGTTCCCTGATGAAAAGTGCAGGCTTGTCCTGCAGGGTGCTGAGCCATGCCCAGCTGGAAGACATGCTCAGTGCAATAGTGTGTTGGTGCAGGAAGGTGCTGAAGGTATGTGCATGGATGGAAGAGTCCCTGCTGGGATCTTTGTATCTGAGGGCCCTGTGGATCAGTGGGAAAGGGGATCAGAGCCCTCCCGGAGGCTTTGCTTTCTAGGAGCAGAGATGTCAGTGGGTGCACTGAGGATCTGGAGTGTGGGGTGGGAGCCAGCTGGGGTGTCAGCTCCAGGTCCCAGGCAGCAGCAGGGAGCTCAGGAGACCACAGGCAGATGCTGCTTGCAGGAACTACCAGAGAATTCTCCTTCCTGACATGGCAAAGGGCCCTTCTTCCTCCTGTCTTGATGTCTGCTACTCTGAGACGGCCAAGATTTTCTCTTGCACAGTTGGAGCCTGGAGTCCTTGGACTCTGCTGGCGTCCAGCAAGCCCAGCTCTAGCCTGGCTGCTGGAGCTGGTCTGCCAGGCGCAGCTCTGGACTTCAGTAAATGACCGCATGCTCCAGTAAGGACAGCTTCCAAGCGCTGTCTCGCAAGCTGTGGGGGGGAGTCCAGCCACTTGCCCTTAAGCCTGGTTGTCTTCTGGCTCAAGCTCAAGCTGGAGAGATGCTAGGCTGTGGCAGGCTATGGGTGGGAAAATAAAAGCAATCTTTTCTCATGTCCCTGTGGCTGTGTGGCTGCGGAGGAAACTCCCTGTAGCTGGGTAGGCAGTATGGGAGGAGGATAAGTTCACTGGAGGAATTTGCTTTTCTCTTGGCCTCATCCCAGGTGGTATCAAGACTTGCTTGCAGATAAATCCCCTCCCACCACTGCTAAATAGGGAGAGTTTAACCGTTCATGGGATCTAGCAAGAGACTTCTCCCAGCCCTCCTACCCCTCTTCCCTGTTGCACTGGGAGCAGGGACTGGAAACAGATCCCATCATGACTGAGGACAAGAGTTTAAAGTCCAGTTTTCCTTCTTCCTGCCTCAGAGTTGTCTCCATGCCTGTACAGGATGGAACAATCTGAAAGTGCATGGACAAGCAGGGATTTTTGCACAAAAACGTCCCTTTTGTCCCCTCTGCTCAGCATCCCGCAGCTGTGCCAGCGACACTGGAGTGCAGTGGCAGGTGACTGTGGCCAGCTGGGTGACAGAGGAGCTCTGCCGTGTCTGTGAGAAGCGCTTTGGGACAGCAGAGGCCCAAAGAAGGCTCGTGCTGCTGTCAGTAGTGAAGGACACACGGTACCAGTGCTCGCTGCTTGGCAGGGCTCAGGACCTCGGCAGTTCCCTGCCATCTGCAGCCTCGTGTGTAAGCCCCAGCAGCATCCCAGAAAGGGGCCATTGAGCCCCGAGCCCTGCCTGTTGCCGGAGTCAGGAGGACACAATAAAGAAGATGTGTCCGGGCGGCAGCCTGGAATGGGCTCGTGTGTTGGGAACAAATGAGTCTTTGTACCAGGCGCTGCCTTCAGCGGGAGGTTTGTCAGCTTTGGAGCTGGGACGCTAATGCGGGGCTCCGTGCCCAGCCCCGCTGTGCTGCTCGGGGCCTCCCCCTGATTCAGGGCTAACGGGCAGCCTGGTGGCAGGGTTGCTGGTTCTTCCTTCGCCGTGGGAGGTCTTTGCAGCAGGTCCTGCTTGCCCGAGCACAGCTTTGCTCGGTGGGCTGAGTAGCTGCAGGAGGCAGGAGTCTTCTGGCTTCTCAAGTCGCAGCGTTGAGCAGCCTGGCTGCTCTGTGCCGTGTGTGTGGCCTGAAGCTGTGCGTGTACAGGCTGTGTGTGTTCCCTCCAATGCCTAAAGTCCCCAGGAGCGGTCTCAGGGTGACTGGGACAGGGCTGTAATGGACCAGGATGGCAATGTCACTGTATCTGGGGCTTTGAGGAGAACTATCTCTTGGGAGGAGTTCAGCAGAGCGGGGCTGAGTGGGACTGCTTGACAATATGTGACAGCAAAGCAGCCAGATTGGAGTAGTGGTAAGGGAAGCTCCTATGCTTGGGCTGTTAGACTAGACACACTCATTACAGGAGGATATGCTTTAGAGAAAGCTGTCTTTTCCAGCTATTGAGAATGGACTTGAGGTCTGGCCACTCTCCCGTCTCTGGTTGCAGCATCGGTGCCGCACTGGTGCGGAGCTGAGCGTGGCTGTGCCTGCCGGGTGATTCAGAGCTGCCCTCTCCAGAGCGGTGTGGTTGGTGGTAGGGTGTGCAAAACCACAGATGGGCTGAGAAGCTGGTGATGGGATTGGGGTAGTAGGACAGGACCATGTTGGGAAGGATCCCCTCCGTGAAGCTGTGTAGGATGCTCCAGGCTTTTGATTTTGTGGAATTTTTGTCCAGCTGATTGCTGCTGCTGCAGTATCACAGCGTGCTACTGGCTGCTGCATTTTGTTCATGGTATGTCCTGATATTTCATCCTGTCTCTCCTAAGAGCACTGTTCTCCAGAAAAAGTCGGTTCAGCTCTCTCCAAGCAAGACTAGAAAGATTTTTTGGGGAAGGAAAACTTAGTGCGTGTTCTGCCACGGTTGTGAACCACTGTCACCAGCTCTTCCAAAGGGAGGAATCGCTGAGGGGAATTGCAGGGCCTGGGGGGCAGGCTGAGAGGAGCATAATGTCTCTTCTGGTTCTGAAAAACACTGTGTGTGCTCAGAGAGGAAGCAGCAACCACAGAAAAAGCGTAGTTGCTGAACTCAAATTGCCAAGAATTAAGCAATCTGTTTCAAAGCATGAAAACTCCTGTTGAGCAAGAGGACTATTTATTTTCCCTCCTGAGGCAGGTGTGACTGGTAAAACAAGGTGGCAGAGTCCTCCTGCAGTTCAGCTGCCAGACAGGGCCAGTACTTTTTTAGCCTTCCCCACGCAGGGTGTCCCCCATTTTTATCCCTTTCCTCCTTGTGCTACTGCTTTTGGAAGCAGCCTAGACACTCCCATGCTACATGCTGCTGTTTTTATCTCCACTCTCTGCTCTGTGCTTTTGTGCTGGCTGGGGCTGCATGGGCACCTCTGGCATGTCTTGCCCCTTTTTGGGGCAGGTGGGTGTCTGGTTGCCACAAGCAGCCCATACGTAAAAATGAATAGATGAAAAAAGTGTCTAGGTAAAGATTTCTCTGCACAGCGTGATCTCTGCAGGACCCTGATATACAAAGAAAGAAGGCCTGGTAGCTGTTGATTTGGGGATCCTGGCTTATCAGTGGGAGATTCCTTTTGGCTTTGTAGAGGGCGTACCAAGAGATGAGGGAACACCTTAGTCAACCCCTTCTCTGCTGCGGTGCCATGCAGAGCAGTAAGTCAGTGCAGCTGTGCTGTCTGCTGGGAGCAAGTTCTCTGTGCCTGCAGGGAAGCGGCCTGTGGGTAGGTGTATGACTGAGCTTGATAGCAAAACCAAAGTGGGAAGGCTGCCGTACCTCCCAGGTGTGTGGTTTGCACAGAAGGGAGGTGCTAGGTTGCTCTGAGGAGAGCCAATTCAGACTGTCTGTCCCAACCAGCTAGCTGTTCAGTCCCTGTGTGCATAGGAGAGGAAAGTCTCTCTGCAGTCCTTTACTCTGTAGCTGCTCCTGCGAGCCAGGACGTAAGTGGAAACAGATGGCACCATCTCAGTGGTTAGTAGGAATCTCTCACTGCTGCAAAACTGCTAATGATGTTTGGGGCTGGACTGAAGCACACCGAGGCTGCTGTGCTGACGGGGCATGCTGTGCTGGGGTGCCTGTTACCGCCTTTCTGTTGCAAGAGCACTGTGATTGCTCAGCTGACCTTGTAGCCTGGCAAGTTGCAGTGTTCCCTGTAGCAGCCTCAGACAGGGTGTTCATCTGGGTACCACAGAGCCATCAGGACCTGTCAGTGTCCTTCAGTCTTGGTAAATGATCCGTATGGTCATTCTCACTGTGACTTCCAGACCTTGCATATCACACCTGCGTTATGGAAGGGCATGGGTAGCTCTCTGTTATCCAGCCCAATCTCTGCTAGGGCTCTGAGCCAGATACTTCTCCATCCAGAAAGGTCTTTTGCTCTGTTTCACTTCAAATTCAGACTAACTATTCTCATTTTTTCCCCTACTGGTCAGCATCTCTGATAAGGAAAAGCAACATTCAGCAGTTACTGACTATTACTCTTAAGCTTGGAAGAAACTTTGTTAAATTAGCTTTGACAGCACAATTTGATTTAGATATTCAGTGACTTGAAATTTTCTCCCATCATCACAGCATTTAACAGAATGTGAATCTCCAGTCACACTGCAGGGCACAGAGAAGTGGTGAGTTGTGCAGCAGAGCTGTAACCAGGCTTGCTGTTCGCTGGAGCAAGTAGATGGGGGAGAAGGGGAGAGAAAGGTGTTGGAGAGCATCTCTGATTCCCATTTTGATTATTCTGACGGCATCCTCCCCAGCCACGGCCTCGGTGTCTGCTCTGGCAGGGTGCAAGGAGCCGGTGTGAACTCTGGATGGCTGCACAGCCACAGGGAACTGGGGCACAATCCTGGTCCCCAGCCTCTCTCCAGTGGCCTGAGCTCCACAAGCTGTGGGCTGTAAAAAAATTTGACAGTCTTTGAAGTCTGGGAGGAGCACAGCCATTTGCTGCCTTGCAGCCCTTACCTTTTCTTCTTCTTTCATGCAGCAAACTGCCAGACTTCGTGTCTGCCGGTCCGGTCCCACAGCTGTGTCGGTGGCCCACAACACAGCTGTGCTGGGGACCTCTTCGGGTCAGCTGGGACTGTGATGCCCTTCGGGAACACCACGCCACGCTGCCGCCGTGCAGCAGCAGCGCTGATCCGGTGCGGTCGCTGGTGTGCGAGGTGTGCCAGGCCCTGGGAAGCCCGGCCAGGCCACAAATGGTGGAAGAGGCACCGACTGCTCAATGGCTGCAGCGTGGCAAGCCTTGTGGTCTGCGAGCTGGCCAGTGGCACAGCTGGGTGAGACTCCATCCAGCGCTTGGTGGGCAGCCAGTAACAGGCTGGCATGGATCTGGGGGAGGGAGTCAGCAGCAAGCTCCTGAAATCTTCTGAAAGTCTTTTCAAAGCCCTCACCATGGGGCAGGCGGCAGTTTGGGTTTTGCAGCCAGGTGGAGAGTAGGAACTACACAGCCCAGGCAGCGATGCGGAGCTGCTGGAAGTCTCAATGGTTTGCATCGGAGGGCTGTGAGACTGGCAGTGCTCTGCATGGGCTCAGGACATTGCCTGTGGAGATCACAGTATGCTACAGGGTACAAGAGGTCAGAATTGACAGATCAACTCTGAAAACCTCAGTTTGTACATTTCCTGGGAGGGGGGGGGGGGTCTGTGGAGGAGCCATAAATCCCAGCAGGATAACTCCTCTGCTGTCCTCTGTCAGGTGGAGGTGATGTGTCTGTGTGTCTCTGCAGGTCCTAGGGATGCTTTTGCAATCATCAGGGCTTCAGGTAGCGGTACTGCTTCCTAGAAAGCCACTGCTTAGTGGCAGGGGAGGACAGACATCTTGTATGTTCAGTGAGGAGCTCTGTGGATACTTCATCTGGGCACACACTGCTTCCCTTCTCTGGGAGCTCTGAGAGACAGCTCTGTGTTGAATTATCCCAATTTCATTGTTCCTCCATCTCTTTGCTCAGGTTTCCTGCAGGAGAGTGTTATGATCTTTTTCTGAGAACATCTCACACCACTGCTGATAATCAGGTGTGCTTTTTTAGGCCCTACCTGAAAGGAGTGTTTTGCACCACTGCTCCTAAATTGAGGTCTGCTGCAACCCCAGTGCAGCTGATTGCTTATTGCTGCTAATTAGCTAATTGCTTCCAATTGCCAACAACATCACACTCATTTTAACCAGGCGGGGAGAAGGGGCAGGGTGCAGGTGTGGGAGGGAAAGCCGTGTTTGCCAGACTGAAAAGGACAAATGCTTCTGCAACGAAGTACTCAAATGATTGCGCGGTTCACTCTGCTGTTTATATTGAACCAAGAGAAGCATCCAGGAGAGGAAGGGAACAGAATTTCCCTCTGACTAATGCTGCTGGATTGTGCAGGGCTGCGGGGTAACTGCCAGCCAGAGAAACCATCAGGAGGAAAAAGGAAATGGAAAGGGAATCTAATTACCCATCTGCAAAGACAGATACTAGTCCTGATGCAGGGCTTAACCCTGGGGAGACTGATGTGGGCAGCGAGGTTTGCGCAGACTGGTCATATGGTGGGGCTGGGAAACGGGCTCCCGGGGGTCCCCTCTGGGATGGCAGATGGTTGAGCGCGTATCACGGGGAGCTGTGTAAGACTAGAAGCCACATAGCTGCGTTCGCTGGGGACGCTGCCTCATGCTGGGCTCCGAGGGGAAGCACTTTGCAGCTGGGTACAGCTGTGTCGTGTCTCGGTGGAGGAGGACTGTGGGCAGAGTTGTGCAGGTGCAAAGGGAGGAGGGCAAATGCCTGGCACCCTCTCAGCAGGCTCGTCTCAGTGAAGTGGGCTGGTGGTGCAAGCCCAGGGATGAGGGAAGGAACGTGGAGGTCCCTGTGGGCCTCTGCCATCTTAAGGAGCGTGCACAAGGACCGTGCTTTGTGTTACTGCAGCGTGACTGCGCGGGGGCAGCCAACAGCGGGGAGAGAGGGTGGGAGACTGGAGCCTGGGGGTCTGAGTGCTGGATGGAGACCTGCAGGAGACCCCCGAGGAAGGAGGAGGTGCCTCTACCTCCTGGTCATGGAAAGCAGCAGTCTGTCTGGCCTTGAAGGGTGCAGTCTGCAGAGTTTTGGGGGGTTATTCCTCATGCAGGCTGAGGCTGGCTTTTCTCTGCTTGGGTACCTCCCAGGACTGAAGGTTGCTTTAGAGATCTGCCTTTTTCCCCTTAACTAATGGAATTAAAAATAACCTGGTGAGCTAAGAGTGGGTTTATTCTCCTCTCCTGTGGGCATCAGCTACTCCTAAAGTTATGTTAATTGTAGCTGGGAGACCCAGACAGAGATTGGGAGCTGTCCCAAGACAGTTGGCTTTCGTTCTCCCAATATTGTTTCCAGGAGCCTGCTGGGAGGACAGACCTCCTTCCAGAGTTGGGAGTATCTGTGAGACAGGCGTACTGGGGATGAACCAGGAGCATTCCTGCTTGGGTGGAGCATCTCTTTTCCAACCTTATTTGTCCACTGCCTTGCTCTCCATGGTCCGTGCTCGGTGTGCTGTTTGCAGGTGTGGTGCCCCAGCCTGGACTGTCTTCCCTGGCGATACCCTTGGACTAGGCCCTGCTGGACTAGGTGTGAGTATCTCACAATGCTCAGAGGCCATGATGCCCCCTCCGGTTCAGGATTCAGCCTCTTTGGTAGACAGGCCTGATCCTGCATCCCTTACTCACGTGAGCAGTCGTCTCTATTTCAAAGGGACTACTCGGTGAGTAAGGATCGCAGGATTGGGACCACTACCTATAACTTTAAAGTTGGACCTTCTGTAAGATCCTGTCCCCAACCTTTTTCTGTTCACGTATGTTAATGTGCATCAAGAGCTTCCAAAACGGCTGATGTTTTTGTCATTTGGATGGAGAAGCTGAGAGCTGGAGCAGCAGTGCCCTTCCATTTCTGAGGATAAATCACCATTATTTTCCACCCTCTCCCACCAAACAGCTCCCAGCCCAGCCAGCTTCTGTGCCATGGAGCAATGTGTACCTGTTTGTCTGCGAAGCATTCCTGTTCCCAGCTTCTCGGGGCTGGCAAGGCTCTGCTCTGCCTCTCTCTGGTTTCCCTAGCTGTAGCTTTGAGATGACAGGCAGGGAATCTATTTAAGCCTGATTTGTGCTGCAGAGCTGGAGGATGAAGCAGAGGGAAAGATGAGCAGCGGCAGTGCTGAGAGACTGCTGCAGCCCCTCCTGTGCCACCTGGTTTCTCCTCCTGTCTGAACAGCCTAAATTTGGAAACTTCTGTCCTTCGCTAAGGTTTTGAACGCGTTCGCAATTGGAGCCACCGGAGCCTGCGACCTTGGGCGAGGTGGAAGCAACGAGGGTTGCAGGTTTGATCTGCAAATTGATTTCTGTCTGGCCCTGGTCAGGGGAAGCCGCCGTGGGAGCTCCCTCTTCCCCGTGGGAGCCGCTCTGCTGCGGGCCGGCTTCTCCCTCGCGTGGAACATGTCGGTACGGCAGCGGGGAAGGTCTGGCTGGCAGGGGCTCCTCCAGAGAGGAGAGCAACCCAGCGTTTTGTGGAAGAGTTCCAGCCAGCTCCGCATCTGCCCGGTTTGTTACATTTTGCAGATTATCCCTAAAGGATGAGCAGAGGAGCTGGGTGTGACAAGAGCTGTGAATTTGCTCCAGAGGGAGTCACGAGTTTAAACGAGCGGGAGGCAGTTTGTGGTCGTCGGTCCTTCGGCTGAGCTGGAAGTGGAGGCATCGCGTGAGTCACACGGTGCCTCTTGGGAAGCGTGAGGTGCTTCAAGTGGAAGCAGAGAGCACAAATACCTTTAAAATGGAATTTGATAAATTTCTGCAGGGATTATGTGACAAAGCAGCAGTGATCCTTGAGCGGAAATTAAAGCTTGACCTGCGGGGTAGGTAAAAGAAAAGACAGGCGATCTTGTTGCTGTGTTGATTGTGCTTGTGGCACTGGATGTACAGGAGGTTAATCCTGTGCTTTGGGATTTCTGCAGTTCTGGTCTGGTATCTTGCTTTTCCCTGAGCATCAAAGGATGAAGCCTGGCTAAAGTGTAAGGGCTCTGATGCTCCCAGTAACCATTTACATAGCGCCTTGCTTGCAAGTTCAAGGTTAAATTAATTACCAGAGTTTAGATCAGCAAGGCATTTTCTCTTGGGTCAGGTCAGCAGGAACCTCGGGGTGAGCGTGCAGCTCTGCAGGTGATGGAGCAGCAGAGTCCAAACCTTGTGATACCCATGAGATTCATCTGTCTGAAGTCAGCACTGACTTTCCACATAGTGGGGGAGGAGGCAGCAGGAGGAGAAGGTGGAAATTGAGCCGTGGAAGTTCCCAACTGTGCACCGCAGGGAAGACACCTGCAGCTCCTCAGCCTCCATTGCCCTGGTCCAAGCTGGGAATGGGTTTACTGCCTGCTGCTGCTCCCATTCAACTTGAGCAAATGGCTCCTGTGGAACTGCTCTTCCCATCCTGGTAGAAAAAAACCAGGAACCAAATTTCCCTTCTGTGGGGAATTCTGAAAATAGCTTTGTCTGCTTCAGAGGAAAAAACATAAATGCTGTTATGATGTGACTGTGCTGACCCTGCAGAGCCATGGATATGCAGAGCTTCACCGGTCCTTTGCAGAGGCCAGGCTGGCTGGGTGCATCCCTGATGGGACCCTATTGCCTGGCTCTGTGCTGCTCAAGAGTGTCTGTCTGGACCAGGCTGAAGATTTTCCTTCCATGACACGGTCCTGGTTGTTCACCAAGGATGGAGCCTGAGCCCTGCAGTCCTTAGCAGCTCCCCTGCAGGTGGGGGACCTCTCCTGCGAGCTGGCTGGGGCCCTGTCTTCCTCCACTGTGCTGCTGTCCCTCAGTCTCCTTCCCCTGGGTGCTCCGGTTGATGTGGGGGAGAGCTCTTCACACCTGGACCTCTGGATCTAGCTCCCGTTCATGTTATCTTCGCTGCTCATAGCTGAGCCTCTTGGCTAAGCCCATGCAAAAGGCTGAGCATGGAGGCTGCCAAGGAGAAAGCCCCTCTTTGGTGGGTGCTGGGGGCTGCTGGGAGGAAGGTGTGTGGGGCTCTGGTTGTTGTGGCTGGAGCCTGGCCAGGACGGTGTACATTTTGCCGAGGACAGAATTTCCTCTCCTTGCCCCCATCCCCATCTCTGATCTGTGCTGGTCTCTTCTCGCTCATCCTTGCGCCATTTCAGCTCCTTGCTTGTTGCGTTTGCGGCCACCTTTACCAACCGCACTGAGCTCCTTGTGGCAGATCTCTGTCCATCGCCGCTGCCAAGTCCCGCGCGCTGAGTGTTTTTCTTAAATGGGTTTATCGCTTCCAGCTCCGGTGACTGTGCAATGGCACAGCACTGTGTCTATGTTTAATTAGCGCTGTTGGTGAAGTGTGGCTCTTTGTTCCCTGGGTCAGCGGTGTGGAGTGCAGCATGGGCATTCGCTGATGTGCTGCTCTCGGAGAACATTTCTATGTGCTGGCCAGCTGCCCGGTGGTGAATTTTGCCTTAGTTTACATCTAAAAACATTAAATAATGCGTTTTCTCTCCTCTTCTCAGAGCCTATCTTCAGCACCACAGGCTAGAAATCCCCTCTAACAAAGGGAAAAGTAGGACATTGCTCTATCACTGCAGCTCTACCCACGTGTACTGCGTCCCCTGCCCAGAGCAGCTCTTGAGGCTGCGCTCGCCCTGAGCTGGCTTCAACAAGCCAAGGGAGGGGGATGTGGCAGAAGCTTAGGTGAGTGGTTTGGCTCTGTCCTGGCCCTGTTGTCAGCGAGCAAGTGCTCAACATGGCAGCAACGTAGAGGGGCTGGGCTGTGCCAGATGGCGCTCATTGATTATTTCTTGTCTTTCTCTTTTGCTGTCATACTTTGACAAAGAAGGGCTGGTCCGTGAGGTGGGATGGGCTTGGTGCACCCCAAGCCTGCATTTCCCTTGCTGAGTGCTCGGCAGGTTTGGGCCAGGCAGAGCACTGGTCTGGCAGTCAGAAACCTGGGTTCAGCTGCCAGCTTCGTCCCTGAGCTGCTGCTGCTAGCATCTGGCCGGAGAGGAGGTTAGAGGTGGCCCGCAAGCCAGTGGAAGAAAACACTTTGGTTTTGCTCTAGATCTTGAAAGGGCAAAGATGTGCATTTCCCTGCTGAGCTCTGCTGCACACCACATGTGAGATGTCCTGTGTGCTATTTTTCATGTTGTACATCAGATTTCTTGTTGGAGGAGCAGGCCAGGGTTTACACTGGGCATTTCCAGGGGCTGCATGGAAAGGGAGAGGGGCAATCAGAAAGGACAGGGGCAAAATAAGGTTTAGCTTGGCTGTCTTTGGGAAGTTTTCACATGGACCAACCTGAGCCAACGGCTCTGGGTGTGTCATGTGGCACATCTGAGGGACACAAACATGTCTTCTCCTTGGCCCGTCATTTCTGGTTTGGTGACTCTTGGTAGGAGAGGAGCCAAGATGAGTGTCTCTAGGAGAGGCAGAGGAGGCAGAGTCTGGGACCAATTGACTCTCCTTCAGCATTTTGAAAGCCATAGCATTGGCCATGCGGTCTTAAGATGCTCTCCATAGCCAAGACCTACCCTTCTGGGTTTCTTTTCCTAATGTGCTCTCTGCGTTCCCAGGCTTGGCCTCCTGGCTGGAGTTCCTCCCTGGCTGCCAGTCCTGAGATTGAGTGTGATGTGTGAGAGCTCAAGGTGCTCAGGAGACAGTAGCTCCTTGTTCTTCTCTGCACTGTCAGCATGGCTCCTGGGGCCATGAACAACACTGTGGTTTCGTTGCAACCAAATAATTGTTGACTTCATCTGTGATCCCAGCTCAGAAGAATGCTCTGATTTGGTGCAGTGGGCTTGTGGGGACACAACATGTCTCCATGTGCCCTTGGAAGATGCTTGTGGTTGGTGGCCATGTGGCCTGTGTCCTCAGACAAGGGTTTACCAAGCCATGAGAATTCATGGGGGTTGGAGAGGGTTTGCTTGCAGCTACTGTGGTTTATGGTATGGAAGGACTGGTGAAACCTCTGTGTTATCTCAAGTAAGTTTGAATGCATTTTTGGTGTGCCACAAGCCATTGCTCTTGCTGCCCCGTGCAGACAGCATGGTACCTTCGTTGCTCCTTAGTCGTGCACAAGCTGCAGACCCCAGTGGTGGAGTCCTCTAGTCAGGAAAGCAAGGATTAGGTATTGTGAATGTAGGAGGAAAAAAACCAGCGTCATGAATGTGGCCTGACCTACCACTGGGCTGGGAAGCTGTTGTAGGGTTACTGGCTCCCTGAGGAATGGAGAAAAGCTGCAAAGCAGGGGCAGAGCCACTGAATAGGGACGTGTTCTGAGAGGTGGCAATTCTTGCCACACCTAGATCTCAGTCCAGGCCTTCTGTTACGTGCAGAAACACTTGGGAACAAAACCCCGTGGGCGTAATTTAAAGGTGCTGCTGGCAGAGCAGGGTGGCTTGGAAAAGGGCTTCCTGCATGTGATATGACAGCTGCTGTATGGCGGGAGTCTTCCTGCTCTGGGAGTGTTTCCTGGTTCTCCATTTATTTTTCTTAGCCTTTAGGACCTCGTGCCTGCAACTTCTGGGGTTGCTTGCAGGATGGCAGCTTGCAGGATGGCAGCATAGGTAAACCACTGTTCTTCTTTTTCTTTCTTCTTTCCTTTTTTTCCCAGCATGTGCTGTGTTTCTAAGACCTTTCCACTGCCCCCAAACTTCTGGCCACTGGAGACCTTGCGGTAACTTAGTACCTTATGGCAGAACCTGGTGTCAGCCACGCTTGGGGTGCTCGGTGGAGGCCCTGGGTTGTGGCCCAAGGGTGGCCAGCACAGACCCTGCTGGTCAGGTGCTCTGTGGAGCCGCTGATGGAAACCCGCAGTTCCCAGAGAAGCAGCAGGAGCTCTGGCTGGGAGCAAGGCAGGAGTGTGGCGGCAGCCTGCGTCCCTCCTCGTTTGCAAGCAGAAAGCTGCTCAGGAACCCGTGTGGCAAGTGACAGGTTCCTCCAGCACCACCAGTGTTGCCATCTCATGTGACTTTATTATATGTGCTGTGATATTAATCCCCCAGTTTCTGGAGTCATGTAGTTGTATAAAATCATCAGCTTTTGTCTGTTTCAGATAAATTCCTGTTCAGTTTCTATGGTTGCATAGAAAAGCTGGAAAGCAGGTCTTATGCATATGTTCAGAACCCAAATTTGAGGTTTGAATGACTTTTCTGTGCATGCTGGGCTGTTGCTGGGCTGGGTTCTTACGCTTAACAAATACACGTACTTCTTTATTTTGAAAAGCCTTCAAAGCTTAAATGGTTGCTATAAGGTCCAGGATACGTCAGCTGCTATTCCAATTGAATTCAGAGATGAGGCTGCAATAGAGCCTGGACTAGACAACAGATGGACCTGCACCATGTGGAGGCAGATCCACATCAACCAGGACTAGGATCTGGGGGCTAGATTTGGACTCTGCTTTTTGGGAGCTTTCTGGACCCTTTAGACCTTCGCATGCACAGCCAGAAGCAGCACATTTGTGCCGAGAGCAGGTTTCCTTGCAGCAAACCTTTGTCTCGGCTGCGTCAGTCAGGATATCTAAGAAATCCTCCAGCTGAGTAAGCCCATCTGACAAAAGGAGTCAGACTCACGGCTGGGACGGCATCCGGTACGTGCACAACCTCTCCGCGGGACGCTGGCAGAGCGAGAGACATCGCCTCTGGCCTGTGGCCATGGTGGCTTTTGTCCTGTCCTTGCTGGCAGGCTCCTCCTGCAGCACAGGCGGAGGCAGGAAATCCCGGGCAGCTGCCGTGGGAGCCCGCTCGCCTCTCCCGGCTTCTCCTCGCCTCTCCTCCTCGCCTCGCCTCGCCGGGCCGCAGCGCCGAGGCGAGCTGAGCCAGCCCTGCGTGTGTGTGCATGCGTAGGCGGGGGGGCTGCCGCATGGATTTAGCGAAGGCTGGGAGGGAACACATGGGTTGGGTTTTTTTTTTCTTGGCCCGCGGTGGCTGTCCATCCTGCCGGCCGCGGTTATGGATTCGATCATTATTCAGGAGCGGTTAGTGGAGCGGCTGCTTTCTCCCCGGACGCAGGCACAGCGAAGCCACCCAGCCAAGCTGAAGGTACGGGGATGTATTTATAGCACTGTGCGAACCAGGGAGCAGCAGGGACAGGAGGGGGGGAGGAGGATGGTGCCCGAGAAGACGTGTGCAGCAGGAGACGAGACCTCTGAGGAGCAGAGGAGCGGAAAGACGCTGGTAAGGGAGAGATGGCGGGGACAGAAAGGAGGGGAGCAGCCCCCGTGGGAGCAGGTCCGAGAGGCGCGTTGGACAGCTGGGAGATGTGCGACATATTTTTGTGCGGTTATTTGATGCAGTGATTCCCTGCCTGAATGGTGTGTGTATGCTGGGGGGGGGCTCAGGGCAGGAGTTAGTACTGCGTGTGTGCCCAAACGCAGTCTGGTTTGCGTTATCGCGTTAATGCTGTGCTTTGCTAGCCGGTTTTCCTTCTGCTGCAGCAAATGCTGGCGGGCGAGTAGTTTTGCTGATACTCCTGTGCTCAGCCCCGGGCCCGAGGCAGCAGATGTACGCGGGAGATGCCCAGGGGATTGTTTGCGTGATGAATTTATGCAGCTTTCTGGCAATGAAAGGAAGCGAAGGGTCTGCCTCTCCTCTGGGGCTGGGCTGTGCTGGTTCGTGCAGATGTAGATGTGGCAGCCGTGCCTGGCCAGAGGGGAACGGCTGGAGGAAGGGCTCCCCGGGAGGGAGCTGGACGGTTTGTACTGGAGGCTGCAACACTGAGAGGGTGTCCCTCCCAAAGAAGTGGAGGCAGGGGCACCAGGATCCCAGCACAAGCTCCATCGTTTCTGGTGTTTGCTCCGGACCTGGGGTAGGGGCTATTCTTCAAATGTTCTGTGGTCCCGTGGTGTTTAATTTTTAGCCCTTTTGAATATACCCAGCAAGACCCCATTTATCCCCAGGCTGAACGGTGCAGTCACACGAGATCAGGATTGGTTTAAACAGCACATCCACCAGAGAGGTGAGGAGGGAATTGGGAAGGACAAGGAGTGATGGAGGCCGTGCTGTGCACCCTGCCTTGGAGGTACAGACAGCCCTGCGGACACCTTGGTAGTGGGGATGGCTTCTCCTCTGTGCAACAGATCCCAAATTTTTCTACTACTGGTGGGAACTGAACCCACCAATGCTTTGTTCCATGGCTTGAACTCCTAGGGAGGGCACTGCCTGCCAGGGAGCCTTGGCTACCTCAGCTGGGAAGTGGAGGATGTGAGGACGCAGCGTGTTGCTGTGATGTCCAGTGAAACAGCGAGTGTGTGCTGAGGAGATACAGACATGTTTTGCTTGGCCTCGGGTGCTTTGGTTTGTAACAGGGCCCCAAAGGTCGGCCACATCTCTTGGTGGCCTCCACTGTGGTGCATGGGGCACGTTCCCAGGCACGTGGGAGTGGGTCATCAGCGGGAACAAAGGCAGCATGTGGAGGAGGTGGTGGGGAGAGGGGCTCTTCGTGCCGGAGTGCCTCTGGCTCGGCCTGCCAGGGCCCTTTCCCGACAGCTGGGGCTGGTGAGGGAAGCACGGTGCAGCAACTGGCTGTCCTGGCTTGTGTCAGCTTGATGGGAGCTGGCTCGCGAGGGTCAGGAGCGTGCGGAGGGGGCTGTGATATCTCCAGGAGCTCCGTCAGTCCAAGTCTCTCATCTAATTAATGGATTTTAGCTTTTCACAACCCTAAAAGCCACCTGCCTCCTTCAGTAGCCCTCCCAGCCCTCTACATCCCCTTCAGCGCTCGCCATCCTGTTCATAGTTGCTCTGCAGATAGCGTCCCTGTTGGGTCCTAATGAAGATGGTCAGTGATATAGAGCTTTGAGCAAGGCAGACACCAGGCTCAGGAGGCTACTTGGGCTCCTTAAATGTGATGTTGATGTTGGCACGCTAGCAGAGATGGTGGCACGTGCCTGTTGCAGTCACTGGGATGGGAGCACACGTTGGGTGTCACAAAGCCAAGATGAGGAACCGTGTGTCTAGGCTGGCCATGGTGCAGGGACCACACTGTTGTTCCTGAGAGAAAGCTGTTAGAAGAAGGGGATCCCCCCCCTCTGCAATTTCCCCTGCATCTCTTACCTTCACCCTTGACAGATACACTGGCTACCGGCTCCCAGCAGGGCTCTGCAGTGCATCCATGGCTGGTCAGAGGAAGGCATGGCTGGGGACAGGGCTTTTCCCCTTGCGACTCTGGCTGCCTCCCACTGCGAGGGAAGTTCTTTTGGTATTGCGCTCAGCACCGACCTTCCTTGCTGCGAGGGAAGTGACTGCATGAGTCATGGGCAAAGGGCAGTGACCTGCGCCAGCCAGGATTTGCTCATTTCAAATGTCGTGATTCCACCGAGCTATGCGGAGGTAACCAGAGGTACAGTAAATCCAGGCTTTCTTGGTTGGGCTGAACAGAAACGAGAGATCAGGTTCAGCCAGTTACATTTGGCTGAAGTAAGAGGAGTTGCACCAGAGCTCAGCTCCCCAGTGTCTCTGTTGTCAGCCCTTAGTAATCTATGTTAAAAACAAAGAAAATAAGAGAAACACACCCCAAGCCTCAGCTATGGTTTTATTAGCATGTCACTAGTACCATTTCACATGTCAAGTCACTGGAGAGAGCAGGTGATTGTTGTCGTTGTCCTTCCAAAGTCTGGTAAAGATTGGGGCAGGTCTCTTCCTGCTCCGACCCAAAGGTTGGCTGTATAAGAAGCACAAGGAGAAGGATGTTGTATATTTGTGCAGCTCGCTGAGCAACACTCGTCCTCGCACTGTGAGCCACAGGCTGTTGTGTGCGCACTTTGGTTGTGTTCATGGATGTTTTTCACCAGGAAGCAAAGCAGCTGGGAGGCAGCCCTGGCACCAAGGGACACGGGCTGGAAGCAGCCTTTTTCTTCTTGTTTTCTTGATCTTGCCATTATCCCATTTCTTACCCTGCTTTGCACACCTTGTGTTTACCCTTTACTGAGCCTTTTGGGTGGCAGTTTGCAGTGTGCCCCACGCAGGCATTGCTTTGCAGTCTACAGCTCGTGAAAGCTGCCATCACTTTTCAGCCTGGGGTCTCGCCGCTGCTCGGTGCACTGCTGCTTTGGGATGCCACTGCCTTTTAGCTCAGCTATTAGAGCTGCCAGTGGAGCGCTTTAGGCACTCTCTGATTTGCCTTACTTCTCCGATTTCATTTGCTCTGCCCCTTCCTGCCATTCTGGACTGTGGGGTGGTAAAACAGCATTGCTTCAGCTGTGTTAGCAAGGGGGTGAATTGAGGGACACTAGAGCCCACGGTCACTCTGTCTGTTAGGGCTAAAGTGACCAAGTCTGAGACCCAATCCAAACCTGAATTTCTAGACGGCATTGACCATGCTAAAGACCAGAGTCCTTGGGCCACAATGACCATCAGCCATGTCTCTCCTGCTTGAGTAGGCAGCTCCAGAGCAGGCATAAATTGGGAGGAGGAGACTCTGTGTCCTCCCTGCTGTGTGTCCCCACCAGGACTTTGTAGTCTGCCTGGCTGAGGATGTCTGAGGATGCTCACACATGTGGGACTTGCAGTCAGAGGCTGTAGAGGTCTGCTTGGGAGCTGTATTGCCCACTTGCAGTATGGAAATAGGTGTGAGTCAGCATTGCCGTAAGCTCCACACACTGGATTGTAATTTCTGTTTCTTTGAGTGTGTGCCCCAGGAATGGGGATAGTTAAACTTAGGAACAGAGTTCTTCCCTGCTGTGCCTGGAGAACCAGTGCCAGAGAGCTGTGGGGTGAGGACAGCCGTATGCTTGATGGCATCCGTGGCCCGGTGGGAGCTGGGACTGGTTTTGAGGAACTCCTGGCTCCATGGATTTGCCTGTGGTGTGAATTGCAGGGGTGCGTTTATTTTAAGTGATGTTGAAAAGCAGAGTCTATTGATGCCTGTAGCGCAGGCATTTGTGAATGGCTACTTCCCCTTGTGCCTAGCTTGGAAAGTATGTGAGAAGGGAGGTGTTTGCCAGGGTCCATGCCCACCCTCCCTCTGTGATGGGGCCTGGGGAGGGGAATGCACTGCCGTGGGGGTGCGGGCTGTGAAAGACCAGGGGTGCTCAGGTGGAGGCTGGCTGGATGGAGCAGCCAGGCTGCGTGGCCCACAGTTACCTGCAACCGTGCGAGCTGTGAGCACTGGACCTTGTGGTGACCCCAGTCTGAGGGCAGTACCTGGAGCAGGGCTGTGAAGCCCATAGATGAGCTGTGTTCGCCTTTCGGGACGTACCCTGCACAAGCAGGGTGTGTGCCCCTGGGATGCAGCGCAGGCTGCGTGTTTGCTGCTGGCTGCAGGATGCATGCTGTGTGCTTGAGAAAAACACCATTGGTCATGGCGCTCCTTGCGTGCAGTATGAGCAATGCTTGTGGGATGGCTGCAGCTTTTATGCTGTAAGAGAGCACTCAGTGACAGGGGCTGCGTCTGGGGGGTGGTTAGGCAGTAGGTAACACTCCAGTAATTCTGTATGTAATACCCTCACCAAAAGAATCTCACCTATGTTATCAATACTTCCACATCTTCCCACTTCTCATGCTCCTTGAACTTCTGTCTCTTCAGAAATAACACTAGAGATTATTCAGGATTTCCTCTTACTCAGCCAGGAGTGGCTGTGACACAGCAAGAAATAATCCTGTCTCAGGTCAAACAGAAGCCAAGCCACTGCGCCTTCCTCTAGACACAGCTCAGGACACCACAAGCCCTGGGGTTCTAATTACAGAGAGCTCTCCATCATGTACCACACGCACCTCTGGAGGGAGAGATGTAGAAATGACTCCAAAAGACCTGGGGAGAGGTGACATTTGGTGACCCTGCTATGAAGGGAGCCTGCAACTGTGCAGGAGAAGCAAAGAGTTGGGAAGGTTGTGTGTCAGTAGCAGCCCCAGACGTGCTCTCTGGTGGGAATGGCGGGACGTGCCTTTTCCCTTGTGCCTTCCGTGCTGGGAGGCTGCTGTGAACTGCTGTGTTGGCTGGTAAGAGCAGCCGAGCAGGGCTGCGGCTGGAAGGAGGCGGCCTCCGTGCCCACCTGCGGGAAGGGCAGAAGTCCCTGAGCCTGGAGGAGGAGCGTGCCCTGCCCTGCACCACTGCCAGGGCAGGGACCGACCTCTCCTCCAACCCTTGGCTCTGCCTCGGGCTTTTTGAGTCCAACTCCCTGTCGCTGTGTGAGGCTTGAGCAGGAGGGGTGGCACACCCTGACCTGCTCCCATCCACCTCTGCCCTGCAGGACCATGAGAAGCAGTACGTGGGCTTTGCCACTCTACCGAACCAGGTCCACCGGAAATCCGTGAAGAAGGGTTTTGACTTCACCCTGATGGTTGCAGGTGAGACTGCCCGTAATGGAGCTGACGGGGCCACATGGTGGGTGCGTGGAGGGGACCAGCTCTCCTCGCTTCCCTTAGGTACTCCCTTAGCACCTGGATCCTCCCCTCGCTCTGTTCTGGTCCTTGTCTCAGACCTTGCTTTGCTCTCCAGCCTCTGTTGCAGTCAGACAGTTCCCCCAGCAGGAACGGGCCCCTCCTTGACCACTCATAAACCACTCGAGCAAGCTTCTTCTCCAACAGAGTGGCTGGTCTGGATGGTGAAGGCAGGGCTAGCCAGGGACTGAGGGAAAGGAAGGAGGAGGATGGAGGCGCTGGGAGATCACATTTGTACAAGGATTGAGACATCTTGCAGCAAAAGTCCTCCCACTGCTGGAAAAATGTAATGCCAATAAACAGTTTCTGACAGCTCATTTCTCTCACTTCCTCTGGCTCAGGATTCAAAGCCTTGTTCAGAGTTTCATTTGTAAGTCAATTAGTGGGTCATGTTGCTTGCTTTTCCCTCCTCCCCTTTGCGCTCTGTCAATTAGGAGAGTCGGGTCTGGGCAAATCCACGCTGGTGAATAGCCTGTTCCTGACAGACCTCTACAAAGACAGAAAGCTCCTCAACGCAGAGGGTAAGTTGGGGACAAAGCGGGGTGAACGGTTCTTGTGCCCGCAGATCTAGACTGTCCTAAGGACTAGTACTTTGGTTCCTTATTTCAGTAGCAGCTACAGGCTTGGCTGGATCCAAGCCCTGTTGTTTGTTGCTCTGCCCTCCTTTGCTGGCTGCAGAGGCACTAGCATTCAAGCAAAAAGGGTTTGGCTGTAGGGCTCTTCTGTCCTATGAAGGGAAGACGAGGCTGCAGAGCAGCACTAGCCCTTTGGGTTGAGATGTTGAGATTTGTCTTTTGTTCTTGGGTGCTGGAAAGTGGTAGGGATTCCCCTTCCCAAGTGACTGGACAAAATGTTCAGAACAGCTGGGCTACAAGCACTTCAGAGGTTTGTGTATCTTCTCAGAGTCTATCTGCCTGCTGCTGGCCTCCCACAGTACCACTCCCTTGAGGCTCCTTAGCGTTGGATCAGGGTTTTTTGAAACCCATGTTACTCCCTGTGCTCAGTGATAAGGAGGGAGCCGGCTTGTCACGGGTGTGAGTGGGCATCCCAGCGTTACTGCCTGGCTTTAACTCACGTATTCCTGTTCAAAGAGAGAATCAACCAGACAGTGGAGATTGTCAAGCACACGGTGGACATTGAGGAGAAGGGTGTCAAGCTGAAGCTAACCATAGTGGACACACCAGGCTTTGGAGATGCTGTTAACAACACTGAGTGGTGAGCAGGACACCGCTGCCTTCCTCCTAGTCCTTGGCCTTTTCTGTTTTCTGTGGGTGCTTCACAGGAAGGGGGTCTGGAATTGGGAAGGGGATGATGCTGCCTCATAGTCCTTAGGAGACACTGTCCTGTTAAACACATGATTTTGTTTTGATTGAATTTACCTTCCCAGCTGGAAGCCCATCACTGACTACATCGACCAGCAGTTTGAACAGTATTTCCGTGATGAGAGTGGCCTGAACCGGAAAAACATCCAGGACAACCGAGTGCATTGCTGCCTCTACTTCATCTCGCCCTTCGGGCACGGGTGAGAGCCCCTACTCCAGGGCTGGGGTGTGACTCAGTCCAGAGGGAAGACCCTTGTCCCCCAGGATTGCCCTGTAGCGGCTTGTACCTTGGCAGGGCTGTTGGCACAGGAGAAGAGCCGTCCAGATGCTCTCCCTCAGCTGAGCATCACACCATCTCCCTCCCCCTCGCTGGCATGACAGACTGCCTGTGATCAGGCAGAGTGGATCTCCCTCAGGCCTTACAGCCTGTTTTGGAAATCAGAAGAAATAATGCCACACAGACTTGTATCTTCCCATCTAGCTAAGCCTGACCGATGGGTAGGAAAGGGAGTTTTTAGCTGCCTTCAGTCCCTGCTCCTTGCTGGCTTGTGTGCCAGCCTAGACTGGAGCAGCTGGAGAGGCTGTGTTGGCTGCCTGTGGTGGAGGGCAGCTGGAGTGGGGCCCTGGGCTATGGCTTGAGCTGTATTTGGCCTGCAAGAGAGCAAATACCCAGCCTGTGTCTGTGTGAGACCTTCAACAGCTAAAATCTGAGACAGCTTTCCCTAAGATACAGCCTCAGCTGAGGGCTGTCCCAGTGCTGCCGCAGGCTTTTGTGACAGTGCTGTTCCTTTCCCTTTGTGCTGGGTGGGTGGGAGAGGCTGGAGGGGGAGCTGCCCAGTGTGTCCTTGCTAACAGTGTCCCTCCTTGTCCCTGCTGCAGGCTGAGGCCTGTGGATGTTGAGTTCATGAAGGCTCTGCATGAGAAGGTCAACATTGTGCCCCTGATTGCCAAAGCCGACTGCCTGATCCCCTCCGAGATCCGGAAGCTAAAAGAGAGGGTTAGATGCTCTGTCTCTACAGGGGTATACTTGGTGTGGTAGCAGCAATGGGCTGAGGAGGGAGGGGATATATATGTATGTATATAGCATATGTGTATGTATATTTATATATACACACACAGTACCCGCAAATCTAATTGCAGCAGTGCTCTGCTGTGAGAAGGGAAGTGGTGTCTGCAGAGAGGCCAGCTCTAGAAGAAACATCAAATCCTTTTGCCATCTGTAGGCTACAGTAAACCCATGGTAGCGCAAACAGGGAATATACCCAGCATTTCTGTATTGTTCAGTGTTGTGTCCTTTTGTTTTTGTCTTGTGTGGACACAGATCCGGGAAGAGATTGATAAATTTGGCATTAAAGTGTACCAGTTTCCTGAGTGTGACTCTGATGAAGATGAGGAGTTCAAGCAGCAAGACAGAGAGCTGAAGGTAAGGAATCAGCTCAGCAGGGGACTGGGAAGTCAGGCTCATGGGTATGTCGGTTGCTCCAGAAGGAGCCAGAGCTGCCCTGTGTGTGCCAAGGGCCTGTGCTACTGATACCCAGGGGACAGCCTATACATCACATGGTAGATGGCCTGGAGAAGGTGCTGAAGTCCTTGCTGGTGCCATGAATTCAAGTGTGGCACGAAGACATGGCACTTCTGCTCTCCCACCAGGCAGTGTCAGTCTTTCCTCAGTCTACCCCAGCCTGTATGTTTAAGATGAAGGCTGGGTTGTAAAGCATTTGTAAGCACCAATTTCTGAGTGATGCCATCAGCAAGGAGGAGTGATTTGTGAGTGATGAGGCACCACTGTGACACATTAGTTGCATGGGGGGAGACAATATGATCATACAGGCCTGTCTGGAAGCCCCAGCAGCCCAGGCCTGACTCTCTCCCAAGCTGAGCCAGTCCTGTGTGTGCATGCAGTATGGCCTTGTTTCTCCTGTCAGAAAGGTGGAACGGGCTTTGACTCCCTTCTGAGCAGAGGAGCACAGCCTGTACATCCCTGCTTGGACAAGCTCTTGGCCTACATTGTCCCACTTGCTTGGTGTCCCAGCCTTTCTGCTCTGGCTTCCTTGTAGAGCTTCCCCTCAAAGAAGGGATGCAGGCACCTGCAGAGACACAGCTTCCCTCAGGACAGCTGAGAAGGTCAGGCTGGGAATTAGGCTGCCTGCAGATCCCAGTGCCTTAAGCTTTTCTCTGCAACTGGGTTGTGGTGTCCTGTGCTGTGGCACGTGTGGATGTCCCTGTGCCTTTCCTACCAGCACCTTCCCCCTGTACCGCTCCGCCTGAGCTTGGTCCTTGTGGGAGGGATCCGTGGGCAGCCCTGGGCTGAGCTGGGCTCAGCGACGCCTCTCATTCCAGGAGAGCGCTCCTTTTGCTGTCATCGGCAGTAACACTGTGGTGGAGGCGAAAGGCCAGCGAGTCCGTGGACGGCTCTACCCCTGGGGCATTGTGGAAGGTAAGCATGGTGCCTGGGAGCCAGCACTGTGAGCGAGGGGCAGGCAGGGACAGGGGAAGGACAGGCAGGCACTTGCAACAGGGGCGGCAGGGGAGAGCTCACCTCTGCACAGCCGTGACTGTCTGTGCCACCTTTGGCACGTGGCAGGGAACAAGGTAGGGTAGAGAGAGAGGTACTGGGACTGGATCAGGAGGTCTGTAACTGGGGGTGTAGCAATGACTCTGCCTCTGAAGCCATGACAGACTGAAGAAGAGAGGCTCCAGCGTGAATGGAAGAATGCCTGGGCTTTAATGCACTAGGATATGGCTTCTTATTAAGGGGGGAGGCTGGGCATTGCCAGTTTAGTTTCTCGGGAGAAGCCGTTGCCCTCAGCCAAACTGAATTATAAACCCTTCTGCACTCCCTCCTCTGCTGCTGCTTCTGTATGTGCTGGAGTTGCTGGGCTGGAGGGTGTGCTGATGCACAATGTGTTTGTCTCTAACTTTCTTCATTTCTAAAGGGAGAAATTTCATAAAGCCTGTAGGCAGAATAACCCTGGAATGGCTTTTGCTGCTGTTGCTGACTCCCCCATGCTGGCGCATTGCTTTAAGGTCTTGCAGCTTTAGCTCCCAAAAGCTTTTGTGTGCACTCGTGGGCTGGTGCCGGCTGCTTGGGCTGCCCAGCTGCTGGCTCTGCTCTCTTGCTGGCTCCAGAGGGGGCTGTGCCTGTCAGGGTGCTGGCATTTGGCAGCGGGATCAACTTTGTGAAACCCTGGGCCTGACACAGCCGGCTTCCCTCAGCCTTGCAGAGAGCTAAATGGAGATCACCACGGCAGGCACCCAGCTACCCAGCACAACGCTTCCCTGCAGAGTCCCACAGCACTGCCTGGAGCCTGGCTCCCTGTGGTAACAGCAGCCCTTTCAGCTCTCCAGACCATTGCCTGCTCATGGCTTTGCCTCTCGGGGGCTGATTTTGCCTACAGAGGCCTTTCGATCAGTCCTAAGTTCTGAGATGAGCGGTTTGCCTCCAGCACTGGCTGTGCTCACTGTGGTTATAACAATGACATCCCATGTACCTGGGAGCAGCATCCTCTTTCAGGGCTCTGCTGTACATGCTTAATTAACCCTCTTACCCAGAAAAAGTCCTGGGAACACAGTGACTTTAGCAGCCTGGCCTCAGCATCAAGAAGCGCAGAGCATCATCAAGGCCTGGGCCAGGGCCAGGGGGAGAGCCCCAGGCAGTAGCAGGGGAGAGCTGGGGAGAAGATGAGGAAGGAGTCCTAGGGGGCAGTTTTAGCCCAGCCTTGGTGCTGGAAGGTGAGAAGGAGCTCCCTGGAGAGGGCTGGTGAGGTGTGAGATCCAAGCTCTCTCCTGTTGTTGCTTCTGCAGTGGAAAACCAGGCACACTGCGACTTTGTGAAGCTGCGGAACATGCTGATCCGGACGCACATGCATGACCTGAAGGATGTCACTTGCGATGTCCACTATGAGAACTACCGAGCTCAGTGCATCCAGCAAATGACCAGGTGGGTCCCCACCGCTTCAACTGGAGCTGGCAGGGGTGTCTCACTCTCTGCGGAGAGAACAGCTCTCAGAACAGCTTGTTGGTCAGGAGACTGTGAGTCTGCTGGGGACATGCTGGGCTGCAGCTTGGGGTATGGCACTGGGAGGTAAAATAGCAAATCCAAGCATGTCTCCCACAGTCTGAACACATGGTGGGGATGCTTTTGAGAATCCATGTTCCTGTCTGAGGATTCCCCATGCAGATCTTGGAAAACAGGCCTGGAGATTGTTTTGAAGATCTGTTCCTAGCACTGGGTGAAATACATCCAGCCTAATGAAACAGAGGATAAAACCGTCTCTCTCGTGGGTGATAGCTGTGTGCATTGCCAGAAAGGAAGGCATTCTGCAGTCTGCAGTTCTGTCCAAATGACAGCATGACCCTTGGGATGTTTCTCAGACAACAGAGCCCAGGCAATTAGTAAGACTCTTAACAGGTCTCCAAAGATTTCTCTGCATTGTCTTCCCATTGCATTTGATTCTCTGTGGTTTTAGTCACAATGATCAGAAAATAGAAGAGAGAACGCTTGCGGGCTTCTCATTTGAAACGTCTTCTTTTCCTTCTCCCTTCTGTGACTGAAATACTGGTGACAAGTTCTAGATGTAAGTAGGTCTCGGCTCATCTGTTGTAAACTGTCCCCTTTGCTTCCTGTCTGAACTGGCTGGGTAGCTCTGTGCTGCCACGTTGCAGAGCAGAAATGGCTGCACTTCACTGAGGAACAGTCCTGCATGTGTGCAAACGTGCAGGTTGGCACATTCTGTTCACACACAGTGTATCTCAGTACTTTTGCATAGCAGACGAGCCTGTCTTTTTCAACAGTGAGAATACGGAGTCCCAAAATAACTATGTTAAATGCTAGAGATCTGTGAGAAGTGTCACAGCTGCTTTTTAGGTAGGCTATGTATCTATTAAAAGAAGAGCAGGATGAAAAAGCAGTTGCTCAGCTTAAGAAAAGCTTAAGTTCGGTACTGTTTCTCACGCCTTGGCTAGTTCCTTGCCAGTGAACAAGTCTTGTAAAACCAGAGCATGGCCATTTCTAGCAGTGGGATAAAGGGTCCTTCTCTAGAGAGACGTCTTGAGAGGAGATCCCAAGCTCCAGGGCTGGAATTGACTCAATAATGAGCCAACGGTGACTCCAAGTGGTGAACGCCTGCAAGTGGCATCTTGAATTCCCAGTTTCAGCCCAGGAGTCTTTGGCCACTACCACCCCCTCCTCACCTACTGAATGCTCCTCTGACTTTTGGAGGAAAATCACCTCCTTTCTCTGTCCCCCGCCTGCACTCCTGTGCACCCCCAGCCCTCATAGCAATGCTGCTGTGCCGTGCCTGTTGTGTCTCATGTCTCCCACCCGAATGTGAGGGCAGGCTTTTTTATCAGACTTGCAGTGATAGAACTGCTCCCCTGTTTTTATCTTCCTGGGAAAAAAAGGACCGTGGTAAGCATGTGGTGCCTTAGGGATGCTGATAGTTTGTGTTGATGCTGTATATATGTGTAGGCACATGCGCAGAAGAGCCAAAGCAGACCAGGTAAATTGTCTGTAAATGTCTCTGCTAAGCTTGCCAATGCAGTTACAAAAGGTGGTCAGAAACATCAGCCCTTTCTGTGTTTGCTCTCAGTGTAAGCCTGGTTTGGATTTTCTCTGTTAGCTACCCACAAGCTCCTATTTTGAAAACTTTTATTGCCTTTGGTCTCATTCTGCATCTGAGTGCATCCCACACCTCTGGGCTAGATTGCCGCACAGCCCCTTGTGTGGTTTAACCCCAGCTGGCAACTAAGTACTGCAGAGCCACTCGCTCACTCCCCCCCCAGTGAGATGGTGGAGACAATCAGAAGAGTAAAAGAGAGAAAACTCAAGGGTTGAGATAAAGACAGTTTAATAAGTGAAATAAAGCTGTGCATGCAAGCAAAACAAAAAAAGGATTTCGTTCACCACTTCCCATGGGCAGGCAGGTGTTCAGCCATCTCCAGGAAAGCAGGGCTCCATCACGCGTAACGGTTACTTGGGAAGACAAGTACCATAACTCCAAACGTCCCCCCTTCTTCTTCCCCCAGCTTTATATGCTGAGCATGA
This sequence comes from Buteo buteo, assembly GCF_964188355.1. Classification (NCBI taxonomy): domain Eukaryota; kingdom Metazoa; phylum Chordata; class Aves; order Accipitriformes; family Accipitridae; genus Buteo; species Buteo buteo. Next base: position 37,354,664 of record NC_134181.1, on the reverse strand, counting down.
TGTCTTATGGTCTGGAATATCCCTTGGGTCAGTTGGGGTCAGCTGTCCTGGCTGTGTCCCCTCTCAACTTCTTGTGCCCCCCCACCTACTTGCTGGTGGGGTGGGGTGAGAAGCAGAAGAGGCCTTGACTCTGTGTAAGCACTGCTCAGCAATAATGAAAACATCCCTGTATTATCAACACTTTTCAGCACAAATCCAAAACATAGTCCCATACTAGCTACTATGAAGAAAATTAACTCTATCCCAGCACATCCTCTACCTGGCTGGGTGCATGCTGCTGCATTGCTGGCAGGTCTGCCATCATGAGTGACAGCCATCACATGGTGACACCAAAGCTAGCAAGCCTGAACCACAACTGACTGCATTTTACCCCTTTCTCCATCTCTCTAGCAAGCTGACTCAGGACAACAGGATAGAAAGCCCGATTCCTATCCTGCCTCTCCCAACACCGGACACTGAGACAGAGAAGCTGATCAAAATGAAGGATGAGGAGGTGAGACCCATTTCTGCCTGGATGTCCTTGGTGTTGGAGCTGGAATCTGAGAAGTTTCTCCAGGATTGCCCCATAGAGGCTGTCCTGGGGCTTCCCACTCCTGCCTCCAACCATCACGAGCTCCTGGTGTGGAGGACGGGGTGTGAAAGCTGTGGCTTCCTCTGTCAGGGAAATGTGGCTCCATTCCACCACAGATACAGAAGCTTCTGTGCTCAGGCAGGAGTTAATACTCTCTGAGGGATCCCTTTGTCAGCTCCAAGGGACTGCCCCCAGTGCAGATCACCAGCTCCCGGCCACAACAGATCCTTTTTTGACTCTCTCTTCTCTGTCTCATGCAGTTACGGCGGATGCAAGAGATGCTGCAGAAGATGCAGCAGCAGATGCAGGATCAGTGAGAGGCAGGTACTCGGAGGGCAGAGGGAATCCCCCAGTGACCATCTGAGGCCTGGCAAGAGCTGTGGACGTTTAGAAAAGGTTTCCTGTTGTATAGAGACTTGTGGGCAAGAGCTGCACCCGCACCCTCTAATTTATTAGCAGCAATGCTGGCTTTGCGGTCAGCTGGATTGTGGAGGAGGCTGTTCACTTAACAGTTTACTGATGTGTATTTCTTTTTTAATAATTATTCTTTCTTTTCTTTTTTCTTTTTTCTTTTTTCTTTTTTCTTTTTTTTTTTTTTTTTAAAGAAAATAACCTGGAAAGTCTCTAAGACATCCTAAAAAAGAAAAAAAAGAAAAGAAAAAGATTTCCCTTTCCCATGTACTAATTTCTTGTTTGGGAATGCTCTGGTATTTAAAGTCCTGGTTTCTCTGGTGTACGAACTTGAAGACTATCTGTGTCAATGCACGTAAATGTTTACTCCCAACTGAGGTGCTGTGCCTCCCTCCCCATTCCCCTTGTCTGGGGCCAGCACAAGCGTTGTAAAGGCAGCCGTACCCTCCCGTGAGTTTGACCTGTGCTGCTCGGGCTCCTCAGCCTGGGGCCAGCTCTGGCCCAAAGAGCTGGAGCTGGGGGTTTCTCTGTGCACTGACCTGTTCAGGGGTCCTGATGGTTGCCTGGTTTCCTGCCTGGGTTTTTCTGGTTTTTTTGTTTAGTTGGTTGGTTTTGGTTTTCCTACCAAGAAACTCCAGGATCTTTGCACTGAGCAGCAAGGGACTGAGCTTCTCGAGGTTGGTTAGAAGAAAACGTCTTCTACTGGTCTCATTTATGTCTTTCTGGCAGAGAGGATGAGTTGTTGACTATTGCCTGCAAGGAGGTGATGATGGGAGCAAGCACCTTCCCAGCCATGGTTTTGTCCCACAGCAGGCTGGAGGTGTTGGTAGAGGAACCCCAGGGCCCTGCAGTAGCTGGGTTGAGGGTATCTCATAGTTTAGCTCTGGTCACCCAGCTGCAGTGTGTCTCCAGTGTCTGCTCTGAAAAGCACTGTGGCAGCCAGAGTGCTTGGCCGGGACTGCTTTGGAGGGGGTAGAAACCCTAGGGCTGAAATCCAACCCCACATGAAGAGCTGTGCCCTACCCCCAGGCTTTGCAGTCCCACAAGTGCATTGCTGGCTCTGAGCTTCTCTTGGGGAAAGGGGCAGTTTTTGTAGGCTTGTACCAGAGATCTGCAAGCTGCCTGTCCAGGCAGGTGTTGGGTCAGCATGGCAGGTGCAGGAGCGTCACTGCATGGGGCTGAGCGCAGCCCAGCAGACTTGGCACTTGCTTCCCTGCCCTTCCCCTGGGACTCAGCACTTCTCCCCCTCCCCAGACCAAGGCTCTTCCTGCCTCAGTGCTGGGAAGGCTGGTGGATCTGCTGGGCAGAGATAAGAGCACTCTTTGGGCAGCAGCTTCTGTCCTGTTCTTGCTTCCTGCAGTATTTTTAACTTCAGTCCAGCCAGAGCAGAGCCTTGGAGTGTGATGTGCCTGACAGGGCAGGCCTCACCAGCGACACTGCCACGCTCGCAGGGAATCATGGCTGTTGGAGGGAGAGACACTTGGCTCTTCCCTCCGACTCCAGGGAGTGCTGCCATGGGCTGGGCCCTTCGGCTCCTCTGGCTCCCGACCCAATTTCTCTGTTCCCTTTCCGCTTTTGTATCTGCTCCTTCATCTCCGGCTCTCCCCAGAAGATCTCCCTGGATAGGAAGCACAGTGTTGGCCAGGAATAGTCAGGCCCTAAGTTCTGTTATTATGTGCTGCATTTGTCTGATTCACCCATGGGGCTTTAGAGTCCTGATCAGGGCTTGTCCACGTGGTGAGTAGGTTGGCTGGTTCCAGTTACTCACTGTACAGAGCCTCTGCTTAGCCAGAACATGGGCTGTAGGGGCAGGGGAGAGACTCTGGCACAGTGTGGAAGGACAAAGCGAGGGTGGAAGCCCCTTGGCAGAAATGTGCCAGCCGGGCAGGAGCAGTGTCCAACAATGTTGGGGTTTTTTTCTTTCATTCTCCTCTATATTGGGCTCATGAGTGACAGTGGCAGTGCCAGCCTAGGAGAGGGGAACAGTTCAGCTTGTCTTCAGTAACATGCAGGACCGAGGTGCTTAAGGAGGAAATAGAACCTTTCTTTGTGCGGTGTGCTTACTTGAGCAGTGGAGTAGTCTGAAACAGGAGCTTCCTCCAGGTTTTCTGGAGCTGGTTTGCCGCTGTCCAAACAGAAGGACTGCTGAGTTCTCAGTTTTATCCATACTAGCATAACGGGAAGCACCTTGCAGTACCTGTCCCCTCTTTTCTTACACTAGTCTTGTCTGTGAGGAGGATGTTCTGTTGCAAATGAGCCCTGTCCAGCTGGAGATGTTCCTCTTTCAAACAGATTAATTCCTGGAAGATAAAGGAGACCTTTACTCTTTAGCGTGGACATAGAGGAGCTGACAGCTTTTATCCTGGGCTGTGTGTGGACATGCTGTGTGCTGGTGGGAGCACAGGGTACACTGGGCACAGGCAGGCACGATTGCTGAGGGTGAATCTACCCCTGTCCCTCTGGGTGAGGAAGTCTCCATCAGCTCCGTGCACATGGCTCCTCCGTCAAGTCGATAGTCACAAGTCTGTCCTCTACAGAGAGCTGAAGCCTTCGGCTACCAGCTGGCAAAGATTGTTCAAGTTGCACTTAGAAAAAAAATGCACAGGAGTGAGGCACCAGAAATGTCTTCTACAGAGGGGCAGTGGTGCCACTGAAATCACATCTCCATGTAGGAGGTTCCCTGCCCAGAGCACCAGAGTTTGGGGGCTGCCTGGAAAGGGATTAGAGACTGACTGTGGGGGGCACCAGGGATTCTGACTCTGGCCTGGAAGTTGGCATCTGTTTATTAAAGGAGGAATGTTTTGTACTGTTGCACTGAGCTACGCAGTAAGCGGAGAAGAGACTCCTGAACAAATGTAGCTTGGCCATTTGGCTCTGGTAGTGAGAAGTGTGAATAGGAAAGTAATGTAACACCTCCCCTCACGCAACCCTCCACAGCCTTATATGCAACCCCAGCACCCCCAGGCACATTCCCATGCCTCTGCCAAGATTTGCCCTGCTGAGTGAATCGCTGCAGGGGTGGTGTCCCACTCTGCAGAGCTGTCCCAGGCTGCAGCTGGGGCTGTCGGTACAAAGTCTTGGACCTTGTGCTTGACTGGGGAGGGAGCCATGGCTTGAACTCCTTATGTGCTGCTGCTGTGCTGGTCCTGCCTGTGCAGTCCTTGCTGCCTCCCTGCATGCCTCCCCCCCAGAGAAGGAGGGGTCCCACACTTCATGCTCTACGATGGCATTCCCTGCTCTTCCTCACAAACCCCGCTGTGCTTTAACGCTGGCTTGCTCCTGCCACGCGACTTCTTCACCCCCTGCTCCATTCCTAGGCTCTTTGTTTCCTGTCCATCTGTTGGGTTATTATAATATATATAATTTTTTTTGTAAATTTCTGTTTGAACATTTTGTCATTGTGAACAAAGAAAAATGAAACCTTTTAAAACATACCCATTTTATTAAATGATTATTGTTATTATTATTAATAATGTTTACTACCTGAATTGATCAGTGAAATAAATACATTCAAAAAACCAACCTCTTTCTGTTCAATTTTCAGTCCCCTTGAGCAGCATTGGTGATATATTGTGGGCAGGAGAGAGCAAAACTGTCACTGTTTCTCCTTTTATCTAATTCTTTCAGAGCAGTCTCCAGGCAGGGCTTCCTGCATGGGATTTCTGGCCTGTTTATGTCAGAAGCTAGACAAGATGATCTTCAAGTTCTATCTTTAAACTTCCCCTAGGAGCTGTGTCTAAATCAGCAATGGGCAGCTGGGCAGGATGCAGTCCCGGGAAACCCATTTTGTAAGTAGCCAATGGAGCATTGCTGAGTCCATGCTGCATGCAGAGCCAGAATGGGTCTGGCTGTAGATCAGTTCCATGCCACACCTGGCCTGAACCACCTGCCTGTGAATAAATGTAGCACCAAATGAGACAAAGTAAGTTTGCTGAGCAAACTTACCCTGCGGTAGTCAAGCTGCTCCCAAGTGGAAAGCAGGCCCTGCAGGAAAAACTGGGATCATTTGTTAGCCTAAGATCTCTTTCCCACTCTGCCTGCCTGCCACAGTGAAACAACTGGAATGATCTGCTCCAACTTACTAGAAATTTAAAGCTTAATTGTTTTGTTTAGAGCATCAGAGATTTTCCCTTGGTTAGGGCCAAATTCTGCTGTTACACCCTAAATTCTCTTAACATCAGCACATTCAGGACGTTCATAATTTCTTCTCTGTATGATGTGCACAGTACAAGGTAACGGAGAGTTGGGCCCAATGGGGCAACGGTTTCGCAATGTAATTCTGGTGGCCTTATCCTAAGGAGCATAGTCAATGCCTAGAGTCAAGCTGATAGCAGAAAAATGTCTGTGAAGGTGTGATGGCCTGGAGAAGGCAAGATTCTATCTAAATGTAGTTTTGACCCTTGGACTTATCTGTTCAAGTATTTGTGTAATGCAACTTCTGAATAAAGGATGTGGTCAATCTTTCTCACTAACTGCAAGCTGCGCTTGTCGAGACCTCCAACTCACTTGGCTATCAAAAGAGCAGTCCCTCAGAGCACTGTCTTTCCTGGTCTGTCATCTTCCCCGTGAATCTCAACTAGTTTATTTTGATGTAGACAGTCTAATGCCAAGAGTTATATTTTACCCCTATAACAATCATGAGAGGATGCAAGTACCTGAAGGATCTTTCTCCTTGGCTCAACGGTTGATACCAGTGTGGTCATTGGAAGTCCATTTCTTTCAGCAGATCTTCCACTGCTAATTAGGAGTACATTTGTGTCACTGCTTCAAGGGAAACTTCAGGGTCAGCACTCTGCAAATTGCTAGGTCTCACCACTCTGCCAAATACAGTCTTCCTGATGAGATGGGAAACCAAAGGCCATAGTGCTCAGGGAGTGTGGTACAAACCAGTAACGTCACCTTCCAGATCGAAAGGCATTTTGAGTTAATACTTTGCAACTGAGACTTTGTAATGTTTCTGTTGGACTGAACATGTGGGCCCAGAATCACAGTTATCAGAACTGCCAGCATCGCTCCCAGCAAACATGTTCTTGCGAGCAGTGTCAGCTCCCATTTCTTGGAAGACTTACTCAATGAAGCCTCAGCTTCTGGTGACATGCAGCAAACTTGCAGGAAGGCCTTGTGTGGGAGGTGTCCCTAGGATGAGCCTGACCCTTATCTTGCCAGCCAGCTGCAAGGGCATTATCCGGGAGCTCAGCTATGCAGCTGCAAACACTCTTGCACTGGCTGGACTGCCTTAAGACCTTCCTCTTGTGTTGTAAAGCCAGCAAGGAAGCAAGGATTGAACTACTCTGGTAAGTCAACAAAACTACCTTGTGTTCTTTTTTTTTTTTCCTTTTCATTTGGTTGACAGATTGCACAGAAAAGCACTGCCTTGTTGCAGGTATGTGTAGTTGTTCTCCTAAAGAAGTTATAGCAGCTCATGTGTTCAGCAGTGGCATGAGACTGCAATACAAAGACAGCTCATTGACCCATGTGTCCCAGCATGGTCACAGCTCCAGAAGGAGATTATTCACCTGCTGATTATTCACCTGCTGGAGCAATGTCTGGTGTGGAAAACTCCACTGACCACCGCCCTCGGTGGTCAGCACCCACCCTCTCTGCTGGCCAAGGACTGTTTATCACTTCTTTTCAAAACTGGAAAGGCTATTTTTTACTTGTGGTAACAGTAAATTTATTTCTGAATCTTGTCTTGCAGTTTGCATGAACAAAGCTTTGCTTACAGATGTAATTCAGAGCTATGGTAAGGCATGAGCAGTTTTGTATTCTAATTTTTGATTCCTTGACAAAAATTTTCTTGGCTACCCTAGTAATGCACCTCCAGTAATGCTGAAAATATAAGCAGCTCTTTTACACTTCTAAGGACTAGTGAAAATGAATTTGATGGCTGCATCTAAGCCTCCCAGTAGCCATCTGTTCATATCCCACCTCAAATCCAGGGTTGGAAGACCAGGAACCTTCCCTCTCCTGTAGTGAGAGGCCAAGAATTTGCACAACACCTCTTTTAACTGTTTTTTTCAGAGCTCTCACATCTCCTGTGAAGGACACCAAATTCACCCAACTTTAGAAACTCATCCTCAGAACAAACCAACGAAAGACCTGGGCTGTGGTGCCAGTCCTAGAGTGTGTGGTGTCTACTTGCCTGGTCTGTACCTCATCCAGTCTCACCAGGGGAGTGTTTGCAGGTGAAGATGAACAGTGGAATTCTCTTCTTGTCCCTTCTTGGCTTCCTTCCACTTGTGATACCCACATGCCCTGTGCCATGCAAGTGTGCCACCAGCATTATCGACTGCACGTCAAAAGACCTAACTGTAGCAAAACTACCAGTTGCTTTCCGCCCTTCGGCTGAAATTATCCACCTTGGTTACAACAAGCTCACCTCTATTCCCAATGGGCTCTTTGACAACCTGAAGAGCCTCCAGGTAGTCTACCTGCAGGGCAACCCTTGGGAATGCAACTGTGACATCCTCTACTTGCGCTCCTGGCTCCAGTGGCAGCAAAACCGGACCTTATACAGGGATGTGAAATGTACCTCCCCAGCTCACCTGCAGGACCGAATCATTGCCTATCTGACAGAAGACGAGATCATCTCCACATGCCAGTACTGGTACTGCAGCCTGGCTCTCCTCTCTCAGCTCTGTCTCTTCATCCTCCTTTTCCTCCAGGGTATCTTGGTTATCTTCATCATTGTCTACTTGCAGAAATTTCGGAGAATGACCGCCGAAGCCCAAAGCACCACCCAAGACCTATACCAGCATGTAGACACCTGGGCATCTTCTTCAAGAAGCCCTTACAATAGTGATTAACATCACAAGACTGAAGACCCTGGTCCACCTTGGGTGATGCTGTGCCAAGGTGATGTGTTTTGTGATATCCAGAGGGGACAATTCAGTGCAGTATCCGATCCTGACTGCAGTCCAAAGTGGGGCTTGAAATGATCAGACACTTGCTGTATTTCCTAAGACCTGATCTTGTGTTTTTTAATGCTTTAAACTCTTTAGCATGATCTTGATTGCTTTGCTGAGATGGGAGTGGCTCTGGTTTGGTAGACCAAGGAAATCATAAACTACAGCAATCAGAACTGACTCAAAGTGCTCATAAGCTCATAGGGGCTATGGTGCTTGATCCCTCCTATGCTAGAGAATTTCAGCCATACTTTCAATGATGCTTCTGGCTGTGTTGGGTCAGGTGAGGACAGAGGTGGACAGTGAACAGTTAAGGTACTGGATGGACTAGGACAATGGAGAAATACAGCTTCCTTGGTGCTACCACTGATTGCCTTAGTAACTTTGAAAAAGTGACTTAGTCTTCTGCCTCAATTTCCCATGAGTAAAAGGCAAAGGTTGTTTCTTCTTGCCTGATGTGTCTTTTCTAATGTTATGCTGGGGGAAGGAGGGGGAATGTTTAGAAGCCTACCTATTTTACTTGTCTTCATTCCTTTTAATCTGCTTGTAGTTCTAATACTGACTTCAACATGTACTGAGTCAGACTGGGGCCCTGAATGTTTATGAGAAATTCACCCTGAAGCCAAGAGTTGTTGAGACCAGAGGCTCTTTCTGACTGTGCTTGTATGGCACCTGGCACAAGAGATCTGGTTGTCTTTGGAGCCTCAAACTGCAAAACCCACTAACCTGCCTACTGCTGATTATGATGTCCCTTAATTATTTTTGGAACGAAGCAAAACTGAAATAAAATAACGATGCATGATGATGTAAATGGCTTATTTTTCCATTCTACACTGGGTATCTTGTGTTCTCTCACGCTCCCTGGCAGTTTCTCACACTCCCTTACACTCAAAAGTTTGTGCCAAACCAAACAAATACCAAAGGCAGGTGGTGTTGTTACCAGAAGCTCTCCATAGGGTTAAACTCCGACAGCTACTGGCTTCCAGAATGGGCCAGTCTAAATGTGGAGTTTCTTCTTAGTTCCACTAAGTTGCTGCTTATTTTGTTGTGATGAGGGCTGGCCAGGGCGGGGTGTTTCTTGGTGCAAGCGCACCTGCAGGGCGGTCGCCCTGCCCCCTCAGTCCCCAACCCCAGTCCAAGGGGGTTCCCGTTCTCCTCCGAGGCCCTCAGATCACCTAAAAAACGGAGCTCAACCCCGAGGGGAGCCCCTCGCCTGCTGACAGCCGGCGGTGGCGAGTGGCAGAGGGCAGCCGGGAGGCGGCGGTGCCTCGCGCCGGCTCCAACGGTCGCTAACGGCCGCCAACGGTCCTGATCGGCCCCGACCGCACCTTCAGGCACGAGGCTGCTGAGGGAAACCTGTGAGGAGGGGGAAGAAGGAGCCGATCTGGGCGCTCAGGGGGGGTTGCCTGAGGAGAAAAGGAGGGTCCTGGGGCTTCTCTGCCTCAGGTTGCTTCACCTCAGCTCAGCTTGTCTCAGGGGTCCGTGCTAGCCCCAAAAATATGAAGTATTGCGTTGGAATAAGCCTCTGGTGCTTGGGCGGTGGCTGAGGCGGGAAGATGGGGTCCTGCGTGCAATGTGAGTCCTCCTCGCCGTGCTGACGGAGGGCTGGAGTGCAGTGGGGTGGATGGTGTCAACAGCTGAGAAGGACGTTCGTCATGCTGTGTGCGCCTGGGCCAGCCTGACATGAGGTAAGTGATACACGGCTCTGCCTCAGGGGGCCTCTTTCCTCCTCTTCCTCTCTTTCCATGTCCCTTCAACACTAACCCCCTGTGGCATTAGCCTGACTGGATGTTGCAGTGTAGCACCCAAGGAAATGGAGTTCCAGCTCGGATTTGTTTTTTCTTCTGGGGATTGGACCTTGCTGGACTTTGTAGCCAATGCACCTCTTGCTAGGGGATGCAATATCCCCTGCAATATCACCAGTGACTGTGGCCTCCAAGGGGGGACACAGCTCCACTGAGGAGCCTACTCTGTGGAGGTGCCCAAATTGATGCTCCGTGAGGCCCCCTGACACTCATATCTCTGACTTTTAAGCACTGTTGTATTACTATTCCCCCCCACCCCACCCCCACCCCCTGGCTCCAAGGAACAAACTTTCCATAGGAATAGAAAGCCTGTTTTCTGGCTTGTTCTTCCCCAGTGTCCTTTTCCTGGAATCATGATGCAGATGTGTAAAAAAGTAGCACAACCCACTGTCTTCCCTTCACTCCTTCCTTCTTGTTTCTTTAGGTCATTTATACTGTTATTTTAGCTGTTTCATGCCTGTTCTTGAAGTCCCTTTCCTTTACTGATACATGCAAGGGATGTAAAAGGCCCTTTGCTTTCCCAATACTATTGCAAAGTGTGCTAGTGTGGCAGAACGAATCCCTGGTTTTGCCTACAGATTTTTAGCTGAATTTACCTGGGTTAGAGGATGTTGCTAGTGCATGTGGGCAGGTACTGACAGTGCTACAGGCACAGGCTCGGTTGCTGGGAGAGGCTGGACTGGGAGCAGGCATGGTCCCAGCCCTGTGACTGCTCAGCTGCCTGCCTGTCAGCACTGCCGTGAGGTGCTGGAAAACCTTCAGGAGCTGGTGTGCCCACAAAGACGGAACAACTGCTGACTTTGGTTTCACGTCCCTGGGGAGGCAGGAGGGGTCCTGACTCTGCATCATTAAGTCTTGGCACATGAAAGGTAAAAGTCTTTTTGGCATCATTTGCACCTGTGAAGAATGTGACCAGCCATAGCAATGTGATAATGAATTGCACTGAGCGCAGAGTGATTTGTGTGCTATGGCAGCATGTCTAATCCATAAATCTAGAGCCTGGCTCAGAAAGCTGCACGTCACAGATGCTTTCTTACTCTGCTGGCCTGTGGAGGATCTGCTGTGCTGCTGCTGCTGAAGGGAGAACGGGCTTTTTTTCTGAACGGAGGGCCTGTCCAAGGCTGCACAGTGGCTTCAAAGGGGAAGCAATGGTGAAATATGGCAAAGATAAATGCAAGTTATTAAGCTGCTTTGTAAATCACTTCCTAGTATCAAGGCCGACCCAATACCTGGGCATGCAGCATTGGGCTACCAGGCCTGCTGCACAGGCAACTACATTGCCAAAGGTTCAGGGTGCTTCCAAACAGCTCCTTTCTCTGAAAGATACCAGGTTAAAAAACACTGGGAAACCAAACCAAAGTGCGTTTACATCCTCTGTAATGCAGAGCTCCAAACCTGTTTTTCATGTATGTGCATGGTGACTCTTGCATGTTTTGCAGAGTAAAAAAGTCTTGAAAGCAAAGCAAGCTGATATTGGAGCCTAGAGAATTTTAGCCAAAAATCCCGCAAAGAACCATTTTTTTCAGTCCCTGTACCTTATGGTGATAGTGGTTATGTTTTGCTCCAAGATCACTGCAGTTGCTTGATAACAGATTGTCTGGGTTTGTGTGACACCTGGGAACCTACCCCAGTTGTTTTAAATACACTTTTGTAGTTTCTTCATCCTTGTATGTGGGATGAAAATATCACATTTGTACACATAAAGAACAACTTGTTATCATCCACTGCAGGGCTTGATTACTAAGACAGGCCAATTCTATGCAACAGATTAAGCAGTGTTTGGAGGTCATATGGAGGAAAGTCCTGAAGAAGCATGGCATATCCCAGTCTCATGTAGTCACAGCTGTATGCTGTGCATCTGCCCAAGTGAGAACATTCAATAGATGCCTCGGTGGCAGCATGATCTGGGATTTGTTGCATTGCTTACAAATTGAAAAAGACATTTTTCGTGGTTGTTAATATGAGGCTACCTGGTCTTCTTCAAATCCCTCATTTCCCTTCAGGATTGAAGTATGCAGGACATCCCAGAGAGAGTGCCAAGAAAAGCAGTGTTGATTTCACATCGTGGTACATCTTGTCTGTCCTAGGGTACATGGAAGAAGAACTATTTTAGAAATGGCTTTTACTTTTTTTGTATATTTGCCTATGAAAACTGAGGCTCCCTCAGGCTCATAAGCCTGATTTTAGAGGGCTTTAATGAGAGCACATGGTCTAATTTAACAGGTTTCCACAAATGACTGGATAAATGCCTTGAAAGCAGCAGGTTGCAGTGTTAAGGTTTGTTCTGAAGATAGTATGTGCATACATACTGTATGCCTTGATAAAGGTATATGTTCCCTGGAAGGACAGGATAGAGCACTGCTGGAGGACATAAAAGATTTAAGTGGTTTTAGTCCACCCCACCCCCCATCACCCTCTTCAATCTACAAGTGCTTTTTTTACTATTTCTTTACATGTCTTGTGGTCTGCTTCTGCTCTGAAATGTTTGTGACTATTGAGAACAGAATGTGCTGAGAGGTATTTCTTTATATTTCTACACAGGAGGATTAACGGGAGAGTTATGAAACCAAAATGCCAAGAATGCCCTCTATGGATACCTAATGGTCTAGGCTGCATAGCACTGATCTACCGTCCTCGTCTGTAATAGCTGATGATCACTTCTAACCTACCCTGTCACAGCTGTTTGATGCCACATCGATGTCATTCATTTTGCATGGAAACAGAGCTCTACTTATTGAATGACAGTCTCCAGGCCCGTTTCCCATATTGACGTGTAATTCGGGTTTGCTCGGAAGAGGGCAGCAAATAGCTTTTAATCTCTTGTTTGCTTTTACTAGTAAAACTGACGTGAGATATGGGCCTGGGAGAGGATGAAGGGAAGCGTGATGTGTGTCTCCCCAAAAAGACTGACAATGATGCTCCAAACTTAGTTGCCCAAGCAGCAGACATTGCTTTTTGAACGTGTAACTACTAGTTTAAACAGTCCTTTTGTTGGTGTTCCAAAACATCGAACTGAAACCAAGAGGAGGGGAAGGTGGGCATCCTGTTGCGATGGCCATGGTGGAAATAGTGTTGGTTCTCTGTGGGGTGTTTAGTCTGATGAGCTTCGGAGGGCTGAAATCCACCACTTGGAAGATGGCAGGGGGGGAAACTTGCCCATCATCACTGAGTGGTGAGAGCAGTAGGTTTCTGCTGGTGTGCCTGTTAGAGATGGGAAGGTGTCTGGAAGATGGGTGGGAGGTAGGTGCTCTGAGAATACCCCAGGGATGGGTAGGATGGAGGTGCAGAACAGCTCAAAGTTATTGGGTTGGTTCTGTGCATCTGTGGGACAGAAAATGCAAAGGCTGAACAGGCAAACTTGTAAGCACCCAGGGAACATAAGTGTCCCTGCACTGGGCAGGAGCTGTGGGGAGCTGAAGTCTGGATTGAAGTATTGTGAAACACTGACATCACCTGTTACGAATCATAGTCCTTAGCTTGGTTGTCTCTCATGGAATATGATAAGGGCTGTGCCTGTGTTTGGGGAGCTTTTTCTACCAGGTGCTTTTACCTCTGGTATTCTCAAGCTCACCAAGAGATGGTGTGGGTGCACACACTTGCTCTGCATCTCCATTACCTGATCTTTCAACACAGTGTTAGCAAGCTAATTTTTTTCCCAGGATGAGACTTTAATTCCCTCCCATTGATCATGGCCAAAGAAGAGAGCTCAAATGGAGATTTTATTCCAGAAACAATGGCCCCCTTATGTGCTGTGTCGTGCTCTCTGTGAATGAACATGCTAGTGAAATGAAGTCTTTTCCCCAGGCTGTTTTGTACCTTTCTCAGGTGAATCTTCATATTAGATCAGCTGCTTGGATTCCTGCAGGGACAGAGAAGGGAGGGAAAGCATGAAATCTTTGTTCCATGGGGACATGAGACAAAGTGACAATCAGTCGGACTTGGTCTTCGTATATAGTTTCCATAAATCCTCATGTGCTGCAGTGAAATTGTCCATGTTAAAACTTACGAAGCAGAGGGCAGTTTCCCTGTGCAGCTGTACGTGTTTTTCTGCCTTGTAATGCTTCTCTCCAGGTCCAGTCCAAAGCCTCCGCCCTGGGCTGGCTGTTCACTTCAAACCAAAGCTGGCGTCATCCTTCTTGCCACATTCTCAGCTCTGCTGTGAGCTGCTGCCTATTCTGTTGGTACCTGCTCTTCCCCACCCTTCCCCGTGCTGTCAGCATTTCTCAAGTTGTACATAAAATATAGGTTGCTACTTTCCCATGTTTGGTCCTGAGCTGCACCAAAACCATCAAACTGATTAATTTGATGATCCAATGCAGAAGGCTTTGAGAGCAAGGCATTGGTGTTCTTGATCACTTCCTCTCCTCTCGTCCCCTCTGTCACTATCCGTCAAGAATGGCATTTTAATGATCCTTTTACTGCTTTTCCTCTTTGCCTGAGACTTGCAGAAGTGCAAGAAGCAATGTTGTAATTTCTGTGCTGCCTACCCCTAAATGAAGGGAAACTCCCTCCAAGTGCTGTGCCTGAATTTCAGTGTGCAAACTTCCCTACAGTTTCCTACAGTGCTTCAGGTGGAGTGGTTTATAACTGTCTATTGCTGGTTCTTGGTCTGAGCAAAAAAAGGACTGTAATGTTTCTATTTCTGTGTTGGGTGAGTGAGGCACATGGAGAGGAGGAAAAGAGATATGCTGACATAAGTTAAGGGTGGAGAGAGAAGGAATTGCATTGTCTGTAATTTGAAAATATATCATGAGAGATATTTTCATGTGTGGATCTGAGACAAGGCTCCACATTAAGTGTAGTGTGGTTTGATCTATGCAGCGGTGTTCACACTTTGGGAGAAGTCATGCTTTGGGTAAGTCACTGTGTGTTGCAATAAACCAGTGCCCTAGTTTCTGTTCTAGACGTGCAGGGGAAAAGAATGATGTGGAGCTGCAATTGCTGAAAAAGTGTGTAACTTGAAGGCAGTGGAAACAGGGAGTGAAATCCTAGCCCTGCTCTGTTCTGCCATTGACTTCAGTAAAGCCAGGGTTCACTGAAGGAACCTTTGGAGTGTGTGCTAGGCCATGCACACAAACTGCCAAGATGAATCTCTTATTTAATGAGATCCAATGGAGGAAGGCAGGGCTGTGGAGCAAGGGCACTTGATTATGCGTGTCTTGGTAGTGTAATGTTAGTTATGTACGGTAAGGCGAGTATTTTTAAAACCACCGAAAGCATCTGAGTCCTGTCAAAACGAGAGGAAATTGGGATGAAAATTGGGCACTGTATCCCCTAAACTTGTTCCAGTAGTTAATTAGTTGTGAGAAAATTAGCATATAATTTCAATCTCCATTTGTCTGTGAGTTTCCAGCATTCCTACCTTGCATGCCTTTATCTGTAGATGTCTGCGGGGCCCCATGTGCTAGGCACTCTATGTTGCCAGGGATGGGAAATTGTGAAATCCATGTGGGATGGGAAATTATCTTACATGTTTCCCATCCTAGATAGGGGAAAAAGAGTCTATCTTGGAAACGATTCAGCTGAAACCCAGGGCATACAACTGGTGCATTGATCTCCATGCTCACCCTCCTGTGTACAAGCAACCCACTTGAATTTCTAAATGAAAAATTACTCTAATGCAAAAATTGAAGCTTCAATATTTGTGAACTGGAAAACAGACATCTAAACAAGTCCACTGATTTATATATATTTTTTTTAAATCCATGTTTTAAAAATAGATGGTTATACCAACTGTTCTTGGTCTTGACAAGTTGGGGGTTTCATATTAAAATAATTCACTGAATGGTTTCCACCAGCTTTCTATCTTGCACAGTGAAGAAGGTCTCTCTGCTCAAGTGTCTTTCATTGCATGTGGTGAGACAGCAGAGGAACAGAAAGAGGAGGAGGAGGTAAATGATCTCTTTTACTAGGACTACCAGTGACCTCAGGGCCTAGTGGGCTGCTGCTGTTGAGGAGAGGTGGTTTATGGTTCCACCTGGAGCCAAGACTCTGTGGCATAAATCTTCCTGCAAGAGACTGGATCCTGCCTAAGTTATAGCTTTATTTTTGCTTTGCTGTGCAAGTGGATCCACCTGATGGAAGCAGTGCAGGACTGACATTTGAGCGTTCTCCCCTGGAAAGCAGAAGACTTTTGTTGCTCAGAGGCTGAGAGTTTACTAACCACAGTGATCCAGCAGGTCTTGGAAGGACTCCCAGGACTCCTGGAGGTGCTGAGCTGCATGCGTTGACACACTGGGAGTCAAGCGCCTGCTGTGTTTCTCTTATTTCAAAGGAAATGTCAGTCAGAGAGGGTACATCTCCTCTGTTGGGAAGCAGCTGGAGTGCATATCAAACAGGAGCTTTTGCTGAGGTAGGAGGGCAGGGCAGGAGGCAGCCTCTTGCATGGAAAGGAAGGGAGCAGAGCAGGCAGGGATCCCGATGGCTGATCCAGCACAGGGATGGACTGGCATTAGTGCAGTCAAGGGCCTTAGGCTCCCTGCCCACTGTGATAAGGCTGCAGCCCCAGAGATGCTGGGGTGACATCTCCTTGGGCTGTGCTGTGGCGGCTGGTGGGGGAAGCAGGTGGGACGCGATGCCGAGCTTGGGTGCTGGACAGTTAACAGCTGTGCCCTGTCAGGTCCCTGCATCCCTCTGCATTGGCATCGGCAGGGTGTAAAGTAACTCAATGCTGAAGTAGGCTGGTATGGAGATGGACATCTGTGCCCAGGACAAGAAGCATGTAAAGCTGAGAGGTTGTATAGAACTGCTCTCTTTCCTGCTGTTAGAGCCAGCAGGACCCTTGTATAAACTGTGCTGTGGTTTTAATCACTACCCGTTAGAAGAGATAACTTAGTACAGTATGGGGCACTATCTTGTACCCTTCTCTGGAGCACTTCTAAATCCTTGAGCCATGAGTGGATTCACCAGTGTTCCCCGTATTGATTGAGATGGGCTAGTCTCCACCCGGCAGTTGCAGGATTGGACTGATGCCACAGGGAGTTCACCAGGGTTGCTGGAGGGCATTGTGGCTGGGGCATCCTCACTAGCTGCCCATGGTGGCTAACACTAACCCATCCTCAGAGGTCTTTCCCCTTGGCTTCCCTGAGCAAGGAAGGTCTGAACTGAGCTCTGCAAAAACAAAGAGAGCCCTGGCAGGCACGTGGGAGCATTCACTGCTGGCAGTTTGTTTGCTGTTGTGAGCTGCCTGGAAAAGGTTTCCTGGCTCAGCTAGATAGGAAGAACTTCACTGCAGAGTTTGGCATCAGTGCTACTGATGCTCAAAGCAAGCTGACAGCAAACAGCCCTCAGGATGACGTCTGTGCACACGACCAGGAAAACAACCAGGAGCAAGCAGAAAAAAGGGCTAGAACTGATGGGCAGTTTCCTGGCAACAAGGAGTTTGATCTGGGCCGATTACTGAGTATTGACAAATGCTGAAGCAGTTGTTGCCTACTGAGCTGGCCTAGTTGTATCCTCAGCTATTCCTACAGATGGAGAATGAGTGGCAAGAATAACAGAGGAGGGGAGGATCTGGTTACAGGCTCAGAGAGGAATGCCAGGATTTCCTTGCCTGTCTTGGCGCTGGCATTCTGTTCCTCCCGCCCTCCTACCTTTCTGGCTAATCCAACCCTAGTTCAGAGTCCAGCACGGCAGGAAAGGGAGGCTCTTCTGCTCGAGTTCCTGCACCCAAGTCAGTGTACGCCAAGCTGTACATAAAATATAAAATATATTGGAACTGCTGGACTTAAGCTTGCAATGGAGAGAAAAACAGTAGAACTTGCAGGCTGCCATAAGGCACCCTGTAGCTTCATAGCAAAGCAGCTTTTGCAGCGACTTTGTGAGCAGAAGGAAAAAGCTGAAGTCTTTTATCAAGTAGAGTTATCAAGAAACCTAATCTAGAAAGTTAATCTTGGAAGTATGCTAAGTTTGAACATCTGTAAGTGCTTTGAGATTTGTGAGTGAAAAATGCTGGGCAGAAGGAGAGGATGTATCTGTGGTTCAAAGCAGGGGCAAGGATATACCTCCTGCCTACAGCTTGGCTATGCAATAACTTCTGAAAAACTATTTCTTTGCTTTTGAAATACATTTGACTGCACTAAGTGGCATGGTGTTCTCAAAATGTTTTCCTTGGCTTGTCCAGTGCCTCCTGGCCTCTATTCCTTCTCTTTTCCTTCCCTATTCTTTGCAAACAATTCAGTTTGAACCTTACTTTACTTTGTTTAGGTTTAGTATTTCCCTCAAATATTTAAGGCTATGATACTTACGTTGAGTAGCAAGCCAAGGAATCACAGAAAATTCTGTGTTAATGTCTCACTTTTGCTATACAGAGGCTTCCCTGAGCAGACTTGTAAGCTCCCCAACTGCTGCTTATTCCATCCTCAGGCAGTGTAGAGGATTTGGTCTGTTACCTTTTGGATGGTGGGGCACTTTAAAATTGTTCCAGGCACTGTTCATCCTTTAATCTACCTTGTGATGAACCTGCTGTTTTAGGAAGTGTGGAGAACATACGTAGTAAAATAAAAATATCTGTCTCATAGATACTTCTCATCAACAGATCTCAGAAGGCTTTGCCAAGCTGGACAGCAGTTGCTACACCTATTGTAAAGATGGAGAAACTGAAGCAGGGGAAGTTTTGGGACATGCCTGCTCTCACAGAGCACATCAACAGCAAATCTGGGATTGAACGCCCCAGCATCTTGCACCAGCTTCCCGGGAAGTGGGAGGAAAGGATGCACAGCCCAAGTAGCTGTCTTGTATGTAGCTCTTTTTTGCCTTCTTTTCAATAATTTGCACACCGCAGAAGAGGGACCGTGTTCCCCCGTTCTTCATGGTTAAGTTAATCATCAGGTTCTCTCTAGGTTTCAGTGAGTCTGAGGCTGTAAGAGTTGGTGTTACAGGCTGACACCAGGGTCTTGAGGGCAGTGTCTGTCTCCAGGCCCTGTGCTTAAATGGGCAGCTGCTGCCACCTCACAGCAGTCTTGTAAAATGATGCCAAGAGTCTTCTTAAAATATTCAGATTCTGGGTGTTAGAGAAATGACAGGGAACAAGGGCATTTTTTGATGTGTGGTGCAGTTGGGAGCTGCTGCACTGGGAAGGCATCTCTCTACTTTGGTCTTGTTGAGCATGAAATGTATCCTGCAGTCTGGCAAGGTACAGAGCTAGCAGTGGGAACAGAGGTCTCCAGTCCCAATCACATTTCACTCAAGTGTGCATGGAGATATGGGACAGTGTCCTCTTTCAGTGTGCAAGTGAAGCCAAATCCTGCTTTCATCAGTGGCCTTGGAGTAACTTCATTTCTCTTTGCTATGCCACAGTGATGCACTCGGCTCCCCTACTTGTGACCCACAACACCCACTGAGGGATGTATCTTCAAGCCCTCAGCCATTTTTCCTGGAGGCTGAGGTACAAAGGCACTTGTGATGCTCAGAGAAAGGAGGGCAGAGTGCATGCCTGCCCCATAAGATAATATGTCTCCACCTACGCCTGGCATGGCTGTGTTTTTCTAGCTCTTTTGTGGTTTTGTTGGTCTCCTCCTGCACCCACAAGACCTTGCTCTGGCTATAGTAATTGGCTAAATCTTTCTTGTGTTCCTCCCACAGGACTCAGGCACAAGCCCAGCCAAGCTTTTCATGCATGTCTGCAGATGGACCTTTGCCCCTATGGTTTGCCTGGCCCCCTCTTCACCCGTGGACAGGCACTCCAGTGCATGAAGTGGACATTTTCCAGCCCTGAGCTGCCAGAGTTAATTAACCTTCTGCTAAGGCCAGGCCAGTCTTTCTGGGAAACTAGATCCATTGGGCTGTGCATTTCACAAGCCTCTCTTTGCCTGGCGTCTCGTGTATCTGTACAGGAAAAATCCATTTCTTCTTTTATATACTTGTGTTTTGGGATTGGAGGGGGCAGAAGCCTGGGGAAGAGAGAAGGGATCAAGTTCCCTAAGTTTCCCTGATGTCAGCAGCTGCCAGGAACTCACCATGGGAGAAAAACAACCCAAAGCTGCTGGAGATGCTTTGGCTCTTCCTGGGCAGAGGATGCACACATGCAGTTTTCCCCATCTCCCCTGAGAAAGAGCCAAGTCTCTCCTTCCTTGCAGCAGAGCTGTCTTTATATAAGGCAGCTGCCATAGTTTCCTAGGAACTACTTGGCATGACTGGTCATAATGTTGCTCTCCAGTTTAGTCCTCGTCCTCTCTCTTCCAGCACGCTTGCCCCACTTTCAGAGGAAAACACAAGGTTTTCCTTTGGGTTCTATTTAATCTATGTTGTACTACTGGTCAAATGCCTGTAGAATAATGTTCCCAATGCTATTACCCTTTCGGGCTGTGGGGCCCAATTCCCTTCTGTGCCTTGAGGTTTCAGAGGTCCTTGAGATACCGTTCTCCAAACAGCCTGTGGAGACAGAGGTCAAAGATTGACTGGAGTCTCACTGAAACATGCTGGGCTCCAGTGGCTGAGTTCTTGGGGCAAACTGTAGAGATGAGTGTTGAATTCTTCCCTGGCTGACCTTTATCTTAAAACAAAATACCCCTTTTGCACTGTGCCCAGTGCATCTGTGTGTTTTCAGGTTTATACCACCTGTGTCACTGTGCTTCGTCTTGTGATGGGTTAGTGCTGGTGCCAGAGGGAACAAATGCTGGGTTGTTCCGTCTCCCAACACGTACGTGCCTGACTCCCGTTGGTATCATGCTGTATGAGGCTATTTATCTCCTCTGTGGGGCAAAATGCTCCCCTCCAAAAGGCCCTAATCAAGCAGAACGCTGGCCAGACCTGTTCCCGTTAACTGAGCCTGTCTTTCCTTGTAAGAAAAAGAAGTCTAATCGTGCTGTCTTCCAAAAATAATAATTTAAAAGTATAAGCTTGCATGAAAGCACGTTATGCTCTGGAGAAAGAAAGATAGGGACCTTTTTGACTGGTGCTGGATACAGAGAGTTGTTTGCTTAATGTGAAAAAAGCCAGAATTTACCTGTATGGTCCACTCCTGTTTGGATAGAGGTTGCAAATCCCCCTCTCCCATCTAGTACTGAGCTGCAGTAAATCAGGACAAGCTGAGAGGGGTTTTTTTGGGGGGTGTGGGTTGGTGTTGGTTTTGTTTTTGTTTGTTTTTTTTTTTTGAAAGGGCCTTGATTGTCCAGCTATTTTTCTCCCTTGGTGCCGTTTCACGCCACTTCTGACTTTGATTAATAGGTCTCTGAATAAAATGTTAATCTAACTAGGGGTCCTTGGCCCGGCCCCCCCCCGCCCTCCATGCTGTGTTCCAGAAATATCAGAGAAAACACACAGAGGTTTTGTCTCCCTGCAGAGCACTTGTAGCTTTTGATTAATGGGTGGAAGGGCCCAGCTCCAGGTTTGTGGCATCTCTCCCGACTGCAGAAAAATAAGCAAAAAGTCACCAAACATGACACAGAGAAGGAAAGTCCCAGGAGCTGCAATGAGAAGAGAGAAAGGAGAGAGAGCAGCTTATAATTCAAGATGTACCCCACTGTAAGCCTTGGTATTTGTAAGTCTGAGTTCAGACCCCCATCTCCACTTTAACCTTTCTTTATAATGAGCTCAGAGCACGTTGCTGGATTCAGCAGTTTCCAAGCTCTGGGATGTCTTAAGTTCTAATATCTGCATCATGAACTACTCTGCACATTGCCCTGGGCTGACACTTCATGTCCATGTGTTAAGAGTGGCTAAGATGGCTTAATAAAAAAATGAGACCTTACACTTCAAACAGGACATGTGTTTCCCCTCTTCCCCTTCAAACTCTTGCCCATTCTCTGAACCAAACTTCTTTTGGAGCTTCTGAAATGATCAGAAACATGTGTTTCATTCCTGTTTTCTGGCCAGTACTGAACTCAGAAAGGCTGTTCTTGTATTACTTTCATGTGGAAGCCAGACCTGCTGGAAATTTGCTTGCTCCCTCAAGGTGGATGATTTGGTAGAACTACATATATAAGAAGCTACTCGTGCAAGGGCTTCTCTACATGGGGCAGTTAGGCTCGAGTGGGTTGGGAAGTCAAACTGAGCTACTGTGTTAGTCTGAAATAAGAGTATCCACTGAAGGAGCTCATCAGAAAAGCTATTCCCAAGGCAAGCCTTAAGTAATGCTGTGGGATGTGCACAAAGTCTGAAGGAGCGTGAAGACTGACATGTGTACGACCTTACAGATCCCTTCCCTTGCAACCCTTCTGTTGAGCAGTTAGTGCCCTGCTGCATTCCTCCATTTTGTAATGGAGTAACTGGAGCAAAGCTTGAATCACTTAGCTGCTGGTCACAAAGCTGGAAGGTACAGGCTGGGCTGTAAGGCAAGTGGGGTTTCTTGTACGTGTGCTCGGTATTACAACACTCTAACTAGGGAAAGGCTCATACCATTGAGAAAAGAGGAAAAAAAAATCCCTGAATATTTTGAGCCTGGATCTTCTGGTCAGAATATGTAAAGGGCTTTAATTTGTGCAGCTGCAATTCTCCCTTGTGCTAAGGAAAAGTCCTGGCAACTCAGAGACTCAGCTACTGGAGAAATCTTTCAATTAAGAAAAATCAACCCTAATATCAAGAGATTTATGCTTTTTTCACCCGGAAGAAATCTGTGAAGCAGCACGGCCTTTCCTGGCACCAGTGTACGATGGAGACGGTTGCTGTATGGCCTTTCTTCTCCTCTTGGCATGTCCCTGGAGGCCTCATCCGTCCCTGAGGGGCCTGTCATCCAACTCACTCGACAACTGACATGCCTGGAGGATGCAGCCATCCCTGCTGACAACAACTTTGTTTCCCATGTGATGAATGGCTTTGTGGCCCAAGCCTCATCATTGTCCCCTCGCCTGTGGCCTTGCTTCAGTGATTCTTATCTCTGTCCTGGGCATCCACTCCCTGCAGAGAAGGTGAGCAGTTGCCAGTGCTGCACCTTCTCCCTAGGTGCCTCTCCAGGACTGGCGTGGGAGGAAGGACAACGGGCATCCCCTCCAGATTGAGTGAAGCCAAACCGTGCTGTTTACTCGGGCCTGTGTGGCATTTGGCTCTTATCGACTAGGGGAAGGCAGATATGAGGGATTCTTTTCGTTAGTCAAACAGTCAGTTGTATAGGCAGTGTGGAAGCGCTCGTGTAATTACCATTCTTTGGCTCTCACACACCTATCTTGTAAATCACCAATCCATCACAGCCCCCCTCCTCGTATTGTTCTATAATTAACTGGACAAACTACAGGAGCATTGTCGTAGCTCCCCATTTACAGAGGAAGGACAAAGACTTGAAGGAAGATTTCAGTCCCCTTCAGCTTTTTTTCCTCCTCTCTTGAACTCTTTTTTTCTATATCTTCTGATCCATCTCATGACTCTAAAGATGTCTCACCTGCTTCTCTGAATGAGCACTTATTTGTGAACCTACAATCAACACAGGAGTGGCCACAAAAGGACAGAACCAAGGATTTTAACCCTTCTTGTTCTGCTACAGATGTGTGCACACGTGCTCATTCATTCCCTAGTGCAAGGAGCAGCTCAGTTCTGAACAGGCTTTGGACCCTCTGCTAATGAAAATGGGCTGCAGTTGCCTCATCCATTCCTTCCTGATAATATGCTGAGGATTTAGCTCCTAGCAAACAGTCTGCTTATGAGTTAGACACTCCCTGGGGCTGGATTATGAGCTACAAGGGAGATGGAAGACTTCCAAAGGGTGTGGTAGTGCAAAGATTTGGGGAGTTACTGATACTTTGGTGTTATTGACCCAGGAAGGTAGATAATAGATTTCAAAGTTCCATATGGCTCTGAAGGCTATACAAAAGTTTGATGTGGGCTCTGGAGCATGGAGAGAACTGGCAGTGATTTGGGGTAGTAAAGCTGGTTTCTTTTCTGTAGACCAGGGGAGTGAAGCTGCTGGGCTGCTGGGCAGCATGGAGGGTTGGTTGAACTCTGCAGGAGGTGGAGGCAGAACTTTCCCTAAGCCGGGTCATCTTACTTTGAAAGGCTGCTCCCCACAGGCTTTGGAGTGGGCATCCTGCTCCATAGCCTAGTGAGAGAATACAGGGCCATGGGTGGATCAGGACAACTGGGCCAATGTTCTGCTCTTCTTGCTTTATCTTCTTTCCCCCTTTTGCCTACAGGGATTTCACTGCTTCAGAGCAGGGTGTTTCTCTCACTTCAGCTTACAGCACCTGGCATGCTGTGGCCCTGTTTTCAGCTGGAAGCTTTAGACACTGGAGCACTACAAATAACAATGGTTTATAGACCCTCTGTTCTCTTCCTCTGCAAATTTTTAGAAAAGGTCACAGTTCTCACAGCTGCTGCTTTGACAGCAGAATTTAGTCCTTTGTGTTGATAGTGTCATGCAGCCAACTTTGCTGACCCTATGGGCATCCCTTGGAGCAGACTTTGGCTCAGAGTCTGAAGATCTACTTTTCTTCCTTATTTGAGGTGTTGGGTAGGTCTGCTGGATTAAATATATGCCTTTATGTTCTGTTAGGCCAGGTCTTATAATAAAAAACAACATTGCTTATTTAACCTCCATCTCTAAAATCTTCTTTTACAGCTCACAAGAGCTGTAAATTAGACCTGTCCACCCCATGGAAACTCTGGAGAAGCGACCTGAGGCTGACCTCCAAGCCATGGGGCACTTCTTAGTGCTACCTGCACCCCAGTGACCAGGTCACCTGTATTAATATCTGAGCACATTGGATTCCCTCTTGTGAGGCCAGTGAAGCACAGGGTGTCTAAGCTCTGCTTGGAAAACGGCTTTGCCACTTCAGTACATTTGAATGGAAGGGGAAGACCTGTTCGTGTTTATTTTACAGCCCCTTTTATTGTCTTGATTTATAGCCTGAGGCTTTGAGTTAATTGAGGTCTAGTCCAGGAGAGGGCACCTGGGAAGGGGAGGTGCTGCAGTGGCACTAAAGGGAAAACACGCAGGAAAGTGCTTTTATAAAGCACCATTTGTTGCAAGCTCTGGCTGCTCTTGCTCTGTGACAGCAAGCCAAGCTCTTGCCAACAGAACTGGTTGTCCTGGCTCAGGGAACATCCTTAGCTCACTGTGGGTGGCAAGGATCAGGGGGGCAGAGGTTAACCAAGAGAAGGCGCTTTTTCTTGGTGTGCCCTTCATTAAAGCATGCTCCTGCCTGTCTCTTATGGGTGAAACCTAGTCACCTGTACAAGTGCAACTGTCATCGCCTTCTCTAACGGAGACCTGATAGGGTTGTTCCCATAGCCCAAAAGCAGTTGCCTTTCAGTGCACACCTCCTGGGCCTGCAGAGCAGATGCCAAGGCCAGCTCTCGTCTTCAGCACCTAAAGTGTGGGATGCAGTGAATGATGCACATTTACATGCAGAGTGCATGCACTGAAGCAGGCAAGGAAGCAGGGCTCTTACCCAGGTTAGCTGGCTCCAAGACAGGTCTGGGAAATGGCTTCTTCAACCCAGTGCCACCCTAACAAACAAAAAGGAAGTAATATTGCTGTGGGTGGCCAAGGGCTAAGCCTGTTGTAAGCTGGAGGGTGGCAGATTGATCTGGAGGGTCTGGTTCACCCTTTTCTGTGTGGGAAACTGTTGTGGCTGTGGGGTTTTGCACAATCCCTTAGTGCAGGTGCTCTGAGCTTCTCTGACTGCTCCTGAGCTGTTTGGTATGGGGACAGGCTGGAGCTGAAGGGATGCCGGCATCTCTGCTTGTTCTTCTGAGCTCAGGGGGCATGAAATCTGTGTGCTGTCCCCACTGAAGCTGTGCTAAGAAAGCAATGTTTCTATCCTGTAAAAACCCCTGACAGGTCAGGGGCAAAGTTACAGCAACTTCTTTTGCTGGGCTGGCTCTGCCACAAACACATATGCCACTCTTTCCTTTCAGCTATGTGCAGTGTGCATGTATCATAAATAGTCCTCTGCAGCCACTATACCCTTCACATCCCTTCCCTGCTCTGGGAAGCCTTTTTAGTCTGGTTTGTGCCAGGGAGGGCAAAGGGAGTAGATGCTGTCAGATGAACTGGAAGGCTTCCTTCCTTTCCCAAGCTTGCATGGAGCAAGCACCATGTCTTCATTCCTAGCGCCCAGTCACTCCTTGGATGGCTGGTTCAGTAAATTCCAACTGAATGGGATGGAGCAGCCATGTGCTGCAGGTATGGAAATCAAAAGAAGGTGAGCTTTTTGAATGATGAATATTGCCATGTCCTTGCACCCTAATGTTACTAAAAGGGATCACCTAGCCCACCTCTCTCCTTCCACATAATGCTATCCTAAAGCCTGGCAAGGAATGTTGGGTTTCTAGGGAGAGGCAGTATCCTTTTTCAGATGAAGTGATACAGCCAGGAAAAGCAGAAAAGCTTTGGATGCATTAACCCTTCTTAAAATCTGAGCACATTCTCAGTAAGCTTTTCCGTCTGTAGGATGTGTGATCTCATTTCCAGGCCTCAGTGGTATAGTTTGGGGATTACTTTCTTTGTCTTGCACAAGGTTGGTACTGAGCACTGTAGATCAAATCCCCTTTGCTTCAGGAAGCCCTGTCTTGATAGAAGGAACATCTAGCAAATGCCCAATGTCCTTTGGGCCCTAGTTGTATTTGCACTACGGCCCTGTGACAAAGTTGTTCTTTGTCTGTTTTAAACTACGCTGCTTTTCGGAGGAGCCCCTTTAGAAAGAGGCCTTGCTGGAAATGAGAACCAATTTTGTAACTTAGATTTTGTCTGAATGGTGAAAAGAAATGTTGAGCTCAGCCAGGCCAGAGCGAGCAGTGCATATTGATCTTGGCATATTGCTGCACTGGCCCTTTCCCTACCCCAGAGGAAAGGTCCAGAGTTCAAAGGCTGGCACACCTTTAGCAAAGAGCCTCTCTTCCTCTCTCCTCATGCACTTCATCAGCCTCTGGGGGGAAGCTGCCCTGCCAGTCATAGCAGCAGTCCCCACGTGGCTCCTGCTTCTTTACCCAACCTGCAGTGAAAACCTGAGCCCACAGGGAGCTGCAGCAGGGTGCTGCTGGACAAGGCAGCCCAATGTGTCCCTGTGGAGATGAACCTCCCAAAATCTCAGCCTGCTGGTCAGCTCACGGGAGCTCTTTGGCAGGGATTCGTGTTCCTAATTCATCACCAGCAGGAAATAAAAAGAGCAATTTACCCTTCATTTCTCCTGTGCCATAAGCCCTTTTCTTTAAGCCATAAGCCCCTTTATCTTATGCCATCAGAGTGGCCGCAGTATACCTTGTTTTAATCTGTCTCTGGACATCGCTTGAACTTTCAGGACACTTGTTTAGCCCCAGTCAGACAATCCCCTCTTTCACTCTGAACAAACAGAGTGCTCCCGGGCTGTGCTGCTTTTCCCCTGCTCCATTGTAGTTCAGGAATATAGGGGCTGATACACTTCAGTATGTGCTGAGGGGCCTGCTTATTGAAGACAAACCCACAGATGCTGGTGATTTTTTAAATACCTTTGGCTCAGCCCTGCCCTTGCTGACTGAACAGGGGCTAGGAGCGCCAGGGACGCTGAGGTTCAGAATGGCACTCGCAGTCATCCCATGTGCATGATTTTACGGCAGCCATGTCATCCCTTTGCACGTGTGTGGCTGCATCACGTACCCGGTCACACTGGGGAGAGGGAAGGAGTTTCCGACGCCGGGGAAGAGTCTGTATATTGTGTTTGAGCCCTTCCGACACAGGCTGGCAGAGGCCTGGGGTTTTTCTTCCCCTTGCTGCTCCCACCAAGCGAATCCTCCTCCCGCTGGTCGGCAGGGGGCACCAGTAACCTGGAGAGACTCCTTGGGATGCACTTGCTCCGCTACTTCCACTGGCGAGCAGGCGAGGAAAACTCTGTGGCAGATTTCTTTGCCATTTGGGTAGAAATGTCTCCCAGCTGGATCTTCCCTCCGGTTGATCGCTCCAGCCAGCCAGTCTGGGGGAATGGCTCCAGGGGATGTTGCCACAAAAGGATTCTTTGAATCCTATCGCTGGCCCACGGGGCTCGTACACACAGACACGACTGTGCCCTGATCATCTCTGCTGCCAGTGGCTGAAGCAAATGTTGTTGACAGGTCAGTGGCTGGATAAGATCCTTCTGCCTTTCCTTTGCTTCATGCTTCAGGTGGTCTGGAGACGTTTTACCCTGAACAGATCCCCAGATCAGGGTGCAGCTCTTCCACATTTCCCCATGTGAATTGCCATTAGATCAAGAGAAAGGCAATTTAAGAGTTAGCACTGGCCATGTGAGTGCTTCCTACTTAACCTTCACTTGGTTTTTTGAAACTCCATCCCAAATCTGACCATCACAGCTCTGCTAGAACTGTTTACTGCTCTTTTCTACAGACACAGATGAAAAAACACATGCAGTGCTGCAAGGGCAGCTTTGAAGCCAGACATGCTGCGCTGACTGGCGCTAACAGCATTCCTTATAGCTGCCTTGCCCTGGTTTTAAAAGCATGTGGTATCTAAAAAGACATTCCTTTTTCCTTGTTTTTGTTACATCTCAAACTCTTACTTCCCTCATGGCCTGCTGAATTCCTTGTTGTATGGCCTTTTTAATGTAGGATCTGGCTCCACGTTACACATAATTAAGCTGCTTCTGCAAAGACAACCCTATTTCCCTTTTCCCTGGTCCCTCCTTTGCACTAGATCTAAAACATGTGTAATTGAAGGGAAAGTTGATAGAAAACTAAAAAGACATAAATTTTATTTTTTTCTGCAAATTGTTTTCCCAACAAATGAACAGTGGAGAGTAAAGCCAGGTTCCCTTCTCATTTCACACTGCTTGGCAGGCGGTGTGTACACAACCTTGGCATTCCTCAGTGTGCGATCCAAATGAAGCAGTCCAACCTTCGGAGTCCAAACCCGTTCTGACTCTCAGGCTTCAGTTTTTTATAGCATCTCCCTGTCAGAGAGGCATGTGTTTCAGTACACCAGCTGCAGTGAAACTAGTGATGATATTGCATGCCTTCTGATTTATTGACAGAACTACCTCCTAATCTCTGTTTCATGTATGTAAGTTTGGAAGAATGGCACCGATTTTAGCAGACTTATTCCAGGTTCACATGCTGTAACTGAGGTTGGGGTCAAGCTGACTGATGTCTCAGCTTTTGTTCCTTCGTGGTTTTCTGTCCCATTTTAATTCCATCTGTTGTTTTCCTAATTGCAGTTGATTAAGGATGAGCAATGAGTCATACGGGAAAGTCTCACGCATCTGCTCATACATGTCACCTAAATCCCAAACCAAATCTGTCAGGTGCTTGATTTCTTTTTCATTCATTTCTATGTACTGTGGCATTTTCTAGCTTGAACTAGAAAAGCAAGAGAGCCTGGAAGGCTATGACAGAGCCATTCCTTGGAGGTTTCTTTTTCCACATGGAAATATGGGAAAGGATCTCTATTAGACGCTATTTCTTTCCAGTCTTCTGGCGTGTTCTTCCTCAAACAGTACAAGCATAATGTAACTGACTTTGAATTCTGTTGGCTGACTAAAACAAGGAAGATTTGGCTCAGTGTTGGAAATGACAGATAAATTTGTAACTGTATTTAATCGCTATTGATACTGGCATGCTATTTAATTTGTGTAAGGAATCTTTGTACCAGCCAGTACAGAAGTGTTTATCTCAAATTCGTTGATTATATATAAATGCTAGGCATCTCTAGATGTGCTTTTCCAGAATTCAAAGATGCTTCTGTAAACTCCAGAAGACAACAGTACTTCTGGAAATATATAGAGCTGGTGGGTTGGGAGTAGTAAGCTCTGTAATGTGGTCTGCATAAACCTACTGGATGTGGATCAAACCAGGAATGTGTTTGTGGGTGGAGGGACTGGGCACAGAGAACCAATCACAGATGATTTACGTTAAGGTAAGTTTCTCTGGCCATGATTTAATTTCATATAAGTTCCTCAGAACAGCTTTGTTTGATCAAGAGAGCAGGTCTTACATATTCCTATCTTCAGTACGTCACCAGCAAAGTCTGTCTATGTGTCTCTTCAACTCTTATCTTCAACTCTTAGCTTGCTGGTTTTGTTTCTGGAGTCGATTGTCCCAGAATAGTATAGTTCTTCATTACTTCCCTGATTTCTTTCATCTCCTCACAGTTGTCACTGACTAGATCGCCTGTACTGTGGAAAGTTAAATAATAACCTAGCTTTATGCTTTGGATTTGGCCGGTGAAGAGCATGTGAGCTCAGAGCTGATGTTTTCTGTTGGCATCTGCTGTTCATCCACATCTGGCTATTGCTAAAACTCTGACACTGGAAAGTGGTTTCAGTCTTCTGGGCTGGAGTCAATGTTTAGATTGTACTGTTTCTTCTTCATGGAAAATCTTGGTGCTGGAAAATATTTCCAGGAAACTGTATTACTTCTAGTGCAACCTGGAAAGAAACACTAGTATATTACCTTTGTGAAAATTGTGCTTCAGTCCTAAGTGAGAGTTGGATTCTGCTATAGAAAGTGCCTTTTACAAGGTAAATACTTCCTGGGACATCACGCTGTCAAAGCAGATTGTCCTTTGGACACCTGCTGTCGACGAGACTTCATGGATTCATTAATACATGGTTTAACACCCTACATCAGGATCTTGTGAATGAATTTTTTTAATCACAGTTTAACACAAGACCATATAGAAAAGTCAAAGGATGCTTTTGTTTAACCGTCATCTTTTTAAATGCTGAAGGTTGTCTTGATTTTATTACAGTTGTGAAAGCTTTTTGGTTTAGATATTCTAATTTGGTGTGCTCAAGTTAATGCCAAGGGGAGGTAGTGAAAATGCTTTTTTCATATTCTCATGCCATCTTGTTTGCAGAAGTGGCTGTGCCAGGTGTTGGATTTGTTACACAGGAATGAGAGAGAGAGCTAAGATACTACATGTTCTGCAGAAACAAGAAACCAAAAAGGATGAATTTTCATCTCCTTTGCACTTGGTAGTGTTTCTTAGGAGTAATCCCAGTTGTGTGTTTAGTCCAGTCTTAGAGTGGTTATTGCAAAACAGGAGTCAAAACGATGTAAGGATTATGGTTTTTCTCCTGGTTCTGTAACTCCCTGGAGCTGTGATCTGCCAGGTACCACAGTCCCTGGATTTTAGAGAAGTTTTGAATAGAATGCTGTGAATCCTGTGGCTTTCTTGGGTGGCCAAGGGTTGATGGGTTTTGAGGTTGTTCTATGCCCAAGACAGAGAGTTCCATATTCTGCTTTGCCCCATTTAAAATAAGCCATGTTTGTTTAAAATGGTGCTGCTGATATAAGAGAGGTTAGGGAATACAGAACGCTGGTACAAAGATAAACCCTGCAATGAGGGCACTGCTCCAGAGGGACTGTGGGGAGCGAGGGCAGAGAGAGGGAAACAGCCCACACAGCTAATTGAAAGCGCATCTTCCCGTCAGTCATGGGGCTTGCCCATCAATCATTCTGGCACCAACAGGATCTGACATCAGTAGGGAACTGAATAAACTCCTCTCTCTTTAGGGACCTGCTGATGGAAACCCGTAGGGGGGAAGTGAGCAGAGAAGAGCAGGAAGCGTGTGCATGGGGGAGGAACAGCCTCAGCAGTCCCCTGGGATGGTACAAGTCTGTGTCCTTCCTCTTTCTCACACCAGCATGTACAGCTGAAGGGGTTTTTCAGTGAGTCCCCAAAAGGGTGAATTTAAAGCTGGTAACAGACCAAGCTCACCTCAGCTTAAATAAACAAGCTGCAATAACAGTATCCTATGTTGAGTGCCCTGAAAGCTGAGTGATGCTCTGTGCAGCTGAAAAGTAGTTTTCACCCTTGGGTGAAATTAGTATTACTGGACTACAGTAACTGAGAGGTGAATCTGGACCAAAGTGTCAGAGCAAAACACTGGGGAGAGAAAGTGGACTAGAGCAGAGGGTTAGAAGCTGAGACCCTGTTTGCTATCCTGCTGTGAATCCATCTCTACGGTGAATTAGGATGTGATGTGAATTAGGGTATTACAGATTGGACTTGGCTGAAATCAGGGGTTCAGTGCAGATAAAGTGACTTGTATCTCCATTTGCAGCACTATCACCAGTCAGTTGGCTGAAGTGGGTAAGTGTCAGGGTGCGTGCACGTGTGCTTGTATGGAGGGCCGTGGAGCAGCTGGAAACCATTCGGGCACTGACAAGTCCCCTGATGGACCTCTACTGACATGGAGCGGCTTTGGTTTCAGGAAAGCTAAAGGGAACCTGTCACTAATTAGACACACAGCTAATTAACGAGAAGCAAACAAAGAGCAGCAGCTTGTGTTTTGGGAAAGCTCAGCTTTAGTAGCCAAGGACGTCTGCTCCTCCCTTTCAAACCATTTCAAAAACAAACAAAGCGGGGGAGACTTGCATTTCAAAGCAGTGCAAACACTGCCAACCTCAGAAAGCCTTCCAGAAGGGACGCCCAAGAGTGGGATTTAGCAGTGAAAGGAAAAAGGGCTTTCCAGGTGTAATGAGACCTTCCCTGTCCCTAGACCAGGGCCCTCTGAATCCCTAGTGTGCATCTCTTATCCATTAGCTTTTAATTTTTCTTTCTCCAAATAAACACTCCTGTTAGAATTTTGGGTGGGTGGATGGGGAAGAAAGGCAGGTGTGGAAACATGAGCTGCCATTTTGTGCTTTGTTACTTCCCAGGTCTTACAGAGATGTGTGGTATTTCAATTTAAAAACCTTTTTTTGTGCTTTGTTTTTACTGATGTTTTATGCTGCTTTATTATTGCAGGGTCG
Organism: Buteo buteo; assembly: GCF_964188355.1. Lineage (NCBI taxonomy): Eukaryota > Metazoa > Chordata > Aves > Accipitriformes > Accipitridae > Buteo > Buteo buteo. Next base: position 37,322,379 of record NC_134181.1, on the reverse strand, counting down.
GCTAGAAGGGTAGGTCAGTAACATAAATAAGTAAAAATCACCTAGACTGTGTAAACAGATGCTCTAGAGTGGATGAGGCTCTGTTTGAGCGCTAATAGCTTTCATAAGAGAAGTGTGCTTTCAGGACAGGAGGAATCCAAAGCTGTAATCCCAGTTATGAGTCCTCCAGTGACCCTGAGACAGCTTGCTTAGGGCCTGATCCTCCAATGAGCCTTGTCAGGGTCCCAAGTCCTGTTCAGAGCAATAATTTTTGACTGCCTCCAAATACAGCAGTGCTTGCAGGATTCATTAACTGAGGTTTGCAAAGTCCTTTGAACATGAAACACAGTAAGAATGCCAAGTTATGTGATATTTGGTGTATTTCCTAGAGCCATGCACGTAATTAAGGGAGAATGTCAGCTTTCAAAAAACCAAGGCAGTTTCTAACCCTTCTTGTCACAGGAAAAAAAAATCCGGAAAACAGGACTCAAGGCTCAGAAATTAGGAGGCAAATTTAAAAGAAAACAACAATCCACCAAGTTATGCTATCTTAACACTAATGTCATGATTTTGGGGACTGAATCATAAAATTGAGTGCTTGGGTTTGACACTATGTGACTATGCTTTAAATATTTATTAAAAGAAAAAGCATTATTAATCTTCTTGTGCATTCAATATAGAAATCATTAAGTCTTTATTATCACTGTCTAATGTGGAAATTTAGTGCAGCATTTGTCCTCAGATTAGCCCGTCAGCATACCTTTGTCTATTTTCCTCCTTCATCTTGGAGGAAAGACTGTATTCCTGGTTAGGGAAAAGGGTGGGAGTTGCAAGTTCAGTCCCAGTGCTATCAATGGCTTCCTGGATGAGCATCCTGTGGTCCTGCTGGGATCAGAGTCCCCAACACCACAGTGGTGGGAGCAGGCATCGACTCTCTACCAGACTGCAGAGTGGAGTGAAGGATACCTCCCTGCTTCCATGGGATGCTGCAGTGTTTAGCTCATGAGTGTTTTTAAATCACTCTAACCTCCTTGACCAGAAGGAGTTATCAGAGCACCTAGCGTTACACCACAGTAGAGATCACCACATGCACTTACACTAGGTATGTTTTTTTCAGTACTCATCTGGTTTTGCTGCTTTATGGCCTGATTTGAAATTGCCTTATACTCTGCTATCAGCATGAGTGTTTATTGCTGTCAAAGGACCTGTTCAAAGAATCAACAAAGCCACAGCAGGATTCCTTCTAATATCATTTTGGCTCAGGTCTCAAATATGTACCAGTAATTAAAAAAAAAAGGGGGGAGGGGGGAGAAGGCAATGGCTTCAGGTTACAACAAGTAAGGAGCATATCAACTTTTCCAGACACAGATTGATTTCGCTGTGTTTCTCCCCATGAATATCCTTAGCTTCTATGAAAAAGCCATTGGAGGTAAATACATGAAGGACTTCATAAAGAAAACATTGTGTGGCACTTCAGTTTCTCTTTCTGGGATGCTACTTAGCTGTTTTATTATTGAGACACTGCAAAAACCCAGCAGGGTACAAAGCAAGATAAGAAGATAATGAGAATTTTCTGTGCAGCCAGCACACACTGACTGAGGGCTGTTTCAGATGGCATCAGGTTTCTTTAGCCTACTCAGAGCTTGAAAATGTGCCCTTGATTTCAGCCCACAGGAACGTGGGCTTGGGCTGCTTTATTGTCTAATGGATCTTTCACTTGATCTACTCATACAAACATGTTGAGCATGTGCTTGGGTCACTTAGAGAAAACTGAACCCCACTCATGTTCTTAGAGTGTAATCCCTTAATATTGATTACTGTGTTGCACAGGGGCAACAGGTAACAAAATCCATGCGGATTCAGACTGGCAGCTGATCGTCCCACACACGCACAGTTCAGCTGGTGAGCTCTTTGCAGTGTTGGGACTGCTTTGCCTAATCGCTTACCACTGATGTATGAAACACATAAATATTTTGGAACAGGAATACCGGATTGCAGCAGTTGTTCATATGAAGTGAACAGATGCAATGGAGGATTTTACTATGGAGTGTGTTCCTCTAGATTTATCTTGTAGGCAGCTCATGTTTATCTTTTGCCAGCTCACGTTAGACCAGAGTAGGGTAACCTTTAAGCCAGCGCGTGAGAAAAGTATTTTGTGAAATAAAGGCAAGCAACTAATTATAAAATATATAGGGGGCGATCTAATTATTTGTAAAAACAGCTTTCCAATGACCAGAACAACTCTCTGACTGGATTTTACATGTGGTTAAGGCCATGTCTTCCATTTCCTGATTTTTTTATTTTTTTTTTTTTTTTGGTTCAATGGAAGCTTTATTCGTCTCTGTGGCTTTTGGGGACTACGCAGTATGAATTTGTAATTGAAGTGATTTGTGAGGGATACATTATATACTTGGGTCTGAAGGGAGTTAGGAATCTCAAGAACTGTTGTAGCCTGAGGCTGATTTCTAAATATAAAGTATCCTGAGATGATCTGTAATGTTTGAATGTCTCCTTGGTTAAGTTTAATGGGAGCTCAAATGCTGAAGGTGTGAAACACAGGAAAATGGACTAATGGGAACACTTACAAACACTTGAGTCAAGATGAGTGACTGGTTAAAGGTATGGTCTAGTACTTGGTGACTGCTGGGCTATAAAGGGGCATCTTGTGGGGGGAAGGAGGGGAGATGCCAACTGGCTTTCTCCTCTGCTTCCGAATATAGCAAGTGCAGATTTTGCACCCAGATGGGTAGAGCTGCACATACAATACTGCTCATGCAATAACCATGCACTAGAGTATGAAGGTGCAATCCAGCATACTTATGGGAAATGTGTCCCTTAAGACCACTGTATCATGTTACTCCCAACAAAAAAAAAAAAAAAAAAAAAAGATATGCTCTCAGGTTCATCTTACATGAAGCATTTGCCAGTTCTCTAGTGTTTGATAATTAAGAGTGTTTCTGTTAAGTCCCACATGCACCCCTTAAATGAGCCTGTGATTTCTAAAAGCTGTGTTCCCAGCAAAAAAACTCAAATTATTCTGGCACTCTCATTTCCTAAATAGACACCCTGAGACTGGATTTTTTTCACAGCATTTTTATTTGGGGTTGTTTTGGCATGAATTTCAAACCTGAATGCATCAGTATCCCCAGGCTATCTTGAGGATCTGATCTAAGAGGCATCTTCACACTTACCCTAAAAGGTTGGAGACGGTATGTGCTCTTAGCTCATTTAAGACCTACAGGTTTGTAATAGACTTGTGCTTACAGGTCACTAAGGATCCCTTACTAGCTAGTGAAAAAATGACCTTGGCTGTAATGCCAAACACTGCTGAGAATCATTATATCCACCATGATATTCATGACTTGCACTTTAAAATTGTGTTTTCCTTTGGGGGACAGTAGTCTCAGGGACAACTGTGTTTGAACATGATGATAAGTGAAGAAATCAAAATGTAACATGCTGAAGGGGTTTGTATATATGGCATTTAAGACTGACATTGCTGGCAGATGATATGCTGTTGCTTAGGGTATAACAGATTTGTTATTACTTATTAGTTCATTATTAGCTTTATCTAGTTCTTCACTCAGTTCTGTTGTATTACACTCAGTATGTAATATTTGGATCTCTATCCAGACTTAAACTTCCCCCCTCTTCTCACTCCCCAATTTGGAGAGATTATGAATTGAGACAAGGTTTTGTTAATTTATTAACCTAGAACTGTTTAAAAACCCATTCGTCGAGATGCTTAGGGAGTAGAGAGGTAAGCCACCAGTCAGTTGGCCATCTCAGCTGCCCCCAACACAAAAAAAGGCATCAGATTTGATCAAATGATTCTTGCATCAGCCCCCCATCTTTTAGCCAACCAATTACTATTAGAAACCAGCATTTACAGAGTAGGGAATGCTCCATTTTCTTAGGGCAAAAACCTTGTTAGTCTGCATTTATAGAGAGAAATTGTGCCACTTTTTGCCATTTCCTGAGCAAAGCAAACACAGGAGAGCATTCCATTAGATTTTCTCTGGCTTGAGACATATTCAAGATAAATGTACACTGGCAGTGTTGCAAAATGGAGGCTTTGCATAGCTCTACGTGTTCACCTTTTCCCTACTTCTTTCAAGCTTCAACAGATGTGATCAGATCAGGAGATTCGGTGTCTAAGTGACATGGTTTACATGAGAGCAGCCCAATCTCGACATTTGCAAACTCTCATTGCTGAAGCTACAGTCGTATTTAGAGCCTGCTTTTTCAAAGTTTGGCTCCCCTGTCCCCAAATATTGTTTTTCATACTGTATTCTAATATCCATAGTTGGGGCCACAGATTACAGGAATTTAAGCTGCCACCTTATAAAATGTTAGAAGAATCCAGTGGGACATTCAGAACGTGAGTGAATTGGAGCCAGCTGGAAACAGAATACAGGAGGTGGATTTTCTCCTGGAGGGGTGCTAATAATTCCTGGTAAAGATCAAAATGAAGGGCAGTTGGGTTGGTTTTGGATGGCACATGGCTTTGCATGAAGAGAATCCCTCTTCAGTAACAGCTTAGCATCAGGAGGTTTTTTGCTTTCTGGTGGTGATCCACTTTCCTGTTCTTTTTGCCACCTGGGGGAGTGTATTTGCAGGTGTGTTCTCTTCCTAGGGCATGCCACCCAGACACAGAGAGAATTGCATGTGATGCCCAAAGACATCAGTTCAAATGCCAGACTCGCTTAGTCTGGGTGAGTCTTAGGGCAAGCAGAGCTCTTGGGGGGATCCCAGGAGTGGTTGGCAGCACAGTGCATGAGTGACCCTCTTTTGTGCTGGGGTAGCCACTCCCCCCAAGGAGTCCAACACCACCTCTGAATTGCACTCCACTGCACCTTTGTGCCACATCAGCTTGCCTATGTGGCAGCAGGACAACCTGGATGCCCTGGACGTGAGGGTTGGAAGAGCCCTGGCATGGTTGTTCCCTGTTCCACTTCCAGTCTTGCTTCTGAGCTCAGGGATCGCAGCCCTGCTCCCAGGTCAGTAGGCCACTGGGACTTTCTTTCCTCACTCTCTTGATAATTAGGAGCCTTTAAAACATCTGTTAGCTGTGATGTCTCTTGCCACCGACTTTTCATCCTGTGACTTGAATCTTTACGAGTTTTGTCCCTAGCTGCTCACGCTACTCTTTTATGCTCATTAGCACTGCTCTGCCCTAGTGCCTACTTTCTGTTTGCTGCCCATGCCTTGAGACAGGGATGCACCAGCCCTAGGAGTTACCAATGGATTAAAGCTGCAGCAGTCACCAAACTCCAAGGCAGAAGACTTTGCCCATTGGTGCAGGGGGTCAAGATCCTCATTCAAAGAGTGACAGCTAAAATTCTTGATTCACTCACGCAGCCAGCTCAGCAGTGTGCTTGGGCATGTGCTTAGCTTTGGCATTGTCCTCAGAGGGCCTTAATCATATGCTGAAACACTTTTCTGAATTGATGCTGAAGGATGGCACAAATGGTTGTACCACATGCACCAGTGCATTAGATGAATGGTTTTATTAGATGAGGAGGGATGGGAAGTCTGTGCATCTTGTGATAACCTTTAATCAGTAGCAGGGTGGGGAAAGGAAGAACACATGAATAATTTTTATATTAGCTTAAGTAAAACCTGTGAATTGATTAGATTCCTTATAACAGAATGATAGCTGAGTTTGCTGCTGTATCTCTGGTGTTTGCCAAGCAATCTCTATGGCAGCAAATACAGCAGAACTGCTGTCAGGTGTGAGCATGCACACAGCCTGGCTAAGGAAATTTCAGGTATGCAGGATTTGCTATGCAAATATTCACCATAAACAATGTCAGGGAGACCAGAACACTGAGGATTCTTCTGTTTTTCTTAAAAAGTTGTAGAAACCCTTTTCTTACAGGGATGAGAAAGACCAAGCACTTGTCTACTGCTGCCCACTGTGCTTTAAACATGCAAAACACCTCAGCTGTAGCTCATTTATCTTCCTGGCCCAGGTTGTGCCTTTTCTGATGAAATAAGTAACTGAAGCTCGCTAAGTAACTTATGAGTAAAGGGAGGAAGAGATTTTTTTTGTCCTCATATGGGGTGCAAAGGCAAGGAAGCAATTCCCCAGTGACTGCATTGCTTTACGTTCAATCATTTTTCTTCCCTATTACCCCAATCCCAATTGTACATGTTTACAGGACAGATTAACTACCTCCTCTTTGCATGCAGGGTGCCTCCAAGAGGCTGCAAACCATCCAGGTACTTTTGCTGTGGTTTATGCGTAGATCTTGAGTATATGATGCAAAAGGAGTCACTTCACTCTGCTTCTTGTTCTTTTCCTGCAGTGAGCCCACTCTGTACCAGTAATACCTCAGGATGGTAAAAACTTCAGGGTCTTTGTCTGATACACTGAAATCCACTTTCCTCTTCCTCCCACTGCCAGTTGGCTCTGAGCTAGCTGTGGCAGACACTACCAAAGAGATCCATTGCAAGTTCTTTTATCCTATGCTATTCCATAATGCCCCTGTATATTGCTAAACAGCCATTATGGTCTTCTCCACAGCAAACCAGTCATTTAAAAAAGAACTTGCCAGAACTCACATTTTTCCTTCTGAAGCATGATGAATGTCAGGCTACCACCTAGTGTTTCCATCCAGAATATCAGGGCACATGGGATGCTAGGGATGTGTTTCTTCTCCCTCGGTATCTTCTGTGTGGCAGATACTGCTCTAAAGAGGATCACAGAAGTAAGCCTCTTTTCTTATACTTCAGCCAGTTTCCCTTGAAGAATTTAAAGCTGCAGCCAGACATGATTCAAAGAAGCTCCTCATTTTGACCAGCCTCCCCATTTTGATCAGCTCATATTTAGATGACCTGTTAGGTTGGTTAATGTTAACGCAAATGCCAAACACTTGTGTGTTTAATTGTGATTTCCTGGTAATTTCTAAACCTTCAAAATACCCAATGATCCTTTGGGTGGGTTGTATTAGCACCTAGAAGCCCCAGAATCTCATTGTCCTGCAGCTAAACAAACGTACCACAACCTACCTGTCAAGTACAGCACGTGCTTCATCAGTGTATAGTATCTAAGTACTTACAGAAATCATCTGTCTGCTCATTACTCTGAGAAGATACTCTGAGAAGTTTTGCTTGCTGTTGTCCCTTTCTAAAGCTCCAGATCCAGAAAAGGATCTAATTTTAAACATGTAAGTTTTTCTACGTTATCAATATCCGTATGAACTTTTGAAGCAGTGTGATGATTATGCGACAAGGAGGATTTCCATTTTTGTTGCAGAAGGCTTTTTGCCAATTTTTTAAAGCCTTAAGAGAAAATTTTTTGCAGGGGCTTGGTGAGAAAATGTTCTTTATTGTTTCAACATGTCTTGGGACAAATAGAAACTGGTCCTGAGGCAAGACACTATTCAGAATTAAATTCATTCTCTTAAATATGTTATTCCAAGATACTGTTGATGTTGATGTGTCTCCCAAAGTGTGCATGGTACTGTTGGCTATGTGTCCCCTCCTTTAATTGGTATTGCCTTACTCAGTTGATTGGAAATGAGAGTAGATGAATTTTACCTTAATTTTATTCCCTTCAGACAGTAGCTCAGAGATAGCATACCCTATATACTTGGTACTTATTCTGCTGAGTATGTTTTGCAAGCTTGGGTTCACTCTGGCCCATACACCAATACATTATTATTTATTGAGTGCAGTGCATTAATGCAAAGTGACATGGCATGGTGGGTGCTTGGTGTTACCAACATGTGGGATGAGGCAGACCTTGCCCTCTGTAGCTTGTAGGCTGAGGATGGGCATCTTTGAAAAAATTTTGGGGCTGCGTCCTCCTGCCCCCACTGTGGTGTGACGACACTACATGCTTTTCCATGCAGAAGGTGGAATTGCCATGTCCAGGTTGGGACACAGATTCACAAAGTCTGTGACTTGGTCATAACCTCAAAGGAAATCTGAAAAGCAGAGCTGAGACGTAAGCTTGGAGCTTGTGCCTTAACCGTGCTGTTTCAGACAGTTTAATAGCTAAGGTGCAGGACAGGATCCTGAGAGATGAGTGACTTGCCAAGAGGTCAGGGGCAGGAGGAGATTACAAGGCTCCCCAGTTGGTTCAGAGTGCCCTGTTCTCTGTGCTACACATCCTCCTGGGAAGACACATTTTTGGTACCTGGAAGCAGCACCTGGGGCTTAGCAACACTTGCCAGTTAATCCTGCCCTGTGTGTGTGCAGCTGGGATTCCTCAAAAGCACAAAGCACTGAGAAACCCAGGGCTCTGCCAGTATATGGGAGAAAAAAACACACAGATACCTGGGAAGGGAGAAGAGGTGTCTGTCTGGAGAAGCAAGAGGAGAGGCTGGGAAGTTTCCAGGAGGCAGTTCCAGGCTTGCTAACACATATTCTCCAGTGTGCCAAATAGCTCTGTAGAAGCCTATGGTTGCAGCAGCGGCTGCTAACAGATGTGGCTTATGGCTCTATTCACCTGCAATGCATAAATGTGGTACGAGGTGCTGCTTTGTAAATTGGATTACAGGATTGGGAAGATTTGTTTGTTGTGTATTGCCAAGTCCCAGCTGTTCCCTCTCATTGCCTATAGCAGGGAAACTGCTCTGTGGGGACACTGCAAGTCAACTATGGGGGTGCTCGCCACCATGAAGTGCCAAATCCCAACCCAGCTGGGGGTGACAGTCTGGCAGGATGAAGTGATCGGGAGGAGACGGTTAGCTGCATGAGCTTGATAAAATGTCCAGAGGGACGCAGCTCTCTGGATGGGCATTTGCAGATTTATGGAGCTAGATAAGCATCGGTGAAGATGAGTAACGATGCCACACAAGGTGATGGAAAACTGCTTCCAGGAATATGAGTTGTAAGAAGAACACTGAAAATAATGTCAGAAATAGTGTCTCTTCCAGCCCTGTAGGTATTTGGCAATAAAAATGTATTGATTAGCTGACATTCTTGCTAACAGATGCTAACAAAGAGAGCCTGTACTAGGCTGATTTTTATACTGAATCATGGCTTGTGCATTGGAAACTACTGGAAAGAAATTCCTAGTGTCTTATATTCATGTGGGCCCTGCTTCTGGTTCTGCAGCTGAGCCTCTCTTACCTGGAAGGGCAAATGGATGTGGTAGTTCCCTCTTCTGCCACTCGGAAATAGTGATCTACTTTGTTCTAGGCAAATCTCTGACTCTGCACTTCCCATTCTTGCTCTTCTATCTTTTGTACCTTTTGTGGGTTACACGTCCCTTGCCTCCTAAAGCCTGTGTGTTAAAGTAGAGCCTTTTCCTGGCACTTCTTCTGTTTGATGTGTTAATGCTCACTTGCACTCAGGGATAATAAACCACAGTGACCTAACGCATGATCACAACATGCAGCAGAACAGAGAGCAAACAGCTCAGGCAGTGAAGGCTGGAGTGAGCACATAACTTCAGGGGCTGATGGAGCAACTGTAAGATCTGTGCAATCATGGTGGGTGAGATGTATGCCTGAGTGCTGCAACTTTTTCTTATCTGTACCCAGTAGCTTAAGTATGACTGAGGTTTTGGTTCACGACTTTTTATCAAAGTATATATGTATCTCAGAACACCCAAGTTATCAGCCCAGAGAGACAGCACAGCAATTGCAGGTGGCTGCCAGCCTGCCAAAGCCCTGTGTGTTGTGCTTTGGCTTAAGTTCACTGCAGACAAGAATCGTGTAGCTTCCCTTTGCTGTGTGCCTCACTCATCTCCATGCATCAGGAGGAACAGGCCTGCTTCTCTGAGCATAGCTGGGGTTTTAGGGAGAGATTAGAGAGGAAAAGTGAAGACAAGAGGATTGCAGCTTCCCTTCTGCCCTGTGGCTCACTGCAGCATGTTAGCTCTGTGTCATGCAGAAGCGACCATGCAGCTCCTTCTATTCAGATTTTGGCTGTATTAATTTCTGGTTGAATACAGATAAAAAGCTCCAGTACAGATGTCCTCTCTTTAGAGGTTCTAGGTCTTCTTTCATAGAAAATGAGAAACTTGCTATTGAGACACAGTTCCCTGTCCAAATTCTAAATTTTGCAGTCAAATTCTGCAGCAGTTCTTCAAATTAAATCCCCACTGAAGTAAATTTTTATTCAATCAAGGGGTGGAGAAATGGTTCACTCTGATTCATGGCAGCAGAACTCCCTAATCCTGGCTGCTCAGCTGATATTAATGTCAGTCTTTCAGTTGCATTCAATAACATTTTGACTTTAATTCCTCTGAGGGATCTGTCTCTTAGATGCTTGAAGTAAAAGCCCAATCCCTGTGTCAGGTGGGCTTCTGCTGTTTTGTGGGCTTGATGAGAAAAGGAGTTCTTTATAGGGAGACAAATCAAAGCTGCTTTCTTGCCAGGTGTAGATGAATTGGATGGCTAGAGAAAAGTGGCTTTTTAATGCAGAGGCGTGTGTTAGCTTAAACAAACAAACAAGAAAAAGAACAACTAAATCTAGGCATGAATTATAGCCTGCTTCAGATTTCAGTGTGTCACGTTTTGAATTGAGCTGGAGTACCTATGGGTTTTTTTAAATTGCATTTGAACAAAAGTAAATACAAAGAGAAAGAAACCAGGACAGCAAAAGCCTGCAGGAAATTCCTCTACTGTAAACAAAGTCACCTTATGATTGATGTGAATGTACAGCCCCTTGTAAACATGTCTGTTTACTTGCAGGAAACCAGAAAGAACCCACATTGGGCACTGCTGATTTTATCTAGCTTTGCTTAAATGCTTTTGGCTTCCAGTAGTCACTCCAGAGGGAGCATAGGAGTGATGGCTGCTCCCTGCAAAAGTTGAGTCTACTGTACTTTAATATCTGTGCCAAATACTGCAGATGGGCAAAGCTGCACAGGAAAGATTGATAATAACATTTTGTGGCTATCCTGAACCTCAGCAGTGAAAGCTTATTAATAGTGGATGTGAAGCATTAATCCTTTGCAAAGGAGCTCTAGTTTTCAGTGCGCCTAATGAGGGAATTTTATTATTAGCACCTCTAAAAAGGTGGTAATAACCCTGATCCTACACCCTGAGGTTCCTGTAGGCTCCCACTAAAAATTCATTGTTCTAACAAAGATTGTCAGTGCAGCTGAAGTTAATGAATTTTGTGTTGAAGGAAAATGCTGTAACTGTTTGTCAGACACGTTGTTTTTGTTTAAAGGTTTGGTCATATCTGAGAGTGAAATCCTGGCCATGTTGAAGTCCTTGGGAAACTGGTCATAGCCTTCAGGGGGCTGCAAGTCATGGCAAGCAAATCTGGGTTTTTTTGTAGTGGATATATCAGAGAAATGATGGGGAGCTATGAATTGTCTCCTGCTGAAGATGTGACATGTGGCTACTACAGAAAAGCCTTGCTTTATAGAGACAAAGCTAATTACTTGGGTGATGATTTGGGTTTGATCTAGAAATCCGCATTGCCAGTTGGTTGTGATCTGTCTCCCAGGAGTGAGTGCATTTCTGTGTTCCTCCCAAAGACCTTGTTCTGTCTTCGCGTGGGCAGAGGTCTCACTGTTTTGCAAAGGGTTTTTTTTCCTCAAATAAGAATTGCAGTTTTGAGATGCTCTGAATGCTGCAAACAATTACCACTAGTAAAATGCATCAAAAGCTGCAGATCTGTTCCCATGGGAAAATGTTACACCTGGGATTGTTCACAAAAATGTACCTCTGGTTTGTAAATTGCCTTGCCATAGACCGTTATATAGAGGGAAAATAGGGAGGGAAATGTTTTTTGCCCTTTGTGCACGTGGATTTGGAATTTGAAAGAAGCTTTTCAAGTATTTTAGGCCAACAATCATTTTGTACCACAAAGGATATAACAGCATATTTGCATCTGTGCCTTTGCATACATAATTTTTCAATGAAAAGTATTTATGTGCGTAGGAGTGTTCACAGGCAGTGTTAGTCACTGAGACATTACTGCGTCGTGCTACCACACAAGAACCAGTGCATGCAAGGGGGCTCCTGTGTTATCGTTTTGTGAGCTGAGTAAAACCCAAAAGATGAATGTGGCAAAGGGGGATTGAGATAACAACAGGGAGAGCCTGAGCCTTGCCTGAGCCACATACTTAAGCACACATTTAATTTAAGCTTAAAAATGGTCCCCCAACTTTGCCTAGTCAACTAGTAAATCACATTTGCCAATTCATGACAGACTTCTACTATATCCTCCCATACTTGTCTGCTTTCCAGCTGAAAAGTCCTATCTCTTTAGTCTTGCCTTACATGGAAGCTATTTTCTCTTCATCCTTATTGCCATTTGCTGTATGCTTCCTCTTGTATCCTTTTAGAGGGAATGAACAGCACAGCGGGCAGTGGTCAAGGCTCACATCCAGGCATAAGGAAGTTTTCTATTCTGTTCTCTGTTCATTTCCTAACAATTTTTAACATTATAGGGGTTTTTTTTGGACAAGTACTGAGCTGATGTCTTCAGTGCACTATCTCCAGGGATTTCTAAATCTCTTTTTGTCAGTGGTAATACCTAACCCAGACATGTCAAAGGGTTTACAGAGTTTGGGTTTCTCCACATGTGCATTACTTTGTAGTTATTGAAATGTAATTCAATCTGGCGCTTCCATACCCTGTCAGTCAGTTTGTTGAGATCTCGCTACACCTCATCACCCTCAGTTTCAGATTTGACAATCTTGAATGATTTGGGAATCAATTGCAAATGTCATTTTCCTAATCACTCCTTTCCTGCATTTTTATGGATGAGTTGCACAGGAGAGATGCCAGGACAGGCCTTTGGAACAATGTCTTAGCAATCCTATTCTGCTGTAAAAAATGAGTTTCCTTTCTTTTAACCAGTTACTAATCTACAAGAGGTTATTCCTTCTCATACCATGACAACATTAAGAATCTTTGGTAAGGGACCTTCTTGAAAGTTTTTCTTTTAAAAAACCCCAACATTTGAACAGTATCAGCTAGATCATCCTTACCCATACACACAGTGAATCCTTCAGAGAGCTCTAAGGGATCAGTGGTACCATTATCACATATTTACCCATGCAATTAAGTCTATTACTTAGCATAGTTTCCACTAATTTCCTCAGTACAAAGACAAGTCTAAGTACTCAGATTCCAGGATCACCCATAACTATGTGTTTTGGTGAAGAGACATTTATGATGCCCAAAAATTTAGTTCTACATCTTGATTAAATATGACGTTTACCCATGCTTTGTGAACACAATCAGTCTGCCCCTACAATTATGTTTTCTGGTTTTGCATTTTTTTTAAAGTCTCTGAACATGTTATAATCAGGGTTGTCATCTTGATGGGACAGTTGAGAAAACAGTCCTAATGGTTCATATGTAGAATTAGTAATGTTTATAGATTGAGTTTAGAGAAGAAGAAAATTAGATTCAAAGTTGCAGCTTTATAAGAAAAGTCCAAAGCCTGAGACATCTGCCAGGCACAGGAGCCACAACAACCATCTCTGGTTCCCTTCAGGGTAATGCCAGGCATGAAATCCTTGCACTGCTGAACTCAATGATGTCACTAAGAGTAATGAGCTGAAAGTAAAAGGGGAATTTGGGCTAATTACAGGGAATATTACGCATGTCACAATTAATATAGACAGATAGATGTATTAGCCAAATAAATAGTTGTCTAGAGGCTGATAGAGATTTCCCTACTTAGAAGAGAACTGAAGTCAAGATCTGTAGGTGCAGGGTAAGTTTGCTTTCTGTGCTGAGAGAGAGCCAGGTCCTCTGAGCAGGAGCACTTTGGTTCTGTGCCAGTGCTGTTTCAGAGGCAGCATTCTCGCTTAATCAGAAGTATGCCATTTTCTGACTACCAGCATTGACGACCAACCTTTTGCTTCTTTACTCATGTGCTTTTTTGGTTTGTTAAGATGGCGAGGACAGAACAAGAGGAGAATTTATGCCAGACTGAGAACAAACATTGCCTCATGTGGGTGGTTTTATACCTTGGAGGCCAATCCCTCAACTTTCTGACTTGTTTGCCCGCTTCTTTATTTCTGATGGGAAAACAACCCAGAAGGATGTAAATCATGATGCAAGTCTCTCCACGCCATGTAGAAGTGAGAAACTGGAGCAAGAGGGGCTGCCACATACATGCAAAGAGAGAGAAAGGGAGAGACAGCAGAATGAATTTCTTCTTAATAAATTTGACACAGAGACTGGGAGCGTGTTTATAAAACCCTAACTGAGAGTAGAGGAGGGTTTGTATCTTTGTTTTTTCAAAGTGCAAAATCAGGGCTGGTTTATTGGACCCATGGGATTGGACAGTGTGTAGAAGGCCACCCATATGGAAACCAGCTGATCACTGTTGAAACTTTCTTCCCAGGCTCTGTCCCTTCTCTGACAGGGTGCTGGGGTTTTATGAGAGGCCGACAGCAAGCCTTTTACAGACCGTAACTCCTTGTCTCAACAAGAATTGCTATAAATTAGCTGGAGAAAGGACCTGAGGGGATTGTCCCAAGGCTTGGGGTCCCAAGTCCAAAGTCAGCAATTTTAACAGAATAATCTGAGTTTTCAAATCAATTGTGTCTGAAAACAACCTTTATGGGAAATGGGTGAGTGGGAGGTAGAAGGAGACGGTGAAAGGGAAGCAGGGAATGAGAGGAGGTTATTTCTGGGTGGTGAAAGTGTAGACTATGTAAGTCTTTTTTCCCCAAAGACTTTTCAGGGTTTAAAAAGGAAATCAGCTAGTCTTTGGTTCCCCAGGTGTCCTTATTTCCTTCAAGCTGAGGCAGCTTCTACATAGAACTTGGACTCATGCTCTGAGCCTGAGTATCCAAAATTTTATAAGCATTCAGAAACTAAGCTTGCATATGAGATTCACAGTGGATCCCATTTTCACAATAACCTAAATCTAATACACCTTGGAGCACTCCATTCCCATCTGAAAGATGTGGCAATAAAACCACCCTTTTCTTATCCAAATAACCAATCTGATACGAGGCTTGTATCCCAGAGTGGTACCACAGTAAACAGTTTCAGGATGGAAAGAGATTATCTTGAATTGTACATTGAACTCAGCTGAGCATTGTGTCTGGTCCTGTCAGCTCTGCATGGAGTGTGAAATTAGTGGGGTGATGCTACAGGAGAGAAAGCAACGAAGTTTCTGCCTTTCAAAACAAGGAAGTTAAGTACAAGCTAAAACTTTAATGAGTACTAACTTTGTTCAGGAAATTAAGTATTTTGATACACTGTAGACAAGTAGTTGCTCTATTCAATGCCCAAGCAGTGTTCCAGGTAAGCAGACTGGATACTTTCTAATGAAAGCTATTTATGCCACAGTTTGTTCTGGAACTTTTGAAAATATCAATGAAATAGAAGGAAAAAAAATTGCCATTAAAAAGCATCAGAGAGCAATTTGATTGGGTTGAACATAAAAATTGCCATAGCAAACTTTTGCAGTGTACTTTCACATTTTATGGTAAACTGGTTGGCTGTTCTTTTGCACAGAAGTCTGATGATCTTCATTTTTGCTTTCCAGAGTGGCTGAGTGACTGAGCCAAGTGGTTGAGGAAGAGGATGGAAGCCACTTGGACTTCTCGTCTTGGAGGCAGGAGGACATCTCTAAGCAAATTGGGAAACTACTACTTGTGACCAGGGATAACTGCAAGAAGCACTTCTAAGCTGGAAGACAGAAGGAGAGGAACACCTAGCATCTTGCCTGGATGTTAATGGCAGTTAACAGCCATGTGCTGTCTGGAAGAGAGCAGATCAGCAAAATGTAATAAGCAAGAAAGCCCTTTCGGATCCCTCTCTACGTGAAGACAGCACCAGGTAGGCTGGAGAGGGGTTTGGCTGGGGACACTGCCAGCATGTGACTTCGAAGATGCTCTGTGAACTGTGGAGTTTTCTCAGATATTTCACATTGTCTTTGTCTGAACTTAGTCTGGTTTATGGAGTGATGAGGTCAGTCTGTTGTAAGCTGTGGCATTTGGATATGTTGATGCTGGGCTTCGGCATGGTATGAATCAGTAGTAACTAGGGCATGTCGTGGTTTTAAGATTCTTCTTTCCCCAGTCATAGCAGTAATGTCCATTCTGCTTTTAGCTGGAACATGTTTCATTTGTGGATCCAAACACTGCTTGAACTGCAATAATTATTACCAGGTTTAAAATCAAGTCTGGCTTACATAGGAATGTTGACAAAGACCCATGCCCCAGCTAGAGCATAAACCAGAAGGGCAATATCTCCAGCTGGTACTATCCTGGTATGACCTTTTGGGTGTTAGTAGGTGTATGTGCCTTTTGTGTGTATTACTGCACAGGACAGTGTGGCTGTGCTCTCTCTTCCACAAGATACAGCTGGGGAAAATGCACGGATAGCAACTCAGTGCAGAATTTTGGATATGCAGAAATTGCGGCAGTTTGAATTTGCAATAAATTTTTTAAGCTATTTGCAGGAACACTTGGAGGCTCTCAAAATGTCAGAGAAAATACACACTTCCAGTGCGTGAAATGTTCTGGCAGAAAGCTTAGCACAAAATTACAGAAAACAAAGCAAAACTTTCACCAACTTCCACCAGCTGGAGCTGTTACTGTAGCTGGCAGTCCGCATTGGTTCAGAAATTGCCTACTGCTGGTTGATCTGTAGCACCGCTGTGGTTGAAAGATACAGTGAAAGGGAGCTCTTCAAGTTCTCAAAATGTATTATGTGTGAAAACATTCAAATATACACATAATTTAAAATAAAACTATTGAGAATCAGTTTTTTTGCTGTGTGTAGGCATGCCAAGAGCTCTGCTTTCTCTTGCAATAGCTAATTCTATAACTTAGTCTGACTGGGGCTGGTCCAACTCCTATTAAAAGCAGTGGAAAACTGCTGGTGGAAGCTGGATTGGGCTCATCTGGTGCTCTGTTGAAATTTGTGGTGATATACCAAAGCAGAACAAAGATAGCAGCCTCAGACTGTAAATTCGTTGGGGCAGGGACTCTCTGTTTGTATGCATTGTATAGTGTTGAAGACATTTGTCGACACTTGAGAAATAATGAATAATGCCAGTGTGAGGAGGAAATCTCTCTACTCAACCCTAGGTGTTTCTGCTGCTAAGTGTTGAAAGAGAAACACAGAGCCCTGAATTTTGAAGACTTGGCAGGTGAGGAGAAGGAAAAATCTTTTAACTTCCCATTTAAATTTAAGCTTAATCTGCATTTGCTGGATCTGGTAGAAATATTTGAGCTTTTAATTTAATGTGTTGGTTTTGGGGAAACTCCTTGGGATGCATGGCATGAAAACACCTTAGATATGTGACAAGGTTTTGATTTAATTTCTACTTTCATCTGTTTTCCATTACAAACCAGACTAATTGCAGTAAGATTCTCTGTGGCAAAAAATACTAAGGGAAGTGTGAATTTGGAAGTTTTCTCACTTCACAGTAACTGTAAAACCAGTCACCAAACAGGTTTTAAAATGATTTAGTATGGGAGGGAGCAAAGCCTGGTTGTCTTCATAGTAGCAGGATTTCACTGGCACTATCAAGTTTTCAAAGCTCTCAAACTCAGTCTATTCATATTTATAGAAATTCTACTTTGCACTTGAATTGCATCTACTCCTATTTTAGAGACTTTTAAAATTCTAGCACAAGCTGACATGCCCCTGTGTTTGAAGTGCCCACATTAACTGTCCATATTTTGCTGTTAAACAGCTGACTGATGGATATGCTTGTGAAAGAAAACTGATTGTTTAAAAGAAAAAAAAAAGAAAAAAGAAGCAGGGGAGGCTTTAAGCAGTGCTTATGGAGGAGGACTGAAGAGTCCCTTGGCGTGGTTTTTCTGCATGCTATGTCCAACAGGGTTTCCCCAGGGTGGTGTTGGCTGGGTTCCCTTGCCTGGGCACTGGTGTGGTGGCTCAGTGTTAGGCAGTGAACATATTTCCTCCTGTTCCCCTCTCTCAAACTGCTTGTGCTATAAACCCGGGCACTGAATGATCCTGATTTTAAAACAATGCTCCTATAATAGCACTATGGGAACAGGATGAAGCAGTGAAAGGCAAGGGTATCTCCACTGCCAAAGACAGTGTGCCATGTGTTTATTGCCTCAGTGATACTTTTCTTTGGATACAGACTTGTCACAATTTTAATTTGATTTTAGATGATGTCCTAATGGGCAGTCCCAGGATTTTGAGCTGCCATAAAATGAAACTGGCATTAAATGTCTCCACTACAAAAAAATAACATTGGGTTTGTATTTGTGGTTTATTTTGCTATTCAGGTTTTTTTTTTAGAGAAATGTTTGAATTGACTTTTGCACTGAGGAAGATAAAGAAACTGAAAAACAAGACACCTCTTAAGAACATGACATTTTGCTGTGATTTATCCTATGATAGATTGGTAAGGGAAGTCTTACAGGACTGAGATAAACTATCATTACCCACAGATTTGGTAGTGTATGTGCATACAAAATTCTCGCTTGGAGTGTAAATGTCACATAATGTGTATGTGTGTTCAGTATGGTGAGCTGGGCTGTGGTCCTGCTCCTTCCTTCAGGCACAGCAGAAGGTAAAACCCCTGGTGACTGTGACGACTGAGACGCAGCTGTGGGACAGCTCAGTTTTCTCTTTTAGAAAGCCTGGGTCTACCTAGTTTAGCTTTCTGTTTTGCAAGATCCATCTACATCGTTTCTAACCATTGATCCCAGCAACATCCGGGACCTACAACACAAAAGAACAGAGCAATAAATTCTGGCTCCATTGTTTCTGTGAGAATTATTGATTCTATACATTTTTTAATGCATGCAAGTCTCTTTTTGGGAATCGCCCTGTGGACACAGGCTCCTGTGCACTTTGTGCTTATCAGCTCATGATATGCTATTGTTCTGTATGTGTTGACATCATTTGTGTAGCTGTTGAGAGACGCAGGAAGGAAACTGAAATACCAAGTGAATTTCAAAGTTGTTATCACCATGTGGAAGAGGGACAGTTGTCATTTGAAAAGTGACAGAATTGGCAGGACTGGATCTTGTGGCTTGGTACTTCTGAAACACCAAGTAAAAAGCAAACAAGCAGTTAAACAGAGATGCGGAGAAATGGGGTGTCACATTTGCTGTGTTCAGGCTGACTTGGCAATCCAGGCTTCCAGGCTTACAATGGATGCAGCTGATTCTTTTAAAAAATCTTTTCTGCATTGTATGTATAGAAACATGCTGCTCTTTCTGCAGTCTCTGTGTTGGTGTGGTTGATTGAGCTTAGTATTTGCATGTTAAAAAAACAATTGCAGATCCTTATGTAGTGGAAAGCTGGGTTAGAACTGTGAAGTGTGAATACATCTGTGGACATTTCCAAGATTTGGGATTCTGTAATTGTGAGGTTTTGGTCTGGGCCTAACTGTAGCTGAACAAAAACCTCCCCACTGTAAACTTCCTTTCACAATAGAATACAAACCCCCAAAAGCACATAAGCCACAAATAACCCTCCTGGGTGACCTAGTGAGTTGTCATTAGGAGGTTATTCTGCACCCTTGGCCCTGGTTCTTGTATGGCTTGGACTTAAGGTCTGCCAGAAAAAAGTATTCTTTCTGGTAGTATTTCCTATATCCTGAAAGATAGAGTCTCTCCTTTTTCTAGATGTTGCACCCCATCTTTCCCCAAAGAGTTCGTCCTCATACAATAGAGAATAATTCTAGTTTGGCAGTGAACTAGATCAGCTGATCGAGTAAGTCCTTTCTGTAGTGAATCTGTGATGCTGCTATACTAGAATATGTAAAAGGAGCCAAGAAACAGTTATGGGAGAGTAAAATTGCAGTGTTTGTTCTGGAGACGGGTAGAAGTAAAAAGACACATACAAAGCGATCTATGTATACATGTATATGATAAAAGCAGAATACTTTTTAGGCACATGACACTTATGATTACATTAAAAATCCTTGTGTTCCCTTTTCTTCCCTTGCTTTTTATGTTGGGTGTTGTTCTTGCTCATGGGATGAAGGATGTAGATGGGGTGTTGGATCTTCAAGCCTTCTCCATTGCTGAGCAGGCTGATCAGCTGCTTTTTCATTTACTTCTAGGACAGCAGATTTTTATTTATTTATTTATTTTCAGTATGAGGTATAGGAGTATCTTTGGGATAGGGAGCTCCTGCGACCTGACTGAGCCAGGTTCTCTGAGAAAGAGATGAAGACTAGAAATGTATAGGAGATAAATGGGGAAGGAAAGGATATTGCCACCTTTGCTTTTTTGTTCTTTGGGGTCCTTTTGTCCTGGTTATAAGGGGTGAGTTGTACATATCAAATTATTATTGGCAGATCTTCATCCTCTCCCCTTCTTCGCCTATCCAGAGCAGGGAAATACCTGGTCCCATCCCAATGCTCTTTGGGCCTCTCTTGTTACTAGTTTTGAAATCCCCTGCTGATTGCAGGACCTGCAGAGATGGGAGCTCTGCTCAATAACATGCTGTCCCTGCTCTGTGCCCTCTTCTGGGGCTCTACTTGTCAGCACAGAGGATGTGGCAAATTTTCTTGTTTCCACCCTCATGGGGAGAACTGCTTGTGGTTAAGATGATTTGCAAGTGTGGTGTTTTGTGGTTATGTTATTGCTTCCTCATATAATCCCACAGGTTCTGGCGCACAGGGTGTTTAATAGCATCCTCAGGTTGACTCCATGATGACTAATTTGCTCAGACCGCACAGACTGTTTATATCCTCTGGTAAGAAGCTGAGTGGTAAGGATTGATTATAAACCTTAGTGCAGGCTCATGAAATACAGCCTTCACTTTATGATAGAGTTGGTGTGTGAGACCAGATATCCTTCAGATGAAAGCAGTAAAAGAGTTTGTCTGTGCCAAGCAGTGGCCTACATAGACACCTCCAGAGTGGGCTAGCAGCTGACCCAACCTGGCTTATGAGATGTGCAGATTGTCAGTTCCCCACTCCTTGATTCTCCAAAGGGACCTTCTATCTAGGATAGTCATCACATTGGCCATTCTCACCATCACCAAGACTGCTCCTCAGATGGCATCCTAGATACTACTTGCAAGAGCAGCCTGAACAAAGCCTCAGACCTTGTCATCCATGCTGTGAGTCCAGCAGCTTCTGCAACTCTCTTCAGACTGGTGCAGTGGGGCTGGCACTAGTGAAATTTAAATGAAAAGCAGAGGAACACATACTGGTACCAGTTGAGCTGTATTTGATGTAGCCCATGTTTGCACTGGTTGACTAGAGAAGTCAACCTGTGTGCACAGGACCTGCCTTGTGAAGTGAGTGGGAGTGATTTCCCCTGCTGGCCTAGGCTGAAAGAGAAATGCAGCCAGGCTTATCGCCCTCTGGCTTCACTCTAACAACCCTTGGTGGCAAAGTGCAGATACAAAGGCCACTTCTGTCTGCAGAGTTTACTGAGCAGCCAAGAGCACATTACCCTTCAGCAGCCCAGCCAGAGTCCTTCCTCTCCCGCTGGCAGATTGATAAGGAGGGACTTTCTTCCTCCACAACTAAGTGCTGCTCTGATTTACTGCAGCTCTTCCTTGAGCACTTCCGGAGGTCAGAGGGCTGCAGACATTAGCCCATAATGGGAGACCCGAGGTCATTTGCAACCAATACCAATGAACCTGGGTGCTGTGCTGGAGTGCTGCTGGGGGTAAATAAACCTGTCCCCTGACTTGCTTTGTAAAACCTCTCACTAATGTGACACAGAGAGGAGGATGGAAGAATAATGGATGGTTCTCATCAGAAGAAATATAGTGCCCAGTGGCTTGTGAAGCGTGCATGTTTATCTGTTATTCTTGCAGGACATTGATCTGCAATGCAGCTGTGTTTCTTGAGGAGGCTCTGGTGGCCACAGTGGAGACTTGGAGGGCTGCATTGCTTGTGCCCAGGCAGCCTTCCCTCAGCCTGTCTTGCTTCAGCCTTGATATTTACCATCTACAATGGAAACTTAGAACGTTCCTAATGAAAAGATTACTTTTTAGTTCAAAGAGGACTAAAAAAATCCTGTACTGCAATAACACTAGTCTGTATCGGAAGACCTGGGATCATTCATAATCAGTACAAACTAACCTGAGTTAGGTTGTGTGTGATAAAATTGCTGATGGTCTTTGCTCCACTAGCATTTGGAAACTGCCCAGCTGCAGTGACTTTTGATAGCAGGAATTAAAATTGTGGGTGTCCTGCAGGCAGAAGTTCTGGTGGAGGTAACTGAAGGACTGAGCACCACGTGCAGGGAAGCGGACCCAGACAGCATGCACTGCTGTATGTGCAAATGAAGGGACTAATCCTAAAGGCAATGAAATTTTCTGCATTTCAGTGCAGTAAATCCCACTAAAATCCATGGCAGGGCTCTCAGAGGCTGGCTCTGGGGGTCAGCAGCTGCACACTGCTATCCCTGAGCGGCACAGCTGAGCAGCTGTGGTCTAGGCTGGCCGCAGGGTTGTGCATCTGAACAGGAGGCCTGAGAGCCAGCCACTCTTGTGCTGCATCCAAGAGCAGAAAGGGGAAAGTGCCTAAGGCAGGGGGGACAAGAGCTCAAATGGTGATGGAGGTATGTTTAAGAATATTGGCTAGGGCTGGAGCGCTGAAAGCCTGTACTTGGTGGTGCAGCTGTCTCTCTTTGTTGATTATGAGATGACCAGTCCCGGTATGACCCATGCTGTCCATGCAGTGGTCTCTTGAGCTGAGCTGCTGCAGTGGTCACAAAGCCTGGAGCAGTCTGAGTCACTCCTAGTGTGAAAACCTCTAGTGCAGTGTCACCATGAGATGGGCAACTGTTATTCCTGGGTGCATCTGTGAAGCAATTCCCAGCAGAGCTACGGAAGTGTCAATCCCATCAGGAGACCTGGGAAATCCCATCTTTATTACTGTGTTCAGTACTGGTTGACCCACACCCAGGAGAGGTAGATTTAGACTGGAGGAGGTACAGAGAAGGCCTTCTATAATGATCAGGAAAATGTGCTTTTTGTCCTATATACAAAATTTGGCTTATTTTGTCTAGCAGAATAAATAAGAGGGGGCTGTGGCTGTGCTCTGCCAGCACACTAGGGAAGCAGATGATGTATTCACACTAAAAGATGATGCTTTGCATTTTAGTTAAAACCTTCTCAAAGACACATAAGTGAGCGGCAGACATTCCCTTCTATGTTTTGTTTACACCTTCCTGGGCACTTCTGTAAAAATCTGGCACATCCATGCCCCCCCATTCTGCAGAAAATTTACAAAATGGAGTTAGGCAGAATGCCTTCCCTTGTGCATCAAGCCTCTGTGTTATGTAATTGGGATAGTGGTCCAAAAATCCCATGAAAATGCATTTGGCTCAATTGGGCAGGATTTTTACATTTGAAAATAGGAGCTCAAAAGATCAGAAACAGTCTTTTTGAAACTTACCTTGAAAACAATGGCCGTGCTTAACACCTCCATCCATCCAATAATCCCACAACAGGACCTGTCATCAAGTGGTACTCAGACCTGCTCGTGTCTACTCCAGCTTCATTACTGGAAATTAGGTCTATTTATACTGCTTTGAATGCTCCACGCAATTCAAGTCCAGAGGAGAAAGACAAGCTCAATAGCTTGAGCAGTGTTTGTTTGCCTGGTCTTATCACTATCAGCAAAGGAAGCAATTTTCATAAACAGCGGGGAGCAGGAAGCCCCTCCCCAGCGTGGCTGTTGATCGCTGCAGTGGCTGTACCTTGAGCACCCCGTGGACCACTCTGCACCTGAAGCCTGCCCTGGTGGCACGGAGGTGATGACAATGGGCCTCTAAGATAAACAAAATAACTGAATAAAAAGTGCTGAAAGCCAGCAGCAGGTGAACTGCTAAGAACAAACCTTGCATGCCCATCACCCCGCCTGCGAGGCAGGCTGAGCTGTGGCAGGGCAAAGCTTATCATTTAGGTTAACACACGGTCCTTTCCCCCCCTCCTGCCCCAAGACCTCCCTTCCCAACTTTCAACAATCATTTGATTACTTGTGTGATACAGCTTGAGAGAGAAAATTATTAGCTGCCCCCCTTCCTCTTTCACAACAAAACAGAGAGGAAGCGGTTCGACCAGGGCTTTGTACAGCAGCCAGGTGCTGTTGGGTGGCTGGTCACGGCTCTCTTCAGGAAGGCAAATATTGGGCTAGAGACAATTACAGCTGTGTTCAGAGGAGACCCACATGGGCGGCAACCTTCACGCCATCACGGGAACCCCGTGCTCCAGCATGCATTTGCATGTCTTGCACTGAACCAGCTCTTGTTGCTGTGTCTTCAGCAGTAATTGGCTCAAGCCTCAAGTAAACATTTGGCTCTGTTGGTTGGAGAGATGGTGCACATATGGAGGTACTGTTTGCAGGGTTTGAAGTGGTGTTTATCTTTTGCTCCAGCCTGGTTAAAGGCAGCTGTGTTAGGAAGTGAGTAGACAATCCAGCTGAGATGGCCTGTGTTCCAAAGACAACTGGTGTCACCAGGACTCTGCACTCCAGCAGTCTCTGAAGCATATTCCTCTCGTGCCACACATTGCCAATTACTTGCTTTACTTCACTTACAATTTCTAGGAAGATAAATAGAATGAGAAAAACTCTGGAAGTTTTCCCTGTGGTAACACACTTCCTAAAGCACCTCTTGTCTAAGAAGCCAATAGCACCGGGCTGCAGAGGCACTGGGCTCCAGGAGAAGGCCTTCCCTGAGGTGGAAGCAGTGATTCTTAGAGATAAGATGACAACAGTTGGCAGGATTTTTGTGTCATGCAGTCTGTGTTCATGGGTGATGGCAGTGTCTGTACTTGCTCTTACCAGGTTTCACTGTCTGCTGTGGAAAGACAATCTCTTGCTCCATTGTGAAGAGTTGTGCAAAAACTGGCTAGCAAATGTTAAAATTATGACAAGTATCAGCCCCTGCCTGTGTCATCTGTAATAGGCACTAGCAGACATACCCAGCACAAAATGCTGACAGGGTAAACAGGCAGGCCAGATAAAGTAGTGCAAAGGGAGCAAAGTAACAAAGAGGTGAAGTAACGTGGTCAAGGTCACACAGCAGGTCAGAGTGGGGCCAGCCTCTGGGTCTTGTGGGTCCCAGGCCAATGCACCGCCCAGTGCAGCAGGCAGCCTTGCACACTCTGTTCTACATCAAATACAGGCACCCTCTGGGAAATAGTTTGCTGTTTTAACAGCTGCAAACTCTGCGCAGGATAGGTTCAGGTTATGTGACGCTTTCTTCCAGCTTCTTAGTAGGAAAATCAAAGTAGCACAATGGAAACTCAGGATCTTTTTGGAACAGCTTAGCATGGTGTTAAATCAGCTTTCTCCTTGAGCAGCACTGTTCACGCAGTCTAGAATATCATGAAAGCCCAGCAGGGCCACTTGATTGCAACCCCTGTAGCTGCAGGAAGAGGAGAGTAAATCTGGGATACACACAGATTTTTAGGACTTCTGTCAATCCAAATGGAGCTTGGGGCTGGCAAGGCAGGGAAACCTTTTTATATTTTGTCCCTGCCAGATACCTGGGTGGTATTGCCCAATGATGAAGGGAATAGAAAGGGACCCATTTATCACCTCTTCTATTTTCTCTTCTTATTTATTTTTCTTTTAAAAACACATTAAAAAAATTAATTCAGTGCTGGGGAAAGGTGACAGATTAACAACCCCAGAGAT
Source organism: Buteo buteo (assembly GCF_964188355.1). Lineage (NCBI taxonomy): Eukaryota > Metazoa > Chordata > Aves > Accipitriformes > Accipitridae > Buteo > Buteo buteo. The sequence continues at coordinate 37,296,900 of NC_134181.1, read as the reverse complement.
TTCAGCCCTCTGTTTATCCTCTGAACAGAGAGCTATAAGCACATTCCCGGAGCTGCTCCGGCACTGTGCCCCAGTCCTGACCTCAGGGACCAGCTCCCAAGAGAGCAGCTACCCCATCCCTCCAGCCCTGTGACCCACTGGAGCTGCATCCCCTCAGATGGAGCAAGGACTGCTGCGCAGGATATGAGTCTGTGCCGGGGACTCCAGCAAGTGAGGAGGTGAATGACAATCCACCCTGTAACCCTGCGTTGTGTTGCATGGTCTCACAGCCATGGTGAGACTGCTCAGCAGTATGGTGTGTTTGTGCAGGACAGCTGCACAGCTGCACAGGGATGTTGCTCCAAGTCCTCCAGGCCAGGCAACACACTTTGAGGTCTCGCTCCACTTTTCATTCCATTTTTCAGTCCTCCACCTCCAATGAAGGCAAAAAAGCTAATTCTGTGAGAGCACAGTAGAAAAGGCCTTTGGCATGCCCAGGTGTCTGTGGATGGTGATTTTCACCTCACTGAAGTGCAAAGTAGACAGTGTTTTCATACCAGCAGGTACAGTAAGACAACCTTGAAGCTATGGTGTGATTTTAACAGAGTCTGTGCGTTTGCAGCTTCCGATGGCTTCTGGAGAATTTTCAGATGCTCTATAATCAGATGGTTTTATTTAGGGAATAAACATGCTGCATGGATCCTAGAATTAGGTCACCAACTTTGAAAAGGTAAAATTCATCCCCCATCCCTCTAGCCTTTCTCACTGACATACTTGGTTGGATTTTGTTTAATAATTGTCACTATGGGTCATTTCAGATTCCCACCATAAAGGCCTTGTGTAGTTACCTTTTAATCAGCTCTGGTGTTTGGAATAACCCTTTGCAAACTAGGTATTTCCCTCTGCCATAAAGCAGGAGTGTTTGGGAGAAGGGAAGAGATCATCCTTCACAAACTAGTCAGTGTGGGTGAGGATGGGGGTGGCACTGTGGGGGGTAAGGATTCCTGATGCACACGAGCGATACGTCCTTGCAATTAGTAATGCTGCCACTGCCCTCTCCCCTCATGCAAGAAGTGACATTCCAAGACATGTATTTGGCATTTGAACTACCCTGTCTCCAGAACCCAAGGGACAGGGGCTAGGACAGCTCTGTGGGAGGCCCTGGTGTTGAATCCATTTGGCTGGTGTGCCCAAGGGGCCTTCCATCATCACCTGCCTCTGTCGGAGCGAAGGCATCCGTTGCACCAGGTGGTACTCAGGAATTTTATCCAGTGTGAGTTACTTAGGGAAGAAACCCCTGCTTTGCTGTTTCTGCCTGTGGTATTGGATGATTGACCCCATCCCTGCTTTTTGCTGAAGGGGCAGAAATCTGATAATGGCCATAATTATGTCTGAACATTAAACAAATGCTCTGGATCATCACTGCTCTATCCACTTGTCCATAATTACCAGCAATGGACATGGTGGCTTCAAAGGCCACCCAGTTATCATTTATGTTTACTATAAACACAGCAGCTGTTTTGGGTTACGAGGGTGGTCATTTTGCTGGAATTTGATGAGCCAGAGCCTGAAATCCTCACCTGACACCAGCTTCCTGCCTCCTTTGGGAAGACTATTCAGTATAGGAGTGCTCTATGCCTCCTAAAGTGGGAGGATGGATGGGCTGTACCTCACACACCCCTGGGATTTGCAGTTTCCTCAAGCTCCCTCTGAATCCCAGCGAGCTGGTCCGTGTTTATGGGGCTGTTCCATGTTTGCTAACGCTGTCTCCCCCCAACACCACTGCCGTCAGCTTGAGGATGCCAGGAGTGCAAAATGGTAATGCCAGAGACAGCAAGAAAGCTTAATGTTAACCACGGGTTCTGCCTGGCAAAGCTACAAGCAGGCATAGCTCTGATGAGGATGATGTAACAAGCTACACAGAGTTTTAACTTTATACACTGCACTGCAGAATGGAGAGGTATATGGGGGTGAAGGGGTGATGGGACCGCTGGTTTTGGTTATGGCTATCTGCTCCTATGGGACAGTACAACACCTCCCTGCATGGAGGGACAGCAGGCACAGGACAGAGGTGGGGGGTTCTGGACCATCAGCAGTGGTAACCGAAGGATAAGCCCAGGAGCTGTTGTACTGTGGGAGGTGAGAGGATTCATTTCTCCTTCCATGGGCTCCACAGAGCCTCTCAGTGCACAGCCTATTTATCATGCTATGCACTGGGCCAGGATTTGGGACTCTGCCAAAGTCATCAAAAAGCAAATCCCTCCCTTACAGACCTGTATGGACACATAGAAGTGTGACACCAAAGGGCAGAGAAGGCTGTAGCCTCCAAGATGGAGAAACCTTGTGAAACCTTGGCCTGCCAGATTCAGGGGGAGCATGGACACTTGTTTCTGTGGAAGCAGGGTTCTCTACCTTCCAGTGGAAGCTGTATCCCTTGGGAGGGATCCAGACAAGACCAGGGTGTGTGTAGAAAAGCCAGAAAGGGAAAATACAGAGGCAAATCATATGGGGACAGGCAACAGGGAAGCACCGGAAAAAGATAATTTAATTGCATTAAAGTCAAACCATTGCATCAGTTGGTGAACATTTGCATAAACTATAATTGCCTATGAAAGCAGTTTGGAGCAGAACAGTTGCCTAAATTCCTACATCGAGGACTAGGTCTTTAAACAAGTGGCTAGTCACCAAATGCTCAAAAAAAGAAGGTTTTGGATTTGGCCAAACTTCAGTAAAGTGTAAAAAACTTCTGATAGCTTTTTTGATTCACTTTGCAAAATAGGTGAAAATCTATCTTGCAATCATACAAACTGACGTGTCTTATGATGTGTAGCTCACAAACCTCATGCTGCTGTGTGCAAAGTGGAGCTCTGGATTTCAGAGTGTGCCTGTTGTTGCTCTGGGGTATGCTTCCTTAAAAGGGGACATGCGTTATAGCTTACCCATGCCACTAGAAATGACACTGTCCTGTCGTAACTTAATGCACAGGCCATTCAAAAATATGTTCTGTGTGGCTAGCACGATCTGAAGCAAAAGTCAAACCCTGCCGCAAGGTGTGGAAGAGACAAGAAAGCTCAGACAAATAAAAAGCTTTGGAGATCTTGAGAGCTCATGACAGGCTGATGTTGCCCATGGCTTTGGCATAATCTCTACCAAATCACAGGTTGGCAACTCACGCCTGATGGCAGCAGCAGAGTGTAATTTATGAACCACCTCTTACTGCCTTTTGTGTCAGTGGGATGGAACTTACAGTTGCTCACAGTCATTCAGCCGAGAGATGGGAGTTTTCCAAGTTTTTCTCTTAGCTGAAAGTCTTCCACTGGGCACAGCATTTAAGAAATACCATCAGAGTGGATTTTTAAACTAGTTTTTTGCTGGTGTGCAATCCTTCCTGATTTTTGTTCTTGCTGTTTTTTTACCAGAGGAAACTACAGTTCAGTGATTACAGGATGGACTGTAAACACTGATGGACTGAAAGAGAATGAAATGAAGGCAACATACTTTGTTGCTATGGCAGCACCACTTTATGAGAACTGAGTTATAACATGGGGAAATATCACACTACTGCTGGGGAATAAAACTGTGCCCATGCATCAGCTTTGAGGCCAAACACAGACTCCTCCTTTGGGAAGAGAGGCACAGAGGAGCCACTGCTGTGCAAGGCTTATGCTTTCAATGAGTGGAAATACTGCATTCAGCCTCACCCTACAGCTTTCTTTGAAGTACCTGGGAGCAGTTCAGTGGAAAGGCTAACCACAGCAGCAGGGGGAAGTGGGCTAGAGATGTACAGCAAGTAGGCACCTGCAACTTGACTCCAGGTAATATGGTCTGACTCAGTTATTCATCTTCACTGGAAAAAGATAATTCATCTTATCTCTAGAGGAAAGAGCAAATTGGCTGGTATTTGCAGCAGATAACACATATGGGGGTGACATATTTATAGGGGGAGGAAAGAACAACACAGTCAGTGCCTGTTTATTTATTGTTTCATGAATTACAAAGGCTAAATAGACTAAACACTCCTTCACTCCAGAAAGAAAAGCAGTGCCAGTATGTGTGATTGAGAAATTAGCCCTCCAATAAGGTTCAGACCATTATAATGCTCTCCTCTGAGTCAATAACTAAGATACATCATAGCTTCAAACAGTAATATTCACAGAAAAGCCCTGGAGACGGAGACCTACAAAGCCAGCCTTGTGATAGAAAACCCTTCTCTATCTACTAATAGATACATTAGCTGATGTTGTCATGCTATGGCACGTGTATATGTTCTGTAATGTGTGGCATGTAGATTATCAGCAGTTTGTGCGTTGTCAATATTTGTAAGTGAATGTTTCATGTAAATTGAGAAAGATGTGTTACACAGCCAGAGCGCTGCATTGGGTCTTCTGCACTCTCCAAGGCTTTTTGGCTGTGCACTAAAGCCAGTGACAGTTAATATTTTCATGTTCTCAAGGTGAAGATTTCAGCAAAGTCCCCAGAGGACTAGAGAGGGATAAACAATGCAGTGCTCTCCTGCACAGATACAAGTTCAAGGAGTATAAGGAATAGGGAGCTGAAAGGATTGAGTTGTAAGATAAAATGTTAAAAAAGCAAAAGAAAAAAGTGTCTAGCGATACTGTACTGAGAAATGAACTTACAGTAGGAGGGAAACATCAGACAGAGGAGAACAGGCTGCATAGCATGACACAGGAGGATACATGGGGGGAATTCTCAAGGAGGAAATTTTAGCCCACATAGCAGGACATGTTCAATAAAGCAAGGTACATCAGACTAGAAGGGAGAAAAGCAAAAACTAGCTTGAGTGATATGCTAGAAAATGTATCAGAGGCATATTCTGCCTTGGCAACATGAAAGAATGGTTGCCTGAATATTTGGGTTTTTTCATTTTCAGCCTTTGCAACAGCAAAGAGCCAGATCAGACACACGAAATGTTACGCTTGTTCTGAGGACCTGGCCCACCTCCTCTTTAGCTGTCAGCCCTCCAGCCCTGTCAAATTGCAAAGGACCAGCTGGAGCAGGTGTCAGCAGAGATGTATCAGCACAGAGTTTTGCTGGGGTTTCTCAGAGCAAGTGGCAGGATCTCTTTTATCATGCTGAACCTTCTCCTGTCAGCAAAGCAGCCAGATGAAATTTCCTTCTCTGGAGACACCCTCTCTGTTGCTGTGTAGCCAAAGGATTTCATAGGCTCCTTTACTGTCTTAATTCTTATCAGATTTGCATCATTATTCAGACCTGGAAAAAAACCCATAAAGCTGACTTTAAAACAAAAATCTCTCCACAAAGACCTCACTAAGGACTTCTGACTTTGACGTGTTTGAAAATATTTTGGGATGTTTTGCTTCTGAGCATTTGGAAAGTCTGGACTGAGCTGTTTTGTAGTAACTTTTACAAATCAAATATCTGGCTCTGCTGACATTACTTCAGGTATTAATTCTGAGTCATTTAGTCTAGAGTGTGGTTGAACTTATAAAGAGCAAAGGTGTTTTCTGTATTTCAGCAGATGTGCTTAAAATGCAGAATGATGCCACGGGTCAAGATTTGGGATGCTGTAGGGAAAACCTGGAACTAGAATTTCATTTCAGCCCTCTATAAAAACCAGGCTACTTGGCAATTTTGAACAAAGTTTGAGTTTGATTTTTTGAGTGCTTTAATTTTGGGGCATTTTAGTCTGGATTGTCTTAATTTCCAACCTTTTGAGACTAGGTCAAAGACTGCCCAAGTGTCAAAATGCATTGAACATGAGATTTAAATCCTCGCCCATAAATTTAGTTCTTTCTCTCAGGTGATTTGTAGTTTCAGTATTTACATGGCAACAAAAGTTCACATATGGGAGGCACAATTAATTACAAAAAAGGATTTGGCAATCAGCTTTAGAAAGGGAATGAAGAAGACACAAAAGTTGCAGCAATGGTAGTTCCTAGGTGCTGCTGTTTCCTAGGGGTGGTCTTCTGTGGTTCTCGTCATCGTAAAGCGAAGTAGATGGTTTGGGTTTACACTTCTCTATAGACTTAGTTAAACACTAATGAAAGTCAAGAAAAAGATCACATAAATCGGAACGTAAAGCATCCCTGATGCCCTGCGGTGGTTAGCTAGCAGGACCACTCTGTTTCAAGGCTATAAAAATAATTATGAGAGCAGGAGGACTGAGCTAGTGTTTCACGGATTCAGCCCTGTCATACTCTGGGATGCTGAATTGCACACTTGTGTTACAATCACTGCTAAAATGTGCAACAAAACATATCAGCTCCTTGACAGGACATTAGGCCTGGATGAAGAGAATCTTGAAACGAGGAGCTCCTGTTACAAGACTGGCCAGGCCTGGCATCCATGGAGGAATATATACAATGCAAGTCCAGCTGTACATTGCTTGTTGCTGCCCACACAGTTTTGCTCTAGCACCAACAACACACAGTGTTTGTCTTGCTTGTAGAGCCATTGCAGGGCAGGAACGCCAGAGCTATTTTACCTGTAATGTATCTGGGATGCAGCCATTCAATAGCCTTTAGTTCATGGAGACCCAATGGATTCTGCAAGGACAGGGAGAACTAGGAGGAAGGTTGGGAGCTCCAGTTGACAGCTGCTGCCAGGAGGCAGGAATTGGCTTGTATTCATTTGATTTATTGTCTTCTCTTCCCTAAGTGTAAGTTAGGAAATTCTTGCATTGATTTAAAACAAATAAACTTTCCCTACTGAGTGGGAAATCAGACTAGCTGAACCTCTGTCCAAAGCTGTTACTCCAGGCAAAGGAATTGGTATTTGATATACGGAGGTGTTTATTAAACAATTCTGATTGTAAGAAGGAAATTATCAACAATCTCTATCTGTACAAAAGATATGTTGCACCATGGAAATTGTGAAACATCACATAAAGGAACAGTCCCACAGTCCAGCTACAAACACCTTTGCAACCAAATGCCAGTGCAGTCTTTTGAAATGCCAGGGTTAATAATACATGGATTTCATTTAACTTTTTTATTATAACTTTGAAAAAAAAAATCTTAGATTACGGTAGAAACAATAAGGGTGGGAGAAAGAAAGCAGTTGGGGGAAAAAAAAAGTTTAACTGAAGCACAGGATTGAGGTATGTTTATTGGGCTGTATGAGACATGTCCAGCTGGAATCGGCATCAGCAGTCATATTGACGGGTGCTGTTCAAGTGATGTCTCTATTCATATGGGATTAGACGGCTGTCTGGCTGCTGGCTGAAAAATCATTCTTTTTAGTGCTGTGTCCCTCTAGTTGGTCTTCATTCTTGTCCTGACAACGTGCAGTTGGGATACATTTTATCTTCCCTCTCCCCTTGTACCAGGTTTTGAACAAATAGAATTCTCTCTGGTTGTTAAGCAGTTTTCTCTGGCCCTTTTTTCTCATTTCCTACCAAAGGATGATGGATTTGGTCATTTCTAAGGACCTTCCCAGCTGTTTTGGACATGAAGACAAAAACAAGCTTGGAGAGATTCATCGATATTATGGAAGATTAGCTTGGGGGTTTAAGGATTTCTTTCAAAAAGAAAACCTTTTTTCCAGTTTGACTCTTCCCTGGTGTGCCTGACAAAAACACCCGTGATATGGAATCAGTGCAAGGACCAAGGGAGCTAATCCTCAGCTTCTGTAAACCAGTATTGCCCGGTAAAGTTCAGTGCAAGCTACTCAGGTTTACACCTGCTGGCAACCCCCCCCAACAGAGGCTGTCTATCTGTCTGGGGCATGGTAACGTGTACAACATGGCATTCCCTCTCTGATTTTTTTATCAAGAGCCAACAACCACAGCAGCAGCAGTCTCTTTTCTTTGAGTCAGGGGTCCAAGTGTGGCAGTTAATTGGTGGCATTTGTTTTTCCTCTGTCCCCCCCCTCCCATGCTCCTTGCAGAGCCAGGCAAACTCTCCCAGCAGCACTCAGTCTATGGTTGGAGGGCATAGCTGTCATTCCATTAGGCTTGGCTAGGCCTGCGTTAAAGCGTGTCATACAAATTGAGGGGATCCAGCATATTGACAGACAGATATTTAGCATGTAATTGCACTGAAAGTGCAGCACAAAAGCTCTGGGAGGTAGGAGAGTGGAGGATTTGGATTGCATGAGATCTAGTTGGAGTGAGTTTTGGACTTTTTTTCCAAGGCGCATTTGAGCTCCATAACAACAGGTGTGATGGTAAGGCAGAAATACATCATCCCACAGCCACTGGGGCACTGTGTTAGTCCTCCTTCAGCCTGCCTCGTCACCCTGAAGAAATCCTGTTTGAGGCAGTATCTGTTACAGGGCAAGCAAAACCATCCCATGGGCTGGTGCACAGCTCCTGCACGCTTATACACAGATTCATTTCTCAAAGGAAGCTGAGCTACACGTTTCTGGCTCTGTCAAAACATGGCCTCCTGCCCCTTAGCCTCACCCATGCAGCAATGAATCCCAGATGGTTCACGTACCACAGGTTTGATATCATGAAGATGGAACATAAATTTAACATATATTTGGCAGTATAGAGAAAGGATCATTTTAATTGCTGGACTTTAACATTGGTCGTTAAGGACCAATTCCATTTCTGCTGAAACTCCAGCTCCTGCCTCCAAATGCAATCAGGTTGTTCATGGCTTCATGCTCTTGGGGCCAGTCTGCACCCATCTGCCCTAATATGGCTTCTAGGAGCCAAGGCCTCAGGGAAAGTCATTGGGTCTCAGAGTCCAAAATTAATCAGTGACTTTTACAAAGACAGCTCATGCTCCCAAGTCATGTTATTTCTAAAAATTTTGCACTGAGTGGCTGTCAGCCAGTAGCATAGCTGGGACATGGGTCCCAGGTCTTCTGCTGGCCCAGGTACTGCTCTCACCTGCACCTGCCATTCCCCTCCTACAGGTGTTCTGAAGGATGGAGCATAGGTGTCTGCAGACACTATGAATTATCTCAGGCTATAGCAAAGCTATAGTCACAGAGTAAAAGTCACAAAGTGACTTCAGAAAAAGCATCTGAACTGGAACATACTCAAATAATCCCTCAAACACCCAGGGGTCTGAGAGGGGGAGAGCTGTTCAAACATATTTGTTGGGCATGGTCATATGATGTGATTGAAAAGAGAAGGAATCACTGGCTGTTAAGTCTTTCTAGTAGGACAGGTTGCAGATTAAACACCTTATGTCAACTACTGGGGAAATAACTGGTTGCTGGCTCTGCACTGGAGTCAGGACCAGTGGTGGGAAAACTCACAGTGTTTTGGGGCTGCTTCTTTGGACTGTACCTCTGCTTATATGTTCAGGTGAACTTTATCCAACTATCCCTCAGCTGGAGTTTGTTAAAGGTAAACTTACAAGAGAAAGCTTTTAAAACAGGCTACTGAGATCTGATTCTGTTTTGAGCATTCCTGATGTTTAGAAGTTTAAAATCCATGGGTTTGAACCTGGTCAGAAGGCAGGAGAGAGGTGCGAAAGTGGTGGAAAGACATTAGTTAACATTTAAATTAACTTTTAGTAAATTAACACTGTAAATGGACATTTAACAGAGTCCTCAGCTGACACTCAGAAGATCCAGGTTCTGTGGTTTCAAAGTTCTGCTACAGACCTTGTAGGGTGTTTGGCTGCTCTTCTTTCCTTTGTCTTTTGCTGAAGATAAAGTATCCCTAATTTCAGTTACACGGTGTTCACTAACACTTTGGAGACTTCAGGGACAATGACCAGGCCATGGAAATCCTAACTGAATTTATTAATTTGCATGAAGAGGTTCCTTTCCTTAACTCCTGCCAGCAGCTTAGCAGAGGCTGCGTTCCCCAGTGGTCAGACCCCAGGACTGGGTCTGGAGGTGTGTGTTAGGTGTTGTACACACATGTAAGAGGGGAGTGTTCCTGTCACTGTGCAGCCTACGTGGATGATATAATATTGTAAGGAGCTGGGTGGAATGTAGCAACAAGCAGTGTGATTGATCATTGATGATAAGCTCTTGTCATGTTCACTTGATTTAGATTGTTTTAAGTGTATCATTTACCGATGTACCATTTACTGTCTCTGTGAGAGAGAATAGATTCCACAGCCAAGGTTTTTTGTAAAATATGATGTTGTTTAGTGCCTCCATTTTTGAATTCCCAAATGGAGAAAGTTTAAAGGGATCTAATTTCTACAGGTACCAAGTTGTGCAAAATAGGAAGACATATTTGAGGGTCTGGGTCCACAGATCTCTTCCTTGTTGAAGCATAGCTTTTCTAAAAATTGTGGAAGAACGGCAAGTGAATCAAGAAGTGCAGATAGTGCATGTCCATATGGGCACATCCCAAGGAATATGGAAGGTGTAAGCAATGATGGGATGTACCTGGGTCTCACCTTATTCCAGGTGAGTTTGCAGCAACTCCATTGACTGGGATGGCAGGACTCAGTTTATTCCAGTTTAACTGAGGTCAGAGGGGGACTGGAGAATTTCTGTGATGCTCCGAGACCATCCAGAAGAAAAAAGTGCAAAGCAAGTGTAACATGTACATTACTAATCAGAGGCTGTTGCTCTGCTGTTTGCAGCCACACCTTCTCTATGCTTCCTCTTTGCACAGCCCAGGTCGTGGTTGCTGTCAGGGAACATGATAAAGGAATAAAGCTGCAAGTGGGATCACGTTTCCCTTTGCTCCTTGTGTGTATGTGTGTGTGTCTTTGTTTTTTCTGCACTGTAGCTCAGGGGGGCTCGTAAATCTTGGAGACGACTGTGGTTTTTTTCTCTCCCCCTGTATGACTGATGGTGCGAATTTATGTGTGGTATTTCTCTCCCCCAGCCTTGCTCTGTTAAAATGAGACAGGATGCCAGTAAATTTGCAGTGGGAGCTGTGTAGGGTTGTGGGTCCGTCACCCCCTCCTCTTTGCAGCCTCAGGGCTGGCTGTTCCTAAAAGATAATGATTTTGGGGTTTCAGCTGGGGGTGGGATGCTGTTTGCATCATTTTATTTTGCTGGATGAGCATGCATTGACCCTCTGCTTCAGCACCAGGTGGTGTTGAAGAGAAAGGTGCTGTCAGGGAAAAGATACTCTCCTAGGTTAGTATCCAGCATGGGGAAGGGGAAAATCTTGAGGTATGAGTTAGAACAAGGTATCCCATAGAAGAGACCCTGCTGGAGTGCTCTTCCTGCTGGATTTCACCTTCACTCTAATGATGCGCTAAGACGTGTCAAAGGACAGAGTCCACTACATCCTGTCTCATCTAACTGCAGCGACTGAGCTAAGAAAAAGAGTTTCAGTGTTTCAAAAGCCTATTGTGTTACAGGAGGGAGCAGGAGGTTTAAAAACTCTTCTAAAGTTATGTCATAAAAGTATTTGTGTCTGCTTCTAATTCCTGAAATATTCCTGAGAGGGGCCCTGCCGGTGCCCCTTTCCCCAACGTGGAGGGACGCCCTGCACCCAGGCAGTGTTTCCTGCCTTTCCTCTGGCTGACTTCAGCTCATTCAAGCCCACAGAGCTCAAGCTGTGACTGGGAAATCCAGCCTGAAGTCTGAATGCCACCTTGAATTTGAACTCTGATAGGAGTATTTCTTTTGAAAAATAAGTTGTTGTTTTCAAAGCATATTCCAGGTTCATTCCAGTGATAATTGCTTTAGCAGCAGGAGAGAGACCTGTTTTCATTCCTGGATAGGTTTGGACAGGAATTTTAAATGAAGGTGAGATTTTTTTGGAAAAGTATCTTTTTTTCCTGAAACAGAAGGATGCCCAGGTTCAGAGTGGAGTTTCCAGTCAAGACAGGTAGGTCTGAGCTGCACTGAACAGCTCAGCGGTTACAGGCCTTGTACAGAAATGGGAGGAACATATTCAAATCTCTGTTCTCCATCAGGGACTTGAACCTCTGCTACCCTCCCCTCCACAACATGCCCAGATGACTGGTCTGTGGCAGTTTTGCTGTCTGTCTTTTCATAAGCTCCCTATGTGACTGGTGAATCTCAGGACATGGAAGGGCCTGGCTATTCCCAGCTTGCAGTTTCATCTATACTTTACCTACCCATGAAACATTTCTGCCTACTTCTTCCCAGAGGATACCTCCTGTTGTTTGTAAGCGCTCCAAGGTCCCCTGACAAAAGGAGTCAGGTGAAATTAATAGTTTTCTGCGGGGGTTGCTGCATAGCCCAAACCCTGTGAGGTTGCAGCTCACACAGGTGGTGGAATTTGTGTCCTCCTGTTGCTGAAGCAAATGCCCATCTCCTGCTGTGGGAGGAGAGTTAGAGGGGTCAGTCCTGTGAGGAGCCAGTGGGGCCACATCCAGCAAAGGGCAAAGGGAATGTAGCTGACATGCAACAAACAGTGGTATTGGCAAATTCTGAAGATCTGTCAGACCATCACTTACTCAAGTTTTAACTGAAAGGGCATTAAAAGTTCCCCTTACAATGGTGACTGGAGCTTGCTGCACTCTCTGTTGTAGTATCTGAGCAAATAATATCAGATACTTATTCCTCCCATGAACCATTTAATGCCAGTAATGCAATACTTTTTTCCACACGTGGCCTGGCTGTTTTATGCCTCTTCAGCTGCCCGGCATTAGTCTCCTCCCATGCAAAGAGAGTCATCTGCACTCTCCCCCATACAGAGGAGCTCCTGCTCCAACCTGAGCTTTAGGGAACCATCAGTATTAAGATTCACAGACATGCCTCTGATTTGTATTTAATAACAAGAAAATTAAATACATTCCATTAGACTATTTAAACAGTGTTTAGATTAAAAGATTTGGATAGTTATGGGAATTATTTATAACTCTCATACATCTGCACCTATCTGTGGCCTAGCCACTAAACCTGGAAATGTGTTTTTAACAATCAATTTGTCTTTTGTTAATATGCAATAAATATTCTATTAAAACTAAGCTAGGCATTGTAGAGCCTTAGCTTACAGGTTACTCAGTTTCATGCTTAGTGCTTTCCCATCTATAAAGATGCATTGCTAAAGACAAAAGAATTCAGGGACCAGACTCACAGATGAGGTTTAATTTTTATTGTGTAGTTTTCCCCACAGACCATGGTTTTTTACATCTTTATCAGCTTGAGTTGGCTTTCCCCTGCTCTCTGAGTGCAAGAAACAATACAAAATGAGGAGGGTTAGAAATGTTTACTATAAGGCTTTTGGCACTGCAGAGATGTAGGGACAGAATGGCCTAACACACCACCTCCCAAAAGCTCTTTCAGTGTTATAGAAGAATGATCCCTCAGCCACCAGAGCTTTGTGTCCCCATGACTGCAAGGTGTCACCTAAACCCTGTGGTAGTTGTTGCTGGGATTATAACAACAGGGGCTGGTGGCAGAGACCCCAGAGGAAACAGTTAACCCCACCACAAGGTTGTGTTGTGGTGCCAACCAGGGTTTATCAAGCCAGGAAATCTTAGCCTGCCCTTTCTGTAGGCTCACATGTCTGCTGTCACTAAAAACTCTTCAGGGTCCCTTCACAGTCTTGTTCCTCACTTTCTGTTGACTGAGGAAGCTATATATGTTTATAAACCCCGCATATCCCTGCTCCTACTTTGAACCAGAGAAGACTGTCATAGAATCATAGAATCAGCCTGTGGCATGTGCCTGCTTCTGTGCATCAGAGCAGCTAAGGTTCAGGTACTTGACTGTCCTGCTGATGGACTGCCTGATACCGACTTCCCTGGCATCCCGAAAGCCTGACATCAGAGCCAGGTGGTTTCCCAAGGCACCATACAGTTGCTGAAAAGCAACAGTGCCACCAGGCATCCCAGTGTCAGGTTCTGCATTGGTCCCCATCCATGGCCCTGCTCTCTGAAGGGAGATGCCTGGCCAGAGGAGCAAAGCACTTCTCTGGGAGACCAGCCTCCTGCCTGTCCTCTGCCCCATTTGCCCCAGACGGTGTATCTAGGCCTGGAGTGCAGGCTGAACCTAAGTGTTCAGCACAGTCCTCCAGCCCTGTGTAGTGCATAAAGCATTTTCACATCAGTGCTTTCTAGGTTCCTGGAGGAGTTTGGCCATCACAGCTTGGCAACTTAGCCTTTCCCTCCTGGGGGGCTCTGAGTTGAGAGGCAGAATGATCATTTATGGTCTCATCTCCACCTGAAGGCACAACCATGTCACATGGCCCAGTTTAATCAGTTTAAAAATGTCTTAAAACCAATCTGGTTTTAGCTAAGCTTATTAAATGCACTCAGTGAACTTCATCTGCAGCACAGCAGAGTTGTTCTGAGTTCTGCAGCATTGAAGAGAGCATGTACGGTGTCCCCCTGGGAGCAGGAACACAACCAAACTTTTGTGCTGCTGCCTAAAGCTCCAGGTAGACTGTCAGGGCTGGGCTTCACCTGGGACAGCAAGGAGCTGGGTATACTGGATGGGACAGGGGAAACAAGTGAGTGCCTGTGAAGTTTGGGCTGGGGCACTGGTAGCCGTCAGGATTTATAAGGAGGTCAGCTAACACTGCACTGGTTTGTTTCATTTTTGTCTTTCTGATTTGGAAATAACAGGGGTTCAGGGCCAAAATCTAGGACTTCTGTCCTGCGGGGTGGTGCCTTGTTCCTTCTATTAAGATACACATCAAAACTGATTAAACAAACATTATGTTTTATATTAAAACACTAGCGTGAATCAGAAATATGGGCAATAGCATCCCACAGCTGTGTCTCTGTGTGAGCCCAGTGTGTTGTGTCTGTAAAGTCCACAGGTCAGATTCGTGTCTTGGCTCTGCCCTGGGTCTGTTATCAGACTGTGGTCTGTCCCTTAACCCTCTGGCTGACATTTTAAAAGGCACTTAATGGCCAACTGCAACTAAACATCCAGGGAGAAGTGACTCCCCAGGGCAGCTTTCAGCTCCAGGGCCTTAGCTGCTGCCTTGAATGTGTGCGGATAACACTGCTCTCCAGCCCGGCCAGACTGAGTGAATGCATCTGAGCTCTGTTATCCTTCCAGAGCGTGAGGCTCACCTACCCTGAGCAGTATTTTGTTGCTGGAAGGACTATCCAGACACTCATAAATCTTTGGCGTAACTCTGAAGCGGCTTTGCTGACAAATTGGCACCCACGTCCCCCCCTCTCCCCGCAATGTGACTCTCGCACTCAGGGCTGCTAAGAGCTATTTCAGGCCCCGGAACAAATGAAATATTTGTCTCCCCTTTGCCCTGGCAGTTGCCTCCATACCACCCCTTCCCCCTGAGCTGAGTGCTTTAGCACAGAAACCCTAAGCCAGTGGTGGCAGCTGCAAAGGACGGGAGCAGGCTGGATGAATGCCACTCTCCAGCCCCTTAACGTTGCTGAGCCCTGGCCAGGCACCCTTCCTCCCCACATCCCCCCACTGCTTCTCAGACCACCTACTGCTGCTTCAGCCCTGGCTAAGAAGCTGGTCCCAGATTTCCTCTCTCCTTGCCATCATTCCCCATTAACAAACCATTCCTTTTTTATGGCACATGATCCAGAAATGTCCTGACTGTTCTTTGGGTCTCTTCCCATCCATGTTCACCAAGACCTGGGGCACCCAGGGACTATCCTGTGACAGAAGAGGGGGTACATTGGTAAAGGGGACCTAAAGAGCTATTAAGTGTGAGGTGTATGTGTAATAGATGCACAGAGAAAGAAGACATTGTATATGGTCATTGTGCTCCATGCTATTGCGAAACACCAACTGCTGTGTAGCACACAGAATAAAGACAACAGAGTCTGACTTTCTTTGAAGCCTTTGCTTTAGCTATTTTTTTTCCTTCTGCTGTGCCAAAATGCTCTTAGACACACATCTACCTCAAAAACAACAATCTCCCCTTCCATTAGCTCAGTTAAATCTTTTCTGCAAGCTTTTCATTTTGAAAAGACAAGGAAAACCAGAGAAAGAGAATGAGCCCAGGACAATCAGACATGTGGTTCTTGTGACAAAAAAGTAAATTGAATTTTAGTCAAGAAATGTGAGAGATTTAGAACAATACAGTTAGTACTTAATGGAATAGCTGCCTGACAAGCAGGTAAGACCAGGGTAATCCTCCATCAGTATGTAAAGCAGACACAGAACAAGAGCAAAGAAAATAAAGAGTAGGCTCTTTGCTTGACAATTTAAATCCTAAGGGTAAAATAGCTATATAGAGCAGAATCAAACACACAGCAGTAGCCATGAATGAGTGTACAATAACTTCTGCCATGGGACGTAGGTATAACCTATCTAACGCCGGTCAGTGCCAATGTGGATGTGGCCATAAAGTAGACTTCTCTTGCTAGTGCACCTGTGTATGTCTTCTTACTGTGTGGCATCAGCTAAAGCTTTGGCAGACCTGGGGCAAATGAAGTTTGCAGAAAAGAGCAGGGGCAGGCAGCCTTGCAAGAAGCTAGTAGCGTTAGTTATTGTATTCACAATTTCTTCCTTTCTTCCGGAAGCAAGTGATGATTTGGAAAAACTGAGGAGGATGCAGCCCTCCATACTGCTCCATGTGCTGGAAACCTCTGGTACAAAAAGCCTCTGAAGTTTCATTTTCAGAAGTCACATGGGAAGAACATATTTGTTCTCACAAGAAGCTGTGTTTCAGGTGAGACAGCAGTATTAGTACAGCCCTATGCAAAAAACACTAGCTCCTGTAAAGCCAAAGAGTATTAAAGAATTTCTTGCTCAAAGAATTCATGATACAGCTAGGCCAGCACAAGTTTATTTAGCAAAGTATATTTGCTTCTGCAAAAGAAACACTGCATGTCTGCAATGCTTCTGAAGGCCAGGTTCTCAAAAGGGGAACCTCAGGCTAACTCACAGACTATCACGTAATTGTCTCAGGTAGGATGCTTTTCTGTACTGGCTAGTCATTTTAAGCCTCAGATACAGCTGGCTGCCTTTGTCTTCCAAGCGCCTGTGTGTACAATAAGAATTACCTGTTATGTTATGACAGACAAGTGATTAACATGAGAAAGACAAGTTGGATCTGGTGCTGAGCTTCCTGCATATCTCCCTTGCATGCCCTCACAGACATTTCCTCTGAAGCAAAAGGAACTGTCTGTGCTCCTGGTTGCTCAGAGGAAAACATTTGTGATGGAGCTGGACTCTTCCTGTGTTGCTACAACTCTCTTGCTGAAGGACTGAGATGTCCATGAGGGCCACTGTAATACAAACAGGGACAGTCCATTGATCAGCTGCTGCCTCTACTCTGTGTGGAGCGTTTGCAACTAGAAAAAAGAGCTTGGATTTGTGCATCATGCAAATTATGTGCTTTGGTACTGTACCTTCTTCCATAGAGCTCCCATTCCTGAAGACCTTGCAGTATGCCATCTGGCAGTAGTTCTCAGTTCAGGCCAAAATGAAAACCCAAGATGGCTACAATCCTATGAGTGAAGGTGCTCTCTGTCTCTAGCCCTGCAATGAAATGTAATTGAAAATACTTTTTTCCTATGAATGAAATATAATTTGTGAGTAAGAAGATCATTTAAGTACATGCTTGTCTTTTTTATATGAGCAATTAGGCTTCTTTATTGGGTAAAGATGCTTTCCTTAACTGGGCATTAAATTGGCTTTCTTGTGGCCTTTTCAGTGATTTTTCCATTCAGATTATTTCTACAAAGACATCTGCTTTGATGCGTCCTCCAATTTTCAAATTCTTCCTGTAGATCGACTGGTACATGCTATCTTTTATGACTTATTCAATTTTTTTTCTTTTTGTAATGATGGCACTTTATACCTTTTGTCCAAGAATCTCCAGTAGTTTTCAATTAATTATTTAACAAGCCAAAAATCAGCCCCAATGTACCTGATATCATGTGTCGTCTCTTTTTTAAGAGGCTAGGAAGCAAAGGAAAATAAATTAAAAAATCAGGTACCAAGCAAAACAGTCTTGAGGGTAAGACCAGAGGGCTAACATCTCACACCTCCCAGGCACTCACTGCCCCTTGCAGCATTGTCCAAACCCCTGCAGAGTCACAGCTGTGGTGGCACCTGCACAGCTTGCCAGCCCTCAGTCCCTGCGCAGCCTGCATCTCTCCTCCCTGGGACCTGTGGGATGCAGTGATGGAGTTGCCATTTACCATTAAAAACAAACAACAGGCTGTGGGAATAGGAGCAGCTTCCTTTTCCCTCCAGCCTTGTCAGGCCATTTTGGTGCCGGCTGCGCTGAGTGGTTGCGCTGCGAGGAAGCCCGGAGCGGGCCAGGGCTCCCAGGCGCAGCGCTGGCAGCCGGGGAGGATCAGGAAGTCAGGCAGGGGCAAGGTCACCTCTTGACCTCCCATTCGGCAAAGAATGCAACTTGCTGTCAGGCACTAGGGAAGACTTTTTTTTCTTTCTTCAGCTTAAGATCCCCATGGTTTCTGATGGGAAGAAGCATAATTTTTATTTTTTCTCAAGTGTTTTTTAAAAGGGTAGATGCCAATGAAATTGTGTAATCACCAGAGAGATTTGGAGAGCGGCTGTTCGCTCAATGGGTATGCAAGGGCAAAATGCTATGATTAGTATTCATTATGCCATATGAAGCACTGAAGCTTATTACTGATCTCAGCATAACGTGACCGTAATCTTTCAAAATAAAATGTTGCAATGAAGAGGGAAATCTCTAAAACATTTCTAAGTACCACTAATCTCTCAAAAAGAAAAATTGTGCTCTAGTTCTTCCTTGAAATGATGTGATTCTATTGCCATGTGGGTTTTGTATCCATATAAGCTAGAGCAAAATCAGGTCCCAGTGGATGAGTCTTGGTTCAACTCCTGCAGTTGGTTTGTGTCACCTTGTCTCGCCCTTTGGGTTGTCAAACCTGGCTGGTGTAAGGGGAAAGGAGGGAGCATCTCAGCTCTCTCTGATCATATTTCTAATATTATTGCAAATCTGTCCATTGCAAATCTATCTTAATAGGCATGCTAAACTATCACCACACTTTTTTCAGAGATGGGGTAACTGGGGCTGAGATGTTTGTCATGACCTATCTGGGATCACACAACTACTCAGGGATACAGTCCAGGCCCTCGTCATTCTCCTCCTGTCTTCCCAGCTGGAGCCAGTTTTGCTGCTATTGTAGGACAAAAACAGGGCTGTGTGCTTTAGAAATTGCTGTTTGCTTTTCCTTAGTGAACCCATTGCCAGTCTTGGCTGGAGGAAAGCTCTGCGGTGAAGCCATTCTTCCCTGGTGTCCCTCTATATCCCACTTCATTGTTACTGTCAAGAAGCTGTGACATAAGTAAAAGGATCTATTTCTAACTACTTTTTCAGCAGAAAAACCTTCCCTCCGGGTCAGTATCTGATACTGTGTCACAGCTACAGAACAGCACAGTCAGGCTTGTCCCTCCAAGCACTTTGGAAATGTCAGCCCATCCGAAAGTTGTTCTTTTGCAGAATTATACATGGCCAAGAAGCAAACAACCTGATTTGAATGGAAACCTGCTGAAGAGCAAAGAGAAAGACAGAATGAAAGTCACAGTTTGTGAGCTGGATGCATAGCAGAGCTAACCTGGAAAGTATCTTACTAATAGTCATCAGCTCCCTGAAAAGAAAGCTGTCTGACTGTTTTGGTATTGTCTATTTTCCTATGAGAAAGTAAAAACCTAAATATGAGGGCTCAAAAGTATATTCTTCCTAATGCTGGTGTAAACCTAGAGCATATTGAACAGGCTTATAGATTTGCTCTGGACTAAATCCAGTGTAACTTTGAACAAGCATTGGCCCTGGTCTAATTTAATTAGAATTTAGAGGCAGAAGAGACCTGCTTTGTAACTGCAGACCAAGGTCTTCAGCTCTGGCAAGAAATCCAACAATAGCTATGGACATGTAACAGCTCCCTTGCTCTAGTGAAGAAAGATCTCCATTTCTATGTTTTAACAGTGTGAGTGATGAAGTCACCTCTGTTACAGTTGTGAATACCACTCACAATTAAAAAAGTGTCCTATTTCTCATATTAATTAATCTAACTTGGGGCTTAAATATCGTGAATTTCAGGATGCCTTCTCCTGCAAGAGTGAAAAGCTAATCCAACTTGCTGCCAGTGTTTTCTGGAATTTTTTCCAATGCTGGTATTATATTTTCTTCCAGGCTATTAAAAAAGAATAGTGAAAAGAACAAAAGCACAAGAATATGTCTAGGATGCTTCCAAACACTCCCCAAATCCCTCCCTCTTAAAAATTCTTCTTGTATCCTGCCTTTGAAGTGGTTTCAGGCTATTTAATGCATCCTGCACAGATTTTTGTTAGCATTATTTTCACTCACAATATGATGAAGAACTCACTGTAATGCTTTGTAGAAACAGAGGTGCCAATAAGGGGTACATTGCTAGAGCAATCTGTTGCCCTGCTATTGTCAGCTCCATGCCAGAAAGTGTGTGACATCTGCTTAGGGGTGAGAGTCTCCCTTTACCTGGCACTGCCTGATACCAGTGCTCATGCCATTCCTAGCTCAGCTGCAGAAGCTTAAAGGGGCATGTCAGCAATTGTGATTGATTGATTTAGATTTGCTACCTCCAGGAAAGGGGAGTGGTTCCACATTAAATATTGAGGTAGCCTAAAATCAGAATAGATTTAATTTGCATCAAAAAAGGTCAGCTGCTTGATCACAAAGTTGGAAGCACAGTTACAAAAGAAAAGCTTAACTAAGAAAATTAATTCTTAAAACATACCTGAACCCTAGCAGTGGCACAGTGAGTCTTTGTGTAGCTATCGCAGGTGAAGAGCCAAAATCAGTGGAGCTCCACCTCAAGGGTACTGCACCCTAGAGCAGACCAAGGTTTCAGACTCTCTCATGCTCTTCTCATACCAATGGATTATGAGTAGTGTTGTGTCTAAATGACCCTTTGTAGCAGCCATCGCCACCCACAGCCATTCCTTTTTACTGGTCAATTTAATGACAAATTGCTAAACTAGCAGCTTTGGTGAGTGCTGCTTATTTGTGAGAATGTACAGGAAACTTTGCTCACATTTGTTTGGCATTCAGAAATAACTTTGCTCAGCCTAAACTTGTCCTTGTTTTGGTATCTAGGAGATTAATTCTGTATTCTCCCAAGACAGCATGATGGAATATGAACCATCTCACAATATTTTTCACTTTAGTTTTATTAAAGCTTTAAAGCAGGTAGGAGCAGCTGCAGACATCTCTTTGGTAAAGTTTTGGGAGAAGGCTGAGAGGAGGTTTTCCAGGGTGACTAGTGTTGGTGGGAGACCTGCTGGCTGTAAGGATATCTGTAATGCTGTGGGGATTGCGTTGTGCAAGTTAAAGATAATGTAGGACACTTAGGCGCAAATCTTCAAACACATGTAGGAATTCACACCTCCACTCAGCTGGTACATGAACATACATCTGCTCTGAAACAATATATTGTACAAAGCAGAGCAGCTCCCACAAAAGATACGACATCCCCATGTCTGGTGAGAATCATGGGTCTTTTAAGAGGTAGGATGGGGAGGGAAAGAGGTCTCACACTCACATTCGGCTTTTACTGCCTGCACTACTAACAGCTGGGGAGAGCTCAGGGTCCCAAGCAGGAGAAGGGACCTGAATCTTTCTCTTTGATGACTAAGCCCTGTCTATTACATCTTCATTTCATGGGTGCTTACCCAGGCTGTAAGTGCACTGGGGCTTTACGGCTGGTGGAAGTGTCTGGGGACCAGCTCAATGTCCCAGTGCTGCTGTAGCACATCCCCTCTGGCTTCTCACATGTCCAGGCTCTGTCCTCTCTTTTGCCTGCAGCAGCCATGGCTATGTTTTTGTGCTATTTTGTGATATCCTAAATGTCAAATTGCTTTTAATAAAGATAGATCTGAAACTAAACAGCCTACCAGCACCCTTCACCTTGCTCTGGGCATTCACTAAGAACAGGACAGTCCTTGCACCCAGGGAGATAGGCCCAGAAGATCTGCCCATCTTTAAACAAGATTTTACAACAGAGATGGCTGAGTCAGGAATTCTGTCCCTCATGGAAAGAGAGAGCTCCTTTATATGCAACCTCTTGAAGTCCTCAGTTACCCTTTGAATGTCTCAATTTCTGTCTCTGGACTAGTGAGGATGATGGGAATGGTTGGGCTGGGTGGATCTGCAGCTTTGATCCTCTGCTGGAGATTAGGAAGCGTTGTCCCTCCACCAGGCTGGGTGAGACACGCAGGTAGGCACAGCCCTGAACTTTGGGAAAGTTCATACCTGAACTTTGCATCCATAGCCAAACTGTCCTGTCCAGACATGCTCCGGGAGAGAGTTTGGTCAGCACCCGTAGGGCTTGGGTGGGGGTGGGGGTGAGGAGCTCTTGAATAAAATGATGATGATTAATTATTATTTCATAATGAGGGATTATCACAGGCTTTGCAGCTAAATAACACAGCACTTAGCATTTCTGTGCTGTGGCACTGTGCACGTTCAAAACGCTGTACAAACACAACTAAATTACTAAAATGAAGAGATTATTTAATAGCCCGTGTCTTTGCATTTCTCAAGGAAGGGTGGGGAGTGTTTAGAAACTTGCTCTCGACATTACCATGCAGTTACATTCCAAGATTGTGGCTCATATTGCCAGGCCTGCGATGTGCTTGTTTGGCTTTTATATTTGGGAGACTGTAGTTATGAAAATAAAACTAACAGGCTTACCATGTACAAGTGCTTCACAGTCTTTTCCCTAAAGCCCTGCCGTGGATGACTGGGTGGAGAACTCACAGGATGAGCTCTTTGGCCCAAGCAACATAAGATGTCAGCCTGGCTTTAAAGTCCCTCCAAACATATTTTGAACCAGCACACCCCGCTCACTCTGTCCTGCAGAAACACCCTGTGCTGCCAAGTGGTATCAGATTATCTCCAGTGATAATGTCTGGATCCCAACTCGGTGTCCCACTGTCTCTTCTGCAGCAGAGTTCTCCACAACTCACAGGGTGTTCATTTTTACAGACTACACTATTCATTATTCCTGGTTTTGTCCCATATTGCATTGTATTCCTGGTCTTCTTAGAGGGAAGAGTATCATGGCTTTTTTGTTGTTTTTTTTTTTAACCACAACCCTGCTTGTTATAGCAGCATCATCTTCCTTTTTTAAATATGAAAACCTTAATGAGGAAGAAGAGGTTTAGGATATTCCATGAAATAGCTATATGGACTATCAGTAGGCCCCATGCTAGCAATGTACATTTGTGCAGACACCCTTTTTCTCAGCCATGCTGGTCTACAAAGCTATTAATGGAAAAGAGAGTTCCAAATCTGCAGCTCATTTGTTTCTAAGTCTATGAGCAGCCAGGAAAGTTTATTCCATCTCAGTGTTTGTTTTTCCTGTCTTTGAAGTGTTTGAGTCAACTCATACAACCAGTATTTATCCCCCAGCTTATGGGGAAAACTTATGGAGTCAGAGCATATTGAAATTTCATTTATGAAGTTTCTTCCACATCAACTGATTGGGGATGAGTTAATGCCAGCAGAGAGAGCAGGAAAGCAGACAACAAGCTCTCCAAAGACATTTGCAAGGCCAGGTACATGGTCAGGAAGAGACAAGGCACAAGTGTCCTGGGCTCACTCAGAACAGAGTTTTGTAAGAGGAAGCTATTCATGGATAAAGAGTCCATTACTAACATGTCACCCCTTTGCTCCCTTCCTCCCAAACATCGCGTCATCAAAAATCTAGCAGACGCTAAAACCTTCAGGCCATCACAGAGCTAACACATTACCTTCTTCAGCTCCTTCTCTTGTAGCAATTCACCCTGTTACATGATGAGCCATCCTCCATGGATGCTTTCAGAGGGCTTGGTTTACTCCTCAGTACTTCCTTTCAATAGACACTGAGCATAAATAAGATTTTAGGGTCTGCCAGAGAGACCAAACTGTGATAACTGCAGACCAGATGAGTAGGAGAACATACTGCAGGGATACCTAAAGTGGTTAGATGTAAACCAGCTTGGATTTGAATGTGATGTAGTTGCATCAGCCTGATAAATCTCAGGGTTTACTAGCTTGTGTGCAGTGCTTAGCCCACCCAAATAGCATATCATGGCATTGGAGGTGCTGGTCTGTGCTGAACCTGAACTTACAGCTTGTGTCTCTGTGGTCTCCAGCATCTGTACCACACTCCATTTCACAGGGTAAACGCACCAGAGGATCCCAGCCACAGCTTAGATGTGTGTTATTTCTCTGCAAATCTCCAATGCCTTGAATTATCTTTTGTTAACTGTATTGCTACATTAATTACTTTGGCTTGTGTGGGGAGTGAAGTTCATCTTTATGCAGCCCCTGCAGTGACTGCTCACGCCATGATGCATCTGGCTGAGCTTGCACCTTTTCCATGTTACATCAGTTTGTGATCAGATTTTGTGTGACACTAGCATAGCTAATGTATTGACACAACAGTTGAGATATTAACCTAAAAGCATTGCCGTCATTTCCTGTTTAATCCTGACAGTAAGAGCTCATCAAAAAATGATTATTTCAATGCCACTTTTCAGGGGATTTGGTTAGCAATTACAAGTGTTTCTTTTCAGCAAAAGGTGCAGTTAAGTTCCAGAAATGCTGCAATCCAGCAGAAGTGTAGAATCATGGTATTTTTTCCTATGGGGGAATGTATTTTCAAACTAATTTTAAAAGATCTTCTGAACTTGGCTGATAAGTAAAATTATTAATTGCTCTCTCGTGAGCCTAATTGCTGTTGTAGGAGTGCACTGGGGCACAATTCCTGTTGCCTGTTGGAGCAGGAATAAGCTGATAGGTGCTGACACAAAGGCTGGATGGTTGTCTGAGTTCCTGTGAGGTGTTAGAAGTCCCATACGTGCTTAATTCGATGGGGTTTCATACATTAATTCCATCTGCTCTTGGGCTTTTTGGAGGATTTGGCTCTGTTCAAGCTCCAAGGCTGCTGGGGAAAGAAAGGTAAGGTTACACCTTAGCTCTGGGTGCTGATTGCCACAGCCCCAAATTGTTTCAGCTACTGTGAGCCATTAGTACTTTGCAAAGCTGGGAAAAACAGTAGAGTATTGAGTTTCCTTCTCTTTTCTAGACTGAACCATGCCGACTCCTTCAACATTTATTTAGTGAATGTTTCCTTCTAAACCTCTCCAATCTGTGCAGTTAGTCCATGTCACACTCAAGCCCAGCATCCAAAAACTGGGCATGCCTGGCAAGCAGGGAGGAAAGGTGGTCTCACTGACCCTTCACCTCTTCATACAGCCCAACCCTCTCTGCAGTAGCAGGAAACTCATGTCTAAGACCCACTTGTGTTCCCCAACCCCAGCATGGCTAGAGAACACCTCTGTGCCGGACACTGTTCCTGCACGGGTGGATGCTCCCTGTTCTTGGTGGTCCCAGGGGAAAATGTCCCTAAGCCTGATCTGGATTTGCTGTGGCAGCACTACTCTGTGGAGGGCCATATACCTGCTGGGTGAGATCAGGCGTCAGGCTGATGCCTCCACCCATCCATACTGTGAATTTGGGCAAGTCCCTTGTGCCTCAGTTTCCCCACCTACAAAGTCTTTGTGTATGTGTCAGTGCCTTTGAGAGTCTAAGAAGAAAAATCACTTTAAAACTACTCATTATTTATTAAATGCAAGTCAGAAGGTACTGTGTAAGGTTTACGTAGCCATAGGAAAAAACAAGGCATCTTGTTTCCAGGACAGAAATGTACCATTCCTAATTCTAAGAGAAAATTTTAACCCTCTCTGTAAATAGCATAGAGAATTCTCTATAGACAAGGTGAGCTTCGGTTTCAGAGTTGGAGATTACCAGTGTATCAATATCTTTAGGAAAATCTGGTTCTCGCTCTTGTGTAGACTTGATAATCTACAAAAAGTAAGAGCAAAATATGAGAAACATAAATGTGGTCCTGTGGCTGGTGATAATTATTATTTTGTTTTGATTTATCGTTCACAGGAATTTTTTTATGAGAGCCTCACAGGCATAATTCTTTCTCGTGCATAGTTTATGTTTTGCCAAAACGACAAGAGGACAGGATATTTAGCAGAATATGTCTGATGGGTGGGTGGAGAACAGAGAGGATTTGGACTTGTGCCAAACATTGGGAAGGCAAAAGAATGAGAAGAACCCAGCTTATTGCAATAGTGTATTGCTCTTTATCTTGGAAAGGGGTATTTGCCTGAAGTGGCACTCCTAAGTCATCATGGGATGTTATTACAGGTATCGGTCTGTACTCCAGCTCAGCCACAGCTTCAGAGGGCTCTTCATCCATTTGCATAATTGCAAAACCCCCAGTGATTAAAGTGTATGTAGCAGGCCAAAAAATCAAAAGTTTAAAAATGTAATGTTCCTTTTGCCATCTGAGCCTTTAGGATAAGTTTGTTTTCCATTTTTAGGTATTTCCCAGTAACCATGAAGAGAAGCAAGGTGCTCTGCTGTTCACGGTCTTCGATCCAGCAGCTGAGCCTTGGGATAGAAATGAGCAAATAATGTGATAGCTGCAAAAAAGTCACAAGGGTTGCTACCCAGCAGTTGGGCGTAACAGAAAGTTGCCAGATGTTATAAAAAAAGCACAGAAGTCACTATGGAGATTTTCAAAGGGCCACTGCTAGCTGCCCAAGTGTTTTGGAAGGGCTGTTTCTTATTTTGGATATTTAAATAGAAGTTTTAAATTTTGGGAGTGCTTTTGAAAATTCTCCACTTGCATTTTAGCAGAGTGCAGTGCCAGTTGTCAAGAGCAGGAACTTGTCAATAAGTTGTTCCAAAGCCAGGTGAAGACTCAGCTTTCCAACTACTGCATTGTGGCTACAACGTCTCACCTTGAAAAGGTTTTAATCCTGTGTAAGAGGTGCATAGGCAGTTATGGGATTTATGTATGCAAGAGAATTGTGAGGCCTGCCCGTACTTGCAAAATTAGAAGAAAAAACATATGTTCAGCTCACCTGCTCCCTGATACCACAGTGACCTCAAATCACTGGAAAATGAACATGTTCATTAGAACTGATCCACCCATTCTCCTAAAGCGAAATCAGTTTGTGAGAGGGTTTAGGGAAAAATCAAGCAAATTAGAAAAAAACAAGGAAAAAAAGCATCGACTAAGTGTTTTTATTCCCTTTCTGGTTATGTTATTATCCTTATAGTTTTAGTATAAAGAATTTTTACACCTGATTTCTATATGTAGTCCTGAAAATGAAGCTGAAAGAGAGCAAAGAAAGCATAGCTCATATTTTGTGAAGTTTTATCAGCAATTGCCATAGTAAGCTCCTGTCACTTGTATGCCAGCAAATCCTTCCCAGGGTTTCCATCTCAAAGCCTGAAGTTGGTGCATTTAGGGAGGCTGCAAGATGGGTTTCCCTCCCAGAGAGCCACCAGGAGCTTCACAGAGAGTGTGCATTGCCCAGAAACATAAGTGTGATCAGCTTGCTGCCAGGAGCAGGCGTGCTGAACACATCACCTCTGCACGCAAATGCCGCCTCCAGGCACGGCCCGTTGCATGTTTAACTTCTGGAGGGATTTTTGCTCCGACTGTCAGCTAAAGGCCACAGCCTCAGAGGTGCTGAGCACCTCAGCGCCCGATGCCTCAATGAGACGTGAAGGTGTTCAGCGTCCTCCAGACTGAGCCCTGGGGCCAGCTTTTCAGAGGTTTGTAATGCTGAGCACCTGGGGGTACTGCACATTTCTGAGAATGTGGCTGTTCAAGGGATATTAATAAAATACTCTGCAGGAAATTAATTTCAAGGCTGTTAGTAGCTTCTGTAGAATTTCCTCTATTGCTCCCATTGGAGACCAAGGCCAGAGTCTCCAGAGCTCTTGTATACTTGACCCCAAAGTGAGTTTTTGCCTTCACAAGAATAGTTTTGGAGTGGTAACTGTGTCCTGGGATGGCCTTAGGGTTACCCTCGGGCTCTGAAAAGGGATCAGCATGGAACAGCAAGGAGGGGATTCTGGCACTGTGTTACACCGGTGAGACTGATGCTAGGACCTGCTGGTTGGCCCATATTTGGGTCACCTTTAAAGGGTCCACACCTTTAAAAATGGTGCTGGGGTGAAGGGCAGGGTACAAGGAAGATTAAAAAAAAATTTCCAAGCTGAGCGGTGTGAAGTATTCAAACAGCTCACTCCATCTGTCTTACCAAAATGAAGTCTGAGAGATGACTTGGTTACAGGCGATGAACGATTTTTCAGAAGGAAAATACCAGGTACTAAAGGCTGTTTAATCTAGAGTGGAAAGGCAGAACAAGAATTAATGGCTGAAAGCTGAAGCCAAATAAATATAAAATTAGGCACATTTTTTTTCTTTTCAGCAGTGAGAATAATTAATCATCAGAACAAGGTTATGTGTACAGTTTTGTGTTTCTTGTTTTTTCAAATCAAGAGGAGGTGCTTTTCTGGAATACAAGCAGTGAGTGGCCAAACGGTATTAAACACTGTGTAGAAATACCTAGGTAAAATGCTGGGGTAGGGAAAGGTTCTGTTTGGAGCCTCTGATTCTCTCAGCTGGTTCTCTCTGACTCTATAAAATTGCCATCTTCTGAAATATCTCAGTGCTCCACAGCTGTATTTCAAACACGGTGCATGGATTTAAGGTGGAAAGAAATGCTGCTCAGCACCACGTAAGAGCTCAGAGCACTGAAATGAAAGCGGGCATGGCTCTGCCTCACAGAGACGGGAAGGTACTTGCACAGCTGTACAGCCTCAGAAATTCCTGGTGATTCTGCAGAGGTCAGTCCTTCACTCAAAAATGTGTTTCTGATTACATTCTGCCCCCTTGCAGATAACAATGCAGTCAGTGACAAATCTAGGGGAAGAGAGGCTTTCGGAGCAGCTACCATGCCTTTGGCTTCCACTGGGCTGACACAGCTCATCTGGTTTAACTTCGGCATGGCAGCCAGGTGCCAATCAAGCCTGTCGCAGCTTCCCTTGGAGAGTACAGTTTTCCTCAAAAACAGTATGGCTGCTCCACCGGTGAAAGGATCTGCTCTTCTCTCAGTAATATGACAATTACTTACAGTGACTGATGTCTAAGTCAGACAGATAGGAGAACTCTTTTGCAAATAAGCAATACTTTTGCTCTGCAGCCAAATCACGTACTGTACTGAGCAGTACAAAACAAAATGGCTCTATCTCAGAGCTCTCCATCTGATATTTTATAAAGCACTCCTGGGCTCTCTTAAATGGGGCAGAAAAGCTTGGCAAAGACACTTATGAAATGCAGCTGGACCCGGTGAGTCTTTTACCCTCTTTTCTGGGAGAAAACTCCTGTCCTGGACAGCTGTGGATGGAGGAATGGATGATCCAGCAATTAAGACCCTGGCTGAGGAACTGCATGACCTGGATTCAATAGGTCAGATCTTCTGTCTGGCCCGGGGCTGGCTGCTGTGATTTGTTATGCCCCTGTTTTCCTGTTGAAAAATGGGGATGGCAGGATTAATTTGTCTGGCAGAGGTACAGAGGGATAGGTGATCCAGGGTGCTGGGCTATAAAATAGAAAAACTGAAGAGTTCTCAGAAAAACAAAGCTGCAGCCTCTGCTCCAGAAGGCTTTTGAGAGTCCAAAATCCAGCTGACACAGGGAAACAGCCCCGTGACAAGGGAGGCTGGAAGGTCCCAGGTGGGGATCTCTGCAGAGCCCTGCCAGCAAGCCCACTTGCTCCTTGCTAGTGTGCTTGGGTGATAATACCAAGACGACAGGTGGGCAAGGCTCAGATGCCAGGTTTGTACCTTAGCCACTGGCCTCACAGAGTCAGTAGGTCTAAGACAGACGCAGTGCCCTAGGGTTTCTCCATGGCTTGTGGCTGCAGGACAGTTTGGCAAGCAGAGTGGCTGCCAAGATCCAGAGCCGCGCTCCCTTCCTGCCTATGTTTCAAAATGTTTTGGTTTTGCACTCAGTCCAAAACTTAATATCCAAATCCTCCATGGAGGAGCATTAGCATTCCTGCACTGCTCTTCTAGATCCTGATCAGCTCTCAGATATATCATTTCCACTTTATAGCATTCATTCTCTTTGTTTTTTCATTCACAACCAATTTTATCTGGAGTTTAACTCAGAAAGTTGCCAGTTAGTTCTAATTACAGGTGACTCTGAGCCAAAACCTCAGATATTATCATGTGTGAGCGGGTGGGAAAGTCAGCAGGGAGAGCAGCAGACAGGCTTCCTGGCCTCAGCATCTCACTCAGGGCAGGCACAGGGCTGGGAGTCAGGGGCTGGAGTCTAACCCTTGCTCCCCACTGCCCTGTAAAAGATGTTCCAGAGCCAATCTCCCCACTTGATTTTGGGCCATGGTATGATCACTACATTTTCAAGCCTGTAGCTTGCACCCCAGGAAGAAAGTTTTCTGAAAGCAAGCCCAGAGATAACCCAATATCAGGTGCAGAGAGAAATTAAAGGCAGGAAGGTAAGGGAGAGGCTGCTGCAGAAGAGGCAGAGGGCGTCTTACAGAAAGAGTAAACTGGATCTGCAGGACACATGGGATCAGGTCACACAAGTTTCCACATCGATCAGCCTGAATTCCCTATGGGTATTCTCTGTCCATTCCCAGCTGTCTCATTTCCTGGTGGATTTTAGTTGGAGTTTTTAAATCTTTTTTTTTATCTGCAGTACTCTGCTTGAAGATCCTTCCCCTTCTTTGGTCAGGGATGCTGACAAATTTCACTGAGCCATCAGTTCCCCAGTCTTTTCCCTGCAAGAAGACAAAAGGTGGTTGAAAGCACCAGGGTGGCTGATGCTGTTTTATTTTCAGCCTTCTTTAGGGAAAAAAAAAGAACATGGAGAAGTGCATGGAGCGTGTCTGCGGTGGTGACTAATGACTATTAGACCCTTATTGCTGTCAGGTGAACTAGTAGCCGAGCCTCAGACATGTGGTCATTGTCAAGAGGAATTTTTGACTCCTCTCTTAGGAGTACCTCCTCCTCCCCTCCCCAGCCATTAATTACTTCCACCATCCTTCCAAACTGCCAAGGAGTGAGGAGCAGCAGAGCTGGAGATGAAAGGAAGCAGCGGCTGCCCTGGTTTCCAGGTCTTTCAAATAACCAGTCTGTAATAACTTCCACAGCCGAGGGAAATGGGCGAGCTGTGGGAGGAAGGTCAACGCTGAAGGGAGGAAGGCTCTCGCGTAGCAATGATGTAGTGGCTCCTAATGGAAGAAACCTGTGGAATTAATCAAGCATTGCGCCTCATTTGTTAATGACAGCATGCCTGAAACGTGCACCAGCCTCTCTTGGTGGGTAGCTGGGACCCTGGAAGAGCAGCCGGGCTGTCAGCATGGGGACTGGGGTCTCAGTGTGATGGACAAGCCCAGTGGCAGTGGACGCTGAGAGTGACAGGGCGCTGAGACAGGACATGGCTGTCTGTGTGCCTCATCTCTCCAAGGCGGCTGCGAGGGAGCTCGGAGCGAGGCTGGTGCTGACCTCCCATGCTTGGCTTCCAGGCTGTCATGCATGAAGTCGGTCACGCTCAGTTTCCCCCAGATTAGCGCAGGGTATTGAGATGACATTGTTCTGGCTTGCTCACTGCGGAAAGCAGCAGCTCTGTGGAACCAGTTAAGGCAGTTTGGGCCCAGCTTCCATCTCCTCACCCCACACACACGCTCCAGAGTTTGGCCTTGATTTCATGGGCCAGAGATGAGCAAGAATCAAAGTGGAATAATTATTGCTAGTGCACAGGACAAGTCCCCAGGCTGCCTCCACAGGCTGAGCACGCAGACTCAGCAAGCAAGGTGTGCTAGGAGAGCAGTTCTCCTCGCATCCTGGCGAGGGGTGCTGGCAGGCAGAACCCACCACAGCTTCTTGATTTATGGGAGAAATTGCTAACATGGTTTTGGGGAGCACTTGATGTTTGCACCCCCCCCAAACACTGTTTCTACTTTGCACATGGGTATGCACATCTTGGGGGTAGCAAAGTCACCCAGAGCTCCTGAAGGTTCCTGACCGTTGGTGTCCCTGTAGCAAACCAGCACAGGGGATGTGTCCAGGCTACCTGCACCCTCACGCCCTGCCTTACTGCTCCCAGCTGTGCTCTCACCTCTGTCAGTGAATAACTGCCTAAAGTGTTGCTGAGGTTGCTGGGGGACTGCTCTGCTCCTGAGGAAGGCGGGCAGAGAAACAGACTGGACTTGGCATCCTGACCTGCCAGGCCTGCTGTGCTGCGCTGCACTCTGTGCTCCCTGGACAGAGATGAAGCTTTGGCCCTCTGTGTGTCTGATATAGTTAACATATTAGGCCTATGGGAATCCATAGAGAATTGCAGATATGAATGGATAGCAAGTAATGAGTCTTCTCAGATATTATAGTCTTTCAATGTATATAAAAAATAGCGTACAGTCTTATTATAGGAAACACATGTGTCCTCTCTCCATAGGCTGGGCAGATTTCTGTTTGAAGAAATGACAGTCTGACCAAAATGCCAAGCCCCATATAGTATCACGTTACACCCAGGAGAGGGGCTGCATTTTCTGAACCTAAGGCTCTTTTTAAGCTCCAGTCCCCTTCAAAGGAGTGCAGCTGCACACTGCCTGATGGGGAAGGGCCTTCAAAATATCTGTGAGGTCACTGTCTGAGCTTGTATTAGTCATTTACTGCCCCATCAATACCTCGCCTTCTCCACTGGTAAAATTGCAATAATACCTATTGACCTTTCAGAAGATTTTCAAGATCGACTGCAGAAAATACTACAGGGTAAAACAATGTAAGGAAATGTAAAAGGGTAGATTTTCTTGTGCTTGTCAATAGTTCTGATTCCTTTTTAGGTAACTACATTAATTGTTGCAGTGGATTATGAGATTTGAAAAGTCAAATGATTGGAAATGATTCCTCTGAAAGATTGGTGCATGTGGGGACTCTTTCAGAAGCTGTAGTCAGAAGTGCCTTAAAACTCACTTATCTGTGGCACAAACATCGCTATGTAATGCTAGCACACTTGAAAAGCTGAAAATGAGATTCGGTGGCTTGGGTTTGTATTTCCCAGCCCCAAGAAATACCAAGAAGTAGATAAACATACCGTCTGAGGAAGATGGGAGGTGCTGAGCTCTGAGCCCCATGAAAACTTGGCCATTAAAAGCCAGCCAAATGCCTTGCAGTGTTCCTGTCACTGCAATAACGCTGGGCAGGGCTGGCCGGTCATGGCTGTGGGCCATGTGCCAGTGATGGGGCATCTTCAGTCACACACTGCCCCAAAATGGCAGCTTGCAGGCTCAGAGCTTGGGCATTTGCAGGTGCACCAGGATACCTCCAGACTCATCCCTGGGCTGATGCTGCAGCGTGAGTTGGACAGCCCAGAAATATGGCTTCATCAACTCAGAAAAACTTCTTTGGGAAGAGGTGAAGGTACCACATACCTTTTAGTGGGATGACCTCAAGCTATGCTTACGCTTTAGGCAGATAACATGGAAATGTGAACAACTGCAGATTCCCCTTTGTGCACAGTGTGCTCTGACTGACAAGCTTGACACCCCGGGATTCTTTCATAATTGGCTCGTGTGCGTATGTGCATCTCAGAGTGAGCCCTCATGCTTTTTTTCATTTTCAGCCCAGTGATAAATTAAAGTCTTTAGTCCCATTAAAGTATTAAATTTTAGCTAAGTCCTTAATTAAGCCCTCCTTGCTTTAATTAAGGCATTAAGATTTAATTAAAAGTTAACACATTGGCAAAATCTCCCTTCTCTTCTGCCTTAACTCCACTGGAGCAGGTTGTGGCCCCAAATGTCAACTGATGCTATAAAATTAGGGGAACCTTTCTGAATGTTTTCCCCGGTGTGTGTGAGCAGGCTGAAGTGCACGCCAGCACTTGTGAACAGAGCCCTGCGACTGACTGGTGCATCCAGCATAGCTTTTCACAGCACATGGGGACGAGAGCAATGCATTCAGCCTCTCCTCCCAGCTCCTTTCCTCTGGTCAGTGAGGCAGAGCCCATCCAAGCCCCCACTCTGGGCAGCATTCCCCAAGACACCACAGGGAAAATCTCCGTGTGCAGCTTTGCCCACAGCTCATCCAGGGCAGTCATTAAGTGCCCATTCACATTGCTCAGTCTTGTCTGTAGGTGCAGATTCTGGTCCCTAGACTGGTCAGGCAGATAAGAAAAAGGTTTTCAAACAAAAAACCTTTTCCCCTTCAAAAACAGATTGTTGCTATTTACCTGGGCACATCCAAGATCTTGGCTTTACTTCAAGCCCCAGAATTATTGGGCACCGTTTTTTATTTTAAATGGCATGTTGTAAACCAGGCTTTCGGCTGTGACAAAGACCTACACTTGGAGCAAGGAAGGATGGTCTTTCAGCTGGCCCTGGGTGGCTTGGTGCAGCTCCTATGGAGGTGCATGAAGGCGAGTCAAACTTGGAGGAAAATCCTACCCTTGGTGTAAAATTAAAATAAAAGCAGCAGAATTTTTAGCAGTAAAAATATTAATTCTAGAAAGTGTTGAGTAGGTGTGAAAATCTGTCTTGTAATAAATCCACTACCTGAAAACTACAGTGAGTTGTAAGAGCTGAGATTATCAGCCAGGACACAGTTGGCTCAGTTCCAGGCTGGTCCAGCAAGAAGCCCAGTGGGAGAATATGCTGGAGAATTTATCTGAGCAAACATATTCCACGTGTTCTCCTGGACTTGCTGGTGCCTTGCTGAAATCCAGCATGGGTTTCCTGACACTTCAGTGCACCCTGCCTTGGTTGTTTCAAGGGGAGGTGAAGCACCTGGGCATGGAAGGCAAAAGCACTGTACTCTTAGTCTTTTAGTCATGTTTCACTTAAATCTTCCATCAAAATCTGCATACTCTGACTTGTCAAAACCAGCTCATCCCAGCTGTCATTGCAAAAGCCCCTTTTCTTGAAGCAGAATAGAGTTGGCAAGGAGAAAACTGCATTTTTAATAGGTTGCATTTCTCCAGTTCTTCTTTTCCAGGGACCTCAAAGATCTCTGCAATGCTAATGACACCCTTGCAGGTCATATATTACTACCTTGTTTTCAACTTGAGGAAACTGAAGGGGTCGGGTAGAGCAACTCCCAGTAGCTCCTCAGCATCACAAGTCTCAGCTCCCAGCATCTCATTTTCACAAGGACCCTGGCTGCTCTGCTGCAGAGGTGTACATACGGCCAGCATCAGCAGCAAGCATGCTCTCTCCCCGACCACGTAGTGGGTGACAACCTTGCCCCTTTTGGGAGAGAAATTGCAGGTTCCAGAGGGTTCTGGCCAGATGCATACTGACGAAGTACAAACCTGTGTGGCGTCTTCTCCACAGGAGAACTCCTCAGCTGTGATGCAGTGTTTTGCATCATCTCTTTTCTCAACATTAAGAAGAACAACTTTTATACCCTATCTGTGTAGAACAGAAGGCTGTCCCAGGGTCCTCTGTGTTTTGGGCTGCTACAGCAATGACAGCTTCTTGAATACTGATTCTACAGCATCTGCTTTGGCCAGCAGACTTGAACATCTTCCTGCCCTTGGCCTTCTGCCTGACTAGCTGTGCTGCTGCTGGGCTTTGAGTGCTCCTGTGGGCGAAACACACGCTCACTTACCCACTGCATTGCAGAAATTAACAGCTTTGGCCCTTTGAACTTTAAGATGCTGGGTCCACCACTGCTTGCATTTATGCTTGGAAAGTGACTCTTGGGGCCAGTGGGGCTGGACAGGGAGAGGGAATCTGGCACACTGTGTAGTCACAGCTGCCAAGTTCTTCCTCAGCAGAGATACTGTGAAAATTGTAATACTTTTTACGTTATCTTCCTATGTAATTGCTTTAAAATTCTGACAGAAGTAATTAAAGGTTGTGTTTGAACCAGTACTAGATGGCAAGGGACCTGAAACCAGATCTGCAATGGAGATTTTTCAGTGAAAATGGGGAAAACCCCATTATTGGCAGCAGCTCTGCAAAAACAACCCTCCTGGCCTCCCAGCACTCAGAAGGGCGGAGGCAGAGGTCAGCCCGTGTGCTCCATGAGCCGTGCAGTGTGCTGTTACCTGGGCTGTGTGTGCCCAAGACAGAGCCCTGGACACGGAGGGCAGCAAGGGGACCCCCCGTGGCGACGTGGCGCGGAGTGCCTTGCCGTGCTGTGGGCTTTCCCCACTAGATGTCTCCGTGTGCTGCGCAACAGCAACCGCCGTGACCGCCTGGTAAACGGTGGGGACAAAGCTGGAGCTGGAGCGGTGCAGGAGGCTGCTGGGTGGTACCTGTGGCTCTTCTGGTTTTCATGCACGCAGTAACTTCGTGTAGAACAGGTAGTACAAGGCAGCGTCGTCTGAAATATTTCCTGTAGATTTACGTTGGTAGGAGTTAAGCAGAGCCCACCTTCCCTCTTAACACCAGGCCTCTCAGCAATGGGAAGTGAGTTTCTTTCTTAAATAAACTGGAATTCATACAGAAATATATTTAAGTGCTGGCAGCACCCCTGGGAGCCCAGCAATGGAAAGCAAATGAGAAAACAAGTAGCTAACAGCATTTGGAGACAGAAATTAAACTATGCAGCCTATTGGCTGATAACCTGTAATAACCAGCCCAGCAGCTTGTGTTTAGCTTGTATCCACCTCTGTGCATTGCCCATTGGTTAAAATGCCTGAAAAAACTCCTGTTCTTTGCAGGCTGTCTCTGACTCATTGTGGCTAGAGCCACAACGGGAAGGAATTTCACAGGTCTCAGCTCTCTGGGGAGAGGAGAGGGGCTGCATGAGTGAGAAGGCTGACAGCATGATCCTGGGCAGCTGGGGAGAGCCAGTCAGTCTGCATTGGAGGCCCTGCACTGGCTCCCACTGTGGAAGCCCAGCAGGGCCAGGGGAGATGATGAGATGCAAAGTGCTGCTGTTCTGGACTGTGCATACACGCACCAAGGTAGAAGGCAACACAACAAACCAGGGGGGTGAATTCAGCCCTGATACATCTTGGCAACTGTTCCTGGAGAAAAGCTTAACGTTCAGACACTCTCACCTGAGCCTGATCTAGAAAGATGCTTAGAAACTGTAATATCCTTGTGTAGCAGCAGAGCTCATGTGTGTGAGGTCACCTTAGACTGCACTGGCTTTCTCAGTGCTGGTAACTACTGGGAATCGGGTCTCTGCCATAAACCTGGGAGCACATCTCTGGAGTCCATTGAGTTTAGTGTGTCATTTCTGAAAGGCTCTTCCCTATATTTTGTCATGCCTCATGCAGGGTTTGCCCCAAGGGCCCTAGTAACCCTCCAGCTGTGTCCCAGGTCAGATCAAGGGACTGTACACTCTGCAAGCACCTGCTTGTCATCCTGAGGTGTCTGGGCACTCAAAGCAACCAAAAAGAAACCTGC
The DNA here is from genome assembly GCF_964188355.1 of Buteo buteo. Classification (NCBI taxonomy): domain Eukaryota; kingdom Metazoa; phylum Chordata; class Aves; order Accipitriformes; family Accipitridae; genus Buteo; species Buteo buteo. Next base: position 37,259,932 of record NC_134181.1, on the reverse strand, counting down.
ACTTCTCTGCTCCATCTTTGCATGAGATACATGTGATGATAGGAAGTGGGAAAACTGCCAGGGTATGAAAACATCTCATCCTTAAGGAAATAAGTCCCTGCGGGGAGCCATTCCTGAGGAGTGGGCAAGACAGCTTGGGAAGCGAGTCCAGGAATGTGGGACGCCTGCTTGCCAAGGAAGCGCCGCGTCTGCTGGCTCAAAAGGGAGGAATTACTGGAATGTTTGGGGGATCCAAGCTATGTCATTGTGAGATAGGAACCGACAGGATTAGGAATAAACCCTTAATGGAGAAAGGTTACAAACTACCCCGCGTTCAGTGATCATGGGAACTTGGCAGGCTCTGGAGGAGAAGAGCCAAGATTTACAAGTGATCTGGGGCAGTTCACTAAGTTGGGCACTCAGCAGAAAGACTATTTTAAAGGCCTGAGTTGTGTGATGGCACTCAGGAAATGACACATTTTTATAGTGTCTGATGTTAGCCCCTCTGCCCTGGCTCACTGGAGCAGCTCTCCAGGTAGAGGGCCTGTCGTGCCTAGGCTGAGGTGCTGGATGATGGACAGCACAGAGACAAAAGAGCCTTTTTCTGATGGTTTAGCTACATTGAAACTAAGTCTTTTGCCAGCATGTCTATGTGACCTGAAATTTTTTTCACATCCAAAACCAGTTCCTTGGTGCTAGTGTGATGTCCCAGGGAAGGCAAAGTCTGGGACACCACATCACAGCAGCTTTGGGGAAACATTTCCAGCTCCATAGTAAAAAGAAAGACCACAGTGTCTGTGTTAACATTCCCACTGCGTGACAGTGTTTAAACACTGGGTGTTCAGCAATTCCTGGCCTTGAGACAATACTGGTGCCAAAGGATTCAGAAAAGGATCAAAGATATATGTCACTCCTGAAAATACCCAGAACCCTAGTATTAACTTTAAAAAAAACCAAGTTTTAAAACCCTCCTGCTCCAGATCATATATGCAGCTTTCAGGGAACAGGGAAAGAGGCTTGTGTGCATTTTAGCCCCCAGCTGTCTGCTGCAGAGCGTGTAGGTAGGTTGTTGGGCTGTAACAGCTGAATTTCCATATGCCGTTTCCTGATTCCAGTTATCCAGAACTTCAAATGCTGTAAGGTGTCCTGTAGCTGGACACTGAACAGCGCGACCTGAGACTCACTCAGCTTTGCAGCCTTGTCCTAATAGCCCCTGAGACCACCAGGAAGATATGTTGCAAAAACCACATATGCAGCATCATGCTACTTCTGGGGAGACTCCCGTGAGTTCTGCAAATGTCTTTGGCTGGCTGGGAGAGGCACAAACGTGGCTATGCTGCTGGGTACACAGGACTGTGCTCTCATGGAGCACTTGTGTAGCAGAACTGGTATTTTGCTTTGAAAGTACACCTTGCACCTTGGTTTGAAGAGTGTGAAAAGGAAGGAGAAGGATTAACAGGATGAGGGGGAAGAGCATTTCAATTAGTAGGAGTGGGAGTTGCATGCCAGTTCTGAGACAGAAGCAGAGAGCAGGTCCCACCTAGTTACTAGATAGGTGTTTAGCAAAGGTGGTTTGTGCCTTTTTTCCTGTAGAATTAGGTGGGTTTTCTAGGAGGCTGAGCTCTGTTTTCCCACCAAGGTAAGATTTGTTTCAGGCAATACTCTTGAGTATATCTCAAGAGAGAGCCTGGGCAGCACGATGGTGGGAGTGGCTAAGGAAGAGGCTCTGTTGCTTGCCTTAGGATACCTTCACAAATGATAGCTCAGCTGTGGAGCAATGGGGATTTCCTTTGTTATGAATTAATATATCTGTCCCGTCTTCTTCTACCCAGACACCTCAGATGTACTCATCGACTCAAAGAACAAATTCCAAAGGTCTATGCGGATTAGCATGATGCTAACAACCTAAAACTAATATTGAGGGGAAGGGTTGGTTTCAAAGAACCGAAAAAACAAATATTTTGGACTGTTTAATATATGATTAAATACTAGGACAGCTGGATGGTGAATTTCTTGTGTTTGGGGTTCAGTTCCTAGAGCCTGTTTTTCATAGACTTGTGGTGTCTGCCTAATGAGCAACTTGTTGCACAGGTGGAATTTGAGCCAGAAGGCTTTATAAGACTTTGGATTACAGGGCACCAGATGTTAGGGAACCACAGATACCAGCTTATAATACACTCACATGTCCATAGAAATTCTTGCTCTTTGGCTTTTGAACTTATTTGTACTCAGTTCAAAGACTGCCTATGGAAATTGAGAGGGACAGTGCCCTGGGAGCAGAAGGGAGAGAGGGGTTAAGAAGGATGGGCTCTGGGAACAGAGACGAGAGACAGAGACTTTCTTCTCCCCTGAGAGATATGAGCAGGAGAGAGTCTGGGAGACATCTGGAGCGCAAGGAGGCAGCCGGGTTCCAGGAGTGCAGGACGATGCTGGGTAGAGGCGAAGGGAAAGCTGGGCATAGAAGAGCTGGAGGGAAAAATGGATGGGTTTCAGTGGGCTGTGAGTGCCAGGCTGCAAATATCTATGGGGGAAAACAATCATAGGAAATTTACTTTCAATGGCCAGCTTTATACTGTAAATCCTTTGCTACAAGGTCTGTAATTGCCTCGGTTTCCATAATACACCTAACTTCTCCACTACTTGACGTCATCCTGGAACACTTTACCAAGGAGATAGCAAAATTCCCAGACCTAAAGCAAACAGAGAAATAAAGTGACTCGTTTATGTTTCAACAGTGATTCTCCAGCAGGTGATGTGGGATGTGAATTCAGATTCACAAATACAGAAATTTTATTACATATACTGATTCTGTGTATTAGCATAATTCTACACAGTGATTCTATGCATTAATGACTATAAATATATACCCAAAAATTATTTATTTTCTTGAGGTTTTTGAAGAAGACTCTCTAACAAAACTGAAGTCTAGGCAGAAGGATGTGACCCCTACTTGGGAAAGGTTCACCCAAAGACTAAAATTCATCAAGTCATGGCCATCTTGAAGCTTGTAGAGAAAGGATAAGAGAATGGAGTTTGAAAGAAAAAAAAACCCTGTTTGTTGGTTTTATTAGGAAGGCATTTTAATGATAATTTTCCCCTCTGTTCTTTCACAGAGTGATAAGAATCTCTTTTCTTCTTGTTTCTTGGAGGGCACTGGAAGGCATCATGGGTCAGCTAGAGTGCCCTTTATCCTCTCTCATCCATCACGGTTCTGGCTGGTGATGGGTTCAAGGTGTTGCAGGTTTGAGATCCTAAGCAGTTCCTAATGCCTCCTCCACACTCTGAAGCCTGCCTTGTTTTTTCAGTAATCCAACCTTTCCCCTTCACCCACGAGAGAGTTTAAAGCATCTGCTACCACAGCTTTCTGAAGAAAACAGGGAAACTGATAAAGAGGTTTTGTTGTGCTTTGATTTCCAGGGGAAAATTTCATCCTAGTAATAGTGGCACACTGATACAAGGGTAAAAAGGAAGCATGAAAAATCCCAAGAAAATAACTTATAGCTGGCTTCAGTGCTGTTATACTGTTATAAAGGACGAATAGGGCACAATCATAAACATGCTCAAAGATTTTATTTTTCAGGGTCATAGATGAGACACAGAAGCTAAATCCTTGTGCAACCCAACAACTTTAATGACTTCTGAATTGTCATGTCTTGATATAAACCAGGACTGCCTATATAGAGAGAGCTCAGGGTGTTTAGCTCAGTCCAAAGGGACTGAGAAGCAACTGAGAATGACAGTGTCAGCATGTTAGCACTGAGTTTGTGAAGCAAACCCCAAGGTTTCCAAATGCTACGTCAAGACAATTTTTTACTTGGCAACCATACATTGCTGTAACAGCTCATGCAGTCTGATGTAGTTAGTACAAGGTGAGGGACAGCTACCACAGGGGCACCTGGGAACGTTAGGGAGAGAATATCATCCCTAATTTGTTCAATGTTAAGCATCACACCCTTGCCATTATTTAACTTTACCTGATCTGTAGCGGGATAATTGGTGTTTAACATCTGTATTATACATCCTTCTTGAGAATGGTGTTGACAGTGCAGCCTCTGACACAGCCTGAATGGTAAATACGCTGTGGGGTGCCCTGCCCAAGATAGAAATCTCTGATCTTTCCTCCAGCCAGACTTGCTTGTTTCCTCTCCGACTGAGGTGTAACTTGTGAGTGAGCTGTGAAACTATGGGGTTGCTGCTGTAAATGTGAACAGACAGAAATATGTAGAAGTTAAGCAGGCAGAGGTTGCCAAACAGATCCTTATGCCACTGCCTTGAACTTAATGACAGTGAGATCATAAACCTCAGTACCCAAGACTGCAGGGTAATTCTTTTGGGACCAAGCATGCTACGTCTGGATCAACCTGGTCCCAGGTCTCAGTGGATTTTTGTGAAAGTACGGTTGAAGATTTTAAATACAAACCATTGTGGGGACAATGATGTCAAAACTCCTCCCTGTTCCTTAAAACAATCCCTAGACACCAGGCTGCTGATGGCCGGATCTGGCAGGGTCTGAGCCATGTGTTTGGAAAGGCTCCATAAATCTTGCTCGCACCTTTGGGGCACTCCTCCTGGTCTCAGGCTGCAAAGGGAACTTTCTGCAGGATCCCTTTGTACAGGGTGCGCAGACAATGACATTTTTGTCTTGGTTTTCATTTCATGTTATTGCACCAGTTGTCCTGGATAAGATCATAAACTTGTCCTCACTGGTAATGTGCTTTCACAATGTCTGGAGGAGGCGGGAGGAGTTTAAAATTAATGCACCTCCTAGCATGAAATTATTCATGGCTCAACACTTGTAATTACCAGGGCCAGTTTTAGGAAGCGCATAGTTATGAGGAATTTGATATTTTAAGACTTAAAACAAATGTTTTACAAGCTTTATCCTTTGCCCACTGCAGAATACATTATGGTCTGGTAAAACTGCAGTGTATGTGTACCATCCCCAGCCATTCCCATCAGCTGATCACACCTGTCAGTCATTTATCATGGAACCATTGCCCGTTAGATAATAAAATTCAACTTGGGGGGGGGGGGGGGGGGGGGGGAGGTCAGCCCAGCCATTGTGCTAATTCCCCACCAGAGCAGCGGCCCCTGCAGGCCCAAGGCATCCTGTGCAAAGTTCAAAGCTTTTGGAAAAAGTAATCAGATCAGACCAATTAGGGCCTGTCTGCCTACACTGACAACTGTGTCAGGAGACCTGTTCACCCCATTCCCTCCTGGGCATGCCCTGACCGCATTGCTGCCCTGGCTTCAGGCTCCTCTCGCCATCCCAGGCTTGTTCTGACATAACTCTGTTGCAATTCCTCCTCATTCCCATTAATGCAGGAGCAGAATTTGGCCCCCAGTGCCATTTTATAGCAAAGAAGGGACTGGCTGTAGGCTGAATGGGGAGTAGGGCTTAATTCAATATTTAATCCATGTTCTTAAATCGTGTATCATATTACCACCTTTTAATTCCCTTTGTTACTCCATGATTTGTTATGTGTTCTGGGGGACTCCCACACAACTCCTAAGTGCTTCTGCAGCTGAGTCAAAGTGATTTTGCTTTCACTGGAGATCGAAATACCATGGACCCACGGCGTTTGTGTGGGTGCATTTTCACACCAAGACTTGCAGCTTCTTTGCCGCATAGAGCAGGCAGCTGGCCTGGCCGGTGCCCCAGCACCCATTACTGCCAGGTTCTTCTTCCACCAAGCAGTGCCACTCTGCTTCCCTCTCCCACCATTTTGTTCAGTGAAAAAGGATTTGGAGTTCAATTTGTATTAAGAAATTGTGGTGTTGCATCACTATCAGGTAAATAAATACTTTTGACCTTATTTAACAGCTAAAGGACATGCATTTCACTTCACATGTCCCCTTCACATTCTTCTTACACTTTCAAACCAGGAAATCTATGAATGTCTCAGACCTGTCTGTAAATGTTAGTAAGTTAATTTTGAACTACATGTTCCAGGTTACCTGGACTTTTAGCAGTAGCTGAACAAGGCCCCCAAACTGCTTGGTGGGCCGGAGTTCATTTGCTTCATGGTTGTGATTTGGGCTGTGAAAGGGAAACAGGTCAGAGCTACTGTTCCTACTTGTGTGGTGTCTTGCGGTCTTTGAGGAGATCCAGTGAGTTAGAATAGAGGATTCTTCAGACTGCAATATTATCACTGAAAAAAGAATCTGGTTGTATTTTGTATTTTCCGCTTATACATACAATGTAAGTTGTCACTAAACGACAAATAGGGCAGATAGTGATTGCTATAATGTCCAAGAGGTACTCCAAAACATTCTGTGACATCTTCCTCTCATCTGATTCTAACCATTCATAACATACCCTATTTATATGTATAAAATGCAAGGGTTTAAGCATTTACACTCTTTAGAAATCATTTATAAATGGGACCTTCATATGAAACAGCCAAAATGATCCAGTATTACAGCATCAGAAACCAAGCCAGTATTTATGGAGAAACCACATCCACTGACAAAGTCAAGCTTTTGAGGGCTGCATGGTTTTCCTGGAATGAAGAAGGAAGCAGGCTGGATTGCAGACCACAGTGTTCGGGCACTGCCAGCCTTTGCAACAGAATAGCCCAGCTCTGCTCCTGGGGAAGATCTGTCCCTTTCTTGATTTATAAGTGAGAAACTCAGATGATCAGGAAAAAATATCTTGCTCTGCCTTTTTCAGTTAATGCTGAGTTTGGCACAAGTATAGGACTCACACATGCTCTATAATGTATCTGGATATCACAGGAAAAAAATTGTTAAAGCATATACTGATGAAAATGCAGGAAAATACAACAATGTACCAAGCTGTTAGTTCCCTAATGAGCACAATAACGCAGCCCCTCACCAGGCTCTAAGTCCAGAGGCTAGTCTGCCAGAGCAGTGTACACAAGGCATTATACACCACGGAAGGGAAGGAATTAAAAATGATTTAAGGCAACATGTCCTACTTGGGCTGAGGTACTCTGAGGGCAGCCAAACAGCATCACTCAAGAGATTTGTGTTATTCTAGGAAGGACAACTCCTGGAAACAGTGCATATGAGAACCACACGGGCAGACAAACACAGTCCCATCCAGACATTTTGAATTAATGCCATGGCCAAGTGTTTGGATTTTAAAATGCCTGTCCCAGTTTCAGGCTACCAGATGCCAACTCCCATCTTTCCAGGAGCAGGACTTGACCCTTCATAGGAGGACCTGTCAAGATCTCTGTTTTAATCATCCCAAATGGCCAAAAGAAAAATCAATCTATCATACCGAGAAAAAACTTTTGAGATCACCCCTCAAGGAGGATTGCAAGTAATCCCTGTGCAAAGGCCCTGTAAAGTGATCTCTTTCAAAATCATATGTATGAAATTAGTTATAATCTGCATGGTAACAACCCAAATTTTCAGCTTGACGTGCATGGCACGATAAGGAGAATACAGATGGTTCTAAACAGGGGGGTTCTACATACCGTTTAATTTGGCCATATTGAGATCTTCACTGCATCTTAAAGGCTGTCCCATGAAAACATGCACGATAAATTGAGGGTGACTGTGTTTTTCTGGTAGAGCCTGACCCTATGCCCTTTGAAACTGGTGACTAATCTCTCACTAATTTTAGTGGTACAGGATCAGCACTTCATAATTTAGGGCCTAATTTTTGTTTGCATGAAGGTGCTTTTATGTTCTCAGAGTCATGAACTCTAATGTCAAAAAAAATTGAGCCTACAGCAGGGACTGTTCAAAGAGCTTGCCTTTGCAAGCAGGTCACCAGAGAGCTCTCTGATGCTTGCTGATTCTTTTAATTTTATGTAATTTAATAAAAGCAATTTTTAATTAACATTCAGACTACTGCAAAGGGACAAAGTGCAGTGTGATGGGAGGTCTGGCTTAAATAGGGCACCTTGCGTGGAAGAATCATATTCCAGTGCCACAGGGAGCAAGCAGCACAGCTCTGAGCTGAGACTGGGGATATTCACAGAAGAAAATATGAGGGCATTCAAAAACAGGGATACTGATGAGAAAGAAAGAATTTGGGGGACTATTCCACATGCACAAGGCATGTGGATCTCTGGACACAGAGGAGATTGTAGACAGGCTGCCTAGTGGCTGGATTTGCACAGTCCTGGACTCCAGGCCCAGTTCTCTACCAGTTCATGTCTCACTGCATACAGAAATGACAAGGAAAGGAGAGTTCTGTCTAACTGTGTACCTGCAGAGCGGGAACACACCCTTCTCTTCTTGGGGAATCATCTGGTGGAAATGCACAGAACATAAATCATGAAGTTGCTCTTTCCCAAGTATACAAGAGGACTATAGGATCCACATTAAATAATGCTTATCAGATAAAGAATAGAGTTTTGGATGAAGTGCAAATTGTCCTATTTGCTGCTGTCACTGTCAAAAACCTATCCCCTAGACCAGCATCTCTGTTGAAAGAGAGACAACAGAAGGCAAAAGACTGTAAAAAAATATGCAATCAAAACAACCTGACACTGGCATGAAATGGATCTAAAAGAGAGAAAAACAAAGCAGCCAAAGTGAGGACTTCAGAGGGAAAATCCACTTACTGGAAGAGGAAAAAGGTCAACTTGTTAAGAAAAGGGCAAGTGAAAAGAACCTGTCCAGGAAAAATAAAATGCTATCAATTCTGTATATAATATTATCAGAAAATTATAGTAACAGCAAGGGACACTTCATAAAAGAGCTGATAAGTGTTCTATCTCCTCTGCTATCTGACTGGAGGACCAGCGTTATGTTTTTGCTAATAACCTTATCTCTTGTGGTCTAACGTCTCTGATAAGAGGTAAAGCAAATGCCATGTTTTCTCCTGTTATGTTTGCAGTAGGCAAGCAGCTTGCTAAGCTTGTTCCCTGTTCTGCCACAGACTTCAAAAGTGGGCATCTCCCCAAGTCGAATGGGGAGAAGCGGACAGCCAGCTGAGGATGGTTAGGTCACGTGAGTAGGTCTTTGGGCACCTGAGAGCCTGTCCCTGGTTCTGTCCCAAACCTGCTGGGTGCCTTCAGCAAACTCTGTCCATCTCCTTGCACCTGTATTTACCTTTAGTCCATAGCAGAGACAGTTTCTGCAGTACCTGACAGAGTAGGATTGGGGTCTTGCAAATAATACATCAGAGGAACACTTGGATATCAGAGGAGATCTTGTCTCACTAACTTGAGGGCCATGGGATACTTAGACAAGAGTACAACAGTCCTGTATACCATGACCTGTTCAGCAACTGGAAAGAGAACCCAGGAGTCCTGCTCCCAAGTTCCTCACTCTTACAACACGGGAAATATTTTATGTATACAAACCCGTTAATTAAAACTTTGCTAGTAGACACTTGAAGTAATGAAAACCAATACACACCTGCCAGGTCTAAAGACATTTTCTTCAGAGAAACTATTAGATCAACATACACTAAAACCTGGCCTGTAAATGTTTTGGCCCCAGGGCTTTTCTCATAGTACATTAAAAAAAATGTCAACCTAAGTTAATCCTCCTTCTAACAGTTGGTAGATATGGTTTATCTGATCAGAACGACAGGACAAAGGGATTTTACTGACTTTATTTTCATTATCATTAAAGTAAATGTTTTCGCATCTCTGAAAAAAAAGTTATTGGAAAGTTATCTTGTGCTGTGGAATAGAAATTGTCCCATGCAAATCTTGATTCAATATTATTATACACTACTGTAAATAGCATGGTGTTGATTCAGAGAGATCAGGAGGAAGGTATATTTCAGTTAGTCTGTTCATTTGTTTCCAGTTCCTGCTGGGGCAGTTGAATTCCAGCTGCTGGGTCTGATGGTTACGCTCCCCTTTCCCTAAGCCTGCAGGCTCTAAGGTCATACAGCAACTGTTAAGGACATTCCATGTTCCATGGCTGTATTCTCCTGCCCCGTGGTTTGTAATCCCACCTCCTCCCACAGGAAATTACAGATAATGAGACAGTGAAACTCATCTACCTTATTTGTAGTGGACTGATCATTGAATTGGTCCTAAGCATAAATTTAAATAGGTACATTCAGCCCTGGGCAGTAAGGAGAATATTGCAGGTAGGTGAAGTAAACCGCTCAAGTAAACCTGTTCTCAAGAGCTCTTTTAGGTAAGGAAAGTCCTGCACAGCACTGAACTTGCTAAACAGTTAACCCTCCACACTTTGCCCTCATTACGATGAAAGTATGTTACTCATGAATGAGAGGCAAAGTCCCATTCATTCCCAAAATGGGAAGACAAGGCAACAGGCAGCTCTCTCAGGAGGAGCCTGTTCAAACTGACTTTGTATTTGACTCCATCTTGAGGTAGTTGCCCACTGCCTTGTCTTTGCTAGGATGTCACTGCTGGCACAGCTACACCAAGGGATTAAGATGTTAATCCTCTCTTCCCATTAGCACTAGCCAGTGTTGAACATAACTTCCAAGACCCAACACATAGCTGTGCAATACATCCCAGGGCAAGAGCCTAGCATGCTTTCCTAGTGAACACAGCACAGCGAGGTAAAACATGAAAAATGTTTGCAGAAATCTCTGCAAAGCACAGGCATGGAGGGGAGAATTGGCCCCAGACCTCCTTTTCATAGCACTGCTGCTTGGCCCCATAAAAAGGGATCATTAACTAAAATCCTTTGGCCTCCCAGGCTTATCTCTCTCTATAAGGCTGTATTTAGGAATAGAAATGGGATCTGACAATTTTTAAAGATTCAGATTCCTTAATCATTCATGGTGGGAGAATGTCACTGAATGGGGATCCGCACATAAGCCCTCAAGATGGGAAAATACAGGGAGCTTTCAGTTGCTAAGGAATAAATGAGGTTAAACAGTGCACATATCCTTTCCTCATGCAGTGCCTGTCTGGTGGGAATGAGAAGCCCTGAGTTTGGTATGCACTGGTTTGGTGTCTCTAGAAACATCTGGATGGCAAGACAGGACTGTGACTTTGAATATTGTTCTGCACATTTCTTGCTGCAAAGCCCTGTTTCCTCTCATCCTCTCATTCCTCTCCCCATGAAAATACCTCTCCCCATGGCATGATGGGGGAATCCACCTTCCAGTGGGTTAAGAGATTTATTTCACAGCAGCTGTGACAGGGGCGTAGGTAGAATGTACACGTGCCATTACGGGGCAACAGAGCCCAAAGAGCAGCTGCTCTGTACACACCTGCAGTGGGGACATGAGGGAAAGCAGTGATTTATCTGCCATCATCAATGGAAAAAAACACGTACCAACCAGGCACAGTCTGCCTCTCTTATTTTCCAGCTCTTCTGTGAAGGCTATTCCCTTCTCCCAGTCTTCCCCTTGCTTTTAGCCCATTACAGTTGGATTGCACAGGATGTGAAGCCATGGTCAGGTGTCCATGACAAAGGCCAAGATGTTTAAATCCACTAGAGATATTCATATCCCCTGCTGTAGAAGGCAGCTTCCTTCCCATGCAGATCTGGATACCAAACATATGCAGTGCTATAGCAGGAACTTAGCCTGTTTTGAACCTAAATGTGCAGATCACATTTCTGCTTAGAAATACTTAGACGCGGAGGAGCAAGCCAAAAATGGTAGTGTGGAAACAGGAGAAGCAATACTACAACACAGCCATCCTTGGGGCCTTCTCTTCAGTTTTCTCTAGTAGGTTTGTCTCTCCTGTTGTTCTCTGTGTAATCTACAGCTGTCTGAGTCTAATGAGCTAAATGAGTGTATGAGCCTCAGTTGGGTGCCCGTTGGCTTAGCAGCTACAGCTGCACACAGGGGAGCAGCAACGCATCCTGGGATGGCTGGGCTGTGTATAAAGGGTGGCACCAGCTGCAGCTCTCTAACTGTGGGAAAGAGGTGTGGGGAGGGTGAGGCTGCTCAGGCTTGTGGCAGTGCAGACAGGGACTCTTAGGACTAGCACCTGTGTATTGTTAGTTCTCTCCCCTATGCACAGTTAAATGAGGTTTAGATTTTCTTTGATATAGCATTAGTTGATATCAAAATGTTGAGGGAATTTTAGCTGTTTGCCAGGCTAAGGAAGAGGCTGGGCGAAGCGAATGTGGAATCCAAATGCAGGGTGAAATGACAGGCAGTTTCTGGGAAATGGCTTGAGGCTACGGCAAATACTCATCCGGACTTTCACAAATTGGGATTTACCCTTCAGCAGGGAAATGTGGTTTGCAGCATTGCATATATCTCTCTGAATACAGAATATTCTGTACACAGACTGATGACAAAGCAGCAGCTTTAGTCGGCACAATCTAGTACACACAGAGGGCTTACCCAATAGAAGGAGTCAGATGGGAAAATGGAAAGTAAGTTTTATTATAGATCCAATGAAATGAGCTAAAACTAAGCTTTCCAGGGAGAGCAGGCTCTAATCTCCTCTCTTACAAGGCATAGATGCACCCAAGAACAAGATGAAAAAACAGAATGGCACATGCTTGTAGATGGATAGCAACATTAGATGTAAAACACATCAGCAATGTTCAAAAGATATGAAACAAAAAAAATATCAAATAGCAATAGTCTTTTAGTGATTGTAGAAGGGCTACATCAGGAACCCTGTCATTTAAAATGCTTCAAAAAGTAATTAGAAGGGGGCAAAAAGGCTCATTAAAAAACTGATTCTGTTTCCACATGCTTTAAAGGTCTGTTCTTATTTGCAAAACTGGAATAATAGCATTTTCAAATGTTTATGAGAATGGGATTTATATTAAGAGCAAAAGGATTTTTCCATGTGCCAACCATTTACAGGATCTTGAAAATAACCAGAACTGAAGAGATCCTAATATTTCAGATAAGTTTTCATATCAATGATCACTTTGCCTTAGTGAGGCCACATTTATAAGAACATGGAGGATTATCTTGTAACCTAAGAATATAGTGTATGTGGAAAGGTTATGGTTGGAGGTTTTTATTCCCCTCTCCCCCCTGCTGCAGTTCAGCTGACAAACACTCTGGCAGCTAATAGAGGAGAACAGTGCTGGCTGTTCACAGTGTGTTCAAGACTATGAATTGCAACAAAAGACAAAAGGCTGGATGTTGAAATATTTATTTTAGTGACTTTAAGGCTTTAGAAATTATGTATAACCATTGGTACACATGTAGTGGTGCATATGGGTGAGGTTCTACATCCTCTGATAAAGTTTTCTCCCAGTTATGATTTTCAGGAAAGGTAGCTAGAAAAATCTGATGACAAACTCATTGGCTTCAGTTCGCTGTCCTATTGGGTGTACGATCCCACAGAGAGAACTGGGGGGCTGCCAAGCAAAAACGGGTGAAAAGCACTGGGTGGGATTGATAGGTATAAATACACTGCATCAGCCACATGATCAAAACTTGACCCTCTTGGGGTAGTGTGTGTTCAGCAGCATCAATAAGAGCAATTCAAGAATAGATATAGGGAAACAAATTATCCACTGTAAACTCCAGTGGAAGGCAGAGTTACACTAGGCTTGAGCAGATGGATGAAGCTGGTGTTTCACCAGGGAGGAAGGAACCATGGTAAATGACCCAAAGGGCAGTGCTAGTTTAAGGTTAGAACAAGCAGGTGGATGTCTATCCTAAGAAAAGTTATAAGGAGCACAAAAGTCAGCTAATTGTCACAAAATCTTTACTATTCAACTGTAACTCAGTTTAAAATTAACTGCCTGCCAAATGAGAACTAGAGACTCCTCAATAAGCTTAGTAAAGAGCAGTTAAGATGGGAGAGTGGCAGAAACTCTCCCCATCTGTCCTTGAAAACAGGCTAAAGTCAATTCAGAAGTCCACCCAGAGACAGCCCTTCCACAAGTACCATTACCCAAGCTCCAGAAAGGCTGGCTCCGGAGCTATTTCATGGGAAGTCTTTTGGATGCTGAGTCAGCACCGCCACTTCTGGTATCCCTGGGTTTTCTGTGGATAGTTCCTGTGGGCTGAACAGGACTTGTTTATCTGCTATAGCCCAGCCCAGCATGGCAGGATTGCAGGCAACATGAAAAATAAACAGGGGATTCTAACAGCATTATGTCACTCAGGCCAGCCCAAACGCTATAGAGTAGCTGCCAAGTTAGGTCACTTAAGCAAATACTTTGAATGGGTTTAAGAGACAGCTAGACATTTTTATGAGAAGAAAGGAGATTTGCAGATGCAAAGACAAAGCAAGGAGGTGCGTTTGAGATAAACTTAAAGGGCCAGGCTCATTGGGCCAAGTGGCCATTTCCTGCTTTGCAATTCTTTGCTTCCTCACATCTCACAGATGAGAGCATGCTGTGGTCCAGTGCATAGCCAGTGCCTGTTGCAGAGCACAGAGGGATCATTATCAAGAAGAACACTTTTCATGGAGGAGATGGCTGAAAATGGTCAGTAGGACAGTCCAGATTCAGTCAAGGTTGCTCCTCAGATTAGATTTTACTATCTCATGAGTCATTTAAAAATTCCTCACTTTCTGCACTAGTGCAAATAAGGATAAGATGGCGGGTAGGAACAAGTCACCAAACTAGTGAGCCCCTGGAAGAATTGTTCCTCCTGGGATGTACCCAGCTGGCACTAGAGAGAGACAGCATTTCCTGGCATGGTGGAGGAAGAAATGATGGCACTAGCTGCCTGGGACTGTGTGGCTCCATAAGGGCCACCACAGAGTATCTGGTAATGGTATTTTCTTTACTTTATTCCTAAAGTATTCTTAACTTTATGAAATGAAATGGGTAATCAACCATCAAGTGCAGAAGACCTTCCAAAGACCTTCTATGTGAAATCTGGTAGAAAACTAGGTTACAGCAGGAAGGAAGTGACATTCTTGCTATATACATTTGATGAAAGGAAGGAAATTACTTGCAGAATTCAATTTCTTGGGACAGATTCTGGATCTCCACTGTATCTAGCCTTGCTCATCTCACTAGAAGTCTGAAATATAAGATTGTCAGGCCTCTGAGACCTGTCTCCTTCTCATCCCTCTTCACTTTTTGGATCCTCTCAGAAGCACCTACTGGCCTGAGGCAATGAACTCTCACAAATCATACCTTTTTCGTAAGATTCATAGCCCACTTTCTAGACATATGTGGTTCTCCTCCAAGCCTAATTTCTTAAACACCCCTTTCCCCAGCCATAATAATAATCAGAGCACTTTGCATCAAAGAAATGCCACTCACAGCATCAATTGAGCCTTACACCCCCCTACCGTGACTGCTCACCTGATTACATCAGTGTCATTTTTAAAGCTGGCAGTGGAAAGAAGGCATACCATAGGGATCTCTTAATTTGTTTTTCACTGCTGCTGCCTTTATGTCTGGCAGAGGCATCCAGGCCCAGCCCAGAGTGAAGCCTCCCAGGCCTTCAGCTCCTTCCTCTTTTTGCCTGGAAGGATTGATTTTGTTCTTGTTCCTGACCAACAGGTCTTCCACAGTGAAAAGTGAGGAGAAAGAAATGATGTAGTTTGATGCCACAGAAAATAAGGGATAAACTAATTTTTGTTTCTGTCCCATGTTCATGTCATCGTCTACTGACTTCGTAACATATGTCTCCATGGCTTTGGAACAAGGACCTATGACTTTGTCTTTTCATAGAATCATAGAGTCATAGAATGGCTTAGGTTGGAAAAGACCTTTAAGATCATCGAGTCCAACCATAACCCAACACCACCGTGCCCACTAAACCATGTCCTGAAGTGCCTTGTCTACATGTTTTTTGAATACCTCCAGGGATGGTGACACCACCACCTCCCTGGGCAGCCTGTTCCAATGCCTGACAACACTTTCAGTAAATTTTTTCTAATATCCAGTCTAAACCTCCCATGGCGCAACTTGAGGCCATTTCCTCTCGTCCTAAAATTTTTTTTGACAGAGGACCTTCTGTACATTGATGACACTCTTAAATAATAATTTTCTTTTAGTAAAGCCAGAGCTTTTCCTCTTCACTTGAGCTACAGGGACATAACAATATCAGTCATGTTGCTTTCCCTTGGCAAGGACACATCCAATAGCTTCTGCAGGAACAACCATGACAGACCAGGTATTTGTGCCAGCCTCCTTGCTGGCCCAAACCAAAGGAGAAAGAACCAAACCTGTCTTCAAGTTTGGAAAAAAAAAGTTTACTTCCCATCTTCTTCCAACCCTTGTTCACTGTGGTAGGACTTGAAGAAGAAGTCTCAAGAAGTTCTTTCATGTCCTGAACAGAGCAGCAACATGAAAATACTGGAGACTCCTGGCAGAATCTCTTTCCAAAGCGATTTCTGGCCCAACCTTGCAGGCATAGGCAGCTCAGGTACTCGGGTACTTGTATTGGGTCTGGCTGAGATGGAGTTAATTCTCCCCATAGCAGCCCTCGTAGTGCTGTGCTCTGCATCAGTAGCTAGAAAGGTGTTGATAACACACCAGTGTTTTGGCTACTGCTGAGCAGTACTGGCACAGCATCAAGGCTGTCTCTCCAACATTACCCCCCCCCCCAACAGCAGGCTGGGGCAGGGCAAGATCTTGGGAGGGGACATAACCAGGACAGATGACCTAAACTAACCAAACAGATATTCCATACCATATGACGTCAGCTCAGATATAAAAGCTAAGTAAAGGGGGACGGAAAGGGGGCATTTTTGTCTTCCAGAGGACCCCCTACACGTACTGAAGCCCTGCTTCCCAGGAAGTGGCTAGACATCGCCTGCTGATGGGAAGTAGAGAATAACATCATTTGTTTCTCTTTGCTTTCGCGCACAACCTTTGCTTTCACTTTATTAAACTGTCCTTATCTTGACCCATGAGCCTTTTGTTATATTCACACCCCCCCGTCCAGCTGAGGAGGGGGAGTGATAGAGCAGCTTTGGTGGGCACCCGGCACCCAGCCAGGGTCAACCCACCACAGAAAAATTCAAAGCCATTTTCCCCAGTGAGCTGACCCAGCTAGGTGGTCAGTCTGTACTGACACTGTTATAGGTTCTGTTGTCCATTTTTAAGAAAAATTGTTTCTTTTGCTCTTCAAAAATAATGACAAATTTGTCTCATGTCAGAGTGGAGGTCACATCTTGGAACAGTTCCTCCAGCTCCAACAGGAAAGGACACACGTACACACA
This sequence comes from Buteo buteo, assembly GCF_964188355.1. NCBI lineage: Eukaryota > Metazoa > Chordata > Aves > Accipitriformes > Accipitridae > Buteo > Buteo buteo. The sequence goes on along the minus strand of NC_134181.1, from coordinate 37,242,971 downwards.
CAGGCAAAAGACTCAGATGAAAACAATTCATTACACAGCTTCCAGGAACTTCTAACTTTAAGCTCCTTTATCTTCTGAGCATGTGTCTCCAAGGCAACCACTTAACCACTACAGGTTTTCCAACATGCTACACTTAATACAATCTATCTCTTTCTCCAAAGTTTGAGTCTAAATCCTTGCCTAAATACCTCAGAAATATTTAAAGAAAAGAGAGTAAAGAAAAAGAAAATAACTGTGCTGTATTTTTAGCAAACAAGCAGTACTGACTTACATGACAGTGCTGAGATAGAGGTAAATTATTATTGATACAGAGCAAAAGACTGGAAATAATTGGTATAAATGCTAAACTTATCTGACCCATCCCCTTTCTCTGTGTCTCCTGGGTCTTCAAACTGAGTCAGAAGTCCCAGGAGGACTGCAGATTTCTGTTACCCCTTACTTCTGATTGAGCTACAAGTACCTCAAGATGAAGTGTGTTGCTCTGTTAATTTTTGTTCATGTTCTGTTGAAAAACAGAAATGGGCTTAGAAATAAAAAGTGGAAGGAGAGAGCTGCCTGGCCTTTTCTGGGTAACAGCAGAGTTAATTTCATGTTGATTGGAGCTCAGAGCATGGATGAGTTTGGCTGCGATCATTAATATGTTAGAAACTTTTACAGAACTAATATTGCAGAAGTTAGAAAGTATGGCAGCCCTGTTACCCTTTTCTGTTGTCAGCTATCAGGTTTATTACCCTTATCTCAACCCAGAGCTGATCTTTATCCCCTCTTCCTAATTGATGCTGTAGATAAAGCATCATATATTTACTCTTGTGTATATTTACTCCATTCCTTTCAGGCAAAAGTTCAGAGGTCTGGTAGCTTAAAAAGAGAGTTCAGTGCTGAAGGGTGCTTGGGAGATGTATGTGCTTTCTCGGCTAATGAAGGCCATGACAGCATATTCAGTCCTCTGTTGAGAACAATAGAGGAAGTAGAGTTTTCTAGGATGAAAGTTGTTTGTGCTACTTATGTTCTGTTGTCCAGTGTTGTACCAACCCACAAAATGAACCTTAATGCGCCTTGCGTTCTGCAGCACTGTGCCTTGCAACAGAAAACCCCAGGATACATGACCTTAGATTTTGAGAGTGACATGTTAATTATTCCAAATGTACAAAGACAAGATCAGTTTTGAAATGCAGTTCACTTCGTATGAGACATTCACTCCTTTCCAAGTTACAGTTCTACAGGTTCATTCCATTAGGGATAAAATATGAAAAAAAATGCAGGGAGGAATTTTCAAACAGTGAATAAAGGGAAGAAAATCGTGATCTAGTTCTGATATTCCATAATAACAACAAAAAAACCCACTAGCAGATTATTCTATGAGTAGCAGGACTAAGGAACCAGACTTGCTTCAGATTTGTGGTTTTGTCCTCTAACTCTTGCACAAATATGCTGAAATAACTGCAGCTCTCCCCATGTCCTCCATGAGCCTCAATGGGGCAAGCAGCAGCATGTGCTGCGGTCAGCCTGGGAGACTCTGCACGTAGCTGCCAGGCACTGTACAACAGCGGAGTACTGCCTGCCTTTCCCTTGTGGGGCAGTGATTGAGTCTCTTACCCCAAATCCCCAGTGGGATGGGGAGGAGAAAAAAAAAAAATAATTAAAACTCATGGGCTAAGATAAGAGTGATTTAATCAATAAAGTAAAATAAAATATAATACTAACAATAATAATAATAATAAAATAAAATACTACTAATAATTGTAATGAAACGGAATATAACAAAAAAAAGGGGGGAAAAAGGAGAAAAAAAAAACAGAAGAAGACAAGTGATGCACAATGCAATTGCTCACGACCCACTGACTGATGCCCAAACAGCGATCTGCCCCTCCCATCCAACTCCTGCCAGTTTATATACTGAGCATGACATTCTATGGTATGGAATATCCCTTTGGCTAGTTTGGGTCAGCTGTCCTGGCCATGCTCCCTCCCAGCTTCTTGTACACCTGCTTGCTGGCAGAGCATGGGAAACTGAAAAATCCTTAACTTAGGATAAGCGCTACTTAGCAACAACTAAAACATCAGTGTGTTATCAACATTATTCTCACACTAAATCCAAAACACACTGTACCATCTACTAAGAAGAAAATTAACTCTATCCCAGCTGAAACCAGGACAGTCGTTCACCATGTTTTTAGAATTTTGCACCTGATGAACCAGAAAATAAAATCATACTCTAATACCAGCTAATAATAATTTTAATCAGATGTTCCAAGTCCATAATGTAATGAATATTATCAATTAGAGAAGCTGCATTTAAGAAAACCCTAGTTTGGAATCAGTATATAAGAAGAGTAGTTAGGGAAGTGGCAGTGTGTTAGGCCAAACAGATTGTCAACACACAGGTGCTGAGTCTCCCTTGCATGCTGAGTAGCATCTCTCACTGCTACAGAAGTGAAGTGCAGGTATTTGTAAAGTAGGAAGGATTTTGTATGTTATTACCATTAAACTAGGATTGTATTATAAAGCTGGGATGTGACTGTAGTCATCTTTCTCTTCTTAATAAAGAGAAAAAAGGCACTTAAAACAAGGGAAAAGCTTCATCTGGGCACAGTGGATATAAACTTTATGTACTATAACTAGCTATTTAACCTCTGCAACCTTATCTATCAGGAGACCAGTTCACATAGTATCCATGAAATGAAGGCCTCAGGCAAATGGTTTGTTGAGTGTCTGTGCAGACTCTCAGATGTACACAAAACATCATGAGATATAAAGGCATAGAAAGCAGAAATTGATTTGTAGAGGACAGATCTGCCAAGCCCCCACCCTGGGTTGCAGAAGGACATTTGCTCAGAGACATCTCTTCATTTCTCCTGGGCTGCACTGCTGGGAACACTGCAGTGGTTGCAGGTGACACACCAACAGGCTGGTGGGATTTTTGGCACACGCTGGCAGTGTGCTCATCTCTGCTCTTTGCTTTCATTCAGACTGATTTTTGCTACATGTGGGGCAGGTGCTTTTGTAATCTGAAAAGATCTGTATTCAGCCTAGATTTGTCCTACAGACACTGAGTTAGCTGGAATGCATGAGGCAGATTCCCTCCAGTTGCCCACAAGCCTCTTTCAGGGAATAACATTTAATGGGCTGCCATTACTAGTGGCCACTTCCCTGATCGGTGACTGGGAGCCACCAGCAGCAGCTTTTGCAGCAGTGAGAACATCAGCACTGTGTGCAGAGAAGCATGGCAGAAACCCCAGCCAGCTGAGCCTGATGAGCATTTAAACCAGATCCCTTTACAAATGGGAAGAAGTCATAAAATCTGCTGTGAAACCTTAGTCCTCGCTTCAGCTGTTAGTGACTTTAATAGCAAAAGTGCCCTGTCTTCATTATAGGAGCCCTTTATTCCATTGTCTAATTCCCCAGGGGACTGGGAGCAGATTGATCCCACAGTAGCACTTCAACTAGTAGCAGAGCAATAAAAAAGGGGGAAGGAATAAGAAAAAAGCCCTGTGTGCTAACCAGCAGCCATTCTGCTTCTGGCTTTCAGCACAGGCAGGTGCTTATGGGGTTTTCAAATCCCCTTTATGGGAGCACTGCAGTAATGCTCCTCTCGGGATGTGCAGAACCTTCAGCCAAAGGAGGACCTGCCTCTACCTGTAGAAAATAATTCCTACTCCTCAGTGACAAGCCAAAATTCTTCACAAGTATGCACTAGGAATTAAAAGGCCCAGCCCTATTAAGAGCAATAAATTTGTACCAGGGATGTTCTTGGCCCAATAGCGAGAGTAAATTGACACTTTCTGGCGCTGTAGACTCCTGCCAAAGGGTGGGAAGAAGTAACCCAGGTAATAGTAAAGTGATCTCAAAGGGGTTTTTTCTGCAGCCTGGCTTTCGGAATGAAAGCCAAATTCTAGCCTTGCGTGAGTCTCTCCAAAGTTTCTTGGAGCTAAAATACTGTGCTTCATTTATTGCAAGCTGATCAGAAGTGTTTCTTGATCCAACATCAACACCCTCAGAAAGGAAAAGACAGAAGGTGGGAGCAAAGAGCTGGAAGGGAGACAGAGCAGCCACAGACAGGCATGCACACAGCACACAACGCTCTGCATGGGCCATGGTGGGGATTGCAGGGGTGGAAAGAGCCCTTCCGTCACTTACTGGGGACTGATCCCATCTGAACTTATAAAGACAGAGTGTCAAGCTCACAGGCTGGGGCACAGGTCCAATCCAGCTGATGTATTTATGCAACATTAAGATGTCCCGAGTGGCAGCTGGGAGATACGCCCTGACCATAGCTGCTTGGAAAAATAAAGAGGCACCTACCAGTAGTGTGGGACTCGCTGCACCTTCCTCATCTCCTTGTGCTAGGACAGATGTCTCCACAGCGCTGCACGTGCCTTATATTAATCTCCTGGTGTTTTGAGAAGTAGCTGTTCAAATATTTTGCTGGGAGCGGTTTTGCGGATGTGAAAACTTGCAGCTTGAGGAAGGTGGCAGGGCGCTGAAGGCTGAGTAATGGACCAACCTGCTGACAAGGGACTGGAAGAGGACTGACAGGACCTGCAGCCTGGAGCCTGCGCAGGGCTGGCAGACAGCACAGGGAAGCAAGCATTGGAATCCTCCTTTTGAGTAGGGGTTAGGGAAGAGGTGCTCCTCTAGCCTGTGCCTTCTCCAAATGAGCAATGTTTAGACTCCTTTTTCCAGAGGGCTGAAGACTCCTGGAGCCCCAGCAGCTGAAAAGCAGACCCTGGCTCTGCCCCAAGGGCTTTGCAGTACCAGGGTACTGCAAAGGGGCCTTTGACTCTGCAAAGGAGATGGCTGGAAGGGATGGAGTCTGGGGCAGCTCCCTCTGCCCCAGGCTGTGTCCAACACTGCCAGCCCCCAGCCCAAGGGGACATGCAGGGGGCTCGGAGTCAGCTGCTAGGTGCACCCCAAGGAGGAGACGGGCTCTCACCCTGCTGAGAGGTACAGCTGGGTGTGCTCCCTCCTTGGGGGGCTCACCCAAAAATACTGGTGAAGGGCGAGGCAAGTAAGTGGCTCCAGTTGTGGGAAACAAGCTGCTGCTGCTTCTCAGACTCATTGTCATCCAGAGCTGGGAGCCATAAGTGATGCCTGCCTGGTGATCCCAAATCCTGCCATTGAGGTTGGTGTTTCTAGCATCTCCTTTGAGGGTACCGCAGAGTTGGTGGCTTTGTTCTCGTTTCCTTTTTTCTCTCTGGGGCCAGGTGTATTGTCAACTTCTCCCAGCCATCATCACTGGGTTCCTTTGCTCAGAGCTGAGAGCACTATGAACCCTTTCCATGCATGGAAAATCATTTCATGGCTCATGAAAAAACAGAATTTTAATGAGATAAAAGTGCTCTGTGAAAATCCCATGGACAGGAGCCAGCAGTTTCTGAGGGACAGAGATGCCTCTTCTACTTTTCTGCCTGCCCATGTGCTTGCTTTTAAAATTATTTATAAACAAGTTCCTGAATCGATGGAACCACTTTTTGTGTGTAGCACATAACACTACGGATAGTTACCAAGACCCTAATAGATTCAGTTTCCTGTGCAGGTGGTGATGGAAGGCGAGGTTCATTTCAAAGGGAGCTGTTTATGTAGGCTCAAGCAGTTCAGACCTCATGTACAGAGCTGGGACAAACAGAGCATGAGGAATTTAGTGCTGTGGGCAAAGGAGGACGGTTAAAGCACAGCAGCCTTGCTGTGCTTGAGCAGGGTCTACTCTGTGCCTGTAAGTGGTGCCGTGTATCTGCGATGACGTTATCTGACCCAAATGCATCAGATTTGAGACCCATATTTAGTTTTTCCCCACTCCCAGTGTCATGGGCGCTGCTGTACAAGCTTCAAAGTGGTGTAAATGAGAAAAGCTCCCCGCGCAGCTTTCGTTTACATCTGTGTCATCTTCATGTTGAATTCAGTTCAGTGAATTTGCTTTTGCTCTGGGAGAACAGGGTCTTTATGATCTGCCCAGTAGCCTGCTACACATTGGAGTCTGAAACAAATCAGTTTGATAGCCAAGGGTCTGGCTCTTCACCTGCAGATCTCAGAGCAAACCTACCTGGGAAACATGGTGATATTCCAAGTTACAGGGCTGATTCCCTCAGTCTCCCCACACCTTAACCCTCATCCCTTTGTGTAGAAGGCAAAACTGTGGTATCAGTTACACCCTGGGATAAGTTAGTCAGGAAACCGCTGTTGTGAGGGTATCTCACTGGGGTTTGGCATTCAGCGGGTGTGTGAAGCTCTCCCACACCTGCAGAGATGCTGTGTACTACAGGAAGAGTGCTAGACAAGAGTGTATGAAGTGTGGCATCACCCCACAGCCCTCCACCTCCACCTGCAGTCATCTCTGTGCCCTCCCAGGGCTCCTGCAGAATCCCAGCTGGGGTCAGTTACACACTGCGTATCTGCCACATGCCAAATCATAGTGCTTTGCCACTTACACCTCTTTTCTGACCAACATGCACCCAATGTGTAACCCACACTGGTATTTACGTCACCTCTGAATTTTCTCTATGGTGTCAAATGTATTCAATTTATCGTCTACTGTCAGTGGAGCAGACAGGAGCCAATGGGGGAATCCACAACTCACTTCCCAGTGGCAGAAGAGTCTCCATCACAGGAGCAGCAGGAATGAAAAGCGTTCCTGATCCTGCCTTAGTGCTCTGCAGAGCCTCACCAGCCTTTGGTCAGCTCCCCCTTGCAGGTGCAGACGCTGACACCTTTCCTAGGAGATCAGCACCATCCATCTCCCTCCAAAGGCCATGCAGGGCCCTGGAGGGATTCTGAGGTCTTGGTGTGCTCTACATAGATTTGCACTCATCTTCCAGGGTGGACAATACACACCCTGTCCTCCTGGCTCCACAAGAGGAACCTGTATGACCAAGAGATCACACCTCACACTGTGGGCTGAGACCAGGCTTCCCTGGGAGGCTCTCTTTGTTAAAACAGTCACTTTCCTCGGCCACAAATAGCTTGATGCATGAGAGAGAGGGAGGGAGGTGGCGTGACCGTATCTGACAGGTTCCATTCTCCTGTGCTGATTGGGACCTTAATCTTCACTGCTTCGTGTAACTTCCTTCTCCTTTCTTGTTTGCTTCACTGGTGTGACTTTACCTTCTGTCTGAGCAAATATAAGAGAGAAATCTCTTGTAAACAGGGGGACATGACATTTTTACAAGCTGAGTTCAAGATGCATGCTTAGTTATTTGCTCTGGAGTCCATAGACAAACTAGACAAGATAGACAAATGGTGTATTACCCCAGTCTTTGCCCCTGGAGGGAGCCATGCTTTGCACAGCCTGGCCCGGGGTGTGCGGGTTCACCACTGGTGTTCCATTGGACCAGACCCTTCAGCTTTTCAGTAAGGGCAGCACAGAGTAAATCACCCTGAGCTCCCCATGCTTTGTTCCTAGAAGCCACACAGCTCTATGTCTGTGTCCAGGCAAACCAGCTTGTCTGCCTTTGCTCCCTGCTGCAGTTTTTCACCCAGATGGATTCCTCATTCTGGTTACAGACCCCTTGTGTGGATGAGTCTCTGATGCCATGTAGCACTACAGGGGCGTCTTGTTTGTTGATTGGGGTAGGAGGGTAATTTATCAAGTAGAAAATATGCCTGGCAACCTGGACTCCTAGTTCCTTTCCCTGGCCAGTCAATGGGTGACAAGTTACTGCTGTCACAACTCTTCCCTCTTCGAAGTACTGTGGGGCTGTAGTGAAAAATTGTGCTTGTTTGATGTGGCTGCTCAAAATGTGCTCGGAGCTCAGATAATGTTGCCCAGCCAAGCACCAGCCTTGTGGCTCCTCTGGGAATACAATTGCAAGAGGGGCTGTTTCTACCAGCCATAGCTTTTCAGGACACTGGTCCTGGCTTCCCTGTGTCTCACTCTTCCTGTCTCTGCTCCATCATGGGATTTAATGGTCAAATAATATTTAAGAGGCTTCAAAACCAGATACTTTCATAGCGTGAATAATGACAGAGGGCTTAGCGAGGAGCAGTGAGTAACAAGCTGAACCAGGACTGCTGAACCAACAAGCTGCTTTGTGACCTTCAACATCTTTCCACTGCTCTCTTCCCTGGCTGCCTCCCTTGCTCTTCATCCATCTTCCCTGTTTAGGGGTGAACCAGTTCCTATTAGGAGGCTGTATAACCCTAGTGTAGTGACAAACAGACTTTAAGTGGGGCCTCAAAGTGTTACCAAAGTAATGAATTTTTCAGTGTTATTGATGCTATTTATTAGGCTTGTATGTAAACCATCAACAGCAGCTCTGGTTGTTTCTAGAGTGCATCCAGGACAAATAAACACCCTCTGCTCTGCTGCGGGGCCTGCCAGCCCAGCCCCTACAGTGCCTTCAAAGACCAAGTACCTTCAGCAGGACTTGCTAGAGAAGAAACCATTCCTTTGTCACCAATGTCATAACTCAGCACAGTTGATTTATTGCTTCCTGAGTCCCTCCCTCCAGTTCCACAGTGTTATCGTAGGCTGGTTGTAGTATGCGCTCTCCGGCAGGGTGACTTAAACCAGGACCATTTCTGTCATCTGCGTCAAAAGGAACAAGATCGGGTTTTATTAGAAACAGCATGTGGACAGTCTGAGCAAAACCAGCATTATGGGCATGTCTCTGCCACTGCTGGCAGGGAGGGCGAGGCATGCAGCAATGCCTGGCACACTCTCACAGGCTCTGGCTGAGCTGGGCAGGACACAGCTTCAGAGCCAGGCCAGTTCAGGGCACAGACTGGGATTATGTGATGCTCAGCATAGTGAGTGAGTGGAAGGGGGGAGACAACCAAACACTGAATGGATCAAACAGTTTACCTTCATGTTCCTTTAGTGGAAAATAGACTTTTTTCCCCTCTACCTGGGCATCCCCAGAGGCAATTTTTTTTTTACCATCAAAATTTCCCTTTAAAAGTATTTGCCCCTCTCCTATCACTAAAAAGAAATTAATTTTTTAAAAAAATCAAAGAAAGCTTTTAAAGAAAACAGAAAAGTATTTTTTTTCTTGGGCAGCAAATCAACCTCCTAACAACTTCTAAAACAGATACTTTATAAAGCCACATTTTTCCTCACAGTGCATGATACATACCTGTGCAACAGCACCAGTGCCTTTTTATGTGTGGGGGTGACATTCAGTGCAAATGCAAGTAGAAGGCTCATCTCCAGCAGAAGAGCTGACAGCTTACTGATACATATTGATCTCACTCTCACTAGGGTTTGTCTTTATATTTCTTTTCTCAGAGCAGACGGGTTTTCCTGATTGGGTGTGGAATGTGTATTTATTGGTCCCACTGCCCTGGGGACTTTCATTTTGGCAAGGAAAGCAAAGACGACGCCAGCAGACAAGAAAGGGTCTAAAACCACTCCTGGTAGGTTTGAAGGCATGAGCGGCATAGTTAGCAAAACTAAATGGTTTTATATGACACAGTTGTCTGTGATTGCAGAGGACTAGACTCAGCATGCAAACGATCTTTCCAGGCCTGGTTGCCAACTTGGGCATGTCATTCAGGTTCGGCTGTAAATGCAGCCAGGAGAGCCCCTCTCCACGCTAGTGTCTGCCACCAACCTGCTTGGGCAAGTCACTTCCCTGCTCAGAGATGCTCAAAGAGGAAGTTATATTGGCTTCAGTTGAACTTTCTTTTTATAAACTAGTGTGAGCTGCCGTGTTGACAGCTCTGTTTCAGTGTATTTCAGTGTGACCTGTCTCCCAGGGACATCCACACAACGGACTGAGCCACTTTGACCTCAAGTGTAAAGTGGTACCTTAGGTTAAAGTGATGATGGTGGAGACAATCTCTTCAAAGCCAAATCTTCCCCACCTAGATGCCATCTGCTGAGCTGCACCGTTGTGTATGGGACAACTCCCGGTGAGGCTTTGCCAGGCTTAGGCTTTCTCTAAACAGCTATTTTTAGGGTTGATACTATAAATCCCAGTCTCTCCCTCTTGCTGCTGCTGCTTATCTCCTTAAATCATGCATAGTAGCAGCTGCTTGGCTCTACCTCTGACTTCTGCCTCCAAAGGGAAGGGAAACTATTTTGAAATGTAATCCTTTTCCTCTTTTTTTGGCTGGGAAAGACCTGACCTGCAAAATGTGGACCACTGAGTAACACCACCTTTCTGGTACCTCAAAACTCCAGCCCTGCCATGGGATCAGGGGGAGGATGGTGAGTTGTGCCACTCCTGGTAGGTCCCTGCAGAGTGCAGTCGAGGCAGCACTCATCTGGGCACTCAGCTGCATGGGCTGCCTGCCCTGCACTGCCCTGAGCATGCAGTGCCAGGAGCAATGGCAGGAGGCAGCTATTCACCAGCTCTTCCTATTTGCTGAATGCAAGCAGGGTCCTTAGCTGGGACTTGCTGTCCCACACCTTGCAAGCTAACTAGTTGGCTGCACCACAAGCGTGCACAGAGGATGCTCACTATGCTGCCCAGCCTTGATTTCCTCACCTCTGCCTTGGTCCCTTCCAGAGGCCCAGGGACAGTGCAAGCTCTCAGCACAGGGACTCTCAGGCCAGGCTGGGAAGGTCTGGTTTTGGTTGTTGAGGTCTGGAGGAGTTCTGGGGTTTGGGAGGATTTACAACACACGTCAGAGCTTGGCCTGCTGCGTCAAGCCCACTGCGTCACTCCGGATGTCAAGGTGGGTGCTTAGGTGTTGGGCCACCATGGCTTGTTCCTTTTGGTGTCAAATTATTATGATTCATGTGTTGCCATGACATCACCTCCCATTAAAAACCTGGGCTAGTGACCCAGCTCATCTTCTGCCAAAGCATCTGGCAAAACGCCCAGCTGCCTGTCTCCCTTTCACCAGCAACCTGCGTGCTGGCAGTGCAACGTGCCGTCAGCCCCTTCCTCACAGTCCAGGGCCCTGACTCAGGGGCTAGTGGCTTGTGAGGGTGGCTCATGTGGCTTACAGTGCCTGGTAGACTAGGAGAAGAGACCATGGCTGGGTGGCTCTCACAGCGTGCTTGGGAAGGGGGTTTGTGTGCCGCATGTGAACCTGTGTACAGTGTTGGCATACGGACTCGCCAAGGTACGGCTGTGGGTGGGAGTATAGGTGCATTTTTGCAGCTCCCTCTGCTACTGTTTGTTCAGCTAACACAGTTGCTTTCATTCAAGAGCTAAATCACAAGGGGATAATTTGCAAATAGCAACTGTATGTTAAATACTAATTTGTATGTACATGTTTGGGTTGCTTTCCAAAGTCCATTTATCATCTCAGTCCCCCTGCATCTGCTGCTACGAGGCTTTCTGCCAACTCAGCAGAATGGGAACTCCAGCTAACCCTGCTCGCACTTGTCTTGCTCCCAGCACCTCCGGATGAGAATTGAACATGGTTGGGTCTGCCATGTGGTGAGCCGTACCAGTGCTCAGAGCACGTTAGGGTTTCTATCCAAGAGAAAATGCTAAACATGTAAAGTTTATCTGGGCTTGCTGGAGTCTGTACCCATCTCCTGTTGTCACTGTTCTAAACTTGGAAAAACAGCCCAGAAAGTTTAGCTGGTAGAAACCACTAATTTCTCAGGACCCCTAAACTTGGTACAAATTCTGGATGTACAGAGAAGGCTGATGTTAGACCCTCAGCCTGTGCCAGTGTGTCAGCTTGTGGATTTGCAGTTCTGCTTCTTTCCACGGGACCTCCCACCAAAAAGCACGACTCCATGTCATGTGCAGCACAAGCCCAGAGCCAGCTACTTGCCCAGAGAGCTTTGGCGCTAAGTTATATCTGGACCAATATCTAATCTGGGCAGGTCTAAAACTAACCATGAGAAACAGCAGCCCTGCTATAAAACAGATGGAGGCGAATTTACTACTATTTCCTACAAACCATTTAGGATCAAATCAAAACAGTCCCTGCTGCCTATGGGCGTGCAGGTGGTGAAATCACCAGCACCACCAGTTGCACAAAGCAGATCGACACAGCTGAGCCCAGAGCCTGTTTTCTGGGGAGACTGGCATTGTATGTGAACTGGAATTTCCTGTAAACCAAGTGCCCCTGCAATAGAAAGAAACGTCCAGGAAACAGCTGCGCACATGCAAAGCACTTTTACTACTTGCCTGATGTTTTCCTCAGCATCACGTTTTCATAAATTTTTTTTAAATGCTTAAATCCTGTGCAAACAACCTTTTTCTCACCAGCTTCCTGTGTGACAGTAGCCAAGAGAAACAGCTTCATTTGGGGTGATCCATTTAAGCCACACACCATATTGTCTGGGAATATGGGGACCAGGGATTATTCAGTGGAGGTTGAAAAATGTTAATATTTTATCAGCCACAGAGTAAACAGATAAAGCGGAAACCACTTTATATTTTTCTGAAATGTTAATAATGGGCTGATAATCTCCAAAGCCTACATACTTCCTGTGATTCAAAAGGGACTGCATGTACTCAACATTCACAGTGCAGACCTGGCACAAGTTATACACCCTCTCCAAGAAAGGATATCGCTGGTCTGGATGGGAACATGGCACAGAAATCAAAAAGTTGCATTCTACAGTTTCTTAATGGAAACTGGAGAGCCACAGGGAAGAGCAGACAAGGTGACTGGCAACCCTAGATACCTGCCTGGAGCCTGACCCACACATCTCCTTAGACCTGTGATCCAGCAGCACTAGTTTGAATCCTAGAAAGACCTGTAAGTGGCTTGGCAGCTGTGTGCAGATTATCTCTAATTGTTAAATTGTAGAAGGACTTGAAGATTTGGGTCAATCCTGAGTTATTAGAATGAGATTCATAATGAGGCCCATGTAAACAGCATCCCACCACACATCTGCTGCAGGACAGTTTTGTGTCTTCCTCCTTGGCACTCGGCCACTCCAGGACCTTGTATCAAAGGCCCTGTGCACGGCTGGGCTGGAGCCAACAAGCCAGCTTTGATGATGGCTGGAGTTTGCATCCTACATTTAGCCCAAACAGAGAGGCTAGTCCCTGCTTACGTGAGAAGGCAGAAAATGCACAAATACCATCGTACGAATCTGGAGAGCACATGCATGGGGAGGACAAAACTGCAGGTCACCTTTGCCTTGGTGCTTAATGGTGCTTGGTCTCCGGTTCCAACATTGTAGCTCCTGAGAGGTCAAATTAGACTTTTCCAAAACATCAATGATTATAAGTAGCTTTTAGGTATATCTCCTGAAGAGGCTTATGTTGGTGCTTATATGCTACAGGCTGGTCTGAATACAGAAATGTAAGATGTAACTCTCCATACCAAGAATTATTTCAATTTGAGATTATATCAAGTCTCTGCAAACTTATTCAGATCTTACATTCAGAGTGCCTGTATTGAAATCAAAATCCAATTCTTGTATTTGGTCTAGATGTATCATTTCTCTGGCTTTGTATCTGGGAATGCTGATGCTTTTCTGGCAGAAGTTGAAAGTTTCTGCCGTTTACAGTCCTGTGCAAAAACTGACAGGTATAAAATTCCTTTCTTGTGCCAACTTCATGCCATTTTTCTTTTGCAATCAAGGATCTAAATACACACACACACACACACACATATTTTCTATAACTATTGCCAAAGCCTGGAGGGGGTGTTGCAGTCTCCCCTTTCTCCAGGGCTTCACTGAGACTTGGCATTTTTTGACAAAGGGTAATGTCATACTGAAAGACTAGAGCCTGAGCAGAATAAACCCTGCAGCCCTAACTGGCAGTACAAGCTGACCTTTCTTTCAGGTTAGACTTCCTCAGGTCTCTGCATGCACATCCCTGTATCTTTATTCAGGATGTACCCATTGCCAAGTGCAACAGATAATAACTACTCTTCACTGTATTGATGGTTCTTCCTCCAAATCACAGCTAGTTATCCCTCTTCCACTTTCAACAACAGAAACAAAGGAAACTTCCCCTAATTTGTTGGTATATATGAAGCAAATAATATTCCTTGGAGATCACAGTCACCACATTTTCTTTTTTTTTTCAAATTTAATATAACTCAAATATAAAACTGATGGAGTTTTCCCATGTCCTTTCTTGTAATTAAAATCCAGTATTTTCCCAAAATCATTTAGGTTTTATTATGCAGCAGGTACATATTATCAGCAGCAATTTAAATGAAGTTTAAAAAATGCTGGGCAATTTTTTGTATTACTCACTGAAATTTCATTTGTAACCAGTGTTTTGTAGGTCTTACCAGCAAAAGTCTTTTGAGTATTATCTTTGTTGTCGCAGCTTTTTCAATGCAAGTTGCATATGAACGGGAAGGTCAGGAGCCCTAGAATTCCATTGCCTCTTTGCTGCTGATGGATGGAGAGATCCCTGCAGCACTGCTCAGAGTTACATAGCTTTGATCAGAAACTCTCTCAGGAGATGCACAGCCCACAAGCGTCATGTGCTTTGAAGCAGGGTAGGGCAGACACATAAGCTGATGTCAATGGTCACAGCTCCTCTGTATTGGCCTCCAGCATCTAATGTAGGAAGCCTTTGCATTACAGCAGTTTGCCCCTGCAGATATCACCCATCCAAAAGCAGAGGAGTTGTGGAGAGGAGCTGTTATCTGTGAGTGAGAGGTGCTATATTCTTCCACATCCAACCCAGTGAGCCTCAGATTCCTGCATGTGTCTCTGGTCCTCGCTGCCCACCCTTAGCTCCATTCCAGCCTGCCCAAGGCCCTAGCATCAGGAAAGGAACTCCTCCAAGAGAAGGTCAGGCTACCCCAGAAGCCCTGGAGAGAAGGGTAGGTGGTTGAAAAAACAATCCTGTTGCAGCATTGGTCCTAGGCAGCTCTTCCAGGGCGCTGTGCATGCACAGAGGATGCCTGATGGGATTCCCAGACGTTCTGGCTCCCACTCTTGCCCACAGTTTCAAGTAAAGAGTTTGGTACCACTTCCCTTTTTAATTCCTGTTTCCTTTTGCAGGCACATGGGCAAAAGGAACTCACATTCTTGAGTCAAATGGGCAAACACAGCCAGAGTGGTTGTGCCTTAAAATACTGTTTTCTGTTCTTTCCCTCCTCTTTTATTTTCCCTTTCCCTTTGCATGTGTGTTGCTGTTTCCACAGCAATGACTAAATATTGACATGCAACATTCACCAAACAAGAAAAACGAGCACATGAATAAATATGAACTGAAACAGAGGGCTTTCCAGTGGCAGGGCTTGCTGCTCTGCTCCAAACCAGATGGTAGCAAGAAAGTGCCTACCACCCGTCACCCTTACTTGGGGCAGTGGGACTGCCCAGGCTGTCAATCCACAGAATTCAAATCTGGCTGCTGGCAGCACTGCATGTGCTATCACTGTGAATTTGATGCTGGGGATGCTACTGGAATAAACTGATCATCAGGGAAAAGCCTCTCCCCCTTTATCCCTAAGAATCCATGTGAATAGTGTGAATTTACAGTATTTGCAACAATTTCCATCCATCCGCTTGCCTGCATTCCCCAGCAGGTCTTTTCACTGAGTTACTTTTTAGAAATGTAAATCTCAGCCAAGATGCAACATCTGTTTTTCAGCAAGATCTTGATTTTTGCACAGTTCTACAGCTGGACTGGAGGCTGAGGGGGTTAAATGACTTGCTCAGGTTCAAAATGTTGGGCAGGGGCTTAGGTGGGATTAGAGCCCAGGATGCTCACAGCTTAGTCCTCGCCTTCTCTAACCACTTCTCAGCCACATGGCCTTTTTGGGTGCAAGGAGAAATTGTTCATGACATCAGGGTGTGTAATTCTGTAGCTGCATGCACCAGCAAATGATTTGCCTAGAAAGAAATGTAATCGATCTCCAGTTAAAATTCAGCTTCATGTTACCCTTGGCATAGGATTCATTAGAGTTTAGGATCACTGTGATGAGAACAGCTCAGAGAGCAGGAGATCTATTTCACGAAAGATGTCAGGTTTTAAAATTTGGGTTCACTCCAAGCAAAAACGAACACAGAAAAAGTTGCAGCTTTCCTCTAAGTCTGTTCTCAGCTTCTCCTCAATGAACTACATAGATTATGTTCCATAAGCCTTTTATTATCTGGTGTAGTTTCCAAACCTTGTCTCGTTTAGATATACATTTTTGAGTGCATCCCAATTTTTTCCACATCCTTTTGAAGGGTAGGTCCAGGAGCAGGACAGAATATTCTTGCAGTGGATTTCTTGCAGGAGTTCACTAATTCCTCAGGCAAAGATAATATCATTTTCATCTTCCCTGATAGTCTCTTCTTTTTGAGTTCAAATGCTCTTAGCCATAGTTTTGCGAGGATGTTTTCATGCTCCACAGGTCCCTTCTAATGTTTTCAGGGTTTCACATCTTAGAAATGGGAACTCCAGTATTCACACTGGCTGTTTCTTTTTTTCATTTGGTCACATTCAAGTGCATATTGATCAAATGAGCCAGAGCTCCACAGCAGTCTATGGAGCTGCTCTTCATCCTTGTTACCAGCTACCACATTCACTTGCTAAGCCAGTTCTAGGTGTTATCCCTACTTAAATTTGCATTTGATTCAATATACTTAAGAAAGAAATTGGCTAGTATTTGGTCAAGAGCAGTGCCTGCTAGGAAGCCACCAGAAACAGCCCCATTTCATCACAGTTCCTCATTTACATATATTCTGTGTTCTATCAGTTCCCTAATTGTAATCAACTTAAGAAATGCTGCACTGCTTTGTAGAGTGCTTACTATTTTTATCAGAATGCCTTGCAGACAAACCTTATGCCTTACAGGAAATTCTCTGTATTATATCAACACAAGAATTTTTATTAATGAAGCTTCTAATTCCATCAAAAAACAATATAATGTTAGTTTGGCAAGACCTATTTTCCACAGAACTATGCTGACTGGCATGAAATATGCTACCTTTAACTTTTTCAATGCTTGTATCCAGTATCAGTCTTTCCACAACTGAACCCAGAATCAAGATCAGATTGACTGACTTAATACCACGTGGGGTTTCCCGTCTACCCCTGTTCAAATGTTGGCACAATTTGCAGTTCTTTTCAGTCTTGTGAAATTTCTCTGATGTTTCAAAATTTCCTTGAAACCAACAGTAGCAGGTCATACAGCTCCCAATTCTGCTGATCTTAAAGCACTTGACTGCTTCCTGTTGAAAGTTCTCCCTGGTTTCTGATGGACCAGAGAGTCTGTCATTATCATTGAAAGATATAAATATGCCACTTTTCTTCCTTTGCAAATTCAGAACAGAAGTAGGTATTTATGAGTGCTTCCTGACTGAGGGACTGGTCATAACTGGCTATAATGGGGTTCATTACTTATGGATATGTTTCTTAGTTTTCCATTACTATTCTTACTTTGAAAGGCAGTTTTTAGTTTCCTCTCAACCAGGGTAAAATTGGTTATGTTAATAACCCCAGTTAACTGCACTCCTAAGCGCCATTAAACTGGAGGGGCTTAGTTTCCATTGCAGTTTGTCCTTGAATAGCTTCGATTAAGCATATGTTTAAGTACTTAATTAAGATCTGAACGATTTCTTAACTCCCAAGTGGGACACCAGCAAGTGTTGAATTCTCATGCAAAACAAGTTGGTCCTTTCTGCAGAACTTAATATCCAGTGTCTGTGGACAGCGTGATGTTGTATTATCTGATCTCCACTGTGCAAACTCCATTCATGGGCTTTGGGAGAGCCAGGACTCTATGCTTCAATTGTCTTTATTGAAATAGATCTTACTTTATATAGTAAATACTTATTTTAAATATGCCACTTTGAACTCTTCATTTCGGGTACAGATGCTTGTGAGTAAACATTTTGTCTCACTGCCAGATCTGTGCATGTAGACAAGTATGGAGGGCTTTAAGTAGGATCTGGCTGACTCACAGAAACATGTATTTTCATCCAATAACCAACATGGAAGCCCAGTATTCAAAATTGGGTTCTGTTGAGTGCGGAGAGTAGTTTTCTGTAACAGGAAGTTTCAGGTTTGCCAAGCCAAGGAAGCTATCTCAAGCTTATCTCATCTGTCTGATCATATTTGTCACTGAAAAAGGCATGATTCTCCTTTGTCAGGTCATGCCATGGCATAGACATGAAGAGAGACTCCGCGTGATGCTCATCAAAGTGAATGGAGAGAGTTATAGCCTGATGCAGGTTTGCATTTGTGTTGAACACTGCTATAGTGTTGCCTGTTGAAAACTTAGCTAGCCTTTGCAGAAGTGTAAGCCCTTTTCTTAATCTGTTCCTAAGTAGAACCTTTGCCTCTTGCTGATGTTACCCAGACAAATTTCTGACTATGGGTTATTTGCAAATGATAGCGTGTGATTTGCCACCTTAGGCCCACATAAGTGTTTTGCTCTGCTTGGCCAGTGGCATTGTTCAAAAGGGAGGATATACAGAATTGTTTGCGAATAAAAGTCATCGATAATCATGTGTGTAAAGTTCATGAATTTCCTGACACTTGCCAGCATTTTCACATTAAGCCAGGGGCTGTCCAAATTCTTGTAAGTAATAAATCACATGCCTCACCCTCCACACAACAGCAGAGCCAAGTTTATTGAATAAAATATTCACACAGTGCCTATTCATCTCCTTGTGGTTAGGACCCATTCAGGTGAGCACAGGCATCCAGTTAGTAGCTGGCGTGCTGTTTGCTGGCTCAGGTGAAGGCAGCCTCGGGTTCCCACTTACCATACCCTCTGATGCCCAAGTGGCAATGGTTTCCTTGATGCCTTTGAGAGTGGATTATGCACAGGGCAGAAAGAAGCCAACAACCAACCTAAACTGCTTTCTGTACCTGCTAGGGGTGGATTTAGTCCATTCCTCTGCTTGCAAAGATGCTATCACCAGACCGTTCATCTCAGGGTGTAAGTCCTCTAGTCCTTTGTGCAACTCTGTATTCAAACAAAGCAAACTACCTGCTGCATCCCATAAAGCAGACTGTCACAGTAAAGATTTAACAAGAATATTATTGTCATTGGCTAGAAAGAAAGATGCTGTCTAAATGATTGTTTTCCTTGAGTATTTTAACAGAAGTTTTAGTTCAGCGTGAAGAGCAGCTTTGCCTCCTTTTATAAGAATTGGCAGGAAGAGGTAATATTTTAGCTGACGCGTAATCTATCTTGACTCTATTGCTTTTTTATTGTTTGTCAGAAAGGCCCTGGGGGTAAACATTATTTCTTTGTCTGTTTGGGCCCTGGCTTTGTGCCAAGGACACATTTCTCACACCAAGCATGTTTCTGCATACCGGTGGGGGATAGACTGGGTGAGGACAAATTACCAGCTCTGCACACAGGCCTCTCAGGTGCCATTTACACATCTGCAGAGAGGTCACGGGAGTCAGAGAGTGTGAGAGGGAACAGGCTGCAGGGAGCTTCCCAAGCTCCACTGGAAGTTTTCAGCTGACAATTTCAGTACAGCATCTCACACCTTGCTCCCAACGCTTGTAGCTGAAGAGCTGCAAACCACTCAGCCAGCACTTAGGGAAGCCAGCGAGCCAGGCAGATACTCTTGCTGTGAGTGTGGATAAGCCCAGGCAATGACTTAGCAATGATTTGCTGATTCAGGTGAAACAAATTCTCTCACTTGGTCTCCTGCAGCATTTGATAAAGAAAGAGCTGACTTACATTCTCAGCAAAACTCTTGAGCTTTACAGTTTGGAGAGCTCATTTCACTAGGCGCCACCTCTGGAGTCAGTTTTCCTGGGACGCCAAACACACAGCAATTGCCTAGCGCGTTTGTTATCATCCACACCTAATAAAAACTTACAATTTTATGTTCTCTGTCCCACCACCTCTCTATCACCTTCTCGGTGAGTTGTTGAGATGTTAAGTCTGTGCTTTTCTGGCCTCTTCAGTCCTTGAGGCTTGTATGGGCAGTCCTCTCTTAAACTGAATGTGAACATTCCCAAGGCACAAGGTTTCCTATTCAGGAGGTTACTATTGCTCTACTGCTGAAATCCAGCCCAGTTCTCATCTTTCACTGCTCCTACCACTGAGGTAGAGACTGGCCTGATTTGACCAGTGAAAATACTTCTCCTCTACATGGCAAAACCAGTTGTTCTCACTCTTGCCTCTTGACTTTAAGATGGTTTCTAGACCAGGTTTGGTTTATACCTGTTGCCAAACAGGTTAATTCCTGATATTATCCACTGGACTCATTGGTATTAAATGCACTCTTATGCTTGGTCTCAGCATCTGCTGTGCACAGCAAAGTATCATGCAGATGTGGGCAGAAATCCCTGAGAACAAGTCCCCAAGAAGTTGTCAACCACCCACCCTTCTCTGTAGACACTGGATCTCTCTACAGCAGAAGATGTAGAACAGAGGTCTGATCTTACTGAAATGTGGGATATTAACTGTTGATAATTGTAGCCATGGACTCTGCTTTTCAAGAGAATGGATCATAAAGGAAGCAATGAACAGCCAGGGGTTGTCAGTGAAATCCTGGGTTTTCAGCAGGGTCAAGGTCTTTCAAACAGATCAGAGGTCCCAGGTATCCACAGCCTCTCTAGGTTTCTTTGCCAAGCAGTGAGAGCCTTTTTGTCCAATGAACTCAACAGAATTCAAAGCAGAGCCAGCCAAGCTATAGGAAAACCTGGCTGGCAACACCTTCTTGAAAAGGAAAGAAAAGGAAAAGGAAAAGGAAAAGGAAAAGGAAAAGGAAAAGGAAAAGGAAAAAGGAGGATTAAGAAGGAGAAAGAAGGAGAAAGAAGGAGAAGGAAAGGAACACAGGAGAAAATGGAAACACTTCCAGGTGCTGAGGTGCTTACCCAGCAGGGAGTTGTTAGGGTCTGAACCACCTATCTCCATGGGATGGTTTTGGGGATGGTTTTGTCTCTCATCACCTAGAGCACAGCAGCCCACCCAGCTGCCCTCTCCCTCTCTGCTGCTTTAGAAAGGCTTTTTCTCTTGTCTGGCACCTTTCTGCCTTTCCTTTCACCAAAAGGACTGGAGGTCTCATCTGGGTGTATCGAACTTTCCAATTTGGCTCTCTAAGATCGTCTAGACTGACAATATGGAGAGATCCTAGAATGCTCCTTCTGCTCAGCAAAGGGATCCAACAGCCCCAGCTGGGTCCTGCCGGGTGGGTAGGCAAGAGAAGGATGCTCTCTACCCCTGCTGACTTTCCTCTGAGATGAACAAGATCTGTGTGTTCGAACAGCTGAAAGAGTATTCCCTAAGAAAACCAGAGGAGGAAAGAGTCCATCTGTCTGTGTATGATTGGTATTTCTTCACCAAACAAACCCCTGTTTCAAAACTGGCTGCTGACTGTGGATTGCTAGAAGCACTGGACACCTAACCTGGGACACTCTGCTAGCAGCTACTATGAAACTTGTTGGTCCTAAGGGTGGGATAGTGTTAGTTGGCTTGCTTGGATGTAGAATTAAATTGCTTTTTCATATCAAATATCTTCTCAAATCCCACTACTTAATATTGCTGAGCAGCAAAGTATGGAAGAGAATACCAAGTTGCTTTGGAAATGGCTCAATCTTTTTTCAGTATAAGAGTTGATGGCTCCTGTGGATGGCATGTAAGCTGAACCTTCTCTCCAAACACAAGGACAGAAGACTCTGGGGTATATTCCATAAAACATCATAATCTGAAAACCCTACATAAACTCACAAGAGTCTCAGTCAAGAAGACATTTCCAGCATCCTTCTGAGTATCTATTTAGTACCAAAAAGTGTTAGAGGATAAAAAAATTCTTCAGTTATAATGAAGCTCACACCCCATCCATGAATATTCCTCATGATTTCTGTTCACTCAGGTTTTTTTCAAACAAAGTCACTTAGGAAAGTCCCTCTCTTTTCACAATACAGACAGCAACAGGCATTTTATTAGAATGAAGGTGAAGAAAGTCATGTCTACTGTGCAGAACATAAACAGTCATCCTCCAGACATGGGTTCAGTTCCTGGCTCTGCTATAGACCTCCTGGGTGAGTCACAAACTAACCCTGCCCTGTCCTTGTGTGTGTATGTGGTGGCTATTGAGTCCTACAGATCACTGAGGAAGGGAGCTTACATAGCCAGCATATATGTAATATCTGCTTAGATCCATCTATAATCTGGTTAGAGGTCTCTGTCTCATGGGCACCCTGTGCTTTACTCTACTACACCTTGTAGTAGTAAGCTAGCCTCAGAGCAGTCCCATTTTACAAGCTAGCAGTGCTCTGTCGAACAAGAGATTATGAATTTCTCATTGAAAGCAGGCAGTGATGAGAGTTAGCAGGAAATGGGCCTTTAGATCAAGGGGTTTCCTTACATTTCTTTTACTACATCCATTAAGCTTGCTTCCTCCACATCTGGCATGTTGGGGCCTTCTAAATCTTAAATCAGCTGTAATAGAAAGAATGGAAAAGAAATTGAAATTACAAAGAAGAACATGCTCAGAGCTGCTCCTTTTGTAGGGGTAAAAGCAAGGAGAGTGAAGCAGGAGCAGACTTTAATATATTTGCTCTTTCAGGGATGGGTGCAAGTACTGGGCTGTTGTTTTTATTGAAAGCTCTGAGGGCAAAGAGGTTCATGTCAATGTTTTACAAGTCTCTGGATGACGGTTTGAAACTGCAGCAAGAAATGTGATTCCTGGCTTAGCAGACAGGTTCTGCAAGTCAAGCTTTCTGTTTATTTTAATATTTCAGGGATCCTTCAGTGTGTGTCACATGGACAAAAAGGGGAAACTCCTCCTCCTCCATGAACATGGCCACAGAACTGTCTTAAATATACTGAGTTCCTGCAAGCCACATGCCAACACACATTGTCCGCTCCCCAGTCAGGGAATTCCTGCTGGGCCAGCTCAGATCCATGTATACACCTGGCTGTGGACTTGTACTAACACCATGAGTGTGTTCAAGCTAGATAATAAGTTAAAACAAAAGGACATCCAGCTGATAGATTCTAATCATCTTCCAAGACAAGCAAGAGAAACCCCTTGTCCAAGACATTTAAAACTCTGCCAGCACCAGTTGCACATAGGACTGTAAGGAAGGGTTCTGTACCAGGCAATTCAGCAGTACACACAGGGAGTCTTCTCCATCTCTAATGTAGGTGATCTCCCAAGTCAACTACATAAAGACTACAGAGCCAACTGTAAGAATGTAAAAATATAACTTCTAGCTCTAAGTGCCTCTCTCTGTTTCTAATGGCTATAACTTGCAGTTGCTATAAGGACCACAGAGGGTTTGCTCCAGTAACTGAGGCTGCAGTATAGAAGAGTGTATTATCCTAGTGGTATATGTCTGTGGTCAGCCCATATTTGCAGTTAATGTTCTTACATGCATGTTTTCTAGAGATGCTCATGAAGACTGTGACCAGACGACTGCTACATGGTGGGCTGCATAAGCTAAATTGGCCAAGCTTTTGCTGTCCAGATCTTTGAACTGTTTTAACAACTGGGAAGGCTTTTGCTAGGGATTCTACCATTTTGGTTGTGATTTCTCCATATTTATGGTTAAGTGATTAAATTGATTGACTGATGAGCTTCTTTGAAATTCCTCTGACATTGAAATGGCTCTCAGAAGTACAAATGACAACCGGGCAGTCAGCTGTTGAGTCTGTATTGCTATCAGAAATAGGAGAGTATATTTTCTGAGCAACTAGTTGATTTTTGTAAAGAAAGATTTCCCCAGCTCTAAACTGAAGTGGCTTCTTGAGTTTATGCAGTTTCCTGCAGACCTCCATGTTTCTTTTGCATCCCCTCTTTCCTTCCACATCATGATATCCAGTACACTTTATGCTTCATCACTGAATGTTGAACATATTCCTGCCAAAGTGGAGCTGTCTGCTGGGATAGGCTATGGAGTCTTTTCAAATAAAAGGAAAGGATGTGATGGCAGCCTGTGTGCTGTAGGTGATGCCACCTGAAATATAAAAATGAAGGAAGGATAGGAAAGTCATGCATCATTCTCAGAGAAGGGAAAAAATTAGGCACAGACCTCCTAGATAGGGAAGATGAGCCAGTGAAATTATAATCTAGATTCCTTCACCTTGGCAAGCACCTTTGCCAGCTCTGACCACCTTGTCGCATCCCTGAGGAGGAGGTTTTACTTTTGAGTTCCAAGCAATGAAAGGTGCTACAGTGACCCTAAAGGGAAGGAAGGTAGATCTGAGTCAAAGGAAGCACATGCATTGTCCCCGTCCCCCAGCCAAGCCCATTCCTCTATGGCAGTGAATGACTGAACAGCATTGTGATAAAGGACAAAGGGGAGTTGCAATGTTTTGAATAGCAAGCAGAAATGCCTTTAGCCTTGATTAATCTGATTGAGTTCCCAGTTTCGAAGGGAACTGGAGGGCAGACCTGGCAATTTTAGTCAAATGAGGGAAAAAGGAATCCTTGATCCCAACAGGTAATTTATTTAATTTTTCA
Organism: Buteo buteo; assembly: GCF_964188355.1. Lineage (NCBI taxonomy): Eukaryota > Metazoa > Chordata > Aves > Accipitriformes > Accipitridae > Buteo > Buteo buteo. The sequence continues at coordinate 37,218,769 of NC_134181.1, read as the reverse complement.
AGAATGTTGATACTTTACACCTACAAGTGCTCCTTCATAACCCATAAAAACTTCCCCGGTGCACAGATGGTTTGCTCTCAGAAAAACAAGTAAAAATGTGGTCCATTTGATTAAAATAAGCCTCCCTACTGAGGGGAATTATAAGACAATAGAGTAGAAATCTGCTAAACACATAATCCGTAACAATAATGAAAAGCAAGAAGCTAACAGAGCTCTTTGTCCAGTAATCTCTTTTCGTTGTGTGTCACACTTTCATGTATGAACATCCTTCCTAGAGGAGCTAATGCCTTCACTGGGTTTCCAGGTTTGGGAACAGTTTTGACATGAAGTCATTGGACATATCAATGTTTCTTGTCTGGGCTTCACAAGGAATTTGGGTGGATTGACACAATACTGAACAGGTGGGATTTAGCCCTAATTTTTGAACATAGACCCATGTAGGTCCTGGGTTTCCTGCAACTGAGGAGTGTGCAGCTCAACTAAAGCCTGGTGCAAGCAGTTAAAGACTGTTCTTTGCTGACTATGCCTCCTGGCTGATTTATGGAAGGACAAAGAGAAGTTAACAGAAATTACTGCTGCAAGCTCCCCTCCAGAGATAAAATGGTACAGTGGCAGCCAGCAAGATCACTAGGGGAGCTTGCACAAAACAGTCACCCCATGCCCAGACCATTAAGACAACGACAGATGCAAATGAAGTCCTGAGAGAGGCTTGAGGTGTTTTCTAGCTTAAACAACAGTCTTGCTCAGTCATAAATGGAAACTTGAGAAAAGTCCCAGTAGATACAGCATTTTGTGAAAATGAAATTATGCGCCTCCCACATGGGAGGGATGTATTTGGGACGTGGCATTGGTGTGTGAGCCAGAGAGAGATAGGCCTGACAGAACAAACACCTGACAGATCCCAAAGAACAGCTGGGTGGCAAAAGGACAAATGACATGATCCTCTCTCACACCAGCTGGACAACAATTCAAGTTCCCCAGCATGACCTCAACCCAAGCACCCACCAGAGCGAAGTCAGGTGCGAGTCTCCAGCAATAACCAGTATGCAGCATCCCTTCTCCTCTACATGTGAAAACAAGCCTGATCAGCAGCCCATGCTCATGGGGTCTGGAAATTTAAAGGTCTTTTCAAGGCAAGGAGCAAATCCTCAAATAGTCAATGATGTCACCTCAGGATGTGGACACTCAGCCAACAAAAACCCAGGCACCTGCAGATGGGTCACAAATCAGGGAATGTTTTTATGAGAAAAATAGGGTCCAGGCTGGAAAGAAGAGTGTGTTTTAAGCATTGGAGCAAATGCCAAGTAAATATTCAAATGGCTCTTCGGACCTTTCTACCTGCAGTAAGGAGCACCCCCTCCCCTTCCTCTTTCCTGCACCAGAAAAATATCCAGCAGTGCCAAGTCAGTAGCTAGGCAATTGCAAGAATAATTCCCAAGCCAACGGGAGTTACCAAAGGGCCTACATGAGACCTTTTAAGGATGTGAGAGGTTAGTTATTTCCATTGGCAAAAGGAAGGAGGACATGATACGAAGAAATCTTTTTCTGTTGTGGCAGTTAGATCATGGAAATAATTCCTGAAAGATCCACTGGAGACCAAAGTACCATAGGATATTAAATGGTCATTTCATATCAAGAACACAAACATTTTCATCTTTGAGAAGGATAGTTACATTTATTGAGTTAGGGCAGAGATAAGTAGACAGGATAGATGGATTGATCCTAGAAACACTTATGCCTCAAAGGAAAAAGTTAACTAATTGCCAGTGTTAGGAAAAACATCTTCTTTTCTGTATGAACTATTCAGTTCTTTATTTTTTTAATCCCAGAAAAGGATTCTTGCTTCTCCTTTGATGTACAGGTCCTAGTCTGCATCAGAAATAAAATACTCGATTAAACAATAAATGGTCTAATTCATACTGTCTAAATAAGTGCTGACTTGGTTGAAATATCCAGGTTTTGGCTTTTTTTTCTTGCTAATGCTTTGGGCATTAGTAACCTAAATGTAAATTACTTCTGTTTGCAAGCTTTCAGTTAAAGTGGAAAAGCAGAGGAAAGTCCAAAGGTATCAAAGAGTCTAGAGCTTAAGGCCATATTCTTTTTCCTCAAAGCTATATATCCCTTCTCTCACTTTGCTTGTCTAAGCAAGTGCAATCAGAAGACAAATGCAAAACAAAATGAGGGAATAATAGAAAAATCATGGTGATAACTCCTCAAAAGAGCAAGACAATTAAGACACTGGAGTCTTATCTGCAGCTGTTTTGGGAACTTGGGGGCAATTGGGGCAAGCCAGAAAACTGCATTCATCTGGAACAATGGAGGAGAAAGATCTGACAGCTCCCCAAAATAAGGGGCAGGTTAGTCTGGTGTTGCCCATGTCTCTCACACTGAGTCTCCACGAGCTCATATGGAAGGTGCTGAGATCCAGCAAATTGTTTGCAGACTTCAAAGAAAAGAGTTTTGCACATCAGCTCGTGGAAGAGGCTGCCAAGAACAACACTCTAGCTCTGGGATTTACATACATATCAGACCATTTATAACACACCCCTGCACAGATTAATAGTCTGTGTATGAGTGAATGGGTGACAGGAGAGCAGGTACCACATCTGGTTCTCATGCTGAGGTTCTTCTGATGGCACTATGAAGAATGGGAGGTGTTTTGAGCAAAACTTAGATATCCAAATGAGATCAAGAGAGGATATTTAAGGTCAGGAGAGAGCATGGGCCCACCTATAATACTAGATCAAGCTCAGGGGCTTGACAGCTGGCACGGGTTAGATCAGCCCACAGGTGGCTCCAGTCTGTGTCAGAACCTGAGCAGTCTCTGCATCCTTCGAGGGCCAGGAGTACGCAAAAACGATCCGGCCACTTTGTGCTCCAGCTGCTCTGGCTTTGCTGAGCCAGGGGCTCTGAGCTGCAGGACCGAGACACAGGCTGTCTAGACTGCACGTGCAGGATCACAGGCTCTGATTTGGGAGTTGGATGACAGCATAGAAGCAATATTATATTTTCTGTGTTGCCCAATAGCAACAGCTCCATGTCTGGAGGACCCTTGTGGGGGCAGCTGAATTCCTGCGGGGAAAGCTGCTGAGCTGCTTCAGGGGATTTCCCGCAGCATGTGGGAGCTCAGCAGGCTGCCCAGAGCCCGGGATCCTGCAACCACAGCCCGTCCGTCAGCACATTGCCCCATGTGTGATTACAATGGTTTTCACCACCCTCACCCCTCTCCGTCATGTGTTTATAATCACTCCCATTATTCTAGAGTTACAGAGCAGAAGCATCTTATGCAAATCAGGGATGCCAGGGTCAGCTAATGAATTGGTTACACACTTTCCTTCCAAAAAAACCTGAGCCCTTGGAGGGATACTCACCGTGTGCCATAGGAAAACAAATGCAGTGGAACCCGTAAAGAGCTGAGTCACTATTTTTTTCATAGCACAGCTTTGCCCTAAACAGCTGACTTTCAGATGTAGGAGCATGCTGTGTTGCAGTGAAATAATTTCAGGAAGTTTTCCTTGGTCTCACAGTTATGTCCCTCAAGTCTCACTCGAGAGACAGGCTGGGCTCCTGGTTCTACACATGCTGGCATCACACCCGCTGTATCATCTCGCTTTGCCTTCGTTTCCCCCATGCATAATCTCTAGTAATAGTAAAAAAACACTTTCTCAGGGATAGGCAGGCCACCCTAAATGCAAATATAGCATCTAGTGCAAGTATAGTCCCAGCAACGCTACTGCAATTAAAATGGAGGAAATTTTTGTTTCTTGAAGTTTTAGGAAAGTCAGTGCTTAAGTAACACAATAGCAGGATATCATTCCCATCTGCCTCCCCTCTTACTTATATAGGAGAAAGATAACTAAACATGACACATGGCCCCTGGGATGGCATCAAGACATATTACCCATGCCAACCTCATCAGATGTGGCCACCACACAGTCCTCAGCTGAGAAGAAGAGGGTGCTGAGCCTCAGCAGTTTCCTGGCTTCCCCTTAGGGCTGGGGTTTGCAAGATTGTCCCCACTGGCAGAAGTTTCTGCCAAGGTCATGCATGTTATTTCTATTTAGCTTTGCCATTACACTTTTGTTCCTGCAGCCCTGGGTAAATGAGCTCATGTACCAGCTAGCTGCGTGGTGGTGACTGGCTCATCCACACAGAGGCTGGTGAGAGCTAGGAGGAAGGGGAGGCCCACAGCAAACAGAGCCTGGCTACCAATAGTGACATGCAAGCCACTTGCTGAAGCGGCACACAAATACCACCCCAGTATCTGAAGCCTTTCTGTGGCATCTGCCCCTTGCCATGGACCTCAAATACATTGCTCTGGGGTTCCAGCAGTGATGGGGCCCTAGCCCCACCAGTGCATGTCCCAGTGTGGAGAGTAACTCAGCAGTGCCCTTCCCTGAGGCTTGGTCCTGTCTCACAGCACCTGGACATCTCTGCGTTCAGGTTGCCTGTCTTACTGCCCAGCCAAACCCCAGTGTGATAGTGTAGGCAAAAGTCACCCCGAGAGCAGCACAAGAGAGTCTGTGGTCCTGCTACCAATGCAGATAAAGCAAGTTCCTGTATGACATATTGTCATGCCAGAAAAGGTAGGAGACACTGCTCAGGACACATTAAACACATGCTCCAGTTAATTTATGTGACCTGGCACTCTGAAAACTAATAAAACCAGTTTATACTTTCACTTGCACATGATTAATGGGAAAGGTCTCCATCATATATCACAGACCATGCGCTAGCTGGGACAAAAATATACAGATTATGGGAGAAATTAGGAATTAACAAAACAGCTGTTAACTGAGCTAGAAATAGTCTGCCACAGTCCCATTGTAAATCACAAAATCACCCTGTGACAGTTCTCCCTGGATCTTTATGCATTGGGCTGTTCGGAGCATGGCAAGCAGACAAGAGCAAGAGGATTCCTCTCTCGTAGGTCTCAGGCTGGTGCCTGCTCAGTGCAAGTTGCTGGCTGGACCCATGGTATCCATATTGCTGTCCTCAAAGAGTTTGTGACCACAGCAGGGAAAGACGATGGCACCAAGCTGGTGAATGTCTTTCCTGTATTCACTGGGCAGGCTGGTTCTCCCCTAGCTAGCAGTTTGATGTATAACTCTCAGAAGGCAATTAACTTGCAGTAATATTTAATGTATTTCCAAAGATGCAAAGAAAGGGAGCTTCCCCTCTCAGCATAGGCAGGATGCAAAGTGCAAGAGTTAAATTAAAAATGTTGCAGTAAAGGTCACTCCAGGAAGATGCAGGTTTCCAAGAGGGAAGGGGTCAGCTGCTAGGATTCAGCAAGCTGGAGTCACTCTGGATCACAACAGCTAGACTCGTGTGAACTCATATTCTCACAGCGCTTGTCCCAGCTGACACACAGTGCCCATCTTGCTGTGGACATTTTGCACAGGCAGCTTAATAAAAGTCTGCCTTCCTGCCACTTTCCAAATAGGTTTATTTCCTGACCCAGGCAATATCACTGGGGCGGCAACAAAAAACACTGGCAAACAGGCATATCCTTTGCCTGATTCTCAGAGGGACAGAGGCAGACCTTGCCCAGCAGGATGTGGGGAGCCAGGGCACTGCGATTGGTCACCTGCCGCCTGCAGAAACAAAACAAAAAAGATGCTTCACAATGGTGAAAAATAAAATAGAGAGTAACAAGGGTATTTATGTCATTTCCTGATGGGCCATCATAGAGCATGATAACAGGATGGGGTCCCACTGTCAGTTCCTGGATAGCTCAGGCTATTTCCCATAACCCCAGTGACTAAACAGTGCCATGAGGGGAGCCTGAAGCCATGATGCATCCTGCTTCCCCATGCAGATTTCCCCAGGCACCGCAGCCGACACCTGGTTCATGCAGGAAGTGAGGAACCATCCCAGAGGTGTCGGATGCACCCTGGGAACCAAAAGCCTTTCACTGGCTTTGAAAGAGAGTCAAGAGCAAGTAAAAACATCCAGCTTTGGAAGTATTTGCCCTGCAAAGTGGCCTGGAGACCCTGTTTCCTACGCAGTGCCCTTGCTAGTCAGGGCTTTGGCAAGCTTCAGGGAGATAGCACTGGGTCCAACCACAGCTCCACCAAAGCCCATCTCTTGCCTCTAACAGTGGCCATTGCCTGAGGAAGAGCAAGTCAAGCTTGCACCAGAAACACTGCTATGGCTCAGCAATCTGTGGCTCAGTTCATTCTAAATTCCTGACCCAGAGGTTATCTTTGTGTAAACTGCAGGTTTTCCACTTGAATTATCTGAAGGGCTGCTTAGACTTTGGGGATTGCTGTGCTCAGAGTAAGGCTTGCAGAAGGGAGCCCCACTTGCTGATCATGGGCAAAGGCAACATTCTTTTGTCTGTGGACTATGAAGATGGCCACAGAGAAAGCTGGTCCTTCATATCCACATCATTTTAGGAGCAAATGACAGGGTTGTTGTCACAGTCCTGCCCAGAGATGGTCCAAGCAGCATCATTCAGGTGACAGGCAAGGCTTTAAATACCTGCCTGTATCCAGAAGGGAATTTACAAGCTCTTATTTTCCAGTCCTATTACCCTACTTGTTTTTATCCAGTAGTTTGACAGCAAGGAATTGCAGCTCTGTTCTCTTCAGCCACATTCAGCTGTATCACAGCAGCAGGAGCCCTGGGCAGGGCAAGAACGCATAGAGCAGTTGAAGGGCTGCACTGGGGCCAGCTGCCTGTGGCAGAGTCCTTGCTCTCACAGCAGGGTTTCTTGATGGATCGTCTTGAAAGACAAACCCCCATAAAGCTTTCTAAGGGTTCAGATAAACCTCTTCTGGCCCATCAGGGCATCACCACTTGACATGTTCCTCTGGATCATGTGTTTAAGTCATCATTTTCTATACCCATTTTCCAATTCTGTGATTTGCTGGTGGTGCACCATCCATCCTTAGAAAAAACTGCCTATTTGCTCCACTGAGACCCCACAGTTTCCTTTCCCAAGTGCCCATGGTGAGCCCTTCCCCTGCTCCTGGAGAGCCTTAGCCTGCTTAGAGAGCTGTTGCTAAAGTTGTCCTCAGACCTGGTCACTGCCCGAGACATGCTTGTTGCCACTTCCCAGCAGAGTTACTAAAAAAAAACCACCCTAATTTCAGGTGAAGGTAGCAGACATTGACAGCATTTTTGCAGGGACTTTTTGGTGTCCAAAATTGGAACTTCCTTTTGTTAAGACATGTCAGCCAAGGTTTTAAAAGGTCTGAAGATGTAATCTGGAGCTTTAATCATATGATAATGGTTTTTTTCAGTTTTGAGATGGATGCTGTTTTGTGGTATTAACTGAAGGGGAATTAGGCATGATTTCAGTCACACGAAAATGTTCTGCTTCAGAAATGAGTACATATCCCTTTTGCTCCCAAATCACATAGTTCAATATACTCATAAAAAATTCACAACCAGCTGTACAGCCTCTTACCAGTAACAGAAGCACTTTATTAGCAACTTTGACATTTTAATAGGTGCAGAGATACTAGTAAAAAAGTTAGAGAGTATTTTTTAAAAGTTGGATTTTGTTATTCTCTTAAACGTTGTTCTCCTGAGGGGCAGGTACTAGAGGACTAATGAGCTGGTACTAGTTATGCAATTAATAATATTCAGCACTGTGAGATTGATCTCTTTATGAATTAACACATCTGTATGGCATAAGGAATTGCTGACCACAGACCAAACCTCCCCGCTTGTGGAGGAGTGACAGAAAGGGCCCTAGGCTGGGCTGCCCTGGAGATCTCATCACTTCGGCCTCCCCTCTGCTCTGAGGCCATCTCTTTCCAAACCTGCTTAAAGCAGAGAGGCTTAGTACAGACAAGCAGGTCCTGCCAGCATCCCAGAGCCTTGTCATTAGAGCCCCATCCTAGAAATGCAGCAAACACAATGTGATCATCCCTGATGGGAAAGATGTCCCTTGCTGGTTATGATGAAGAGAGAAAAGTCCTTCCTTCCTAGCTTGTCCCCTACTTTTGCCACTACAGACAAAAACAGCTGGACCAAAGCAGCCTGGTTCTTGGTCAAAAATGGCAAAGAAATTTGAAAACTTCTTTTATGAAGAGAAGAGAAGAGAAGAGAAGAGAAGAGAAGAGAAGAGAAGAGAAGAGAGAAGAGAAGAGAAGAGAAGAGAAGAGAAGAGAAGAGAAGAGAAGAGAAGAGAAGAGAAGAGAAGAGAAGAGAAGAGAGAAAAGAAAGAATAAAAGACAGTTTATTTCTCCCTCAAACTAAAGCCAGGCTATCGGACACAGATTTTTTTTCTGTGCCATACACTGCAGACCAGCCACTGTGCAAAGATGCTCCATTAGCCTGACCCCTGCCAGCAGCCCTGAGCTTGGCTCTGTTGGCGGCTCTGGCCCTGCAAAAGGATTTCCATCCCTTTGAGAGACAGACATTTTTTGCCTCGTATATGATGTAAAATCAGTTTCATAATACAAGCAAAATCTATCATAATCTCTTCATGCTCGGTACTTATTTCAGAGCCAGCTGCAGCTGTCACAGCCTAATACTCTCTGCTTAGGGTCCGTGTGTGCACAGCTGGCTCCGGCCTGAGCACCTGCCCTCGGCCCTCAGAAGCGAGCTGGGATCCCCCAGTTGGGTCTGGGCTCTGGTACTTGACTGCTGGTTTTATTTTGAAACCCCCCATTAAAAATGTGCCGAGGGGAGGGTGCCCTATTCAGAGACAGCCTGGTTGGATTATTTGAGCTTAGAGAGCAAAGTGTCAGGTTTGTGTTTAATTAATACCTCCATCAATCATCCCAGCTGCCCTTGGAATAATTACCTTGCAGAGCCCACAGTGGCAGGTAAAGCACTTGGCTCAGGACACAGAGCAGGCTTTATTAGAAGCCCCGCTGTAATACTCGCCATTATTATCATTTGCCTTCAATTATGTTCATGGTTGGTGCTTTGCAATAGATGGCTATTTATTCCTTCTTGGGGGATGCTTCAACAGGTACCTTACATTCCTGTGGTGTCGCAGTCCAGGGGCACTCACCCCAACCTTTGAGGCATATAAACAAAACTTGCCAGAGGTGTAAGTTGTCTCCTCAGATGCCTTCATATTTGGTGAAGTGCAAACCAAAAGCACTTCATTTGCATCGTTCCAGTCTCTCAGCTGTGTTGCCTTGGAGTCTTTCGTGCTCACATATCCACGCGAGGAAATAACTAGCTCTGAGAGGCTCTCAAGCGCTGCAAGGGATACAAGCTAGGCTAATTTTGTAAAGCTAGTGGTTGAACAAAAAACAAACTAATTCCCTGTGTAAGCTCCAGTGTCTGCAGTCATCTGAGCAATGAATTTGGCCCCTTTCACCTCTGCCCTTGCTGGCCTTTATCCCTAAGCATGAGTAGGATGAAATGCCCAAGCTATGAGCTTTAAAGGACTTTACAAGTTCAGTTTACAAGCTCCATAAAATTACAGATTCTCCCTCCCCACCACAGAAGTACCTTGTAAAACATGTCCTGTATTGTTTCAGTCTGACGGGTCAGGCAGCAAAAGCAAGGCAGCATCTGAGTGGCAGCAAGCAGTGGAGGGAGTGCATCTAGTACCAAGTGGAGTCTCTGGCTGGGAGAGAAGCAAGCAGGAGGTGGACATGGTTGGCAGCAAGTAGAAATAATTCTCTGCCTTGTGCTATGGGAAAGCCCAAGGGCTAGTTCCACTTTGTTTTTCCTCTCTTATTGAGCAATTGTTTGCAACGTACATTTTGGTCAGTTTGCTCCGGGGTGTGACATCCATAAGCATCTCTGCACATGCTTACATCCTAACCTAGCCTCAGCATCCAGGGCTGTACCAGGACCATACCTGGGACAGTGTGGCTCAATCCTTAGCTAAGCATCTGGAGAAAACTGCAGTGACCCTCCACGGCAAATGCCTGGCACTAACCTGGCACCAGGGCAGTAATCCACAAAGCCCCTTGCCCCATCTCAGGTAGTTCCTGCTGCTAATTGTATGCCACAGGTCTGCAGAGGTCATGTACTTCAGCTTTCTGTGTTTCAGTTTGGGCTGCCTTGAATAGCATCAGAAAACAAGCAGCAGCCCCAGCAGATGCACGCAAAACACTTTCACATCTTAACACACGTCTACACCCAGAATTATTTGGTCTCAGGCTGAGCACAATGAGTCATAACTCACCTTTTCACTGGAGCTGGAAAAAATACTCGAGTTGTTGCCAGTGTCAGCACCATTGCCGATATTTTTAACGCCAAGGGAAAGTGTTAGTTGAAGAAGAAAGCAAATAAGGTCTTCCCAACATCAGCTGAAAAGACTGCCAGCAAAAGATGGAAAGAAAAATTCTGGGTTCTGCTGATGGCCTGTGCCAATCCATCACATCCAGAAAAACACTCAAGGACCTGTCAGGATGGCTGGGCTCTGCCAGCACACAGTGCCTGTCAGTCAGGACTGGCAGGGAGGAGCGTGGAGGCATTGTGCCACATGAGACAGCAGGGGAACTCGGGCAGCGGAGGCATCTCCAGAGGGAAAAGCCTGAGGGAGCAAACACTGCCCGAAGAGAAAGCTGTGGTTTAGTTTACTCAAATGCACTCTGGGCAATGTACAAATGGGAGCCTGTCACTGGACGCACTTTTAAAGATGTCTCTTACAATACACTTGTTCCCAGAAATGATGACAGGTAACACAGTCTTGGGGCACCCTGAGAAGAAAAAGAGATGGAAAAAGCTTTGCCAACATAGATGGCCTGCAGATGCCCCCCAGCCCTATTGCGCCTAGTGCTGTGGCCCCTGCTGCTCTTCCTAAGGGTCACAAGCTCTGGCTGTCCTAGATTTGAGGTCTCATGTCAGGGCTACACAGTCTTGCAAAGCCTCCCTTTTACACCAGCTCAGGTGTCTCCAGGGATCACCGTCGCAACAGCTTCATGCAAGGGGACTGAGCTCTTACAGGGGCCAGACCATTTCAGGCTGTATAGGAAAATCCTATTTCTAAAATCCAGAAATCATTTATGCAGTAATGACAAGATTTTATCCTTCCCCCCATTATGGTGCAGGATGTTTATGGGCATTTTTTTGCAAGCTTTCTCTTTCCAATACAAAACTCAGCTGGCTCTGAGCAGGGACTTGTGGTGGAAAGGAGGACAGGGAGGGACCCAGGGTCTGTATCTTCTTTTCAAGGCTGGATACTGCAACAGGCTCAGGAGCATGGGGAGGGGAGTCAAGGCTTGGGTTCAAGCCCAGCTTTATGCCACTCCATGGCCACTCAAGCCTTTTGCAGGGGGACACCAGGTTTTCCAAAGTGCTTCTTACTCAGCCTCCTCAGCACTTACCCGCCCTGCAGCTTCTCAGCTCTGACTGCTCCTATCAGCCTCTGTCTCCTTCCTTCCCCAGAAAACCTCCTTCTACTGGTCTCTACCTGGCCGCAGGCTCTGCAATTAATTTCAACCTGAGCAGAGGCAGCACGTGTCTCCAGCAGGCAGGCACCTTGCAGGGCTGCATCCCACAGCCCTGCTCCAGCGTGGTTGTGTGTTCGCAGGCAGAGGCAGGCATGGGCAGCTGCCTGATGGCTACTGGCCTTTTCAGCTGACTTCTTAAATCTGCAATGGCAATGCCAATGTAGCTGCAACATTTTTTAGATGTTCAAGAGGACAAAGTTGATACGTGATTCCCCTGCTCACCCCTCTGCTAACTTTGGATGAAAACTGTTTACAAACAGCTGTTGTAACATCCCTGAGGTCCAAAGGAAAATACTCTGCTAGAGGGAAAAAGATCTTAGCATGGACTATGTCCAGGAATTTCACAAACAGAGCCAGGAGCTTGTTCAGATGTTTCCCTTCTAGGCTCTGGGTTAACAGGGTCTGTGGAGATGAGAGGGTTTATCATTCATAACAGCTGTGACTGGAGAAGGGCTGCAGTATGGCCTGGCATGGAGGACAGCCTTGAGCGAGGGTGGCCATCAGGGAGGACAGCCATCAGAGGTCCAGCCTGGCTGCAGAGACTCCCATGCCAGCAGCAAGCACCACTGTCCAGGTGATTGCTACTTGGCCAGGACCCCATAGGCTGCAGCGGCATCTCTGCTCCCTCCATCAAACACTGAGGCAGGGGCAAGCGTGACCCATGGTCCCCAGGGTGCCACCAGGAGTTCTGTAACCAGCTCTGCTGACAGCAAAATCTGGCTGGCCATGCTGTGCTACACCAGCGTGCAGACCCTTGGCCATCATCTGTGGTGTACGGCCGTTGGCTGTGCCTGTAGCAGCCCTGTCAAGGGATAGGGTGCTGCCCCCATGCTCCCAACACCGAGACCCCTGGGGAAGGGAAAAGACAGGTTTTCTCTCCCCATGGAGCATAGAGCAGAGCAAAGACAATGTAAACTAGGACCATCAACACTACCTCTGCCCACCTGAGCCCTCACTGCCTCCACGGCCAGGGCTGGAGGGGCCACGCACCAATCTCGCTCACAGCTGGTGGCTGGGGTGCTGGGTAGAGGGTCAGCATGGGTGCTAGGACCCAGCCCACTGCCTCCCCCCTCCCAGCACGCGGCACGCTTGCTCCTCCGGCTGCCACACCGTATGGGTGTCATTCCCACTGTATTTAAGAGAGAAACCTTCCTGTCTTCTCACCCCTTGATTCCATCAATCCATGAACCTCCCCTCTCCCTCTGCTCCACGGCATTCACTTTCCATCAGCAGGATCGGCATGAGGAGCTGCTTTCTCACCCTGGAGAAAACTGTTGCTCAGCCACACAACAGGGGGAAAAAATAGCTTGTGAAAAAGAAGCAACCAGATCCCTCGAGCTAAAGTTAAATTTTCTTTTAGAGAGTCCCCCTTTCTGGAAGCAGTTTCCTGCTTTTCTAATTGATGTTTCTGAAGGGAGAGAAAGAGGTCCCTGTTCCAGGGGTATTAAGCCCTTTAAAGATGCTTTAACTAACAAAGCAAAGATTAGAGAACAAGGATCAGATGTTTTTTCTATCAAAGCCTTTTCTTTTCTTTCTTTCCTTTTTTTTTCCCCACTGTGGATGTTTTGAATCTCCTCTGGGCCGGGCTTCATTAAGGCTGTTAACTTCGTAGTGCTGATGTCTCTTTGCCCAGCTCACAGTTTGGGTGGCCTGAACTAAAATCTCCCACAGGGCTCATTACAGGTGGTAGGCAGACAGAGCTGGAGCCTGGGCCACACCACATATCCCTGAGAGAAATGTGTTTCCCTGACCAAAAAAGCACAATATTATATTCTTAAAACATTCCAGCCCCGTCTGGGTGTTCTCTGCATGCATTCCTGTACGTGGGATTATTATTGTAGAGAATTTATAAAGTCATTCATTTCTCTGGAAGTGTATGACATGGGTTTTGGTTGAATGGGCCCAGTGCAAACTTAGAGCCATGTGGTGCTATAAAAACACAACAGTAAATAAATCAGCAGGGAGAATTTACACTTCAGCCTTCTGATTGTTTTTACATTCGGAGGCTCAGACTCAGAGCCAGAGTGTAAAATAAATACCTGTAGCACTGAAAATGCAGCGTCACACTCTTGCCTGCCAGCAATCAAACTGCTGAAGCTGAGATAGGTGCAAAGCAAGGGTGTTTACAGCGAGCTTGTGGTGACCTTTTTTTCCTTTGGCTGCTTCCTATTTTTCTTGGTGATACCTCAGATCTTTATTATGGTATTGTCGGTCCTAGTGCTCCTGTGAGTGAAGGTTGCGTCAGACCTTCAAGGGTTTGAGTGCTTGATTTTTTTTTTCCCGGGGGTTATTTTTATCACAGCTCTTTAGAGCAAAAAAAAGAAATCACTCCAGGCTGAAACTTGCCAGCTCCTGGGTGTTACCAGGAGGAAATCATGCTTTTCATCTGTGAAAAACAGGAATGAAAGGAGCCAGGAGATGGACATCCGGGCTCTGCACATTCATGGTCCTACCATTGCACAGGGAGCTCAAGGTGGGAGACCTGAGTCCCGGGAAGCAGCCACATGGGTCAAGGCCTCTCTCAAACCTGCCTTCAGTAGGAGCCAAATGGGGATCTCCTCGCCACACTGACAAGGTGACCCTGCAATTTAGCGCTCCTCAGTCAGAGGCATTTCTGCTGCACTCATCCCTGCATAACATGAGAATGTCACTCAGCTGCAACTTCACCCGTGAAGAGGCAAAGGGTGAAATCATCTTTGATGATATCAAATTGTTTTCGGAAAACCAAAGCTATTCTGAGATGGGTGGAACTTTCCTATACTGAAGTAAACCTTTTCCGGGCACAAAAGTGGATCACAAATCCTGCGAGGCAGTAAAACAACCCCTGGATTAACCTTCTCCCTGGGAGCCCCCCTGCATACCCCAGGTTGCTCCGGTTGAGTTCTCCTCTGCTGACCATTGCACAAAAACAGATTTTTGCTTTACTGCCAAAAAAGCACTAGGGTTATTTACCACCTCAGAGCTGGGGCCATTGCCAGTTCCGATGGACCATTTCTCATTAGCAATTAGCATCTATCTCGCCACCAATGTCTCCTCCAGGACCGATCTGTAAGAACGCCTGATTTTACCTGTCAGGCTGAAATCACCTCTTCCCACACAAAACAGATGTGGGGGATATATGCCAGCCTTGAGGTGACTCTAGGTGACCTGTGGCAGTGTAGTGCTTTTGTAAGCCTCTGGCTGCCTCTGTCTCACAGCAAGGGACTCTGTGGCAGCCGTCCTCAGGGATGGTAGCAGTGGCTCTGCTGAGCTTTCTTGCTCTAAGAGCCTGCTGTGCTTTTTGCACGCTAGACAAAATAATGCTGCTGGTGAAGGTATCTGAGAGTGTAAGAGAATGTGGAATTTGGCTCAGTGAAAGGAACATATTACTGCCATTTGCATTTTCCATATTTTCTTAGTAAAACAAATCTCTGATCTAATGAAAGGATGAGAATTAAGATAGTGTGGCTCCATGCCTTTGGTAAAAAGAGGTTGTTACAAACACACCTCCCTTGACTCCCCAGCACATGCAAGGGTGAATGGGCCACCCCTTTAGGCAGGTTAAGACCTTGACAACTCTATTTTGGTGGCTAAGATCAGATTTAAGCCTGCAATTCAAATGCACACACAAAAATGTGAACCCAAACTGTGTCCGCAAGAAAGGTCATCCCCACCATCGTGCTGATATTGTGCCTTTTAGTCTCTCTGAAGGTATAGAAACTCTAAAAGCTGGAAGTACATGAATCACTATGAATGCATTATACAAGCCAGATTCCTGTTATCTTTAATAAGGGATTATTTTTGTTAGCCAGGCAGTAGAGTTATCGGATACAAAAATGGAAGTATTTTCCTCTGGTGGGTCCCAGAACGCCACCCTCCAGGAACAGCTCCCCCCTTCTCCAAGCCCCATCCCCAAGATCGTCCTCCGCTGTGCATACACTTTTCATGGATGAGGAAGATTTTGTTGAGTTTTTGGGTAATGGATCCTCTATGCTCACTTGCTCTCTGTTTGGATTGTGAAGGAGCCTTTCTAGCAAAGCAGTATTCAGTGGTGGTCTCCAGGAAAAGGCATTTCTTGCATTAAAAACAATAAAAGGCCCAATGTTTTACAGACAGATGTCCATCAACAGCTGGCGCTGGAGGGGGAAGAGAACACCGGATCTTCTCCATCGTCACAGTGCTGGGGCTCTGCATAGCCACTTGTTTATTTAACAAGCTACATTATTAAACTGGACCTTGGGTTGTGAGTGGAAGCTCAACCCCCTGAAAAGCCACACAGACGCTTTGATCGTTTATAAAGACCTACTTGAGAGACCGTGCACTTCACCAGGGCTGCAGGGAAGGAAAAGGGCAAAGTCTGTATTTCACCAGCTTTCACTAAGTTGGGCCATTGATTCAGCTTGTCTTTGACTCAGATGTCTTTGGACTTGGTCTCATTTGCAAACTTAGCCATATCAAAATCATGTAGCTGGAGCAGCGTGCTCTGCAAGGAGCATGGGCACCCAGATGGGCAGAGGCCTCTGTCCCTATCCCAGTCCAAGCTCTCTACTGCAGGCAGTGCTTCGGGCAACAATAGCCCCTCACCTGGCCTCGAAAATTCCACTTGTACTGGGCTTGAGCCCTTCTCCATCCCGCTGATCCCTCCACAGCCGGGCACTGGTTCAAGCTATACCAAAGCCCAGAAAGGCTCTTGGGTCTCCCAGCACGTGGGTGAGCTCTTGGCAGCGCTGCCTCCTGCCACCAGGTACCTGGCCTCAGGCAGCTATGTGCCACAAATACCGCAGTCCTCTCAGCATGGCAGCTGCCCACTAACTGCCACAGCAGCTGTTTCCCAGGATACGGCTACACTCCCAGCCAGGAAGGGAACATTTTATCCAGCTGAGACTGGCCAGCAGTTTAAATGGGGAAATGTAATTACCCACACTTAAATTTGGCCTTGAGATGGCATCTGATGTCTTTGTTTGCAGTGAGCACCTGGCATGCTCCATGTCAGCCCTCCCTTGCCAGCACACCTCACCTGTCCATTGGAGGCAGTGCAAGCACTTGAGATTAAGAGTCCCGTGTCCAAAGATGCCCTGATAATTCAAGGCAGAAGTTAAAACAAGACTTTCAGAAATAATACACTGAAAATCTGTCATTGCTACAGGTTGTACCCATTCTCCCATCATCTGCAGAGAGGGACTTGTGAGGGAAGCACCGTGGGGGCTGCAGGGGGACCTGTCCTGGGGCAGTGCCACCCCCCACAAAACTGGCATGAGGCCCTTCAGTTTGGACCCCAAATTACTCCCACAAAGTCTTGTTCTCTTCAGTCACAGTCACCATTGCTTTTGCTTAGCCATTTGTCCCCTGGATTTCCCTTGATTAAAAACGTCTCTAGGTAAAGCTGGGATCAGCTGAGCCACTCTTTGCTGTGCCCTCCCTACCAGACCCCTGCTTGCAGAGGCACAGCACATTGCTCTGGGGGCAAAGCAGGGTCTGCCCCCCAAAACTACTAAGCTTTTCCTACTGGATATGGCAGTAAATCAGCGCCCTTCCCTGATGCTGTCTACAGGCTGGAGGTCAAATTTGTCTGGATCAGCCCCCCACAGACACTGTGAATACCTGCCAGATGCCTGCCGAACTCGCTAAGCCAAAAACCCGCTCTCAGCTACAGCAGCACCCGGCCCCTCCTTCACCAGGGCAGGCCGTTCCCCCAGGAATTTGACACTTTGACTTGATAGCATTGGTTTGGCCACCTGCTAAAGCCCCATTTACACCACAAATTGGGCAAGGTAGGCTGATGCCCAGGCTGCCGTGGGGACCTGGAGGTGCTTTGTGGTGACCACGTACCTTGGACAAAAGATTTTGCAAGGAGGTAGATTTTCCATAAAGGAGCCCAAAGCTGACTTAGTTGCCAGGCCAAAGGGGAGGTTTGTACAAGCCTTTGGGCATGGAGTAACCATACAGAAAAGCTGTCCTGCACCAAGATCTCCCTCTGCGCACAATGGGAGCTAGCACTGCACTAAAAGCTGAGCACATTTTCCTGCCTCCACTCGCCTTCAGAGCTGCTTGCCTCTTCTGGCACAGCACAGCGCTTTACCTCGGACCAGACAAAACTCTTGCAGGTTTGTCAGAGCATGAAATAAGGTGGAAATCATGAAAACCTGGCATTGAACTGGAAATGCTCTCAGCACAGCAACACCAAGAAAAGCACAGTTTCTGCAGATTATTTTGCAATGGCTGTGTACTTTGTTTCAAAGAGATTTTACATTTAATTTTTTTCTACTTAGCCAATTTATTCTTTGTCTGTGTTTTCAAGAAGCCTAAAATGACTACAGCACAACCCAGCCACTGGACTGAAAACGTGATATTCCCAAAGCTGTTATATAGTCCTAGGTATTTTGGACTCTACTCCTGACACAAGTAACAAAAACAAACACTTGGAACAGATGCGTAATTTTAACTAGAAGACAATCTAAGTTTTAGGATCATAAACAGCATAATCATTATTTATACTTGACTAACTTGTGTTTCAGTGAAACCTAAAAGTTTCTGTTGTGTGTTCACCAAGGTTGTCAATTCAGGTTGGCCACAATATGCTTCTGCTAAAGCAAGCAAATGGAAAATAAGAAAATCACACTCCAATGGTGCACCGAGGCAGAATAATTCAGCATTGGATACAAAGGTTGTGTTTACTCACTCTGAGCCTGAAGTTAATCCTATATATCGGCTGCTGTACTGGAAAGATTGCACTGGACAATTCACTTTATTGGATTAACTTCATGCGTGAAGAGCCACCAGTGAGCCCCATTCTTGGGGATTTCCATTATTCAGCACTAGACCTGTGCTGCACTTTCTTACAGTCCCGTATTTCTCTTTCTGTAGTTTCATTCTTGATGAACAACCCTCAAAATATATTTAGTCTGTTGAGCAGCAGGCATTTGGCACTGTTTCACCCCCATAGGATCTTTCTGCTGGCGGCAGGGACTTGGAGAGCTGCTCAGAAGTGATAGGACTGTTAACAAGATGTGCTGCAGCACCAAGCAGGACAGCCTCATGGGGAAAGGAGCTTCCCAGTAGCAAAAGGCTAAGAATAGATATGGGAACTGGCACAATCAACATACAAGTTACATCCCATCAGTGGAGCTACTGGAGCTGCTTTTCACACTTCTACCTGCACCTGCAGGCAATGGACTTCAGCTGGACCCTGAAGAAATGCACACTTCTTGGCTGGTGTTTCCAGAACTGACTTAACAGCATAAATCCCACCGAGTCAGTGAGACTCAGGATGGTATTTTCAAGAGATTGTGAGCATTTCGACAGCCTGCATCACATCTGCAGAAGTGTATAAAGGGTTCTTATTTATGCACATAGTGCTTAGTGAAACTAATAAACCAGTCAAGAGATCATGAGCAGTATTGCTCTGATTTATTCATCTTTACTGGCCTTTGTTCTCTCTCTCCATCACTGACCAGTGTCTGGATACCTTCAGATGGCAAACCTCTGGGTACTCAGCAAACATGCACTTAAGTACTTTCTCATCTTTGAAAATGGGGCTCCACCTCCTAAATCACCATCATGTATAACAAGCAGAGCCCCTGCATCTGCATGGAAATCAATGCAGCCTCACTGACTCTTGACAGCTTCAGCAACCTCCATCAGCTGTCCCACATCATAAGCAATTTAATTATCACTGTTTCTGCTGTAAAGCATTTAATGTCACAGCCAGACACATGGATCTATGTGAGTTTATCGCTGCGTGTTCTCTACACACTCTTTTCTTTCCTGTTTCAAGAGACCTTGCTGTACCTCTAAGAAACTCCACCTCAGAGAGCCCTGCAGTGTCTGTCCCTGCCCTGAGGTGGGTTTGCAGCTTTCCCCGGAGGCTGAGCTGTTAATGGGGAAATCGCTTGGGCTCGGCCTCCTGGCAGACTCACGTTTCCATCAGCAGACACAGTCTGCTGGAGACTCCCTGAAGCTTCAGGCAGATTTTCCATGCACTGCTCAGCTCTCACATAGCAGACTGATGCCACACAGGGGTGCTAAAACTTCTTCTATAAAACATCTTCTTGCAAACCCCATTGTTCAGCTATGGGAACCTGCCCCTCTGGAAGGCAGATCCAGCAAAGCCACTGCGGGGAGACTGCCCCTGACCACCCAGGGGCTTGCCTTAGCCCCCGTTCTGCAAAATTAACTGATACCTCTTAGACCACAAAAGTAGAAATAAGATGATTAGTGGGGAGGAGTGGGATGAAGCGGGCTTGAAAGGGATGAAAGGGAATTTTGTGTTTATAGAGAGATAGAATATTTTTTTAGAAGAAATGCACGCTGTCTCCAACTTGCTTTTCTCATGAAGCTATAGTTACCTGGTGGGTTAGAGATCTCTTACATAAAAGAAAACTTAAGTCAGTCAAACCACTTGCTGAATAAATGCAGGTCTTCTGCAGTTATTTTGGAGGACAAACTCAAGCCAGACAGAGGATTTTCCTATCTTAGAGCATTAATAATCCAACAATCCAACAGCAAGTGCTGTCTGGTTGTGAATAAGCAAGTATATAATAATGCAAATACAATATGTAGAATTAATTTCACTATAATATGGCTCAGGGATATTTTACCTGGATCCCTTACTGTGTAGGGCTATATACTTCATTATCTTAAAGCATGAATTCATATCCTCATGGCTGTCACCAGCTTGGGGACCATGTCACCCACCACGATGCTCCTGCTTGCTGCCAGGGAAGGACCAATGTGTTTTCCCAGCAGCAAGGAGCAACACCACAGCCACCCCAGCCCCAGGGTCCCAGCCTCCAGCCTTGCTGGGAGACAGGCTGGTCCCAGAGGCCACTCAGCAGCTGACCACTTCCCGAGCAGTAATGCAAGCCCTGGCGATGGCTACAATCGTAGACAAATAGTAATAAATAAGCAGCAAAGCACTGTGACTTGACAAGCCTTGGGCATCTCCAGGGATTTGTAATGGGATATGGAGGTTTTCACCTCCTGGTCTCTGGTTCACATTTCAAATCCAGCCCTGCTCCGAAGTGACCAAAGGTCATTGCCAGGCTCAGTCGCCCGTGTGAAGACATAAATGGCCTCATTTCTCTAATTCCTCAAGTAAAGCTGGGGGGAGGACTGGATTTGTTTGGTTTTCATGATCCTGATGGAACAGCCTGACAGCAAGGCTATCTGTTCACCTCCCTGTCCAGTCCCCATCCTGGCTGTGCGTGGTGTCTGGACACATACCTGGCAGATCCCATGCACTGCGCCTGGCCCCAGCCCATAAAGCACAGAGGGCCTGGCTTTGCTCTGACTGAATCCTGCACCTCATTTTACTTTTTCCATCTATAAAGCTAAGCAAGATGCATTTTTGGTGCATCTTCTGTACAGGGCCTGGGAGATTTGCAGAGCTTGCTGCAAGTGTGAAACTCTGCTATTTAATCACAGATCTTCAGCCTGTCCCCAGAGCTTGGTCCTGGTCCCTATGGCCCAGATGTCATGGGAGGGCAGCAAATGGGTCCTTCTAACCAAACCCTGCACAAAAGGCGATGGCACTGGTACAGCCTCCCTTGCCAGCTGCACCCTGGCCCCATGGGCAGTCCTGGGGAGCCTGGGCATGGTCACGCTGCCACGGATCATGACAGCTTTGATTTCTTTAGTGGCATCTCTCTTTCCCCCAAGCACCAGGCTGCAGCTGGGACCAGGAGAAGAGCATTTATGACCCCCACTTTTCCCCTGTTTTGCTCTGCTAACAGGGAGATGGCCAGGGCTGGGGTCCCTTCCTCCGTGCCCTTGCAGGACCACAGTGCTAGTGCTCACATCTTGCACTGGACCTTTGCAGCGGCCCCTCCAGCCTGCACAATTCCCATGCCATTCAATGGAGTATAGGGTTCATTTTCCCTTTGTGGTGATCACCAGAGTGGTTCGGGGCTGACAGACAAACCTGCATAGGTTTGCAGATTGCTCTGGATTCCCAGGCACAGAGGTGTTTTATAAATATCCCCTATTATTACAGTGCTCTATTAATAACCGCCTTGGGGAACAATGGGAGCACGCAACAGCTTTGGTCATCTGATGCCAACCAGCCGAGCCTCCGCGGGCCCATGGGACATTCCCAGAAAAGCATCTATTTGGGGAAGCATAGCATTTACACACAAGCCCAGGGGATGCGTGAAGCCCTGGAGGAGGCTGGGCCATGGTGCCTGCTCCTTGGCAATGCACTGCCTGGGAGCATGGATGCTTCTCACCATCCTGGGCCCTCCCCACACACAACATGGGGATGTGGCGGGGCCCAGCCTGTCCGCAGACCTCCCCTCATCCCACTGTGAGCAATGCACCAGGGCTACAACCCTGGGAATCAGGTCTTGCCTTTCCTCTTCCCCCAGTTGTGCCAGACGGACAGGCAGGCAGGGAAGGAGCATGGCTTGTGGTAAAATGCAGTTCTGCTCAGACACTCCTGTGATTGCAGATCTTGTAAAATTTGTTGAACATTCCCTGAGACATGTCCTGCATGTTGTCACAGCCACAATGTCTGCATTGACATGAGTGGTTCAGGATAAGACAGCTTTTGAGCAGCCTTGATGCTCAATCAAAAGGCATTTTGGGGGTGAGATGAGAAGTTAAAGAGGCTGATGGAGTGACGGAGTATGTGTCCTTCTGCAAGCCACTGCTTCCCACTCGGGCCAGAGACAGGGAGCTCATTGGGGACCCCCTGTCAGCATGCCCAGGCAGGGTGAGACATCCCTCCTCATCATGCTGGGGACATGGCAGCAGGGGTCAACAAAGGAAGAGCAGAAAATGAAAGGAGGGAGGCCAGCCCTCATTTCCGCATGAGGGGCATGAGGGAGCCCCGCTCCTGCCAGGTGTTACGGTCCCTGCTTGGGATCCCGCCAGGTTCACCAGGGAAAATGGTACCAGGCTTTTTTCACATTGTTCCTGATGGCTGGGCACTTCCTGAGCCTTTCCAGCCTCGTGGGGAAGGGGAACGAGAGGAAAACGGAACGTTTTTTTATTTTCCTTCCTTTCGCAATTTCTCTGCGATCACAAAAAGCCATATTGCAGCTAATTTTCCTGCCTCCGTTCACACGGGCATTTTGCAAGGGCACAGGAATTCCTCTATGAGGGACGTGGGCTCTTCTGATGCCCCGCAGCCGGCACCGTGCCTCCCTGCACTCCCTGAGCCACTGATTTATCAGATTCCTACACTCAGGAGCTTGGGATGCAGCATCGGGTCCCGCATCCCACCCGCTGCCCTGGCCTGTGGTGGCAGGGGCAGGGAGCAGAAGCAGAGGCAAGTGCAGAGCCCGCAGCCCTAGGACCTTCTCAGGGGCAGAGGTGGGAATGCAGAGAGGCAGCGGAGAGGCTGCACCATAGCGCTGTGACTCGCCAGCCCCAGGGCATCAGGAAGGGCTGCCATCCCTGCAGGGTCGCGGAACGGGATGGTGCTGAGAACTAACATAACTCACCAGACATCACTCGCAGCTGCTGTAACTGCAGATCTACTGATCTCACTGACTCTGCACTGCTTTACCCAGCTAAGGAGAGACGTCTAAAAATATGAAGGGAAATAAAAGTTGCAGAGTTTTGTGCGCTCTTTTCATGACCTGGTCACTCAGCAGCCATATAAAGAAGTTGCAGAGGTCAGCAGGTACCCAAGGGGACTTTCTGTGTGATAAGATGAAAAATCTTTCAGTTCATCACTTCTGGAAAAACAGAGGTTTTGCCTAACATAAAGGTTTCCAAGGCCCCAATAGGAGTGCAGCCCTACCCTCAGTGCAGGTGGGATGCAGCACAGATGCTCTTGCTCTTGGGAGAATGTGTGTGGCCATGTTGGTTCCCCCTTGCCATGTTGCAGTTTGCCAGGGAAGGAAAGCCAGTGACCCCTAGGGTGTTTCAGCAGGGTCTGGGCTGGGAACAGGCCTTCTTCTTGCCCCGAGCGTGATCAGAGCCCTTAGCCAAGCAAGGGGACACGGCTCCGAGCATCCACCACCCCCTAATTCCTCCCCGGTTCAGCTTTCACTTTCTTTCCCTTAGTAAGGACATTCTTTTTCTCTTTACCAACTGCAAAGCTGGGGAAACCTAATGCCAGTATTAAGAAAAATACTTTTCAAATTATCCTTTAGTTCCAACAGCTTAATGTCCTTACACATGCTTAGTGTGGAGTTTCAGCCTCATCCGTCTGCAGCGGGACAGCCCGCCCCAGTTGGGAGCAGCAGGACCCCTTTCATGTCAACGTGCCGGTCCCCCGGCCAGCTGCGGGGAGGAGAGGCTGCGTGGAGCATCAGGCCCTCCCAGGAGGAGACTCCCAGGAATGGCTGAGCACAAATAGCTGGTTAGATTTTTAAGGTTGTATCCACCCATGCTGGAAAAGATGCAATGGGTGGAGCAGTCCTTTCACCGTGTGTGTTGCTGAGGGTTTCTACAGCCCTTGTGCTGTCATGTTGGCTCTGAGAGCAGGACCTGGTGCCCATGACTTCAGCGTGGGCATGGCTGTGCTTCATGCTCTGTGTGTGTACAGCACTGAGCACAGGGAAGGACTAACCCATAGCACGAGCCTGGGGATTTCATGCTTGCCTGGCTGGAGGCTCTGCCATCATCCCCTCAAGGTGGGAATGTGAGTTATGTGCCAGATGAGCCCATGGAGAGCCAAGTGGTCAAGGCGATGACATCCACGGGGTCTGTGCAGGCATAGATGGTCCTTTTGGAGAGTAACAGGACAGGCAGGAGCAAGGCTGCAAGGTGGTCTGCTGCTGAGCCCTTCCTACCTCCCCACAACACTGGAGCCCAGATTAAAGCAGCCATAAGCTGGTGGGGATGGCTGGCAGCTTGTCAGGTGCTTTTCCAGTTGCAGTGGTTAGAACCTGCACCCTCGAACCTGAGCCACCCTGCCTGTGCAGCTCCTCTGCATTGCACAGCAGTACAGCCTGCCTTACCCGGCTTTTTCTGGGTGAGGGAATGCATCACCCCAAAGCGGGGCTGCCCTCTGCCCCCCTCTCAACTCCCCCTCCTGCCCCTTCCTGCTCCGCAAATAAACAGGGAGGTGCTGACAGCTGCCAGGTTTGGCCAGAAGACTTTTGACAGAAAATTGAAGCCCCCACTGCGAGAAGGGAGAGCTAGGAGGGCTGCGTGCTTGCAGGGCAGCCAGGAGCATGGCCAGGCTGAGGAGGCTGCATTTTTAAAGCAAATTCAAATACCAGCCCGATGTTCACCTGAGCAGCGAGAGCTGTGAAAGCCCAGCCCAACATTTAATTTCCTTTTCTCTCCTTTTTTTTTCCCTGAAGTAACTCATACGTAACATCTGGCATTCATCTTTTCTTTCCTTCACACGCATAGCAGAAACCCTGGTGTGAGTCATGTCCATTTAAATATGGAAGCACATCATAAAACCTAATGGAGAGTCCAAAAGGTGAGCTTTTATGTGGTTAAAACTCATAGAGAGGTCAAGATTGTTTGGTTTAAACATGGGGGGTCATTCTGCGCATGAAGGTGGTCCTCTAAACCTTTAGAAAGGCTTGTTTGCTCAGCGCGAGAGCTCAGCTCAGCACCCCGCAGTTTTACTGTCTGGCTCCCGACAGTGCTGTGACTGCTGCAGGGAAAGGCTGTGTCACCGCAGCGTTCCCGTCGCCAATGAAGAGGAAACATGGGGCATGGGCCACATCCCGCAGCCATAGGGAGCCCACAGCCTCATGGAGGGGTCCCCAGCCAGTAGCAGAAGTGGGAACAGCGGTTGTACTGTTGATGGGGTTTTGGGGTTGTCACCTCACTCACAGCAAAAGGCAGCAATGGTCACGCTGCCTGTCCCACAAGACCAGAGGAGCTTTGCTTTCGCCCGCCGCCTATAAAACCTGACATGTTTTATAGGACAGGGAAGGGGAGGAGTGTTAACAATTCATTTCTCCTTGTTAAACTCAGTTTTTGTTTTATTGACTCTGAAATAATTTTTGGTGACCATTTATTACTACTTTATTGGCTAGTTTATTGTGACTAAGCGCATGATAAAGCAAACCTTCTGGTCGGGGCTGGCGTAAAGATGCTGTTTGATCTCCAAATTCTTTTGCCTGATGTACATTAGCTTGAGCCAAAACCAGGCATCTGTAGCCCGTCTGGGGTCAGACAGTCCCTGCCTGTCCCTGGGACAGAGTCTTGTCCCAGTGACTATCCCAGCCATAGGCATGAGTGAGCCCCAGCCTGGGGAAGCAAGGGCAGGATCTGCCCCTCTGCTGCTGGAACAGACCAGCTCAAAGCTTCAGGCTCCTCCTTGCTGATTCCCTGGACAGAGATGATTTTTGGCTGTAAGCAAACAAGTCAGTCGGGGTTATTAACCCTGGATTATATCAACGTGGATGATCGGTGTAGCCAAGATCACATCCAACTCTCTCTTCAGCACAGTCTTGGCTGTGGCAGGCACCAGAGTCGATCCATCCCATGTCCTCAGACACCCGCTCCAACCAGAGGCTGCAGATTTAGGATGCAATTAAAATAATGACAGCCAGGGGGAAAGTCCCTGACAACTTAGAGGGATTAAGTACTTAGGGTCTGCTCTGTGGTCCTCCCTCCATCCTTGTTTCCATTACCATAACATCTCTATTTACTGCTGGTGTCCCTGGTCATCTAACACTAGCATGCCGAGTGTCTTGACTGATATAAGCCCCTTCCTCAGCTGTCTTTCGAATTTTCCACTATTTAATCACCAGTTGTCAAGCTGGCCCTGGATTGGATGATGGTAACCTGCACAGTCACCTCTGAGAGTGAAGGAGGAGGTGATGGTCCCTGCTCAAGACTCTCCCTCTGCCCCTGGGCTCTGCCCCAGTATCGTATGGCCGTGAAGGTCAGTGCAGTCAGGTTTTGGTGTGGGACCAGCCCTTGAACAGAATCAAGGAGTAATGGCTGGTCCCCATGGTGGTGGGGAACCTCCCAGGTAATCAATTGGTATATCCTGCTCCTGACCCCAAAGTCTGGGGTCTGATCAGCAGAGGCTGGACACCTCCCCTTGCCCCAGGGATCCTGGAGATACTCTTCACACCTCCTGCTCCCTTCCTGCAAACCCAAGGGATAAACGATACGCTCATTTCGCGCCGACCTGCTCTGTATCCGCTGCACTCATGTTTATCCATCGCCCGCCAGGCTGCTCTCGAGGAGAGCAAACCAAAGCTGGGTTTCTGCACTCCGGCTAATCTGTGGTTTCTCCTCTGCTGAAGACATTTAAGTGCTTGGGAGAAGGTGCGATTTCATTTAACGTCGTTCTGTCCTGTCTCTTGCTGCTTCCTGCCAAGAAACTGTCAGTTCCAGCCAAGCTTCCCGTTTGCTTGTTCTTTGCCATACCATGAAGTCTGGGCTCAGTTTGTAGCTCCTATAACTGCAGGAAAACAAATCCATCCTGCCCTCGCAGCCCAGGGCTGTGCCTGAACTTCCCTGGCCCCTGAGTTTTCTCCTTCTCTATTGCTTCTGCCAGCCTTGCCACTGCTTGCTGCCAAAAGGCAGAGAAAATGGGATCTCATGCTAATAAGCAATCTAGCTCAAGGTCTTGTTTGAACACAGTCAAAAATGGCCCCTGTGGACAGGGGCCTGACTTGCAGCTTTTTGCCTTGCCAAAGCTGAGAGAAGTGGAGGAAAGTCTGTCAAACCAGCCTGCTTTTAGACCCAGACTTGTGCAGAAGGAAGACAGGGAGCAGGACGCTGACACCGAACCCCCATTGCCCTACCTTCTCAGCAGGGCACAATCATGGGATTTATCTTGTTCCCTCAGCCCCATTCCCCTATCACTGTCTCCCCTGCTCTTTTTTCATTTTCAGGTACAAGGTCTGCTAGTCCTTCCAAGGGGTTTCCATGCAGGTCTGGCAGAGACGCTGCCATATGTTTTTCATTTTGATAACTCCCCTATGGTGTCTGTTATCACCCAAGTCTCTATTAAGATTTATTCCTGTTATTGTAGCAGTCATTTTCCCCAGTACATGTGCATTGTATTTGGAGAGAGTCATAACCACTCTCCACATCCAACAGATGCTGTAGTCAGAGCGACTCCTGCTTCCATTTACCAGACCTTTCTACTAATATGGGATTTCACCAATAACCACAAGTGCTGTTCGCTCCCCAAGATTTCCGCGCTATCATTTCTTGACTGCGTTAGCGGCAAAACACCCATCAGAGCTCCAGTCCCTCGCAAAGTGAAAGTTTTGCTTGGCTTTGCTTTTCAGCCACTTTCCCATTCAAAGCAGTGAGAGAGTCCCACTCCTGATGGCTGGAGGGCTGAGCAAGGACCAGGGTGTGCAGACCCAGGGTGGGCAATGGCCGGTGTGAGAAGGGCAAAAGGCTGGTTCCCCTCGCTCATAGGATTTGATGAGGATGGGTTGGGGAAGGGGATGGGATCTGCTGGACCTGGCATATGGGTTTAAGAGGAGGACAAGGTGCCTTGCATGGGGCTGAATGCAGCCAGGAGGGGTCAGTCTTTGCTGGCATCAGTTTGGTGGTACCCCACCACAGATCTGCCTCTTGGCAGGAGGGTATGAAAGAGATGTGTCCCCTCCCTGGGGGCTGGCAGCAACCCTGGCCCCACAGCTGCTTTGCTCTGGTCCCTATCACACGCAGCAATGCAATTTGGGCTCCCTAAGCGAGGCAGCCTACCAGCAGCATCTACAGACCCTTCCAATTTGCCCCTCTTTCATCCCATAGCAGTTCGGTCAGCTCGTACGGAAGAAAGGAGCTCCAAATGCTTTCCGGGCCTAATAATATCCATCAAAGCATTTCCATGGCTGAGACAAGGATATACACTGCAGCACGCAGAGCAGGAAATGGGCTCGGGTTTTCCAGAGCTGCCTCTTCCAGCCAGAGCAAACCACAAGATCACGGGAGGACAAGAGTGCTGCGCTCGTGGCTTTGTTTGCCCCAGAAGGAATTGATTTGATGAGAAAGGAAATTGGCTTTCTTTAATCTGTCCTTGTGCTAATTCCGCAGAGGAAGGCGTGAGCATTGGCAGTTCCCGAAACTGAACCACCCTTCAGCACTAGTCGGTTTGTGCTATTTGCAGGGATGGTGGTGTTTCCCAGGCCATGGCTCATGGGAAGCACCCGCAGACCGCAGTGAGCTGTGCGTGGCGGAGGTGGAGAGCCCTCGCCTCCAGGGCCAGTGGCAGCTGGGGCCCCCACAGAGCCAGTGGCCAGCACAGCTCAGGCCCTTGGTGTGTCATGTGTCCCCTTACACGTGTGCCTTCCTCATATGACAGGGGTCCCGCTACTGTCTTCACTAGGGCCAAGTTTTCTCCAGCAAAAGCCATGAGGAAGGAAACAGCTGTGCTTCTCATCTCTGGGGAGTCTGACTGTGAGCCTTCACATCTCTTTTCCAAACCCTGCCTCTGAGCCCAGTAGGACAAGAAGGAGGATGTTCCTCATGCATCAGCCACGTGTGTGAGAACAGGTTAGATTTGAACACACTTTTCCATTAAAAATATTCTTTGAGAGAATCACAAGAAACGTAAACCATCCATGGGAACGTGGATTCCTGACTGGCTCCAGGCTGGCATTTCAACTAAAAAGGGGGAAATGGAATTAATGAGTAGGAAGAACAAGAGCTAACTAAGATGTCAACAGAGAAGAACTAGAAATGGTGCAGTGTTATTTTATACAACAAAACCTAAAAATACAATAAATAAATTATACAAAAACCTAAGCCAAGATTATCCTGGATCCCTTTCAATGCCAAACAGCTTTCCCAAGGTGACTAAACATCGTCACTGTTGCTTGCACAGAATGACACTGAGATGCAACAAGGAAAGGGATTTAAATGCGCCAAGTGACCCTCGGCACCCTGTGTTGAACTTGTTTGAGGCATCACAGAGGCAGGAGTGGGAGCACTGAGCCTTGCTCCACTCTGCTCTGCTTCATTATGCTAAGTTAGTTTAATAACACACCATTGCCCTTAGCAGGGCTTGTGCAGGGATTACAAAGCCTATTGTAAGGGCTTCCCGGCACTTGGAGAAGTCCCTGCCCCTTCCTTTCCATGAGATGCCTGTTAAGGGGTCCCCTGTGTTCGGCCAGGACTCTGCAGGCAGCAGCACGAAGGGTGCAGGGTGCAGGGCACGTCACGCCTGCAGGCAAGGCTGGCCACCCGGCTGGCTGGTCTCTGTGCCTGGCAGGCCCTGACCACAGTGGCTGCCTGCTCCAGCAGCCTTGAGCTCCAGCAGAGACAATCTGCCCGTCCCCAGCACCTGCAGCAAGGTACCTGCCTGGGTTGATGGGGTGGTGGAAGCAGGAGCCCTAGCTGAAATCCTCAAATTCCTTGTGCCCAGTGACAAGGATGTGCTGTCAGTAATACTGGAGCGGGTCTGCAGGCAGGCAGAAGGGACCACCACTCCTACCTCTCCTGCTCCACCACAGTGCTCTGAAAAGGGGTGAGGTGTCCCCCGGGGCACAAATAGCAAATGGAGCTGAGAACAACCCACAGATCACAAAACCCACTGAGAACAGGCACATCCACCACCCATCCAAGTGGGTAAAGTGAGAAGGAGAAGGAGAAGGAGAAGGAGAAGGAGAAGGGAGAAGAGAAAGGAGTAGAGCAGGCTGGCAGAAGCAACACTGCTTTTTTGCAGACAAACATGGGCTCCAGGAAGGGTCCTGGGTGCATCTTCAGTTCTGGCCTCTGCTCTCAGAGACTGCACTCTTCCATAAGACTTTAACATGCGCGAGCTGCCCTCGGTGACAGTGCAGAGCCCACTGCCTCCCAGCTGGACACGTTCCAGAGGGTACAGCTCCAACATTAACGCAAGAAGAAAAATCTCCGGGATGGAGTTAGTCAGTTTTTATGCTGGATTGGATTTGAAGAAGCAACTGACATCAACTGAAGCATCTGTTCCTTACGGTGCTTGAGTTAAGTTTGCAACATGTCCGATGAAATACTCAGCAATGCAGGGAGAGGATTTATCCCAGTGAGAGCCGTGTAGATTGTGCAGCCTCCCATTAGCATGTTGAGCCCTATGGTTTATTGTGTTAATTTGTTTGTGGTAACATACTGTCTTGTGTTAGTGATTAAAATATAACACCATCTGACACACCAAAACGCCACAAAAACATATGAGCTCCAGAACAATTGAGGTTGGTCTGTTCTTTGCTGTGACAGGGGACAGGGTGGAACAATAAGGAATGTCAGGGGCATTTTACTGGCCTAACAAAAAAAGGGAAAAGTCCTCGCAACGTAAAAATCCTCACAGGACAGTCTACAGCAACTGCAGGCAGGGAGCTTTGGGGGATACCTCATCTCCTGACAGTGACTGAGCTCCGTAATGCCCCTCCGTGCAAGGACTGTGCCCGTTTAACTGCAGCCCAATGTGGGGTGGCACCATCTGGGCCCCCCTGCATGGAAGCGAACCCACACACAGCCAACCTGCATGGACACAGTGGCTTCACCAGCACACGGCGCCCGTGTGGGTCAGGCCTCAGTGCCTGCATCCAAACGAGAACCAGGCTGCCTTTAGCCAAAATAAATGTCTGCACAGGATGCTGCTGTGGGACTGAGTGAATATAAACCTTCGGTGCAACAACCACAACCGAGTCACGGAGAAATGCCTCCCCTTCCCTCTAGTGACTTGGTTGCAAGTAGATGGCTTGAAAACGACTCTTGCTCCACAGAAAGGATCTAGCAAGAAGCAGCGAGGCGGCTGCTTTCCCTTCAGATGCAGTGCAGCAGCAGTGTCCTCCTGTGCTCTGTGGGGCTCCTCACTGTTCTTTCCTAAACTTGTGCTGAGATAAGGAAACACGCTTCAACTGAGCCATTTTTGGCACCTCAGTAGTGGGTGGGGGGATCCTTCTTTCAAACTAAAAGCACCTCATTCCCCTGTAGCTGCAGCCCCGTTTCCCTGCGCACTCAGGGATTGCAGGCAGCCGGGCAAGAGCTTCCCCCTTCTCGCCAGAGCCGGGGTGCGAGCAAGGAAGGAAAGGGCCAGACCGGAGGGGACAGGGACAAATTCACATGCACATATTAAGCGGCAGGTATGTGTGTAAGCCCCAGGCAGCAGAACAGCACCCCCGTACAGAGATTTTTGACAGCATTAATGAACATTAATGAACACTAATGAGGACAGGAGTGACAGAGAGTGACTGGTTTTAGGGCAGCTCCTGGTGCACTCGAAAGCAGACGAGCTGGGGTGGGCTCCTGGGGGAGCACCAGGCAATGACGCCAACTGCCAGGTTGCCTTGCCCAGGCCACCTCAGAGCTCCCAAGGGAGTTCTGCACTCCAGGGCTGGGCAGGGGTCCCAAAAACTTCACAGCCCCAAACTGTGGGCCACACAGGGCAGCTGCACTGCAGGAGAGCACTGATATCTCACTGGAGAAGCATGAGCAGTTGTCAGGGGGAAAGAAAAAAAAAGAAAAAAAGGAAAGGGAAAAAAAGAGAAAAAGAGGGGGAAAGGGAGAAACCCCGCCGGCTGTGTGCTGGGGGAGAGTGGCTGACAGTTTTATTTCTGAGAATTTCCCTGTGCGTGATCTCTACATTGGGATCTGCAGGCAAGTGACCCCATAAAACCAGCCTGAAATCCCCATAGCAAATAACGCAGAGCCAAGGCTGGCAAGTGGGAGCCAGTGGGGGTCCGGGAAGTGTGGGAGGTGCGGGAGCCCAGCCCCACTCCCCTGAGCCCTACGGTGCCCCACGTACAGCCACAGGCTCCCCACCGTGCCCATCTGCAGGGTCAGGCAGCCCACGGAGCCCCACAAGCCGCAGCTTTCCCAGGCGTGTCACTGCCTACTAGCAAGAAAACAACTGTTGTTGATGAGCATTGTGCTGGTTATAACAATAATTATTTATTATTGGATACTTTTTCCTCAGGGTGTTTATCTCTCTTCTTTTTCTTTCATTTGTTCATGCTTTCTTTCTTTCTCCCTCTTTTGTTCTTTTCCTCCTTCTCTCTTTCTCTTTCTCTTTGTTTCTTTAATTCTTTCCTTTCCTCTGTCTTCCTCTTCTCTTCTCTTCTCTTCTCTTGTCTTCTCTTCTCTTCTCTCCTCTCCTCTCCTCTCCTCTCCTCTCCTCTCCTCTCCTCTCCTCTCCTCTCCTCTCCTCTCCTCTCCTCTCCTCTCCTCTCCTCTCCTCTCCTCTCCTCTCCTCTCTTCCCTCTCCTTTCATTGCCTCCTTCCCCAGCCCCGAGTCCCAAACGCGCCCACCGGTGGAGCACAGCGCGGCTGCCGTGCGGAGCCGCGGACCCTGCCAGCGGCGGCCCGGGCAGGAGCTGTTCCCGGCGCTGCCCCAGGTGCCCGGTCCCGTCGCCGTCGCCGCAGGGGGACGAGCCGCGCTCCGTGGGGCCGCGCACCTGCCGCGCTGCCGCGGGACGGGACGGGACGGGACGGGGCGGTTCAAATCCCCGCTCAGCACCAGCGGCGGGGCCGGGCGGGAGCGGGCTGCCGGGCCGGGCCGGGGCAGTGCCGCCCGCTGCCGCCGCTCGGGCGTCCCGGCGGCCGGAGGGGAGCGGCTCGGGGCGGCCGCGGGGGCTCTGGAGGCCGCGCAACAGTAGCGAGCGGGGTCGGGGCGCCCCGGGGAAACCAGCGAGCTGCAGCGAGGGAGTGAGCCCCGACGAACGCCGGGGGACCCCGCGGGGCCCCGCGCCGGGACGGCGACTGGCACCGAGCCGTGGTGCCAGCACTCCCAGCCCAAACCGCTCCAGGTGCGGGAAAGCGGGTGGGCAAAGGGGCTGCGGCAGAGCGCGGCTCGCCTTGCCTTGCGTTTCGTTCTTCTGTCGTTATCGGTCTGGCCGTCTTTCCGATGTCTTTTTCTGGCTCTCTTTTTCTTTTTGCTTTCTCTTTCTGTCTTTGTCTTCTTTCTTTCTTTCTTTTTCTTTCTTTCCATCCTTTTCTTTCTTTTTCTTTCTATTTTTTCTAATCTTTCTTCTCTTTTCCTTCTTTCTTCCTTTCTTTATTTTTCTCTTTCTGTCTCTTTTTTCTTTCTTTCATTCTTCTTTCTTTCTGTGTGTCTTGTCCTATTTTCTGTCTTTCTGCCTGTCTTTCTCGGTGAGACCTGGTTAACACATTTGATTTTTTAATTTCTTAGATACATTCGTTAATTTCGGTTCCTATAGTTGAAACGTAAGTTGCAAAATAATACTAATAGTCGCCGTAGTCGGAGTAATAACGAGGATGACTGTAATGATAATAACAGTCTTCATCGATAACGGTCTCAAATCAAACGCCAGAAAATCCCCGTTTTTCCGGGGACCCGCGGGAACCGCAGGCTTTTTTCACCTGCCGAGATGTCCCCGGTTTCCTCTTTAGCTCCCCTCCTACAACGAATCTGTAAATGTCCGCGGCTCCCGTTAGCTGAACCTCTACGAATTATTATTGTTTCGCCAGCACCATCGCTACCGGCAGCGTTAGCCTTTCCCGTACTGTTCTTTTCCATCGCTCGCAGCGCACGGCCGGTGCTGCCGCGGCGGGCGGGGAAGAGCGGGGGCCGCGGGGTTCACCCTCCCCGGGCCCGGACGCGGGAACCTGCCCGGGACACCCCGCCGCAGGGCTGTTCATCAGGGAACTGTGCGGAGAAATAAGCGTGTGCGGACGTGTGCGCGGAGTGCGCTGCCGCCTCCCCCGGCCCTGCTTGGCCCCAGCCCCGGCTCGCTGCCGCTCTCCCCCCCGCTAGTCACTTGCTGCCCCGCGGCTCAGCGGGGAGCCGGGGCTGCTGTGCCAAGCCCGAGCCGGGCCGCCCCCAGCTCCCCTCCAGACTCTGCACCCACCCCCGCCTCCGCAGCCCGCGCTCGCCGGGGGCCCATCGGGGCGCAGGGGTTGGGGGGCGGGAGGGACGGCGGGGCCGGGCAAGGGCCGGGGGAACGGGCAGAAAGGAGGGATCGCGGGAGGGACGAGAGGAGAGATGCGGGCGGAGGGGTGAGTGCGAAGAGCGGACGAAGGGAAGGCGGCGGGCGCTGGGGCTGTGTCCCAGCTGGGCCCCGGGGGCGCGGGGAGAGCCCGTCGGGGCCGTGGCGCATCTGCAGCACAGCCCGGGCTCAGGGTGCGCGGGGGGACCCGGTCTGGGGGACCCGGGCACCTCCGCAGCACGAGGGCCGCGGGTCGGTGTGAGCACGGCCCCGGCGCTGGAGCGGAGCGGGGGTGTCCGTGCCCGGGTGCACCTGGCCCGGCCCGTGGGGAACGGCGCCGGCGGGGAGACCCCTGCGAGGGAGGACGAAGGCAGCAGCCCTCGGTGTCCGCCTCCACCTCGCCTGAAAGGTCTGGGGGATTGCGGGGCCCAAACGGGGGAGGGGGCGGCAGCGGATACCTGCTGCGGGGAGAGGCCTCGCCGGGGCCGGGGAAGGTGGTGGAGCGGCTGGGAGGCGGCGATGCTCGGGCTCCGGGGGCTGTGCTGCGGCTGGGGGCTGCCGTCGGGGGGATGGGGGGACGGGGAACTCGTTGCAACGCGTTGATTTCCCCGGTGCCGCCACGGGCTTTTGCACCGCCGGGGCCGGAGCGTTTCGGGGCGAAGCAGATGTGTGTCCTCGGAGGGCGGGGGGGGGGGATGTCTGCCCTTCTTCCCCGTCGAGCTCTCGGCGTTTCCGCAGCGTGGAGCCGTTCCCGGCGGAGAGGCGGAGGGACAACCCCGACCTTCCCTTCCACCTGCTCGGGCGAGGTGTGAGCCGAGCGGAGAAGCCCCCCTCGCCCTCTCCCTGGTGCCCTTCCGACAGCCTCCGGGCTCCATCCATTTCCCCCCCGCCGGCCCAGGGACGACCACAGAGCCGGGGGCAAACCAGTATCGCTAACGGCGGGGTCAGCAACCCCTCGTCGAGGCTGGATGCGCCTTGCAGGGCTCCGGAGATGTGGAGCGGCCGGCGAACGGGACAAGCGCCCGCGGGGCTGAGCGAGACGCCTGGCAAACGCGGCCTCTGGGTTTAGGCCCTTTTGGGGGTGCAGGATCTGGGTTTAGGCCCTTTTGGGGGTGCAGGAGAGGGGACAACCCCGTTTGCAGCACAGCGCCGTGCTACCCGCTGACTCGGGTGTGCTCTGCCGCTGCGGGGTTCCCCCGTCGCGGGGGAGCCGGGGCTGCTTTCGCCCTCCCGTCGTCTCAGCTCCGCCCGGCGCCGCTCACGCGTGTGCGAACCCCGCGCGGCCTGCGAGGCCGGGCACGGGGTGCGGGAGCGGGGCGGCAGGATTTCATTTCAGGGATTTGGGGTTTCGGGGCTGCAGCCCCGCGGCTCAGCGGGGACCTGCTCCGCTGCCGCCCGGGGGCCGGCTGGCAAGGATCCCCGGCGGGTCCCGTATCCCCAGCAGGCACCGCTCAGCCCCGACACCGCCGGGCGGGTGGACAGGCCGGGGGGGTCCGTCCGCGCCCGGGCTGTCCCCGACGTGGCACCGCTTCCAGCTGGGGCTTTACCTAAGGAGCAGGGAAGGAGAAAGGCATAAACCTAGGAAACGGTGCGGGCAAGCAAACCACGGGCAGCAGCCCCCAGCTCCCCGACTCTGCTGGGGCGCTGGATTCGGGGCTTTTCTTACTTTCCGGAGGGGGGGGGGGGGCGGAGGGGGAATATTTTCTTTCCTCCTGGGGCAGAGGCTGCCCAGAGCCAAGCACACCTCGGGGAAGGGTGCCCCGTGTCCCGCTCGCATCAGCCCTTGATCTTCCCGGAGGCGGCTTGCAGCTCCCACCCGCGGCTCCTCGCTTTCCTCCGGTATTGCCCCGGGGTGCCCTAACGAAATCCCTTCCCCTCCTCCTTGTATTGCCGCCAGGTAAGCAGCGCGGGTCAGCACTGGGACACTCTTCTCCGTGGCGTGTCCCTGAGCTCGGGATAGAAACTGCCCCGGCCGGGAACCGCGCTGCCAGCAGCAGCGAAGAAACAGAACACTGATCGTGTCACGCTCTGCCCTTATGCCGTTAGCTGCAGGAACATATGCTCAAATATGTAAGAGTAGTCTAGATTTTTCTCTGCAAATATTTTTACCACATCCAAAGATAATATTTCAACAGAAGAATCAAGCCCCGCAGGCTACAGACAGGGCAGCTATATATAACCCGCTTGCTCACTCCGGCTCTCCGCGCATCGCTCGGGTTATGCAACCCCCATCGCGCCAGTAGCCACCGGCGCGCCCCACGGCTCCGCCCGCCCCGTTGGGGCATTTCCCCCGGGACTTCGGTGCAGCCACCCTCCCGGAGGGACCGGCACCGGGGCTGGTCCCGGGACTGGTACCGGGGCCGGGCCGGGCCCGGCGGGGCGGGCGCGCCGCCTCGCCCCGCGCCGATGCGGAGGAAGGGCCCGGGGGACGCCGCGGCTCTCCGAGGGGTCGGTGCTGGGCGGTGAGTAGCGCCTCACCCTCGCCGGGGCAGGGAGGGGAACGGGGGCGGCCCTCCCCGGCGGCGGACCGTGCAGGTGCTGCCGACGGAGCGGGCTCTCACGCCGGGCCGGGCAAGGGCTCGCCTGCCGCCCCGCCGGTTGCTTTCCGTTTTCTCCGCTTTATTTTCGGCGAAGGAAATGCTCGAACGCCAGCGGGTGCTTTGGGGGTTTGGTGGCCCGGGGCTGGGGGGGGTGTCCACCCCGCACCGGCGAGGCGCCCGGCGGTACCCGCGCCCGCAGCGCACCCCGACGTGCCCGGCCCCCGCCCGTTGCGGCGGTTCGGGCTGCGAATCCCCGCGGGCGCCGACGTCCCGCGGTCGGGCCGGGGCAGCCCGCAGCCCCGCGGTGGATGCGGGCTGGAGGAAGGGAGCAATCCCCCCTTCTCGGTGCCGGACATCCGCAGCGTGACGCCGGGCTCGGCTCGGCTGGGCTCGGCTCTTCCCTTCCCGTCGGCCGGCTCCCGGCGCCGTGATTGACACCGCCGGCCCCTCCGCCCGCCCCGCAGCACATCCCATCCCTCCCCGCCGGCCGCTCGCCGTGCCCGGGAGGCGGGGAAGGGCCTCCCCAGCCCTTTGACACCATCTCGGCAGGAGTTTCACTTCGCTTTCGCCGCCGCCGCCGCCGCTTCTGCAGGCAAACACCCCCGGCTTCCATGTGACGCCTCCCAGCCACTGAATGGGGGAAAGCGCCTATAAGGGAGCCACTTTCCCTACGTGCAGGAGAAAAGGAGGGGACGGGGGGGCAGAAGCAGGAGGTGGTGGTTGGGGGGAAGGGAAGAGAGAAAATAAATTAATAAATCGCAGGGAACGAAGTTGGGGGGACAGAAACTGAGACCCCGGGGAAGAAATTCGTGGGGTTATTTATTCCCCCGTCCCCCCTGTCCCCCTCCCGCTGACAGGGCTCGATCCGGCCCGTTGCAGCGCTCGGCGCTGGCTGCAAAGGGCCCCGGGGAAGTTTCTCGCTCCCCAACGCCCTTCCCGGGGGGGGGGACAGAGGGTTTGGGTTGTTTTCTGTTGTGGGTTTTGGTTTTTTTTTTAAGCTTCCCCCCCCCCCCCCCCGTCTGGAAGGAGGGGGGTCTCGCTCGCACCTCCCTGGATGGTGCGGTAGAAAGGAGGGGAGTGAGGGGGTGGGAGGGGGGGCTCGTGGTGGGAGGCTGCCGCGGCTGCTGCTCCTGCATTGGTGTCTCCCCTATGGACGAAAACAGCCCTCTGTCTCCCAAGGCAAATGCTTTCAGTATCGCCTCTCTGATTTCAGTCGCCGCCGCCGCCGAGCAAGCAGGGAAGGGAGCGCTGGAGGAGCGCCGCGGCGGCCGCAGCGCGCCCGCCCGCCCCGGCTGCCGCCCGCAGAAGATGCACTTCAGCACCGTCACCAGGGACATGGAAGGTGAGCGCCGCGCTCGGCCCCGCAGGGTTGCGGGGACGGGACCCCCCCGGGCCACGGCGTCTCGGAGGGTTTTCACGCGTCCCGGCCCGGCGGCAGGGCCGGGGGGAGCGCACGGAGCGCGGCCTGGCCGCGGCGCCGGTCGGAGGGGGCTTTGCCGTGCCCCCCCCGGCAGGCTCGGGCCCCCGCAGCCCTCCCTGGGAGAACAAGGCTCTGCCCGTGCCCCGGTGGCGGCTTCCGACGGCTCCGCCGCTTGGACCCGCGTCTCCTCGGAGGTGCTGGAGCATCCTCCGACAGCGCCGGCCGTGCCCAGGGCAGCGGCGGGCCGGGGCTCGGCTCCCGCTGGCTCTGCAGCCCCTGTCCGGCCCGGGGGCCGCGGCGGAAATAACTCAAGAGACCCCCAGGACCTCGAGGAGCCTTTCAGCATCGGAGGGGATCCGAAGGAGCCGTCCGTTCCCCGGGGTGGCCTGTCATGCGCCGCAGGGCCCGCTCGGGCCGGCGGCCGAGGGCTGAGCTGCCGGGGCCGTCCCGGCGCTCCTCGGCGCGGACCCGGAGCTTTGCTCTGGTCCCCGTCTGTTCCCCCTTTCGCCCGGGGATGGAAAGAAGGGGGGATTGCCAAACCAGATCCGCCTTCCCCTGTCAGCTACGGCCCCGCGGCCCCAGAGCGAGGGACATTACCTGCAGCACCGTAGCTACACGGAAATAAGAACGGGTTTCTTTCATTGAGTTCCCCCCTTCCTCCTCTTTTTTTTTTTTTTTTGCGGGGGGTGGGGGGTAGTTTGCTTTGTCCCAAATCGTGTGCGGCGAGGGAGGCCTTCTGCAGAGATAGCACGGGCTCTGCACCGCCGCAGCTCTTGGCAGATCTCTCGGGTTTGCAAAGGGAAAAAAAAAAAGAAGAAAAAAAAGTTAAAAAAAAAAAGAAGAGCCGAGGCAGGCAGGCAGCGGGAGCAGCGAGCTCCCCGCCTGCCCCGGGGGGAGCGGGGCTGGGGCCAAGCAAAGCGGAAAGGGGGAGGCGCCCCGCTGGGCTGGGCGCGGGGCAGGAGAGGAGGCGGAGGGCACCCCGCGGAGCCGGCGCGGCGCGGAGGCGGGGGCCGCGCGGAGCGGCGCGGAGCTCGGGGGGGGAAAGCGGGAGCCGGAGCGGAGCCCTGACGGCCTGTTTTTGGAATGATTTCAGCTATCTCCAGCCCCTGGCTCACCCAGCTGTCCCATTTTTGCGATGTTGCAGCTTTCACGGCCAACAGCCTGAGCAGCCTGAACGCCTCCGGGGGGTACCACCTCTCCCCCTCCCCGGGGGACCCGTACGGACAGCATGAGCCGCCGCACTACGAGCCCTGCACGGCTCAGCAGCACCCGCACCCGCCGCCCCAGCCCCAGCACGGCTACCCCTTCGGCGGGGCGGCGACGGCGGCCGGGGCCAACCCGCCGCCCCCAGGCCCCGAGCCTCCCGAGGGCGCCGGGGGAGCCGCCGCGGGGCCGGCCGCCGTCTCGGGCTGCTCCGCGGGGGCGGCCGCCGCGGCCAAGGCGCCGGTGAAGAAGAACCCGAAGGTGGCCAACGTGAGCGTCCAGCTGGAGATGAAGGCGCTGTGGGACGAGTTCAACCAGCTGGGCACCGAGATGATCGTCACCAAGGCCGGCAGGTCAGTGCGGAGCCCCCGAGCGGCCCCGGCTCTCCAGCCGCTCCCCCCGGCCGCGGGCACCCAGACTAGCCGGGGCGGGAGACCCCGGCCGCGGGCCCCGCCGGAGGCGGTTGAAGTCGCGGTGTGGGGGAGAATCGAGGCTGGCCAGGGGCGAGCTGCGGGGCGGTCCGGCCCGGCAGTTGCCGTCATTCGATCCTAGCGCCTCTCCCGGGGTGAAGTCTGCGAGTTCTTGCGGCCCGAAGGCCTCGGGTGCTGCGGGGAAGAACGCGCGGCTCATGCGGGCTGCAGGCGAAGGCATGCGGGGGACGGCGGGCAGGGCGGCCCGGCTCGGCTCGGCCCGGGGGAGCCGCGCCGTGCGCTCCGCCGCCGGGTTGCAACTCCCGCTGGAAAGGGCGCTGTGTCCGCCGGGCGCCTTCGGCTTTCGGTTACCCCGCACGGGACTCGGATCCCTGTTTGCGGAGGACACTGTGCTCCCGGGGCGGACAGCAACGGCACGGGGCGGGGGGAGAAAAAAATAACAAACCAACCCGTGCAATACCTGTAACTAAATAAATCTTTAGCACGGGCAGATCTTTTCCTGCCGGCGGGGACGCAAACAGACCCCAATTCTGCACCTTGGAACGTCCTCCAGGACTGTTGCATTTCCCGACTATCGAGTGAGGAGCCCGGCTCAGCCTGGCTCTCCTCGGCCCTGCTCCGGCAGCCGAGGCGCGGTTCCGCCGGCGGCTCGGCTGGGCTCGGCGGGCCGCGACCCGGCTCCCGGCCAGGGAACAAAGGAAACGGCTGATGCGACCGCGTTAGAAACGAGCAAAACATGTGGGGGGAAGAGGAGCCCCAGTTACGGTTGTTAATTACTGCATTTAATTGCGATCGCCGGGAAGCGCCGTGGCGGCTCGGGCAGAGCTGCGGAGCTTTCCCCGCGCAGGCTCTGGGCAAACGCTGCCTTCGGCGGGGTTGGGGGGGGAGCGCATTGCTCGGGCTCTGGTCTCTTCCCTTGATTTAAAGCGATCTGGCGGTTGGGGAGAAAAGAAAAGCAAAGCAAACAAATTAACAAATCCTCCAGTGCTTGCTCGCAGTTAGCCCCGGGGGTGGCTGCAGTGGCGGCAGCTGGAGCCCTGGGCACTGCCGCAGCCCCCGTCGCCGGGGGAGAAGGGCGCAGCGCGGCTCGTCGGGGTCTGCTCCGAAAGGGCCCAGCACCAGCGGTGACCGCGGCCGTGCGCTCCCGCTCTCCCTCCAGCGGTTCTGAGGGTCCCGAAGGTGCAAAAATTGAAATATTTTATATGTACACCGTTGCTTTTTTTTTTTTTAATTAGCAGTTTGCTAAAATAAAAAAATCACCGCGGTGCTCGGTGAAAAGGAACCGGCGGAGAGGCCGGCGCTGCACTGCGGGACCCCGGGCGTGATTTCCCGCAGACGGTGCCTGTCTCCGGCTGCGGCCCCTGAGCCCGGCGCCGGGCTCGGCGCTGCTTTCCTTAGCGGAAAAGGTCGTTCAGGCTCCAGGCGGAGGCTCTCTGCGAACAGGAGCTCTTCGATCTGGCGTTCTTCGCTGTCCCGGGACAGCGAAAGGATTGCAAATACCCCACTCCAAAAGGGTTCGGAAATGAACCAACTCGTTTTGAATCAGAGGCTTTTTTCCCCCCTCTTCGTTTACTTTATGACACCGACAAATCTCCAGACATGCAGCTAAAAAGAGGACAAAACGGGGTAAAACCAGCAGGGAAAGGCTCGGGGAAGGCACTGTTCTCTCCCAGCACCTCCGGGCTGGCCCTGCTGTTTGTCTAGGTGGGTCTTATCATCTCGGGTTGTTTGTTTTAAAACTAAGTTTTAAAACAAGAAACACCGGAACTGAAGCTAATGGGGGCTTTAACACCTTTAAAAATAATAATAACAGAGGGAGCGATTGGAAACGTTCTCCAGAGTTGGCTAAAGTGTTACAGAGAGGGAGACGCAGCCTCCCGATCCTGATGCTGCCCAGCAGTGCCGGGCCCGGACTGGAAGGAGCTGCGGGGCTAGAGCCCCGTTGCCCCATTGCCCTGGCAGGCAGACTTTCCTCAGCGGAGAGCAGCGGCGCACAACCAAAAAAGCCCCGGGAAGACGCACAGCAGGTCCGGCCGTGCCCCCCGAGAATGAGCCCGGGGGGGGCTCTCGATGTCCGCATTTGATCGAGTTGTTTTTTCAGGGGGTGTTGGGAGTTTGGTTTTTCAACGGCTGCAAACCCTCTTCCCGGAATGCCGCCCGCTGTCGCTCGCTTGGTTTCCTACTCGCGGGAAAAAAAAATACATCAAACAAAACTGAAGCCGTAACGAGCCCCGGCGCGAAGGCGCATCTTCGGCATGTCCCGCCGGGGAGCCGCGGGCTGGGCCCTGTCCCCGGTGTGTGCAGAGGAAGGGAGGAAGGAACGGGGGGCTGCCTCAGCCCCTTCCCTTAACCCACCTCGGATCGCATTTGCCCCGCAGCCCCTCGAAGGAGTCGTGCCGTTGCTGAGCGTGGGACCTGCGCCCCCGGCTTAGACTGGGATCCCCGGGGGCCTGCGCGGAGCAGTGGGAACAGCCCCGGGGGCCGACCTGCGGGCTCCTTCTCGCTCTGCTTTTGCCCCGCAGACTTACGGGGACCGGGAGCCTGACCGGGCTCTGGCAACGAAGCGGAGCCGGGAGCTTGCTCGCTGGGAGGTCCCCGTTGCCCTCTAGTCCCTGCCCGCCGGGGGGGTGCGTTTGCCCTTC
Source organism: Buteo buteo (assembly GCF_964188355.1). Lineage (NCBI taxonomy): Eukaryota > Metazoa > Chordata > Aves > Accipitriformes > Accipitridae > Buteo > Buteo buteo. The sequence continues at coordinate 37,176,419 of NC_134181.1, read as the reverse complement.
TGGGCTGCGGGAGGTCTCCCGCTGGCCCCAGGGACCACACTGCTGCTGTAACTGCTGGGCAGATTTGGGGAGGCAGAAGCTGCAGAAGTGGGAACTCGGTCCCCTCGCGTTGCCCACAGGAGATTCTAGACGTGCCCTCCAGGCTGCCTGAGCCTCCTGGGGCTCTGCCCCTGGCTTGAGTGTAGGTCCGGAGACGGGGTAGTGCCTTGCATCTACCTCAGATCAGGTCAGCTGGAAGGATGGGGAAACCGCGAGGAGGAAATTCTTTTCACTTGTGTCTCCCCATGGCAAAGGCAGTGGTGGTGCTTGTTCCCCCTCTGGCCTCTGTGTCCCGCCACAGTGGGGCATTTTCCTGTGTCCAACACAAGCGGCCCCAGAACCGGCAGAGAGGCAGGACTGCCCAGCGCTGCCCCAGCTCGTCCTCCGGGGCTGAGGGACGCACAGCCCCTCTCCTCATGCTGCCCGGCTGTATCTGCCTTTTCCTCCTGTTTCAGCTGGCGGTTCCTGCGAGGAGACCTGACGTTGCAACCGGGCGTACGCCAGGGCAGCTGGAGGGAAAGGGCTGGGAAGGCTGCAAGGGTCCCTCACCCGGCCCTGAGCACCCCCGGGCCGGGGAGGGTGTGGGTACCTGCGCCGGCTCCTTGCGGTTCCCTGCTGCCCCTCAGCTCAGGTCTCCTCTCTCTCCTCTCTGTGCCAGGCGCATGTTCCCCACCTTCCAGGTGAAGATATTCGGGATGGACCCTATGGCTGACTACATGCTCCTCATGGATTTCGTCCCCGTGGATGACAAGCGATACCGGCAAGTAACACCCTGCCTGCCCCACTATGCTCGGCGCTGTAGGGACTGGCGGGTCACTGCCCGCCCCCTCCCCCTCCCGTGGCTCGGGGATGTGCCCCTGACACGTATTGGTGCGAGATGAGGATGAGACGAGGGATGTGGCTACCCTGGGGTCTGTTTCACACTGTTGCAACGAGTTTGGGGCCAGGAGTAGTGTGGGGCGCAGACCCGCAGGGCCCCCCTTGGCTTTCTCACAACACCCGCAGTGACTGGGACCAGACTGGTGCGGGGCAGGCAGATGCACAGGTTTCTGTGGGGTAGCAGGGCAGGAACCACCTTGTCCTGCCCAGAAAAGTCTTCCCCATCCCGCTGCTCCACATCTCTACCCAGCAAACACCCATTCCCCCTAACAAAAATTCCCCCGGTGCTCCTCAAGTGCCGTAGCCTCTTAGCTGGGGCAGGTGGCCCGGCGGTGCTGGCCCCGCGGGCGTCCTGGGGCTGTGCCATGCCCACCGGGGAGCCGCCTGGGTGCTTGGGTGAAGAGAGCGGGTTTTGTGCTCTGGGGAGGCACCCGCCATCCGAGCCACAAAACCCTGCCCTTGTTTCCAGCGGCAGCGTAGGAAGGCCTTGGAAACTGGTGACTCGCAAGGCAGCGATGCGGTCTGGTTGGGAACCCCTTTAATTTAAAGACAGTGAAAGGCGCATTATGTATTTAGCTTCAGATCAGGACGCCGAGCAGGCAGCCCGCGTAGGAATCACAGGGTCCGATATATAAATATTTAGACAGATATCCAAATTCTCAGGGCGTCCTAGAAATGTTTGCTTGTCAAGGGAAGTGGGATATATAACATCCAATTGAGTATATCTTTAAAAAGTAATGTTTCTGCTCGAGTCCAATGGTGTCTAATTCCCCCTGTGCAAACACTGGCTTTTAAAGTAAACACGCATAGAGAAGATTGGTTTCTCTGTTTTAAATGTTACAGTTGAATATGTACTTTGAAAGAATGAAACAAGACTGCGAAACTCTGGACCTGCTATTAATCTACACATAACTAACTTTCCACTCTTCACTTAAAGCCAGAACATTACTGTATAGAGGGCTCCCTTCCACCCGTTTTTTTAGAGGAGCTTTTGTGGCTTCTCTGCCAAATCTGCACAGGTAGCTGTGCATTTTCTCTGCCCTGCAGATTTCTCTCCCACCAGTTCCATCGGTGACCTGATAAGATATTATTTCCACCCCGTAATGCCTCTGGCTGTGGAGGAGTGCTCTTTCCTCTTGTTGTCGTAGGAAGCGGGACTGGGGGGCGGCGGGGGAGCCGGCGCTTCCCCCTCACCGGGCTGGGGGGGATCCTCCCGGGCCGGGTCCTGTGGGGCCGTGGGGAGCCGCTGCAGGGGATGGTGGCGGGAGCCCCCCGGGCTGCGGCTGAGGGTGCCTTCCCCTCCCTCAGGTACGCCTTCCACAGCTCCTCCTGGCTGGTGGCCGGCAAAGCCGACCCCGCCACCCCCGGGAGGGTGCATTACCACCCGGACTCCCCGGCGAAAGGGGCGCAGTGGATGAAGCAGATCGTTTCCTTCGATAAGCTCAAACTGACCAACAATTTGCTGGATGACAACGGGCATGTAAGTGTCCCCCGGGAAAAGGTGTCAAGCACGGGGCTGCCCCGGGGGGAACTCCCCGCGCCGTGATTCCCGTGGGATGCCCCTGCCTGCACCCCTCCCCGGGGGCTCCGCGGCCCGGTCCTGCCCCAGCCCCATGGCTGCCACCGGGCAAGGGAGCCGGCAGGGCCGGGGGCTGCGCTCTCCTCTCTCGATGCTCCGCCTGAATCAGTTATTGTCTCCTTGCTCGTTTTATCATTCAGATCATTTTGAACTCCATGCACAGATACCAGCCGCGTTTTCACGTGGTCTACGTGGACCCCCGGAAAGACAGCGAGAAATACGCGGAGGAGAACTTCAAAACCTTCGTCTTCGAGGAGACGCGCTTCACGGCCGTGACCGCCTACCAGAACCACCGGGTGAGGCGGCAGCGGGGCCCGAGACAACGAAAAAGGGGGGGTGGTGTCGCCCCGGAGGTCCCAGGGGTGCGGGCGCACCCGGAGCTCGCTCAGCCCCTTCTCCCGGACAGAAGGCCGGGCTGCGGGTGTCCGTCGGTGGCGGGGGTGTCTGGGGGTATTCCCGCCTCCTCCTCCCCGTCTGCTAAACCCATTCCGGGGCAGCGCAAGGAACCCGATAGCCGGGGAGCTGCGCAGAGCTGCATCGCTGCGCGCTGAGGAAGCCGCGTGAGCTCCAGCCCCGTCACCCGCTTCCCCCCGCCCGGGGGGGGACCTCATTACCTATGTAAACCCGAGACTGGGGCTAGTTTGGAAACTACAGGCTTCCCGCTGTGAAACGTCACTCACAATTTGTTTGGATAAACCTGCTATTTTACTTCTCTAAACTCGTAGCGGTCTGTTCCTCCCTGGAATACAATTGTATGTTAAAAAAAGAAACAAAACGAAACAAAACGACCTAGCCCCCCTAATGTGATGTGGATTTCTGGGCAGCAGTTAATCCAATTGCTGCTTTAAATCGCATCAGCGTAACGTGAAGAGCAGGAATCCCAGCCGCGAGTGCAAATACAATTTCATAGCGGGGGCTTTTCAGCGCTGCTCCAAACCGCCTCGCTCCGCGCTGATGCCGCAGCCCGCGCCGGGGCTGGGTCGCAGGGCTGTCCCCGAGCAGCCGCCGGCGGTGCCACCCTCTGCAGTGGCTCCGAGCAAATCGACCCGGGTCCCCCTGGGATGCTGCGGTCGGACCGGCACCCCGCCCCGGAGAGGCGGCGGGGCCGGAGCAAGGCTGTGCCTTTAAGGGGCTCCGGAGTCCCTCCCCGGCTGGCATTTGCCTGATGGCTCTGGACAGCTGCTCTTTCTCTCCTGCTTTCTATCAGTTTGACCTCTAAGGCTGGAACTGTCACTGAGGGGCTTAACGTTTGTTTTTCAACCCATTCCGGAAACTCACAATCGCATACTTTATCCGTGGATTTGCTTAAATATAGAAAATGTCCTGCCTTCTCCCTGGCGAATTAAATAAATACATAAGTATGATTTATCCAGTGATTTGTTTTAGCTGCTCCGGTGGTGACCCATATAATATGGCATTTTCTTACAAGTGCACTTACACAGCTTTTGCAGCCGACTCAGGCTGCCTCTCCCTTCGCCTTGAACTCCTATTAGATAGCGTACCAGCCCGCATTTTCTAACAGAGGGAAAGCACGTTTGTGCTCTGTGGCAGAGCGCACCCTGGCTCCACCGGCCACCTGGGCCCTCTCTGTTACACTAGGCACTGCTGACTCCCAAAGCCCGCTCAGGGTCACGCTCACTGTCTGACCAGGGAGCCCCATGCAAACTGCTTTGAGACATTTACCCCGCTTTTCCTCACAGATCACGCAGCTGAAGATTGCCAGCAACCCTTTCGCCAAGGGATTCAGAGACTGTGACCCTGAGGACTGGTAAGGCTGTGTCTTTATTGGCTATTGACTGCACCCCACTTTCACATGCACCTGCCCAGCTTACACTTGCACAAGGCTTGCATGGAATTCAGGGGACACTGGGTCAGGCCCCGTTTGCCAGCTGCAGCTCACAGCAGCAATGCTCCAAGTGCTCATTCTGTTGGACCATCAGCTCCGTATCACTTCTCTCCTTCTTCCAGGCCCAGGAATCACAGGCCAGGGGCCCTTCCTCTCATGAGCGCTTTTGCCAGATCCCGGAATCCAGTCTCTTCCCCAGCCCACCAGAACGGGACAGAGAAAGGTGAGAGCCCCCAACGGCTGGGCCAGCCTGTCACCCTGGACCTGCTGGCCTGCACGGCCGGCCTCAGCGCATGCATGCTTGGGGCCAGAGTTGCACACCATGCTGGTCCACAGCCACCTGCAGCAGGCACGGCTCCATTGCTAATGAGCTTTGCACTACCACCTATTTTTTAAACAAAAGTAGCCACCTTCAAAGCCTAATTTGTTCTTCCTAGGTCTAAAACACTCACTGCTGTTGTGCTTAAGCAACTTTGCTGCTTTGAATGACGCTGCCCTTTTCCTTTAGTGTCCCATTTTTGACTTTTCGGCAGCAGGTTCAGCTTTTCAGGCAGGGATGCCGCGAGGGCCACCGTCTCCTCCTCCCGTTGCCCTTTTAACGCTCCTCGGCAGCGCGTTCAGGGCCGACCTGCTCCCATTCAGGAGCTGCAGTCAGGTCGAACAGCACCTCTGCCCATTGACTCCTTTTCCATTACGCAGAGCAAACAACTGCAAAGACAACCGAGGGCCTTTCTTCCAACACACTCCGGGCCTGCAAAATAAAGGGAAGTCTGTATTTGTTTAGTGTTACACAATTGCAAAAATTTCAGGCGTGTACCAGCTTGTCAGTCAATTCAGCTCCATTTATCGCAGTGAGAAGGTCCTGCCCCACAAGCCCCGGTTCCTGCTGCATGCTGCTGCACACTTCGCTTGCAAGCCTCGCTTCTATCTTCGCGCGCCGCTTTTTTTTTTTTTTAATTGATTTAAGTTGATTACCTGCAGCCCGGCCCGTCGGGGGCGGCGGTGCTGACGCTGTGTGCCCCCGCAGATGCTGCCGAGAGCCGGCGGGAGTACGAGCGGGAGGCGGCCGGCGGGACGCCGCTGCACGCCGAGGCCGCGCACCAGCAGCTCATGTCCCGCGTCCTCAGCCCCGCGCTGCCGGGCGGCGGCGGCGGCGGCGGCCTGGTGCCGTTGGGCGGCGCGGGCGGCGGCCGGCCCAGCCCGCCCCACCACGAACTGCGCCTGGAGCCCGCCGCCTCGGAGCCCCTCCACCACCACCCCTACAAGTACCCGCCGGCGGCGGCCGCCGCCTACGACCACTACCTGGGGGCGAAGAGCCGGCCCGCCCCCTACCCCCTCCCCGGCATCCGCGGGCACAGCTACCACCACCACCATCACCACCACCACCACATGAACGCGGCGGCCGCGGCGGCGGCGGCGGCCGCCAACATGTACTCGTCGGCCGGCGCGCCCGCCAACTACGACTACGGGCCCAGATAACGGCGCGGCGCGCGCCCCGCCGAGCCGCCGACGGCGCGAGAGACTGGCGGCGGCCGCGCGTGCCGCGACCGTTACCGTCCTTCCCCGCCCTTCCCGCCTTTCCCTCTCTTCCCGCCTTACGAGTGAGCTGATAGGCCACCTTGACCTGATCGACAATCGGAGAGCCCAATCGCAGGACGCCGCCCCCCCCCCCCCAGTCCCGCTCCCCACCCGTCGGCGGGCCGTGAGGGCGGGCGGCGGCGGGGTGCGGGTGGGGGGTGCAGGAGGCTGGCCGGGGCGCGCCGGGCGCTTCCCATCGCGGTGTGACCCGCAGCTGCACTTTGATAAACGAAGCCATATGTGGTTATCTCCCTTCTCCCTATCCCCGCGCCTCCGTTCTCGCGGATGCCTCGCGAGTGCGCCGGGCACCGAAGACCGTAGGGCCGCTGGGAAGCGGCGGGAGGACGGGGAAGCGGCCGCGGTGAGGTGACTTGCCCCATTCTCACTCGCCCGCCGGGTTGTCTGATGGAGATTCGGTGTTGCCGCCAGTTTTGGCGTTGCCACGGGTGTTTCCCAGCCCAGCGGGATGTGTAATGTTAGCGGCGAGCAGGGAGGGCCGCGGGGCTGGCTGTGAGCACCAGCGGACACCAGCCCCCGGCAGCGGCGGGCCCCCCGGGGATGGAGTGTAATTCTGCACGTGTCGATGTAAGTCTCTCTTTTACCTCGGGCACGCATGGCCTCCCTCACAGTTGGTTCAGGTGGTTCTTTGAGGAGTCTGTCAGAGGAAGCAGGGTTTAGCTTAAGGGAACGCTTTGAATCTTCACTGTCAGAACAAATTGTCCGCTTCTCCTCCGGTCCTGACCTACTTGTGAGTTTTGGGGTTCATTGGGGCGGCTTAACCACAACAGCATTTTCTGGAGCTGTTGAGAAGAGCCCGTGGCCAAGAGCACAGCCATGTACAGCTTCTTGTTTTCACAACGACGGATGCTAAGGTTTAAAAAACAGCCTCGGGGTGGGGGGAATACCTGCGGAATTTAGGCTGTGTATTCTCAGCAGTAGTTTGTGAACTGGCTGCTTCCCAGGCAGCCTCACAGTACTGCCTTCCTACATCCTTTTCCGAGCTCTTGATGCTCTCCCGTTGAGAGGTGCCTTTTAGAGGAACTTCAGGGTTTTTTTTTCCCAGAATGCCTCACCCCTTATATTTGGCTGACCCAAACTGCAGTAGTCCCAAAGCACCTATTCTGCACCTACCTGCTTGCTGCATCTTCCCTCTTAAAGCTGGTAAGTACTTTTTTCTTTTTTTTCCTTTAATATCTTCCTTCAGTAGTCTTTCCTTATTGTTGAAAAGATGGGCCTGTTCATCACAGTTTCTCCAGTGATGTGTTTTGAGTAGCTGGCTTGTGGTTTTTGTCAGATGTTCACCGAATGGCAGTCCCTTTGTGTTCAGAGAAGGTATTGAACAGCTCCTCAGCTGTGTTGGTATACAGTATTATGAACACTTTTCCAATTCTTCCACATGACTCTATGAAAAGAAGGGGTTTTTTTGGTTTTGGTTTTTTTTTTGAAGCCCTCTATTCATCCATGTTTGTGCATTTTCCCTACATACCTTTTAAAACGTAATCTTTCCCTTGTGCAGGTGGCAGTGTTAATAGCAATGTTTATTCCGTCTTTGGCAGTGGGCTTTGGGCTTTGGGCTTCCAAAACTTTTTGGAAGTGTTTAAGAAGGGATGCAGGCTAACATGAATATTTTATGTAATTTTTTTTTTTCTGTTATAAAAAAATATATCTGGATCCATGAAAAAGACTTGTGCAAGAAATATGTATTTTATTTGACATTTGCAGTGAATTGTGAGATTCTTAGTGTCTGACTAAACCATAACTGATGTTCTCAGAAAGGTTGATGTAAAATAGCCTTGTGTTTATTACTAGTCAGTGGGAAATGGCTCTCGGATGTGCTCTGTTGCTTTGCCGCTGTTATATCAGAGTTTTCAGTATGATTTGTTACCTGTAAACTGATTAGTGCCAAAGCTTTGGTCAAACGTTTAATGAAGTTGTTATATTTATTATTTCCTTCAAAGATTATACAAACGCTTTTTTTTTCTTGATAGTTGCAGTGTAGGAAAAAAGTGAAGACAACCAAAGAATCATATCTGCAAACAGTGTAGATACATGTAGATATTTGTAGATATTTGTAGATAATCTTATTTCATTTAAATTGAAAAGACATTGGACAGTGACATTTATAAATGTTTTTCCTTTCTTTCTTTCATTTCTTGTTTGATCATTTGTGTATATTTGTCTGCTCTGAAGTCTAAACCTCCCCTACCAAATGAGGTCATTTAAATAAGGAGGGATACTAAACTGGAGTTGTTTAGTCTGAGCGAATAGTGACTCTCCATAGGTGATTGCTCCCTCCCTTCTCTCTCCGGTTGCTGGAGTTGCCTGGTTGTAGTGATCTATCGTTACGCAATAACTTGCAGGGTTGGGGTTCCGGGCTGAAAAGGATACCGTACACTTCTGTTTGTGTTGGTAAGCACCTATTTTCTTTAAACATACATAGACTGCTGCAAGAAGTGCCACTGGCTCTCAGTGCAGACTGGCCACACACCTTTTCAAATGTACTTTACTGCACAAGAGCTGAGGGGACTGCATGACCCAAGATGCCAGGACTAAACGGTACTGTTACAGAAAGTGGATTGAGGTCCTTGCTCTGACTGTAGGAATTTTAATTTATCTCTGTTAGAAGAAGAGAAAATTACAGAACTCCAACCTATGGCTGCAGGCAGCGGGCCGTCAGGATCACTAGTTTATCCTCTGTGCTAGAAGAACCACTACAGAAATCTTGTGTCTGAGTGGAAAAGAGAGACCATGCAGCTGTATCAAGACTACAGTTTTAACTATGAAAATGGTATTTCTAACCTTGCTTTTAGGCCATCAACATGCAAGGTGTTATATATGTTAGTATTAACCATATTAGCAGTCCATTTCATGTCATGTTTTAGTCCTTAAATCAACCTTTCTCGGGACTTTGACTAGTGTTTCCTTCTTGTGTAGCTATGTCTGTCTCACTGGATGGGAGTGTTCCAGATACGGAAAGCAAGCAGGGGTATTTTTGTATCACAACAAAAAATCCACTTCAAACAAACAAAAAACCCCACGTAACACTGCACATTGACTAGTAAAAGCCTTTTGAAAATCACAGAAAATCTGTAACAGTTTAATTTCATGTTACCTGTCAGCCAGTTAGTCAAGATATGTCATGTACAGGTCATGCCTTATCTATATGTATTGCAGTTTCATTTGAAAAGTGACTTTGTATGATTTGAGTACATGTATGTTTAAACTTCACGCAGTACGTGCTGTCACCAAGGTCCATGGCACATACTCGGAAAGAAGGCTGCAGCATTTCTAGACAATATTTCCACTTATGGTCGCCTCAAGTCACACATAACACTGTGTATTTAAAAGCTGCTGGTAAAACAGGCCCAAGCACAGAGGTTACAAGCACCCTTTGTCTCTTCCAAACAGGGCTAGAGAATAAATTAGCCATGTGGCTCCATTTTCCAGAGGTACAGGCTGAATTTACTGATTGCTCCAAAGGTCTGAAAACCGCATCACTTACCTTAGTGGATAAATATAGGATTAGGCACCCACAGGTGAAACAAGGGAGGTCTTTGCTTGATCACTTACCCCAAACACTGGGGATAGCTCAGGTTTTCAGGAATGGGTTTTTTGGTGGTGGTGGTTTTATTTTTTCCTTGCTAATGGATCTGACTAAATGCAATGTAGGATAGGAGCATGGGGATGAGACTTCTGTGTGCTTGCAGCATCCATGCACGCTGTTTACACACTTCATGGACGGTTTTTTTAATCTTTTCTCCTGTTCAGGGAGACCCTAGAACTGCTTTGGGTGGAACTGTGAAGGTGGTCCCCAGTAGATGCCTCTCGGCATCCTGGGGTGCTGGCATCTTCAGTCAATCTCAAGCACGCATGTGCATTGCCATTGCCAGGGGAGCAAGTACTTCGGCTTCCTTCATGCTACAGTCTGTGTAACAGTGGCTTGCAGTCTGGAGAATGACCCAAGGGCTGCAGTAAGCATAAAAAGGCATTTTGCAACCACTAGGCCACTGGGGGACAGTGTGGGACTCCCATGAGCTAGGGGCTTCCCAGTGCATCCGCGGCTAGTGGGTCTGCATGGCTCAGGGCCACCTCAGCTGGTGCGCTGTCGCCCCCCCACCAAACAGACCTCATTCTCTCCAGCAAGTGGATTTCAGCTTGTGATGCCTGGATCCCTGGCCAAGGGGCGGTCGCACCTTGATCTTGTCTGAAGGGAATAAGAAAAGCAGGTTCATTTGTGCTGTGCAACATTCTGCCTGTGTAAAGGGATCCCTATAGCTGTTGGAAACAAGTTAGGCACCCACAGGTTAGGTTTGGGGGGCAGAAGCTGAGCCCAGCTGCCCAGAGGAGTGCTGGAAGAGCTAAAGCAGCAGTACTCACAGAGCTAGTTTTAGCACCTTAATCAGAGGAGCTCAAAAAGTTGCTGTGAGCCTGTTGAACACGGCTGGGGTAGAGGGTGGGGAAAGAGTGCGTGTGTGTGCACACATACAGGTTCTCGTTCATGTTGCGTTTCTGTCTTTTCAGTTTCATGATGGGTTGAAAACAAACGCATTTTTGCTGGCAGAGCGTTGAGATGGTGTGTGCGATGGTCTGACCCGCCGTTTATGTTAAGCTGCCCGTGTAGCCAGGAGACACCGTGTTGCCCCGGGGCTGGGCTTTTGGGGGGTACATGTGTGTATCGCTGCACCGCGGCTCCGGTGGACGAGGATGCTGCACACGCGGACCCCCCCGCCCGGCGGTGTCTGAAGAGCAGGCTCCCTCCAGAGGGAAGAGCTGAGCATCGCACGAATTAGAGCATGCACACACGGAAAATGAGCCCTGAGAGAACTTTTGCCAGAGCTTGCAAATACGCAATCTGAGAGAAAACTATAGATTTGTTTTATAAAGCGAAGATCTGATCTTTGAAACACACAGGCGTAAATAAGGAAGGGCAGAAATCTGCGAGTTAGAATTTGAAGATCATCAGCCAGCAATAATTCAGCTGTTGCTATAAGCTGGTATTATGAAGAGTCCAGTCTACTAGTGTAGAGGCTGGTATATCTGTTTATATGTTAACTTTTTTCTAAACATATGCAGGTTTTTTCTTAATTATTCTAATTCAGTTGATCAGTAAGATATTTAATTTACATGAGTGTAATTTGACACAACTGGATGAAAGCAACCATACCTAAAGATTTCTATTACTGGCCATTATCACGAGCACAGCGTGTGCTTATAAAATGTGCTCTCTATTAAAGCGAGAGAGACCCATTGTCTGTGGGAACCTAGTTAGTGTATCAGAGGTTTGCTAATCTCCAAGAATAGTATTTAATACTTTTTTTTCTGCCCAGGTTATACACACGATCAATGCAAAAAGCAAGAGCTGGTTTTGAAGATATACATTAATTTTGAAAAATATGGACACATCCCATATACACTATATATGCACATGTACAAGTCTGCTTTTCAAAGGTCCACCTCCCTTCAGGAAGTCTATGTAAAGTACTGTATGTGTTGCATATGGCAGAAAAATGCACTCATTCGCCCCCATTAATAGAAATGACCTATTATAAATTTACCAAAGATACCATAGTTTTATAAATTGGCCACATATGTCTGTGTAATATATTTATTATATCACATTTCATAGCATTTCTGTTTTATGAAATTCAGCCTCGAATATGTCACATATGTTTTGCATATATGTGTGATAGTTGGCCAAGTACATCCAAGTAAAGTATGATAAATGTGTTCTTTCCATATGGGAAATTAAATGTTTTTCCAGATTTAAAAAAAAAAAAAATTATGAAGAGCAGCCTATACAAAATAATTACAATAAATCACTCATTTCTATTTAGTTTAAAATTATAAAATTGAACTAGTAATAAAGTGATTAAGAACAAAAGCCGGAGGAGTCACATTTAGGACCTAATGTGGGAAAGAGAGCATATGCATTTTCAAGGCTAGCTGCTACATGGTGTAAAATCATGCAAACTTGTGTAGCAATTTCCATCTTATGCTCCCAGAGTGATTCGGTAGCTGATAAAGCCTAGCCTCTCATCACCTCCGTGAGAGGATGAACATTACATACGGAGTGCCTCATTGAGAAAGCAAGTGCCCTTTAGCGTGTGTTCTAGCCTGAGTTCTAGTTACAGAATTTTGTATTGCTGTATGAACAGCTCTTAGTGGTCATTGGTAGATGGAGAAGGAAAGGATATGTTTTCCTGCAACCAAATACGCTCTCACTGAAGCTAGTTCTGGTAACTAACCCACTGCTTGTTTCTGTGGGCAGGGCAGGACACTTCTGGTGCTATTTCTATGTTCTGTACCTGCCTGTAATAGGGGTAATTGCACGAGTGCCCAGGTACTTGGACTGAAGTCTGTGGGCTGTATCTGTAAATTGCAAAAGGAAGTTAAAAACAGAATAAACAACATGTAAAACGTATTGAAGCACCTTCGTGTGAGGTGTTTGCGCTATTAGTTTTTTAATGGCTTTAGCTTGGCTGATGGACAAGGGCCCTGCATTTGTGTTTGCTTTTTTACTCTGCTTGCTTAGTGCTCCCATTGTCTCTCATTCTGGAGGGCAGACGATTCCCCTTCTCCCATGGTGCTCCAGACTGCCTGCTTCAGCTGCCTTTTGGCTGGGGTGTGAGCTCCAACAGTGGGCGGTCAGAGCTAGCACTGAGAGTGGAGGAGTTGCAGGCAAAGTCATCCCATTCCAATCATCTTAAAAGAGCAGAGGAGGGGTGGTGAGAGGGGAGTGCAGTGGCCCTCCTCCCAGGCTGATTTTATTTGAGCACTGCCTTACACGTTTCTTTTATTTCAGCAAACATGAAGTGAGTCTTTCATTCTATTCCCTTTCCTGCTTGTCGTCAACTACTTCAAACCAGATGGGCTCAAGAGATAAAACTATAAAGACTCAATGTCTCTATTTAGTGTGATGCCAACTCTGCATGCCATCAAAATATCCGAGGCAAAAAAATCTGAAAAGACAATACTTACCATAAGTATTATGTTAAAAGCAGCCTAGATGCTTTTCTGTGAACACAGACAATATACCCATGAATCACTGAGATTTCATATCAGCAATTTTTTTAATTACCATCAAGACAAATGCCATGTCCACATTCTCTGCCATGTTTAAAGTTATTATGTAGGTCCAACGCACCAACCTTCCTCCTACCTATGTCAGAACATGTTTATAGCAAGCAGTGCCATGGGTGCCTGGAAAAGGTACCTTTGCATGCATGAGATGCCAGAGCTATGGAGCAGAATAACGGCTCAGCATTTTAATATCCTCCATAGATTCCCTGATCTGGACGTAATCAGGATCAATCAACCCTGCAGCTGGTAGGAAAGACAGATCATTGCTGTCCGGAAAGTGCCAAAGGATTTCTATATTTTTTTGCTGCCCTAATTTACATATACTGTGAATAAAAACTAGGAGGAAACAACATCCAGCTGTAATCTCAATCTAATGTAACAGCTTTTTTTTTTTAAATTAGAACTTCAAATTGTAATAGACAATTGTTTGAATTAATATTTTTTCACTGCTATGTCACTCGCCTGGAAGGAGATGGGCAGTACTGCTCTGGGATGGTTCTTCTGCAGTGCACATGGCTGCTTCAAGACCTCAGTCCCTCCCGCTGCTATGTCCAGTGGCACTGTTAACATTTGGCATTATGACTGTTCATGGTAGAGAAATAAATATATGCTCCTCTGGTTGAGCACAGGCTTATGTAGTGGTGTAGGTTGGAGTTTATAGGATTTCCTAGTGTTCCAACACCTTTAAAAAAGCATGGTGGGGAGGTAAAAGCAAGTACTTCTGAAAATGAAGTGAGCTGGTGTACAAGTTTAAAAAGACAGACCTATCACCGTATGCTTAGTCTAGGTACTTTTCCTTCCTGCCATCCTTGTCCTTTTCCTATAAGGAATCTGGCACCTTGCTGGAGGTGGTTTCCTTGAAGGTCCTTTGTACTTTCCAGAACCTTTGTATCACCTAACTTAGGGGGCAAGTTGCTTCTTCGTTTTGATTTGCACCCTCACTCCCTTTTCCCCTCCTCTTACAATACCAAACTGCAAATCAGATTCCTCTGAAATAAGTCAGAATAAAGCAGTATGCAGTAAAGCTGATAGAACATCCAGATATATTTCATACCATTAATCAGATGAGCAAAACATTCACAACTGAGAGATTATGTTGCTGTGGTCCCAACTATGTGGTTTAATAATACGTTACAGTGTCAAAAGTTTTTGTGATGGATTGTATTGAAGGGGAATAAACCACTAATAGCTAAACCAAAATTTACCTCCTCAGACATGAGCATTAAATGTACTTGGGGGTGTGCATCACTACTAAATGTATTGAAGGGGGGTGTCACTACTCAGGAACAAAATTCTTAATAGGCTGAGTAAATGCAGCTGATAGCTTTAAAAATGCATAAGGGAGCAGATGGCTCAGCCCAAACAGACCTGCTATTTTGTGGTGTTTGATAAGGGGTGGTGGTAAATAAAACCATACACAAGAAAGGCTGTGTGACTAACCAGCCCAAACTTTTGCTGCTGGTCATGTCTTGACCAAAAGGGCTGAGAGTATGTGGTAAGGTTGGGGGACAAAGAATTTGGTATCCAGAATACAGTTACTTAGTCCACGCTTACTTGGATGTTATTGGCAAGTGATATGCTTCAGTTGGAGTCTATTTAAAAAGTTACATTTCTATCTGCTGTATCTAACAGTGCAGACATGGATTTTTTTTGTGTTTCATTTCATACTGTGAGATCTTTAAATGAACTGCCAAAAAAACCCAGTATGATATGAATTCTTGATAGTTTTCTTCACATTATAAAAGAAGCCTCCAGCATGCCCCAGAAGAGTAGGGCATGGATTAAACACAGCCAGATTTACTTGGAAGACTTAGTCATCACCATCACTTTCTTGGTAGCACACTGGTCATGCTTAAACATCAAACCTTGTGTCTCAGCATTGCTGTAACATTGTCTAGTATTAATCCAGGCAGTCATGTGCCATGTTTTATGTAATGATCCATACTTTCACACCACAGACACACAGCCAGAAAAGGAAACACATTGATTTAGCGCTTGGTAATCCTTGTTTAATCCCCAGTCCTTTGGTTTACATCACTAACATGGCTCCTGCAGTAGTCAGTGTTCTATCTTTGTTCTTGGCAAACTGAATTAAAGGAAAGATTTATTAATTTGTAATTTGGCTTTGCAGATGCATCTTAAATGTACTAAAAACCAAAGCAGTCCAGAAGCCAGTATTGACTTAACTATAAAAATCTGCTCTTTAAAACTCAAATGTTTGCAACAATCCAGGTCACGCTGGAGAGAGTAATTTATTGGCTTACTAAAGCAATTGCATTGTATAGGGCTAAATTTAACAACTGTCTTAGTGCAGGCCCTCAGCCTACTTTCTTTTTCACTCATTGCTACAAATACAATTAATCTCTTTCCTTGCTCATCTACACCTAGGAGATCAACCGTTTATGGCTTATGTACTGATAAGAGAAAGGGATTGGAACTAATGGATTCATTTGCAAAAAATGTTAGAGGGTCAGAGATCACCATTCATTTCAGTGGTGATAAATATTCCATGTAATTGCTGCACAAATGGTAGTGTTTGGGATTTATTTCTATTAGTTTACGAATGCTCGTTGCTTTCTTCCCTCTCACAGTGCTAAAGACGATGATTCTTGGGAGGAAGCCTTTTGTAATCATTTAGCTGTCATCACCTTCACTCCTGAATCCTTTAGGCCAGGTACAGGCTAGCCCTGTTCCTTTCTGGCAGGTGAGATTCCAGAGCTAACTCCAGCAGCTTAAGGTGGCTCTTCACTCACAACCTTCCTGCTAGCAAGTCAGCTGAAATCTTGAGTGATAACCATGCTCATGTTACAATTGTAAAGAGCTTTAATTTTTTTTTTTTTCAGAGAAAGGAATTGTTTATTTCCTAGATGTAATCAGACAACTGTATTTTAGAGTCTATAGCAATATAGACTGTCCTTCCTGTTGGAAATAATTCTGCTTTGGGAATGTCCAAGTCAGTTCCTTAAGCAAATAAACTTGTAGAAGATGAAGATGACTGTAATTCACATTCAAACTATGGCATTTAGGCTCAACTATAAAGCAAACTAATGTAGTTTGGTTGCTTATTTCAAGGAGACTATAATGTGAAAAAAAATCCCTTCACTGAGTGTTTAAATAAAATCAGTAGTCATGTAAAGTGTTAATGAATTAATTGTTGTAATGTGCAAAAGTATCACATGGATAGTGCTTTGGTAATGGGAAGTAAATAACGATAGGATGGGTCTGTTCTTGCAAGCAGATCTGCAACGTGTCCTTCCTCTTGAAGCTGATGAAACTCTTCTGTGTCTGCCTGCTAGTAAGATTACAGATGCAGTTCATGCCCTCATTTTCAATTTGTGCTTGCATGACTGAGTTTATTTTTAAATCTACCTAGTCAGACAAACATAAATATTTAACCCCCAGCAAAGGACGGTAAGTTAGACTGAAGGCACATAGTAGTCTTTAGTGTACCTTCCAAAAGACCTATTAGTAAATCTAAACATCTCTTGTGAGTCTCCATAATTACTTTAGACACTGTCATTGACAGTAAATGGCATTTTTCAGGGAAAGGAATATACTCAAGAGTTCCTAACTTTCAGACTCTGATCTAATAGCACTCTTATTAAGACATGGGGTGTGAATCCATTCTTCCTAGGAGGCTGCCACTGTGCCAATATAATAATATTTGCATCAAAAGTTATTTCCTACAGTGGATGTAAGATGCACAGGCCTTCATTAAAGATGCATTTTGTGCACTGCTTTGGGACCTGAGGTCTAGAACCGCATGGGGGTGGCTGTGAGGCAGCCCATCAGCCAGGAGCAGAAGCCAGGCTGCATCAATGCCTTGGAGCATTGCAATGGCCCTGGATCATTAGGTGCTCACAACTAGCATTCAGAACAAGGGTCTGCTGAGCATGGAGCTGCCCTGAAATGCTGGAGAGATCTGCATCTTAGTGCCTGCTCCAGTCTTGAACCTGGCTTCTCACTGCTTACAGTACTCTCTGGTGACACAGCTGCCTTTTCCTCTCATCAAAAGGATGAGAGGAGAGAGCAATTACTTCTCTACTGGGAGCAGGCTTGGCCCTTCTCATTTCCTACTGTAACCATTTGCCCAAGACGGGTGAGCCCTGGCTTTCCTTTTCCACTGCATAAACTTTAAACCCACAGCTCAATTCTGTGAAAATTGCTGAACAGCGTAGGCTGCTGTTTGCTGCCATGGAGAAGAGGCATGCTTGCACCCTCCAGGCCATCCCCCCAACCCCAGGGCCAATGTAGACCAGCTCTCAAGTCCATTGGGAAGAAGGGGAAGAAAAAGGAACTTTTAACAGCTCAGATGAGAGAGGAAACAGTGTGGGTTCTCAACGCAGGGCCTCACTATGTGTCTTGATGGTTGGGGTTGTTTTGGTTTTGGTTTGGGTTTTCTTGAGTGATAAGCTGTAGAAACTTAAATTTTGCTCAGAAGCTAGGTTTTTCAGATAGTCCAAAAGCATGTTGGGCTCCAGCACTGAGCAGTCCCATGCCTGTTGTACCAGGAGTCCCAAGGTGTTCCTGGCCTGGATCCATGCATGAGGAGATGCAGAGCTGGTTTTTTCACCTTCCAGGACAGTGCCCAACCACCAGCTTGACAGTGCTTTTTTTTAGGGCATGGGCCTTAATTTCATCAGCTCTCACTTCGAGGTTGTTGATTAGAAAGGTGCGGTGATTACACAGGTTAAAGCACAGGGCAGGGCACTCTTCTGAGCAGATGGAGACTTATTTAATTTAATATTTAACTTATTTATTTATATATTTATAATCTAAGTGGAGAGGAGACTAAGGCCCAAGCATGTATCCACTGGGTTATGTCCTTTTAAAAATTAAGTGATTGTGAAATTGTTCTCATACAGCAGAATTTCACTAGGTTCTGTTTTAAGAGCACCACTGAAATAGGAGACACCAATCTCAACGTTGCCCGACAGGCTTCATGTCTGGTGTAGTATGAGACAGAACAGCCAAAAGGAAATCTCTTTGCAAACTCCCTGTGATGGGTCCCTGGACCACACACAACAATATTTTCTGTATTTATTTATTTATGTCGATTCTGACCTACTTTAAGAAAGTGGAAAAAGAAAAAAAGGTTTCTTCCAGCAGCAGGTTTGTGGAGCAGAACTCTGTCTCATTCCATAAGGCTGCTGGCTGGAACCTCTTGTATGGTGTAGGAAGCTCCTCCTCTGTGTGGGAGGAGGATGATGGGTGGAGATGGAGCACTTCCCAGCTACGGAGCTCTGTCTGGTAGATGTAATGAACACCAGCACCTCCTCTTGACTCAGGATCACTCAAAATTAGGCTTTAACTTTCAACTGCAATGTGATCCTCCATGCAGCTACTGAACAGTAAAGAAATAATCAAAGAAATGCAGTATTTAAAGTGTCATCACACTCCAAAATGTGTAAGGCCAAGTTTTATTTAGAAAAGCCTGGCAACAGCATCCTGTTTCTGTGTTTTAATGGACAGAACATTGGGCTTCATGCTTAGGACTTTTAGTCCAACAGTATTCTCTGCCTGTAAAGCACAGCTGGATAGCAGACCCAGACCTTAATTTGCTTGTGAGTTTTCCCTGAAATAATTTCTAAAGTCTTTCGATGTTGCTGTTCAGTACAATTCTGGTGACTTTTTCATTTAATGTAAAGCTCTGTACAGCCGCAGAAACAAATATTTCCAGTAAAGTATTAACAGTGCAAAGCCTGGACACAGAACAGTTTGTAAAGCTGAGTTCTAGTTTCCAGGCCACCTCCTTTTTAACAAACTGGCCCTTGCTAATTGCTTCAGTGGGACAGTTGTAACTGCAACTTTGTGACCGAATACAACAGCAAGGCATCTATGAACACACTGTCGAATGTCTAATATGCTTGAAAAGAATGCAAATGCTGCTTCATGATTCAAACAAAAAACCCTTTATGAATGAATTTTAGCTTCCATGACCATAGAGATGACAAGTTAATGGAGCCATTCGCACTGTGTGGATAAGGATTTATCCATGCAGTTCCCCTAAATGTTAATGGGAGTTGTGTAGCTGAATCCCAGACTTGCCATGCTGAAACTTACCCCTAACTCTCCAAGGAGAAGGGCGCTAATTGGATTGCTGAGTTTAAATCCTTCAGCTAGTTGGTCTGTGGAAAGGATTTAGCACTGGCTCTGTAAAAGGCTTTACATATCTTTGCAGTGCAGTGCAGGGGAAGATTTTTTCCCCTTTCTTTCTTGTGATTAATTGTGAGGCTTGAGGTGACAGGAGACATAATGAAATTCATAAATGCCAAAGGCCGTCCCTAGTCACATTCCTGGCTGTTGGTTTAAGTTAGAAACTGACAGAAGTGTGAACAAATCAAGGTTGTTCTGATAGCCTTTCAGTTACGGGGAAGAAAAAGTAACTGACAATGAGAAACCACTGGAGGTGGTTTAATGGGTATACATTTTCAAGAAAGAGTGAAATTTTACACTGATTCAGATTCTTGGATACATGACTTACAAACAGACGTAGTCTGCCCCCACTGCAGTCTGAGGGATTCCAGTCCTTTTTTACAAAAGAAGATATTGGCACAAGTTATTTGAGCAACCTGCCAAAGAAAAGCTGTTGCAAAACCTGTAGCAGAACTCAAAGTGACTTGTTCTGTCTTCATTTGTGACTGGCCTTGCTCTGCTTGTTATGAATTTTAAAAATCCACTTCCCTCTCTGTAAAACAGAACTTGCAGCTTGAACAAGCAGCGTAAGAATTAACCTAGGACTCTCACTTCAGCCTGAAAATACATTCTACTAATGCCCCACATTACAGTGTAAAGCATTGCTTCACCAGTGCTGGTTTCCTAGTCCATGACAGCGCAGAACATCTCATGTCTGAGTATATATTGACCAGATACTGATGCGGTGATCTTTTGCGCCAGCTGCCAGCAGTCTCTCACTGGGGTTTTTGTGATCTGAGAAGGACACACAATGGACAGTCGCTGTGTGGTAGTTCAGCACTGCTAAGGGCTTCAGTTTTTTCCAGCCAAAGATCCTGATGCGATGATCCCACCCTGCTGTTGCTAAAATCTTCTTGTCTGGACGGATGGTGATATCAGATATGCCAGCATTGACAAGTTTGTGTGTTTTGTAAACCTGTGTGAGAAAGTTATAGATGAGCTCTAATTGTTTAAAACAGAAGAAAAAGGAACCTTTTGGGATTTTAGAAGGTATAGTGCCCACCCACATACACTGGTATCACACAGGTAGTATGGAGCTCTTCACCCCATGGTGGATGATGCCTTAGAGAGAACAATTATTACCAGAGATGGAAAAGACCTTACCTTGAGCGTATCTATCTCCAGCACCATTCTCTAAAAAATAAAAGCACCCCTTGTATGTTTTTAGTTTATATTACATTTAAAGCTATTTATATTCTGTCACAAGTGAAGCTCTGAGTCAAGGTTTTGAGAACCAGACTACACAGCTTTGCTCTTTTCTTCCAGCTATTCTTGCATGAACTGCAATGTTCAGAGCTGTGGCCATATATTTTCCCTGCTTCTGCAATACTCCCATGCTCAGATTCTGAGCTGATGTTTAAACTACCTGCTACTTATTTCTACTACTGTGGCCCCTCACAAAAACTCCAATAAGCTGTGGTAGCATTTACCACAGTCTTGAGAAAGGAATGCTTCCAGGAATTAGGTTACAGTGTTAGGAAATGTATATTTCTAGTACTCCTTCCCAAGAGACTTTTATTTACATGAAATTCCAAGGAGGGGATTACAACCAAGTTATTGATTTCAATCTTGGAAGCCTTTTGTTACTGTTTGGAGACTACTGAGGCACAAGTTTCAGAGGGGCACAATTAAACTGGAAGGCATTTAACTTCCTTCAGGAGGCACTGAGGCTGCACAGGACTTAGCTCTTGGAAAGAAAAGTTTTCACTTCACTGACATGAGTTTCCCCTGAAGCACAGAGGGAAAGCTCAATATAATACACTTTTGCTGTTCTCACCTCAGGTAACTTGTATTAGTCAGCAGTCTACCTCTGGAACACATGTAGGATACGCACCAGAGTATGTGTGCATGCATGCATGTATGTTGAAATGCCTAGCTTTTGTCACAATGTGGAAAACACCTTTTGAGTGTATACTGACCTTGAAGTGCTGTTATTTATAAGTGCAATTGGAAATGACGCATTAATGCCACCATCTACTTAAGACTGAATCTGTAGCTATCTTGTACCAAAGCTTAATATAATTCAGTGCATGTTTTTAATACACTGTGTGTTGTTTGCTGTTCTGAGGTGGGAAGGCATTGACAGGCATATTGCATCTGAGTAGTTTTCCTCCTCACTAAAACTCCAGAAATGCCGGTCAAAGTTGGTTTCAGATGCAGTTCAGAGCAGAACGCATCTTGGAATCTTACAGGCACAAAGCTATAAGCAGTTGCTTTTTGACTATGTAATTCGATGAGAAAAAAGGCTAAATGAAACTTGACATGATTCTTGCATGCTCCATAAGTTCCTCTTTTAAACAGGACCTGACAAATGTGTCTACAACCAATTCAGTACAGAGGACAGCAAGTTTTGCCCAAGCCTCATGAACAGTAGGAGGCTGTATGTGGGCCTGCTACTGTAAAACCTGTGCTTTTTGCTAGTACGTATGTTCTTCCATACTTCCCAGTTACGCCAATGTAGCATGGCTTCAGTGGGATTTTTGTTGGCGTATGCATAGTGGCAAGGGAAGGATTTATTACTTACATCACCAGCCTGGCAAATGTAAGATGGGCCTTACTCTGTACCTGAGATTATTAGCTAATGGCTATAACCAATCCTGGGTGTGGTGCTTCCCATCATTACTGTCAATTATGTGGGCAAGATCCATACAGCAAAATCAGGGCGACTGGGAGAAATTGCATGTCATCAGCAAGCTGCAACTTGAAAATGAAGCCTGTAATGGTGATGCCTTTTGGCTATGGAACATGAGCGAACAGTGGGCATTTGTGCATGATCTGCAAATACAGGAGGTGAGAGAGAAAAACAAAACAAAGCAGAACAACTTGCTCAAGGTATATGCAGCCAGGTGAAATCCTAGTGCCAGGATTTGTGCCATCCAGTCACTTATGGGCAACTACTGTAGTCAAATGCATACCAACATAATTTCCTAACCAGAAAACCAGCTTGTAATTAAGAAAACAAAGAGGTAAAAACGGGTGAGCTGCTTTCAGCCAGTCATGACCAAGGACACCTGCATCTACTAGCAAATGCATTAAGAAATTTTGACATGCTGAGGCCAACAGATACCTCTCCTTCCCTCCTTAACACATGCTATCTATGATTTTTTTTTAAATCTCCCTCTCCTACACCAAGTCATGCCTTTAAGCCCTATTCTTACTAGACAAATAGCTAAGATAGCAGCAGCCTTAGCTTAAGCATTTGAGGGAAAAGCCTCAGCAACCCAACCAACACAACCTGTGTGTTTACTTACATTACAGCTTATAGAATTTTTTTCTTGTCATATATAAAGGAGCTTCTGTGATTATCAGCTTTCTTAGTTCTGCTTTGTTTATTCACCTGCAGAAGCTGTTTACCTCCTACATTCTACCATGAACATCATCACATAATTACACTATCTCATCCAAATCAGAAGGCTCACAACCAATCCAGTCATATTCTGACAGTGATGATTTCAGCAACTTTCTTGTAGAAGACAATACACCACACTTTCCCCATAGCAATAAACTATGAAGTTACCTTCATCATCTATTCATTGACACACTGGAACATTGCCATTTAAAACAGAGCTGAAGTACCATCATTGCGTCATTATTTCTCCAACAGCAGATAGCTATGCACCACGTTTACTTATTAAAACCTTTTAGAATAAAAATAATGTGCCACTGAGTGGCTTTCCAACGTCTACCATTACCTCAGGTACCTGGAATGTCAGGGAAAAAAAATATCCCCATCTGGTTTATATTATTAATGGCATAGTGGGAAAAAAACTTAATCTATGTCCCTGACAATCTCTTGTGCTCACATGAAAGATGCATTTTATTAGGGCATTCACACTATGCGCGAAGCACAGAAACATTGCTTATAGTTTATAATGCTTGGCATTTAAATTTCTTCTGAGAAAAGCTACTATCTCTCAGTGTGATGTGCTGAAGATGTAACTAATCCTACATCTCCCGGGAATATGAATACCCTGTGGAAAACAATACCTGGAATATTTCAGGTGAACAACTGTTTATTTTTCCCATGAGTCATACCCATAGCCCTGCATTATGGTTAAGTCCTAACTGAAATTTGCTGTGGAGAACAATATTTTCTTTGAATTTAGGAAAAAGCTATGCTATAATTAATATGAAGGAACAGCTTCCTCTCCAACACCAGAGTATTTGAAGCTTTAAGGAGCCTGTCATGATGTCAGGTTTCTGACAGCTTGGCCTTAAAAAACTAGTCTCAGTACCAAGTTTCTTAGTGGGACTTAATCTGCTCCACTTCCTTCTGCTTCCCTGAGCTGAGGACCAGGTGCAGATGTGTGCCAATAGTGATAAAAAGGCCAGGGCATGGGGAGGGCAAACATGACAAAAAAAACCCCTAAACCATGACAATTGTGTATCAGACATGTTAAAACTCTTCTTTACCACATTGGCTTAGAATGCCTTTGCTACTTAGAGTCTAGAGAGCCTCTCTTACTTCATGTCGTATAGCTTATTTAAGTTTAGATGTTCTTCTCAGTGAGTGCTGTGTCCTCCAAACTTCATCTCAGTTGGATGCATTTACACTACATGCCCTGCTACTCCATAAATGCTAGTTCTGTGGTGATGCCTAACAGATTATATACCTTCACACTGTCCCCCAGCTGACGAGTTACCGTTGGATGTCCAAGCACTTGCTTTTCTTCCTGTAGCACCATTCAGAAAACAGCATTAACTTGCCACACTACCTAAAAAAATCTCCACAAAAGCTGCAAGCTGGGAGAGCAATTATTGTTATTCCATTGATTGGTGTATCCAGCAGCTCTCTTCTCGAGGATGATCTGGGGGCACACAGGGCCTAGGTCAGGTCCTCTTCATTGTGTGTTCAGGGGACAACTGCCACTTTAAAAAAGGTTAAAGCACTCAGCAGTGGAGCGGCTATGCATGGGCCATTTTAATTTTCATGAGAGCCTTTATTTATGCACTTCATTTCCACACCTATTTAAAACCTACTTAACCCCTTGGCACTGTTGGAACACTTGTTAAATTTGTCTAGATTAAGCAATATTTATTGCCATTCACTAGCATAGCCTGAACTAGTGATTAAGAGATCTCCTTCTAAACCAGCCATTCCAGGTACGCATAGCTCAGACACAAACTCATATATCCAATTAACTTATTTTCCCTGTCTCTGGCTAGGGCTCTAAAGGTGCCAAAGAAAGCTGGCTGCCTAAAGCTCATGTCTTCTTGGTACTAGCTGGGCTGCTACTACTCTTTCTGTTTGTGAAGTGTTTCATGGAATATTTCTGTCTTTCCCACAGTGGAAAGCAAGCTCTATCCATTCAAGCAGAACCTTTGGAAAAGCAATCCTTTGTTTCTCATTTTTATAACTCATTTATAATGTTTAGGACATTCCAAGAGCTGGATACTACTAACGTGATAAATGAAGATACAGAGGCAATGGCTTGAGTAATGCTAGGCTTGTGTGCCTGTTGCAACTTTGGTAAAACCAGAAACATGTGAGAGAGGTTTTTTCTTTTTTTTTTTTAAATCCTCACCATCTTTTGCTAAGTCTAGTCACATAGCACAGACATTCTAACCAGTCTGTGATTAATTAGCTAGAGATCTGCAACAACTCCTCTTCATGACTAAATATTTTTTTAGTCTATCAAACTGTTAGTGCAAAGTGGGATAAATGACACTAGAGGGCCAATGATCCTGACCTGGAGGTTCTGTTGCTCATTGAGGCTCCAGATGCTAAGCACCTTTTCAGATGAGCCTGAGATCCCCTTGGCCTTCTCCGAGTCAAAGTCAAGGCTCATCACTGGCTCCTGGTGGCAAACAAGTTGGCTCAACACTTTTCCCATTGACAGATTCCAAAGGACCACTGATCCATCTTCATAGCCAGCCAGAAGCAAAGGTTGTGAACCACAGTTGAGCTGATCAAGGGAAAAGTAAAATTGTTTGAGAATTAAACAGTCTGTTAGGAAAATTATCGTCCCCAGATAGGTTTCAGTCCAAGCACCAAGAAAATAAATGAAAATGCTGACTGGCATAGATTGAAAAGTTTAAGCCTGAATGTCAAATTTTGATAGTCCATCCACTTACAAAAAAACATTACTAGGTAACTGCTGACATGCACTTATGGTTTTTACATCTACATATAAAAATCTATGATGTTTTACATATATAATATGCATCTAACATACACACATCTAGAAAATTTCTCTCTGAAAATCCAAACTATTGCCCTCTACAACACCTGAAAAAAGGCTGCCTGAAGTTTTCTGAAGCTTTACTTCATGGCCTGAACTTTGTTTGTGCTCCTTAAAAAAAAATTACTAAGAGCAATGAGTTACTATCAATCCGTATGGACATTGAAAGAAGTGCCATGCTTAAAGATTCCAGTTTCACATTGCCAAGTGTAGGGTTACACATAGGGATCATTTACCCGAGTGCACCACAGTGCTTAAAGGTAAACACTGAACCTCTCTTCAGGAATCTCTGGGTGAGTCACCAAGGGGTTAACGGGCATCCGAGTCCCACTGTAACCAATTGAAAGCTATTTTGATTAATGATGTCACAGGCCAAAGGGCATGGCACCCTGGGCAGACACCTAATTTATTTAAGCCTCTGAAATAACTCAAGGAAGGGAACATTACTGGATTACATGTCACACTTAAGGAAAATATTCATCATTGCTCCAGCCAAAAGACTAATGACCCCATAAGCAGTAACTGGTTATGTGAGTGAAGATGCAAATCCCTAATGAAAAGCAACTAAAAAATAGGCATCTGTTAGTGCCAGTTATTTCTTTTAATAGGAGAAGAATCACCAAAATAAACATTGGGATTATGACCATGTCATGCAGGCACATATAAGAAATGTATCCAATAGGTTAATTCAACTCCTTCCAAACACTGTGTGAGCCTACAGGATTTGTTTGCTTGGTATTCAGTTCAAAATAAAAGGACATTTATAGAAAATTAATTTTTACTGGTATCACATTATTGAATGAGGTTCTTCAAAATCGCTGGCTGTCAATGTCATGATACAAACCTGCAGCAGCCAAAGGCTCAGTGCCTCTGTTAATGGTCCAGACTATTCTCCCAGTGGTTATTATTTGTTCTAGGGGGAGTTAAACTAACAAGAGATGGGTGGTCTAGGTAATAAGACTGCTGAGTAAAAGCCTCATGTTCTTTCTCAGATTTATTCAGCCTAAAGAAGTGTTTAAATGAGGAATAGATCTCACTGAGCAGGGAAGAAAATTGCCCCTTAAAAGAAGGAAACCAAGGGGAAATCCCCTACATCATCTTTCTGAACAGGTCTGTCCACACCTGGGATCCTGCAGGAGCCTCATTCCTTGCTTTAAGATCCCTTTTCTTTTGAAAAGGTAGGGAGCATGCTCTGGCTAGAGAGACCCACAAAGAAGGTCTCTCATAATGCCTAGAACTGTGCACAGTTTTTCTGTTGAATTCTTGATTTGCTAAAATAACATCAGAACAATGAATATATGTCAAATTTATGTGAATTAATGTTAACTCATGAGGTATTTTGGGTGAAGAGTACCTGGCTTTTAATACCAGGGGAAAGTGAAAAAAAAAACTGAATGAAATGAACATTCCAGATTTTATTTGTATTTAGTAAAGGGTAAAGCCTTCAAAGCAAAACAAAGTATTTCATAGGTACTTCAATTAAGTTTAAAAAAGCCCCCAGTTTGGGCATAAACCATGCCCCCCCAATTATTTGTACCGCTCTTCTATGAGCACATGACTCCTCCAGAGCCCTGGGGCTCTGCAGAAGGTATAGCTTTCATTAGCCAATGAAACAAGGCATGGATGGGCAGAGTCGGCTCCTTTGCCTTACTCAAAATGGGATGGCCAGATTTTCATAGATGCCCATAACCCTCATTAAGATAAGAGAGACAGGTGAGTGCTCAGCATTACGGGAAATGCCAAGCAAACCCTTTTTTTAACACACACACACACACACACACCCCCAGGTATCTTAGCTTAGATTTGAAAACACGTAATTTGCAAGTGAGATCTAAGATTGGTCTATTTTAACAACAAAGTATTGTTTTCTATGAAATGAAGATCTCCCACACTACTTCTTCCTGACTTTCCCTAACCATATGAAGTGTAATATTTCAATGAATACATATACTTGAACTTAAACAATAAAAGCTATTGAAAGATCAGGGGAGCTCTCAGTCTGATGCCTGGACTCACCAAGCAGTGGTTCACAACGGCCCATTTATTTCAGTTCCTAATAATGGACACTTCTGGCGAAAAGTCTTCACCATTCATGTTCTGTTTCAGTGGAAAAATTAAATTATAAATCATTGTTCTTCCTCAGCAGAATATTTTATTGTTGCATTTGGATAACTGTCAAGGAAGGAAGAAAAGGTGATCTGCTGTCAACTCAACAGGAATAATTGCTATAGTTTATATAAAGTAATAACTCTGCATTTCCAGTTTCTACATGTATTATTCCTGTTGAATTATTTTGTTTGCACCATTACGCAACATGATGCCTTCCCCAAAGAGTGCAAAAAAATTTAAGGGAAGACTATCCTCACTCCTACAAATCCTACTCCACCCAATTAGTAATAGCAGGAAGGTGTGAATCTGAAGGGACAATGTATTTAAGAATATGAACCTTCACAAGGAAAAAAAAACCATTCAATGAACCAATATATTTAAGGACAGACCTAGTAAAATGAGGGGGGAAAAAAAGCTTCAAAACAACAAAATAAACAGCTGCAAGCTTTTTAACTGCTTAGGAGAAGCCAGTGAGGCTTAATCTACAAGCATAACCGAAGCCTCAATTTCCTTCTGCTCTATCTAGTTCACGCTGCTGCTGGTAAGGTGCATTGTTTCTCTGATACGTGGATTTTTTTTTTATTGGCATGCAGAAAAATACGATGATACATGGCTGCAGCCCCCAAACTCATGTTGGACAACAACATGAGCATACTTCCTTCAGACCATTATGTGGCTCTCTCCATGTCAGCTTCTGTTTCAACTTGTTAATTTACTGTGCCATAAGCAACATCACATAGTCTCTTAGGCAACACATTGCCCATAAGCGATGGGTTGGGGAGTGCTCATCTCCTGGGTATGTCTATATTGCCCAATGCAGTAATGTACAAAGAAATCCTGGACGGCCTCTATTCAGGAAGGGGTGCAGCTGGGTTAGCTCGTGTTCCTCTCTGCTTTTATGGTTACAGGGTTACTCAGTGAGCCACTTCCAGTGAAACCACAAAACAGAATGCAGAGCATCACTTTGGTACACCACATATAATTATTTGTCCTTAAGAGTATCCTCCTCCCCCATGCTTTTAAACCGAGCTGCACACATTTGTAAAAGAGCAAATACAGCTGTGAGACTGTAAGGGATTATCTATCTTTGCCTGTTGCAGTCTAGGAAGTTGTGGTGACTTCCCAAAGCCAGAATTTGCATGGCTTGCATTTACCTCTCTCTGTTCCCAGTCCTCTGCTTTATCCCCACTGGCAACAAAATTAAAAACTACATAAAATTAAGACTCTACACCTGCTCTGCTTCCTAGAGGAATAGCAATATTAATGCACATAGAAAATATGGCAAGACAGAAGACTTTTTATACAGGCAACAAAATTTTCAACACTGAACATTTCCTCAGTTATCTTCATCTTATTAAAAAACGTCCAGGAGACAGAAAGCCCCATTCATTTCATTGAGTACTGAACACTGATTGCATTTTTAGGAGAAACTTTTTGTTTAATAAAAGCCTAATCAGTCTATTTAATGTTCCTTCTCTTTTTTTTTTTCTTTCTAGTTTTTAATTACAGCATGGGACTTGAACTGTGGCCTCTCCCACTTTTGTCTGAAGTCAGCAGCTGAATTCCTCTAGACTTCAGTCGGTTCAGGACCTTGAGTGAAGACACTAAGGCCTCAAATTCACAACCGATTGATAATTTTTTCAACTGAAACCAACACAAATGTTCAGATGAACCTGCAGGAATAACATACTTGAAATCAGCTCGGATGGTACTGCAAACCTGTAACAGTGTGT
Organism: Buteo buteo; assembly: GCF_964188355.1. Lineage (NCBI taxonomy): Eukaryota > Metazoa > Chordata > Aves > Accipitriformes > Accipitridae > Buteo > Buteo buteo. The sequence goes on along the minus strand of NC_134181.1, from coordinate 37,147,199 downwards.
GGTCAGGGGGTTAAACTGGGAATCAGCTTTGCCATCAATTCTTTGGAGATTTAGAGCCAATCACCTAAATTCCATCCTCCCTCTACTGCCACCTTTTTGTATTACTTGTCTTTAACTGTTGGCACCCCATAAACATTATTTGCTGAAGACTCTGCAAATGTGGGGTTTTTTTCATTAACTGCTTTTATTTACTTTTTTGTCCAAAGTCAATACCACCATAAATATTTTGTTCCTATTGTATGTCTGGAATAGAAATGTTCATAGAGTGCTTCCTTGTCCTAAGGGCATTGAAGTGAATGTAACCTGCCATTAAAATCACTATTTTTGAGTAACCCAGTCGTTTCTCATCATTCTTAATGCAGTGAGAAACCATATCAAACAACTGGCTTTGGCAAGTCACTCATTTTCTTCTTGATTGATGCAAAAACTGTATCTATCCTAAGGATACAAAGCTTTCCCATAGCATTTGCAAATCTTCCATTAAAGCTTGGAAAGCTCTGAAAGTTACATTAAGGATGTTCACAAATCTTTCCCCCCTTTAATAGTATAATTACTTGATTGGTTTGATAATAAATCAAAATCTAAGTGAAGAAAGATTCATGTGCTTCATATAAAATGAATCACAGGGAAAACATTTCACAATTAGCAGGCACTCTTGCCTTACCTGCCATAACTTCAGACACATGGGCATGCCCAGCTTGGCACCCACCTCTGGCTTCAAGGTACAGACTGACGTCTTGGATGGCAGCTCCAAAACCTGAACCTGACATCAGGAAAACAAGAGTATTTGGTCAGGCTCCAGGTCAAAATTCTGCTGTTAAAAACACAAGTCTTTTAAGGTGATTTAAGGCTAGTATAAGCTCTTCCAGTAAAAACTGTCTGGAGGAAACTGAGGAATGCATGTGAAGTTGGAGCTGTAGGGGAATCTACAGCTATCTAAATAAATGCATTGTTTTAGGAAAGACCAGAAAAAACTGCTAGAATGAACACTTCTTCTTCTTCCACTCTTGTTTTTAATCTGTATTATAGTCTTCTTTCCATACAGTAGATGATATTGTGCATACACTAGATAATACTGCAGACTGCTTAATCTGAAAACACTTCCCTATTCCTCTCCCTTTCCCCTTTTTCTATCTCTGCTGCTATTTTTTTTGTTATATTCACTTGTGGACAATTGCATTGTCTCCTCTGTTCTGTCATGTTAACAAAGAGCTTGTGTGGAAATGTAGGCAATATATCTATATACCTAAGGTGGATTTTTTTTATTTACTGGCTGACTGCACTAACAAAGAGCAAGCCCAGAATTATCTGCTAATGCAGGCTGGAGCAGTGATGGCATACCAGTATTTTTAACACAATATTGTCTGACCCTATTCAAAGCAAGGTCAGACAATATTGTGTTAAACACCTGCTCTCTGTCTACATAGCAGCTTCCACTGTTGCGCTTGCACTGGTGGTAATGAATTATGGATACGATGATTATTTATTTATTTATCCACCTATCTATCTATTTATTTATTTATTTTAGCATTGGGCAAGTCTTTCCCCTGCCAAGGAAGTAGTAGCTCATTTCCACCTCAGGATGATGGCAGGCAAGATCAAGGGAGTCTGCCTTTGCAATTTGGCACTGGAAGGTTTTGAGTCTCTTGATTGACACGGAAGTGCCTCACTCTGGGCTGATTCTCAAGCCTGGAACTATGGAGAAATAGAAGTTCTTAGGTATCAAAAACTTGGTGCCAGGAACAGCGCTTGTTTCTCAAATGTATACTTAATCACTAAGGTGATCTTTTATTTTAATTACATAAACAATGGTCTGCGTTATCTTATAAAATTAAGGGACTTCAAACATTTGATAAATCCAGCATTACCAGCCATTCTAGGCTATGTCAGAATGTGCAAAAGGCCAGCAGTGCTGTTGGACAGCCCCAGTCATGCGAATTTCCTTAAGCATCTGAGATGAGGTATTACACAAATATGGCTCCTCTGGGAGCCATCAATCAAGACCACAGCAGCTGTGATGGCTTTCCAATCCCATACCTTTAGTTCAAAGCTTGCCAGAACATCTTCCTATTTCTAGAGGTTGTCAGCTAGCCTGCCAAAAGCCAGCTGCACTCTAGGACTGCAAGTCGACAATGTACTAAACACAACATACGGAACACTTTCTAAAGCCACTTAGCAATGCAGCAGGAAACTATTCTCCAGATTTAAGGAATGGTGACTACAGCAAAGAGACATCCGATATGTAGACCAAACCTATGAACAGCCCAAAGTTTGATCATCTGGGAATTCTGGTTCTTTGGAGCTACACTCTTAACAAAAGATGCTTTTCTCTTGGCAGGGTTCTTGCTATCAACATAATGACCAAGTTAGCTGTTGCAGGAAATGGGCTATATGAAGATGACCCGCTCTCATTCTTGTGTCTTTCATCACTGGCTCTCCAAAGGGCATTGCCTCCTAGACAAGACTGAAACTGCAACTTTTACATAATAAGGAAGGATAAGTGCACTGTGATAAATGCACTTCTGCAGGTTAAAAGACAAAAAAACCCCTCCTTTGCTTTACTTTGATTCAAAACGGATGAACTGGTACAAGGGCTACAGTTGGGCTTGCAAAGGACAAAGAACACAAAGAAGGGAAAGCTTTTTGCAGAAGGCAGGCAGGCATCAGCTGCCTATGCTAGATTGACAGTTCCAGAGACTGTCTGCATTAGAGGCAACTGAGCGTTAGAAATAAATACTATTTCATATATTTTGACAACTGTAACCTAAAACTTGAAATTCTGTGTTTATATTGGTTTTGCTTAATAGGAGAAAGATTTGCCTTTGCCTGAGGTTAATAGTGTTCCTGGGTGGCTAAAACTGGCCACAAGGAAACACACCCTTTTTCTTTTTCACATTAATAAAGCTTTTAACATGTTTCTGGCAAATTGGCAAGAAAAGTGCGTGTAACTCATAATTGGTGATTTAAATGCAATCATGAACAAATAAATGCCTGTTCAGATCTCATTATTTATGGACTGAACCTGCTTTAAGACAAAATTACTCTTTTTTTGGGTACCAGCCAAGCATAAACACTTATTAAGTCTTAATTTTAATCATAAGCTGCAAATGTACTGTGTCTCACACAGTGCTGCCTATTTGGAAGCACTATATATTATGGGAGCTTACGTGAATTTATTGAAACCTGACACAGTTCTAATGTAAAGGTTCATACACAGAGTGGAACTCTTACCTTAGGAGACAGCAAATCATTATCAGTTTGCAGGGCCCAAGCAAACAAATGAAAATAAAACAGAGATGAGTTGTAAGAGACATTGGGGTAAATGGCTTCTCTTTGGATCAGACAATTATTTAATTCTTCATTACCAGAATGTGTGTGTGTACTCTTTGCCTGACACAAAAATTCTTCTCCGTCTGACACAAGAATGCACATGTCAATTTTGTTTAACTTAAATATTATTGAGCACTGCTGTAAAATGGAGAGAGTTCTTTGTTTGATCAGAACAATGTAGGGGACTTAGAATGGTTGTATTTACTGGTACAGCATTTGTGTTTACAGGCTTATTCAGTTCTGTAAAAGGCTGAACATTCTGGCTGTGAGCCAACAAAGTACTTAAATATGTGCTTAACTTCTGAATAATAAAAAGTTCACATTTTCTTGCAATACAGGCACCATTTCCACTTATTACTTCGTATATAAAATATGCAACTTCCAGTTTCAAGATACCGCATCCTATAGTCCAGAAAAGCATGTGACCTTTTATGCTCATGAACAATTTGCAATTAGCTACAATATATCTTTTCATATTTATGCCACTTCTTTCTGTTTTCATATTTTTGGTATTTTGATGTGAAGTATTTGAAATAATTTATTTTTGTGTGATGTCCTCAAATAGTCCTTCAAAGAAAACAAAAATACGATTTCTACACAGCAGAAGGTGGAAATTGCCAACAAAGCTGTCAGTCAGTGATTGCTGCGATAATGGGTATTAGATGTGGACTTATCCAGTAGGAACTGAAACGGACCCTACAATTATCTCACACTGAGCAAACCTTTGGCCGCTAATAGTAATTCAAGTATTTCCAGCCAAAGTACCAGTTAAAGAATTAGCCTCGGGTGAAAGACCACATATCGCATTACAAATCACCTTCACCTCCCCTTCTCTCACCAAACACGACTTTCAGCTTCAGATGGAAGATGAGTACCTCCATCTGATGACAGACTTTCTGACCATTAGTTCCCCAGAAGGACTCTTGTTCCCCTTTAACAGTATTCAGCAGCACCAGAAGAGTTTTCAAAACTCCTGCACATGAAAGACCAGCAGCAGCTGCAAATACTTCAATGTCAGAAAAATCTTGGGGTGGTATCCTAGTTATTAGAGCATAAGTTATATAATTCAGTCATCTTTCTGGCAGGTAAAATTAGTGATTGGAACCCCCAAATGTTCCTTGTGCTGCCCTCTCTTGAGCAGAGAATTTGAGAGCAATGACGTTTCCCCTTCTGAACTATCTCATTTCAAAACCAAAAGCAATCTCCCAAGCACCAGAAAAAGAGATACCTAACCTACCTCCTCCAGGGCCTTGGCTGCCATAGCCACTAGCCAGCGTCCCTGTGCCACCTTTAACAGAGAGCATCTGCAGAATCCCACATTCTCCGTGAAGACAGAATCCGTCACCGAAGTACGTCCCTCTGCTAAATCCCACAAGCAGATCCTCTGGTCACGACCCTGACTGTTACAGTAAAACAAGTTACCCATGAGCCACAGGTCTGAGAAAGCCTGACTTCCTGCATGTTAGTATCTCAATGTTGGGTCTTTAACAGGCAGTAAAGGAGTGAGCTTAGTACAGCTTCTGTGGGGTATTAATTGGGTCTTTCATGAAGCGTGTGGGAACTCAGTATCACCGAGACCACCACCCTTCTGCTGACTGCAAAACTGGCCAATAGCTTCAAAAGTTACCGGGAGGAGGGAGGACCCGAGAGTCAGTCAGATGCACTGCAGTCACTCTTTGCCACGTTTCCTTGTGAAGAGAGGCTTGATCAAACACAGTTATGCTATTTCTATGTGCATATGTGTTTATGAAGTCTCATGAGTATTTGAACATATTCATAATAAAAATACTCACATTTTACCATTGATTAGATCTAATTTAAAAGGAAACAAAAGTATCCAGAGAGTAACACATTTAACACTCTTTCACCCTAGGAATGAACTAGAAATGTCAGGCGTGTTGACAGCTAGAAGACAAATAGCAAGACAACAAAGACTGCATCAAAGGTAAATAAAAAGCTACAGTTATTCAGTGGCCAACTTCCCACAGCCACAGGGAGGGCACAGAAGACTGTTATGGCTGCGTATGCACAGAGTCACAACAGGAGAGGGACTGGCAGTGCAGTGAGTAGCAGGAATTAAACAATGAAACGCTGGGGTTAAACCGTCCAAAACCAGAGAACCAGTGGCTGCATCACTGATGTACTAGTGCAGCTCACGCAGAGACTCCTCTGCATACCTCTCCGTCCTGCAGAAAAGCCTGTGTGTTGGTCCCAGACAGTAAGACCAAGGAGGCCAGACAAAGGGCACAGCATGCATTGGCTACGTATTTACGTGATCCCACTGGGTCTGGAACAAAGTACCACTGTGGAGAAGCTTCCAACCCACAAACTACAGTAGCACAGGACGTGTCCTCATGTTATCACCTGGGACAAGGAGTCATCAAAAATCCCTTATCCATTTCTTATTTTAATTAGCAGTATCACCTGATGGAAGTATGAAACCAAAACAGAGGCAGATGCAAATCTACAGACTGTTGGGACTTCTTCAACATCAATACAGAAACTCCCATCTGCTGTTCAGCTGAGTGACAAACTGTCAAAACATTTATAGCACTGGGCATACAAACAACGTGGTACTGCAAGAAATTGTTGCGATTTAGCTTTAGAACAGAGAAACAAAAAATACAGGTAACTGCTGTCCTAAAAATTGCACTGCTATGTGAACTATTATAAATATACAGCAAAAATAGAGGTATGAAAAAAACTCTATAATTATACAAACAATGCTCATTCAATATGATTTTATGGGGGAGAGTGATGATAATTGTACTTAAGCAGATAACAAATATAAATGCTAATGAGTTCCACTGTATATTATAAGAGATGTCTTCTCTAGATAAACATGTCAGAACACCTCCTAGTCATACCGACACTTTGGCATCTACACTAGATCACCTGTCTAATCCAAAGTACACAAATCTTCCCAACCTTCCCCTGCTAAACGAGACCAGAAGATATTTTGCAACAAAGGCGTGCGACTTGACATTCTTGCTCATTTTCAGTCTTCCATTCTCCCTCTCCAATTCTTCACTTCCTTCCTTAGCTTTTCTCCCTCTTCCCCCTTTTTATAAACTCTTTGTATCAATTTTGATCTTCCCTGAGAACCAGTTGTGAAGCATCTGTCAACTTCAAATCCAAGTGTATTTCCTTTATCCAAAGACCTCACCCAATCTCAATGCAGTAATAAAGACACTATGGACCCCAAGTTGCGATGTTGTCACATACATATCATAAAGAAACTAATAGTATCATTTTCCCCACTTTTTGTTCTACAGTTTTTCTGTATTTTTTACTTCTGTACATTTCCGTACGTGTTGGAGAGACTTTCAGTGACTCCAGAAATAAGAGATTCCTTTTTTTCTCTCTTTTTTTTCCTTCTTCAATCATCATAGAAACAAGAATAATTTCACTGTTTTTTGCCTGCTTTGCTAACCTGAGGAGCCTGTTTTTACTACCAATTGTCTCCACGCAGTAGACAGATTTTCTTTCATGGCCATCCAGTTCTGTGTCCACTCTGTGTGTTTTCAGGTTCCAGACATGGATAAACCCATTCTCAGACCTGGCAGTAAGAACAGATGCTTTTAGTGTGACCACTGTATACAGTCTGATAAGACAGTCTGATACTTTTCCTTCCCCCCACCCCCCCTCAAAACTGAAGTTGTATGTACAAAGATAACACACCCATCATTCACCAACCATGCATTTTGTTGTTTTCTCCAGATATAATTTATCTAAATAATACACTTTGTTTTGAAAGGAAATGTCCATATAATGTTCAGCTCAGCCAGAAATCCTGGTTTACTTACCCAGAGAAAAGAGTGGGGATGTCAGGTTCTTGGCCTCCACAGGAAAAATGCAGAGTGTGGACTGCAGCACTGGTACCTCTGAGAACAAACTGTGGATCCGGAGGTGGCAGAGCCATCCGAGCAATGAACTGGGGGAGTGAGGAGAAGACACAGATGCCACAGAGGGTAAGGCAGCCTAAAGTGAAACTGCAACTTGAAATATATTCTGATCAGGACATTTGCTTTTCCTAGTCACTTTCCTCTTTGAATTATCATTATTGGATACTATTTCTCTTTGCCATACAGTTCAGTGTAAAGTATTTCCTCATAACATCAAGTGATCAAGCAGCTGTCAAATCTGCTTTTTTGCTGCACTCCTTTTTAAGCAAGGTAAGTACTGAGCTGGCTGTGTGTATGCACCTCTTGTGCACTTGTAAATACAAAATTGTTCAGCTGTTCTCCCTGCTGCAAAAAGGAAGAGCTACAAAATGCAAGAAACTGGATACCCATAATTTCAGTGGGCAAGCAATTTATCATTCCACTTAGCCCCTTGGCAAGTCTTTCCCCTTCCTCCTTCTAAAAATACTACTTCTGTGCTTTCCACTCACAACCATTTACAGAAAAGCATTGCAGTGAACATACCAACTGAAAAGAATTTCAGATGAGATTAGAGTTATGATCATTTTTACACAAGAATCCCATTACTCCCAAGTGTTTGAATTTTTGGTTCCAAGCACAGTTACTTGAAAAAAAAGAAATGCAGTATTTCACACTAACTTAGTGACTACTGTGTTAAACATTTTATTCCAAGGGGTTTGTATTCCCCAAAGGATCAGTAAAAAGAGAGATGGATGCTTTCAGCTTTATTTCATCAGTTCAAATGTGGTCCAAGTCAGGAAAGAACAGGACAAGTATATCGGGAAACATGTTGCCCTGTCTAACATGGGAAACATGAAGGACAATTCATTATGAACTCACAGGGATAGTTTGTGTGATCTGATTAGGCACAGTCTTACTGATCTGGCACCTTCACCAAGTATTTCCATTCACATTAACACCTTTGCAGGCAGCTGCGCACAAGCGCCAAAGAAGGACAAGGATGACTTTTCTGTGTTCTGACTTGCTGTAAATGACCCCCCAGACCTGTGCTGGGACAAGGTAGCCAGCAGCTTCTTTGACTGTAAGTACAATTTGCAGTTCATTGGAAAATGTGTTATAATATGCATTACAAGAAATATTTTCACCATGAAAAGTTTTTACTGCTTTATCTGTGACATTACTAGCCAAGCTTGTATTTCTGCTTCTTCCTTTCTGACCTGACCTCGTACAGAAAAGGACAGCTTTTGCCACTACAGATGTCAACTCTCATCACTCTTTCCCATTCATGCATATATTACACCGGATTAAACAAGAAGTTTTCCAAATTCAGTAAGGGAAGATCATCAGGTGTTTTTCTGCCTGCTGGTTCACAGCAGAGGAATTGCACAAAGTCAGAACAGAGCGCTAGAGCTACAAGTTACAAGGTAAATTAAAACAGCTCAACTTTTAATTGTTCTCTCACCTCAGTATCAGCTTTTGATTGTGTTAATGGATGCACTTGCTATTGCACCTCATTTGCAGGTCTACCTTGAGTGTTTATAGATCAGTAATCACCATGGTATCTATAGGTCCTAACTAAACACAATTATCTTATAGGACTAGTGATGAAACAGGATTCTTCAGCATAATGTGCAATTCTCCCTCAATAGCACTGCGTAATTAGGTATGAAAATAATGAGCTCAGTGGATAACTTCCATGTTTTAGTGCCCTGACTCATCTGTTTTATGATGTTGTCTGATGATCTAGACTCATGACAGGCTGGAGTAAATTTTCAGATGATTACACGATGTACAGGTTTGCCCCCATGGTGAGATCCAGCTCCCAAGTGCCTGTCTGTAACACGCTTCACCTCTGTTATAAACCTGTTAGACTGAGGATTTTGTCACAAAAGGTCACCTCTTTGGGACACTACAGCTGTATGCTGTTGTCCTCAAAATGACACTTTGTAGAACCACGTAAATAAAATAGTAGCTAGGCGGCTTGCAGAGGAGCTGGGTTCCTCTTCACGGTGGAATGATCCTAGGTTACTGCACTAAGCAAGGAAGACAAAATAGAACTGAGTAAACCCAGAGGCTATCTGGGATTACAAGGCAGGTTTTTAATAGCATTTTTCTAATTACTGACACAGAAGTTTTTGCTGACAGACAGCAAGTGTGTGCGTGGCTGTGGGAATGGTTTTACCTGGCATGAAACAGACGCTACTAATGCATGTCTTTACAAGGACAATATTTCAGAAAAATCCTCAGACTGGCTACAGGAAAAAAAACAACTGAAAACATACTTTCAAGCTGTAAGCAAATGAAGTGACTTTTTTCTCCTTGGAGCCTGGTTCTTTGCTTGCTTTTTTGCTAATCAGATACATGAATCTGGAAATTTGGCTTAATATTAAACCTATGGCATTTTTTATTGGGCTTACGAGATGACTCCTTATTACTTCCTATCATGACTCAGCAGATGAATGACAGTGTGACCGCATTAAGTGTCTCATCTTTCTTCCAGCAAGTGCTGAACTATAAAATTGCATCTGTGCTGTCTTCTTCATCCATGAGCTTGGACAAGTCACTGAAGACCAAGATTTAATTAAAAGTTCTTAAGTACCTAAGTCAACAGAAAGTCCCATGAGGTTGCAAATAGATGGAAATTTGGTGCACCAGTGCCTTAAAAACTCCAAGAAAGCATCCATCTGTTCCTGTTGACACATAAGCATCCTCACAAAAATGTCATTTAGCCTACTTTCAACTCACCAGGTAGCTCAATATCTCTATTTTACTTACAGGCATAATGAAATACATTGTGGCATACCGATACTAATAGATAATGGTTATACCATGCTTTGCTAACCAGTTACAAGCATACTAAATATGACAACTGTGCGATGGTAAAAGCCCCTAGGTAAATTTTTCAAAAGTGCCCAAGTGATTTAGAAGCCTAAGACACATTTTCAAATGAATTTTCAATCCTAAATCTCTAGTACTTTTTAAAGTTTCACCCCAGGTGTCTGAAAATGAGTTCTCTAATTAGCACAACATTTATTTTCTTGTTAACTCCATCTAGCCTCAGGGAGACTAATCTGTTCTTGTTAACTGGGGATATCTGCAACAAATTTAATTAAATGAATTTTCTTAGTATTTAGGCTGGTCTGAGAGCAAAGTCTGGCTCAAGGGCTTGAACAAGCCAAGTGTAACCTACAGAAGAAAGTTAATTTAAAAGCATCTTAGGGCTAGACCATATGTTTGTCCCTGAGATATCCTCATGCTATGACTCCTGCCTCCTATGAAAGTATGTTAAAAGATAGGAATCATTTTGCTTATGGCATTATTTGTTTGCAAGAGGGTATCACCAGTAAGAGATGCAACACATCATCATGCTCTTGTTTTTTAAAAGATGATCCACTTTTTATTTCTTCCAGCCTTCCCTGTGCTGGTAACAGCATCTTCCTGCAGCGTCTCAGCTACACTCTGATATGATACAGACAACTAGAAGTATTTTTCACAAGGTGCTCTGCAAACCGTTGGGCTCCTGCATCGATTATATTTGCTATGTGAGCAAGGAGTGGAAAACCCAGCTGTTCAAATTAGTGTTTCAATAAGCAAATGGCTATGCATACCACACATTAGGTACTAAAAAGGGTTTTGTCTAAAAAATTGCTTCTACTAAATGCCAGAACAATTCAATTTCCTTCAAAATTACATTACTTTAAAGAACAATTCACTATTAATATCCCTTACAAAACTTACTTTGTTTAGGTTGCAATTAGAATCATCTTCAAACCATTTGAACGTCTATGCAGTGGTATTTCAGTATCATCACTTCAGCATTCGATATTAAAAAGTTAAGCTTTTATTTAATGAGAGTCATTTAAAATATGTAAATGTCAAAAGGATTACCTTAGAAAAATCTCTCAGAGAATTAAAAACATTAACAGATTCCCACAGGAAAAATTCCAGCAGAATTCAGCAACTCTCCTGTTCCCACTCCTGTCACTTGTATTTCTATCACACATTGAAGCAAAAACAAATTGCTATTAAAATATCATCCAAACACCCTCCTCCCCCTACAAACTCAGTTCAGTTTGAGATACCAATGGCTCAAGCAAAGACAAGAAAAAATCCTCTGCTTTTTTTTTTAGGCTTATTTAGAGTAGTAAAAACCTCAGTGGTAAAAGAGCTTTTTCAGGTATAGGAGAAATAAATCTCTCTAGGCATGTCTGGCAAACTGATTTGGGACTGAAACCAGCAGGTGTGCAGACATAATTACTACTGCAAAATATTCAACACATCCAGGTGTGCTCACAAACAGATATATAAAATCCCTGTTATTTTTTGAAAATTCCTAGTCTACCAGGTGCCACCCTCCCAAAGGAAAAATCAGAGCAAAGAACAAGTTGAGAAAGATGTGAATAAATTGTTCTTCCCCCTTTCCAGGCTGTTCCTTTTTCATTCATACAAAAGCTCTTTTTTAGCCTGCACTTCAGTGCCTACCTGCACTCACTCAAAATTTTTGTGACACTCTGCCATGTTGTATAGCGTAGCTCTAGAGCACGGGTGTGTTTTCAAAGTGGGTCACTAGCTGTAACTGCAGAGGAAGTGGGAGAAATAAGAGACTCCCTCAAATTAATAGTGCAACACAAACAATTTTGTTTATTCCATTACATTTACAATCTCCAGCATTAAAATACAGCAGGCAGCCCCTGCAGTATGAGCTTTCCAAATATTCCCATGTTTTCAGCCTGTAACCCACTGCAGACAACTGGGTTTCATAGTGGTGAAACTATGAACTATCCTCTGCCCAAGAAACACCCTTACAACACGGCTGTCTGAATACTGTGGCCCTTCCTCGTGCAGCCAACTATCGCCTTGCTGGTACATGTGTTACCTGAATAGCAAAGGTAGGTGAGGAGGGTCCCAACAGTACCTGATTCACCTCACTGAATTATGCCAGAACACAGCAGGACTTGGAAACATCTTAGACATCCCTCGTTGACACAAAATGCAGCCTGGTTATATGGCACTGCTAGGAAGCAGAGAACAAGAGTTTAGGGCTACAAGAACCCATTTAATGAGTAGTATCTCCATACATAATTAAAAGAGACGGCAGATAAATCTGCAGAAGTTTAATGAGTTAAAGTTCACCTCATCTGACTGCAAAAGTGAATTTTTATAGGTTATTGACTGCAAAAGGTCTGAAAGCAGGTATATGGTTTGGTAAACAAATAATTCTTCAGATGTGTTATGACAAATTTCTAAGCCCAGCTTTTCATTTTGCACGTACAAATCAAAAAATGACAGAACACACTGAAACACAGAACTCAGCAATAGAGAGGGATGTTGCGAGATAGTCATCTGAAGAAATCTCTTTGCACCTGAGGTTAAAAGGAAGTGACTGTACAAAGAAATACCTTTTTGTGTCCTGTAACAAGCTACCACATACAAAACACTTAGCGAAGAATGAAACAGCCACTTAGGTTAAAATCCAAAATTAAAAGCCAGGCAGCCAGCTTTTTGCATTCTTGCTGCAGTCCCCCAAAACACATGATATGTCTGTTGTGTGCAGACAGAAACATGCACAAGTAAAATCAGTAGAAGCTTGTATAGCAACTGCCCGCACAGATCAAGAGATGTGGGAGTGCTACACAAATCGTTGCAAAGGTCAGAGCCCCAGAATACATGAAAATTCACTCATCAGTCAACAAATACTGCAGCTTTCAGTTTAAAGCTCCCTTTGCTATCTTTGGTGCTAAATTGAGATATAAACTGCATTATACTTCCAGGATTTCTTTAAAGCTAATTTAAAAAAATAATTTATTTCAAGTGGAAATCAGAAATTGGTAGAAATCTTTAAATCAAGAAATTTATTTCAAGCAGAAATTAGAATTAGTAGAAATTTCTGATTTAACGAGTAAAATGTACTAATAAAGCACTCTTAATTTTCAGGCGTAAGGATAACCAAATGCTTTCTCTTAAATTGGTTATTTTTCATACTACTACCTACCTATGACTACCAAAGTAGAGATTAAGCACAGTGATGTATATTTGTATTTAATATGTGACTTCAAAACGTAAAAAAATAATTAAAAAAAAAAGAAAAAAAATCACAATGGTGGACTGGGAGCATTCATTAGTGTTCTTGTACTGGAAAATACAGTATCTAGATACTGTAGATAGATTTCTAGATAGAATTCTCTTGCTTGAAAAACTTGCTAGTTAGAGACACATCAATGTCAAAGAGAATGCAATGATTTATATGACCTAGCTATACAATCATTTATTAACTGATATCATAAACCTGTTGCCATAGAGCCAACATTACAACTGAGAAGAATCCTTCCTTTTATAGGTTGGGAACACTAAATGCTGTCAGAGCTTTCATTCTAAACAGTCACCAAATCATTTCTAATGACTAACAATGACTGCCTGCTCAGAAAAACACTTCAAAAGTCTCATTTTGAGAAGTGCTGAGAACCTCCATTTCCCATTGACTTCAAGGGAAGTTAGGAGTTCATCCTCTCTCAGGAGCTCCCCAAAATTACCTTCTCCTCTGACATTTAGATAATGAATGATGGAAGTTTCCACATTTTAATTGTAATAGTCAATGGACAGATAGCAGACAAAACTGCTTATCAGCTATTGGTGATATGCCAAGAAATCTTATGGGAGCAGAAAAGAAAATGACTAATAACCATCATGCAGTACAACACATTTTTAATGATTTCCACTCAGATAAAGGCTCCTCACAGTGTTAGCACCTTTTTTGTCTCTAAGCATCCCCTAACTGAATGAGGCTAAACCACAATATATTACAATTTTAAGTAATGAATTTTGCAAGACAAATGTATATAAATGTCAGTGTGTAACCTTCAGGAATACTGAAACCCAGGCTTGTGTCTTGAGATTCACTTTCAAATACTTCCATCTGCAATTTTTAAAAAAGTCACTGTACAATAATTATTTTCTCTATGAAAACATAGATTCAGCATGGGAACAAAACTAAGAATGATTGTAATTATTTGAGAGACATTGAGTTAGCATATGGATCTCATTGCCACTTACACATTTTGGTCACTGAAACAAAAAGCTATTAATCAATATGTAAAAGCCATAAATTAACATAAACATTAATCATTCTAATACTCCCACTGTGTCGGACCAATAATTTTTTTTCAGTCTTTCATTCTGACATATTCGCCTTCAGCTATCAGCTGGTTGACCTTTTTTAACACAGTTAAACATTTTGGGCATTGCAAATCTTACTGAAGTAAACATTTTGGAGACAGCCAAATATCATGGATATGTTTATGCCAAAAATACGGGGTCTGAAAACATGAGAGCCCCTGCCTCACATGTCATTGCACTAGCTTTTAATAAGGGAGTATAAAATACAGCATGAAATACAGCTGAAAGAGATGAAATTCCAGTATTTCATAAACAGGTTCATTTTGCAGATGAGGAAAAAGACACTCATCTGTTTTACTTTCTAATACCATTAATTGTTTGGTAAAGTGCAGTGATATAACCACAGACAGCCTTGTTTGGAGAAAGAAAGCAGGCATAAGAGCCCACAATAGTTCAGCTCTGCAACACACTCTCCATAAAATTAATGCATACACATACACACAAAAAAAAGACAACAAATGCCTAATCACTTTGAAAACTTGAAGAATAAGAAAATGCACAATATAAGTGAAAAGAAATATTGAAACAACTGTCTCTCTATGCCATACCATCAGACCTAAAATGAATTTAAGTTTGTACACTTGATAAATCATTGTAACCTAGCAGAAAATTGATAAACCAAGGACCATCAAAAGATTGTTTTGAATAGCCTCTAGTTCAGCCATGCATAGCAATCTGTCAGCCACGGGACTCTGTCTGCCCATCCTCCTTAATTAGGGGTGCTGCGTAGTGCAGCATCAGCTACAAATCTTCTGGTTCCAAGAGCTAATAATGTCCTCAGATAGCATGGGCTTAATTAAACATCTTCCAGACATTTTAGCAGACATTTCCTGCAATAATCTTGTTTAGTAACAAACTATTAAAAAGAATTGACAGAGAAGAAATATATCAAGTTGTTACAGCAACTGAAGTTATTTGGGCCAGAATTATATGTCTGCAATTAAGGATTCTGTAACTCTGAGCAATTAAAATATCACTTTATTTGAAAACTAATTAATTCTAAACACATATTTTTCCCATGACAAACTTTTATGATTATTTAATTTATTCTATTCTAATTACACTTTAATTAATCTACTCTTGTATAATATTATACTGTTATTCTGGCATTTGACCAATGAAGACAATAAATTGATTGCAGTTCCGTTGCACAAGAGCAGAAACTGTCATGCCAGTTTCAACACCACATTTATTTATTTGTCTGTTCTATTACTTTTCTTTTCCTCCCACAGGGCATAGGAACATAAAACACAGTACAAATTGGATGACATTTTGTCTTCTATACTTTTTTCTTCAAAGTGTGAAATATAACTTAAGAGTTTTTAGTATTAAGGAAATGTATATGTAACATGATATTACATAATAAAAATATAACCTATAGGATATTAACTTATACTTCTAAAATACATCACTCAATGACTTATCAATTGATTCCTGATGTACAGGACCATGTCCAGAGCTGCTAGAAACAGACGTACCATTGACATTGAGCTCTGCTCAGGATCTGGCCTGATACAGTCAGCAATAAGGGAGTACAGTCAGCAATAAGGGAGAAAGGTAATAAGGGATAGAAAGAATAAGGGACCAAAACCCATTTTCATACTTACCTTAAAATTACATTCATTTCAGTATCTCAGTAAGTTTTACAAGACGCATTTTAATTTTGCATCAAGTTACCTTAGATTCAACTAAAACAAAAGTACATACATTCTTTTCTTTCTCTATAAATACTAAATTTGGATTAAACTCTGATAGAAGAAATATATACATGGAATTAGTAGTGTTGTATTTTATTTTGCTTTGGCCATACTTGAAGTAAAAATGACTGTCATTTACAGTCAGAAGTCCTCAAGTTTCTTTGAATATGAATGTCCCTGAAATTCACAGTTCTTGCACATTTGGTGGGAGGAGATACTGAGTAGTGACTCTTATGAAGACACAATGAAGCAATTGCCTTTTCATGCACTTTTAAAACTTCTGCTTGCGTTCCTTGCTGCATGCTTTCTTCTGCTTATGAAATAACCCCCTATTGTATATGCCTTACCAAGAGTGAGACGCCTTGCAGAGGTAGGCAATTAAATTAAAATGTACTGCAAGTTGAGCTCTGACAGTGCTTTCCAAAATGTTTACTTTTACTTTAATCACGCAGTTTACATTTCATAGAATGAAAAAGACAAGTATAAAATACTTTCACAAAATATGTATTCATTAGAAGAGGAAAAAACGTCTGCACTTAATTGAACAGACTAAGTACTTTACCAGCATTGCCATAGTGGGCAATACACTTATATTAGAATATTGTACCTGTTTCCTACCCCCCATGTTTATATTCTCAACATTTGTTTCATAACATTTTAAAAATATACTTTGAAATTGCAAATAGCAAACAGGATAAATTGATGTAAACATAGGAATATTAAATAACCAAAGGTAATTCCTATTTGTGTCCAGCTCATACTTCGAATTCCAAATTTTGGATCTGATCTACACCCATCCAAACTGCTAGATGATATTGGTGAGACTGCTCAAACGAGGAAGGGTTTGCAGGATTCATTCATTACACCAGTATTTTATAAAGCATTTTCTCTTTGGAAGGTTTCTGCTTCTGTGTAAACTACAGCACGTCTCTGAGACCAGCATTATTATGGGTCATTCTTTGTAGATGAAGAAACTGTGGCAGGGATTGTAAGTGACCTCCCAAGGTGGCACAGTCACTAGAACTGGGGTTAGGACTCCACTCACTGACTCCAGGCACAGACAGTCCCTTCCTACAGCCAGTGAGATTCACATGCCACATCATACGTTAAGAAAAAGCAATGTGGACAGTACATTAATCTGCATCAATTCATTAGACTAAAACTTTAAATCCTTATTCAGGTGAACTCTCAAGGACAGAAGCAACTGCGTTTCAGTAAAGAACATACCATTTGGTACCCACATTTTCTCCAAGAACCCCTTCAGTATTTAGAAAAAAGGGAAGACTTAGTGTTATGTATATCACTGTCGTGGTTTAACCCCAGCCAGCAACTAAGCACCACGCAGCCGCTCACTCACTCCCCCCCCACCCAGTGGGATGGGGGAGAAAATCAGGAAAAGAAGTAAAACTCCTGGGTTGAGATAAGAACGGTTTAATAGAACAGGAAAGAAGAAACTAATAATGATAACACTAACAAAATGACAGCAGTAGTAATAAAAGGATTGAAATGTACAAATGATGCGCAGGGCAATTGCTCACCACCCGCCGACCGACACCCAGCCAGTCCCCGAGCAGCGAATCCCTGCCCCCCCCTTCCCAGTTCCTAAACTAGATGGGACGTCACATGGTATGGAATACACTGTTGGCCAGTTTGGGTCAGGTGCCCTGGCTGGGCATGAGAAGCTGAAAAATCCTTGACTATAGTCTAAACACTACTGAGCAACAACTGAAAACATCAGTGTTATCAGCATTCTTCACATACTGAACTCAAAACATAGCACTGTACCAGCTACTAGGAAGACAGTTAATTCTATCCCAGCTGAAACCAGGACAATCACTTTTAAATACATGAGTCAAAGTTACAGATAATAAAGTATTTTTATGCTGCAAAATATCCCTCAAAATTCAAGCTTAATTACTAATAGTGTGTGTCATTTGTCTATTAGGACTCCCATCCAATACAGCATAAGTATTTGGATAAGCCAAGTCACTGGAGAGCAAATTAGTCCAATAAATCTAGTAAGGATCACTATAATTCCAGTGCAAACAGGAATGACATTTACAAGGCAAATATTACCTGAATATCAAATAATAATAAAAAAAGTTTATGTTAACAGTTTAGGCTAAGCTTACAGTTTAGATACAAACCCACAATTGTTCTTTCATGCCAGGCTGATCACATAAATCTATATCCATTTTGCATAACCACGTAGGATGCATTAATTAAATATGTTCATCTCCAAGGCTCTGATATAAGAGTAATCATATGTTAAACAGTTAAGTTGTTAAAATGTGAGGGACAGTAATAAAAAGCTGTTCCTGCATTTAAAAGCAGTTGAATATTGATGATGCATAAGTCCCAGTTTCTAGTACTGATTGTTTCCTATGTCTGCAATGTTCTGATCAGTTAGTTGCTCCAGGTTTTAAGGAGTAACGCTAACTACTTTTTAGCAAACTGAGAGAAATAAAACCAAAGTTACAGAACAGAGTTACATAGTTTACACCTGTAACTTCAAGCTTCACTCCTCTCATCCACATAAACTACTCCTGACCAAAAATAGTGAAAAATGCAAAACTGTTTTCACTGCCTTAATTTGAAACTTTGAACAATTCTGCAGTACCTGAACTTGAACTCCCAGCCTTTGAATATGCGCTGAACAGCCCCCTATTGTACCGCACTTTTATGCTGGCAGGAACTGAAGTGTCAATCTTTCATCAGATAATCAGATTATGTCATGTTCTGACCAAATTCATTAGGAAAACTTTTACCAACCCTATTATCTCAAACCAGAAAATCCAGATCAAAGTATAACCGATTCTACAGCACAATAAAACTGTTATAAATATTTAAACACTAATTAAAAGGCCTCTTTTGTTAAAAGTAAATAAATAATTGAAAGCTACCTCTTCTTATAAATGCTATTGAATACAACCATATTTATCTCATGGCTCTCAGAAAAGCAGGACCTATATATGGTGGAGAGTGGGAAGAAATGCACTTAAAAGCAGTCATTTGAGAAGATGGAGGGTTGCTAGACTTTTAAATCATTTGCCTAAAGTAAGTCACACTATGTGTTCATTCTAGTGACAAAGCATTAACCCCTGAATGTCTTTGTTAACTCCATTCATATTGGACAATTGTATCTACTTACTTCATGCAGATGTACTGGTGGATGCTATATCCAAAAGGAGAGTAGAAATACTTTTTAAGGAAATCCTACATCAATGAGGAATTTATCAGTAAATGCAATTATATTGCAATTTGTTTACTTCCTAAAATATGCATGATCTTGTCTCCTAAAAAGGTAAATAACTAAGTTTGGCAGATATATTTTCTGCTTTTTGAGTAGATATGACATCTGCATAAAACAAACACTGAACGTGAGAGTACTAAGTATGTCTCCATTTCAGGTGGATAACAAGCATGGCATAAGACGGAATCAAAGAATTCATATTGATATAATTAACAGCAAGGAACTGAGTTTAGATTAATCCATGAGCAGGACCAGCAACAACAAATAATGACAGGACAGTCCTCAATATTGATTTCACGTATTTTTCAGTACTACAATCAGATTCTCCATCTGTAACTCAAACTTTAAAAGTATGATAATTTACGGAAAGGAGATTAATTTAGCCATTTTGAGTCAAAGACGTATTTCATAGCTTCATCCCAAATCCTGTATATTGTTAGGATCCCTTTCCCCTTTGAAGACTTAGTGAATGATTGAAGCTTCTACTTTCTGAGAAACAGATAACACAAGACTAGTAATCTGACTCTAAGCCACTGGATAAAGGCAGTTTGTTTCCTCTTAGCCCATCTGTCAACACCTCTTCAGTAATTAGTCCTAATTATTACAAAGGGCTAGCCTCCCATTCGCATTATTAAATCAGAAATAGTATCATAGCCAGGTATCTTTCAACGCCTACCAGACTGGCGACCTTCGATTTCATTGAATCTTCTATCAGTATCCGCCTTTGGAAGAGCCTCAGCAGTAATTTTAGCATCAGCTTCAAAGATGCAGATCCCACAGTGGAATTCCAGGGATGCATTCATATACACACCCACATCATGTGACAGGAGAGCAAGCAACACAATTGACCTTTGCATTGTTCTCTAAACTCCCGTGATATAAAACACACATCTCTATTTTATACAATAGAACTGTTTTTTGTCTGCATGCTTAGAAGTGCTCCTTTGAACTAAATGCTGGTAGGAAAAATAGTGAAACTGTGTCTATAAAGATGAAGGTCAAATCTTTGTTAAGAAAACAATACATCTGAAACTTTTTTTCAGATCAAGATATATTTGCAAGAAGTAAATAGTAACTAAAAATATGCATAAATGTGTGAAGAAGATTTAAAAGGTTTCTTTTGTTTATTTTTGCCCTATAGCCGAAGTACTTCCCGAGAAAACTGGAAAACAAAAAGGACGATGACATCAAAACTCTCATGGAACCAAAGCTCAATTAGCTGAGGCTTTAGTCAGACAGTTTTAAGCTCTTCATTTGTGTTAACATTTATTTAACTGAAACAAGAGAAAAAAAGATACTCTTAAGAACCAAACACTCAATTTCTTTTGATTAAAAGCCAAACATGTTTCCCAATAGCACTTCTGAGACCACTAGTGAGGATTTGTTTACACTGGATTTCTCATCAACAGCAGAGCACTACCAGCTTCCTCAGACACAATGAGCTGACCTGAGCTGCACTGGTACAGTTTATGGCTTGTGTTAAGTATCTCTACTAAAAGCTTGTGCCCAGAGCAGAGGAGCTACACAAATATTCAAAAGTCTCCATGTAAACAAAGCCCACATCCTCTAATTAAAACAGAGAATGTTTTTGTTGATATGCTTAATGTTTCAAAAAATAAAGCATAGAAAATACTTTTTTTTTTTAATTTTTAAAGAACTTTTCTGTGTCCTATATTAAAGTGAATTAGTGACTCCCCCCCCCGCCCCCTTTGCAGGTCTCCTCTAAATGCTGCTGATGCTGATAACAAACAATATCTAAATAAATTAAAAAAAAAAAGATATAAATAATAAAAGAGCTAGCTACTGTATAAGAAGCAGTAGCCTAAATATTTAGGGTTTGACTGAGCGATCAGGAGTTGGGCAGGCACTAAACAGGGTGCATGGGGAGGATGCCCAAACCTGCAGGGAAGTCACTGCAGATCTGTGGTGTCACTAAAGCGCAGTGCCTGGAACAGAGACCATGTCCCAAGTTCTGGGCCCCTGATCTGTGGATGTGGTCAGCCCAAAGTCCCTCTTTTGTCTCATTCTCTCAACTTGGCCTACTTGGAACTAGCACAAAGACATCTCAGTAGCACACAGTATTGGAGCATGAAGAAACTACTTTGATTCAGCTTCCTGCATACTTGTCCTGCATACCTTCCTGCTAGAGTACTCATGGCACCATACAGCTTCACTGCACCTGGATAGCTTTTTACTTCAGAGATAACTAAAACTCACTGCCAAGAAAAATAAACACACAAACTTAAAATTCATTTTCCAAGTTGTACATTTTCCAAATAAATGCCATGTTAGTAACATGCACAGTAACAGGCAGCCATTTCACTATCAATGGATCAGACTTTAAAATATATGAATATTTCAGGTATCAACAATGCAGTATTAACACACTTGCTACCAATTTTTCCTTGATTATCCTTATGAGAATTCAGTGTATTAACAATAAGAACCTTTCAAAGAAAAACATTGTATGGCTCTAGTACTGCAGAAAAAAATGCCCTGCAGGGTCAGACAACTGCACCACCTAGCCTAGTATCCTGTTTCCAACATGGCATAGTGGCATGCTATTTAGAGATGCTACTTAGAGAAAAGACAGAAGCCTCACTGCTTTTGCAGTCCATTCCCCCCCATACTCCTCCATGCACAATTCCTGTATTAATGATATTACAGGACATGTAATTTCACTGTCCATTTGTAGTTCTGCTGTCTATGAAATTGTCTAATCCCTTTTGCACCTGCTGATACCATTGCCTTCACTACCTCCTGTGGTAAAAGATTCAGTTTCAGAAAATGAAGGAGCATTTTCTTTTATTTGTTTTAAACTGATCTCCTACTAGCTTCACTGACTGCCCTCTAGTTCTTGCATTGCATGATTTGGAGGGCAACAGTTTCACAGTCAGCTTTTTCATCGCTTTCTTGATTTTGTAAATCTCAGTGATAAATATCTAAAGAGTACCAGCCTGTTCAATGTCTCCTCATATGGACAGTTGTTCCATTTCTCCCAATCGTTTCAGTTGCCGTTTTATGCACCATCTCTAACTCCACTAAATCCATCTGGAAAAGTAGAGACCTGAACATAGTACTTCAGATACGAGATGAATGAGCTTTTCCTTGGTAGCAAAATGACATCCTAGACAAGATAGATCTTCACAGACCTCAAAAATCACATGTCACTTTCAAGAGAGAAGTTACTTCTTTCTGCAACACATACAATTCCAGCTAATACACCTGGCAAAGGAAGTTATCTTTGCTCTCAATAGTTTAGGATTCCTGCTGCAGGGCAAGCCAACAGAGAAAAGGCTAAGTGTAAGTGTACTGTCCAAGGATCTGTATCCGGAAGAAATAGCATAATATTTTAATAGCACTTCCCAAAACACCTAGACTTCCTGGAATTACTAGTTAAAATCCCAGAGGAACTGGGGATATGTTCTCTGTCCATCCAAGCCTAACAGACTGCTTCCTTACACCACTGTGTATCTTTCAAGGAAGAATTTTAAAGGTCCTACCCACTCTACATCAATGCTTGAGAGCTTTGGTCCATTCTTATAGCAATAAGCCCTGTAGCTTCTCTTGCTGGCTTGGGCCAAAATCCCTCTAATACATCATGCTAGCAGCTGCTTCTCTCCATTCCCAGCTACATGCAGTTAAGTGGTATATTTTACAGTAAGCCAGATCCTTACCGATTTTAAGGTTACTTTGTACTATGCGGAAATGTTGGAGTGGCAACGGGTTGCCTTCTTCCCTTGATTTTCATTTCATGTCATTAACTTTCATGGAAGTAAAAGTGTTTGGGTCAAAAAGAGGCAACAATTATAAAAACATATGTGCACAATGTAATCTCAAAAGAAAAAAGAAATCAGACCCCAGCAGGAGGAACAAAAGGAAGTATATCTTTGTTCCAGCTGCATGAGCGACCCAAGCACTGAGTAGACAGTGCTGGAATCTCCCCAAGACTGTGCACACATCGCTGCAATGTAACCACAGCCGTGCCTTGGCCTCGCCTCTGCCACCACATGCCCAAGTCTACCAGCAAGAATCTACTGGGACACAGGAGCCATATCTCCCTGTGGTCACCCAGAAATGCTGCTGTCTCAAAATGGCAACGAGATGGATGGATCCCATGGCCTTTATCTGGCAGTTTTGCCCAAGTGCAGAGAAAAAGATGAGGCCCCATGTTCCCAGTGCAGTCCTTGCTGGAGGAAATGAGATGTGGATTTCATGGCATTGCTAGCAAACTACCTCTGCAAATCAGATACTATTTCAATACTACACATTAGAATGTTTTATATAAATGGACTTCTGCAGTTTCTTCAGTTCCCACTAAGGTCCAAAATACTTATATATATCAATAATTACACAAAGGTAGCACCACTAAACTAATACCGATTTTAAAGAGACTACTCACATAGTGAAGATGTTCACACACATCTGCAACAGCCATGGAACATTTACTTTAGCTCTCTCAAACACAAAAGTCTTTATAATAATGTGTTTTGTATAAAACCAGACTATAGTTTAACCTGCAAGGTCTTTGGTATGTTCCTTTTTCAAGTCTGCAAGTACTAGTTTCAGGGAAGAAGTCTGTGCCAAAGTATATTATACCTACTATGGCAATAAATTCTTCATGGATGAGGTTTTACACATAAATTACCTTCATTTGCAGTCTCTGAATGCTCTTCTAAATTTTATGGGATAATATGAATTATAAGCACCCATGTATTTCTTGTAGGTATAATGTGAGACAGATTTTTTTCTACTACATGCAAAAGATTATGCAAGTGAGTTGTACTCTACACCTCTCTCCCCCGACTTGTGTTGAACAAATGTGATAACACAGACCACTCAGTTGCTTATGAGAAGTGTACAGCCTGCTGTAAAGATATGTATGTATGAATTAGGTCTAACTAGGACTAAATATGAATCACATGGTTAAACAAAAGCATTAAAAATACCTGAAAGGTTTTTTTTCTAAAACTTATAAACTTAGATTTCTTAATCTGTTATTTCTTGGTTTAGTTATTGGTACATTTATGGTTTGGCAAAATAACTCCTTTTAAATAAATTGTACATTTAAAGTGCACAATTTATACTTAATTGAAGCTACCACTGTAATCTTTACAAAACTTGGCTGGATTTCAGTGGCTGGGCTTTAGGTATTTTGCTGGTTCTGCTGGATTTTTAAAACTCTAGAGATCTGGGAATGGAATGAGTCTGTTCACTGTTATTATTAGTCTGTAGTAAATACTGTTGGTGACCCACTGGAACCTAAATCCTAGCCATTCTTCATATATCTGTTGAACACTGGGTGCTTTGGAGTCAGTTCATACACAACACTTGCCTCAGAAGCAAAGTTCCAGGTATTCACAGGAGCTCTGATTTCAGGAATCACTAGGAATGTGATCTGGCAAACAGTACCCAGACCTCAATTCTGCAAATTGCTCTACCGCCACTATCTAAATCAGTGTAGTAGTTTCAAAGGTTTCACAAGAACAGGTCCAGGATCAGCCATTTTTCTGCAAGGACACATTCTTGGTCCGCTACATTAAACAGCAACAACACTTCAAAATGCACTACTCACAGCCACTGAAACCAAGAGGCAAAACACAGCAAGAATGGTATAGCTGGTCTGGGAATGCTTGCCCAGCTCCCACAACAGCGGGGGAAGGATCAGGCATGAAGGCTCATCAACAAGATCAGACAAAAGAGAAAACACTGAATCATATTAAAGTAATTACCAGAAAATAAGACTTCTGTAAAATATTTGCAATCAGCTTGTTCAAGCCTTCAGGCTCAGTCTTGTATTGGGCTGCATGTAGCGGCACCACCCCAGGAGGTGCTCCAGGAAGAACGAGTGACTCAGAGTCACAGTTCCTCCCTGGCTCCCTTCCTCTCGCATGGGAGAACAAATAATTTCACCCATCCTGAATGCAGTGTACTCCCACGGTACTCCTAACTAACTTGATAGTACAAAGCGCCATGGCCCTGCTCCCTCTCTGCTTGCCCTACTTACATGACAGTGAAGGAAGGATCAGGCACAAAGACCCCACTGTCTCTCCACCCCATTGTCTCTCCTTTCCCATCTCCCCACACCCAAAACTGCTGTCTAAAGCGGCCATATGGGACATATTTACTTCCCACTTCCACCCCAAGGTGCTACTATGGACAGGAATAATCTAGCATGGAGATAGTATCAGCATGAAAGAGAAGAGAATCCTTGTTAGGAAGAACATACATTGTCACTAGATAATGATAACCACATTTAATGGGCACAAGCATGAAGGCACAAATTTCAGACGTTTTCCCCTTATTTTAAAAAATAGGGTGTTGTTATAAAAATGCCCAATTACATCATCAGGCACTACACAATATTTATAGTATAAAATCACTATAGTTAAATGCTAAGTGCTGATTTCAATTATTTAGCAGTGGAGCAATAAAATAAGCAAGTGCCTTTAAAATGTTATTTTCACAGAGTTATCACAGAATACAAAAGGAGCTAAACAATGATGTGTCAGGACCTTACAGACACCCCATGGTAAGACAGGAGATTTAAGGTGCGAGGATTCTCAGGCCCAGTGTCACAATTAAGCTCTGCGTCCCTCAGATCCACTTTTTTGCTGCAAGCTTACAGTGGAGCTAGTATTTGGGAAGAGAAAAGAGTGAATTTCTGCCCTGACTGGGTTAGAGTTTCCATGTCACCTTAAAACTGGCCACTTGGGAAACACAAAGGCTTATATAGACACTAAAAATATTAAAAATCTGAAGCAGTGAGGTAGTTCAGTCCACAGTGGCCATGTCTGCACATGCCTCTTCACTGAAGGACCTGGGCTGTGTTCATTAGTGTTGGAAAACCTTGCAAGATTATATTAAAAAAATCATTTTCATTGGAAATCTAGTTCCAAAACATAACCTTTATTGAGAAATAGCATCCAAAATATAGGAAATAAAGGATATTCCCAGTAGATATTTTCAATAAGCTACCTGTCATAGAAGGGAAAAAAAGACTGCAATATTAAATATTACTAATTCCATTTGGGGGCTAAATAACAGTCCTGGACAAATGGTGATAAAAACATCCAGCAAGCAGGAGTGAAGCCGTGGTAAAGCAGATGCTGTACTGTCCTTAAGCAGGATGCAGTGCACACTGTCCTGAACAGGGATACCTCTGTCAGTCAATGAAGGCAAAGTGGCCATGCCACCTCCCTTCCTTCTTGGTGTAACTGATGTTGCTTAAAGGAAAGACCTCCAGCACAGCTCCAAATCTGCAAGGCTCAAGTGCTGGCAGTGTGCCAGACTCACCAATACAGGGAAAAATAATGGGTGGCTGTGGAGCTCCTAGACTGCCTTCACCTCAGCTGTGATCCTTGCAGAAGTTGGGATGAATGACACTGAAAAATTCTTCACATTTGGCATTAAGAATTTTTTTTGTCAAAATATAGAATGCAGCTCACCTCCATTCATGTTGCTGATAAACTTTTGTTTTTTCTAGGCAGATTTTCAGCTAAACAAAAACTGAGCTGGAAATGTCCAGTTCAAACTAAATGTCCTGTAAACTAAATACAGCTGATTATTCTTTGCTTCCTTACATGCTTCTCCTTTACCAAGAACAAAACACAACTTGTTGAAGAACACATTTTGAAGCAGGAATAATGACCATTCCCAACCCCACAGCTCCATTTTTATTATAAATAAAAAACCCCGAAGGTCTTCCATTAGATTCGGGGGTTGGGAGGGAGTGGGAAGAATGATGTGTTAAGCTGCAATGGAGGAAGTACACACGCCAACTGGAAAAACGGACTATAAAAAGCTTTTCTTACACAAACACTGGAGGAAGGAACCAACACCCTCAATTGTTGAAGTGAAAGGTGGGGGGCCTAAACACACAACTAGAAAAAAAAAAAGGTAAAAATTTAAAAAGTCCTGAATGTTTCACATTTTCCCCAATTACTCTCAAATTTGAGAGTCTTGTTTGATAAGGTCAAACTTACCAACAGCAGACCTGGCAAATCTCATGCAAAGAGCATAAATGCTGTATAACAATACCAGGCTGGAGACCGTTCTGCAGTTAAGAGTGTGTATCACCTGTTTATGTGGCACAGCACTATGGACTCTCTCCCTCTCTGCAACCTATTGCAAGTAGGGTAGAGCTCTCTACACCTAGAACAAGGGATAAAACTGCAAAAGAAAGGCCAGGGTGCTGCACTGCAGGAAAAGTATGTGCCACCACGGCAAGCCAATTCTGCTCCAAGGGCCTCTACTAACCAGCAGCATCCCCAGCTGCAAGTCAGGAACACATCCCCTCCAGTCACACAGTAACATGTTTGCCCAGCTGGGAACCAATGCAGCATCATCTCTTATGTCAGAGGACAAAAGTATCAAAGGGTCTAAGGCAGATAGAATAATTCAAAGTACAGCTTCAGAAGGTCAAACAGGCCCATCACAGAAAAGAAAATTTATTAGAGCAAATAGCTAAATACCGGCAGGCCAGAAATGCAATTTCTAACAAGGCAGATTGAGGAAAAAGGAGGCAGACAGTGAAGCTGGCTGCACTGATCAAACCTCCTCTGGAGACACTGCTGCATGGGCCTTTGCACTGTGCAACACCCAGTCAGAACCAGCCATCACTGATACAGGCTTATACACTTCCACATCGCAAGCAACAGCCCCATACACAAGTATTCTGATCCCTAGCAGACATAGTCTCTAAGAGATACAACCAAAAGACAGCTCCCATGATGATCTACTGCCTCCTCAGTAGTCTCATATTTTTCCATTAAGGTAATTTTCCTTATTAGTGAAAATATATTGGCTCATGGCATTTAGCAAAGTCATAACCTTCTAGTTACAGAGCTTGAACTTATCAACAATTATTTAGTGAGTGCAATGGAGCTGGGTCAGAATGTAGATACATAGTACATAGATTCTACTAATCTTTACAAAATCATTCCTTTCCCAGCCAGCCACTGTATAAAAGGACATAAAACTGACCTCAAATTAGGTAGAGGTTTGGCTTTGTAATGAACCTGTAGCTTCAAGGTAATTTCACTTAAAATTTTTTTACATGGTTTTAAACATCTACCATTTATAAATGACTAAAAACTAAAACCAGAGAAGACATCACACAATATTCAAGTGGAAGCAGATAGCCCACATTCTCTCCTGCCCCCAGAACACATCAAGTTGTTTTAGAATTTTTTAAAATAACAATTAGAAACACACTAAACACTTGGACACAACACAGATGTACCAATCTGGGATAAAACTGCATTCTTCTTCCTCTACTGCTTACTTAGCAAAGGTGTTAGCATTGCTTTGCCCAGGACAACAAAGATAGCAAGCTTTGGTATAGCTTAGCACTTAAAACACCAGGAAAGTCAATACAGAAGAAACCAATCTGCTTTGTCCCTAGTATTAATGGTCAATGCAAACTAGACCAGGATACGGGGTTCTTGAATATGTTTTCTTTATTCTCCAGAAGGCACAAGAAGTTTTGTGATAGGCCGTTCTCCCTCCTGACTTCAAACTGAGAATCCATGGCTTTACAGAGGTCTGCACAGGCATGGCTCTGAGCAACCCCATTCCTAGATGGCTCCTATTCTCCCACTCTTATGTCTGTACTCACTTTATCACTTTGTCTCATTGTTTTGGGTGGGTTTGTTTTGGTGTTGGGATTTTTTCACATTAAGTGTGTCCATGGGTCTTCTCCACAGCTCACCCTGTGTACGCTTAAAATCCTTGATATATCTTGTTTGCAGATCTACCTCTTCCACCTCCTAACACTAACTAGGACTTTTTTCCCCTCAGTATCACCACTTTCTCACGGCACAATTGGCACTGTAGACTACCAACTGATTCCTGACAATTTATTTATATGTGTAGAGCATCATGCAATCCTACAATGTGAATAAAACAAACAAAAAAAATCCTTAAATGCTTACACAATTCTCCTGTTTCTAGTTCTCAAGAAGTTACTTTCTTGGTATTCAAACTCAAATCCTGATGATAGAAACTTGCATCTTAAGGAGAGGCAAGTAGAAATTCCTCATCAATTGAACAAGTTGAGCTATGCTTCTGGGTACATATTACAATATCTTTTTCGCATCACACCTACTCTACTAAATATACAAAACACTAAGCAAGTGATAGTTTTGTCAGCCACCAGCTAATCAAATGAAAAATTATTAGGCTTAGAAAAATAATAAAAGCAGAAGCCAGCTGTGCATTTGTTGGATGAAAATCCCAGTGTCTCCCATGTTAGCTCATGTGTATTTCAATTTCTGGGAAGAAAATAATGGGAGTTTCTCCACCCTTTCTCATGTGAGCCATAAAACAGATTTATTACCTAGGATATATTCTGTGTTTTCTCCTGAGGAAAAAAGAAAGTGGTGGAACAAGTTCATTTTTTTCCCTTCTACAACTAGGATTTTCTTTATTATAAACACTGAGCTTAATTTTGGTATCATATGGCCCTTCTATTTAATGCTCTGGTCACACTTTTTACCTTTCTAAATCTTGAATTGTAGCATTTTCATTTCAGCGGGGAATCTACAGCTGCTCCAGCTGTCTGAGTGCAAAAAGTCTGTCCTAAGATTCCTATCTGGTATGTTTTAAAGCAGAATCCTTCGCTCCCCTAAATCAGAGAAGTTTAGCTTCTACTGAAAACTATGGAATAACAACAACAACAAAGCTAAACATTAGTGTGTGTTTCTTTTGAAATAGTTCTTGCTCAGCTTTACCTTACGACCAACAGTTACCCAGCAGCTCTGGGAAACTTAGACGGTAAACTCAGGGGTTTAGAACAGGGTTGCATCTCATCTGGGAAGGTTTTCCTGTACAAATTACTATTTTTTGACTGTAACGGGCACCTTCTGACCTTTAAAAATAAATCATGAAAGAGAAAATTTGCTGACTAAAAGATTTTTTGCTCCTAAGACTCCTAATTTGCTTACAGTATGATGTTACAATTCTGAAGACCTGCAATGGTAAATCCATTTATAGAAAAGGTGGTTTCCCCTATAACTTTCACTTTTGAGATGCAGAAGAGACTGATTCATATTCTAAATGCTTCTGAATCATGACATAGCCTGGATTCTCCAGTTTAGTGGTCTGGAAACTTTCAAGGCTAATATATGCCTTTTTAAAAGAGATCCAGTAATACCTCTTTTTTAAAGTAAATCTGTTGACTCAAATATTTGTAGCCTAAACGTGCTCTTCAATCTACTCTTGATAACTAGCACCTATTGTTTAATGAGTCACTTTTCTCAACACGGCAAACCTGACATCTCTTAAAGTTCCAGTTCTTTCAAATAATCCTATGCCATGTGAACACTTACACCAAGTCATAAATGCCATTGAAACAATTTTTGAAATGATGAGCTATGCCATCATTAGCTGCATATAATTAAAATGTACCATAGGAAGTGCATTCATTACAGTTGTGAAATTATTTTTATTGCTTATGAGCAGCAAAAAATTCCACTTTTTATCACACAACTGTGCCAGCACAGAGCTCAAAAGGAAGCTGGCTTGCTTGGGCAAAAATTGTGCAGGTTTTTTCATAGATTTATTTCTTTCTCATTGCTTTGTGATCACTTTTACTGCTCCACAGAGAACGACAATTTGGAAAAAAAACCCAAACAGTAGCTAAAGTAGTTTTCAAACTATTACTAATTTGAAACCCTTCATTTGCACTACCAAGTATATTCTAGTGCAGTCAAACTGCATTCTTACAAAGAAAGCCTAAATCTATCCACATAGATATTTTGGGGATCAAAACACTATTACTGCTACTAAAGTTACCTTTTTCCTTTATACAGACATACACACAAATGTCTAATACTATGCTGAGGTTTCAATTTGTACAAAAGTAATGTATCAGCATTACAACTCAGAAGAGATGTCCAAAAAGGAAAGTTCAGCCTTTTTATTTAATCATTACTACGTTTGTCTTCACAAACCCAGAAATCTCACTGACCTACATCTATAACCCAACGCAGCTACAACAAAACAATTTATTACAGAAGAGTAGCGATAGTAGCTATTTTCCCCAATGAAGACAGTGTGTCATAGAATATAATTTTGGAAAACCAGAATCTTCAGCATTAAATCTCCCATATAAGATAATTAGAGATGACTGGTTTACAGCTCTTACTGTTCCAATGAAACTGTATGTTGTTATGACTGAGCTTGCAGAGAAATACTACTGAAATTAAAAATAGATGATATGCAAACACAAAACATAATATAGCCCGATGTACTATGTGATAGAGCGCCAAAGAAATTGTCTCTTTAGAATGTAAGAACATATACGTGTCAGTAGTTCAGCGTTTCTTTGCAAAAAGAAATTCACAGTATTCTAAAATGGTCAACAGGATCAGAAAAGGCACAACATACCTAGACAACAGATCTGTTCCCTAATATGTTACAATTCTAAAATTGTAATTCTAATGCTTTAAAATAACTCTCTACACCAATTAACCAAAACCAGACTATCTCATATTAGAAACTGGCATCTATTCCAGTGCATGCACCAACATAATTTCCATCTGCAGAATCTTTATAACTGATAATGACACATCCAAGCCAGATGAAACAGAGATAGATTTCCTGATCACAGGATATTTTTATGACAAGAAAAAACTAGTTTACCTGTAAATCAATAAAAATGTTAACAGGAATCATTAAAAAACAAGACGTTATTCCAGTATTTAAAATGTAATGATTTAGTTAAAAATAAATAAAATGTCCTTTATACTCCATGTAACTTATGCAGACAGGACAAGTTATTAATTAAATGCTTCCCAGTCATGGAGCCCTCTCTAAAAGCCTCACAGAAGTGCTACTAAAATTGGGCGCTGGTGGAAGGAGTTTTGCAAGAATGACAGGTCACAAACAGACTCTTCAAAGAAGTGCTCTTCAGAACAATTCCCAGAGAAAAAGTTACACACAAATTTCCATCTCTCATGTCTTCTGTTTTCCAGAGCACACACCATGTCTGGTTTTTACCTTGTTCATTTCAAAATGAAGCTATTGAATGTGGACATTAGATTATTTTCTACCATAAAGTGGCATATAAAGGAGTTGTATAAGGCAGTTTCTTCATTTCAAACCACCATTACATTGAGAAGAAAAAATATACAATAAAAGAATCCAAATGTCAGATATCAGTATGCAGATGTCATCCAAACACTGCAAGGTTACATGCAGAATGCCAGCTACATCCATAAAATGCTACATAGCAAACAAAGCGCCCGTGCTGAAAAGATCTGTAACATAGACTATGTCTCACTTACTTGCTAACTGTGCAATACTTTGCTGCAGATCAGACTGCCAGTAGAGGGAGCAAAACCAAGCAAGGCCCGCTACACGAAAACTGAAAACACCAATGCTGCCGCTCCGTGAACGAGGAGCGGCACACCTAGGTTACGTACTATGCGAAGACAAATGAGCGGTCTTGATCTTTTTCTTTCCCCTTCAATGGATCAACCTGTGAAAAATCTATTAAGGCAACGTTTCCTTCGTTTTCTGATATTAATCTAAGTTAAAAACCTAGGGATTCGAATCAATCTGTTGAAACGAGGCTAGTTTTCTGGATTTCTGTCGGCTATATTAATTATACCGCCACAGAATCAGTCTGGATGAAAGGAACCTCAGGAGGTCTGCAGTCTGATCTCCAGCTCAAAGCAGGGTCAGCTATGAGATGAGACCAGGTTGGTCAGAGTTTTATCCAGTTGATAAATGCAATATTATTTTTTCACATTACTATATGTATTATTAACAATACCATGTTTTACTTTTGTAAATGCTTTCAACTGAAGGGTATTAAAGCGCTTAAAACACTACTCACCAACAAGTCCTCCCGAGGACTGCCATTACAATTTTGCAGATGATGGGGGGAAGACAGAGAGCAATCACCAACCCACCTGAGGCTATGCTTTCCTGGGTACAATACTCAGTAGATGCAGTTCCCTGCCTCACCTTGACCTGCTCAAGCAGCGTTTAGGTAAGCTTGTTCACTAACGCTTACTTTTAAGTACTTTAAAAACACTCATTTCTGTTGGTCATAAAAGAAAAGCACTGGGATTATTATGGAAGAGTTGTAAAATTCAATACATTAGAAATGTAAGCTCCATTACAACAAGGTTTGGTATTTATGGCTCACTGATACTCAATATTTGATCGGGTGTACTCTGAAGTCAAAGCACAAGGCATTAGCGTTACAGCTGCCAGAAGAGACCTTGCACGGAGACTCTCCAGGCAAACTGCTCCAGAGCAGCTTAACTGCAATTAAGTAGATGCAGACTCTAATAAAAATATTACTTTTCTCTAGTAGAGGCCTCACGTCAGCCACAGACGCTACATCTCCCTCAAGCCTTCGTCCTGTCTTGGGCACCTTCCCACCCCCACTCGCTCCGCTGGCCGGGACAAACTCCGCGTACCCCTTCCCAGCGCCGGTGACCGGCACGGGTACCCGGGACGGGACGGGACGGGACAAGCCAAGCACGACCGCCCGCACAGAGCGGCCACGGTCGCCGTCGCCTGTGAGAGGAGGCGCGAGGCAAGCGGGCGGGCGATAACGGTCGCCCCCCGGCGCGCGCGGCGCCGCACGCGGCGGCCCGAGGCGCCCCGCCGTTGCCGTGGCGACGCCCCCGCGCAGGCGCACACTCCCCCTGACTCGCCCGCCCCCACCCCCGCGCAGCGCCGCCCGGCCTCAGAGGCGGCGCAGCGCCGGTGACGGGCGCGTCCTCCCAGCTCCGCCGCTGCTGCCGCCGCCTCCGGCCGTTGCTTGCGCCTCCCCAGCGGCCGAGCCAGGACTCCCCCGCGGCGGCGGGGCTGCAGGGCGGTTCCCCCCCCTCCTCCTCCTCCTCCTCCTTCCCCCCGCCGTCTCTCACCGCGCGCCGCTCCGCCCGGGGCGGGGGAGGAAGCGTGACAGCGATGACTCGGCGATCCTCCGCTGTAACCTAAAGCTGCCTCTCGGGAGCCAGGCAGACACAGAGGAGCGCCGAGCGCTAGCGTGATGCGCACGGACCGCTCGTGACGTCACGGGAAACTGGGAGGCGCGCGTGCGCTCTCCGCGCCCGGCGGGCCCTTGGTTCTTCACGGCGCGTTGTGGCCGGGCAGTCCCGGCCCGGCCGGCTGTGGGCCGTCGCCGGCCACCCGGGTAGCCACAGGGGTATCTGGCCGGTAAGGGAGGCCCGTGGTGCCGGCAGCGGCACCCCAGGGCGGCGGGAGCCAGCGCAGCCGTCGGGAAGCAGCCCCGCTCTGCGCCAGTCCCGCCTCACCCCCACCCGGGAGGACCTTGCCTTCACCGGGAGGCAGGGCCAGGCTGGACTCGAAACGTGTCACTGCTTTGTAGAGCCAGACACGAACACCAGGAGGTGCGAAGGACAAGGTGTGAGGAGGGGTGCTGAACCAGCTGGGAAGGCCTTGGCTGGGGTGCTGGTGTCAGGCTGTTAACTGCTGTCGAGCATGCTTCGAGTCAGTTTGTGACTTACATGATTCACCATAGCTCATTATGAAGTTTGATCAGTGGGGTGCGTGCTAGGCAGTGTTTTAGGCTCTGTTCCTCTCTGCTTGCACAGCATTCATTTGCCAGAAGCTCTGCTGAGCACGGGGTTATCATGTTCCTGAATACATTTGTCTCTTCTGGCAACTGCTGTCAATCGGGATTTGTTCTGGGATAAAGAGACCCAAGTCTTTCAGTGCAACATAGCCACACTTAGTTTTCCAGATGCCGTCCTGCAGGACAGCTTCTTCAGAGAAGAAAGTTGCCTCCTGAAATGGTCCCAAATGGAGGTTAATGGTTAGGTGTCATAATTGGACTAAATCAGGCAACAGTTAAATAACCTAGGATGTATTGTTGCTACTAGAATGAAAATGCTGCTATGTGGGATTGGAATTGTACCCTGGTAACACAGCCATCCACCCTCCTCAGACAGGTGATGGCAACCTCACTGCAGGCATGTATATGACAGCACTGCAGAGAGGCATAGTCTTCCCCTGTAAGAGCCCCCTGCTGCTCTCCAGCTACACCAAGACTTGCTCAAGGAAAGCAAATAAACCATCTTTTGCTTGTATCACCTGGCTAGGAGGTAAAAGCTTTGTCATTATGTAGCTTCTCAGAGGGCTATACTGCTATAATTCCAGCTAGAAAGATTGGTACCTCATAAAACTAATGCTTTTCGGTTTTCCTGCCATTTTTGCCTATGGAGCCAGAGTCTTCCAAAGCTAAATTACACCTAGAGTACCACAGTGCTGTTAAACAGTTGAATTCTGTTCCACTTCTATTGATGCAAAGGTGCAGAGATTTTTTGTGAGTCTGTGAAGGTAGATCTGGGGCTTGCTTTTCTACTCAGATTATATCAAACCTCTTGTCAGTAGGAACACTGATTCCTAAATCCTTGCTCTAAGGAGCTCTTAAACGGCATTCAGTGGTTATGAAAACGCAGTACACTGAGGAGGCTATGCCTCTCATTATTAGGAATGTCCTAAGCACAGATAAATACCTTCAGTATTGCATAATGCACAAATATAGCCCAATATTTCCCTACGTGTTTTGCTGAAATGATTTGAATTAAGAGATTTAGAGCAGCAGATCATTGCTATAAAATGCTATGCATAATGAAACCACATGTGCAGTACACTTTCAGGTCTTTAATTTGTTAGGCGCTAAATGTTTATTAGAATATGGTACAGTTAATATTCCCTACAGTTGCCTTGAAAATTAAATACCCCTTTCACAACACAAAGATAATGAGTTATATGGCAATATAAGGTGGTTACCAGAATTCAGGAATGACAGAATCCAGTTAATTTAACATGAATTAATGCAAGATCAAATTTATTACAGTTGGATGCAATTTGTAATTGAAAGTTCCATTACAGTGCATGTTTTTACATGTTCTCTCCCATCAGTAAGACATCTCAAAAGAGCAGATCCTCCATTTTGAACAGCAGCAATGTATTTATTATATCTCAAATAAGTCTTTCCTTACATGTTTGCTGTGAGGAACTTCAGGAACCAGCAGCCCAGTTGTGATCTAGGAGCTGTGCTCTTGCTCTTTCTCACAGTGGGCCATGACTGAGGCTAAAACAGAAACCTGGGCTTCATTTTCTTTGGCTGCTTTGCTGGGCTGCCCCTGCCTTGTTACTTGTTCATCCCTTTTCCCATTTTTCACTCTGCTAGGGGATCACCCCTCTTCTTTTTTTGGGTGGGAGGGGTGAAATCAGCCCTCTAGTCAAATAAACCTTTCAACCTCCTGTCTTCAAAATAAACACTTTTATTGTGGGCAGTCCAAGCTCCTTAGGTAAAGCTTTAGGTCTCAAATCCGAAAGATACACTGTGTCCTTTTAATAATTTCGTAGTGGAAACCCTTTATTTGCCCATTCCTGTGGTGGTATGGAGGTTTTCAATGATTCTGGTTTAGGTTTCGGGATTAGGTGAAACCAGAGTGCCTTAAACCTCTTTAGAGGTTTGGGATTAGGTCTGCATCAGGCCTAATATAGCCTTTCTGTGCAAGGCTAAATTAAATGGCAGGAATATTTGTTGTGCACTGATTCACAGGTGTTTGGCAAAATACCAGAAAATATAAAGGAACCACTGGAAGAATCATGAAGGCAAAGCCATCGAAACATGAGTATTAGCTAAGTACTGCAGTATCACTTGCAACTGTGGGGTCTTTCAGACTGCTTCTAAGTGATTTTAAGCATGGATATAATTTTTATGTGTCTTTTTCACATGAATGTGAGTAAATTGAAGATCTGTCGTGCAAATGGATCATGGATTTTTATTTGGGTATCACATTCTGGTAATTGCTGCCTGGTTTATAGCAAATGTATATTAAAGTTCATCAAACAGCTGATATCACTGAAGCACTATTGTTTTATTGTACACATAAATTCTGCTCCTTCTCTGGGGTATGCATTGCCCTGACAGAATATGCTAGGTCATGAGGAGAAAAGCACAATAGATTTATGCCTATTATTAAAACACCACCCTGTCTGGCCCAGGAGGCAGAGACATTTGCCTCATTGATGACCATGGACTAATTGGAGGAGATAGTTTCGTTGTGTAGGCTGTCTACCGTGAGGCTTTTCAGCACTTTTCACTAGATTTTTCTGTAGTAGGGATATTTTTCCTCTATGTGCTCAGCTCTGTAGTTTGTAATACTGGCAAGGCCTGACTAACTGGCCATACCCCTGAGGTACTGTCTGAGCTGAGCAGATTTCATCAGGCAGAATGAAGAGCAGCTCAGCACTATAGTCTCAGGATCTCTGCAAACTGCGGCAGCTGGTTTGGCTGCATTTGTAGGGAAAAGCTGAACTTCAGATGCCTGGCTCTGTGAATCCTGGCCCTGGTATCGAAAAGAGCTGGATATGTAGTTACAGGCAGTGATGCACAGAGCCCAATGGGTTAGTTCCTATGGCTGTCCAAAATCGGTTACTACCTGCATGTAACTATCTCCTCATACCAAAGCATTCCCTTCATTGACTATGTGCCTGTCAGCCCTCTCCAGAAGTAGTATATTTTGAATGCATTTCTATCCCCAGATAGATTTCAATTTCAGTTGCTGACTTGCCTGTATTTAGAAAGTCAGAATTACAGGGCTTCTCTGGAGTTTTTTTCTATGCCAGCAATCAGTTCTCTTGCAGGCAAGCTTTTTTGCATTCCTACGGCAAGTCTTCCGATCAGCAATGCATACAGCCAGATCCTGTCTTCTCATGTCTGCTTGCAAAAGCGAAACAGAAATAGTTAAGACAAGTTTCAAAAGAATATGTCCCCTCTAATCAGATGAGCTGTAAAAGTAAGAGGGAGGCTAACTAAAAGGATTTAATAATCTTAGAATCTGTATAAAACATTATTTATGGCTTAAGAGCTACACAAGGCTTGAGCTTTAAATGTAAGTTCTTTCCCTCTTTAATGGTGCATGTAAGGAAGAACAAGAGAGAAATGTTCCAGTCAAGGACAAAATCATAAAATAATGAGCAGAAGAAGAATGAAATGAAAGTATTAGGGTCCAAGGGAGGCTGAGTGGGAGTTTGTCTTCATACATGATTGATCTAAACTTGAAAAGAAAAAAAAAAAAAGACTCCTCGTCCTTAAATGAGATGGTTATTTGAGCATAAATAACAGTCTCATGTCAAATATGCTGCCATTTCCAATGGAGTCTTTTCACTACAAAACCACAACATTCTCAGCCCTAATCTCCTCAGATAAAATAATACAGCTGGTGGCTGTGAATCAGCACTTTGAAACCAACCTTTGAAAATAGCAACATGTTCAGGGTGAAGAGAAATGGAGGAGACAAAGAGCTGCTGTTTATAGAGCTTTGCAAAGTGACGCCCCACCTTGCTTGCTTGGAAACATGCTGTAACACCTGAGAACTGTTTTTCTCTCTGGGTGGGAAGTCCAGCTCCATGCAGCTACCTCAAGGGACTGGAGCTATTGATGCATCTGTGCGTTTAGTCCCACACCAGGCCTAGCTGTCCCTGAAATCAGGAGCAGTGAAACACCAAAATCCTCCTGGATGCTTGAACCTTGCATTATTTACCTTTCAAAACAACAAAGGACTCTGACCAGAAATCTGAAGGGTTCTTGCATTTTTGGAGCTCATGGAAGGGAGCTTATGGAAGGTGGTGGGTGGTCCCCAGCAGAGAAAGAGGAAAAGGAGCATGATAAAGTCAAACGGAGACTTGCTCAGCTCCAGCCTGTGGAGGAAGGGTGCGGTGAGGATGAACAGCTGGGCTCTCTGTGCCAAAATGAGCGCTCTTCCTTTCCCAACCCATTTGCAGCCACATGGCCACGTCCCCCTCCCTTGTGCTGACCCTAGCACTCATCTGAGGCGCGTCAGGACTGATGCAGGGCAGGAGCATGGCACCAGGAAAGGAGAGGGCCTGGAAGGGAGAGCGGTCACACTGGAAGAGACCTGCCCTGAGTGGTGGCACCGAAAGGAGCAGCCCAGCTGGGACACAAAGGTTTCCATCCAGCAAATGACACCTCACCTTAAGCAGGAAGCTCATTTCCCTCCACAGCCAGTGAGGAAAAACAGGCTCTTAACTACATGGGAACATCCTCTCCACCTTTTTTTCTGATTCCACTGTTTCCTAGAGTAACACACTTAAACAACAAGCTTGAAATCCAGAGATGCCATCCCATGGGAAGTGGAAGAAGACTTCGGTCTCAGCACAGACCCCAGTACTGCTGTGCTCTGACTGGGAAGACCTTTCACTGGTGGTGGGGGGCAGTGAGACCTGAGGCTGGACAAAATGGGGAAACACTGTGGCATTTGCATTTCCATGTGGGTTTTAGGGGCATTATCTATGACTCGGGGAAGTTCCTGATAATCTTTTTGAGCCCTTCTCAAAAAAAGAGAAATTAACTGCGCATTGTTCTCCTCAAAGGGATCATTGGAAAATGTCCTTTGGACATGGTCTGGAGGCATCAGCGGCACAACCACCCCACCAGTGCTACCCTTGCAGCAAAGCTCCTGAGGCAGAGCCCAGATGAGAGAGAGATGCTGACAGGATGCCAAATCCAAACCTTCTGGAACTAGGCAGAAAAGTGGACCAAGGGGCAAACCTATATCTGGGTCCAGCTGCAAAATGCGATGCTTTTGTTAAGTCTGAACAAAAACCTTTGATCCAAACATCCCCGCTTTTTAGGGATTCCAAACTCTAGTGAAAACACAGCGGTTTCACCCTAGCTTGAAACACAGCCTCACACCTTTGATTTCTGAGGACAGATCATTTTTCTTGGGGTGGGGCACGTGGACAGCAACAGATATCTCATGTCTGGTTCAGACAGACCAACCAAAAGGCTTAAGTGGACACACACACTACCAGCAGCATGTGATGGGATTTAGTGCAAGGAAATCAAACTCTCTGCCCCACCTCCTGAGCTTATCCTTTAAAGACCAGTCCTGTGCTCACAGCTGGAGTTTATGTGAGTCCTGCCTTATTAATTAAGTGTAGCCAGTGCCTTTTTCCCCTGAATTCCAACAGAAGCAATTAGAAAGCAGATACTTCACACATAACAGCTGGTTCATTTAACGCCCTCCCCATGCTATTTGCTCCCCTCCCCCAGCTAACTCATGTCCCCCTTTTCCACTCTTTCATGTAATGGAGAAGGAGAGTAAAATCAAGGTGGCAAAACCAGGGGCAGCAGATAACCATATTCTTATTAAAAATCATCTAATGTAGTGCTGAAAGTGGAGGAGTGTTGTTGAGAGCGTGCCTCCGAGCAGGGGATCGTAACATTCACCTAACAGATGGGAAAAAGAGCCTTGGCTGTCTACTGTGTCCTCCTTA
The DNA here is from genome assembly GCF_964188355.1 of Buteo buteo. Lineage (NCBI taxonomy): Eukaryota > Metazoa > Chordata > Aves > Accipitriformes > Accipitridae > Buteo > Buteo buteo. The sequence continues at coordinate 37,106,559 of NC_134181.1, read as the reverse complement.
AAAGGGGATCTGTATCAAAGTAGCAGCATATTTTCTTCACCGCAGGCTGTTGATGTCATTAGAGCAAGTCTCATTTTTATTTAACGCCAGAGTTAAGAGTCACATAAAATTGGCACAGGTGAAGGCACCAGGCCCATTAAGTTGTGCAATGTGATTCTCTGGGAATTTTTTGAATGTTCGTGCACCTCCAATTTATTTATGCTTGGGTAAGCCAGCTCCAGAGCCTCTCCTCCCTGTTTCCCAGTATGAATACAGCCTCAATCCTGCCATTAGACCTGTAAAAACCCCACTCAATCCAGTAAATTTCCCCCATTCCCAGGGAAGATCCAGTTACAGGAAGGGCAGTCCTGCCCCTCTATGTGTTACATGCATCACTGGGAGATGCTATGGACATAAAACTCAACCCATAGCCAGAAACATCCACTGTAACACTGAAAGTGAAATCTGCCCTTGCCAAACAACATTAAGTGCATGTTCTGCTCCCAAACAGGTACTTTAGAGGCTGGCTCTTGATTTAAGGCAGGTAGAGCTTTTCAGAGGGAAACCAAATAGAGAGGAATGGAGATTAATTTGCCTCTGCAAAACACTTCTGAAGCAGGGAAGTAATTCCAGTGTATTTGAGGCAAAAGGGTCCTCAAGAGTCACAACATTTCTTTTCCTAGCATGGCTGGCATTTTTCTAATGTAGAATTTATAGGTAAAATAGAGATCTTGTCCCACATAGGGCATCTGCTCATGACATCGATAGGAATAATAACAGAAGAGTAGACAGCCAAAGTACCCCAGTGCTGTGAGATTTTTCTAGATGATTTGCTAGATGATTCCTCACTGATACTGAAATCAGGAACCATCATGAGGACATTTTCAGTTATAATATGGGGAAGATTTAGTTCCAGCCATAAACTTTCCATTTCCTTCCTCAAAGAGCTAGCTGTCAGAGAGACTGCTATTGCAGTCATCCATCCAGATGTTTACCATCTTTATTACAAATTTTCAGGAATCTTACAACACTTAGATACTGTACAGCCATCTGATGAGGCAGCTATCTAATACCAACATTACAGACAGGGAAAACAAGTTAGAAGGGATTAAATGATCTGCCCGGCTTCCCACAAGACAACACAGGTGTGGCTAGAAATCAAAACTCCCAAATTCAAATCTTTGCTGTGTTACACTTATCTGCTTATATGCTTTGCTGTAAAAAAAAATTAAAAATCATTTCAGTAACATGTTTGTTGGTAACTAGGATGGGTATTCCTAATCAAACAGAAAGATCAGCATATTCTATAAACTGTTACAGCTGGTTAGTCACCTAACCCCTCCTCCCCCCTTTTTTTTCCTGGATCTTTCTAGAAGGAGAAAAATAAAAGGGAAGGGCATCCCTTTATAACTGCAAAGGCTTCAGCTAACGAGAGCAGAAATCACATTTTGTATTTTGGCAGTTTGTAATAAACACTATTATTAAAGCTATAATAAGATCAGCTAATGTTGTATGAAATATTAGTGATGTCTGTGCATAAAGTAGAGCCCCCATCTCTTTAGTCAAAATTACAAAATGATTAACAGCCCAATTAAAAACATTTTTATTTTTGACATGATAAATTACACTTTATCTACCTATCTGTAGATATAATTGATTATTTTATCCGTTTGCTGTTGGCTGTCATTAAAAAAGACAGATACCATGGCTTTCTGGCCTCTCTCCCGCTGAGAGAAAGAACAAATCCTGCTATTAACGACAGACAGAATCATTATGAAAAAATTCCATTTGCCACTAGGCAACATAGCCGAGTTCCAGTAATTATTGTATTAGTCAAGCCGTTGAGAAGTTCCATAAAATTGGGAGAGTTTTTAAGGAGCATTCAATGTTATTTGGCAACTTTTGTGATGTAACAATTAAAACCATGCTCCAGGCCCCAAAATGTGCAGGAGATTGCCAAAATCAGATAAAACCCTAGAGGGCCCCTGACTCGCAAAGAAAAAAAAAAAAAATCAAACTGTTTACTTTTAGGATCAGACATTCATCAACATTTGGCTTTTGTTTCAGCCAGTGTCAGATAATAACAGCACCAGGTTTTCAGTCAGCTTCTAACAAAACTCTACACAGTTTGATGTCAGGCCTCTGAGAGTTAGCTGGGGCTGACACCAGCCTCTCCTCAGGAGACGGAAATCTCATGGGAGTTGATGCTACCAACCTTGCTTGACAGATCAGATAGCTTGGAGCGCTCAGCAGTACCTTCTGGAGTGAATCATGTCTGTTCTCCACCAGTGAGCATCAGGAAATCACTGGGGAGAAGTGCAAGTTATTCCTTCCTCTCACGTCTAGGAGCTGAGCCAGGCAACACCTTAAATTGTCAGGGCTCCAGGGGATACAGCAGAAGTCTCCTGTCCATGTACCCCATTAACCTGTCAAGGAACTGTTAGAAAAAGTATTTTTAAAATCACACTTTAAAACTGCTAAGGGAAATTGCTACTGACCCAACTTATGGCCGAGTTTATCATCTACCTACTTCTCTGTTGAATGGTGTTAAGGTATAATGATTGACAGTACCAGGAACGAAGATACAGTATCAGGCTTCTGCAATGGAAGGTGAAGTTGGTTACAAAATGCAGACCTGTTTTAGACTAATACAGACTATAGGAACCACTTGAAGAGCACATCTGTTTGCAAATGAGTTAAAATGGATTGATCTCCCTTCCCAGAACAACATGCCCCAGTCGGGAAGTCTCTACATATCAAAGAACTGTGATGGGAGCAGTAGTTTCCAGGGCGGTCAAAGGGAGCTGGGATCTGAACAGGGACGAGGAGGCAGGAGACTGCTGTTGTCACTAAGGAACGGTGGTAGGGCAGGGTTTAGCACTAGCGTCCTGCCAGTCTCCACCTGGAACATGCCGTACCAAGTAGGACAGATAAAAAGATACACTGGAGCCTGCCATAATATGGCCTTTCATCACAGAGCTCCTGGATTGGAGATGGCTGCCAACTGTTAGGGCCTGCTGACCTATTTAATAAAAAACCCAAACCCACAACCCTTAGCAATCATGGCTTCTATCTGATTTAAACGGGAACAGCAGCACAGCACTACAGGCCAAGGGCCAGGCACCTGTGGCGCAAGGGCAGCTCTTGAACTGTATGTTGCATTGCCAAGGCAAAGGCAGGAGCTCAGACTTGTGAGAAAGAGGGTGTGTGAAGGAAAAGCTGCTCCTCTCTCCCAGCTCTGAGACTTATCTTGCTGCTATGCAAGGCAGGCATGCCTGAGTCCCACTAAGCTCAGGAATCAGCAAATGTTGGAAGCTACTGCCACGTTTTTCCAGCACATTTAACCTCTAGTTTGGGTCTGGCAATTGCTAGGGTGTGGTGAGATGTGTTACTATAGAAGTACAAACCCCTCAATAACTAACTAGCTGCTTTTTGGGAAACAGCATTGCCTTGCAGTTTTCTTCAGCAGAGCTAAAACATATAGTGTGGTAGTATTCAATTTTCTTGCATTTGGAGCTGTCATCTAAAGTGAAGCATCCTAGGTCAGCTCAAGAACTTAGGTCACTATCTGTCAGCGTGGAGAATGAATAATTTCAGCTCTTATTCTTGAATTATATGAGTAAATTGTGCCAAATCTTCAACATATTAGACTAGTGCCAGATGAAGGCTTAGGAAGTTTTTTTTTAATATATGTTCTTTATTAGCATTAAAACTTTTATTATTAAAAGAATTATGTTACAACATACATGCACAAGATCCATCTAAACTTAGAAAAAATCATCTGAAAAAAACTACATTCCTAATATTTTTTTGTTAGTCCCTTTGGCTTACAGCTCATCTGAGCCATGAGCGAGGAAAATGCAAACCCCAGCAGACAGCAAACAGAACTCAGTGACGAAAGAGGGAGAGCGGAGCGGATTGAGAGCGCATTGTTTGTGGGTATTGCTGAGAACAAAACAAACTCATTGGAAAAAATGATAACTTTGTAGTGAAATTGTGGGGACTTTGGATCAAGGGCTACAAAGAAGGCTAAACTCCCTGATTCAGCGAACTCCCCTCAGACCACTCCTGTAGTTCCCCTGTGGACTGCAGGAACAAGCCTCCAGAATTCAGCCAGTTTCCACCGAGCCTGGCTGTTCAGGCTCTAGTTTGTAGGTGCTTGCATCTCCCCCAAGTTGTGTCAGCTGACTGGTGTTGCTGTTCAGAAGGATGCCAGATGGCTAGTACTTGAGCCAACCTGATTTCCAGATGACTGATTTTTGTAGCTACCACTTTAATTAAAATAAAAATTATATGTAAAAGACACAAGTTTATCACCTGCTAACACATGCCATGGTCGTCTCTCAGTCAATCGGCATGCAGCTGCCAGAGCCGCAGACTTCTCTTCCACACCACCAGTATCCAGAAGAAAAAAGATTAGTCGATCTGCTAAAGCTATCGGGCCCTTTGTGCTTCGCTGTATCAATTCCTGTTTATAGGATCCAGTGCCCTCTACTGAGCAGAACCAAAAAAAGCATTAATGTGTCCCAGGCCCCACAAAGTCACTGTTAAAGTACAGCAGTATTAGGGCCGAACAGTTGAAAGTCTACCTCTCCCCTCCATGCCCACACATGCACCCATTGCCCCATCTGCCACCAGTGTTTCCAGGTTATTGTAAAGCAACACATGGAAAGTATTGAGGAACTTGCAATGGCTTCAGAGCTGTCAGAAGAGTAACATGTCACTTTCTGGAAAGGGAAATCCATGTGGACATATGGTAGTCGTGAAAGGAGCTGGACTAGCAACCTTGGCAGGCTTGAGTTGAACAGAAATGTTGCTGCTTTGCCTTGATCTTTATTTACAATAAACGCCTCGGCTCCAGCTCAGCGTTTTATCTGGGAACAGCCGCCGGCATTTCTGTGACCATGTTCCGTCTCATTGGTGCACTGACATATTTATACACGGGCCAGGGCCCGGCAGCTGTGAATAAGGGGCCATATATCAAGAGAGGAAAAAGGGATGCAAAGATGAATTTTATGAAATATTTTCCATTTTTCTTTGACTTGGTTGTGCATTTTGCTACGGCCCATTGGGCACTCACTCAGCACTTGGACACTTTGCTCCATGCAGTCTCGCCTATATTTCTAATTGTGTCTACATGCCAAGCCTAGCCCAATACCTGAGGCAGCCCACAGGGAAATGGAGATTCAAAAAAAGAAAAAGGTGGGTGGGAGGGAAATTTCCTGACCTTCAATGGCATGTACCACAGGAAAGAAAATGATGTCTTGTAAGTCACCAGTCTTTTCTGATTCCTGCAGCACACAGGCTGTTGCATTTTACATCTGAGTGCCAAAGTGAGAGGAATTATTTCCACTACTTTGTGAGAGAAAACAATCAAGCCCCTTTTGCAATTTAAGGGGTTGTATCATCTTCAATTTCTTCTCTGGGCAATGGAAAGGGTTAATTCCTTACAGTGTTGACTTAGCCCTTTCCTTTTTCCCTGTGGCTGACTAATAGGTTAAATGTATTGACTCTGTTTAAAAAGACAAGCTTTGGACATAATATGAATGATACTGTATGTGCAATAACATTAGAAAACAAACACAGAGGCACCTGGGGAGTCTGAAGGCATCTTCTGGCCTTTCTGGGCTGACAGCACAGAGTGGCCCTCCAACATTTCCATGTGGAAAAACACTATCTAGCACAAGAGAGTTTACTCTGAGTGACCCTCTTGCCTTTCAAACAATGAGAAGTCAGGACCATTGTGAAGCTGAAAACTTGTTTCATAAGAACAGGCCATCGCTCAAACAGCTGAAAAGGGGAAAAAAATAGAAAAGGAACGCAGAGAAACAATTGGAAAGAAAAAATGGACATTTGAATGGAATAACTGCTGGTGTCTTTCCTCTGGCATTGACAGCCTAAGAAAGGGTGTGCGAGTTTTTTCCCTTATGTTTTTGCAAGGCGAAGTTGGGAAGAGAGCACTGTTTGTTTATTCATTTGTCTTAGAGCCTCACTAGCACAAAAAAGTCACTGCAAATACTTATCCAAGGCTCAGGTTCATCCCACTAGGATGCAAGAACTGCATGCTCCCTTGATAGCCTACGTGAGATCCAAACCAGCATGTGGAAGTGCCTATTTCCCTCTATTGTTTATTTAAGAGGTCTAGGGGAGAGAAGCACAATTCCAGTTATGTCACCTTGGCATGGTCTGAAAGCTAGGTAGGCCTAATTGATCACTTGTAGATACTACTTACCACAGATGTGTACAAGGCCTTAGTACAAGTCTCACTTCAAAGGCTTGTCAGGCTTTGTGCAGGTGTCCCATCCTAAGTGTCATAGTACAGGCAAAATAAACTAGAAGCTCTACTGCTGCTGAACCATAGATTTTTCTAGTGCAGCTGTGCTTAAATGGAGCTGAATCAAGGCAATCTCACCTTGGATAAAGGGCCAGCAATTCCCAGGAAGAGATCCTCTCCACTGGGTAAAACGTCTTTCAGGACTGTTGAAGAATCTTCTCAGATGGTTCTTTGGAACTCTTTTCTCTGGATGGTTTCACGACCTGCACTGGAGCAGCTGAAGTCGCACTGGAAAGGAGTGCTAGAGGTCCTCAAGCATGCCCAGAGCTCAGCAGGAGACTGGCAGGGGAAAAAGGACAGTCACCACTTTAAGCTAAGACATGCGGATCATTTAGTGTCTCACCCAAGATCACACAGATGGTGCTTACACCAAGAATTAGACCCATCAAACCATCCAACACCTCTGGATTGTTCGTTGGGGATTAGAGGGCATTTAGAAGTTCATTTTAATACATAAATGTAAGATTTGGAGCTATGATGGAATGGTAAAATAGATACTGAGGAGTTTGTCACATCTCTGTTCAAAGCAGGCTAACATTTCATGTAAGGAATTACATGCTTCAGACAGTTGCAATCATCTTCTGCACAAATAATTTAAGCTTACTTTGTTGTATTTTGATTTAAATTTTTATTGGAAATATAAATACCTATGTCGGTCACCAAACCAAATAAAACAAACATATTGAGTAGGGTCTATTATAGACTAATATGGAAACAAATAATCTGCAAGTCTGGTTTTATTTATAAGCTTATTTGAGTTTTTACTCTAGGCTCATATTAATAGGGTTTGTGGTTTCCACATCTGTGCTGCTGATGCCCAGTGCAGACAGCATGCCAAGTCGGATCTGGGCATCCTCCAAGCTCTAAATGCAAAACATATGCTCCAACTTTAGCTACCTCAGGACAAGCAGGGCAAGTAACCTACCAAGTAACCACAGCGGGTGCAGCAGGCAGAACAAAACTCTGGGGAGCTTTCTGAGGTGCCTCTTTGCAAGCTTCTTACTTCTGACTCGCTCCAGGGGCAGCCAGGCTGCCGCCTGTATTATATTTGCTCTCTCTGATGATCAAGAGATACCAATTCCCTTCACAGCCTCCCTTTTCCTCTAGCTGTAGCTAGAAATTCCCAGACTGGACCAGTTAGTTCACAGTGTCAGCCAGAAATACATATTCTAGAGGAAGATGGAGGAACTCCTGCAGATGATGGCAATGCAATATGAATTCTTTCCAGAACCCTTGATTATTTTTAATATTTATAAAAAGCATTCTGAATGTTCATGAGAGCCATAAATATATATAAAGAAATGCCCATGCCCCTTGTCAAGCCAAAATGGATCCAGCTGTTCTGCGGTGCTGGTCCCTGATTGTGGAGAATCCCTGTATTAATGAGAGATGTATAAAGGGAATCCCAAACTAGAAATTTGATCTCTCCTAAGACTGTTCAAATCAACTATTAGAGAATATTTCAGGGAAGTACGTGAATAGAAAGCTGATTCTCAATACAGCTGAGATCCAGTCCTGAGAACCCACCTCCGTGAGGACATCTGTACTGCTTGCAGACACTTTCCAGAGCAAGCTGCTTCCAGACAAACTTTGCTTTGTGCTGGTACAACTTCTCCAGTTTTGTGCCAGTATAACTGCATAACTGCAAACCCATCCCCTAGGGCCACTCAGAACCTCAACACAGTATGAGTGCCAGACCTGCTTCTTCCTTGAGCACAGGAGGGAGGCCAATATGCAAGCTGTAGCAAAATGCCATATATGACAGTAGTGAGAGAAAAGGAAGCAGTATTGCTGGTGTAAACACTAGAAATTTGGCAGAGACAGTCAAATTTATTCTCTACGTACCCTCTGATGGTCATCCGGCAGCCTCTGCCACCTGTAGCAATTACCTCTTTCCTGACAATTTTGACAAAAGTGATGCATAGCAGTGCCATAAAATATGCTTTTTCAAGTTACTACAGCATTGTCTGTGTGTGTTGTTCATACAGCAATGCCATGATTCAATTTTAGAATTCAGAGCAGGGAAAGGGGGAATATGGCAGGGATAAAAAATTAACACAACCTCAGTGCCCCAGCCATGTTGAAGGGAATCACTCCATCATCCATCCTCCTTCTCCTTGGAGAACTGCTTTGCCCAACACGGATGCTCCACTGGCTCCCAGGCAGAGGCAATTGTTATGAAACTGAGATGGCAAAAGAGCAGTGTCTGATAACAGAGGGGTAGATCTCTCATCAGCACAGAAGGCAGTCATTCCTTGTGGCAGTGGCTAGACAAAAGAAGATGCAATTAACAAGTAGCTTTGGTAAGAGAAGACAAAACCCTTAAAACAGTTTCTACTGCAGCAAATCAAGCCACAGACTTAGGAATTAATGGTTCAAAGTCTTGGTTCTTGCCTTCCTAGATACACAGTGAGATGAAAGAGAGTGTGAATTTCTTCTGCCACTTCATTCTGGCTAGCTAAGAACTGGGGCTTAGCCATGGAAAAAGGCCAACCTTGCAATAGTTACAGGAAATGAGAATAGCTTTGCAGCATTTCCAAGTAAATCCAGCACACCTTCAGCTTTGTATTTTAGGCACAAAATTCAGACTTCTCACCCCAGAAAACAAAATGGAAGCTTTTCAGCGGGTGTTGCGCTATCTTCTCTTCCCATCCTCCCCTCACAGCTCCCCAGTTTCTGAAGTTAGAACCAAATTTACAGAGAGCTCTCGGTGTGTCAAACAGGCTTTGCTTTCATAAGTTTGACCTCTGAGTTGCATCTTCCTTCTCCCAAGCTTGGTTAATGGTTTTGGAAAAACATGGTCATGCCAGTTACACTGTTTATATACATAAACTGAAGGTTTACCTACATTGCTTTCTTCTATCAACTCTCTTAAATACAGCTGTGAGTGCAGCCGTGGCAACCACTGACCCAAAAAGCTGTGTCCCCAAGCAGTGAGTCTAAGCTATGCTGTAGGAAAAGGCATGATTCAGAGGACACCATTCCTAGACATAGGTGATACACGTATTGTCAAGTGCTGCCTCAGACGGATGGACTGGATTTTTAGCTTAGAAATCCCAGCTATAATTTCAATCTGTTGGACTTCATTTCCAGCAGAGACTAGATCCACGTAATTCAGATTTTGTGATTCAGATTTTGACATCTTTCACAAGCCAGTACTTGAAAAAAAACCAAAATTGCTCCCAGTTTTTTACTACACGTAAAAAAAAAGTGTATGATTATTTTTTTATAATTTTTATAGATAAAAGTGTATCTAATTACACTATCAATGTTGACAACTTGACAGATGCAGCTTAGGCACAGCTTGGTCTGCATCAATCACCATAGCTGCAAATTTTCCTAGAGTACCTAACTATTACAAGCCCTATGACCATGCTTCTGGTGGGGCCACATCTAGAGATGTGCAAGAAATAGCATCAACTAACATATGCATAAAAGCACTATTTCTGGTGTAAAATCAGGTGTCTTCCTCTCCCTAAGACACCTTGGGCGTGGATTAATTAGGAATCTAAAATTACATTAAAGAACTACCTTGTTCTACAATTTCACAGTCTACAGGTGCAGGAGAACAAATCGAGCACAGCCTACAGTCCTACCTCAACATCCTGTACAGCATTGCCAGCCATTCTCTCCTCCCTCCTTCCCAATCACTTTGGTTCTTTGTGCCCTACAATAATTTCCCCTTCTACTCTCCAGCTTCTTTTTTTCCTTTGTCCATAGCACACTACAAATTATTTGTGGTTGCAATGATTAATTTCACAACTCACACCTAATTTGACCCTAATAACTTTGCCTGCGAAGTGGCAAAAGGGACAACTCCTTGTTGATCCAGACAACTTATCACTCCATGAACACAATAAAAAGGCAGAGCTAGTTATCAACAGGGAGATGCCCATTAGTATTTTTACAGGCAGAATATTGGGAGGTCCCTTATCAAGCAGGGAGAGAGTTGGCATGTACCCCAGGCATGCAGGGGGGAGGCAGACTGCTTTCAGTCTGCAAGGCCACACAATATGGGAAGTGGTCACTTGAAAGAGGAGTGGGAAGAATGACAGATGGTTTGTGCCTGTGCGTTTTTTTAGAGGACACCGGGTTCCTGCCATGGGAACAGTGTGGACAGTAAAGGCAGCGACTAGACGTGAAGAGTGACAAAGCAAGTCAGCCACGGATGGCCCGTGGGAGGCCAGAGGAAATGCACCATTAGTCAAAGTTGGAGGAAAAATAAAATGCGATGACAACCAGGCCATTCATGTGCTTCCCCTTCAAGGGCTGACCAGACCCTTCGCAACTCAAAAGGCTCAAGTATTAGCTTCTTTTTCTCTTCAGCCAGGCTAATGTGCACCGGCACAGTCTGAGAAACTCCCTTGTCACTTACATTAATTCTTATCTTGTTGTTCTTGGCTACACTTCACTGAAGTACAGTGAGGGAGAGTGCTTCAATCAATAACATAGATCCAAGTGAGCACTCCCCTCTGCTGTTCTTAGGCATCAACTCAATAGCTTAAAGCAAATGTTCGCCCAATTAGTGAACCTGCGAAATATTAGGACTTCCAGAACTAGAACATAAGACAATGAGGTGGCCTCACAAGGATGTTTAAGCCCCACACATTGACAATCTCTAGGGTAGCTTTCTGCACTTTGAGAATTTGCTACTCGATACAAAAAAAAAAAGCAAGACCTTATTGCTCTCAGTAACCACAGTGACAGAGAAGGCAGCCTTGTATTTCACAAGCAGATTTCACCAGATGTTCCACTTTGCCACTGTCACGGAAACCCTGAGGTGCTGTTGTCACAGCTTGTGAATCTGATGCATTTTGTCACTAAGGAAAGATGATGCCCTTCAGAAGGTCCAGCTGTAAACACTCACAAACGGTTGGTTTCTTATTCTTCAACGGGGACTATACCACAGCTAAAGACAGGACTTATTTAGAACTGCCTCCTGTGGAGCTGTGGCATTTCCAGATTTGGAAAGTACGGGGGAGTTAAAGGAAGATGAAAGCAGAAAATCCTGAAATGCTCTTATGAATACATTGGACTCTTACCCATCCAAAGGGAATTCACTTATTAACACTTACGTAGGGCTAGAAGTAGCTAAGTAAAACAGAATGAGCATCTTGCAAAAAAGCGGAGCAAGAAAGATTTCAGAAGCAAAGAATAATACAATTAAATCCCTAATTAAGGGAAAGAACCAACGTCCTGACCTGAAACTTCAAGGTATCCTGGACACATGTAGAATGAACAAGGCCAGAAATCAACGCAAGCAAAGTCTGAAGCGTCACAAGAATTCTCCTTAATTTTCCTGTGTTTGAAATATTGTTTAAGAAATAAACTCAATGAAAACTGCAGAGGAAAAATCAAAAGCGCTCCATGATTCAATTAGATCCCAGTCTGGTGGAATTTAAATCAGTTAAAAAAAAAAAAATCCCCTGACAATCTGAGAGCCATTTCTTCAGTTTCCAAAGCAGCCTGTATTCTTTAAATTGCTTCCTGTTATATGGTTAATAATCTCTGCTTTCTACATTATGGGAATCATTCATCTATGCTAGCCAAACTGAACATGGCTATCACAGTATCAACACCCTGTTGCCCAAACTACTGTGCCTAACAACACCTTCCCAATTATTCAGGAGTCTCTTGCCAGCAGAACACTAGTTGACTCCATTTCTCTAAGGAAAATGCCTGGCTTTCCTGATGTTTTCAGCTGTGTTTGTACAACTTGCCTTCGTGTGAAGTTGAAAATTAATGCACTTCCTCTTGATCCTTTGAGAGAGAGGCAAAAAGGAAGATTATCAAGATTAAATAAAAATGCCAAAGCTCAATCCTTTGTCCCTGTTGAACAAAGGTGTTTAAATAAAGATTGCTGTGCATCACTAATTGCGTTACAAACTAAGGCGTCATGTACAACAGCTCAACCTCCTGCATAAAGCTAAAAGCTGCTACATAACCTGCTGCTCTGACACAGTGCGAAGAGAATATTGGTTGGCTGCATTGCAGTTCATTCACACATTAGTAAGGGATAAAAATAAAACAAGCTTTCAATTCTGACTGTTTTGTTAGGAGTACACCATGGAATAACATATTTGGGCCTTGTTTCACAGGGAGCCTGCAAAGAAGGGACCATTTATTTATTTTCTTGATTTTTGTTAAAGCCTAAAAGCTGTCTTTTTTCACTGTTTTCTTTCCCTTGAGTATCTTATTTTGCTGGAGTTATGTAATATTCTAATAGACAAAGCCTAAGCAGGTATCTATAGTCCTTTTGTTTTAGATTTGAGTTATGTTACTACCTAGCTAATTCTAACTCCTCACACAGCCTTGGGAAAAAGAAGTCTCCTCGTGAAAGATTTAAGAAAAGGGATCTTGCTGTTCGGTTTCATGCCGAAACAAGGAAGAACAAGCGTGATTCCCATGTTGCTTTAAAGTAGAGGGAAGAAGGATGGAAAAAAACCAATAGTCTTTCTGGTCTTCATATGATCTGAAGGAAAATGGGGGAGGAAGTGCAGAACAGGTGAGTATCTGTATGGTTCTTCTTTCATGGAGTATAAAGGGTTTCCTTATATTATTGTATTAGTATATTGGACATACTCTACCACAAACTGCTGAGACTTTTACCTGGAAAAATTTCCCCCCACCCCCTCCTTGGAGGTGCTGGTTCTGACAGGCTGCAACTCCCAATACCTCTACATAGCTAACAATGCAAAGCACCTTGTTCAAACAAGACTGGTCTCCATTTCACACTACCCCCCAGGGAATATCTACTTTTCTCTTCATACTCTATCTTTCTGACTGATGCAATCAGATTCTGGAAACCTGCCTTATTAGTTTATATTCCAGCTTCTTAGGGATGATGTTAATTTTCCATTGTAGGACCAGAAGACTTTGGATGTGCTAGATCTTGTCTATAAGAAACAGCAAAAAAAATGGCACACACAGTACCATGCTTAGAAATGGACTTCAGTGAACAGCACTACTTGCAAAGAAAGTCTACGGGTTACAAAAAAAGTCTCTTAAGTCCAACAGTGCTTGAAATGCGGTATTTTACAATTACATGATGAATAGATAAATATGCATTTTCTTACTTATTCACATTTCTGCACCAGTTCACCATCCTAATTGTTTTCTTCCTAGATCCATGGTTTAGTACTAAGCCTTTGTACTGCAACGGCCAAAGAGTTCTATTATATCCATTAAAGATTAGATGGATTTCTTTTGTTTCCCACAGCAAATAGGATCCCATTCATGTCCCAAACAGAACATCAGTAGTTGGAATGGTGTTTTCTTAAGGTGCATATAAGATTAAAGACTGAAATCAGATGCAGTGTTGCCAAAGCCTTTGTAATACGCATGTTTTTCATGGCAAGATGATTGACAAGAATTGCAGTAAGGTGCTGAAGGGGATATTTCACCTGGCCCATCAAAACTCAATGTAGAGGATTAGAACTAAGAAGAGCTGACAATATTGACTTTGAGTGCCACAACAGAAACATAATTAGCTCTTTGACATGTAGTGGACAGAAATATTCCATTTTAAAAAAATCAGTTAGAGTAATTACACCTTATCTGTTGCATGCTGTCCTGGAAAAAAAAAAGTCTGCTCTGCTGTTTCCTCTTGTCCCAGTAAAATTCAAGTTTGGCACTAGAATAAATGCATGCAAACCCAGCCTTTCTGCTGGAAGAACATCAGGAAAACTTTGTGCATAAAACTAAAAAAATCTCTCTTAAAAGAGAGCACACAGATCTGAAAGAATGAAAAAGTCAATGAATTTTATACAAGTTTACTTATTGCAAAACAAACTGTCTGCACTATGCTTATTAAAGGCATATTTCATTGCCTAATCATAGATGTCTATTGTACCTTTTATGTTTTGAATCATAATTGCAGTCTGTTCCCCAACTGTAATAATGAAAGACATTTTGGCATATCCTTATATTGATTCCTGTTTAACAAAGCACTTAAGACACATACTTGCATCCCACTGAAATTAATGGCTAACATTAACTTTGAGTACATTGATTTCACTGGGATTTAGACAAATGGCAATTTATATGGGCACAAAATTGCCTACTTTTTTGGATAGGCATTAGCCTCTGAAGAGAAGCCTTCAAACTGAAAAGTCTGTACAATGTGCAACTGTTTTGCTTAGAAATACATTGCCCTGTGGCATCTATGTTTTTATCAGAATAACTGTGCTAGCAAAAAAGTATATCTGCTGTACTGAAATAGCCTTTCCAGCTCCTGGTCTGGAATGATCTAAACTGTAGAAAGATTTTCCAGTAGGTATAACGATATACAGTGCATGCATAAATGGGAAAAGGCAAAACTTAATTGCACATAATACCTTAGCATTGAGAACAAACTATCATTAGGTATAATATAAATAATGCAGTATATTCATTTCCTAATTTATAAAGATTATTGTCTATATGCTTGTCTGTTATTCTTATCTGCTTCAGGATTAAGTGGTGTATGAAAATAAGGAGAAAAAAACATCAAGAATTATGCTTACCTTATTGCCTTTTTTAGCCACTGTTCATAGCTATCCTAATTAGTTAGAACTTGCAATGAAGTATTCCAGGAAATTAATACAGATTAAAAATGCAGAAGTAAAAATACCTTTAAATACAATAAAGTCAATATTCCTTCTCAGCATCAAATCCAGGTCATATATTGAGGTAATATTAAACTAGCCTGTTTTAGAAACTCAGCATTCCCTGACTTAATGTGAACTTCTCATCAAAATAAGTGGATTTAAAGAAATAAAAGAAAATTGAGATAAATTCAAACAATGTAGTCCCTTTCTTTTCTGACAGAGAAGTTTCTAAATATATTTTGTTAGTAATTTCCTAATTCATTTTCCAACATTTTTACCTACCAGTACCCACAGCTACTAATTGGCTTTGTGCAATGCATTTTTTCCACTACACATTCTAGTTTAAAACCCAAAATGAATAGCTAATGTAGAATAGTCTAGCCCTGTATAATACTCTCACTGCACTGTATTTCAAGGGAGTTTACTCTTGACGAGTCTTCAAGAAGCATGTCAACACATATGGACTGTGAAAATACCTGTTAGACCTCATTAGCTGGAATAAACAGGAGAGTATTTGAAACCATACTTACCAAGTCTAGAGGTTCTCTTAATTTAAATTTAAAATAAGAAGGTCATCCAGCCTGGAATAATCTCCATGGTTATTCAGTTTACTCATCAGAGACACAGAGGTATCAACATTTCCTCATTAAAAAGTCTGAGTCTGTCTAATTCTTCGTCTCCTTAACACATACCTCAACCAAAAGAAACAGCATTAAGATCAAAAAGGAAATATTTTGTAAGTAGAAGCCATACATACAAAATTACACAAACACAATCAAACATTTACTAGAAAAAGAACTTTATTAATTCATTAATTCACAACACAATAAATATTGGGATCATACATACGAGGGACCCAGCAATGCTCAGACTTGTTTGCACCATGGTGTGGTTTGACAAACAAGCCCTCATCAGCTGGCATCCTGAGGAGAAGCCTGACTAAATTTATTTATTTTTTATTTTTTTACATTTTCACATATAATCAGTAATTTGCAGGGTACATCAGTCATTTCAATTTACATTAGTCAGGCTTTTAAAAATAATTCTTAAGTACCATCCCTGACGAATCCTTCAGGAAAAAAAGCACAATCACAGTAGCTGTCATTATTCTGTCTTGATGTTCATTCTGACATTAGGGTTACATAGGTGTGAATGTACGTTTAGTTTTACTTCAGGGGGGCAACAACATTTTCCACTGAATAAGGAATAGAACTAGGCTGCTGTTCAAGATACAGGATCAATTTTAATGCAGTCCACTCAGCAATTCTAAAACCAAGAGAGTTCTATTACTTCTGAGAACAATGACATGCCTTAGTTTCACACTCCATATACACTGAGGACACGGATTCCTTGAGATCTCTTTACTTGTTGTCCGAAATCATTATTTTGAACTTTATGATGAAGGAAATTAACTCATCTTTCCGTTGATTTGTCTGTAGGGGCAGACAACTCAGTCTGCTGGATACATTGGTAGGACAGAGAAAAGAAGCAACTTTCACATCGCTAAGCATCAATGTTTTCAGTTATGGGTACAAATGAACTGTAATAGGTAATCACTAGGGAAAAAAAATCTTGCATGCATACACAGCACAGTTTATTTGGAAGTGCGGTGTTTCTAACAGCAAAACCTCTGTAGACTGAGATGCTCAGTATCTCAATGTTTTGAAATATTAAGCAAAACATTAAAAAACCCCCTAACTTACTATGAACATTTTTTGTGTAAACAGCTCAGAAAATCTAGTAGTGTTTTTGATTGTATCACACTCATACTTTAATAAAGTCATAAGACCTTTAATAAGGTCGTAAGACCTTTATTAAAGGAAACAGGAACTTCTGAATGTGCAGGTATGCACACATTTATATACAGATAAAAAGTTTTCTTTCATTTCTTCTAAAGGCAGTTGCAATATTCAGGCAGTGTTTTAACTACACTTCCACTCAAAGTATTTCTTTTCAACTACAAGCTTATGGGTGACTTCACAGATGAAAAATGGCATCAGCAGATCTGATAGGGAATAATACTTGCAGTCAAACTGTATCACTCCTTCCTCTTTTACGGACCAGAAATATGGACCAAAAGTCAGGAAACTTTGTAAAGAAAGCATTTAAGATTTCTTTTGTTGATGTTTAAGTCAGAACAAATCTTTGAAAATGGAGTATTCTAGTATCAATGAGAGTGTGATAAATGCTATTACATCATATTTTAGAAGGAAGCTCTGATCACATTTTGTCTAAAAGTTTCTGTGACAGGTACAATTCTCATGGTAAAAAAGATTTCACACTAGAAATAAACCAATTGTCTGTCTTGCATGCTGCAGCAGTGAAATAGCAATCAAATTAAAAATAGCAGATATACATGATCATCAGACTATTCTTCTAAACTGTGCAACAAGCAGGAGAGCTATGAAAATATCAAATTCCACACACAAAAACACGGATATAAATTAACTGCAAAAAGGATACATTTTGTTTCACCTCAAGCTGATCTTTTCCTACATGCGCTATTCTACTGTAAAGGGTGCAAGAAACTATGTGACTATGCGTATCAAAATGTTGGCAACTGCATCCTGGATTGAAATTCAGTGCAGTTTATTTTGTGTTTGCCTTTGTCAGGCTACCTATTTAACAGGGTTCCGCAAAAGAAGCTTCACTATCAGATTTCTGTTTCTTTATTGCCACAAATTAGCCAGCATCTCCCCCTTCTGGATAGCAGGAAAATAAGCAGAAATTTGCAACAGATTAATGCTTCCAATGGCCAATACTAAAAAAAAAAAAAAAAAAAAAAAGTTGGCAGATAATTATTTTCTATCTTTGTTCTGAGCAGGACATTTCTTCTCTAGATCACTGTTTAATATAGTTCCCTTCAGTAAAATAAGCCAGACCTAAATCCATTCAGATGTAGTAACTGGCTCATCAGTGAGAAAATCTTAACAAGAAATCAACAAAATATATCACTGTGTCAGTCAGACTTCCACATTCTGTAAAAGAGAAAATGCTGCATGAGTTGGATTATTACTGGGTTTGATTCTACTTGTCAGCCTCACTTAATATATGATGTTCAAGCAGTAAGTTGTGAGATGTGTCAATTTAATTTGAACTGAAATTTCAAGAGTAGGCAAAGAAGTCACCATAAAATTCAACTCTTTCTTCAGCACCTCTGAGCTCATTTGTTCTCAGCCATCACCATAATGTTACAACCAGGCTGCCACTGATTAATCCATTGGGATTCATCCAGTAGCAGCACAGCTTCAGTGATAAGTGATTTTCTATTTAATTCCTGTACATATTACATTTAAAGGGAAAAACCCAAAGATGACTGCTTACCCATTGTTACACACTCTGGGATTGTGTTTCTACTAGTGAGTACAGAGTCTCAGTATTCAAGATTAGGATCAGCAATGAGCTATTCAACTACTTAGGAGAAAGTATCATCACCAAACCTAAGGGAGGCCCTGTCCAGTTCCTAGCATCTCTATGGACATTATGTGAGACAATTCTGTTGGCAGTCAGTCATGCCAACAGAGAAACTCAAATGACAACTGTTTAATTTGCAGATGGCCTCAGATGTCACTGGCTTCAGTTGTATTTACATATATAAAACTGTTACTATTCCCTAGCTCCCAGCAAGAGAAGAGTTACAGGCACTTTGAAAGAGAGAGATTTGTTACAGCAGGACTGCATTGGTTTTAGAACTGTGATGGTGCAAGGACAATTTCTTTATCTGGCTGTGAGAAAAAGCTGTCTACAGGGAGAATGAGGAAGATTCCTGGAACTTGAACCATTAAAGCTGTTTCAACTCTAAGTGCCCCTTTTCTTTACAGAAATATTTTGTGCTTTTTTTCCTTCTTTCCAGGGATGGTATTTAACCTCAGCAGCCTGTGACTGTTGCATCCAAGCCAGAACGCTTTGTAATGTGCAACTTGGTAATTTCTTCAGCACAGGTAGGGTGAATGCCAACTGTCTTCATTAGTTGTGGATATGTAGCACCACATCTAACAAAGGGAAAAAAAAAAAAAAAAAAAAAAAAGACCCACAAAGTCAAACACTATTCACCTGAAGCAGCTAGAATGTCCTAAAACATCAGAGTAATTCTGCTCTTGCCCATTTTATCAGGTAGAGGAGTTGCAGTTATTCTTCAAACAATGCCATTATTTCTCAGGCACTTACACAACAGCATTTAAACGCCCAGCTTCACAACACTGTTAGGTAGGGAAGAATTGTCATAAGAGTTGAGACAGAGAGAATTAAGCAATTTACCCCAAGTCACAACTAAGCCTATGGCAAAAACATATGACAAAACTGCAACCTTCAGCTTTTCTTGCACATGCATGTGTGTTTCACTAACTCTGACTCCAGACGGAAAAACACCCACATACGCACAGAGGAAGAAAAATCTTAATTAGGACTGCTGGAAAAAATCTGCTGAATGAAGTAATACCAGAATATTCTTGCATGATCTTAGAGAAAGTGTGGTGCTTACACTGAAATTATCAACGTTAGAAGCAGGAGGAAAAAGCCACTCATTTGAAAAAACAAAACAAAACAAAACAAAATCACCAAAAACCCCTTGATCTAAAATCCCACTTGCCTGATTCCTTTACTTGTCCAATAACATTCTTAGACTTGATGACTTTCCTTTGAGCTGCTATTTCTGGCAGGTCATGCTGTAAGAATAGCTGAAATAGCCCTAAATTTAAGAATTGTTTCAAGTTCTCTATGGAATAATGTTCTCTCCCTCTAAAAAAACACAGGGAAGAAAGCCACAGATGTCTTCTGGTGTCCCCACCTACACCCAAAAAAGCATTGCTGAGTGCAGATGTTACTGGAGTGCTAAGTGGGGAAGGAAGATGGAAAAATCATCCTTTGGAGAGGCTGAAGCAAGGCCTAATACTTGACAAAGGAGAAAGCAGCTCTTGCAGCGGGTGTTCCACACTGAAAGCTCTGGATTTGTGAAATACAATAGAAACCAATACAAGAATCTGACCTGCTGAAAACCTCTTACTGTGGTTAAAGTTTTAAGTTCCCTCAGGCAAGGCAGAAAAGCACTCCAGTTTCATGTGCTTCCTTTTCATTGGTTATTTTGGATAAAACTTCAAAACAATGACATCCCCCAAAAATGTAGTTCTAGAATCTATACCACTGGCAATTAATGGACTACAAACACATGTTGAAAATCTGTACCGAGGGTACACTGCAATCAGTGATTTCCAAGATATTCCTCACATGATACTTGCGGTCCTGCCTTCTTAATCCTTTCTGCTTTTCATCTATGCTAGTCACTCACAACTGTAAGACTAAAACTGCAATAAAATTGTGATGATATTTAGGAAAATGAACTAACAACACAATTGGGGGTGATTTATTGTGTCCCAGCCGACTTTCTTCAAAGAGGAGTTAAAAACTATAATTTAGTAATGTAAATATACAAATCAACATTTCTGAAGATGTGAATCAGCAGTAAGAAGGGAAATGAAAAAGCAAGTAAGAAATAATTGTAGCACATGAGGCATAGCAGGAATTCTCCATTTAACCAGAGAGGACCCAGAGTCATTGCTTACTCCTTCAAAGGGAGGACTTTTATATTAATATTTCAGCAAAATATTAAAAAAGATCAGATCACAAGGTTCACCTACTCAGGTAAGTTTGTTACTGCAATTATCAGATAGCTCCAGACAAAAGTACCTCCCCTCTCCCATCATCCTACAGAGGTTTCTTTCTTACTTTATCATATTATTGTTAGCTTATACCCCAGAAATACAAAAATTCATGCAAGTCCTTGCTGAGCTTATGAGGAGCAATGGCTGTGCACATTTAAAGATGAGATTAGGAAAGGAAATGCTTGACAGGTGTAAAGAAAGGTTTTTATGAAAAGCACAAATATCCTTTTAAAGAAGTGACTTGCAAAACTGTATGGTGATTTCCTATCCTGTGCATAGAATGCAAAAGAAGCTACACTCTGAGAAAACTAACATTAGTCAGTTAATGCACAATTTATTTTTTGCTTTAACTATATCAAGCCAACAATATATTTTCCTCAGTTGTCCTTAACTATATCCAGTATTACAGTAACTGAATCCAGTACATCTTAATGAAGAACTGCAATATTTTTAGTTAAAATATGTGCAATGCTACATAAAAGTAACAAAAAGCATGGATTCTTTATAGTGTTGCCAATACTAGGCAGATATCTTTTATAATCTTACAATAACTTAAAAAGCAGTCTTTAGAAGCTAGAGACATTCTTTTGTACTTACTTGATTCCAAGAGCAAATCCTTGAATAACTTCGCCTGCATTTGGTCCAATGAAATGAAGGCCAAGTATTCGTTGCTCTCTCTCTCGTAAGCACACCATCTGAAAACAATACATTACATAGCGATCTTTTCTTAGAACATTTCAAGATAAGGCATGAAGTTGAATTAAATGAAACTGAAGTGCCTTGAGATCCTAGTTCAGCTGTTTATTCCCAGTGTGCCAAGAACTTACACACTTGCTTAAGTCTTACTGACTTCAATAGGTCTTATGCTTGTCCTTAAGCACCTTCCTGAATCGAAGCTTTATTAGTGTATTTCTTTCAGACTTCAGAGAGCCACTAACAATGATAATTTGTGGTAAATTGAATACTTTGTTGTTTGTCATTTGTATGAAATTGTCAAAATACCTTCTGTAGTCCAGTAACCAGAATAGTGTTATATTGACACTGAATGGTCACCTTAGCAATTGCCTAAGCCTGTGCAGTTATTCTCAGCAGCTAATCAGCTGTATTTCCAAAGATGACCACTACCAATTGCAGGATATTTCGTGCCGTTGTGATTCAGTCAGTAAACACTTACAGCAGCATGTTTGGTGAGATATGTTTACCACATCAGCCACATAACCTAAAAAGGAGTAAAGCCTTGGAAACAGCCAAAGATGAAGTTAATAAGTATCTGGGAGGGCCTGAGTCACTGCACACTTAACTTTTATTAGAGAACTTAATGAAAACTTTTTAGTTCCTTTAAGGACACCATCTTTATAGTTATGAAAAGAAAATCATTCTCTCCCTGTGTCCTTCCATCAAGCATTAAATCATCACTCATCTAATAGGTTCTGCTTTTCAGTAAAGGCTTGGATTCTTTCGTTAGGAATTGCAGGAACAGCAGCAATCCTGACGTGGTACTTTGAATAGTGAGGAGTTTTAAAGAAAAAACCTTCTTGCAATAGAGTTTGAAACTCTCAAGTTTAATGTTTGTTCATGTGTTTTGGGAGTTTAGTAAGGACTATATTCAATATCATTCAACAACTATTCTGCTATTACTACTTCACCCTCAAATATTCACTTTCATTGACATAATTTAAAGGGAATAGCTAAAAAGAAGTAGTATCACCTTAGTTGCACCGATACTTGGGACAGTTAAGGCAAGCTACTAAGACACACAAATCAGATGTGACAAAATATAGTTAGAAAAACTGGTTGCAACTATTGACAATGGATATTCCTTACATAACACAACAATAACAACATAATAATTTGTGATGGACATACAGAAGTTACTACATTTATTCAAAAAAGATTGTTCCCTGATATTGAAGAGACAAGAATGAAGAAAACTATGATATATTCTACCAACACTACACTTCACCTTATCTGAGATTCTGTACTACGGGCAAGTGCATCAAAAACCTTCTCAACGCTCAAGCAACTGGCTTGCTCTAAGAGAAGAGGCCAACACTTTGGTCTAAACCAGGAGGTTTTTGTTTTCGTAAGACTGAACAGTTACTCTAGTTTTGTAAGCCTTAGGCTTAATTTTTTTGACAGTAGCATACTTTCCCCAAGAGATGGCAACTCAAATATTACATATGACTAGTTAAGAACTTTGCTGGGGGAAGCAGAGACTAATCTCTATAGAATTTGGAATATTTCTTAGGACCTTAAGAGCAGTTCAAAGATGGTATCCATCAGCAGAATGTCAGCTCTGAAAAATGCTAATATCTGTAAAGCAATTTCAAGATGCAATAGGATATGTAAAGAATATTAAACATTTGAAGTTACACTAAAGAAACGGGCTGTCACCAAGAAAATATCTCATCCATCTTGAGAGGTTTTTTTGCCAAACAGTACTCCTTAAACCTGGCTGTACCATGTCTCTTGTTTTAAGTTCAAAGCTCACAACACTCACTTTCACATAGCATTGAGTTGCATCTCTTTCAGCCACTGTAAACTCTAAAGGTTTATAATACGCATGGTATACCTGGTAGGGAAAACAATAACATTTTGTGTTAGAGAGCACTATTATGTGAAAAACTGCTATTTAGTATTTTAATGACTACTACAACATATTTATTATGTTATAGAAAAAATTTATTTATTTATAACCCGTTCATTATTTTAAAGAAAAACATGGAAAGCACAGTAAGTTTAACACAAACGTTTCTTAGAGAATCATTAAGATTAAAAACTGAAAAAAAAAAAAATCACAAATAATCACATTACTCAAACCAGTGTCCCAAATTAAAAATGTTAGGTTTGTTCCTTTAAGCTTCTCCCAAAAGTTTAATACCTTGTTTACTGAAAATAATGAAATCCCAAAGGCTTTCCATATCTATAATAATGTATACCACAAGACAACCCAAACTGTAATTTTTGCATTCTGAATAGTAAATGCTTATTTTTTCATTAATGATTTTGCCTGGGGCTCCAAGCTAAATCCATCAGCTGAACTTGCTCTCCAATACATACATAACATCAGCATCTTATCACACACACACACATCAATTGTCTGCCTTAATCAGATGAGAACAATTGTTTTACAGTAATTTATATCATTCTAGAGGGCACTAGCATCCAGAAACCCAGATAAGAGTCCTAGGACAGATTTTTGAAGTATAAACTGTATTTCAGCATCACAAAAGACAAAACTAATAACTGACTGGACATGAAATAAAGCATTGCAGCTTGTATTTCCATAGCTTACCGAGTCATATGCTGACAGTCTTTTTGAGGAGTGAATAAAGGTAACACAACATATCTTTTCAAGGATTACTTGTTTGAATTTTGTCTTATTATATATTGATTGTGAATTTCTTCACCATGAGCACCTTAATCTCATTCCTCATATCAGAGGGCTGGGTGCGAATATATACCACAACAGATTTCTTCCTCAATATGCAATGCCAGGCTTATTGTATCAAGACATTTTAGCCACAAAGACACTTAGCAGCTTGTGTGAATATTTCTGGGGACATCCCAAAAATTTAGACTAATGAACCTGACCAGCAATTCTGACAACTAAAAGGAACATAACTGTTATTTAATGATGCTGCACAATATAACTTACTAAAATGGCAACTAGTTTAAAGCTGTCATACCCTGTCAATAATTTTAAGCCCACTAGGTAACAGCTTCCATTGTGACCTGCTGCAATACTTTTAAAGTCCTGAGCTTTTCTGAAGACACCAAATCCCTAACTGCAAACATAGTATTTTGGGGACCAAAAATTTTGCCTGATACAAGAGTGAAACTTCTGTCTTTTCATAGTGCAACTCCGACACCAACTATAAAATCAAAAATGTTTTCATACCTCAATATTATCTGATCCATAACATTGCACAGCCGCTTCTTCTGACAGCCCAACACAACCATATTCCAAGGGAGTGAAAACTGTAGTAGGTACCTGCTTGCGAGAAGCAGAGGAGACAGAAAGTGTTACTGTTGAACCATATGAAGCAGCTGCATGGCAGATACAGGGGAGACTTTTGCATGACTGAGAAGTGTAGCTCTGTCACACATATCTACTTTGGCTGCTGGATTCAAAGCTGGATTCCAGATGACAAAATGCAATTCCTTTAAAATTCTTAAGAGAAACAAAAGCGTAAGATTTGTTTTTTGTTATTGAAAAAAAAACACCAAACAACTCACATTGTCATAGTCCATCAATTCTGAAGACTGGCCAAAAAGACGCTGAGCCAGCAGTTTTCCTGCAGCTATTGCTGTGGGTGTTAATTCAGGACGGCCCTAAGAAGAGAGCACAAAGCTTTGTTTTAACTAAGAAGGAAGCAGCATCCAAGGATTTCTCCCGGGACAATGGTCGGAGGACGGCCAAATCTTTGGAATTCCAGCCTACTAGCCAGGGCTCCCAATAGAGGAGGCAGTAATAATTTCTGTCCAAACATGCTTTTAAGTCTCCGAGTTTAATATCGCCCTTAATGGTGGGGAACAAATGCCATGAATGTGTCAAAATCTTATATCTTATCATGTCACCTCTTGAAAAAGCAGAGGATATTCACATGCTAACCATTCACTTCCCCCTTTCCTTCTATAGTAAGTCATCAAGAAATTTTTCAGATGGTCTTTTTAAAGCAGGAAAAGCCTAGTATAAAGCAACAGTGTTTTTATAACATCAGACCTTTTAAAAAAAGTTGTCTGTCACATTTTTACAGAACACAGGCACAAAACATAGCTATTTGTAGGCACCTTTACTGACTTCCTATGTTGGTCCTGGATCAGAGAAGTGGAACGCTATTGTGCTAGCACTGCAACCTATAGGTTGAGTTGGTCCTAGTCTCAGGCTCTGGTATTAGAGAGGGCCTTGAAAAGGATTGCGATTGGCAAATGCTACCTTCCTGCAAGTGAGAAATGGAATGATAGCAGGATATGACCAGGACATGCTCCAGTTCAAGCCATGAGTCCTGGCTACTTTTTATATCCAAAGAGGACTATGCAGTGTGCCAGAACCCTAATTTTGAGTGCTGGCACAATACCACTGGAGCATCAGAACTCCAGTGCTAGTTTTAAGGATGTTGGAAGTTTTTGCAAATTGAAGTAAGGCATTTTCAGAGAAATTTTTTGAAGTCTGAGGAAGAACAGTCCATGTAAGTTAGTAAGATCTAACAAACTTCATAAATCTAGTAAAAAACATTATTTAACAGTTCATCCAAGACATATCATCAAGATACATCTTGAGATGAGGATGTTTGTGTGAATCTCTTGTCTGAGATGAGGAAAGAGGTCACAAGTCTAGAAGGAATGATGAAGAGACATAAGAAAGCCATAACTTAAAAACACCTTTGCGGGATAACATGGAATGCTTTATAAAACATGTGAAGTTTTGATTCATACAGGTCCTATCTAGATATAACGGTTGTCACACTCTTGCAATGCCCCACTTGGAGGTAGTCATACAAT
This sequence comes from Buteo buteo, assembly GCF_964188355.1. Taxonomy (NCBI): domain Eukaryota; kingdom Metazoa; phylum Chordata; class Aves; order Accipitriformes; family Accipitridae; genus Buteo; species Buteo buteo. The sequence continues at coordinate 37,080,496 of NC_134181.1, read as the reverse complement.
AAGCCCTCAAGAACAGTTTTCAGCAGAAAATAAAATAACGATTCCCCACCACACACATTCAAGTTTCTCAAACTTTTTTTTCACTATCCTGAAGTTTTTTAGCATTTACTGGAATCCGTTCCTCTTTCCCACCTTATCTTTTCTGTATGTTGCTAGATAGATTCTGTATATGGTATTAGCTACCATTTACTTCAGTACACATACCATATCAATAATCTGCATATTAATACGCATTTATGGTTTCATCTGTACTAATAACCACTTAAGTTAAAACTTCCATTGCAAAAAACCAAACTGAAACAACATTATGTCTAACCTGATAACAGAAACTACAATTCTAATTGTTAATGAAGACTAACCTATCTTTCCCCACAGCTCATGACAAATCACAAAAATGCAAGTCTATCCCTTTTTCCCCCACTAAGATCCATTAAGTCATGGTTTTTCAAATCCAGCATTTTGACTTTCAAGTCTGTAAATGTCATTTACCAGATGAAATTTGCCATTTGTTTTTTCTTATACACATTTGCCTGAAACATGGCTGCCAATCATTTCTGTAGCAGGAAATACAGATGTTGTTTTGGCATTCCAGAAATGAATAGAAGATTGGAACAAGAGATAAAATTGTGAAAGCACTGCTACGCATTCCATAAAACCCAGCTAATTACTAAAACATCCATGCAGATAAAGCCCAATTTCTCATAAACAATGACTTAAAGACTTTCCTTGGTAAATATTTGAAATGAACATTCACTTTGCAGTCATGTGTAGAACTACTCTGCTGATTATTATGGATACGAATTGTTCATAAGAATCCTCCAATGTATTATAGATTTAAACGAGATGGCTCCTAAGAGAGTTTAAAAAGCTTTGAAGTAACGTGTATTTGTTCCAACACAACTCTTTTTGGTCTTATTTCTATTCAAAGCAACATACTGTACATTCCACCTTCTTTACACATCTTTGTTATAACACTCTTTGAAATATGACAGATGTATAGTGGCATGACCATATGATAAACCTCCTTCTGAGAGAACTTCTTTATAGTGTGGGCCATGCTTTTCAACAAGAATACTACTGGAGGAAGAATTTTAACACAGAGAGTTTATATCAGCACTGAAAAGAAATTCAAACTAAAATTCCAGCTTGATCTTCCTCATCCTGATTACAGAAGATGAAAATGCCTAAACGCAATTTCACCTGTCAGTTGAAAATAATATTTTGCCAAAGCTTGAAAAACTTTTTTTGAGGGCAGACAAACTGACTGACGTCTGGAAGGGTTTTTTCCCCCGCTCTTCTCCAAATGAACAGCTTGGATAACATTAGGATTCCATTTGCCATACAAGTGTGCAACAAGACACCCATGCACAAATAGTTTCCCATTTGTGCCAGCTGGGTATGACTCCCAAATGAAAACAGTCATTCTGAGCATACCAAGAAACTCACCTTTCGCCTCTCTTACTCCCCTTCCAGCCAGGGCACTGAATTAAAGCAAAAAACCTAGTTCTTCCTATTTGGTAGCAATTTAGTGTCTATTCAGTGTGGCATGGTAAAGGAGGGAGTAAGAGGGCTTAAGAACTACTTGCCAAGGTATGAGCAATAGCATGTTATGGCAGCAAAGAGACTCTGGCAGGGAGAGAGCAAAGAGATATCCTGAACAGGAACACTGGAGAAAAAAATCTTATTCTTATAAGCAATATTAGGGATCACTGATGCTCATACACAGGAAACAAGATTCCCCTTCCTGTGCTCTTTTGGTAGGTCTCACCCTGAAAGTATCACACACCAAGCTCTACAGCTTTGTGGTTCTTAGCAGGATGCACTTGATTCTTCTGTGTGTAGTTTTTGAGATGTGCATAACACAGAACTTTCTTTCACTGCTGGTTCCCATGCCAATGAAATTTATTATCTAAATTAATTCTGCTTTAAGAAAAGACAAAATTAATTTAAGTATTCAAATAAAATAAACTTTATTGCTTAGCAAGTGGAAGTTACATGGCTCACATTGTACTGCAGTCAGTAAGATAATGCCAATAATTCCTTCTATCTTTAAATTCTATAAATGCATGAGTACTATACTGTGATTTCTTTAATTCCCTATATTAAGCCCATATGCCAATAAAAGCTTAAGAGAAAACTTCTACAGAGCACTGATTTACCATTCCAGTTTTTCCCCAATTGTACTCTGGACATGGTATAAAACTGTGTTGCTGTTTTTAACATTTACATTTAGAAGTGCCTATTGAACAACTCGGGTTCAAATATCTGCGCTAATAAGGACAAAAGCAGGAAAAGGAAATCTAAGTTTTAACAAAAAAATGAAAATGACAAATAAATGAAGATCTGATTTTTTAGATCCAGAGTAGGAGAGCATCCTGCCTCCAACTTTATATTTCTTACTCAACTAAATCCTCAAAGGGCAGAAGACAAAAAGCACCCAAAAGGAAATGACTTGCCCAAAATAACACTGCAGATTAGCAGTAAAATGAGCAACAGAATCTAAGGCTCTGACAGCTTTGCCTCTAACTACTGCTTCTTGGATGAAATTAAAAAGAAAATTCTGGAAAGCAGGAGGCCTAACCAAGGCATATATCAGGGACAAGCAGGTGTAGGAGGTCATTGTGAGCAGAAAGAGGACTTCAGGAAACATCCCAGAGCAAGAAGTGACAAGTACAGAGGGAACCTGTATGTGAAGTGAGAAGGAAGGAGAGGAACTGTACATAATCCCAAAGCTCTGTGTGACTGGACAGGACAGAAGAAGCTGTGGCGAGTAAGAAAAAAAAGGAGAAATAGCTGAGCAGGAAAGAGTTTTAACACAGTTTAAAAGGAAATGGCAAGTCATTCACATGAAGATGGAGACAGACAGGAAGAAACACATGTCTACATGGAGGGGAAGAGGTCAGGAATGGTCAGCAGATTTATGAGATTTAAGTGTCTCTGGCAGTTCCAGAGTCCAGTCAGAAATTTGCAGGGCTATTCCCAAGATGTTATGTAACCTGTTACATCCCTTCAATAACTCAGAGCACCTGTAGGATTTAAAAATTTGAGACACCTTTAAAAGATTTTAAACATGGCAGAATGAAAAATCTTTTAAAGGTCTGTCAAATTATACTATACATGGTGTTTGGATATTGCTACAGTATTTATATTCACCAGACTTTTAAAACAGATGCCTTCACTATATCAAAACCAATCTTGATAGGAAGGCATGTGCTCAATTCCATTAAGTTCAACAGGTGACAGAATTCTGTATCTTGCAACGCCCAGCTTCTATATTCTACATATTGACCAAATTTTTCAGGAACAGTAGGCAGCTGATGAAAACATCCTCCTGTAACTGTACAGTTCAGAATCCAGACAAACATTATTTTTTATGACATCATATTTGAAGATGCCCTATTTACAGTAAATACTCTGAGTTCTGTAAACTGAAAATTGAGGGACTGAAAGCATTTGTGTGCACTTTGATCAGGACAAGACAGTCTTGTCATAGATAACTGTAGATTATTAATAGCACTAGATTAAGGCCACAGAATTCTGCTTTTGCCTCTATAATAAGTAAATAATTTTGCTTAAGTTATAATGTCCCCCTTTAAAAAAACACAACAAACAAAAAAACCCCACACCAACCAAAAACCACACCTTATGTTTACTTGGCATAATCATTCACAAATCATGAACAGAAGTCAAATGCATTTAGTATTTGCAGCAATTACTTTTTCTTATTCTAGAGGAGCATACTTTTGTCAGAAGCATTTTGTGTCAGGGAGCAGAAAAGCTGTCTTGTGACTAGTCTCAATTAAACCCGAAATACTAAAAATGGAATTACAGAACTTGTCACAGTCATTCCCAGTAAGTATATTCAACTCCAGAAGGTAAGAACTGCTTTCACTCAGCATTCACAGGCAGTATGAAGTCATATGTCTAAAGTGATAAAAACATTATTAGAAAGATAATTGAAATGATAAAGACATTATTATTAGCCTCTGACCAATGATGCATTCCCTGATAAACATCAGTAATAATCTCTAACACTGAGATACTTCACAAGATCCACGTGAAGGAAATTACTGACCCAGGTGGCTGGCATAAACACTACAGCTCTGCAAAATGAAAAAGAGCAAAACACTAAGATATATACTAGAGCATGACGACATCTGGGGACTAGTTATTAGTCAGGAACAAAGTTGGCTTCCTGTTATTGTAAAATAGTTTATGTAGACTCAGTACCTCTGTTATGTCTCCAACTGCATAAATGTGAGGAACAGAAGTAGCTTCACTGGCATCAACAATGATCTTTCCAGTTTCAGAATTAGTTTTCACTCCAACTGCCTCCAAATTGAGAGTTTCAGTGTCAGGGGCTCGGCCTTAAGGAAAAAAAAAGAAATTAAAGTAAAAACTATTGGAAAACTTCAGCAGTGTTAATCTAAAAATTTGGCATCCTCCGCTTTAGCTTTCCAAGAACTTTGTGCTATTTGATAGTCCAAGCAGAAATATGACAAAACTTAGCTCATAATGAAAAAGCTGGAAGGGTGGAAAGCATGGATATTAATTTCTTTGTGAAAGGAGCTCTATTACTATTGCCTTTGCTCAAACTATTTCAGAGAAAGTTATCCTTTAAAAACGTGCGGGACAACATCCACTGCAAAAAGTGCAAAACCCACATGGTTTAATATTTATTGAACATTCTAAATTCAGTTTCCCAATGTAGCATGAATATACATATAATAAGTAGCTTCTACACTGAAAATTTCCAATAAACATTAACCAAATGACACTCAATACTAACAAACAGCCTGTTGTGCACGCTTGTGGATAAAAATTAATAATGCTGTTCAACATTAAACATACCTGAAGTCCTCTTTTCTTATTATCTGATACGCTTATCTTAAAGCTTTTTTAGTTCCCTCAGCTTGGATGAAAAAGTTTACCAGCTTTGCTCTCAAGTCCTTAACACTGAGTTATTTAGCTCAAACTCTGTATTTCTGTAGAGTTTAGAAACACTATTCCTAGAATTTAGGAACACAATTTTAAATGGATTTAAAAACAAATGAGGCAAATTCTGCCAAGCCTAGATTTTATTACAACTTTCTCTTCCAATGATTTTAAGTTATCTCATTTTTTAAAAAGATATTTTTGTAGTGTTTTCTGCATAGAGTTACCACTTAGACCACTGAAGTCTTCATAACATTACACTGAGCTTTCTATAGAGTATCTAACAAAGCAATTCCTGACCCAGAAATTGGAATCTTAAATCCTATCCAATTTTTCAAATGTATTTGAAGGTTAATAAACATAGTGAAATTATCAGGTACTCCCAAAATATGTAGGGACACACAGGATCACATATAAAATATTATGTGAATATATCCAAATGAGGGAAATTTTATAACATTGCATCCATTTTTAGAGGTTATAAATGAATATGCATATATCTACATCTACATATATAGGTCTCCTTTGCCTGAGTCATGATTTTGTGTTTGATGTTAATACAGAGCTATAGCAAAGCAAAACAAAAGGGGAAATGTGTTTTCATTATAAAAACAAGCTCTTTGATGTTAATGTAGGAAATTATTAAACAAAAGGAAAACCTGGCTTGTCAATACAGACCTAATTATATGTAAACATATGATTCACTGCTTTATACATCTGCCATACAGCCAGGCCCCCCAAACAATGTCACATCTGAATGCCTCTGTAAAGACTTCTGTGTATTAATTTCATCTGGTGAAACCAACACTTCCTCTGGGAGTACTGACTGAAGCTGTCGGCACTTGGCTATCTGTCTGTCTTCCCTTCTGTTGTCCCCATGGGATGTTGATCTGCTGTTCCTTCTCTGCCCCCTGCTCCCCAGTCCTGATGCTATCAGGCAACAAAAATAATAAACCTCCAGGACCTTATCTTGGCTCGGATGTGAAACAACTTCCTACCGTTGTATTTCTTTGTGTATTGAGAGTAAAGCCTGGATATTCTGCAAATGGACAACTAATGGGGTTTTCTAGTTTCCCCTTTTTCCTGCCAGGCAGAGCCAAGAGAAAGCTTAGCACGCAATGGCAGGCACTGAAAGAGGAAAAAAAGAAAAACTGTCAATAGAGTCATTTAAAGACCTGTGACAACAACGGCTGAATTTATCAAATCTGCAGGATAACACTTAACCTTTTGATTCCAGTCTATTTTAACATGTGTACAGCTTGGTATTAATAGCTAAGAGTTAAAATACGTTGCTACTCAGTGAAATTTCTCTCTCAACTTTTCTGCCTAAGTATTATTTCTGAAAGCAAAACCATAACTTTAAAAAACTGAACTGAAGCTTTATTGGCCTTAAGCCCCATGCTAGCTCACGTCCATAAGCCAGAATTACAGTTACTGATCTTGCTTCACCTCAAATTAGGTAGCTTAGGTTCATGATTATCCAATGTGTCTTGGTAAGTTTTAATGTCAAATTCAGGAAATGCTGATATTTCCTAACATTCACTTACTTGTATTATAGAACTAGTTCTCACCATTTCTCAGTAGTATTGGATCAGAAGGACATTTGTTTCATACCCATAACTCCTAAGTTTTTTACATTTACAGCTTCAAGAAACTCTGAGTTTACAGCTTATTTCTAAGATCCAGAGGGCAATATAAAATTATACCAAATCCTGCTAGGCACACAACACAGAGATAGCTCCCTCTAAAGCCAGCACACCTGCTTTTAGTTTGAAGATGTCCACTGCCCTGAAACTGCCACAGAACAAGGAGTGTATGATTGTACAAGACACAAGACTAGATTTAGCTTTTATTCAAAACAGCAGATATTATACCAGACATCTAGAAGAAAGGTGCCAATTCAGATATGACCCTTAAAAAGGTTACCTGCCTCCTGCACTTTTAATACCACATCATATCTCATCTTTAACAGACCCATACAATAACCACATAGCTGTGAAAACCACACAGGTCCCTGCTTTCATGGCCCGCCACCATTCACTTTTAACTTTAAAAGAAAAAACAGCTTTTTGATCTGTTTTTGTAAAATCCACAACCTGGCTTCCTAAGGGGGCTGCCAGGCAGCTTAGCTACAGAGAGTGACAAGAGACTGGTTAAAGCACCCATCTTGGATATGTGCTATGCTGGTTATATTGTGATGTAGCATTTCTGTCCCATCATCTGCTGGGGGGCTCTGGTAATCACACTTGCACACAGAATAAGGTGAAGGCAGTATCAGGCTGCTGTGACCTTCAGGTGCAAGACCTTCAACAATGGAGACTGAAGCAGCTAAGCTGAGAAGAAACCACAGGAATAGGCATAGTCACGTAAGTAGCAGCAGTAAGTGAGTGATAGCATACTCTTGCATACAGTAAGATTTCCTAGGATGATAAAGGTGCAGCTGACAGCAGAATTTTATAATGGGTCTTCTGCAGTTTCTTAATCACAAAAGCTGGAATGTCTGTTTGCCCCTCAGCATTTGAAAAATCAAAACTAGAGCCAACCAAGCATTTTATTATCATCAGGCATGATACTGCAGATGGCCACTGTGAGGATACTGCAGGATGACAGGATGGTTCTTCTAGTATAAAACTTAAGCCCAATAGTCTTCTCCACTTCTTCCCTATACATTGGCGATTTGACACATCGTAACTTTACCCAATCTGACCTTAATCAAAATCTCATCCGTGTTCCCAGTCTTGGTACTCTCTCTCATCTTGTTCTGGGTGCCTGACACACTCCCAAGATTAGTTGCAAGACCACTACCCTTTCCTCCTTCAAATCCCTCCTCAAAACTCACACAGTGTTCACTAAAACATAGCCAGCTGATAACAACTAATAAAGACCAATTCAGTGTAACCAATGTTCAGATTACAAGAAAATATTGACTACAGTAAGGTTAATTAAGGTTAAAAAAAGTTCAGAACCCTTACCACATTGATAGCAGCGTGCACCAATTTTACAAGGATGTTTTTGAACATTTCATTCATTACTGATAAACTTTCAGCATGCCTGCCACGATTTGAAAAAAGTCTGGCCCTTAGTCAGTGCTGGGGCAGTAACTATTTCTTTGCCAAGTCTGCTAAGCTGTACTACCTCTTGTAGCATTGACTAGTAATACTTATTACACAGAGGAGTCATCTCACCAGAAAGCTTGTGGCAGCCATGGTGCAATCAGTAAACACTTGGCCATCACCATCCACTGCACACCTGAAGTTACTTGTGTCTGGAAACATGTTGCTGTGGTCCTACCCAAACAACAGCAACAGAAAAAAGCAACTCCAAGTGACATGCAACCAAATTAAAACCTTACAGCTTGGGACAGAATTCTAACAATTTGTTTTGTTCTCAAGGTCCTGTACAAGGTAAAGTGGGCTGGAAACATTTTCTGAGAAGAAAGCTACAGTTCACCTTCACATTAATTCTCCCACACTAAGCCTGCTTTAACCAAAGGTTTTGTACACCCTTAAAGGATGGCTCTGCAGTCTCAAAAACCAGTACCTACCCACCACCATTCCCATGTGAGGTCATTGGCTGCAATCTCCTGGACACTTACAGGTGAACAGAACCTGTACTCTGTAGAAAATGTTGCATTAATTATGCCAGTTTAATGAAATTACTTTGGAGCATTTTCCACCATTTTTTAATTTATTTATGCCACCATTCAGGTAAAGGCTAGCCATCGCCTATCAACTCAAATAGCATTCTATAGTTCTGAATCCCAAACCTTCTCTCACACACAGACTAGAGGCATAGCCTAGCATCTAACTTTTCCTCAACATGAAGAAGTGATTTTTGTAGTTACAAGCTGGTAAAATAAGTAGTGTAAAGTAGGAGTTGCACTCAAAAGTTTGTGGGTGGGTTAAACAAAAGAAGGAGAAAGTACCATCCCACCCTCTTTCAATGCAAACAAATTACTTGCACATTAAAACCAGCCCGGTTGAATAAAGTCTGACTGAATGTCATTACAACTAGTTATTGGGAAAAAAACTAGAAGCACTGGCTGATGTAACGGGAATGATAATTTTCATTAGGACTGAAGAAACCACATCTTACCAAGACAGTACTGAATTAAAGTTAATGAGACACAGACATGGGAAGTTCAGAATAAAGACCCAGAGCCTCAGCAAATCACATCACATTAGCACTAACAGTTGTCTGAGATAAACCCAGGTGCATTATTTTTCACTGAATAGTTCAAAGGTTAAACTGGATGGCAAGATTTTATTTGCAAAGAAGAATCTAAAGCCCATCTCCTTTTCTATAGGAGCTGGCAGAGATAGGCTCACAGGAGATCACAGCAATATTTGACCATATGGGACTTTTCAAAGAAAATCTCCAAACAAAATTTCTGTTTTCTTAGTTAATTCAAACTGATTTGGTTGTAAGACTTGAAGAAAACTGCTATAAAAAAAAAAAAGTTATGTATTTAACCCTTTGTTGATATTGAACAGCGAGGATCTTATTTTACCACACTACAGAATAAATCTGCCAAGCACCCAGCCTGACACAAAGGACAATATGCTTGATAGCTCATGATGTGCAACACCTGATAGCTGTTCAGCTTTACACTGAGCTAAAGTTATAATTCCTTTTTATAGCAAAGATGATACTATTTCAAAGACACAGTAGCTTTCCTCTAAGCTTATGAACGCAAAGGAACTTGAGAATGGTTGTTCCACTGCTCTCATCAGGGAGAAAACTCTTTTTGTAAAGCTAAACTTAAAATCTGCTGCTGGTCATTGCTCTTTCTGTTAACAATTTACTAGCCCACTACCGCACTTTCTCTGTCAAACTAATTCTAGGATATTTTGTAAACACCTGCATAGTTTAATCTTCAATTCAGTGTTGCTCCTCTACACAGACACCATTAGATACGTAGTAACTCCGTATCTTTTCTAAGGACTTTGTGAATAATCAAATGCCAGTTACAGCAGTGATCTTCTGCCACCTATTGCAAATTCAAATGGAAATACTACTCACCAATTCCTTTTATATATTAGCTGTGTTGCAACTGCAGCATTCAATCCACAGGTTTCAGTCCTCCAATAGCTGAAACAAACCCACTCTACAAAGCCTGACCTCCTGCAACTTTGCCCTGCAGCTCAGCAGTTACATCTGTTTATAAAGGTGTCAATCTCTACCCTTTTCTTTGCATGAAGACCCTATGTTCAATCTGTACATGCACACACTTACCATTGCTTTGTAGCTCAGGTATATTAGGCACCCAACATAATTTTTTGTGTGTCCTTAAGGGGAGGGGGAATACTATATAAGTTTATTGGTTACATATTGAACGAAGAAAATCTCAAAAGCTTATCATTTCAGGGAAATTCTTACAAAAACAGAAGACAGAGCACTAGTAAAAGACAGAAGGACTTTACAGGACTAGACATGCAGAATCAAAAAAAAGGTCAAGAAAGAGCCATTTCACTGATTTGGCATATAACAGTATAGTCACTCAGCAATATAACACAGGCCCATAACAGTTACCTATGAAAGCTTTGGATTGAAACATTTAAATTACATTAAAAGTATCAAAGGGGGGGAGGGAAGTGTGCCTGGAATATTTTGACTGGTTCAAAAAAGCTGCTAGAAAAGCAAAGAGCCTGCTTTGTGCCTGCTTTTATTGGTTTATCCATACAAGCAGAAAATTACACATTACAAAAGATAAACAAAACTCTTCATAGAAACACAATGTGATTTTTTTCAAAGGGCCTACATTAAGAGATAATACTGTAGCTTACCAAACTCAAACTATGTCCTACTGTCAGTAAATATTTTAAACATTATTCATAAAATCCTACTAAAATTCCATGATGCCTTCACAAAAATTAAGGAAATATCTATCATAATTCAGGCTACAATTAGTTAACAATAGCGGCTGCTTTTTAACTAACTCTACAAGCTGACTTTCTTCAATCAGTATTGTAACTGACACATCTGCAGACAGGAAATCCTCAACACTACCAAGTTTCCCAGCCTATTATCTGAGACACCTGGTGTGGGTGTGTTGATACAGAGCAAAACAATGAATCATATCGACTGCACATCAATTAAGCAGCTTTAACTGTTAATGTGTTTAATCCTTAAGGGTGGAGTGCCAATCTGAACACTAAAAAAAAAGTCAACATAAAAACCCCAAACCCTCAACTATTCATTTTACGGTTTCTAAATATGGATTGTAACTCAAATCTATGACAAAAAGTATAATACATGTAGTTCCTCTCTATCAAAACAGCGAGTAGAGTCGCATTACAACTGAGTTGCAATAGTAAGTATACCATGCAACCTTATTCCAGTATAATTAACACTAAACCAAGATTTTTTTTCTTATTATTTCAATTTAATAGCTCTTTTTTCCATCTTTGACAAAAGTAAACAAATTGACTTGACATTTCACAGGTGTGACTCCACCTCAGTGTAGTTTTACCAGAAAGCTTGAGGAAAATCAAATACAGCATTGAGAAACCCACTTTTTTGAGACATTTTCATCTCATTTCATGAATATTATTCTACAGTTTTCAGGATTATCACATCTTCAGATAGCATGACCTTTTTTGCTCTCGGCAAGGACTAGCACCTTTGATTGGTTCTAGTGAGCATAATCCATTATTATAGACTGTTTCCACACTTTATAGAAGCCCACTGCACTTCTAAGAGAATAGTAATCACAATAAGTGAAAGAAAATGTTTGTCACAAACACAACCTGCTCTCTCTTTGGGGTATTAGAAAGAAATAAAGCTGACTTACCAGGGGAAAGGAACAGGACAACATATTTAGTCCACTGGGCAAAATACAAAACGCTTTAAATTATCTGTTCCTGCTTCCTGTAATGGATCTATTCTACAACCACAGGAATTTAACTTTATCTGTTATCAACAAATGAAAGAGTAATGCTTCCCCACTACTCTAAAACCGTCGTGTCAGATAAATAGCATAAAAATGAAGTAGTTAAAGGTATTGCTAAAACTGCTAGTAAAACTGGTTGCTCTGCATCAAAACAGATTTCTTGGGCAGTAAGTTTAAGCCTATTTACTTTGTTCACCAGATATCATCCGCTTGCCAAATATCACTACTACCTTTAGCCATCCATTATTGATCTAGAATTCCAGATATTCACAAAGCTTTATACGCACAGGAGACAAGAGGTCTCCTACTCTGGTGGGCTTGCAGTCCATCTGAACCAATATAAAAACTGAGGGCTGATTCGTAACAGCAACAAATGAGCAGCTTAGGGAGGCAATGCAGAAAGAGTATTTTCGTTCCTGTGGGCTGAAGCCTTGTACCATACATGATTTAGTGTGTTAATCCTTACAAGAAGTAGCATTTGACTCAAAGGAGGCAAAAGCCAGACTTAATTCCCACTTCTGGTGATTATGCTCACAGCCATTTGTCACAAAATTCTTCTAGACTGATTTACTCTGACTTAGGCATCATATGTCAGTTCCAATGGGTCTGAGATACCTGAAAGTTCCTAACCAGATTTCAAGAAGCTCTAAAGTTCCAAGGTTCCCTGCAACGAGCTTGGATTTTTAGGGGCAATTACTTCTCTTTCTCCAAATTGGATGATGGATGCGGTAACAAACTTAAGCAGCACAGTTTAGAAAAATTCCTAGAAGAAATGGTAGCCTCTGGAACAGGATAAATAGGAACTTGTGAATAACTTCATGAAAGTCAAGAGTATGGCCTTAGAGAACACTACCTGCACCACAGTGGTTGCTGGAATTCATGCTTTCACCCTCTAGTAAACATTGAGGAAGACTAAATGGTCTCCCATTTATTGCAGCTCATCAAAAGTAGTTACCATAGATTTCTTCCATTTGCTGTAACTTTCATACGTTTTTAGACTGTGAGCAAGTCAGACATCCAAGAAAAGAATTAAAAAGCTATCAATGTTTAGGTCACTAAATAGTTAATAACAAAAAAAGAGAGGGAGTGTTTGGCCCCATAAAACATGATGAGGGGACTTCATTTTCAGAATGGAAAGCATTGCAAATAAACGTTAAGATAATCAAGTTTACCTACTGCCCACATCACTGTGTCAAAGGAATCAGTTTCTTCTGTGCCCAAGTCGGTATTTTTCCAAGTGACTTGCAATCTGTTGCTCTCCAATTTTTCAACTTTGGTTGGGAAACATCTCTTTAAAAATTTTGTGCCATAAGATTCCATGTGCTCAGTTACTAAAGATGCCATTTGCTGTTGAGTAGGGGAAAAAAAAATTGTTCACTCTTAGATATATGACCTTTTTAATGTAAAACCCTCCTTCAGCTGTCTTCATGAAAATCCAGTAAATATACCGTGCATTTCAAACATTCTTTGTCACCTAGTTACTACATGATAATTTATTGAGCCACTATGACCTGCAACTCCATTTCAAGAGGCATCTACATCTGAATATTCAAATTATTTTTTAAAAAGTAAAATAGTATATGAATAAAAAGGTTGCTTTTAAATCATTTGTTACTTACACAAAAATAGCACCTAGAGCATATTCAATTTAACATTACCATAATGACCATTTTCTGGCAGCTTGATGAGAATTAAATACTTTCATAAAGCTAAGGAAGAAGAATATTTCCCTCTGCCATGACACCTGTCATTTCTCTGCAAGGACTATGAATCACTACAGTTTCCTGGAAAGTTCTACTACAAACAGGAAATAATGCTTTTGTTCTAAGAGCCTGTTTGAAATAACGCCATACCACAGTCAAGTAGTAAAGCATCGCATCAACGGGTTTAACCAAAGATATCATTGCTCTTGACTGCGATAATTCAGGTTGCACATTGTCTAAGAATATGTTTATTACTTAAAGGATATTATCACAGAACCACTCACACAGAACAACTACGTGCAAGCTCTCAGCATACAAAACTATTTTTTAAGTTGATACTAACTAATATGAAGGCAACAGCAGGGTTATACCTCTTCAGAAACATGATAGCTCACTAACCAGTTTCCATCAGTCTCAATGTGGCTACAGACTGAACATAATTACTTTACCTCTATTAATACTTTCTTAACTTTGAAATGTCCATTGTGCTTTTCATACCTACAAAGGATCAAGTTCTCAGAGAAAGCCCTACTGTAAGTGTTTTATGAAGTGCCACACACGCACTCTTAATTCTTTTCCCTGCTTGCTCAGATCTCATGCTGTTACAGGTGTAGATTTCTTCAATAATGAGTGCAAATCCCAAGACATATTCTTATACAATGTTTTGCAATTAGTTGTTGCCCTTTCTCATTGTTATTTCTAATTGCTTTTATTCTCTTTATACAGGAACGGTTTTCTGGCCAAAACTGTTTTCTGTTTTGTCAGCACAATCATGACCACTTATACTTTTAAATAAAATCCTTCCCAATTTTGAAACATATTTTTTTCTCTTTATATTTCCCTGCCTGAAAGTTTTTGCTTTTAATTTTCTCCAGCTTAGGGTTGATAGTTCTACTGAAATCACTATTTTTTTTTTTTTTAACCTAGTTATAACCAAACTATTTTGAAAGTGGTAAGGTCAAGATTTCCAATTCCTATTGTCATTACAAACTTTCAGCTTAGTGATTTATTTATATTCATCATAATGAACTCCACATTGAACTACTTAATGCTAAGTCCAATAATTTATTTTAAAAATCATTATCTGTAACTCCTAGAAATTCAGGATTACTTTAAAGAGATTGTCTGGTTTTAGCAGTGGCATAAATTCCTCCCCTGCTTCCCAACCTTTTCAATAGCGTTTTCAATTAAGCAAAGGGAAAAAAAAAAAAGATTTACTTTTCTGAGTACAGTATCAAGAGATATGATAGGAAAACAAGAGCTAATATTAACTAGTTTCTCTTCAGAAAGCACATACTAGGAAGTGTTTGGAAAAAGCCAATTACACTTTTTCTTTAGGAGACAAAAATAATCAAATAAACTTTAAAATATATTTTTATATAAGGAAATGTAAAATATTCCATACTCACTTGATCAAACCCACGAAGTGGGATACTTCTCATCATGACTGTAGTGTCCAGTCCAATGCCCGTTAGAAAACCAGCACACTCAAGTGAAACATCTGGTGAAGGATCAGTTAAGGAAATATAAACAATAATTTCATATAAATGCAATATAAAAGGGTAATATATAAGTAGGCTTTTTACCTAGAGATATCAAGTTCTCCTCACACAGACAACATCTTTAGCTTGCTTTTCTTGCACAGAATAAAACTTCAAAGGCTTAGATTATTTTCCTCATAGGTAACATTGTTTTGAAGATCCTGAGAATTTATCCTCACCTGACCTTAATTCCCATGATGCAACTGCATAGAAAACCATTACTATTCTATTACCAACTCAACTACAGGGCATGAGCAAAGGAATTCAAAAAACTGAGCTTTCATAGGAAAGACAGCTATACTGCTTATAATCATAAATCATCAGAGCTTTTTCAAAGGATACAGCTGGCTCCAACAACCAACCTGTTACATAAAAAGAAAAAAGAATAAAGCAGCAGAATGAGCTAGTGCGTATTTCCGGAAAACCGAAAAACTATTTTCTGAAGTATGTATAGTTACAAAATTACAGGTTTGAAGAGTGGATCTGATGTTGTTAGATGGGAAGAAAGTGTGGCTTATCAACTCCAACAAAGACAACACTATAACATGTGGTATAATGTGTGGGCTTATTTCATTAACAGAATAAAACAAAAAGAACAGGCTTATAAGACATAAGGAATTATTTTTATATTGTAAAGAGTCATTTAAACACAAACTCTGAAAGACAAAGTGAAGAAAGCCATGAAAAACTCAGAGAAACTAGCAGGGTTAAGAGGCATCACAAATATTTCAATTGTGTTCTATGATATACCTCCATTGGAAACGTCTGGAGTGGACACTGACAGGTTTTTCCCCCAGTGCCCGTTGCTACTGATACCTCATCTTTACAGGGTGTCTCAGCTCCATTGCCTCTGAGACAGTAGGCAACATACAAACATACTGACATGCAGCAGTCTTGTTGGAACTCAAGTATATCTCAAAATTTCTACAGGTATCTTAATTACTAAATATATATTTTTAACTATTTTTAAGAAAACTTAACACAATCAGAAGTTAAGCACATTTGAAATTCATCATCTTCCTATCAAGTAGGTTTCAGTTCCCAGTGTAAGACTTTATTCATTACTATATTTCATTTTGATTTACAACCATCTGCTTTTTAATAATCTTATTTTCCCAAATGCCAAATATATGCCCTTCCTGTCTTCAGAATTTTGTGTATGCAGTTATAGAAAACCCGTTTAATAGATTTACCTAGACTAGTATTTATCAAATACATCCATTTTAGATCTTGAATGAAACTCCAGCTCCCATGTCTCCCCATATTTCACACACTTTCAACCAAAAATATCACTAAAATTGTCCATCAACACTTTTAATTTATGAGGTGTATCAGCAATCCAGCACAGCAGTTTCCATGCCTGTCCCCTGATGCCCTATACACTGCAGCAGTCTTCTCTATTCTGACCATATCCTCAGTTCCCTACGGTCTGCTGGGTACACAAAAGACAGAATGCCCAGTCACTGTTCTGCTGGTAAAAGTGGGTCCAACCAGCCAGTCACTGACACTCAGCTGCTGCACAGGCTGCACCCGCATTCCTTTGCTGTTTATGTGTTATGCAAACTTGTTAAAATCTCACAGTTTGGAGGTGCATTCCACATAATATTTCCACTTACAACAAATTCTTTTGTTAAGTTTTTGAATTAGGAAAAAAAGCATCATTTGGGATCAATATTTCTAGTTACTATAAGCAGAGTGTGGAATGTTAGGCTCTTTCGGACTATGATTTTCACTTATGGAAATACATGCTTTTTAAAAAACTTTCATCCCCATGCTTTATAGAGAACTTTTCATCAAAAACCAGCAACGTAAGGCCACAACACTTGGAACCCACCTGAGTATTTGGCACATTTTTTCTGTTTATTTTGAGCTTTTTTTTTAAAGCAGGTCTCTCTTACACTGCCATATTCACAAGTTAAAAGAAAAAAAAAAACTTTGGAAATTTGGGTATGGAAGAAGTAGTTTGCTAATTGCGTTTCGGAAAGCTAGAAATTTTAAATACACCTGAATTTAGAAATTTATTTAAAAAACTTAAAATACAAACTCACATAATCACAGAGTTTAAAAATGTTATTTGAAGTTAGGAGGATAAGCAAGGAAGCATAAGCATTATAAACATAAGTCACAGAATTGTATCATATTCTTTTACCCATACCTAACCTTGTTTGACTGTTTTGAGGAAAGTAAGTTTTAGCAACACAAATGACAATGCCAGCAGAGAGAACAGTTGCATGGAAATAATCCATTAAGTAAAGACCTTTTCCCTCAGCAGCTGTGCCTCCATTAATTCAAAAACCCTAAGCAACAAAACAAAACTTTTGACAAAACATGCTCCAAACAGGTGAAAATCCAAAGCAGTCAGATCACAAGAAGGAACACATTTGAATTACCAACCTGTGGCCTACACATCCCACACTGTTTTGTATTCTACATTTTGCTCGATTCCTGGCCAAAGTAGCATATGCTAGTATGGTGCTTCACACAATAAACATAAACCCTTAAATCCATGCAAAAACACACACAAACTGAAGGGTAACACAAAGTGGTGCATGCACTGCAGTCTCTTTAGAAGGAGGTACCATTCATCAATTTTAACTAAAATTTACAAAGCCATGATCCTTCCTCCACCCTGTTACCAGTGTGTAGTGGTATACACACTTACAAAGACAGAAGTGTGTTTCATAGAAGGACATCAAGAACCTTAGAAAATGAAAATATTTTATATGTGAACATGTATAGCAACTACAATGTTAGAGGCACGATGGAGCTCTGCAGACAACAAATTTGGCTTCTTTTTTTGGTTCTGCCACTAACTAGCCACATTTACCTAGGAAAGTTATTCTTCCACAATATTGCAAGAGAGAAACAAGTACAACACTTGGAGAGCTCTTCATACACAGTCTATCCTATGCTAAGAGAGCAGAGCAAAAATAGTAGGTGAAACACTGGCTCACAAGCCTATACCTTACCCTAAACCAATCTGCACCAGCTCCTAGTTCTAACAAAAAATGCTTTTAAACTTCTGAAAAGTGCAAACATGGGGGCTGCTGCTCCATAAGCCCCAGGGATTGCAGAGTCAGTACAACACGTTTTCTCACAAAAGACACTAGATAACATCTATCTATCCTATAATAAAAACATACAACTTCTGAAGGTGTACAGAGAACAGGTTGAGCTAAAGAGATTAAAATCTGCTAGTCTGGGTTTTATGTTTGGCAAACAATTTAACATAGGGGGAAATAAATTCTTCCAACATTAGGGCACCCGATTCATCTGTGAATGGATTATCAGCCCCTCTTTTAGCATCTAGCTCCTGGGAAGTGCTGCAAAGCCACACGCTGCCCATGAAGAAATACCTACTGGAGATTCACAGGGAATAGAATGAGAATATCTGTAATTTGGGCATATGTTTGCTCTTCTTTTTCATTAGATGAAAAGTAGATGCCAGCTGGCACTCGTTCACAGTATCAGCACCACATTATTCACAATTTCTTCTACAAAGTAGAGGGTTCCTGGGCATTGTCAGTGTCTAATAGAAAAGTTAAGAAAGCAGAAGCTAACCTCGTTCACACCTGTTCAGTCTCTCACTCATTCTGAACTTACTGCAAGGCATCTTTTGCAATTTACTCTGCCAAAACCCCTCATCTCAGTAGCAAGAATTTCTTCACAATGTTTGTATATCTAAGGGACTTTTAAGATGGTTAACAGTTTGCTCTTTTTTTTTTTTTTTTAAATAACTGCAGGACTGACAGTTCTATAACCCCCAGGCATGTAATTTGTAGTTGAGATATGTACACTTGGATAGAGAGAAAAGAAAGAATAAGTACAACAGTACGACACAGCTCAGACTAAAAACAAAAGGTGTTAAATTGAACCTTGGGAATATTTATAATAGAAACAAATCCGACAGAAACAAACCTTTAACAACTCCCTCCTTCATTTGCTAGGACACAGCCTGATAAAGCACAGAAATGCTACTGTAGCCCCTGCAGGCTTATTTTGACTAAATCTCAGGAATGCAACATATAAACACTAGACTCCCACATTACACTGTTACAACTTGCATTAGCAGCAACTGGACAAAAGCCACATTTTCACAGAAACATCTTACAGGGATAAATCTTATATTTAGTTTGGGGGGGGAGGAAGGGTTAGTTTCGGGGGTTTGTTTT
Source organism: Buteo buteo (assembly GCF_964188355.1). Taxonomy (NCBI): domain Eukaryota; kingdom Metazoa; phylum Chordata; class Aves; order Accipitriformes; family Accipitridae; genus Buteo; species Buteo buteo. The sequence goes on along the minus strand of NC_134181.1, from coordinate 37,061,253 downwards.
GTTTTAAACAATTTCCTTGCATAAATCATGCTCTCAAAATTCAAGAGGTGACTGATATACTACAAACAACAGCAAATTTACTTTCCTTTTTAAATGGTACCAAGGAGCCTTGTTTATGTATTTGATGTTTAGCTGAACACAGTGCATTTTTTATATTAGAAAGTCACAACCATGAATGGCAGCTCTGTTTTCTTTCAAAACACCAGTATTATAGTTTCAAGTCTCTTCTTCTTATATAGACTTTGCTTTTTTCTAGAATTACTCAATAGAAAAAGAAAAAAGTAGTATTATCTGACTTTGCTGCTAGCAAATCTGCATTTCCTGTCACAATTATTTGCATAAGGAAATTGCTCTGTAGTGCAACGTTGACTCAGAATCTTACTGTGCTACGTGCTGCAAAAAACAAAGACTATGGCATTTTAGTATTTCCATTAAAAAAAAAAGTTTACTATTTTAGTTAAACAATAGCTCCCAAAGCATAAGAAAAGGTAAAAGTAACCCAATTGTCTCATCATATTTTCTTTTGTTATCAGAACTTCCACCACTTAAGAGAATATAAAATTATGTTGGAGTTTCTTTCCTAACTGAAGAGCAATTTAATGTACACCCGCAGCAAAGAATAGGGACAGTACAGCCTTCATTTAAGTTTATGCTGCCCTCTTGTGACTTCCATGTATAATTGCTACAGCAAACAAGTCGCCTTAACCCAAGATGGTGAAAATTCGTATTTAATTCAATTTTAGAAGGGAATTTCGGGGGCCGGGCAATCTATTACATACTAATGAAGGTTGGTAGTATGATGTTGATGCATAGCAAAACATATTCTCAGAGGGAAAACAGAAGGACAGAAAAACTGGTGTATAAAAGGAAATTTTGAACATTTTTCACCTTGCCATAAAGAAAAAGTACAAATGCCAGCAACTATTAAAGCTATGGTAAGGTAACTTACGTTTTTCCAGGAGATTCTTTTAACCAGAATAAATCATCACTTGTGATTCCATACTCCAGTGCACCTGCAATCTATGATCACACAGGTAAGATCTTGAATCTACAATGCAAGTCCTGGCAGCAAAAAAGCTAATAGCAACTTGGGCTGTATTAGCTAAAGTATAGCCAGCAGACCAAGGGGAATATATCTGGGGTTGCCCAGATATGTTATCCAGTCTTCGCCTTTGGTGATTTTCAAAACCTGACTGCAAAAAGCCCTGAGCAACATGATCTAACCTCACAGCTGATTCAACAGCTGACCCCAACCTCCTTGAGCAGGAGGTTGAGCTAGATGACCTCTAGAGATCCCTTCCAACCTGAATTATGCTACAGCTCTAAGCAACATCAACATACTGAATTAATGCAAATTGTCTTCTATGGAAATGTTTTTCTGAAAAGCCTGTGTGCTTTATATAAAAGATAATTTTTCACATGACAAATACAAAAATCTCTTGTGTGTTATTTTATATTTACATGCTTTATCCTCCAAACGTTCATTATTATCTACAACAAAACCAGTAAAGCCATCGGAGCTGTTAGATGGCAAGTATAACTTACATGCATAGGATATTTTGGTCTTCCTCCAGTAGCAATGACAATGTTTTCTGCAGTAACAATAGACTACCGACAAAAATACAAAATCAAAATCAAGCATTTGAAATCCTTTTATCTGTCTTTAGATTTTATCTATGTACAAATGAGTGATAAATGGGAAAGCTCGCACTGCCATCTCTGATTTATATGATATAATAATCAGCAATGCATTAAAAAAAGGATGGAGATAAAATAAACTAATACCTGAAGGAGTTTCTCCTACACATTCTCTATCAGTTTTTGTTTTAATAGTAAGCTTGCAATTGTTCCTATACTGGACAAGATTCTGATGACAACTTGGAAGCAACAGTTGTGCACAAATAGCAGCTTTTTAAAATCAATTTTTGCTTAGTACAAAACACACAGAGATCACAGCAAGTGAATTCTGTCTCTAAGGCCTGGAGCTAAGCTACCTCACAAGTGGCACGTTTTTAGAAAGTGCTAGGCATTTAACCCCCCAAAATATTGCTCTCTCAAGCTGGTATTAACTAGTAACATCATATAATTACCCTCAAAAAGGTGTTAAAAATGCATGTTCAGTCTCTTGTTAAATGTGCAGAAATGGCCACCATTCTGTTATGTGACCCAGTTGCTTGAAGCTATGCATTCAGTATAATTGCCACCCACAGTTTTGTATTAGCAAGCTAATCCCCCTTACAATTCATCTGAAGGAAAAAACCATCTCGGACTGATCTAATGCTCAGAGCAATAAGATGTTGGTGCTCTTTACACCACTGTAAGCATCTATCAAAGCAGTATGACTCTGACAAAAAAAAAAAAAGTCTCAGCATTTCAATCTGCAGAGAAAAAGTAATGGCATCTAACTGACAGGTTAGAGGCTAGGGACTCAGTAGGCAACAGTCAAGTTCATAAACATCTTTTCTAGATGGAAAGTGCAAATCTCCCTCATCAAAACAATACTGAATACCCAAGGCAATTTGCAAAAGTACAGTCTAGCTCCCAGTGGACCTGAAAACCAACACATGGAGACCTGAAATGTTTGAAGTGAATGATACTGCAGAAATCAACACAGCAGCTCACCTCTTTACCTGCTTTTGTTAAACCACGGACTGTATGCGGATCAGAAAAACTCCCTTTCATGTTGAAATATTTCACCTTCCTGTTTAGAAGAAAACAGCAACATAAATGCACACTTAATGAAGAACAGGAATGAAATATAATCAGCTACTTTTTCCATATCTGAAGTGCTAAAAAGGATAGCAAACAGTCATAGAAAAGTAAAGGGAAGAAAGCGTCTCATTTCATAGGATTGTTTGCAGCTCTGTCACATAATTTAAGTCACTTAATTCTTGGGTCACAGTTAACTCCTCTATAGAGCGGAGTACCTAACCTTGTAACATGCTTTGGGATCAGGTTATTGACCTCTTCAAATGACACATTTTCCACTAGCCATAGCATCACTATTACTATCTATAACATTACTAATACAATGCTCATTTGAGAGCGTACAAAAGTGACTTAGCAGGATTCACAAGACTAGTACCTGTTAAATTATCTATTAATATAATTTCTCTATAAAACAATCTGCATGCTGAAAAACTTGGAACCATTTCTGCACTGAAAGCAAAAAAATCAGCTGCTCTTGTACAGTGTTATCTGTGGGCTTGTATGGCATATAAATTTTGGTGGACAAGCTTGAAATTATCTTGAGAAACCCTGACTACTTCATACTAATGCAAAACCTCTCTAGATTAAAGAGAACATTCCCTGATCACTACACCGTTAGAAAGCTTTCACATACAGTCACTTTCAACCACTATTTCCCAGAAAAGAAAAGGAAGGGGAAAAGAAAAAATACCACTTAAATTGGCAAGGGCACTTACAGTCCTGAGCAGAAAGGGCTCATAAACTCAAAATACTAGCTCTAATGAGAAACTCCAAAGGCAATTCAGCAATTCTACAAGTAAAGGAGAGCTCCTTGACTACAGGAAGATAGATAAACTTCAAAGTCTTATTTACTTGTCTTGTAGTTGCACTCTGTGTCCCCAGTTCAAGGATTTCACATAATTCTGAACAGCTTGTGCCATCACAGACCTATCACAAAACAAGAAACTGAGCATGAAGTCATCACATTACAAATTCAGATTATGCAACTCAAAGATACAGGCAATTGCTAGAAATTAGGAATGTTCTACAGTACTTTTTATTATAAATTATCAAGTCCAAATCAACATAATATCTGCCCTGATAAATCAGTAAATATACTTCTGTGGTTTAAAGAAGGAGCAGTCTAAAGAGCTTCATGCAAAATTCACTTCCCTAACTGTCCCTAAACAAACACCAACAGGGAAAAGTTGTCAACGCATTTGCAACATGCACAAGTGGATATGGGCAATAATCTTTACCAGGTATGATGAACAGGTTGGGCTATATTCCAGCCATAATGTTGGGCATCTTTAAGGGCACTCCCTAAAAGGGCTGCTTGATGCATAAGCTTTTTAGGAATGCAGCCAACATTCACACAAGTTCCACCAAGTCCCCATTTGGTTCCTTGGAGAAAAAAAAAAAAAAAAGAAAGAAAAAAAAAGTAAATGTATCAGGTTAGTGAACTTAACACAGTTGGATTACTTAGAGAATTAGGTTGTTTATGCAATTAGTTAAAAATTTCTGAAACAACAGTTTACTATCTCCTACAGATCAGTTTCTAACTCTGCTTATGTTCCCTTTTTTTTGACAAAAAATATCTCCGTATATTTTTCTTCTAAAATTCAAACCATCTCAAGATGTTTCTCAGAGCTCTGAAGATCCAGGTACTACACATCACATTTGCTTATCTGCATTTGCAGATCTTATTTTACATATTGTACATGAAGAACCTCAACATGATGCGATTCACAATTTTTAGAAATTGTAAATGACATTTTGACAGAGACAATGTTCTCACATACTTAAGACCAAAGTCTACTACAAATGGTAGCAGCAAACACTGCTAACAACCTTAATGTGCGGGGGAAGCAGGCAGAGCTGGGACATCACTGGAGGGAATGAGCGGTACAGCAAGCTGGGCTTAAGGACTTTTACTACAAGCAAAGCAGGCAGCATGGCTTTGGTCTCTTTGCTGCCTGGAGCAATCTGCTCACCTAGGCAACCATTTTATACACATGTCCAAACATTATCCTAGTATTTCTCTTCCATACCTTGTGGAGAAGGTTCCACATAATCCAAAACGGCCACTTGCCTTCCAAACTGAGCAGCTTTAAACAAAAAGCAAGGCAAGGTATTTAGAGGAGGGAGAAACACACAAACCTAAACATTTTTAGTAGCACAGGTACAGATAAAGAGTACAGGAGATGACAGCTGGTGATTTTTACTGTCTAACTAAAGATGCTGGACTAGGGACCCAGGCTGCCTATGTAGTCAGCAGATTCTCCAGAAGGCACTTAATAACCCAGACTAGAGCCTGCAGCTTCCACTGATGCTAAAAATGCAATTTGACCCCAAATGAGATGTTTAAGAACCTTATAGGTTGTTGAGCATGTTACATTGAGTTACAAAGGGGCAAGGTTCTCTACAGCAGTTAAACAGTTCTTGGAATCAGTCTGAAGGGACTGTTGTTTTAACACATAAATAAGAAACAGTGTAATTTAAAAATACAGTATCTATGGAGGCACTCAGAGTATTTTACAATAGCAGTGAAATAAAAGCTTATTAGATTTTCCCATGACAAAAGAAAAAATGTTTTTTAAAAGGTGAATAGAAAAGCCAAACAATTTCGCCCTGCCTGAGGGTGTGAATTAATTTGCAGATTAACTGTATGGAGCTGAGTTAATAATTAACGTGCAGGGACTGAAGTATACTATGTTTCTTACGAAGCTTTAGCATTATCAGTTACACTTGTCTTAGTTTTCATAACCACCACTTAAGCTAAAACAAAAGTTTTGTTAGTTATTTATACATACAAACCTTCTTTTGCACAAGCAAGGCCTCCAGACCCTCCACCAATTACCAGAAGATCATACTCATTCTTTCCTGTGAAGAGGACGTGAAAAAAGGAGGAAAAGAAACAGGCAAGAAAGAAGGAAGAGGTATGTAAGAAGGCAAATATCAAAAAGTACACTATTTTTTACAGTTGATTATTGCTGATTTGGGTTTTCTTTACTTTATTAGGGCACTGTGTTTTTCCAGTGTCCCAAAGCATTATCCAAAAATCATTTAACTACCTAGTCTAGTTTCGTGAATGAAATAGAGAAAATAAAGCAATGCAAAAGAAGTGAGGAAATAGATTAGATTTTTACGCAACGTCCGAAGAAGCTCTGTCTGCATGATTAGACAGTTGCAACTGGGATCCACTATAGGTCTTCCGTCTCTGCATTACAGCAGCAAGTTCTACACAGAGATTTTTCAGTGGGGTCACCTTATCAGACTCGCAAAGCTTCAGCTGCAGTGTAGGCCTTGCAGGGGTGGTGGTGGCGGCTGTCAGAGGGAAGCTGGCCCCTTCTGCCACCTCAGCGTCCCCACAGATCAGCCCACTGCCCCAGATCAGTTTTGAAGTGGCAGGAGAAGCCCACAAGTGAGCAATAACTCGTTTCTTAGCAAGGGCATCAGGACAAGCCCTACTTTCACAGAGCTGTCAGTTGTTCAGGGAGGACAGCTGAGGCCCGCAGCCTCTGACACCAGCTGTGCCACCATAGGGCTGGGGGGCTTTTCTTGGCAGTTATGGGCGGGCAGCTGGATTGTGAAGGATGACACCCCGCAGGTCGTTGCAGTTAAGCCTGGAGGAAAGGTTTGGCTGCCTCACGGGCTGCTCCGGTACCTCTCCAGAAAGCCCCACCTCAGGGGCGCAGGAGGCTTTTCCCACTTCACGGCCACCTGCGGCCGGGGACTCCCTCAGCAACACAAGGGCCGAGGGACGGGCTCCGAGAGAGGCATCGGGGCGGGGGTGGCTCTAAAAGCCGTTATGGATGGAGGCAGCCCGCCACCCTCCCCGCCTCGGCCGCTGAGGGAGGAGAGCGGCGCCGCCGGGGCGGGCGGCAGTCTCCGGTCCCCACAGCGGTCGCCCAAGGAAGGCTTCGGCGGGCCTCTCCCCGCCGTGCGGGTGGTGGGATGGGCTCGGGAGATCCTCCCCAGGCGCTTTCGGCGGAGGCGCTGCCTCTGCCAGGCCCGAGCCCAGAGGGCACCCCGTACCTGAGAGGGCTCGTACTGTACGGCAGAGCCCCGACACTCCCAGGAGACGCTCCCGCCTCCGCCATAGCGCCGCCATGCTGTACGGCAAAGGGCCTCCGCGCCCGCCCAGGACCCCTGCGAGGTGGCCGAGCAGCGCCTGAGCGGAGGGCGGCGACGCCGGGCAGGTGAGGGCGGCGGAGCCCCGTGAAGGCGGTGGGATGAAGGGGCGCGCGGGCCGCCGCGTCGCGCGTGCGAGCAGAACGCCCGCCCTCGGCGCAGCCCTGAGGGGAGGCGGCCGCTTCCCGCCCGGAGAGAACGCACGCCCTGCGCCGGGGGCTCCGGCTTCTGGAGCCGCTGCGAAGCCGCCAGAGGCCGTTTTAGAAGGCGGGCACAGACTCTGGCGTTAGAGAGGCGCGTTTGCCTTAAAATCAGGCGCTTGGAAGGGGAAAAAAAACCCCACGCTTTGCTTGACTGGCTTCTCCCTGAGGTGCTGCTGCAAAAGGGGTTCAGGAGAGGCCTTTAGGGAAAGAAGAGGAACGCGACGAGTGCCCAGAACCTTCACCGCTATTCAGAGCCCTGTTCTTTCCCCTCTGAAACTGCACGTCCCTTTGTAACAGACACGGTGAGAGGCTGGCTACCACAGCCCCTTCCAAAGGTGCAGTGCGCAGACTGAAAGTTAAAAACCTCCGAGAAGGTGGTTTGAATAAAGCCTCTCCCTTCCATGAGGTATTACAGGCAACGGGACGTTGCTTCGGATTCCTGTGGCTAAGATATATTCAGCGTTGAGAGCAGGCGCTAGGGACTCGGGTCGGAGAGAAGAGGGCTTCCTCAACCAAAATGGTGGAGCGGGGCACATGCTACACAGGTCAGTGAACTAGACCAGCACAAACAGCTTTAACACATGGTTTGACTGTGGTGGTATGGATATCTGCACGACCTGTTGGAGCACCTCCGATGGATGTTTCACAGACTTCGGTAGCGTTTCCTATCCCTGTGCCACATGCCAGCTATTGATTAAACAAGGGTGATGCTGCTGACCTACTTCGGATGGGAGTTGTGAGAGTTATTAATGCCTGTAATGTATTCTGGCAGCCTAAGGTAAAAGGCCTCAAAGTAGGCACTGATCAAAACAATACCACAGGGAACAAGTTCTTTCTCATTCAGAAGTGCTGGCTGTTGGCCTTTACTGAAGGACAGTAGTGATCCTGCAGGCTGCTCTATGTAGTGAGTCATATGTCATAAATACCACCATAGCCAAATCAGAGTTTGGGACAAAGAATCAGCTGTTTTTTCTTGGGGGGAGGAAGCTGGCGACAGGAAAAATGTTTTAGGTAGTGATGGTTCAGCTGGTTCCGGAGCAAGGGCCTGGCTCACAAGGGGGCAGCATCCAACAATTTTGTTTCGGAAGCCATCGATCATCTACAATTGAGGAGAAATGGCAGGAAATTAAAATACTCAGAAGAAAGTTTTGTAGAACAAACATCACCTCCACTGTAGGTCTAAATTTTTTCACTCCATTAATGTTTGAAAATACATGAAACAGGAGTTACTATCACTTTAGTAAATGGACTGACAACTTGTCTAGTATCACTGCTGTTAAAAACAACAAAAAAGGTAAAACCCCTCTCCGTTGCCTCCTGCAGCACTAATCAATAAATCACTAGAAAGATTCTTACCCACTGCAGCAGCAGTAGAAATACATGACTAGAGCATACTGAGAGGCCTTTGAATTAAAGAAACTGCAAGCGTGTTCAGATACTAATCTTTTATGCTTTTCAGGTGCATGCATGCAAGGTTGTTTTAGCTGTTCATTTTAGCCACTATCCTGAATTGAATCAGGCAGTGTTGAGCATATGCTCTTCACACAGCATTTAGTTCAGACACATAGGATGAAGGATAGAATTAAATTTCCCCAAACACAAAACAAGTTTATTTGAAGAAATGTCCCTGCAGCATTATGGTTTTTTGCTAATAAGGAAAGGCCTTAAACGTAGCAAAGCTGTTAGTAGGAAACATTACCTTTAAACAGCACCTACAGTGGCAATTTAGGAAAGAATTGATGATAAATTTGGAGTAATGCTTCTAAATTCTTCTAAGGACAGGATCTTGACCAAGTGCCCATTGTAACAGCCACACTGTACACCAGCATTACTGATTGCTTTCATTATTTTAGAGCTCAGAGTCTAAGTGAACCACAGCCTACGCAGCAGTGGTGAGGTTGTAGCTTCTTTTAGATGTTTGTGTTTTCCTAAACACATCAGCACACAACTTCTCTTTTCTAGCTTGAAAGTGAGTCAGTTGCTTTCACTTGGCATCCTTCTTAAATCATCTGGGAACCAGAACTATCCATAGCTGCTGCTGTGCCACTGGCAGCCTGAGTGAAGCTGGGGTGTCACCAGCCCTCTGACTGTATCTCACAGCTAATGATAAAGCACTGTGCAGTTCCACAGGCTAAGGCTTTCCCATCAGGACTGCTATCTTCAGAAGAAAGTACAAAGCCTGTGTAATGCCACTCTGCTTGTTTTTGCACATTCTCACAAAATTGATCGCTGAGAACGGTAGAGGCAAATATCAGCAATGAGGAGTAGGGTTTGCCCATGGTGACAATATCAATAAGAGGAGTAGCTGCTGATATTTGCTGCAGTCAGCACTGAGTAGGTGTGTCTGCACTACACTTCAAAAATCTTTCTTAGGGATGAAAGACAGATTCTGGTTATCAGGTGTGGCTTCTGCTGTGTGTTTGGCTCATCTCCTATAGCTTTCTATCCTCTTACTTTAATTCTTTTGTTGTTAGCATTAAGCTGATCAGAATAATTAGTGATATACTTTTTTTACATATATATAAAATATATATATTAATTTCTTTTAAGAAAACAAGCATTAAGTCCTTTAGTGGCAAATACATTCTAGTATCAGGAATCATTTACATGAAGCATTGTGTTTCTGCAGTGAAAGCATATTTTTTCAAAACATGGGATTAAAAAAGAACTTCTTACAAGATAGCTATCAGACTTAACATATTTCTGCAGAATTTTGTCAGTTGTAGCTAGTCATATTTAAAGTAATAAATTAACTTAATACATTAGATGTGGTTTGGTTTATTTCCAGGGGAAGGTGTTTATTCAATGTACTGTAAACAGTGTAGTATTAAAAGGGCAAAGGAAACACCACTGTAATACGTTTCAGAAATGTATATAAATCCATTCAACAAAAGTAGAGGTTTTGTAAGGCATGAATTGGTTCTGTTAATGGACAGACTTTCTCTTTTTGAATTTATTGTAAGGACAGCTTGGAATTCTGTACTCTTTTTTTCTTCATATGAAATACTTTTTGTTACATTTATTAATGGCTTACATAAATTCTTCCTCATGAAGACAACCAGGACCAACTACCTTTTCTACATAACATTTTAGAAATTTGACTTTTCAAACATCTTCATGTCTTTCCTGTTTTTCTGGCATGGTTTGCTTTATGTCTTATGTTCCCGGATTAGTGACCTGGCAGGGTGGGGGAAAGAAGAAATGTGTCAGATACCATCTTTGGAAGTCATAACTTGTTTCTTTTTTAGTGGGTGGGGTTGGAAATGGGTTATATCAAAGGTTGCATTTTGTGACGTGACCTAACTAATAATGTACAGAAGTGTCAGTGAACTGTACTGGATCACTGGTTGAACTATGAGGTCTCTGCATGAGGTAGGACTTTTTGGTTTCTTACCATCTCTCTTGTGATTGATTGTACTCTTTTTTCTTGTTGTTCCTCTGCTACTGTGTAGCATGGTGTCCTTAGCATTAAGGAGGAAGGAGGAGGGAAAGAAAAAGCATGTTGGAAGAAAGGCATGTCACATGGTGAATACGAAAGTGGAAATGGTGGCATAGTCCCTGGCAACTGAGAGAACCATATCCCAGAGCTATGAAAAGGACAGAATAAATGGTAGCAGGGGAGGAGTGGTTACCAGTCTTTTTTCAAAGCAAGGTAAAACCTTCTCATGATTCAAATTGCTAAATATATGGATAGCATTCTAACACGGGGGTTATGCTGACAAGTGAGGACCCTTGTTTGAAGGCACAGATCCTGGACAAACCAGAGAAGTATTTTTACCACTTTTATTTGAGGCTTCTTAACTGACCTGTGTAGCAAGAATTTTCTAATACTATTTTTTGCTGGCTATTGCTTCACATTGGCATGAAGGAGTCTGTGGGTGTTTGCTTACAGTCAAACTCTGCTGTACTCTTCTGCATTTTTTATATCTGCGTTTAAGAGCTTTGACAAATCCATCTTTAGGAGAGTTAAAAGTCAAACTGATAAGGGAAGAAAAGGACTAATTTTGGTTTATGAGATTGAGGTGCTGATCAGATTTCCGTGCAAAGTCTAGTAAGTTTACAACATCTTGTTAAGGTGGGACAAATATATCCCGTTACCTAATAATTTTTTTATGTAAGGTCTGTAAATGTATCTAAACAAACTACATCATTGAAAAAGCTAAGAAAAGTACACATAGGACAAAATTACTCTAAATCAGGTCATACTTTAAATTCCATTTAAAAATGTAATTCTGAAAGAAAACCAACCATTCTAATATTTGCTAGGTGCCCCAAAAGGACATCCTGTTACAAAGAATACATCCTTTGGCTAACAATGTTTCCTCTACTTAAAACATTTGTGTGGTTAATAAACCAACAAAAATGCTTTAACATTTCAGTTTTATTGCAATTTCTCCCTTTGTTTGCTTTTTTTTTATTTTCAGAAATTTGTCTGAGTAGGACTCGTTGCTGTTGAGAATTTAATCTATGCCATTTTATTCCTTCCTTCCTTAACATAGAATCTTCTGTTCATAGTTTGTCCTAAACAACTGGTTGATTGCAAATGAGGGGAAAAAAACAGCAGAGACAAATGAAGCTTCAAGTAACACAAGTTCTTGACTTCATTCAAATGCTTCAACATACACATATTACCAAAAAAGCGAGGGGAGAAAAGACAGAAATATGTCAGACTTAACTGAGCTTCAAAGTTTTTATGAGGAGTTATAAAGTCTTAGAAAGCAGGAAGTTTTTTTTCGTCTACATGATGACATTTTAAGATGCACAGTAAACGCAAAATAGTCTAACTGCTTGTATAATCTGTTAAATGTTAGAATACAACTTTGCTGGCCATCTTTCTTCTCTTTTAGCTGTTTCCTATTTTAGATATCTCCAGGCAGTTTCCTGATTCATATATGAGTGGTGCTTCCTTTTTCAAAATTCCACTGTTGCATGTTTCTCAGCAAGAGAAACTAATTTGACTGTTGAAAACGGCAAATTCACATAAAAGAAAATCCCTCCTGCTATTCTGAAAATGCAAGCTCAAAAGAATTTTCTTCCACTCCATGTTTCACATAATCTGTGGGGTTTACGATAATGTGCTCGCTCTCCTGTCTCTCTTTGTTTAGGCTTTTAAAAACCAGTCTTTGGCCAGGATTATTAGAAGAAGGGAATGCCATTTGTTGTTATGCCAGGCATGGATTTACTTAGAAAGCTTTAGCTCCGTGCTATGCACAGCAAGTGGGAATAGCACTGCCACGTTGCATCATGTGATTGCAGCTGTATAGCCTCCATTTGCAATTGGGAGCTCTGTACATGAGCAAGTCTACTCAAGTTTGTGCATACAGATCTGAGCTTAACCCTGTTAAACTGTCAGAGTGAGTCAGTCTGCACTAGCCAGTTACTCTGACCTGTTGCTATTCATGTGATGTTGCTCCCAGGCTAAGACATCCTGGGTCTACATCTTCCCATAGGCGTGCCCTGTGAATGCAGTATCCTGACGTTCTGCAATACCAAATCCATGCTTTAAGATCTTGTCTCTATGTAAAAATTGTATTACACCAATACATTTATAGCTTTCCACAGTTCTCTAACCTGGATGTATTAATATCAGGGTAAATTTTTACTAGGACACAAGCATCATTACAAGGATAAATCATGTGAATAGTGTATAAATGTATGCACTCTGGAGTTTGTAGCATTGTTATTATGTTAGTGAAAACTTACAAAAATATCCATATCTATATAGGCCCTGTCTTGGGCAAAAAAGTAAATTAAAGAAAGGCATAAGCCAATGTCTACCAGTCTACCAAAGAAACTTCTCTTGGAGAAGAAAATATCCCATAATAACGTATTACAAGTTTTCTTTTAACTTGGGAGCAACTTACATTATCACACAGTTTGGGTGGTTTAACTAACTGAACCTCTGGCTTTATCTAATTTGCAGTTACTGCCATTCACCATTTTGACTTATGTAATGACATATCTAGACAACAGAAAGGGTTACTTTGCAGGCATAGCCTTTATCATACAAGTAAACAGTTGTGGGCAGGCAGAAGCAAGTTTGCTCCTCCCATGCTTCTAGCCTGAAGAATATGATCCAGCTCAAAGTTAGAAGTCCTTTAGAAGTGTTGTCATGGGATGCTGCTCAATCTGTTAAGTCTTGGCACTAATTTATATTGCTAAGCAGAAGCTGGGCTGATACCACCCACCAGTTCACAACTAGCTATAGTTAACTGCAAGGACATCTCCAAAGAATAGCTGTATGCTTACAGAACCAGGTCAGTGCATAGAAGAAGTTTTACTGTTTTAAGCTCTTTTCTCCACAGCCCAGCAGAGAAGAAATTCTCAGTTAATTTTAACTGTGGGTGGCATCAGGGAATGTGCAGATATAACCTGTCATGCTTTCACAGTCAGCTTTTGACCAGACAGGAAATTACTGTCACTGAAGCTGGAGTGCAGTATTGCTTATTTCATTCTTTGTTCTGCTTGATGTCTGGATTATAAGAAAGTATTTGTTGAGCTAAAGCTCTGTTATATGTGGAAGGGATGCTTCAAAGTTATTCTGTATTGACATTAGGTACTATGCTATATTGCAGGGTCTTAGTTATGTTTTGTTTAGAGTTAGTAAAACAACTTTGATCTTCACCTACCTCTTTTTTCCACAATTCTTTATTCAATCCATCCACTTAAAATTTTTTATTTTTCTCTTGTCATGCTCTTAGGCAGTCCCTAATTCTTTCAAGGACTTCCCCCCTCATGTGACAAAGCCTGTTTTCAGTTCTTCACCTCCTGTTTCTGCCACATTTGATACAAACTCTTTCTTTGAATCTTTAAAAAGTTCCTAGGCTAGAGCTTCAAACACTAGACTAGGTCTGAGTTTTGTAGTGAGAATACAGCAGAGAACTACTACCACGTTATGTTTGAGTTTTGTTTTTTCTTATTATTTTCTTTTATGGTGCAATTTAATTGCAGCTTGATTATATTGTTTCTACCTCGAAGGAAACAATAACAATGCAGACAGTCAAGCCAAGAACAAGGTTTATTAGAATAAGCCTCTTCTTTTATCTTAGGGCTGTTTGTAGCAGAATATTTTTCCAACTAGAAGCTATAGAAATCCAAGTATACTATTTATAATGTATTGACTGCACCTCCTCCTACTAGTTGCTGTTAAGCAATTTGCTGTACGTGCTTCCCCTCCCTCCAGCAGCACTCTGTACTTAACCCACATGCCTAGTTCTTGTTTCTACGACTTCTGCACTGGCTGTAGCATGCCACGTCTGAGCTGAAAAAACCGAACTAAATCCCTTGGGCCAAATTCATTCCTGGAGTTGCTTGATTGAACACAGTGCATTTACACTGAGCACAGATTTGGCTCATACCTGACTTTGTCAGCATTCACTGTGCTGTAACTAAGTAACAAGAACACTGTCATTAAGGGACAGATGAATAGCTTTCTCAAAGATTATTAGAGCACTGAGTACCTTTAAGGAGCGCAGAAATATGTGAAAGGAGGAGTTGGGCAAAAGGACACCGCTCCTTTTAGAGTCTGTGTAACAGAACTGATAAGCTATTCCTGTGATGTGATCGAATGTGACTGAATACTGCAGGCTCTTGGACTCTTATTCTATAAAATCCACATCAGAGCAGCACAGGAAAAGATCGGAGGGAACAGCTTCTGCTGTACTGAGAAAGGTACATATTTATATTTTCTTATTCCTCAGACTTGACATGATTTGTTATCTTAGATAATGTCACTATTTTAAAAAGTGGTGAATACAAAAGAAACGGCGTTTTTCACATTCTGACTGGTACTCATTGTCAGGAAGCCAGTCCGTGGGCAGCAACAGCTTTCACAGAGAGAATAGGACATATTTGTGTGTAATGCATTTGTACTGTATTGTAAACCTTGACAGTTGAGAGAAGTGAGATGAGATAACCCCGACTAAATTGAGAATGTAATTTATGGCTATAAGTATGCTGGAATTTGGTACTCATTTGTATTCAAGAAAAAGCTGAATGGAAGTCAAGCTTCAGTTCAGTCATATTTGTCTGAATAGCTTTTATAAATGTGTTGCTGCAGCTGTGTTTTACAGGGATTTTCCTTCTCAAGAGGGAGTTCTGCTACAGCAAAATGTCTGCGAAGAACAGACAAAAAGCTAGTACTTTTGCTTGCTAGCCCTGTTTGCTTATCGAGTATCTTTCTGATGCCCTTTAGAGACATTCTTTACCTTCTGTCCTTTAAAAACAAACTCATATTTACCAATACTGTCAACCATATGTCATACCAGTGATCTCCATAAACAACCTATACTTAATCTCTCTACCTAAGCTTACTTTTTTCTGCTTACTCAGCCATGGACTCCTCTAACAAAGCCCTCAGGTTCATTATCTCATGCATTTGCACAGCACTGCAGTATTTAAATGCAAAAGAAAAATTTCCTGATTTACAGCTTTAGTTTCCATCAGTGGAAAAACAGTTTAAGCACATTAACACTGCAAATAATTTACTTGTCACTCAAGTGTAGCAGTATTTCTTAGCAGCCTGGAGCTGGTATCAGGTTTATCTCTGCCAGTCCCACACTGTTGTCTTTCAGCATTCCTTCAGGATCACTTGAATTAGAACTGACTGGGAATTTTCTGAAAAAACATAATTTTGGCAGCAGTTGTTGGAACGAGATCTTAATGTGTGAGGCTATCCATACCAGTTTTGCTAAAACTCTCTCAGGAGAGATTTCTCAGAAGAGAGGTTTAGCTACTTCCTAGCTAAAGTAAGAGATACTCTATGCCCACTCCAGCTACTTTTCTGGGGGGAGGCATTTGGTCAGGATTTGAGACCAAGGTCTTGTGCCCTGCTCTGTCGCAGTTAGGCTGCCTCTCACCACGCAGTGCTTTGGGTACCTGCTGTGCTGTGGTGGATCCCACCTTGCCTGGCCTGTTAGAGCTGTTCATTTCCATAGAAATAAGCCATCTTTTCAGCAGCGATTTCCTTCCTACTCTTTCACATTCCTCAGTACGGGGTCCTCACTACCAAGTTGCAGTCATGCACTCCCCCTGGTCTGAGGAGCAGCTTGTGGAGAGCAGAAAGCTGTGCTGGGAGAGACAGATTTACACTAGATTAGCCGGTAGCCTTGGAAGCAGGGCAGTAGCACGCAGTGGGGATTTGGGACACTGAGGATTGAGCCCTTGATCTTTGTGATATAAAGAGAGAATGTGAAATAGGTCTGTCACAGGTGATTATACTGAGGGCAACTAGCCATTTTGGTCTTTCCTCTTCCAGCCCTTTCTCCCTACCTTCATTTGGGACAAAATCATTCCATTGGAGCTTGTTTTACCCCCCTGAGGAACATGAAAATCTCAGCTGAGAAAACTTTTTACAGACCAGCTCCTAGTGTGCTGACAGGGCAGACCACTTTCTGCTTTTAGCAGTCCACTGCCTCCCAGGTGGGATTCGTACAATTTAGCTGAGCTAAGCCAACCACTGGCCTCAAACACTAGTATGAATAGTACAAACACATCTGGAGTTCTGGAGTGGGAATAAGGACTGTTAGAAACAAATGCTTCCTAGAGGTACCTGGAAGGATCTTATTCCTGAAAAGCTGTGTTTGCTCAGGTAAAGTGCATTATCCTTTAAGAATTGCCTCACCTCGAACTCTGGCTTTAATTGTGCAGTGTGTTCACTAGGCCAGTCTGGACCAGAATACTACAGATCCACATGGACCTGCTTGCTGAATGGAGATGAGGCCTGTCTGTGTGGGCAGTTTATTCTGAAGTCGGCTCTTCTTTATGGGGCACATAAACCATTATATAAACCTTTTCCTTTGGGTGATAGCACTGGATGTCACAGAAAATGGCTACTGTGAAGGGAGTTTTGAGTGGGTAGCAATTATCTAAATTAAAATCTATCTGGGGAGAATGGATTTAAACAACCTTATGAAGCATAGTTGGTGGGGCTCCCTAATAGGCAATAGGCAGTTTTCTGTTCTTTTCTTTTCATGCAGTAAGAAGTATTTGTTTCCTTTCAACCTGAAAAGAGGGAAAAAGAAAAGACAAAAGGCTTAGGGGGAAAAAAAATCATCAGAACTTTGTATTTATAGAGGTCTGAATTTTTGTAGTCATGGTAGTGAAGCTAAACTGTAGTAATTTGGAAAAACCTAGGAAGAGGGAAATTTAGATTTCACGCAAGAAGTATGTAGTGAAAAATTATGTAAAGTCTGTTCAGCTTGTTTTCATGATGTCAGTGGAAAATCTGAATGTCAAACTCCCAGACTAAGTTCCTGTTGAAACACAAGCTATTCACATTTGGCAATATCCTGATTATTCTTCACAGTGTTGCACTCATTTGAAAATACATAAACAATAATGAAAAAATAGGAGGTAAAAAAATTTTTTTTTGACCTTTGAAAGCACTAAAGTATGAAGCTGTTGAATTTTGTTGCCTACAGCAACAGGATACAATATGTTTGGCTGAAGTTAGTTTAGACTTTCTGACCAAAATCTCTGCCTTTTTTGCTCTGGGAAAAGATCACAAAACAGAGACTGCCTCATTCGCGACAGCATAGGACACAGAGTCAGGAACTCCTGTCCCAGTCATGGCACAGATCTCTGGCCTAGTGCAGAGCAACAGACATTGTTAAAATATGTGTAGAAATGTGCTGACTCTTCTGCATTGTTTTCACAATGTTTCTTAAACAGCTAATATATCCTTGCTAATATGCAAATCCTCTACATACTTTAGTGCATGAGAAACTTAAAAGCATAATTTCAGCAAAAGCTTTTAAAGAGTTTGAACTTAAAACATTTTTAACCCTTTTCTAATAATAAAGGGTACACGTACGTCCTTCACACAGGTACATGTATGGGAGGGTTTAATCTCTTAATTTATATGGCCTTTGTAAAAAACCTCTAGAAAATTGTTTGCTTTATAACATTTTTCTCTCTGCAGACTTAACAGCAGTGTCTTTGCAATGAGTTAAGCCCTGTTGTCCCCTGGCACTCTACTATTGTAGACCATTTCTATTATCCTCAATACCATCAGACCGATGGAGAGATTCTTTTGTGAAAAAAGGTTGAATGGTATAAATTTACCAAACACTCCCCATTCACCAGGTTATGTGAGCTAATAAAGTCTAAATTGGATTCTAAACCCTTTAGCATTAGAATGCTGAAGTACTGTCTGGATGCTTGGAGGGTCATAATAAACTCTTAAACAGCCAACCAGTACTTGGCAGTTAGATTAAATGCAAGAAAAATTATAGCAAGATTGGATGCAACATCATCTTTCCTCAAAGGCTTGATTTGTCAGCAGGTTGAAATCATTTAAGGAAAGTGTTTGAAGCACTGTTTGTCTCCACATTTTCCCTGTTGTCCATAAACTCAAGAATAATAATGTCACATAGGCATTTGCTGTCTTGGTATCCCAAAATTGATCTCTTTAGTTAATGCAGATAAAATCACTTTGCCTTTCCTCAGGACTTTTCTGACAAAGATTAATTCAGCTTTATAACACCTTGAAAGTTACAGAGGTAGCAGTAACTTTAATTTACTCTTGTGGCAACAAAGATGTAGGTAAGGCAGCTCACCCAAGATCATATCAGAAAAATATTGCCAAAATGAGACTCAAACCTAAGTCCCCTGACTCAGGATCACAAAGTTTACTCTCATTCCAGTCCTGGAGTATAGCAGTCTAATGTATGTGCTGTCTTTGTAAAAGAGATTTTTTTGTGATTATATTTAGGACTTCATTTTCAGTACAAAGCAAATCAATATCAGTTTATCCAAGCTAAAATTGTAATGAGAGGTTCTGTAATTAGGCTTATAAGGATTGACCTTGATCAGTAAAGTGTTCTATCCAACAGTTTTCAACCTCCCAAGTATTTTAATACCTGTCATCTCTTATTGTTGCATCTGTAGGAAATGAGGTCTTGTTAATTACTCATAATGTAATGAACCAAGCTTCAGAATAGTTAAATAATCAAATTTGATACTTTTTTAATTCACTGAGTGTGGAACTCACGAAGACATAGGTTCTTATTAAAGGTGCTTACTTTCAACATGTTTATTTTTCTTCTCAGTAAATATCAGTTTTTAGCTGAGGGAGGTTGTTTTGGAATCTGAGAGAGAAACAGTAGCAATCAGTAGTTTAGATCAAATCTCCACACACCTTCCTCTAATAGTGTTTTGAAAACTTCATACAGTTTTTATGAAACACTAAGAAAAATCTCAATTTAAATTCATCTGGTTACTCAGAGTTACCTTAAAAGTTGGTGTTACTAATTGTTCTAATCCTTATTTTTTCACTTCAGGGAGTTCTAAGACCAATTATTTTTTAACACTACATGGAAAAATTTACTAGAAGGACTGATAAATAGCATTACTGAAAGATCCTTATTGTAACCCTTGGTGAAATATCTGGAGTCACCTGTACAAGAATAAAGAAAAGGATGTATTGCTTTGTGCTCCATCACATGGGCATTTTTATGTTTTCAGAAAAACTGGAGATCATATAATAGTAAGGGGGTAGTGAATCCCCTAATTTAACAACTACTGCCATAATAATAGATCCCTAAGGCTGAGCCAGTCTCTTGAAGTTTCTTTTATAGCCATTAGAAGGACTTGGGTATTTTATCTTCAGGGGCAGATAAGTTGGGGCAGCAGATTCCCACAATTTGTGTTTGTTTTTCTCTTTGAAAGTGTCTTTTTAAATCTCTGTAAGCTGAAACAGAGGTACTCCTATTCAAATGCTGATTGTTTGGTTATGGTTTGCATCAGGGGAAAACTGCTGAACTGCATTGTCAAGTTATGATTTGGTCTTATGAAACCTGCCAAATTGGGTAAGATTACATGCATAAGAAAATAACCCAGTGCTTTAGAAAGACTCGTCAGTAGTTTGACAGGTTTGGGCATGAAATTTTAATATGTTTTCTTTTAAACTCTGTCTTCTCAAAAGCAGATTTAGTGATACGTGTTATTCATTCCTTTCCATAATGTTATCCCTCCAGTTTTCTGTTTATTCTGTTGCTGAATTTTTCATTTTGCCTGCTATTTTCCACTTTAAATTTTAGCTTTCAAAGAGAAGGCTTACTTTATCATGGTGTTTCTAATGCACAGAAGAGGTTGCAGTGTTAACTGTGTATTTGGAACCTCAGTACAAGCATTAAATAGTAAGAGTGATTGCCTTGTAATAAATGGTTATGGGAAACTTGACTATTTGCAAGTTCAGTTTTATTGCATATTTAATGAATCTCATGAATCCACATTAAAGCTAAAATTACAGTTGCATTTTCTAAAGCTGTCATAACATGACTGTCTCTTAGATAGTGGTAGTTTTAAATTGGTTGAATTATGCACTTAATTTTCATATCAAATATTTTCCAGCTAAGAATATGAAAGCAATTACCTATTTTGGTACAGATTTCCACCACACACACCCCCCCCCCCCCCCCCCGGGTGCATGACCATCACCAATGCATCTTGCTCTTGGCAGGCTGCTCTTACAGCCTACTGCTATCACTAAATTTATTTTCACATCTAAGAAGACAGAAATTAAGAGGGACAAACTTTGTAAAAGAAACTGTGTTTAAAAAAAAAAAGGAAAAGAAAAGAAAAACAAGATATGTCTGTTTTGCTCCTTTTAACTTCTCGGGAAAGTGGTTTTAAGGATAATTGTCTCCTAAAGGAGCTCTGCTAAGAACAACCCATACTACCAGCTTATGAAGGCGCTGGGGTGTTATACAGCAATAATAATAATAATAAAAAAACCCCAATAGTTGAAAAAAATTCCTTGCTACAGCAAAACCAGGTGCACTTGTCTAGGAGTGGAAAAAAAGGAGCATGTACTATATAGGTTGTTGCTACCTGTGAGCAACCTCTAAAGATCTGTGGAGGTAGGTGGGCTCTGCTGTTACGTATGGTAGCATTCATGTGGGACTCAGAAGTGCAAAGGTCTAACTGAGGCACTGTAAGAAATGGATCCCTCCTCTGAGCACTTGATCATAGAAGTAGCCAAGCTGAATTGCTTCCTTGCTTAAGTTTTAGATCTAAGACCATCCCCAAATCACACACGTTTGAGCTTAACTTTATAGCTTTTTTTGTCTTCTTGACACATATGTTACACAAAACATGTAAACAAACCAATGCTAACAGCCACTCGTAACTCTAGATCCAAAGAGACACGAAGAGAAATGCAGGTCAGTATTTTGCCTTCAGAGGGGATTCTTGGGTAAACTTGAAGCAGTAAGATTTCATAGCTGAAGATCCAAAATTTGTTTTCCAGGTGGCCCAGCAGAACTATCAGTTGCCTTTCCAGACAAGCCTAAAGGGCTGTCAGCCTGCTCATGCTTTTGAATAAGGAATGGCTAGAAGAGATAGAAGGCTATGGCTATCTGCGTGGTTCAGAAGCATATCCCACTTTAAGACCTTTTTGTCAAGCTAGTTGCATCTTAGTATCAAGTTGTCACACTGCAGTATCTGCCATGGGTGGCAGCAGCCTAAATGCAATCTATGCCTTTGAAAAGATAGGGCATGTACATCTCAAACAAGGTGTCTTTCCCTGCACAAAGTGCATTCTTAAAACAACAAAATATTTAAAAGGATACTGCTGTCCAAGTAAGGATGAGAGTAAAGTATTTATTTGTTTGAGATCAGCTGAAGTTACTAAAAATCAGCAGGTCTAATCTGAGTGCTTTTCTCTGCTTTGGCTAACAGAGATACATTAAGAAATAACATTTCACAGGCTGCAGACAATGAAGAAGCTGTCCTTCTTTAATACATGGGCTTTTGAGCATGTGATGTCTTGTAATTCTGGTGTATAAAGCCTGTAGCAGTGTGGGAAAATAAGACAATGGAAATCTGGTTTGCTGATACTTTTCCATGCCTGGGAAACAATGTGAAAATGGAGGGGCAGGATTTTACTGTCAAGCAGGTCCTTTTTGTTAAGGTCCAAAGAAGAAGTCTCAGCGTTCCTGCAGGACAGGGAGTGGGGCTGAGTTAGCCTACAGATGCTCTCTCTCCCTGTTTTGAGAAATCTCACCAAATGGTCTCATATCTATGCTAAGCAATAAAGGAGGAAATCTTTTCCTTAAAAAATACACCACCTAGTTTATCCTGCAGCTATCATCCATTTTTGCTGTCCAACAGATCTTTGAAGGGCAGCCCCAAACACGCTGGCAGAATCTTGTAGTGCCAAAGCAACAGCCTGTGGCAAGTTGTACTCAGAGGATGCCAAAGTATCCATTATAACCAGAGGATTATGTCTGGCAGTAGCCTGAAATAATTCTGAATGCAAGCAGTCTTCAGCTCTAGAGGGACCTGAATATGGTTGGACTGCCACCAAGTGAGTCACTGGCATGCAGGGCTCACATGGTTTCCCTTGTCCAAAGGCAGGAAGGTTAGACACCTGCTGGCATCAGTAAATGGTTTCTGGCCATCCATTCACTGCAGTTCAGAATAATTATTTCTCAACTATGTCAGTAATCCAAATCCATCAACAATGACCATAAAATCAACTAAGCCATGAAAGCCAAGTGAAGACAAGCCAAGTGAAGCCAGAGAGATATTTTTCTGTTAAACCCATGATATATAGCCCAATCCAGCTTCTCAGTGGACAGATGTATTGGGTTTGTGTGGCAAGGTTTTGGGGGGGGGAGGGGGGGGGGGCAGTTATAGGGGTGGCTTCTGTGAGAAGCTGCTAGAAGCTTCCCCTAAGTCTGAGCCAATGCCAGTCAGCTCTAAGACGGACCTGCCACAGGCCAAGGCCGAGCCAATCAGCAACAGTGGTAGTGCCTCTGGGATAACATTTGAGAATGGAAAAAACTGGGGGGCCGGGCCTTGATGATTCTGTTGAGGTAAAGCAGCAGGTTCTTATTAGCTAGGAAACAAAATTCAGAAAGCCCAAGAAGCAAGATTTTCATATGCTAATGATGCTGGTGAGCCCTGAAAGGAAGTATCTCAGGTCAGACTTTGCAAGGAAAGCATTAAACGTAAGCATTGACATTGGTAAATACTTAAAAGCAAGAGAAATAGGCTTTTATCTGCTCCAAACAAATCATACTTGCTGTGCAGCTAAGATAAGTGGATGGGTGAACAAACATCAGCTGTACTGTAGGTTGAGCATATCTCCATGGAAACTCAGTCATCTTCTGAACTCAAAATGTGTTCTGCGTAATGACTGAAAACTTAAGGCAGTGGGATAGATTTTTTTCCCATGTGTAATGTGTATGTGCCAAGTCCCACTACAGAATGGAGGTCTAACCACCCATAAAATTTAGGATTTTCCTGGGACAATTTTGGGGGAAACAAACAAAAAAGGGAAGCAAGAACATGTAGGAAGAGATCTGGGGGAATATTTGGCTAATCATATAGACCCTTTACCTCTGGTCTTGGGCAACTAGGCAAAACTTTTGAGGATGTTGTAGCGCCTGTTGGACCAATGCTTTTGCTGAACTCCAGGTAGGTGGAACATTAATACAAGTGCAAGTGGAAACTGTTCACTGTTTTTAGCAAGCTCAGAGAGGAAGAGACTTAATAGAAAGAATCAGAGACTAGAAAGAGTTGAGCATCATGTTCTTTAAAAATAACAGTTTAAAAACTAGTGCAACTCAAGCCAGCCTGCAGAGGTTAAGAAATTGATTCTGAATTGTTTAGACCTGTGTTCAAATGACTAATTAGACTTAAAGAACAAATGAACTTGGCATTCACTCATCCCGATACTAACTAGAGCACATTCTAACCTGTGGTCTCCTCCCACAGTTCAACTGTCAGCCCCTGCTTGTGGGAAGCAGAGGTGGAAAAGTGGAGGTGTTATAAGCTACATCATCAGGAATGAGGTGTGTTTTGGGTTGTACAAGGGGAACTTCACATGCAGAGAACCCTCAGGCAAATCACAACCCTTAGTTTGGCACCCTCTCAAAGGCTGAATCAATTCCTTAACTTTAAGAACTCTTTCCTTATCAGATCTTTTGTGCTGTGACTCCTGCATGAAACCAAATGCACCTTTCTCTATACTAACTTGTCAGAAATCCATCAGAGCAAATGGCTTTGATGGGATTTATTGCTTGAGCTGTACAGGGTGACATGCATCCCATCTGCTGAGCTTTATGTTCAGATGCCCTTAACTCTCAAACAGAAACACACCACCCATGCTGCACACACATAGGCACCTCTAGCTATGACACTGAATTTCAGGGGGAGAATAGGCACAATCCCATCAGATAATTTGAGCTGGCCCATCAGAGAAGTACATTGTGCCTTTTTGTTACATCTCTTCAATCTTATGAGCCTGGGCTCTTCTCTGATTCAGGGATTCAGTTTTAGGTTTTTATAACCAGTGAGAAAACATCCCTACTTTATAAAAGGAAACATATCTCGTTCTCAAAAGTATCAGATTGATGGCTCATGTCAAAGGTTTTATAAGCAGGAAAAAGGCTACTATCTTCTGTAAACCATTCCAGCTGGGTACCTGTGCTGCAGGCTCTGAAAGGAAGGAGGCAGGCTGAGTCCTACTGAAACATCAAGCTCAGCTTCTCTGCAGACCATGCAAGAAGGGCAGGTGCTAGCAAAGAAGTCTGCATGCAAGGTAGTAACTTAGGACCTGTAGACTGATTTGAAAAAGAATGTTACCTAACAGTGCCCAGTTTCTGCTGATACTGTGCTCAAAATTGAAGGGTGACATTCCATATTTTCTTACCAAGGCCAGCTTAGAAGTTTCCCAATGCTCAAAAATTAGGAGAGTGGGTTCACATGCAGGCTCTAATTTAAGATTTTAAATCCTCTGAAAAATGGTTAGAACAGCTTTGATGCCGAGAGGCTTCTTGTGCAGTGGCATGCTTGAAGCCCAGACTGAGCAGCTGTGTGGGGGAAGGGACCAGAGCATTAAATAAAGCTACTTGTTGACTGCCTGTAAAATTGACTTCTAAAGGGTGTGCCACAGAGCACCATCCATTATCAAGTGACAGAGAGTAATTTTCAGCTACTCTGGACAATATCGTAATTAAACTCTGTGTGTTCCTGTTCAGTACAGTTGGTTTTGAGTTATTCAGCTTAATATTTACAAAAAGGATAGCTCTCTCCCGTGCCACCTTAACCCTGGGCTGTTTTTCTCTTTCCTTCCAGATGCTGGAGAGCTCTTCAGTCCTTTTGTTCATTGTCTTCATCCTGCTTTTCGTTTTGCTGGTCTTTGTGGTGCTCATCAGGAAAAACGCCACTGCAGCCCTTATCTGGAATGAAATAATCCGGGAGAAAATAACCAATTTCATCATGAATCAGAGCAAAGAACAGAGGATTTTAAATTTCGTGCTGCAGAATGCAGTCCGAGGAGACCCCTGTAGTGTGCTGGACACTATAGATAAGTACTGCTCCCAGAAAGAGTGGGCCATGAATGTGGGCGATGAGAAAGGTAATTGCAGCAGGGATCAGCACTTAAAAGATCCTTCAAGTCTAGCATAGTATAGGACATCTTATTGTATTCACGTGGTGACTTCCATTTGCTGCCAAAAAAAAAAAAAATAAAGCGGCAACAGCCTTGTGGTCAGCAGAGTAGTTCTGTAAACAGTAATGCATGCTTGTGCAGATAGATATCTTTGAGGAGGGGTATCCAGTGAGTAATCCAGGAAGTCAGAGGACCAAATCTGGGTTTGTATGTTGTGTACATTGCAAGTATGTAAGCAGAGGGTGACAGTTTATGGGAAAACTATAGGGTTGTGTTATACTGCAGTTCCTATACAGGGTGGCCTTAAGGCATAATTCATTATGTTAAGTACTTTCAGATCCTTAACTAAAAGATAGTAAATTGAAAAAAGAAGTATTTTAAACTCTCTGAATTTTGTACATGCAACCATACGTTACAAGTTACCATTGGGGGGAGAAATCCTACCCATGTAGTACCCAAAAGCAGCTATCAGGCATTGTTGCTGCTTAGCAAGTAAATGTTCTTGCCTCCTAAAGGAAAATATGTGGACAAAATATTTTTTTTCTTAGATGCATGAAAGTGACAATCTTCAAAATACTGTAATGGAAAAATGTTAACATGGTCCCTTATGAATTCAACACAAAAGTACCTCTTGCTGGGAAATTGCAGGGGAAGTTTGCTTCATCTGGGATTATCATAGCTAATGAAATACAACTGTAATAAAAATGCTTCCCTGTCATGGGTACATTTTGTGAAACTACCTCTTCTGCATACCAGGCTGGGATGCTTAGGGCAACAGAACAGTAGGTGGTGGCTGAGTAGGAATTCTTAAAGCTCTAAACTTTGATCATTTGGGATTATATTCTTAAGACTTTCACTCTAGTTTTGCTCTGACAAGATGACATTTCCTCAGATGAGAGCCATCAAAGTTAATGCATCTTTAGTGCCTAAGATTTTGAGAGTGACCACATGACCTCAAGATGCAAGCATCATCACACTATTCATAAGCAAGTGACACCCAGGAAAATATGTAATGAAATGTGTATGTACATTGAAAAATTCCATGGCTCAGTGTAAAATCACTTCAAATACTTTTTCAGATTAGTTATCAAGTTTCTAGCCATACAAGTAAGAAGAGAGAGTTTTCTCACAAATAAACCCTTTTCTTCACAAGGACTGAATATAGTACATTGTCATCTCTTTTGGGGAACATTTTTTTTGTTGTTAACAATTGACTAATGTTTTCCATCCAAATATTTTGCAACTTTATAACTAGACTTTTATTTTTCCCTTTAAAAACAAGTATTTAGGATAAGAAATTTTGTATCAGACTGCTGCATGTAACATTTGCAACAAATATGAGCACTCAGAATTCAGGAGTTACACGTTTCACAAATATGGCCAGTTTCTGCAATAAGTTCTTGGAAAAAACACTGCGTTTTTCCCTTGTAACACTATAAATATTTTAGTTAATTCAGGCACTTCCTTACTCAGAAAGGTTTATATTGTGAAGCTAAGTAAGATTTTTTTTTTTAGTTGAAAGTTTGCATTTTGAAACTTAGAATATCCATGATCAACTTAATCACAGATAAGCCAATTTGCAAAGGATACAGTATATATCAACCCTTAATTTTTTAATGTCCTGAGCAACTGAGTAGTACATGGACATTGTAAGTTTCTTGTCACTAACTTGCTCTTCTGTTTGTGAACCAGTTTGATTTTGTCAAAGTTAACCTATTTCCATTTTATTCAGGTTTAATTCTAGACAAGACAGTGGAAGAGGTCAACCCATCAGTTGCACTTGAGCTGGGAACATACTGTGGCTACTCAGCAGTTAGGATTGCTCGGCTACTGAAGGCAGGAGCTTATCTTCTCACTGTGGAGTTCAACCCAGAATTTGCTGCTATAGCTAAACAGATGATTGAGTTTGCTGGAGTACAAGATAAGGTAAATACCATTTGTCTCTGGTTGGTACGAGGAAGCAATACATAGAGAGTGGGACTTTATCTATAGAAACAACAATAATAGGTTTAAATTTGTCTTTTACTTGTCAAACAAGTACAGCACCCTAAGTGTTTGGGAACATGCACAGTTTAACCATCAGGCTTGACAGTAGGGAAAAGCTACCAGTGTCCATGCAGAGGACCAAAGTTGTCTGCTCTTTTGTATATAGAGTTCAAGTGAGCAAATTTGTTAGCATCAGTCAGATGTCCAAGTACGATGCAGACCCAGCTGGGAGTCATGGTAGAGTTTGAGGTTTATCAAGACGTGTGCATGACCAAAACAATCAGGGTTGTTCGCCAGAGTTCTTTGCTACGTGTGTCAGGGTGAAGATTCAGAGGGGCAAGACCAGAAACGATCATATATTATCCATATCTCCTTAACATTTTGAAAGCATTTAGACTTCATCTTCCAGTTTGGTCTCTTCACTATTCACTGGTAAGTACAGTAGACAGGCCATTTGCTGAGAGCTATTTTCAAAACACATAGTGACTGTAAGAAAAATACAGACCTGGAGGGAGGCTCCGGGGTCAGTTATTTCACTTATTATAGTCACAGGACATCAGCACACACAGTTTTTCGTAAAATTAGTAACCACTATTGCAAAACTGGTTAGATTTACTGCCATTATTGAACTACAAGACTACCCCACAGATTCCTGCTCCTGATAATCAGAAGCCTATGCTTTCTGTCCAGCATTTATTCATAGACATTTTGTATTTTTTTTCTTGCACCCACAGTCCTTACTAATTTAACTAGCTCTATGCCTAGTTACAGTCCCTGACCTCTCACAGCAGTACAGCTGAGGACTTCACTATGTTACCTCCCAAAAGCTAGACGAGAATATTGGTTTTCTATATATAAACTGAAAGGTTCAAATCAGTGTCAAGATCGAGTACAACAGAAAACTGAACCATAGTCTAATTTATTACAAAAGCTCACAAGAAGCAGTTGCATTACGTGCTATGGACTTCAGAGGAGAGGTACTTACCCAAATCTAGTTGGTCACAATATATATACCTGAATTTTGTGCAATCTGACGTGTCTTGACTCTCTGTACGGTTGGTTGAGATGCAGGTATTTCCAGTCTATAATCCATCTCAGCCCAAGGCAGACATCTACAGCAGGTCAGGGGATTCATGCCTAAGAAGTGCCTGTCTATTCAACTAGGCAACTCCCTTCAACATAGATGATAAAACTAGAGGAAATAAATCCCAACATGAGATCTTCTAATGCATTTAACTTCTTGAAGAGAACCTGAAGTACTAGTGACACCTAAAATTGCATTTTCCCCATCTGATTTAATCTCCTGATCAGCTATGAGTCATAAACCAGAGAGATTTCCTTGCCATTTTTTCCCTCTGCTCACAGTATATGGCGCTTGCTTAACAAATCAGTGTGCAGCAGCTTCTTTCAATTTAACAGTATTTATGCCAATAAACCCGTGAGGAAGATGTAATAGCCTCTGTCCTGCCTCCTCCCTCTACTGGGCATACCAATTCTACACACTGTGGCCTCCAGCATTGTTCTAAACTAACCTGTTCTCTGTATTTTTTCCTTCCCTTGGACTACAAGATTCAACTGAGATGTAACTAAAAAAGTAATTAAAAGTATTGTTTTCAACAGGAGATTCCCATGTTACCAGTAAAGAATCACATTATCCAACAGAAACAACAGGTCACTTTTTCTGCTATTATTAAAAAAAACCAAAACCACAAAACCACCCAAACCCATATTTTGGAACATAACTGAGTTGATTTGTCAAAAAGAAAAAAGTACACTTGATCTAGCTCTATAAAATAATTAAACTGAGGCAATATTGAGCTATAATCAGGATCACTGATGTCTAGCCACAATTTAAAATAAGCTAGAGGCATGTGCTTTTTCTTAATGGTTCACAGTTCATCAGATGGATTTGCATTTCAGGTAAAACTCCTAGAAGGCCCTTCAGAGGAAATAATCCCCCAGCTGAAGAAAAAATATGAAGTGGATACTCTGGATTTTGTCTTTCTAGACCACTGGAAAGACAGGTACACACCAGACACCATCCTACTTCAGGTGAGTTTGCACAATTCCAGTCTTAAAAGTAAAGTAGCAAATGCCTTGATGTCTGTGAGGCCTATATTCTTTATGAAGGACCTCATCCTCTGTAAAATGAAGAATGGTAGCCAAAATAGAAACCTTACAAGAAAAGAGGATTTGCGGGACAGGATCCCAAACTTTTGTCAGGGACAATTGCTAACGCTACATAGCTCAGGACTTGGCAAATACTGTTGAACCATTTTGTTTCCGGAACAAACGGGTCTGCAGTAGAAATCCCAGCTGGCGGAGTACATGGTCTGGGTCTTACACTCCCTAGAAGGAGTGTCTGCATGCATGGTCACTAACTGGAACACTTGACCCCAAAACATCCTCATCCTTGGAGCAGGTGAGACTTAGGACCTGCATATCCCAGCTCCACCTCTCTAATTTCCTCAGTACTCCTTTTTTTGCATGGGTCTGTGGTGCCAGCAGAGCCTTTTGATGAAATCCTATTTTGGTAGCACAGCTGGGTATCACCTTTCTGGGACTCTTTAAACCACCTTATTAATTGACTGCAAAGCAACCTTTGGAGGAGTGTGGACTGCCCCAGTCAGGCACTTGCTAGGGAAGTGCTGTGCTACTCTACCTCCAGCCCTGAATGTGGAAAAATTATGGTCATTTCTTCCCAACCCGCCTTAACCATTACTGTTAGCATTACAAAACAAGTTGGCTGTAACAGCAGCAGGTAGTGATAAGTGAGGTAACTACTACAGGACTTCTCAATAGGAAGGTATTTTCAAGTGTTAAATAACTGAGATTCACAACATCTGTATCTATCAACACAGCATATACAGATACTCTCCTAGCTTTGGAGCTGCAGGCTGATAAAATTTTCTACAACTGCCTAACTATTTGTATGGAAGTGTAATTTTTCAATTATTTTCTTCACAAATAAATCCACTTTTTTTGAGGCTGCCTCTTACATTGAGAACCTGCCAACTTCTTCTTGACCCCTGCTTGAGGACTACAACATTATTTTCTCATCCAGGCTCCCCTGTTTTTTTAATTTCAGCCCTGTCTTCCAGATAGCTGTTTGAAAGGAAATTTGTTTGGGGTTATGAACAGCCAGTATTGAATTTACACAGCAGTAGCTGAAGAAAATGTTCCCTCCCTACAGTTATTTTGTACCCAGAGAATGTTTTCTTTTTAACTGGCTTTGTAAGGATGACTGAGCTCTTTCCACTGGGAAGAGCTAGCGCATCCTTATCAGAGGGAGCTTAACCTTCACAACACAGCCAAAACAAACAGGTAGTTTAGTTCCATTGTAGTGGTCAGTCTGATGCAACTGTGACATAAAGTTGCTTTGCTTAAAAAAAACCAAACACCTTAGAAATTAAGAGGAGAAAGATGAAGAAAAGATCTCCACATTTCCTCAGATGTTACAAACCTTCTAACATGCAATTTTGGCATGTATTGAAATATGAATAGTGAATACGAAATATGTGTATAAAATATTCAGATGAAATACATATTGAAAGTAGCCCAGACAGCATTCCTTTTCATGCACTTCTAGAAAAGCCTGACACAAAGAGCATCTGAAATCCTGATGACCAGTGGAAAATACAGCGTGTTGTCACTGGTAGGCTTCTATAAGCTATGCAACAGACCAGAGAATATTTGCCATGTCTCTGAATTGCTTCTACTGTGCTGACTGATGTTCAGTCACCAGAGGCAAGAGCAGTAAGCTAAACAGCCTCCACAGCGCATTCATCAACAGGACTTCTCTAATATACCGGGAGTGACAAAAACCACTCCATGTTTTGGCTGCAACTGCTGCCTGTAAACACAGAATAACAACCAGCCTGATTAACTACAGACTGTTTTAAAACAGCTGGTAAGTTCAGATAAGCAACTTCTACTAGACAAAAATACCAGTAAAAATTATGTTTGTAGGTTTACTGAGGATAAACATTGCACTTGAAGTGAATCTTGCAAGTTAATTATGCCTTGTGGAAATTTGTCAGTGATCTTCATTGTGCACAAACCCTGCTTCATGCCCAGCTCCTGAACAAAGTGGCAGGAAGTTGTACAAGATTAAAGGAAAAAAAAAGCACAGAAAATTTCTTTTATTCATTTAGTGGTTTTGGAGTTTGACCAAGACTACCAAAGCAGACTGGTACATGCCGGTCTCTCAGACGATGTTAAGACCTACTGCAACATTTTAATGCAACAGTAAAGCCATTTTCAAACATTAGGCAAGAGAGCCAAAACAAAACTATCTTACTGATCATATAGACATAGTTGGAAACAATCTGAGCAGCAAACTGCACCACTTCCACTGCACTTGATTTGCTATTTCAGAACCTGAAAGACCCAACATGTTATCAGCATCTCTATCATTCTACTGATTGTGTTAACAGAAAAAGTCAGCTTATTAAACATGACCACAAAGGATCAGAGAGTTACTCAGCTTCTCCCATGTCTTTTCTTCCCTCCAAATCCGTAGTACAATGGATTTTTGGATGCAGGCACTTGAATATGACTTGGTTAACATGAAAGCACGTTACATTCAAGCCAATGTCTGCTTAACAGCCACCGTGAAGCAATTTCTCTTCTTTCTAGGAATGCAACTTGCTGAGGAAGGGCTCGGTTCTTCTGGCTGACAATATCATCTTCCCAGGAGCTCCAGAATTCCTTAACTATATCCGCAACAACCCCCATTTCCAATGCACTAACTACCCATCTCATCTGGAATATATGAAAGTGGGGGATGCTATGGAAAAGGCTGTATTTTTGGGATAAAGACAGCTATCAATACTCAACCTTTGTTTCAAATGATGTAAATGCAACTGTACGGGTTAACTTGTCCATGCTTTAAATTTATTTATTTTTTTTTTTTTTTTTTTTTTTTTTTTTTTTTTTTTTTTTTGGAGCCTGTAATTAAAGCAAGCACTAGCGGAGATCATTGTAGGCCAGGTGGAAACCAAGGTCAGGAGTAAGTAGGGTAACTGCTCAAAGGTCTGTTCCATTGTTTCACATAATTCAGCAAACCCAAGGTGATGCACATTGCCTTGCTTTGACCAACACATCAT
This sequence comes from Buteo buteo, assembly GCF_964188355.1. NCBI lineage: Eukaryota > Metazoa > Chordata > Aves > Accipitriformes > Accipitridae > Buteo > Buteo buteo. The sequence goes on along the minus strand of NC_134181.1, from coordinate 37,028,731 downwards.
TGAACAACACACTGTCATTTTGAGCTCAGACCCAAACAACCACAGTTTGGGCTTAGAGTAGGGTAGAGAAAGTCACTGCAGCTTCTGAAGACTTGTGTCCCCAAGCTAAATTGAATAATCATTATCAAGAGTGGATAAAAGCATGCGTGCTGCAAGAAAAGACCATTTCAGGAGCCCTGATTTTGCAAAATTACTAGCATGCCACTTAATGCAGTGAAGGCTCCTATGGTTATATCAGACAGATTTTTGCATATTTACTGCAGAAGTTAATCATCTCTATGTGAGAGAAAAGGGCATGCACTGAAAGAAGACTGACCCGTATATGATGAGAAAATAAAACAGAATTTTGCAGAAGATGAACAAATAAAATTATTAATCTGCCCATGCAGAGGTAAGGAAAACTGAAGTAGTAAATAGATTAAAATAAACACAGTAACAGACAGATAACAAAAGGAGCAGGGTCTTTCAAAAAAATCCACCAAAAATACATAACACCAGAGACCTTGAGAAAATGCTGTTTATCCCCTCATATTTACTCACCTCTCATTATGTTGTATATACATAGTGTGTGCTTTTTAGGGGCAGGGCAAGCTGCTTACTCTGAAGTACTATGTATGTTTAAGATGCTGTATAAAAATAAAGACCAGAGAATGGGTTTTGCCAGGTGGGTCCTACACAACCCGGTTAACCTCAGTGGTGTTAGCACTATGTGATTACTGAGGGTTGTCACCGAGAAGATACAAAGCCAAATCTGAAGTCTCTAACTCACCTGAACAATGCAAAAATCCACTGGCATTTCCTAGCATGTCCTGCTGTGATTATATAATGAGGCAATGGTTGCATTTATAAATAAAAACTAAAAAACAATAGAGCAGGAACATGACTTCCTTTGTTTCCCATAAATTCTGCACTGCACATGGGATTTCCAGCCTTGGAACAGCCACAGAAAGATCCAACAGCTAAAAATCAGAGTGAAAATCAGGGATAACCATTCTCATCCTTCCCACTATGGAGTCTTTCAGACCTGTTAATCAGCTTCTTCCTTTTATAGCCCACCTTACTGAAGTGATATCTACCCTGGCCTGTGTGCTGCAAAAAATCCACCACTAGACACCAATAATGAGCATAACAGAGAATTGCCGCACAGTATAAAAGAAAACTAGAAGAGGCTAAGGTGACAGAGTCAGTTTAGAAATGGACCGAGCAAACCATGGTGACCCAGCCAGCTTGTAATGTGTGCATTTCACAGGGATATGAGAAGGCAACGTTATCAGAGTTTAACAATTTAAACTGTGTCACATTGAGAAAGACACAAGATTTACTGTACTGGATTAGATTATGCAGAAGCAGCCCTTGTGACTCTGTTGTGCTATCCTGCATAGGAGCAGACCCTGAGTTCTAACACTTCCATCCCACACTGTGAGTCAATGATTTATTCTGTAAGCTTGCTTAGTAGCATCTCCAAGCAATTTTTGCAAAATTTGCAAAAGAAAGTGATCTTCAAGTCCATTTACTGGCATACACATGTTTCTAGAGCACACTGGAGAATTGAGATACATACAGTTGACCAGAAATTTTTTCTATACACCTAAAGGTCATGACTCCAAAGAATCCTCTTTTGTTTCTAGCTTTAAACACCTTTGTACCTAAGCAGACACTCCTGCCATTGCAGGGCACTTAGCACATACTGATAAACAAGCCAAAGTCTCAGATACATGCTGAAGGATGCGTAAAGTGCAAAACAGTCTACCTGTTTACCTTACAACAGAGGATCAGAAAAATACATTCCTACTGCTAGTTAATATCCAACATTACTGTCCAAGAGACTGTCAAGAAAATTAAGGAAGGAGGGAACCTGTAGAGTTAGCGTGAGTATTTCAAAAGATGCATTAGTGAATAATGCATGTATGATATATGTGCAAATATAAAAGCCACTTTTTAGTATAAAAAAGGTATTTTAGTTCATTAGAAAGGATCTCCCACATGGCAAATTGTAAAAATAAACACAGTATGCATATCATCAGATTATTTACAGAATTCTATACGCAAGAAAATTTCTTCCACTTGACCACGCTTCTGAAATGCTCTTAATTACTGGTGGCAAGGGATGAAAAGGAAAAAGCCTGACTCAGTTTGCATGACTGACAATTAGAAAAAAAGACTTTTGGTCAGTTGAGCAAATATGATCTGAAGTCACTGACACGGAAATGTGAAATCTCCCAGGGAGAAGAGTTACTTTTCAAAATAAAGTCATGCTTTGAATTCTGGGAAAAGCAGAAGGTTGACAACAGATCTTCTAATTCAAATATATTCTAAAAACCTACTGAGTATTAGCACAACATCAGCCTATTGCAATTAGAAAACACAACCTATTCTTGCACAAAACAGGTATGGAACTGTGCATCCAGAAGCATGTGTTCAAAGACTGCTCACTGAGAGCGTACCACTCATAGAAAGCTCCCAATGGAAAGAACTCCCATAAAACACACAGCTTTCAGCAAATTCTCACAACTGTCACAAATGGTTGATCCCACCAAATACTGGTAATTGAGATGTATTCTCCAAATGACAGCTACTCTCTAGGTTGTCTTAGTGATTCAGGCAACACGTGAAAGTGAGGTCTGGTTTCTGCCAGAGCCTCTCTGTAACCTCAAAGGGACATGATGTTGTATTTCAAAACATCAAACTGATTCTTTAAATCAGTGTACAAGAGAGAAGGAGGATTTATGAGGAAGTCAAATGCAGCACTAGTCCCTTTCGCTTCCTAATTCAATACCAAATTGAGCATAACAGCACTCATGTAGCAATCCTTACAGCAGAAATTACTCATCAGAACAAACAGCAGTCATCATATGTTTGTACAGGAGCTAGTGCTTCCTCCCACTGGTATGAGAAAGTGAAGAGCACCCCACTGAAGAATTTTGAGCAATGAGTCAAACGTTAAGATGCAGTGAAGAGAACATACAGAAACCCCTACAATAGCAGCAAGGGAGAGACCACTGAGATCCCAACTCTCCCACCAAAGATGACATCACCACGGCAGCGATACGTGCTTATTTGGTTGAGTAGTCAAATCAATTAGGAATCAGTTATAAGGTATCTTATGAATAACAGCTAAGTATGTTTGCTGTGCACACACACTAAAAGTATAGTAAAAGAGTTTTAGTCTTTGCCTCTGTCTCTACAGCTGTTAATGGTCCCACTATAAAACAACTTCCCATTGTAAAAAATCCCCTGTCGGCTTGTACCAGAATGAGATTCTGCCATTGCTGTGCTTCAGCACCTTCACAGTAGACACTGGGGAAGAGACCCATGAGGACACAATATTCCCCCAAGATGCTCCTGAAACCTGAAACAGATGAGGGCTGTGATATTTCTTGCCTGTTGTTACCAGGTTAACCTTTCACCTGCAGGACTCTATGCTTCCATTTGCCCAACCTGTGATAAGCTGGAAATGAAATCACTTTGACAGCTATAAAAGGTCAGGTGTAGAAACAACATATTTGTTTTAGCTCAGTACCTTACCTACAGCATCTGCTATTCATTGCCATATTAGTGCATCCACAAAGAAAAAAAATCAGATTCCTCATTGCAGTGGAACACCGACGATACCTAGGAGCAAGACACTAAACCCAGGAGCCCACATCTTACCACAGCACTTGTGAAACTAGATCCTCCAGCTGCAAGAACAGAATCCGATGATTTTACAAAACTCCTGGGGACATTCAGGACATAAGAAATAAGGAGGGAAGGCAAGCTGAAGATGACCTTCCAAGTGCTGTTTGGAACCATTTGCAAGTAAATGGAACCTCAGAGTGCTGCCAATTCCTGTGAATCAGGAATTAACGTATGGCAAACTCTGTTACTGGCAATGATTCATCAACCTTTCACTCACAGAAAACTTGACCTCCACTCTATCTGTAAGACCTTGCAGAACACTCATGTCAAGATTTACTGGTTTTTGTCATGCTTCACGAAGGCATAACAGTAAGTATGATGTGTTTAGGTGCATTAGTCTCCCTACTGATCTTATCAACACAGATGAATGTGCCAGGGAGAGGCAGTTCTCAAGAGAATTAAGATCTGTCAGTAACTAGCTGTTACTTGAAATACATGGTTGACTTTTCAAGTATTGGGATTTTTCTCCCCCACACAGCAACAATTGTAAATTATTTGGCACATCCCCAAAATAACAATTTCTCATGTCAACCAAACCTCATATATCGCTACAATAAGCATAAAGATTTTCTGTTATTCTTACACACTTATATTTATGAGAATACTTGCACACATTTCAGAAATGTGAAATCTTTGTAAAGTTACATGGATTTTATGACTAAATTGGGAAAGGTTAATAACTTCCCAAATAGAAAAGCCATCAGCAAATTAGGCTTGTGGTCTCAAATGTGCAGGCCTTTGAACAGCGACGCAGATGTCTTTCCCACAGAAATACGCTTGTATATTAAAAAGAAAAAAAACCAGCCATGATCTGCAGTCCTTACAGGGCTCTGTGCTACAACTCCAGCATATGGCAATGAATCAAAATTTTTCAGCTATACTAGTTTAAAGGATAGTCCAACTGCCCTCATTGCCACTGACCTTTTACTAACACCAAGTGCTGACCTGAGCTAGGGTTGAATAATCCCCTGCCACAGAAAACTGCTGTTTCAAAGCCAAAGAATATTTTGAGATAGCTGATGTAACAAAAAGATAACCAATGGCACGTGTATTCTTTCCAGGCATGGTTTATTGAAAACACACCAAATTGTTATCCTACATACCTGGTTTCTAACAAGCATTCTACTTGTCTGCATTATGGAAAGATCCTATAATAATAATACATTCTGTCACGGTAACATTTGTTCTATGAAAAGCATAATCCACCTTTTTTTTCCTCTCCATACTTGTAAAATCAAACCATTCTAAGTGTTTCAGTTTATAGTACAGTGTAAATACAATGCAAAATCCCACCAGTCTAAACTACAGAGAGAATGTTGAGCAGTATTACAGAAAACACATTGTTGATTTTTTTTTTATTCTCCTACCATGAAAATTTTAAGGCACATGATAGTTACAAACACATTAGCTACTAATTACCAGTAAGCTTCTTAGTCTAGTTATTTTGTTTTTCTGAACAGTAAGAACCAGATTGGCAGGCCTTGTAGTATCTGCGCTATCTTCCTCCTCACCTTGGACTTCAGAACATCCTACCCTGATGTAAAACTTAAGACAGAAAAAAAAAAAAGGTTCATAATACCTTCCCCTTAAATGCACTAGATTAGTTACTGTACCAATAAATCACAGAACTTCTCTGTCAAAGATAAGGAAACACCAGATTTTAGGGGCATCAAAACCCCCATCAAATCAGAAATTTTGCGAGAAACTATGCCTATATAAACATCTTCAAAAACTGTGAGAGCATGACTCCACCCCAACAGCACAAAAATGCTGGCTGAAGCATTGGCACACTGCAGTTTTCATGGAGTGGGCAGTTGGAGAGCAGAAGAGGCTATAACCACTCTAACGTGCCCATTTGGCTTCTGAAACTTCGCTTACTTGAAGAGTTTAAGATGTGCGCCTCTCACATGTAGCTGAGCCTATATGCTCAACTTTAAGGCAAGTAACAGAAGGTAACTCACCACCTTCAATTTCATGGAACTACTCCAGGACTGAAAACTGCTTTGCTCAGCGTAAGCCTTGCATGCTAGAAAGCATTACTGTAAATTACTCCTCAGAGTTGGCAAGAACTTACTCATCTGCTGTAACAAACATGCCACCCCCTGCTTTCTTGATGTGTCACTTAGAGCAAGTGAGTTCCGAGTCCCCAAGTCAGTCCCTTTTGCGGTGTCTTGGCAACAGAGACAAGATTTGCTTTCCTGATACAGATGCATTCAGAATTGGCATGTCTGAGTGCACAAGAGTCTAACTAGGATAGGCAGGTGTTTTGCCCAGAAGACTCTGAAGATCAGGACCTATGGCTGCCCAAGCTGTTCCCTGGGAAGCATTTCAAGCTGGCAACACATCTTGAGTTGTCAAGTTACGCTTATGGCTAAGCTGCTACTTAACTCCAAGACAAAAACAAAATGTCCTAAAGCCTTGCCTTTCCACTCTCCTCCTCAGATTCTGCAGACAGACAGATCAACCTGGGAAGCTGTAAGCACAAGTACAATTGCTCACACACTCAACAGCCAAACTTGATGCTTCTCCAGGGGAGTCTTGACACACAGTGTTTTTTAAACGTCCACAGCTTAGTGAAGATGCTTGGGAGATGTGCAAACCGCCTCCCTGGGAAGAAAGTTCTGCAGTAATTACTTGCCATCAGAAGTCTCCCTCTCCCCCTACGTTATCTCAGCCCTCACTGGGCCAACAAATTTCCTCCTCCTCTTTAGCAGGAGTCTTGCAACACCATCGCTTCTTTCCACAACCATCTCTCCCACTAGAACTTCTGCGGGTAGAAATCTCTCCTACCCCAGCCCTTTGCAGGCAGATTCCCTCCAGTTTTCACAGTGGAGCCAACAGGAAAAGAGGAGGTCACATACCTGAGCCCTAAAAAGCACTGCCTGCCTTTTAGCAGGAGACTCTAGACCGTACTGCAGCTTTAGTCACGCACACTGCCGCTTGCCCTCCTTTACATACAGTCCCTGCTGCCAAAATACAACAATTACAGGTTCATCCACCCACATCCCAGAATAGCTCAAACAGCCAGTCACACTTGCGCCAACAAGGGGAGAGGTAACGGCAGGTGTGGGCACACATCCCACCAGCGCTTTCCACAAGTGAGCTTGTGGTCATAGATAAAAAGGACATTAAATCACCAGACCTGGTTCAAAGTATCTTGCTTTGGACTTCAGCTGGTGGGCTGATAATGCAAGGCGATAATCTCACATGGAAGTGACCCCCCAATCCATTCTCCATTCTCAATATCCAAACAACAGTTTGGCGAGAAGAAAAAACCACAGTAATGTAAATGATGGGTTATTGCTACATACTTGGGAATTCATTGTTATTGTAAGGCATGGGAAGGGCAGGGGCAAGACACGGGATCCCCAGGGGAAGTCTTGGCCCATGGGCTTGGGATTTGACTTCTTGATATACCATCCTTTGCTTTTCTGTAGCAATAAACCATGTTGTCAGCTCACAGCTACGCTGGCTGCCCTGAACACTTACCCCCAGGAAAGCAAAGAACAGTTTGGTACAATGACCCTGGGTGGCCAATGCCATCTAACCTGATAGGGAGGTTTGCTTATCACAGGATGCAGTTTAAATACGAAAAGGACTTTTGGGGGCAAAGTGGGATAGGGTCTGAATTTGCTTCTCAAATACTCCTCGGTGTTGTTAGCCCACTAATGACAGAGACGAAAGTAGATTCCAATCCAGATTTTGAGTGTCCCTGTAGTGTCCCACTGAGAGCCATGGGATATCTGGGATAGGAGGTCATGGACATGATTGGCCCCTAGTCACTTCACTTCCCCTTTCCTGCAGTCTTCTCTGTTAACCTCTTGCTGGCTTTGAAATACCTGTACAATAACTAAATCACAAAGTCTTAGCAGAAACTCCTTTCAACAGTCAGGTCTTTATTTTAAGTGAACTTTTGCTCAGACTCCTTTGGTAAATATATGGTTTGAAGTAGATCAGGGACAGACTGACAGCACGGCCCTTCTCTTACACTGTTCTAATCAGCTACAAAGCAGGTTCCATTGCTATTACTGAACATTTTTAAAAAAATCCTTTCATATACAAAAAGAATACACCAAGTACATAACCAAAAGTGATATAAAACTCTTCTGTGTAGCTTGGTTAAAAGGGTCTCCGCGTATTGGCAGAACAAGTATGAAAAGAGCACCATTGATATAATATACAGTCAGACTATGTATCTGGTTTCATTGCCACACTTTATGTCTACACATAGAGAGACACTGCCCCGACACAGATAATCACAGATGTATCTCTTTGCTTCCCTTGATCCGCTGAGCATCTTTGGCCCAATAGGACTCTCATGCAGGTGAAAAAACAAATCTTTGCTATCTTAATTTGCTCCAAGCAACTTCACCTTCCCCAGGATCCAGAAGTGACCACTGCAACGTACGTGGAAGATGAGGGTCAAAAAGGGAGGGTGCGAAGGAGCACATGTATCATCCAAATCACTGACAGCTTCTGGCATCGGTCTTTTTCCCTGAATCAACAAAGGCTTCCCTCTCCTGCAAACTACTTTACATGGTTTTGTTAACCTATCCTCTGCACAACAATATATATATATAGATATATAGATTTTTTTATTTATTTATATATATGTATTCATGTCAAATTTTTAATATACTCAAGAAGATACAAAGCTCTTGGAACTTGCCTTTTTTTTTTAAGTTTTAAATTTTTTTTTACAAAAATTTTAGATGTTTACTATTACAGTAATATTTTGGGGGAGGTGAGGTTGTTGGATATTTCCCCTTTTTAATTACAAAGGAAACGGCAGGCACTGAAAACTGCAAATGATGTTTGCTAGATTCAAAATGTGCTTTCCAGTCACACCGTTTTTAGGAGCTTGTTTAAAACTAAGCGTGGCAATCAAAGAACAGTGGCAACCAAATAAAATCAGCAAAAGTCCACTGATGCTACTAGTGACACATTTGCTTCCTATTCTCATCTGCTGCCCTCCCTTGACCAATGCCTGGAGAAAATCAGTGATCTGAAGTCATTTAGTTCATGGCATTACCAGATACCATATATGCAGAGTATGTTCTCGTGAGGTAAAAATCCCCCCTTACACAAAGCAGGCCTTGGCATCTTAGAGGAGAACCGTTGCACATGGGTGATTTTCACACCAAATGAAATATGTAATCTCAAAACAAAACCAAAGGAACACAGAAATCATGATGATGATTTAAAAAATGCCAAACCAGTTCCCTTTGTGGCATTTTTCATCAGGATCTATAGCCCAAACCAAACATGGATCCAACAGTGATAAATCTACCATCAAATGTAAGTGACAGACCCATCTAAAATTTATAGTGTGTTCAAAATAAGACATCCTACGAAAAAGCTCCTATTTTTTTCCAATGTGTTAACAGCTATGGCAAAAGAAATTGTTAATCATCATCAATGCAACGCTGGTACATTTAAAATGTAAAAGCCCCTTATTGCAATCTTTGAGAACAAGAAAATAAGAAGCCAGCCAACTCCATTTCTCAGCATAGATTTCTGAACCAGGGACACTGAAATCTTCAATAAACTGCTTTTCAATATCTGGAAATAAAAACAGCCATTACAGAATTCAAAAGGCAGAAGTATTGTACACCAGATTATAATGATAATATAGCACTGTGATTGATATAGCTTACTCTAAAAGCAGATTATACAGCTCGCATCAATTTTGTCATCCACTCTCCAGTTCATTTGACCAGCATTTAATAGTTTTTGTTCTGCATTTTCTCCCTTCATTGAAATCCAAAAACCCCACTCAACATTCCTGCACTTTCTGTGAAAATAATAAAGAAAACCTAAACATTTTTCAAAAGCCTTTAAAAATGTTAGATTCACAGTTCAAAAGAAATCCCCCAAAACAAAAAAACAAAACAATGAGCCCCAAACCAGAAAAGTGCTATTATCTTCATGGCTACACCTACGATATTATTTCAAATATTCTGCACTCTTTCCCTTGTGAAGCTGTCTTCTTTGCTGCCGCATGACCTTCACTTCTCATACTTGGCACCATTCACACATAAGAGTCACCTAAGAACGCACGGCCAGCTAGATAGAAGCTTGGATTCTCTTTTCTTGCTTGCTTTCTTCTTGCAGGAGTGGGAGGGAGGGGGAGGTGGTGGCTACTTCTGGTGGGAATGTAACTGAGTTAAAAAGCAAATTGTCTCGCTGTAAGGCATGGTGCTCCAGGGTTGGCAATGGCAGTCAGTTGTGTCTTCTCCCCACATCCTCCTAGAATCTGCAGCCTGGTCAATGATGCAGCGCCCTCCAAATCTGAATGGCAGTGGTGACTGATGAGATCCTCTGTGTCGATTCAATGTTTGTTTCTCCCCCTCAATTAAAAAAAAAGTGGTTGGACTCTAGCCCTGCAAAATAAAATCAAATCTGATTAATACCAGCAAGTAACATGACCTTGGTGATCTCCATCACCCAGTGGTAGGACAGTGACTGGAAACGCCAACCTATCCCCAATATGTGGGTTCCTTGAAGGGTACGACTGGGAGAAAACAAGCACGGACCACATTTTTCAAAGTCTGTACCCCACCTGTAAGCCTTCACTGCTCAGAGGAAGAGTGCAGGAGTGAAGCATATGGGCACTACGCACATATGTTTATCCCTGCCCTTTGGCTGGGCCAAGAAGGCTGACCACGCAGTGCTCACCAGCTGTGGGAAGCCAATGGTGCCAGGGTCTGCTCCATGGCTACATAAGAGTACCTGGCAGTGCTGAAAGACTGCTCTGGGGAGGTGCTTCCAACCCAGGAACAGAAACAATCTGTAAACACTTAGCACTTCTACTAGACTCTTAAGTGAAGAAGGAGGGTGGAAAAAAAAACAATCCCCCCCCCCCCCCCCCCCCCCCAAACGTACTAGAGTTTTCTCTCCCACTAATGCAAGTGTTTTCCATGTAAAATTATGGGAGCAAATGATGTTTTGGAACTTGGGCCTTAAAGGCCTATTGCTCACTCTGATGGTAAAGTTGCCCAGTGCCTTCACAATAGTCACTAAGACTTTCCTTTAGTCATAGCCAGGGGCACAAAACCTGCTGTTCAAAACGTAGCCTCACATCTGGTGGAGTGCCAGAAGGTATAACCGAGGTAGAGGGCTGTCTTACAAGACAGCAGGAGACAGATTAGCAGTGGCAGGAGCAAGGAAAGGCCAGTGACATTACTGAGGAACTTGGCACATGGCAAAGGCAGAGAACTAGAGAGCAACAAAAAGGCACCTTTCTTTAACAACAGAAAAAAAAAAAAAAAGATTTGAGAAGTGAGAGTTGTGGGTCAATGTTTATTGTGTAACCAAAATCATCTCTCCTTGCAAAGTAACTTGTGTACAGCCAGCAGCTTTCCTGCAGATGGCCAGGACTGTGTAATTTATGGGAACCTCAAGGGACATCCATAAATAGTCAAGGGTATGCTTTTCCTTAAGTCTCAGGCTAATCCTTATAATGAGCATAGAGGGGAAAAGAATGGTTGGAAGCAGGAACATACTATTCAAATTCATTCCCATGGCCTAACAGCAGAAATCTTTCACATCTCAGCTGACAACCAATCATTCATGATATTAATTTTCTGTCTGGTTATTTGACAGGTTGTTTTTTAATCAAACAATGGTGTTTGATTACATTTCATTAAAGATACACTGAATAATACAAGCACCACTTTTTTTCAAATGCATTTTCATTTGTCTGAAAGGACCCAGTTAGCAGTTAGCCTTGAACAGATTCCACAGTGATACAGATCATGCAGGAGACAAGTTAATCACTAACACCAATTACCATTAAAAGGACCTACCATGCATGCAAATTAGACCCAGGAGTCAACAGGCTGGGGTTTAATGTCACGGGCATCCACCAGATTCACCGAAGCCCTGTTACTCCTGTTAATGTTTTTCCTATTTGTGTCATTCTGCAGCACAGGGTGAGGAGTTAAAGGCAAAACAGAGCGGATTAATCAAACAAAACCACCAAACAAGTCAGCTTGAAGGAGCACAAGGGAAAATTAGTGATAGAGAAAGAAACAAGATCAGCAAAGGCACAATACTGACAAAAGCATCTGTAACAGCCAAAAGGCTGCACTTCCCTGCCATCATTATTCACAATTTTCAGCCTCTCTTGAGCCTCAGAGCCATGGTTATCAAACAATTCACAAGCCAGAAGACCCCACAGATATATTTGTTTCCCAGCATAGTGAGAGGGATGAGTAGCAGCTACTCAGCTCTGCTCAACTGAGGGCATGGCAGTGCATATGTCTGATGTGTACAGCAGGCTGAATTCAGGTTACCCTCTGTCTTGAAAACCAAGAGGCAGCACAGACCTTAGGAGACACATTGTGGAGTGAAATGTTTTTTCTCTTTTTCTCATGAAAGCAAAGCAGCTAACTCACTGAACTCTAGGTTGTGCTTCACTTCAGACATACACTGGAGTTTGGACTGCTTGAAGTGATTTTTAGGGTTGTATTGGACCACTTTAATGAATTTTGAATGGCAAAAATAACAACTGTTTTGTTCTTTCCTGCCTTAGTCTATTTTCCTTAGAAAGACATTTTCTGTCAAGTTCCTATTGATCGACATTCTTATGTCACTTAGTGGCTCCACTCCCACTGCATCCTTGCCAAACATATTAGAACTGTGATGAGGGAACTAGAAAGTTTATTTCGTTGACTCTGTTTCAAGCAGGGCCATCTCTTGCCACATTGGAGCAGGGGATCACACTGCATGACTTCAGTAATCAGCTCAGTTTTATCAGTTCCAAAAACAAATGAAGAAGCACAACCACCTCCGCCAGAAAGTCTAGCTGGGCAGCCTCCAAGAGGGTGCAGCCACACCCAGAACTGGCAAACTGAAGAGAGTGATCTGTGCTTAAAAAAAGGTCCAGCTGGATTGAAACCATTCTCCAGGGTATACCTTCAGGGAAAGGCAAAAGACAGCAAGAAATGCATGACCAGGCAAGTTAATACAGGCAGACTGATGCAGCAGGACATCTTCCCAAGTCATGATCTATGGAAGTATTTTTCTCCAAATCACATTTTTATTTCCCTTGTTCAATAACAGTGGGTTTTCCTTTCAATTGACTGAAGTTTAATTGTTTCCACTCAACATGAATCACCTGGATTTTCTGATATTATCAAGAACATGCTGAAGGTTATTAAGGACAGCCTTCTGCAGACTAACAATAGTGTTTCCTACCACTGACTTGTTTCAATGAATCCTCCTCTTCCTCCCCTTCCTCCTTGAAATTACTTCCCCAGGGAAAACACAAACTTATTTTGAGGCGAGGGAGAACTGATGGCCACCACATTAATCAACTTTTTAAAAGGTCTGCTGAAAAGGTACAGCAATGCAAAAGAAATTACACAGAGCCTACTAAGCCACATTTGCACACAACCCACAATACAAAGAGCTTTGTTAAGTAAGTTTTTTTTTTTTTTAATTAGGAAGTTGTCTATATTTGTTTTTAGAAGGCACATATGTAACTATGCATGTCTCTCCCTTCCTCTCCATCTCCTTGGCCCATGCCCATAGTCCACCATCAGGACTGTGAATGAGTGTTGCAGAAACAAATACTGTTCACCATGCTGCTGTACAGAGACTCACAAGATCACACCTACTTCTCATGGTGAAAACAATAAAGCAGCATGACAGTTTGAAGCGACTATTTTCAGAACAAAGGCTGAGCACAGTTATACACTTTATGGACAGGGAATACTGCCTGGACAAGGGTGACAGAACAAACACTTTATATTTTTACAACCTCCCCATTTGCAAGAATACAGTGATTGCCTGCACTTGCTCCTGCGCTGGAAAACAGCATTTTGTTTTTGTTTCTAGTTAGCCAAGTGCTAAGTTACAAAATAGTGCCTTCATCTGGGGGGAAAAAAAAACCCCACAACAAAACCCACCACCAAAAAACTCCAGCCCTTAACAGCCCCCTGTAACATACTTCATGCTGAGGACACCAGGCTTCCTTTCTTTTAAAGGCATTAACTAGCATTCAGCATTAAGAAGAAGCTCACTTTTAAAGGTTCTTTCTCCGAGGCATCCCCTGTGTTATCACTGGTCTTGTATTTGCGCTCCTTGTCCCGGTGATCGATGGTGGAGTACCCATCTGAGGAGAAATAACATGACAGTCAGGCATGAAGCACAAATAAGAGCAGGAATAGAGCTGATGCAAGCAGAATTCTTCAGCAAAGAAACAGGAATATAAACCATCAGAACCCAAAGATGCTGGCAGCCTGCTTTTCACATGTGCTCCAGCTCTGAAATTTCATTTTTACCAGCTTAAAACAAAACAGAAAAGCCCTCTTTTTATATCACTGCCAGATGCTGGCACTCATTAGCAAGCAGCACTGTTTTCATCCCAGCCTGCTGCACTTTTTAGTGTGCCCAAGGAAAGCAGCAAGTTGTCATCTCACGCCCTGTGGCTAATGAGCTTCAAATTCAGCCCAAAGCTTGTGTTCCTTGCTTAGCAGCCTGATTAATTGGCTGTGTTCATTCTCTGAATGCTCTGCAGCATGTTCCCACTCTTGCTGAGCCTGACTACTAGCAGGACATGACAATAATTTGGAAGAGTCCCCTTCAGAGCACTGAGAAAAAGGGCTTGTTGAGTTGGAAGAAATCTTGATGCAAACCCTGCTGTGCTTGGACTGTCTTTCATTACAAAGTAGCACCTCTTGGTGCTTTTTCTTCTGACAACTAAGAAACAATATGAAACCAAGATGAACACAAGGAAGAAAAGTGTGAGAGGGTTTTATAAGGAAATGCCTCTAATTATTTCAGAACCTTTACTTTGAATCATTGTCAGCCAATGCAAATCTTAATTTATTTTCCTGATGCATCAAATTTCCCTCATTATCAGTGACAAATAGATCCTCTCCTGCTCTGTTTTGGCAGCATTGTAATCTGGAGTAAATGACACTCAAATTTATAGCTCCTTGTAGGCTTTTGTTTTTCCCTATGTAATTGAGGGATCATTAATGTTTTCATGTCCTGTCAAACTGGGTTCTTAGAATACCACAAAAAGGTTTTACATAAACTATCAAAATGCTCCTCTCTTGGTTTATTACTTGCCTGCAACAGGTCAAGTCAGTCATATTTTTTGTGCTGTTCCCATGGCATAAAAGAGGCACTGTTTGCCCACGTAACAAAAACACACACAGCTAGAGACACTCGTACCAAATGCAGTCGCAGGGCAGGGCCCTAAATGATGTTTATGCTGGCCACTGCCAGGTTAGTTTTAAGAGCTGTAGTTTTCCTTTATATCACATGAATCAAAGAGCACACAGACCTGCAACAAGCACCCGAAGTAGTGTATGTTTATGACATCATGGATAGTAACAGATTATTTAACCATACTGCCTAAAAATACCTAAAGAATTTTGGAGTTTTACATGTAGTACACAGATCTTGAAGCATGAAAATAATTGCTACACAGAGCTTTACTTACAATTATTTGTTGACAATGAAGATGCCTAACATTCTTGGCTATTCCTTTCGAACAAAAAAGAAAAAAACTTAAAGCCTACCAGCTGCATCCAGCTACCCAGCCAGCATTTGTGGAGGAACGCATGACCAATAATTCTCTTTCAAATGACAGGCATGAATACTGCTAGTAAGTCACATCCTAATCTAAAGATTCGTCATTTATTTAGAAGTAAATAGTTTACATAGGTATGTATTTAAATGATGGAAACGTACCGACTCCCCCCCCCCAAAAAATCAGACAACTAAGCAGTAGCTTTTTACAATCTAATATTAATTATACTCACAATGATGTAATGGATCACTTTGCATTTTTGTAGTGCCGTTATCATGGGTGATCCACAAATATTTTTTAAAAGAATTGCTAAGGTACAAAGGAAACCTTTAACCTGCGCCCAGAAAGCAACAGCTACTAAGTGAAGTATGGCAACTATGACACTTTCCAGAGAGCAAGGTCAGAAGTAAGGACTGTAGTCACAAAAAATTAAAAGCACAACAGATCTTTAATACTACTAAAAAATTAAAAAAACATGCTTAGCCAGGACAGCAGCAACAGGAAGATCAAGCTTTTGCACAGTGGCAGTAATCTAACAACGAAGAACAGTCAAGAACTTTGTTCTTCATATCTAAGCTCCAACATATTTTGCAATTCATACTGTCAGCCTACTCTTGTGTGGTCTGCAGGCTAACAGTGCCACACACATCAGCACTAATGGATTATGTGTTTCTAAAAACCACACACTGTGCTATGACTCTGTCAAGATGAGCAGCAGCAGAGATAAGAAGTTCATGATTTGATCTAAAAATGAGAAATATCTTGAAGGAGTCTGCATCAGAGAAGTAATATGTCAGTGCCCCATGAGCCACAGATCTCCAAAGAAATTAGAAAGTACTGCTTCTCCCACATTTCAGGTTCATTGTAAAAAGTGATCAAAATTAACTCTGTTTCTGTGGCATAAAGGAGACCTACACAGATCTTGCAGATCTTACTGCTCCAAGGTATAAATGCATTATTCTAATACAATCCAATGTAGAGACAAAAGTTACTTCGGTCAATAGAGGCACATTCCATTTTTGGCTTGTTTATTCCTCCCTCTCAACTTTCTGCTTGTTGTCTTCTGTATTGCTTCACCGAGTATCTCCCATTCGCTCTGCAGCAACATTTTTACGTCCTCACACATTACAGGACCAAATGCCTGCTGAGTGTCTGTCCAGTCGTGCCCTCACGCAGCTCTCATCTTATAAAGATCAAATCTCTGGACCCATCAAAAAGGAGGAGAAGGAGAAAGGAAAAGTTACGCCTGAAGATGGGCACACAGGACAGGGGCATCTGAACTATTTGTCTCTAGCCTGAACAATTCCCAGCTCACAGATGCTCTTGTCTGACTGGCTGTAGGTTAATTGAGGCACAGGTATAGTTTTAGAGAACTCACGAATTTGGCATACAGCCTCAAGGATCACAGTTCTGCTGCTTCTACAGACAGCTCAGGGTCACAGCCACCCTCAGGCAGCACTGTGACAATAAGCATTGATGATCTTCAGATTACTCGGTGCAGAGCCACTTGTCTGGAGCTGATGAGGTCTGACAGACCTGAGCTATCTCTGCACTGGGCTGTCAAGTGCATCCCACAGTAACTCATAAAACATGTTTTCTTCCATCTCCCAGGACATCCACGCTCTACCCAGGCCTTCCTATTGCTCCAGACAACAGGAATCTGACTGGTCTAGTACTGCCAGCTAATGGGGAATGTATCTTTCTGCCTCCCTAGCCACACTGACAGTCAATTAATTTCCTTTACAGAGAAGGATGACCCCCACAGCATTAGCAAACAAGCTGAGATACCAATAGCAATTTTCTTTTAGCAATCTTGAAAAAGAGTCAACATGGGTTAACAGTAGAGGCCCAGGCACCAAGACAGCTTAACTCTGATAAAAAGAGGCAACAGATGAGCAGCGAACAAGCAGTCTTGTACACTGGCAGGGGAGCAGGATAAACACTCTGGGCTGGAAGGACCTGGCTGAATGGATGGGAACCTCTAACATGGGCATGGCAAGGAAATTCACTGAGTTCTGCACTGGCACACTCTAACGTGTTTGAGGCAATTACGGTTCAGTACCGAAGCAGTACAGCAGAAAGATAACTATGCAACCTGGAAGCATCTGAATTAAATGAAATGGACAACATAACGCTGGAGACAGATGAGAATTCTCTAGAAGACAGTGAATATAAAATAGGAAGATGTTAGGGCAAGTGAAATCAGAAAGAGAGGAAGGCAAGGGAAAAACACACAACTGAAACCAGGGCACAGGACTTTCTGCAGTAAAAAGAAATAAAAAGATAAGCTGGGATGCTGTATAACTCTGTCTGGTACTCTGTCATGCATTGTCTTTGCAAACGTAAGTGAGGTCAGTCTCTCCTGGAGGCTCAACGTAGACTGCTGTGGATTATGTGGGGATACAACCAAACTCCTTACTGGAGGTACAAACCCAGAGGACTGCATGTTGATGTTCTGCTCCTTGTATCTGCCAGTTCACTCCAGAGTGGGAAAAGAACAAAAACTCCATAATACAACAGTCCACAATGAAGTTAAAATCAGAAAATGTAGTCTAGAGCAACTCCTCATGTAAGTATGCCCATAAGACAAAAAACATACAGCATTTGGAAGAGCCTGAAGGAAAGAGAGTTGATATTTCAGTTCCTTGCAATTAAGGATAGTAAACTGGATAAATTAATTTAGTCTCTTCTCAGTTGACATACGAAACAGCACAAAGTCATAGTCAAATTGGAGTTAAAAAGCACTCAAGAGCTGGGGTCAAGAAAACTTCACAGATTTCATTTTCTAATAGTGATAACAAGACTGGAGAACAGAACAGCCTAGAGAATCTGCCTGATGTTGTACACATGCTGCTAATTTGCATTTAATTTTGTACTCAGAGCTGTACCAGTAACTCCTGAAAGCATAAGGCAACACTTAACATTGAGACCATAAACAATCAGCACTGCCCATCCTGCAGCACCTGCTAGCACACAGCTATCCTGCCAGGCAATCTTCTCTGAAGTTATTTTCTTCCATTGTGAGAACAAATGTTTCGGTGTTCCCTTAGGCAAAATACATATGGACAGTTGATTCATGGCAGGTGGCATGTCATTTTTCTAAGAATATGAAAGGTAATATATACCTGTTATTTTAACTTCTGAACATTCTTGGCTTTCAGCTTGGTTCTAACTTGCTATTTTTTCAGCTACAATCACAAATAGCAATATATGAAACTGTTTGATTTGGAGGCATTAATGTAGATATTTAAATAAAAATAACATCAACTGGAAAAAGTCAAACAATTTCCCAAGAGAACACACAGCACCTTTATCTACCTCACTAAAGAAAAAAAACCCTCTAGAAGTCTTAAATTACAGAGCTTATCAATCTCAAAGCACTCCATTGACAGTAAGTGGCTATTCTCAGACTATAGGAAAAGCCAGGCCTGGATAGATGCAGGTAAATGAAAGGTGGAGCCAGGAATATCATACATACTAACTTATTTTTGGTGTTACCTACAGAAAACAAAGGCAGAACAGATTTAAACACAAGTGTTACACTGAAGTAAATTTTCAACATTTTTTTATCCTTCTGAATCCCCAGACTTCCAGATCTGTAATAGGGAATGCAGCTGCCTGAAGGGCCAGAAACTAGAATGAAAGCTAGGTCAGTGTATCTCCATTATGTGCTGAAAGTAGTTGAGAAATTGGTGTGTACACTCTACACGTATTTAAAAGAAAAAAAAGGCAGGAGAAAAGAAAAAAAGACGATGACCAATCTTTTGTAAGGTAATGTTCTGTTTTTAAATGTCAGCTTTATCCATCTGAAAGAATATCACCTAGAGAAATAGTTGAACTTTCCTGGAAGTGACAGCGTGCTCTATTGAAACAGACAGAGGGTTTGATCTATGACTGAATTTACCTGGGCCAAGTTCATCCATAGGTATCATATCACGACTCCCAGCCTTCTCATTATCTATAAAACACAAACATTGAAATTACTTGAGTTACATTTGCTTTTCTCAACACCTTTAAATTAGTCACAGGACCAGAGAGGTCCGTGAAGTACTAAATGCAGAGACTATTGTAAAAAAACCCCAAACTATTTAACTGTTACCCATTCAGAAAGGGAAGTTTGATTTCAGCTCTCCAGAGACCACGTGTAATTCTTGCATTTTCTGCTCTGGCACTGTAATATAGAACTCCCTCTCTGCAAGTGATAACAGAAAATGCAGTTCTGCTTTGGACTACCTGCCGCTTCTCTCTGGTCTCTCCAGAATAGAGGAGAAAGAAAATAAGTGAGGGTGCAGCTTCACATGGCACACAATCCAATCTAGTGGCCTGCTGAGCAGAAAGCTAACCCACAAAGAAAACAATAAGTTTATTGTCAGATCAGCAAACTGGCCCGAGTCATCCTGTGTCTGCATAATCTGCCAGATTTGATCAAAGACAGGGAAGGTGGAAACAGGCAAGGCAGTGTGGGGCTCTCTTTTCTGCAGTAATCTGCAGTTAAACGAGGTAAAGTGCAACATGGCAAACTCTGCTGTAGGAGACAAGATTTCTGAAAAGAAATTTTGACATCCGAGTGTTAGAAAGTAGAACCAGATTCAGAGACAAAGCAATCATAATGAAACTAAAGCTGGAGCTACACCAGTGTCGGTATGGCTGCATCAGGCCTGATGAACAAGCACAGAAAGGTTTAGCTAGCATTTGGATAAACCATCTCCAATGAAAAAAACTGCACAGTAGAGAAAGAAGCACTGCCAAAACAGGCACATTTATTTAGAAAGAAAAAGACTCCAGTACTAAGTAGGGGTAAGGCCAAGCCCACTGCCTGGCTAAAGGCTAGATTTATTAATATATAACATTGTCAAACAAGGCTGTTCTCCTCTTTCAAAGTTCCAACTCACGTCTATCCCAAATCTGCTGAGGAAGATTTAACTGATTATTTTGCATACAAGTTGAGAAAACAAAATCAGTAGTGTACATTTCACAAGGGAAGGAATACTATCCATATCCAGCTAATAGGATTGATCTTTTCAGAACTGTGAGGTAAAAAGTACCACCTAAATAGTACATTTTTACCCACTCACTGCTGGCCCTATCACTCCTATAACACAGATGTGGCAAATCTAGAAAACAAGCAAGCAAAGCACAATAGAAAAAGTGATAAAGAGCAGAACTGACCTTGACTTTTATCCACCAGAGGCAAAGTGCTGTCGTCATAGCCAGACCTGCCAGCAATACCTTTGGAACCCTTTGGAGTTGCAGAAACAGACTACAAGGCAAAAATCACACAAATACAAAATTGCTACTCAGGGAAATCGAACAAGAAAAATAAAGAAACCAACAGTATGGAGAGAGATCACAGAATGCTGCTAAGCCTCCCTTCTATTGATAATATGACACTGGAGTATTTTTTATTTTCATATTTGTTGACGGAATATTTTTCCTGTTATCTAAAAGGCAGCATTGTTGGTCTGTGAAAGAAGCTCAACCTTTTCACAAGGAAAGATGAGGAGGCTGCATGTCAAGAACAGGTGGCTGCCCTACACTGCTAGATGGAATGTTTCAAATGAGAGACAACTGAGAAAAAGACATGCTAATTCTTACTCCAGTAAAGCATGGGCATTTGGCCTATACTAGGTTTTGGAAGTATGCCACCTCAAGAGCTGCATTTCACAGACCACTGAAGAACATACCCAGCAAGTATATGCATGATGCTGTGACTGAATAGATTACAATACATTGTTCTATCACCTAGAAGAACAGAACCAAAGCCCACAATCTATCAGCTTGTAGTATTAGGCTAAGTTAGCACATCCTCCACTCAGGCATTTCCATAACTACTAACTAAATCTAAGACTCAGCATCTTTACCTGGAAGTGTGATTTGTTCCACCCATCCTTCTGCAGTGCATTTCGTAGTTCTTTATAGCTCCAGATCATCTGAAGAACATGAGATGCTGCTTTTGTTTCTCTGGGAGACTGGCTGATTTGCAAGACAAAATTAGAGCTTAAGTATCAAGCAATGTAAGACTATTCATAAGTTGACTACTTTGCACCACAATATCCAGAAGATATTTAGTACTCCATACAGCTATCCTTTGAATCTATAAGCTATAGGATATATGTGAAATCATTCAGTGACTTCTTCATATCCATAGGTATTTGCTGACACCCCCCCCCCCCCCCCCAAAAAAAAATCCAAACGAAAAGTTGTAAATTGTGCAGATTTCTGGGTTGTCACATGTATTGCTGGGGAAGCACTGAGACCAGGGTGACTCTTCTGTCTTGTAGTTGTCATTAACGTAATACAGATGGATTCCATCCTGCCTTGATTTATTTAGAAAAAAAACCAACCCAAACCAAGTTCTAAGCCACTTTTCAAACCTTCACCCCAACTTACATATATTCCTCACAATTCAATTAAGTTGCTTCATGGTTTAGAATACCTTACAAAGCAATTTGGGTCAGCAAAAAATAAGCTGTTTTTAATCAGACAATGAAATTTTATCCATTCCTTACTAAGTCAGTACACAAGCACCCTCTACAAAATAATACAGGGCTGGATTCTTGGTTGGCTCTCATATTTCGTAACAATGCAACACAACGAAGTCTTCAGCTACTCTCTCAACAGTTTGCTGAAAACACACCTATAAAGAAGCTCATGTCTAACTGGCTGAACGATATGAAACACTTTTCTCTAAAGCAGTCAGAACACAGTTTTCAACTGAACTGCAGAGTGAAAATTTGCCACTTCAGATTACTACCACCAGGCCTTCAGCCAGAATGACTACTGCACATCATTAACCATTTTACTTAAAAGAAACAGATTTCATCGCTGACATTCCAGGAATGGAACGCTGCCACAGAAAAAAGGCCTCCCACACTAAAAATAAAGATCATGGTTTCACTGCAAATGATGTCTGCTAAATGAATACATGGTGCTAACATGTATCTGACAAGGAGAGAGCATGTCTTAACATGACTGAAGTGACTACTCAATAAACTTTTTTTTTAATCAAGTAAACCTATTAAAGGTGCTGACTGGTTTTACTGCATATATATTAATTGCTCTAAAATTAAAGGCTCTGAAAGGTTAGGATGCTTGAGTACTTTCACAAATAAAACTGCTGTTCATAGTGACATCTTCATGTTTGCAGTGAGTTCTTACGCATTTTGCTTTCAACTGTCACTTACCTTGACTTGCTGATAGCTACCAGCTTCTGAATACCCTGTGTCTGGATCAGAGACCTTGCATTTTCTGAGCTGTCAGTAATGATTTCATGGATGGTATTCAACACCGCAACCACTGTGTCCTCTTCCAGGTTCTTTGCGGATCTCTGCTGCCTGCTGGGCAAATTTCTTACCAGTTCACCCATGGCATAACTACCTAGATAAGGGGAAGAGATACCATTAGTCAGCCCTGATAATAATTTCAGCTTCCCATCCTGAATGATAAAACTCAAGGGTGTTTGCCATGTTGAAAAACTAATAATGCACGTTTTGAACCTCAAGACTGTAACTTAACAGTGTATTTATCATTCATTATTTCAAGGTGATTGAGAGTTGATACCCAAGACAAAGTCCTTCGTCATGAACACTAAAAGGTATTGAGAGGGGGGGGAAAAAAAAAGCGATCTTTATTGAGAATTTTACAACCAGCATCTATTATACTTCGCACTGCCTGAGGCAAAAAGCATCCAGTAGCTGCTGCTGATGCCACATATTCATGCTAATACACGCACATGGCTTACTCAGCTTTGTAATAGGTCTTCTGGGGCAAGGTGTGCAGCCATGCATTTATTAACCTTCCCCCAACAAAGGTAAGAGTATTTCCTCCTGGGTGCCATTAGCCTTCTCATTGTATAGTACTGGAGAAAAAACAAGGAGTCCAGAGTTTATCACTCCCAGGTGTCCGTCTGTACCATTTGCCTAGCTACAACTCTGAACTATTAAGAAAAGAACCTGATGTATTAAGGCGGAATTCCACCTTGTTATTTGTTAGTATCAACTTCAGTGATGGCCCTAAACGTGTGACCAGTACTTCCTGGCCTGACAAGGTTATAGCCTAAACAAATAAATCAGTTAAATACAGAGGCAAACTCAACTCACAGCTGAAACTTTCAAGATTCCTGCTTATGGGCAGGTGAATGCTAATTTACCTCCTTAGATAGGAGCTAGTGAGCACTGCTGTAGAACTAACTTGAAGAAGAGTGAGTTGTTTGGTGTCCAGCTTCTACAAGTACCTATCACACAAAAGGCTGAGAAGGGAAGGAGGAAGCAAGAAAAAAAGGGACAACTTTAGAGCCCACTGCGCTTCCTCAGGTTAGTTCAACATGCCAAGGGCAAGACTCCCACTTTATCTAAATAGCAGGCCTAAGGAGCAACGTCTCCATAACCACCACGTGCGACTAGAAGCACAAGTGCCATGTCAGCCAGAGCTAAGGAAGAGACAAGAAACCTCTTAACCCACCCAATCCTCTGCACACCTACACATGCTCCCCTCTCCTGCAAAAATCTACATCAGTTTTTACTCCTGAGTTAGAGATTTCCCTCAAACCACGGCTTGACTGAATGGGCTGGAAATGCATTCTGAGATGACAGCACTCCACTTGGTGGCTACAGAGTAATCTTAGATAGTGCAGATGAAAACTGCACACAAAATGAATCCTGAGCACAAGTGACAAAAAATGTGAGGTCTCTCAAGGGTATCCAAGATCCCAGCCTGGTTAGAAAAGTTCAGAAGATACCTATAAGATCTTTATTGCGACGATCCATGGAAAGGTTTCTCAGGGCAATTGACACAGCCCTCACAACCTTGTCGGAGTCAGATTGGAGCAGCTCCACAAGCACTGGTAAGCCTCTCTCCTTCCGCACTGTTGCACGGATGTACGTGGACCACTGATCAGAACGCACAAGGGAAAAGAAACAACAGGAAGTATTGTGAGTTCATATACCTGCTCTTTCCTTGCCCCGGCATTTCTTTCAGTGCTGTAATTCTTTTTTTTTTTTTTAACCTGCAAAGACTAGTTAGGTTGTGTGTGGTGATGCATCTATAACTTAACCCACCATTCAAGCTCATCAAGCACAAAGAAGAAAGGATATAGGAGTTCATCCTACAGCTTAGCAAGCTGCTAGGCAAAGAGGACAGAAATAGAAGGAAGGAGCATCATCTGCCAGCATCTGTTCTGTACACACCTCAGTATGAAAACACATCCCTCTGGGTCAGGAAAATAGAGGTCATTTGGAGGGAACAGTAAAGCATCCAAAGCATCTGTTATCTTCCCCCACCCTCAATTTCATGCTTTTATTCTGTTTCATGATTGATTTTAAAATAAATGGTATTCAAGACAGCTGTGAAACACCACCCTGCTGATCCTCAGGCTGCTGATCAGTCCCACTTTACCATGCGGTTCTAGAAGTGATCAGGCATACCTTTGAAGAACTGCCTGATTAGTGCTGGGGATGCTTCAGAGAGGATATCAGAGGACACTTTGGAGTGCAGTTTCCTGAGCAATCTGACAATCCAATGAATTAAGTATTCAGGACAATCATCTAACAACAAGCTTTTCTAAATGGACAAAGCAATGGTTAAGTGGTTTAAGCAGTAAAACCTGCTCATGGTTAAATCGTCACGAGCTCAGTGGCACTTCCACTAGGTAAATACCATCTGTCCAGAAGATGCAAAACATGTTAAGTGGGCAAATAAGATGGAAATTTCTTCGGAGTTCCCACCTCCTTAATTTTTAAAGGAGATGTAAATGCAGAAAGTAACAGCGCACTTATAATGGGACATAGCTTTGTTCTTTACTTACACAAGGGAAACAAAAGAGACTAAAGAGGAGACTGCGCTCACCATCCAGTTGCCGGCACTGAGATTCTGCAAAGCCCCTGCTGCAGCTTCCAGAGTGTTGAAGTTCTGACTTTCAGTGAGGATGGAGAGGTACAGTCGGACCACATCTGGCTGGTACAGTAATTCAAAACCTGCAGGTGGGGGAAGGGGAAAACAGAAGCAAGAGAAGCAGAGCAGGCAATGTATGAATAGACACATAATACACCTTTTATTTAATCATATAAGAAAACAGCCAAGAGAAAGCTACGCCACAGAAAGAAGGGCTTCTGCCACATCCAGGACATTTATCTGCAGTTGCTGAAAATGGTGCACACAGGAACTCAGGCACAGGACATTCACCTGGGCCAAAGGTCCCTTTGCTTGTCTTCAGGTTGACAATTTTTTCTGAAATCTGTGCTATGCTATGTACTGCCTAGCAGGCTAAGTACATGCTTGTAATAACAAGGTGACAAGAGACAATTTTTGTCTGCAACAATATTTGCATCCCTAGATTGGGTTGCAAATTCACCTTGCACTCCTGTTTTCATTCAAATCTCAGTACCTTTACAGACACAAACAACAGGGTCAAAGAGAGCAAGCTACACAATCCTATCAGCCATCCCCTTCTCACACCTAGGTGACAAAAGGAAGATGCAAAATGTCAAAGTGACTAGAATCCCCAATTGGTAGGGGCAGGGAGAAATGCTGACTCCATTTCAAATACTAGGTAAAGAAATACACCAGCATCGTACCACATTGGGAGACTGCGACAGACACATATGTTAACTAAATATCCCCAGAGTCGCTGCAACAGCTTTGCAGTTTAAGCACGACAGGAATGAGAACTATTCCCAGCTCTGCCACGGATTTCCTTTTGTGATGCCGAGTAACTGACAGTAGCATCCGTGTCTTGACTTCCTCATCCATAGGATTAGGATTTATCCATCTACCCACATTAAAATGCGGGTCTTGGGCAAGAACTATATCACTCCAAGTTGTTGCATATTTTGAAGCATTTTTTATCTATTTTTCTTCACTAAGTGTGGCATGACACACTGCATCGATAGGGGAGGAGCGTGCAAGCATCCAGTTAAAGGACTTGCCAGACAAACACGATCTCAAAGATCATGGTGCTGTTCAGGTTATGTGAACAAAAAACTAAATCCCCTAAAGTGTTTTGGTGCGTGCAGGAAGGCACAAGCAACCTATGGTCAACGTAGACTCAATCTGCAGTCATTGTAGCTGGAAGACATTTCTGGATTAGTGGCTTTTGGGGTGTTTGCAGTAATTAAAGTTCAGCAGGCATTACCTATGAAAGGATTTCCGGAAAAACGTGACATGAAAGAAAGCATAAAGGTGTGAATGAGCTTGAGCGAAGAGGAAATTTGAAGCTTGTTTTGAGCAGAAGAAATTTTTTTTATTATTTGTACGCATGAAAAGAATGTTTTTCACATAACAAGATGCTGTCCTAGAAGGATAGCATAATTCAAAGTAAGTTTTCCACTAGCAAGACAGGAAACCTACAAACATGAATCACTTACTCTCTTCAGTATTTTCTCTTCAAAATCACCCCTCTCATACATATTTTTCAGCACATATCACAGATTATCGTATTTCAGACATCTCAGACCAAACCTAGAAGCAAGAAAACTGAACGATGCTACCCTATCCAGTGGATATCCTATCAATGTTTTCCTTTTTAAAATTCTTTGTTGCTAAAGGCTTTCTGAAATTAAAGCATTACATTTCAAATCTAACTGTTTCTCCATATTTTTCATACTAGTTATTGCTGTGGTGCTGCGTGAGTCAAGATCTCAGAACTCAATACTTTAAACCGTCTATAACATTACCCATAAACACAGGCCATGTTAACCCCCTGGATATATAGGTCTTATTTATCCCACTGAAAGCAAGAAAACACTTCATCGGACAAGGGTTTCTGTGCTCCATATCAAAAAAAATGATCTATGTATGAGGATCCATGAGCTCCCATGTGCTGGCTCATAATTTCCCTGCTCAGCTTCTCACATGCATCCCAGCACGCTTGCATTCTTTTCAAATGACTGGATAGTTAACCTGCTCCATGTCTGCGACTGGTTTTAATGCCACCACTTGCTCACTACATGACGCCCTACAGATATGTGCAAGCTGCAACAGATGGCAATCCCCAAAGGCATCCTGCCAATCCATACCACTTACTTTCCTCTTCTCCAATGTCCTCTCCTTGCGTTGGGATCATTGCCCTCTATATTGAATGCTGAGAAAAACTGTAGTTACTTAATACATGAAGCATGAACAGTTGTATGGCTTTTCTCCATTCCTCAAATAAGTTTGTGATTATCTGACTCCAATATGACCTTCATATCACCTTTTTCCTCTGCCACTTCGCAAGGTGAATTGGCAATCTAAGAACTCCTCAAGAAAAAACACTGCTGCCTGATAAGCGTGCAATATTCCTTTCCTGAACACTACTACTTAAAACATCTCTTAGGATAGCTTACTGGAATTTTGACGCTGTTATCTTTTAAGGAAGCTTTGCTGAAATGTAAATCAGATCAGCAAAAGAGATGAAAGCAGGTTCATTAAGAGATAATATTAATACAGAAAATTTACTGCTTCTGTATTTGAGCTCAGACTTGACTGTGGTTGAATAGTATACGATTGTTTAGCCAGTCTTCTCTGATGGCTTTGTTTTAAAGTGCCTAGTTATAATTTCAGCATACTTGGAAACAGCTCCACACACTCACCCTCTTCCACTATTTAAGTGCAGTCTACAATGTGCCCTTTCTGTCAGTCTATACGTTCTTTCTTGACTGGACACTTCCTTCTTTGCAGCACCTCACTGTGTATGAATACTAAGATGCAACAACCCTCTCACCTCTGCTTACCTCCTGTGGACAGAGCTGCATTCCAGTCACGCGCCTGCCACCCGCTTTCTGTCATTACTTCTCTTCATGCATGAAAGCCTCTTCTTTTTCCTACTTACTAATGTAAGAGCATCTCAAAAATGTCTTCACCTTCTCTCTTCAATAACGCACAGCATTTCCTCTACCAATTACCAGTACATTCCTACTTTGAGGCATAACCCCTTCGCCAGTCTGGTGGATGATTCCCACCTCACTCCACACACCCCCACCTTCCAACCACATTTATGCCTCTGCCCTATTAGTATCTTTTTTAAACAGAGTTAGCAAGTGCTACGCACTAGACATGAAACTCTGTCCTCCCTCATGTCTCTCCTGCTCCCCTCAACTGCTACATGCTTCCAGTACTGCAGCACTTCTGTGCCAGCCTGGTTATGCCGGAAAAAGGCAGGCAGGAGTTGCTAAAACAAAGTATTATGAATGCCCCTCATGGATGGCTGCTCATTAGCAGAGATGAGAACCTAATAGCGAGAAAGTTACTGCTGCACCAGAGGGTTTTTCCCTCATTGACAGCAAGCTGACACTTCTCATAAGCGTTATAGTCCTTTAAAAAGAAACAAACAAGTTTTATATTTTCTCCATCTGCCTCCTGTCCTAATGAATCCAGCTCTGCTATTTATAGGACGCAATTTGTCTGAATTATTAAAAATTTCCTTCCAGTGTTGCATGGAGGCCTCGCACGTTTTTCCATGAAGCACTTCAAGCACGTTCCTGCGAAGCACAGCTGGTCTCACCTCCATTAAGCACCTGCTTCTCTTCAAAACTGATTTCCTTAATTTCAAGATCATCTTAATTATTTTTTCAGGTAATGCTACTTTTGTGCCATATATGGCTAATTGCTTATATCCATTTTTTAAATGGAAATGAGAAAAGAGGGTCATTAGTGATAGGTAATACATCAAACGAGAAAAACATCCACTGTTTTTTTCTTTAAAAAGCTGTTTTAATTATAGTCCAGATTCAGCACTGCCCTTAAGAAGATAATTTCTCCTGGAATAAATGGGATTTTTCCATCAGCTACAGATTTGTGCTGAGTTGCAATCTACACTGTTTCCTCCTGGAAAAGCACGGGGATAAGTCATTTATTGCTTTTTTTCATTGCAGAAAGCAAAAGTAAACAAGTTCACTATATTAGCTTTTGCCTTTTAGAGAAACAGAAAATGCCTTGGACACTGATGTCATTCTGAGTGTCAGATATTTTACAGCATCTAAGCATTCCCCCCAGCTAATGGCACGAATGTGTATACAATGGGAGATCTTCCACATTAGACTCATCTTCACCAACATGCTGTAGTCTCATCTTTCTGAAAAAAAAGCAAGATGAGCTGCTTTGCAGCAGAGTTGCTCAAAATTGGCAAATGGATTAGTCCTGTGTGAAGTTCACGCTACCAGGAGGTGCCAAATGGATTATCCTTTATTTGCCCACAGAACAGTGACAGCACAGACAGCAATTTCAATCCTCATCGGAAAGCACCTGAGGAATTAACTGGGGCTGATTAGCCATCTCAATCCATTCAACCCTCAGTCTCTGTGCTGAGAATGATGGAGCAGTTCCTGGATTATCTCCTCCACAAACCTACTTGCTTTCATCTTGGCAAAGCTGATCCTGTACCTGTACTTAGCAACATTCTGGCAATAACATAAAATACTGAACCAGGTGCCTATCTCTGATACACCAGCTTAATCCCAAATTCAGACAACTCTCTTTGGAGCAAGGTTGCCAAATCTATTCCCCTTCACCACCCATCCCATTTAGGATTTATTCTCCCCCTACAGGCATGGGAAATTATACACATGTGGATACTGGTCAGATAAGAGTTCTACTGCTGTAGCAGAAATGTGCTGCTTCATTTTCTACCCATACAAAAACGCTGGGTTGCTGTTTAAAGAGAGGCAAATTTCATACATAGCTGGAAGGACACTGGCAACACTGTAGGAAAAAAATGAAAAAAACCCTAGCCCTAGGAAAGAAAAAAAAGATCACTAAAATGAACTCTGCTAGCTACTCATTCTTGTGTGTCCATAGGCACGTTTACGTTAGTGTTTTGTTCGGACCACTTTTGAAGCAAATTTCCCACTTACTGCGCTTTGGTTCCCAACACAGAGAAGTCGCAGCACCACCTGGATTCCTTTTAGGATGACACTAAACCAAGAGATGCACTCCAGGACCACACCGAGGGTGTGCTGACCAGGAATGGAAGTTCAAGGGCTGGTCTGCTCGCCCTGAGCCACATCGGTTGTGCTGGCCAATTCCAAGCGCAAGATGTGACAGCTACCGGCAGATGGAGCGAGAGGAGCCCAAACTGCAAATTCTCTGCAAGGTCATGTACTAACAGACTTTGTAGAATAAGAAAGCAGCTCCCTAAGCAACTGGGAAGCTATGAGCCAAAAGAAAAAAAAAAAAAAAAGGGAGAGAAAAAAAAAGAAATAAGAAAAAAAGTAAAGAATCCTGTCAGTAAAAGAAACGAACAATTTGATTCTGCAAGAAAAAAGCTCCACAGATCTTGGACTCCTGCCCTCTGCCAACAACAGGCTAGTAAGTAACTTCATTACAGCCTGTGTAGTTCATTGTTTGCAAGTTAAACAGCTGTAAACCTGAGTTCAGAATTATTTGCTACAGAAATGTTTTCAGAACATGTAAGCAACAAATCAGTCAAGCAGTTCAACCCTCCCATCTCAGGAATGCCCCACCCCGCAGTATGTTTTTATAGTAGACTACATGAAAAACCCCACAGAAGGCTGGGGGGACGCAGCTGGTTACTTTTATAAAAACAGTAATCAGATCCTTAAAAAAACCGACCCATCAGTTCCATTACATCTGTATGCTGTGCTTCAGCACCCAGTGCACAAAGCAGCTTGAATGCCAACATAAACTTGCAAGATTCTTCTAATTGAAAGGCTTAACAGTAGCAAAAATGCAGCCAGCTCCAACAGAGCCAAATGCTTGGCATAATCAATGGAGAATGCAGCTCGATGCAGATACATGGAGAATACCGAGTGTCATACAGCCCAGGCATAGCAAACTTCTGCAACAAATGAAGAAGAAATAATAGGTGGAAAGTTCTGAATAGTCCCTATAGCTTTCACTTCAAGGTACAGTACAAGTCAGGACAGGTATTACACTTTACTGCAGAGATTCAATCATGAATGCAGCATCCACCACTGAGCAGCAAGCAGCTCTGAAGACAGACAGAACAGCCTTTGAATAGTATTGAAAAGAATAACCAGAATAATACAGGACACATGAGACTCAAATCAGGCTTGAGGGAATGTTTAAGAGGAGGTTTTCTATTTAGAAAATGAACACCAGTGTGTGACCTTTCCAACTAATCTACTAAGTCACACACAAGTTCTAAAATTACGTAAACTCTTCCCAGCTTACCACATACTCCCACAATGAAAGAAGCAATGGCACGCTAGTTAAAAAGGGAAGCGAGCAACCCCTCACCCCAAAGGATGTGAACAGGAATGTTACCAGCACTACCAAGAGTGGAGGTATGCAAAAAAAACAACACAAGAAGCTAGGCTGACTGCAGGGAAGACAGAAAGGCAGCAAGGGAAGGAAATGGGAGGGCAAGGCAGTGCGGGAGAAATAAGGATGCCTGGGAAAGCAAACTGTCTTTTGCTATTTCGATTATTCTTTACATTTCCCAAGCTCCACAAGCTGTCATCAAAGTGACTTCTTTTACAGAGAGTGCTTTGTAAGAGGTTGGTTATATTCCACTTCATATCCAAATACGCAATTCAACAAAGAGATGGCTCAATTAAACACAACCCATTTTGACCTTGTGTGAGTTCCAGCACTTCTGTTTTCTGTGAGCAGACATTTTAAAGCTAATACAGTTTTCCTTCTCCAAAGGACCTGTAAGCAGCATTTCTCCCAACAGCGTTTGACACACTGCCCAGTAACAAAGGCTTTTTTCAAGCATATGCAGCTAAGTCTCTTGGCAACTGGAGATGTTCCGTTAACAACATTCTCTCCTCTGTTCACTAATCAGTAGCGAAGGCTCTGGAGGACTAATACTTAATAAGGATCTGAAAGTTGCTGCAGATAACTAGAGCACTACCCAAGCTACTAGTTCAAAAGGGGAACGCGCTGTCCCGGTAGGCCTGTTAATGAAGGGCAGGAAATACCTGGCAGCCAGGCTGATGCAGAGAAGGGAGAGATGCTTAGGGTCTCCACCAAAAGGGAGAGGAGCCATGTGGGTGAACTGCAGCACATTTAGGCATTTGAAGGTCACCTCTGGCAGCGTTTTTTGTTTGTTTTTGAGAAACACCATTGATACAAGCAAAAATGCTTTAGTCCCAAAATTAACATTAAGCCCTTTGGCTAAATGATTAAAATGGATGGTAAACAGCTTCTTCTACCCCAGTCCCGGAAGACTTGCATCTGACCTTGCAGACTTTAAGTACAGTATATTAAATGTTAACACTTGCTCTCTCGCCAGTTTCTCTGATCCAAAGTTATTTTTATTTACTTCACAGTGATCACTGAATGCATTTTCTTTTAAAGGGAACAGGACAATCATGTTATTCCAAAAGCAAGTCTCTTTCGAAACACAATTTGTATCTAAAAATCAAATGTGAAATAACATTCTCTTCCCCCTCTCACACACAGAACACACACTGGAGTCTCTGCTTTGTGAGCTACCTATCAAACATGATCTGTTCGGAAGTACAGATTCCCCTTTCCCCATAACCAGCTTACCATGGTGTCAGCAAGCTCCCAGAACGCACTCCAGGCTCTGCCTCACCACTGCAGAATCTCAAAATGGGACTTGGTTCAAAATCCTGGCTCACATACACAAGTGAATAGCAAACTAATTGGCACCAAAGGTCTGCCAGCTCTGCAGGGTTTCGCAGCATGACATTGCTAGCCGTGCAAGTGTACTGTACTCCTGGTAGCTCAGGCACACCTGAGACTCTAAGCTAGGGGTGAACACTCTCACCTGGAGAAGTTCTGCCTCTGCGGTAGTCTTATGGGTTGTGCCTTACTCTAGTCTCAACCACTACAGCATTTCAAGACAAAAACCAGATTAGGCTTATCGGGCTGGTGATCTCACTGAGAGTGGATCAATAGGCCAGGAGAACAGCAATGCAAATGCTCCTAGATGCGGGCAATCTTGCCTGCTGCCTCCAGGGAAGCTTCTTTGTGAAGCTTTCAGGTTGGACACATGCCTCTAACAGCTGATACCAAAAGGACACAGGGTACAGCGATGATGCGCATTGCACCGGGGACTTCTTAAACAGACAGCAATTTGGCCCATGCGTACAAGATCAATACCAAGCGTGTAATCGATCATGTTATGCTTCCCTGGGAAGGAAAACCTGAATTTTCAGATGCTGTCTGCTACATAACAGGAATATTAGAACAACAGTGGACAAAGTCAAATGTCCACGCTTATTCTTTTAGATCTCAGTGCTACTGCTGCTACTATTGACCATGGGTGCTTTTGACACGTCTGTTCCTATCTCTGCAAGGGTCCAGAATTACATGACTGACTTGTTTTCTTTCTCCTCTCTGAGAGGACCCAGATGGTAGTGCTTGGTGACCACTCACATGCCCTGAGGGCTCTCTCCTTGTGCGTGGCACCAAACAGCTCTATGTTGTCACCCCTCCTTTTCAGCCACAGATAGCAATTGCAAGGACTGCACAATCCACGCCAGAAATAAGAACATTGTCCAGCCCATCTGGCTTGTCTGCCTTGCAGCGTTTGGGCCAGTTATGCCAGTAGAAAATGCGGAAGCTCAGGGACGTGTCAACTTACTGTCCTCAGAGTAGCAAGCATAAGCCAAGAACATGTGGGGATGCCACAATAATCCAAATCGGTAGCACAGCCAAAGATTGTTCCCTGTTTGCAACTCTGGAAAGACGCAGTAACGAGGTGATGCTACAGAAAGCCTCATTTGATACAAGCAGGTGTGAAAATGGTCTCTCTTCTTAATGGGGAAAGCTTTTAAATGGAGGAATCTCTAGGCTGGAACTTGCTTACTCTCTGCCTTTGTAAGGCTTGAATTCACTGCTTTTTAGAGCATACTGCAAGCCTTTTCCATTTAGCTAAGCTTTCCCAAAGGAACAAAAGAAATACAGAAATGGCTGGAAAAGCTAATGAGGATGGGGAACTTGAGGAAATGCATTTTTACAACTATACATTCATGTATACATGCCAGAACATGTGTGTTTTCAGGACTTTTCCTTAAACTGAAAAAAACAAAACTAAGCAAAAACATTTTCCTTAGAAAACCCACATACAGCTCAGTAAAGCATGCTACTGCTTTTCTGATCATAGCTGCCATGTGATGCAGCTGAACAGACCTGAGGTCCGAGACAGACTCTTTTCACTGCCATTACTAGTGCAGATGACTAATTGTCCAGTCCAACGGTCAGAAGGTTTGAGCTTACTGCATAAAATGTGTTTATTAAAGACAAAGAGAGATACTGAGTGATTCCCTGAAAGAAAGCCCATTAAAAAAAAACAACCAAAAAACACAAAAATCACACCACAGCTCTGTCCAGTAATAAAATACAATGTGTTGCTGTATCTTACCAGTAAGTCCAAGAGCCTCATAACACACAAATGTCTTAGAACTAGAGTCATCACTGAAAATCAACAGCACTGTTAAGGGACTCCTTCCTTCGATTTGTGGCTGCATAGACCTGCCATTTTCTTTCCTTTTGTCTTTTGTGTGTGTTTAACTAAGGATCATGTGTTCCAAATTGCCCTTTTTTGGCCTCAAGCCCCTGTAAAACTCAGCTTTGCAGCTCCAGATGCCAATCAGCTGCTTTGACTCCAGGAAGCTAACGAGCTTTTAGCTTCTTCCCACCTCAGTAGCAGAAACCTGTCTGCAGAGAAAAACTTACTACAAAAGGAATCTTGCATTAGTCCTTGGCTCCAGATGCTGCTTAAGTAAATTTATTTTATTAAAAAGATTCTGACATTATTCAGAACTGTTTAAGTGTTGAACATCTTTATAAACTTACTGTCTTAAAACCCCAGCAAGTAGGGAAGCACAGAAAAGCGGAAGAAACTCTGCAGAAGGCAGCTGCATGGCGAAATAAAAACACCTACATGGCAATGCTTATTTAGTTGAAATATCCACACATCCATAGACACTAAGTACCAAGTTATGCAAGAAAGGTGGAAAAAGCACAGAAAACTTTCTTACCTCTGCAGACCTCTTAAGTATCTTCTTTCCTGTCTCCAAGAGAGACTGTATGAAATGCACTGGATCATGAGGCTGGGTATGGTCCCACCAAGTGCCCTCCCCTGCTATATGACTTACATCAGACATAGTAGGCCAGTAAATCAAAGCTCCTAAGGGGCTGTGGAGTGGAAGAAAGGCCACAGTGCTATACAGTGCAAAGCTGTAAGATCCAGCATCAGGTGGGAAACAGCTGCCAGACTGGAGAGCTCTGCGCTTACCCACCCGTGAGGTGGTACTGCAGAGCTAGCAGCTGAGAAAGGGCAGCAGCCAGCGGTTCTGGCAGCCTGGCTTGTGGGTGCTTGCAGCAAGTGGCCACTGCTTTGCCTGGTTGCAGCGGCCACACTCCTCCAGACCTCCATGGATGCTGTTTCTCTCCACCAAGCCTGTGGTGAGTTGGGGTGTGGGGGGACCCACAGCACCTTCTGGGATCAGCCATTCTCTGCCTTTACGCACTGGGGTGCTGGCACTGATTCTTACCCAGCAAGGCAAAACCAAAGTCTCTGTCACTTGGGAGTTTACAGAAACAGGATTGCTTTGCCAGGTACGGGACTATGGGGGTTTCCACTGACTGCGTTTCAAAACACTGTCCTGCTGCTGAGGGACTTTCTGCTCTGGTCTGAAAGCCCGCACGCTCCTGACAAGCGTTTGGATGTATCAGCAATGGGTACTGCTTAGAGCTGCGACAGACAAGGATCGACAGGCAGTATTTCCACTCGGGCTGGCACCTGTCAGGTTCTCCCCTTCGGAGCCCGTCTGACTTATCTTCAGTGCCAAGGGAAAAACAACTTCAAGAAAAACCCAGATTTTTTCAGAGCTCACACACGCTAAACTACGCTTGGAAGCCAATTTGAAAGCTTCTTTCTGGGTTACTCATGCTTCACCAAGTCTACTTGTACTTCCCACTTCTCATCACGATTTTTATATAAAGTCTCATAAATGGTCATAAGCCATTACACAGGTGTTTGGTTATTCATATCAATTCAGTTGCTTGTTAGAGGCCTGTCTGCTTAAGGCAGTGAAAGGCAGCAGAACTCCACAGCTTAAATTCCTCGAACAAGAACAAGAACGAAGAATAAATCTGTCTATTCTCCAGTGGATCTACCCTCATGGAAACATCAAACACTTCAAAATACTTCCCAGTAGGAAAAATATTTGGATGTAAACAACTAACCTTTTCTGGGGAAAAGTTATCAGAATCCAAGCTGAGAAGAAGCTAGCAGGTCCAGTGTCATCATAGAGAAATGAAAGGTCAGTGATTCCTAATTACCAGAACTGATAATGGAAGCCTGTTTGGCTCATTACAAGCAGAGTCCTGCAATCTTGCCTTTATAAGCATTTTATAAGCAAGTGCCATACGGCAAGGATCCCTCATGTTATTAAATAATTTATTATACGCCAACCCAAACACTTCCTTCAATCCTGTTTGTGTCCTGAAATTGCTAATTAATTCCTGCTACAGCTTCCAAAGTCAAAAGTATGTTTCAATTCCTCTCTCCATTTCACGAAAGCTGCCACACGCACCCAAAGGCAGCCCAGTGCCTCTAATCTGTCTCAATTACAGTCACTATGCTGCTGTCAGGCAATTCAAGTATCTCCCAAGCATCCAAAAAAAGAATTTGATGTTTTCAATGTCAAATAAATGTCAGGCCAGAGTGGAAGCAGCATGAACAGAAGGTTTTCTTCAACTTCTCTAACAAAAAACGGACTTTGCAGCCCAGGTTTTCAAGGTACAGTATTTGGGTACTTAATTCTCATGGATTTCAGTACAAGCTAGAAACCTTAATGCCTTCAAGAACAGAGATTTTCCACCCATCCTGAAAGCACTGTATCCAGGCAGGGACTACAGATGGTGAGAGGCAAGAGAAGATGCTGCTGTTCCTCCTTCATTTGAATTGGGATGCACTGGGACATACCGCATTGAAGGTGTGGAGCAAAGGGGTACTCTCCTCCTTTCTGCCAACCATTCTCTGCAGCTTTTTAGAAAAACAGGAAAGTTTCTATTAAATGTAAACATGTCTACTGTTTGATACACTGACTGTGTATCTGATAATCACAGGCAGAACTGACACAAAAGCAGCTTTACCCATAGAATTATAGGTTTCCTGGAAACATGAATCTTGCCATACAACTTAAATTTGGACCAAAATGTGAGGTAAGACAACATGACCGGGAGAGAAGTAGCTCTCTGAAGCCTTAGCTAGCCAAACACACGCAGATTTTACAACCACAAGTAAATCTATATGCAAGTAAAGAAAAAGAAAAAAGAGAAAAAGATTGGGGCCCCAGCGTGTAGCAATGAATGAGATACTTAGTTGAAATGAATAGAGGAAGCACAGAGACATTTTTCAAGAGGTAGCAGGGGAACATTACACAGCATCCAGCTGCAGCCTGGCCCCATCTTTACCATCCTACAGGAATGGCCCACATTCACAAACCAGCAGAAAGTCATATGAGAAATTTTACAACAAAGCCACAGCAGACACTACCTCAAAGCAACTCTGACAGCTTCTTTGAAACCACTTCATCGCCATTAAAATAGTGAAAAGATTCCTAACCCAATAGCCACTTTGTTTAGGACAGTTTTCAATTTCAATGCAGCTTTCTTATGGTAATATTATGCAATTAAAAATTGAGCTTAAAACTACCCATGTAAAAGATTCTAATCAGAAGCTGACATTTACTGTGGAGGTTGTTCATGCCTATAGAAAACTCTGAAAAGGTCAGTGTAAGTGTAAATAAGGTGAGATACCTCCTCAAGAGTATCGAAATTTTCATCATGTTACAACCTATATACCCATTTCTAATCATTCACATATGCAAGGCAGTGTTATGAATGCCCTGATGGCTTCTCATGGGCCACCTGAGTCTGTAGCTGGATCTAGAAATAGGCCTCCAGACTGCAGTGAGAGAACTGGCACCAAATTTTAAGTGTTTCAGGGAAGCTGGGATCCAGCCACACAGAAAACTGCCAATACAGTTTAATTCAATGGGTTTAATCTCAACATTGCTCTCAACAGCAAGCAGGTATGTAGGACTTGGAAAGGACCTGCTTGTTAGGATTTAACTATTAAGCAAAACCTTGCAGAACTGCTCAAATCTAAATCACGCATGCCTTTACCAAATTGTAAGTTTTAGACACTAGCACTAACCTGAAGGCAAGTACTCTCCTGGAAGCAGCGCTCCTGCAATTGAATAAATGGGATTAGCTCTCATGCTCCTAACACCCACACTTTCTCATTCCTTGAGAAATCCCAAACACACTGCAATGCAACTAACACCTCAGTCACCCTTGACATTCTCTCATCTCTCACATCTGCAAGTTGCCTTTTGTGCTCTGCAGTGATGACTGGCACATTTTATGACTCAATGCACAAAGTATCCCCAAAAGGGGAGTGGAAAACCTGCATTTGCAAGGAATGCACACTTCCAATTTCCTAAGTGTTTAAAGGTCATTGGGGACATTCCAGTTAAGGCAGATCCTTTCTCTAGGTCTTACTCTTGTCCCCTCACATTCTGAATGAGACTTTGGAGATGCTTTTCTTGCTCATCATTTTTAAGCTCTCAGCAGGACAAGATGCAATTATATGCTCAATCATGATTATAGATTTGCTGGTTGCAATTTTAGAAGTCTCAAAACAAAACTCATTAGATTAAATATTCTTCCTGGCTTTGTATGAGAGGGACAAGAAGAACTGATGTTTCCAAATGCCATGGGCTTGCTACCTGACTTGTTCACACAAGCCAGCAAGAAAGATACTACTTTAGGAATGAGGAAACCTCATCTCCATTCCCAGCTCTGCCACTGAAACGCTGTGTAACTGCACAACCCACTTCAGCGGTCCGTGTCCCCTTTTCCCCTCCCACACTATTTTTGCCTTGCCTATCCAGACTTGGCCTGTTCCAGTAGAGTGGCACAGTGTGTCAGGTACTTACACTTTACAGAGGCTACTGGTAAAAGAGAATATGAAGTTGCTCTAAGCGTCTCCTACAAAAGCAACAATATATTCAGTAAAGTAAGGAGACTGCAAGGTGTGCAAAACATGACTGAACTGGACATGAGGTGGAAGGATTGTTCGTCCCATATCCTCCTTCCAGATAAGCCTGAATCATGGTCTATTCCTAAACAGACAAATAACGTTTCATGGTATTACAGACTTCCAGTTTTCCCTTTGACCAAGACACCGAAAATTCAGGGCTGAAACTAATGGTCTGAGAGGCCAAAATAAAATTGCTCTCCCTTCTACCACATACTGATCAACATTCACACTGATCACATCTGAAAATGCCTGGGTCAGCAATCAAGCTCTCAGTGGTTTCAGAGCAATGAACAGTTGGATTGACATTGCCTTCTAAACTACTCAGAGGTAAGATTCCCCGCCTCCCTCCAGCTGACAGGTAAATTTAAGTGTCTGCTTTACAATGTAAAATGCCTGCCTCTCAGTTCAAGGTCATTTTTCTTCAATCCACAGTTAGAGGTATATGGCACATTAAGTCATATCATTCCCCTGTCACGTTGGAGAAGGGGGGAGCTTTTAAGCCTGTACAGAGTGCTCAGGGTTATAGAAATAAATATGGCTTTATATGGCAGCTTTCACATTCAAGATATCTCAAAGTGGTTTACAAAGTAATGAGTCAGATAATAGGACTGCAGCAGCTGTGTAGGTAAATGCACTAGAAATTAATGCTGAGAAAACAGAATTAATTTTTTGATTCTCTTTATTTGCCTTTCTGCAAAACACAACTGCAGCTTTAGTCTGACTAATGAGCATCAGTGGCTTCTGCAATTTAGAATGCACAGGTTATTTGACATTCCAGTTTATTTTAATTTTCAGATTAACTCCATGATTAAAGCTCTCCATTAACTATAATAAATACTGTTCAAGCGAAGTGGAAAAATGCTAGACACCTTACTGCACGTACCTCCCCTGTCTTGGCTGCATTATAAGGAAGGCCTCCTTGCCTGATCTCTAGTACCTCAATTTGCAATTAGTTCAGAATCACACAACTATTTCATTTTTATTCCTTTGTCTCTCCCCCATTGTTAGCATTTATAAGACCCTCAAAGATTGATGAACGTAGTGTTCTGAGGACTCCATGGTTTACTGTGCTGGCACTAGAGAAAGTACGTATCAGAAGTAAAAATATATTTGTCTTTTAAAAAAGCCATACCTTGGGGGAATAATAATAATAAAGTCAATAATATCAATCAACCTGAGATCCACCAATTAAGATATATTTTGCATATATGCTCCTTTCCCAGGTTCCATGGGCAAATGGGCTCTCTCAGTCTTCTTCCCACCTAAGTCACCTAGCTAGCTGTCATGGATTAAGTTGTTTTGGAAAAACCTTGTCTCTCAAAAAATATGCTGGTTTTTTTCAGACTGATTTTATTGGCTGACTTTGTAATCAGTTAACAAGAGTCACACAGAACAACTAGGTTGAAAGAGAGCGTGGGAGGTCACCTGGGCCAGCTTCCTGCTCAAAGCAGGCTCAATGCTGAGCTTAGACCAAGTTATTTATGCCTTTGTCCAATCAGGTCTTGAAACCCTTCAGTGATAGAGAAGCCTTCAAAACCTCTCTGAGGAATCTGTTCCAATTCTTAATTATAGGGCACTAGCCTGCATTTTTGTGGGCAAAAGAATAGCAGATGGGACAGCCGGAGTATTCCAGACAGATGCTTTAAGTTAGATTCGAGAGATGTCTGTCTAGCATTGAGTTTTGAAAGCATCTGAGTCACGTAGGCCTCTGAGAAAGCTATCCACACTCCTATTACTCCTAAAGGCACAGCCTTCATAACACTCACCTGGAGCAATAACTGCTTCCTTTACTTATGCACACACTATTTCTGGAAATCTGGCAAGGGATTTAAATCAACATTACACCATTTTTCTGCCTCAGCTGTTCTGAAACTTTCTGCTGTTCTCTTAACTTGTCAAGTAGCTTTGTCAGCAGAACTTTGCTGCGGTACTTTTGATGGACACTAGAGACAACCGTAACTCTGTGCAACTAGGTTTTTGTAATTGATTTTGACATGAAATTTCATCTCTAAATTCCGACAGAAGCTAAGTTCCTCTTCTTTGTGCTTCATGGTAATACTGGCTAGGCAATCGGGACAACTTTCTGATTCACACACTTCTTCAAAGTATCATTTCATTTTTTATGCTTATGCTAAAAGGTGGGGAAAAGTCTCTGAACTTTCATTGTTGTTTCTTAACTGAAACTGAGTAAGTGGCATAGTAGAAATGTGACATTATGCAACAGTGATTGGATGGATGGAGTGAGTTTTTCACTGCAGTGACCAAGTCCTTAGACTGAAGCAGTTACAGTTATGTGGGATAAGCACCTCCCTACCAACTCCTGCTTTATTCCTGGCAGACTTTCTTGGCACATTATCATTTTCCAAACAGTCCTTGAGCAGCATCTGTATAATGAACTATGCTCTGTAATAACAGGCACTCTATTTTATAGTAACAATTAGAATTGCTTGTAGAATAGAAATGCTAAATGAGACATGCAAAAACATACACACAAACTGAAGGGTGGGGAAAGAAGAGTATTAACCATTCTTAAGTGGGGCAAACAGCACAGGGAAGTCTGTGAAAAGAAAAAAATATGACTGACAACTATCACTTTCCAACATTAACTATTTTATCATGAGATATGCTAGCCAAGTATAAAGGACATGAAAATTCCATCAGTGGTTAAAGGGTTAAGGTCCTGCATTGCCAGAGAGCACAGACTGCTATAACTAAAGTAAATGTAGCTGGACTGTAAAACTTGCCAAGGTCTTGAGTTATGTATTGGTTTCTGTATATACCTATCTATACAGAGCATCATAAATAATACAGCTGAACTTCTCCATAAAAATACACAGTAAGTGTAATATGCATAGCAAGAATACAAAGTAATTCATGGTATTACATATTTTCAAAACACTCTCTACAACATGAATTCCTCAGTCCATTCACACAATATCCCATTGGGGCAAGCAACTACCATCCACCTTTAACACAAACTGTGTTTTTATTTAATTTTTCTATCACTGTGGTGCTAGCAACAGTTGTGATACACAATACTTTGGCAGAATTTCGCTGTTTTCACAAACGTATCATGTACACTCCATATGCACTGGTTATCACAGCAGCAGTGAAAAAACCAGTAATTTTTCTAGTGAAGGCAGTGGAAGTAGCAGACACTTCATGAACAAGTTCACTATAGCCCTGGCATCTGAATGCAATTAGGTTGCCTAAGGCCGCTCAGCAAGTCGGTAGCAATGCTGGAATGTGAAAATGAGACTTTCTTACTTCCAGCTCTGTCTTTTGCTGAAGCTCCAGATCACTCCATCTCCTCAGTAGCTGCTGTAATTACCACATGCTCGAGTGGAGTTCCTGCTGTTTAGTTTTTCATAGGCTA
The DNA here is from genome assembly GCF_964188355.1 of Buteo buteo. NCBI lineage: Eukaryota > Metazoa > Chordata > Aves > Accipitriformes > Accipitridae > Buteo > Buteo buteo. Next base: position 36,986,143 of record NC_134181.1, on the reverse strand, counting down.
TTTTATTATGCCAGTATATATAGGCTGTTCTAGTTTAAGATGTTATAACCACATGCATAAGTCTCATTTTCTATGCATTTATAACTTGGCCACAAATTCCCATCAAGTTGGAAAGGGAATTTACCACCTGGGATTCTTGTCTTTTGAAGATACTGCTAGTTATTAGAATAGATCTATATTCTTGGGTGTCAGCCTCAGGCAAGAAGGAGCTGGAAGCTGACTACTGGAGTTATGTTATAGTCCCGTAAGAGCCACAGGTGAAAGGACCTAAAGGTGGAGAGGGAGAATCTTGTCTCCAACTGTGAGCTTTTCTCCTCCATGCACTGAGGAAGACTGAACATTCAAGAATACAAGAGAAGGATAAAAAGGAGGAATAGTTGTGGATGTTCATTCACTATTTCCAGGATAACCAGAGTACCTTAGAGGTAAGTCCAATTCTTCTCATTCAGATGGAAGAGTATGAAACAATTCAGAAAGCAAGCTGCCTTCCTAACTCATCTTGCATGTGACCTCTAGCTGTTAAGACAGATGTAAAAGACAAAGGGAAAAAGAAGAGCTCTACAGGCAATCAAATTGTAGCAGAGCCAAGAAGTGATGGAGAAGAACAACCATCTTATGATTTCATGAAGAGCTTCATAGTCTCAACTCTGTATAAATAAATATAGAGCTGAATGAAATTCTCCTATCATTACAATTGCTCCTCCTACCCCCCCTTCCCAGCAGTTGTTTCCCATCACTCCCTCAGCTTAAACTTCAAAGCTACACAACCTAAAACTGAAAAAGACATTCACACTATGAAGTGTCCATACTGAGGGTGGGGAGTTGTTAGTGGCATTTAACTATCACAGTTGAAATTTATTCTCCAGTTTACATTGGTTACATATCCTCCATGTAGCAGAACTCTTCAAGTTCCTAGCTCAAATCTTCCTGACACAGAAGTAAATCTCTCTTAACTGGGCAATTTATAGGATAGTCTAGTCACACAAACATTGTGTTTCCCCCTACTACAGCTTTTCTGTTCCACAGATGCCATTTCACCTCTACCAGGAAACTAGCCTGTCTCATCTGTAAATAAAATTTTTGCCTGGATGTCCCTATGGACGTAGCAAGGGACTGGAAAGCACAGCTCAGAGCTGCAATGTTGAGGCATTCTCAGAAGTGAGAGTGCAACGATTTGACAAACATGGTAGCAATTACCAGAACGCAAAGCCAAAACTATTCCTCACATTCCTGAGCAGACAGATGACACCAGAGTAAGAGCTGGTCCTGTAATGGTCTCAAATTCCTCTCACATGATTTGGTGGAATAACTAAACCCCACACAGCAGAGCTGTGAGGGTCTCAGCAGCACTACTGTACACAGTTGCTGTATAGGGTTTCAGTCATATTAGTATTTCTCCCAGAAAAATATTTGTTTCCTCACAGTCTCCAAAGTAAGAATGTTGAAGTATAGAAGTGTATTAACAAGGGAAAAGAATTAGCGGCAGAATTTGGAAAGGTCATACACACTTGAGAAACGCAAGGTTGAACGGCAAGTCCTTATTGATTCTTGAATAATCCTGCAAAAATAAGTACGATGAATATACAATATTAAACGTCTACATGAATGCAAGTGACCACACCCACGAACGATGACAGTAAAACTACAGTCAAGGCAGACACACATCTTCCACCTCAAGAAAATGCATGCGTACATTGGTGGGTAACAAATATATCTAGTGGTTGACAAACAATGCCATACCTAGGTAACTGCTCAACTACAACCATCACTTAAGTCACCTGTATGTTAAGAGAGAGCTAAAAGGGTATAGCGCTTGAAGAAAACCATATCTGGCCTACAAATGAATAGTAACATAAGCAGACCGTTAGAGAAACTTGGACACTCGGTGATGTTCAGTGACGTAACTTACCTCCCCCTACAAAGGTTTGCTGACTCCTACACAACAGAGGACTTTGTTTTATTAAATCCAAATTCTAGCAATATAATGCAATACAAAAGTGTAACTGTGCCCTTTACATGTTTGCCAAAGTCCTGTTCCACCAGCATGCACCAAGATAAAAGCCCAAAAGACTTTGTCTAGTTGCTGTTGTTTAACGCGTTGCACGACAATCTCTCGCCAGGAGTACCTGTAGGTAAAACACACTATCTGGGGAAAATCTGCTGCTTTAACTGCTCAGCTAGTTCAATACCCCTTAAAAACAGGCAGGGTTTGTTTTGGCTTTTTTAAACCTTATGCCACTGAGTTATGTAGAAGGAAACAGAGGTCGTTTCATGGACAACATCCTTCAAAGGCCAAGCTGTCAAGGCTTACTACCTGCACAAAAGCAACAAGGAAGGAACAACCCTTAAGAATTGTGCTAATGATTTATTTTATGCAACATCTGTGCAGCAAGGTGAGTTTATCACAAGACAAGACTGTGAATCACTAACTACTTGGACTGCTTTAGCAAAGAAGTCCAGCAGCTCTGCATGGGTATGACACAAATCTACCATAAAGAAATGACTGATCCTGGCAACAGGCAGCGAGAACTGAGAATAGCTAGTGACAGGGAACATAATGACAATGAAGCAGTGTTTATTCAACAGCATTCAAAGTCGGCTGTCCCTGAAAAGCAAGGCAGACCCTTCTACTCATTCCTTTTCCTGCCTTGTTGGCCTGCATGAAACTTCTCAAGCAAGAACTGCAAAACATTTCTAATCAGGTACAATCCTACAGCAAGTTTCCTTTTAGGTACTCTGGAGTAGGTACTGGGACTTGGACTGAGACAGAAATCAAAGAAAAACACCTTCTCTGCAGTTAAGTCACCACCACCCATCACTACTCACCTCATCTGGAGCGTACAGAGAACTTGTGTTGTCTGTAAACTGTAAAAAAACCTGAACAACAAACCAAACAAACCTCTGTAAAAAGAGCAACACTCCTACGGGAATGATTTTCTGTTTTAAGGAAGTTTCATTCAAGTTAACTATTGGTGACAGAATTTTGCACTCCATTTAAAATCCATGCTGAGTAACCATTAAACCCTCTCCATATCCAACTCATGCAAGAAATGCACACATCATTAAAACACAGAAGGTGTCACAGTGTGTCAATATCAGCTACAACTCTTACAGGCTTAGGCCAGTCTACTTGTAATGAAAATAATCATTGTTCTATAATACACTTGGTATTAGTTCAAATTGCTTGAGTTGTCATGCTAAGAACAACATGAAGCTATTTCAGACTCATTCTCTTCATTGGAAGGTATGTTAGGGCAGAAACAAGACAAAAGATATAACAGTACTCCTGGACCTCCAATTCACATTCCAGCTGCATCTCCCCATATGATTTTTCAAACCCTCCAGTTTAGCCCTAAACTTACAATTTATATTCTACATAATCAAATTTAACAGGTCCATAAAGATCACAAATAAAAGAGTTTCCACCTGTAGAGCACAGCTCAGCAGGCCAGGAAGCAACCCACTGGCATGTATCAACTCCGCTTTAAACAAAGAAGTGGCTCAACATAAGAATTGCAGAAGATTATGACAATAAAAGCAGAGTATTCCAGAACAATTAGCAGTCAGCTATGGAAAGAGTGTGTATGCTAGAAAGGAAAAATCCACAGGTGCCTGCTCTGAATTCCTTGCAGATGTTGGGAAGAAGAATGAGAATTTGCAGGTACCGGGCTGGAGAAAGTTTGGCAAGGGCAGGCTCCATATGGGAATTTTCCTATTCAAGGCAATAAATTTTCTCTGACTCAAAGCATTGGAAGAAGGATGAGATATCTTTCACTGCTTTGTAAATTATGAAAAACACACGGGACCAAAATGAACACTCTGCTTAGTAAAGCAACAGAAATAAGAGATACTTAATAATTCTGATAGAATTCTGAACAACATGCATGAAATACTTAAAAGACATTAATACAAGAACACGTTACTTGCTCTCACAGAGGAGATCTTCCCAGTCCGTCAATATCCACTAGCAGGCACAGGAGAGGTGTGGATGATTCCATTAATCAATCAGTTCTACTCACTTATTCACAATACAACAATCAAAATTAATGATTGAAGGGAGTTGGAAAGGGCAGGTGAGTGCTTGAGTCAACTTGTAAAGATTTAAAGAAAGCAAATTAAAACAGCAGTGAAATGAGAACAGCAGCTAATCTTAATTACAAACCTAAAGTCAGAGTAAGGCTTCAGTGAAGTTTCTCTCTCCCCCCACTACATGTTGCCTTTAGCTGAAGACAAATTGCCAGCATTTTTGTAATCTACTAAGTTAAAGTCATTACCCTGACAGTGCCAGGAAGTCTAATTTCCTGAAGCAGTAACACAAAGATTTATAAGTGAATTTAAACACTCACCTTCTGGAACAGAAAAATCTATCATCATCATCAGGCTACATGGAAAGCAACTGGGGATTTCAGATAATAGAGAAAGAAGAAATTCACCTGCTGACAAGTTCACCCAAAATCTCATTCCCTACCTACATAGGCTGCTGACCAGGCTAAGTGTACACACAAAGCTGAGCTTTCAAATAAATTCAGCTTTTCTGTGAGGTCCCTACTGCAACAAAAGACACGTTCAACTATAAGCAGCTTTAGCACTAGTTCAGTATTTCTGCTCAATTCTCTCCTGAACTTATGTTCCCATTAAAATAGAAGTAAGCTTAAATAATCAAAGTGGAAAAGATAAATTAATAACCACTTTAATAACTGATTTAAGGGAGAGAATGAGTTAGCTCATCCACCAGGCTGAAATGTACCTGCACATCTGATGGCTGAAGACTTTCAACTCCCTAATGAGATAAACTGAAATCATAGCTGAACTTCAACACCCAAAGCACCTTAGAGCACCTACTTTTATGCCATTAAATGTAAGTGTGCATCAACAAGAAGCCACAAGATTTGTTTAAACCAAATAGCACAGAGGTCTGGATTTAATTAGGGATGACCCGCTGATTCCATATAAAAAGCTGTTTTGCTCTTCTGGACTTTCCCCTCCCATGTTGCAGCACTGATGAACAGAGGTGGACAATCCAACACCTTCACATCAGGAGGATTAAATGTTACAACTTTTATAACATCTTCAGAGGGCTGACACATATCAATGCTAATTCTTTTCAGAAAACCTTATTGCACGGTCTGCCATCTGAGACACTGCTTTCCACTGCACAGATATGATTAATCCTATCTTTCCCCCAATGCACGAGCCTCCTGTCACTATTCCTGCTCAGAAATAAGGACTCTGTGAACAAAGCAAAGGAACTGTACCATGCTATATATTTAACGTGTACACAGGAGGAATCAGCATTTACACTGTGGTAGTGCAGAAAAGAACATGCTGCAGAGGAGACAGCCAACCCCACTATCAGTGACCTACTTTATATTGGGGAAGGGATTTCAGCAAGACTTACCCCTAGCCCCCCACCCCCGAAGCAGCAATTTTTGAAAGTACTAAATTTAGCAAGGTCCTGAGGACAGCATTCATAATTTCTTGTCAGTGCTGTCCTCTTATATAGCTCTATGCAAGCTCTTATTACTTCCCCCCAAAATGTATCATCCTCTCTCTCCCTCTTTGACTGTCAGAAAAAAAATATGCTCCTTTCAACAAAAAAGAAACAAGAAGCTTCTCTTCCACAATCTTTCCTCATGAGGACAGCAGTACGCTGGACACTGCCAGAGCACATATATTTATTTTTTAATATCAGATGAGACAGCTTCTGAAAGCACTGCAAGTTCTCCCATCTGACATTATCCAGTTTACCACAGATAACAACCCTGAACTGGAAGCTTTCCCCTTCCAGAATGCCTAGCACATAGAATTATTAAAGGCTTAGAAATGGTTTCAGGGCTGCTCAAATGCTGTGCTGCAGCAAAATCTGATTTCCATTAAAAAACCAAGAGCAATCAGAAGAAAAGGAGGCTTTAGTTCATCACTTTGAAAAAAAGAATTGCCTTCATTCATCCATTCCTCTTCAGAACACACAAATTCCAGAATCACCCCCCCCACCCCACTCCCCACCCCCCCACCCCCCCCGCATTTAAACTAGGTAATAATTCACAAGACCCTTTGGACTGTTGAGGATATGAACGTGTTCCTAAGCTCTCTTGAACAAGACTGAGAAAACCTCTGCTTCCCACACAGACACTCTCCCACACCCTCCCCCCAACTAGAAACTACAGAAGGTTCTGGGTTTATGATGTTCGGCTACAGGATAGGCAGATTCCTGCAATTAAAGTTATTTGGAGACCAAGCGAAGTTTCCAGAGATGATAGAAAATAGGTTTTAACTAGTTCACTGCTTCTAGTTCGCAGTTTTACAAGCAACCGTAAGCATGCTATCAATTAAACTCAGTGATCATACCCAAGAATATTTTATAGGGAAACTGTGATGTCAGGTTCTTGAAACCTCATCTTTAGATCCACCAGATAAGCACCGTAGATGTTGCCTGTAAGATTACAGGAAACTTAACAACACTGCATCCCAGTATTTGTTAACTACTGCAATGTTCGTTCGCTGCATTGCACGAACAAATCTTATTACTGCAGTTTCATTTGCCCACAAAGATTCCAGCTGAAAACTCACTTTAATATGGCTTTAATAATACATGAAAGAGATTAATCTATAATTGTTGATTTTTGAAATAGCACTTCATTGTGTCACTCAAACTGAGTGCTTTTGATCATTAAAACTTGCGTGATTTTTCAATCTTAGTAACGAGGTTCTGCTTCAGCTGAGAGCTGATGTCATCAGAACCAATTATACTCTATGGCATAGATCTGACCAGAGCTTTTAAGGGCTTTAAAACCGCAATTTTATTTTTCTTATCTTACCAAACAATTCAAAGTCCTAGCAATCTTGTTAGAACCTTTAATATCCAGGAACTCTCATGTAAACTAGATGCTTAGCAGGAAACTACTAGTGAACAAAAACACATCACTGAATTTATTTTTTACTCTTAGCACACAAGTGAATAGTTTCTCATGCCTTTTTCCATGTCAAAGGGCTTCTTTCAAAATTCTGTGGCATTAATCTCCTGACCTAATCTAGCATGAGATATGTAGTCAGACTAAAATCTATTCTAATCTCGAAATTATCAAACAAAACCTCTTCAAGAGTGTGTGATTTCTAGCAATTGAATATAATAAAGAACTGCGTAGGCTCAGAAAGACAGATATGTCTCCCATCAGATATGCCACAACACTTCTACCATTAACAGAGCCACATGAAAGATTTTTAACTTATTTTAAAGAAAGTTATGCAAGATCCATTTCTTTGCAGAAATCCTTGATTTCCATCTCTTTCCTTTAGTGGCACTTACATTCCAATTCAGAAAGGAATGAAAGTGCTGAAGTCCTTGGTATATTTTGTGTTCCTTCCTTTTTCTGCATCCTTAAGATGTCTCCATGCTCTGCAATGTAATCAACACCTAAACCTGAACTGATGGCATTAATGTAAAGGTTGGTTAGAAGTTTCCTGCAGCTCTCTCAATAGGATGACATTGCACCTTCTAAGAGGTGCATTAATATCTTGTGCAATAATGCACCAAATGAAATTTTGTGTTTAGACATTAGCCTAGAAACTGTACCTATTGTAAAGGGTGTCTGTAAATAGATTAAATCCATCTATATATTAGGATTAGTTTGCATATCATCAATCAGAGGTTTACTGCCCATGAATTTAAGTGAGAGTGCAGCACTTTACATGTATAATTATTATACCATTACTGACTATCAGTACATCTCTAAGGATGTTAGATATGGCCTCTGTTGCTGCCCCCAGTTAACAGTAAGGAAACTGAAGCACAAATTAGTTGATTTGATGAAGGTCACCCAAGTAGCATAATTCAGGTATCCCAAGTCCAGGGATCCCTCCATTGAGACATGCTGTTCTTCATACTCTTCGAAATTGTACAAGTGATGCAGGAAGAGTTTAAGATTTTCCTTCTGAAGAATACTCAGGTAGTTCTGGGTATTCACAGATCATTAAGGTGAGGGTGCTATGGGAGACCTTTTCCTGCAAGGCTAGGTTGACAGGGGGCACCGCAGCAGTTGCCATGACAATGGCTGAATCTTTGCAATGACATTGCACGCACTTCAAATGAAAACTTGCGCAACTCTCAGAACACCGTCCAATGCGGTAAGAAGTCTGATGAGATCCCAAATCGTCTGCTAATTTCCAATTAAAAGGAGTACCACGCATGCAGGAAGAGAATGCAGATTGTTTGTGAAAGATTTCACCTCTGCCAGAGCTGAAATACAAAAGCACAATGCAGAAGAATTTTTCTGTGAACCTCCCGACTTTGGAAAACTACAAGTACTACTCGCTACAGACAGGGAGGAATACCGTATTCAGGAGAAGACTACCAGTAAAGACAAAAAAACTGAACTCATTCCCTGCCGTCACTCTCCAATGCATCGGAACACTGAAGAACTACAGAGATGCCAGGGAAGGGAAAAGGTTAGCGATAAGTACACTCACCTAATGCATTTCATAACTCCTTACATTCATATCTAGAGCAGATGATTTGCAAATGGAGTTGTAAAGGAAGAAAGCATGCACCCACCCCTCTATGGAGTTACAATCGCCTAACACCAAATCAGATGGGCTTCCACAAGATTCCACCAATTCAGCAGCTTTATATAAAAGCTGGTTATATCCAGCATTGAATACTAGATAACAACAAGCACTGACACATCCATTATTTCAATTAACTGAATACAAAAGAAAGATCAGCCCGATATGCTTGCGTCTCAAGTCCCTTTAAGAGCCTCCAGCTCCCAGGCTACCTGTTATTTCCAAAAGCACAAACATTAGCATTACCTTTTGCTGCTTCAGATCGCTTAGGCAAATCAAGTGTATCAAAATTCCTGTCCAAATCTCCATTCTTCTTTCCTGTGCAAAAAAATAAGACAACAGATGGAAAAGACTGTCAGCATACTGACAGGTAAGTTACTATCATGTGCATCTACAAGATGAGAGAAGATACAGACTAAGAATATAAATCACAGACTATTACCTATATTTGTACATATCTGACTTGCAATCCAGCTGCACAGCTGTGGTTTTAGCATGAGCAATTTAGGGACAAAAATCCTTGCTACCTTCAGGTTAATCCACAAACATGCTTAGCACTAGCATTTCAGTGGGTCTTAAGAGTGCTTAAGATCTTGGAAAACTGTGCCATTTCCCTTCCTGGCAAAGCTATGCCCCTCCCTCAGAAGCCCAGTATTTACTCAGGTTTTTTCACAGAGGAGTTTTGACCTGAAGCTTAGCTGAAGCAGAAACTGAGCAGCAGAGCAAAAAACAACAGGCTTGCTTTGCAGCCTCTATTCTCATTGTGACTATCAGGCAGGAAGGCCTAGATTTAATATATTGTACAGACAGCAGGTGACAACTTAACCTTGAATTGCCCTTCAATCAATAAAGTGCCATTTTGACTATTTATTAGAAAGTAATGGAAATAATTCCATACTTCCACTAAGAGACAGTTTCAAACCACTGCATCAGCTTTAATTTATACAATCCTTCATAGAAAGCAGAATAAAACCCGGACTTTTGTTTTAGTTAGGTTGGGAATTCAAGGTTATGTAAACAGCTGGGGAGGAAAGGGTTAATTTTCATTCCCTCTTCTCCCCCCAAGGAGACACACTGCCTTGGGAAAGCCCACTTGGATGCTGTGGGATAAGCAGGCACCTTGCCATCAGAGAGTTACTGACAGCAGAGAGAGAGAGATTTGGAAGGAAGGACAGCAATCTGCATGGCTTCTGAGGACAGCAGTGTACAATTTAGCTTTCCCAAATTATTGGGGGGGGGTGGGCAGGGAATTAAGTTATTTAGTCCCTCTCCCTCAAGAGCAGGGAAGGCAGCTGCGATGGGATGAATTCAGAACAACAAAATTTAAGCTGCTAGAGGTGGCTTCTGAACAGGGACTTTACCAGGCTGTTAGTGGAGATTTACAGGAAGGGCTGAAAGCTCCACCAGTCAGGATTCTTAAAAGCAAACAGGAAAATGGTCCTTGAAAATGTAACATGGAGATTAGTCTGACTCTTGACTGGGAATAGGTCACAAAATGGGAAAGGCCAATACCTGCCCTGTTATAGCAGGGAGCCGGTACAGCTTCTGCACAGTGAATTCAATGGGCTCTACCTTTTCTCTTGACAAAAGCATAAACATATGCAGTACTATATAGAAAAGAAATAGAGCTTTTAAATACCAATATGAATGTTTAGAAATAACATCAAGAGGAAAAAAAAAAACACCAACAACCTTAAGGTAGTATTCCAACCCCTCCCTTCCTTGGAAATATCACACACTTTTGTTTTGAAATGCCAACACAGAATACCAGCCAACTTTAACTACTGTGCAAAACAAAACATGCATCTAGAAGGTCTGTTCATCTGAAGTAATTTGCTTAACTAAGGTATGAAAAAGCCTAAGCTGCCAAAAGGTTATGCAGCCAGATACCATGCCACTCCTTTAAAAGGTATCTTTTCTAAAGGAAGGGACAGGAATTAGCTGCACTTTACAGCCCTCCCTCAAGTTTTTGCTCCATGAAAGAACAAGAAACATGTTGCTTGGGGAACCAAATACCAGAAAGAAAAAATGCTGCGCATCACCAAAGGACATTGCATTTCATAATGGCAGCTGAACCCAGTCACTGGCTGCAAACCCTTGTTGACCCTTAGAGCATTGACAGGAAAAAGCAGGGCAGAGGGAGGAAAAAAAAAAAAAAAAGTCATTGAAGGAAGTCAGTCAGTGTTTAGGAAAGATTACAGACTTAAGGCAGTCCGATAAATGTGACTCTTATCTACAAGTAGGACAAACTGTTTTTTCACATGACCCCGAATTTCATGTCTCCGATATTAGCTAGTTTAAACCTCAGAACATTTACTCCAAGAGCCAGACCTCATTCAACACGACTACTCATTTCAGAAGTTCTCTCTATAATTTAAAGGTTGGGGTTTGAGATGGCACAGTAAGAGTTCCCTTCTTTCTAGTGCAAGGTTTAGTAAGCAGTATGTATTTGGGCACAACTTTTTAAGGAAGAGATTGGCCAGGAGAGCAGTGTTGGCTGCTACATCTTTTGAGCTGGCAATGGAGATGCAGCTGCCTGTTTACTAAACCATCTTTCATTAAGATAGCACACCCCACCCGTGCTCTGTGATTTTCAGTCACTGTCTCCCAATTTCTGGGCCAGACTGCAAATACCAGCCATCTTCTATGAAGCCTTTGCTAGTTTGTCTCTCAGCCCTCTGAGAAACTAACCCACCTCAGTGGCAAAACCACATCTGTTCAAACCAGAAGCTGCCAGCTGTTTACTAATGGAAGCAATTCAGAGCACAGAGCTCTGACCAAGGGGAGTTCAACTCTACAAATTACTTGCTTAATCAAGTTGAGCAAGGGCCAGATTCAGAAATACCTGAAGCACCTACATTTTCCAGGGCTTTCCTATAGAGAGAAGGTGACAAAGCTGTAAGGAGACTCCAAAAGAAATCCATCTAGATGGCAAAGGTTTCAATCTGCAGCCCAGCTGGTATTTTTCCCATTTTATTTTTATAGGACCCACAAATACTGGTTTGCAGTTTCTAAAAAGGTGACCAAATTTAGGAGGTTCAGGAGCCTACCAATTACAAACCTCTCAGCCATTCCCTGGCCTGATCGATATCAGAGAAAACCAGCTTCACTGCCAGCTTCTGTACCTCTGAACACCTCCCTCTGTCACTCAAGCCTGTCAGTAATGCTAGTGCACAGGGATACTGAAATGACCACACTAGCAGTAGAAAAGAAGTTTAATACCCTGTTTTTGTACATCTCAATTTCTGCCCTTCTGTGCATCTCCCTGCTCTCCAAGTTTTCCAGCCCGAGGTATGCCGGAGAAGAGACGATGCTGTTGGATCAGAAGCATGGCTCCAAACTTTGCCAAGAGACAGACAGCTTTGAACATGCCTGCTGAAAGGTCTGTTTTATGAGACCTGGCTATAGGAATTGGCACAGCACTCTGGTTTGGGAAAACGGCCTGACATGAGACTTGCTTGTGCAAGATGCAATTTACAGTCTCTGAAACAGTGGGATTAAAATTCTTTCCCTCTCCCCCCACTACTTTTCATTATGTAAGAAACAATGAAAACATGACCTTTGGCATTTTCAATCTGTCAGAAACTCAGTACGGACTTTGAAGTGTGACCCAGCATTATTAACCACTAATGTTGTTGTTGATCTTCTTCAAATGTCGTTTTGCTTTACTGGATAATCAAAACAGCTATTCAGCTAGACCATTTTTTCTGAAGGATTAATTCCCAAACGCTTTCCTTCTAGTTAAAATAAAAAAAGTTGAAGGGAAAGAGATTCTTCACAACAACCTCCCCTTGCCTACCCCTCCACCCCCAACAGTCAATATTGTGCTTGTTAATACACCCACTGAACCAGACTGCAGTGGAGTGACAGAAAGCAAGGGCTGAGCTCTGTCTTGCCAACATGTCCATCCTCCACAGACTCACCAGTCATAGTCTGAAAGCAGCATCTCACAGAACACTACTGAGCATCATTTACTGGGTGGAGCAATTAGGATCATTGGGTTGGGTTTTTTTGGTGTTTGGGTTTTTTTTTTGTTTGTTTGTTTTTTTCTCCTTCCAACATTTCTGCTTTGGCTCAACCCTCTAGAAATCACTGATCTGAAGCAAGTGTCACCCTTTACCCCTGAATCAGTCTCAGTAACACAGTGGAAGTCTCCAGGGCACTCACAGCCTAACAACTCCCCAGCCTAGAAGGGAGAGAGGCAAACTTTAGCCTCACTCTTGTGTATTCCAATTGCAATTTTACTTATCGTGCTAGGATGAGAAACTAAAGGGCATAGCCCCCGAGGCATTTACTGGGGGTAGCTTCATCTAGCTAGTCTGAGTGCCAGTAATAAACACGCAGCAGCCCAGGCATGCGTGCCCAAGCAGACAAAATACCAAGGATCCCTGAGAACACACACCCAAGCTCCTGAGTCTTCATGGCTACTGCTACGCAGACCAACTAGCAAAGCTGTACTTTGACATGACAGGGTTGTGAGGCAACTCGCACACAGGTGTTCCCTCCCTCTCTCATAGGGTTATAAGGCCAGTTGCAAATCAATTCCCTTACTGCACTTACACCAGGAACGAATAAAACCTTGTCTTTTCTATTCTCAGTGTGGGAAGAGCAAACTACAAATGCTCACTCAATTAGAGGATTTCCATGCCTACTGAAATGAACAGGAGGGATGCACTGGGGGAGCAGAGGAGAAGGTGAATGAGCAAGACCTTGATCTCAGCTCTTAGCCTTGCATGTAAAAGCTGAACAAAGCATATTATGGCGATGATGAAAAGAAAGTATTGCAAAGACTCACCTTGATTGAACCACTCCTCTAATTACCAGAAAAGCAGCAAAAGAAAAATAAAAATTTACAGGAAGGAAGAAAACACAAAGGAACAGTCACAAAGAGGCAGAATTTCACAGAATAGGTTCAAAACCTGAGTATTACAAGAATACTACAGAACTTTCATCAATTAAAAAACCAAACCAAAACAAGATATGCCACTTTCTCCCTTTTCTTCCTGCTGAAAAAAACCAATCTTTCTCTGCACAGCTTTTTTTTTTTTTTCTTCCTCTTTTCATTAGATGAAAAAGGTGCTTACAGAATTGAGGGGACAGAAGGATGACTAGCCCTTTGCAGAGGTGTTTGAAATGCTATGATCAATGACCATGAAATAAAATAAAATAAACATGGAAACACTGCAAGATTAAGTGAACAAGAGGGGGAGAGAACTGATCTATTTTGAAGTCCTAGACTGAGAAAATTAAGGCAGGTTCAAACAAGGTATTCACATAAATTTAGTAGTGAGAAAAGGAAGCTTCTCTTTACTATTTTAAAAGCACATCTATTAATGGATTTTTATTTTTTAAACACAACGGTTGCCTGTCCCCCTCTATCCTTCTGATCTACATACTACCAGCTGCGAGCTCAGCATTATTACCAGTTGATTTCCCTCTAGAGAACAGCAAACTTTAAAAGGAGCACTGCAAAAAGGGGGAAAAAAAGTACGTTAAAATACACTTCGGAAATTGTCATTCCCTGCTGAACACACAGAGCCAAACCCCAGCTGTCACTGAGTGTCTGCACTGCTCACTGAAATCTGCAGGTTCGTCCTCCGTGTCAGATGATTTTGAAACCAATTTGTCCAAAAAGACATGATCAGATGCTTTGGCTGATAAACAGAAACTATCAGGGTGTACACAGAAGGCATATATAGGTCAGCCCCAGAGGAAACCGGCAGACACTTGACAAAGGACAGCCACCTGAGAGCGCTCTCTTTTCACTGTCATCAAGAGGATGATGACAGTTCTCAATCAGCACGCTCCCCTCCTCCCACAGTGCACACTCATAGCTTTTATGTCTAAAAATGCTTTCACTGACTGTGTTGCTCTCAAGCAGCAAAACAACAGAGACTGCAAGTGGCAGGAAACAGGCTCGAGTCAGCACATGTTCAAGGTTTCCAAAGGATATCACACTTTAGTGTTTTAGTCATTCACTGTGGGAACAGGCTGGCCAAGCAGGTGAAATTCTTTCTTGAGCTTTCCCCCCAGTCATTAAAAGATTCCCATCGATTTTGTATCTTTTTTTTTTAAACACAGTTTAAATCTAGTTGATGACAGACTAGTCTGCAAAAGCAAGTTCACACTGTGATGACCTCCCTGGCACATCTGGAAACATGTAACATTTTAATAACATGTACAGGTCAGATCAAAGGAAGAGTAACATGCAGCACACAGTCCATCAAGTTCAAACAATTCCGTATGGGCTCTTCAGGACCAAAACCTTCCTTAGACCTGGCTATAAATAGTAAGCCAGGATGTGGGTACACATGAATGAGGAGAACGGAGCCTAGACAGAAAATTGAGTTAATTATCTCAGAATTCAGTCTAGAATAGTCATTTCTCTAAAACAACAAAGAAAACGGATATAATTTGAGTGTCTCTTTCTAAAGGAAAGATGGAAGGGGGTTACTGAGACTATTAATCCTCTCTTGTAATGAAACTCATTTGCAACACTCATGCCCCAGAGGAGAGAACAGGTCTACAAGTGACTGACAATTAAAAGCTACAAAATCATGTTTGCAATTTAAATTACTGAAAGAGTGACAGAATTGGGAGGTTGTATGTGTTGCTTGTGAGTGGAAGGGTAGGCTTTTAGTTTGTTTTCAAATGTGAGAGACTGGAGGCATAGAAGACGTACAGACAGGACTACCATGCACTCGGATGAATGCATGCTGGCCTGGCGTCCAGAGGCCGTGACACATGCTACACAGCCAAGCAAGTGGACTTAGCGTAGATTTGACAGATGCAAGAACACAGCAACGTAGAGGAGAAGCAGAGCACGTCCCCCTTTGTCCAACAGCAGTGTCATCCGTCAGCATGCACCACTCCTATTTAAAAGCCAAACAAAACTATAGCAATCACGGAAAAAATTCCCAAATATCTAGTAGTAATGCAACAACGGAGATGAACACATGCCACGACACTACAAACACGTACCTCCACAAACTGCACCGTTCTAAACCAGCATGATGAACATGCTTGCAAGAGCAGGCCTACACAGCAAAATTTACCCCCAAATCCATGTCCAGTTCTGAGCTCTCTGCAACACATACCTTTAGCTTTTTTTCCACCAAAACAACCAGCATCGTCTTTCTTCTTCTTCTGAGAGCCTCCCATGCTTGTAGTCTGACTGGCATCTAGCTCTTGGTACTTATCAGCTCCGGGGACCTCTTTGTGGACGTGATAGGAAAGGTTCCGCATGATGCACACACAGTTCTCCACAGACTGTTACAGAGAAATTTATGTTATAACAAGTATTGCACCCTCTTATTTGCAAACCATTACATTATACAATGGAGGGTTTGGGGGAATTTAAAAAAAGCTCACCTGCCCCAGGAAAAGAATGTAGCTTTCAAGGAAGATTTAGTCAAGACTCCTTAAATTAAGGTTCAT
This sequence comes from Buteo buteo, assembly GCF_964188355.1. NCBI lineage: Eukaryota > Metazoa > Chordata > Aves > Accipitriformes > Accipitridae > Buteo > Buteo buteo. Next base: position 36,970,144 of record NC_134181.1, on the reverse strand, counting down.
TCTTGTTCTAAAATCTTCCAGAAGTGAAGTGCTTCATAAATAGTACCCATTCAAAATGAAAACTCTCTAATCAAAAATACCACCTGATCTTACATAAAGAATAAAATTCACCAAAAGATCAAACACACAGTGGAAAATGATCACAGAAGGATCTTATTTTAATACAAGCCTCTCTCTCATTCTTCCAACCTTTACAATCCCTAAGAGGCCCATTTTATTAAATTTTCTCTGGGTCAAAACCTAGGCCTTGTGAGAATTTCAAGGTGAACACACGTTATCCTGTAGTAATAGCTAATCCATAGCACATCAGGTTCTGACAAGAGCAATGCTCTGTAGGTTGCAATGGAAACCACCAGGTGGTTACAAAATCCACTTCCAAAATTATCTAAGTGACAGGGCCTTGTAATTCCCTTGTACAGTCCATCACAGGGTAGGACTCAAAAAGAATAAAATAACAATGCTTTACAAGCCTTATTGGTGGCATAAAGCAATAGTATGCTCTTTCTTTTTTAAACAGGTTAAACTTATTATCTTCCTTAGGTATATAAATATGCTTTTAAGCACCATAGGATGAGATGACAACAAAAACAGATTAATAAAATCTGCACCTAAAAAAATAGACACAATCTAACTGCTGCAGGTCTGAAGACATACCTTAGTGTCTAAGCACAACAGTTTTTAGAGATGGTGCTGAATAAAGTCTTTAAAATGAGAATTGATTCCTTTGCTGGTATTGTGCAAAGCACAATACAATGGGACTCAATTCTGATTTGGAGATTGCACTTGTAAGTGTCAATTAAACAATGCAGAAGAATAGCAATAATGTCACTGACAATAATAATTGACTACTCTCCCCACCTATCAAAACCACTTGCCTTTGCTCACCTCATCAGCCACACAAGGTAACATAGCAGCAACATGCTGATACCCCATCAGTAGTACCATGGATATCATGACAGAAATGTGAGAAAGAAAATTACTATGTTTTCTGAGGCAAGCATAATCCCCTTCTGATACTAGCAAATAGAAGTCAGATCCCAGTGCAACACTTCAGCCTAAATTAACAGAAACATCCATTAAGGTTTAATACTCAAGTTTACCTTATTGTCTGTATCTTTCTTGCCAACTGCAGACTGTAGAGCATGAAGGAGGGCATCCACCAAGCCATCACACTCTCTTAGTCTTCTGCGTGCTTCTGCTCCGTCTGAACTTACATTCCTAACAGGAGATATTTAAAAGAAAATTTAGCCCTCTAACCTTCACCATAAAGTTGAAGGTGTGTCGATTTATACTACAATTACTAAGAACTCGTTACCTTGGACGAACAATTTGGAGGCAAAGTAGTCTGACAAACCTATTAAAACTCAGTAAAATATGGGCAATGCACATCTGCAACTCCCTGAATCTGAACGAAAAGGGAACACAGTCACAGAGGTGCCTATAAAAACACATTTTTCTGAGTTGCTGGTGAGTCCAGTGATATACCTTAAACTGGACAGGAGTTTTCAGAGCAAACAACACACAAAGCAAAAATTTAATTTCAAAGCCAGAACTTTTAATCTGAAAAATACTTTCATCACCATCTTAAGAAAAGCACATAAAATCACAAGACTGCTCAGCAGTATTCATGGCCACAGAAACTGAAAAGTGAAAAAGATTAAAAACAGGTATAGAATAAGCTATATTTTATTTAATCAATCTCTATGAAAAATTCTTCTTCACTTTCTTTGGCCTTTATCTGCTCCAAAGAAGTTCAGATGGGAGTCACCATATACAACTGCTGTCTCCTTGACTGCTCAAAGGTTCTCCAAATACGTTCTATATTCCCAGCTTTCTGACTGGAAGTCACTGCCACCCAGTTTAAATCCCACATTTTGACGTTTAAAGCCCACCTTTCACACTGTGTACAGCAGGTTCAGCACAAAGCCTGGATCAGTCACATTTAAAAAGTAAAAGACGACAGTCAGTATGTTTATATGGCTTTAAATTTCTCAAAACATTGAGGAAGAGAATGGCACAGGTAGAAGATGTGAGACAGAGCAGTGAAAGGCTGCTTGGAGTTGTTGAAGTTGCACATATCAATGACTGCAGAAATTGTTAGAGGGGAGCTATGAACAGCCTCACTTGTCCAGCAATCATGCACACTACGTATGGAAGGCCCAGCCTTGCATAAGCATCAACCTGCTGTTACCCAATAAATAAATAAAATTCAAGTCAATTATCCAAATGCTACCTTTTTTTTTCCCCCTTCTCTTATATTTTTATTTTTTCTTTTTTGGGGGTGCGGGAATGAAGTGACAAAATGATTCTTAATAGTGCTCGCAGGCAAAACCTATATGGAAAGTTTTCTCAACACTGAAACACACCAATTTCAACAACACCACAGCCACCCTTTCAGCTTTCAGGGTCTTTGAACTCCACAAACGCGTGTAAGGTTAGCTCTCAAAAGCTCAGGACACAACCATCACCTTCTGCCATCAGGATCGTGCAGCCAATTTTTCTTTTTAACTAGAGGGACTGCCAATCTCCAAGTAATTAACAAATCAATCATGGTCCCCTCCCATGTCCCCCCATCACCCAGGCAGGCTGGTATGTTAATTGGATGACTAGGAAAAAAACCCACATTTTCTCAGAGACCTCTCAAAATCTGAAGACACTTAATTGTGAGCTGGTTGCTGTAACAGTACATTAACTTTCAATTAAGAACACAAATGAAATGCACAGATAAATGAATCCTTTCCCCAAATCCTAACACACAGCCTGACCTCTAGCAATGGCTGATACAAAGCAGGTAAAGTGGATATTAAAATATGATTCCACAGGATATATGGAAGAGAGAATTCTACATGCGGTTTCTCCATCTCTAGTTGCACTAATCCTTTTGTATCAAAAGCCCAAATGTGAATTTTAATCTAAAGTCTTTATGAAACTGAAATTAGAATTCAAATTCTCTGTGATACCTTTCAGGAGTTTTAGCAATAAATGATAGCAACTCCACCTCCAAGCACATCCATTAAAGGGGAACATTACTTACTAAGCTTGAGGGTAACAGAAACACTAAAAATGGTCTTATCTGGAGCTGTGCATCACATTTCTTATTCCCTCATTAAATCATAGAAATAGAAAGCTAAAATAAATAAGGAACACTTGCAGACTTAAAAAAAAAACAATCAAATTTTGAAAAAAAAATATTTCTTCACACCTTTCTTGCCCCATGGCCCAGTCGTAAAAGGTTTTTCTGTGGTCCATTTGTGCTACCACACTTGTAGCACATCTGTTGTACTGCTATGGTTATCAATAGCATCATAGTATTTTGTATCCTGCTTTCTTATTTCTTGATCTGTATTAGGATTAATATTAAGGTAGATGTGGATAAGGTTATAATTGAAAAAGAAACTATAAAAGTGCATCAGTAAGAGTGTGGCTTGCTGATATCACTTGCTGTATCTTCGACTACAGAAAAACTTACTGAAAATTAATGCCTCAGGAAAAAATTCCCACATACATCACACATAAATAAGCATGAAAACTCTGCAGGATCAAATTAATAGCTAATTAATGCTATGAATAAGTTAACCAGATATCAAACTTTGCAGTTTTAATGTTGTAACTAAAACATCAGAAAAATGTATCCTTATGAGCATCTCATGCAGAAACATCTGCTCTATAAATACCCCAGACTCTTGGGATTCTGCTAGTCCTCCCTCCTTGGGTAATGAGATTCCTGCAGCCCATAGGATTTATCTAACATGGAACAACAAACCCCATTTCCTTGTCTGTAACTATAACCCAGACCTACTGGAGAGCTTAGCTCACATTCTTCTCCACAGAAGTCTAGGCAAGACAGATCTCAGGAGACTAAGCACCTGCTTCAGAGTCTGCTCTTTCTGCTGCTCCAACACTGCGAAAAGCAGTGAAGATCTCCCAGTTCCCATGGGAATATTTTCATTTGAGATACATGCACAAGTACACCAAACATCCCTAAAGCAAAGGCGGGCATGGTGAAAATGCAGGCAGTATGCTTTGAGTAAGTTCTCATCTGGCAATCCCAGAAGTGCTGCCAGGGTTGGTTTCCATGATCCAGAGCAACCTTCAAAAGCTCCTGCAACCCAGGAAAACACCAGATTGCATTTCTGCCTCGGGGTGTTAAGACTCTATACTATCTACCTCCTTGAAAAACATCACCTGGTAGTCATCAGGCAAATTCACATCCTGGAGCTTCAGGAGGGACTGTAGTGTGGAGACAAGAGCCATTCCATGGACAAGAGAGCTAGTGCTAGTATTGGTCATTAAAAAGGACAGAAACTGCAATGGAATAGCCAACCTGGTATCGCACTCCACTGACTAGAGTAATGAAAAACCTCTTCCAATTTCACATCTGCACTAGAATTGTTCTTGATGCATCTTACAGATCTATTACACATTATGGAATGAAAGCCATAACTAAAACGTGTTCCAAAGGAAACTTTCAAAGCAAAGTTTCTAAACACCCTTCTTTCAAGAGTGATGAAAATCAACAAACAGGCGACAGATTCCAGCAGATGTAAACAGAGGATTTGTAGTCGCCTTACACAGGGTGACACTTCACAGAAGGAATGCAAAGCCTCACCCAGGGCAAAAACTTCCCAAACTCATGCAACAGGTAGATAGGCAACCTATGGCATCCAGACTTGGATAAAGTAGAGAGTTTTGCTTTTCACCAAACTTTTCTACACGAGACAAGCATTGTTTTATATCAGAAGAAAATTAATTCTTCAGTGGATGGAGTGTTTGATACAAGACACCAAATAGAAAAGGAAGCCAAAACCCTAGCTGAGGTGCTTGTTAACTCTGTTACTTCGGAGCTAGGCTGCCATGCAACAACCGGCACTGCCCAAAGATTTTGGAATTAAACACATTACCTCGGTGACTTGCTTGCTGGGGCAGTTTAATATCAAGAACCTCTAGAGATGAAGTCAAAGACACTTTTTAAGCTTGAACAACTTGAAACAGGAACTCTGCAGGGCTTTTGAGGCACTGATAATGGGCAAAATCCTGTTACAAGTGAGAATGAAGTTGACTGCTTGTTCAAAAGGGTGGGAATGGGGAGGAGGAACTACCTGAACTACTCTTACACAAAAAAGTGACGAATGATACCTGCCATTCATCTCTCGTGTTCTGTACAGACTGCTTCCCTTGCCTTGCCTCTTCACTCCCAGAGAGGCCTCTGCTGCTTTCCCTGCTTTTCAATACTTTTCCAAGAGTCCCTTAAATGAAAAATGTGTTTTAAAAATAATAGTATCTTTCTCACATCACACTGCAAAGGGTAATAGAAAGCTTCACAGTGTCCTTACTGTAAATATATACAACACTCAAAAGAGCAATTCTAGGAGCAAGATATGGAATTACTGTCCATGTTACTCAAAGTACATAAGAAGGAAACAAACTGTATGACTGATTTCACGTAAAATAGTAAAGCACAAATCTCATTCCAGAGATTTTAAATCCACAGCCTTTAGCTGGAAGAAGCAACCTGGATTCTTCCTCAAATTCTTGGAGTCCAGACTGTAGACAGGACTAGTGAAAGAGGATTTGTAAGGACGTTCAAATATATGCTTTCCCTGGGAAAACAAAACAGAGGAGCACTGAGTAAATGTTAAATAAAAGTAAATACCTACCAGCATAGAAACACATCAGGCTAGGAATCCAGTCTGTTGGTATTAAAGACTTGAGAAAATGGCAGGGAATGTGCTGAGAAATCTGTTCATGCTTTAGATAAGGTTATCATTATCACCAAATAGTCTTCTTAATAATATGCAAGTCTGAACGTAACATTTACATCTGGAGAACAAAGTTGGTATTCATCACCTCTAGGATAGGTGAGCTGCTCCTACTATCTGTGCCACACACCAAAATTATCCTCAAGAGAAAAGATTTAAAAGTAATTAAATGCATGGCACTTAATTTGCACTATTTCAATGCAAATCATGTAGCAATGCCCCCACTGTGCTCTCTCTAACAATTTGAAAGATAGAGACGTGGAGAGCTTTTGGGTTTTTTTTTCTTAATGATAAAGAGAAACCTAGTAATACAAGCATCAGAAAGACACATTTTTTCTCTGAACTTTAAAAATAGTATTTTCAAGACTATTGCTGTGTCTGCCACCTGGCTGGAAAGGCCCATCAGTTGTTATCCCACAGTGCTGCAGATAAAGCTGAAAGCCAGAAGTTAGAGCATTACTGAACACTTACCATCCTGCTTCAGTTCAGCAGGTGTAAAAAGCACTTTGTTTAGAGACCCAGCTGGGAACAAAGACAACAGGTTGCAGACTTAGTTTTTTATATAAATAAGAAAGCTGAACTGGAAATTTTTAAGATATCCTCCTAGTAACATTTCCACCTCTCTCGGGAGTAAGCATGGATGAGAGCTGAAGCTGAGACAGTGATGAGCTCTTTTCAACAACCTCTTTGTGCACACTGTGGAGTCTCACATTGCCCAAATGAATCCTACTTTTTACTATTGTAAACAACCTTCTAACAGCTATTTTGGTATTGCCAGGCTAAAACGTAACATTGGCTCCTATATAGTTTATCTCAGCACTGTTGAAGAAGATAAGGATACCCGAGATCATTACAAGTCATATTGCTACAAATGATTTGGGTTTCCTGGTGGGTTGAGTGAGTGGCACTTCACAAGTGGGCTGAGTTATGGCAATGCTGTGGCAGAGCTGACAGGCAGTACATACACCTTGCTAGACCCTGACTAACACCATCACTGAGGCTTCATTGTCTAGGCACTGAGTTTTATATACTTCAGCTGATAAAAAAACCTACAAGGTTCTCACAAGTCTAATTTAAATATATTAGTTGTTCTATCCACCTACTCTGGCAGTCAGAACCCTTGCTATGAAAACGCCCTTCCACACCCACACTTTGCTTCACTATTAAGAAATATTTATTTGGATGTCAGCCAAAGGAGATTGATAAATAACAGTTGCAGTAAATGTACTCTATTTCTGAGCGTATTTCTAGGTACTAAATGTCTCAAAGGAAGAATATACAGCGTTTTAAAATCATTCCATCATTTCATGTAGAAATAGAATGAATTCCATACTTCAGTTCACATGAAATACCAGAAAGTTTAATTGGTATTAAGTTCATTGTTCTGAAAATACGAGAGAAAAAGAAAGAATCTGCCTGTAACACAAAGATAGCCTGATCCAGGCAGCACTGGTCAAAGAGCCCTGTACAACACAATGGAGTTTGGCAGCAGATAGCAGAATCAGAACTCAAGCAGCAAATATGGTAAAGAAAATAAGAAGAAGCCACAGTCCAAATGAAATGAACAGGAAGATAGGGGAGCTCTCCTGATGGTGACATTAGGTAGGGAGCAGCTGTTCAACTGAGAAAAGGTGTATCAGATCTGGGCAGGAGATCCCACTGGAGATTTCTGCTCCACTTCAGCTTCCACTTACCAGCTAGACCCAAGAGAGAAGCAGCAGAGCAGCCCTGGTTGCCTTGCATGTAAAACCCTTCCAGCTATTTCAATAAATAGATTGGTTTTGTTTAGTTGGCCAAATGCTCAAAAAAGGACGTACCAAAGGCCACCCCTGAAAAAGGACTTCACAAGTCTAGTCTGTACTCCAGCGACACTAGCATAGAGCAAGAGATGTACAAAGCACACTGTCACATGTCTCACATTCATGTCAGCACTGTCTATAAGAGCTCCCTGCAATAAGCAGGGGCTTAACAGCCATCAGTACAGTTTAACAAGGTACAGATGTCAAGTCCATCCTTTGTTATCTGTGGCTTTCTATATCCAAAACACCACGTAATGCCTTTTCAGTAAAATACTGACTGGTTACCTCTTGCACAACCTACCTGGAGGGTCTTAGCTTGCTCTCCTGTAATGCAAAACGATGCAGAAATGCACTACACAAGAATTCCATGATGCCCAGCAGCTACTTAGCTTCCAAATTATTCCAGTCTCTGCTTGGAGGAAAGGCTAAGGGGCTTTGCTTGCTTTATCGCACATGCTTGCTGCAATATGAAAAGAATCTCAAAAATACAAAAATGAGGCAGTATTTATATAATAAAGGATCACGGCTCACATGCCTTCCAAAGCAAACTATGTCCATTACAGTAACTGCAGTGAGCTTTGTTTCAGCCTTGCTCTTCATCCCACCACAGCGACAGACATTTTTGTAGATTCCTTTCACTGACAGCCAAGGGAGAAGGGACCTAGATTCATTCCTAAGTAATGACAGAAGGCAATAAGCAAGTGCACAACTTTAAATTTATACTTCAGATTTGATTGTAAAGCATTAAGGTTGCATGTAACTAGGTTATGTCTCTGCTGCTAAAATCTATGCATAATTTATTTATATTACAAGCTAAACATCAGGAACTGTCAGGAGGAACCCTAACAGCTCCTTACTAGCACGAATTAAACGCTCTGCTCATCATATAAGCCCCAGGACAGCCATATGCTGTGATCCTGCACAGTATCAGTTAGCTAATTAAGAAACTGCCTTCGTTCACTCCTCTCTATTGTGTGGGTTTTTAATTTGAGTTGGTTTTTTTCCAGTCTGAGTTGGGCAGATAAGCTTCTCCCTGTTCCGTGCTGCTCGCTGCCTCGAAAGTGGAGATTCACAGGCAAATTTCTGTTCAGTTTTTATCTCTTTCTAAAACAATTCCTCTACTGAAAGTCCAGTTCAAAAGTACCTGTTGCGTAACAAAACACTGACTGTATCATTAGCTCCAATTTCTGGAGCAGCAGTCTCCCAAAGGCTGTACTCAGTATGAAAACAAGACGAGGGCACCAGCCTTCAAGCATGGTGGGTGGGCAGACAGAGACATGGCAGCATCTGCCCTCATCTCCTCCGGGTGGGACAGGGAAGTGCTAAGCTTTGTATGAAGTCCTGTCGAGACCTCCTTGGTTAAACAACTGCCCTACAAAAGCATACAAAAAGAGTACTTGAACTGTGATAGTGGAGCACACTGATTAAGAGGAAAAGTCAACCAAATGACTTTGTCAAAGAATCCTTTTTTGGAGTGGGGGAGAAACGCAGCTGCCACAAGAAGGTTTCTGTACTAATGCTAGAGTCATGACACTCAATTACTAATTTGCTGCTGATAAAAGAGAGAAAATAAAAGCTGGCACCTGAAAACTCACATTTACATATCTTTCTCTGTCCTGCCATGCTTCACTGAGCAAAGCTCCCCTGACACCAAGGGCAGCCTGGCTGGCAGCACTGTAGCAGCATCACCTGAGCTTCACCTCCTGCGCCCTGCTCTTCACTAGACAGCACTTGCAGGTTAAAGACTTGCACTTAAGTGCCTTCTTTCTTTGGTCAGTTGGAGATGAAGGCTGCCTCAAGTATATGAGAATGTAGGTAGGACAAATATTATGTGACTGTCACCACATACTATTATCATGCCTGCAGGATTTAAAGATGGATAGAGCTTGAAGGTAATTCACTTCGAAAGCTCTAATTCCCAAGCATTTTTCTCTTCGGAGAAAAGCCATACATTAATCATTAATAAGAAAGGAGGGCATAAGCACCTAGCTTTGACAGCCCTTCTTCCTCTCTTTCCTCAAATTCAGCATGCAGAGATGGGAAGAAAAAACGGACACACCAGTATCACTGAGACATTCATACAGTCATTTCCAGGGTGCAAAGAGAGAGAACTTTTCTGCCAAAACAAGACCACAGATTCTGTTTGACAAACCTTGTTTACCTCCATGCGCCTCACGGATGCACACACACCTGCTACAAACAGTGTGGGCTGTAGGTGTTTGCATGCATACATATATTCACAAGTATATAAAGACATTAGGACTCAAGGAACAAATGTATTACCATCAAGCACTGTTACATATGACTGAAGAACTGTAAGTTACATCTGCAGGACAAGATGTACGTGTAACGTAACCTTAATGCTCTCTGTCCTTAGAAAAAGGTTAAAACATTTCCATACAAAAACTCTACCTGGCACATCCTAAGTATTAATGATTTACCATCAAGCTCCTGCAGTCGTCTTTCCTCTGAAGCACATAAAAGTAACAGAAGCTTGCAGAAACTTATACATCATTTCTCATCCTGGTGGAGTATGTTTTCAGCTCTGAATCTACAGAGGCCTTATCTCAAGTCTTCAAACATCCTATCTCACACTTACCATAGCTCTTAGGTTTTGATTCCATAGGACCAAACTTTTAATTTATACCTATAGGAGGTGATTTTTCCCAGTTGTTGTCTCTAGGATCAACCCCTTCAAAATCCTTGAACTACTGGTATTTTACCAGCTTCAGGGGAAGGTAAGGACAGAGGTGCCAATCCCATGTTAAAGACAGGAAAGTGAAGATCAGTGACTGAAGTCCAGATCCACTCAGGCACGTAGGAGCCTGAATCTCACCAAAACCAGAAGGAGACAGGGCTATTAAAAATTAGACCACAAAAAGGTTTATACCATTAATCTTGCCTGTAATTATGTCAGGATAGTAGCAGAACAGCAATTAAATCCATACTTCTCAAGTCTCTTGTTACAGCTCTAGCCACCACATTGTCCCTTCTCTTCTCAGGAGCTCATGTTGGACAAGCTGTTATGTGCAATTTTGATCTGAAGAATGCATGTTTTTAGTGGAAGTCAAGTGGGTGCAGTTTGTTTGTGTTCGTACACCCACGGCCAGGTCTCTGAACCCTGAGGCTATTTGTGAATGCGAATTTCTGCGTACTTGGAGAATTGACAAGAAATGCTGCAACTACAGATGGTACCCTGGAAAAAGGAGCACTTTGCATCTGTTTGCTATGCAAATTAATTCATCTAACATTTGTTGACAGCAGGTCAGTTTAGCACAGGAATGAGGCTAGAAAGTTGGCAATTTAGAAACTAAGTTCTACTCTGTCCTCTCAGAAGTGAAAAAAATCCAAGGGAGAATTAAAAGTAATTAGGCAGAAAACAGCAATTAAGCCCAGAATGAATTTCATTTTTAAATCATTAAAATCCTTGCTGCTTCCAGAGTACTAGGAATCAGGGTAGGTATCTACAAAGAAAACAAAAAAAAATAATGGGACTGCAGCAGCACACTCTGACCCACAGATGCAGCACTTCCCCTCTAAAGCAGAGAAGCATCTCTGGAGAAACCTGGAGACACAGCAAAGGTCTCTGGCACTGCCTGGGTGCATGTAAGCTAGCCTTAGCTCCATCAACCCCACCAGCAATTCAACTTGTATTCTTCTCCTAAATCACTTTAACGTCTGGGTCAAAGTTGTAGGAAAGATCATGAAATGGCCTTGTTAAGATGTACCAGATCATTACATTATTTAAACTGGAAGAGAGTACAATTTAAAAATGAATGCTTCTGGATTGCAAATCCCAGTAGGGATTTAGGGCTTTAAAGAAAAAAAAAAAGAAAAAAAAGAAAAAATGAAAAAAAAGACAGTAACTAGAAGAGACATTCTCCACATAACTAAAAGAATAAAATACAATGCTAAGACATGAAACTTGTACTCCAAATGAAATAAAGGAACATCTGTGCATATTTGATGATTCTCCTAGCAAATGTCTTACTTCTTCCCTAGTCCTACTTTTCCATAACCAAATATCCACTTAATTTCAATAAATCAATCTTTGCTTTGTTTTTTACTGTTCTTTTGAGATTTCCACCATACCTATTTCTCTCAACAGGTTCAACGGAATATAAGAATACCTCCATTTTATAAAATTACACCCAAGGTAGCATCTATCACGAAGCTCACGACCATTTTAAGTAGTAAAATTATTATGGATATTGCAGATCAATTCACCATACCATGTCTGCCCCTAGAAACAGAACACGGTAATGTAAGAGGAAAAATCTTTTTCCTGATCTCAAGATGAGAATGGAGACAAAATTATCATCACTTGCACTAGTTTCTGAAAACCTCAGTGTGTGTCTTGGTAAAGACTACAGAAAAAGCATGCAATAAATCTAATTATCAGATCATAGTTTGCAAATTGGCTGTGCTGCCAAGTCTTTATTTTGCAAAGGGGAATACAGGATTCCCAAAACATTCAAAGAGAGTTTTTGGCAAATCCAGTTGAGTGGGATGACAAAAAGAACCCACTCGTCATGTTCCAGATGATATCAGGACTCAAAAGATCCCTAGAACAGCCACAATCATGGGAGAAGGCTTGACTTTAGAAGGAACCCTTAAAATAAACACTGGTCTCCAAAGTCAATATAAACCTTAACCAGTTGCCTCTTCTTCCTTTGATTCTTACTGGCTACATATACATTGCTGGTTAGCTATGGTAGTTTGGCATGGACATCACTAAGTATCACAGGTAATCCCAGAGTTATTTAACTCATAGCAAAAAGATAGTATTTGAATGGCTTGCTTGATGATGACAAACTTTGCAGTTTCTCTGATTTCCAGCCTGTAAATGACCAGGTCCAATGTTACGCAGTATCACGCACAGGGCTTTCTCAAATAGCAGCTCAGACAGATCCGTTCTCCTGAGTGCAAGTCCTTTGGTCATACAGACTAAAATCAACATCAAGCATCACAGATGGATTTTTGTTACTTCAGAAAGTGGTAGAAATCAGGGCTATATAAAGCCAGCAAACTACCTTAGCTTTGGGTAAGGGGAAAAAGCGCACGGATCGTGCCTCTTATCTTGCAAAGTTAATTCCCAAGTAAAGCAACTCTGGTGCAGGTTCAGATGTCTGCTAAGCTATTAGCCCCAATTACTGACCCCTCTGCTAAAGCATCCTTCCATCCCACATATACCTGCAGCACTATACTATCTGTGCTGCTAATACCAGATGTTAATCTACCCTTAGGCACATGCAGACCAAGCTGACTACATGGAATACAATTCACCCTGCCCTACTCAGACGTGGACATACACCAGCACCTGAACTCCCAAAGCGAGGAGGGACAGACTTACAAATTACACAGGGGAAAAAAAGGTATTGATAGGTCAGGACTGGAAAGGAAAATAGGACGGATCAAGATCTGAAGAAGAGGTAAAGCCAAACAAGTGTTGTGGGTTTTTTTTCCCTCCCCCTAAATTACTTGTTTTCAATTATTTTGAAATAAGCGTTTCCAAGGCTCCACGTTATCAAAAGAGAAACCTAGCTTAAGAACAAAGTAAAGTTGAGAAAGCAGTGTAAAAAAAGAGGGGGGGAAAAAAAAAGGTAAATAATTAACCAGCAGTTCACGCTGTGAATCACTGCGTTTGAAACAAACCAAACTTGCCCACGTCTGTTGATAAACTTTATTAACTGAAAAAATGATACTGAAATGAATGCCATCCTGCATGCATAATGCCTTTCTTCTGCTTAGATATCTGAACTGCAAGGACATCTGAAACCTCAAAAGTTCAAACATTCTCTCAGTTTTTTTGGAAGACAACACAGCACACACCTGAGGCTCACTTCCAAAGGAGACAAAGGAGTCTGGCACATCATCAAGAGGACTAACCTCCCAATTAAATATCAAATTGGTAAACAGTTTGTAGTCTGCAATAACCTCCATTCATGGAAAATTGAATTTCTAGGACCAGCTACTGTCTCAACAAGAGAAGACTAGGCAAAGGGGTTTTTAAACACTGACGTCTGTCAGACAGATGGCTGCAACAATTTATTCTCCGCTGGTGTTAACTATCTTATCTTGCTGGTGCTTTTAAGGATGAGCTGCAGAGGATTTCAACAAACAATGCAAAATCATTTCCAACAGTAGTAACGATAATTACTTTTGATATGTCCATTTTTATCGCTAGATCTGGGAGCGCACTACAAAAGGTACGTAATACCACCAACATCGTAACAAGAAGTACGATCAACTCTAAGACAGCTCGTATCTCACCTACTCCTGCATACTTGTCTGTTGTCCTGGACTCACTTTATCTCACTGGAAGAAGTAAGGAGGCAGCAAGACAGTTCTCTCCCCTTCCTATGCAAGAGGTTGCTCTCTCCACAGCACAACAGAGACACATGGACAAACTACCTTTTTCAGATTACCTTTCCCTGCTAACCTGCCATCATGTCTCCATTTACCTTAACCAACTACTTTCAAGAATGAAATCACCTTGTCCCACATCTGACTGAAGCCTCAGATTTCCACAAGGAAGCACGTAGTCCCACATGACTATGACAGCAGAGACTATAGATTAAAGGACTGAAATACATTTCCCTCCTCCAACAACAGAAGCAGTCACCATTCACTGGCTGCTGCCCTGAAGCATCTGAAGTACATCAGGACCACTTTCAATTACCCAAAGTTCAAATTCTCTGACTAACATATCTCAGTACTACTATGCTCCACACCCCTCTTCATTAGCCTTAAAAATACAATGTCCAAAGTGGCACAAGCTTCTGCATGTCCTGTAAAACCAGCACTTTACTTTAAAATTAAAAAAAAAAAACCAAACCAAACAACCAGCCACCAACACCCCTTCTCCCACCCCCCCAAAGGTATCCTGGAATGTGGAACTTGAAGTGGATCCACATACAATTAAAAATTTATGATGTGGTCTAGGTTAGTCTACTAATGATCAATTTATTGTCTACACTTACTGGAGAATCTCATTCAGATAATCCTTTTATCCCCCACCATGACTAATTTCCTCTTGCAGAAGACCATTAGAAAATGAGACACTAGTAAGTAAAAACCTATGATGTCTGAAGCCTACTCAAAGCACCTTAGTTTCCAGTGGGACTGCAAATAATTTCAGTAATGGGCACTTTCAGAACACTTTTCATTACTTTCTTCATTTGTGAAGTCACTCAGGGGAATAGTTATTGCAATTTACAGACCACAAGTCCAAGAAACAGAAATGAACCAACTTCTGAAGATGCATTAATCAGTAGAAATCTGACAGAAGTATACTTCAGAGCAACAGAAGGTATGATGCCAAATCTTTATTAGTTTTGTTCAAATTAATTGACTTCATCACAAAGCTAAAGAATCTAACAGGGCATCTCCTCTATTTTATCTCAAAGAAAAGCAAAATGAAAGAGGCTGAGTTTAGGGAACATTGGTTCTTCAGGTTTTGCAGACTGCATTAGGACTCCTCCTGACCCCAGCTTCTAGCATCTACTGTCCTACTCTCAAGGTGCTCTCAGAAATGCAAATACAATTTCTAACCAGAAAAGGCTCCTTTGCAAGCAATATTACAAATACGTTCCTAAATGGTCAGTAGTTCAGGTTCTTAACTAATTTCCCATAGGTCATTAGCCACTTTAGCTTAAAATAGGAATGTGTCCACAAAGTGTTTGTGGCTAAAACTAGATCCATGTTTCAGGCTCATGTAATTCCATGAAACCAGTTCCCCAGCATCTGCAAAAAACCCCCTTTTAATAGTAGAAGTCCTAAAACCAAGAAGGGAGCTGTCTGAAAACACACTTTTCAAATAAATAAAAATAGCACCGCCAAGGGAACCAGAGAAGGTACTAAAAATTTGTAGAAACAGCCCACTGATCACAGTACAATAGACAAATGGAAGTATGACTCTCAGTACTTGCTGCACAGTTTGTATTGCAAAATGCTTTTTTTGTACTTAGCTTGGCAGTTACCTGGGTCACTCTCCATTGTATTATACACAGTCCTATATAGATCCACTCCCTTTAACCTGGATAAATGACCTACTCTTCACACTGACCCCACTGGACAGACATACATTGACAAGTCCCACAAGAGAGTCTGTGGCAGGCAAATACCTCCAAACATTGCTATTGTGGCTACTGAAATGGGGGTATCTCTGCAAAAATGAAAGATATATGATACTTTATTTCAAACTGAAATAATTTTGACAAAATCCTAAACACAGGACATGGTGAACAGATTAATACTTCACAGTTCTGCCTTACCTTAAGCAACCAGAAGTGTTCTTGAAGACAGTTGTCCACTCAGCATCGCGAGGCTTGGAGTCCTCATTTGGCTCACTCTCCCAACCTGAATGGGGTATAATCACCTCATTGGTAAGCGTCTGCAGACCATGGTTGATGATGACCATCTTCAGGGGCTCATAGGAGGATAAGTTCCACAGCGTGCCTGCAGGAAAAACAGTGATTATTAAATAAACAAGAGAGTAATAACTATTTTAAATCTCTAGATTAAATAGAATCACTAGATTCACAGAGAATTGCTAGAAGGTTAAATCATAAAACTAAACGAAAAGGCGAAACCACTTGATGAGATGCCAGACTAGCACATAGCTTAGGGAAAATTCCACAGTGGCTGCAACAGGAACATTTCCAAAAGCACGGAAGCACTTTTATGAAGACATGGATATTGTTGCAGTCATCAAGTTCTACAACTGAGTACATAAATGTGATGTGCTATTGGACATAAATAGGATTTTTCTGCTATATACAAATTTTCTTACACTTTCAAGTCTAGCGATGCCTTAAAAAGTAAAAATCATCCAGTGCAGCAGACAAGTATATTGAGCAAGTCTTAAAAACAGGGATGAATTTATTAAGGATCATTGATCATATGCTTATCCTCTGCACAAGACAGTATTTTATTCAAGACTCCTCTCTATTATTTACTTTCATATTTTCCTGTCACAGGCAATATCTGTGTTCAAATCATCTGGTGCCACAAGCATATGATTCCTTGAAGAAGCCGAGAACCAAAACTCCTCCGTCCTTCCATTTTTACCTCAATTATGAGCCAAAGTAGACAGAAGTCAAACATCAAAACAACATAACAGAAGAACAGCCTTACAACTGTAAAAATACCCAGTCTTAGACAAACAATACAACTTCCCAGCAGACCTGTGTCAGTGTCCTGACTGTTATTGCTCATTAGGTTAGGACTAAACCAGGACATTCACTTCAGAGATAATTTCTGCATAACCCCAGCCTGGTAACAACACCTGGAGGGAGCCAGATGCACACTTTTGATCTCCAAGGAGAAGTGTGAAGACTAGCAGAATTTCAGAGACCGAATGGAAAAGCTAGATTCCCTAGAACACACAGGAAATCTTTCCTAAGTGGATACAGTATTAACCTGAGGCTACCTGTGTTACTACAAATGTGAATCTGTGCATATTACAGTGCAAATTGTAGATACTCACCTCTTAGTATCTGTGTCTAAAGGAAAACACAAAAGAACAACAAAGGTGCAACCTTTTGTTTCGGTCCCTTTCAATCACTCCAAGTTTTAAAACCTACAATTTTCAAACTTGGAAAAATGACTGGAAAAAAGATTTTGGATCTATTACTTTTGTCACACAGTCTAACAAACACACGGGCTTGCTGGACCCTGTCAGTCAATGGAAAGCACGTAGTAGTGAGGGAGTGTGCAGCTGTGCAAGATCCAGCGTGCTGGAGAACCACCAGAGCCACACACACCTACCTCCAAATATGCAAAGGCAGCTATCTCGTGGGAACTCTCCTTCACACTCAGGCTTCACACTGCTACAAGTTAGAAGTGTTAAATGCCAAATGGCCTACTTTAATATCAGAGTATTGTCCATATAGGGTCGTGACAGGTACCAGGTCAGGACTGGAATTTTATCTCCATTTGAGTAGTGGCTGCCACTTATACGATAATCTCAAAGGCTGATGATTAGCAGAGCCTCAGAAGTCAAATGCTATGGTGTCTCCTATTCAAAGTGATCTTTACAAGGTCCAGGCATCTGTTCAGACTTAGGAGACCGTATTAATTAATAGAGAAACTCTGAGACAGACAACAGAATGAACACCATAATGTTTCTTTCAGTCTTTTTCTAAAACCATACAAAAATACTGCTTTTTTTTGTAGGGCCTATTGCCCTTGCCATTCATAGACAACACGCTGTATGAAATATAACCTACTTTTTTTAGCTTTCAAATAAGGCTGTATAGGTGAAATATGAATTAATTTTCTCTTTGTACCCATTACAATAAATCACCCTTTGTCATTACAAAACACCAAACAATGGACAGTAAAAAAAAAAAACCAAAACCAAGTAGAAAATGCTAACTGGCCCCCTTTACTACTCATAACAAATTGGCTCAAAAATATAGATCATACCAGAAACAAACATAAGTCAATATTTATAATGAGACTATAAAAACTGACATATAAGCTGCCCAATTAATTTTAAATACTTCTCTACACAGTATTCCTTTAGTTATTGTACAGCAATTCCTTAAGCGTATCAGACTCACCAATATAAAAGTAATAATTACAATTAATCCCTAAATGCATTGCTGGCTCAGTACTTCAAAATTCAAATGCAAAATCTGAACATCCAGCACTGAACAAGATGGATAAATCCCAGGAAATTATACAGGATAATCATCTCTGAAGCAAACCTAGATTCAAACTGAGAACAATGGGTGCAAAATACCCTGGTTCTGGTGGGTTATGTCAGAGTTCCCTCATAGGATCATAAATGGAGCATTAGGTATTTGCAGTGGTCAAAAAAATACTATTAGGAAAAGATAGCATCAACTGAGGAACCAAGTACAGTGTTTGTAAGGATCCTGCATTTCTGTTCTTCTGAAACTGCAAAATACTGCAACTGGAAACAATGTGGAGATTTAAAATCATCTGTATGTGGAAGAGCTAAGTTTTAAAATCTGACAGCCCTTCAATTTTAAGATCTCTTTCCTTAAATGCACATACTTCTTCTGCACCTGAAATGAGATTCTGCCTTGCCCCCTTTCCTGGAGGAGTGACATAATGTGTTGTCTGTATAGTGAAAATACAAGGGCAAATTTCACTGCTTAAGACAAATCAGGCAGACATATAATTAAAAAGCCAAAAATACCTATAAAATTTCCAAAAGCTCTAATATTACAGGACTATACAGAAGTTTTCCAGTGCTCAAATCTTTTGCTTAAAGAGATTTGTGTCTAGATTTCAATACTTTCAACCCCAACGTGTAAAATAAAATTATCACCTCCAAACTCCCTCTCTCCTATATTCTCATTCACCAGTAGTTATTTCAAGAGACTAAACGCAACTGGGATTCAATAGTGTTCTAACTGGATTGCAACACTGTAAACAGCACTAACCTGCCAATCTACCACACAGAAGTCAGCTTCACTGATGCTAGTAACCCCATCCGGACCAAGAGAACTACCTGTCCCTACAAAAGGATGTCTTATACATACTTATCCAGAATTTTTATTAAGAGGCTGACTGCAATTTATGTAATAAAGCATTTAGGGCAAACACATTTTGACTGTTGATCTCATTTAGTGGCTACCAGACAACAGGGATTGAAGTTAAACAGAATGCCTTTCCTCCATCCTCTTTGAAGAAAAAACCCCAACAGTTTACAAGCTTTTCAGTTTCTCATCTGCCTCCCATCTCTCAAATGTTTCATAGAAAACACCAACAAACCGTGAGGAATAAAAGACAGTCTTACTAGAGAAAAAAAAGAAAAAAAGTGCAAACTCTTCAAATTATTCAAAAATGTCAAAACACTTAAATTTATAATATTCTCTTTGACAGCTGCATGAGGAAAACTGAAAGAATCCCTCTGTTAAACAGCATCCAGTGAAGGAAAATGCACAGCACTTAACAGAAAGGTAGCCCAAGATAAACAGGATGAGGGAATCTTGTGGTTCCAAAGCCAGAGAAAAAAAATTCAGATTGGAGTTTGACTTCATTGGGAAAGTATTCCATGAGAAAGGATACAGAAAAACAGTTACAATATATTTTTCTTAGGCAAAATTATGAAACAAAGAGGTCTAAATCCCAGCATCCTTTCAGCTCGAGAAAGGAAATTCCATGGAAAAGACACTGATAGTGACAGCCACAGAAACTTAAAAAAAAAGTAAACAAATTCAGATCAGACTGTAGGTTTTACCAGTGTAAGAGAAAATATGAGCAAAAAAAAAAATTTATAAAATCCCTGTAAATTTGACATCCATCTTTAAAAATCATTCCATCTCTATTAGCATAACACACTAATGATCTAACAAGCTGGAAACACTGTTTTTAAAACTTTAAGTTTAATCAATTCATATGAATAGCACTCAAGAGAAATCAAGTCACTAACACAGCAGCATAAGGGAAATGAAGTTATCTAAATTTTCCATGTACTTTCACTACAAGTATTAGCCTTTTTGACCACTGACTAGTGAAAGAAGATGAACTACTACATTTCAGAAGATGATCACAACCATTAGCAATCTTAATTTTATTCATAAATACTGTTCATAATATACTTAAATATTTCTAACTACAACCATTATCTCTACTCTTTCAGCATGTTAAGCAGGGACAAGAGCTACAAGTTTTTATTTCAAAAGTACTGATTATTGTAAAAATATATTGAAAAAACCTATAAGCTATAAACATAGCTATATGATTTATGTAATATTAAAAGTGATTAGGGCCACAGCCATATTCTCCTAAATCTCCGCCTCCTTGGAGCTGTGGAAAGATTTCTAAAGAAATTGTGGCAGAATACATATATGCCAAATCATTTACCATTTGGAAAAATAAAGCACTTTGCATTACATACACCAAGGACTTCTTGTTGCATGTTGGTCCTGTATGCATTTGACAGACTTGCTTATATCATTCTAAGTCCTGAAGACTGAAGCTGCGCTACTTCAAGTTAAGTAGTGGTCAAGTTGAGAACCTCAACGTGAACTACTGTGTCACGGAATACACAAAGAAAAGGAACCTTCTTCTGACAAGCCTTCTAATAGAAAATGGAAGGAGTAAGCTCATCTGTAATCAGAAAGTTCAAAACAGCATGGTACTTCAAAGAGAAGTTAGTGTCTGATCAGCTGACAGGATCTTAGTGTACATAAATGCCCAGAAGGTGTGAATTCTGAGCAAGTCAATCAATCTGCAAGTTTCTATTACAGTATTAGATCAAAATATTTCCTCTGTAGAGCATTTTGAAGGTCAATCATTTTTCAATTAAAACCAGTTTGGCAACATACAGCATCAGGAAAATCACGTTCTGCACCACTTAAAATCAGTGCAATGTCGTTAAACAACAAAATTACTTTCAATGTTCTCACAAAGAACAAAATTATTCATTAAAGCTACCAACTTCTGATTGCTTTTCAAAGAATGTAATAGAATTTTGGTCTTGCATATCTGATGGGAACATTTCCTCCACAAAACCCCCTTATCACTCAAGATAAAACTTTTGCAGCTTTCCCAATCAGAACAGATTTAATTCCTTATCAGCTTAATCCTCATTTCTCTCAGTTTCTCAAGAAAATGATCCACTGAAGGTTCAGTAGTACCGTTCCAAGACTAGAAAGCGATGCAAGGAAGAGTATTATGGAACATGTGTTATCACAACTCTACTCATTATTTACTTATGGACACTCTAACAGTTAAATCAAGCTCTTCTCAGTGCAGTAGATGGGAGACTTTTTGTAACTCCACACTTCAAAAAAAAAGAAAAGTGAGATTTGTGGTATTTTATGAATATATCTTGAGTTTTGAAGGTATTTTTACATGCATCACATATCTATCTATCTTACCTTGAGGGACATCATGTTTTAGTGCAGATATATCAAGAATGCCTGGTAAAACAGAGATGGCATTAACCCCAAGAAGGTTTTCAAATTCTGCTAAAACCAGTGCTATCTGAAAGAAAAATGCTACAGACTTGCTTAATCTGGCAGGAGTGTTGTATCAATATACTCAGCCTGCTTTCAGAATTGCATGTCAGTGTGTTTGTCTAGGTTGTGTTCTCCAAAGCATCTATTCCGAGAAGTAGTCAAGTGAACACACTTCTCACTCATCAAGTCTCACTCGTTCAGCGCTGAGCATCACACATCCAATTCCTCCCTTGCCACTGCATCTACCTCTTACATGTTTTTAACATATTGGCATGACTTTTTCCCACTCCATTAATCCACTGACCAGACCCAGCTGGCTGGTCTGATTCATACTGTTCTGGACAGCTGTGGCTGCTGCATCAGATCACCAAGTAAATGAGAGGCCATGGAGCTGTACTAAACCCAAGGACTGACTCTCAAAATAGATGAGAATGATGCTCTCTTTTTCCAGAAAGCACCCTCTCCAGCTGCAAATAACAAGTCTTATTGTATGCTCCCATATACCTCCTGTCCTGCAGGCAGGCAGTGTCCCACACCCAGAGAAGCAAACCTTCAAGACTGGAAGTGCTCTTGAATTCAGACATCTGAATTATTTAAATTACTTAAGTCTCTGAAAGCAGGATCATTTTATAATTTGTCCACATCTGGGATGACCAGCTGATGATTACTATTCATCTTTCAAAAAGCAGCCAGTATTGAGTTAAAGAAATATTAAACCACAGAAAAGTCAATGTGTCATACCAAACGTGAATTTGCAGCCTGTTAAAAGAAACAAACAAGCAAACCCTGTATGCTGTTGTCTTTTCTTCCTTTTTTTTTTTTTTTGCGTTGTTGCAGAAGTCCTCAGAGATTTCACTCCAGACAGAATGAAAAACTTCCATGGCAAAGGTGGACTTTGGTTTACCATTAGGGAAAAGTACTTGGATAAGAAAGATTCCCACCATGAGAACATCAGAATTGTGATCTGAATTTTTGAGGCTGCAAAACACAGTCCTTTTGTAGCAGCCCTGGCTGAATGCTCCCTTCGCACTTCAAGTTGGCTCTTGTTTCTCTGTACTGACTTTTGAAGCTCATTTTTCGAATGGACAATTCCACATTATCAGCTGAGGCTTTGAACACTGACTGCAAGTACATGAGCATCAGTCACAGAGGCATTGCTGGAATACTATTCTCTTCTATATTGATGCTTGAATGTCTCACACCGGATCTGGTGATATCATTTTAGAAGTGGAATGAAATTATTCCTGGTTAGGTGGAGATTAAATGCACATCATCTGTTGCTGGACATCTGTTTAGGTTAATGCCCTCAGTATTCCTCGTGTTTCTCGGTAAGGGGAAATAAAGAGCTTTAAATAGCAAATCCCGAAGTGGAATAAAAATACTACATTTAATTAGCAGGAGCTACTGTCAAATAAAACGTATTTGAACTGTAAAACTAATTAATCAACTGGAAATCAAAGCAATCGCCATTTAGAGTGAAAAGGGAAAACATCCAGCTTGTTTTTGCCATCTCAAAAGTGACTGATTACCACTTAGCATTATAATGATATTCCTTCAGAGTAAATTATAGACTGGCTTCTCCTTTCTCGAATCTAAAGAAATAAATTTATTCCTTCTCAGCACTCCAGAAATGAGCTTTGAGTAAACCAGAACAGCAGAAAATCAGATATTCTTTATTTAAAAAAAAATAAAAATAAAGTCAGCCATCATACTAAATGAGTGAAAAAATAGAGTATAAATATTACCTACAGAGTTTCCATGTTAAGAGACAAAGCACAGACAGCAATCAAAGCATAACCAATACATGCTACTTAGAGGTTCTCTGACAAAACAGACAGCTCTCTTATACCAGCTCCCTAGCAAAGGACTGGAAAAATATCCCTGCTACTTTCTACACTGTATATTTAGACCTAGTTTGCTAAATACCCTATAATGGCTGGGGAAGAACAGTTGGAACACCCAAGGCCACTGTTCATCTCAGAGAATTATGATTACCAGTAAGAACTTGGAGACCTGCTATAATTTTTTTGAGGTGATTATAGAATTATGATGTTTACTTCTAATGGCTTAATCCATGTTTGCAATAGGGTCTGCCTGCAGAATCCAACACTGATAAGGTAGCTAAACAGTTTCAGCCCTGTACCCATTTTCACACTCACGAAACTTTCTGAAAAATTCTGTTCTGGCACTGAAATTCATTGCGACTGCCCTGCTCTCCATCCAAACATCCCCTGCTGCTTCTGAGAAAAGAAAGGGAAATCCATTTCACTCCTCATGAGTTATTGTAGACCAAAGAACAATATATTTCTCCTTAGCTTAAGAGCTGACATACTTTTCCACCCTATTCCACTTAATGGTTGAACTTTGAAACTTGGCATATACTTTATCACTCTTTTTGGACTATGTCCAAGACTAAGTTCAAATAAAAAACAGGTTGAATAACGGAGTTATAAGTGATTGAAAACTCCCTGCAAAGCGCGCACAAACTTAGTAACTTCAAAATGTAATTCTCCCTTTTCCAATTATTGCAACAAGAAAACCCTGTGTCCAGAGCAACTCAACAGCAGACTCTAAGCTCCTTAAAATCTGAGTTTTCCAGCCCAGAAGTGCTGCAGCTTTATACACAGCCTCAGAGTCCCCAGCACCAGGAGCTGGAAGTGTTCCTGAGGAGACTGACTGTTCTATCAATATGAAGTAGTGGGGACACGGCGGCAGGATTGTTTTATACGAGATTAACAAGGAAAGTTTCAGATTAGCATATCTTACCTCACGATTATAACATGCTGAGGGCAAGCACACTACAAATTACCTGTCAATGAAGTTGCTATTACTCATTTAAGCTTCAGTAACTCAACCACATGCAGTTGCATGCTACATCCAAGAAGCATCATCCATCTCTCAGCAGCCAGGGAAACCTGAGTGTGCTACACACGCAGACGATCTCAATTTCTTCCCGAAAGGCACGTTTGCCTTAGACTTTGTCACCCCACAAACATGGTGCAGCTTAAGAATTGATCTAAACTCTCCTTCAATGCTCTGATCTCCAGGAATTCTTGTTCCTGGAGTTGAAAGAACTCGTCTAAAGAATAATTCATTAAAGAAACTACAGACACTGACCTGTAATTAGCTCTCTGACTTCCATGTCGTTTGTTTTTCGCAACAGTCTGATCAATGCAGGGATCCCATCACAGTTCTTTATAGCCACCTTGTTTTCATTATCCTTTCCATAGGAGATGTTTCTGAGGGCCCCACAGGCTTTACGATGGACCTCTGGCTTTGGATGATCAAGTAGGCCCACCAAGATAGGTATCCCCTTAAGGTGCCTCACGTCCTTTTTGATTTTATCATTCTCGTAGCACAAGTGCTGCAAGTAGGCTGCGGCGTTAGACTTGACTGGATCAATAGGGTGGCTGAGCATGGCAATTACTTCGGGGAGGTCAGGGTCCCTCCACCTGGGGTCTTTACGAATGCTGTCAATAGAGGGGGAGCGCTTCCCTAGACGGTCAATACTAGCCATGCTTCCTCTCTCTGGCTGTGCCAACGGTGCTGCGTAGCCACCATGAAGGTAAGGTATCCTCTCTTCAACCATCTCTGTCTCGATGGGGTCATCGTAGCCCCTGTAAGAAGCAACAGTCCCAAGAGAAAGAAAGTGGGGGAGGGGGTAAAAAAGAAAAAAGCACATTTAAACACTCTGTACCTCTGTGTCAGTATGGAGATTTTAGCTATGAGCAAACCTTTCAATATCACAAACATCATTAGGGGCAGCGTATTTACACTTTCAAATAATTTATTTGTAGTAACTTGAAAATTAACCATAGCTGAGTACTCAGCAGTGATGGGACTACAGCACAGTATTTGTTTGCTAGCAATGAAACAATGACAGGAACTGCAAGTCATTAAACAGATTGCATTCATCTTGGTCACTTAGCAAAACAATTATGATAGAGCTGGATTACATTCAGTAGGAAACACTGAGCTTCATTAATGCTGCCACTTCTGCAACAAACCAAAACTCTAATTAAGGCATTCAAGGCCTGAGCAGAGACCACAGACACTTTTCAGCAAGTCTGGGAAGTTCCGCTACATTTCAGTATGCTTGTGTGAGCATCAACATGGAACTCATCAATATACGTAACAATGTCAAAGATGATGGAAAACCTACACCCTGAATCCAAGCATGTAATAGAAGTCTATCTTGTACAAAATCATTTGGAATACAGGTAAAAATGCTGATGATCAAGAGACCTGGGTCCAAGTTTTAACACTAGAGTCATTTGCTTGACATCCAAAACAACTCCAGTACTCCAAGCATCCCTCGCCAGATCAGCAACTAACCTGGATGTTAGACGCTCTTAAGATCATTTACAGCATTAGAATGAATAGCAGCCATTTCGTTGTGCCATAATTCACTGTGTGTAACTGAAGTAAGGTCAGTCACAACCGGCTAACACACCTATTTAGATATTACTGTCACATAGAAGACAAAGCTACAATCAACACAGCTGAAAATATTCTAACACAGTACATTCTCACACTACAAATGTCCGTATTCTTTAAAAAACAAAACACATCAGTATTTGACAAATTTTTTAACAACCACCGCTGCAACTATATCTAACCTTCAGAAAAAAATCTGCCCCCCTCTGATCACTTCCTACAACTACCTGCTAAAGACAGAACATTTCTGCAAGAGATTTGTAAGGAAAGGTGTTATAACTTCAGAATTTGTTTTTGAGATTTGCTGATATACTTCATCCCTTATTCAGTGACACCTTTCATCCTCCCAAATATGCATAGTTTGTGCAGAGGAGCTTTGGCGCATGTGCAGTGCACCCATCTGTGAGAGAATACTTAAATCCTTAGGAGTACAAAAGGAAATCTGACGCTTGCACACAGTGACCCACTGGTCACAAAGTCTTCAATTTTATACGTGAATAAGCCCACAGGGCAATAAGGCGACTTGCACCTAACAGTTCCAAACTCCCACAAACACTTTCAACTTTGCAATCTATCCTCTTTCAGGCTTTGCCCCAAAGGCTCACACCAGCTCACTAACCTGGCTTAGAGGGATGATGAGCTGAGGTGACCCACTGGGAAGCTGAATCAGAATTCCAATGAATTCCATTGTTTTAAATCTCAAGCCTAGAAGATTTTTCTTCATCCTCCCTTCCCTCTAATACTACTCTTAATAGATGTTAATATAAACTGACTTCTTTATATATATATCTTCTTTTTAAACAGCAGCAGCTTTTGGCCTTACTGTTTTGTCCTGGACAGATTAGCTACCATCTCAGTGCTGTAATCATCTCAGTCAAGTTTTAATTGTTACAAAATGATTCTTAAAAACTTTCATTTTAAGCACTGACTGATGTTACTGAACTATTTCTGATGTCATGCCGAAGGAAGTACAGACCATTAGAACTCAAAGAAAATGGAGCTTGCTGTTATCCTAAAGGGACTGCTAATTAAACTAGACTCTGGGGAGAAGAGCAACCGGAGGTGAAGACTGAACTTAGTCTTGTACAATTAACGTTTTTAATGTTAAAAGCACCTCTACTGACTTTAAGTTCCTTTAATTGCCGTTCTAAACCATAAACTGAATGAAAGGATAAAAATGGGCCACTATCCAAAACTCAGAATGAATCTGAAGAAATCCTTTTACAGATGCAGTTATTTGTGTATGTTTAATTCAGTACTTGCTCTACACAGTAATTTACAACGTCTGGACAGCTGTTACAGAACAAAGCTGTTTCCATCATTCCAAGAAGTAACAACACTGAAAAGATTTACTTCTGCGCATATACACAGCACAGAAGTAGTAACAAAACTCCTTAACTACTCCTCAAACAAAAAATCTGTTTTTACATATGCAAATTTGAGACAAGCAGCATTAAAACTACAACAAAACCTCATTTCTCAAACTCATCTTCATGTTAAATTCTTGTTGACTGCATAAAAGAAAAGAAGCAGAAGATTAATTTTAATAATTGCCCTCTGCACAGCTGTTGCTGGCTTGACTTGGTAACATGCAATTCAGCACGCCTCAGTCCTATGAGCTGCCCACAAGACAACTGTACACCACCTCAATTACACCTGCACAATTAAGTTCCTCTCTCCTCCTCATCCATGCAAATACACAAAGAAAATTACTGTCTTGGGATGCAGTTTGTTTGCATTATTTCCATGAAGCCTTCCAAACAGAACCACACGGATAGGCCCATCTTCCTCATGCTGTGTCCTCTGCCCTGTGCCCACACAGAGCAACTTGGTTTCATGTTTACCCAAAAGAAAACTTCAGAGTTAGGACTTTAAATTGCAACACTATCATGACAAGAGAGAGCACCACATAACTCTTGTACCAACAATACTTTTTTTAATTGTCAATCACTAGTTATTAAATATGAATGTGAATACCTGAAGTAAAGAATCAGTCATTAAAAAAAGAAAGAAGATCACATCCCAACTTGCTAACTTTAACAAAGTTTGTTTTGGTTTTTTTAAAGTTTTTTTTCCTCTCTTTGTTCCAATACAAAGCTACTGATGCACTAAAGACAGCCAATAGGCTTTGATGATCTTTGCCTTTGATGATCCCTCTCTGATGAAATCCCCAAAACACAGAGCTGGGGTAGAAAAGGACATGGGAAGATGCTGAGTGTTTCATGCTGCAGGGAAGAGGTTGCATTCCTAAGTGCCGTAGGTACAGAGAGCTGCGGACGGTTTAGGATGTATCATGCAGGTGGTGGTGGGGAGGGCAGCATTGCTTAGAACCCACCAGCTACTACTCTGTGGTGAGGTGGTGACTACAGCACATACTGCTGGCCCCATCCCCGCAGCAGAAGCAAAGCATTCTCTAGGAAACAGACCCTGAACCGTAAGTGACTTTTAACAATCGTTGGCACTTTCAAACAATCCCATTCTTACATGAACCATTCACTTATAACTGTTCCTGCCAATCTCAACCTGATTCTGCAGGACCATTTCCTTTGTGAAAAAAAAAAAGGATTGCAGGTCTAACATGACCATTTTAGTATACAAAGACAGCTACTTTGAAACAAGACACTGTCTCTCAAGTACCTGTAGAGAAAGGATGAACACAAGAAACACTATTGCTGAAATAAGCCCACGCAGGTCAGATGCAACATACCTTCGCAGGATGAAACAGAATCAAGAGCCACTCGTTAATGCACCAGTAACAAAACCCAATGACTCTACCTGGCAGCAAAGATAACACCTGGACACTTCACCCTTCAAGACCCTAAATAATTATCTAGAAACTCTAAGATCCTAGTGTGAACTTAAGAGCTGTACAAGAAAGCTCAGTGGAGGCAAGTATCACACCAATTCAGATTCACATGACTAAATACAGTGATCAAGTCTGGAGAAGGTAAAATAACCCAACCCCCCCCCAAACAAGCCGCACTGCAAAGGAGCAAAATAACTGATCAGGCAGTGTAATGCAGAACTACCACAAGGCCTTTGACTGCCTTGGCAGACAGATCCCGACTCTCTGTGCGAGTGAGGATGGTCTGGCCCAGGTCAAGTCCCATCTCCCCTCCTTTAACAGGGGGCTTGGGAGCCAGAGAAGTACAGAGTAGGCAAAGAGTGAAGAAGTCAAAAGGAAGTATCTATCAGGGAGTTAAACACACCCAGTTTCGGAAGACAAATGAGTAAAATCAGCAATACGTTTACACAGAGAGAGAGTAAAGAAATCATCTTTCCAAGTCGGACTGGTGGGGATCAAATGCGATTTTTCACTTTCACACCAGCAGAGCAGCTACATTGGAATGGAAAGCCACTTGACACACAAGAAGGACTTAACTAGAGCTTCAGCAGATAGAGTCATCTGTGCTCAGGAAGCCAAGAGCTCTTTACTCTCGGGACTGAAGAGATCTGGTAGTACGTCAGAGTTGCCGACTATAAGCATCTTGCCTTCCATCTGTTTGTAGGAAGGCAGCCGAGTTTTTAGGAAGCCATGGGTCTCACTAATCACCTCTCTCAGGGAATTGATCAAAACACATTCTAGCATAGATTAAAACTGGGAGAGAGCTTGTGGATTTATCACCTTCCTTGTGGCTTCAACATAAGCACATTTGAGTAAACAGGTAAAGGATTTACACATTTAACCCTCAACAATTTATACAAGTGTTACATTCATCGCAGTTTGCAGCTGATCTCTGCTTAGGATAAAAGACCAGAAAGGCTTGGGATTTCAGTAGGGAACTTTGTACCAAACATTGAAGAGGAAATCTGAAGACTCTGCAGATGAGTCCTACTTTTGCCAGCCTCTGTTCCCCAATAGGATGCCCAAGAGGATTCCAAACTGGACTGAATCCTCTGCTGAGACAAGTCTGAGTTATGAGCCATATGGTTAAAACACCAAAATCCCCTTGACTTGAACCATCTAAAGCTGCTAATGGATGAGCTGACTCAGGTTGCCGTCTGCCATGTAAAACTCAAGTCATAGGTCAGTCTTCTGCTACCAGATCAACAAACTGAGATCAAATTTGCTCTAAGGAGGAGCCTCAGAAAAAAACAAATCTTTTCCAAACTGACTGCATTTTTTGCTTCACCCCGTTCTGCCCAGGCGTGTCCATATGCTCCTGCCCCAAACTAGACAACATCCCAATGTCGCCTACATCCTGCTATTACACTTATGGTTGGTCATTAAACCAGAGAGGCCTATCTACAGTCATAGATACCTCCTCAGCCTTAAGTACGCCTCCATCGGTGCTGCTGTAAGACCACACCTGAAATGGGTAAAGTCAGGCCAGAAGTGCTGACTGAAAGTTTATCTACAAATATAAGCCTTCATATTCTACATTGAAAAATAACACCAGAAGTAGAACGTGACTAACATGTACGTGATACCAATATGCTCGCACTGTCTATACGTAACAGGACCAAGAAAGACCTAGTGTTACAGTTATTTAATCTAAAAATCTGGCTCGTTTCCTGGTAGTAATAATTTGTACCATGAAGTGACCACCAAATGCTGTCTCAGTCTCTTAGGTCAGGCTTCTGCCATGGAAAATGTAACAGCAGAAAACTGTTTTGTTGTCTATTCAGTCAACATTAAAAATTCATATCCTGTCTAGTCTGGAATAGTAATGCTGGCAATAGCTACTCCAGAGTTTTTAGGGAAAAAGAAATCCCACGAATGCTAGTACAAGTGCAAACTGTAGTGATCCACTCTGGAATGAAATTACCACAGAGGCAAGAAATGAAAAGTTGAACAGAATTAAAAAAAAATAAAATTATGACTTGCCATTTTTTCCTGCTCATTTGTCTTAACTTCAATTTAATGATTAAAAATACTCAAATAATAATAATACAGAAGTTTTTTGTGAATGAAAAATATTCAGTACTTCCTGCTTCTTTTCAAAAAGGACTGTATATAAAACACATAGCAAGACCATAAGACTACAAATTTTTAAAGACTACAACAACCCCCCCCCCAATTTCATAAAGGCAACCTACCAAATGAAGAAAAAAAAGGGCATAAAACCAATTAAAAATGTGTAAATACCTTCACAAGTAAATTTGAGTAATATTATATCAGTATTATATACCCGAAGTGCCTTTCTCTCACCCCAATTTATTATGCAGTCTGACTTAAACCAAACCAGAGCACATGCTGAGGAAAAGAACATTAAGCGCAAGGTATTCTTCTTGCAGAAAATAATATATCTTACAACAGAGACTCTGTATAAAAGAAAACAAGAAACAAACCCAGCCACAAGCACTGAAGAGCCAACAGAGGGAATATTTGCCTTTGTGCACTTATCTGGATTTGTAGATGTTTGTGAGGAGGCACATTTTCCCCCAATTTAAAATGAAATATAAGTAGCTTAAAATGAGGCTGGTGATGACAGTAGGAAATCACAACAGATATTTATCTCTGTGATCAAATGGAGCAGGCAAGGGATGGAAAGAACAATCTGTACTTGTAATCCCCTTGACTAGGATCCCCTCCAGACACAGCTGGGTTGCCTTCTTATCACATAGGGGGTGAGATTCGCTACCACAGATTCAGATTAGAAACCTCCATTCAGTCCTCTGAGACAGAACAGCATCAAAACTAGGAACTGACAGTAAGGATCCTTATTCTACCTTTAAACTGTTAAGAAATGAGGGCAGTACTTACTGGGAAGCAAATGAGAGAATAACTTAAGTTTTCACAGCGAGTTAACCAACAGAACAATTCTGTTCGTGACTTGATGAAGATGCCCCAAGCTGAAAGTCACTGCGAGGTAGAGAAGCTTCTAACAGTGTTGTTATTCTATCTACCCTACATGTACAAACTTTTCGAAATCAAAAGTGCCATCAATTTTTCACATTCATTTAATCATTTTCATAAGGAATAATTTATTTATAAAAAAACTAGAGAGAAATAATCAAGTAGTAGTTACCCTCATCTAGTACAAAGCACCATTTGTAGTCTTTAGTTTCTTGCAGATCAGTAGCATGTCTGAAATGCAGGTTTACTGAATTGTTCGAGTATATCTTTGAAATGTCAAAAAGTAACTACTTATGAAGAGGCCCTAATACAATCATCTTATGTTCTCTCCAGCTAAAGTTTGCTGCCACAGTCAGGCTAATTACTTGTCAAAGCCTCTTGATCATATTAAATACAGAAAAAACCCCTCACAACAAAAGACACATAAAACAAAAATTGTGAATTGGTCCTATCCAAACTGCAAGGAACAATAAATCAAAGGGATGTTTAATAAAAAAATAAGAAACAAGCCACCTTTCAAAATGCAAATGGGTAGGTTCTGAGAATACATTTAATTATTCATCGTGCATACAGTTTGAAAAATGTTAATAAAAATTTAAGAGAACTGCTGCCTGACTGTTTTTAACGAGAACTGTAAACTTGCTTAGATGCAGGGGAGCAGCAATTAAAGTTTGATAGATTGATCAGTCTTTTGGCACCCACTGGCTGCAGGTATTCCCTTTAGCCCCATAAAACGTTGGTGTGGTTCCACTGGTTGGTAAGCTTGCAAGATCAAAGACGTCACACGGGACTTAAAGGGGGTTCTGGGAGATATGCCTTGATACCGTTTCTCTCCCTCTCTTTTTTTTTTAAATATCGATGACAATTTGCAGGCGCTTGATTCCATTTAGCTTTAAAATGAACTTACAGAAATGCAAAGGAAGATAGACCTATGAAAGCATGAATGAAACAATGAACAACCTAACATCTCCAAGTAGAAGCGCTCCAAGACAAGAGAGCAAAAGGGCCTACCCAAACCCCACCGACAACTACTGCTGATGAAGTAAAGCTTTTGGTCAAAACTATTAAGTCTGAAGACCATCTACACACACAGAGGCAGGTGGGTTCCAGACTCCCTTTACAGCTCTGGAAACTACTGTAAATTAACTAAATCCATATCAGAACATGAACCATGATGATATGACTTCACACAGGCACACACAAAAGTTTGTACACTGCTTGGAAAACAAAGTATACAAGTTTTTCAGGTTCATACCCACAAGATGACTTTCAGCTGAGTGATAAGACTCTCTTTCCAAGCTTTTTTTTCTCTCCTAATGCAAAGGCTGATAGCTGTGAGCCCAGCATAAACAACTAATATCAGAAAATATGGCATATAATAGAATACCCCTTAGAAAGAGGACTGAACCAGAAGTAATTTGTGACTGGTCACTTTAGTTACATTAAGTGCAACACAGCTCTTATCTCCCCTTTATACAGGACAGGACAAAAATAATGATCTGGTCTTAAAAAAAATGTTGAAGTACTTCAATGAGGTTCAGCACAACCTGGTCATGCAGCTGAGGGTGTGAGGTTAGCACAGGATTAGGAGCTGAGGCTGTTAAACACCTCACAAGACAGCTTTTATATAACAAGGCATCCCTTCACCACCAAGTATCAGCTTGTCTGCAACCCCAACCAGCTGTTCAAAATCTTTGTTTGACACATGCACACATAACCAGACCTGTCACAAGTCTCACAGACTACAAATCTCTCTCTTCACCCTGCTAGCATAAGATGGCTCTGGGACAACAATGCAGTCATAACTCTTTTTTAGGAAGAGGAAAAAAAGTAACTTAGCCCTCTTCCACAAGATCACCTCTTTCTTTCTAAATTCAACCTAAACTAAGCAGCCCAGAAACACAGTGAAAGGGCTCTTAAGCACTACCCTCATTGCCTTCTGTATTTCATATGTGTTTTGCATTTATGGGTAATGAAATGATGGGATCTACCTGTTTTTCTGTCAAGTAATTCCAGAACTTACCACACCATTAAAAGTTCAAATGCACATATTCAAATAAGCAAAACAGCTGCAGATCAGCATTATAAAAAACAAATGGGTTTTACCTTCCTTTGTGAGGTCTTCCTCTCTCTGGCACACCCGCAGATGTCCTCCGGTTCACAGTGGAATAATCAGGATCCAGTTCATATCCTTCATCATCTACTCCAAGGCTGCGGTTATCATCTTCCAGTCCATAGGGCTCTGGCTGGAAGCGTTCTGGCTGGGAACGGTTCAAGTCAACGTTGCTACCCACTGGCACCTGAGGCTGGGCAACAGGACCATAGTTATCCCTTCTGCTTGGCAAAGTGAAGCTACCGTCATCTGGCCTGTAACTGTTTCCTGGCACGTAGGCATAGCGAGGACGGTAGTTGACACCACGAGACAAGCTGCCGTAGTTATCAGATAAATCTCCATAACCATCGTGACCAATATAAGGGCGATACTGGCCTTCATGGCTTTCAGGGTAAGAATCATTGTAGTTGTTGTAAGATCTGGTTAACGTGGATGATGCCTGTGGTGTGATGTACCGCTCTCCATTCTTCATGTACCTTCTGTCTATTGAATCTGTGTAGCTGCCCATGGGAGACGAGCCATCCATTGATGGCAGGCCATCAGGCCCAAGTGGCACCTGACGCACTGTTCTGGTGGTGACTGTTTTGACCATTTTAGTAACCTGTGAAGAAGCAGTGAATAAGTATGTTAATTTTCTCCTTGCTGCACAATGTGATGAGACATACAGGGAGCTAGAACAGTAAAATGGGGAGAGAGCATCACAAAGCATACTACATGCCTGTCGAATGGAAGCACTAGTGTACTCATGAGTTCCCCTATTAGGTTTAGGATTTAATAGTGGGAAAATATTTCCATAGAAAGCTGAAAAGACAGGTCATAGAGCCAGAGTTAAGTGCACCCTGTAGCTCCTACTACCAAATCAAAAACACTGCAGCCATGTGACAACGCATGGAAGCAGTGCAAAGTCATCACACCAGTTGAAATTTGCCCAAAATATTTTCAGGAGGGATATTTCCTAGAGCAGACTTTACAATGTTGAGGAGCCACAGCTTATCCTCCCACAATTAGCATAAATATCACATCACATTCTCTAGTTTGACAAAAATACAGTTATATGCTTCTGCCTGATCTGGATCAAGTTTGTACCACTGTGTAACTTGACGGAGCTCAAATTTGGCAGTAACATTTAGGGAACCACAATCTCAAACAGAAAAGTTTTGGGCTTCAAGCTTTTAGACAGCACAACTACTTTCTCTTTTAAGATATACTTAACGTCTGACCATCACCATACAAGCCCAACAGGTAGTTGTTGTCATTCTATTATTTTGGTGACTAACAAATTTGCAATAACGAACACTAGCACCACACAGCTTTTGCAACTGCAACTACCCTAAACATACTGGACTAGACAAGCTTGTTTAAAACATTAAAGAAAAATCTGTACACAAATACATCTTTATCTTTTCTTCCTATAAATCACATTTCATTTCAACACAGATAGAATTAGACTATTTCACGTAAGTGACAAAAACTGGAAATGGTTAAGTATCCAGAGGGCACTTGTGTTCAGAGTTTCTTGCTAAAGGGTAAGAACAAAGACTCCTCAAGAGTTTCCAAGAACACTCTGCCTTCATGGGAAAGGTCTGGTAATGTGCATAAAACAGTACTGGACAAAAGCCACTACTATTTACAAACTAGCAAAGGACTTTCTGTTTTGGTTGGTATCTGGGGTCCATCAAGTTCTGTACTGTCGTCAGAGCGACCAGCAAAAGCTCTTTTGGGGAACATACAAAGTCCAGCAGAAGCCAATCTATCCTTGGTTACCTTAACACTAATAAAGTTACTTTAACCTATAAAAAGTTACCCTAACCCTAGTAAATGCTTTCAGCCCTTTGTAAAAAAAAAAACCAACCAAGCAACAAAACGACACACCCACAAACATGAGAGGGAGAATCAATCCACCAGAGAGTATTACACACGGGGAGAAGAACACAAACCAAAATTGTTAAGATGTATTTTGGGTTTCTAAAGTATTACGAAGGTAAATAAACATCAGTAAATGCCACTTTTCTTCACGTAACCTGCAGAATGAAACATGTAGATCAAGAGAAACAGTAACTATAA
The DNA here is from genome assembly GCF_964188355.1 of Buteo buteo. NCBI lineage: Eukaryota > Metazoa > Chordata > Aves > Accipitriformes > Accipitridae > Buteo > Buteo buteo. The sequence continues at coordinate 36,934,226 of NC_134181.1, read as the reverse complement.
CATGTATTCCTGGATTGCTCACTGGTTCTGAACTCCAAATAGATATTTTGACCTATAGCCTCTGATTTCAACATTTAGATTGGCACCAGATCAGCCAAGCTGCTGCTAAAACAAAATAATTAAGAGTATACCTCTTGAAGCAGCTCCAGAGATGTCCTCTAGCCAGATGTTTTCACACAGAAACCCCAAATAGCAAAAATTCACCCAAACAGCATTTCTTTTCCTAAAGACATCTGTGAGCAAATGATACTTCAGCCTAATGAAGTAATGAAATCCTGCAAGACTGAAAACAGCACAAATGGCTCTCCACCAACAGCATAATTAAACAGCATCACAATGCTGAATAAAGCATAGCCAGGTACCAACATGACCTTAGTATCTAATCTGGGCCAGAGCTGAAAGAATTTTCCTCTTTAACCCAAAGGGATTTCCTTGGCAATTAAGCATCAGGAAAGATGCCAGCCTCCAGGCCTCCAAATCTTCTTTCCCCCCCCTGTTTTTAAAGTACATATTTTAATAACTAAAAGAAAGGAAACTAGAAGCTAAATATTTATTTCATGACATAGAATGCAACAGCAGGTTTTGTTTATTACCTGCACACAATACTTCTACTTTCCAACAGCATGACTACCATCATGGCACTTATAAAACTAGACAGCATTTAGAGAAGAAGAGCAGCTGACGTAGTTTACAGTAACTCTTTGTAAAATGGATATGCGCAAGGCTCAGTATTCTCCTACTGAAGTCTGAAACAGTAGTTTTATTCAAAGAGTATGTTCGTAAGTGATCTTCTAAGAGTAGAAAACCCAACATTTCTCAGGTCTGAAATACGTGAGTTTTGCAAAGCAATGACAAAACTGGGCTCAAAGTGCTGGGCCTTTCCATTCTTCAATTTGGGAACCAGTAACGGGAATAACACGAAGTAAGGTAGCATTTCAACAATTTGATGAATCAGAAATTGATACTTTCACCCAGGAAGGAACACAGAGGCAGCTTTCTAGATGCCAAGAGCAGCACTCGCATAACCTCACAAAGCCCTTTCTTTCAGAACTATTCAACGGGAGCCAGGTATTTTAAATCTAACTCTGAGTTTTGCTTTTGAAGACATATGTTGCCATGCATGCATAGTTTGTCATGCATCATTTTTCATAAAGTTGTCAAGATCAAATAATGCAAGATACACAATATACCACATCTGGCTGCAGCAATAGCATGAAAGAAGGAACAAGCTTTGACCTGCAGGATCCTTGGACAAAGGCTTTGCAGAGAAGGCATCACTGCTGTATGTCTTCATCCAGCATTCCTAATGCCAGTTCTGGACTCTTGCTCATTTTTGACTATTTAATTTGTATTGCAGAATCATTGTTATTGTCAAACAGGATGAAGTAACAACGCAGAAACATTACAGCAAAGACAACTGTCTACCAATATTCAGTACATGTACACAAAAAAGAAAGCAGAATTTCAGAACACTTTAAAAATCAATTCCTAGACAATTTGTGACCTACCAGTTACACTTAATGAGTACCATGCTCTGGTACTCTACAGAGTATTTAGAGATATATTTTTTAATACGACCAACACAGAATGCAGGAGATTAATTTGCTATTTTTTTCCCCAATTTGCCTTATTTTCCTGTCTTCAAGACTAGCATAGACAAGTTTTCAACGGCTGTGGCCAGTCAAAAAGGCACACTTAGCATCAGCTAGCACATGTAAGAACAAGTTTACAACGTTAGCACAGCTTCACCTGTATTATTTTCTGAATGCTGCCCCTATTAATGAGTGGAAAGAATCAGGACAATCAAAACTCCCTTGTCAGACACATAAAAAGGAACATTTCAGTCAAGCATTAAAGTACACATTTCTCATAGCATAAAAGCATTCAATAGTGCTAAAGGTGTTATGGTGTGGCAATCAAACCAAGGCTTTTTATATTTTCAGAGAGGGGGAATATTTGCACTCATGCCTCATTTGTCAGGGGTAGGCATTGAGATAGAAGATTCATCATGTGATAAACAGACTTTGTTGCCTACAGGCCAATAAAGGGAAGCTTTTTGGAAGCAATTAGCCAGCACACAGAGAAAGGTCCATTTATTAGGTTTCCAAGTGAAAAAAAAAACAACCAACCAACCACAACACCAACAAACCAAACATCTTTATTTCAGGAAATCCAGCTCAAGGGAATGTTTCATTTATATCTCTTAAAAGAACACAGGCAGTCTTGAGCAGCTGACAGCACAGTAATCTTCTCCCCCAGCATTTTTGTGGTTTTCTTAATACTGATACATTAGCCAGAGAGAACGAAGCTATTCCAAATGGAAGTCCCAGCAGACTGTCTTATCTGAGACACACCTGATCCTCCAGATGCACCCAATCATGAGAAAGATTTATTAGCATGAACTCCTCACAACAGATATGCTCTAATGAAAAATTTAGGGATAAAAGTTACTTTGAGCAAGTGTAATTTGATTTCCTCTGTTTACTTTCCATCTCTAAAGAAAACCTGCTCAAAGGGTTTTTTAGCCAAATTACAAATCAAAGGTGCTCAATTGTTTCAATGCTACAATCTCAGAGTATCAGACAAAAGCTTCAGATTACTTCCCTATGAGGATGTTGCCTAAGTATGCCTAAAATATATTTTCAATTCTTTATTCCCTGTAAACCATATCAAGGTTTCAACCACAGTAAAAAAAAGTTCCAACATATCAACTTATTCAGGCCCTCTGCAACCAAAATCCTATGAGACTGCAAGTTAGTGCTTTCATTGCTGCTTCCCCCACCCCAGAATATAAAGTTTACTGACCTTACCATTGTTCTCCCCCCCCAGACAGCAATTTGTTAAATAATTCCTCTGCAGGCCCCATGATAATGTTTCACTAATTCTGTTTCTGGAAATATATTTGCCAACAGAACACAAAGGAAATAATCACACATTTGAAGCATCTTCTGTATTTTTCTGTCCCTCATCGTTCTATTTGTCTTGAAGGATGGGAGAACAAACATGAAAATATCCAATAATTGGACTTACTGGATGCATGTGCAGATGGTACAAGTAGATCCTTCAAAGTGCACAGTGCTCAGACACAAGAGGAGGAAAGACAATACTGAGATTTCAGCTGAAGTAGGCTATCATGGTCAAAAGCAGTTATCTTAACCAGTACCTATAATTTTGCCTTCCATTTTGTTACTGAGGTTGGTTTTGTTTTGCCCCCCCCCCCCCCCCTTTTTTGGGGGGGGGGGATAGATTAAGTACATTATAAAAGCTGACAGGGCTAAAAATTTTGTTGAAACTATGTCATAAACCAAAAAACAGATGAGAGGGAATGTATGAGGATAAAAGCATTCTGAAAAAGCATTTCTGAGAGCTCATTTTTGAACTACGGACTGTAAAAATTAATCAGCCCAAGCAGGTTGAAGCTATTACCTTTCTATTAAATGCTGTGCAAGAACTTGCCCCGTAGGTTTTCAAAACAACAGCTCAATTTCTCCCCTTCAATTTCAAGCTTAACATTTCACATTTTGAAAAGGCCCTCAACTACGGCTGAAATCCATTCCTGCTCTATTACCCAACTCCCTTGAATTTTCTGCAAAGTTTCGAAAAACTGCATCTCGGGGTACCTGGCACCACCACAACCAAAGAGTTTCAGTCACAAGCACTTTCACATCACCGGTGCTAGGAAGTGGGAGCAGCAGTTAATCACTGTTGGGAAAGATCTGGCCTTGCTGAGTACTAGAAAGCACAAGGCAAATGGATGGACTACAAATTAAACAACTTTGTATAGAGATTGATTTCACAGTTTGTTATCATAAAACATTATTTTCAATGAAGTGACCTAAATCTCTCCAATCTTTCAGCATTTCAAAGATAAAAGGTGCCTGAAGAAAGAAAAAAGCAACCATTAACATAAGCACACACACATCTAATTTGCTTTACTGAGTTCTCTTGAGCCACTTAGAAACAGGCTCCCTTTAACACATGGCAGTATTCTAGCCAACAGGCAAGAAGTGGTAGTCTCTCCCCTAGGTAAATTTCACTGTTCTAGCGTGATAGGTATTTGGCTTCCTATAAAGTTGAAATGCAATATTATCTGCTACATCTTTTGTGCAATGAATGTTATGTAGGGACTTTAGTATAGGACTAAGAGAATAACAGTTTGGGGAAAATTACTCAGAGGTATCTCATTTTGAAAAGGCAGATGTTGTCTATTTAAAATATGTCAAATATTAAATTCTATTTATGCCTTCTTTCTGCATCACTGCTACAGGCATCTTCAAAGATGTGGGGAAAAGCATAGCAAAACTGTCAATGCTTCTAGATTAAGGTTGTTTACTTAATACAATATTGAAGATAATAACCTCTATAAATTGTGTTTTTGAAACGGGGAAGGGGGAATAAAGGCACAGTGGCATACAGGAGCATTCACATTTACAGCTTTTGCTGTAATTTTCTCTGTAAGGCTCTCACAAATATAATAGTATGACCTATGAAAGCACTATGATGATACTTATTAGAAGTGATAGTAAGTTGATGCCAATTAATTCCAGGACACTTAACTCATGCTACTAAACCCCAGTGACAACAGTTTTCATGTTCACGTTCTCTATCAAAACAAAAAGCAAGTTGAAGACCAATGTGATTAAAAAAAATTATAAAATCTGACCTGAGATTCATATCTAAATCTATGCCATATTATCACAGCAAGGAAAAGTCAAAACAAAACCATTTCAGAGATGACAACCACCTCAGCAAAGTCAGAGCACCTGTTCTGATAGAGTTAGGGCTAAGCCAACCCCATCTGTGTTTTGACATTTCAGAACCACTTTCCTCAACAAATGGATTTTTTTTGCTAATTATTTTTTTAAGAGTTGGTCTTTTTAGCTATGAAATACTAGGAAACACCTCCAGATAGTATGTAAGTTGAAGTCAATGGCATTATTTGAAACAACATAAATGCAGAGCAATACAGCTATGCACCCTCTGCCCATTCTGGACACACTTCAGTGCCTGGAATGAACTACAGTAACAGAAGCAAGCCTTGCTCTTTGAAATAGAACAGCAGCTCTAGCGTTGCTATTTTTTCAATTTTCTTTTCCCACATACAGATACAATGCCTGTTTTGGAGCTGCCACTGTCCTTTTTTGTGGGAAGATGGAAAAATAGCAGGTACACCACACAGGAGAAAAATCACACCTTTTACGCTATGACAAACATGCAGCTTTATCAGTGGCATGACTATTTCAGACAAACTATTTCATTCCATGTGGTCCCGTTATCTAGGGACCGTTGCACAGCCTCTCCTCTATTTTTACAGTCATAGCTATTGTTTTATTCCCTTGCATAGCTGCACTTACAGTCTCCTAAAACTATGCACTCCTATTAGTGCATATAAAAAGGTGTCCATCACCACTGTAATTTTATCACTTCCTTCCTGTAAACAGTTGTTGTTGCTGCTACTAGAAAGAAAACAGTATTTCTTTCAAGTAAGTCACAAACTAAATACATTAGGTTATTTGAAGAGCTAATCAAAATGTGGAGGTTTTTGTTTGTCTTTTATTTTTAAGACCTTCCTCTCCTTCCAACAATAAGAAAACAGGCCAGTTATATTTATCTTCTAACTAACTGCAACAAATTTTAAACCAGGTAACTCAGTTTGTAGTAATGTGTGCAGGCCCAGTGACCTCAAGAAATCAACATTCATTTACTCCAACCTGAGGATCTGATGTCCTGAATAGATATCTTAGAGGACTGCAATTCTGGAATGCCAGTAAAAACATTGATTTATGTGGCGATCTCTGTTCAAGTCCTTTTAACACAGGAAGAGTTGTAAAGTCTCTTTTTTTAATCAGTGCTGTTAAGAAGTCTTAAAAAACGGAGTTGCCCTTAATCTTTCACAAGACCAAAATCTAACAAAGATTTCAGCTCAATTTCCAAGACTCAAATGACAAGGCGTATTAATGTTCCAGTGGTACCAGAAAGCACGCAAGGCAGCCATGAATATACAGCACCTGCTGAACAGAGACTGCAAAATTATCTCACACAAGGGAGCAAAAAGACATCAGGAAAATTAGAACGTATGCAACACCTGTAATCCAGCCGAACCTGAGGTACAGGTCATTTGAGAATACACCCAGCTTTCCTCATGCACCAGGAGTAAAATTCCATTCACAAGATTACTGCATTACTTAAATGCTATGGTGTTATTTAAATAGGATGTTTCTTGTTCTAAAGGACAAATGCATAATCACATATTGTTATTACAGATCGTAACTAATTTGAAGACATATTTCCAAGCACATTTTCCTCAGCTGCAAAAGTAATTTACTCCAAGCCCTACCAACTCATCTAATTCTTGTATCATTGTATGTGTTTGCAGGGCAATGCTGTGAACTGTTTCAGTAAAATAAAGTGAATCTTAGAAGAATAAACAGTCTGGGAAGGGGTTTTAGTGTTTTTGTTTGGTTAACCTAGATAATTTCTACTGTTCAGTCTACAGCTCTGTGAACAGCTGTATCAGCACAGCTGATAGGGAGCAAATTAGACATAGAGGCAATACTAAAAAAGCCCTGGACTCAGCTTTGCTGGCAAATAGAACATTCAAAATCACCGAGGATCACAACAGCATGATTGTTATCACTCATGCTACTCCCTGCTATTTTTATTTTGTGATTAGGTGGTATTTTGCCATTTTCCTCATTGGTTATTAACCTCTCACCTTGGTTTCAGTTCTCCTTGTGGTTCCATCTTCAGAAGTGACAATAGACACATGGGAAGTGGGAGTGCCTGGATCTTCCTCCACAGTAACTGTCTCTTCCACCATTTCTTGAGGCTCTTGCATCATTGCTATTGATGTCTGGTTACTGGGGCTTTGCTCCTAAAGAAGCAGGTAGAAAAAATTAACTTTTCACTTCTACCATCATGGCAAAACTATTCTACTGATTTCAGCTTTTTCAATTGAAAAACACATTTTACCCAACAACTTGCAAGTAGAGATTCAGAGAAAGAAGTATTTACTGTCTCAAAAAAGCATGCTGCAACTATGCTGGTATGACTGGGCTCAGCTCAGTAAATGGAAGTCATATGAAGCATCTATCAAGGCATCTTCATATTTATAGGCAACCTACTACAGACTAACAGACTACTACCTTATATTTACACCTGCTTTAAGCTTTCCCTTCAATGCCCAGTATAGGAGAAGTGGAATTTTTGTCCGTAAAAACATTTATTCAGTTCCGCAGTGAACAGGACCATTGGCTTTCAGAGCAGTTAATCTTGCACACCATTAAAAGTTTATTTCCATTTGATAAAATATACTCAGTTGCAGACTACAGAAGGCTATAAAACATCAAGACCTGCTATTAAACTGACACCTTTCTCAAACTGTCCAAAGCAATGATAATTTAAAAAAATGGATAGCTAGAGATTAATAGCTGAATTATGTGAAATGCTACCCTTCTGACATCTTCCCTTCACTAAGTCCATAAGATCTAACTAGCTATAAGCTTATTTAAAATTTCTAATAGATAGACAACATAAAGAAACACTAAACAGGAAAAAAGTAGATCAAAGGCTGGTTCTTGCAGGGCTACTGCCCAAATAGAACGCTTCTGCTTCTCACCAGCACTAATGTCTGAACTTTCCTTTTTCTTACACAATTGTGTGTCTCAGCACAGAAACCAGAGAAGCTCCCCTTTGGTAGATGAATACATTTCAGAAGTTTCACAGCAAGTGACCAATAAAGAACTGGCTTACCTACTGAGAAATAAGACTTTTCCCCAGCATTTTGAAACCTCAACTATGTAAAATGAAATGACAGACTGTTCATTTCATTATAAGCCCTGAAGGTATCGGGCTACACAGGCCTCAAAGCCAAAGCAGGGCTTCTATTTGCACATCTTGTCAAACAGGCACATAAAGAACATCCTTTATTAGGGAATATATATATTTATACACACACACCCCCACAAATATACACACACAGACACACTTATAAAAAATATTAGTATTAAAAAAAAAGAAAAAAGGAAAGGAATGACACAGAGGCCTAAATTGCAAAGTGAACACGCTTCCCCTAAAGAAAACACCGTAGGCAAGTTCAGTATACCTTTTCACATCACAGGAAAACAAAGTGATTGGGATGAAGCTGTTGCCATGCAGGAGGCGAGTGTAATTACATAAAGGTTTAAACCTTCTTTGCCTGTGAGCAGCTTCATCACCAGGGAACTACAATATTTTATTTTGTAATATTTTATTTAGAAAAATTGCATTGAATCCCAAAGATGAACTTTGGATTGCCCCTTTTACTGTACCATGTTTTGTGCAAGCCCTGAAGAACAGTATCCTTCCGAGGGACCTTATGCTGCTAAGATGGAGCAAGGTACTGAGGTCTCATTAAGCTCCACAGTGAAAAGTGTAATTTAATCCTTGCATGATCTATCATTTCCTTTGAAACACGCTGAAATGCCCCTGTTTAGTTTCCTTTACTTACAGCTGTATTCTGACATTCTGTAACTTGGACTTCAGTAAGAAAGCTGCTTTCATTTTCAGATAAGCGCTAATATTAACCAAGACTATGACAATAAACCTCAGGCAATCATCTCAGTCAAAATGCAACATGGACAGCCTTCAAAGATAACACATGCTGGACTACCAGAGGTGATATAAGCAGGCACTACTTCCATTTCTACTGAAACCACAGAATAACTCAGGCTACAGGCTCAAACAATGAGACAAAGGCTTCTGAAATCCTAAAGAAAATCACTCCTTCCAGTCTGCAGTACATAATCGTTATGGCCAATAACTTATACACACCAAATCCTTTATGGTAAGGTTCAGATGTCACATTGTGTCTTCTGCTCACAGCTTCAGAAGGGAAACTAGCTCCTGGGACAAATATACTAACCCCTCTGAAGATGCTATATTCTAACTGCGGCTCCCTTTTCCCCACCCCACAGTAAAACTTCCCTCTAAACAGAAGAATTTACACAATATTGCAATAAAGACTCAGAACTTCTATTCATCTTCATGCAACCCCAGCCTTTGCAACAGCGAAGAAACCAGTTACATGTAGAGATTTTCTCCATTACACCTTGTCCCTGTAAACTTCCCCGTCATCTCCGAGGCATTGAATGCCAAAACTGCTTCAAGGTGAGACCTTCTCACTCCTCTCACACACGTATGTACATGCACACATCTCATCCATCATCCTCATTTCTAGCTGCATCTAGAAGTGATTGCGTGAATTTACATCTCTCTGCTCCTCTCCAGATTCATCAGAGGCAACCTCTGCTTTGTGATGATAAACCTGAAGAGATGTAAGGTGGAAAGAAATATTTCGCCCTTTGAGCTTTTGCAGAACTTTTTCTTTATGAAAAAAAATAGTGTCTCCCTTTGTATTCAGACTGCCTGTGGGCAAAGGAAACCTTTAAAGCTGGGCACTTAAACATGAGCAAATTGCAAACTAGAGCATATTGACTTTAAATGAGCACTGCGCCAGTCTTTATCCTCTGGCTGCTTCCAAAATGAAGATTCAGGGAGATACGGTACAGATCTGCATTCCTACAAGAGAAAAGTATTGTTAGCAAGAGACTGTCCTAAGCATCAGAAAGAATAAAAGCTTGCAAAGTTCAAGGTAGATATCCCAACACACAGAGAACTAACCAGACTGCATCTTCTTGTGTCTTCCTACTTATTATGTGAGCTACTAAGGAAATGCAGTGAGCAAAGAGGACAGCATACGATCCAGCTTACTCCCTGAATTCGCTAAAGGAGGTGGTTCTTTGATCTCCAAAACCAGTACTTTCTCCACATTGCTAACTTGGAGGTGTCACAAGCTAACATTAATGTAGAAAAGATGCAAAGATTCTGTTATCTGTTTTTAGTTTCCATCATTAAGGATTTTAGGTCATCACAAATTGCAGAAACTGGGACACATTACCCCTTTCAACCACCTTCCTCCGTGCTCAGCTTTAAGTCAGTATTTAGGATGCTCTTTTGCTAAATACATCTCAGCATCTCAGATTCCAAACATTTGGCAGGTAAGCCTAGTTATTCAAAGTAAAACAAAAGTTGCCAGACAGAGCTGGAACATGACACCCCTAATGAATAATTCTACCAGTAGTTCCCTGCCTGCTTGAGATAGGTAATTCCAGTTTAGTACAACACAACATCCCTTTACCTCGTTGGGGCTTTCAAAGCAAAAGCAACCAGACAACTCCTCTTTTCCTACCACACCGGCCAAGACCCTGTGGTCCTTCCCCTACTGTCAAACAAGAGGGTGTTCACCAGCAGAAGAGGGATCTGCCATGCCGCAGCAATCGCTGTCATCAGCTGAGCATCTGGGAAGACCAAATCTAAAAGGAGCTTCTTTCCAGTCCTCTTCAGCGGGAGACAATCAAGATCCTTGACAGTTCCCGCAGGTTGGCTCCCTTCTCCCCCAGGGACCCTCCCTTTGGCACAACAGCCAAGCTGCAGATATCGTGTCCCAGGGAGCCTCAAGGGCCAGCAGCTCCCCGAGGGAGGTGGTGCTGAGGGGGATCTTTTGGACAGCCGGGCAGGGGCCTCGCTGGCTGGGGCCCACTTCCACAGCACCTGAGCGAGGCGAGCGGGACAGACCTGAGATGGCGGCCAGGTCCAACCGAGAGGCAGTACCGCGGGGAGGAGGGAGGCTCAAGGTCAACCTGGGAAGCAAACCTGCAGGTCAGGGTTAGGATCGGGTCCAACGATAGCCAGGCAGGTCCACAGTGTCAAGGCAGGCCTGAGGTCAGGCTGGGAAGTCAGGGGTCTGGATCAATGGCATCCGTGGCCAGGCGCAGGCATGGCTGTAGCTCAGCGGGAGACCAGTACTCCTCCAGCACAGCCCAAGCATGGACTGAGGGCTCAGGGCTGAGCTTAAACAGAGCTCCCAGGTCTCTGGGCAGAAGCCCCACATGAAGCTGGGCAGGGCCACTGAGGTCTATCAGTGCCCTCAGGGATCCCCACAGCCCCTCTAAAACGGCAGCAGGAGTTCTTTAGTAATAAACACACACATTTCAAGGTGATATCCACCCCAAAATTGCTAAGCGTTACCCATGAGGTCCCTTTCAAATAATCATCTTTGGCTCCTTCCAAGAAGATTATAAAACACCACCAAATTACGAGAACAGATTCCAATCCAGTTATTGCATATGGTGTCAGTAGTCATGGCTTTTCTCCCTGCTTTTTTGAGTACCAAATGAATCCTATCCTGTTGATCTGTGCTTGCATTTCCAGCGTGCTTTAGAAAAGCCAAGCTATTTAAAAAGCAAAACAACAATCAATTTATCTCCAGCCTGTAAAAGCTAAGTGCAGATGAAATAGCTAAAGACCTTGTAAAATAAGCAAGAATCATAAAATAACAGTAATTCTTGTTTTGTTAGAAAACAGAGTGATTTACCATTTAGGGCACATATCTCCTAGGGCTTATTTTGCATTAAAATGCTACAGCTTCTATAATCATCACCATTTCAATTCCTAGAGTTATATTTCCATCAAAGTAGCTATTTTATATCTTTTTTAATAAAAGAATAACCTCCCTCAGGAGGATCAGACATCCTACTTTAAGACAGTAAACAAAGTTCTTTATTCTCTGCCTATGAAACAATTTAAAACAGTCTGGAAATAATATAAAATTGCAGGAGATTATTACTTCCACTAAAACAGTCCCTCTTCAAAAACACCGAAAACACGTACATCGAATCATCATTCTCCCAGAGATACCCTTTGTTCAGTAGATTGCAGTGCAGGCTATTCAGGCTACTGCTTACTCCAGGCTACTGTCAGATACCAAAGTTGAAGGTTTTTGCAAAGCACAAAGGCTGGATTCTACACCAGTGGACATACTTGTCCTCAGTCGACCCCAGCACAGACAAAGCTCGTGTATCAACTCCTGTGAAACACATTACAAGTCTGGGCATAATTAATGGCATTGGACAACAATGCTAATTGAATTAAATGTGGATTCTCCTCCTCCTCCTCTTTGTTTAAATTACTTATTAAAGCTTCAATCTCGGCAAAGCATGAGATTATTTATAAGTACAAAGCAGGCAAACATTGGTTTTGTCAAAGTCAAGTCTCAGGCTGATGGTCTGCCCCATTGGTCTCCTTCCAACTTAGAGCTGCACTTCCAGCTCTGTCATGTCCTCAAGCTGTTATCTGCTGAAGGCATGTGGAGGAGAAAGGAAGACAAAAAAGGCAAGTCTGCAGGAACACACCAACTGAAAAAGTCTATCTTGAGATCTGCATCAGATTAGTATCCCAATGGGACATCAAAGAGGAAGAAAACCACTGTTAGAGTTTGTTGAACTTGGTGTATTTGTGGCATATCTTTCTCCAGTAAAAGATCCAGCTCCCCAGCAGCTGAAGACTCTCAAATCTGATTACTATCACGTCTTCCTGCCTTGTCAGAGCCCCTTTTCTTTCACCACAGCCTGAAGACCCCTGCTGTGCTCTCTGCCCTGAATTTGTCCAGAAAGCTTTCTGTGCATCTCAGTAGCACAACAGCTGGAATCCAAGCTAACCAGGACATGCACATCCCTCAGCCTGTGTCATCTGAGAGGCAGCTGTACAGTAAACTGCCCTACTCTTTTTAGATCATGCTTCAGGAACAGAGAAACAGGTAAACCCTCACGTACAGCAGAGCTTGCATACAGCATACTGCAAGGCAGGGCACCTTCTGGAAGAACATGGAGGCCCTACATTCAAGGACTGCTGCACGCCTCCAGTTCAAAAAATGCAGCAAGGTCCAGGTCTTCAGCACCAAGCACAGGTGTTCAGTCACACCTATCCAAACTCCTCACCATCAGGAGAAACACTGCTGCACGGCTGGGATCAAACGATGACACGTTCAGGCAAAATGGCTCTGGAACAATGAAAAGCACACAGACCAGCCTGTACTGAAACCTAGGTAGTATACACCGCTGGAAGGAGAGTTTGCAAGATAGACAATGATTTTAAGATGGGAATACAGAAATATCTACTTTGTTGCAGATATACTGATCTCCATTTAGTAAGCCTACTTCTCTGGTTAAATGTCATGTGAAACAAAATGTGTTTTTTATATATATATAAATACACATATCGATCTATATACACAATGGATTCAGCTCACTTCAGTGTGAACCCAAACACATTAACCTATGACAAGCTTCAAGCTCTCTTTTGGAGCTCTCACACAAGCTCTACCCTAAGGCTGGTCAGTTCAGAACATAAGGAAAATGTTAGCCCTAAATGAAAGAAGGCTGTCCTGGCATTGGGTACCAGAATGAACTCAGCCACACACCACAATGCGCTAACTGTTTCCTGAACACTTACACACTTCCTTTGTCCTTTAGAAACACACACGACAAGCGACTAACAAATAATGCCAAGAGCTTTTAAAGCACCAAGGTTAAAAAGGAACATTTCAGTAACTGAAAAAAAAAAACGCAACTACAGAAGTTTTGAAAAGCCACAAAGAGCAGCTTTTTTTGCAAGCAGGCATGGTAATTCACCATCTGAAGGCATCACACCTTTCAGGGAAAGCAAGAGGCGGAGGTGAAGGAGAAAGAATCAAAACCCAGACAAGGCCTGTAGTAGTAATATTCATCCCTCAAGTACTGCAAGACACACTGGGGTTCTGTTCAGCCACGCGGTAACTGCCCATCACAGGGAAATCTACAGTGCTTGCCCAACGGTCAACAAAGAGGGCTTTTATGCTATTTTAAACAATCTGAAGTGTCTCAGTTAATGGAAGACCGGGCAATTGGCCCTCAACTATTTCTAATTGACTGGAATGATGGATGAAGCTAAAGGGAAAGCTGACCCACTGAACTTTTCCATACAACGCTAGAAAACTGAAGGAGATTGTAAACAGTTTATAAGAATGAGAAGTGGGAGAGACAGAATCCCAGAGGCTTTGCTCCTCTCAACCTGCTGTTAAGTTGTTTCAGACCAAGGAAAACAAAGAACTTCAACTCAGAGCAACAAACAACAAAAAATACAGGGGAAGGCCTAAACAAATAGGGTATTTTTCCCATGCTCTCCTTCCCTTTTTCCAGTAGCTACTTAGCTCTGCCATGCAAGCTGGTCCTTTGAATCAGAAAGGGCAATTTGTCACTTTGACAAGTAAGACGTCTCTCAGGGCTCTGTATTGCCTTGCCCTGCTTTTCAGATTGACTGGGTGTTAACCAAAGACATCAAGACATTACACCTCGGTCAACTTCAACAGATGTGATAATATATACTTAAAACTTACATGTTAATCAGTCCCACTACACTAAAGGTGATGCGCAGCAAATCACGCATGTCCATTTCTTTTCAGAACAAAACAATCACTAGTAACTTTTGTACTACAAAAGGGCAATACTGCTGCAATGTGGTAGAACAGTCTGCTGACCTAAACAGCTCCTAGGAGGGAACAGTGAGGACACACATCTTCCAGGTAAGGAAATGGATGCATAATAGGTTCAAATTCACAGCACCTATCTTCAGGCAGCTTAGTAAGGTATCTAAATGCACAATAACTTAATTCTTCCACTTCAGTCAAAAAGAAGAATAGGAGCTTCAGAGAAAAGTTCAGATCTTGCACAGACTAGACAGATTACCTCCTTGGACACATCCAGCTCTTGACACCTATTATGCAGGGAAATGACATCAAGCACTTCAAGAAAGCATCAAACCTGGGGGATGAATCCAGGCCTCAGAGCCCCGATATAAGTCGTCTGTGGTAGAACCCAGAACTGTGCAAGGGTAACACAATTCATCATTCAGTCCCTTAGTCAGAAGCCCTTTTTCTCCCCCAATGGTTAAGAAAGATCAAGTAGTAAATAGAAGGATAAACCATTATTTTTAATATGAAAATGATAAAGCCAAAAAAAAGAATGAACACCTGGCATACACAGTGTTAGGGCCAGCCCTATTTCTTTTAGCTGTCAACAGCATGGCTAGTGTTTATCTGGAAAGTTTGCCCACTAGGAAACCACACTAAATGAGCAGGAAATGACTTTCTCACCAAGATTTGTACAGAGAGTTCACTGTGATTTGCCAAACTACCTTCCAAAGACAAACACAATGCAAATCTGCATGCCTAATCTTTGACCAAACCCAGAACAGATCTGACTTGCTTCCTCTCTGGAGTCTTTCAGATGAACTAACCAAGGCTAAATTAGGAAGGTTTTTAGTGGGATGAGGTTACATCATGGATTACAATTTTCCAGCAAGTTTTTTCCTTCATCTCCACCTGCTGCCTCTACAATGCTGGCATTAAGGGTGGTGTGGGATGACTCATTTGTACATTCCTTTCTGTAAGACAGGCATTCAGCTTTCATTTCTTCCTGGCCCCACAGAGTTTGGGAAACAAATTAAACTGATCCATGTATTACTAGATATCAAGTCCACAAACTTACATGCACATAGGAGTCAGAAGTACAAGCTAGGTCCTTCATCTAAAACAAAAAAAAGAACTGTCAGTTTGGCAGAATATAGCAGCAAGTTTCTTTATGCAGTCCGTGTGTCCCAGACTCTACCCCAGTCACTTCAACACATCACCACTGCATTAAACCAAAAATCTGTCAGACCCAGCCTGTCAGTTCTAGGCTAACAAATGCACGCTTACTTGCACTGCTACAAAACTACCTTAGAGATTTGCTTTTTAACTTCAAGGCCCATGTAAACCGTCTCTGCATTCTTTGAATTACGACCAAGATGGGAACATTATTTGGGTGTCCTAGCAGCCATATCAGATCAGTGTTAAATTTAACTAATCTCCTCACCCACCCACAATCTTGCCTGTAGATCTGAACTACACAACAAAAACGCTTTTTGCGGCAAAACACACAGCCACAACACAAAAAGGAAAAAAAAAAAAGCTTTTATAATCCTTAGGGAGACAGATCACTGATGAATTTTTAAGCCTGTGTTCCAAGAAAGCCGTTTCTTTAATAAATTATTTCTCATTCTAGGGAATACAAAGTGATTGACAATAAATCTAATCACCCGTCTCATAAGGAATGTACTTGCCAATGTCTCCCACTATTAAGCACCAAAGCAGGTTTGCTTGGCACCAAGACAGCAGGACTGCTTCAGTCCAAACAGCTCCCCAAGAGACTACCCATGTTAAATCACATTCTACTTTTTCCCCCTGCATCTCGACTCCTTCCCTCCCAGCCCCACACCAAAAGCCACCGTCTAAACAAAACATAGCAGGAAACGTGTGAACAGCCCCTAAGAGAGGCCCAGCTCTCAATATTACCTAACCCCAGAGAGCAAATATGTGACAGCACGAAAGAAACTGTGCGGGAGGTCTCTGGATGACTACAAGTCCATTTGAACACCGAGACACAAACAAGCCAACAAAGCCAGAGGCCGCCCCATCTGCTGTAAATCTTCCAAATGGAAGAGGTTACAGCAGAAAGACAATTTTCCCAAGTGCGATGCAGTTACTGTGCTTTTTCAACTACCCAAGAGAATTCACCAGTGGCTTTTTTTGCAGTAGTCCGTTTACTTCACACATTCTCTGTTTATTTTGTAAGACTGAGCTTACAACCCCTACTTGTACATGGACAGTCCTCACACAGACTGGAAAGACAGCAGGTAGACTTGCTAAGCCAGCGTTAAACTAGCAATAAACAGTAGAAAGAGAAGGAAAAAAAATAATGAAAGAGAGCACTCGGATATTAGGGAAAATGCTGAGTAAGAACATTTAATCATCTCTACTTGGCATCTGCATGGGACAACCTGTTCAGCTCTCGTATCCACAGCTGTGGAAGGATGTGGATATGCTGCAGTGGGCTCAGGGCACAGCTAACAGAACAGCTCAAGATAAGGATCAGAAAGGTCTCTCATCCAGCCCTAAGGTCCAAGCTATTCACCTCAAAGAGAAGGTCAAGGGGCAATCTGATTACAGTTCAAGTACCTAAAGGTGTAATGGAAAGTTGATAGAGAAGCCTTCAGCCTCACAGATAAAGGTTTAACTAGTCCCAATGTCAGGAAGCTGAGGGCTGACAAGACACACAGACACATTTTGTTTTAATTTTTAGACAGCAAGTGTGAGCAGTGCAAGTAATAAAAATGCTGAAGTTTTGCTAACCACTTAACAGGTTGGACCTATTTATTTTTAAGAAACATATTCCTATTTAATCCGAAATGTGATAATGAAGAGGTGCTCATGTGCATGCACACAACTACTCCTACTTGACTTCTACACTGCCCTGAAGATTTTTCAGTCTAAGAACAAATTATTTAAAGCTTGTGAAGGACTCTCCCCAGCTTGCCCCCAGCAAATTATACTTAAATGCAACAAAGATTTTTGTCAGACAGAGAAGAGGCCAATGAAGGTTCCGTGTTCAGCAATGGTTTTGGCTTAAGGAGTTCCCTCTCCTCCTACCAGTGAGCGATGATGAATCCCCTTCTCAGCTGGAGCAGCAGTACTTCAACTAAGGCTAAGTTGCAAACGAGAACATCGTCTCAGCTCAACTGAAAAACCACCATCACCAAGGAATGACTGTCTGTCCCACGCCCCAAGCTTTGCTATCTACAGCACAGCTCCCAAAACCTGTTGTACCAGCGTAACAGATGGCTACGTAACAGTAGGAGCCAGTGACTGAAGGAAAGGGGAAAAAAGAAGAGATGAGGGCCATTTATCCAGGCACTGTCACCTAGAAAATTCACAGGAAACCACTGGGTCCATTCAGTGTATAATAAGAATGCTAAATATCGACAGTCAGGCCATTTAGCAAGGACTGCTATTACTGCATGATGAGCATGAATCTCAGAAAGGAAAAGTCATTTAAGCTAAGGTGGAAGTCATTTGCCCTGAGGTAAATATCTTCACTAGTTAAGTAAAATAGCTCTCAATTTCTTAGTTAAATGTTTGGCTTTTTTTCACTTTACATCAGCCCTAGCTAAGTGTTCCACACGCTTGCTGGAAATATGCATCTTTCTGTGACCACTCCTATTGGCACTGTGCATACAGTCAGCACTTCTGGATTAAAGCATTTGAATTGTAAAATGCAATCGCTTTTGCCAACCACCCAATTATTTACATAATATCTTTTTTATTATTATTTCTGATGTGCTTTTGTTTGGCACTTCATAATGAAATTCAAATATGATAAGGATTAAGACAAGACACAGCCCTAGAGCCAGCAATCTAAGTCACTTTCAAACAGGTTCTCAGAAGGCTTTTCAGAGAGCCATTTCTCAATTAAACACACACAGATAACAACAACAGATCACAAAGGATGAAATTAAGGACTTGCTATTAACAAGCATCAGTCATAAAACTAGATTCATGCTCTGAATGCTGTACTTCCCTACAGTTGGCAAGACAAGCTGCAAGATTGCTGTTTCAACCCAGGGATAGGACAGCTGTGTTCCACTCCCACTCCTTGTTGTGGTTTTATGCCAGGAAACGGAATCTTTAATTTTTCCAGAGGAACCCTGCCAAGCTAAGGCTGCAAATAGGATACGGTGTGTTAGTAAACTTCTAGCCAGCTTGCTCATACCCTGGCCAGAACTCTTCAAAGCGCCTAATTCCCTATGTACATGCTGGCAGCAGTGACTACCTCACTTTCATGCGAACCAGCCTCCTGCGTTAAGACTCTCTTTGTTATTCAGGATTGTGCAGGATATGCCATTTTCATCTGTTCTGGCAGAATATCCAGCACCCAGGTACCCAGCCTTGTCTTCTCTCCTTTAGATAAACGGAACTGCTTCCATAAGACCCACCTCCACTACTAAAATTTTGGCAGAAATAAACTGTTTCTTACAGTGAACTTCTTCTAAGTGCATTAGAGGAACAAAGTTCTCCATAAGCATTAGCAGTCCTTGTATCATCTGTACACACAGCTGTCTTTCTCAGAGTTCAAATGAAGTTGTTTTATTTTTCTTCCAATTCTTTACAAAGAATCAAAGAATAAACAGCCAGTCATCCCACCCACCTTTTTTTAAACAGTTGGACAGACTTAATCAGTACAAATTTAGCAGCAGCCAGCCCACCACCAGCAATGAACACCCTGCCATAAACATTGTTCCTGCCTCCAGGACTCACCCTGAGCACAGCACTGGAAACATCCTCAGAAATATACATTAGTAGGGTTCGTTCTCCTTTAGTTTTCAACTTTCGGGTTTACCCTGTTTCTAAGGGGAGTACAGTGTCTTTTAATCCCTTCCCAGAGTCCCCAGCAGCACAAAAATATCTCCAAAAAGGTGCTGCTGAACCCACGAGTGAGGTTTGCTGATCTGGACTAACCCATCATTCACAATGATATTTTTAAAAAACGAAGACATCTTCAAGAACAGCCTGACAGAAATCCATAGTACTCCACAGCTCAGCTTGTTAAATCAGGGAGTACCATAATTATAAAACAGACAAAACCTAAGCATGGAAGAGAGCAAGTCTGGCAGAAAGGAGATGCAAAAGCAACGCTGGGAGCCAGAAGCACATCAGGAAAAGATAGGCAGAGGAGAAAAGCATTACAAAATGCATGAGTCTATCCAGGGAGGGCAAAAACAAAACAATAAAGCATGGCAGGTAAAGGGGAGGGGGAGAACAGGAAAAAGTGAGAAAAGACAGAATCCATAAATGGGAAGAGTCAGTGCCACAAGAAAGAAAAATCAGTGGCTTTCACATGAAAAAAAAGTCATAGGAAAAGGGGAGGAGGGGGGAAGTATTAAAAAAATATTTCAGTCTTTAATTTCATCACGTTAACACTGCTTTAGTTCACCATCTAAGTCTTTTGACAAACAGTAGCTCTCGCCACACACGGCAGTATATTAAGATTCTTTTTTAAGGCTTTCCAAACAATGCAATGTCATTCTTTGGCTTTTTATGTGGTTTGCCTAGACTATGTTTTTGTTGCTAACCTCTCATTAGATGCATATCTTGTACTGGCACTTACTGACAGAGAAGAGATTATAAAATACAAGAAACCTGAACACAAGCCCAGCATTTGATTTTACACAAGCGAACAGGCACAAGCAACAGTACAATGCCTTCCTTGTGACTTCGTGATACTTCTGCATACATTCAGGATGAACCGATTGTGCCTCAACTGTTCCATACTGGCGTGTGAGCAATTCGTTTAGGAAGGGACAGAAAGGGTCTTTTTGAGACCCACCTGGAGACCACAACTCCAGATCTATCAGGACCCACCTCCCACACCAAAAGCTCATGTGCCAGCCACGCCATTTTCAGCCTCCCAGCAGGCTGGCTTGCTGCATCTGACACATGAGCTCAGGATTGGGGAGGAATATTGCCCTGAGCCACAAGTACTGAGGAAGTGCAAGAACAACACAACACGGAAACAGAGCCAAATTAATAAATCTTGCTTACAAGGGATGACAGCACATCAGGAAGAGCAAATGCAACAGCCTAGCTATCTGGGTGGAAGACAAAGATATCCATCCTGAATGACAAATTCTGTCAAACACCAACGAACACTTCACACACCACAGGCAGAAAACTAGCCTGATTCTACAGTTAATTCAATTATCCGTGTCAACAGTGACCAAACACATCAGTATTTACAGCTTCCCACCATTTATCAGTTCACACACGCAGAAATTAAATCAACTTCCAGATAGGGAATCATCAGCAACTCTGATCACAGAAAAAAAATGCAGAAAAATATTTTTGCCAAGTTAAACTAGTACAGCTCCATTTAGAAAATTAAAGGAAACCTAAGGATAACCGTATCATTCACTTAACAAAAGCCACCCAACATATTATGACAGGCTCTCAGTATACATCTCAAACGTGTTTGGAAACCCAGAAAATATACCAGATAACGTGCTCTGTATACCTTCAGCAGTAGACGTTACAGCTATTCTTAATCCTAGCTTTGTAAACCTTGTAGACATAATTCATTGTGCTTTTGGATCCATAATATTTTGCAAAGCACTGCAGTTTGCTGGCTTATAAACATGCCCTGCCAGCTCACTGGGTAGAAAGATTTCTGCTGACTTCATATATCATTTCAGTTGCACTCATCAGGGATTAATGATTTTCCCTGCTAAGGATATAGGCTGCAACTACTAAGTAGAAAAGGTTATGCATGTGTCTGAAAAAGACTGGTGACATTTTGATAGGTGATATTTGACTATACCAATAAAGACATTAAATATAAATTATACTAATGAAAACCATGGTCCTTCACTAAAAAGTGAAAAGCACATAAACAACCCAGAAGTGACTGGATACTGCACAGCACTGCTTAGAGCATTGAATCGTGTTCTGAAATAACCAAATGATTTCTTATTCATTTACTATTCACTATTTATAGGCGTATTCAGAGAGTTTTTCCTTCAGAAAGGGAAACAGGGCACGTGGCAGCTGTTCTATCATACTAATTTATACATGACCACAGATATTCAAACATTAATAAAAGATGCTTTATTCTCAACTAATTAATTTCAAAGTTCTCAAACTTTTTGACAAGCTGTTGCAGTAAGTCCTTCCCTAACCCAGATACCTGCTGCTCTTTAGATGAGACATTTAAACTCAGAGCTCTCTACTTTCTCTGACCCATCATGAGCAGCCATGATTGTATCAAAGTGGTACAACTTCAGAAGGTACGCTGGGGAAGGCACAATACAAGGCTACTACTGGGAAACACACCTCTTCATTCAGTATTTGTGTCCAGCCCTACTGCCTCCATTCATTCTGCCCGTCATTTACAATATAGGACAACAGTCAGATTCACAATTAATTTTATCTACAAGAGTAGGTCAAGTTGTCCCGTACTAATGATGCTTTGAAAATTCCCAAAGAAATAAATACAGTGAACAAGCACTGAAGAGGTACTTCACTATTTCTTCCATGAAGTTCAAATAGGGTATTTAAATTTCAAATCTTTTGGAAATTGTACTGCTTTTTAAAAGACATAATTGATTAGATTGCTTTGTCATCATAAATGCATTTTATACCTGTAACTCCTCCAAGAGGAAGCGAGATCATCAGATAAGCCTCTGTATTCTTTGCAGACTTTCATGAAGAAATTTCTCCTCTTTTTCACAGTTGCACACATACCACAAGAAATAAGACCATTTTTTAATGGAGAGTATTTCATGTAATAAGAAGAACCTGAGAAACCGTAAAGGCAGACTAACTTAAGCATTTTTGGTTCAATCTTCTACAAGTAAGGTCACATCTCAGCATACTGCCAATTCTGAAGCACTACCATATTTTGCAATGAAGGTGATTTTCCATCATAGGGTATTTGCATTCCAATAATAGGTTTCTATCTTTATACTCAGCAGGAAGTAAAGCAAATATCAATATAAAACCTTATAATTAGTCTAACAGAATTTTACACAGTTAAAAACTTCAGAACAAATCACTGAACGAATTGCTTCAAGAATATTACCTTCACACCTGCAGCAACACCACAGAAGAAGAAATTATCAGTGAAATCCATTGCTTATAGCATTAAGCAGCATTTCACAGCTTCAGCAGCCAAGCAAGTTCAAACGGTCAGTAGCAAATAGCTTTTGTAACCCAGTTCTATCTTGTTACTACTATTAAAAAAAGTTTCACAAGAGAACTAATTTGTTGTCAGGACCAGGTGGAGATATTTTAAGACCTTAACCATCAATCAACACACTACAACACAAGCATTAGTTTACTGTTCTCTCTCTCAGAGCTATATGATCGTGATAACAGACCAATGGACTTTTTTCTAAAAGAAGATAAATTAAATGGAGGCTTGTAATTCAGCTGAATTGCCCTGCAGTGTCTATTAAGTATTCAGTTCACAATGCTCAAGTCAGTGCAGTACCACATACAGATGCAAACAAAGCTGTTTCATATTAAGAGGAAGGCACTGACAATATACTACCCATTCATGCAGCAGCTCTTTTTTGCAAGTGTATGTATATGCTTCAATACATAAGATAGCTATATTCAGAGCTGGTAATTTCACACGCACACCACTGATGAAGTGTGCTTCTCAAAACAAAGAGACCATAGACTGCCAGGAGCTGGCCAGACTCAGCTAAGCAGTCCACAGGGCAATGGTGAAAACCAGCATGTGTTTACATCAGTTGTATGTGAGAACGCTGGTGGCTGAGAGACAGCTCAAGCATTAACTGCAGTCTGCTTTTCTAAAAGCCTGGCAGCGGTAGTCTAGAAGAGGTAGTCCCCAGCCTATCAAGAGAAATAACAAGTGACAATCCAGGAAAGCATGTTCACTATCCATTCGTGCATGCATGCAATCTTGGGCCAAACAGCAGATGTGCTAAAAGGTTTTCCCCAGAGCAGGAGTGTTTATCAATTAATATCTACTGTATTAATTGATTCCCCATATGCTCTGCTGTGCTGCTAAAACTGCAGCCCTGTTGATATTACTGGAAGGTGTCAGGTGTGGTGACTACCCAGAAAGTTCATCAGGACACTTCAGTCAATCCAAAAGATTAATTTACATTCTACTTGTCACCAAATTCAAAGTGTGTCCATCTATATAGAAGTCACGGAAAATGCATTTAAAATCTCCAACCCATAATCACCTTAAAAAAAAAAAAGCCAACACATGCTCTTACTTCAGACACAAGTGTGGCATACAGCACAAAAACAGAAGGAAGATGCTGATCTGAAGCCATCAGCTCATCTGCTGGCCCATTACCTGCAGTAACCCTAGTGTTCCTTTCACACACTTACCGTTACACTCTTTACACATACCTACTCCTAGTAGCTGGTGCCACTACTACCAAACTAAACTTAACATCCACCATATTCTCTCCTCCCACTTCCTTTCATCAGTGCAAGAGAGGTATTTTCGGGTTCTGACTACATCTGGCACAACTCTGAACAGTGACATCATTTTTCCAATGTTATCAATCTCCTTGAGAGACTTTATTCATCACACATCAGTGTCAGCTGGTAAGGCCCACAACTCTGGTCATTCCTGGTATAGTAGTCATCTTTCACCAGCCTGTCTGAGTAACCGCAGGCTGTAGCAGCAGAGGAGCGAGAGCAGTCCTACAGCCATCCTCTTGTAAACACGCGCTAGCGCAGGTTGTGCATTCTCATCTGTGAGGACAAATTCCTCACCAAGACGTTCCTCCTCCACTGCAATGCCACCTTTCCCAAACCCCTGGATGCACCTACACAGTGCACAGGCCAGCAAAACCCTTTTTGTCACATTAATGGAGAACAAGTGCCCATTACAGCAGGCTCTCTAGCAGATTCAAAGGCCTTTGATGTTTATTTAGTCCAGGTCTCCAATTTCAGCATTCCCTCACTACGCAATACCCAATTATTCCGAATCAGAAACTTGAACACCAACAACTGCAATTACCACACCCAGTGGTGAACTTGGACTGCAGCGACAGCATCCGTGATGCAGACAAAGCTAGCTGCCCCAGCTCCCTTTCAGAAATATTCTGAAATCAACTTCTATAGTAGAAAAGCACTGTCCCAACTAAATTAAAATACTCTGTTCCAAGGTTTTACTACCATACCACCAGTACACCACCACGCTGTCTACCACAAGCTGAACAGGCCCAAGGACCACTCATTTGACCATTGTTTAGACAGAAACTGCTCTCGCAACATCAGAAAGGTCTTGGGTGCAGCCGTAATACTATGCTTAAGACCTCAAGAAAACGAAGCTGAAAACAGCCTACTGTAGAACTTCAACAAGACAATTCTGCTGCAGGAAATGGTTAAAGCACACCACAAAAAGAACATTTATCAATATACACAGGTGTGATTGTAACATGTTCAAAACCAGCTTCCCACAGAGGAAGATGCCACCAGGTTGTGCTGGTAATAAACAGAAGGGGCTACAGAAAGAGCCTTGCTAATAATAATTTCTTTACAAGTACATAACAGCTAGAACAAAAATTAAAGCTACCTTCAGAGAGTAACATTTGCTGTGAAGCAGGCTGCAAATGAGAGTCAGCAGGATCTTCACTACCTGTCTGGCAAACATATTTTCATTTTATACTGAGCATATGACAAGCAAGACTTTTGAAGTGATCCATATAAAACATTAGTGCACAAAGCAGTGGTTAGGAATGCAGCAAATGCAAAGGTGGGAAGACTCCTCCTGTCTGGGACTTCTATTGCTTCTTAAAAGATCTGCAACATGCCACAGGGAGCTAGGTGCAGCACTTCATCTTTCTGAGAGATGGCAAATGTCTCTTAAAGCTATGAACCACTCCTCTTTAATTCAAAATATCTGCCCCATCCAATGATTAAATCCTTTGACATTTCATTTAGGAGGAGGTATTTCTCTTCCAGATGCTAGTAAAAAGCATACAACAACAAAAATGATAAACGTTCAGTTTCTAGCCACTCTGATACGGCATAAGCCTACACAAAGGATTTCAAGAAGTGGTAACCACAGTACCCACAACATCATGTCAATATAACCTCAGTAACCCCCTTGCATACAGACTGAGCTGTTCCTAGAGGCACCTATTTGCTTTTCAAGGATTCAGGTTTGAAGGGATCTTTTCCATGCACTTAATCCTGTTTTGGTTCACTACCCTGCATGCAGATATGGAGGACTTCATAACACTTTTGCTGTCCACCTGGAAGACATCAATGATTAATTTCCAAGCAAATCAAATACAGACAGCTCTTGGTTTTCCTCTGTTTCTTCATTGCTTGCTTTGAAGAAAAAAGAGCAGAAACATCATCATGTAAATTCCAGTTAGAGATATTAAAAAATTGCAGTACTTTTCAGTCTCAGCACAATAGCTGGGAAGTCAAAGGTTTTAATCAGAAACCATGGATTAGGAGAAATGATTTCAAGTACACAAAGTGCATGCCAGATCAAACTTTGTCTTCTGTCACACAAGGTAACCATTATACAGTGGACTAATTTGCAAACATTATTTTAACTGGATTTTATATAAATCAGAGTAGGTGAAAAGATGTGAAGATGTGATTTGTGCTGCCAGCTTCACCCCTAGGAGCGAGCAAGGACTTATACAAGATCCATGCTGAAGGAGGCTCTGCATGCAGAGACAATTCAGTTTATGGTGAAAGATTACATCCACCACGACTCCCCGCCCAGTCCTTTGAAAG
Organism: Buteo buteo; assembly: GCF_964188355.1. Classification (NCBI taxonomy): domain Eukaryota; kingdom Metazoa; phylum Chordata; class Aves; order Accipitriformes; family Accipitridae; genus Buteo; species Buteo buteo. Next base: position 36,908,197 of record NC_134181.1, on the reverse strand, counting down.
ATGTCGTATTTGTTCTTTCCTGTCTGCAGTGCAGCTTTGGGGAATGGCTAAACATAGCCCAAAAGGCAACCGACAGCAAAAGCAGCACACGCTCCCTTCCTTAAGCATCAGTTCAGACCCTTACAGACAGCTCTTGCTCTAGAGGTATTCTGGAGTACCTAACTTGAGCAGACCATGAGAAGCTAATGCATCTCAACTGCTAGAACATGAAAGCAGGTGACAAAGGGAGGGAGGAAATACCAATTAGGCATTGGTGAAAAGGGAAAGAGTCACAGCTATATTTTAATTTATCTATAAGCCCATGGTTTGTGCAGTCAGTGGAACCAAGCCATTTGATTTAGATTTACTTCACCTATCAGTCTCTCTGCTCTTGAAAACAAAAACATTGTTCAGGTTTTTCAAGACAGAGTTAAAAGGTACTTCCTGCAAAGACTTCTCCAGACAAAAAGTGCTAGTGACTTCTTGTCAGATAAAAATATACCAAAAACTCTCAAAAAGTTTCTGACTCCCAACTTTTGCTTTCACAGTACGGGTTGTCAGATGAGTTCTTGATGTCTTTTGTAGTTGTACATTACCTGGAGGCTGACTGTAGGAAAGATACAGCTACAGCTTCTCAGAGTAATTCCTGATGCAAACACCCTGTCCTGAAGGAAAAACATGCTCTTTTGAAATAAAATTAAACCACTGGTAAAGCAGAGCAATTACTCTGGAGTGAAGCCACTTTTAATAATAATAAAATCCATGCAAGGACAACTGTAACGTATAAAATTTACACTGGAATAGACTACACAGACCAACACAACTATCCTAATGCGTCTGTCCAAATTCACAGGATTTTTTTCCTTAGTATAAAGGCTTGCAAAAGGAATTCAGAAGAATATATGGGAAAATCTTTGACAATTTCATACATAGAACACACAAAATATCGAAGTACAAAGAAAAAAAATAATCAAGAAGCAGCTTTATGGAGCGTGCTTAAATGCCGTTTCCTGCCTGAAACTTGCCTCTTGATGCAGCAATCCACAAAGACAAATGACAAAAGTGTTTTCCCCATCCAGTTACCATTCCAGATCTCTGAGAGGTTCTGGGAACAGTGGGACGCAACAGTCATAGCAAAAAATAGCTGAATGACTAGGGAATGCAAAGTACCAAATGGCTGGACTGTTTTAGTAAGGAAAGGCCAGACGAACATGCAAACATAGCATGCAAAAGACGACAGGGAAATAAAATTGCCTTGATTGATCTGATTTAACATTGCTTAAGAACAATTCACAGCTAGGGATTTACTAATAACATTCTCCCAAGATAGGCTTTCCATGACAGCTGCATTTTGTCTCTCTGGTAACACCTTTAAAGAGAAAGCCAAACCACACAGAGTACATACAGCAGCATCCACTCCCAGGACTGGTCTCTGCAGTTACAGTCAACTTCCTAAGTCTTTTTCCCTTTGTTCTTTAAAAAAGAAAAGAAGAGAGGAAAAGATTGCATCTGTGACATACCTTAAAGTATCAGAAACTCGGTCAGCTTTTGCAGTAATCTGAATCACTCTTCTGAATCCCCTTGCATTTTCTCACAACATACATGAGTCTTGCACAGACAGGATGCTGTATTGCAACAGATAAAGAGAAAACCTGCAGAATTGAGGTCAGGGGTTTACACCACTGGTAACCGCTATTCTTTTTCATTGGGACAAGCAGTAGGCTACACATGGTGTTGTGTAAAAGAATGAAAGCTAAAGCAAACAGCTTGCAAGTCTTGTTAAATTATCTGTACTGAGTAAGACTCATAAAAGCCACACAACATATAAAGAGACTATTAGGTTTGGTTAAGCTGACATACACTGATCAGGAAAAGACATTAGAATACTGCCAGAAGTCACAGCATGAAAGATCTCTAGTTTAGGATCCAGTCACCAGGTATGAAGTATTTGGAGTCCTACAGCTGACTAGGGGTAACAAGAATCATCCACGAGCATTCTAGTGTAAGGAACTCTGCTGACTGATGGCTCAGGCTTAAAGACTAGTTGAAGGAAAAGAAATGGCAGTTCAGAGAATGGCAAAAAAGGAGACCAACTCCTGCATGTACCCTAACAGTACCTGGAATACTGTGTTACAGCCATAATCTAGTTAGACAGAAAGTCATATACCAACACTTGATGAATTGATGATCACTACTACTCTATCAAAGAGCCTGAGAATTTTTTGACATTTGGGAGAACCAAGGAAGTATTTTCAGAAGTTGCATGCAAGTCACTTAGAGTCTCTGATGTTCCCTCTCTAAAGAAAGCAGACCATTGTGCTGTCTTTCCAGTAAAAGCCCCACTGCATTTTCAGTTTGTGGTGTTTATTCATTAAAAAGAAAGGGAAAAAAAAATCCTTTTTGCTAGGGCGCAGCTAATGGTAGAATGAACTACCTCATTCACCTAAATAAAGTCAGCTCTAGAACCTGCAATAACCATTTAAGTACCTACTTTGTTAATCATTTCACTGTTTATTTAATTCATTATGAGCATCTAAATAATAAGCTCATTCAGCATAAGTCGAGATCAGAGACATTGAAGACACCCATTCAGACTGTCTAACCTTCTGCTTATTGTGGGTCTGTTCCCTGCAGCCTCACCCAGCAGCTTTACTGGGTTTCTAACCCCCTTGAGACTGTTCAACCATTCCACAGCGCAATACAGCACAGCTTTATGAAAGCTTCCTCTGTCTCTTCTAACATCAATTCCTTCATAGCCTTTGTCTGGACTTTTGGGATGCTTACCTCTGATTTTCCAATTTTATTTCAGGAAAAAATGTTGCCTTCCAGCATGAACACGGACAACATTCCCCAAGGGAGAGAACATGTGAATTGCTACATTATTAATCTACTTGCCTTCTCCTCACTTGTTGCTTTTGAATTCATTATTTTGCATACAGCTGCAACAACTGTTCCTCTGAAAATCAGGATTTCTATAAATACACAGTAGAGCTCACTTGGGAAACAGGTGCAACACACCTTTGAGAGGGCATGAGTAATTGCAACTGTACCTCCCCCATGCCCTCCATTATATCCTCCATCCACTCCCTTTCAAAAAGGTGTGGCACTTGTGATTTCCTTAAGAAAAAGACAAAGTGCATTTCACCTTTCTAGGCCTCATTTCAGTTTAGCATTTATATAGCTCAGAAGATAACTACACCTTTTCTGGCAATTTTAACATATGATTAAGTGCGCCTCAAATTGGGTTACTTTCACCTTTCGTGGAGATGGTAATTGAAGTTGGCACACCTACTGGCCTGAGAGGTTGTATTAGCAGTTCAAACACTGTTCTCTTCCACTCCCGAGGAGTGATCTAATCTTCAGGTAGAGTGCAATAGCTGAAGCCTTGGAGAAAAATAAAAATGGGAAAGTGACTGCGAGCCTTTTACTTGTTGGACAAGTCCAAGACAACTTCACTCCAAGCGGCAGAACACAACTGGAACAAATCAAAACAAAACCCAAAACTCCAGCCACACTGGAGTTCCTACTAAGGGAGTGGTGTTTTCCTCAAGTATGTCCAAACAGGGGTCAGCATGGGTGGGTGTGGGGAGTCTAAGCCTGCAGTACAAACTGTTTATTTAAATAACTCCTTTTAATTGCCCTTCCTCACATAGCAGTTTTTCGCCATAGAATCACTTGTGCTCTAAGAAGGGGTGAATATGTACCATTGTGACCGCAATTACAGCACAGTTACTAACACCATTCTCTCCATTCTGAAATAAAAGCTTCTTAAGCTAATAATGAATTAAAGCATGAAAGAGCAGTGACACTGATTTTCCATTTAGCAATAGCATAGGAACTGCCAAATGGTTTACTCTTGTTTACTGAGCACCTGAAACGATGCAGATCATTACTTCCAGCACACACCAGGGATGTTAACCTGAGGATTTACACAGGAGGCAAAAAACGATATTGTAATACAGCCACAAAAACACAACTGTACAAGGTATGCAAGCTTTATACAAAACAACACACTCTTCTGAGAAATAACAGTAATTTGGGTGTGAGAGAGCAAAAAGACTGAAATCTAGCCAAATATTGTAAGGACAGCCAGGACAAATTTACACAGCACACCAAATGCCAATTAAAAATGTTAAGCAAAAGCCAACCACATCAGTCTGTAAATTTTTGCCTCCCAACTGCTGTGTAGGCACATTACTTAGAGCACCTGTGTTATTAAAAAAAACCCCTCATGCACACACACAATTGTGCTGACCTTTGACCCTGCAGTGAAGGACTTCAGAGTATCTTTAGGCTAGCAGAACCTACTTGACTAGTGTCCCAGATTTAGCACTGAGTGGAAAATTCATCTACAGCATAACTCTACTAAATGAATGTGGCTTCATTTCAGTTGAGCCAAGTCTGGCTCATGCAACCAACACACAATTAAGTATCAGGCGAGCAAAATGTTGGAAAGAAGAGAAATTTCTCAATTGAATGTTATAAACCAGGATAAATGAACCACAGTGACAAGGGGCATCTTTGAATTACAACTCCATCACATTTAAGCCATAGATTCTCAGCCACTTCACAAAACGGAGAAAAATGCAATCACTTCCCATTTTGCAGATGGGCAGCTGCATGCTGAATGCTAGGTCAGCAGCAGCGGTTAGAGTCAAGCCCTTCCCTTTTGACCCACTCCTGTACCCCAGGAACCATTCTTACCTTTCAAAGAACAAATATTTCACAAACTCACGGGATTTACTTCCAGTCTATTTCTTAACACCTCATTTAAAAGATCTTTTAGCAATCTCAGACAGCCTAACTCAGGCCAATACCACAGCAGCTACCCTAAAATGAAAAGTCCAACCTGAGCAGAAAGCTTCATGATGCAGGACACCTTTCAGCAAGAAGCTATCACCTATACTGGGATGTCACAGGCACAGCTCTGTTAAATCCATGCCATTGCAACAGTACAAATGAAGGAACACATTGCTTCTGCTAGGATAAAGCCATCAGAAGAAAACAAAAGGGGAGGGGGGGGGGAAGAAATCCAGCTAGAAGCTTTTACAATTTTTTCTTGACTGTTATACTACTCTCCCACACCTCTGAAATGGTTCAGGAACTCACACAAACACATTCAAAAACACATATTTGAAAAGACAGAAGCATATAACAGTTTGTCCTGGAGGCACAAAACAGAACTAGGTCAGAAAATTGGGTAACATTTGACTTGCTCAGGCCAACACAATCAGGCAAAAAATGAAGTTTTGATTGGATTACGGCCATGCGGGCTTGAAGCAGTTATCTCCTACGCTGACTTCAGTACTAAATGCCTTGAGCAATGACACTATCATGTTCCACATTTTGAAGAGGATGTGCTCAGTTTCATCCCTTAGCATTTGCACATCCACAGCATCCCTTCTTCACCCACTAGCGAAGAGGAAAAAAACTTTCATAACCTTTTCCTGAGCTTAACTAAAAATCACCTGGTACTTGTCAACAGAAGAGCAGAGCAGACAAATGCCATCTTAGAGCAAGCACTTGAACCTCCTCTCTTGCAACACCTGAGTGTACCTATGCAGGTATTGCCATTCATGTTATACCATGCAGTGAATATGAGCAGAGCCCTGAGCTTCCTGCTTGCCATTTAAATCAATCCATTTTGAATACCACAAGTATCTTAATAGGAGATGACTTCCAGAATGGTTAATCCTGCACTGTTTTACCTATTCCAAAATTTACACTGCTTCTTTTCTGCTAGAAAGAGTCCCAAGGGTAGAAATATTCAGGTCTGCTCTTACCCACTGTTCCTCTCTAACGGGCTTTCTAGTCCCTCCTTTTTTTGTTTATTTTTCTCTCCCATACGAGGAAAAGAGACAAGATTTATTCCCCCAATATTATTGTATCAAGACAGCTGAATAGCAAAAAAAAAATAAAAAAATAGAAAGCAGTGGGAGGGTAGCAAAAAGTGGATAAACACGGAGGTGAAAGCACAAGGGTGGGACCCCGCTGGGAGCCAGCGTAAGAGCTATTAACACCACACAGTGAAAACCATGTTTAGACAAGCCCTGAGGATACACATCTGGATGGCATTGACAGAAGCAACCTTGCTACAAAGTAGGGACAGCAACAGCTCTCTAATACTGCAGGAGATGTCTGAAGCAAACAAAGGCCCTGTTTTCATTCGTATTGTATAACTTAAAATGATTCAACCACCTTCCAATAATATTTTACAGTTCACAGTCACCACGTTCTCTATGACCTGAGAAGTTCAAAACCAGCATTCATTTTAGAGGCTACTTGTATCACAGAAGACAAAACTTAGGCACAAACTATCCCCCAGTGTTTCAGTGCCTCCAGTTATGCTGAGCTTATGTGACATACTAGTTGTCAGCAACAGCAAGTAAGTCTCAAGTGCATCAGCATCTGACAGACTCCTGTCCCTCCCATCACCCAAAGAGGAGACTCCAGTTCTTTAACTTTCCAGGCCACTGAAGAGTTAGGCTGATAAAAGTTTATTCTTTTTGTGCGGCAGATTTTGTGAAGTGTCCCACAAATGGAAGGTTGCCTCTGGAACTCATTTATCAGGAATTTCAGCAATGCTCTACACAGATGTTGCATATCACTTTAGGCTCCTGCTAAAATGCAAAATGTTGTTGGACTCAAATATGAAGTATTAACTCCACAGGACTTTAAACTGCAAAACTCCCATGAACATTAACAGCAATTCCCTCTCAGGGCACTGAGAATATACCAGAGTTAAAAGACTGAAACAACCAAAGCAAAACTCTAAAGTCCTCTGAAGTTCACTGGCATGATGCACCTCGCTAGGGCCCTGAAGCCTTTCCTTATCTTGTCCTCTTCCCCTCATACTTTTTTTCCTTCCATTTAGCTACAATTCAGGTATTTTTGCTAAACTTTTCCTAAGCATTCCCTGTGCCAAAAGCACTCGCTGTCCTCAGTATTTAGCAATTTTCTTAAATTCTCAGCATCAGCTATCATTTCTGTAGCGGTTCTAATATCCTTTGATATCTTCAAACAGCATTCTGTCTCTGCTGCTTTATTGCCCGTCCTACCTTAGCATCTGATGCCCAACATCCATCTCCTTCAGTACATGCCTCAAGCACTCAGCCTCCCATTTAGTAAGTCTGAAAAGCCAGCTTGTCGACCAATACATCAGCATGAGCTATTTCTTCCTCCCCTTTCACAACCTTTTACAACCATCAAACAGAATTCACAGGAGCTCTGCCTCAGAGTTTTTATTAACCAGCCCCTTTCAATCAAAGGCACTGGGCCAAAATAAACCATCTCATTTATTAGTCCTACAACCTAGTATCCATCACAGCCATTTTTAGCATACCTGGGTCTACTTTGCACTGTGTTTTAGAGATTGCTCATTTTAAGAGACCTATAGGGAACAGGATGCTGAAGTGGGACACCTGACTCTACCACTGGCATAATGGAGAGCCTGAGGAACAGGGATGTATAGCGACTAACCCAACAGCATCCATCTATGGAGGCAAAAAGATATGTTTATCTTCTTTACAAGCAGCTTTATGACCTGTAAGTGTTTAAGTTCAGGTTGTTTGAAGAGTCTCAGTTCCAATTCCACAAAGCCTAACCTCAATTTTTTTGCCTGAAGTTGCTCTATTAATAGCAGCTTCTTTTCTCCTGGGAAGTATCAACACAATCATCTCTCAGATTCTTTAATACGGGCTAATAACAAAGTAAGGAAAAAAGCAAACAACAAAGGAGGCAACAATCCAGCTTAGAGAAGTTCTTAACTTTTAGTTGGCAAGCAAGTGAAAACTCCATATCTACCAAGGTAAATCAAGTATTTCAGAAACACTCCCTGTCCCACATTTCTTATTCCTACAGAGTGAGAGAAGCCTTCTCCATTGGATTAAAGTCCTGCAAGTCCAATCTCAACACTAATATGAACTTTTCAAGTATTTTCTCATCTTGCAGATCATTCAAGAGCTTTTTAAAAACCTTTTTTTCAAAAAAATAAAGAAGTTCTCCTCTAGTCTCCAAACTGAAACCAGCTCCTCATACATCCATAGGTCAAATCTCAAACCCTGCTATTTCTTTACATTGACATGAAGAAAAAGCATGGCTGTGGTACCAAGTACAAAACCTAAAGAATTCTCCCTGTCATGTGAACATGAGTCCTGCTTAGATGAACAGCTGGAAAACACAGCATCACTCCGTATACGGATTTTTCTAGTCTTACAGTTGACTGTCTGTTGTACACGTGCTTACATGCTTCTTTTACGAAGTCTCTCATTCTTCTTGTAGCTCACCGGCTCACTCCTGCCTTTACTTTATAGGGAACCTTCTGGGGAAAACTATTTTTTCTTCTTTGCATCCTTGCTGCCGATTTCTGTGTTAATTAATCAATAGCTGTGGTTCGCTATAAGCAATCATTCCTTGTTACTACGCAGCTCACCACGGCACTGGTCTCACCATCTGCTGCGCTGGTGAGGCTGGCTTGTGCAACAAGATCTGCTGGCAGGCTGCAAGGCAGGCAGCCAAATAGCTGCTGGCCTAACAACATCATCATCCTTCTCCGTTAAAAATACCACATCCTTCTCCCACAAAAAACAGAGCAACTGTTCTCCAACTGAGCCATCCAAATCACTCTACTACTTCAGCATGAAGATATATCCTGAGCTTTGAAACAAAATGTTTTTGCATTTGAAGGATGTCAGGAGTTTCATACAGAAACCTACCCAAATATTTCCCTGTATTGTTGGAAAGCCAAGCACAGAACAGCAGTCAGTGTGACAGACTAACAGGCCAGCACCACTTGTCTACAGCAAAGATCCATTTTGTTGGTCAAAAGTGTGGCTTTACAAGTAAGTTATTTACATAGCGATTGAATGATACCCATAAAACTTCTTTAATTTGATGCAGATGAAAAAAGTTACTAGGTAGCCTTGGTTTTACTTGATTTTTTCCAAGCTTAACATTTTTCTTTCTAGTTTATTGGGCAACATTTTCAAAAGCACCTAAGTTGTGCTGACACCCAGTATTTCTCCCACCAGTGCAAGCAGATACGCATCTGGAAAGAATACCATCCTTTACAGTATAAAAGCATTATTTTGCTTGTAATAAGCAAACAAAGAAATCTTACAGTAACAAGAGATTTCATCTCCTATGCACAGGAAAGCATGAATAGGGCAACCATGGTCTAAGGAGGTGATAAAAGATGGAGCAAAGCATTTTGGAACCAGCTTCCACAACAGCAGCCTACAGTGACTTGTATGCCCAAGCGAACGTGTGGCTGGCACCCAGCAGTGTAAGGGTAACAACGGCTTGTGCTTCAGCCAGCTTCTGTATGAACACATCCAACAGCAAACCTCTTACTAAAACACATCATAATCTTTTGATGCTCTTAACCCCGTAGGGGCCAGATTCCTCAATACGGTAATGCAAAAATAGTAGAGGACAATTACCTTAACATGGTTGCATCAAGGTGATACAGTAAGAAAATCATATACCCTAGATGTTTTGTCCTACAGTAACGCAAAGTATTTTCCATCAGGACAAGGACAGTCTTTCAGTAGTAGAGTAAGATTTCAAGGGAAAAATATTATGTTTTTCAGTTTCTAAACAGACAAAAAAAGAGCATTTACAGAGATTCTTTTAAAAAAGGACAGTTGAGACCAATTCTATTGTCTGCTTCAGAGACCTTTAAAGGACATTTTGTAATTTCAAGCCAAAGCATATCAGTCTATCACAGGGAGAGAAGAGGAAGGAAAGGGGAAAACAGTTTAATTTCCCCTGCTCATCTGAACGTGCATCAGGTGAGCCTCTCAATAACCTCATAAAATTATTTTCTGTCTGCCTTGCACGTTTTAGGATGCATCTAGAATTTATTGACTTGGCCTGGTCATACATTTGATAACATATCTTGCTGTTGGTATGGCAAGTGGGGAAAATAAAATTAAAGCTGATCTTTGCAAACTGGCAGGCTTACTTTTAAATGAAGCTCAAAACCAAACCAAAACAAAAAACTTCTGACCAGAACAAAAAACCTCTGACCTCTCTTTGGAAAATACACTCTTAAAACACCTCCAAATTAGCCATATTTCTTCAAAAGTAGTTTCTTAAACAAGAAATGGGCTCCAAACCACTCCTGATGGTAGACATGAGATTGAGCGCTTCAAGGCTAGTCACTGGCCCTTTCCTCCTGCAGTTCAACGCAGCCAGTGGAAGCTTCATTTACAGGAAAAGCTTAATTTCAGACTACTAACTGAAAGAAGCCTAGTATTTCATGTCCTGCCTATGTCAGTTTGACTCTGCCTTATTTATTGCCTCCCTCTTGAGCAAAGTCCCAGTATTTTGTTTAGGGCTGAGGAGGGAGATATTAATTTACCAGGGGGAGGTGAGGGTGGTTTAAGCCAAGAAGAGTCTGTAAAGCATGGATGCACGATCTCTGGCTTTCTTAATCTGCAACAATTCATCCTTTCCTCAATCCTTCCCCACCACAAAGCCAGGATGCTGGCAACTTTCTCACCATGACCTCTGCAATGATGGCTTTGCACAGCAAGGGACCATGCCACTAGCTGCCACTGAAAAAGTTATCCAGACCTCTTAGGGAAGCTCAGTACTCGCTTGAATTATTTGTAACTCTGGTAGTTATACAGAAGAGCTTCAAAACCAAAAACTTAAGTTCTCTCAAGGCTCAAGTGCAGAAAGTATATTAAGAGACACGAGATGCTTGAATTTCTTTGTGCTTTTTTAACTCTCCAAACTTAGGTCAACTTCTCTTCTAGACCTGGGTAATTTCTGAAACACCAGGTTGTCAACATTGCACACCAACCAGCACACACAAGCAGATCCCAACCTGGAGGGAAGATTAAGGGTACAAGAAAATACAGACATGCTGTTCAGTCTCTCTAGTTTATGTCTGGAGTAAGTAATCTGAATTTGATTGTGTTTCAAGAGAAACAAACTAGAACACCCAGTGGCTTTTTTTTAAATCTAGTTTTGAATACACTTGCGAGAAGGTGCTGGCAAAGAAGCCTCATGTTGCAATGGGAAACTTTTTGCCTTACAGCTAGAGAGAAAGCAATCCAACAATTTACGAAAAAACAAACACAGCAGAAAACAAAAATAGCCAAAAGCTCTTGAAAATGATCAAGCATAGTGTTACTTCGCACTTTACCTCTTGATTAAGGAAGAGGTTTGGGATGCTCCAAAGGGTACAAAATTTTATTGAAGAAGCCACGACCTCAGCATTGACAAGAGAACAGCAAAGCCTGCTCTAGGCTCAGTGCTGAAAGGTACCAACCTCAACAGCCTGTCCCCAGAGGATTATCTTTGTAGCCTCGTATTCAATGCTGTTTAACACACCACAGCACACATTTTAGCTGCTAATTCAACTCTCCAGTCAAAACAGGCAAGAGAAGCAAATGGATCATTTCTCCCCAGACCTTGATTTTAAACCTACAATCATTTATTTATACACAGCAGCGTTCACACATTCATCCCCAGCAGCCTCTGAAACACAAAGCTCAGTAACCTAATATGGTTAGCAAGACTCTAGATAAATAGATTGAAGTAGGGACCATTTAAAAAAAAAACAAAAACAACCAAACCCAAAAAACCCACATAAAACCCAATAGACTACAAGGGAGATGATGATGTTTCAAGGCACATAGCAAGTCTCTCCTACTGATCACTATGCCAGTTTTTCAACTGAGCCACAACTGAAAAGCCAATTTAATAAATACCTCTCATTTCAACAGGCAGGACACCACGAGGCACCAAAAAATGTTGCAGCTCAGCAGAAAGATAATGCAGTGATCATTGGGTGGGTATAATAGAGGGATTCTTTTACAATTACAGCAACAATGAAAAAGCAATTTATATAGTAACACACTGATGTACTGGCAAGCGCCTGTCCAAAGGGATTAAATAAAACTCTGACACAGACTATAGACAGAAGAATGTCTTTAGCAAAAGGTTTATGAACTTCCCTAGACAGTCATATTTCTGCACAATGTCCCTTAAAACAGTATTTTGCATTTAGATCCATTTTAGATAACAGAGACATAATGCACAAGTAAGAAATAAAGAGCACTTAGAGAATTCTTATCTATTTAAAGAAAAGCAAAAGCATATATGAAAAGTATAGGTCACTTTTCATTGCTTCAGAAGGCATACTTCAGTAGCCCCCAAAATATCTTTATTTCCTGGGTTTAAAATGGTCAAGGAACCCCAGAGGCAACACTGGGAGTTCTTGGGAAGTTCCTAATGCAGCAATGGTTTTGATAGAGCATCTCAGCAGGGAATACAGCTAGCCAGGAACACTGTGTGGATGGAGAGAACGGTTCACAACATCCCATATTGCTGAAGCGACACCCCCAGTATTCTCTGAAAAAGATCTGCTTAACAGAAACAACTTGCAAGAATAACCTGCAGGTAAATTGGGCACCCTTCCAGAGCTAGGAAAATCTAACTGAGAAGGGGAAAAAAAACGTCTTTCACAAGAGAAATGCGGGTAGTTCAAAGGGAGGGCAGATGAACATTTTTACAAACCACAGAGCTTTTAGCTCTGGTTGATTTATTAAATGGGTCGTCCTCTTTTCACTATCACTTCAGGCAACAGTTGAATTATTCAATGAGCTCCAGTTGACTATGTTGTTTCTAAAACACTTGGGCCACCTCTGGGGGAGGAAGACAGAAGGCGAGGGGGAATAAAAACATGTTTAAAAGTTAAAGAATTTAACAGAAGGGGGTCCTATCCATTTACGAAAAGTCTCAGAAGCAGGGAGGGAGTATTTCTGTAAGCCTTCTGCTAAGGAAAGTTGTCCCACATAGGCACTGCCATGAACTGGAGATGCACAGCTCAGCTGTAAAGCTAGCAAAACGAAGACAGCCTTGTCTCTATAATACTAGTACAAGGGTGATAACCCTTCTGCTACTCCAACAAAGTAAGATACATGGCTTCAACCTTAGGGATACCAACGATGTGTTTGGAAATAAACACATGCTTTTCCCCTGGAAGTTTCTCATCCCTAACAAAACAGTCAGAATAATTTCTCCTGCAGTCCAGTGGAGTGAAAAAGCTGTTTTTGGACAGCCCTTCAGAGCTTAGAAAATGTAGCACTTTTTTGCCAGCCAAAACCAGAGTGACTCTAACTAGACAGGGAATACAGGAATGAAACCAGTCTCTATGTGAGGCAAATACCAAACCATCAGGCTAATAAAAATAACATTCCCCCCCATATTTCTGATGGATCACCAATTCCAGGACTCAACTTCACAGTGGCTTATAGTGGTATTTAATTAATGAAAACACCGTGTGATGCTCATATGATCAGCGGCTAGTTTCCAGATTTCAGCAGCAGCAGCAGAAATGGTTGGTCATGAAGTAGCAGAACAGGTCTTGCAAAACTCTTTCTGACCTAGCAAAGAAGAGGCATTTGCTCCAGAAAAAAACAGCTTGCTAGAAGAAAGCCTGTTGACAACAGGGAATCCTGCTATCATTTGTGCCCACTCAGTAATCAGAGCTGGTTGCAGAAAACACAGGAATCAATCAGCATGTCAAGACAAAACCAAATTAAACCATACATAAAAAAAATTAATGTAACCAGAAATGTGAAGGGCCTGGCAGCAACTCAGTGAAGCCAAACACATACACAGTTCTTCACTACACTAAAAAAAAAAAAAAAAGAATAAAAAAAAAAATCAACCTAACAACAAAGAAACACAAAAACCTGTCAATAATTTACTCCCTTATGACATATTTTACTACCATTCCCAAAGAACAGTTCCCTTGCAAACCAGATACGTATACCTCAAATAAAACTCGAGTTATTTATGGCTTCTTTCCTCTTTAAAGATTACAAGAAATTTACAGGCACATAATCTATAAAGACACAATCAGAGCATTTTGATGTGAGTAAATTACAGGATTCCACAATTCTCAAACATAAAGACTAAAACCAGAATGTAGCACTGACAGCTAATAAGCACTTTGGACCTTTATAAGGATTTGATGTTTTCTCCACAGCATCTCTGAGGAACTATTATACACAAAGATCCTTCCAGACTTCTCCCAATTCTGAACATTACTGCCCCTGAAATAGTCATTTATATCTACTCAAAGTGATCCTAAAGAGATATAAATGCTACAGCTAACTATATAAATACTAATACCTACCTTCCTAAGATGTAAACAGATGTAAGGCAATAGCAAAGCCTGCTCAAAGACAGACAAGGTTCAGATGTTTGTCACTTACCTTCTCTGGCCTGGTTTTCTGCTCAGCAGAGTTAGTCTGCAGAGCAGCAAGGACTGGCATTGTCATGCCATCTCACAGAATGACAAAAATTCAGTGCAGAAATTCAAAGACTACATAAGGCTACATCTCAACTACAAGCCTGTGGTTGCCTTTTATTTTTTTTAACATATAGAAATCATATGCACATGGAAATGAAGTGACAAAAGAATGCTGAATTTTCTAAATAGCTGATAATCTTGATGAACGAGAAAGCTTCCCAGTTTCCTTTTAAAATCACTCAGTCTTTCTGGCAATCATGACAAACTAAATATCTGAGTTGCTTAAAGTCTGCAAATAACTATAATGCCAGACAAAGATATGTAGAAGTCAATGAAGGAAGCAAATATTTCTCAAGAGCATGTGAAAATAGTAAAAGCCAGCAAAACTAAGAGTCAGAAACAATTAACAGAGGCCCAGACCTGGACCCTATAATCTGCTAGCCCTACCAAGTACCAGAGAGTGGTCATTGAATTACCTCTCTTTGCCCTCAGGTTAGATGGAGAAGTAATAGTTTATACTCACTGGATTTATCTCCCATGAAGAATTCCCATTTCTTTCAGTTTTTGTCTTCAACCAAAACACTCCATCCCAACTGTTGCATTCTTAGGAACCTGATTTGCTTCTTCCTGCTATATCCGACATGGTTTTGATTACAAAACAGGAAAGATCCTTTTTCAGAAATCTTTTCATCTTTTCTTCCTGTGTCTTGATCTTATTAAAAGTTCTTCCTAGCTTTTTCTTTGGTAGCCATTTATCTCTTGTACAGATGAAGTCTGTCCATTCCAGCAAACCCAGGCTTTCTCATTACTGCAGAAATAGCATTGATGCAGGAATTTCAAAAATGTGGTTTTAGTTTGTGTGTGCTCATTGGGATAACTATTAATGCAGTGTAAGACTTACTCATTACAATGATTTCAAAAGGATATTTTAATAGCCTTTATGTAAAAAAGAAGTTCAAGTTTCTGAATCACCTAAAACAATCAATCTGCCTTTTTTTTTTTTCTCCTTTTTTTCAATTAAGAACATAGTGGTTTTGTTGTATTCCAGTAAAGCTGCTTCATTGTAACCATGCGTATTGCACAATGCCATTTTTCAGGCTTTAGTGTCATGGGGAAATTCTCACTCGAGTAACTTCCATTCAGTCCTAGCCAAGAGCATTAGAATATGTATTAAGCTGACATGGCATTACCCAGAGAACAGCACCCTAACCAATCAATGAAGTTTATTATAGAGACCCAAAATTCAATGTTGAGGACATATCTTTGAAGTAATCTAGAACACCATCACTGGGAGAAAATTATTCACTAACTTAACCTTAAAATAATGTGGCTTTATTTTTGCCCCCTTCCCCCCCCCCTTTTTTTTAAAATAACCAAATGAAAATTATGACAGAAATTATGCAACAGACAGAAAAGTGGCTTATATAAAGTAAATAATGCCTTCTGTTTGCAACAAGCTGAGAACATATGGTAAGCATTTCTCTCCTCCCCTCCCCCTCTTAAGAGCAACCCTTCCAGTTAACAAATCAACTTTTATAAGAGTTTTGCAGGTGACTAATGACTCCTTTCTTGGTGTGGCCACTCTCATGACACCACTGAGCAGCAAAATTGATAGGACATGGTGCAAATTTTGACAGTAAGCCCTTCAGACACCAAGTGTTGCCTAAACTTGCATACATTTTTTATCTTCACTCTTTGGAACACCAAGTACATAGGGAAGAGCAATGCAAGCTTGAGATGCACCAATCAGTAAGTTCAATGCAACTTAAGATTTATAGAGAGTTTCTATTCAAATAACTCTACCTTTCTCAGACTTGCAGAAACATCACTCCATCACACAACCTCGAGACAGCCCCCCAGAAAGATGTCTTGCATTAATCAAACTATGCAGCACCAGCAGATTATCCTCTTCCATAAAGGGCTGCCAACAGGGTTTTTGGTAACAAAGAGCATAAGGGCAAGAATCTGTTTTAAGATGAATAACCTCTCCGTCCATACCCTCTTTACAGAGGGGTTCCTTCAATAAGTCATAGGCAGTCACATCTTCTCCTGACAGCCAGCAGAGGAAGGCGGCTGAGACCCATGAAAGACCCTCACAAGGGAAGTAATTGCTCCAGGGAGAAGGTGCCTCACAAGAGCCTGGGAACAGAGGAGTTCAACTGCAAAGGCTCCCTGAAAACCAAAGAGGAACTGTCAGGATCCGTTTGCAGGGTTAGCTTGTGTACCTACAATTTCTATAGCATCGATGCTTCTGCCTACTCTTTCAAACTGTATCTTTCAGGTAACCAAAGACCCCAAGCTGCCAGGGGACCTAACACGGTTACATCTGATTGCGCGAACAAAGCTACATACGTTAGTACTGTTATTTGGATGTATGTGTACTACCAAATAAACTAGAAAAATGGAGAGAGGACAGAGGTACCATGGTATTCAAATGACATCTTTCAAACAGAAAACCTAACCAGCAGCAGCTGGGATGGCAATCTGACACCATCTCCAACAAGCTACTTTAAAACACTGTACAGGAACCATTCATGAGAGCAATCTCCTAAGTCTTCAGCAGCATCCAGGTGATACAACAGCAGTTTGCAAAGAAATATTGCTCTCGAAGAGTTTCATACAAGATGGTGTGCCACACACAAGATGGTGTGAACCCTCCTTTTAATGCCAGCCTAACTTCTCGCTTTTGAGTGTGTCCCCTTTCCCTACTTCCCGCTAAGTCTCCATCCTTTTTGATGATTACCAAGGTAATCAGTAGCAGTAAACAAGATTCACCCTCTCCTTACTCCAGTAAGGAATCATGGAGCCTCATGCCCAGGGAAGAAGATGAGGAAAGCCAGAACAGTAACCAGATGAGGCCAGCCAAAGACACAGCAATGCTTACACACAAGGCCTGAGACCCAGCTAGTACAACGGCAACCTGGGGAAGAAGCAGAAGTTTAAGGGAAGAACAGATGAAGGACGAGCAGAATAAGGAGTGGCTAAAAGACAGAGGAAGGAGGAAAATCTGATGGTTGGGAGAGGATGAGTTTGGTTTTTTTTTTTTTTTTTTTAAATCCCCCAGGGAGAGATTGATTTGGAGAAAGCACGTAGGAGGCCTTGCTGCACAGAAGCACCACATATTTATTTACAAATTTCTCTCATTTTTTTTTTCCTATCCAGCAGAAACAGGTTGGACATCCTATGTATGTGCAAAAACTCCTAACATATGTACTTTGTGGGCAGTGTTTTATTACATATGTTTCACTTGCCATGTCTCTTACCACCTAGAGAATACACAGGGAAAGCATCTGGAAGCATCACTGTTGCTGGCATCACAGATACAGCTGAAGGTCCAATCTTCAGCCCTAGAACCATGCATGCTTCCTGGCACATTGCCTGCTTTCATCTAAGCCCACATAGGGCAGGTATTATTTACTTCGCCAAAATGTTCAGAGACATTTAACCTGCCCAAGGACTGTCCTCTTGTCTCCCTACAGGGGAGGGGTCAGAAATTAATCATTATAAAGAAAGAACAAGAAACTCCTACAGCTCCTTTTCCTCTCTGCTCTGTGAGGAATGTGCCCAGCTGAAGAGATTACAGCAGAAGCAAATACTCTGAGCCTTTAAAGATAACATGAAGGGGGAGTTAACTGGGGGCACACCTCTCCTGGTCTAGATCCCTGGATGGGGCAAGACATTACAAGATGTCCAAATACACCTTTTCTCTTTATATTGCTACTTCGTTATTTAAGATTTCTAGAATGTTATCTAGGATTCAAATTGGCAGACTTAGTATTTGTATCACCTCAGATTTTGCACATAAAACTCTTGGAAATCCTGTCATTCACTCAGAAAGAACAATTTTTGGTTAACTTATCCCAAACTTCAGTAACTTTTTCCTGGTACTCTCTTCTCATAGAGGTAGCCAACAAACACAGAGGATGCCAAATTAGTTTCCCACAGCTGTGCTAACAGACTTTTCTGTAACACACCAGAGCAGGATTCCCCAAGACAAGAGCCAGTACCAAACCCTTCTTCAGCCTGGTGATGGGCTCTCAGAGCTTGTACTGACTCTTGGCAGCAAGAGGAGCTCTACCCTTAAGTATATGTGGGCTGTTTTACTAATTTTTTTCCAGTTTAATAAAAACAAGGCATACAACGTGGAAAGTGGAGAGAGGGAGAACAAATCAGACAGCCTAGGATCCTTTTTTCAGATTCTTTCTCTAGAAAAATAAATAAAACCAGGGATCCTTGTGGCACAGGAGGTTCTAAATGTTCTTTGTAGACCTTCCAAGCACAAGAAAGAAAAACAAAGACATTAATCCAGGCGGTAACAATGCCAACGACCACATTCCAAAAGCCACGGTGCAGTTAAGGTACCTCAATGCTACATCAACATCATGCTAGATCTTCTTCATGGCAGATGTGGAGTTGGAATTATTCAAAACCACTGGAATGGAAATCTCACATCAATTCCAGGAAAAAGCAAAGAAAATCTTAACATTTCTCCCCTTGATTGGCATCTGTCACATTTAAAGGAAGACAAAACCCCCCCTTCCGTTCCCTTAAGATCTGGAAATTTCACAGGGAGCATTTCCCCAGCAATGATCCTCCTACACTTGGCAAACTAATTTGCTGCCATTCCAAATGCCTCTGGAAACATCAGCAGGATCCACATACCACAATTAAAAGCTGGCGTGTACTCAACCACACTGCTAACTACCAAATGTTTGTCCTCCAATTACTCTACAACTCCCTCTGCAAAAACACCCCTCCAGAACTGCATTCTCCGATTGGCAATAGTCAGTTTTGGAAGTTTGCAATAGTTGTAACTATTATGTATCACTTTCCGAACCAAAACAGTGAGGTTTTTCTAGACATAATACAATCAATTAAGCTCTTTTACTCATAAAAGCTTTTTAAACCTCTCTTCAAGGCTCTCCTGTAACTCCAACTATCTTCGATTGGATAAAAGTAGATCCTTCATCTCCCACACTCAGACTCGCTAGAGCAGACATTACCATTAACTAAGGCCTCACCTTCAATAAAATCCACAGCATAAAAATGCAGAAATAGGTAACCCAGAAAAGGGAGGTCACAACCACACAGAGAATTTGCATCCAACACGTAGACCACGTATCGCAAAATAATGGTACGTAAATATGCCCAGCATTCTCTACAGTGCTCTACAAATCATTGCTCCAACTCATGGTTCACAAGGCTCATACAAAATGCCTATTCTGGAAAGAGCACGGAGTAGGACTTTGGAAGAGGCAAGGAAGGGAAAATAAGTCAACTACTTCTAGATACTAAGCCATGCAGCTAGCACAGACAGTGCACCCACTACAGCAGAAGAGACTTCTTCCATTATCCTGCTGTTACCGAACTCTTGTACGTTACCATTATCACAATTCCAGGTTATTTCAAAAGATCCTGATGCCATTCCCTTCCACAGTAATCTCTAAATAAAAATAATTTTTAAAAAGGTATTAATAACAAGAGAATTGCATCCTGCCTCTGTAAGCTTACAGCAATTCTGATCCAATTTCAGCTTTAGTTAATTTATTTGAGATGTTTCTGAACAGAAAGGAAGATTGCTCATTCACACAGAGTTAAGGGTTTCCAGCCTAAACTTGTATTGACCCTGTGGCTAAAGGCACCCATGCTGGCCTGACAGGCCTCATACTTCAGTGAGAACCCATTAAAGCCTACCGAGGACACGGGCCATGGAACAGCCTGGTGAGGACAAAATTGGCTCAACATGATAGATGCCCCAAACCATTAAAGATGCAATGAAGAATGTGACTTGGGAACTTTTTGGTTAAAACAACCACCATCCTTTTCTCACTCAAAAAGTCTAACAGATATCCTACCAGACAGGTACAGTGCAATGTTTTATCCTATGATGAAGATACACCATCATTGTATGACAATAAAACCCCCAGCATTTGGCCTTAAATCATTGCTCTCACAGATTTGAATCAAACTCCTAGTATCAGTAATGCTATTTCAGAGCTGAAAACTCAATACTAATGTCCTCCTAATTCTTACTGTCAATAAAACCAAAAGTAGTACTTAGCTTGAATTTTCTGTCTTTGCTTCCAACTACATCTCACAACTCTGTTTTCCAGTCTGCTTAGGTAGAAGTGAATCCAGACTTAAAATTCTTTTTATCATTCTCTAAAAGAGTAAAACATTCAATTTTAATTTGTGAGGGAGGGAATCCTGACATGCGCACATGCTGGTTATCCATATTCAAGGGGGGGGAAAAACCCAACAAAAAACTCCATGTTAGACTAAGTCACTGATGACATCTACCTTCACAGAAGAGAAGTCACTCAATTAACCTTACTGATCAAGGGTGAAGTATGAACCTTATCAAGTATGCAGTTTTATTTTATTTGCCATCTAGATGAAAGGAAGTACAATATGAGAAGGATGTCTACATATCACACCTTTTCCCTGGAAGTCCAAAGTGTTCAAAGCATCTATTTCTTATTCTGCTGGACTAGAAAGAAATTTCAACATCCTACAAGAAGTTATAATTAAAATATATCTCCCGCAGTTTTCCCAATTTAGTAATTTAGTCTTCCTACCTCGCTGCTCTTCCACATGCCTACAGACAGTTATTGAGGTTTTACATGCCCCTGGATTAGCCATATTCTCTCCCCATTCATACCATGCAGGGAAGAAAAAATGAAGCAACACCAGGGCTATTTTGCCTCATGGGGTTGCACGAGATGAGCAGCTCAGATGCGCAGGCAGGCATGCCCCTTCCAGCAAGGGCAAGCCTTCAGGGCACGCAGAGCCTCAGAAGAGAAGATGAATTAGTCCCTGAAGGTGCTTATTCCTTTCTGCTAAGAAGCCCCTCAAGGCTTCCCAACAGACACAAAACACCTACGTGTCATTCAGAGGTTCTGAGTTCAGTGACTCAAGCCCCACCCATCCACATTTCTTTTTATACATAGTGTTCGAAATTTTGGTCCTTTTCTCTAACTGAAGAAGTTCCAAAGCACAGAAATTAAGGCCTTTTTATGATTCTCAAAACAGATGCACTAAAAGTAAGGTTGTTTGCAGTTTCTCTAGAAGATCCTTGTAACTGCATCAAGAGAACTACAGAACAAAAACCTAACTACATTTCACCACCGATTTATTTACATTAGATTTCTCTGAACAAACAACATTCAAATGGAAACCATAAGCAATCTACTTGAAAAGACAACAGGCAGCAGTGAACCGTAACATCTCCTAAAAGCTAAAGTGGATATGCCTTGCAACCTTTCTCCTTTGAGCTGGTCACTTCAACAGATGCATTCTGGAAACAAACAGAATACTATCAAAATCAGTATTCTGTTTGGTCCAAGCTGCGTGAAATAAACACGCAACCTTCTAAATCAGCAGATTGGTTTTAACAGCATCACCTGAGCTTAAGGTGTACGCACCAGATTTTGGTGGGTTTTTTTGTTTGTTTGTTTTTGTTTTTTGTTTTTGGTTTTTTTTTTGTTTTTTTTTTGGGTTTTTTTGTTGTTTGTTTGTTTTTTTGTTGTTGTTGTTGGTTTTTTTTTTTTAAATAGGCAATGCCTGGAATTTTTTGGCATTTTGGCATGCTCAAAGCATTGTTTCCCAGTGTTTCAGACCAAAGGTTGTTTAAAAAACAGTATCTAAAGATAAACCAAAGTGTTTTTTCTTCAACAGATTTCACTTCGAGTTTCACTTTCAGTTCAACAAGGGGAAGCACCAAGTCCTGCACCTGGAGAGGAACAACCCCAGGCACCAATACATGCTGGGGGCCACCCAGCTGGAAAGCAGCTTGGCAGAAAAGGATGAGGAGCCCAGGTGGACACCAAGTGGAACGTGAGTCAGCAGTGTGCTCTTGCAAGCAAAGAAGGTGAATGGCATCCTGGGCTGCATTAGGTAAAGTATTGTCAGCAGGTCAAGGGAGGTGATCCTTCACCTCTACTCAGCACTGGTGAGGCCACCCCTGAAGTGCTGTGTCCAGTTCCGGGCTCCTCAGAACAAGAGAGACATGGACATACTGGAGAGAGCCTAACAAAGGGCCATGAAGATGACTAAGGGACTGGAATAGCTCTCATAGGAGGAACAAGTCTCTCATCTGAGAGAGCTGGGACTGTTAAGCCTGAAGAAGAAAAGGATCGGGGGGATGTTATCAATGTAAATAAATACCTGAAGGATGGGTGCAGAGATGACGGAGCCAGGCTCTTCTTAGTGGTGCCCAGTGACAGGACAAGAGACAATCGATGGGCACAAACTGAAACACAGGAGGTTCTGTCAGAACATCAGCAAACACTTTTTCGCTGCGAGGGTGATTGAGCACTAGCACCGATTGCCCAGGGAGGTTGTAGAGTCCCCATCCTTGGAAATACTCAAAAGCCATCTGGACATGGTCCTGGGCAATCAGCTCTAGGTGGCACTGCTTGAGCAGGCAGGTTGGACCAGACAACCTCCAGAGGTCCCTTCCAACCTCAACCACTTGGTGATTCTGTTGTTCCATTTTAGCCACCAAAATATATCCTACTATTTTTGAAATTGTGAATGTGCATTCCAGTTCCTCTCTAGACTCTCCCCACCTACAAGCCTAGAGGAAAAAACCCAAAACACCCCAAACCTCAAAGCCTTTCTGAATTGCCTCCCTCACATTCAAGTCTGCAGCAGCTATAAATGCATGCATAGTAATTATCATTTTTACTTGGGGCTAAATAAACAGACTACAGTCAGCATTGCTTTCTTACTGTGACACAAAAGACCATGAGTTTCCTTTTGCTCATCAGACAGGCAAATGTAGATATAAAAATAAGACTGGAACACTTTAGAACAGTTTGTCTTCCAGATATCTACTCAATCCACAACATGTCTGTCCAAATAATTAAGTTAATATGCCATAGTCTGAAGTGATACAGATTAGAACAAGAAATTCACTTGAATACCTGCTCCACACAGTTTATAAAGTATCTCTACTCTTTCTATATACTTTGAGGTATGGTCTGAAACTTTGACTTCTCAAACATCAGAAGTACTGAGGTTTTCCCTCAGACAACCCCAAAGTTACATTCCCGTATTTCCTCATTGCAGACCACAGCATCCAGGAACTGTAACACGCTTACCTTTATCTCAATAACAAAGTGTTGACAATCCCTTCAGAATTCATTACCTTGGGTGAAACAGCAAAAGGATCTTTCAAAATTATCTTTAGCAGTTCACCAGGAAAGTGGAGATGTCCTTAAAGCTGAAGTGTCCTTAAAGCCTGCCTTTCTTCTTTCTCATCTGCACTCTCCCCAGCTGTATCAGATGGCCTAGCAAAGCTTCAGACTACTGTGATCCTGCTAACATGATTGCCTGAAGAAGCCAAAGCATGCAAACATACACTCCACAATCTCTCTTAAAAAGCTCCTTGAAATCCAGCTCATCATCAATTGTCACTATAAACCCTCTCCACTCTCTGCCTATGTGACTGACTTATTTAGAGGACAGGATTCTGAGATTCCCATCCTGCAAATCAACCCCCTTAAATCAGGCACCTTTAAGCACATGGTCCCAACTGTGAGTTAAGAGGCATGTTCTCTTGTATGTTCTTTACATTTGCAATATATTCTTAATAGTATAACAAATACCTGCTCTCTGTCCCACTTCTGTGCTTGTTTAACCTTTACATCATTGTTGTCTAGAATTAATTCCATATAATTTCTAACAGTCTGTCTCCATGGTATTGACACATCGCCCCATATTATTATATGTTGACATTCACAGCCACTTTATGAGAAAAAAAGATCCTCAATTAGATTCTAAATCAGTAGCCATAGTATGCTCCAATGTGCTTCTTACTAAATTGATCCTTGCTATTGTCAGACATAAAAACGCAACTGGTACATTGCACACAATCTTCATTCATCTCATTTCAATTAAATTTCTCTAACAAGGAAAGACTGAATTCAAGAGTGACACTATTATCACCAGATGGCTGAAAGTCCAAGTCAGCACCAGCAAAAATAACTTGCTGTGCCATCAACACCTTCCTTTTAACAGCCTCCTGCTCTCTTTTTGGTAGCAACTCACTGGCCCCCAAAGCAAAAAACCCCAAAGATAAGACAGAGCCTCGATCTAGTCTGATAGTTTGTAGTACTTAAGTCACCTACAAAGCCTTTTGGAGTGTAAGGATAATACAACATCAAGCAAAAGGAATTTCCTCAAAACATCTCATTCCTCAAAACAGCATTACTGTGTCCCTAGCATGCTTTGGATATCACCTTTTCCACTCAGCAGTGATTTCAAAGCATGCCAAATGGTGGTCTTTACCACTGGGTATCTATTGCAAAGTCCAGAAGCAAACTGAGGAAACGCTTCTTCAAATGCATCACCATTCTATTTTACCCCTTAAGAGAGAGCCCAGAGATACCTTGCCACTGCTGTTTGCTTTCCGAAGACAACTCAACAGGAGGTATAGCTGACTCTCCTGAAGGGTCACACTGCTCCCATGGTCATTCCTCAGACTTTATCACTGAATCTGAGGAACAGCAGGGCCTCCAGGCCCCAGTGCTATAAAGTACTTACTCATGTGGATGAATTCCAGTTCTGGAAAACTAAAGCAAGCTGAAATTTTCAAAAGCTTATTACAACAAGCCAGGCATCCAATAGCTCCCAAACTTTCTTGACAGCTGACAGCTAGCCTTCTGCACTTAAGAAAGTCCAATGAGTTAAAGGAAGAAATATTTGGCTGTTTGTATTGTGTTGTCCCTCCAAAATAAGGAGTCCCAGGCTATAAAGGTTTATCTTCCCTACATCTAATGTTACTTCAATAGACAGCTAAATATAGTAAAATAGTTATTATTTAGCACATCTGTAAAGCAACAATTTCCCTCCCAATTAATTCCCAGTTCCTCAGATTAATTATCTACTCAAATCTTCTTGATGCACACACTGCAAGAAGTTGCACGCATTTCCTGTAAATTAAATTGCTTTCAGAGATAATGATGCTCCTAAAAGCAAAGAATCAAAAGTCCATTCTGCTGAATCTGCCTGGATGGGTAGAAGGCAGAAACCGCTGTCTCTGGACAATGAAACTCCAGAGCTTGACCCCGAGCAATAAGCTGCTTTCACTTGTCCTCAGGGTAATGACCCTAACATAATAACAAGTAGTAGTCCTGGCCCAAGTAAGAATGAAACTCAAGAACAACAACAACAAAATAATCAGGGATAATCACTATTGCTCGCAACTTCACCCACTGTGGACCTGTACTCTGGAGTCTAATGTCTACTGATCCTGCAGATGGTCCAGGCCTATTTCTGTCACATTTAGTTACAAAGCCCCTGTAAATTTCTGTAATACCTGACTGGAAATTCAGGAGAAAAGTGGAAAGCAGACCCTCTGTAAAGAGACCAAAAGAGCATTGCAACTGTACACTTCTGCACTCAGGAGCAGCAAGAAGAAAGCATGTAGACCTTTCTCCACCCAGAGCCAGGAAAAGATTCATTCCAACAGCTCCATTTTTCCTTGGCATTTCTTTATTCTCCTACTCTGTGGCCTGATCGTAGAAGCGGCAGTGCTCTGAATTCTAGGAACAAAGCAAGAGAGTTGTCCAAGTTCAATACCTGTCAAAACCCCTTTGCTAAGAACGGCAGTTGAATTAAAACCATTTAGTGGAATAGAAATCACTGTCTTTACAGGGAGGTGAGCAGCACCAGAGCCGCTTCTCCCTCCCCGTGCAGAGCAAAGGGTACAGAGGTCCCCTGTTCGGTGGAGCACCCACCTCCGTGTGGTGTCACGAAGGTGCCGACAGCTCACTGCTGGTCTCTGCCCTGTTCAGGCTGCAAGCGCAATCAAAGCTCAGTTCCTCTACCTACTTTCTTACCACTTTTCTTTCAGATTGTTTTGTTATTGGAGTTACTTCTGTGGTCATGCCTGAAACATTACTACCGTATACAGAATGCTGTGCAGAGACTTTCCTTTCACAGGACGTACTCCTCACCCAGTTGCAACAGGACTCACTTTGAAGCAGTGTCTAAAACCCACCTTCATATTTTATCCTACTGGCATGAACCTGCATGGTTTTTGCCTCATGTTGGAGGCATGAGGGGACAGGAGACAACACCGTTCTTTACACATACAAGATTACTTCAGCGTTGTACAGTCAGAACCCGGGGGGGGGGGGGGGGGGGGGGGAGTTTCTTACTACTCAAAGCTCTGTCATTTGAGCACAACAAAGGGGAGCTTCCAGAACAAAGCATGTCTGAAATCAAGTCTCTGCTAAAAGCTTACACATTTCAAGCCTGTCTAGATTACTAACTAGGTATAAATGGAAACGCACAATCAGACAACAGAAAGAAGGCAGGGTTAGCATAGTATACATTGATCTTATAAAATATTTAAGCAAAGCATGCGACCATTGACAATATGCACTTTGGCTGAACAATAGGCTGCACGTAAACAATGGATTTTTTTTTTTCCCCCCAGACCTTTAGCATATGGATATCTTGTGGGGGAGGGAGGAAAGAAAGAAAGAAAGTTTAAGAAAGAAAACCCAAACCATATACACAGGGACACATTCCAAATTTTTATGGCACTGCCCCTGTAAAGTATATTTGTAATATTATGCACATTCTAGTAGAGAAACAGACACATGTATACACTAATAGATTCTGAAACCTTTAGGTTTCTGAGGAAACATACACAAGAGGAATGATTCTGCTGAGAACAAAGCTCTCATACTTACCTCCTGTCAACAACTTCAGCAGGCTGTGTTCTGCACTGAAGCTGGACAAAACCAAACAAGGCCATGCTTTAATAATTGATAAAGCCCCCACCCCAGCTAAGGCAGGCAGTCAGCTGTACAAGAGTATAAACACACCAAATCACAGTATTTTTAATTCACCTGCTTAAAATTCAAACAAAGACACGTTTTTCAAAATGAAGTAGAATACCAAAAGATGACCAGGTAACAGAACTAAATTTAGTTTCTCTTCTTCTGAATCACACACTTTGTCAGATCACAGTAGCTATTTGTGAAATGACCCATGGACAAAGCCTAGGTAGGCTCCCTTCCTGCTCCAAAGCTCAGACCAGAAGAACTAAGCCAGGAGTGATAATTTCCACTAAGAAACACCCAGAGATGATCATTATTTGCATGCCTTGCTGTTATGCTGAACAGACTGAAATTGGGTAAAAGCAAGTTCTACAGGACCTCATAAAGCACACCAGAAGTAAAATTCACTTGCTTTCCAACGACAGAGCAGTGAAAAGCTTGCACCCAGGAAATATTGCAGGTATAGGTATGTGACAGATCAAGATTCATGGAAAGATGTGATAGAGACTATAGGGTCTAGCTGTGAGTTTATGAAATTAATGCCAGCCTAGGAACAGGCATTTCATAAGTAGGAAGCAGGAAAAGTGGCCGTGAAGCATGCTCTCAGTTCCAGCCATCACCTGGTACACTGTACTGAACTGCACCGTTTCTACATTACAGCTGACCCATCAGCTGCAAAGATAAAACAGGGAGCTTTGTCTCCTTGCATCTAGGGGCATTCAATTCCTTATCAGAAAAGAGACATAAAACAGGTTACGGGTTTTTTGGGGTAAGTGAGGAACTCTACATGAGAAGCAACGCTCAGGCTTACTAGGAAGGGTAGGTCACACACAATAGCTTACTTCAATGAAGTAGTAACAACAATACAAAACCACTTCGTATGTTAAAACACACCACATCCTATTTATGCTCAGAGGGAAAAAACAAACAATTAAGAATGCACCATATCATGCCCTTTTTCCTACTTAGTCTACCTGCATGATCACTGATCAATTTTTCTGAAAATGTGAACAGTGGGTATCATCTAAAAAAGCCAAAGCCTTTAGAGGACTTCAATTACTGTCTTTAGGACTGAGAGTGACCCTTTGTAAACAGAAACATTCTTGCACAGATGCAGTAAGTCTGATTGTCATCATCACCATCCAAACACTACTACATGGTTTCTGTGATGGAGCTGATGTTATGCAAAAATCCAAGAGAGAATGAAGACTGTTCTCCAAAATCATAGCTACTACACCTTGTATGCTAGCCAAATACTGTACCACATAACACAGCTATGAAGACAAAGAAGATAAATAACAGAAAATATAAAAACATAACTAGAAACAAATTCTACTCTGGAAATTTATATTTTGAAGGCATTTAGACCTGTAACACTAACCCTATCCATTATAAGCTGGAATGGTAGTCAAAGTCTGCACTGCAATGAAACTTTCAGTGTTCCAGATTTGCCTGCAGTTGTGCTCACCTACAGATTAAAAACAAATTAAAACGCAAGTTGATATTCTGAAGCACAAGTTTTCCACTATATTTGTGACTATTGTATGCATTTAGGCTCTCTGCCATTTGCAAAGTATTTCTTTAAACTGATGCCCATCAGATACGAAGCAGAGACAAAAGCTATAAGAAAGTTAATTAAGTTCTGGGATAATGCCAATACTGGACAATCATACAGTTTATTTGGAAAATGCAATCAATACTGGAGATATAAAATACTAAAAAATATTTTAGGCAGATAGCTCTACTCCTCACAACTACTACAGGATGGAGCTGCCAGTTCTGACATTATTGCTGCGTTTATAGATAACTGGATTTGAATTAAACCCAGAAGAGGAAAGAAAAATTGATGTTACACCAGAACAAGTTTTTGCTTGAGGTTTTACGCCCCGCCCCCCCCAATAAAGTTGAAACATTGATGCCATTTTTACAACAATAAAATAATTACTTTTCTGTTACTGAAGTTGCACAGGATACCCCTGTCACCAAGGCAAGGGGCTAACACTTCATGAAAGCATCGCTTCTACCTGTTCAACAGGCATCCATTGGGCAGATGGGGGAGAGAAAGAGAAAGAAAGGAAAAAAAGGAGCAGGGTCAGATCAGTAAGCTGAAATCCCAGGAGGCAACCAACATCTTACTTAGAGAAAGATTCATTCAATTTTCATAAACCTATTGAGTGAATAAGGATGCTGGTATCAAAAGGGAAATTAATGATGACCTGAATTTAAAACACAGAAATCACCCTCACAGAGACACACTGACTCACAAACATCTCTGTACTGTAAGGATTCGTAAGAGAAGGTTGCATTCTGGGACATGTCAATTAAAATTAAGAATGAAATAACTCTGTGCAACGGTGCTGAATGGCATTTTCTCTCAAGAGACCACAAGTTCAAATTGAGATTTCAGCTGTGCAATCAGATTTCCATTCTTAACTCTTTCATTTCCAATGCAATTGATCAGCTCATCGCAGTCTTCCCTGTCCTTCAATTCTCAACTAGATCCAAAGACACTTTACAGAGACCTGTACCTGCCTGAAGCCCAAAGTCCAGACTGTGACAGTACTTCTACCAGAATTAATAAGACATGAGTTCTGCCAGAAAAACCAGCTCTAAATTGCTATGAGTGCTATCAGAAGCAAATCTAGAATTTCAGGGACCAGTAAAAAAATTGGAAAGTGGCATTGTAATAACCAACTGAAGTGCACTGCTCAACTAGTCAAACTGTGCAACAGTTTTGAGGAATTTGTCCTCAACAGCTGCCAGGGCCAATATTTACTTTAGTTTGTCCAATGGAGAAGTTGGCCTTCGTCACCTCGCATTACCTCCCACGCACTAACCACGTGTGCAGTCTGATCCCAACCATGCTTCACAGATAAGTTCACAGCCTACCTCCACTCTGGATGAAACCAGGAGCCCACATGATCCTATGGGCATTCATACTGCATTCCCACCACCATTATGGGAAACACAATACAGCAGAACCACAAAACAGTATTTTTACTTGAGCTATACTGTGTGAAGTGCCAAACAAAGCCATCCTGACATTTTTCCTCAGTAGAACATGGAGTTGAATTTTAAGAGGAAGGAAAAGTACCTTTTCCCAATTCATTAGCCACCCGAAAATACAGTCTTTGTAATCCACACGAAACATTAAAAAACAACATAGTTTAAGTGGTGTGTTTCCATCATTACATTACATTTTCAAGGCATCTTTAAAAAGCATTTATCTATAGTTCACACTCAGGAGAAAGCGAATTCTCCCTGTCCCTTTAAGAGGAAACTGTGGATTTTTTTCTGAAGAATAAAACAAAACACTTAAATTTTAAATACAGGAAGGAGGGATAAGAGCATGGGGGAAGAACCCAACAGTCTTCATAAATATTTTTGTGACTCCAGTTGCCAAAACAGTATCCACATAATGTACCTCAGCCAAGTTTCTTTGAACACAAAAAAATTCAAAGTGCAACAATTCATGAAGCATACCCACGCATTTGCAATGTAGTTATACAAGCATGCACAGCACTTCAGCTGCTGTGGACATGACTCTTCTTTTACTATCTTGATGTACACCGCAGATGCTCATTTTACTAATGTCTCTCTTTCTGGAAAGTCTCTGGAATCCAGCCAAGCTTGGGATGGGCGTTACACAATATTCGCTGTGCCTCTTGGTAGAGGCAGCAAAGGAAGAAAATTACATTTTGTTTGAGTATTGAAAAGTTTGCGTTGGCACTGTTAAGCTGAAATTTTAAAGTATCAGCTTTGTGAAAGAAAGAAAAAGAAAAATAAACTGATCCCATGTAACTGAAACACAAAGATGATTTTGACTGGAGTCTCAAAAATCAAGAAGCAGAAAAACTTACTAGATTAACAGTGTGTCACATTAGACTTAAAGCAATTTGTAGGCAGATCTTCAGTTCCTATTTACACACCAACACCAGCAGCCAGATTTTCAAAATTGTTCAGTGGCTTGACGCAGCACTCTTTAATTGATCTTTAATTGATCTGGAGTTGGTATATACTAGCTTGAAAGATCTGAAAGTCTGTCCCTCATTTTTGGTTGCCTATATGGCAGCAGTTTTCTCTTTGAAGATTTGGCTCTTGAAGCAATGGCAGGAAAGAATACATTTTTAAATCCAACATATCAAAAAGGGCCATAACATTTTCAACAATGGAACTGAACAACATTCTCCCTCTCACTTCACATTCTCATAGAGTTGATGGAAAATACTTATTTTTGTATGTTAAAATACAGAAGCTGCAACTGCAAATACAAAGGTCTGTCTGTCACTATAACGGAAATAATGAATTAGCACTTCTTTGCACCTCCTTGTAGTTGGAGCCAGGAGAGAAGGGTGTAGTGTCACCTTCTGTTTGCTTTATAGTTACTGAATGTTATCCAAGGAAGCCTTTTTTTGCTACCTCCTACATTGAAATTGATTGATGGCTGCCATTTTTGATGTAATTACAAATAGCTCTTCCCTCCAGAAATAACCTGCTAAAAAGAATATTGTACGTTAGAAGCAAAGTATTACCCTTAAAAATTGCCAACTGTACGCACTAATACATTGCCCTGGTATTACTATGCCACTAGCTGGTGTCATGACTGTCACTGACAGATGAAAAGCTGAATAGGAAAAAGAAAAGAAATGGGATGTGATAAGATCACATCATAAAATACAAGATAAATGTGCCACCATGACCAAGATGCATTCTAACCTCAGGTAATAAAACAACATGTCATGGTAGAAAGAGAAAGAATGACCCAGATGAGATGAAATTGCTAAGGACAAAAGCAAAATGTTTCTCATCTAGTATTTACTCACATTTACATATGCTAATGTGAGAAATACAATTTTTTAAAACTCTTGGAAACATACCATAGTCCATTCCTTTTGGACAAAGAGAAAAATGAAGAACCAGAAAGTACAATAAGCTTATTAAAAAGCATGGAAGGGGTGGCAGAAGAAAAAACACAAAGAAAAACGAAAAACAAGGGGAAAAAAAAGAAAAAAAAGATGGGGAAAAAAAAAAAGAAAAAACCCGACAAAGATGGGAGCTGTGGCATCAGGTTCTGACACTCTTATTGCTAGGACACAATCACCCCACAGAAGTGAAATAATCCCATAACTAGCAGACTTAAAGTTTCCATATATTTTATTAAATATCTACTAACTTGCCTGCCAGTGCTAGAAGGCAAGGACAGGCTTTCCACATAACCAATTCACTGAAATTTCATCCAGAAAACTGCATGTTTAACTTCCCCCAACCACCAGCATTAGTTGGCAGCCACTCCCATCGTCCCAGCTTGCTGCCTCCCTTGCTGCGGAGGAAGACAGAACTTTGTTCCCCTCCTGTTTGCAAACCAGCCACAGGGTTCTTCCGTAACAGCATATGAACTATGCAAAGCACTTCTGAAGCCCTTATCATGGCGATGAAGGTTTCAGTGCACATGTAAACCAAGGTATTATGCACGTCTTGTATTCTTAAGTTTGGGGAATGTTTGAAGTACTGCCATTCTGATGCCCCAGTAAGGTGGGAAGGTTACAATCTCACACAGGTCAGGAACAGGGTAGTCAAGTGCTGCTTTAGGAGGGGCTTTCACCTGCTCACTTTCTTTACCCAAATGAGCAACAAGTGAGAACACCCAAAGGGAAATATCTCACCTATGAAGTCCAATCACCTCTTTCATGAGCATTTAAGAACCACATAACTCTCGTATGTTATGAAGACCACCTCTCCTCAAATATCAAGATATGACTGTATTTATAAGATCTAGTAGCAAAAAAAAAAAAAAGGAAAAAAGCAACTAGACAGTAAAGAATTTATTTTGCAGCACACCAGCCAATTTCAAAGTATTACCAACTCAACAGAAAACAACTAAGGCATGATAATACACAAGCCAAGCAGCATTTAGTGATAGCAATGAAACCATATAGCTTTTGAAGTTACCAGCATAGAAATAACCATTCCCTTTTCACCAAGGGCAATTCTTAATATCATTAGTTACTCTTAAAAAAGAAAGTCTGTTGGCAATCCCAGAGTTCAAGGGGACACCTCATGGCTGGATGCTGTGGAAGCAGCGAGTTAGATTTTACAATAGTAAGCAGCATCAACATGTATTTTATAAATAAAATCTACAATTTACAAAGTCACTCTTTACTTTCACAGCAGCTGGCATTTAAGTTGAAATCTTTTACAACCCAGGAAAAGAGTATTCATAACTGTTGCCTCATTAGAGCATCATAAAAAATGATCTAAAAAGTTGCACTCTTAAGCTAGTGAAAACCATCTAGGATTCCTCAGAGACTTAAAATGGCAGAGAGATCACCAAGACAGCCTAGCTGGGAAACACTGGTCTCTCAAAACATACTGCTGGTTGTACAGATGAGCTGATAACCAATGTAATTGAGGCCAGTAACATAAAGCATCTGCTAGAATAAATTTAAATGGTAATACATTCCTCCTAATTTAATGTATATGAACAATAGGAGAATTATTCTGGTCACCACTGCTACCACTAGGAAGAAGGTTTAAGAAGGACAAAACACTAACAGAAGTCAGCAAGGTGACTGGGAGTAAACGATGTACTTGGGAGAACATCAGCATGACCTGATGCAGAACCAGAGCAGTTGCTCTACAGAATTCATGCCAATATGAGACAGTGGTACCATGCAAGAGGTTCTAGCCACCATTTCAATTTAAAAAAATTAGGGTCTGGTTTACCAACGATTAATAAGGATTCAGGAAGGTGTCGATGGAGAAATCCAGCCACCTGCATAACTTGTTCTATAA
The DNA here is from genome assembly GCF_964188355.1 of Buteo buteo. Lineage (NCBI taxonomy): Eukaryota > Metazoa > Chordata > Aves > Accipitriformes > Accipitridae > Buteo > Buteo buteo. The sequence goes on along the minus strand of NC_134181.1, from coordinate 36,874,354 downwards.
GTCATTTAGTCCATTCAAAACAATTTGTTTTGCATTATTGTAACGCAGTACTGTGTAATGTACAATATGTAGCCTTATATACTGGTTTCCTTACCAAACCTTTCTCCAAAGCTACTTGGAATTTAACATATTTTCAATAGCCTGTATTAAACTCCTAAACCAAGTAACTCCATCTCATTCAAATTTAGAAAGCTCTCATCTCTGCATAACGTTCTGATATAAACAGTGGTTTATGTCTTTGTTAAATGCATCACAAAACCAACCAGCTAAGGCCCACATGCTGCCATGCCCAGAAGCCAAAAGAGCCTTTATTCCCATAACACTGAATTCCCCTGAGAATCATATCATCAAAAGAGGGAGATGCAAATAACTTCAGATGCAAAACTTGCTAAAATAATTTGAAAGACTTTACAAGTCAAACAGCAGAATAATCCTGATCACACACAGGAGCTGTTTACATCTCAGGGCTCTACCATCCATAAATCAATTCTGCTGTGTATCTTTATCAGCTCCTCAATGAATTACAAGTTTGGAAGTTTAAAAGTCTTCTGAACATTCCAGGTGATACTGATCAGTGTTATACTACACATAGCTCCAAAGTAATGCTATTAAATTAAATCATCTTCTCATTTCCTCCATATATTTATATATATATAAAAACACACATACACACACGAAAATACATTCTCTACAGTATAAAAATAAGCCCTCACATTCTGGTTTCATTTCAGGCTTTCAGGAATATCTCTTTCTCTGAACATTACAATAGTCAGGCTGTGAAAATTTTACTAAAAATAAAAGTTCAGAGCTATGCCAAGTGATTTAGCTTGCGGAGGCAGAAATTCCCAAGCTCAAAAATTCTCCAGGTTTACTTAGAACAGTTTTCACTTTATTTTCTGAATGCCAAATAGAAGCGTTGTGATGCTAAGGATAGATGTGTGGGATTAGCCAAAAGGGAAAACTCAGGCATTTCAATTTCCTGCTGTAAGCAGGTGTGGGCTTGACTCATCAAAGAGGCAGAGAACACCATTGAAAGTAATGAATTTTCACATTACTGCAGTATACAGGGAGCACTGAGTCTGCGGAATCACCACCCCCTAGTAAGACAGAATAGATCTTGCCCACCCATTTGTATATACAAAAGATTATGATTCCTTAGAGAAAGTGAGACTTTAGCCTCTGCATGCTCATCAAGCTTCTCTCAGGTACAGTTACAGTTGTTCACTACTTAGGCATGCAGACAAATGAATAATAATAAAAAAAATAATCCCAAAGCCTGGCTGCAACCTAATGAGATACACGAGACACAAAGGACAGCGTGAAATTTAAAACTATCAAAGTTTGAGTTTCAGTTTTCTTTTTATCCAAGAATTTGAAATACACTCTCTCTAGTCTCAGGATTTATTTCAGGCACTTCATTCACTCATAAACCTCTCCTCTTGCTATTTATTCCATGGTTGGGACACAGGGAGGAATCATCAGGTCCCCCTCATCCTTACAAGGAGAAACAAAACCAAAGAAAACCTACTAGCGAAATACAATGCTATGAAAAATACAGAGGCTAATATGAAATTATGAGGAAGTTTCCTATTAACAAAAATACCTTGGAAGGCAGAGTTAAACAGAAGAAAGTTCCCATCCACTATCAACCCTCATACGCAACCTTAACTTTTTCTGCCATTTTTCCATAAAGTCATTATTGGGCATAGCTGAGTTTTGCTGGACTACATCAGTCACACAAAAGATGCTACTGAAACAATAGTAGTTTTCAAAAACATGAACAACAGTGTCTTTCTAACACTCCCTTCTGCCCTGGGGAAGATCTGACCAAACAAAATGTACACAGAGCTCCCAGGCCAAGTCACTGCAGATGTGAAACCCCTGTATTGTTTTGATGTTGTTTCACCAGCAAGAGTAGTTACATGAGATCCTATGCATATGTTTCTGTTTATTCCTTGTCCTTTTCTTTCTCCCACTAACCTGCTTAATACAGAGCTGTTTCTCTTCCCTGCTGTACCTCCAGGAGGAAGGTACAGCTCTTCCAAGGGCCTCAAACAGTCTGGCTCAAGCTGTCATTCCTCTTTTCCTAAAGCATGTAAGGTTTGCTTCAGTTTTTAAGCTGGATCACCGGTCTTGTCCACAGAACAGTCCTCAAAACACATGTTTGCGTGAGCAAGAGGGTAACCTGTTGCATAATTTGGGAAACCAACAGCCAGCAGCAGAAAAGGATAGATCTTCTTAGCCCAGTGAAGCTGAAGCTCCCATCTCACACAACCATACCCACAAATGTTTCCAGAAAGGTGAACAAGCAGTGGTGGAGTCTGAAATTCTAGTTTCCTTAGTTAAATACATGTTATCTTAGAAGTATTAATTCTGTGTCTCAGAGTGGTATCTTAGGGGGTGAGGGGAGGGAGTAACACCTCCTTAAATTAGCATAGGCATTTCAGCAGTTTCGGGGTGGGAAGAAGCAGTAAGTGAAATATGGTATGTTCCCTACTCCTTTATGGCATGCTTCAAATGAAACAGGAGCTTTTTAGAAGTCTCCCAGCACAATTTTTCTATCACAGAGGAAATTAACTTAGAGCAACTAAGGAACAGATGCAAGAACAGGTAAAGACATACTGAGAACATGCTAAAATCCTCATATGCAGATATATGCCTCATTATGTAACACCCAAATACAGACACACAACTATTTTCACCAAGTGGCCCTGAACCTACTCTTACCGGTCAGTATGAAAACCTTAATTTAATGGCAGAAACTCCTCAGAGAAGAGTCTTTCACATGAAATGTTTGCAAGAAGCCTCGTTAGAAATGTCCAGCCTGTGCAGTTTCAAATGTGGTTAACATGCTTTGTTCCCCATGCGTTTTATCTTCTGTAATGATTATTTCTACATTATGAAAGATGTTGAGTGTACTTTTAAAAAAACAAACAAACAACCACCAAACAGTTTTATTTTTAGTTAACTGCAGTGTAACTTAAGCAAAAAATGCAGACAGCCTGATTCTCCCCGTACACCAGCTCACCTCACGACCCTTGGGACAGGTGGCTAAGCAACACGGCCTCGGGAAGCGCAATTGCTGGAATGCTTTGCTTGGTATATCTATTGCTGTTACAAAGCTGTATACACACAGGCAGACACACAAATTGGGCATTATAAACCCTCATATCCCAACAGCACACAACAGCACTTCTAGAAGAACACAGTTCTTGCAACAGCATTTTCAGAAACAGAACATTTCCATTCTCACAACCTACACATTGCATCCTGCTGCAGCTCCAGAGCATCCTAGTCATGGGGAAGGACCCCACTGTGCAAACCCCTGTATCAAGAGGTAACGGCACATCCCCACACCTGAGTTCTGAAGTTTCATACCCAAGTTAAGCAGTAGCTGCCTAAAGAGTCACAACGTCCACCCTCCTGCAGAGAGTTACTGCCTCTGTTGCAGAGCTAGCAGAAGGGAACGTGTGCCTCCACTCAGTTGCTCCAGTACATAGTTCAACATCTCAGTAACCAAGTCCCAAAACATATTCCCTTTGCCCAGCTCTGCTACAGAGGTCACAACTGCTGGCAAAGGGTTTACTTTGGGAAGTAGGGAGGAGTCAACATTGTAGACTGCTGCATCTCTTCGCTCCAAGGTAGTGGAGCACATTAGACCTGTTTCAGGTCTATTATATGTGAGAATCCATGGGTGAATCTGTATAATGATCCATGTTAAAAAATTAAGCTCCCTTCGTACTTGGTTTTTCTAGTATGACTTGCCCAACTGTTTGGAAAATGATGATGCTTTTGCATGCTGCACCTCCAATGAACATTTCAGCAGTGCAGACTCATATCAGGTATGTCACTAATGCATTAACCACTTTTTCATCCTGCCAGATCTAAGATTTCGTACTCTCTCACATCAGCATCATCATCTAGCGAAATGCTTCAGGGACAAAGTGCTGAGGAATGGCAGCATCGCTGAGTTCGGTGCCTGAGTTAGGAATGTTAGCAAAGTATTTTCTGAAGCAGGAATAACACAGAACTGAAGAGTTTTGGCAAAAATCACTTTTAGTGACTCCTTTCCCCTTCCTAACTTCATGGCCCTGAGGCAAGCCAGCACTTAAGATTTCAGATCCAGATCAAAGCTGTATGTCATATAGTAACCAAACATATTTTAACAGTTCCAGACTTCAAGATCCTTCTGAATTCATAAGCTCTATACTTCCTTTCAGGCCACTGCAGAATGTCAGACTGCAGATACTCGGCACAAACTTCAGCAGTCTTCATCCCTCATCAGAAGGAAGGGGAACGGCCAAGGGAGAATGCCAAGGTGACACCTGCCCTGCCCACTCATGGCCACAAGAATAGTTTTTCAGTCTTTTGTTTCTTCTACCAGTGCTCCCAGGTACAATGCTGCTTTTGTGGCCCAAAACTTCAGGAAGCGTGACTGTTCCCATTAGAAGCCAAAAGCATAGTTAGAAGTTACTCTTGGTTCTTTTTAATTATGATTCCATAACTGTCTTTAAGTAAAGACCTAATGTGTTTAGATAATGTGGCAGAAATCCGTTCTAGCATCTCTCCTATTTCTGTCTGTATGGATTGTGTAGACTTGCCATTCACCTCGAAGTCCCTTATCCATTTGGCTTAGTTTTACTTAATTGTGATCATTAAAGCTAAAAAGATTACTTTCTAGAGGCCCTGTAACTGCACAATAAATTTCTCTGACAACTCACTGTTTAAAACTACAGCCTTTCATCAAGCAAAGCATTCTCTAACACACTGTTGCAGTGTCAGACTGATCAGTTACATTGCAAAAAGACCTCAGAATGAATCAATAACCCTTGCTCCATCAGAAAAGATAAAATAACATATCTCTGTCTGATCCACAACTATGACAGGCAGCATGAAAATTAAAACCATGAGATTTTTTTGTTTTGATATGGAAGAAGAATTTACAAGTTAACTAAAATGCATGACCTAAAGTGATTAACTATAATCTTCCACTCTCACTCAAGCTTTTCCTCCTCTCAAAACAGAAAAAACAGAAGACAAGAACAGAGCTCTACTGCACAAAAGACATTAAACACACCTTTTTTTACAGTTAGCATTCTGCTCCTTACCTCCAATTATTTTCTTCATGTATTGAAAAAAACCCAACCAAAAACAAGATCCAAAGAGCTGCTAATTATATCTACCTAAAAATCAACAACCCGTTGCTTGTAATTTGACAGGTACAGTAACTTCAGGTCAGGAAGTAGGAACGGGACCACGTACACAGATAAAATCCCTTCCTCCCTAAGAAGTGCACAGGTAGCGTGACACAAACAAGCACCCAAACAAAACCAGGATTCGGTCACCTCTAGCAGGCAGGGCAGCGATTACAGGGACTGCCTACAGACAAAGAAATGATCACTCAAGGGCCCAGCTGAAAGGGCTACTCTTCCCTCAAGGGAACCAACATCGTATTTGCATCAAGAAACGATTCAGCCTTCTGTTCCTGGGATGGGCAAGTCGAACACAACACGATTACACCACACCACACCGAAGCACCTCTGGCAATTCCAGTGCACCGAACCTAAGCGAATTCATAGATGTATTATCAGTGATGTATTACCATTGCATTTTCTTATCCTAAAATACTCTGTCTTAATAAAAAGGCAGAAAAGAGAAAGGAGGGTCAAGAAACAGGTAATACCTCATCCTAGTTTGAGGAGCAGCTCTACCCTGCCACCACCTGAATTTATAGGGTTTCCTGAGGCTCACGAGGTAGATGAAGGAGGTTAATAAGGTAAGCACCTGTAAGTTACAGGAGTCTACATGATCTCTATTTCTTTAAATCTAGTCTGCAACAGCTTTAGTCTGCAATGCCCAATGACACTCCAAGGTAAAGAATAATATTTGAGATCTTTTCACACAGAGCTGTAAGTCCATTATAATTATTAACGTGACAGCCAAGATGGCTTTTTGTTTAAGATAACATTTAGAGTCGAAAACTGAAGTTATTTCCCTGGTACGTTCAACAACAAAATCAAAGTGAAAGCAGCGGAACACTGTATGGGAAAAGCAAACATTTAACAAAAGCCCAACAGCAAAGCTTTCTTTTTTTAAAAGCAGTATTTCTTGCTGTTCGTGTCAAAGAGTTCCCTAGATTTATCGAGCAGGACAAGAAGGTCAAAGAAAACAATGGCTTGCTTTTTTGGGTGTTTCACCAGTTAACACAACAGAGACAAAAGCAAAATCTCTCTCGAATGCTCTGCTAGAAAGAGCAGCTCAGCTTTTGCTCTTAGTTCTCAGCTAAGAAATGAAAACACAAGTAAACAAACCCTTCCACCCCCCTGACAGCTTTCTGCTTTCCACACAGCCGGGACCGCTGCACATGCGGACGCCCAGAACTGCCAGAGCCCGAAGGGAAGGACACAAGTTTAGCACTAACCTGTTTGAGTTCCGCAGGCATTTACGCAAGGTGCCAGTTTCACAGTCCCCGGCAGAGAACACCTCCAGCTCCCTGCAAACCCTCCGCGGACCCAGCCTTCTCCTCTGACAGCCTCCAGAGTCTCTTCCCTCCGCGAAGCTCCCTCCTTTTGTAACCCGACCAGCAACCTCGCCGCTCCAGAGAGCCCCTCCGCAGCCTCCCTACGGACAGAGCCCATCCAGGGAAAAAGAGACCACCGACCAACGCCGCCGCTCCGGCGGGAGGAAAGAAAAAAAACGACCCAAACCCACCGCCGGGGACGCGTCCCTTTCACATGGCTCTCCCCTCCGCCCGGCAGGCTCCGTCCCGGGAGGGAGCGAGCAGGGGGGCGGCACTGACGGGCAGCCGCAGCCGGAGCGGGGCCGGGGCGCGGCCACGCCCGGCGCGCCGGGGGAGCGGGGAGCGCCCGCCGGCTTCGGCTCCTCGGCGGGCTGCGGGCTCCGGGGCGGCGAGCGAGCCGAGCGCCGGCGGACGAAGCCTCTCGCCGTGACCGGCGCCGCCGTGCGGTTCCCTCCGGCCGGGCGCGGGAGGGCGGCGGCCCGCGGGCGAGGGGGGGGGGGGGGCACCGACCGGAGCCCCCGGGGTTCCCACGCTTCCCGGCCCGCCTCCCCCCCCGGATCTCTCCCGCTGGATTGTAAAGACAAAGAGGGAAAACGTCGCGAAGCAAAACGGCTGTTCGCAGCCTCTCCTAAAAGGCTAACCTGCTGGCTACGGAGGAGAAAGCCCTTCAGATACGGTCTGCCCGGAAAGCGCAGTTGCCTCGCGAACTACAGGGAGGTCTAAGGAGAAGGCACACGAAAAGAAACGCTCTGGCTTGCTTACTTTTTGCACTTCGCTTCGAGATGAACGCCATCCCTAAGGCACCGACACCGGAGAAAGATGTTCTTCCATCGCAGTCTCCTCCCTTTTCCATCTTACACAGATGCAGTGAGGCTTAGAGCTCAAAGTACAACTGGCCTCATTTTTTAAAACCATTCACCTGCCCACAAACCTGTCCCACATTCATTAAAAGATTGTCTTGATAAATTACTCATTACCAAAATGAATGCCAGATGTGCTATACCTTGCATCCACCACATTCTGCAACAAACACTGGGACTTCACAGCATGATACAGCATGGTTTTCACGTCCATTTATTGCGAGTAAATTCAAAGTACCCAGCTTTTAACATTCAAGTCTTTGGACAGGCAGCCAGGCTGTGAACCTCCATGAAGTCCCAGGGAAGGAAGAGAGCTTCCCATACTTCTTATTCTAGGATCTGATCCTTCTTTCTGCCTTTTCCAAGAAACCACAGGAAGGGTAGGTATTAATAAATATACTAAGACATCAAGTCTCTCTTATAAGAAAGACACCTAGGTAGGGAGGTGTAAACCAACCTTAACTAAACCTGAAGACTTTTTCACCCACCAGAGGGGCAGGAAGGCATGCTTACCCAGCACTGGAACTAAAGCCTTGCCCTTCAGTTGTAACCAGTTAACCAGGTCTGAGAGGCAGCCAGCTAAGTCCTCCCCCAGTGCTAAATAACCAGCACTGCTTGCAGTCACCAGCCAAAGGGTAATGGTTGTTTTTCCTCTTCTGTACTAGGTTCCTGCAGCAAACCAAAGCAATAAATAAATCCACCACTCTAACAGCTGGTAGCTGAGCAATGGTAATTAGGGACTGAAAGCTACTGGAATCAAATTAGAGACTATCCCTGCACAACAGGGATAGTCAGAGACAGCAATACCAGCTATAAAGCAGAAAGGTACATTACAATTTAATCTTCTTTAATTAATTATCAGAATAGGTACCTTTGCAGAAAAGTGTCTTTTCATCCCAGCTTCAGGTTCCCAGAAAATTCTAAAATATGCTTCCAGTGTCAACATAATTAACATGTTAATTACTATCAATCCTACCAGATCAACATTAAAAGGTGGCATCTCCTATACTGACTTTTAAGATCGGAAGGAATGTTTCAGACCTATTTAATCCTAATTTCAGGCTTCCTGTTACTGCCAATGTCAGCATTCCAGCTGAGTATTAGAGCCAAGGCTTTGTATTTTAGCAGCAGAGAACAGAGCAGAACCATGTTACCCAACTCTGATCCTAATTTGTTTAAAAATAAATGCCGTAAAGGTTGACAAGTGCAATGGTAGATGTTTCACAAAGTTTAGCTGAAGCAAAGTATTTGCTTCACTGGAGGGAAAAAATATGCTCTGAGTCTAGCTACAGTGGAATAATTTAGAGGCAACTGGTGGTAGCCGTTAATAAAATACCTAAAGGGCAAAGCAAAGCAAAAGGAACGCATTTTGTACGAGTCTCCTGTACTTTTGTACAGCACTTTCCCCTGGGTTCTCCTTGTCCAACTTATCTTCAGTTAACAAATTAAAATAGCTCAACTTTTGTTGAGGCCATGCTGGCATAGAAAAGTACCATTCAGTTTAGGCATGCACATGGATATGTGCCAGACCTTTATACACTGTCAAAGAAAAAAAACGTTATAAAGTCCGTATCCATAGGGCACTGAAGTAGCTACTCTTGCATGCAAAACGACGAAACTGAAAACCTTCCTGGATGGACTTGCCAATTCTTACTCACATAAGAAGTCTCTCATGTTGTAAACCCACAGGTATTTGTGCAAGCCATGCAAGTTTAGCGTTGCTGGATTTTGAACTCCCACCTTCTGGAGTCAGGTTGTTATTTAAAAACACAATTTTCCTTTCAAAAATATAATACATGCTTGTAGGCCTTCTGGTTGTAAAGTAGATTTTGAAAATGTGTTGACTCAAAGCCAAACATTTAAAAAAAAAAAAAAAAAAGGCAAAATACATCTCAAGTCCCCTTATTTCTTAGCGGCTTACAATATTTTACCAGCTCGTATAATTCTGAATGCTGAGATTTGGCAATGCTGAAGTAAAAGAACTAATTACCTAAATAAGAGTTATAGATTAGATCCCTAAGGTTATACTGAACTTCCAAATTCTGGCAACAAACACTCTATCCATTAGCATCAGACTGCTGACTACACCACAACCTCCCCCTCCTTCTTTTTAATGAACCTTAATTTCTTAATCTGTCACATTTTTCTCAGCTGCAAAAGTAGGGTGAAAACGTTCTTTCTTCTCTCTGAGAAATTAAAAATGTATAAATAGGAAGGGATTTAATTCTCTAGAAGATGGAGTAGTATAGTATCTGGGCCAAGCTCTCTTTTTTTTATTTTCTTGCATTACCCTTAAAAAATTCTCCATCACTAGTGCTGTACTATAGATTGATCTGCTCTCAGAGGCAGTAAAAATGAAATGGTTTACAGCTCTGCCTGGAAACATAACATATGGCTTCAGTGATATGTAACTTCCATAAACCCAACAGAGCAAGAAGGCACAAGATGAATCAAGAATCCCAGCTAACCCTATAGGTAAAAACACCACAGTCACCCATGGCAACTCTTAGAATTAGATAGCCTATATTCATATAGGTGCTTCCATGGCCAGGATATTTTATTGTTATTCTGGGAATTTCATGCAGCAAATAAACAAGGTGAGGGAGAGAACTGAAGAATAGTAAGTACACTGTGATGTGTCCCTGTGCCCTACTGTAATGATTTTAATACAGACAAATGAAAATAGAACATTGTATCTTCACGATACATTTTGAAATCTTCTCCTGTTACCATTTCCATAATTTTAAAATATATTTGAAAAGTTACATGAGCCCTTTCAAAGCATCTGTACTTGCTCCAGAATGGTTGCATGACTCTAGTAGGACAAATCCACCAGGATATTTCTAACATTTCCATCAACATGGTTTTGACAATCTTTTTGCTTTCATACTGTAAGGTTAGAAATGGAGACGAAGCCAGACTGCCTCAACTGGAGAGCAGTTGTATATCAACGGAGGATGATTTTATGTGTCATCCTTATTTAAGAATACAGTATTAAAGAAGAGGTCTAAAGGATCACAAGGCTGAAGAACGATACGGCAAAGAGGAAGCGGACACTTTCTGTAGGGGGACACCATTAGACATTTCAGCAAGTTCAGGGGGTTTTCATATGTATACAAAAAGAGCTTCCACCTTGCTACATCTAGTATCAGTCAACTCCATTTCATCCAAGCTGTCATATGACAGGATGAGAACAAGGACAGTCTGGTGACAGCACTGCTTACATTAGAAATAAAGGACAGAGGAAACTACATGTCACTGCATATAGGTCACAGCTGAATGAATGACCTATGTTTCTTCCCAGCAGCTTCATTTAGGTAAGAATCAACTGCATTTTACAGGGATAAAAATAGAAAAATCTCCTCCAGTTTAAGAAAAAAAAATTAAAATAGCTTTACATTTATAACAGAATGACAACAGCAAGGAAAACAAATCAAATTTAAGGTTGGTACTATGACCATAATTTCATGCTGTAGTTAATGGAAAGGAAAACAAAGACACTCAAATGCAGGAAAGACAGACCCAGTATTAACCATTTTTCATTTCTTAGATTTTGTTTTGGTTTTTTGATTTTCCAGATGATTTGTGCTGTATTTCAAGCTGCACATTACAAGCACTTGCTCAGAAGATACCAGCTTAACATGTCATTCTCTCATCCAGAGGGCAAAAAATGTGGTTTGCCATTATGTACTGGATTGATACCCCTCTGTACTATCAACCGATTTTTATAGTAATTACTATCCTCCTCAAATCAAAACCTGAAGCTGTTTTGAATTTTCTCCTGAAGAGAGAATTAAGGTCTCTGTGTATGAAATTTTATACCAGAGCAAGTTTTTGTATTTGAAATACTTACATATGAAAGTAAGACTGCAAAAATGGAGAAGAACTAATCGATATGTGTTAGAAACACAGAGACTGTAGTCCTTTTCAATCTTTAACTACAGTATTCTAAAAATGCCACTCTGCCAGCAGCTAAAGATACATTTTAGATTAAGTCCCTAAAATGAACTCTGACAGTATTCTACAGCATTTCCCTGTCACCACAACTATGGTTAAAAAAAATGTTCTCTTCAGCTAGTAATTTGGTAGCTTAAAAAGGGAAGCAGTTTTGTTTTTTGGGTTTTTTAAAATATATACATATAAAAAAAGTAAATTGTAACATTTAGATCAAAGGTTTTAATTATAGTTGGCACGCAGCCTCAGGCTGCACATGGCCATCTTTGGCCATTCTGTTCTCAGTCACACCGATGACTTCAGTGAATTACTCCATATTTGTGACAAAGCAAGCGAGAGCATAATTTGACCATTAACAAGATGGCCTAAACTAGCAAAAGGCTCAGTAATTTATCAATGTCATCATAGCCCAACATTCATTTTGGGCTCTTTCAGGATTCGTTCACAAGAGCTTATAGATATTGGAGACAGCTGAAATGGAATTGTAGAAAATTTTGGGGTTTAGAAGCCAGGCTGAACCCTTAAGGTCCAAAGCTCAAAGGGCTCAGGGGCAGAGGAAATTGCCTGTTTGCCTGCTTGTTGGTTTTAAAGTTTCTGCAAAACATTCTTGCGGCTACGTGTGGATCTGCAAGGGTAGAGGCTTATGAAGACTGACCAACTCCTGTGCAATGCCTTGTAGGGATAAAGGTCTGCCTCGCTTATACGGGTACAGATCAAGGCCTACATTAGTAACAAAATCTCTTCATAAAATTGAGACATATCATGCAAAAAGGTTTTGTGAAGGTTTAAAAGCTTTTTTCCTGAACATCCCAGCTGAACTAGTACAGCAGTATGCTTGGGAACTAAAATGTAGGAGAATTAAAAATCTTAAAAAGCCAGTACAATTAATCATGTTCTGCTGTCTGAGCTGAGAAATAAACAAGCAGGAGAACATGAAAAATAAATCGTGACTTTAAAATGTAAGATGTTTTCATTTCATTTTAATTATCAAGAAGCAAATGTCGTAAATGTGACTAGAAAGTTGTTTTTTTAAAAAAAATCCTGTTAAACCTGATAATACTCTTTAATGTTTTAATGTTTACATTTGAATGTTCCTGTTTTAAGACATTTTTAATAATTACTGATCTTGCAACACTCAGAGACCTCATGCAAAGACCAACCTGGATGCTTGTTTACATAATAAGGTACACACAGCAAACAGAATTTATTTTTGACATGTTTCTCTTATAGTACTTCTAGAAGAAAACACAGTTCTATTAGTAAAGCAATGTAAAATCATGGAAAATTATTATGAAACTGTGAATTTGTCATTCAAATTAAATAATTTTAATTTAAACCTGGCACAGTTCCAGGCCAGAAAGGTTAACAGTTGTGGAAAATTATTCGTTCACAAATCTTGGCAAACAAAATAAGAAAATCCTTGCCTTTCAGTTGCTTTCAAAACCTCATTTAATAAAAAACCACACAAAAGTTGAGATTTTTCAAGGCAAATGAAACTGCAAAAATATTTTGGAGATGCTTAGGGTAAATGTGGTCATTGCATTGCACTATTATAATCATTAGCATAAACTAGCTGGTGTCCTGCTGACAAACATTAGATTGCACTTTGGAATTTAGTATTTACCAGATGAAGTTGCAGAGCACATACTTAAGAGATGAAGTATGAGACATGAAAGTGAGGTACTGTTGATGCTAGAGAGAAAAGTGAGATTTCTGCAAAGGCATGCATCTTTGAGCTAAAAGACATATTTTCAACCTGCACATGTAAAACTATAAAATAGTATGTAATTAAATTCTGAAAAACAAATCACTGTGTTGGAAAGAATAAAATAATTATCTCCTTACCAGAGGGTCAGTTTCTCAGTTGCTGGGTTCCCTTTTTTAAATTTTTTTAATGAATTCTTTGGGATTTTTAAACTAGATACTTTTTAAACTAGATTTGCTGACAAAGTTTTATACAAGCACTTCTCAGATAACGCAACTGATTTTGAGTCAAGTCTGCTGCATGCCAGCAGACCTCAGCCCCAAATAACTCTAATAAGTGAGGTTTAGGTGGTTTGCTTATCAAACAAATCCCTTCTGGAAAGCACTTCACAGCTTCTGATGCAGCTGGTCAAATCTTCCTAGTTGTTGCTGAAACTGATGCCAATATTCCCGTTCACTTTTGTATCCGTGTTTTTACCATCTAAGGCCTTAAATGAAGACTGAAGAATAATCATAGGAGAGAAGCTAAAACAAGAAATAGAACCACCAGAAAATGTAAATTCTCACAGGAATACTACTTGAGTCCATCCTTCAGAGGCTCTCATATGACATACCATGATGCCTGTGGCACAAACTCTCTTTTTTTGTTAGCCTTGTGCTATCGCATTCCTCCTGCAATACAGGAAGCACATTCTAGGATTTCTTTTGGAATTTGGGTAATCCCAGCAGAAGGGCAAACAGCAGGAGCTCCTTGAGTGCAACATGCCATACTGTCACTTTGGAAAGTCTCTATTTCAAACACCTGCAGTAATTCCAAGAGAGCTACTGCTCTAGCTGAATTCCTGTAAGGTGTGGGCTGGCTTAGCAACACTGTCTTAAGCCATCTGCAGTACTTTGGCCCTGAGAAACATCAGTTCCTTGCTTCCAGTTTCCACTGTTGCTGAGCTATCAGCAAAAGATCCTGACTCTCACTGTAAATCAGGAGTTGATGCTTTCGCAGAGACAGGACACTGCCCATAAAAAAGGCAGCAAAATCTCCAACCTCCAAACTAAACTCAACTATTATCATCTCCAACACAGCAGAAGCCAGAGACAGGATCACACCTCACGCATGGGGAACACGTCTCCCTGAAAAGTAGCTGAGTAATGGCTTCTGGTCCAGTACCTAACTGTGCTGGGATTCATAGGTACTGCAAATATCTCTCAGCTCACACTGAATTCTGATCTAAGGACTCATTCTCCCATGGGAATCATATTCCCAAATCTCCCCCCTCCTTCCCCCTGGAACCTTTGAATAGTTGCACATATGCAGAAGCTGAAACCGGACCCAGGTCATTCCTAGAAATTCAGTAAGACTACTCATACGTACTGAATTTACAGGATCAGGCTGATGGCATAGCTAGCGCATGTGTAACTGCACAGTGATCTGTAGGCCAAAAGAACACAAGAGCTGAATTACAGAGATAGGGGAGCTGAGAGCAGGGGCACCAGCAGCTGGCTGGAGAACTGGCACGATATGACTCTTGACACCGAACCATACTGTACCCCTGAGTCAGAACTTACATTTCTATGGTTTCAACTGGTTTTATAAAGGAATTAGGGCTATCCCCGCAAATTCTTTCAACATTTTGCAATCTGCTCCGTACTAGCAGAAGTAGGACATGCATGGGTTAACTACCGATGAGGTTTTTTCTGGCTCTTTGGCATTGTAACAGGAAATAGTACTGTAACACCAGGGAGCTGTCATGAACCAACAGCATTGTTGTCTGTACCTGACCTTACCTGTGAGGTAAAAAAAAAAAAAAAAAAAAAAAAAGTCATTTTCCATGCTGTCAGTCCCTTAATACGAGCACAAATATGTTATATAACAAAGGAAGCCAGGAGGCACTACAAACGACAACTGATTACATAAAACTTTACATGCAAAGATGGAACTGCGTTCTGTATGAGATGGAAAGGAGAAAAAAAAAAAGGTAAGCTGATGACTCAGTGCAGCTCAGAACCCATTTTTGCTTCTTCTCTGCAGTTGTTCAAACATAAATACAATATAAATGCACCCATGTTCTTACAATCAAAGCACTGGAAGCAGTCTCTATATTCTAACAGTCTGCACTATGTCAGCGTGGAGCAGAGAATCTTAAAGAAAAGTAATGAAATACAGACAGAAGAGTTATTGTTGCCCAAACTAACTCAGAAAGGTTAACCTGATGGTATTTTCTTAGAAAAGCAATTTGAGCTAATCTTCTTGTATTTTTTTAAATTCTCGCTATGCGTTCTGGTGTGCTTTAGAGTTCACCTTTTACTTGAAAGTGACCCTCAATTCACAAAATGTCATTTTTGGCAGAAGTCAGTGGTACCTCAGATTAACACAAAGACTGAAGAATATTGGTGTTTAATTATCACTACAAAATACCTGCCTAAAAATTTAAAAAATGAAAATGTGTGTGTTAGTTTTTAAACAGGTGTTATTTCTCTGGAACATAAATTGAATCATAAATGATACAAATCATAACTATGAAAATATTCTGTAGCTTTTTCCATAAGCTGATTTTCCTTGAACAGCTATAATCACATTTGCAAAGTGAAGAAAAGATTAATTTTATTAACTTGGTTGATTACTGACATTTCAGGATGGTCTTTTGGGGCATTATTTGTTGGGAGGGGGTTTTTTGGGTGGCTGGTTTTTGACGAGGGTGTTAATAGAAAAAAAACCAACCAAACAGTATGTGATTTCAAGTTTCTTCATTCCCACTTACTTTTCTGCCTTCCTTTCAACTCTATTTTGCTAATACCTTGGTTAAACACAAAGTTAGGTAATATTTGCACCAAAACTATGTATCAATTTATAAAAAAGCATGGTCAAACATATGTCAGATCTAGGGAAACATATGAAAAAAGCTCTTACCAGTTATAGAGGTAGGACACTAATTAAACACGATAGACAATTTCGAGCCTGTGTTTATTACCATACCTCTTAACAAATAATCACAGTAGCAATAAAAAAAGACTGACTTAAAAACCTCATCACTTAAATAATTTAAGTTGCTTTTTCCTTGTTTTTTAAACAGTTTATTATTGTGTGTGGTTCCTCAGTTCAGAAGCAACAGCTTTTGCATTGCTCTAACTCCACCACTTTCAGGACAGCCATGTATAAAAAGGGGAACAACCTACCAATAGGACTTAGACAAGATATATTTGTAACAGTGTAACTTACCATACTTGGCATCACATTAATTATATTCTTTTCAGTTTAAAGAACAGAGAGAAAAAATAGTTAAGCTAGTACCAAATGACCGTAGAGCAGGCTTCAGTGAATCATTAATAAGCCTTTATAAATGGCACGATCACAAGCGCTATTTCAGAGAAGTCTGTCTCAGGCACGTCCGAGGGACCAAATTATTGTGCATGGTATCACAAAAGGTACAAACAAGCTCAGTTCTGCCTCCAACACCATATTCATGCCATGTTAACTGCTGCAATTGCACAATCGTGCACAGGGCTGGCTTTACAAGTGACAAGTGAGAAGCTTGTAAAATAATGTATATTACTAGATGTAATAGCTACACAAATGCAAGATATTAAGCTATATTCATCGGTATCACATCATGCTGATTCAGCTTGGTTTGATTATTAGAAACTTCAGCCCATACAACGCACTTGCACACTTTACCATTAAGAATCTCAGCAAGCCTCATTCTTACATGGGGTGAAAAAGCACAACAGATTGACAGGATGAAACCTTTGAAGCTGCTGGCCTAATGCTGAGTCAAAAATTTATCAGTGAAGCTGGCTGGATTGAAGTTTAAAGTCAAAACAGGATCCAAAACTTTATTTTGCTTTTGAAAACGAAGATATTTTATCACTCCTTTTAGGGGAAGAAACCAGTCACTGAAACTGATTTAACTTAGAGTTGCAGTCATAGTACTCTTGCCACATGTTGTTGACTGACAGACCTCTAGAAAGCATACCACAAACCCTATAGCCATTGTTCAGCCACTATTTACTCCTTGGCAGCCTTTACCAATTCTGCGGCACCAGGACTGTAATGGAGCTCCCTTCTTACGGGAACTACTGTTCGATGAGTAAAAAGTATTCCATAAAGTACAGCAGATTTCTGTAAAACTCGCAACAAGACTACCAATTTAATACCATTAGGTTTTAAACTAAAATATAATTCTAAGGATAAAAAAAAAGTACACCAGAGTGAATTTATGCTGATAGGCTTTTTTAATAACAGGCTTTGCAAAAAGCATGTGATACTATCTATACTATACTAACATATATGCACACACACAATCTCCATTTTGGGTTTAATCTATTCCAGTACCTCCTTAGCCAAATGTACTAGATAATATATCTAAAAAAACGAAACATAAAAACACCCCAACAAACCCACCATGGGGAACCTAAAATAACAGAAATAACAGTCAAATGAAATACATTTTTAATTATGGATGATTTTGTCAATGCAACGACTTCTCAGATCAACTTACGTTACTTCTTACAAGCATAAGAGTCAATCTGATAAGTAAGACTCCGCACCAGCAAGCAAGGCGTTGATTTCTGTTATTTATACCATCTGAGATTTGGCAACTCCCACAGCTTTCCTACCTGTAAGAAGGGGGTAATACCTACCTTTTTTATAATGGGAACCCCTCTCAAATCCTTATAGGTCACTGCAAAATCACTGAAGTCAAAGTATTGTCACAGTGTGTTTGTGGCAAAAAAGGTTTATTGAATGCTGTACTTTATTTTGGTTATGAAAAATTAACAGGAATGGAAATTGTCAATGTGTACCAATGGGGAAACAATCTTTGAATGCAAACATTGTTCAGCTCCCCAGCTGATCAGACTTGACAAAGCTTCTCTGAAACCCATGGAGCCATGCCAATTTAAACCAACTCAGGATATAGCCTTGTGTTTAACAAGTTTCACATGTCTGATGTTTTAACAAAAGTAAAAAAAAAAAAGAGAATATTCTATTATTAAAAAGTAATGCTCTGAATGGTTAGCTAACCAGTGAAAATATTGCAGCTTTGTGCATTCAGCCCACTATAGTACATACCCTACGCATGCACTTTTCCTATCTTCTCCCTATCCAACTTTAGTTCCCACTCTGAAGAGCAGCAGAAGGCTGATTTGACAAGAAGTGAAATAGAACCAGGTAGATTAAACTAAATACCTCACACATTAATAGTATTAAGATTTAACAAGCTTGTAAAAAACATTATCAACCAGATACTTTAACATGTAGAAGACACAATAGGTGCTACTCACCAGTGATTTACAAGCTTATTGGACTATGCCTGCATTGGCAAACTGGTAAGAAGGCAAAGACTGCCAAGACTCCTACAGCTTGGGATGATAAAACAACCAAAAAATTATTTTTTTTTACGTTCTTTACTGTAAAAATTGGAGAAGCAAACACAAATACACATTAACAGACAGCTCCGATCTTTTTTGTACAACCAGATTCTCACTTTCAGAAACAAGTAACAATAGCCAGCCATGTGGCTGCCACCACTCAAAGCCACAGTCGGGAACAGTAGTCAAGATCATCCTTAAAAACTGGAAGGATTTTTAGGAGATTTTTATTAACCAGATAAAAGCTCTATGATTAAATTTCATTAAATGTCACATTTTTCAGAGTAATGCAAAGGTTTTCATTGAGTAACTAATAACCTTTTGTCCAGGGGGTTCTTAGTCCGGAAGAGCACTTTATTTGACCACTTCAAAATCTGCAGTAACGCATGTATAACACTGCACACCTTCCAGAAGTTCTGGAGTTGAAACATCCTAATTCATATCACCGACTGTATGCTCAGCAACAAACTCTAATCGAAGCCAGCCTTTAAGACTGGGGAAGCCAGATAGGGCAGAAGTTACATTTACCGACTTGTTCAACAGCATTAACCACACACAGCACTTTTGTACCTATTTGCCAGAAACTGGGCTGGTTAAAGCTAGCTGCCCGTATGGTGGTAGCTGATTATTGCCTCTTGCGGGAAGGAGAGATGGGTACAAAACCTCTGCACAGCCCGAAGGTTTGGCAGGCACTGCCTTCTACAACGGGCTATGAAAACACGAATGCTTTGGCCGCTACCTCAATAAAAAGACTCTCACTGATATTAATGGGAGACCTTTCAGCAACATTTAGGACCTCTTATTTTGAGGACAGTATCTCCCAGAAACCTCTCCTCTGGGAAAAATTCCCATTAAAGAATAATCTCAGCTATTTCCAATTAATATCTGAACAAACCATTAATGATTTGTTTAGATTGTCCAAGTAATCAACTTCTCCCGTTCACAACTTTAAGATACTTCTTAGAAAAATCCCCCACATTTTCTTAATGTAGAATTAAGAAGTCCATGCACATGTTTTTTGGCAATTACAGCACATCCCTGACCTCATTTGCAGATCTGATATTTCTTGTCAGGGGCCAATAGACACAATGCCATATACACTCCCAGCAAATCTCAACAAGTGCACCGCAGTTCACATGTTCCATTTGAATATTCTAAATTCACACTGAACAGGCAGAACTCACCAGTAAGTTAAGTGAAGGAAGTGGCTAAATGGGCTGCCAAGGACAAGGAGCTATTGTTATGGAATGAGTTTTAAGTTGGTATAAAAAAAAAAAAAAAACAACAAAAAAACCCAAACAAAAAGAGTGGCCAGCAAAAAAATCCAGAATTAATTAAATAGAATCAGTATTTGCATAAGACCTTGACTTTGTCTTTTGAGGGCTTCAGAAAACTGTTACAGTTCTGGCACATTGCCCATATACTATTTTTTCCTTTTCTACAATAAAAAAGCGTGGTTATTTTCTTTTCTAAGAAAGGAATAAATTCTGGAGCGTATATTACAAAAAAGTACTGAGATAAACTCTGTTAACAAAGCCCTGACTAAACACACTTCTCTAACAAATCCCTTTGACAGATTCCACTTTGACAATCAAACAACATGGAAAACTGATGCCTGGTTGTGGAGATCATTTAAGATTATTTGGCATTCTCATAAAATGGAGTTAACCCTCATTTTTTGCCCAAATTCTACTCAGAATAACTAGATTACATACGATCACCTACGCAACTTCCAAATGGAAAAACTACTACTTGAGTTAGTTTTTAGTATTACTTACAACAAAGGTTGAATAGGGTGATAAGCAGAATTCAGTCAGTCTTCACTGAAACATAGCTTCAGAGATAGATGCATTTCACTATAGTGCATGGGCAATCCTTACAGAGAACACAGACTACCTTTTGCTTTATGTACTCTTAACAATGAAATGTTATAGTAAAGGTGAAATTATATATTCTGCATAAGACTGAATGTACAGCTTTCATCCTTCATTTAAACACTATGTAATTCATTCTAGTAAGTCAGGGAGGAATTTGGCTCTCAGTGCATTTAATAAAAATTCACACAAATAACCTTACATTAATTCTTAACTGTACATATTTGGCTATTCAACCATTTTATCTCATGTACAAGCTACTCTAAAAACCTCAACACTAATTATTTGTGAACGAAAGCTCCCCTCATCCAGTGGCAATGAGCTGACCATACACAGATTCAGTCTGGGGTCACTTACAGGGGCTGTTTCTCCCGAAGTGTCACGTAGACCCCAGTAACTTAAACTCTTTTATTAAGTTTTTTTGGAAGTGGTTAGACCTTAAGCCGTAACACTGCAGAAAACTCATGCTTCATCAGTTTTGTGGATAAGGAATTTCATTCTGGAGCTATTAATCAGGCACTTTGCACAAAGTCATTCAGAAAAAGTGAAGGTGAACTTGTCCTTTTTCTATAAAAAAATATGTAAGCACATCTCCCCTCTCCCTAGCCCAGCTGCTGATCAGACGATAACAACCTACATCTCCTACCAGCTACTATCAGACTTTTAGCCTAACCAGTGCAGGCTGCTGCTTTCACATGAAGTCCCATATTCAAGCACCTACATGTACAGAAACATGGCAGCTGTTAATAGGAAAGCCGTGCTAACATAATACAATGTAAAGACTGCCTGAACACAGCTCAATGCAAGTATAATTGTAAAACAGTCTGGTATAATTGGGAAACAACTTTTAGAATCCCCATAGCCTGGAGTTTCTCTCCGAATTGAACAATGTTTTCTTAGGAAACAGACCTTCACAAACAGTACTATTGCTTCTGCATGACTTACCTTGCATGTCAGAGTGATTTGCGAGCTTAAGTAATTTAGAGATGTAAATAGTTTATCATTGCACATTTAAACAGTTAAAGAACACATATCATGCAAAACAATATTTGGAAATCTAAGGCTACCACAAAACCAGTTTGCATCACTAAAACAAAGCCTACCAATTCAATAAACAGAAGAAACAAATTATGAAGTCCTCCCTACGCAAACAATAAGACTTCGCAGGAGGGAAATCCCTGCTTTTCATGCTGTTCCCTCTATTCAAAGTCCAGCTATTTCTAATGGAAATTTTGTTTGCTATGGAGATTATGATTCAGCCTTCTTTTTCAATCACCAGCACATCACTATGCTTACAGCAAGTGCATAGATTTAGAGAAGGGTGTGAAGATCTCTCTTTAGGGTTTAATACTCAAGGATGCATACATTTTTTAAAGTATCCCATGAGCTAAGAGGAAGTAAGAGCAACTTCTAAGCCAAGGCTCTGACGTCTGAGCTACCAAATTAATCAATGAAGCATACAAACTCTGGGGTATCAGAAAACAAGCTACAGAATGAAATGCTGACGACAAACAAGATGCACCTGACTTTCTGGAATGGGAAATTCTGGTATAGGTGAACTCTAGCAACAGGTAAAATGAGCAGGCTGTTACCTGCAGTACAAGCTGCTGCCAGGCGGTTGCCAGTGGCTGACCATTGCCAATGTTGCAAATGCTCATTCGGTCTGCTGGCTGATTGGCACGCTCAAGTTGCAAGGAGACATTGCGCCGCTCTTCCTCAAGTGCACGGGTAAGCCGCTCGAAACGAGCTTCTTGCTCTTTAACAGATGCTAAAATGCTGGCAGCAGACCTGATATCATAGTCATCCATGATTGTTTTCAAATGCTGCTGCCTGTTAACTGACCAGGGCAAATGGAAAGGGTTAGGTAAAGGGGTGGGGAGGGCACAGGTCAGAGGTTAAAAATAAAAATGCACATTGTTAGTCACCCTACTAAAATACTGTTCACTCTAAGAAGCAAACTGCAGTGCTCTTTGAAAAGACTTCCTTTCCATCCACTTGACTTTAAATTAAAAGTAATTAATCCAAGGCTTCCTTGTTCAAAAAAACCCACATGCACACCTTGGAGATAATTTATATTTAATTCCATTGATCTTTTCACTAAAATTGCTCTGACAAGGGTTTTCATCCCTCTTGCAAAGCTAATTTCACTGTGCAAATAATAATGTATTTAAAAGACATATATAAAAAAAGATACAGCTTTGGAGGGAATGAGGAACACAATCCTTCTCACTATAGACACCTGGAATTTCTGTCTTTAGCAGCATAAATGAGAAGTTCAACATTTTTAAAGACAGAAACTTCACAGTACAAGAAAACAGTTCTGTCCATTTTTCCCAAGTGAATGGACCCGCCCTCCCCAAATTTAGCAGACAGTAGCTGAAAATAGTTTTCATTTTTAAATTATAGGAGTACACTGCAATATGGAAAATATTTTTAAATACAGACAGGGCAATTGCAGTTGAAATGTGCTTGATGATTTCAGCATGGTAGCCAATGAAACAGTCCTTCATGCAGCTGTTCGTTAATAATGCAAATGAAAAAGCCAAAATCAAACATCTTTCATGGAAAACGCACAGGACTGCTTATTTCTCAACGGAGGAAAAAACTCAGAAACCAACTAGATGGGAAGTATCTTCTGCCTTATGTCTTCTCTTAGCAGAGTTATGAAGTATTCCATTTAAAACCCTATCTCCATCTGTGTGGTGCATGCAGCAAAACTCCCCACTGATTCCACAGATCTATAATGTGAACATCATTTAAAATGTTTTCATAAGAATATAAAATCAGCAACGTAATATAAGCTTAAATGGTGCCTTCCACAGAACCTTTTCACTAAAGCTAAACAAGGAACTAGCTTACTACCATTTACTACTAAACTACTTAGAGCACCTCTGAGATGAGCACAGAAGTAGAATTTTCTCCAGCTCCTGTAATTCAAAAACAGTTCATGTTCTGCACTGAGAGTTAAGTCCCTAGAAATTGTCCCTTGATGTGCAAATCAGGAGTGATCCTTCCTGCTCCCAGAGATTCTTTGTTTTCGATCAATCCACAAGGATTTCTGTGAGCACTGATAGTACCAAACCCTGGTTTCCTGAAGCTTTGCATTTCATCGTTCAGTGCCGTTAGATGATGTGCGCTCTCGAATGATGCGCTTTCCATGACTGTTATATTTATCAGGTCTCTCTCCTGTGCTGATTCTTTGATAGCTAATGATAATGTGGTTGTATACTGTTATATTCCCAGAAGAAGGGTATTAGTAGATATTAAGCTGCATGTTTTCACAGTTTGTTGGAAACTTTTAAGTAGGCCTGAAGTCTCCCTTCTTTTGTCATACATGGTTGAAATCATCCAACCGGCCCAAAAGACACTGGGGCAGAAGTAACAGACCCAAACCCAATGACATACGCCTTGACTTCATGGGAAATAACCTGCCAGTAGCTCTGTGGTTCATTGTTAAGTCCTAGGGAGCTGCTGTTGAAAGGAATCAGGGTGATACAAAATCACATTGGAAACAGTGTAAGCATTACCATGTATTCTTCTCATAATGTTTACATATAACCACGATCTGAGCCTTTTGTATTTTCAGACCAGTAAGCAAAAGTGACTTTTCTCATTTATGCATTGATTTAACTTTTATTGAGATTCTGAAAGAAAACCAAAACCACCAAAGGGTTTTCCAGATGTCGCAAACTAGTCAAATATAGACCAAGCTGTCAGCTTCAGAGACCTTCCACTCTGAACCTTGTTTTGCTAGATTATTAAAAGTCTGTAAAACCTTCAGAGAGTACATTGGTTTCTGCAAAGGAGAATCACAACCACCTGAAAGGGTAGTGTGACTCACGGGAAGTCTGTATAACGCAGGACAGGACTGCGTGACTCACCTGCTACATCTCAGCATGATTTAGCCCTGGCACAGCTATACATAAACACAGCCAGACTTTCTGGACCTAAGCTGGCTCATATGCAGCCAACTTGTATGTTTCTGCTTTTGTGCTTCCCTGCTTTGCACAGATGGAGACAGCTCTGTTTGTTGCCTTTCCTCCCAGTAGTGCAGACATGATCACAGACTCCTTTCACACTCCCTGTAAGAAGTGGGACTTCACAGACCAAGGCACTAGTCATATTTTTGGAAAAACATACATGGGGGTTGGGGTGGGGGGCATTTCTAACCGTATATTCTTAAAGACAGCTACCTGGTTACTAATTATCACCACCCTTATGCTACAGCAGAGGAACAGCCTGACTGACACACAGATCCAAATACACCTCAGATGAGGGGATGCTCCCGGCCCAAGTTAAAAAAAAAAAAAAAAGAAAAAGAGTCTGGATGGGTCAGGGATTAATGAATGGAGACAGGCTCCGCAGAGGTGCAGAGCAGGAACTCAGGTTTCCTCAATCACTCCCCACAGGGTCCAGCTTTCAGGCAATTCACTGTCTGCAGCTGAAACAGCTCTTTCTCACATGTGACTACGATATGACATAGCTGTTATCTTTTGGGGGCCCAAGAGGCTGGATACTTCTATGGACTAATTTCAAAAAGTGAATCAAGTAGAGATGTAGGAAGAAGATGACAAGATGTAAACTACGGTAACTAAATTTAAAAAAAACAGGTTCCCTTTAGAATATATAATGCAAGTTTCTGTTCTAAGAAAAAACATTACCAATAGCAGCATGAAAAATCGAGAAGCACCTCCTCTAATACAGATTCTGAAGCAGTAAGAGCTTTAACAGTAAAAGTCACAGTTGATGACTGAGCTGGTACATAACTTTCAAGTCACATTCTGAGAATGTGACAAAGATCCCATTCAGAAAATCCTTAATGAGCTATAAGCCCTTGATGCCACACATGAGAGAACCTAGAAAATTTGGGTTCTATAAATGGTACAAATCTCTAGTGAGCTACAGAGATCTCCATGCAGAAAATATAACGTTAACTTTACAACCATAAATATTGTGCTTCTTTTCTCTGTGCAAAGATAAACACAGGCAGAAAATAAACTGTATAAATTTTCAGATGTACAATTAGTGACCATAAATATCCTAATTGCTATGCAGAAACAACAGCAGGACCAATAAGTGCCTTTTAAGAACTGTTGGACAAAGACAGACTTCTGTATTTCAAATGTTTTATTAGCAGATAAATACTTGCTTGCTGTTGATTGCACTCCCAATTATTTACCCAGGGTTTCAACAATTTACATTATCAGCAGTCTAGACTAGAGGAGAAAAATAAAAGTACTGACTCATGAGTTAGTTACTCAGGCTGCCACTTGCAATTTGCTACCATTTGTAAATAAATTAAAGTGCACATTGAAAAGGGTATAAATAAATGAAAATATTAGACCTATAGCAGCCAGGTAAAGATTATTCCTTAGGCTGCACTTCTAAACACGGCAAACACTTGCCTACAGAGTGTCAAAGGCTACGCTGACAGCAGCAAATCTCTCTCCTGCCTACGTGACTCTAAATATATTAGTGTTGCATTAGAGTTAGAGCAAAGTAAGAGGATCTGTATTTTCCTGACTGTTCACATGAAGAACTAATGCATCAAATGGCCTCCTGTAAGTCAGTACAACTTAGGTGCTCAACAGGGATGAAAATCACCCCCCCAAAAGGGGATCCTACGCACTACTAATACCTCAGCCCATGCCCAAGTTCGAAGGCTCTTGGAAACATTAACATGCCTAGGGTCACTTGGTACTCTGCAAAAAAAGTGAGTTAACTCTGCCCACTAATGTTGCTAATTTAAGATGTAGCTAATAGTCAAGGGCTTTTAAAGAGCCCTTGAGATTAAGGGGGGGTCAAGTTCTGTGAGATTTGGGCACCTAAATCCTAACAGTCCTGGAGAACCTCAAATCCCCTGCACTTTTCAAAGTAATGTGCCTGCCTAAGGCAATCGGGTACTTGAGTGAGCTGCGTTTGAGGAGAACAGCATCACCAGTCAGCTACAGAACATCACAGAGGCATCTCTCAGTGAGAGGGCAAGTGGCTCTTGGGGCACACAGGAGATTTCTCCGGTCCAATAGTCTGAATACTGAGCACAGCTGTCCCACTGTTGCCCTCTCCCAGCCCAATTCAAGTCCACTAGGTCCTGCTGACAAGAGATGGTACTATGATGAGCAACAAGAAGCTTGTACATAGAGCAACCAGCAGCTGTAGGAGCAAACACGAAGGCCTATGAGCATGCATGGGAACAGTAGCTATGTGCTTCTACGGGGAAGAAAAGCATCAGAATAAAAGCAAAAATGGGGCTTAAATAATCTATGGAACTGAAGCATAATGCATGTTAATTATATTTTTACCCTGAAGTGCCACAAGAGATGAATAGCATAAAATGACTGTTATCCCCCATGCAGTATCAGAAAGCATGCAGAGAAAAAGAAGTGATACACACCTAGTGGATTACTGGGGTCTGAATGTTAGAGCTGCTGTGACATCACCCACTAAGACTAGGAAAGTATAGACAAAGCAGGAGAGCAGCCTCAAGCAGAACCAGCTACAAGAGAGGAAAGAGAAGACAGTTAGTTAATAAGGTATTACAGCCTTTTCTGTACACAGTTATCTCCCGGTTCTCCTCACTATGTTGTATAAATTATTTATTATACTGTTTTCCTCATAACTTGGAGGAAAAAGAACCAATATTCAGAGAAGCCAATCCTGAGACTCCTAAAGAAAAAAAAAAACCAACCTCGGTTAATCTGATATGTTATCAGTGATCAATACTTGCTTGTTCCTGTAAGACTTACTGTTAATGTCCCAAATCAGGGGAAACTCTGGACTGGAATGAGGATTTTGAATGTTACAAAACTGGATATTTTAGCCAAACATTTTAAAACACAGAAACCTAACACGATGCTCTCAGAAGTGAGATCAATTATTTAGGCATGCAACTTTAGGCCCAATGTCTGACATATGAGCCCGCAAACAGCTCAAGATCATTTCATAGATACCTGTTAGAGACGGTACATTAATTTCTACAAGATGCACGCTGCGCAATACCTTACAGCCACTTTGTTTGTTCTACCTGTCTGTAATCTAATCCTATACAAAACCCAAATGAAAGTAGCTTTTGGGATATTAGGTCATCTGTGTAGCTCTGTAAATCTCTGATCTGTCCTGTCTTAAAACATTTGGCACCAAAACTTCTCTGGGTCAGTGACTGCAAATTCAGTACCTGTTTTTGCTGGAGAATGTACAGAACAGAATCCATTTTGCAAAGGCATGGTTCTGTGAAGCAGTATATCCAGTTTTAAGCTACCACCACATCAAAACTGCTGCAACCACATGGCATGAAATGCAGAGCCAGTACAAACTCACTTTGCTGGTTCAAATGTTTTAGAACATTTTCAGAGAGCAGTTTTGCCCCAGCAGATTTTATGCTTGACCAGGTACTGTCTGCCTTCCTGAAGCCAGCATAAACACAATTTCTTGTGTTTCAGCCAAAGTACCAGAAATACGATCCTTTCTTTGCATGGATCCAATCTCCAAGGGCATGGAACCATCACGCCAGAATACTCATTTTTCTTAAACAAACAGAAGTAAATTCTATGCTCAAAACTTACTAGATACAACAAAACTGTGCAAAGATATGCCCAAAGATGAAAGTCAGGAGGCAGAGTGAGAGAAAGACTAATTCTCAAGTAAATGACCAGAGGGAATAAATTAAGCATAATTCAGTTTCTACAGACAAAAGAGCAACACTTTGGAAAATAAAATAAAAAATATATATATTACACATAACAAATTCCAAATAAACCACTTCTCAGACCTTATGGCGAAATCTATCTCGAGCCTGGCTCCTCTCGTTGCTGCTCTGGTTGACTGAGTTCTAATTTGACCCTTACGTGACAATCTCCACCAATGAATAGCAATGAGGAATTCACAAAGAAAGCTATTTCAATATAGTTCTCTCATAGGCACAGACAGACATACTGTGTTGGTGTCAAAAGAAACAAAAAACAAGCTGGTCAGGGTTTTTTTGTTCCTTTGGACAGAAGCAGTCTGTGAAACAAGGCTTAAACTAGGGAAGGAACAAGGGCAGAGGAAATGCTAACAGGAAAACTCCTTGAGAAGGAACTTTGGATCTTGAGGACATAGCAATGAACACCGCAGCTCACCAGTTCTATTATTGCAGAAAAAAAGTCAATACGTAATATTTGAGTTTTACATCAGTAGGAAATTTCATCTGATCATCCAGCAGGGATAGAGATAAATTCATTCTGCAAATAAATTTGCAGAATATCATACCACAATCTGGGTCTGGCAACACCAACAAAAGAACCCAGACACAAATACATCTTTGTATGTGCAATACAGTTCCAACACTTCACTCGCTACAGAACTGGCTCTGGTCAGTAGCACCATAGCATCCCCAATCTTACCACAATGGCTCCCAATCCATTTAAAAATTAATACTTTAATTAACCTCTTAGTTAAAAAACTCTGAAATCATACTGTGTTAGCTTACAAAAGATACAGTTCTCAGCAAAAAAGAATACAGAATTTTCTTATATCTAATAAAATCTCTCTCATGGATTAATCAGTGCATGTTTAAACGACGCCAGTCATCCTTCTACAGCTTCCCTTCAGTAACGATTCCTCACTTCAGCAGTTTGCTACTAGGAATTTTTCAGGTTCTCCTTCCAAAATTTCATGCAGTGTCTTCAGGGCTTGGTGATACAGTGTGCCTACATAGCTTTAATTATACTGTAGCTCTATTTCCCTAATAAGATACATTTCAATTGCTATACTGTACTCCCAAATGGAAAGGAAAATAAATTAGAGCAATACAGAACACCTTTCTAACAACTGCTTACATATAATAGCATAAATAATTCAGTAATACATTAAATTTCAAATTGAAATATTTTTACAAGGGCAATTTTTAAAGTAAATGTTTTAGCTTATGATTACTTTTACCCAACGTAAAAAAATTTCCATTTCTCCTTGAAATTTATCATTTATAGACCAGAACAGTGTAACAGCACCTTTCTGAAGCAGAGCTCTTGCTCTCCAGGACCTAAGAACTTGTCTACACGGAGTAAGCTCAACTCTTCTGTCACAGAGCACTCATTATGCCACACTTCCTTCAAAGATCAGTGTTTGTGTTAATTAAGCATAAAACAGCACAGCAAAGTGGCATCACGTTACCTCACACCTACTAAGTGTCCACACTAAGGTTTAATGGGGTATGTGATAGTCTATAAATTCACACTGTGCACTGTAAATTCTCTGTGTAAACAAACACTCCCCATATATTTTCAAATAAGTGTCTAAGCGGAATAGTTTTTTTAAAAACCTTGTAAGTATCAGAAGACTGAACAAGGCAGAGATGGCTGAATTCTGACTTCAGTATGTGTCTGCTGAATTTGAATGTGACAGTTAGAATCCCTTGCTGTTGTTCTATATCAATAAGTGTTAATTCTGTCAACTCAGCCACAACCGTGAAAATACTAGCATCATTAATACTCCATTCCCTACATAAAGACAATCACTGTTTTGCGCAACTTAATTCCTATTTATGTACTTCAGTTGAGGAGCATTTGGAAGACAGCTCTTCCTCCACCTCCCCATATCAAGCAGCCAAATCTGAAGTAACCAGCTGAGCTGAATGATGTGCACAAAACTCATGGAAAAATTCAGAGTATTTTTTTGATTTCAGCAGTTCCATTTGCTTAATTCTGTACATCATAATGAACAGGGCTATGTTTACATATCCCCAGAAACTTTTATATTTCCCTTTATATTTTTTTCTTTTTCTATAGAAATAAAATGCCACTGGGAAGTTAAAGCTAGAATGAACAAGATCATACTTTGCTATCTCTTTTGGAATACAAATAGTAGATTTGCTGCTTCTCAAACCTCTGACACCTTTTCTTCTGCCTTGGAACCTTCCAAACATGACTGCTACCAGCTTGATTAGTTCATAGGCCAATCACTTTAACACCCTAGAACACATGTCGTTGCATCCTAAAGCTGCTGC
This sequence comes from Buteo buteo, assembly GCF_964188355.1. NCBI lineage: Eukaryota > Metazoa > Chordata > Aves > Accipitriformes > Accipitridae > Buteo > Buteo buteo. The sequence continues at coordinate 36,844,096 of NC_134181.1, read as the reverse complement.
ACGTCATTGATTTTTCAAAGGTCTCCCCCACTGAAATCAATAAGGAGTTCTACTTAAAAATGGATTGCACTTTGTGGTCCCTTTCTGATTCATGTATATTCAGGTTTCCAAGTATTCTCATAGCTGCTTTTAGCAGAAGCTATATGTACCAAGCTTCACCACTTCCTCTGACCCCAATCTGATTCCCACTGACATCAATAGATGCTTTAGCCGCTGTGCTTCTGCTGCGAGCAGAAACAGACAATCTGTGCAAACTTTTATTGAGTAGAAAATTCCACTACAACCATTTTACTAGACTACTGTCTTCGAAGCAGCTAGGAAAAAAACCTCAAGCAGCTTATATGAACACTAGATAGTATCAGGCATTAAATTAACTATCAAGGCATTGTTGACTGCATAGGGTTGTATGGATGGACTGGGTCTGATCTCATTTTCAGCAGAAACACTTCCTTACTGTAGAGGCTACCTTGCAAGCAGAGCCACCAAAAATCAATATATCTATTCTTAGAACAGCTATTTCAATGAGAAAGTGAAAAAGATAAAGATCAAAAGCAGCATAGTTCATAAGTTCACTCCGTAGTTCTTCCCCTAGTATTTTAAAACTTGGCTTCATTAATATACAATCCAATTTGGCCACAAATAAGCCAATCACATAAACAAACTGTTACAACCTTATGCAAGTACTTCCACAGAATACTTACGAAAGTTCGCTAAACAATATACAAGTATCCTCACTTTTCTTGGTTTCTAGATGTTTTGAGTCTTGGTAAAAGGGCTTCCATTTTAAGAGAAGAGCTACTGACAGGAATGCAGCCTGAAACTGTCTGTATGTGTGGAACTACAGCTGAGAACAGCCATATATTTACAAGCATTAAATTTCCATTTCACAAAGCACAGGAACAAGAGAGTCAGGGGGTAGGCAGCAATTTCCATAGCCAGACCAGTTTCTCCTTGGCAAAATGGAATAACTGAAATATTGCAGCAAGGCTGGAAAATCCTGCAGATGGTCATAATAATTCTTTCATAAAAGACACTATCGTGTTATCTTCTAACAGATAAAATAAATAACAAAATAGTAAGCCACAAAGATCAGGTCAGCTATGCAGTTAGGTAGACCAACAGCCTGCTTCATCTATTCCAAATGCTCCAATAATGGTGTCAGCAGACAGTGTATTTAAACTAACAGCCATTAGGTAGAAAATCGTCATTTCACTACACAGTTTGAGAGAAAAGGAAAAAAATCCAACTGTGACCCCACAGAACAGTGAGCGTTTAAGCTCAGCAACAGATGTGTCGAATGACTTATCCCAACCATGAGGAGTTAATTGATGCTATAAATAGTACTCTGCAGACAAAAAAAAAAAAATCCACTTAATTTTTGTATTCAAAGCACACAGCCCAGCTTTGCTTATCAGTAAAACTATTTTCCTTTAAAGAAGTGGTCTTGGGTGTTTTACATGTAGATTAACACAGAGAGATAATTTGATTTCAGGCTATTGAGAGATTTCCTTCCTTTTATGTTTCACAAGGACAGGGCTGCGTGCAGCTAAATGAGATCCATAGATTACAGTAGAATAAAGGCTAATAAAACTGCATAGCTACATTCCTGGGTAATAATGAATGTTTTTTAATTCTAAGGCTCCAATCTCAGGGTTTATGAGGGCATTTCCAATTACTACTTTTAAGATTAATGTAAATAAATGCATCAAAAGGAAATAGATCTTTTAACCCATCTGAATCAAATACTTAATATCTCCCATAGCATTTTACGCCAATAAACAAGCTGGTATTGCTAGGAGAAAAAAAAAATAAAAATCACAGTTCTGAAGTGTTCAGAGGAAGCATCTTCCCTGTGGTTTTCTTACTGCTTTCAGGAAAAAAAAAAAAAAACAAATCAAAAAAACCTGTTTTTTCTAAACGTGTGTCTTGTTTAACTCTCACAGTCATATCTAGTGGGTTGTGTGGCTGTTCTATTGCTCCACCAGGGAACTGAAGACATTAGTATAAACAGGAAAGAAAAAAGGTCAATATTCATATTTAATTCTTGAAGCTACTAAATCAAATGAATTTTATTAGCTGCTTACCAACCAGTTCTACTGCATTACTCTCCCATATTTCAACCCCTCTCATTAATAACAACCAGATTTTGACCTTACATTGCTTTAAACCAGGAACAGTATCAATGAAGAGGAGATTAAAGCAATACAAAAAGAGGGAATAAACAGAATGAGGCCCACTAGCTCTAATTCTCCCCAGTAACATCTGTCTCATTCTAAATCAAGTATTTTTTTCACCAAGCTAAATTTGGAAGCCTAAGGCATGAAGTAAATGTACTCCATTAGACCAAAACTATAGATCTGCTTTCTGCAATCATATGTGCAGATTCAAAGATGGCAGCGATAGACCCCTCCCTCTTTCAGCATCTGAAAATTTAAAATGCAATCCAAGTTCATTTTACCCTTGTAAGTTAAGGATGCAATCCAAGTTTGTCCTGATTAACACCACAGCTTTTTAGTGTTACAAGGCAAACATGCATTTGAGAACTAATAAATGATATCTGAGCAAAATAAAAGTATTTAGCTCATCTGATGTCTTGAATAAACATCCAGTTCATGCATAAACATATAAAGGCAGAAAAAACAGATAGATTTTAATGGCAGTCTTGGAAAGACTCATCCTTCCATGTGATGGATTTTGGCATGTAAGATCTCTCAACAGAACAGTCTTTGATAGGCATTGCAAAAACATCCTGCTTCAGAGTGTTGCTGCCTGTTTGAGGGGCAGAAACAATGTCACGAGAACTGCCAATTTAATTTCTCTGTTTTCAGGTGCAAGACATTGCTGAATCTTGAAAGCAGAAATCTTTATCAATCAGAAGTATTTTCTATTCTATTAGCCAAACATATTGGCTTCTTTGGGGTTAAACTGACAGTCAAAACAGCCTTCAGAGAATAATGTTCAGGACACGTATCGTTCATATCATTGGGTAAATCAAGACGCCATAGTAACCCCATTGATTAGTCCAGACTCAAGTGTTCTTTACTCATTTAGAACTTCACTTGCATGAAACAGAAATGCAGTGCTGTGCTTAGTCTGCGAAGTGTTACATTAATACATTAATCAAAAATTATTTTTATTACATCACTGCAAGTAACAATTTTCACAACTAAGATTCCTATCTTTATTATAACAGCTTATTATTAATTGGCTTGTAGTTCTATCAAAATTTAAACATTTGAGCTGAAGTCTTCCCTGGTAGATCTTTCCTTGAGGCTGTATTTCTCTTTTATGAAAACTTCAGCTAGAATAATTTGACCATTTCTCATATCAGTTAGGGAAATTTTTGTGCAAGTTTCTTCCATTAGTGGCTCTGAAGACACGGTCAAGCAGCTTGCTGTCAGTCAGCAACCCTATGGCTGCCAGCCCAGCACAGGGATGCAGTGTCTCCCTTCTGTTCTGTATGCAGCTGAAAGGGTGGCAGAGATCACCACGACCTTGGAACTGGCAACACACCAACACCCATACCAAACCTCCAGGGATTCCCCTTTTCCCTATCGCTCTTTTCCTGCCTGTGAAACCTGTTCTGAATTTGACCTTATCATAAGCCTCCATCTCGACTGGACAACTACAACATTTAAACTACCTCTTCTGTGCTGAGGTTGAGCCTGATCTGAAAATCAGTAGGAACTGCGGAAAGTATTAGATTTAGGGGGTCACTATCAATTGTCTTTTGGACAGATCATTTTCTTCCGGATAGCTATAGTTAGACACTGATCTCATCCCTTCCAAGGCTATCCTGCTTTTGTATCTTTGACTAAATCTTAACGCTTTTTGTAGCTTTTATCGCCTATCAATAGTATTTCTTCTTTCCAGGAATGCACTTACCACTAATGCCTAATTACAGTTATTTGGAAGCAGAAATATTTCTTCCAGATCTGCCCCAAGAACCAACTTTCTATTCAAACATCCCTTTTTAATAAGCATTCTGCTGATAACTTTGCTGAGTGGGAAAAATAATAATTTTGCTTTAACTGTCTAGCCATTTCAAATGTTTCAAACAAATTCCCTCTATTTTATCAAAATGAAATTCCTGTACTGTATAAATAGGAATGTATTCCAGCTATAATAAATGCTTTTAACTCATTTCACTAACACTATGTAAGTAACAGAGGTAAGTAGCAAACAATTCAGACAGTAAATACAACGTAAACTCTGTTGAGAATCCTTCCTACAAACAGCTTTGAAACTTTAAATGGGCTATATACACTTTCAGTTTTGACACATATAAAAGGGACAATGTTTAATCTAAAAATAATCAAATGAAACAGAAAGAACTTTATAAAATTCAGTAACATGATACTTGTTATTCAGAGGATTATTTTCGAAGAATGCTTGGCTAAAACTATAATCCACCTACACTGAGAAAAATAAAGCAGTACACGGAAGGGAGTAATGTTTCAGGAAAACGAACAACAGAGTACCTTAATATTTAATCCCATTATTCACCACCAAGGCCCCAGATTTAAAACAGACTCACCAAAGTATTGAGGTGAATTCACAGCAGCTGAAAATGCTTGTGGTCATCCACTAAGCAACCAGAGGACTGGCCTTTTGATCTCAAGAAAGGCTAAGACATAGCTGGCAGGGAGGGGACAGAGAGAGGAAGACACATCTTAAGAGGATGACCCTTACTGCAGAAGGAGTTGGGATCCAAGACATAACCATAGCCTTTAATTGAGCCTGTTCAGGTACAGAAAAACCTTAGGAAAGCGCTAGCTGAGAACAGGATAGGAAATGAATGCTTAGAGTCCACCTGCTGTAAATGTGGCCACAGAAGTCACACAGAAAGAGATATTCCCTGCTCTGTCAGGGGTAGAATGAAACCAAATGAGGATTTCCATGGTAGAAGGAGAAGGGAGACATGGATCAGAGACAGTGTGAAGTCACAAGCGAAAATTGTCATCCATGTTTTCCTCAGCTAGCACTTGAATTTTACCCTTGCCAGTGCCTCAGCTCTCAATGCAATACAGAATTACAGAGGTTCCTGTCCTAGTTCCACGGTTTTAAGATTTATCACGGGTATTTCCTTCTTTCTGCCCCTCAACCATTCTACCACTATTTTAAAACAAGTTTTAGTAGGCCTTCAATAGCATGCAAACTATTGGATTTCTGAGAGGTGTATAGATAATTTAAAAACATAAAAGGACAATGATTTAAGAACATACACAATGATAAAGCAGCACAATACCTTTTATAGTGTTCCTTTCTTGTAGTGGCTTTAAGATAGAAATTCTCCCTTGGTTAGATGATAACTCTGTCAGAGAAACAAAGAAACATAACAAAAAAGACATTTTTATTCCATCTAGGGGAAGTAGGAAGAGGGAATTATTTTTAAATAATTGATAACATTTACATAATACAGTGGAAATCTATTAGTTGTATCTCTCCTTGGTGTCCTTCCCTTCCTGAGTCATGCTGGTGTACAAAAAAACATTACTTGCGATATCTATTCCACCATCATCTGAAACCCCAAGAAAATCCCACAGAACTGGAGTACAGAAAGTACATTCCATAGAAGAGCTCGTTTGGCTAACTACCTATTCCAATCCTCTTGATTTCTGTCCCAGTGCTACCTATATGTGCATATATCAAACATTTCCAAACTTAGAATTTAGTCCGATATATATTTAATTTCCCATTGATTCATAGATCTTAAAGCCAAAAATGTTTCCTTCATAAGCATACACCATAGCATTTTCAGTCATCCAGGTCTAAATACCATATAGTGACTCTCAAAATGTCAACTGTGGCTACATAAATACACCTCATCCCATTTGACATTTTTACTTCTAGCAGCAGGAAATAAGAGAAATTCAGGCAGGAAAACATTCACCTTTGAAATTCACCAGAAAGAACTCAACATTTTTCAACATCTCATTTTTTGTTTGAGCTTAAGGTAATATTCCCATTACAGCATTTCTTATCTTAGAAATTTCTCATACAGGTAAGAAGCAGGATCCCTTGTCTCGGATTCCCAGTCTCCTCCTCTCTTTCTGAGACCAAGAACATCTGAGTAGGTGATTCCTGCAGATCATCCTTGCTTAGATCCACTCAGGCTAAAGTCTACCCATAAAACAGACATGCCACTACCCTTCCACTTCTAGACTGCAACATGGCTTCATCATTAGACCCTTCCCCTCCGTTCCTCCTTTGGCTAGAAGGTACAAGTAAGGCCAAATAAATATATCGGTGGTCAATAAGGAAAAACACTTCAACCCTGCAGATGCACTGGAACCAAACGGGTGCTAAAACAAAATTATACATCTCTGATGCAAGATGAGGGCTTCTTTGAAGCCTAATTTCTTTTAGCTTTTGTCTTGTAACAAGAATATGACTACTTCCTCTAAGTAGGCTAATTTTATGTATTTTATTAAAATATTCTCCATTTTTAAGCCAGAAATAATTCATGATTTATGTTTAGGTGTCACATGGAGCAGACAAAAACTACTGAAAAAATACTTTGCTTGATTTTTTCCTTCCTCCTTTTCCACCTGTATTTTTTCTTTTAGTTGATTCAGAGTCAAGAAGACAAGCAGCCTAAGGCATTTGACTTCACTTGGGACATCCTGGGTAAGGCCCAGATCCACTGCAGCCTTCATGTATGGCTGTGGGCTATTAAACCTTTTTTTATCATATAATCTGGGAAGAAACTGCATTTTCCTACCTCACAACATCTCATTTTATATATATATATATATATATATATATATATATATATATAAAAATACCATGAGGTATCAGGTACTTCAGAAAAGAACCACCCACATTACTACTGGTGGTCTTCTAGTGATAATCATATTTGTATAATCTGAAATTTAGTGTTGGTTATCAAGAAAAAACTTCTTGTCTTTTCAATACAAATCTAATTGTTTCATTTTATTCTTTAAGCAGAATTTTTTGTTAAAACATTCAATACCTTGTGCAACCAGAAAGTTTAGCAATGAGGTAAGATAAGAATAGATAATCAAGGCAAGTCTGGAAGAGGCTGCATTGCCAATACAGCACATCCACGCTGTGGATAAAACAAAGAGATGGGTCAGCAGGAGTTGGGACAGTAATTCAAAACCACATGGGCTACCTCCTCTTGCAAGACAGGCACTAGTCTACCTACTCTTATGAGTGACAGTTCCTAATGTGTTGTCTGGATTAAGGCAAACAACTGCATCGGCTAATGCTGACAGACCATGCCGTTCTCATATTCACATGGGTGCAGGCTAACTGACACTGGGAAACCAGGTGTTGGGTTTATATTGGCTGATGCCAGCTGAGAGCTTGAGCCCGAAATCCTGGGAAGGCTGGAGCTTGCTGAGGCTCATGGCTATATCGCAAAGTCTCTTTTTCAGCCCTTGGTTGCTGTCCATTTGATAACATGACCTGTACTGCAGGGGAGGGGGAGAGGGGAAAAAACCCACCAGCTTGGACCACATGACATTTAATGAAACACCTGTACTTCATTATGAAAATGCTGCTTCATTCCAGTGATATACTTTTATCGCTGATTTTAATCAAGTATCTTACAGCTCTCAGATGAGAAAGGTGGAGAAAAACCTGTAATGCCTTTTCAAATTGCTTGTTATCTCTCACTTGTAACTAATTACCCCAGTCGCACTGTTAGAGATTCTGAGCAGTTTTATGTTCGCTCACCAACAAATGACTAAAAAAATGAAATCAGACAATTAGTCTCTAGCTATAGTAACTAATTAAGATAAATATTTTCAGAATAAGGAACTTAACAGAACAGCAAGACACTGACACTGCAAAATGCATGGGAAAGTAAAGCATCTATCAGCAAACAATTTCTTGCCATTCAGCGAGTTCCACAATTGCATCCCAACCACCACTTTATTCTTTTCCTACTCCAGTGAACATAATTAGTTATTAAAACTTCTTTCTAATGTGGTGAGAAGGCGAGTAGCTTATTGGACTACAGGAAAGCTTAGGGACAAATTTTGATGCTGCACCATCACAAGTGTACGCAGCAGTGACAGACCAGTATTTTTACACAAACAGCATGATGGAAAGTACTATAGCATCTGTCCTACCATTTGTTTTTCCTAATGTCTTATTTTGCATCATCCACTAAGTCTGGACTGTACTGGTAATCCACTCATCATACCTTCTTGGTCCCCAACTCAAAAAGCTTCTGAACATGCACCCAGTTCTTGAAAATTATTTTTGCGCAGTCAGTTGTGTGAGAAGCAGTCTTCGGATAGGTAAAGCATGGATAAATCTACTGAATTCAGTGGACTTGCTTGGCCTTTGGTTCACACTGCGCTAGCCTGCTTATTAGTGATGTGGAGACAGCGTTACACAAACCCACTAATGAAATGCATTCTGTGGCACTGAGCAGATTCCTCGCCTGTGCACAGAAATAGCTGCAATTAAAACTGCCAAGCGTGAGGCAAGTAGTAAAGTCCAAAATAAGTGAGAGAGACAATAAAATGGTCTGGATAGACAAGCAGACTACTTTTCAATTCAGCTGCAACACTACTATAAGCACGTATTGCAAAATCTTGCCAAGGGCATGAATGGAAGGCCTGTATATCTTTGGCTCCTTCTGTCACTCAAATGAGCTTCTCTCTGGCATTTCTGGCACTAAAATAACTAATAAAGAATTTGGATGATGTAATTTATTTGGTAACAGAAAATTACCTGCCGATTCATAGCTACAGCCCTCACTGCACACTTAAAATCAGCCTTAAGGAGCTAATGTTTCTCTTGCTTACAGCAGTGTATTGCAGAGAGCACAACTTCAGTTAGGAACAGTTACACCAATGGAAAAGACACCAGTGGAAAAGAGCTCACTTGGTCCCAAGTTAAATTTGTCTGTCCATGTTTTGTCTGTATTGACTGCAAGAAGCTCATACCCTCCAATTGTATGTTTTCCTCGGCAGGGACTTTGTCACAGATAAATCACCAGAAGTATAGGCAGAGCTGAATAGTATTCTTTGAGCTGTATTTTGCATCTGCTGTGATTTACTTTCCTTAGCCAAGAGACAAGGAGGTGAGGAGAGGGAATTTTTTTCCCCTAAGCTCCTTCTTCCTTCATGTTATATTTCACAGAGAAACATAGGATATTCTGACTGACAACATAGTTCTGCTTTTATATAAGACATCAGACGGCAAACGTGAAGTATCTACATTATACAACTCAGTATGTGGGTATATACTCTGTCACAACTTGCATCAAAACATATGAAACAGTCATGGGAAATGAGGTCTCTCCCCTTAAAGATGGGATACAAACACAGCTACCACACAACACACTTAACAACAGCAACACTGTATGCTCATTATAAGGCTTTCCATCAAAAGAGGCGGACTACAAGCTATTTGATATTCTAATATTTACACCCAATTATCTTCAGAAATTTATTTAAAACAGCATTATTTTTGTGTTACTTATGAGCTTTGAGTTCCCTTATAAACTCCTACTCATTCTTAATTATAATGTAAATCAGCATGTTAACATCAAGCAAGCAACCATTAACTAAACCAGCTGATACAAACGCAGACAAAGTTCGGACAGAAGCAGTGGCAAAATGCCCAGAAAGTTACAAAACCCCTCTGAACAGCTCAGGCAACATGGATAGATACACAGGCCTTTCAAAATAGATGCTCTGGGTAATAGCAGTTACTGCCAATAAATATTATATAAATATTACAAAAGCAGTAAAGAGCCCATGCATCAGTACACAGACATGTCATAGATAAGAACTGCAGCTTTTTAAAATGTCAGGACTGAAAATGTACAACAGCCTATAAAATGTTGCTCAAGTCATTACATGCTAACAGTGTTGTAAATCATTTATTAAGAAAATGATGGCTGAACTAACTTTGGCAAACTAGATGCACCCATTTCCTCGACTATGTTAGTGCTGATAAAAACATGGCATGTTAAAAGAAAATTTATGAAATATAGAACTACAAAAGCCAACATACAGTGATTCACTTCAATGTGCTATGACACAAGCAAGTAAAATTAAAGCTAATCCTTTCTACTGAAGGAAATAGCACAGACTTTTGTGCATTTGGTAAATTAATATTTAGAAGTCTCCCAGACAGTTTAGTGTTTTTAATATAAGACTAGGATTTTCTCCTAAACATCAAACAGAAAAATTGCATTAAAACTGCAGTTTCTTGATTGCCGCAAACCTAAATGACAGTATTTCCAAGATTTGTTTTCCAACATGTCATACATATTAGCAACTGTATACAACTGGGAGATGTGCAAAATCCACCAAACAGCCATGAATTATACATTCATAACTCTTTAAAGGTCATGCATAATAATCTTCCTATCAAGATCCTGCTGATGGCTGCTAGTACTACTTTCCTAATATTTCTCATTACAATCATAAACATCTAGGAATGGAAAAACAACTAGGTATACACAGAATCTAATACCACACAGGTGCACATATATATTACACATATATGTAATAAGTGAGACTTTGCCAACAATGTTTCAAGAATTTACGTAGCAATAAAATTGTAGCTGAACACCTTTTATAAAAAGGTGATGTAGAATTTTACAGCCTAATGTGCGTAAGAATTCATCACACCCAATTAAATTAAGGCGCAGCACTTGATCACCTTTTATGCAAATTTTTAAAAGGAATTTTGTTATATTATATGCGAATATGGAGTTTCATTTCATTTAGCTGATGAATTACCTAATTTTGTTTTCCAGTGTACTAAGGATATCCCAATCAAACATGATAGCTTTTCATGGGGTAACCACAGTCACTTCACATGTATTACAGAAACAGGATGAATTTATTCATTTTAAATTGCAGGCAAAGGTGACCTTCCAAAAATTTATAATGAAATTTAATCTTGAAAAAAAAGAAGAAAAAAAATTAAATACTGGTTTTAGTGATAATACAACCTTAGTGCGCCAATAAAGTTTACAACAACTGCGGGAAACTCTGGTTGCAGCTGGTTATATTCTCCAGGGAGAGAAATTCCTCTCATAAAGCAAGCAAGCAAGCCAGACCCTGTAATCACTTCCATGACTGTTCAGCCTGCATAGAAATTGCACAGTTAGGCCTGTAACTGCTGCTTAAAAACTCCAAGACAATAGCACTGAAGTTACTGACTGAATACCAGCTGCTTTGTTTCTTGTTCCCAGAAGTTGTATATGCATGAGTATATGATTACCCCAAAATCAAATCTGTATCATCATCTTCGTTTCATAGCTCTGAAGGGCCACTGCATGATTCAGTGGTTTTAGCTGAATTACTGCTAGGTTCATATGCCTCGGGTCAACTCCTACTAGGCAAGAATTAGAGATACTGGCCCACAACATGCGTGTAGTACGAGTAGAGCCTTCCAAAGTGTCATGCAAACCCAAGCGATAATGGACAACATGAGAAGAACAGCAAGTGCTGGTGACAGAGGTATGTTGAAGATAAAACTTTAGGTTCATGATTGTAAATAAAATTCCAGATTATTTTTTTAATCGAGATTAAATCACCCACCATATAAAAATTTCAGTAAATAACAACTCCCAAACCAACATTTTTACCTTGCAAGGAGTGGCAGTTAAAAATCATTCCTCTTTCAAATACATCTGCTGAAGAATGTTGCACTTAATACAGATTTTGACACAAAGAGTCAATCAGTAAGATTAATTTACCATTATGTAAGATCCGAGTACAGGTTTAATTTCTTTTCTTACAGCTTACACTTTTTTCTTCCCAACATCACATTACACACCAACTTGTTCAACTCCAAACATAAGCTTAGCATTAAACTAATAAACTTGAATTTGTGTAAGAATTATCTTAGATTTGAAAAATGTGCTTTGCAGAAGAGGTCTTTTCTAAATAAACCAGCAGTTTCTAGTTACTATTACTAGTAATCATGTCCCTGTTAATTAATAACTACATTATAGAGTGAATTTACATGATGAAATTTATTTTTAACGTTTCCAAGTGATATAAATACCATTAAAGTCGTTTTAAAAATATGACTGTTCAGTGCAGCCATCCCCAGCCATAAAAATCATGAAAAGCCAAATGATCTTTGCTTATTGAAGACTTTTAACTTCAGCATTACACAGCTTCCTAACCAATCAAGAAGTCCAATTAACAGTGTGGAGAGTGAGAAATGGCTTCCAAACTTGACTTCCTAATTCAAGGTTATTGCTCCTGTGCAGGGGGCCAGCAGGCTCCAGTCTAAACAGAGTAGAAGGACAGAAGACACCAAAGGAGACCAGGAGAGAAAATAAGAAAGGAGGAATCTCAAAAGTAAGGGAGAGAAGAGAAAAGAAGCAAATTGTTTAATTTGTGGGTGAGTAGCCAATTTCAACACTGACTGCAAGACACAAAATCCAGCAGATTCAGACATTAATTTAGCCAAGGGTTTGTATTTGAATTTCTAGAGGTGACCTATTCAATTCACCGTCATATTTAATTGAAATAGTAGACGGAAAAAACTGAGAAATTAAGCTCTCCCACGTGGCGCCCATTTGAAGATGTTTTGATGAAGAGGAAAAAGGTCTTGCCTAGAAAAAAAGGGAAGTTTAATACATGTGTGTCATGGCTACTCCAGCAGGTTTTAAACTCATTTACAGTACAGTCAAACTATAAAGTTAGGAGTGTCTTTAAATAACTCCTTCAGCAAGCTGGAATTTTTAGAAGTAAACTATAAAAAGAAAATCTTTTCTGACAATTTTAATTCAAAAAAGAAAACTGCAATTTACGATTAATATCTTACTGTACTCATACAACATAGATTAGCTGCTATAAAACAGCACAATGCTGTAACAGTTTCATTATGATTACAATAACCAGAAGCACTCTGCAGTCAACATTGTCAGATGTTTCTGTGTTGATCTGACATCATTCTAGCATGTTAATTATGCTGCGCTGACTGCCAGTGGCTAACATCTACTGGCTTGGCAATTAAGCTGGCAAGGTCTCAACTCTGAACAAAAGGCAGTTACCAGATATTTTGTCAAGCTAGGAAATTTCTTACCGAAAATATGTGCTTGAAAAATGTCCAGTTCTTTCTGAGAACACTCTCTGTGCCCAAATGGAAGAAGAAAATCAGCTTGAATGAAAGCTTAACAACTAACAATATTTTGTGAATATAATTATAGAGTAGCCTAGCTTACCTTAAGAAATGTATTTTCTCCATAAATCTGCACTTGTCCTGAACAGTCTTACTAGTTCATGCTGACAACTAGAATACTTAAAGCAGTCACTATTACAATGGTACCTAAGCCCTGTAACTGGCAAGACCTTCTACCATAGATAGACAGACTACCATTACTTGCTAACAAAGTTAAAAGTAAGGAATGTAAAATACAGGCAAGATTGGAGAAATCGCATAGTCACATCTCCAAGTCTTACAGTTAATTACATGAAGCAGGATTTTTATTTTTGTTTTAAACAAGAACACAGAAGACTAGCTTGAAACAACTGGAAGTCACATAGCAAACCTACAGAATCCATAGCATGCTTGTGGACAGTAGGAGATGCACTCATCTTGCAGAAAACTGATCAAGTGGATGCATATGTATGCAGATAAACCTAACGAGCATTCCCAAACTAACAAACTACACACAAACGGTTAGGAAATCAAAAGGTACAAGTAGTCAGATTATTTCAGATGTGCTGCCATTTTTTAAATTTTATGTTCCACAGAAGCTTTGATTTTACTAATGAGGTTTTGGCTAGTAGAAATTGCAGGGATGTGAAATCTGTACCTGGGTGACAGGGAAAGTGTGTAGCCCATCTGTTTGACTTACACAAAAATTATGTATATTCCATTTAGTTGCATAACAATGTTTCCATTTGCCTTTGTTGAAAAATAATTTAGTAAGTTCTATTTATTAATGATGACCCAAAGGGAGAAGTTCACATCAAAGGAAAAAGTAGGATCTTTACTCAGTCATGCACACAAAACAGTGTTACTTTAGCACAGGTTAAGATCACTAATACAAATTGCTTCAATAAAGCACAGTGAAAATTAAAGGTGAAGTACTGTAGCAACCTAAAATGAAAAACAATTGCCAGGGAAAGATATAAATAGCATCCAAACTCGTTGCTCTATGAATGTAAAAGAGACGGCTAGGAAGAATATCTAAGGATAGAATAAATCAATCATTTGTAGTTGTTACAGATCAGAGCTTAGTAACCTTTGTGGCAAACTGGGAATTCACACACAAAGTAGAGATGGCTTACTGAAGAAGGAAATACGAAGCATATTTGTATTCTAAGTCCCAGAACTCTTAGAAGCTGTATGCTTCATTTTAATACACTGAGGCTACTGGGCAGTCATATTACTTAGGCTATTTAAAGATACACCAACTTATTCAAATACTTGGCTACAGTTTTTTCAATTCCCAGGAGAAACAAGAGCAGCTAAAATGTGCAGTATTAGCTTCCAAAAGTATGTGTTTCCACATTTGAAAAAGGTTATGTAAGTACCTATAATCTTATGTTAATTAAAGCATGGTAAACACATACATTTATTAACATAGCTTGTTTCCTAGTGCTTTCAAGTTCATAAGTTTAAGGATCCTAGAATTGTAACAGTTTGTTGGGTTTAATCTGGTCTTCAAACACTGAAAAAGACTTCAGCCTCTTCTTTTAAAAGGATTAAAATGTGAAAACAGTAGGAATTTGGTTATCCAGACACTTCTGAAGCAAATTATTTGCTTTGCCATACTGTTTCCTTTTTTATGGTGAATGCTCTCATCTCTTTATCATGTATACTGCAGCTCTTCTGATATAGAAAATTTATTACAATCCTACTGTAAAGAAGTTGAAACAATTTCTTAGACCCACATGGCTTTATGTTTATCTTTAAGCCAATGAAGGGAGATTAAATTAATTCATATTCCTAAAACTCTGACGTCTTGCTAATTTCAAGCAACTTCTTGTTGCTTTTTCTAAGAAATATTAGCGTGGGATGTGCTAAAGAAAACCTAAACAAGAAAGAGTGTTAGGATTCTGAAAGAGTACAATAAGCCAGTACTAAAAGGAAAAAGAAAGTGTATTTATTTCAGCAGTTGCCTATTTTTTAAAACCTGCAGACTCAGATCACTAGAAATTTGGCAATTACAATAAACTGGTTGATCTAGTTCAGTGACAGCTTGACCTCAGTCCCAAATACTGCATTCTGTTACTAGCGGAGATACAAACAAGAGACCGAAGATGTCTTTGAAAGGCAAAATTAACCAACTAAATACAGCAGTGGTAGTATTGAAGAGTATAGCACATGCTAGAAAGCCTAGCAATGAAATATGCTGACACCAAATAAATTTGTGAGTGGGAAGAACACAGAAACACTGGCAAGGAAAGGCGCTCAAGAGACCCACATTTCCACTGTAAACAGAAGCAGTAGTGCCAAGTGTAAACTGGCAATGGAAGCATGTGCCAAAGTGCATTTGGAGCTAAAAACCAGAGAACTGTCAGTAGTGCCAGAATCACTGTATTTACCCCTCTCAATGTATGCATTTCATGTGGCTGCTGTGAGAACTTGCCCAGACAAACATTGGAAGGTATGAAGTAGCAATGGACTAATTAATATTAATTAATATTTTTGGTACCTGATTTAGTGACTGCAGAGAACTTTCTTTGTGGCTAGGCAGACAAAAAATAAGCAGAAAAAAAATACACACAAGCAGGGAAACAAGGAAAGTAAGGTTAAGAGTGAAGAAAGCACACACTGACTCCATCCTAGAAAGCTACTGCTTGCTCTGGAAAGGGAATAGGTAATTAATAGAAGAGAAATAAACAGGTAAACAATTCACATACATTTGTGCCATGCTATAGTTCCTGCTAGTCATGTTGACAGTTGGATTAATACACATTCCTGGTAAGATTAGTAAGTGTGGAACCGCATCGCACTTAAATTTTATATATTTATCAGTATACATTTGATATACCTGTTGCATCAGTTTTTCAGTACCGTATAACCTTTCTCCTTTTGCTCCCAAAAGAAAGAGAAATCAAATGAGAACAATAGAGGTCAGAGAAACTCACAGTGCCATAGCATTTGGAAGTGGGGATATACTGTGCTGCACTCTTGATTGCTCTGGTCTCAGATATAATTGAGGTACTGTGCCTTACAGAACCTTTTTGTCAAAGTACACTGCTCATTACAGTTCAAGCTCACAGGAATGGAACAGGCAGAATGGGGAGTAAGATGACATGGGAAACCACAAAGCAGTAAAAAAGCTGGCAGTTCTAATTTTAGCTCTGCCAGCCTGGACAGTGTCCGCTTAACAAGCACCAAGTATGATAAAACTGATGAACAGGCCTAACCATCAAAAATACAGAAGTAGTAACTCCAACACACAAGTCTTATTTGCATTTTAAATATTTATAATCTTCAGATTTAAGAGACTGAATATGGTATGGCTGCACATCTGTTCTTTTAATCTGAATGCATGCCTTTTAATGTAAGCAGCTAAGCAACTGCAGACACTACAGTCACGACACTTCTGTGGGACTTTGCACGCCAGCTTCCAGCCTGACTCCGTCATTAGAAGGTTGTGGCAGACCATGAATGTTCAGATGCTAGTTTTCTCCTCTCTCATTATATTATTCCTCCTGAATGATTCAGTGATGTCTCTGGTTTCTGTGGCATTGAAAATGCAGCCAAGGATTGATGAGGCCAAAAATACTAGTCTCAAAAAACCTTGTATTTCATACAAGTACCTCGGAAATCAGCAAGATATTTTGATTTCCAGTTGCAACAGTGCCACAAGCTGTAGGTGCTTCTCACATGTCAAAACATACAGGAATGAAATGGATCCTATGAATATAGTATCAGATATAATGACACCATATCAGCCTTGCAAAATTGCACAAAAATATACTTGTCTGCAACTTGCTAGAATAATTGTAATGAATGAACAAATAATATTTAACTTGATGTAAAAAAAATGTAATCACTCTGAGTAAGCAAAAAAAAAATAATTTGCAAAGCTTCTATATATTAAGCTATTCATATAATGCTAATAAATCTCCATGATAAAATAAAACAATCTGCTATTCCCTCTAGGCCTCATCTAAGTCTTACTTTTTTGATCTCTTAGAAATGGAGATGGACTTTTCCGTGTGTCCAGAGGCCACCCAGACACTAAAAGAAAGCACAGAAGCAAATACACTCTCCACTGAAACCCTGCTATTAACTTACTTTGATTAATAGTACTAGAGTTTTAATAACATAAAGTGAATTTTATGTTATTAAATAAAATTTAATCGTCCACAAAAATGTCCATAGATTTTAGTAAATTTTGGTAGAGCCATAGCATATATTTTCTTAGAGTTGGTATATGCATAACCTTATTATTAAAAAACCTAACAGTCTCTCCAACTGTTAAGAACACACAGCTCTATATGAAGGCAATAGGAAATTAGATTGTTCAAGAATTACATAATTTCATTCTAGATGTTAATTAAAAGAAATCACTAAACCCACGGAGGTTTAAATAAATAAGAGAATAGAAGTCCACATTTAGGTGGGATCAAATCTAAGGCTAAGGCCACAATAAATCTTAGTATTACTTTGCTGTGTTCACTGGTGTTGAGACCCACAAATTGGAATACCTTTGCTGGTGAGAGTCACAATCTAACATTCTTTTCATGAAAAGTTGTTTAAGAATATGAATGAGCTTTCATTAGGTCTCTGCGATTTATACTTTTGAAGGGCAGATTCTAATTGTATGTGTGTCAGTCATAAACCCATCCAATTGTCATGGTAACACACAGTCATTCCAATGAACAGTCAAATGATTAACTTGGCTGCTGGAACAAAAGTTGCTGCAATTTACTGAAACTGTCTGGTTTGCATATATTAAGCTGAATAGAATCACAGTAATGGCCATGCTGCTGGACACAGTGCTCTGCCAAGACTTTAAATGGATTTGATACTTAAATTTTTTGTAGAAAACGTGCATTATTCTGATTGTATTGAAGCTAGCAGGATTTTTATATGGTATACTTCAATTCTGTAAGACTCCCAGGTTTTCGTCTGCCCTCAAACACGACTAATTAGGTTAACTGGGTCAATCAAGAATTTAAGGCATAAGCAAGGCATATCATGCTTAATATACTGCTTTGACAAGTAAGCAATGTGATTGTTAAAATAGCAATTAATGTGATATCCCTGTATCTTTGACAGGTGATTTCCAAAGCAGTCACAATAGTTAGGTCAGAACTGCTTTTCCAAATCAAGAAAACCCACTTACTTGGCTACCATTCCTCAAAAATCTGCCTTGTGATCTGTAATTATGGCTATGCTCACAACAGGATGCATCTGCCTCTGAGGCAGTGCAATGCTACCAGCATTGTTTTGCAGACTGGGAGATGAAACAGAGAGAAACTCAGACCCAAATTCAACAAGTTCTTTAGGTACCTAAATCCTCACTGACTGTTGAGGAATTAGGACTAACTCATCTAAAGTAAAACAGAAAACCAAGTAACATAGAAAACTTAAAGGAAGCCTATAAGGTTCCTTATAGGTCTTCCCAGATCTTCCTATTTTCTTCTTTCTTTTTTCTAGGTCTTTCAGTTCCTAAATTACTGCCCTGAACTCCAGCTGTTCTTCCCCTTCTCACAAACCTATGCACATAGGTTATGTCTCCTGTTTTGCTATCCATGCTTTGATTGGGTTATCTGCTTTTTCATTAATACTGTGAATAGATTACAGAAGGAGCACAAACTGTTTAGAAACTGATGAGCACATACTAGTCAGCAACTGAAATTAAAAAAGCCACGTTCCTTATTTATACACATTCATCATGCAGCACATACAATAAAGCAGGCGTGTGCCTTGCTGCACATGGATTGCACAGAGTATGCATCTGTCAGCTGCAATGCCACATGAACCTTCAAATCCTATGTTTTGGCCCCTGAAAGAGAGATCTGTAAAAGCAGTGGTCTGCTATCAAAAGCCCACCCTTTTAATAGACTGCAGTTATTGACACTTTTCAATGTAATTCAAAGCACAAATGTCAGGAGGATGCTTGGTCTTTAATATCTGTAATGATGTAATCATGCAAAAAGAAATTACTTGGACTGACTCCTGACTGTGAGCTCAGTTTCAGGAGCTGGCTGTTGTAACCGAGTATATATAATTAAATATATTCATTTATATGTATATGTAGTCTGGATACAATGGAGACATCACACAGAACTCTAGCATTTCTTTTTACAACTTCATTTCTCAGCTGCACCCAAGTCCATACTCACGAAAGACTAAGAGGAGGAATTTGAATAATGTGCAGTAACATTTATTCATACATGTCAAAAGGGTGGCATCCACCCCTCTCCCAAAATGTTACGGAAAAGAAGAAAGAAAACTGTATTATAGAGAAGACTGTATACAGTGGCAAATAGCAACTCCAGATTCCAGCTTTATTGGACTGAAAGCATGAAATATATTAACCCCTTTTAATCCCTTTCTGAAACCTATCAGTCGGTTACGTCAGAAGCAAAAGACGAAATAAAGTGATCTGACAGCTTGCTACATTCCAAACGGACAATCTGGAAAGATAATTAACTCACCGAATTCTTTGTCATAGTCTTCTCCACAACCTGCACAGGCTGCTTCAACTCTAAAGTTTCAAATCCCTACGAAAACTTGAAATACTGTCTGATGTCAAAAAAACAAGTATGCTGAATATAGAAAAAGCAGAAGAAATTTTTGTAATTCCATTCATCAGTAAGAACTTAAATGAAATACCACCATTAACATCACAATGCAAATATTTTACATTTATAGATCTTTTTCAACTTCAGACTTCAATGTATTTTCCAATGGAAGTAAAGTTATCAGCAGTAATTGCTTTTGGAGACACACCACAATGTACCCAAGGTAAAATGCATTGCAAAACCTGGGATTAGAAATATTTTTTTACTTTCATATCCATATTCCTATTCTTTGATCACCATGCTGAGTACTAAGAATGGGGTAGCTCAAAAGGGAACCAAAAAAATTCCATTAAAATTCAAACCTGTAGATAACAGTATATATTTCCACATGCATTTATGATTTTCTGCACACACAAATTGGTGTGTTCAAACATCTTTGAAGTCATTTTCAGGGCCTCTGTGAAAATTTAGTAACTATAGTCCTCATTAAGTGTAGTTTCAATGCATGTGAGCGCCAAGAGACTGAAGCAATAACTAGGCCTGCTGCATGCACTGGCTGAACAATGAAACTGAATCTGAAGATTTTAACTTCCTGTGACAGATAAACATACAGGCTTACACACATTAATAAGTATGCTTCAATTTACTGTGGTACTGCTGAAATCTTACATAATTTTAGAAGAGGAAGAGATTTTTTCATGCAGTTTCTACGTATCTTTCAACTCAGCTATTTCACTTCCATGTATATAATATTCTTTTTAATTTATACACTAACTCCAATGATTTTTCATATCACAGAAATGAAAAAGATCACATCAGCTCATTCACTGTAAAATAAGACAACCTTAATTGGCTATAAAAGAATTAGACTGCAGAAACTATCCAGGCTATATCTGGCAAACTGGGAATACCAGAAAAGGATGAAAATTTTGTTTACTGGAACACTGTAACACAGCAGCATGTAACTAGATCAAATACAGATTTATCCGGTACAGAAAGAGGCGGGGGTTGGTTTGTGGGGGTTGGTTTGTTGGGGTTTGTTTTGGGAATGGGGGTGAGGGAGGCAGTGTTCCTTCAGGTTTCTTTGGTCTGAGGTTTGACTTTTTGGAAAAAAAGTGACAATTTCATTCCTCTCTTGAAAGCCCACTGAAGCAATAATAAAATTCACCATAGAGCGAGTGTATGAAGAATAGTCTGGTGTGTTGCTCTTCACAATTAAGTCAGCCACAGTATTTCCCCTCTGTTGATATACCACCAGTACTTCATGTTGTGAAACTGTTTTGCAATAAGTCTCAAAAAGAAATGACTCTTTTTTTGCATGTCTGTGTCCAATGTACACATAAGGGTTTGATGGAAACAACAGCAGTGACAAACAGCTACCCACATACATAAACAAGACAGTTGTTACTAAAGGTAGGATCAGATGAAGTCACTCTCTCAGTTACGGAAGTGGAATGCTGGCGTAAAATAAAAACAACCAAAACTGTGAAGCTGCATCTGAAACTGTGGGACTTTAAAAAATCACAGTTAAATGTAAATAATTAAGCTAATTTTAGGGGCTAGAGGAATACTTTTTCATGATTTAGAGAAAAATGTCCCTAAGTAAATATCTGATCATTTTATATTTCCATTTTATTAAAGAAGATGCAGTTAAATCAAATGAGGTAAACTCAGTACAGTGTTCATCTTGAATCATATTTAGTAAGATAAGTTACCCAGTCATAACCCTGAAATTTCATTCCCCTGCCATAGCCGTACTAAGTTTTTACATCTACTGTAAAATTGTGTAACCTTCACATTATTCCTTCCCTATGTAAAACTGCTCTTCTGAGTCCAATTGCGAAAGAAATCAGATCATTAAAAAAAATCCTCTTTATCCAGAAACACATGAACAAAGCTAAAATTGTCACTCTAAGTGCTGTGTTTTCCATTCAGTTTACTATACCAATTTACTCAGAATCGCTCACCATCAGCAGCCCTTGGACTTAAGTTTCTCCACTCTTTATTAATACACATACTGCCCAGGACAACAGGTACTAGTGAAGATTCTCATTACACAGAGAACTATTCCCCTTTATACTTGAAATTTATAAATAAATGTAAAAACTGTGTCAAAACTTACTTTGAAGACCAAAGCTATGACAGTTAACATGTTTTATTAAATAATGAGAAAAGAATGGATGCAGAATTGCATGCTGTAGTCATGCCATTAGTCCTACTGGAGCTGGGAAAACTGGCCACATGAGTGCTACTGCCCTGAAGCCACAGTTTGGGAGGTGTGAAATTTCATGCTACAATATCTAAAAATATGTAGAAGTTGGAACAAATTCAAGATTAGTGCAAGTCTACTGAAGTATAAGACTGGCCTTAGATATTTCAGCTGTTCCAGGACTCCGGACTCCTACTCTCTAACAGTGGCCAATAGCTGATGCCAAGGAAAAATACGAATAGAGACAAACTTACAGTAAGTAGCACTTTCTCAGGATAATGTTACACACAGAAGGAATGTAGGCTGCTATCCTGGATAATCAATCTAGATGCTCTACCACAGCAGAAGCAGCTATAGGACAGCCCAAATACTACAGAACTGCATAGGAAGAGTTTTCTGAACTCCTTGCAACATGGTGCAATACTGTGGTTTGCAAACAGATCCCTGAACATGGACGCTTTCAGTTAAAAGATCTCTTTTGTGAGGAAAGGCAGGGAATTATACAATCCACAATGGATTGCAAATTACAAATTTGGGGGATGCTTCTGAACACTTGAATATGGAAGGTATTCGTTTCCTGCATATTTCCTCTACTGCATTATACTAGTTTTCTCATGGAGAAATTGGCAAAGTGACTTCGGATTTATCCTTCCTCCATTCCACCCCAACAACATTGAGCCCAGAGCTCCCTCTTTTTTTCTTCCTAATCATCTTCTCAGTATTGTGTCATAAGCTCCCATGACAACCTAAGCAGCACAGTTTTTGAAGAGAAACTTGGGGCACATTTTGGAGTATACCGTATTTTTAGCAAGGTAAACAGAGCTAAGCCACACGGTCCTACATTTCAATGTGATGTAATGTAAAACTACTTTTTATTTTTATTTATTTTTTTACAAGCTAAGACTGTCTTAGTCTTTACAGTATTTCGCACTTCAGATGGGTCTTCTAAAACGTCTGTTTTGCCTGCAACCAACCTTTGATAATTTCTTCTGGATGTTCCCCAGGACAAGGAAGAAATTGGTGCATTGCAATCTCAGACATCACCTGGGACTTCCATAAGGCAATAGAAACAAAGTTTTAAACATATCCCTGACTGCTGCACAGTTCACCATGGATGAAACTAATATAAGGCGCTCCCCTGTAATATGTCTCTGTTGAACTGAGTCCTTCCACTTCTGTAAATATAGAAGAACCAAGTTTAATTAAGCTGACACAGAGAGAACAAGTTTGGATCTCAACTCCTAGCCTTCATGGTAACTTCAAAATATTAAACAGTTGGTCATAAATCCCTGTCTCTAAGACCTAAATGCAGTGCTAGTCCACGACTAGGCATCAGAGGTGCTACAAAAAAAACCCAAACAACAAAAAACCCCGTAAAATTCACCTAGCACTTTTTGGGGCATTCAATAACAATTTCAAATCCTCATATCTATTTTTAAAAACAAAATGACTGAATGGAGATTAGAAAAAAAAATTTAAAAATCACATCATGATTTTTTGTGCTAAATAACATGTTTTTTCAATGTATGTAATATGTGTCCATCTTAGGCAGTGTCCAAGACATAGTGGTCCAAGCAGGTAAACGTTTTAAAACTATGAACTTCTGTTCTATTTTTCCCCTGTCATTTAAAGCTTTGCTTGCTAACTGTTTATTCTGACTGTCTAAAATTGGGGTAACTCAGAAATTTAATGCAACAGTCCTTGCAAAAACTTATTTGATAGACGGTACTTTGAAGACACAAAAAAACCAAATACTATTTAACCACTAGAATTGTCTAGCAGTGAATAAGCTACTGCTATAGAAACAGGCAGCAAATGCCTAAAGCAGAATTTCACTTGTTTGGATTGTTTACTAGAGACATTTAATTGACAAACCAGCAGGTTATTTTGCTGATCGCACTGCCTGTACTCTGGTTCCGCTCAGAGATGAATCAATGATGTTCAAATCTTGTTACCTGTCTCTGTGGCTTCAAAACATCTGACTGTGCAAATTATTATTTTATCCCTTTTCATTTGGTAGGCTAGCTGTGTTATGCACAATATTGTCATAAAGAGATATTATCTCCTCTTTTAGCAATTCAATACACCTTATAATTAAGAATTATTTATTAATATCCCTGTACCTGTCAAGCCATTAACCCCACACAACACAAATGAAATTAGATCTCTCGGGAACCCTGTTACGATAGAGTAGGATCAAGATTAAAAACTCTTGCAGCTGATCTTAAGGCTTCTCTTTTATGGTAGTCATTTAACATTTTGGGGGAAAACTGCCATGAGGAATGCCAGCCCGTAAGAGCAAGCAACCTAACTTAGAAACTGGAAAAACGTCAAGCCTTTCTTTGGGCTAGTGCCTGAAATTGCCCCGGCCCTGGAGTCACCCAGTGGTGCATGGCAGCAGGCAGGACAGCAGTGGGAGGCATTGCCTGCTCTGGATAACACGTGCCCTCTTCTGGCAGATCCAAGCAATATTCTAGGATGGCTGGTGCCCGCCTGGATGAACGAAAACTAGTCCCTCTGCTAGTAATATCAATGCATATTACTAGAGGACTTTTATTATTACTTTTCTAGCAAAGATTAATGTGCGATGAACTGTTATTATTGCTGTAGAAAATACACTGCATATGTGCACTCCAAATAACCTGGCATTTTTCGAGTAAGTCTGGCCTTGGAGTACCTATGGGAATATCATTGGACAGCTAGGAGATATTAGTCTTAGTCATCAAAATACCTATTAGAGGACCAAGACTGAGGAAAAAAACCCCCAGAATATAAAACCTTCTCTTGGTTTTAATATTTTTTGTTAATAATGGGCATTACTCCATAGGATTCCTATCTCCACCCTGCTGAAGAAGCGAAGTAAGATTTTGTATTATTTAATTCAGTACCCATTTAGCTCAACCAAAGGACTGTCTCCATAAAATTCATGCTACTCTCTTTCTCTATAAAATTCTGCCACTCATGAGCAGACAGAAAAGCAAAAGCAGGTTAGGACAGAAGGGATGCTGTTTAATATTAAACAGCATAGGTTTAATCGATTAGTGCCTTGAAGTAGGTTCCACGGAGCAGCCCAGTAAATCTGGGTAGAGCTGCTTTGAAACTACCCTCCTTTGAGAAATGGACTTGCAGAGTGTCAGCAGAACTTGTATTGTGCTTTTTAACCTTATAATTACAGCAGGTTTAGAGTAATTGCCTCAAAATATTTTACGGGACTCTATTTTATGCAGTTTAATTGTTCTCAGTAGTTTTCATGCTATTTCCACTTCCTTAAGTATTCAGGCAAACAACTTTTCCAAGAGAATGTTTACAGAAACGTTAACATTGAGTAAAAATTAAAAATATATTTGGAAAGGCAAGTTTTGAATCATTAACAAATTACATATGATGCATGAATCTTATGGCTCACGTACCTCATCAAGTCCAGACCAGCTTGAATTCTGAATATTAAAAATAGGTTGTAATTATGGAATAGAAGTAGATGGATACTAAGAAAAGAGAATTGACACAGGTAAATAAACGCTACTTATTAAAAGTATAGATATTAAAAGTAAATTTCCTGTCACTGCTAAGAAACATCTAAGGCAAGGGGATCAAACTGGCTTATGAAATACTGGACTTTGAGACAATAAAATGAAGACACCTCCTAGAAGAAATAAAGGAATGAAAGTCCTCAGACAAAGGACAGGTGCGTTTGTGTTTCCTTCTGATCATACTGCTGGATAAAATGCTTTTCGGTGCCAAAAATGGTGCAAGTCCACCCTAATCTGTTAATGAAGTCTTAATACCTAGAACTGATACCTTTGCTTGAGTCAGGAAGTAAGACATTGACAGAACCACCTGTGTCTGGACTAAGCAGGAAGGAGTGGCTTTGAGGTTTCTAAGATTTCTCTGAAGATTAAAGCAGAGACTTTAGCAAAGAGATCCAAGCACAGATTTCTAAAGATCTCTACAAGTGGAAGTACAAGGGAAATGTGCAAGTATAACAGAAAAATTTATCTGTTTCTTTAATGGTTAAACCACTCTGCAATGTTTTATCTGTATTTTCTTCCTTCAGGTACATAAACTGTAAACAGGCACGACTTCTACCTGTCACAGTTCCTTAATAGATCTTACACAATCTCAAACGTACTGTAGTCCCTCTTATTTCCCCTCTCCCACATCCTTTCTGCATTTTCCCAAGGACAATGCCAGTGTTTGCACATTCCCCCATATGGGATTACGGCAAGTAAACATAAATGGGAAATTAATCCCCTCCTGCAGAGGGACATGTTGCTCCAAGATCAGTAGGACAAGAACTGGTTCCTGGCAGATGCTGGAACACTGTTCACTCAACACACAGCAAGTACCACTGTTAACACACAATAATGCTTCACTATGAGTTTCTGAAGTGTTATTGCTTTTTCCAACCAGCACAATTCTTGTTCTGTGTCCCTTTTTTCCTACCTTTACTTTCCACAGAGCACCAGAACTAACTCAGTAACATTTTGGTTAGAGGAGATTTCTTGTTCCAGACTCTTTTCAGGTTCTGTACCACCCATCCATTTCACCAAATCACTGGAGGATTACAATCCTTTCCCCAGCTTATTTTCCCCAAGGAAAAATGAAAATGACAAAATGTTTCTTGCCTCACGTGTTCCCCATTGGTGCAGAGCTCTACAGCTAAAATGCTCGCTGAAGCCAAAAGCTTGGGCATGACTGAACTTTAAACAAGCTAAACATCAATTGTCTTGATTTATAGACCCAGGAGACCAAGTCAATCACAAAAGACTAAAGTAAAATTAATTTGCCATTCAGAGCTGTCTATAACACATGCCTAGCCTGAAAAATATAAAAAATTAGTATTAAGTAGATTGTGTAACTGCTTCCGTTGGACAAAACGGCTTAAAATTCCATCTTCATTGTGGTCATATATCCAGAACATCCCTTGCTCCACCCAGGCATTAAATCTAGGATTTTCCCCCCTCATGCCACACCATTGAGTACTACCGACCTAGACAAACACTGAATATACAGCATAGAGATTTATGATATCTCTATAACTGGACTGACTATCTCTGGCATCTGTTCGGGAGGCACAGCATAAGGCAAGTTCATCGGTTCAAACCTCGCTTATAAATAGATGGTGCAGATGCACTACAGAGTACATATTGTAGAACTCTTTATTTTCGATTTGAGAACTCTGCATCTTTTAGGTAATGCACATACATAAATACAAAACATTAACATAATAGCTTAAGAGATGCAATCTGGTGTATTTTAAGCTACAAAAGGATCTGCAGTTTTATGACAGCATCAAAATGGTTGTTAGATTCAGCTGCAGGTTAACACACAGTGCCCAATTTTCATTTCTGTGATATGCTGGATGTTAAGCTCACGTGGCATGTAGATCAAAAAGTAAACTGCTAAGAATGAGTAACCATTGTCAGACAACACGCAGTGCAGTACAACTGGCAATCTTCCCATTAGCAAAGTCGCTTGGGAAGGGTTGTCTATCATTCACACCACAGGTATCTAGCTTTCAGCCACTCAGAGAGGTCCATACATCACAAACAACAAATTCACTTCCCAAAACTAAATTGTCTCATAAATTCCAGTTATTCAATATTGTAATTGTATTTCTGTGGCTTAGATAGTGGCAACGGGGAATGAAGCAAGCAGGAAGAGAAGGCTAATTGTAAAAGGTAAAGTTCCCTTTTATACCGAAACATTTTTGTTATGAATAATGGACCCAGAAAGGAAGGACAACTATTAATGAATCAGTGGTAGAATAAAAACTTAATCATTTGCTGAGGTCACCTAGTCTGTCAGTACTAAAAGATTTGAAAGCTTCTAATTTCGTTCTTCACAAAAGAAGCTCCCTGCTGTTAACAACCTCATGAAGAATTTTCAGCATTTAACTTCAAATCAAAATCAGTACTGCAGCTTAATACTCCTCTCTCAGGTACTAAGTCAAACACAAAGCTCAAATTCTGGACAGAAAGCATCACCAGCTATTTACAGTTTAGACAATTTCTTTGTACAGATAATAAATCAAAGTACATATCTCATTCCAGCAACTGAAGTCTGATTACAGAAATATCTTAAATATTAGTTTATGCACTCAGTGGATTTCTGCTCCAAGCAACATATACATCAATCTAAATCTAGTATCCAGCTTATAGATATTATTTTAGGTGTCTTTTGCTTCTGTTTTAATAGGTGCAATGAGAACAGGGGTCGCAACGATATTTAAAAAGAAAAAAAATACAGCTAGGTTTCTGCAATGACACAGAATGCAATCAATCTACTAACACCTGACACGTGATAAGTTCACAGTGTCCATAAAATGTATTACTATGTGTATGTGTTAGAAATATCCATATTCTTGGCTCCTTACTCTCCTATAAAACAGGAGAGTGGAATCGCTCTCCTGAGATTCATAAACAGATTTTGGTTTCATCCAGGAAAACCTCCATCTTTCGTTTTGCAACAGAAAGTTCTCCCACCTCAACCTGTTCTTTGCTTCACTGTAACAGTATGATTCATGGCTTTGTGGATAGGGCAGTAAGTTTACATCACTAGACACACAAAAAACCCCAAACCCACAGCAACTAAGATTTTCTGAGAGCTATTTACAGCTTGTAAGACAAAAGAAATTGAGAGGTATTTATATTAAACAAGTGTATTTTTTCCTTCTTTCTTATGGTTCCATAAAAGATATTTTATTTCACTTCATATATTCTATGCTTATGTATAGTGCCAGTTCCATAAGCCCTGACTCAAAGAGAATAACTTCTACTAGCCAAAGAAATCAGCCCTGCCTATGCTCTGGGAGATTTGCCAAAGAAAAACAAGCTCCATGGTAAAGGTCATTAGGAATAAGAGACATTCTTTACGGTGTGCTGAGTACAGAGACTAATCCACTTCTTTTGGTAGGAAGTATGCAGGTAGGGGATGAGCAAACATTAGTTCCAGACTCTTCCACTCCTGCTTTTCTAAGTATATTCAGGGAATCATCCATTTTGACCTGCTTTTCTTTTGTTTTTGATGTCATGCGCTACAAACCCCAGCATTATGCTTACTAGGACAAATCTATTGTACTATGCTGGAAATCCTCTCTAATAGTGTGGGGGATGCTAGCAGTAAGGGCAGTAAGTCAGTTGGCTGCTGTTATCATCAATCAAGCATGAAGGCTCTGCTATTCTGCAGCCCGAATTCTTTATCTAACTGATTAGTCATACAGGCCAACTGTATTACAGTATTGCTTCCCAACAACCATTACAGAACTCCTCCATTTGGAGTATTAAAAAACCCAGCTGATGAGCTCAATGTTGCATGAAACATGCTTTGGAGAGGAAGGAGAGGAAGGAGAGGAAGCAAGGCAGCAGAGGACAGAGAGGAAGAGATACAATCCCCTTATCCCCACAGATCTTCATGTAAAAAGGAGGGAGTGAAAGCTTGCACATCAATTCAAAAGCAAATAAAGCAACAAGAGGCCACCAAGACAAACACCAGAAAGCTATTTTAAGGTTCAGAGTGAATTAAACACGCAAAGAAATTAAGCATAGCAACAAAACAATCTTACTGGCTGAATCAGCATTTCTTTTCCTGTTTGTTAGACAACTGAGAAAGGCATTTCAGAAGAAGAGTGTAAGTACCATAACTAGGTTGAATTTGCTTTTTGCTATGTTCAGGGAGGTTTTCTATTTCAATAGCCCTCCTAAGAAAAAGAAACAGACCCCTTAAAAAACATTCCCCTGTTATTTTCTCGATCGCATTCTGTACTGTTCCCCATAGAGACCTTATGTCAAAGGTGCCCTCTTTTGACTTCATAGAAAAGTTACTACTCAGCTATTTCTCCTATCAAGTAAAAGAAAAACACCTTGCTCAAGAATCCGATTTCTGGACTGTAATCTATTTCACTCTTTTCCCATACACGCCTACACATGCACGCATGCCTGCTTGCCAGTAAAGCATAAATTCAGGAACTTGACAAGAAGCTATCATATTTTAGCCCAGAATCACCCTTCTTTCTGCTTCCTTGACCTACACAAACCTATTTTATATGCTTACGCAGTTTCTACTGCATTTTTCTTTTTCCGCTGAAAGTCACACTTGGTTACAAAAACCTCTGAACGTAACAAAGTCCGAGCATATCACAGCCAACAACTTCATCTAAAAGGATGAGCATTTACCATAATGATCTCCGCATTGTACAGCAGACAGGCACTAAAAGAAGATGCTTTACCCATAAATGTCTGCCTTTGGATAAATGTCTCTCATCTTACACCCTTGCCAAGCAAAATTTTTTGATTTAGAATTATATCCATCTTGTCTTAAAAGCAGAGTTACCAATCCAGAGATGTCTTTCTGTTTCCTTTTTTTCCAGCACCTGGCACCACTCTCCTCTTCTAGAGCTTTTGCATACCCTGGAAGTCCTCGCCACTTCTCCATAAGCAGTTGTGCCCTAAGTTACTCACAAAGAGCTTTTCTCTCCAGTGCAATGTACAGAGCGCCAGATATTATACACCACACCAAGTGTCTCTTCTGCTGTTTAAAA
This sequence comes from Buteo buteo, assembly GCF_964188355.1. Lineage (NCBI taxonomy): Eukaryota > Metazoa > Chordata > Aves > Accipitriformes > Accipitridae > Buteo > Buteo buteo. The sequence continues at coordinate 36,813,669 of NC_134181.1, read as the reverse complement.
TACTCCATTCTCACCATACCTGCTGGTTTCAATATTCAGAAGTTAAAGCACTGCTGAGCAGGCACCCAGTGGGATTTCAGAGCAGAATGTAAAGAGGAATTACTTAGAAAAAAACATCTGCAATGATGGAGTCCTGCAGTCAGAAAATGCTCCGGTTGCAAAGCCCTCTCCCACCAAATGCTGAGGATATGACAGAAACAAGAAAAAACACAGATGGGCCTCTCCTTCCATCCTGGTCAGATAAACCTACAAAATACACGTTCACTGAATTGACTGTAGTATGTGCTGGGTAAATAAAAACAAATCCAAGTACAATCACTATCAATATGCAAGACAAATAAAACACGCATGCTCCGTATGTGGATATTCTGTAGTAGATTGCTCTGCTGTCTTCTGTCATACATTGATACAGATACAGACAACTGCAAAACAGAAATAGGAATGTTTTGTACTTTATGTTCTTTATAACAGGAGCTAACTTTTTTCAGTTCAATATGCATCCATAGAGACCTAACCACAACTGTCATCACAGCTAGATTTTTCTCTAGTGAGTTTCTTGGGAAAGGACTGACTTAATTTTCCTCATTTGTACTATGCCTAGCACAGTATGGTCTTAGTCCCAACTGAGGCCTCCAGGCACTGTCACAACGTAGTTACCAGACAAGCAAGTTGATGTGCTCAATGCAAAATTCCTCAGTTTTAGTAGGCAGCTTGAAAGATGTGAGGATAAAGCACTGCAACAGTGGTAAACATGACTTGATTGTACTGTTAAAATAAAGCTGCTTACTCCTGCTTTTTACTGCTTACTCCTCCATTCTCTCTCCTGCTTCTGTTACTACCTCTACCTGGGGATATAGTTTACATTTATTATTTGTTCCTAAAGGTGCTTAGCTTACCTCAGGAATAACATAAAATAAGAACTATGTACAGTGGGACAGAAGGTTAAAATGGCCCTTTTTCTACTTTTTCTTTTTTTTTTTCCTTTTTTTGCTAGCATTGCTGAATAAAAAGGCTGAAACATTTCTTTTTCAGCCAGTAATGACAGGATAAGTGTCAGACGTAACTCAAAAAAGTTCCACTAGAGCTCTCTGCAGCTTAAATCCCTGTTAAATTTATTCACATTTGATTCCACCCTCGGAAAGCCAGTCCTCTTCTGTCTTTCATTGTTTATATTAGATATAGTGAGTCATGGAAATAAAGTGACATGAAACCACATTTACGCTAAAGAAATCATCCCACATCTTTTCAGATTCTCTTTCCTGCTATTTCCGTAGCATGCCTCCTATTGAGTCTGTGAGATTGATTACCCAAGCAAGGGCTAAGCACTTATTCTTGACTCCAGTTATTTAGCTGCTCACATTCTCATCTTAGCATGCCAATTTAAAGGAAACAGATGCATTATCCATCAGTTACAGAATCTGAATGAGTATATACAGGACTATCTATCTGACCTACGCCTATAAACAACAAAGTGACAGTAATGCTAAGCAAAGATAATAATCTAAAAGTACCATTAGTTTCCTTTTCTATGTTTGCATAAGTTATGAATACCCTAGAAGAGATGGCTATCTCTCTGCATGTAGGAGGTCTAGGGCAATCAAATGCCTAACTTAAGCACCTGAGGCACTATGAATGCAGAGCAGAACATCTTCCAAAAACTGAAATTGGAGTGTTTAAGGTATCAGGTTGGCCATAGACTATAAGAAGGAACACATCCTGCTTTGCAGTTTTGTGATCACTACGTTTTCCAATCAAACACTATTTCTAATCTAGTCTCCTTACTATGGCAAAAGAGAAAGGTGACTAGTACTTTTGGTGACTAAATGAATGAATCGGGTGACTATGCAGCTGACAGAGGAAGTTATCTTTGACAAGTAAGATCCTTCTGCAATACTTCAGATGTGGAAATCAGTATTAAGTATTCTACTTATATTCTTTTCTTCACTACAAAATGGTTCAACTACGTGAGATGCAGGCCCAAATATTCTATATATTTAGAAGAATGCCAGATTTAGCATAGCAACTTACATGAAACAGCTTACATGCTTTCACTTGGCCACACAGTCAAAAACTCTGGCATGTGAAAACACATTAGAATCATAGAATCACAGAATTATTTAGCTTGGAAAAGACCCTTAAGGTCACCTAGTCCAACTGTAAACCTAACACTGCCAAATCCACCACTAAACCATGTCCCTAAGCACCTTGTCTACATGTCTTTTAAATACCTCCAGGGATGGTGACTCAACCACTTCCCTGGGCAGCCTGTTCCAATACTTGAAAACCCTTTCGGTGAAGAAATTTTTCCTAATATCCAATCTAAACCTCCCCTGGCACAACTTGAGGCCATTTCTTGTCCTATCACTAGTTACTTGATAGAAGAGACTAACATCCACTTCACCACAACCTCCTTTCAGGTAGTTGTAGAGAGCAATAAAATGTCCCCTCAGCCTCCTTTTCTCCATGCTAAACAACCCCAGTTTCCTCAGCTGCTCCTCATAGGACTTGTTCTCTAGACCCTTCACCAGCTTCAGACTGACAGGCCTGTAGTTCCCCAGACCCTCCTTACAGCCCTTCTTGTAGATGGGCATCATATTTGCTACCCTCCAGTCAACTAGGACCTCCCCAGTTGGCCAGGTTAGATAAACCCTGATGAATGAGGAAAACATAAAACAGGAATTCCTCAGTGGAGACGTGTTTAACGTACGAAGAGCTCAAACCAAGAAAATGTCTTTGCTAGCTAACACAGTATCCTCAGCCAGTATTTGAAAGTTACACTGCAAGGCCAGTAAAAAATGCAGGCAAGTTCCCTGCAGTTGTTCATCCAGCTGCCCCAGGTGCTATCAAAAAAATCTGGACCACACCTTTGATATGCTTCAAACTATTTATGGTATTGATATCAAGCAAATATCAAGTCACAGCTGTCCAACATTTGCCATTCTTAATTTTATATAACCACAAGGTCATAATGAATTTACTATATCTTCACTAGCAAAAGACCAGAGTTGCCTCATAATGTTCTATACACTTAAAGATTAAAATTTATATCTTTCAGAAAACTTATGCCCAGCTAGTAAACTTCAACTCTTTTTATTCTATGCACCAGAAATTATTACTGTGGATATCTCCCATCAAACATATTAATGATGTGATTAGAAATAGAGACCACTTTAAATTTTGCAGTAGCTACAACTGCAAATGCAGACAGGTGTTCTGCATAAAGTAAATCTACAGTAATCTTCCAAACTGCAAATTTCATCTTGCTTCATGCATTCTGCATGTATCAGCTTTAGTAGCACCTGATCTCAATTTTTTCTTTTAAATTTAGCTAGCATCTCCATCATTGTTAATTTTTACTTTATTTTTAGAGTGATTCTACTTCTCATACTTTTGCATGTTGTTTCTAATGACCCTAACATAAAGATTTTTAAATTAAAAGTAAAAAAATGGCCTACTCAACATTTATAATACATTTTAGCTATCATGCCAAACTACTAATTGTTTTAGCCTACCATGTTACAATGATTTTACTTGCTATTTATCTTTTTGTATGTGTGTGACCTGAAACCTTTCCACTGGAAATTCTGTTCCCCAAAGCCACAGCCCCCTACCTGGTCAATCTGCAATTGTAAGAATCACAACTTACATCCACAGTAACTGTACACAGTAACTTCCACAACTACTACTGTTGTGTTTCAAGACTAAAATTACTGAAGTTAGAACTGTATGTTAGCCGTGGTGAGTGCGAGTGCTCAATATTTGAAAGAGTTTTTTTTCTCACTGTTTAGCTCAAGCTAAAAGGGTTACAGTTTATGGTTTATGACTGAGTCAAACCTAACAAAACTCCAAACTACTCGCAAATGCCCAGTCTTACAAGGATGTCATAAAAGGTTTAAAGACACTGCTTTGAGCAGGGGATGGACCAGATGACCTCCAAAAGTCCCTTCCAACATACATTATTCAGTGATTCTAAGACAAAAAACACGCTCCGGTTTCCAAAGCCTTCAAAAAGGACCCACACCTTTAGGCTTTATTCCTCTGAATTTTCAGGAGGTCAAATGCTGACAGAAATCAGGCATTAGCAATTCCTTTGAAGTCAATGGAAATTATAGCCCCTCACCCCTTCAGTGGGTTTTGGCTTAAGAGATTTTAGTGTGACTACTAAAATGAAGACAGACTTTGGTGTAAAAATTCTGGTGTAACTTCTTTCACTCTATCCCTCCCATCCCAGCCTGCATTCATGCATACAGTCTCCATTACTAAATCAGACATGTTTTTTCACCCTATTGATCTGCCTTACAAACAGCACTTCCTTTTACTACTCACCAGTAGAATCAGAGCACAGGAACATGACAAGCACTCATAAAGGTTGACTGGCTTACCTTGACAAAACTCCACGCTCCTATCCACCTACAAAGCCAAGGTTTACTAATCATGGGATAATCTCAAAACTATATACCTTCATGGAAAAGAGCTAGTACGCCCTACTAATTACAGTTTTATCAGGAGGCTGTGAACATTTTTACTCAGAACTAGCACAAATACTGATCTCTTTAAATGTAAAAGACAGAAAGAGCTCCCCCTGCTTTTCAATATACAACATCTGCTGTTGTGAAGCTTTATTTTAAAGCCAGATATGTAAAGGCAAAATGAGATAACAACCAGTTTCAGCATTGTTAATTCCAAGCCTAGGCTGCATAAAGTCTGAGCTGATCATTCCAAATTAACTTACATTACTGCAACAGCAGAGTATGATAGTTAATACAACGCATCAAGCAGGAGGAGTCCTTCCTGATACCTTTTAACCGATATGCCAATATGTAATTAACTTAAATGAAATCTGTTTGCAAGTCTCAAAGCACAGTATGTACTTCCAAAGTATTTTTGCAATTACAGTGCATAAATAACACATTCTAGTTCAATTTCCACTGCAATCCTTTTATCAGATTTCTGTATGGAAATTCCATCCAGAGTAAACACCGCTTCATGCTGGCCACAGCACAATACCCTCATGGTTACAACTGCCTGTAGCTGCAAGGGATGGAGATCAAGACCAACAGAGAGATAGGAGATGTCTATTCAAAATAATTCTAGCATTAATAGAGGCAACAAAGGATCCTCTCTCTCTGGACTCACAAGGACCTACATCACTGAGACAAAGAGTATGTTGCTATCTTCTCAGACAAATTGCTCCCATGAAAGATGTTGCTGCTTTGGAAACTCCACAGGAGAATGTAGTTAATCTCTGGCTCTCACTTACGGGTTGTTTACTTGCTCAGAACAGGACTTAACGTGGCAAATATGAGCAAGCTTGTGCTTTAGGAGGAGCTGGGAATTGTTAATGGGTTCCCTCTTATTTCTTTGAACCACTTTGTTCTTAAATAAAGAACACCTAAGAGATCAACTTTCTTTATTCATTACTTATCATTGTTCCATCTATTGTGACACAAGAAATAAAATCTGAAAATAAATTGAAAAGTTCCATTCTGCTGCTGCTTCTGTAAGTATTCCAGGCTAGAGAGAAAAAATATAGTCACTTCTTGCAGCTGAATTCCTCTCAATCGCAGAACGATGGGCTTTGTGTCAGATGATGCGAGTTTTTATCACTGGCACTGTTCCTGATTGCCTTTATGGCTTCATTTTTATTTCTGTACCTTAGTTCTCATATTTATAAAATGACGCCACCACCCTTAGAGGTCTAGCTCAACTGTGTAAAAGTAGTTAGAAACCAAATTTGCTTTCATTTCTATTGCAGCTAATTATTTTTTTAAATGTGGTACTTTCTACTTTCCTGAAAGAATTAAGAGTAAAGAAGCTAACAAGCCATGAATGGTGCTATAGCTCTGAGTGTGCACCAGACCCCAAACATAATTTGCTCCTGAGTGTACTACAAAATTAAAGAGTCTTCTGACCATACTGTGAAATGGTAATGTTCTAACATCATTTGATTTACTTATTTAATAATAATGCAATCAATGAACAAACAAAATGTTACTGTTTGCGTTGTTTCCAGGAAAGGAAGCACAGGAAGTAATTGCCAATGATCTCATTAGTCATGTTTAGTTACAGCCTTTCAGATATAGCCCTAAACAACCTTCAGGGACAGTAAATAACCATTTTTTTTGTCATTATCTGTGACTGGGGGAAAATCCTATACACCTAAAGCAAGTTCTGGAACAAGTTTTCAAACCACGGTTTTTGAATCAATAAATATAACGCAAAGAAAAAATCCAACCACCAGTAAAACAACACAATATGGATCTGGGAAAAATGTCAAGTGCTTTCTTTGTATTTTCAGTGCATAATTAATGCTGTGCAGAACTTCCTCTGCAGCTGGGATATACTGTGAAGGGGTAATCATGGGAACTGAGGTTTTTATTAAGTCTAAGAAGTATTGTAATGAAACAAGAAAATTTAAAGGTTGAAGGATCTGAACATTAATTAAACATTACCCTTAACTCTGATGTAAAATAAAAATGTTTGTTCTTGCTGTTGATTTCACCTACTACTGCATGAAAGGTGAAGGCTCAACATATATCGCTCTTGTTCTTATTTGGCTGTAAGTCTTGATGCAATAGATACACCTACCCACACGTACAATACTCGTTTATTAAGCTCCCGTATCAATTCATACTACTTTCATGGGGACAGCTTGTACTGAAGTGATGGAGGAAACTGTTCTAACAGTACCTCACTGCAGAAAGTTCCCCTGAATGCTTCAATATTTCAGAATCTTCAATTACCCTTGTAGTAACATCATGCTTTCAAATAAGCAATTCTTTCATCCTCCCAAACACAATCACTTCCATTTCCACTTGTCTATTTCAGACCTACACAAACAGGGGGAATTATAGCTTGTGACCTCCTGACCAGTAGATAATGCAACACCGTCCATGATTAGGATTGGCGTTATACCACAATACAGATACAATTATCAGCACTAACAATGTTAGTTATTCCACAGCATTTGTGCTTGAGTGTACATTAGCTACAGATCTTTTTGTCTGATTTATTCTTTTCCAGTTATATAATTTTCTATTAAAATCAGATTTTCTTTCAGACATGAATAAAGTTATATTCTTAGGTAATTGGGCTCAACTGAGAGGACCTCAAGCTTCAGATGCTCTAGGACAGGTGAAATAGTAGTACATCAAATGGAGCTGAAATTCCTTTTTAAACTACCCTAGAAGAAACTAGTGAAGCTCAACAGAGATCCCATGAGATCTGAATGGTCAGTAGACCCAGTCAAAAAGACAAGGTCTACAACCTATGCAAGAGAAATTCATCAAGAAAATGTGTGGCATTTCTAAGCCAAGGCATTCATGTTAGAGCCCTTTCAACCATTTGCCTTTAGGACTGTAGAATCATGAAACTCATGAAGGAGGAAAGGCAAGGACACCTACGGAGTCAGTAAATGACAATAGGCGGAAGCAGCCAATTAGTGTATGGGTACAGTGATCTAAATTACAGCTAAGCCTGCAGAGGCTATAAAGGATGCTATATCATAAGTCACTAATGACTTATGGGGATAAGAAGAAGACAGCCTTGTAAAAATCTTGAGACACAATAGCCAGCATGTACTGAGATGATACAAAAAACCCAAGACAAATTGCATCCACATCTTGCTTCAGTAGCCTGCTTCTCAGCAGAAGAGTCTCCCTTTGCCCTTCCTTTCTCTCTCCTTGACACTCCTAAATGTCCTACAGCTTTGTAACCCCCTGGGAGCCCTGTGTTACACAGCTCCTTCTACCATCCCTAAGGCAGATGGTATTCCCTTCATACATCCATCAAAATCATGCCTGCAGGGAAACACTTCTGAGGGACAGGCAGCACTTTCCAGCTTTTCTTGGAGATAGAAACTGGCTCTGCAGAAAGAATACATTCTTTTGATTAAGAGAAAAACTCTGGTACTGAGCTGACCAGGTTTTGATTTGTTCCTCTGGAGTATCATTATAGCTGCAGATAGGCAACTATTTCAAAGAGGCATAGAAACAATTACGTCCTTGGTATGCAAGTCCCAGAAGCATCTATTGCTGTAATTTTCTTTGTCACACATCAGCTTTTACTGTAACAAGACCTTGAGTTAGAGGGAGGGAGGGGTGGAAGAAAAAAAAAATCAATAAGGGTCACTGAAACTGTGCTATGGCCAGATGAAGTACCAGGTTTCACTGGCAGCAGGTATCATACCAATTAAACAATAAAACACTACCTACTAAACCCAATCTGTAGTCAACACAATGGTCACTGTTCTGCTTACACTTAATTCTATTAAATCACTCAAATCACTCATTTTCATATGTGACCTTCAGAACATTTATTTTACCTGAAACACAGTGAAGGTGGCTGTGCACACAGGTAGGACTCTGCAATCAGTAGCGGCGAATCAGTAGGTACTTGAAAAGAGAGAATTATGGTCAAAAGTGGAAAATAAAGATCACAGATTTGTAGGGTTTATTACATTCTTGCTAAGCCCCCTCCATTTTTCTGTAGATTTGAATGTCCCCTGAGTTCTAGATCTTCAATCAAAAAAAACTATCACTGTGGAACCCCTACAACCCTCCAGTGGATGATCCCTTCAAAGTACGATACACTTATTGCCCAGTCACTAAATACAACCATCCTATTCATGCAAGCACTAATAGATGCAATTGTCATATGCATAAACCTCTCTCATCCATTATATTGTAACACTAAGGCACCAGGACAATATGAAGAATTTCAATTACTTTTCTAGGGTACATTCAGTGACAATGAAAGCATTGGCATAATATTCCAGTGATCCACAAGTAGGATCTAGCATGTCTGATGGTCAAGACTGACAACTGTTGTATGTGTGCTACCAGGAAGGGTGAAGGCAGGAGTTGACTACAGGTCGATTCCAGCAATAAAAAAGGGGGACTTGTATTTCATTTGTTTTTTAAAAAGACATTGGCAGGAAATTCTGATCAAAAGCTCCAAATTTTACTTTCTTGCAAGTATTTTCTTCTCATAAAACCCATGTCTACATTTACCACTGAGAAATTAATAGAAAGCAATTCTAAAGAACATAGAGAGAGAGAGAGAGATATGAAGCCTCCACATTGCCTCTGCACTCACATCAATGCTGTTTTCTGGAGGGCAGTTTCTGCCCATGCTGAAGCCACCTGGAAGCCATGCAGCTGTAACTACGAATCCACGCTAAAGCCTGGGTTCAGTGACACTCGGGGAGTTGCATTAGCAAGGCTCAGTGCCATGCTAAACGTGTTTGCAAAGATTCCAGATAGGAAGCGGTGCCACCCAGCTGGCTTTGCCATAAAAAACAACATACAGATCTGCCTTCAGAAACCTATGCAGCAAGCAGTATGGTACTAATGTTATAGATTATGACCATGCACAAAACAAGCTACAAATAAAACCCATGTTAATTTTGAGTCCCATGCTTGTTTCAGTAGAACATCACTTTATGACTAATTTCAAGCTCTACTGGAAATGCAGGAAAATCACAAGCTCTTCTGACAGGCAGAACAAAGCAGGGCCTTGGCTCTCCAAAGAGGTTCTGAATATGCATGTTTCAAGCGACTCTACAAGGAAATAAGGTGACAAGCACATGGAGAATCCTTCTCAAAAATTATGTCCAAAATGGTATGGAGAAAAAGTTTGAGAGTTAAAAATGATGGGAAGATAACTTAAGTGAATGATAATGTTCTTACACTTATATTTTCATTCCAGAAAATACAAATATAAACAACTTGTGATCTACAAAAAGCAAGAATGTAGACACTGCCTTGTTAAAGTGATCACAGCAAGCTAATACTCCAGGTAGCATTACCTGATCTGGAGATGAAGTAAAGCTATAGGCTTCCACTACTGATACCAACTTCACTCTATGCAAAACTATCACCGATAGTATCAGAAGACAACCGAATAAGAGATTTCCCATCCTTGTAAAAGAATCAGGGTTACTGACAGAGTAGCTCTGTGAGGATTCTTTGCAGAATACACATCTGTCTCTCATTTCAATACTGTAAGTTTAAAACCAGCCTGGGATTTTTATGCATTTCTGCATAAAATATAGCAAGAGAAAGAGATCAGATACTGGAAAGATAACAATGTGCTTTTTTATGGAGAAAATGACGGTTTATTTCTCTTAGTACAGTACAGAGGTGCATTATATACCACTGTCCATTTATCTATTTTCTAACTACAGTATTCAACCACTTGGAAAAAAAAAAAATTAAGGAGCAGGTAAGCAAGGTAAGCACAATTTTTAATATTCAAATGAATATATTGAATGAGTGAAGTCATTCTTAGCTCTCTGTATAAATAAGGTGAATAAGAGCCAGAAATTTACCTTGTCCTAGAAAAGTAACACCTCATTCTGTGAAATGCTTCTTCTAAATGCAAGTGAAGGATAAGGCAATAACCAGCAATTCATCCAAAATGCTAGCTATCTTACAGTCAGTGATCCTACAGCAGATTTTGAAATGGAAGACATATCAAGCCTAACGCCACAAACAAATTCCAGCATTGATAATTATACAGCAACTATGCCATATACTCAATGGTAGACAACCCCCAATGGCCGCCAGCAGGCACTGAACCTTAATCTTTAGCATCAAAGCACCAACGCTGGTTCACTTGAGTTAAATGAGTAATTCTTTTAGCTGAAACTGGTAGCAGTCTCTTCTTCGCTAGTCAGATCAGCCAACTGAGAAATCACAAGACAGGCTTCACCAGCATGTTACACCTCTATAGTTCTAACTGGAAAGAGCATCCTTGTTTCCTGCCCTAAGCTACAGAGCAGTCCTGCTGTTAAACAGCTTCTATGTTTCACCCAAAGCTGGCTGTACTTCAGCTGCAAATCAAGGAATGCTCTGCAAGTTTTAAAATATTACAGGGATTAAAAAAAAAAAAAAAAAGGTAAAAAAAAAATCACAGAAACTGACTCAGTACCCTAGTCAAATTTTGCCAATAAAAAGTTGTATTTCCGCATTTAATTCTACTTACTATGAAATTACTAGTTTCCTGCAATGCTACTGATGTAACCTACCAGCAGTACTCCAGTAAATTCTACACCAGCTCGATGGCCACAAAGCAAAAGTAAGATTTTAAACATTTCTGTATTTTATAAGCTGATTAAGCTCTAATTACAATTATTTTTTATAGTAGTTATTAAAGGTTGGATTTTTATAAGCCAAGAATTCTCACATCATAGGCCACAGTCACTTCAGTAAATTACAGGATAAGCACCTTAGGTGATTATGCATGCATGCAAACGTGCATATTATTTTTAAAGATATTGGTGCAATTAATCAGACTAATATAACGTGAATCGATTTAAAATTTAGTGACTGAAATACTTTAGATTTGAGACAGGAATTTGCCTGTGTAACTGCATTTAACCTGTATGCATACATTTACACACAATATAGACACTACATATTTCTCATATTCATAAACAGTCCAGTGAGACAATCTTAAATGATAGTATTTTTTACTAAATGATTTGACAATCAGGTATTTATGTGAAACCAAGATTAGGTTATAAACCTTTAAAAATTTTGCATGATTACTCATTTTAAATCAACTGCTGCAGTCAGAAATCAGATGGGTAACTGTTTACCAGAAAAAAAAAAAAATTTTTTTCACAATTACAATTTATCAAATATCTCTTAGGTCACTAGGATTTGCATTCATTTGTTCATTTCCCTGATTACATGCATAATCATTTCTTAGCTCTTTTCTAAAAAGATATTTTAGATCATATGAGTAGAAGAAATGAAGACTACTCTGCAACAAAGAAGGAACTGCAGGAAAGCAACAACAAAAAATGAAGGAAATATGCTGGTAATCCAAACCCTTAAAGGGATGATCACTGCTTACCTTAAGAGCTGTCTGCCAATGATAATGTCCTAACAGGTTACATCCGTGTACCTGTGTATGGAATTGGTAAGAGTTCCCTAAAAATGAAGTTACTATTTCAGGAACAGAAATAGAGGGCACCGAACTTACAAGTCATACATCCAGCTCAGCACTTTGCAGGCAGATGTCCCAAGCCACCAGACCGATACTTCATCCACTCCACAGATGACTGGTAACACCCTGGCCTTATGTAAATAAAGACTGTCTAAGAGGGAAGAGCTTTCATGATCAAAGGGTTTTCCTGAAGTAGGGATTTTTTTCTTCACAACAGTGAGTGGATTGATTATTCTAAAAATGTAACACCAGTTTGGTTATTATGAACCTGTCTTCAAGTCAATCTTTAAAGGAGTTTGCAGTATCAACCTCCAGTACTTTTATTCTCTTATAATCTCTTCAGTAGTTTATTCCTATTCTTGGAATACCTAGTATTCTCCAACAGGAGCAAAATGTCTGTATGTTGTGGTTTAACCCCAGCCAGCAACCAAGCACCACGCAGCCGCGCACTCACTCCCCCCCCGCCAGGATGGGGGAGAAAATTGGGAAAAAGAAGCAAAACCCGCGGGTTGAGATAAGAACGGTTTAATAGAACAGAAAAGAAGAAACTAATAATGATAATGATAACACTAATAAAATGACAGCAGTAGTAATAAAAGGATTGAAATGTACAAATGATGCGCAGGGCAATTGCTCACCACCCGCCGACAGACACCCAGCCAGTCCCCGAGCGGCAATTCCCTGCCCCCACTTCCCAGTTCCTAAATTGGATGGGACGTCAGATGCTATGGAATACCCTGTTGGCCAGTTTGGGTCAGCTGCCCTGGCTGTGTCCTGTGCCAACTTCTTGTGCCCCTCCAGCCTTCTCGCTGGCTGGGCATGAGGAGCTGAAAAATCCTGGACTTTAGTCTAAACACTACTGAGCAACAACTGAAAACATCAGTGTTATCAACATTCTTCGCATACTGAACTCAAAACATAGCACTGTACCAGCTGCTAGGAAGACAGTTATTTCTATCCCAGCTGAAAGCAGGACACTGTATATATATCATTCTCTGAAAGTTATGAGCTCTGAAATAAATTATTCTGTGATGGAATTAGCTATTGAAGCCTGAATAGGACAATAATCTCAACTGAATAAAACCTGTGTAAAGAATACATTTACACTATCCCAAGTGGCTCAGAAGCACTGCATTCCAGACACTCAGGTTTGGCCAGTAGCTGCTAAACCCACCACTGCTACGGAAGAATTTGTCAGGCATTCACAATGTACAACAGTAATAAAGCACCTAAAGTTACAAATACGCAAGTTCTGGAATCTACTAAAAGACCCAATAGAGAGCTGCCCCCCATTGTCTATGTCAGTGAGAATTAGACTCCTAATTTACACTAGTGGCTTGAAAAATCTCACTGGATACCTACCTGTATCTTTTGATTGCTAAATATCCTTGCAAATCCAGCTCATCCTTCTATATCCTTGCTTTCCAGCGATGGTGCTACTTTACAGGGTATTTTCCCTCCACTCCTTATTACTGCTGCCTGACAAAAAGCCATTAACATCTAATATCCACTACCCTGCCCTCATTGTAACAGGTTTGTACTAAGGCTTTTGCTTCTGCAGATGAACTTCACCAATGCCCATACTCCAGGATGGCTGAAAAACTACACACTGTAAGGCATCAATGCTGTCATAAGAATCATACAGCTCTTGGACCTCTAGTGGACTTTGGATGAAAAAAGAAAAAACCCAAAGCCACACCCACCCATGACAAATCCAATACTACATTTTCAGTAATGTTGCCTGATATTAGTAAAGTCAGTATAAAAATTGGACCACAACTGTAGGGAACAAAGAATTCATCAAGTGCTGCAGGCAGGTTCAAGAACGGGTAGCAGCCTTTACAAATTACAGGACAAGCTAAATCTGGTTTCAAATGGTTCTTTATGTGTTAAAAGCCTGTACCTAGTATCTGCAATATATTGTTAGCAGTAGTTCATCTAGTGCATCTGTTTTAGCTGTAGTACACCAGAAAGAAAAGATCATTTTCAAGAACGGAGTTTCAGCATATGGTTCACACAGCCGTCACGTTCAGCAGCATCTCATACTGTAGTTACTATGTTCTGGAGACCAGAAGTCCACACCCAACCACAAGCTGAACAAGAGGAATACAGGAGCTTTCTGAAGCAAATACTGGTTTAGAAAACCTGAACATTCATTTTTTCATTTGTCGTCTCTACGTATTTACATAAAAATGGTATGTACTTATTTCCATGTACCTGTTAGAATTAAATAAAGAAATCAAAGGAAAAAAAAAATCTTCAAGTGGAATCGACAGCAGAATGTCACAGGCCTTATACCAGCCTTATTTAACAATTACATTTAGAAATTGATGAAAAAACCTCACCAGAGCCACAAGCTCAGTAGCTATAGCAACGTGCTTAGCTTCTCAGAAGAATCAAATAAGATAACCTGCCCTAAAATAGATGCAAAATAGCTGTCATTGCACATGTGTAGTTTCAGAGACAGAACACAACCATAAAAATGAAATTTTTTTTTGAATGCACAATGCTCCCTTTTACAGAAGTCAAAAAGCTACCCTACAGGCAGTGGGTGAAAATTGAGTTTAATTCCTTCACTCTCAGTGTTTTAAAAGCTAAATCGTTTATCTCAAAGCTTAATTGTGCCTTTTAACAAATTAGACTTCACTGGAAATCATTATCTGTTTTTCCCCCCTTCTTGTTACAATTCAAAGGCAGCATCTGTTGAAGAGCAAAAATGAACCATTTTCCCCTCATCACACAAAGAGTAAAAAGTCATCCCAAGTTCACATTACTTCAGAAGGTAATTTCTGTTCATCAGAACAATTTAGTATGTGTTCACTCCTTCACATCCAGTCTTGCAGGCTAATTTCCTCAAATATTTAGACTTAATTTGGTTTGTAACCATTACCTATGATCATGTTACAGAAACTGCATGTTTCTTTAAGTTCATATTCCATGTCAGTACTGCTAAAAATATTCTCTGGGTTGTACCTTTGTTATACTGTGTGGTCATATATTCCTCATAAAGCATTACACCAAGAAAAATCAAACCCAGCAGGTCCCAGAACCCTTCCAGGCCATTGACCTGATCCATATTCTGGAGTCCAGGAGAAGCTGACTTACTCAGACATTGCCCTTCTGCAGGAGAAAAGAAGGTAGCTTGTCTCTGCCCTCCATGGAAGGGGTGTTTCAGAGCAGCAGCCGAAGCTCCATAAGAAGGCTACCAACAGCGGCTGCATCCTAAATCATTAGATGGACGACAACTGGCCTAAGCTGCACCGCTGGGCCTCCTTGCTGCAAATAGTCTGGCTTATATCAACCGCTCTTTTTACAACGTGAAGAGTGACTACTTCAGAATTATTTAAGCACAATACATAGGGAGAAGAAAAGCTACCGGTACATCATCAGGAACCACCTCTGGAGCGCAGCTGTTCTTTATGAACCAGAACAAAAGCAATCCTGCCTCTTCCCAAGGAGCCCCTCTCCTGCACACCTTGGTTTGCAGTATGCTTCACAGAACCCCACTCTTGAAAGACCTTCTCCAGTAGCTTTCTGGGAACAGTGCTGCTCCAGTTTGTTTGTTTGGAATTTTTTTTTTTTTTTTAAAACCACCCTCTGCTACAATTAAGACTGCAAAAAAAGAGAAGGCGCAGACATTAATTTTGCACTGCAAGGGACCAAGTCAAGTCAATTAACAATAAAGTATTAATATTGCAAGCCAGTTTTTAATTTGTTGCCTTACTCACAGAAGAAAAAGGAGTTATAAACAAGTCAACTAGCAACAAAAATGTCACTGCTAACACGGAATTTGAGCTTAACAAAAAAACTCACTTAACAGCAAAAGAACAGATTTTAGGAGAACTAAAATAAACAGAAGCATTCTATTTTTTAAACAAAGTTCTTAAAGTGTAAACAGTGGCTTCTTGTGATGGGCTCTTCCCATATTCTGCTTATTCTGCTTCTGTTCATAGATGAGTAGAATACTGATTCTGCAGACATAGCTTTCTCCTGAATTATAAGTATGATAATGCTTATGTACATCTACGTTTATAGAAGTTTATATATACTATAACTTAAGAAGAAAAAGAATTAATAAAAGTGAGCACAGGTTACACGGAATGCTGTACCCATTCTGGTAAACACAGGGAATAATTTTTTGTTTTCAGAGTGACATGTCTGTCATTTTCTCTGACACAAAGTAGAAGTTTATCTGAAAAAGAACATTTGTTTGTATCTTTAAATCTGACTGTAGGTAAAAGCTGAGCATACATCAGTTCATGCTCAAAATAAAAATTCTCTAACTGGAAATGAAGGGGCAGTAATTATTTTTTTCTGAATACCTTTTTCTTCAGCTTTAAAGTAGTACCAAAACTATTGTTCAATTGCTGTAATGTAACAGATTTACACATGACAAACAATAATTTACACGGGCATTATGGAAGTCCAGAACAAGCATATCATGGAGCACGTTTACAGCATGACACCCAGAAATCTAAATCTGAAATTTCCATGCTTTTAATGGAAGCAACATAGCTCACTCCACAAATTCAACTTATTGCTCTGAATTTCAAGATTAGCAGTATTTCATCTAAAAAAATTTTTTTTTAAGTTCTTAATTTATCTTACATATGAACTTAGACTCACTCAATCCTTGGCACTCCAGGTACGATCCTATAACATGGAAATACAAAATAATGTAGTGAAGACTGTTTCATCCCTTTGGAAACAAAAGGGCAGAGAACAGTCAAGCAAATACTGGAAGTAAATAGCATTATAATAGGCCATTCCACTCCACTGGTACGAGTTTGGGCTTAATTACCCAGCAGTTTGGATTCCAATGTGTAGTTTTCCTTTTAGTAAAGCAGCATACATCACTATGCTTCAGTATAAGGCCTGAGAATATTGAAGGATATTCCCCGATAGCTAGAAAAGAAGGGACACTTCAGTCGCTGCTGCAATATAATCCACGTACGTACTTTGCAATTTATGTCCAAGAGTTCCTGCCCATCTCAGATTTGATTAAATGCTTTTATTTGGTTCATCCAAGTTAAAGAATCACATGAAAGTTTATTGTTCATTTGGACAGCTCATTTTATAGTGTTAGACATAACCACTAGGAGAGGGACGCAAATCTGTTTATCACCAAGAAGGAAACTATGTCCAATTACTTGCGACTACTGCTCTCTATGCCCAAATTTGTTTAACCCAACTATTCCAGTTAGGTCAGCTGGCTGTCAAAAGAAACGTTTAATAGTGCAGATTGGCAGTACTGCCACAGTAAAATTGGTGGTTAATGCTAACCATAAATTAGGCAAAGGCCCTTTTAAAGTCACCGTTGATTTTTAATTACAAAATTAATTTATCTGGACTGAAGGTACCAATAAAGTTCCCATTGTTGGTATTACAGATGTGGAACTATCAGAAGCCTTCCGAGCACCTGGTCTTAGCAGACAAGTAGTCCCAACCCTTGCAGAACTCCAGTGGAAACAAACAGGTTTGATTTAATGTTGAATAACTCTCTGACAGCAAGGGTTCAGAAAACCCACTGTTTGTAATGGACCATTATCTTCTGAGGGTCTATTATTGCTATAATTTGTCTGCTAGCATCAGCCATGAACATGGTCTCTTTTTTGATAGAAATCCAGTACTCTCAGAAGAGGCCTGTTTCCTGCTTGGCTCTGTTACGTCTTTAACAGAGAAATATAATGAAACTCACAGGAAGTTGTTTTGCCCATACATAATTTGCCCAACAGAAGTAGGGGGCCATGCACTTTGAACCACACATATAGTAGATCTAACATTTCCATCAGCATCAGTGTTTGCTTTTTTGCTGCGCATAGACTGCTCATATCAATGCACGTGTGGAAAATCCAGGGTGCTCTGACAAAGCATTGGGTTTGGGGAAAGATGAAGAAGCACATATGTGAGAGCTGTGGACAGATTTAGGATTTCCGAATATCAGGAAGTCCACAAACACAGATGCAAAATCCTCTTTAAGAAAGACTTGCCATGATTTTAATTAGGTATTTGTTGAAAGTGAATAATGCTGATAACCGCAGTATTTGAGTATTTTCATGCAACAGTCAGCAAAAACTATTTTCATAATGCACAAAGAAATAAGAGTCAATTTTATTATCAAGGTTAATAGTCACTTTCTGCTATATGCAACAGTAACATTGAGATCAAAAGATAAAAAGGTGGTATATGATTAAAAAGATTTTTTTTTTTTCTCTTCTCAGGATTGGAGGTGGTACACATTATCCAAGACTTACGTAAGTAGTCGCATGTGAATCCTTGGCTTTTGCAGAAAAACCCTGCAACCAAATCTGCTTTTGGATAACTTCAAACTTTAGCACTGTATTTAAAAGTTCTTGACTACATGTCAAATACAACAGATTTAATTTCATCAGCACGGAGCGAACGCAAGAAGTAACTTCATTTCCCACTCAGATTCCAAACCGTATCTCTGGCAATTTTTGAAGCTCCCTTCTCTTTAAAAGAACCATTAGGATTCAGTGAACCTGCGCTTTGGGAAAACTGTGGGTGGGTTTCCAGTTAAAAACACAAATCATTTCAAAGCATTTACAAGTTTACTTTCCACTTCAGTTTTCCCAGGGAGATGAGAAAAGGGGATTTTTAAGACAAAGTTATGCATCCATAATACTAAATGGTTTCAGCATCTTAAACTGTAGTGATGTTTCAGCTGCATTAAGGACACACAGCTATAAAGTTTTAAAGGTCTTCAAAGACCTTTGTGTCCAGAACTCCTATGGACTTCAGCAAGTCATGATTTGGCTTTTCAGTTTTCTGTAAGCTGCTTTATAGGAAACAAATTATTTATACGAGTCTCAGGAGCATTGGTGAAAAAAGTATTAAGCTTGATCAAATATGTTTTTTCCATCCCTCACTTAACACCTCTCAATCAATGTCAGCAGTATTGCAATTGATCTAATTTTGTGTCAGTCACTCCAAATATTATTCAAAGATTTTTCTCAGATACGGTTCCTCAAGCAGGAATCTGGGCAAGGAAGTCTTTGGGATTTTTTTTTTTTTTTATGTCAATAAACAAAGAATGGCAAGAACTCACACTCATGATCAATTTTAATACCCCCAATACACAGATTAGAAAAAAATATATACATATATTCTCAATGTCCCTCAAATAGATTCCCCCCCCCAGTACATTTGGTACACATAACAATTAAAAAGGAAATAGAATCAACTGTTTGAAAGAGAATAGAATCAACTATTAAAATGAAAAGAGACTATCACACAGTCTATTAGCTCCCAGTATTTCATAAACTTCTAAGCTTGTCTCCCAGCACTGGAGAAGTTTTTATAAAAAAGGAAGGGGAAGAAGCAGCGGGTGAAAACTCTAACCACACTCTTTTTCTAGAAGTGCATTGAATTTATCAGCTGGAGAAAATAGTTAATTATAAACAAGTAAACCAAAACAAGTCTGAAGAAAAATAACAAAGCCAGGTTGCTCTCCTCTGTATTATTCAGTACAAGTTTAAGCAAAAGACAAAATCAAACACTGTACTGACCCCTACCACTTATTTTCTCTCCAGTGCAAGTTCCAATGAAGGCATCAAATGCTATTTGATCTCTAACAATAGCTAAAAACAATGAGACATAACAAATAAAGACAATTACATCAGCAGAACTGTAAACTGATTTTTATAAATTAGTTATCTCATGGAGACAGGCATGGACCATGAGGAAGGCTCTACAGAAACTTACACTAAGCAGAACCCCTCTTTCAATTAAGCTCATTTGTTTATGGTATTTGGGGGGCTGGGAAAAACGGGAATAGGAACACAACAAACTGACATCCTACTCTAGGTGTCAAAACACTTTTATGGCCTGTGTGGGGTCAAGTTCCAAAACATCAGGGAAACTGCACTGGATCAGGTCTGTGTAAGTAGAACTTCACAGGTTAGCATGACTCCAGTTACAGCACATTCACATTGTCTCTCCTCTTGTTCTTTATTGCTCCATGAATCAGACACAGTATGTCAACAGGATACAGGTCTAGCTCGTTATCTGCATCAGCACATAAGGAATGGTCAGCAGGCAGTTGCATTGCATCAGAGATGTGTAAGATACAGACTCAATTGCTGCACAGTCATGAGGAGGGAGAAAACAAATTAATTGATCTCTTCTGTAATACTTAACAAGCCCAACTGTAGTTACTAAATCATGCTATAGTTTAAACTGCCATCACCAAAGTGCAAACAACATGCACTTGTTATTTTAATACTCACAAGAAGGTGTGTGGCTGGAATATCACTGCTGCAGTAGCCAATCGCAGAAGGATAAAGATGTGTATGACAGTCACTCCCTTCTGCTTGGCTGATTAACCTTTACAGATGCCTCTCAAAGTAGAGCTTCCCCACAGACCTTTTCTGTGTCAACTAAGAGTTTTTGTCTTTTTCATTTTTTTCTAACCATAGATAGGTCTAACAATCTAGTGCAGCCCCTGTGATACAGCCACAGTCACAGTGGCACAGGAACAGAGGCCAGGAACTAGCTTCCTGAGCCAGCTCCATCATCAAAGAAAACTTGATATACACCTGGAGCACTAAAAATCTGTTAAGAGAAACACTGATATTGACTTAATTAAAGTGTCTTCACAGTTGTGTCTAAGAAAGCACGAGAATCTTCAATACTGAAGAATGGCCATGAATTTCTACCTCAAAACCACTTTCAGTAAGCTCTGCATCTCACTGTTTAGCGCTTCTCTAAGCTACTGTTGGGATATATGTCAAAAACAGTATTCTAGAAGAGCTGCCAATTTAGAGTATAGCTACATTAATCAGTTCTGGTTTGCCTAATTCAGTCTAAATGCAGTCTGAGGTTGTGACACACTTTCAGCTGGGAGGAAAAACAAGACCAAGCTGGAATTCCTGAAAGACTGATTAACCTTCCAGAGAGTCTGGCCCCACCTAAGTACAAATCAATAGGAGGTTAAAAAAGAACTATGAACCTGTAAAATTAAATCAACAGGTCTTTGGAAGAGTACTGCTGAAAGAAAGTTTAGATTTTCTAAGTAAATGTACTGTTTCCATGGATCTAGTAATTTTGAGTTTACTGTTTCCTTTACAGTTAATGGTTTTATGACAAAAATCTCAATTACATGAGTAAAAATGTAGCTTCTTTTGCAGATCCAGCATATAAATTCACAAAGATACTAATGACAGCCATCAAAATCAACAGGCTGTCCATACCTAGGTACATTTAAACATGATACACTTTTACAAGTTAGGAAAAATTTCAGACCACTCCTTCTAAATATAGATCACAGACAACCAAGTACAAGGACAGTTAATTTTTTAAATGTATTTTTCATACAGAGTACTTAGTCTGATTGAAATCTTCACAATTAAACGAGGAGGCTATTTTCTGCAAAACTCAATCTGTTTTTCAGTTAAATATGATCCCTCTTGTTAGAAACTTGACAGATAACCAGGCCCTATACTATTACAATCTTTACTAACATTCTACAGCTAAAGACAGATTATCTTATGCTTCATGTTAAAAATAGATTCGTATGATATTAATCTTTCAATTGTGCTACACCGCAGATCTCGCTGCTGACCTTGCCATTATTACAATAACATGCCAGTCCTCTGACTTTCTCCCTGCTGAGAGTCCAACTGTGTAAACTGTTTTGTTCAAAACATACTGCTGAGAGGAAAAAGGCACACTTCCCTCCACAAGCTAATAGGCAAATTGAGTAACTCCAGAGCAGTTACTCAAATGTCTAAACAATATCTCTTCTAGGGACACATTGTGTAGAATTAAATTCTCAGCAAATTAACATCAGGTATTGGTTGTACCTTCAGCAACTCCTACATGGTTTTTATCCTCACAGTATGCAAGGAGCTGGCATAGTCTTCTCTTCCTGTTCAATACGGCCCTCCCTCTTAGCCGAGCAGATGCGTCTTCGTAATAAATCAGTTGATGTTGTTAAACATTTTTTTCATTTTAATCAGACTACAATTTTTCTTCCACCAAAATGAATAGTGTAATCTTAAAGTTTAGATCAAAAGACCAACTGCAAATTCTCCAATCTCTTATGAAATACTATCTTCGTAAAACTTTTCATTTAAAATGCTCTTGAAAGTATTTTAAAATGGTTTCACAGATCATTTACCTTGGTTTCACAGACAAGGAGCAATTTGCAAGATTCTGTCCAGAAACCACCGCTCTCAGATCAGTACCCATCAAAATTTGGAAGTTTAAGAAACTAGTTATTCAAGAACATGATTCCAGGGTCCAGTAAAACTCAACAGGGCCGGTTTTGGTCTAGATCTAATGTGAAATCTTCTACTGCAGATTTTAAAAGCCTATGTGTGATCTGGCTTAATCAAGTCCTCTCCTTAACAATATGAAAACACACAAAAAAGGTGTTTATACCTAGCATATAGTGCTTTCTCATTTGAGTTGCTTAGACGAAGGAATTCATGCATGATTTTTGTAACTCTACAGGTTTCTTAAGAGAAGTATGAGCTTGTATTTTCAATTAATTTACTGAATATGCACTATTACTACGTAATTCTCCTCTGTAATGACTGACCAAATAAATCTTAACAGCTGAATTTGCAAATCAGTTTATGTCAACAGCTTTGCCATGTCACTAAATACAGGACTAAGCTAGGAGCAAGGATTATTAGCCATCTTCTCCTGTCACTTACCTGAGTATAGCTACATAACTTGCCTGAAACAATCAGGCAAGATTTACACTCAGCAGTCAAGAACAAAAAGGACCTAATGTATCATAGCTGTCATCAGGTAAATGAGAAGAATCTAACACGTCTTGACAAAAAGAAAAAAAAAAGAGAGAGACAATTCCCTTTTGAATCACAGGAATATAATCTGTAATCTTGAAAGTTTACGTAAAGTAGCAAACCTTGAGAAAGTAACTTTGAATTCTGAATTAGTGAGGTGATTTCATCAAAGCTTACTACCTTTCTGCACATTGACATAGTTAAACATAATTGCTGGCTCTCAGCTGTGCTTAAATGGATGGGTAAGTGGATAGCTTCCCACAGAGTGCTGTCATCCTACCAGTGAAATTAAAGCATCTCACCTCTGGCAATGTATACCATTGTGATATTCATGACAAGATGTGAACTGTTTCCTCAACATCATGTAAACAGGTTTTAGCAGGGATGTGTCAAAGTCTCACACCGAAACTTAGCATCAGAACAAACTTCTGTATTTTAGTCTCCTGTGACAAATTAAGAGTTAATACTATTCTGGAAAAAAGCCACAAAACTGAAAAATACTCCATTTTAAATAGGCTTAATCTGTCAGCAGTAGACAAAGTCAAAACACATTTTCATCTAAAAATGTCTTTCAGATTCTGTAAGTACCATACTATGTACATAAGCTATCGTACCTGTCATATCAAGAGCTGGTATTTTAATATTCATGCGATTCCTTACTTTTATGTTCCAATGGTATTGCCTTGAAGGCAGATGAAGTAGCACACACAGGTATCTTGCATAAAACCTTCTCTGCAGGCAGAAGGTAGTACCATTACTTAATACATGGTGCTAAAGCAACATGCTATGCCCTACAGAGAAGATAAAGATGTTGACCCAATGCCATAGATCTCATAGTTTATGGGTACAAAGAAAATCTCAGCACAGTGCTTACTACTGTGACTAGTTCTTTTGAATTCAATGAAATCCTTTGGAAGAGTAAGCAGTGTGCTCACTGTAAGTACAGAGCATTACTTTAGACACCTGATATAATGAAACATTGAAATGGAAAGATGAAAAGAATAGAGGCATACATAGTGTGCTAGGAAACAAATTGTCTTACCAAGTTGCATATTATATCTGTATTTCCGAAGTTATATAGTCATAATTATAATTCCTCAATAAATGCATGCTTAGTAGGACTTGCAAGAGGCATGCAAATCAAGTAAAAAAGATGGACACTCAAGAGAAGTACTTAAAGGCTTTAGGCATTTGTATCTGAAACTGAAGAAAAAGAATGAGTATCCCAAGCTCATTCTCTTTTTAGTACTTAAAGCAGGAAACCAACAGCTGTAATAAAGCAAATTTAACTTAATTTTTTAACCATTATAAAGCTGTACTTCAGATTGGGAAACTTCAAGCAGAGTTACACAGAAGAAAGAACAACTAGCTCTAAAGCATGTCTGCTAGGGAGTGGAAAATGCTTTTGAAAAAAACAACTAGAGTTTCTGGGTTCTGTCTCAGATAATTCACCTTCAGTTTAATGAGTGCACCAGAAAAAATGGAGCTGCAGGAAGACACCTAAGGGACTCTTCCAGGATACAATCAAATTCAGACTGGCTTATGAATACAGAGAGTAAACTTACCATATCTACAACCCACACACATTACTGAAGAATTCTAATGATTTTATGCTTGTATAACCCTCTCCAGGATCCTAGTTGAGTGTTAAGGAGAAAAAAACCCTAACTTTGACTGCCAGATGGATATGACATGCCTCACTGGTACCCTGGGTGCTTCTGACAATCTGCCTGTACTGTCTACCTGCTTCTTAACAACTATTTTCTCTAAGACAAATGCAGCCAGGTATTTAAGGTCAGCTCTCTACTTCAAAAAGATAACTGTCCCATCTGCTCAAGCAGCTGAGTAACTTGACTGTGTATGACCTGCTAGGTATACTGTTTTATCATTACAATACCAAGGAGAGAGAGAGGTGTCAAAAGATCTTTGTTAGTGCTATTCAAACATTTGCATCTGAGCAAAGTTGTTTACTTTCAGAATAATAATTTGAGACCAGAGAATCAGTGTCCCACTGATATCAGAAAAACTCAAACATAATGTTCTTTAAATAAAGAGAGGCTAAATACTTAATTTCTAGTAAAGGAGGTTAATCTTATTTACAATTTTTATTTTTGGTCAGAAGTGATCATCAATTCAGAAGATCTGAAATGTAAATTAAGTTTATTCAACAAGCTAACGCATTGCTAGGAAGAAAAGCAGCATTGCTATTATTACCCTGTGGCTGACTACCCACAGATCCATGCAGCTTGCAGCAACACCATATTGAAATTTGCTATCAGATCATTCTGTGTGTCTTCAGGTTAGAAGTGGCCGATTTACTTTTCTGGGATCAGAAGACACAGATAAGTGGACAGTTTCTAACACAGAGGATCGGAGCTCCTTATCACACTTACACCTGCTCCCTCTATACAAATCAAAACGAAGCCATGTCAGTACAACACTGATATACATTGTTCATTGTCAGCACTGTTTAATGATTCCACTTCAATGTTGGCTGCCAGCCATCATGCCAAAATGGAAAACACACTCAACATTTTTATTCTAGTAATACTGTTGTGTACTTTTCTCTTCCTGGTGCACAAACTTCTAAGGAATTATGTCCATAGCACACAACAACAATGAAAGACAGTTTGCAGAGTAGTTTTATTTACCCTTAAAATCCTCAGTTTATTTGGAAATGAAACTGGAATTGATATTTTCAGTTACATTTTCCAAAAATAGTACATTGTATCAAGTGTGTTCTGTACATTAAATAAAAAAGATGTTCAATTTATTTTAAACTAATTCACTGTTCAGTAACCGAAGTTCCTCTTTCCAGAAAGTATAATTGTATACATAAAATGCATAACAGAAAGATTATTCTATTTATTAAGTTGAAGGTTGGGGTAACTTTTGAACATTTATTACAAAAAAAATAGGTACCTTATAGCTATTTTCCACTATGCACTAGAAAAGTCAAGTACTTTGGTAAAAACAGAACTCTGTTTTCCTATCACCTATCCTATAAAAACATAATTTAAAATAAACTAATATTTCACATCCTGTCCTTTTTCTAGCTAAAAGGAATAGAAGTAGTGCCGATATTCTTACTTTGAATGAAAAAAAGTGTGTTCTATGCAACATTAAAGTATGTTATGATGTAATAATACATACATAAGTTACAGCAATGTGTAGTTTTAGATTGAGAAATTAGGTGATCTGGTGCATTTTCAGTGGGATACATAATTGTGTACCTAAATCCCATCTAGTGTTAGTACAAGTAGAGTACGTGCCTGAAGTTCGACACATACTTTAACTGAAAAAGTGTATTCAAACACAAGTACAAGAATGTCAAACGTGAAATATTTACCTATACCCTATATGTACCCTCCTGTGATAGGGTCTCTTCCAATATCTGTACTGAATAAACTGGCATAGAATTATAAAATGACACCTGAAATTTTTCATACAACTTCTCGTGCTTACACAAGCACAAATCTGAAAGCAGAACTTGTTTCTCAGATCTTACCAAGACATGAAAACTATTCCCAGAAGACTTCTTGCAGCATATGGTTGGCTGAATTATCTGGCAAAACACCTTCATGCTGCTACTCTTAACTTCCAGCAGAGATTTTATTCCCTTGACTAGGACACACAACCAAGCCACCGTCCTTGCTCATTTAATAAAGCAATTCCTTTGCACAGTTGACCAGTCCTTACCACATGTTAATGTGGTAACTGGTAACATAACCAGTAATCCTAGAGCTGGGGCCATAGCAGTAGACTGAAGCACAACTACGCAAATACTAGGTGCAAATATAGGTATCCGTGCATTGCACAACTGGCCCTAGCCTTAGACTAGCAAGCATACCAGCCAACTTCTGTTGCCTGGTTAGGACAGAGACAGGCACATGTCAGTTTGGAGACAGAATAATTTCTCTCTTAATTGCTACCTCCCAACACATCATCACTGAACTTTAAACTGGAAGAGAAGATAGGAGGAAGATTGACCAGTCACCTGTTCTCGACTGGCAAGCACCAGTGTAGCCTCCTAGCTACACCATGGCCCAGATCAGTGTTCCTTCTCAGCCCTGTTGCTCCTGGAGAATAACCTGCTTGACTTTCTGCAAGTAAGAGCAGAAACATAGCGTCACAGAGGCACCTACACAGCACCATCTCCCAGCTACTAACTAGCACACAGGGAGGACACGCTCCCTTAGAGGCTGGCTCTTGCAACATCTTGCTCCAATAGACTTTCCCAGCACAGTCAGAACGGACAGTAGAGAAGTGCTGTCAAGGTGAAATTATTTGCATGGCTTGGTTCATGTTGAGAGGGGAGAGAAGGCCTAATTGCTGGTGTAAACACACCCTAAGGCTTTGTTCCTAGCACCTTGCCCTGAGCAAGAGCAAGTCCTGTCTAGCAAGTAATTAATACCCTAAGGGAAACCACAGTGGACTCCATCACAGTTCTGCACTGTATTTCCCTCGTTAACACCAACTTCCACTGACTTTCAGGGAGCAGATAAGTAGTTCCAATATTCCCATATTTGTTTGAGACAGAGAACCAATAGAAAAATCTCACTTATGCCTGGCTAGACATAATTAAGAATTGCCCAGATAAACTAAGACTCAGGTCACCTAGCCAAGGTAAGATGCTTTTGGATTCCAGCATTACGGAACTTTATGCCTTAAATAGTTATCGAAAAGCCAAATTGAATTTATTTTATTTCAACTAAGTTTCACAGAAAACAACTCACACACTCATATCTGCATTAGATTACAGCTGCTTCAAAAACTGAGGAACAGTTTGACATGTGCAGTTGTATCAAATCACTAACAATGAATTTGGACACTCCAGGGTGGGAGTTTTAAAAAAAAGCCAAACCCTGATCTTTACTGCGTCAGGAATTTTTCTGAGAATTGTAAACCCCATTAAGATGACAGCAACCCAAGACCTTTTTTGTCGCTTTACATCTTCAACATAATACATAAAATAACACTAGCCCTAGACCTTAACTTGCTCCATGAGACAACAAATACAACATTGTTAATTAGACGGTTTACGTATATGTGGGTTGACACAGGCATTCTTGGGTTAGGTCCAGTGATAGCAGACAAAGGATTAAATCATAAACCGATAACAGACTTGTACTAAAAGCAAATCGTTTCCAGTGGATTTCTGAACAACTTTCCTTATAACCTGCTCCTTTACTTTAAGCATAATATGTAGTTATATAATTACAGTCTAAATTATAAATTAATTTGTTTGCCATAAAATTATATATGGATATTGCTAACCAAAGTAAGTTGTTGTTATTGTGATATAACTGAAATATGTGAAGTTAGTTTTTATAAGAAGTTTTATACTACTTAACTTCATTGCTAGTTAGCAATTTGGTTTGGGAAAGATCAACACGCAGACACAAAAGCCTGCAAGATGTGTACAATTATGTGTCTTATTTAAAAATTTTACCTTCACTGCAGTTGTGAGCACATCCCAAGCATTTGTTACATAACTAATCCCTGAGTTCTCTTACATAAGAAATCCCTGAATCCCAATCACATTAGATACATACTACATATATTTTTTCCACATAACCACACACCTGACATTTGCAAAATCTGGCTGAATATTTTTCATCTTATATCCCTATTTATTTAAAAATGCATGCTGCTTTTCAATATTCACATTATCATGAATTTTTAAAAATACACTTTTCTCTTTCCTCACTCCCTGTTTTTGTTATGCCTAATTTAAATCAGTTTTTACATCTGCAGTGTAGATTATCTCATTTATGACATTCATATATACATGCTCACACATATGTGATTAATGCATTCTATAGAAAATAAAAAAAAAATCTTAGCATAAAATTACTTATGAATCTCCTGAAAGACCGTAAGCCAATTACAGATATTTTTAATATTTCTATGTATGTACACGCACACTTTCACCATAGCAAAGATATCACGAAGAGTACAAAGAAAGCCATCCTTTTATGCTGTTCACCTAAAACACATTGCTGTCTGCCAAATGGAACTTGGTCATTAAACACCAATTAATTTAATGTCACTGAATTTGACTGCAGGTTGTGCAGACTGCAAGTAAGCACGTTTGTAAAAATATCACATTTACAGATAAGAAAGTTCCAGAATATATATATATATACACACATATATATTTATTATACACCAGATTTGCTGAGGAAAATGGTTTGGGCTTTATATTTAAGTTGCATAGCCATAGCTTCTAGAACAGGTCAAAACTGTCAAACTGCCCTCATTCATTTCACCTCTAATTCTTCCCCATGTGTGTATCTGCCACACATACTAAACAAGGCAAGATGTAAAGTCTTTTTTGGTGACACTTTCACTACATTACGTGATTACATACTATCATACATATTGCGGGTAGTAATACAATTCTCAGGTTTATAGCAAGTATGTATTCTTTAAGCTTTCACTTTTCACCACATTAAGTCTAAGCTGAAAAAAAGTTGCATATAATTCTTGTGCATTTTTCCCCCCAAAAAGTGCTAAATGAGTATTAAGAGCAACTGTAATAACAGACACATCATGAACCAGTAGAGTTGTACCCTGATGCTTCATGAGAGCTCTGCAGCAATGAGCCACACAAACTAGATAGCATCAGAGAACCATTTAGGTTGGAAAAGACCTTTAAGATCATTGACTCCAACTGTAAACCTGACACTGCCAAGTCCACCACTAAACCATGTCCTTAAGTGCCACATCTACATGTCTTCTGAGTACCTCCAGGGATGTATAAACCTATTTCCTAGACAGGAAAGAGATTTGCATATCATCCAGAGCAGGACAATATGTGGTCATTTTCCTCTGGCAACATCTGTTTCAGGAGGGTCCAGCTGTTTTGTCCCCTTCCCCACCCTCACCCCACTCGCTTTAAGGTGGGCACATACTTTAATTCATATTACACGTAGTGGCAGACAACTACAAAACAGAAGTGGAATTGGTCTTTGGTCCAAAAGGTATACAGAGTACAGACAGACAAGTGTATGATAGAGCCAGACAATTCACCAAATTAAAGAATAATAATTCTTACTAATAATCTGTCATTCTTACCACAACTCTCAGCAAAGATTTAATGGTTAGGCTGTAGAAAGGTCTCGTATTATGAAGACCTCATTACTTTTATGGAATACCACAGCATAAAAGAAGAAGCATAAATAATTACAATTAAATTACATATGTGAAAATAAATAGACCATAGAATATTTTGTGATGATGTGTCCTTGATTATTTATGGTGTTAGTTCACTTACTTTCTGGGAGTCTTACTTACCAGCATGAAATATCCATGTATCAAAACCTTGCACAATTCATCCGACAAGGGGTTTGTACTCAACATGAGCTAGCACTATCATTTTGCATCTTATGTCTACTCTTTTCAGAATCTAGTTCTCTGACCCCAAACTTTAATGTCAATTTAAGGGCACAACCAGATCCTCAATATCAGCTGGCATAAGAATATACACTGGCAATATTTTAAGAAGAAGAAAAATTGTTTTTGGAAATAATGCCTTAACACAAAGTCATAATCATAGCACTAGCTTCAATAACATCAGAGGCAGTACAAAATTGGATCTCATGAATCACACTGTAGCTTACTGCATAATCATATCATCATGCATCAAAATAATGTAATATAAACTTAGGCCATAACTTAAGTACTGCAGCTGGTCCTCTCTACTGGCAGACAATATGACCTTCATAACAGGGTTAGAAAATGACCAGCAGACACCACAAAACGATTTTTGAAGCAGCTGACTGTGAACAGAACACTGTAAATCTAGACTAAGTTATGCACAAGCACTTTATCTTGATAACATCATTAGGTTGGCATTTTTTATTCAATAGGAGAAATTAATGTTTTGATTTGCTTTTCTTTCCAGTGAAATATAATAAACGTACACATACATTCTTAAAGAAAACTATAAAGCAGGTAGAGGAAAAAGCAACAAGTTAATTACAGGTTGACAGACTCTATTATTTATACACAATTACAAAATTCCAGAAATTAAGCTGAGCATTGCCATATGGAAGAGTCAAATCTGTTCTCAAACAAAGTTACGGTCCATTTATTGTTACACTAATGGCTACAGTCTCAATAGCAGAAGCTTACATCTCTCTGTTGTTGACACTGTGATATTTATAACCATGCACCTTTTCAAAGCAGCTACCAGATATGGAGGGGTCAAATCAAGAAGCTACAGACCACCTATTTGAAGTCACTACAAATTCTTCAGGGCAATGTTCTATAGCTTATTGTATAATGTCCAAGCATTCAGAGTCCGGTTCTTTTCTTCTCTTCCCTTATCCCCACCCCAAAAAATATAGCATGTTCAACCCAGGCATAAAATAAAGCTGAAAACTCCTCCAGTGAATTGCAGGCATAGAAATAGATATAGCACAATTTGGCTGCTGCCCAACTCGGGAACAAAAGATGTGCTTGACTTAAAATACACAATTCAAACACTGTTAAACTTCAGGAAAGTTTCAGTCCTATCCCCACAACTTTAACATAGTCAGTGGCCTTATGATTTAAACATGATTTTATTCTAAGATCTGCTTAACTGCAGACAGCTTCACACTATCGAGAAATCAGTAATTTAATACTAATTTTAAAAAAAAAAGCCTGGCAAAAGACTTTTAAGACATTGCGTAATACAGTGTTCAAAAAAGGAAGAGGAAGACCATGCTTCTATGATGTAATTAAAACAATACTATAAGCAAATTTCTCTGCAATTTTAATAGGACAATAGTAAAAGACCTAAGAAGCAAGTCATTCAGGAACATGACATTCTTAGTATAGTCCTCTCTCAAGGCCTTCAGAGTTCATTTTTATGTAAATTTGCAAAGAAAACTAAGCACTAGAGTACACATGGGAAAAAAAGGCAAAGACTAAACTAAATCTGGAAAATTTAGAATGCATGTAATAGAGAATTGATTACAATTTTTAGTTGGTAGTGAGTACAACAAGCAAAATATTAAAGAAATTGGATGTTAATTTTAAATTTGCACTGCTTATAGGAGGTGTATTTTTCTAAATACCTCAGTGGCTAAATGTAAATTGTACTTATTCAAATGTCTTACATTTTAGGATGTGAGAATCCTGTTAATTGTCCTGTTCTCTCTAAAGGTAGCATTATAAACCAAGTTAAATTAGAGGAAAATTGGTACACTGCAAGATAATTTTAACACCATCCTGTAGCTAAATTTATCTCTTATACATGAGTCTAACTCACAAGTTCTTTGAAGCAAATGGACAGCACAGTACACTGAAAGAGCAGAAAAGAGTCGCCTTCCAAACAAATGCTAATAAAATGCAGTTTAAACTACCTAAGGCAAAAAAACGATATACATTTATATATGTTATTACCAAGAAAAAAACCCACAAATTTAAATTGGTAACACAAAGCACTAAATTTAAGAATATTCATCCACTTTTGAAAAGCAGCCTTTCAGAGCTAGTGATAAGGGGAGACAGGCATACAAATGCTGCTAAACAATAGTAAAAAGGAACTATAGCTTTAAGACAGAATACAGAGACTATATTTTGAATTCAAACTCAGAACGTGTAAGCTACAGTTTGAACCTGGTCAATCTCAACAGACTGAACACTACTGTTGTTTTATCAAGTTCCAACAAAATTATAATAAAAATATATTTCTCATATACCACTTTGTCACAGACAAGGATTGCCAGTATTCTACAAACTTAAATACCTAAGGTCTTTTAAATATTATTAAAGGAGCCATTTAGCCATCACTGCTACTCCTCTTCAAATTTTCCTCCTGTTTAAAAAAAAGTGTCATTAAAGGCTCACACAGCATAAATGAAATGTGTAATGCTGCAGCAAATCAATAGAAGAGCTAGGCATAGAATGCAGACCTCCTGGCACTAAATCATTTCTCTCACTAGACCATGTCTCTCATTTCAGCAAGTTACATTTTATACTACTAGCTAGTCACTAAGCTTTAAATGAAAATCCCAAACATTTGTAAATTCCTTGGGCAGCCAGGTTCCTCCATGGCATACTCCAAGGCTGCGAGCAGCAGTCTGCCAAGACACTCTAGGAACATAAGTTTAACAGGGTGGACACACACTGCAGGAGTTAAAGGGCAGACTGAAGACAGGAAAATTCACAAACTCAGAATGCCTGGACACCAGTTTAATCATGGCAAGTGAATGCACATTGGTATAATGCAGCCAGACACTGCCTCTGCTCCAGAGATCCAGCCTAATATTTACAAGATACCAAGCCAGACTTATTCAGCCCAACCCCCATGTCCTAAATACACCATCTCAAACCTTCCCTATCACCTCTG
Source organism: Buteo buteo (assembly GCF_964188355.1). Classification (NCBI taxonomy): domain Eukaryota; kingdom Metazoa; phylum Chordata; class Aves; order Accipitriformes; family Accipitridae; genus Buteo; species Buteo buteo. The sequence goes on along the minus strand of NC_134181.1, from coordinate 36,780,594 downwards.
TCTCTGGAAGCTCCCCATACCAACAGCCTCAGCAGCTTCTGAGCACAAGATTCTTAGCCAGAGTCTGCAATTGTTCTCAGTCACTGCTAAATCATATGCTAGGCTCTAGCCACAAGCTACCAACCCTTCACAAAGCTAAGCAGTCTGAACAGGCTGGTTAAGAAGGCATGTTCAAAAGACTCTGGCTTGCTCCTCAATAAAAACTCCACCTTTGCAAAGTCTTTAGTTATCACCAGTCCAAAGAAAGCATTTAAATGCTCTTAAATCAGACTTCCATCAAAGGTGTTTAAGGCATTAGTTGCAGTAATTCCCCCTGAGTAGCTTCTTCATTGAGAGAGACAAACTAAAGTTTATCTAGTTCTAAAAGTTCTTCTGATAACTTTGGTGACTTGGAAGTGCCTGAGATTCTACATTTTAATTGGGTAACCACTAGACATCATCCAGAAGACTCAGTTTAAAACATCTTGAATATACAGCATTAAGTGGACATTACAAGGAAGCTGAACTAGCAGCTGTTCCTCTTCTCCCTACTCTACTACAGGATGGAAGTACAAGGCCTGAGTACTATTGCACACTAGCATTATAAAATTTAAATGTCTGCTCCAATAAAGCCTTTTCTATAAGAGGATTTTAGCTACCCACATAAGGTGGCAAAAATTGCAGGAGGCATAGCTTGTCCTTGCTTGAAACTACATAAAACTCTCCCATACTACAAATCATTTACACTAATGTAAGGTGGAATCTCAAGGTAGATGAGGCTTGATTGTATCTTCAAACAACTTAAATTAATAATTTCTGTAGCTTATCCCATCTTGTGCATTTGTGATGATTTTGTAGATGCAGCTTTCCTGTTAGGTACCTTTTACACATACCAAGGGTTGTTTAGAATGAATCTCCAGTACAGAGTCTCTGCTCAATTACACCTCCCTGGCTTCTTTTTCTTTGATAATTACACGAGAGAAAGCTTAGGACCAAACGTTAGAGTTCTGATGAGTTTTTTTGATTGTTTTTTGTTTGTTTGTTTTGTAAGAGTAAGTCAATTTACTTTAGGAATGTGTAAAAGATTAATGGTGCATCAGTAATAATATTTTGCTTTTCCATGTGCTTAACCCTGCTTATCTTTCTTTGGACAACAGGTTGCATTACTGACAAAAATCAGGACCTTGAAACTCAAGATAGACATTGTCTTACTGTCACTTCTCCAGAAAAATCTATACTAGCATCAGAAAAGGGTTATTGTCTTCTGAAATGGGGGAAGGTGAAAAAGGCAAGAGGATTGATCAAATAGCAAAAAGCATTCAAGAACAAAAACATTCTCTGAGAAAAATTAAGTACACACAACCTTGGTATAGTATTGGGTTGGGGGGGAATATCGTTGTGGTTGTAAACTAAAGAGTTTCCTCGAGTTTTAGAGAAAGAAAGAATGATTATTCCCTGAAATTCGAGGATTATTCTCCCTAAGAAACTGTCAATTAGCATAACTTTGAACCCAGCAAAACTCTTTCTGACTACCAGATGTAACTATGGCAACAAGATCCAGGAACCTACAATAAATATGATACAGTGTCAATAACCCAGTCTTTTTCATGTAAATAGATAAAGCACAAGGAAGACAGAAGACCATTTCCAGTGCTTTAGATTCAATTTTTAGATCTCTTCAATGCTAGGAATGTTAGCACATTCCAATGACTAGTAAAATAAAGAGTAAGAGAAAACCAAGGGGAAAGAAAACAACACATCTCTCATGGAAAAACTATTTAGAATTTAGGAAAGAATAAGACATTTGTGGACTTTTTCCATTAAGCCTGTGAAAATCTATAAATAGATATAATCTCAATTAAGTTCTGTAAATAGGTTTGAAATTGTTTCAGAACACCTACTCAGTTTACTCTGTTTAATAAGTGAGATCTTCCTAGTGGAATTTTTAAGTCAATCCTAAAAGTTAAATAAACAGAACAGAAAGCTTTCTAATTCTCTTATTCAGCTACATCTCCCAGTTACATCTGTAAAGGTATGGTATTTTCATATATGGGAATGTTAAGTCAGAGCTTTATACAAAAGCATTTACAACTGTGAATCACTGCCTGAACATAAAATTAAGTTCCCTCCCTCATTCAGCATATTATGAGAACTTCATGGAAAAGCATACCACTCTTTCTTTCTCGCAACTTAGAAATGGCTGATAGATGGCACAACAAATACATCATCATCTAGAGAATATTTGGATCTTGGAAAATTTAAACAACAATGGCTTCTTATCACCTAATGCCTCCCTTCTCTGAAAACTAAAATAACACACTAGAACAAAAAACCCTGTGTCCTCTGAGTAGGAATATAATGCACATATAAGAACACAAGGCATGCAAAGTGTGTCAAAAAATTAAGCCCTAGACCAGAATGATGTGGGACTGAACACAGGGATAGGCATAAAGCTAAAAACTAATGAGGAAGCTGGAGTGAAATGGACAGGGAAAAGACTCTTAGAGAAAAGTAAAAATGGAACACAAAAATTCAAGAAGAAAGGGACTGATGATGGAATGACAAATCCTAGACAAGATGCAGAAATGACACCAGGGAAATGAAGGTTCATTACAAACAAGAGATTCTGAGCTGAAAAGCTATAAAGTCACTGCCTACCATAAGGATCCTAATACAAATGCCATTTCTGTCTCCCTGTATCTCTCTCCAATTGTGCCCAGCTATGAATAGCTTACTCCCTCCTATCCTAATATAAATAGCTTGAAGCCACAGTACTAAATCCCAGCAAGAGCTTGAGACAATGCTGGCCTGGGGTAACTGAATGGAGACAATAAAGATGATTCCATCTCTATATAGATGGGTCTTCAGGAGGACAGACAGTCATTTGTCACCCTCTTGCTGACTGCAAAGATTTGCTAAAGCATCTTTGCATCCACTAACATCCTAAAAGGGACCAATAGAGTTGTGTATTGCCTCCAATTAATTGCTGCACTATTTTTATCTTAGGTCAAATGTTCCTTTAGGGTATGGATTGCCTGATGCAAGTCAAAGCATGCAGAATATACTGTCTTATTATTAATCATCCATTCATGACATTTTCAGAAACAGTATAATAGGATAGGAGCTAAAAAAAAAAAAATTAAAAACTTCACAGCATTACATCAAAAGAGCCTAAGATTGGATCTGAAAAAAAGCCTCATTTGCTGAAATATATATAGTTTAACATTTTTACGTTTCTTGCTATTCAATGACCTATGTTCTTATAGTGAAACAGATTATCAATAACTGAAAGCACATTTGTACTTACATTCTGCTCATTTGTGTCAGCTCTGCAGCCACTGCACCCCGGACCATGACCTCATTAGAACTCAGTCTAAGTGGTTTCAGCTTCACACCGTCCTTGGACAGACACGAACTAAGTTGCCTTGAGAATTCAGGTGTCATTCTCCCCATCTAGTCAATAGCAGCTGTCCATCCCAGACAGTGTATTCGCCACATATTCTAGTCAACAAAAGATCCTGCTGCACCAGCAACAAACCCACCCAAAACACCACCACACAATAAACAACAAAACAAAAACCACCACTAACACACACCTTCCCCCCCTCAATGTCTTAGCTCAAATATCCTGCTTAAAACTACAGACAGAAAGGTTAACTGGACATAATACACTATTTCATTTTATGTCCTAAGTCAGGCTGTGTGAATAATTCATTTCTCGGTTCGGCAGATCAAACTGAATACGAAATAGCTCATTCTCTTGCTCAAACCCTCTCAAAATTTCATTTTGACATGACACATTCCATTTCAGTCTTGTAACAAAAACTGTGAAATGAAGGCCAGATTCCCAAAATGGAGAGGAGAAAGAGGAGTTCCCTTTTCTAGAAAAGCTCTATGTTCCTCTACCTTCCCTTGTCCCTGCGACCCTCAAGATAGCTAAGCCAACGCAACAGCTACCTAGTGGTGAAAGGAGCCATCCTGACCTCCATTCTGGTGCTCCTACTGTGAAACACAAGTAGTAGCAAAGGAAGTGGGAGAGACCTTTTTGGTAGCACTAACTATTAGGTTAGCTTAGATCTATTAGAAAACCAATCTCTCCATGATCAAGTGCTGCATTCATAGTGAACCTTCTCCAATTAAGAGACCAAAGGAGACCTACCTTAGAAGCAAGCAGTTAAGACATCTTTCTGAACTCAAGTCTCCTGCCACTCTAATCTAGTCTTCAGTTAATTCAAACAGAAGATTTGAAGCAAGCTAGGACATTTTAATTATCTTGGACCAACAGCAACAGAAGAAGCTGAGAGTGCCCAGGCCAGGAAAGCCTCCAGTAAGCATTTGCCCAAGATTGAAGAGGTATGATTTACAGTCACAGTGCTGAATCAGGTTTCCCAAATCCTGGGTAGTATTCTAATCAGTACACTTTTGGATAAAAGGAAAGGATGTCTCATTCTCTCTGGTTTGTAAATCTAAACTCAATATTTTTCTTAGGTGAAACTGTTCAACTTTCTTTGCAAATAGTTTCAGAACCTATGAAATTTCATTTTTTAAGAAATCTTATTTGCCAAAAACATTCTTTGAATTGTTGTGTAGTAGTAACATCCTCCATATTAAGCATCATTCCTGCCCAGCATTTCACTTGTGGATTAAACATCCATGCCTACAGGAACAAGAGAGATACAAACTGAGATCTTGTGTTTTCAGGGCATGCTGCACTTTCCAGTAATGACAAAGCAGGATAAGCCAGCAGTTCTCATATGGGGGAGGAAGAAGGAACCAGCACAAAACTGGAACACCAGAACAGTAATTGAAAACTTTCTGCTTTTGCCCAGATGCTAAGCCAGGTGTCAGCACTCAGAGCTGCCGGAGCAGCTGACATACACCAAGTCTAGATGAACACGAGAACTGTTTTTTTAAAGTTGTTCACGGGGTTTTCAAATTCCCCCACAACTTCTTGGATCTATTTTTGTCATTAAATGAATAAAAACATTAAAAGAAAGAAAGAGAAAGCACATTTAATGAAAGGATTGCCGAATACTTTGAGTGGAATAACCACCTGACACTCTAAAAATACCTAAATCCTCATACACCTCATACTCCTGAACTGACTTGTTAAACTAAAAAGTGATCCTAACTTTCTGAGGTAATAACTTTTTTACTCAAATAATATCTCTGTTCCTCATAAGACCAAGGCATTCATCCAATGTCACAAACAGTCTGTGTTTCTTGACATCAGATTATACTTTAATTGTGACAGTTAGCATGCCTGAATTTAAAGGTGAACCATGTCAGTAGAAACTCAGAACTAAGAGCTGCAGCCTTACCAAGAGACAAGATACAGATTGTAGCTCACCGATGGTCTCCAGCTCTAGGAGTCAGAAGCATTTTACACGCCCTTCTCTTAAGGTGCCATGAGTCCCACATCCCAGTCTTGCCACGTTTCATTCAAAATCTGCCTGCCTGTCATGAGATCTAACCTCAGTAGTACATTACATGTCCATTAAACACAATTAAGTTATGAAGAATTTGCAATTAATTCAGATCCTTTTTTCCAGTACAGCATATGGAAACAAACAGGCTATTTCTGATGAGCAATAATAACTATAAAACTAAAACTAAAAACTGTTCCACAGTTGTTTCAGGTTTTTATTCATGATCCTCAAGTTGATTATCTACACCCTAACAGAAGTATTCAGGACAACAAAGAATGCAGTTTTCCTTTATAAATTGCTACTTCTACTTAATTTTTAAAGAAATTCCTTCAACAGCCTACTCTGTAGCTTATGAACAGTTAATGCAAGTACTATCAGGTTTTGCCAAATTAGATATTGAATTTATTAATAATTTACTGTAACTTTTAATACCATGGTTAAAAATAGCTCTCCCGTGAGCTTTTAGTCCATATCAGATACTGTGGTAATTATCCTCAGAATCTAAATCATTACAATAAAAACAAAATAACCAGACTGAGCAGAAGCAAAGCCAAATTTTCATCTTCATGAGTAACATTTCTCACTTTCATGCAAATCCCTGCATGTATATAGAAGGCCATTGAAACAGAGCTAGTTAATTAGAGATGCTAGTAAAATTAAGAAAAGTATCCATGCAAAAACTGAGGAAAAAGAGCCATCTCTCTCTTTCCACATGAAGGATTTTAAATCACCTCCCTTGCTTTCTTTATAACCCCTCTGGTTTGTTTTTTTTTCTCTCTACACTGCCCCCACCTTGTGGTGGTGCATTCCCCCCACCTCCTGGGCTGCTCTGTGAATTCCTGTTAGGCCTTAGCATTTGTGTAATGAGTTGGGCACTTAAGCATCCCTTGACCGTACCAGGAACTCTTGCATGGCTAAAGCAGGGAGCAGCACTGACCGTACCAAGGACTCCTGTTGCATGGTGGAGGCGTGGAGCGGGAACGGGAATATTAGTCATCCCCTGACAGCCTTAGAGCATCCCTTACCTGAATCTTAAGTCATTCCCTGACAGCCTTGCAACCTCCTTTATCTGAATCGTAGCTCATGTGAAAACGGTACCAGTGCTACTGGAATTCCAGTTATTTGCTGATGACTAAAGTCAATCATCTTGAGAACCTATAAACAGTGGTTCTAAGTGAGGCCCTTTGAGCTCTCCTGGACCGCAGTGTGCTACAACCAGCATCTCCCTCAGAGTGGGATGCCTCTCAGAGCTCGCAAACTCTCCAGTTTGCGAAAATCAGAGGACTGTCGCTGAAAGCTGACAACAGGACCTGGGCTAATACCCTTCACTCCTTGAGGCTCAACCCTTCGCCTGTTGAGAAAAATGGCAAAACACTTGACATGAATATTTTCACTAAACCCAAGGAGAATTTTTGACAGGTATACCTTTGCTTATATACATACATATATATATTAGTGTCTGTGTGCATGTGTGTGTGAATTAATCTGGGTATCCTATAGCAAGTATAGTATAAATATTGCCTTCTCTAAATTCTATGCTTCACCTTAAACCGTGAATGAACCTCAGACTGCTGTTACACACGTAATTCCTTTAGAAATAAGCCACTGACCAAGTCTGAGACTAGGGGTGGATGCAGCTGCACCTCAGCTCCAACAGGAGTTTAGAAAGCAAGGGGGTCTTCTCTGAACCTCATGACCTGACGGCAGGGTCTCCCCTACCCTTTTACATCCCTGATCTCTGTGCAAATCATGACAAATCAATTCTAGCTCAATTTTGTATGTTTCTCTCTTACCCTTTTGCATCTTCAGACTCTGTATAAATCGTTCTAGTTTGATTCTAACTTGACTTTCTTTGTATGTTTCATCCACGTATTTAGTAATAGTGAACCTTGCCATCGAACTTTCTGAAGTTGCACTTTTTATAAATTCATATTAAATCATTTTTGCTAATACCCTTGACGGTGATTCTTTAAGCGGTCCGAACCACTCATTTTGCGACACACCTACATACAATCACTATGGAAAATAAGCTCATTATAGCACAGCATGGGTAAGCAACTGCAGTCAGAAATGAATCAATTGATCCAAAGCCTAATATTAGCGGCTGCCATTTGCATCACAAGGAAAGTGTGATGGCATTCCCTATAGACAGTAACCCATCCTGAGAAGAGATCCAGGTTTGGCTTGATGAGTTTATGCTACCAGAACAAATGTCATTTTTCCCCTGTCTTCCAGGTCATCTTGCCAGGATTCCCTGCTACAACATATTAATCTCAACTACTATGGTTAATATTATACTAGATTCTTTGTTTCTACATTAAAGCTGGTTACATGAGAAGTGTGGATGAGGACTTCATAATCATAAGAGAGTCAAACTCATCAATATCTATACCTCTGTCTTCTCTCCAGCAAGCCTTAGCACTGTTACGCCCTATTTTAAGTCATTTTAGCTTTTTCTGTACAGACATAACCGACAAGCAGCCTCTTTGCATTTCTTCATATTTAATTTTGTCAAAGAATCTGAACATGACTCAGCTGAAGTCAATAGAAGGATACAATTAATGTGATGTTGTCTCAAGCTTGTCACATGAGATTTATGTTGCCATAACTGAGATTTATGCAGTAATAAAACTGTACTATTATTAAACTTTCTACAGCGTATCAGTAATAGGGATTACACAGATCACCTCATACGGCGGAAAAGTAAAAACTGCTATACAAACTTGTCTAGATGGTAAGCATTTTAATACAATTTGTAGTTCTTTTAAATAAACAATGCCCATCTCATTTATTGTGTTTCCATGCAGCATTCTGAGTAAATAAAGAAAAATCTAAACCATCACTTCTTAAAATATGATCAATACATTAAATTTGTTATGTAACAAGTATCTGGAAAGAGGGAAAAATATTTACCTATGAGTGACACTGAAAATCAACATAAATAATTTCTATCTATTAAAATTGTGGTTTTGTAGGCTTTAAAACGCTCTAACAGATTTTCTGTATTTATACTTATATCCCCATGAATTCCCAAGAGGTTAACAAATTATGTTTTCAGTACCTCTTTGCATATCTCCTCCCATTTAAAATATATGCTATTTCAGACATTGGCAAAGTCCAAAGATAGAAATAAAAGGAGAGGTATCATACCATTAAAAAAAAAAAAAAAAGCCTTTAAGTTAAGTGTAATAGGCATCTTTAGTGCTCTTAAGAATCACCCCTGTATATAGCCTCATCTCACAATATATTCATGTAATTCATTGGACTTGTGTCCAACAAAGTCCAGCCCAAAATTATTATAAAAGTTCACATTTGACCAAATTTGTCTGAGGTATACTCTATTCCAACACCATGATTATATGGAAAGTTTACTTGTTTGTCTGTCTTCCTCACTTATGCTGCTGTTACAGCAGAACACCAGCAGTCCTGCCCTGTAACTAACCTCATCAGACTGTACAAACAAAAGAGAAACACATGCTTTAGTAAAAAAACAGATCATAATATCTTTCATAAATTTATTGCAGAGATACAGAAAAAAAAAAATCAAATTATTGCCTTGAGCATCCTCTGATCCCAAGTTTAGACAGTAATTGTTGTGACAGGGTTGACCACTATGATCAAAGCATATTTTGCAATCTAGCATACTTACTCTTTGGAATTAGCAAAAAGGAGACTGCAATCCAAAAAGGGACAAATGTAAGGGGAAAGGGAGATCATATTTAAAATTCCTTCCATTCCACTGGAATGGTTACCCAGCCTTTAGAAATTGTTAAGCCTCTGGAAGACAGTTTAAACCAAGATTCCCAAAGGGATTAAGAGAAATGGGAGGGGAGCCAGCAAACTGAAGACAAGTTTTACGTACCAAACATTCTCTTCAATAATTCACAGGGCATGAAATTGCCTCATGTATTACTTGGCTTTGGTCCAAAGCAAGTCTAATTTGCCAATTCCAGAGAAAAGCAAATCAATGTATACAAAAGTGATACATGTAATGCATGTATTTCATAGACTTCAGGAATAAAATATGTAATTGCTTCCTTAGGAAAACACATTAAACACCATGTTAGTGAGCCTTTTATTTTCAGGCAGGTATGTAATTTGCTTCCTTCCCAGAGCCCTATATAAGACATCATGTACTATCCTTCCCTCTTCATGTTTCAAGTCACATGCACAATGTGCATGTCCTCTAATTTTCATAAAAATTTCATATACAGAAAGCACAAAGTAACAGATGCTAAAGGAATAAAGTATCTTCATTCCATCATTTTGGCCGATCATAGTGCAGCACCACTACTACTGTATGTCAAACCAACTGGTATATAAACCAACACCAGTATTTACACTAAGCTTCTTTCCTGTGCATCCTTAGCTTCTCAACATGAGTACTCTACTTTTAGGGATTGATTCAACTGTCAACATATCAGGGAGGAAATAACATCAGGGAAAGCACTGAAGAGAAAATATGCTACTTAGTGAGCCAATTGTGATATGTGGAAACAAGCAATGCCATCTTTGCAGCATTTCCAAAAGATGCTGTTATTAACTATTCTAAACACTGTCCTATTCCATGTTAAAATGTTTTCCTACTCTGAAAAGTGTCTAAAAATTGCATGGAATTTCACATTTACTGCTTCAAATTGCCAAAGCAATATTTGCTTAATTTGCAAGCCAAAACATTGGTTCTTACAGCTAACTTAACAAATCCCATCTAGAGTTATGGCAAAGTCATTTCTGATTCAGATACTATCATAATAAATTTCTCATACATATTATCTTTATCCATAAAATATCCATATAAAATAATTATCTAGTGAAAATGTGCTTCCTTAAAAGAAACATCATTGACTAAGTTTAGAAGACAAGTGTCAAGTTATTACTATTGGAAAAAAACATGACAGATCTTCTCTTTCAAAGATATAATTTAAAAATAGAACAAACAGTTCCTTAACTTAAAAGTTAAGATCTTGAATCATTCACAAAACAATCATCATGCTCCCCTTGCATTTTGCTTAGCATGCAGGCTGTACTTGCAATTATTTGCAGAACAGACATTCATGTTATTCCAAGCATAAGGTATTATTATCAGTGCAAACAAACTTTAATATCCCCCTTAAATTACATTTGCTATAGCATAAAAATCAAAATACTTACTGTACAGTGAAGGACCTTAGTTCAATCAGTGAGGACAGATACACCAAACAAGCCTGTAACGTTTTGGCTCAACATGTAAGTAAAATTAGCAGACTAAGATATATGCTATATTACTGGATAGCTGCAAGGACAAAGGTAGGGCTGAGAAAAGCATTTCATACAGCATAACTAGTTTTCCTAGTACACCAGTCAGCATGCAAAGCAATTCCAGAGAACTGGAGTGTGTAAGTGGTCTGCTAGCAGCATGCAGTCTATTGAATAATTGCTACGGAACTAAGGCTCTCCCACTCACCTATTCCTAACCTAACGGCTCATCAGAGACATACTGCAAGCTTGGGCAGCAATAGGCCATTCCCTGAAAAATATCATGCTACTGTAAAAGATGTTAAAGAAAAGAATGAATCCACTTTCAACCCACTTTCTTCATGCTCCAAAGAGGCCTTCAGCAACACTGGTGGCCAAAAGCAGGATGAAATCTGGCCAACAAATACTTACTGTTACTCTGCAACACACAAATTAGACCAAAAGCAATACTGCAGGCACAGTCACATGTATTTAATTTATAAAGAATCACAACCAAATATTTTCTACTTTTTTTTTTTATTTAATACTACTTGCCTTTTTTTTTTTTCTAATCAAATTACAGCATTACAAGGTAACAATATCATGGGTATGTCAAGACACAGGGGCTTTCAAAAGTGAATCTCTTGTGATTTCTACATGAAAGAAGAAGTGCTGCAGCTTCCTCAAACATAAAAGTCCTGTACACTACCTATTTAAGAAACTAACCCACCAAGTACCGGAAGAAACCTCAAGGCCATTGCTAATGTAAAAACAACCAGGATATATCTTCTCATTTCCTACCAGATAAAGGAATTCTTCTCTTTGTAATGATTATCTTGAGTGCCTCTTTCAATTTCCTTTTCCATATTTTTTGGGAGAAATCCTTACGAATTCAGGACAGAGAGAACACATAAAAGATAGAAAAACATCCATTTTGAAGTGCAACCACGTATCTTTAAACAATCTATCTGCCAATTTTAAATTAAATACATGAAGACCTTACAAATTTATGAGAGGAATAAAAACCAAGTAGAGATCAGATTTCATTCATTGGTCCAAAACAGTTCTATTCTAGCCTTGTTTTGATTTGTTTTACTCTGTGGTATTTGAGGATACAAAATGCACCTGCATGTTGAACATACCCTGTGACAATACTACAAAGAATAATTGCAACCTAGTGACCTTAACTTGACTCATCTGTTTGCAATTAAGTTGCATTAACTGCATTCTGCTGAGGAATATCTGCATGACCAATAGCATTAAATGGCAGTTTAATGAGTTATCAGTCTCTAACAGTCTTTTGAGCAGTGACAACCAGCTGAACAGATTAATGAACTTCTAGCTAGGCCCCAGATCAAGATTACGATTTTCGGTTGCTTGATCACATACTCTCCACAGTATAATTGTGAGGAGGGTGTCAAAACAAAAGGGGAAAAAACCCAAACCTCTTCTTACCTGTTGCTTAAAATCTAAGGGAATAAATTACTGAGATTTAGGAGGATTAGGGCTGTGACACTGGAAGCAGCTGTTGACAGTGGTGCAATTATAGCTGGGAAAAAGACTTAAAAATACTCATGAAAATGTAGCAAAGTAAAAATAAAAAGCTACTACCTGGAGTTGTAACTGCCAAAAAGAAGTGTGACAATGTGCCTTGATAATTCTCAGATTACTGGATTCTTTCTCTCTTGGGTTCTGTGTCTTTCTCCTTCAAGTGCCAGCCTTTCCCAGCAGTTCTTCTTCTTGACCTCACAATCCATGAATAACACAAAGTTTCAGTCTTGCACCCTGTCATCCATTCATCACTCTGCTAAGTCCCTTCGCTGGCTCTGTTTCCCAACTTATGCATCATAAAATTCTGTACACGTTTAACAGAGCAGCAATTTATAAATAGCTTTTCTTATACAAGGCAGGCTTGATACTCAAACAGGAGGTCAGAGATATTGATACTTTAAATTCTTAAACTTTTCCATTCTGCTGTTCCTCCCGAATTCTTGCAACTAGCTATCCTCAGAGAAGAATGTTAATGTTGATTTGTAATTATCTTTTCTCTTTGATGAGCCCACTTCTTTAATAGTGGGCAGTATTTCCTTTTCATATGTGAAATATTAGAAAAATGAAGAGACTGGGCAGTTATCCCCACACCAAGTCATAAATCAGCCACAGTTCTGGTAAGTCCAAGGCACAGATTCCCATGGCAACATATGGATCCTTTGTTATAATATCATTTTGCTCAGATATATATTCTAGAGATGAGAGAACCAACTGTAAACAACAAAGCAAATATACTTCAGTGGTAGACTAAACTGAAGCAGGGCCATTGAAATAGCAGATGAAGCAAAGGATCAGGGTATGGACTTCACATCTAGAAACCACTAGTCTGTACTAGCAGATGACAGCCTTCTTGCATCCATCTATTATGGCTTCTTGCCAAAGTCAATTTAAGCCTACCACTTTCTGCACACCTGAGAGGAATAAAGAAAATGCTTAAAGACCTATAGGGCTATCATTGAGGAAAATGGCAAACACTGCAGTATGGTGGAACTGGTGGCTCCAGAAGAGGTGAAGTCTACATATATGTATGGGAAGAGAGGCTGCAGAGCTCAAGGAGCTACAGGATAGCGTCCACAAGCTAATAATTCCCTTTCTGTTGATTAGTTATGCATTGATGGAATACCCTAAAATAGCTGAATAATGGTGCAAACAGAGTCCACAGGGGGGAAGAAGTTGTATGCTAATGTCTCTCCTTGAGAAGTTCTTTTTAACAGACCTTAACAATAACAACCTCCTCCTCTCCTAGCTTGGTTCATTCTCTGGCTTACCAGTTCTTTGTGCAGGTATTGCTATATTAGATACAAGTCTTCCCCACAGCACAACCACCTGTCACTATGCTTTATAAAATTAATCCAAAACTAAGGTTCTATAGTGAAATTATGATACAGGTAAATTGTAGGGAAAGCTGATGAAGAATGTAAGAACTCAAAACACTTGCTATTCAATTACCACTTTCAGTGCTACCTAAAAATATTAAAGAAAATTATTATTACTGAGCACTCTGAGACCAGTTTAAGACACCCACTGATACGAATACTTGACCCTGCACTTAAGTATTTAAATCTTGTTAAAGTTCACAGCCCACCCGTCTCCCCTTGAGTTATAATCTGACACACAGCCAAGAACGAAGCCTGTTTAGAACTCTAATAGCACAGAAACCCATTTGCAATTGCTCTTTTCATTTGTCCTCTACAAATCAGTCAAGGACCCAAGCTCTTGAAGAAATACTGCTAAATTGGACTCTGGTATTACTACATTGCTCAATAGCAAGGCTGCAGATGGAAATAATTTCCAAAGACTAAGAAACTTCAGAGTACCCCAGTGAAAAGACTGATAAAGAGGAGAAAAATGTAAAGAGAGCCTCAAAGTGGTTTGTGCTCAGCATATGCTTAGCCTGTCTCTTCCCTGGGCTAACTAGTGGGTAGAGCTGGTAATGCTCCACAAAGGTCTGAGGCCCAATCCTCTGTTGCACTGCCTTTGATTTGCACATTCTTCTCTTCAGTGTGTGCAGCAAGAATGTCACTGCAGAGCAAAGCAGAGAGCACCAGAGATGGCTCACCAGCATCAAAGGAGTGTTCTCAACATTGCAGGTCATATGGGGAAGTAGCAAGAGAGAAGGTTATTATTGTGAGCAAGTTCTCCCAAAACTCAATGTCTCTTCTTCAACAGAGACAAGGAAAATAGAAGGTGACAGGGACAACAAGGTTAAGCGTCATCAGGTTCCACTAAAGTTCTCACTAATGTTCTTATTTCAGAGTCATTAGTCTACTGCTTTGAAAAGAGGAGCTATTTGTGCTATTAGTTTTGGTGGAAATCAGGATGATTCTACCCATCAGAGAAACAACATCCTGAAAGCATCTCCAAATCAAATAAACAGGAACAAAACACAAACACTAATTATTTTTTAGGCAGAAGCTTGATACATTTAAATATATAAAGCATCATGGTTGTGACAGAAAAGGACTGGGCTTAGCAACTCCTTTCTAATTAATTCCAAATTGAGGATATCTACTTCAGAGTGTGTATGTGCAACTCCTTCCCATCAAAAGGTCACACATTAAAAAAGGCACACAGAGTAGTATTATTATATAGCTACTTCATTACTTCAAAGCTTCATCCCAATTTCAGTGTGATTGCCAGTACACAGTGAACATGCTAATGCATCTGTAGTTTAGTGCACTTACCAGGCTTCCGAAAATGCTTCATAAGGTCTTCATCTACCAGGAGCACAAGTCTCTCGACATTCCAATTTCTTCTTTGTGAGTTTTAATTCTTTTCAGACATGTTAAAGATGCATGCCTTTATTACTCGTCTGTTCTACTCACTGATACTGCATCCAGTAGAACAAATATTTTTAACTACCCAGCAACACCTTCTGCAAAGCAGAGCACCTCAAACACTTGACAAGTATCAATTAAGTCTTGTTATGTAGAGATAGTATTTTTCTCATTTTGTAGATCACACCATTTAATTTCTTAACGAGGTAGAATAATTTAGGAAAATTTGTCTATAACAGGATTAACATGGAGCTGTTGCAGTTGCTGTATCCAGAAATCTCTGTGCACCTGATAAGGGTAAGCCTCATAACCATGTACATGGTATTTGTTTATTATTTCGTAAATGTCTCTTTCCATTTTAGAGTAATACTCTACACATATGAGACAGCCTCATTAGAAACATTACACTATAACTGATAAAAACCAAAGGAGATGGGGTCCAAAATGTAGGTTCCAGTAGGCAAGAAAAGCAATAGCTGAGATTAAGTCCTTACTTAAATTCCATGACTTTAACAGAATGCAAAGTGCAGCAATTATATTCAAATACAGTGAATGCCATAATTATGACTTCAGAGATAAGTGGAAATATTTTGAGAAGCAGTAGTTCATCTAAAGCCATATTTAAAACAGGGAGTGCTAGACTTTACCTACTATAAAACAGTCGTAAAGGATTAACAATACTTGTATTTTTAATTGTTTATGTCTAACATATGCTGGTTTGGAATTAAAGAAATAAAACCTCCTGTCTAACACACTACCATTAATAACTGCTACTATAAAGACATGAAACTCTTCTCTCTGAATCAAGGAGGAACTAGTGCCCAAGTGTTTTAAGGGGCACTTCATTTTTCCCCAAAGATCTGTAGAGCTGAGGTCTTCAATTCTTGTGGTGAATATCAGTGATTGATACCGACTTTAAAAATAACAGAACAAGCAATCCATCCTTTCCAGGTAATATAATTTCCGCTGGGGTTATTGGGAGAAGGAATGTAAACTTTTACTCTGCAAGTTTAAAAACAATCAGGAAAAAAAACGCAGTTATTACAGAGAAAGTTTGATGGGAAGATTGGTCATCTATAAATGAAAGGCCTTCCTTACACAGTTTTCTTTTTTAAGATACAGAAAATGATGGCAGGAGAATGATCCTTTATCTTCACAAGTTAAGGGGGCAGAAGGTCAGAAGATGCCAGAGTGATTTTCAGCTAATGTGCTACTTCTGAATGTGAAATTAACAACAGGTATTTCTGATTTAATTTGCTTTGGTTTAAAATCACTTTACTGCACGCTCATACAGAACTTTCACTCGAGGCTGTTCATAAGTACTAGCAGAATTCCATGATCAATATAATCTGGCACTTTGAGCAGGGAGGACAGTATTTTTCAGTAATCTTTACCAAGTATTTCTTAAAAAAAAAACCCAACAAACAACCAAAACCCAAAAACCAAAAAAAGCCCCAAAACATCTCATTCCAAAAAGTTTAGGATCTGGTAGCCAGCTTGCAATTTCTATGTGTTTGGAACTGGCAGAGATGGTAATTCTTCTGTTTAAGCCAAAGCTAAGACTAACCACATATATCTTTCCACCAGTATGCAGACTTTGATTTCAAATGATGCCCTGTAAGGAGTATACTGAAATTTGTGACAAGGAACAAAGCTTAGAAAGACAGAGCAGAAGATGGGATGAATGTGAAGAGAGAAAAGGGATACACAGATTTGTTGAGCAACTCTTTGAAGGAGAGAATAAACAGAAGCTTGCGAGAAACACTGAAGAAAGGACAGTGAGCAGTTGGACAAGAAAATCATGTAAACATTATGTTGGATAGACCAAGGGAAGAAATGTCAAGCACTTTACAAGAGATCAGGGAGAGAAAGGTATGAAGTACAGGCACAACAAATTATGCTTCTACAATTGAGAGGACAGTTTGCATTACAGAAATAAAAATGAAGCACTATCAGAAAGCAAAGAGCACCTGGGTGTTAGAAGAAAAGACAAAAGCTCAATGTTATCCAACTACAACAACAACCCAAACATGTAAGCCCACAAAAAAACCCAAGGATCCTAATTAGAGAGAATGGGGCTGACCCTAGTCCTATTTTCTTTCATATATTCAGCCAACAAACTGCAGAGAATTCCAGCAGCTAGAATTGACAGTGACATTTTAAGTCAATGAGAATCTATTTTACTCTTCCTCCCACAACACAAATGAATAGTAGTGCTAATGAAATTCCACTCCTATTATAAATTGACAAACACAATCCCACATTTATCCCTTCCAGCAAAATTTGCCTTTTAACAAACTCAAACTATTCTGAAATACCCTGTGGTCATAATATGTCAAAACAAAATGCCACTCTCTCCTGCACTGTCCTTCTTCCAATTAACTTGACTTTAGTGGACCAAGACAAAATTTTTTCTACTGTATTTTACACCTATAGTTTTGGATGAATCATATTAAAATTTACAATTTTAGTCACAGACTTTAATGCAGTCTGGTTATTTATGTCACATTTGATCAAGTGTTTCTGACTGAGGATGGGCTTCTAATTCATTACACCAAAATAACTTGCTTCAATAAAAAAAAAAAAAAAAAGAATAAAAATCCATACATACTGGTTTCCTAGTGCCGTCTTCTCCAAAATGCCAAGGAATTACATTATTTTCAGAAATAAAAAGAACTGATTGGATTTTGGACCAAGATGCAAAATGTAATCTGTGCACATTATTATTCAGAAAAATGAGAGAAAATATTCTTATTCCTTTCTTTTTAAATGAGTTTCCTCAGAAAGGCTAGATAACCTTTTCATATTTAATTGTGGTATACTAGGAAAGAAGCCCTTTTTATCTCTTGATCAGAAGGGTACAGAGAAATAATTCTGTGTTTATTCCAGGAAAAAAAGAAATAGCTGTAATATTTACCAAGCAGGAAAGAAAAAAAGGGGAAAAAAAAAAATTTTAAAAAAAAAAAGTGTTATGCTGTGAGCTGTCTGTTCTCACAAGTTAAGCAGGGTGTGATCAGCTCTCCATGTAACACACCAAATGCACCAGGTGATGCAGTAGTGCCCTCTCCTCTAGTTGTGTTATACAGAAAAATGGAAGGCAAAAGCTTTCATATTTAAGCTGAGCTGTAAGGTGGTCGATTAGCCATTAGCAAGTGTGAACAATTCCACTGCACATGTGTGTCTGCCTGACAAATTCCATTGTGAGTAAAGGCTCCACAGTCTCTAGTTTGTATGTAACTCTTTCCTTCCACCCCTGAAAAATTATGTACCCTGTCACGTACAGTCAGCAATTTGCTCAGCCTGAAAGTTGGCTAACATGACACATCTACAAGCAAGCTCTCCCAAATTTGAGAATTCACATTGGTATCTTCTGGGATTAAAGACAATAAATAAATCAGCCTGTCAGCTTCAAAATCCAGCATGTTTGCTTTATTTCTTTAATACAAACTGAATGGCATAAGTATTGCAAGCGTCACCACTCCTTATAAAAATAAACAGCTTTTCTAGCCATTTTGTGAGTAAGTCCAGACATGTACTATTCCATCCCTTGCTTCCACCATCATCCAGCCACACTTCAAAGAACAGTCTTCCAAATTCCTTTCTAAAGTTTGCCTTCATCTGAACATCAAGTATCAATGCCCCTAAGATGTCTTCTCCTGCTCTTGACTTAAATACTGTCTTCCTCAGGGACCAACCAAGCTTTTAGTACTTAAGAACTGGATCAAAGGTATCTCACCTAGTGCCTTGTCAAGCTGATTATCCCGCAACTCTGTTGGACCTGAAAATCTGACTTTCCATCATACCATAATAAATAATAGCAACTCTTTACTATATAATATTTATATAGTAATAGAAATAGCATGGAAACTTCAACCTGAAATACAAAGCTAGGATCCAATTCTGATCTTATGTAAGCTCTAACAAGTAAAAATTGCTTCCACAAAGTTATTTTCAATTAAATGTGTCCTACTGTGCCAAGATGGCATGACTAGTTCTGAATTCCAAATAGCCAAGATCGCCACGAAAAAGCTGGATAAGCTTTGTGTTAACTACGAACTTCATTGGCAAAGATCATCCTTACATGTGACTAGTCCTATAACACAGGTATATTTACTGCAATACAACAGTTCCAAGGCCAAATGAACAAATGCATACCACAGAAAACCATTTCAGAAACAATAGACAATAGATATCTTAGCCATAGTTTACAACTTTTGATTACCTGTAGTGGGTATTATAGCACATTATTCTAATACTCCTATCTTTCAGAAAGTCTGGACTCTCCAGTTTCTGTTAAAGAGATCACATGTAATGACTACTAGCCCATGCATTTTCTGAAAACAGTTTCTGAAGATAATAGCAAAAAGAAGAATAGCACCCATTTACTATAAGCAGTTAATTCAGGATCTATAGATCAAAACAAGTTAAGTTTTGCAGTAATGTTGTTATAGATAGCTTTGCCTGTAGTCATCTCTGTAAAAGCTCCTTATTTCTTCTAAATCACTGCTAAAAGAGTCAAATTTCAGTGGAGAGAATAAGGATTAACAACAAGTGAGGGTAACGCCACTCTTCCCATCACGTTTCTAGGACTAAAGGATTGCCAGAACATTCACCACTCTGTAACGTGCATTTTCCTTTATCTTGACTGTATGCACTTGCATAATAGCTTCACTGAAAAGGAAGGTGTTTTGGTCAAATATTATCCAGTCCACTGCTATCACATACACCAAATAAAACAGAACCTGACAATCAGGCAGCAGTAACTCTACTCACTTGAACCAACTGAAAAATTGGTCCCTGAAAATTAAGCAAGTATTGGCATGGAAAGAGATGAAAACTTACAGTGAAAGATAATTCTATGATTTGTTAAACAGTAGCAACTTTTTGTTCCCCAAAAGTACCCATACACTTTTTCCACTATTACTGCTACAACTAACACAAATTGCAGACAATGCCTCCTCACAAAAACTCCGTACAAATACCTACAATCTTCTCTACATCGGGAAGGCAGTGAGTTTTTTTCCCCTCCACGACATTCTTAACCCCCCCAAAAAAGCACAAGCTGGTCTTCTCAATCTTCAAAACTGTCCTTCTCTTTACCTCTCACAGAAGAATGGAAAGTCCAGTGAACAGTGAAAGAATATAAATTCACATCCTAGCTTATTTCATAGTTACTTTCCCATATATAGACAAAGTAACTTTCCCGTATAGATAGAGCTATACATATTTCTTTCCCTTTAGTAAAAGATACTTTACCCTCATGCTCTTTGGAGAAGAGTTATGCATGACCACAGAACTACCTAGGAACAGTTTATTAGTTTCAGGTTTTGGGACTACCTCCTTCAGGATCTACCTTCCACTCACAGGCAAGTCCTAGAATGGTAACTGCATTGACAACAGGAGGGCAAACAAGAAGGAATATATGCAGCTATGAGTCTCACCTTTCAAAGTAAGCTCCTTTCCTAATCTGCCTCAATATATAGTTCAAATTTCCTAACATCAGACAGATCCCATGATCACCTGTTCCTCTGGTTCTAGATGGCACAATTCCCTTTTCCATTTTATTCGTTTTATTCAGTTGAGGATCATTACTGCTGGTAAGTATTTTGGACAGGAAAATATCAGCCTCTAATACTTAAAAAAATAATTACTTCTTTCCTATCCACTTTTATTTCTACAGAAGGTATGGCTTATATTTATTTGAAATAATTATTGATTTTTATTTAATACATGACTATGTAAGAAGGTTCTGTGATAATACTACAGCACAGAGATGGAAGACCTGACAGGTCCAAGAGCAGTAGGCATCCATAAAAGAGCTGAACTTGCAAATTTTGGCACAGCAAGATCCATTATATTGCAAACCTTAAACAGGATTTTCACAAACCTTCAGCTTCAGTGACTGGGAGAGACATCAGGGAGCGAAAGAGAGAAATAAGTCAATGGATGAGTTGTATATGTATTTCCACCTGCTGGCAGGAAGTGTTTACACAGTAGTAGTATGCTTTTGCAGTGGTTTAAGTCTGGAATAAATCCAATAAATCAGTGAAGTTTTTCTTGGTTACAAAATGAACACAAAGCAGCATTTATCCTGCAATGTCACTGGCACACAAAGATTATTATACAAAGTCTGCTTTTGATAAGGGTGTATACATCCAGATCTAGGGCCCTAATATTAGTCTAACTGATGGATAATATGTATTTTTTTTTAATTAACAATTGAGTGCTACCAACACACATGGCAGTTTCCCAAAACTATAAGTAATAAGCTTAAATTACTAAACACATGGTGTTAATCAGGTCCAATGCTCAGCAAAGTATCTTTCAGCTGATGTTTATTTGAAATTAAAAGGTGTTCCAAGCCACTCAAAGGAATGAGCTGGTATTCACCACATACCACTGAATTGCTGTAACATGAAACCAACTGTTCTCATTTCTTCAGAGCTGATTGTAGCAAAGCATGATAAAGTCAGTACTACAGCTGGAAGAGGTCCTTTCCAAAGCACTACAGCTCTGTCAAAAAAGCCTCCATTGTCTATAAACACAGAGAGTGAATTAATCTCTGTTCTCCATTACATCAACAAGTAGAGTACTTCCAAGTACAGACACCACACTCCCAACCTCACTTGGGGATTCTTCCACACTCCAGGCTTTCATCTGATACCACTTTTAACACTTCAGATTCATAATCCATCATCAGTGGGTTTTATGAAGTATATTCACTGCGAGTTCAATGTTCAAGTCCCAAACAGCAGTGTGATCTAAACATTTCATGCAATAGGAGAAACTGAGTCATCTCTACTGCAGGATTGTTCAAGAGGCGCGAAGAGTCTAGTTTACTAGTTAGCAAACGCTAACATTCTACACTCCTTTCACAAAACCTTAGTTGAAATGTTGAAGTCTCTGCTGTCTCTCCCTTCTGACCGTGATGACATGTGTGACAAGGCTGTTTTCAAATGTATTTCCACACCAGCTCCTTAAAAATCTTCTTGAACGACAAACTATTGCATTAACACACACTGGAAAGCATCTAGCCTTTGTGCTGCCCCCTGTATCTATAAATACCCAGAAAGTGACGTGCAACTACCAAACCAAATCCAAACTTCCTCCAAGAATGCTGAAAATTTTATCTTTGTCACCAAATAAATTGTTACATCTTTGTGCCAAAAATAACATCCCATACATGTAAATAGTAAAACTTGAAAAAAAATACCAGCAGATATTTTCACAAATGCCTAGTGCCAAGAGAAGAAATTCTCAAAACAAGAAGTGCTGCAATCCATTACAGCATTATGAATTCAATCTTCTCTCATGCAGCTCATTGAGGTAACTATCTATCAATTCTGATTCTCTACAGCTATCTTAAGGAGAAAAAACACTTCAGGAAAGCAAAAGAATTACCATACAATAGGCTACAATTTAATTAGAAGAAGGAACATGTTGAAGATAATGTCAACGGAAGAATATGCTAATGATCATTTTAATGAGACAAATATGCCTTCATATCCTCAATCAAAAATGCAGGAGATCAAGCTTTGCAATGGTAGGTGGCAGTTGAAAGAAACAAAAGTCTCCCTTTCTACTGATGTGGGCGATGCTAAAGCTGCAACCACTACTGGAATTCCAGTCAGGAAGGAGAGGAGGAACAAGCAATGCTTTTAGCTTCTGAGACATATCAGGGAGTATTTCCCTTCTGTTTCTGAATGCACTGTTTCAGGGAAACAATCTCTGCCAGAACCCTCATGGGACAAATGCATCTCCGCAGTTGTTCAAGCATAGCCCTCCAGATGGAGGGAAAATTAAGCTTTAAATGTAAAAGGCAAAGGTGATTGTTTTATTAGAGTTTAATGCTTTTGACATTACTATTTAGGTATTTTAAGAGCCTATTTCAAAATTTAGCAAAGTCATCAGGTTTTTTAACAGGAAGACCCTTTACTTAAGTTGTACAAGGAAAAAGGGTCTAGCAAAATTCTTATTGACAATTTTCAACAAGTTTCTACTGCAAAGCTGGCAAGTCAGTTTTGGAAGACTTGTTCTATGAACATCCCTATTGAGCCAACAGCACCAATATGTATACAACATATATAGCTTTAAAGAAAAAAAAAAGCAATATTTAATCAGTGCTTACCATAAAGCTTTTTCTAAAGCATAATTGGAAAGTTTCCAATGGGAGAATAATACTGGAATTACAAGAAATCAAGAAAGTAGCAAAGGCCAAATAAAATTGCCTGTCCTCTTTTATAATGTATACCTTTTAACACCTGAAGAAAGAAACAACAATTAAAAGCAGTCACCATGGCATGGTGCAGCAGTTGAAAATGGCTGCATTTCAATTGCATCTGTATCTGTTCTGCAATTTAAAGTTAACTAAAAAGCATACCTTTCTGAGGGGGAGCATACTAAGGAACAGGTATGGTAAGGTATTTCTAAGATAATGCTTTATATTTATTGTTAATTCTTTTCATCATCTAAGTTTCTTTTATCTGCTTGGAAGGGGCTTTAATGGATCTAAAAGGAGAAAATTTGTCTAACATTTATGCCTTGATGATTCTATTAGATGTTGCTGTAAGAAATGTAAATCAAGAGATTGGGTCTTAAAGTTTTATTCACTGTAGTTTTAATAGACCATGCCAATATTACTCCAGTATTGCCAGAGATGTCTCCAAGAACACTGAACGAATACTAAGAAGGCCTACCATGGCTTTTGCTATGGAAGTAAAGATTAAATCCTAAACTTTTAATCTCCCAATTGGATCCACATGGGGAAATTCAGTATGGCTTCAGGGAATATGCCAGCAAAGATATCACAGAGGAATTAGTTACATTGTATGTTTAATCAGAACTGAAGCACTCACAGTTAGATCTTAAGGATCAGAAGTTACATGTTTGTTTTCAATACTAAGGTGTGCAAAGATGTACGACTCCTTTTGATAGGTGTACATTAGCTTGTTTCACATGCATATACTGTCTACAGATGATCAGTCTTTGGTATCTAGAAAAGCATACAAATTTTGTATACTAATGCATTTCAGATGAAGCAAGTTTTCTCTGGGCCATGAAGTAGAAAGCAAGTAGGCACATAATGAAGTATCATACAGGCTTCAGCTACATGAAGGTCCACTTCTAAGGTCAACCTTATCCAGGCAATTCAATAAAATTCTACTTCAGACAGATAAGTACTCTTGCAAGACATTTTGCTCACAAGTAGGTTCTATGTGCTACATCAAGAAATTGATTAACTACACCCTACCAAAAAAAAGCCTGCCTGTTTTCATAAATCAGTATTCCAGTAGTTCTGATGCTCCCTAGCGTGAATTATAATTTATTAAACCCTACCTGATCAAACCATCAAATATTATTTGTAGTAATACAAACTATCTTCCGTTAGTGCATAGGTGGCTAAACAGTGAACTGCAGAAAAGAAAATAGCCTATTGCACCATTGCTGTAGAGTACCAGGTTGGCTCTTGTTACCATCACCATCACTAGGAGAAGACCTAAGCATGTAGGGCAGGAGCTTCCAACATCACAGTGGCTTGCAACCTGGGCCTCACACAGGTTAACAAAGGAGTTCAACTCTTCAGCTGCCTGGACCACATCATCATCAATCAACCACGCCAGGTCATAAGCAGCACCAAGGTGAATTCCCCACTATTTCAAACAAGTAACCATTCGCTTTATAATTCCTAATTAAGATTCCAAACAACACTACCAGAAATACATGAAATTAAATCCATGCATACTGTACATAAGAATCCAACATTCCTTTTTAAATCCATTCAACACCACCAAAGGCACTAGAATTGCGTGAATAATAACAAAGGCAAAATTAGGACTCATCAGCAATTCTGGAAGGCTTACATAATCATTAACTAAAGATAATCAGGTAAAGGTAAATTCTCAGGCATACAACACCGAGTAAGTCATCAGACTTAGTTTGTAAACCATGTAATGCAGAGACAATAGTAAAAGTTCAAATTCAAGATAAATAAAGTTGGTGTCAGATAAAGCAGATGGAAATAATTTCCAAGAACTACATATCAAAAATCACTAATTAACATCTACATATAATATACACTACATGGAAGGGAAATTCCTTTCTAAAATTTCTTAACTCAGGCTTGTTTATGTTGCAAATCTTTATAAACCAAAATGCTATCTTTTGGTCAGTTGAGTATTTGGGTCATATCTTGCACTTTGCAAGCATGACAAAGAATCTGACATGGCCAAGACTTAATTTTATAATAAACTTAACTACAGACAATTTTTTAAAAAATAGCTTGCTTACAAGAAATATCAAGCGTATTAAGTAGGAGTTTGATTAATCTAGAGCAATCCATCAATTAAACAAGACTAATGCATCATTCTTGATTGTTCCAGAAAAGATCATAGAAACCCAAAATAAGGAGACATTAATGTACGAGCAATGAATTAGGGGAAAAAAATTAATTACAGGGAAAAAAATGTTTATAATAGATAAAAAACGCATGTTCTGGATGGCTCAGATCTGAAATCTAGCAGCCTGGAAGAAGTTTCAAATCAAGTCAACTCCATTTTGCACTTTACAATCAAAAAGGACCATTTAAATGCTACATCCACAGTTCTGGAAATATCTACTTGGTATTAATTTCTGAAAAGGCAGTTATTTTTAATGTTTCACAAATTATTTCTGGGCAACCATTGGCTAGAAGCTTTTATACCAAATTCACTTGTAATAGCATCTTCCTAGAGGGGAGAGGAAAAAAAAAAAGGAAAAAAAAAGACATTTTTAATTAAAGTTATTGCATAGCTAATACAGTACCTCACTTGTTGAAATGTTCACCTTTGAAAAATCTTTTTCTTAAATGACATCCATGAAAATGCCACTAATAATACTATATCAAGCTTTTATTAAGAGTTGAGAACTAATACACAGTTGTGAAGACTTTACATCTATTCACAAAATTGCATGCTTTCACTCTAATCTAGATTCCCTGTTTAGACAATCAGTAATATTTGTAATTGTAGAATTTAAGCCATGGCTACCATTACTCCAATAAGTATTCGTCCTGCTATTCTCCTTCTTGCCCTGTGAGAAGGCACTCTGTCTTTTTAGACCTACTCCTGCATACAATAGAGTAAAACACACTGGATGGTATAAGCAAAATAATTATAGATAGCCAATTTTTATGGTGCAATGATTTTCAGAGCTGTAGGTATTAAAAAATAATAAATGCTGGCATAACAGAAAGGGTTAAAACTTCTTTCTCCCACTTAGGAAATATCTTTTTTTCCATAATCTAGTAGTACAATAGGTACTTAGTTTTCATGTAACCCTAGCTATAGCAGACTATTATAAGTGTTTTTTGAAAGAAAAGGAAGTCTTCACATTCAGACAGTATAACGTTACTCCCACTGAAAGCCACAGAAATTCTGCTGCTGACCTCAGTGGGAGCAAGAGCAGTTCCAAATGGCTCCAACTTTTCAGATTTTCCACCAAGACATCTATCGCAAAAAAATGCAATTCTATTTTATCATTAAAAGCCACAAACCAACAACCAATCAAAATAAGCCTACAATTGTTCTATAAGTGAGCAGTCTCAGGCAATGAGTTGCACTTGTAAAGGAACTAACCAGCATTCTTCAGGGCTGACAAGCAATAAATTGAAAGCACCATCACTCTGAAAATGTATGGCACTCCTCATTAAGGGTGACATACTCTTTAAGATGTGTACAGAGCATACCTCACTTTGAAACAAGCAAATCAGTCTTAGTCACGAACTCTGTAAAAAGTATCTTTGGTAATGATAGCACAATTACTACTGTTTCTTCAGTACAGAAGAAGCAGGAACATTTTCAAAGTTGTACATTCCTTTACTTCATAAATATGCTGCAGAATAGTAATAGGATGCTCATGTACCCACAAACAGCATCTCATTTGCCTGCTACTTTTTTCCTAATTTTGAACAAATAGTGAGGCTGTTTGGTAGGAGATGACTCCTCCTAGTTCCTGTCACTTTATTCCGTTTCACCCCTACAATTATTTTTCTTTGCTCTAAATACTATAAATTTCACCTCCACATGACTGTTACAGTGAAAAATCTCCTAAGAAATCTCCCACCTCTTCTGTACTGTTTAGGATATTAGAAGCAGTAACTGTCAGTTTTGCTTGTACTGTGTAAACTGTATTCCCATCTTTCACCCGAAATTCTACTTTCCCTAAAACAAAGTTAGTAAGAGACTATTAAAAGAAATTATATTAAAAAATCCAGGCTTTCAAAAGTTTTAATTATTCACTCCATTTTATTCATTTAGCAAGTACAGCTGTCTTCTGGGTTTAGTCATTTAAAAGACCAACTTTTAAAATTATGTTCCTTTATCCCAACATAGACAGCTTTTCCTCGGGTAAGAAAACTTCTGTCTGGTTAGTTATCTCAGGAATGACTTCCCAAGTCATTGGAAATCATACAAATTAATAAATTGCTTGGTCTTTTGACTGTGCTGGCTGTACTGTTTTGAATAGGGCCCTTCACTTAAAATCAGTAAGTTAGCAGAAGGGTCAAATGCTGCAGAAAGCCATACATCCCATCACACAAGTAGACAACGACTGAATTTATACCTGTGTTACATTAATGTGCCACAAGTTCCTGCACAGAGAGCTCAGAGAACAACCTCAAATGACGTCTAATGGTACAACTGTGAACACAAAACAGAGAGTGGCTGAGAGCAGGCAGTTAGGAGGTAAGAAGCCAGCTCACCTCTTGTCTAAAAGCAGGACAGCAGCAGAACAGAACAGTTTCAAAAGGCCTATTATAAAGTTTTGGAAGCTTTATTATTAGTTACATTACATGCAGTTAATTATTCTACATTTTGGTTATACAGACATTTGTTTTTATATGGTGGTTTGCTATTCCAAGCAGACTAATTCACACTCTTGCATATTTTAACCGTACTCAGTTCAATAGTCCAACTGTTTGAGAAAAAGGCCACTAAAGACTATTACTATAAAATGAATTTAGTCTTTCATCACTTTATTGTTGGCTAAAGAATGACAATTGTGAGACTGTCTGGAACAGTAAATAGCAAGAAGGATTAAATTAGTAATAATTCTGCTTTTTAGATTTAATAGACATGAACACGTGTAGTTAATAAGAGAAATAAAAATATATGTAAGGAAATTTTGACAACTCTTACCACCCTTTCAGGCGAGTTGTTAGGCTCCTTTCTTTGTTCATAAAGCACAACTCAAAGTTATGGATATCCCTGAAAAACATAAGAGACAGATCAAACTCTGAATAGAAGCTCTGTAACTAATGTGACTAATGGCTTGTTGGCCTGAGTAATGAGACTACTCTATATAACGCTTCACAGCCCAAACACTTCCCAGAACTGCACTGCTATCCCTAGTTCAAAACAGCTGAGTCAAGACTTTAATCTGCGCCTAGAGTTCCTGCTTCCTTCCTGGTAGAAATTTCTTGTCTGGTTTGAACACTCTAGTATGCAGACAAGTTTCTACTGAAAACTCTGGATCACAAAATCCAAAAATAATTTGTTTTAAGTGTACAGTAACAAGATGCAAAATAGCCAAAATGTTTGTCTTTATTATCTCTTTGCTTAAATATATTTCTTCTCGATCATACACTTGATTTCAATGACCTAACACTTGTTACATACATACAAGAATATTTTCTACAGAAAACATACATACTTGAAGTTACAAGGAAACTGGACAATTTTTCAAGTCAAGTTAGCAATAATACAAGGTGTTAATTCCCAGGGAACACAAACATTGTCTTGGGCTACGTTTTGTGAAGTCTTGATCAACTGTTCTCTGTGTTTATTTTAACTTCAAAAATCATAAGTTTCCAACTGTTCTACTTGTATTTGTTTCCAAATTAGAAATACATCTGATTCCATACGTACACTGCAAGTTGGAAGTCGCGCCTTCACCTAATGTAGAACACTAAGAGCTAGCAGCATGGAGGTTACAAGAGAGAAGAGGATAAATTTTACTCTGACCTTAAAATCTAAAATACTTTAGATCCCCAATTCCTCTACAGAATTTCTGAAGTTAAAAAAAAAAAAGAGAAGCAAGATACTTGAATGGTAGTACCACAGAATTCTTGATTATCACTACGTATTGGGCAAGACACAGAGGAATATATATATATACACACCCAAGCGTAGCTATGCCGCTACAGTGCCAAAGCACCACTGGCCATTGGTCCTTCTACTGCTGGCTAGACTGGATTTGTAGGACCGTCACACTGACATATAGGGTATCCCCTAACAGAAGTGATTTAAGTAATCAGTATCACAAATAACTAGGGTTTGTTTTGGTTGGGGGAGTTTTGATGTGGGTGGGGTTTTTTTGGTGGGGTTTTTTTTTTTTCTTTTTAATAGTCCTCAATGAAGAGTGCTCACACACAAGGCCCAACCTGAACCCACTAACAGCAGTAAAAAACGACTAACACTCAGACCCATAAAAGATGTATGTGCACTCAACGGGAAAAACAGCTTTTTGTATCAGAGAAACTGATTTATTTTTTTTAAGAGACCTAAAAAATATTAACAAAGCTATCTGCAGACTGCTTTTATGAAGGAAGACTTTGTTTTTTAACCCCCATTCTTGTAAGCCAGTCAGCATTTGGCTGCTTTACAAAACCCATATATTCTCCATGTGTGCCTTCACCTTCCATGGTAAATTTTATGTTTCATTTAATAATTTACAAGTTATAAGGCAACACTATGTCTTAATACAGTAATTCCAGTGACTTTAGGATGACACTTGATGAAAATGTATCCAATCAGTAAACAGGATGCTTTATTTATCTTAACTCTGATAAGGAATGTACATAGAAATTTAGTTTGTCACAAAATGAAATTTCATTAAAGGGGTCATATTGTTTCAGAAACAGCAGTGAGGAAGATGGTAGAATCATAAGAAATGTGTTGAATCAGTCCAAATCCAGCCTCAGGCAAGAATTTTCCTCAAAAGTTTCATTTTTATTAGCAATTCAGACTTAGCCAGCTGAGCAATTCAATCCAGAGTTCAGAAGCAAAACCTTGCCATTGCTTGTCCTGTTAAAAATTTTTTCCAAAAAAAATAAGATAAACACATGATTCCCCCTAACCAAAAAGAAATGCAAGCAGTGATAACAATCAGAAATAATATTAAACAGACATAGGTGGAGTAATATTACAGATTAAAAAAATGCCATTAATAGCTTGATTAAGTGTTAAAACATTGCAACAAATCCTAAACTGACCCTTGTAAATTTATTTTTAATAAGTATGGCAATTCTGCATGAGCCATTTTAAAAGCTTCTACTCTTTAAAAAAACATGGAAAATTATGGCATATTTAAAAAAAAAATCACCATTAAGAATCTCACTGATTAAGAACATCGAACACTGAATAGCAAGCTGTTTTAATTTATGTTTTCAATATAAATCAAGATGTCACTTGAGTTACAGATCTGGGTACTCTGCTACCTATACATGTCTGTAGCACCTAGGAAGATCTCAGGAAGAAATCATAATTATCTATAACTTACATATATGTATGTTATGACTTTTTCTCTATTTTGAGCAACATAGCTCAACAAGTATGTTCCACATTCTCGTAATTTTCCCTTGATTAAAAACTAACCACTATGCAGCATCTGACTCATGGGAAGAAAAATTCAAGTGTATGATACATGCACTGTAAAAAGATCAGACTAGAGCAATTCTTGATGAGAACAATCACCTGTCATTAAAACATATCCCTAACTGTTTGCAATAACATACTCTTAAAACTGCAAGGGGTGTGGATGTAATATGATTTTGGATATCCTTGTACAGTACAGTTGAGCAAAACACTAGGTAAGTCAAGCAGTAAAGCAAGAGAACAAGATTTCCAGTCTTCACTTATAACCTTGTTTAAAAAGTTTAGTCTGCCAGACTCCAGGTCCCAGAAGGTCTGAATTTCTCAGGAACCAAGCCAACACTGAAACTACAGTAGTACAAGTGGAGTTGTATTTTGAACTTGCCTAATAAGTATCATGGCTTAACACACAACACTAAGGAGAGAAGAAATGATGGAAAAAGAGCACTTAATCTAGTGCTGTATCATGAGCTTGAACTAACTTCTTTCTGCCAGACCAGTTACCAAGAACTAATGAGTATATACTCTGAATAAGTGCAGTAAGGACTACCTTAATAAGTCTCTTATAAATATTCAGAAGACCCACCATATTAGCAGTTCCAAACATAGTAAAGGGTGAAGGTCTCCTAAAGAACAGCTCTAAGCATAATGCAGCCAATTCTGACTGGAACCTTATGTTGAACCAACACTGGCTGACAAGGGCATGACCTTCTATTGATGCTGAAAATGATGACTTGGTTCAAAAATTGTTGTTTTGCTGCCACAGATTTAACAGCTCAGGCTTTGTCCCCATGAGATGAGTAAAACATGCCCATTAGGTAACCTAGTTCCACGGAGACGGGATTTTAAACAAAGGCTAAGCACCTTTATTTTGATATTACAAATATGTCCTCAAGGTACTTTAATGCAGACCAGTTGTAGAGGTGAAAACCAAGCACAGATCTCTGGTCCCATGACTGTGCCACAGTACCACATCCTCAACAGGAGGATTGCACTGACAAAAGTTACAGGTAACATTAAATATGTCAACAAAAAGCAGTGAGCCCTGAGCAGGAATACAGCTCAATACACCATCACAGCAGTTCTGAGGCTCTTCAAAAATGTGCACAAATAAAAGGAAATAATTTTCACTTTGTTTATCCAGCCTAAGAGGTGAGACAATTATGAATTATTTTAACATCTTCTTTCAGCTTGTCCAAAATATTAACTGCCCATTGTTTTCATCTCCCTAGTTAGACATGCCAATGTCAGACAATATCTGTTACAATCAACTTGGATTTACTATTCCTACCATCTGTCTTAAGTCTAACCAATAAAGTAATACTGAACAAGAAAAGGGGATGAGAGGAAGAAGGGAATCAGAACACCACAAAGATAAGCAGGCAGTTATTTCTTACTCTGAATGCAATAACAAGAACTCTAGAGGCCAAAATGTTCCAGCTGAGCTAACTATGGCTTCCTGCTGCTGTTACTAACACGGTATTGTAGAAAAGTAATTGCAAATATTACTCACAAAGTACAAAATACCAAATAGAAACAAACAAGATAATGGAAGAAACATGCATCTACTGGCAAAGCCAAAACTCATTAGAAGTTTATATTCAATATGCTTTGAAGCCAGCTGTATAAAGTGACAGTAGAAGCCTTTAAATTTAAATAAGCCTTTTAAAACTCTTTATTTCATTAAAGGCAGAAGTTTGACCTTAAGTGTCAATTTAAATGGATACAATTAAGTTGGTTAAAAATCCAAACAAACTGGAGTTTCATAAATGCAGCTGCTAATGGTACCCTCAGAACTGCGGCCACATCCCAGCCTGACCCACAGCTCTCCATTCATACACCTTGCCCATGCTGGGAGATTCACTGATGGGTTATACTCACTGGTGAGAAATGTAAAGGGAGATTGTCTTGCATCCCCTAAACTCCTTTCTGGACCTCCTGCCCTTTGTACCATCAGGATCCTTGCAACATTGCTGCTTCTTGTAGAAGACATAATAATTTGAAGGATATTCAATTATTAAGCATCTTAGTTTCACAGAATCACAGAATGGTTGAGATTGGAAAGGACGGCTGGGGATCATCTGGTACAATTCTCCTGCTCAAAGCAGTGTCAATTATGAGCAAGTTGCTCAGGATCTTTTCCAGTAAGGTTTTGGAAATCTCCAGGAGTGTAATCTCCACAACCTGTCTGGGTAACTTGATCCAGTGTTCAGTTCACCCTAACAGCAAAATTTTTTTTCTCAGTTTTTGATTGAAATAAGACTTCTCCACTTTGTACCTATCAGCGTATCAGGCTGTGCTGCCTGTTGTAGTATTTTTGATCAGTGGGAGCTGCTTAAATCAATGAGCTCTGAAAATGACAATGAGATATATAACCATGAAATTTATTGAACATGCCTGCATGCATTAGTAATGACACAGTATGGCCTCTGGGTCCAATAATGCAGAGAGCTGAATTCCTTCATCTTCCAATGACTGCTCTAAATTCCCTAGTCACTCAAGGACATACGAAACAGGCATACATTTTTTATTCCTGGATATTACACCTACTTTAAACCAGTTGGGTTTTGTCTTGTTATTGTACATACCCGTTAAGTTTCTTTCAATTTCATAGTGTCAAAGATACTTCAAATAATTAGTTTATCAACATTCTTTGCCTCCAAAAATACATGCAAGCAGTTATTCTGATGTGGAACTGGGAGAAACCTGTATAAACTCAATGCTCTTGAGATTTCTATCAGAAATCAGTCACTTGATTTCATGTGAAATGACAAGAATGCAAAAGCATTATTTTTTTGTTCTTTATTACAAAAGTCTCAAGTGACATTTGCTGTAAAAAAGACAATGTTAACAGGCAGTGAAATGTCAAAGGTTTCCCAAGGAGAAGTCAATTCTGTTCATGATTCTCCTCTTAAAACACATAATTCAGGTGTATGCAATCAAACTACACCTGTGTGAAGAAGAAAGAAATTAATATCAGGCAGTTAGTCACTAACACTAAAACTGTGTAATTGTTATATTTGTGCATAATTCCATTCTCATTTTCTATCCTCTAGAAAAAAATGCCTTGAGATATTTCTTTCTCCCCCTAGAATTCTCCAACTTGCTGTAAATATTTTATATCTGTGCAGCTACTGAAGTCACTAAATTATCAATCTTGTACTCTAAAATAAGTCAGCGTATTTCAGGGTCTTCCCCCCCCCACCTCCTTCTTCATTACAGCTATTTCCATTCTGGGCCCTCCACACACTGTGTGCACCTGTAATCTGTATCTACATTGTATTAGTAGGATGCTCCTAATGAGATTTAATTTCTTCAAGTGAAAAAAGTGACATGGTAAGCCTCCCAGTTCTTTGAAGAATGTCCTAGAACGTCAAATGGTTTGTATACATAAGGGCTTTGTGATCTGTTTGACACAAGTAAGATAAGGTTGGTCAACATTTCAGATGCCTTCAGTAATGAAAAGCAAAATAACTGTTATTGATTCCATTCACATCAATCTCAAAACGGTAAACAAAATAATTACATTCTCTGTATAGCAGTCTCATGGGTACATGTGGATATACTTAATAGATCTACAGACAGTAGAAAGCTCATTTAAATCAGACACTAGGTGAAATTCTAGTTTTCTTAATTGAGCTACTATGCAGACAGTAAAGCTTCTGAGATCTCTACATTACTTATCCTTTTAAATTTAACCAAAGTCAGAAACTATCCAAAGATCAGGACTTTTCCTACAGATTACAGTTCCAAAGTTTGTCTACTTCTGAAACAAGAGCTCTGTTCTTTAACAGAGATACCCGGATTACTGGTTTTGAAGCTTTTACAATACCAAAACATGTTGGCTTACTGCTTTAAAAAAAAAACCAAACCCACACTCTTTCCTTTGTGAGACCATCTACTTTCCCCTTGACTTCAACCTCTTTTCACAGGAAATAGTCGTGTTTATTTTGTAATTCTTATTAGTCTTTTCCTTATTTTGTAGTACCATGACAAACTACAGCCTACATTTTTTTTTTTAAGCCTCTCAAGGGCTAAAAGGCTTCTCTTACAGGCCTTGCTTCCTGCATCGTTGGTGGAACCACACAGTACAGTCACATATACACTAAATCTCTAGCCTACAGCCTCCCTCTCCCAAATTAATTCCTGCAACAGAGACATCTGCATTTGGCACCTGTAAGTTCTTTCATCGCAGGGATCAGTAACCAATTTGTTTATTAAAGGAAGACAAAGCACTTTCAAAATGCAGCAGTATTTATTCATTATCATACAGGTAGTAAACCAGTAGCACAAAAGGTAAAACCAATAAAAAGCCCATACATAGTCTTATTTATGCTTAAAATATCTATTGCCAATAATTGCATTTCTGTCAGTCCAACTAATGCCCATCTCCTGATGGGGAAAACAATCTCAGTCTCACTGTTCCCTGGCTAGTACACCAGCATCCTCTAATACTCCCTGTTTAGTTCACATAAATCTCTCCCTCTTTTCTAGACATAGGGTCCTGAGATGGTTAGTGATACTAGAATCCTCTCTCAGCCTGACCACACTAAAAGAGAAATGTCACAGTACTGAGAAGAGGAACAGAGCAGTATACTCCCTCTTAAATAAAGCTTAGTTATTTTATTTGAGTGGTATCTGGGATATTCCCTATTTATCTAAGCTATTGTTTAATCTCTAGTGGCTGGTTCTTTATACAAGCCCCTTCATCAAGTCTGATGGAAAAAGCAACAAAACACACTATATTAGATTGTATCTGAGAACCAAATTATTTCTTTTGTAAGATGCATACATCTTCAGTAAGCTTAGAAACCGTAGACCTAGCCTGGATTTCTTCAGGAGAGAATGAAAAAAGTCTTAGTCAGCTACATAAGAACTAGGAGAGCTGTATGTGAGAAAGGACAACAAAATACTAAGATCTAACTCAACTATTTTCAGTAGGATGGAATTGCCAATACCAGTGTATGTGACAATAGAAGAACTGCATCTGGAATTCAGTATGATATTCCCAGAGATCCATATTAAAGAAAGATTGACTCAGTCTAAACATGAACTACTAAAACTATTTGGGAATGCACTGCCCATTTTATGAGCAGAGGATAAGAGTTTGGATTATTTAGCCCAGCAAAACAAAGGCTGAAAGGAGGTAGAACTGTCCTCACTATATATACTAAACATGCAATTTTCTCAGAGAGAGAAAATGAGAGAGAGAGGAACCATTGAAACATAAAACCAAATCAATATGAACTGGCTAAATAAAAAACCAAATAAATAAGCTGAAGTACGGAGAAATTTTTAACCATCCGAATGATCAGTTCTCGGGAAGCTGACGTTATGTAGAAGATGCTTAAAAGGCAGAAGAACAGCAGAGCTGTCTAGACTCAAAGGAAAGCCCACACAGCTGAACTTCAGTGGAAGTTCCAATGAGAAATCATTTGCTTACTCTACAGCTCAGGTTTCTGTGATGACAAAGGAATGATGTAACATGTTGGCAGTTTAGAGAATATAATTTTAAATGTAACTACTATGTATTACTTTATTCCCCTAAAATACCAAAGCCAGGCACTTGGCTGTAGGAATGCAGATGAAGGTTATGGTATCTATACAACTTCATATTTGAAAGAAAAGGAAATAGTATTTTCCTTAAGTATAAGAAAGGGAAGGAAGTGCTAAACTCAGACTACTGTCCCAGACCTATGAGGTTCAGAGGTGCAGCTGATGCAGGAAACATGACATATGCTATGGTAAATACTATACTACCAAAATGAGTATTATACAGTTTGTCATAATCTGAGGTCCCAGGAGCAGTATCTCTGCCATTAAACACTTAAATCTTGAGGAAATATGGTACTCAGAAGTAAAAACGGCAAAGAAGCAAGTGAAAGAACTTATTCTAAAATTAGCAAAGGGGACCTAGAATGAAGTTTGAGGTCTCCTCCTTGAATTACTATACAACATTACAGTTTGAAGCAAAGATTTTGTATCTTGTATGGAGAAATCTTTCAAAAGATGGACCAGATGGTCGGACAGGTCTTTACTCTATGATTTAATCTGCTCTGACTTGTTTTCTGTCCCTCTATTTCTTTAAGATTCATTGCAACAGTAAGTTTTTTGCATCTTATTTTGACACTGCCAAACAACGTGGCGAGTTCAACAACTAAAGATTATTCTCCATAAATTCATGTTAAACTTATTTCCTGATGAAAACACAGAAGGAAAGAAATTAACTTCATGAAAACCTGTGTCTACTCTTGTTCTGGCTTCAGGTGGATGGGAGTTTGGAATACTTGTCTTTCCCAATTAAAAAAAAGGAGCGGTGGGGTGGGGGTGGGGTGGCATCCACAACAATTCACACCAGTTACTTTCCAAATTTAACAGTTACAAGGTCTCCCTACTGAAACACACTTCCATGTAGCAAGAATGAGATTAAATAGTTATTCCTGTTTTCTTAAATTGAAGTCAGTCATTTATTTAGGAAAATTATACACATTATACTGTGAATCAGACTGCATCTTTCAAGCCTGCCAGCTACAGCATCAACTTTAATATATATTTGGATAATATAGAAGTTTACGAAAGGAAAATGCAAATGCCAGTTAAGAAAAATAGACAAACTGAATTCAGTATTTTCTAAAAGTAATGCTACATAGAAAGCTTACTGCATTTTAACAAAAGGCACTGCAGTCCTTCAAGTATTGATACATAAAATGAGGTACATAATTACAGAATCTATAGCTTTGGTTTCCACAAAAAAGAGATTTCTTCATATTGACCCCCTGCCTTGGTTATACCTTTCATAAATTTCAAAACATTTAAACTGTGAACCTTTCAAGTTCTTCCTACTCCTTTGTGGCACAGAGACCTGGCTTCTACTTATTTCTATATTCAGATGGAGAATGTGAAGCAAATTTCTCATTTAGGACATAAAACCATTTAATCCAAAAAGGAGAGAATATAAGGTCAAAATAATATGGGAAAGTGAAACATCTTGTAGGACAGGGCTTAAGACACTCACAGTTCTGTTGGCCAATGTTAAGGTTAGCAACATCACCACCCTCCTACAGAGAGGGAAATGAGAAGAATTTGCTAAATATAGCTAGAACTGTTTGGAAGGATGCCTATCCTTATTTGTGCATTCATCTGTTTAATTGTGGGCAATATAGTCCACTAGACAGCCTGAGGCAAGTGTGGATGTTCAATATTCTCTGAATGATACAATCTCAACTTGAGATTGGACTTAATTACACAGTTTACAATAGTATAAATAGAAACTTCGTATTCTGAAGCTCTTCACAGTTCTAAGTACCTCTGAACTTTTTTTACTCAGGTTTGGGAATGTAATAAATGCCTTCTAAACTGTGGGCAGTTTTGAACAAGCATGGTGAAAAAGGCCACGGAATTCTTTTGCTTACTGTATGACCTCCAGTCTTACAAATCAAAATGTATACAAATATACATTTATATTTCAACATAAAAAATCAAGTTTTATGCTAAAAGCTCCTCTTAGTTTGGTAGTCTGAGGAAATTGACTTTTTTCCTCAAATTGATCTGCAAGTGCATTTTTAAAGTAATTGCAATAATTTAATCCTTTAAACATACCTGTCAATACATCTTACCAAATTAATCTATCTTTATTCCAAAATAAAGCTGAAACAGCCACACAAACTTAAATGAAACAAGTCAAGGGAAGTTTATACCTGCAATCCAAACCTTTGGAAGTATTCCTAAACCTAACTCCCTTGGCTTCAGTGACAATACTATAAAGAAATATAATGGAAGTTAACAGGCACTGGGTGCCTAAATCCCTTTAAGAATTTGGACCTAAATTCCAAAGGGATCACTAAAAGTCTCAGCCAAGGTATCAACTTATTTATAAATCACAGAGACGTTGTCACATATTCCCTTTACTCAGGATTCAATCACCACTGATCTTCCTTCAAAGGAAATTTGAGCAAGCCAGGCTGCAAACCTCATCAGATCTCTGCTACTTATTAGCAGAAGGTCCAACAGCTTAAGAAATTCCTTAGTAAATTTTCCGTCCCCTCAATAAGGCTTAGAAAAAGTACAATGATAACTGTCCAGAAAAATAAAAATTTTGCATTGAGAAGAGAGTGCGTTCAAACAATCAGGAAGGAAAAATCCCTTGGAAAACAGAACCCTGTATTATCTCCTGATCATTTAAATGCAAATACTTGCCTAGCATTGTGAAGAGCTTAACCGTTATACAATTATTAATATTTAGAGTTTATGTTTATTTTCAATTTAAAAACCACTGGTAACAATACAAAACAAGAATTTTATTATTGGCCTGTATATAAGTAGACAAGCTACATTAGATCTTACTGGAGAGCTAATACAGTTCTGTTTAACATTATTTCTTCAGTCCCTTAAAAACTAAAGTTCCTGAAATTCAGAGTTATCATACTGCTTCTCTGCTTCAAAACAGTGAAAAGCAGTTTGTGGTGTCATAAATGAAATGAGGTGGTTATTTTCTTGAGCAGATTAGCATGGATTGGGATTCAGAAACCCTACCATCAACACAGTAAGTACTCTGTAAAAGCTGAAGACTCTGTTACCTACAGGAACGTACCATCATGAAACACTGGTAAAAAAAGATAACGTAGCAAAATTCTTCCAAGAAAATATCCTCATTTTGTATAGGGCAAAATACCAGCACCAAACATGTTCTTAAGAACTAGGTACTATACATGCGTTAACCCACTAAGAAAATTGTCCGGGGAAATCCATTCTGTCTGGATTCTTATTTGCCATACTTTCGGAGTTCTATCTCAGAATTAAACAACAAAACAACACGTAATATACTATTACATAAAAAAAGAATATAATATCCTACTTGAATTTTATTTCATCTAAGCTTGGTATGGAAGGGTTTCACTGAACAGGCCTGATGCTGAGATTCTTAGTACTGAGTCTTTAACACTTGAAGAACAAACCAGTCCTTTTATACTGTAATTGTTCAAAGACCAGAGAAGAGTTTGGTATAATACCACTAAACAGAAGACAGGCAACAAATAAGACCTAGAAGTTAACCAAGAACTAGGATTTTATTTAATAACCTGAAGCACTGTAAATTTGAAGACATCCGTATTTCTCTGGACTACACTGAGATTACTCCCGTTGACAAATTGTAGGTATATTTGGATATAAAGATGGTAACACCATCAAAAACAGAAGGCTGTATATCTAGAAAGCCAGTGCGTGCAACACTTGCAAATTTGAGTTTTCTGTTTGACATTCAAATCAAGAATTAATAAAGCGTACAAGAATCTGTATGAACAACTGAATTCGAAGCTTCATACAGGCTTCACAGGCCAAGATTATTTGTGACACATGGTTTAGGTTTTCTTATCATGCTTAAAACCCACCAAGAGATTTTGTTCTATGCAGTATAAATACACAGTAATTTTCCATTGGACTCATAGCTAATCATCTGATCAACAAAACAGAGAGTTAGCAAGTAAGGGAATATACACATATCTCCAGGAAGCTAGGTATTACTTTCAAGGAACAGTGGTATTCCCAAATTCTTCAACATAATCTGTACCTTCTGATCAATTTCACTGACTTTAGACTTGGAAAAGTAAATCTTTGAGAGAGAGACACAGAAAGATTATAGAATCATAGAATATCTCAAGTTGTAAGGGACACATAAGGAGATGTATCAGTATTAAGAGAAAATTACATTCCAGTTTAAGGACAGAAGTGTAATAAGGGCTACTGTTACTGATAAAGTCTACTAAGGTTTCAAACTTATGGATTACACAATTGAACAAGCTTCCATCACCAAATCACATTAAAAACAGTGTCTCACCCTCCACCTCTAAAATACTGGCTCAGGAGAGGGAACACAGTTTTTTTACTTCCATTATCTTTCAGGCTGCAGTAAAGAAGTGCCTTGGTCCTGAATTAGAACCCACAGGAATTTAGCAAGTGCTGCTTCTGCTTGTAGTAAAATCTTCAATATGTAATTTACATCTTGGTATGTCATAATTTCTTGGTATTTAACTTAGTAACAGCTTCTCTAAAGTAGAGATTTTATTACATAAATTATGGAAGTAGCAGACTGGGTATAGTGGAGAAAGCATAAATTTCTGATTCAATACAAAATATGTCCCTAGTAGCAGTTGTTATTCTATGCAGGTGTATTATTGATTACAGTCATAATGGTCTCACTTTAGCTGCTGTCAATAACTCACTACTTGTATTGTCACACTGAATTAAAGAAGAACCAGTCTAAAAATACGTGGAGAAGTTATACCAGCATGGCATGACCCAGCCTGTGGTGCAAAGAAGCAGAACACTGCCAGTTTAAGTTAGGATTCATGTTTGAGACTTCACTTGACATTACATTGATAAAATAAGTCAAATGTGATATTTATTCAGGCAGAAGACATTATGTCTTAAACATACTGGAAAACTCTTAAATTTATAGCTACTGCATACAATAAAACTATGCTTGCAATACCTTGGGACCATCATTAGGATACACTTACTGTTATGCGAAACTGAATCAAAGTTTTATGGATGGTTATTGTCATTTTACTGATCAACATGACTGAAGCTTCCTTGCATCAGATTAGAATTGTAGAAGGAATGTTAGATTATTTCACTTTTTTAAATAGAGTTCATTTCTAAATCAAAACTTGACAGCAATATACAACAGCAGAATACTAACCATAAGCCAAAGATTTGTGAAGTATTGAAAAGTTAAGTATAGACAATGTTATTACCACAATTGTATGAAACACTTTATTAATGTTAGCATATATAAGCATTTTTCTTTTAAATACTTCAAAGAAGACACATAGCAAAAGAAGAATACTCATTGTCACTGGCCTATCAAAATGGAGAAACAGGTCCAGACATGAGACAAAAGACTTCTTACTTTCAGCCATCTGATCTTTATGCCATTTTAACCTACTGTAGAAGATTGATACATAATCCTAACATTTTGTTAAAGGAAAGAGCAGAATATTGTTAAAAATGTCTACACCAATAATTACAGTGTTCTGTACACATTCTAGAGAAGCACTGCTTAAAAAAAAAAAACAACAAAACACACCATTTTAAAGGAACACTGTTTTCCTATGTATCTCCTGTTATTACTAGAGGGATACTCCTTGACAAGCCCCAATATAACACTAAGTCATGCTCATGCCCACCTTTCTCTCCATATGCACTTGTCTAAGGCTTCTCTCT
The DNA here is from genome assembly GCF_964188355.1 of Buteo buteo. Classification (NCBI taxonomy): domain Eukaryota; kingdom Metazoa; phylum Chordata; class Aves; order Accipitriformes; family Accipitridae; genus Buteo; species Buteo buteo. The sequence goes on along the minus strand of NC_134181.1, from coordinate 36,738,798 downwards.
CTTTCTCAGGAATAGCAAAACAGAAACTCTTGCAGTAGCAAGCTTACGGATTCTACTACACAGCTATGAGTGATTCAACCAATCAATGAGCAATTAAAATACACAACATCTGAAAGTTCTTAAAAGTTTTGATGTATACATAACAGGAATAATATTCATGCTGTCTCACTTTCAGCACCTGACATACATGCTTAATTTAGGAAGCTAGTCTCCATATACTATCCATACTTGCTAGTCAGCAGAGAGAGAGGCTCCTTCAAAGTGCTAGTGAAAACACTTGATTCAAATTCATAATCTAAATCAACCTCCAGAGAAGTCTATCTGTCTCTATCCATTGTTTTTATTTGCAGCCAGAAGTGGGTGCCCTTTCTAACTCAGGTATCTAATTGACATGCCTGAAGTTATTGTAACTACCCCAACTTAAGTGTCACAACTCAGATTCTCCTTCCCCAAGATAGTCCGTGCTTTATGAACCGCATTTGAAGTCATTCTGCGATTCACTTTCCTCTGGGGAATCTCTGTAACCTCTGTTACTCTGCATACTGTCAAAAAGATTATTATTTTTTCATTTAAAACCTGCAAAAATAAGTCTACCCAATATCACTACATACATTCAGCTCTCATCAAGCTGTGAATCCAGTAGATGTGGACACTATTGGTTAGGTAAACCTGGCAATACAGTTTCTTAGTCATAGGAATAATCCAGTAAAAGTCTATGCAATCACTTCTGTCACTATTCTGAATAGCAGTTACTTAAAATTTTATCACTACATAACCCAAATTAAATAGAGAATGTTTACTGTAATGAGAAGGTCCCATGGAGAAATTGTGCTGATATGTTTCCAACTCATGGGTAGAAATTAGACCGCCAGACCAGATGAAGAACAGGCAATCAAATTACTGAAAACAATAGCTCTAGTTTCACTAACTTTACATTGCAACGAACATAGACCAACTAAGAAAAGACCTTCTTACAGCAACAAGTTAAGGTAGCATTTTTCTGTACAAAAAACCCCCCATGATCATTGCTTTTATGACAGCAGAAATAAGAGGGGGGGAAAAAAAAAAACATTAAGCTTAGAAAAGAAAAAAAAAGGCATATCTGATACATAGCCCAGATCCTACAAAGGTATTTTTTTCTGTCCAATACTCCAAATGAAGCTACTGCTCAGCACCTCAAAGTCAGACAACATCACTGCACCTGTAAGAATTCTTACAGGGATTACTTCATTAGATAATTCAAAGTATATCCAACTAAGAATGCAGGTCTTGATATCAATCCCCTGGAAAGTCCACCCTTAAGGATGGCCGTACAAAGGAAGCACTGATGCCTAATTCTACACTCCCAAATTTTTAAATTCTGAAAGAAATAAGGAAAAGAAGAAATATTTTGAGTTTACCATAACTACACAGTGTCAGGACTGGGCCCAAACTGATTTACTCAGTTCTTCCCTCTCACTTGCTTGCAATGTTTAAGCTGTAACTCTTCAGTAATGTATTTCAGAAGACAGTAAATGCTTCACAACTCCTAAATAAACCATAAGCAGCTAAACAGTAACTGTTCTGGAGGATAAAGGCCTGTTGGCAAGGCACTAGAATTCAAGCTTCCAATGGCTTATGACAGCAATAATAAGGCAAACAAAATAAATAATAAAAATGAAATTGTGAAAGATACCTTGACAGTGTCCTTTTAATCTTCAGCCAACTTGAGATGTCATGTAAGCACTGAAGCAGCAAAGAGATGATACTGTTTAGATAGCAAAATCTCAATTTCTCCCTGACCTACAAATCATAAGCTAACAGATTAGTGGTGAACTGGCATATATCTGCACAGTAGCTCACAAAAACCTTGTTGCAGCTTCTGAAACAAAGCACATGTTCTCCAAGATGCAGGAAAACCATGATTATAAACAACATCAACTGAAGCATGCACAGAAGATTTTGACACTGCAGTCAAGGACCTTATGGAACAAAGATCCTAAACTAAGAAAGCTGTCCTATCTGTAGAGATAAAGCATACTGCATGTAGTTCAGAAACAGAAAGGTCTTCACAGTGTAATATAAACAGGAAAGTGAAGCAGAGAAGCACAATCCTGCCCAGGTGTTCTTAATAGATCTTAGTACTTGCCACCAGCAGTATCACCATTAGACAAGCATTGGATGAAAATTATGGTCTTGGGCTGCTCAGCCTGGAACCTGTGATCTAAATACTACAATTTTGCTCTTTCTAAATATACTCCATATTCAAAATCTCTCAACTTGTCTCATGGTAATTAATATCAGCTGATTACAGAGGATTAAGACTAGCAGAATCAGACCAAGAGATCCTTCACAAGGAGGTATTTGGAGAGATGCAGAACAGACATACTCAGGCTCACAGGTTCTTTCCTCAGTGTACTATTGCTAACAAACATTTTCTATCTTGTGCAAATAGTCTACACTTGAGAAAACACAGATTTAGATATCGACAGAAGTATCCACCGATTTTGTTTTTCTACATTAACTCCTCAGAAGGCCTGATTTTGAAAGATGATTAAGCAGATCCCTTGACTTCATTGTTGCCACCCTCTTAGAACCAACGTTAGATGGCTCTTACTTGGAACCAGTGACATTTCCTTCAATTTTATCTAGATTGGACAACAAAAATATAACTATATAGGAAAATATGAGGGTATAAACACAGTATCAACTTTTACAGAATTTGATAAAATAACCAGTTAAAAAAAATCAATAAAGTCAGTCATTTCAGGGGCATAATGGTGCCTTACTTAGTTAAGATTCATTATTTTCAGGAAGAGGCCATTTGTTTCAATAGTGGTATTCTCCCAGTAATGACAGCTATTGTAAGAAAATATATTCAGTTATGTTCTTTGTAGGAATGAGTAGTGACAAGATTTGAGCTTCATTAACTAAATTGAAGTGTTCTCTACAAAAGATTAAAAAAATTTAAAATGCCACCCATATATGCATTCCTACCGGGTCTCTTGTACATTTTTTTGTCCACAAGATTAACTGATGTTCCAGGAAAAGCACGTATTTTGGTGGGTCAAAATGTGAAACTATCCTGAAACACAGTGGCAATCAATGAGTCTCATCAAGACTCTAAAATGATATTTTGTTTGATGTAGCGTGTATAAATTAATGATGAATAATAGATGCTGTCCACTTACTATTAAATGATTAGCCATTTACACACCACACACCAAAAATGCTACTTCCTGAAAATGGGACTGATAGAGGGTTGACTGCCAGAGGGTTACTGCCAGCCTTTCAAAAGATTGGGTATTACTAAATTGAGCTGCCTGTTCTTACAATGTTGCAGAAAAGCAGACACATCAAAGGAATGAGATTCACTAGAATTAGTTATTTGTCTTACATACTATTCAAAATTAATGTGACCTATGCTAATGCAGAAGATCTAGACCTCTAGAACCTCAGCACGTAGAACCAGAAGTAGCTTTACAGCTTGTTTTGCATGGCTTGTGACATGGAAAGGTAGGAGCAAAGAGGACAAACAAGAAACAAAAAACTTGCACCACAGTTTTTGGGGTTTGGCTTTGTTTTACACAAATTAGCTGAGGGAAATAAGAAAAACATTTCATTACGTGAGATGGTTGCTACTTTTTTCAGATGTTGAGATAGGTGGCTAACCTTCTTGCTTCAGCACACATGTAGACCACATCCTACCTGGAATTTAAGAGAATACTTCAAGATCTTCTTGTTCTTACTTGAATGCTTAAACCCATGATATTGCTAATGCCCTTTTCTGAAGAAAATATGTTTGCCAAGTTACATGTATAGTCTAAATGTTTTGCATTATGGAAAGAACGCTTTTTCTAAACATACATGAATTTTAATCTTAACAGAAATCTCAATGCTAATTTCCAGGCGACTCGCACGAAGTCTGAATAAGGTAACTGCACACAACACATCTGATAAATTCTTTCCCTATCCATACTGGAGTAACCCTAGAGTTGGCCTTTTTCCTCCTTCTTCTGTAGAGACAGGCAATAAAGTAAAAAATTTGACCTAACCTTTCTGGTTTGAAGATTACTGTGATGGCTGTTAGGAATAGAATGCACTCGCACTAGACAAGATACTGTCATACTCTGGTTAAACTGTAAAGACATAAGCTAAACGTAATCTCACACTTAGCTGCTACAGCATTTGTTTACAATGTCTGTGTCAATGATTTATACTCGCACAATAAAATATTAAGAGCAACAAATTATAAACCTGGTAGCACAAGAATTCTAACAGGTTTTCCTCACAGTGTATCAATTCTGGCACTAACCAAGATCCACCAAAAGCACTGCAAAAATAATGTGTTGCATTACATAAAATCAAATACAGAAGCTTAGTTTTATATAACTGTAATATGCATGCAGATGGTCTTCAGGATAAGATATCTTCTCCGAACTGCAGTCTGTACAAAATCTGAAGTATAAGCAAAAGGCAGGAATTTTGCCATTTCTAGTGCAGTGTCCTAACTCAATATAATGGGAATCTCTCTATTTGTAACTCTCACCAGTTCTTCCAATATTAAAGAATTGCTGCGACTGAAATCCATTGCAGAGATTTTGAATGAACAGATGAAAATCAAAGAAGGGAACTATTTTTCATACATTCTAGCTTAATAGTAGGTCAAATCTATGGTTATATTAATTGAAATTCAGGTATTTATGTTGACAGCAACTATGGCATAAAAATAAAATCAGCAAAGTCAACTTTATAAAGATCACCAATGTCAAATAAAATATATTCTATGCATCTCTGAACAATACATGAGGATGAACTATGCAGTGAAACTATGCAGTCAAACTGTATTGTTCTTCTAAACCTTGCCCTCTTAATACATTCCTTTAGCCAAGCAATGGGAAGATAAACCCATTTGCCTAATGGGGCATATAATTTAAATATTTCAGACAAGCATTTACAGAGTTGTTGCTTAAAATAAATTTAACAGCCATCCATCCAAGTATCTTGCATGATGAAGATCACAGCACAGTTCACAACTTATTTTTCTGTAGAAACTCCAAACTATCCAGCCTTTTCAGTTAGTCACCATGTATATCCTGTATTACTTTATTATAACAAACCTTTTTTGTCCACAGCAGATTTAATATGAAGCTGCAATTTTTCTCTTTTGCAGTGCCTTGCAACATTTCTAAAGCCACTAAATTTCAGATTTTACTACTGCACCATGCAGTCCTGCACAATTTTGTAAACAAAATATGTTTAAGTTTATGGAAGCTTAAAGAGCTAATGTGCTTAAAACAGACTGCAGCACTTCATCCACAGGAAGATACAATCAGCCAATGTCAATATTCTGTCATTTAGAGTCATGATTTTTACCATAAAGCATTCCCATTAATACAAAACTGCAGGGTTTTTCCACACAAACTTCTATCTAGTGTTTAAGATATTTTTAGTATAAAACACGTCTTCACTTGATATATATATATAAAAAAAAAATCTACTTAGAGGTTTTTTTTAACATACGAAGAATCACATTTTGTATTGTGACCTACCTAAGGCACAACAGTACACTGTAAAAAGCAAAGTACATGTTACAAGAATTCCCCCTTCCACATACACAAACAAGTGCCTACATTAAAAAAAAAAAAAAAAAAGAAAGCGAGAAAGGGAGAAAGATGATCTTTACTATTTGCATGCTAGAAGTGAACATTTTAGAGTTGGTCAAGTTTTGCAAACATTAGATTTTAATCATCTACAGCAATACTGCAGGGGAAACGAAGAGGAAAAAAACTGCCTAACTTTGGCTTTTAGATCTGTAATAGATTTCACGTTTATGAAGAAATAGGTTAGTTTTGTTTGGTCTTTGCTACAAAGACACTCATCTATGCATGCCACAAATAACCTGAGCAATGACTTCCCTCCATGACAAGAGCTGCCCATCATATTGCAGGATTAATACAATGTTGGGTTGTTTAGGGGTTGCTTGTGTGTGTGGCTTGCGTATGTAATTTTAGCTATTCGTACATATCAACTCCTCGTTGCGTATCTCACAATAAACTGATGAACGCTGTTAAACAGCAATTTTTAGCAAACAAAGAAGGCTAGTCTGCAGTCGTAATGCAAAATTATCCCAAACGCACAACACCCTGCAAGAACATCTCAACAGAAAATAGCCCGGCAACCTCATTCATTCCCCCCAACCCAAAGATCTGCTCACCATCTCCTCCGTCTTGTCTTATTTCTCTGTTCTCAGCTTATTTTCCTTGCTTCTGCTGGCTTCAAGGAGGCGGGTGTACCAAAAAAAAAAAAAAAAAAAAAGAAGGGGGGGTGGAAACCCCACCAACTCTTCAATAAAATACTCGGCAACCGCTGGGCAGCATATCAACCCAAGCCCCTTGTCTTCCTCTCTCGCCTGCCGTTCCCCGGGCGCAGGAGCCCCCTCCGCGGTGCTCCCCGCCCGCCGCTCACGCCCTCCCCACCCCGGCGCAGCCCCGCGGGTTCCCGGCGCCCGCGGAAGGCGCGTCCGTCCCCCCGCGCATTCTCCCGGGAGAGCACCCGGGCTGCGCCAGCCTCTCTATCGCCTTCTTACCCACCGAGACGAACACAGCGGACGGAGTCGGGCTGATTTTCCCCTCCCACCTCCACATTCCTATTTACAAAGGGTATCCAAGACCATCTTTATCCAGCCGGCGGAGAGGAGGGGGAGGTGGCAGCGACCGTTAACCCTTTTCTTGCATTCACCTTTTCTACCAAGATTTTTGGCTGCGTTTTTAAAGCACAGGGGGGATTCCTCCTCTCTACAAAGCACGCACACCCGCTGCCCTCAGGCCCTCCGGGTCCCCGCTCCCTCAGCCCAGCTCGGCCGCCCGCCGCCTCCGGAGGAGCGCGGTCCTCCCGACGGCCCCCGAGGCCGCTCCAAAAAAAAGGTCCAAGGGCAACGCAGAAAAATGCGTGCCCTTTCCGAAACTACGCTTCAGAAAATAACCGCCCGCCGAGCAGCGCCGGTCGAGCGTCCCTCAGGAGAGGCCCGCCGGGAGGGGGGGAACGCATTTCCCAGTCAGCCCCTGTGAGCACCCTCTTTCCAACTCTTTTTTTTTTTTTTTTTTCTTTTTAAGCGGGGCGTTATCGTTCCTCAGCATTCACACCTGGGGGGGAGGAAGTACTATCGAAAGGGAAAAGGCACCCTCCTCTGCCCCCACGCCATCGCCACAGCGGCCGGCGGGCCGGGGAGGGCAGCGAGGCCGCAACCCACACCCGCCAGCGGTCCCGCCGCGACCCCTGCCTCGCGCTGCCTGCCTGCCTGCCTGCCTGCGGCGGGCACGCAAACCAGCTCGCCGCGAATTTTCCTATTGGGTAGTTCCTCTGCCGATCGAGCCCAGCAACCAAAACCTCATTGGCGCGTTTCCACCCCGCGCCGCTCACGGGCTGGCTGCTCTGCTCGCCATTGGCCGGCGGGACTGTCCGTCCGAGCGGGGCGGGCTGGTCCCTCGGCGGGAGCGCGGGGCAGCAGCGCGGCTGGAGGGGCGGCGGGAGGAGCCGCTGCAGCCCGGCGAGAGGCGGCTCCCGCTGCGAGAGCGGGGACGGGGCTGCCCGCACGGCAGAGAGCGGGGCGGGAGCGGAGCGCTGACGATGTGCTTTCGGCAGGAGCAGCAGCGACCATTATGTCACCTCACTGGATGGGTACGGCGGAACCGCGCTACGCGGCCTGCAGCGCTAAGCCCACCGACCTGCAGTACGGCTAAAGGCTTTCTGCTCCTGGGGAGGCTCAGTGGTACTTTTCACAGCTGTAGACGGGGAGATTCCGGGCCCAACTAATGTCTGAAACGCGTGCTGTGACAGAGGGCTCGTCAGGTGCAATGCAGCCAGGTAATGCTGGCACGTGTTCCCTGTGGATTTGTCTAACTTGACCTTTTTGCCGTTTGCAGTGGTCTTGTGTGCTGCCATCGAGTCGCCTCTCAGCCTTCTCTTTGACTAGCTGAATAGGTTGAGCTGCCTGCACCCCTATTTATATCTTGTTATCTATCCCCTTCATCATTTTTACGTTCCTCTGCATTATTCCTAGTGTTTTTCCTCTCCTCCCTAACCGTGGGTGCCAGAAATGGTGCAGTGTTCCAGTGTAACTAGTGCTGTGAACAAAGGCAGTATCGCTCCCCTGTCTCCCCTATACTGTATTTTATACATTCTAGGATTACATTAGTCCAGTTTACCACCATATTACCCTGAGAGGTCATGTTGAAACCTTTATAGATAGTAACAGCTAAATTCTTTTCTGAAGTACTTTTTGCCAAGCTAGCCTCCATCCCTGCATTCTTTATTTCCAGATGTGTTTGCTCACATTTTCTGACATTAAAAAATGCATTTTATTGGACTGGGATGTTTTAATTGGGCACATCAGATGATTCTATAACTAATCAGTCATGTGAATTATCCACTGATAGTCTACTAAGCTACAGATTTTACTAGTAAAGATCTTACATCATCTAGACAATTGATAGAGATATCAAATAGGATCAGAGCAAGAACCGATCTCTGGAAGACTCTCTCTGCATCACTGATGTCTCCTCTTAGCAACTACTTTTTGAGAGCTCTCAGGGAAAAGGTATTTAATCCATTCAAGGTGTGCTTTGTGCATTCCAAACAACATGCATTCCAGCACTTAAAAGATAGAACAAAGTTTTTACATAAATGTCAGGACTATTTCTCTTTTAGTTTTTCAGACTAACTCAGGAGAATAAGTCTACAAGTTTTTCACTAAGCTGCTTGGGTTTTAGCTTTCTCCAATAGAGGTTCTGCACTGACAGCCAGTACCACTCTCTTCATTAAAGATACTTAAAGTGGATACAGAATCACTGCCTACTTGGGATCAGACTATTTGAGTTTGAAAAACAATGGGAGCTATGCACAGATCCCCTAGGGCAGGGTCTAAAAGGGACAACAATAACTGAGCTGGTATAGGCAGAACAAAAGGTAGACACAAGAAATAGAAGGAAGAGTCTGAATGGCCACCAAATCCAGTATTCACAAATCCTTGGAGCAGATGTTTTTGTGAAGCCTCCTAAAAAATATTTTTTAAATTACTCTGAAATTATTCTAACTTCCCATACATATTAAAAAGAATGAAAAAATTAAAAATTAGTAAGAACTTACACCATTAAGTTTTAGGCCTATGGACAGTTTTCCTTTTCTTCTTCCCACGGACGTTAGCTCCTGCTGAAGGTATGCAGACCTATCATCTGAAGATTTGTAATGGGCATCAAGCATAGAAGCTAAATAATCTTTGGTCACAGTGATGAGTCTATACTTTGAGCAACAGAGTGACAGCAAAGAACAAATTATATTTAATGTGCTTGCATTTTACCAATTTTAATGTAATGGAGATGAAGAGATTTGTATAATTTGTCTACTTATTAATCAGATAGCTGTTTTAAATAACTCTATACCTGAAAACATAAATATATTTTAGGTTTATATGTATCAAGGTTGATGTATGTAGGTAATAACTACAATCTATTATTGTGTTTCAAAAGCAATAGTACAAATAACGGTGATAATATACTCACCCAGCAATTTTCATCAGTAGATCTCAAAAGACCTTGCAAAGGTCAATGCTATCACCCCGTTGTTGTTGATGGAGAAAGAAAGTATTGAGATGAACTTGCTCAATGTCATATGCCAGACCAGTGGTAAAGCTAACAATTGACTTCAGGTTTTCTGCATCTAGGATGAAAGGTTTTGCCTTGCAAGCCACATTACACACTCATATACCCCTGGGAGTTCTTTTCATTAGTGTTCCGTATCTTATGTGTATTGCGTTTATCAGTTTTAGAACCTAGAAAAGCAGTCAAAGCTTTTGTGGTCTCCCCTTACAGGCTTCACCATAAAACATTTTTAATTTACAGGCTCCACTGAAACCCTCTATTGCCACCTGTGAAAAAAATCAGAAATAAAGTTTTAAATCTTATTTGAAAAACCCACAAGTTAGTATTTCAGTATGAAAGGACAAAAAGGTGGCACAGATCCAATCCCAGCCTAAATCTGCAGATCTAAGTAAAACTACTAAAGGTTTAATTATCAGTTCTGATCATGCTGTGCTTAATAGCTGAAAGCAAATTTGACTTTGTCACTTGTGTTTTCCTCAATCCTCAGGAAAGCTGTCCTGGCCTGAATTTATACCATTGCAAGCTCAGGGCTCAATGACTTCGGGGCCTTTCTGGCAGCGGAGTCTCCCCTGAAGGTAGTCACGTTAACACGTGTCCCACACAGTGACCTCATTCTAGAAGTGGGTAAGTAGCTACATCCAAACTCACTGAGACTATCAGCAACCCGGTCCTGGGGGTACCAGTCCTCAGAGGTATGAGCCCTTTGAAGCTCACATCAGGCCTTTGACGTTATTATTTCATACCTTGAAACAAAATATACTGGAAACAGGCTGAGGCGGCCAAGAAGCAGCCCATGTACCACGCAATACCACAGATGACTTCTTCAATCCGCTATGGCGGACGCGGGTACCGGGCTGTGTTGAAGGTGACGTGCCTCGGGCACCCTGTACCGCCTCCTCTCGAAACACCCCAAGGCCAGAGTCCTCCTCAGGCCGCAGGGCCGGGCAGGAGCTGGAGGCCACGGCTCCTCTCATGACGCCCGGGGCGGGGGGGACGGGGACGACGGGACTGGGAGGGGGCGGTGCCCACCGGACACCTGTGTGCGAGCCAGCCAATGACAGCCAATAGCGCGCGGGAGGGCGGGGCGCTCGCAGCCAATAAGGGCGGGCGTTGTTTTGAACTGGCTGCTCTCGCGGAAGCGGTGCGGCGGGGATGGGCTGGTGTCCGCGCTGGGTGAGTGCGGAGCGCTCGCGGGGCTCTTCCCTCTGAGGGGGCTGGGGAGGGTGTCGGACGGCCCGGACCCCCTCTCCCGCTCGGTCCCCTTCTCCCGCTCGGTCCCCTTCTCCCGCTCGGTCCTGGCGGAGTCACCTCGGGGCGGCGCCCCTCCCCGTTCGCGCTTGGGTGGGAAGGGCGGGGGCCAGCCTCAGAAATGGCTTTGAGTCGCTTCACCTGTCAGGAGTGGGGAGCCCGAGCCCCCGGCGCAGCCTGGCTGGGAGCTAACGGGCTCCGGGTTTGAGGGGTGAGGGGCTGTGTGTGCTTCAGGGGGCGGCGGGCCCCTCCCGGCCGAGCGCCAGGGCCCCGGCGGCAGCGGTGACCGCCTCTCCTCACAGCGAGTGGCGGGAAGGTGCTGAGCGCCTCTCGCTGAAGAAACTTCTTGTCCTAAATTTATCCGACGGCAACTACGGGGCTGTTTTAAAGTGTCAACCAACGCGTGTTTTCTTTGGTTGTGTGATGGCATATCATTCTTGCGCTGGTGGCGGCGGGTTGGTACTTGTGTCGCATGCAACAGTTTGATAAAGTAATTGTTTTAAAGTATGGTGACTCTTTGATGGCAGTTTGTCAAGAAATAGTCACAAAAAGTCACTGAAAACTACTGATGTTTCAGTTTGTAGGTATTGAAAACACTGGGGGGGTTTTGAGAGATTTCTTTTGTCATTACATGAGGTCAACAGGGCACATGCTGCTCTGAAGTGCACTTGATTACTAGCTCACTCTCCGCTGTGTATTGTACTGGTTTTAAAAGTCAAAATATACAGAAACTTGATTTTTTTTTTTTTAAGTTAAATTCGATAATTTTTTTAGTTGAGTTGTTTTCAGACTTCCCACAGTTCTGAGGAGCAGTTTGACTGAATTGATCTTGGCTATACAGTGATTCAAGTATCTCGGCTCTAACTGAAGCCAACTTGCTATCTATTTTCATTGTAATTAGTTAATATTTTAAATGAAGTGGCTAAAGGGTGGGCTAGTATTTTTCACAGTAATTGTTTTGGTATGTTTGGCAGTGCTTCAGTGCAGTTATGCACCTCTCTTGTTAACTACTTACACTTGTTCCAGACTCAGTAATAGGATGTTTACCATCGTAGCAACTATATTCTTGAAAGTGGACACAACCAGACATATAACATACCTGCAGTAAAGTAGGTAGGCCTAGACAGTGGTGTTGCTCTTGTGAGAGCAATTCAAAGTGAACCTGCTGAATGCTGATAATGATCAGCCAAATTACTTTTACGGGGATGCTTTTTTAAAGAGCATATTAAAATGACAATTAAATAAATAACTTTGTTACCAGCAGAACTAACAAAATTCTGTTGTCCTTGCCTTATGTCTCCTAGAAGGATTATTTGAACTCAAAGCAAAAAGCTTTGAAGCTCTTCTTGTGTTGCAATGTTCATTTTGTATCTGCTATTTTGAAAGAAATGAATGTGGTTTTTTCTTACATAAGGATAACTTGCAGGACTTCTTTTGTCTGCTTAACTGCTGTGGGTTTGTGTTTTTCTTTTGGTCCCTTCCTTGCAAGTTTGTAGGCTGCCTATCACCCCATGGCCCCTCTTAAGTTTTGTTCAGGGTAGGTAGTAAGTGCAGAGTTATTGTAGGTGAGGTGGGAAGAGTGGGAGTGAAAACACACTTATATAAGCGTTGATTGCAGCCCTTCTGTCCCAGGAAATTAAGCGTAGGAATTTAAGACCAGCCATACTGGGTCAGGTCAAAGGTCCATATAGACTGGTATTACTCTGTGAGCGTCTAGAGGAACATCTCTAGGGAAGTGCATAAGAACACAGCAAGTATATATGAATCTTCCACTAATTGTTTCTTCCAGTTACTTGTAACATATACTTCCTATGAATAAGAAGTGGAAAACAAATTTTCTTTCCCCAAAACAGGATTCCTAACTGGTTCCTCACTGAAGAAAACCTAAGAATTGTGAAAGCTAAAAATAACAGTCTTTGTCTAAAAGGAGGAAGAAGTCTAGCAAAAGGCTCTGGGTCTGCAGATCTGTGGCAGAGGAGAAGCTAGCACTCTTGAGAAACTAGGGGAAAGGCTGTCTTATTCCATGCCTGGCAAATGTTTTTTAAAATATAGTGTGGTGAAATGTGATGTTTACTGTCCTTTTTTTTTCTCTTGGGAGCTGTACAGTGGACGTAATCTAGTAAGATGCCAGAGAGAGAAATTGAGGAGCTGAAAATAAAATTAACTCGTTAAACTTGGGAACAGCATGCACCTTATGTTACTTTCTGTGTTTTCATAAGTGTTCCATCTTGCATTGCTGTCTCTTGCAGTGAAGACTGACCCTTTGCCTTGGTAGGGTTACAAACCCTAGGTTAGTTACTAATTGTCTATACAGAGCAGTCTGAAAGGCATCAGATTGCGGATCCATCTATTCCACCTCATCTTTATCTTTAATGATTAGTATTACTGCGCAGGAGCACGTGCTACACGAGGGAAGTGCAAAAGCAAGCCACTAAAAGGCTTTAAGAAATACAACTGTGAGATGCTTTTAAGTGGAGAAAAAAAAAAGTAGATTACTTTTTTAAAAGAATCAAGCTTCTCTTATTTTCCATGATTTTCAAGTTCAGTTTATATATATATCAAAAAAAAAAAATCATTCCACTACTGAAAGAAAATGCATCCAATTTTATTCTTTTATGGGCATTTGAGGAGTGTAGTGCTCAGTTTCCTTTGGAAAAATTAAAAAGAAGCAGTAAAATAGTTTTAGACTCTGCTGACCACAAGTTATTGTTGTGGTACATAAAACTATCAGAATCCAGTGACTGATGATCTTTAGCTGTCTCTTAGATGGCACCTAAACAACAGTTTTGGATCATTTGAGAAGCAATTGAGATCACTGTGGGAACTGACAGATGTTATTTATGATGCTTCATTTGTGAAAACAAAATACATAACAAATGGCTTCATTTTTCAAAGGCTGCTACTGGGAGTTCTTAAGGGTAAAATGGTTTTATGCCAAATTGTGAACTGATTGCCTCTAATCAACCAAATGATGGTAGAACCCTATGAAAAGAACATACACAATCTATCATGCTTTGGTCTCTTGATAGTCCCTCTAAATGCTACCTTATGCTGGCATGTATCCACTCAGGCTTTTAACAGATCGTTAAAATGAGCAAAACAACACACTGTACTGTCTAGCAGAGTACAGTAGCACAGAATAAGAATGTTAGTTACTTTAATGTCATTTCCGAATCAGCAGTGCTGTTTGGAGCAGAACGCTTAATTACATGGTGTTTGTAATTCTTGTCAAGCTGGTTTGTGTGTATTTGGTGTAAATTAGCAAACTAGAAACATATTACAGAAATAGGAGATTGTTGTTGTCATTTAATCCTTGATAACTGTTGTCTTGATGACTGGGAATAATCCAACTAGATTTTATAAAAGCTCATTATCCAGAGAGCAGTAAGTCTTCACTGTCCCACCTTAGAGTGGAGGTTTTTCCCTCCATTCTGCAGACCTTGTCAGGTTGCACAGTATGTATATTCTGGCTTGTATTGTCTTCAGAAAAGAAAACCAGAAGGCATGTGTTGTGCCACAACTTACCGGTTTTTATTTGAATTTTTTTTTTAACTAAGCTGCCTCCTGCACCTCTAAGAATAGTTCTGAAGACACATTTTCTGCTGAAATGGAGCTAGAAAGTCAGCTTTTGATCAAGCTTTGGACTTGCAATAGGATCAAGTTGCAAGTGTGGAAGCTAGTGCTGACCTAATCTTCTTCATCTTCTCCCCTTGATCTGTGGAAGACTATCACTGAATGACGAGAAGGCTGAGTTGAGCCCATCTGCTTTGTAATGGCAGCTCTGTGCAATATGCTCCTCTCATACCCATAGCTGCAGCACCCTCTTTTATGTGAATATGAGCTTGAAAGAATGACACCTGCATAAAGACTTTTTGATTAAATGTTTATGTGCCTATCATGTCTATGACAGCCCCTTTTCAGTTTTTCTCTCCTCTTAATGTTTGTTAATTGTCTTAATTTTCAGAATATCCAAATTTGAGTCTGACTTACAATATGTTTTTATTTAAGAATTTTAAGGCTAACATCCAGCCTGGGTATAAAACCACAACAGGTGTTGCAAATGCAATGTCAGCTTTGATAGAAGAAGATACCAAAATATGTTGGTTGCTTCCTTTGCCAATTAAGTATTGCTGCTATTTTAAGAGGTAGCTCTGGTTTAGCTGGCTTAAACACTTCTGTCTGAATTAAAAAAAAAAAAGATGGGACCTATATGGGACCTATAAACACTTATGCTTTTTTTGAGGCCGGCAGGTGGAGCCCAAGATAAATAATACTGTTTTGATAGTTGGAGTTACTAAAAGCACAAATGTAACTTGAACTATAATAACATCAAGTAGGGTTGATGGGGTGACAAAAAGATACTTCTGTCAAAGCAGTAGTACCCAGTAATAATGAATATGGACTCTGGAAAGCCATTGAAGTGTTGAGAATACTTGTCCCTGTAGATAATTGTGGCGAGTGTTACAAACTTATTCTCCTGCTGACTGGCAGTTTTTGTGTAAGCTTTATGTTGACCAGTAACTTTGCACAAACAGCTGGACTGAATTGATTATTTGAAAGGAACTCAATAAATCAGCTAATGGAGCCAGAAACCTGTTTATTAAAATAGTAGTCTTATGAGTGATTAATTGTCAACAGTTCTTTTTGAGTAATCCATTTAATTATCTGGCAGGACACTAATGAGTACTGGGAGCAATATCTCCATAGTCAGCAAGAGTAGTCAGTGACAGTTGCCCATTAAAATTGTATTTTATATCCCTGCTTTCAGCAAGTGTGCTTCTTTGCACTTTGTTTAAAAAAAAAAAATTTTTTTTAAGGATTACCTACCATAAATATGCTGATACTGTAAATGGGTACCTCTCAACTGTAGATTTGAAGGGGATATCTTCTGAGCTATGGGTGTTGTTTCTGAAACAGTCTAGCATGGCTTGATATTTATAAATGTCAATCTTGATGCTCACACTGAGGAAAAGGCAAAAAGAATGAAGCTACCATATTTCTGCCTTTGTGAAGTAGGGACCAGTGAACAATAGTATACAGCATTATTCTAGTGTATTGCTTGCTCCATGAACCACGTTGTTAATGCATTTTATTTAATGTGGTTTATGGACATAAGTTCATTTCTGATGGGCAGACAGTTATATATCCTTGATGGTAGAAGCTGTAGCCCTTTACCTTCCGAAGGATATGCAAAGCT
Source organism: Buteo buteo (assembly GCF_964188355.1). Taxonomy (NCBI): domain Eukaryota; kingdom Metazoa; phylum Chordata; class Aves; order Accipitriformes; family Accipitridae; genus Buteo; species Buteo buteo. Next base: position 36,722,715 of record NC_134181.1, on the reverse strand, counting down.
GTAACTACAGTGAAGCTGCTTATTAAACTGAATTGCAAGTCACTATCTTATTTTTCTAACAAGTTGCTCAACAAACAGGCAAGAAATCACTCAGTCTAGACTTATTTTTTTACATTGCTTTTTGGTACATGTCTTAAAGACAAACTAAAGCTCCTAATGTTTGCTAAAATAAAGGACAGATAATCTTAATCTGTCCATATTTTTTTTGTGGACTTCCAAGGAAGATTTTGCAATCTGAATTCTCAGAGCCATGGTTAGGATCAGTCTTGTGCTGCTGCTTCCTTTGCAAAGACTTTTCCAGGACTAATTCAGATCATTTTGGCATCAAGTCACTGGCTAATGCTTGGCTCTGGTGGCTTTCTGGTTCAGAGACAAAAGTTTACTTCCCCTGTAGGCTGCAGATTGGGGAGAAAAGGAAAAGATAAGATAAACCAGAGATTTGAACTGTAAAATTGAAATCTGCATAATTGAAATCACCAGCATGTGATAATCTTGCTCTTTTTTTTGGTGGAAGCGCAACTAGCAGTAGCAGATCCAATAATCTATGTTAGACTTTGCGTGTTCAAAAACGTGACTAAAGTGAAAGTGCCTCTTTAAAATGCTATTACCAGGTTTAGCTTTCCTAACTGCTGATGTTAAATATGTTTCTTAACAGGAAGCTCGTTGCTTTTCCTTTTTGTTGCAGCAATTTATTTGCATCTTTACAGTGTGGATTATAAACACAGCCTGCAACTCTTGTTGAAACATTGGGGGCTGGGGAGAGGGGGAGCAGTTGTCTGTACAACTCCCAGTGTACAGAACTTGGAACAGGTAGGAGGATGTCTTGCACAGCGCTGAGCCTAGTGCAGCACAGGTGTTTGTTGACATTCCTCCTCCTCCCAGTTTTATGCTCGGTCAAGTTGTCAAGGTCAGAGTACCGTTTCCATTTACTTGTGGAGCTGTCTGAGGAGATTGCTTGAGGAATAGAATAGCAGCAGTCAGTCAGCTAAAATAAACCCTTGTTCTTAGTTTGACATTTATTGCAATGTTCTAACTGTAATGTTGGGAGTGGGAGTTGAAAGGTCTCATCTGTCCTAATTAGAGGACAGTAATGACTTCAGCAAAAAGAGTCACTTTTTGAAGGGGGGGGGAGTATCCTGTTTGATTTCTGTGTAGCGTATGCACTAAGTTACATAAACGATAACTACAGTGAGATTTGCATCATTTGGGAAAGAGGGGTGACTGTTAATTGTCCCAGCCTTGCTGTAGGCTTGTGTTATATAGGATTGTGCATCCCTGAGAAGGTTATTTGGGAGCCCAGTCTTCTGATGGGGAAAATCTGCCAGACTTGACGATATACCAGGTTCCTACAGTTAGCCAATGTGTAGTTCATCCAGGAGGCTGGTTGGATTGACAACTGTATGGTAATGTGCTGCAGAAGTGAATAACCTTCATGACTATGTTCTGGCTGCACAATAAGCATGCTGGAGAACCTGAGTCATGAAGAAACCCATCTTCCATGTTCTTCTGGGGACAGAAAAATTACCAAACAGAAAAATAAATGTCCAATGACAAAGCAAGTATCTAGAGGCAGAGTACTTTTGAAGGTGAGGGAAGGACATAAAGCAAGACAAGAAGATTCTGGACTGAGAGAAGATAAGTTTAAAAGAAGGGTAGCTGGTGCAGAATAAAGAACAATGTAAGGTTCCAGAGAAGAAATCATGAATAGGAGGATCTGGATCTGCAATTTAAATCCCTTCTGGTAGAAGAAATGGTATTCTGAATAAGGAAACTGGGGTAGTGTATGGCATATAGATATGCCATGGATATCTGGACAGCATCAGAAATTTTAAAGTAAAAAAATAAGTATAAAAGGCTTCAGAAATACCTAGAATTGTGTTATGTTTTAATTGTATTCTCTGGAAATGGCACTGTGCGCTAGTTCATAAGCTGTCTGTTGCTCTAGGAAATCTGTGCTCTGTGATTTGAACTGTGACTGTAATTTTGTTTTGCTTCAGTTTCTTTTTAAGAGTTGGAGTGGAAGGTGTGAACAGGTCAGTGTTATTTCTGCTTAGTGACAGAAAGCAGCTGGGGTACAAGATCCCGAGTTTTGTGAAAAGCTAACAAGATCTGTATGTAGAAAATCCAAGTCTTCCAGAACTGGTAGTTTGGTTGTATGAGTCCAGGATGATTGCAGTCTATTGAAAATTCAGTGATAGGAGTCTGAGAAGGGTGATAACACCTTCTTAAAACTGATTAGATTTTCTATATAAAGCTGGCTACGGATCTCTTCAAATAACTGACTAATAAATCAGTTATCCAAAATTCCAAGTCTGCTTCTTCAATTTATGATTACTTTCTAAACCAGTTATTTTGGGATTGACTTGGTAGAGGCGAAGAAAGCCTATGGTGTGATTTAATTCCATTTTCTCTAATGCCTTATTCTGTAACCTGTTAAACAGAAAATAGTTGGGATAGCTAGGCTATTGCTGCTCTTGGCTACTGGACTATGAAGTCATCTTGGGAGGAAAATTCCTTTTGTCACAGAACAGAATTTATAATACTTTGTGAGATAGAGATATGTACAGCACGCACACACTACTTTGCACTGATTTTCTTGTGTGTCTTGGCAAGCGTGTTGGGAGTGTTGCACCTCTTTTTGAGTTACTTCATTTCCTGCAGCAGAAGAGTCTCTTTGCAGAACGTTAGATTGCAAGACTGAACTTGCCGTGCCATGACAGCAACAACAGGCTGGCCGTAGTGCTGAACTGTGACTTAACAGGAGCCAAGCAGCTACTGGCAAGCTGTTAATTAAAAAAATATGTATAAATGCTGCACTTGTAGCTCTGCTTCTGGTAATATGAAATGTAGTCAAGATCATCCATTTCCTGATACCTCTTAAAGTAAATTATGTGAAAATTAAAGAGCAAGAGAGACACTTTTTGCATATCTGGAAGAAGTATGGTTAAAAATCCTACTTTTTGTACAGAAGTTGCTTTAGTCGCTGGGTTGCTCAGATGGCTTTAGAGTTGTGGTGTCAAATTATGCCTGTCCCCCTCTCTTCTTTGCCCACCTTGAAAACTCTTGCATGGGAAATGCTCTCAGTAGCACTAAAACAGCTATGTGTGGTTGGTTAGTAACATCCTGATAATTGTTTTAGCAGCCACAAAAAGTAAAGATCAGGCTGCAGTTTTATTACCAGAAACATTTTCATTGGGGCAACACAAAGTATTTGAAAGCTGTTACATGGTTTTGAAATAGAAAGCACATTTGTCATGCCATCTGAGCATGGCCAGAATTTTAAACATACCACAAGTGCTGGAAATTATTCGTCAAAAGGTACACTCTGATCCAGTATATTTTTGTTTGTACCTGATGTTTTTCCCAATGGTAAATAATAATACTTTTTCTTGGACTTTAATAGTAGCTTGGCCTAAAGTATACTTTATTTACAGCTTTGGGAGTGTCTTTGATCAGGCTTTTTCCAGCTTCTGCAACAGTTTGAGTCTTATTTTCTCCTTTTATTCTAACAGAAGCATTTTGCCTTACTTAAGACAGTGGAAAAAAAGGTAGTGGTAGTTTATTGGGAATGAGCAGAAAATTACATAATAGTCTTTCTTTCATGTATTGCTAGCACTCTAGACTTCGTCAGTATTTTCCTGATGCTTGTTTCTTTCCTAAAAATCTAAATTAGCCAAACATAACTTTGAAACAACTTCCATAAGAATTTTGGTAGTAAACCATTCACTGAAACAAATCTATTTAGGAAGTCCTATTTTATTTATTTATTTTTACTGTGAGCTATTAGTGAGAACATTGCAATCTTTAAGCTTCAGCATAGAAGCAAGGTTATCTTTTTATAATTTCCAGTATAATAGATAATCTTTATTTACTTTGTAGGCTATTACAGAATGACCTTGCACTGAGCCTTTGTGGAAGAAGCAAGATTTAAACATCAATTCTTCAATGTGCATCCTTCTATTCAAATTTGACCCCCGACCAGTTTCAAAGAATGCATACAGGTAAAGATGGTTCTAGTTAAAACAGACTTGTTTCTATCTTTTTTTTTACACAATTTCTTTTTGTAGCCAATGTTTGAATTACAAACTCAAGTCAGTATTACGTGTTCAATTATGCTTTTGTAATGTTTAACTTCATGACTTTCCCTATTGGAGGACTTCCTGTAACCTTTTGAGAACCCTTTGTTTTTAGACTGTCAAAAGACTTGGGCTTTGTGATCATGGACCTTTTGCTGGTGATCTATCATGTGGTGTAGGATAAATCCTTCAAATACTGTAATCCAGAGTTTGAAAGTCCTGTCTTCTACTTTATCACGTAAACTAAGGGGAACTGTGTTTATTAGAGCATCACAGCTGTAGCTGTACCTTTCTTTCAGTAGGGCTTTCAGTTTTAAACTAACAATTTGAATTTAGCCTGGAAAGTAATGGGCAGACAGTTGAGCAGAAGTATTGCAGTTATTAACCACTCTGTGTATTAATTTCTCCTCTGTTAATATGTGCTGGTCCAGTCTTGCAAGCCAAGGGAGCAGCACACTGTAAGTCCAGAAGGTACTACTACTGAAATTTAACTGCTTATGTAGCTTCTGGTTAACTTTGAATTACCACTTTGTCATGTTTCCTCCCAAGGACAGTACCTTCTTGTTCACTGTGTAGTTCACTGCTCTGTTCCATGTTACATTATGGCTACCACTACTCACTCTTCCGCTGTGTTTTTGATAGAACTAGCTAGCTTATGAATAGGTGCAGTTGCTTTTTAAAATATGGATAGATGAGGTCAAGATATCCTCACAGTTATTTATGCCTAGCAGTTTACTTTTGGGACAAGGTGTACTTAAAGATCCTCAGTTGCTGTTTGTCCTAAAATTAAGTACTTAAAATTTCAGAAAATGCTGGAAATCAAATCTCACTGCTTTCAAACTGATTATACTATATCAATGTAAAACAAGTAGTGCTGTGAACTGCAGAAGAGAACTTCTAGTAAGTGTCCTAGCCTTTCCCCTCCCAAAAATCTGCTTGCAAATAAAATTTTAGGTAATAAACTAATAACCATGTGTATGGAATATCTATCCAAAAGCTTAAGACAAAATAAGCATCCATGCTTTTAGGTAAGTTTTACCGGACATGTTGATGTCATACAGTGAGTTTCCCAAACATTAAACTTCCTGTAATAATATTCTCTCCCATTACAGCCCTTAATTTTGAAAGTTCATAGGCAACAGCAGTATCTTTAAGTACGTTCAGTGGGTAATAGAAAGATAGCACTTCAGTCCAGTAAGATGACTGTGGAGTTCTATTGCTTTCTGTATTTCTACATACTGTTTAGGTTTCATATTACTTTGTGGGGTACAAGTATTGGTATTCATCCAGAAAGCGTCAGAGTTGGTATGCGCAGTAAATCATTGTACCTTTCATTGACTTGTTTTTCTGCCTTTTTGTATTGAGAAGCAGATGCCATTCTATAGAAAGAAAGGAAAAGAGAAGCGGAACTTCAATTGTTCATAGAGTGCATTTCTTTCTGCATCTTGAATCTGCCTAAAAAGGGGTTTTGTTTATGATGGGACTGGTGCTGAATTAATATATCCATTTATTTGGTCTGACTTTCTTTGTATGGCTAGTTAGCAAAAGACAAATTCATCAGTTCGATGCCTCTTGGGAAAATCCTTTGGATGTAAACTGTAGTTGCTTGCCAAGGGAACTTTCTGGCATGATCAATACTTAAAAGTAAAACTTACGGTAGTTTACTTGCTATAAAAAAATTGCATCGAGATTGAAATTATTGATTAATAGCAGAAGACAACTTGCTATCAGTGTCAAAATAGGAAAATGCTTTTGAGATGTTTTGGCCCAGATTCAGGAATATTTAATTGTATTTAAGTTAGTACCTTTTGTTAAGCAACGTCTTGCTCTCTTCCTCTGAGATAAATTACTCTGAGCCATCTGTTTCAGTGGTAAGTGCCAGGCCATACTGTTCTTGGTGTCAGATTTTAACATCAGATGCATAACTTTAGTCCCCTTTTTTTCCTTAATACACCAGAATTAAATCTTTCTGCTTTTCTTTATTTGGAAAAATGTTGAAGTTCTTTCTTCTTAAATTGTTCTTGACATTTTTTTCACTTTTGCCTCAGCTTTCTGAAGGACGTAGGTCTGAGTATCAGTTGGGAATGGTACCCAGCCCTCCTAAGTCTCTGAACAGCATTATAGCCATTAGACCAAGTTAGACCTCTCTCTACTGGTCCCTTGCTAAACATAATTTTTCCTGACAACTCATGTGTGTTACACTGTGGTATAGCTGTTTATTTCCTGGTGAGGTCTTGGAACAGTTTTCCCATCCAAAAGGGGATTCCCATACCTGCAGACATACTAATTTGTCTGTCCATGTTAAGAGACATCTACAATTACTCTTCTTACTGTCATCTACTTTGCATCTCTAACTAAAATAAAGTGTCTAGAAAAGGCATAACAACTTGAAAAGACAAACTGCATGTCATTGGCCATTTTCTTGTAGCCAATAAACTTTTTCAAATTAAAACATGTTTTCCATAACACAAGAGAATTTTCCATCCAGGTAGACTTTGGTTTCTAGAGCAGTACATTGGCCAATTTTCATGAGCACCTAATTAAGCAAAAAGCTTACAGTTCACTTTTGTGATACACTAATGAATCTATCTTCCTGTACCCTTGCAACTTGCTGTTCTACCCTTTTTCCTCGGTGTCATCTCTACAGGCCTATTTGTAGTAAAGTTTAGTGCAGTGTAACAAAAGCTTTACTGTAGTCCATTATTATTGTCAAAGGTAACATGCTGCCTTTACATCTTTCTGAACTATACTGTGCGCGTCTTACAAATAAATACATGTTTCAAGCTTCAGAGCTATAATCACACAGTCTTTTTTTATGGAACTGAATTACATTGTAGGAAATTGCTTTAATGGAATGATTTCTCATGTTTTCATCTCTGCCTCAACATTAAAATAAATCTTAATATGTAAATCCTAATACAGTTGAAATATTTCAGCTATAAAAATAGCTGAATAGGCTTTTTGCAATTTATTAGAAGATGAGGGTCACTTAATATTGCTCCTTTTCAGTATGATTGTTTCATAAAAGACAAAATGAAGATGTTTTGATTGTAGCGATCCTGAATACTAGCCTTATGCTAAATTTAGGAGTCTGTGGATTAAACTTGAGATGGGGAATATTTAATCACACCAGAAAGACTTGGCTTATTTTTAGTATTTAGATATTATAAACAAACCGTGGTTTCATGTCAAGAATTATTGAAGGCATAATGTAATTGGAGCTTCAGGAAATGAGAAATGCACTTCAGCCAAATTATTTTTTAACAGTAGAGATGTTAATTTAAAAAACAATCTGTAAAAGGAGGATGCGTGCTGTAAATGGAGGTTATTCAAGAAAGATGACAGAAATTGGGTAAACCAGCTGAAAGCCTATAGGTCGAAGACTAGAATCAGCTGGAAGAAGAGAAATAATGCAAGTCAGAAAGGAATGATATTATGATTATTTGGCATTGAAAAGATAAAAACATATATATGCTGTGCTTTCCAACAAATGCTATCTTTGTTGGGCAAAATACTAAGCACCTTCCTTACAGAAAGGATGCCATTGAAGTGTTAGCCTTTTTTATTTTCTCTATAGCTGATTATAATTCTTTTATCTGTAGTATTTCTAATGTGCAACTGGTACCTCATGATCATGTTTTAACGAAGAGGTGAATTTGCAGGGAAGTCCAGGAGCCTGCAGAAAATGTCAGTACATTTGAACAATGAGTAAAGTAATAAGATTTCATTGGAACCAATTCTTGCATTTTGTGGCTTAAAATTTAGAAAGAAAATTGTATTGTCTAACTTCAGTTTACAGTAGCAAACTTGGCTTCTGCTGTGTAAATGTAATTGACATGCGGCTGGGCTGGTAGGAGGAACTGACAGTGAAGAAGGTACTGAGGTTGTAGGAAACTGGTTAAGAAAATCCACAGGTTTCTGAAAGATGGCATTTCATTAAAATTAAATATTGAGCAACATAGCTGGAGAGAATGGCGAACACTCGTAATCTTGTAATTGAAATAAAGGCAAGTCACGTTATGGGTAATAATGAGCAGGACTTTGGAAGTTCTAGCTGTTGGATCACAGCATGGTGTGGTGTTGTGTGCAAGTGTGTCTGCAGTCACCTGTTGCCCTGAGTCTCCAGCATATGGCTTGCCTAGGGTTGCAGTTGTCTTTTGCCTTTTATTTGGATCAGCCAAATCCATTACTTGCTTTTCAGGTGAGGATGTGCTGCCAATGAAAAACACTTTTTTTTTTTGTAATTCTAAAAATGATTGAAAAAAGACTGGAAGAGCAGCATCAAATGAAAGCTCATCTACAGGTTTGAAAATGGCAGTGTCTGAATGCTGATTCTCAGCATAGAAACCCAGTAACACTTCTAACTCAAGCTTTTATTCATAGATACCTTGTGCCTATTTGATGTTGCAATAAGTCATTACATTTAGTTGCTGATGCTGTCTTCCATTGCTTTTGAGTAACAGAAAATGTTAATTTTCTCACTTTCAAAAGATGGATGTGCACAGTCAGATTAGCCTAGACTTTTCTTTCTAGTGTTCCAGTACTAACACTGCTAATGAAATGACTGTGGCATACATTCAGTAAGGTATTTGTGTGATCTGTAAGGGAGTACACCAAATAAGTTGCTTTGTTTTAATAACTTCTGCTGGATGAAATGGACGGAGAAATAGTTTTTGCTTTTCGAAGAGCTGAGACTGTTCTAAATTCCTCTGAAGCTGTCTGGCTGTACTGACTCTTTAAATCTTACCTGCTTTACATTCACAGCCTGACTGGCTTGAACTGGTGTTATTGAATTTGACTGATCTGCATTGCTGACATGCCTGGAACTTTTGAGGAAGACCTGTCCTATCTTGTATGTCCGCTGCTTCTTAAATATCATGTTGAACTTGGTCTTTCAAGTGTGCAGGTGCCATTTATGATAATTATCAAAGTACAGAGCAGAAGGAACTAGGCATAGCTAGCAGAATTTTCTGTCACTGCTGTTTCCTAATAATGTCTGGCATTTTTTAATACCTGTTTGTTTTCTAAAATTATCAAATCTTAAATGGCATGTGAAGAGCTGCAGCACGCTTTTTGTCAGGACAGCATTTGGTCTTGTGGAGTGATGTGTTTAAATATAAATAACGGATTTCATCTGGCAGTGTTTTTCAATTGCATGTTATTTTCATAACTTTTTCCTACCTCCTGATTGTGTAGCCTCCAGGGCTTCTTGTAGTTTCTGTGCTGTAAGGGCTGACTCACATTAATGATTCAATTATTTTGTCCTACTCTTCTGGTAGAATTCAGATTATGCAAGCAACTACACATGCAAAAAAATCCCATAAACAACAAAAATCAGGGGAAAAAGCCCCACCAAAATACCTCTTGATTGTTACAAAAACCCATGCCTTTTCCCTTTACTTCTCTGCATCCTTGAGCATGCTGTCCTTTCTTCAAATGAATTTCAGTGGGGCCGGACCTTTGAGACTATCACAAATTTATCTCTGTTCTGGGTACTTATAGACAAAAGCATGTGACTTGTATCTTTGAACCACATAAACAGAGCTTTAGGTGTTGAAGTTAGATTAAAAAAATACTGTGACTACATGATCCTAACTAGTGATCCAGTAACAACATACTCTCATGCTTCAGATTTTTTTGGTAAGTTACCTATAAATCTGTGGGTTACCTTTAATTTTCTTTAATTAAGCTGTAACTTCAGATGCTGAGGAATCTTAAGATTGCGTATGTGATCTTAATTCAGTCTCTTGCATTGCAAGTATTATTCCTTGAAAATAGTAGCTGCCTGATTTACACAAGAAGATAGACTTGCTGAATGTCTCAAGACAATGAGAGAGAAGGCTGTTGTCAGATGTCATTTGACCTTTACGCTGAGTGATAAAAGTGAGATGGGAGGATAAAGAATGGTTTCATACTTAAAATGAGATAATGCTGTGGCAAGGTTGGATTCTGTTCCTGTCTGTACTGTGAAGTTCCTGTTTCTAAGAGTATCTTTTTGCTCTTGTGTTCTACAGGCTTATTCTAGCAGCTAATAGGGATGAATTTTACCACAGACCATCCAAATCGGCAGATTTTTGGGACAGCAGCAATGAGATCCTTAGTGGTATGTATGTCTTGTTGTTTTAAGTGGGTTTCATACAATTTATAAGGGAATTACAGCCTTGTTTTTTTGTTACTGGGGAGGTGGTGGTGCATTTCTCATAAGAAATATGCTTCTTCCCAATAATGCTGGGGAAAACATGTCATAAGTTTGAAAGATGAGTTGTGCTATTATTATCTTATTTGTGTTTTAATATCTTATGGGCTTTTTCCCAGTTTTACGTTCTTTTACTGATTTCAGTCTGAGCAGTGCAGTGGAAATATATCAGATTAATTTGTCCATCACAGATGATTACTTTAGTTTTGTCAGATACATTGAAACAGTTCTTAATATAAGTGGAATTAGTTATTCCACAGACTCATTGTCTGTAATACTGACTTGAAATCATTAAACTAAGCCTCAAGAAAGTGAAAACTTTCTCATTTCTTGTCAGTTAATTTATAGGCTACAGAATAATTTTAGTTATTGATCCATCAGTTTATTAGCTTTCGTGCCTACATTTTTCTAAACTGATAGTACAGTCACTCAGCTGTGTGGTTCTCCTATGTAGGGAATCTATATCTGTAGTCATTTTTAAGTATAATCAATACTTCTGCCTTTTTTCAGAAACAGAAGTGACACTCTGGAAGACAAAGCATTGTTTAAATGCAAGATTTTGACTTTGCAAATACTCTTTGTTGGTGCTGTGTGTTACTGTCATTGGCAAGGGGGCCTGTGAGGATAAATTACTCCCACTGCACTACAACTCCCTTGCTTCTGAAGTTCTGGCTGACATTTCTGTTTTGTGCCAGACATGCTGGATGCTGCTGCTCCTGCTATATAGCAATTGAAAACAAACAAACAAAAAGCTATGCTGAAAACTGAAGGGCCCTGAATTTTTATCTTTTATACTCATCAGCTCTGTCCGTATTTGGCATATGAAACTGGTATATTCTCCATCCTGGGGGTGTATCTGTGGAGATCCCATGAATATATGGCTTTGAGTTACTAATGTTCTCTCAAATGAAAGCAATGAGTTTAACCAAAATAAATTAAATTTATTTTTTCTATGACTTAAAAATGAAAAATATTTTGCACTTAGAGCAATTTCAGGAAAACAGTAATTGCTATATGTTAATCACTGGGCATTGGTCAACAAAGCCGTATGTTTTCCTTTGTGGGCCTTTCAGTTAAAGTAGAGCACAGTAGTAAAAGTATTGTGTAAAGATGTGATACGGCTAAATTCAATATTGAAGTTCTGGATACTGAAGAAAGAAAGGAGTTTCTGAATAAGGATCTAAAATTCTTTTGATCTTCTAATGAAAGTTATCTTATGACATAATGATTCAGAATTAAAAGGTTTCTAACAATATACATGTTACATTGAACTAGTTCTTGGTTTTGCATTAAATGCTTGCTGGTTAACATGAGCTCATTACAAATGGGGGGGGGGTTAGTTTATGCTCTCTTTCAAGGGGTTTGGTTGTGGGTTCCACTTCTGTGGGTCCTTCTCAATGTAAATTACTGTTACCAGCATCCAAGATTTTTATCAGTTACCTAGCTTGCTCTAAATTTTTCTGGTTACTTGTGAATTTAAACTTGCAAATAACATTAATCTTCTGAGATATGCTTTTGAGCTAACAAGCATTCTGAGCCTACTTAGTTTTATATGTATTTTAGCATATAGGCAAAGCTTATAATTTTGCTTTTACATTTAAATTTCTCATTATCTCTCATCTATTATTGCAGTAGCTTGGAAAATATTTGATAGTGCAGAATTGGAGGACAGGTAATTTAAGTGGGCTTACCTCACTTATCCAGAAAGACAGTCTCGTACTTACTGCATTTTATCCAGCCTGATCAAGACTCAGGATTTGCATTAAGAAATTCTGATTTAAGCTTGAGGTTTTTTTTAAATGAATGTAATAGCCTAACTCTTACTTATTCCATTAGGTCTGGATATGGAGGAAGGAAAAGAAGGTGGGACGTGGCTGGGAATCAGTAAGAAAGGCAAGATGGCAGCCCTGACAAACTATATGCAGCCACAGATTGATAAAAATGCAAAAGGAAGAGGTATGAAGGAGTAGAAATGGAGGAAGAAGAAAATGGACAAACAAGCCCTGGTGTCCTAGTAAAACAGTGATGATTACAATATTAATTTTTTTTAACGTGACTTTATGGACAAATAAAATGGTTATGTGCTGTAAACAGAACTTGTGAAGTGATGACTTGGACTTTGAGTACCTGTGTGGGGAACTTGACTTGGATAATGATATTCTAATCAAGCAGGCAAAACCAAAACAAGATGTAGTGCCTAGAGCCTGAAGTTACATTCAGACAAGAAATGCAGCACCAACTGTCTTCTCTTGAAAGTAATTCTAATTAACAGAACAACTAGACAAGCGTTGAACTAGATTTAGATTACAGTAGACTTTTTAAAGTCCTTGTTCAAATACCTAAGTCAGGGAAACAATGCAGCTTGGATTATGCTGGAGGTTAGCCGGAAAGATTATTGTAGTCCCTTCTGCCCTACACACTGATAAATCAGATGAGTAGATATAATAGGAAAGAAAGGTCTTCTGAAACCTGTGGATTTTTTTTTTTTAAAGTAAAATAGGTCTGTTTGTAACTGTCATGTGGTACTGCGTTGGCAATATATTGTAATGGCAAAACATGTTATACAGAGGAACAAATGAACCACGTCATTTGTATTTCATTTTAGGGTCATAGATCGGGGAAATGAAGCAAGACAAAGAGTTTGGCAAGGTGGGAGGAGGAGAAAGGCACATCCAGTATAGAATAGTTAGTAAATACGAATTCTGTAGAAATATTGAGCAAGGGCTTTTGACTGAGTTCTTAAGAATAAAAAGTGAAGCTCTTAATGTGAACATGATACAATGCTGTAAGACTTTTAAAGGCTCGTTGGTCGGTTGATTTTGCTGGGTTCTTTCTTCACTCTTATACCCTATTGGTAACAAGAATCCTTTGTATACTGTTTGTTTTACCAAGCCTGTCAGAATAGTGAGCTCACACAAATTACTCTATGTACTTCTCTTTCTTAGGTGCTCTTGTAACAAACTTCTTGACTGCAGATCTGGACAGCTACTCTTACTTGAAGAAAGTTTCAGTAGAAGGACATCTTTACAATGGATTTAATTTATTAGCAGCTGACTTGAAGTAAGTCTACAAAACATCACAGTTCAAATGTCAAAGGGAGATAGATAGTAGCACTGATGTACATTTACTTCTTGGCACAGAAGCATAACAATACAGAAGCCTGTGACAAACTAAAGTGAGAGCTCTTTTTTGCTAATTGGCATGTAAGGTCCTAATGGTACTCTAGTCATAATTTCCTTTATTATTTTTTCATCTTTCAGATACTGGAGGGCTGTCTTGTATTCTAATCATTGCTTCCTGCAAAACTTCTTGCAACTTTTCCCTAATAGGCCATACTCAGTCTTTACGTTGAAGGCTGTGTGGCTTGTGTTTTGGAGAACATAAAACCTTGGCTCTGTAATTTCTCAGAATTTATTTTTTTTCTCTGAGAGGTGGCATGCGGTGGCAGCATTAGAACAGCTGAAAGCTTTCAAGCTATTACTCCTGTCAGAGTGGCTGTATCATTAATCTTTGCTGAAATGTTTAAAAAAAAATCAGCACACAACAAATACATTAACTTCTTCAAGTTTCTGTAGCTGAAGAAAGGACCTTGGATACTTGATTATAATCAATGTGGCTGGCACAATCCTTTCCCATGCACATGCATGTGTGCATGCACAAGTATATATGCTGATTTTTCTTTGCATTATGCCTGATTCAGAAGAACGGACATCCAGGGCTAAGTCATCTCCAGGCTATGGATCAATTCTCAGTTAAGTGCATACTTCATGACCATAAGCAGGTATAAATTGCCAAGAGCACACTACTGCTTTGGCACACTTTCTGCAGAAGCATTAATCATATTAGACAAGCTGATGGTGTGAGGCTTTCTCCCACTCAGCTTTTCTGCATGCTTTTGGGAAACTACATACTCTTAAAGCAGAAGGTCATAGTGTTTACTGTTTTCAGTGAAAATAATTTCTAGCACCCTATTGCTAACTGATCTTGTTTAGATTTTTCACTTTCTGTTTTAGACCACCTTCAGCTGGTACTTCAGACTTGCCTCCCACTCCCTACTCTCCCACTTCCCTGCAAGTGTTTTGTCATCTTTTTTTTAAGAAAGGCCTTTATTTCATATTCTGCCAGGCTATTAGTTTTCATTTTTTAATTTGCTATGATATGATGGGAAAGTGAAATGAAACTCATATAGGTGATTGAAGTCTAAAAGGATGAATACAGAAAGACAGACACGTACCACCCGTGAAGATACCAGGAGTGTGTTTCTGCTTGGTGTGCCCACTTAGAAATAAGTGTATAGGTTATGTTTCCAGAAGTTTAATCGAGAAGCAGGATAGGCAATTACAGGGTTTGCTGCTTCTCTGTTATTTTTACCCTCTACTTTACAAAGTTCATTATCCCACCATAGACTTCCAAAACTTTTCTGTTGCTTAAATTAATTTTTACCATGGTCAGAGGATTTGACTTGTTGTGCTCTCTGCTGCATGTTGCTGCCTGGCTAGCTTTCATAAGTTGGAAGGCTATCTGTAATTTAAAAGATAAGTCTTACTCTGTTTTCAAGAAAAAAAGTAAGTTTGTGTGACGTAGCAAGCAGTAAGTTTGAGTTTCTTTGTGCTAATTTAGGTAAATAGAATAGTTGTAATGGCTACTAGTATAATGATATTAAAGTATATTTGATTGATGTTACTTGACAAGGCAGTCATTCATGTGTTGTTTTTGTTTGTTTATTCTTCTATGCTAGGCTGATAGGGAATTGTATGCTCAATTGAATAGTCTTTCTGTACTGATGCAGGTCATAATTCCTTGCTGAGCATGAGTCTGAAAGCTGTATGTGTTGATTAACTTCTCCATTTTGATATGTCCTTAGTCTTGGATACTCTGATGAAATGAAATTCTTGGCAAACTAATGATGCAGAGCAATTTCTATAAGACATGTAAACTTGTCATTTTAGGAAATTAGAAGTACCCATGAGAGAAATGTAGTATATAAATGGAAGCTACTTTTCTATGTAACTAGAAAATGTTACTGTAGTTGATGCTATTTTGTTGGGCCATGTTACTGTTCAACATAAAGATTGAAGGCTATTCTTAACATGTTCTTCTGCTGTGTAACAAATAGTGATTGGCTCTGTTAGAGTAGTGTGAAATGGGGAGGAAACTCAAATGGAAAGTGTAAATGAAGCACTGTTGGGGAGGGGTATATCTGAGCACATCATACTGCTGACTAAGCAGCACATTTAGAGACATTTACAGTGTTTGAGTTTTCAGGTACACATTTCAGGAAAAGAAATTTTTATCTTCTCTCTGTATTATTACGATGACACTATGCTAGATGATACAGGTGTCATAATGTGAGAAGGGAGAGCTGGAAACCACCAGATGGGTTGTAAAATCTCATTTATTTCCACAGCTTTGTGTGACTTGTTTTAAACATGCATGGGTTTTGACACTTTTAGTGTATCTATTTGCTCTGTGGCATTTCATGCTGTCAATTTAAACACTATTCTTCTTTTAAATAAGAATATTGTATTGGAAAAAATACTTAGTACTTCAAGTTTTCTAATATTTTCAATTTATCATCTTGCTGTATCTGCTGAGTATGAGTCATGAATACTTACCCCATTATGCGAAATGTACTTTTACGTTGAACGTATGGCATATGGCAAACAGTGTCTATTTGAAGTCTTGTGGGGCTGTAAAACTAGCTTCTAAGAAGGCAGTATTGCTGCTACTCCAATTTTGACTATCAGTAGGTCTGATCAGATCAGAGCAAGGTTATCAGAGGCTGGACTGGTCTCTAAGAAAATAGCCGCTTAAGATTAATAGTAGTTTTCCTTCTTTCTCCCTTTGTGATAGTATCTGAAGTAATAGTGAGCTGCTTTTGCTGATGATCGGGACAGCATTTCTGCGTTGGGGAAACCTGTGTTTATGTCCAACAAATCTAGTTGCTACAGTTGCTCAAACTTTCTTGGGTATCTCAGACTTGTGTTAGGGCTGCTGTGGTAGCATCTCACTTGTGTTCCATACTGCCAAGTGGTTAATACAGACTGCCCTGAAGGACAAACTGAAGGGGCAGCTTCTTGTCACTCTCCCAGGAAGTTTAGAGTCTCTGACAGCTTGTCAGTTAGAGCCCATATTGTTCATGTGCAATAAGAACCCTGTGTAATAGGAGTGAATCACTTTCTCCATGAGGAATAGATGAATTGTCCCTTACAAAACAAGACAGCTGGAGGGAGCTGCAGAAAAAGTCCTTTTGTGTGAGCTTTTCTAGTCTCCCCTGTGACAGGCAGTTTTCAGTGCCTCTAGGGGAAATGTAGTAAACTATACCATCACCTGCATTAACTAATTTGGTAATGTATTGAAAATGGAGATTATGTACTAGAATGTATTCTTCACGTTCTGATCTGAAGAGTGAAGTTTGGCTAATAATAGGTATTATCCTTGATAGATAGGACTGAGTTCCAGTTGAAGCTGCAGATCCCCAAAACGGTGGGGTTGGAATGTGTGTGAGGGGAGGGGAATAGATACACAAATATATAAAATAAAATACATGTTTAAAAGTGTTTTTATATATAAATATATACTGTGTATATATATGTATTTTAATATGGAAATCTACAGCTTGTTAGTTATGTAGCAACATCATTGATGAGGTAAAAAAAAAAGCAAACTGAAGAAAAGATGTTTGGGAGAAGACTTAACTGAACTGTTGATAGTGTAGGGCCTCAAGATTAAAACATCTGCACAGTGTGACCAGGTTTTAGAAACATGGGCTGTCTCATTCAGTATGGTTATCAAGACAAGGCTAGGTGGGCAGGATTTGATTGCTCTCCAGAGATTAGACTTAGGTGCCTTTCCAGTGAAAAGTGAGATAGGGTCAGACTGCTGGTGTGGAAAGAATGTAGATGGGCAAGTCGTCATGATTGCTCTGTAAGCTCAGTTACATTTCTTCTCATGCAATGTCTGTCCTAATACCACCTTCGGCAGAGTACATCTGTCTTGCTCCTTGTGACTTCCTCATGAAAATAAGGTGTCCAGGTGCTTCTCTAATGTGTTCTGTACTACCACCTTTGAAATATTTCTGTGTAGATCCTCAGTCATTTGCAAGTTGAATGAGATGGACAGTCCAATGTCAAGAGGAGGAAAAAAGCTTCTGAAAAACTTTTTTATTTTATCTCTTCCCTCTGGTGTCAGCTTCTGCCTGACTCAAAAAAATAGGACAACACCAAAGAAATGTTTAGACACTGACAACAAAATCAGAGTAGTGCTTTAAAGCAGACTTTGTATGCTGTGAGTGTCCAGCAGTATTCTTTTCACCATTTTATCTGATGCTAGGTGGCATATGTACAAAAATGTTTGGGCTTTATAGTTGGTGGGTTTGTGTTTTCTTGTTTGTTTTTAGCTTCAGAACAGAAAGAGTTTTCTGATTAGCTCGTGAAAATTGAACAAAAGGAAATTAAACTGTGAACTGTACTACTCAGTTGAAACTACTTTTCAGCATTTCAAGCTGCCAGTTTCATCTTTTTCCCCTTGACAAAAAATACATGCACGTGTTATTCATAAGACAATCCAATGTCCTTGTTGGTAAAATATTGACCCTGTTAGAAGATTAGAACTCAGTGCCCAGGGGAATGATCACTTGGTGATAACCACACCCTCTGGAGCTTTATGGCCTCATTATTTTTTCTCTCTTCTGTCTGTATTTTTTGTTGAATGTGACTTGGAGCCACCTTGAAGTTGAAGCAGGGCAGGGGTGCAGAAGGATATTGCTTATATTTCATCAGCATTAAGAAGTAATTGTGGCAAACTCTGCATGGCTTTGAAGCACCTATTACTCCTGAGATTATGCTGCCTAGAATATTTCCTAGAACATTTATTATTGTTTACAGTTTTTGATGGAATGATGTATCTAAGAGCATAATTTTTATGTAGTTATAGTTTCTTCTCTTTCTGCTGTCATCTATGACTGGGATTTAAAAAAAAAAGTCTACTGGGTCCTATTGTCATCATTTATAATTATGCCTTTATTACTTCTCCAGTGAAATTGTTATCTATACTTGTAAAGCTGGGAAGGAAGAGAATCTGAGTCCAGGCCAGGATTTTGAGGCTATTGCTGTGATCAAGCTTATAGTGATTTGGTTTTTTGGTTTGGTTTTTTGGGGGGGGGGGGTTCTTTTTTTTTTTTCCCCCCCTCTTGGCTTTTGCCTGGATGTTCATCAGTACTGAGTATCTGTAAACAGTAGGAAGACAGTAGGCAGAGCCAAATGATAAGAGTAGCTGACTGGCCCAGTGAACTAAATTTTGGAAGTATCCCCATTTCCGAAGTCTTTTGGAAGACTTTAGTCTTGTTTTGACAGAAGACAGCAGCATTGTTGCAGTGGAGGTAAGGGTAATAAAAAATGCGCATCCAGGGGAGTGTGGCATGTAAAAACAATACGACACAGATGTCCTGAATTAGTGACCCTGCAGTTTGTATGTATTCCCCATCTTTTTGTTGAACTTCAGGGGATCTTGTTACTGAATTTGTCAGTCATGAGAATCTCAGAACACATGCTAGGTGACAATATTCTTTCCTATAAAAAGCCATTGCTAAAGGAAGTCAGCAGTGCCTACTTACTCAGCATGCAGTCTCGTTTATGACAGGACTTGTCTTACAGCTGTGTTCAAGGGCTTGCTTGGGCCATTTGTCTACCTTTCCATCTAAAACTCTGTCTTTTGAGAGCTCAGGTGGTAACAATTGCCCTGATCTTTTCTCTTCATAGACCTTCTAAAGTAGATACAGGTTTGACAATTTGAAAAGAGAGTATTTAATGCACCAGTAAAATAGTTTGTGTAAATGCTGGTGTCTTAACTGGAAAAAAAAGACTAGAATGACCTTAATGATGTTGCTTTATTTGCTTAAATATATTACAAGCATGTATTATAATTGCCACTGTAGCTTTTTTAATTACTCTAGTGCTAATGTTAAAATAGGCCATTAGCAGACAACTTTTTTTCCTGTTTTTTAACTTTGGTTTATTTGTTCTTCCTGTGCTTAGTTGTTGTCTGTATTGTATTAATTCCAGCTGGATTTTATTTATAAATAGTTTGCTCCATGAAACACACCAATTCAGTAACTTTAGGTGACCTAAAATACTTTACTTGTGTGTTGCTTTTTCCATGCCCCTCTTCATGGAAAATGCAGTGTGCCAGTGTACTCTTACAAGTATATGACTTCTTGTATCCTAGCATGTGACTGGGACCAAGAAGTCAGACTGGTCTATTAATGACAGCTCAGCTCAATGCTCTCCTTTTTTAGCTGCCAAGGAATTCTTTCTAGTATTAGTACCAACCATGTGCCAACTCTAAATGTACTGTTTGGAACCAGGCTTGTAGGAAGGTGTCTAACCCCAGCTGGGTTAGACACGCATCATACATGTTAACATCGCTTTATGTGAACCATTAACTAGCTGTAAAGAAAATATAAAGAATGCTGAGAAGAGGAAAAACCTGACATTTCTAAAATGGCCACTTGGTCCTAACCAAACATTAATAAACAAGGACTTGAGAACTTCAAGTATAACTTCTGTTCAGTTTTCAGCCTGGGTCTAGACTTTATTTATGTAAGGCTTTGCAAGGACCATAACATGCTTTGAGGAAGTTGACTATCATCCTGTTTTTCAGAGGCTTTGGTTTTTGAATAAGTGAACTCGTACACCCAGATCTCATAGAATGTCTGTTGACCCTTTGAACTCCATTCTTTTTTCACTCCTGTAAGGTCCCAGGCATTTCAGATATATAGCTTAGTATTTGCAGCCAAATAAAGTATGGCTAAACTTCTCTGGCTATCTAAAGTTTTTCCTGTCTCCTTGAAGACCAGGCAGAATCCAGGTAAGGGAAGAATGTATGGGAGTTTTATATTTGAAATTTTAGAAAACTTTAATACTATCCATCTAGCTTAAAAGCAAAATATCTTGGTAAATTAACTGAGGGAGCTAGTAATAGGAAAAAGAGTCGGACTTCTCACTATATATGGCACGACTACAAAAATTGTTTCAGGAAATACACCTTTTGCTCATTTTTTTCTCATCCAAATATTTCTGCAGACAAGTATACTGGCAAAAAAGTTTGCTGAACCGGCATAATAGGTGAATATTTCATTAGAGGTTTTCTTCCCTCTTCCAATAATTTATTTCTAATACTTAACATTTTCTTTATTGAATAAGCTTATGTGTCTGGTGAAAACAGCTGTTGTTTTGATTGCTGTGTTTACCTGCTCATGAAAAAACTATACTTTTTTTTTCTGTGTAACTTTTAATTCAGAACTTGTTTGTACCTGAAGGAGTCTCAAGAAATAGAAGGGAAGTTCAGGCTGCTGCTAATAGAATTATTTTTCTTCTTCCACCTGTGCTTTGCAGCAGCACTTTCTCATATTCATTGAAGATGCTGTATTTCTCTACCTTAGTGTGTTTAAAAATAATAATTTTAAAACCCCTTTTGTCTCTGATTAAGAAAGTACAACTGTTATAACAGATTCCATAAATGGGTCACATACACAGTTTAATCTGTGGTAGTGGAACAGAAATTTGCATCTCAAGAAATTAAGGAAGGAAAATTCTGGTTGCATCTTGTGTTTTCCTTCTGCTTTGTTTCAGCAGCTTTTGGTATGGACTAGCTAGGTATTCCCAATGCAAATACTCCAAACAGACTAAAGAAACAAATGGCCTTTTCACTAATATACTTTTTTTTTTTTCTTCCCTGTTGATGGATAAGAATATTTTTACTAAATCACAAGTAATACATTCACATGAGAACTCTAGCAGAGACTAGTAAAAATCTTCAGTGTATAAGAATTAGGGCCAAAACAGGAACAGAGTGATCAATATTCAGTGGCCTGCTGAAACTGAAGTATGCTAGTTGTCACAATCCTGATGTGGGCAGTTGTCTGTGGAGAGTTGGGGTGTTCAGTGAGGAGTCTTGAGTTGAGCATAAGGTAAATTTGAACAAGGATTTTAATGTTGAAAAGAAAAACAAGGATAAGGAAAATAAATGTCTCTTAAGCCGCTAGAGGAAAGTTCAAAAAATGCCACATTTCTTTTAACAGTAGATAAATTGTAAATTGAATAACTGAGAGCTTATTTAACAACACAAGGAACAATACACAAATACCATCTGCTATAATTACTCTCTTCTAACTATGCCGAAAAACTTGGACATCTTTTTGTAAGGTACTAGGAAAGTCTTGTGGGTTTAGGAGGAGGAAGAATAGTGCACAGAGGAGGAATGGCAGTTTTATTTTTGCTTTACGTGTTTTTTATATTCTTCCTCTTGCCTCTTCGGACGTGTATAATTAATAAGTTACTATTTCCCTCTTCATTTGGCTGTTTTGCAAAGGATGCTATAGAATATCTTTCAGAATGGCCTTTTAAGAAGAATATAAACAGCTAAATCAAGACTGCTTTGCTCATTACTAAGATTTGAGTAGCAGGTGCTAACTTATGCAGAGCAATTTAACTTCCAGTACATCATTAATGAGATTGCATTCTATATACTGTTATTTGCATCAAGGCACAGATATGTCTTTTCATCCTAGGAAAAAATGAGGAGCTGAAAATGGCTTCTCTACTGTATTATGTTTTATGCTACTCAATCCAAATTCAATCTTAACTGCAAACTTTGTGTGTGTTTGAGTTTTTTTAAATTCAAAAAGTCTTGCCTGCTGTGTAAGGAGCTAGAGCTTGAGGGACAAATTAAAAGCTGAACTACAGTCGGAATGTATTTGTTGGTAACTGCAATAATACTCTTTACTCTTCCACTGTGAACAAGGAAATCACTACAGGGAAGTACAGAATTATATGACCTCATGGCTGTGTCCTGGCAAATTTAAAAAACCAAAACAAAAAACCAACCACCACCCCAAACAAAAACAAACAAAAAAAACCACCACCAAAAGCCACCAACTGGTAGCAGTCTGAGGAATCACTATTTCATGTCAGCTGATGGGATTGAGGGTTGCTGAGAGTGAGCCATATAATGGCAATCCATCCCCCACCCTCTATTTCCCACAAGACACACAAGGCTTACTGATGACCTTAGTTGTTTGTTTTTCCTTATCACTTGATTTGGTTTTAGTGTTGTCAATATCAGAACAACTACTTAAAAATCTATGCTGTTTGGATATGCTGATATTGCCTTTGCCAAGTGAGAGTTACTTGCAAAGTTGGAAGCTGTTGTTGAACATTATATGAGAACCTTCCTGCTAAACTGTGTGCAAGAGAGGACTTACAAACAGTAACTACAACTCTCTGAAAACAGCCTGAAAATGCGTATGTGTCACTTAAAGGATCCAACTATGCCCTACAACATTGCTGTAAGTGGGCCTAAAAAATTTACTTCTGCCAGATAAAATGTCCCACAGTAGTCAGCCTCTTAGAATGCAGTAGTGGTTCAAAAGAAAGTATGGGAAAATGTTACTTGCTGTGATGGACTGTGCTTTTGTTTTGACATGCCCCTTTCCCCCAGGTAACTAAATCTCCAGTTATTCAAAACTGCACAGATTTTTGTCATTAAGCCTGGCTACTTTCATGCAGCAGTTCTGGGTTTTTACTGAATTCTATTACAGTTACGTTTAAAAATTATAATGGTACTATGTGATAGTGGTACAGCTAATACGATATTTTGAGAGGAAGAGAGTAATATAACTCATCAGTTAATCTCTGGGCTCTGGTATCATAGTAGTAACAGTGGGAGAAACATCTTGATGTGTTTGAAGATTGCATGAAATTAGAGCATAATCAAATATAGAAGTTGATGGTTTTTCAAGGAGAAATTCTTGTTTATATTTTTCAGTACCACCAAAGGAGATGTAATTTGCTACTATGGAAACAAAGGAGAACCAGAACCTGTTTTCCTAAATCCTGGTAGGTTTTCATCAGAAAGGTCTGAATATTAACTTTTTGTTATTTTAAAGGAGTCAGAATGTAGCTGTATTGCTTTAGTAATTTAGCTATTTAAGCATTGTCTTCACTAACTTTTTCTTTGCATTCATTAAAAAAAAAAACAAAAAATGTCCTCAAATTCATTTAAGGATTTACTAATAAATTTCAGTGAAGAATCAGTAGTTCATTAAAAGCTTCTATCCATGTCAGTATACCCGCCTGCATGGCAATTAGTGGGATGCCCCTTAGCTAACTACGACTGAAGGACAGAAGTCTGTCTTGAGGAATGGAATTTTCAAAAGGTTGTGGATTTGACCCTAACTCTCCTTACCCAGCAGTGTTAAGAGCATAGTGTGACTGTGCCCACCTAGGGACAGAGTTGGCTTTAAAAAAAAAAAATTAAAATTATCTGTCTTATTAGGTGGATTGATTTACAGTTTTTAAAATCTAGTCCTTTGCTAGCCAACTACACAGAACAATACTCCAGAATTCATCACCAAAAAGCCAATTTAAATGGACAAGGACACATAGAAGGCTCTGAGCAGTGTAGCTGGTTGATAACAGTTAATGACAGTGGCTTATTTTGCCTGCTTAGGTTAATGCTGCCAGTCAGCAAATAGTTATTGTAGCAATTACAGCATAAATCCTTAGAAAACAGCTGTTAGATTTTGTACAGCTACAAGCACAAAACATGTTTTAATACAAACATTTAAAAAAAAAAATCTGGCCACTTGTAATGAGGAACTGAATCACAAATTTTAGGTATCTTCAGACTGTAGCAAAGAGTTCTGGTCTCCATGCTTCAACAGTAAATTCCTTTTCTCTGTGTGTGGCTGCCTTTAGGCAGAGACAAGCTTTGGAAATCTTTGTGCTTACTTGTTTGGACTGTGGTGAGAAATATAGGGTGCCTCTACAGAGAAAGCTCCTTCTTGTCATCAAAGGTTGCTTTGCAGTGGTTTTTCAAGAGTAAAATCAGAGGCAAACATAAATTATGATTAATATAGCTAAACTGGAAAAGACTAGACTGCAAAAATGATGTTATTTTGTGGTACTATCTTCATAGTTAAGCAAACCAGATGTTAAAAGTAACTGCTGTAAATACGGATTAGAGTGAAACTGAAACAAGGTACTGAATATTAGCACAGAACAGTGCTTACGCACAGCTTAGTGTAAGCTGCATGCCTGCTCTAGTCTCCTGTTTAGGAATGGGACATGTGTTTTATAGCTTACCTGCAGATAAAGATTAGCTGGGGAATCACTTAAATTGTATTAAACGTTGTGAAATCTGTAATGACAATTGCAAATCAGAATACTCTTTCCACTTAAACTGATTCTGCCACCCCTTCGTCCCCCCAAAATTATTTAGTAAGTATGTAGATACTATGCAGCTAGAAGTGGTCCACAGGGACTGGTCTGTAAACAGTTGATTGTTATTACTTTTCAATCTAAAACTTATCACATAATCTCCTTATTACAGACTTCATTAATTTTATGACATGTAAAGCTTGAAGGGTTAAAGTTGCTTTACAGAAATAAACTCAATGTTATGATTAGGAGCTATTTTGTGCTTAGGTTATGTAATACCCTAATGTTTCTATTAGTGTTGTGTTCTAGAGGAAAAAAAAGGCTTTGATATTTCACCTGATTTCACACCACAGTGTACATTGTGTTAATGACAGTGCTGAAAACCTCAAATTTAGCTAACTTTAGTAAACTTAAAGGGATGATGCTCTGCAGTGGGTGTTTTGGGGTTTTTTTTGTGGTTGTGTGGTGGTTTTGTGGGCTTCCCCCCCCTCCAATAAAACAGTCAGAAATACTGGTCTAGAAGAGTTGGTTGTTGAGAAATGGTTGCATTATTTTATTATGAGTTACACACCTAGGAGAATCTTACTATCTGAAGGGGTGTTGTATTTATTTTGTCACATGATATACATCTTTGATACATAATTTAATGATCTCACTTTTGAAGCAAAATGAAAGCTAGCAATAGGATGAATAAGCAAATTATAAGATAATCATGATGAACTTGCTGATAACGTTTGGTTTTGTCCCTCAGACTATGTGGGATAAGGTAATTATGAAGTTATTTTTTGCATAGTACATAAATTAACTTTCTTTGCTCCAGAGCTTAATAAGTTGTTTGGGCTGTTTGGTTGTTTTTTGGTGGTTTTTTTTGTGTGTGTGTCTAGGAATATATGGATTGAGTAATTCTTTGTTGGATACACCGTGGAAGAAACTTCAGTATGGGAAGCAGCTTTTCACAGAAGTGGTCAAGAGAAGTCAAGACCTTACCAAAGAAGACTTGGTGCAGGAGCTTCTTACAGTGATGAATAATCAAGAGCCGTAAGAAAATGATAGCCAGAGTTTACTCAGAATTTGATATGACAGTTTGAAAATTGCATACAGAAACTATTTTGACATAAAAGAAACTTTAGCCTTACATTAATTGACTAAAGGTGGGTAATGAAGGGCAAAAGGAGTGTTCTTTCTCGCCACAGAGGCTGACTTTCAACAATATTGATTTTTAAGCAAGACACAGTAGACATTATTACTGTAGTCTTAGTACTCATAGACTGTACGCTGATTTCTCTGTGCCCTTTTCGTTTAAAGATTGCACTTCTCTAAGTAAGGGTAATGAGTGCAAGACAAGGGATGTGTAAGTTGCTTGCTGTAAGCTTTGTGGATGCTCACTGTAAGGTAAGGTTCAGTTTCTTACTACACACAGAGTAAGCACTTGTTTACATAGAATCATAGAATAGAATCATTTAGGTTGGAAAAAACCTTTAAGATCATCAAATCCAACCATCAACCATGTCCACTAAACCATGTCCTGAAGTGCCTTGTCTATGCACTTTTTGAATACCTCCAGGAATGGTGACTCAACCACTTCCCTGGGCAGCCTATTCCAATGTCTGACAACCCTCTCAGTAAAGACATTTTTCCTAATATCCAACCTAAATCTCCCTTGCCGCAACTTGAGGCCATTTCCTCTCATCCTATCTCTAGCCACCTGACAGAAGAGACCAGCATCCACCTCACTACAACCTCCTTTCAGGTAGTTGTAGAGAGCAATAAGGTGTCCCCTCAGCCTCCTTTTCTCCAGACTAAACAACCCCAGTTCCCTCAGCTGCTCCTCATAAGACTTGTGCTGCAGGCCCCTCACCAACTTGGTTGCCCTTCTCTGGACACACTCCAGCAACTCAACGTCTGTCTTGTAGTGAGTGGCCTAAAACTGAACGCAGTACTCGAGGTGCGTCCTCACCAGTGCCCAGTACAGGGGGACAATCACCTCCCTGCTCCTGCTGGCCATGCTATTTCTGATGCAGGCCAGGATGCCGTTGGCCGCCTTGGCCTCCTGGGCAAGCTGCTGGCTCATATTCAGCTGGCTGTCAACCAGCACCCCCAGGTCTCCTGCTGGGCAGCTTTTCAGCTGCTCTTCCCCAAGCCTGTAGTGCTGCATGGGGTTGTTGTGACCCAAGTGCAGGACCCGGCACTTGGCCTCATTGAACCTCATACAGTTGGCCTTGGCCCATCGATCCAGCCTGTCCAGATCCCTCTGTCCAGATACCCCATGAGCAGGTTTGTGTTAGTAGCTGCCAGCTACTCTGTGTTCCTACCCAGAGTGTAGACAGAGGGTAGAGAAGCAAGCTATTTTCAGTCGAACCAGCCGCCTTCCTCAAAAGTGCAATTGGTTTAGGCTAAATGGGGGAAGGAGAAAAGGGGAGTATTTGCACAGTTCAGCTGTAGGCCTTTGGTCAAGGAAGTTCCCAACAGATGAGTTTGAGTATCTAAATAAGGTTCCTGCACTCACTCACTGCTGGCTACACAGTAAACCTCAGCCCATAACCTAGATCTTTAGAAGTAAAGGAAATTTTAATGCCAACATTCATGCTTGTGGCATTTTTCAGTGGTTCAAAATAAATGTTTACACAATAACTCAGACATCTGAGCAATGAGTAGTAATTGAGAAGTCTACTAACCTGTCTTAATTACTTTTTTCATCTGAAAGAAGATCAAGTGATTTTGTAAAAAAAATTGTTAAACCTTTGTCTTTTACTAGCAAAAGGTAAAGTATAAGATACAATACAGTCCAAATGATCTTCCCTTAACGTTCAGTAATTCAGTATGATCTCATCTGAAGTCATCTGACTATAAAATGGAAATGTTTACTTACAAAAAGCAATATTGAAAACTAAGTCTGTAATCTTTCCAAAGCATGCTTCAAGAATAAATGATCTTTTCATAATAAATATGAACACATGGATATGCACTAGCTCTGAACTTTCTTAAAATATCTTATTACATATTACTTTATGATCACTTTGTGTGTGTGTTACAGGAATTAAGTGGGTACAATGGTTGGTTTACTCTTAGAATTCCCTTCTTTCCTGCTGGATACAGGTTTTTTGTCCTTTAGCCCCTCTTCTGCTTCAGCCCTGCCTTTGACTGTGATCTCAAGGATGTACTGCAACTCCTTCCAGTCTCCTTAAAAGTGCTTGGGGTTATTAAGCTGGATAGCAGCCAGTTGTGCAGAGCATACAAAGAACTGCCAGTGGTGGAGTGTGAGATAGAAGCTGACGGCTCTCACGGGCTGAAGTGCCCTGCTATGTGCCTTCTCTGTTATATTGTGATATGCTCCAGCCATATGCCCAATACAGGAGTCAGAAGAGCTTAGTTGCTCTGTTTACACTAGAATTGCACCTAATCTTGCTTCTCCCTGAAACACCCACAGGTCCTCTTCTCCACCACAACAACAAAGAAAATGATCCCAGTTAGATGTAAAGGTCAGTTACAGTATAATAAATTGCACAGTCTCATCTACAGATCAGGATGAGCTCTGAAAATGGGGTTGAATTCATCAGTCTGTTTTGTTCTGCCCTCTTCCCCAACATTCACTGTACAGCTGATAGGCTGCTGAATTATTATTGTTATTTAATAGGTACAACTGTGTCTGTGCTAGGAGGTAGAAATGGCGTTATTTCTTGAAGATGGAAGAAGCTTAAAAATCAAACACAGAAACCTGCTATAATAATAGTTAAATTGGATTTTGATAAATAAAATTGGAATCTTTAATTACTGAAATAGGAAGCTGTACTTGCGGCTAGCATTTGAGAATATGTTCTGGTGACGTGAATGGAAAGCCAGGGATGTAAGGTTGCTGCAGTAACCTTTGTGACCTTAGCATCTCTTCTGTGGGATGCAGGTTCTTGTTTAATTACAGTAAATGGAGCTTGATATGCTTTATAATAAAATTAAGCTTCTAAATATCTTTCAAGCTGTGATAGGAAAATATACCGAGAAATTTGCATGTAAGCTTACCTTGTCTTCTGCTGCATCTTCACAAATTTTATTTGAAGGATTGTCCCAGGTATTTTCCAGGTATTCCAAATAAGATTGAAGGAAGCAGAGAGGTCTGTCTTTAATACAAAAAGAACTCCTAAAGTCTAACTGGAAAAATGCTGGTTTATGTGATGTGCCTCAAATTACTTGATCATTAATGTTTTAATTAAAACTAAAATACAGAAAGATAGACAAAGAATAATAAGAAAAGTGAAAAACTTGTCAAGATATGAAAAATATTTCTTAAAGTGAGACAAAAGTTCAAGAGCTTGAAAGAATCTCTTTGGGAAAGAGCTTACAAGCTGTTTTATCTTTGATTTTCCTCATACTTTAGTTTTGAACACAACTCACACTCTTGTACTTTTTTGAAAAGTGATTGTTATTTATCAACCACTTGGTCAACACAGCTTCGTTCAAGAGGGATGAATGTGTTAATATTGGAGAATTCTATCACTTTTTTTTATTATGTTACTACTTTTTTTCAGTCAATTACCAGACCCTGCAATTGAAGACCAAGGGAAGGATTATATACGTCCTATATTGAACAAGTATGCAGCCGTATGTGTTCGTTGCCCAGGTTATGGAACAAGGTAAAAAAATCATAGTCAGAAATAGATGTGTACCGGATCAAAGCATATCTCAAATCAAAATTATGCTGCTATAAGTTTTAATTCTATAGTGATTGCTTTAAATTTGTTCAGATATTAATCAAGTGTAATTCAGTGAAGTATTTCCTTGCTCAGTATTCTGGTGTCTTAGATTTGCTACTGATGAGCATTTTAAGCAAACATTGTAATTTGTATTTGGTGGGGAATGTGACATATTTTCAGTTTGTCCAAGACAAGATAATACAGTTCTGGTTCTCCACTGTAGCAGCAGATCTGACCACCTCTAATTTTGATCTTATCAAAACATGAAAAGCTTTGAAAGCATGTTTTTAGCAGAAAAACACAATTATCTTCTATATCTGCGGAACTGCAGAACACATTTCTCTTCCAAGAGCAAGAATATGTCATCTGCATAGCTAATACATAGCTGCCATTTTCATACATTAAAAACCTATTACTCTTGTTCAAAAGAACATGTATTTCCACTTTCCCCTAACTGATGCTGCTGTTTTTACTGAGATATTCTCACTTTCTGCTCAGACTGTTTTACCAAAGCTGTAAGAAAAATAGAATAATGCAATGCATCTTGCATTTAATCCTCAATGGGACAAAATTGTAGGTGAACCCTGTTGCTGCTGGTAGGGAATTCCTACTCTAAAAGTGTGCTAATGATTTTGTCGGATTGGTCTCTGGCATGGTCAGCCATAGCATTTACACTGTAGAGATGTAAATTGATGAGCAGAGAGCACTCACTTCTAAGTATTTTAAGTTGGTATTCTGAGAAAGAAACCACTACAAAAGCTGAGTATCTCTATAAAATGTATTCAAAGAACATTTTAAATATGGGATAATGAAGACTTAAAATAGTAAAGAAGCATCTTCCTCCCCTTGCTTCACAGGTTGCAGGCCAGCTATTTCAAAGGAAACAGGGATAACTCAGTAGAAATACTGACCTCTTACTGGTGAATTAACACTGTATTTAAAGTCTTCCCTGCTACTAGAATTGTACACTCACGCTTATCTTTCCCTTAGCAATATGGCTTAGTGAATAGAGATTGTTAATTATGCCTCACGATATTCTTCTGAGGAAATTAAGCACTTTTTTTATATGAGTGAACAACTGTGAAGTGACTTGGGGAAGCCCACCATGTCAGTGATCTTTCTCTGGCAGGCTACTGCAGTGTCCATAGAGAAATGACAGCTTACACATGGCAAAGTGGCATAGATGCATGAATGGAGTCTGGTTTTCATGAAAACAAATTTCCTCTTTGGAAGGTTTCTAGGGAGAGAAGTTTTTCTGTGATTGTGTATCAGTGTCCTATGATAATAATTAACTATGTTTGAATCTTAATGGACAATTGATTTGAAAGGAAAGCATGAAAGACTACTATTGATATGAATAACCCATCAGGGTAAGTGTAGGCTGTGAAGAAAAACTTGGTTTTATGCTACTTCTGAATGGAACGCTTGGCACTAAAAAAAGTATAACCTTTATCGTACTCTTTGTAAATGAGCAGCTTTGTGTGTCAGCTGCTGCGAGTGCATCAGGGAATCAGAGCAGTGGAGTGACAGAAGAAGGGACTGAAAATGCCCAGTTGAACTTGCCAGGATGATTTCTGCCCTGCTAGTGTGGTGATGATGTGGTCAAGAAAAAAAAATGAGCTAAAATCTTTGGGGGTGAGGGATGGGACCCTGCAAATTTATATAACAGACACAAGGCTTAACCTTCTGCCCTTATGTTGTTTCAGGACTAACACGGTCATTCTCATTGATTCAGAAGGACGGGTTACTTTCACAGAGCGCAACATGATCAATGCAGATGTCAACCAGTGGAAAACAAGCACCTATGAATTCAAACTGCACGCTTAACAACTTTCCATTCGAATGGTTTGTAATAATAGCAATGAGAGAACAAGCCATTAAGCTCTAGTAAATGTTTTGTGCCAGCCTCCACAAGCTAAAAATAGCAAGGAAAGCAAAAGTTTAAATAAACTGGTAGCATACCCTATCAGGCTCACAAATCCTTTGGATAAAACCAAAAGAAGAAAACTGTTTTTACATTAAGTAGGAACTTATAATCAGAAATAATTTTTTAAATATCACCCTGCCTCCAGGGCAAGGTCATCTTTGCCCAAAACAGTCATTGCTTTTTTGTGGGTGGTGGTTTTTTTTTTTTTCTTCTTAAAGATGTTTTAGTAGACTCTTAAACATGTTTTCAGTTCTGAGGGGGGGAAATATTTGCTGCTTTTATTGTTCTATCTGAAGGTTTTACCACACTTTGCTTTCCCTTCAACATATGCTTTTAAGATTGTATAGCTGATGCTAATGTGTGTCATATGAATGTATGTTATCTTTGTAGCATTAAGTGCTTTAATAACATTTAAACTTTTTAGCAGTGCCATGGTACAATGTTCTGCCTGGGGAGGGCAAAGCAGGGGGCATTCTTTACATTTGTTTTCCTACAGATAGTACAGCAATACGTCTTATTTTTAAAACTTGATCTGAGAGTAGGTAGGAAATGTAGTTTAGTGTCTGTTTGGTATTACTGAAAAAAATCATGGGAGCAGATTTGCTTATCTTTGACCGGAATAAAATTATTTATATTGTGACATCCTGTTTCCTGATAGTCTAATTAGCAATATTGGTTTTCTTCTTTTCTTCCCCAGCAGGCAGGTAAGGTACAGGTATCTGTTTGCAAAGAGAAGCTGAATATAAAGTTTACACATATCAGCTGGTTTCTACATGTCCAATCTTGGCTTCA
This sequence comes from Buteo buteo, assembly GCF_964188355.1. Lineage (NCBI taxonomy): Eukaryota > Metazoa > Chordata > Aves > Accipitriformes > Accipitridae > Buteo > Buteo buteo. The sequence continues at coordinate 36,690,820 of NC_134181.1, read as the reverse complement.
TTTCTTTATTGGTATAATATATTAAAGCCCAGAGTGACTGCTCATAGATTTTCTTTTTTTCTTTTTTTTTTTAGTAAAAATAGCTATTTGTTGCAAGGTGACATTATTGTGGTCTTATCGCTGAAAAAGTTGGGTATGAAGATGCACTTTGAATGTTCTAACACCTGTGAATTAAAAAGCTATTTAAATGCATGCTTTTTTCAATTATTCAGTGCCAGTATAGGTGATAAAGGATCTTGATGTTAGCTAGAATCTCCTAAAACCCTAAGTTATTTTGCTGCTATTGGTGTTCTGTTTTCACTTATTTTGAATGCTGAATATGAAGTTAGTAATGGATCGCTGCTATTTTTTCTATATATGCTGAATGTTATTCTTTTTACAAGCCTCTGATTATTAATTAATTATTACAAAGTAGCAAGATTTCTGATATTCTTTACAAAGATGTGCAACTATTCTTCTGTACTCAAGTTTGTGTGTTTGAGCATTCTCACGTGTGTGTGTGTGTGTGTGTCTGTAATGGAGGCAGCAGTAAATTAGACTTGCCATTGAGGTGAAGTATTGTGAAAGGCTATTCCCAGATTTGTAATTGCCAGGAGATGCTGAAGCAGCATTTAGTCAATTACTTCCTTTGTATTTGCATATTCAAATAGCTTCTAGATACCAGGACTGCTTGCATGACTAGTCACAGGTTGTTGATTCAGTACTATATAAATGACTTTTTGACCACTTTGATTGCAAGAAGATCAATACAGTCTTGTTGGGTTGTACATGGTTTCAAACTTGGAGACTTCCAGACCGTCCTTCTGAGCTGTAGGAAACGGTTAGTCCTTTTTTGATGACTGTTTAAATCATGTATTTGTATGAGTAAAAAATGTTATTGTTATTTTTAGATGCAAAGAAATAGCCATAGCGGTCTTAAATTTTAATTTGACAAATGCATATTTTAAAAAAAAACTCTGCTTTGATGGCTTGCTCTTACTGAGAGTTTGCATAGCAGACTTTTTTTATATCTTAAGAAAAAAAATCATCAGTGTGTAGTTGAACAACACATTCTCTTTGAAGACATTACCTAATTGGCAATCAAAATGGCTGCATGCTGTTTCATGCTAAAAGCATTTATAAACCTTAGTTTTTATAGTAGTTCTGTAACAATGAAAACTTATTCTTACTTTTTATATCCAGGCAAAAGAAAAGTAAGTCAGAGGTTAGATGTAAAAACAGATGATAATGATGTATTTTGCTTTGCTTGAATCAAAATTCCAGATCTGGGACTTGCTTTTTCTGACAATTACAATAAACAGTAAATAACTAAAATCTCTGATGTTATTTTTTATTATGTCAGAATAGTTAATAAAGTGAGCTTTTTTAACTTCTTTTGAAGCTTATGAGAGTTCTGTCACTGGCTTCAGTGGAAACAGGATCAGGACTGCAGTGCAGATATCAGCAAATGGTGCTTGTCCATAGAAATGATCAGGTATTCATGAAGTGCCTAATTTACTGTATGCAAATTAGAGTTGTAATGAATCCACTGGAAAAAGTAAACTGTAGCTAAAGTTCAAGTATTTTATTTTTACAAAAGTATTTTTAAGAATAAAAGGGGATTTTTAAATATTAGTTTTAAAGGATATAAAGGAAAAAAGTATATGGAAATCTATTGCACAGTATTTTACTAAATTTGCTTATATATAACATCTTTTCAAAGTCATAAATTTGCAAGAAATTTCTGGTTCCTGTCTTTTCTATCAAAATGGTAGCAGAAGAAATTTTAAAATATCTGTAAAAACTCAGTTATATTTTTTTGCTTAAAATTGTTTCATAATTGTTGTTTACATGTGTGTTCAAAACCTAGAATCAGAATAAAGTCAATCTGGTAACCAGTCTTTGTCAACATTAATAGATTGTGCATTTTTGCACATATGTTTATGTTAATTTGCCTGTAACTTTGTGTGGTAAGATGAAGTAAAATCTTTCATGAGGTATTAACAATGAAAGAGCTTTAAGTCAAGTCTATTTCTGGTACTTAATTCCTTTTTAAGACTGCTGTATTTTTCTGGGGTTTTGTTTTTGTTTTGGGGTTTTTTGGTGTTGTGGGTTTTTGGGTTTTGTTTGTTGGTTTTTTTGTTGTTTTTTTTTTTTTATTCTATGCTGTTGCATGGTGATACTTGTCTTATCTAGGTAAGAAATTGGAAAATATTTCTTTAAAGCTAATAATCAGGTTTGGGGCATTTTGCTTTGTTTTCCAGGTTAGTAAACAATGTATTGACTGGAATGTTTCCAGACCAAGTGTCACAGTAATCAATTCTGTGAAATACTCTCCAACTTCTGACAACTACTATGTGCCCACCACCTCCCCTCCCAAAAGCAAATATCCTCTTGTTACTAGCCCTGCCTGGACTCCACTCCAAGCACAGTAAGATCAGGTAGAAAACACAAAGGTTCTCAAACACTGAATGTCTGAAACAATGTCTGGAGCGTCATTCTTCCTGCATGACCTCATGGTACTTGGAATCTGCCTTCTCCCTTGCAGACTGGAGTGGATCCTTCAAATCTTAATACCTGGATGTGCCAAGCAAGCCCTTAAAGGAAGAGGGACTGGCATATTCTTGCCTGTAAAGTGGTGGAGCAGTCTCAGAGCTAGCTTTAGCTTTACAAGCAGTGACCTTTTCAGACTGACAGTCACTTAGACAAGACAAGCAACTGGTATTGTCATTGTTAAGGTGGCAACCTAAATGGAATCTAGGGGAATTCCCAAAATCTGCAAAAAGAAAAGCTTTCTTAACTCACAAGCCTCTAAAGTTGTCACTGCCAATTCTTGCCTATGCAACAAGATAAATTTGGTCTGGATTACTGGTCTTGAAACTAGGTGGTTGCATCAAATGTTTGTGGCAAGAGCAGTTATTAATTATGAGGGACCGTGAAAATTATTGTAGTGATAAATATGTTAAAAGTACTTTGAGGGGCTCGGGTTCCCTCCCCGCTTCCCCCCCCCCAAAAAAAAAAAAATTTGGATAAATCGCAGCAGAGATACAGTACAGGTAATAGGAAGGAAAGAGCAAACCCGTTTCCTTAGTGAAAAGCCAGAGCCTCACTAAATGCTACTGAAGGGCAAGAATCCAGGTTCACTGTGGAAAAACTCTGGATCCTGGGCAGACCTGAGACTCTCTTGTTATACTGAGTTGAGACTACCTTAATGTTCTGCCATACCTGGACATTATGGTCAAGATGTAATTGTCTTGTCTCCCTGTTAACAGTAGCTTTAATAAATATACTCTTAACAGACCAGAGAATGAGTTGGTCCTTAGGAGGTCCTTAGTATGTTCAAAGCTTAACTGATTTTGTTGTTACAAATGAAATATACCAAACTAAATATTAAGACAAAATATTTATAAGATTTGGAACACGCTTTTCATAATATCATAAGGAAATAAGTAATTACAAAATGAGTCAATGAAATACTAAGCAGTAATAAGGCAATAATTAAAACATCTTACATTTCAAATTTACCTTGAAGAACTTAAATCATGCACATTGGTGGCTTAGCAAGCTTCCATATTTATATGGAATATTAGCTACTAGGAATTAGTTTTATATCATTCAGATTCATGTAATAGAACATTGCTAACGTTCTTCACCTGATTAATTTTCTGCAGAGAAATCTTGTTGATAGCCTCTGAGGATTTAGGAAATGGTCTTGACTTGGTGAAAATAGAATCTGTATTTGTAATCAACTGGAAAGGCAATAGAATAAACTGTGAGAATTATATAACCCATCAGTATGACTCATGCTGTGAAATGTAAGTTAAGGTGAACAGAGTGAAGAAAATGTTGAATATCTAAAATGAATATATAAAGTAACTATATATCTCTGGAACAGCCTGTATCAAGAACTTAGTGCTTTTTCATTCAGTTTCTATCAGATTAAAGTACTTAAATTTACTGTATCTCTTAAAACCGAAGACATAAGGACTGAACTTAGGATCATATATGATGGAGAAAAATAATAATTAATGTAAACTTTTAAGTAGGATGGACAAGGATTACTATCTAAGTCATATACAACATGAATAAGAAAAAAACAATTTCTCTGCTGATTCACATTAAATTCTTGTCTCTTTGTACTAGAAAGATAAACAGAGAAAAACAAATGCAAACTAAAAACAGATCAGAAATTGGAGAAACAAAGTGGAGGAGAAGGCCATACTTAATTTAGTAGAGAACAAATATAATGAAGAAAATCCGTTACCTTGAAAGATGTTCTGAAGATTATCTGCAAAAGCTCAAATGGAAAAGGAGTGGCTATTTTACAAGTAGACAAAGATGGACAGTATAGCTTTAAGATATGTAGGCTACATCAGGAATATTTACTAGCACTCTGTTGAGACCTTTATTCTAAACATGAAGTTTTGCGTGGCCTGACTAAGCTACTGTTTTATATATATAGCTATAAATATATTATAGATTTATAAATTATATCTAAAATATATATTTACATATATAAAAATATATTTACAAAGGATTTGGCAGAGAATTAAGAATCATCATCAGAATGGAGTACCTGTTCTAATATAACTTGCATTCAACCATGCCAAAAAGGTCACTCTACATAGAGAGTTCTGTAATGTATTGCTAGAGAGTGTATGTTTTTAGAAGTGGTTGCAACACAAAGGTAAAATAAACAGCAAGCAGGACTGCAGAGTTGAAGAATACTTGATAGTGACTTCAATGAAGGCATTAGGTTTAACAGGTGAGTAAAACAAAATAACCTCCATATTCTGAATATCTTTGCTAAAATGGTACCTTTTTCAGCATGCATTTCATTTCATCTCAATGTGTGATTTATCTTGTTTTCTTTCTTTGTGTCTTTACTAAATATAGCTTGAATTATCACATTACTCATTAAAACTGTAATATTTGCATTATTAAGTATTTGTGTCAACAGGCAAAACCTTGATTTTTCCTAAAACATTATAAAAATGCATATGAAGTCCTGATCTCTCTCTTCAAGTGTTTGAGCTGGAAATGGCATTCAGTGATGTATTCTTTTGATTTAAAACAAAACAAAAAACCCACACCGAACCTAAAACCCCTAATCAGAACTTGCCTGCATACAGATAATAAACCTTCCATTGAAGCTGTGATTGTTACATAGGTATAGGATTTGAACTTTAAATTATTTTGAATAGCATAGAAATAACTGTTATGAAAATAATTTATGCAGAATACATTTTTATCTATTAAAATTAATATGAAATGTTATGATGCTACTGTGTGTTTGGACTCTGCAATCATTATGTAATAATAAGAATTTAAACAAGTGTATAAGCTGGCCTTTATGCGAGCACTGAGAAGCCTATTTAGTCCTCATTTAACTTGCTCTGAATTAATGGGACTTCAGTACATTCTTGATAATCATTACATGCTTAAATATTCTCAGTAAAATGTTCTGGAACTGAGCTGGTTTTATGAAACTATTTTATGAGGTTTTTTTGTGGCCTCTGAGAATGACAGCACCTACTGATGCAATAAGGTGCTTTACAAGCTTGCCTCTGGTGACAGAGGAAGTGTTTTCAATGGATATCTCGTCTGACATGCCAGCCCTTATGGGCACAGAGCCAACTTTGGTCAGTAACTTTCCAGATTGTGTAAACACATTGATTGCTTCTGTTCAGTGGAGGAAACCACATCACTCCTCAGACATTAATTAAGATAGATTAAATAATAAACTGGAGAATATGGGGAGCCAGTAGTGTGTCGTCTTGTGGTACAACATTATAATTAGTATTCAATAATTGAGGCTTTTGCTTCTCGTTGAATGTGCTCTTCCAAGACAAAGGTAAATGAGAAAGCTAGGGTGGTGGTGTTTTTTTCTCTCCATGTACTAGCTCTGCTGTGAATAGCTACTGGAAATAACTATAGAGCCAAGGTCTTAGTCAAATGCTTTTATACAGCTCCTGTTTGTCATGTCTTACTTGAATGGCTGGCATTTAGTGAGGAATTAACTGTCCTGTCAATGACAGGTAGGTCTACATTAGTACCTTAGTTTGATTAGTAGTGAGTACCCTTACATGATTTTTCTGATAGTCCCTATTTACTGTGCTTTGGCTCACATTTCAGGGCAACCTCAGATCACAGGGCCTAGACTGTTTTCAGACGGAATGGAACTGGTAGATGTGCTTCAGGAATGCACTAAGTGTACTCCAACAGGTAATAGATTTAGCCTGAAGCAAAACTGTCTGAAATGCACATAGCATGGAGATTAAGTACTCGGCACCAATTGTTTTGCTGTATAAATCTCCTTATGTTGGTCTGTTTTACTTATAGATGTAACATGTGATAGATGTGTGTTGCATTGGTATCCTTGCAGTATGGCAGTTGCAAATTTTTCTGTTTTCTTTAGCAATATATTGTGCCAGTCAAGTCTGAGTACTCTCTTGGTATAATACGCATGTGTTTAGACTGGCAAAGCAATCCCAGAATGGCAGTTGTATAAAAAACAGCCATACCAGCAGAGTTGTGCTTTCAGAAGCATAACTTACTCTGCCTCTGTTGGGGAAAACAAAGGTACTGACATTTATGGTTTTGCTCATGTAAGTGCAACTACACCTGGATTCTTGGCAGCCAAAGACTGTGCTCCTGATTAATGTCTGTGTGCCACCAGCAGTATATATAGTAGACCAAGCTAAAGAATTGGAGCAACAGTTGCTTAACTGTAGTTCACAGCAGTCCTATGGAACAACAAAGTACACTTTGTTATCACAAGGTTGAATTTAAAACATCATGATGTATAATGACTCACAAGAAAAACTGCCACTCAACAGAAGTCACTGGCTGGAGAAGTTTGGGAGAAGCCAGACTGTTTGAAGTACTAGTTGTCAATGGAGTACTACTACTGCTCTTGAAAAGAAACAAAGATTGACTTGCAGGGTTAGTTTAACAACTGAACAGTAGCGTATGGTAGAGATGCATGATGTGAAAGCAGCCACAAGGCTGGCTGAGAGGATTTTGTTTTCTTTTGTGCATAAGATTATCTTTACAAATAGCAGATAAATATTATCTATTCTAGAAGAGTGCTCTGAGCTATTTGGATGAAAGGGCCTATAGAAAGCAAAGTATGAAGACTGCTATTCTGTCCCACATGGATGTTGTTTAATTTTTTCTTCTAATATTTCCATAGATAAATGGAGTGCATTTAAGAATGCAGGATTTTCAGCCATAGGAACAAGTTTGTTCTATGTATCAAGAACAAGCAAGGGCAGCCTTGGTCATTATACAATAGCACCAATCCAGGTCCAACTGGCAATTGCAGAGAATGTTACTTACAAGTGACTTGTGCAGTCCAGATGCTAATGTGAAGGTCACCTAGTTACTTAAAAATAGGCATTTTTTTTAATCCAAATTTGGAATATCTTTTTAAAAAAACAAAACAGAAAACATTAATTAAACCAAATTGGTCAAAGGCAGGTTATTGAATGTGGAGTTAATTGCTCTCTTCCTGCTGGTTAGAATTGCATGGAACAGTATGCGTGTTCCAGGATAGATGAGAGGGAAAGAGCCTTGCCATTGCACATGTCCTGTATTTAAACTGCAGCTGCATCTACCTTGTAAATTTTCCACCAAAGTGGTAGGAGATTTCATTGTTAGAGTGACTTGGCAAGGTCACTCAAAGTGTATAGCAGGCAGGAATTCAGATCTCCACTGTTGCATCCAGATGCATTTATCACAAGAACATTCCATATATAAAATACTTTATATATGATAGAGGTAATTCAGGTGGGAGGAAAACCTGGAACAGAAACTGACTTGTGGGCTATAACAGGGAGGAGTTGTTACTTTTTACTTGACCTCTTAGTCAACATATCCAACTTCAAGTAATGCCTTTAGAAAAGTGCCTGCCTTATTGGACAAAATGCTAACAGCAATCTGAAGCTTCAGAGAAGTAACCCATTGGCTGAAGTTTCTCCAGCAGAAAAAAACAGATGTTAGATGTGCTTCTGTGGACAATACAGTTCAGTTTGCCTTAAATCTGCATGGATGCCAAGTGCGAGATTAGTAATTCCCTGGTACCACTGAGCCAAAGGATGCATCTACTTTGATTATCTTCCACAGCAATCAGCCACCTCTCTTGACATTAGAGGGCTGATCTGAGCTTGCTCCTGGGGTCCTTTTGACATCTTTCCATGGCTGTCAGGTGATGACTGACAGAGAGGTTAGGTTGAGGAAAGCAGATTTCAGCAAAAAGTGAGAGACAAAAATATATGATGCAAGCAAATACCAGTTTACCAGTAACAAAAAAAAAAAGTTGCTGAAATAATGTGGGCTGTGCAAAATTTGTCTTCCAGTAGCTTTCACTGTTGGAACAGCACAGTATGGGCTGCAGTTACTGACATTGTAACTAAGAATATGAAAAAGACGCTGGCTCCACCTAATTTTCATTCTGATGAATGCAGCCTGTTAGCTTTATTAGGAAGCTTGTAGTGGTTTTCCTTACAGGCCTGTTTTCTGTATTTTGTGTTCACAGCAATTGTTTCTGTCCAGCCTTCCTGTATCTTGTATATGAAAATCTCCTTGTCATTAGGAACTGATTTTTTTGTAGATGACAATGATAGTTCATCATACTATTGTAAATCCTTACTGTACTATGCAGGTGGACCTGCATACTTTTGAATTAGAAGTCTGGGTGGAAGATCAGATTTTTGTGCGTGTTTGACAAGTCTTTCATCAGAAGTCTAGGTCATCAAAATTTTCAGGTGAATTTGCACCTTGTCAAACATAGCAGATCAATCAGATTTAATTCTCCAGAGGTCACATAGGCCTTCTGGATTAAAAATTTGTCAATAATTTTAACATTGTTTTGATGAAACTACTGTTTTGCTACTGGATTGTTATGATTTTGTTTATAAAAAGTTAGTAGTGTATTTCCCTGCAGTGTCAGTGTCTCAAAGAATCAGGTGTTGCATCCTTGCTTTAAGTCATAGTATTATGATTCTGAAAACAGATATACAATGGGAAAACTAACATACTGGTTATTTTTTCACTTTCAAAGCACTGCAGGCACTTTAATTCTTCAGATTTTACACACAAATCTGTTTGTGCTTCTGATCCTAACTGAAATGTTGCTGTTTATGTACACACAAAAAATTTAATATATGTTCTGAAGAGTGCAATACTCTGTGCAATACTTCAGTTACACAGTCACATAAACTGGATACAAATGAGTCATGATACCTCCATTTTCATATACCCTTTGAAAGGGACAATCTTCTGTCACAATGTTAGCAATTTATGAGGTGATGTGACACAGCTACTTTACAGCAAATGGCAACATCCACTCAAATTCTGTACTTAATCATGAGATTTTTTCCTCAGCTTTGAAGGTTGAAGTGTGATGTAAGTGGCAGTTTTGCAAACCATGGATATTTATTAAATATGCATTCTGAAGTGGTTTAACATTAATAAAAGCAGTCATAATTTAAAAACCACTCTAAAGTAATGGCTTGAATGCAGAAGCGTGTTATGAGGAATTAAAAATTAGAAACTGCTTTCAGTTTTTGAGGGCAGCTTGCAAAGATTTAAACCAATTTCAGTAACCTTATCATGTATTGATACAGTACCATGATGTTATGTCCATATGAATTGCCACCATATCATTAGATACGTTGGTCCAGTCAGACAAACACAAATATGAAAGGCCTAACAGCAGTCTTCAAAATATTTTAAAATATTATTAAAATATTAGTTATCTTTCATAACAGTGTTTGGGGATCTCAAAGACATGAGATGAGTGAAATACTAGAAAAATGTTCTGAAACTGCATATGGAAGCAAACAAAAACATTTATCAGTTAAATGTTATTATACTGATATATTATGATAATTTGTCTGATGTTGATTTCAATCAGTGTTACAGTGAAGGACAAAAGAGGCAACCCTGTAATTTAAGTGTATCAATAAAAGGTACTATACTTCTCTGTTTCAGGGAAGGAAGCAAATTATAAAGTATCAGGACAAATTAGAACAGCAAATGTTCATTAACCCTTTAGAAGTAATTTTACCTGAATTGTGTAAGATGTTTTCTACAATTATTTAGGAATTGTGTGTAAACAATCAGATTTCAGGCTTATTCTGTGAACTGCTTGGTACATATGGCATGAAAGATGGTCCTAGTTTGATTTGCCCTTTTTAAGTAAATCAGTTCTAAAGGGGTAATGCTGTAGTTGTGCTGCTTAAAGATACAAGGCAGTGTTTGCAGGGAAAAGTGGCTTGTGTTTTGGTTTTTTGGGTTTTGTGTTTGGGTTTTTTTTTAGCTAGCTAGTGTAGGGAGGAAAAGCCTTCAGCAGTCCCTCAGCTCTGCTAAAAGACAATTAACTTCTCCACCCCTTGCTTCTGCTATATTTTTTTCCAGTTTAAAGTAAGAGTAGCTGACGTGGAAAGACAAAAAGAGTCAGCTGGCCTATAGCTTATCAAATCTCCCCCTACCCCAACAGACGAATGAAGTAAGACTCCTGCCGTGGACGCTTCTCCATTGCCCTGTAAGTGCAAGGAAGCCACGCCGGTACGTGCTGTACCGCATGTGTGCCACCCCGCAGCTGGGTTTCATCACGCAGCAGCCCCGTGGGGCTGGTTCCCGGAGCCTGCCCGAGGCAGGGTCTACTTCAGAGCAGCCGCCCTGCCTCAGCCTCTCGCAGCGCAGGCCGGGCGCGCCTGCAGCGGCGGGGGAAGGTGCCTCCGCGGATCTAGTTGGGACGCGACGCAACCACAGGCCGTGTCCCAAAGGCCGGGCGGGTCACGGGCCGGTGGGCGCCGGGGAAAAGGTGCTGCCCTGTCCGTTCGCCTCGGCTTCTCCGCCCGCCCGTCTCCCCTCAGCGGCCGCCTTTAACGACCTCCTTCGGCGCCGCTCCGTGCTGCCGAGGAGTCCTCCCTCGGCTGGGCTTGCCCTGGAGACAGCGCGATGGCAGCGGCGCCGCCACCGCCTCGGGGCCTCCCCCGTGGCCGGGCGCCCGCGGCGACGGCTTCCCCGGCCCCCAGACAAAGGAGCCCGCCCTCCGCCGGGCGCAGCTCCCCCCGTCATGGCCGGCCGCGCCCTCCCGCCGCCTCGGTCCCGCCCCCGCCTCCCTCTCATTGGCCTGGTACTGTGAGGGCGTATGCCTTTCGCGTCTCTATTGGCAGCGCGGGTTAACATGCCGAGGAATCTACCAATGGCTACCCAGAGTTCAAATTCGTGACAGAAGAGGTTGGGAACGCAATTGGCTCGGCGAGCGCGGAGTCCCGCCTGCGGGGACTGGAGTGGCTCGGAGCAGGCGTTTAAAGATGGCGGCAGCAGCGCGGAGCGGGGGACGGTTTTCGTGAGGCGGCCGAGCTCGCCCCCCACCCTCCGCACCCCCTACCCCCCCCCGCCCCACTCGCGGAGGAGCGGCAGGGACACCGGGGATGGCGCAGGTGGGTGCTGACTCTGCGGGGCGGCGGGGAGGGCGTGCACGAGCGGACCTGCGCGGCCCAATCGCCGCCGCGCGGGCAGTAACCCCTCCGTCCCCACAGGCCGCGCCGCCTGCGGGGGCCGCCCGGCCCGCCGCGCTCCTCGCCGCCTGTATCGGGCGGCCCTCCCGCCTCCGGGCCGGCGCCGCGGGTAGGGAACCGTGAGGAGCCTTTTCCCGAGCAGGGGAGGCGGGTGCGCTGACCTCCTGTCGCTCGACGGGGCAGGGGGCTGCCCTACCCGGCGGGTGTTGCCGTGCGGCACTCCCCCCCCCCCCCTCCCCCGCCTCCGGCTGGAGCGTCCTTCCCTCAGAGCTGGTGTTTTGTTTTGTTTAGGCTTGGGGGTTTTTTGGGGGGTGGGTGGGAGGGGGTGGTGATGTTTCCCGCCCGCCCCCAGCCGCATCCCTACGAGCTCCCGCCGTAGAATTGCATTCAGGGTAGTAGAAGGAAAGGAAACGCCATGTCTTTCTACACTCCGCACATCTCCTTGTCAGTGGGGTGACGGGGAGTATCAGCTCTGGCAGGAGCTTGCAGGCTGCATCGTGTCTCACGGTACGTGTGTGTGTCTTCGGGTAAGGGAAGGTGAGAGGAAGGATTTCCGCTGGGCGCATCCGTTTATACAGGCGAGAAGAGAGTGTCTCGCTTCTTGTACAAAGTTAGGAAGAAAAGGCAGCCCTTCACCAACGTGTGTGCAGACGCCCGTTCACTTTTTTTAGTTCTGGTACGGTGAAGATAAGGTTGTGTGTCTGTCTTTAACTCTCAGGATTCTTCTTCACGTGTTCCTTCTATTAATAGTGAAATAGTTACATCTTCCTCTAAATTATCTTGTTCAGTCTCTAAAAGGTTTATTCTTCTAAATTTCTTCACCTTTTTTGGCTGGAAAAATAGAGTTCTCCCTTTTGCATCTATTTCTTAGGCTTCAGGTGTATCTGCATATTAAGTCTGTCTGCCTGCTGAGAGGCTGGGCCCCCTAACATCCAGGCATCACTCCCTCATAAACGGATTGAGGGCTTGCTGGGTGAACCCATTCAATTTCTTTACTACCTTAAGTTGCGAGTTAGAGATGTTGGAATTAGATCTTTAATATTTCTGTCGTGAGTGTACCTCTTCTCCCTTCTGTTTAGGTAGTTAAACTTAACCGTTTTTATTTTTAATTCTGGATAAGGAGTTAGGTCTCTAGGTCTTTTGGACAGTTCCTTTTGATTATCAGGATTATTTTGCTTTTTTAGAATATGAGAAGGGAGTTTGGTTCCTGATGTCTGTTGCTTTTCTTTACAAGGAAGAAGCTATTTGAGATGTGAAAGGAAGAATATTTTTTTCTGCTTCCTAGGCTCTGTTTTGCAGATTTTTTTTTAAATGGTTTCCTGTTTGACACGATTAATTGAAACCATCTAAACCCTGCCAGAAAACTGGTCAAGCTATAAAAGCAGCAGTTGCTTTGCCATTTCTGAGGATGCCTTTCCAAAACTATGAACTCTTTGTTCTGAAATGGGATTAAGTCTTATGAACTAGAGAAGTTCTTTAGCCTTGTCTGTATTTGCCATTTATAATGTTATGGTTGGGCCCTGACTGTGTTTTCTTAAACTGCGTTGGTGACTTACACAAGCTGGTTGTTTCCTTCAGAATCTTTTTATTCTAAAGGTGATAATGCGGAGAAACGAGTTCCTGTATGTAGTAGTTAACTTGCAGAATATTTTTCTTTTAAGACTTCCTGTTCTGATTTGAAGAAAATAAATTCAGTCTCCTTGTTTTAGGTTTTTTTTAGCAGTTGATAATAAATAGGATTAACTTATTTTTAGGACTGTATGTATCAAAAAGATGCAATGGGTATAACAAAAAGAAAGTAGATGATTGTGAGTGAGGAATTACTTTGATAAGGGTTAAAGCGGAGTGATCAGTATCATAAATTCTGCTCTGCAGAGTTGCCATTTGGAATGAGGAGGAGGACTGTATTTGGGTAGCGAATAAGGAGAATTTGCTCTGAGCCACTCTTCCTTTTGGGGTCCACTGAATGTGAAGTAAGCAGTTTCTGACAAGGAATCCAGTTTCTTTCTAAAAGTGATTTTTTGAAGAGAGAATCTGTGGTATGCTGTTCCTTGTTCCTGATTGCAGACACAGGTATTCATGAAGCAAAGACGTTCTTTATTGAACTCACTTGTAAGACTGTTGACATGCTATAAAGGGAAGGGAGTTCCTCTTTGAGTTTGGGCAGTGCTGGTTACAAATTTTAAGATTCTGGTTTTTTCCTGTCTTGAAAAGAGATACCCTTTTCTCTGTGTACTTTTTCCCACCCCTGTTCTAATTCTGGGAATAGGTAGTGGTACTTATTAAACAGAGTAGTAGGTGGTTTTTTTTTCTTTCTGCCTTCAGAGAACATATGTAAGACAACCAAGCCAAGACACTGCTTTTGTTGGGACCTGTGCAGTTTACTACATTACATTTAGATGTCTACCATGTATCTGTTTCTCTGAGTTTACTTTGTGACATGAAACTTCTTCAAATGATCTGCTAAAATAAGAGCAAGCAATTAAAAATGTGAAATTCCCCTGTATTGGTGATCTGCAGAACACAAACCGTGCATTCATATTTTCAGCAGTTCATCCAGAGTTCCTTCAGTATTTTGTACTGGCTGTTGCAGTTGTCAGTGGTTTTCCATATATTTTTAAGGAGTCCTTATGGAAACCGTCGATGGAACTTGGTGGAGCCTTGGAGAATAAAGTCTGTTCTTTCAGGGCAAGTTAATTAAGAATGACAATAGGCAGACTAATTTATGTTGTATTCTAATATTTTATAATCTAGTATGCTAAGTCTGTTTTTATATGTGGTGGTTGGGTTCCCTTGATCTAAGCTCCCTTTGGCTGTTTTTAACCTGCAGCCTCATCTAACTCATCCTTTTAGGTTTCATCTCTTCTGTCTTTCTTTTAAAATACCTGCTATCTAAGGGAAAATCCTTACTGGTTTTGTTGTGTGGGTTTGATTTTTTTTTTTTTTTTTTTTTTTTTTCCCCCAGCCCTTGATATAAAAGGCATATTGTAACATCAGTTGGCAAGAAAGTAGGTGGGAATTGGACCTGTGTTACTCTGCTGCTCCCTGGCTTTTTGTAGCTTATAGGAAGGTATTGTAGCCCACTGTAACTGTAGAGCTGCCAGACTCTTGTTATCTTACCCTCAGGATGTGGCAGGTTTATGGCTAGAAATGCAAAAGCTAGTTTAAACTCATCTTGGTCTAGTAGTTTTTCTGGTCACAGTATGTGTACTGGGTAGTAGACAATACCTGGCAGTGATTTGGTATGTTGTTCGTTATTTTAAGGCCAACAAAAAGGGGAAGACAATAAGAATTTCATTGTTTATAGTGCTCAAATAGAATAACAAGACACCTTTTCTGCAAAGAGCAGAGGTGTAGTATCAGTGAACTACCAAACCTAGGCAGGTGAAGATTAATTTCTTGTGTTTGACATTGGTGGTGTTAAGATACTTTTTAGCATAGGAGCAGGACATGTTTCAGGGATGTGGAAACTGCATTCACGATCATGTCTTATGATTTGTCAAAAATAGTCTTTTTGACATAGACCAGGTAGCTCCTGGATCGTATGGGATGGTAGCGCTCTTTCAGATTCTAGACTACCAGTTTCAGTATTTCATTTCTGTGTAAATTACTTCTGTTTGCTCTTTTCAAGAATCTTCTAAAGACTCTAAGGTCGAAAAATTAGATTACTTGAGCATTTAGTTTCCAGGGGTTACCAAACTTGTACTGTGACTTTTGATTCTTTTGTTCAGAATTAACAATGAAGACACTAATGATTTGTTCTGAAGAACTTAATAATTTGTCGTTCACCATTTTTTTTTCTGTTTTAATCTGAAGAAGAGGAAGGGGGAAGGTTATTAGCCAAATATATTTCTAGGGGTGTTCTGTATAACAGTAGGTGTTTTCAGAACCTGTTGAAAGAAGAAGGAATTGATCACTGCTTGGGTGATTGTATGATCATCTTGTAGAACGAAATGGATTTAAATATATAGAACTTCTTGTCTTACTGGTGAATGAGCTGGTTTTCGTTCTGGAAGGTAATATGTTTGTATCAGAGAAGATGGGATTATTTTAGAGCTTTTATCAAAATGGAGTCTTTTTCCTTAGTAATTCTACAATGCATGCCAAGCTCAGTGTCTTGAGTATGTCACAGTTTTGAGTATATTTAAAAAAAAAACTAAACCACCAAAACCCAAACCACCACAAAGTATGAACTATTCTGCTGCCCCAGCAAAACTTTCTTTATTGCCAAATCACTAAAGAGTTTGCTCTGTTGTGTACTTTGCTTTCTTCCAGCTTCCAGGTAGGTAGCTTCTGTATGC
This sequence comes from Buteo buteo, assembly GCF_964188355.1. Lineage (NCBI taxonomy): Eukaryota > Metazoa > Chordata > Aves > Accipitriformes > Accipitridae > Buteo > Buteo buteo. The sequence goes on along the minus strand of NC_134181.1, from coordinate 36,675,006 downwards.
TGTTGAATTTTAATTGATCCCATTATAACTCCCGATTCCCAGCTTCCTGCCTTGCCCCAGTTGGTGTTTGGATATTGCTGTTGGTTTGTTATGTCCAGGCTGGCATAGAGATATGTTAGAGAATTATGTTTGGCTTCTCTTAAGTCCCTCATGACAACCCAGACGTTCTGCCCTGTTGCCTTCAAATGTTATACAGCGACACTAAGGACTCAGAGCTTATCTTTCTAGAATACTTGGGTAGACTTTCTCTACTACCTGGAAATACTTTGAAAAGAGCAGATTCAGCCAGCTGGCTGTCTTGGGCAGAGTAACGCTGCTTTATTTCTAGCTGGTAGTAAGATTTAAGCCTGGTTTGGGGTGGCATGGAGGGACTTGGAGAAACCAAATAGCAGGTAAGAAGTTAAGCTTTCTTTCCCCAGGTGCTTATAGCCCTGCACAGATGACAAAAGTATAATTGAAGAAGCCATTATAGACATGGTAGAAAGAACCCACTTAATGTAAAAAACAAACAAACTCAAAACACACATGCCCCATCCCCCGTAAAATTTCCTAGAGCAAGTGAATATTTTTGCCAGGTTAAATTACCTAAAACATTGGCTTCTAAATGCCTTCCAGAATTCATTTGAACTTTAACGCTATGTATCTGGACCTGATTTCCTCAGATATAACAAATACATAGTCCTATGGTAGTATGGAATATAAGATCAAATGTCTAATATCTGGTTATCTAGAGAGTCATTTTGTGTGAGTTTTTAGTAAATTACGAGATTTCCTGTTAAAACTTCCAGTGAGATTTCAAAAATATCTAATAACTTAAACTTTCAAAAAGCCATGTGTCTTGTAAGACCATAGTTGTTAAAATCTTGTTGGTTTTGCAGATTGTCTTAAACTGTAAGCTCATTATCCTTTCTGCTCTGTGGGTAAGTATGGCTCGAATACCAGGTTGTTTTCAATAATGGGAGAATCCCCTCAAAATGCACAGTTTTTAGTCTGGTCCCTACAAATGCCATGCTTAATGCCCTGCCTGCTAACCAAGCAGAGATAGTCAACGAATTATACAGGCAGCTATGTGTTAGCAAATTCTTGTGCTGGTGTACAGATCAAGGAGTAAAAACAATCTAATTTCAGCCTCATTGAAAATGGTATCAAGACTCACTGTAAAAATGTCACTCTTACTTCTACTTGAAATTTATGCTGGAAGGAGTGACATTTTTTCTTTTTGCCTGGGGTGCTATTTCCATTTTTTTTCTGTGACAAATATCTTTTCTTTTTTTTTTTTTCTTCTTGTAGGTTGAAGGAAGAAAGGGAGACCTGCTTGTCCAATGAAGATGCAGTCTTAGTCTTCAGCTATTTAAGCTGAATGCATTGTGATTTCCAATAATTGAGACAGTGATTCTGAAAGCTGTCTACATTAATGAAAAGAACAATGTAGTCAGCTTAACTGAATCATCAGTGTTGCATATTGAATAGAACATGATAAACCAATCTTGATGGACTCATGCATGTTAGGAATATAGATATAAACATTTATTAAAGCTTTTTTTTTTAAACAGTAGTTTTAAAAATGGAGAGATATGAAAATGTACCACCCCTCCCTAAAGAACCTGCAAGAGAAATGAATGTGGAGAATCATACTTGTCCCCCACCTCTGCCGCCTAATGAACAGCCTCCACCACCTCCCCTGCAAACGTCCAGTGACGCAGAGGTAATGGACGTTGGCTCTGGTGGTGATGGACAGTCAGATACCCCTGCTGGGGACACGCACAGTATCTGCAGAACACAGCTTCTCACAAAGGGATCTGCCTGCTACAAAAGTCGTCTTATAATAGACCCTAACAATAGTGACCAAAGCCCAAGAACTGCTCGTCATGCACCTTCAGTTCGAAAGTTCACCCCAGATCTTAAGTTACTTAAAGATGTAAAGATTAGTGTTAGCTTTACAGAAAGCTGCAAAAGCAAAGATAGAAAAGTTCTGTACACTGGAGTTGAGCAGGATTATAAGGCAGATACAGATTTTGGTATTAATAATGTCAATGGGGATTTGCATGTTTGTCCTTTTGGTGGTAGTAATGGTAAAGCTGTAGGAATAGGGGGTGAAAATGATGACAAGAAGGATGATGAAAATGATATTGATCAGGAAAAGAGAGTGGAATATGCAGTTCTGGATGAGCTAGAAGATTTTACCGACAATTTGATGGAAATAGATGAAGAAGGAGGAGGGTTCACATCTAAAGCAATCGTTCAAAGAGATAAAGTGGATGAAGAAACCTTGAATTACTCATATGAGGTAAGTAAATCCACAGGTCTTTGGTGTGTAAGAGGTTTCCAAGTGGCTAGAAGAAAATATGCAAAGATGTTCACTGAAACAGTCTTATCTAGAAATGTGCAGTACTTGAGTCAAAAATGCAGAATTTTCAGAGGCAGAACATTGGCTGTAAACTTTTGTAAATTATCTTGGTCAAACTTCCAAGTTGTGTGGCAGCTTCTATGGTCTTGTTTAAAAATAACATTTAAAAGGCTTCTTGCACAATTGCAGCTCATTTTATCTTGAAAAATACCAGTTCTGACTTACAAAAACTTATTTTCTTATTTTTCAGTCTTTTTACTGGAATCATTGGAAATTTCTAGTTTCTCTCTGTGTATACTTTTTCTTTGCAAGGGGAAGGGGAAGTTAGACCCAGAAGGATAGTGTCTGATGAAGTCTCTTTCAGGATGACTTTGATAATGATGTGGATGCTCTGCTGGAAGAGGGTCTTCGAGCACCCAAAACAAGGAGACTAGAAAATGAGAAATATGGTGGTGAAAGTGATCACCAGTCTGATGGAGAAACAAGTGTGCAGCCAATGATGACCAAAATTAAAACTGTACTTAAAAGTAAGTTAATGTTCATTAAATATCTATAACTTTTTTTTGTGTGGCTTCTGTCTGTAGAACAGAAGTATATCAGCAAGCAAAGTTTAGGATAGCAATTCTTGTGAAATAGTTAGTATGTTACAGAATTTTATTGTTTGAAGGCTTCTTACTATAGGATATGATTTTTCATGTTCCTGAATAGTGAAGTGGGTTTTGGGGAGTGCTTTTGGTCTTCCGCTGTTGTACGTAATGTGACTGTATTTTAGTGTGTGGATTTGTGAAAAATTATGAAGAACGTTACCTCAGTGATGGGGAGGTGAACAAGGATGGTCTGGTTTTTTGTCTCCAGTACAGTGAAACAGCTGAAGACTGTTTGTAGTCATTGTGGACTTTTTCCTACTTTAGTTATATAACTTCTGTTGTTGAAATTGCTCTATGTGAAGCCTTTATGCATGCAATACCAGGCTAAAAAAAATCATTAGGAAAGTCAGTGGCTTACATTTATCCAGTTTCATTGTGTAAATGTTACAAACTGCTAATAAAGAAGAGCTGAGAATGTGAACCAATCCAGAAGAATGTAACTGAAAATAGTCTGAAGTAGAACTAAAATTTGAACCTGCTGTAGAGGAGTATTTTACAGCTTCACTATATTCTAAAATAAGAAACCAAACAGTTTTTCCCTGAAGAATTTTATACTAACACAGGATTGCCAGGAAGTTCCTAGCTAAGATGAGTCTGGTCTCTGATTTCTGATGTAGAAAGGAGTGAGAGCATTCTCTGATTTCTGGAATAGAAAGGAGTGAGGCTGTGTATTATTAACTTGAATGCAAGCATAAGCATTTTACTGCAATATTGTTTCTTTTGCTATGTGATTCCTCATATTGGCTTATTGTACTCTAATTTCAGTCTTGTTTTCTGGAAGTAGTATTCTTGATGGCTAAGATATTTAAGTATAAAGGTTTGTAGACTTGATCCTGGTTTGTATTGTGCTTATGCTGAAAAATATAATAGGAGAGTCGTAGCTTACAGCCTAACTCATTGCTGGCTCTTTGGTTCTGTGGGTATAGTGGTGTCTCAGTGCAAATTTATCCCTGAGTGTCAAGTGCAAAAACTTTTAATGGAAAACTCAGTTGTTTCAAAAGCAAGTATGATTTTTCCATTAAATATAGTGGTGCTTGTCATGATATAAATACATAAAGACTAAAGAGAAGAGAAGATTCACTGGTGAAATGAACAAATCAGTCTGCATAAAATTAGTGCTACTATTGCTTTTCAGTTGAAGACGTAATGGAATCTATAATTTTGCAGGATTTAATGTGGGTTAGAAGCATATGCCTTTTTATTAAAACAAAATCTTTCTACCAAAGTCTTGTTTCAGTGTCATTTTATCCTTTGAGACAGAAAAAGCAATAAAAATAAAAAACCTTGATTCTTTTTCTGTTCTTCTAAGCAGTCTGTCCAAGTTTAAAGCCACTCTTTGCTTTAAAGGTCGTGGCCGCCCTCCTACAGAACCTTTGCCAGATGGATGGATCATGACATTCCATAACTCGGGCATTCCTGTATATCTGCACAGAGAATCTAGAGTTGTTACCTGGTCTAGACCTTATTTCTTGGGAACAGGAAGCATAAGGGTGAGAGCTGTCAATTACTTAAATACTTACTGAGATTTAAAAATTAGATATGTTCTTGCAAACAGTTGAATATTTTTCTACTTTAGCAGGCTTCTTTCCAGTGTTAGAATTAAGGTACTTGAAAAATAAACTCCTCTGTTTCTGAAAATATGATACAATTTTTCTTGTGGTGTTTTGTTTTTCTATTTTTGCAATGAGTTTGGGCAGTTAAAATTAATGAGAAGGTCTTATTTGGTGCCTTCATTGTTCTAGCATTTGGCTGCAAAAATGCTGGTTTTATTCCACCATGAAATATATTTAGAGCATTTATTTGTAGCTATAAACTAGCCTGAGCTGCGGCTTATGGTCCACGTTTACAGAAGTAAGCATGTGACGTTCATGAACCCAAGGAATCTGAAGAAATTGGATTTAATGTCATGGGCTTAAACCCCAAGAGAGCTCAATGGATTTTATGAAAGCATGTAGTATTTGCATGTAATTGAACAGAATATAGTTTGGATCTAAAACAGCAAACGCACTTTGAAGGTTAGTATCACTGTTATACAGTGCCAAGATACTGTAGGATTAGATGTACTCAGATCTTGAGTAGAGTAAGATTGCTGACCAAAGAGAAGCTTGAGCCTAGACTAAATAAAAGTAACTTCTATCTTGATTACATCTTTTATTTTTGAGTTTTGCTCTTGCTTTTGGTGACCTTGAGGTACTGAAACCTTCTGCATTATTCTGTATTTGCAGAAACATGATCCTCCCCTTAGTAGCATTCCCTGCTTGCATTACAAAAAAATGAAGGAAAATGAGGAAAGGGAACAAAACAATGACATAACCCCAAATGGGGAAGTATCACCTGTAAAGCACCTAGATAAATCTTCAGAACTGGACTGCCAAACAGAAGAACCAGATTCTACTGCTGCTGATTCTGGGCCTTTAGATGATAAAGACCCCTCAGGGGGAGATGCAGCACAAGGAGCCTTAGGACAAGTTAAGGCCAAAGTTGAAGTATGTAAAGATGAATCTGTAGGTATGTATGGCAAGTGGAGTCTTTTCTTGGCTGGGGTTGGGATACATATGCTTTATTCCAGAGTTGGCAATTGAATAGTATCTTGCCTGAGATCACATGGTCAGTTGTCTTTCTGCATGTTTTTTTGTATGCAGAGATCTGAAGAAATAGATCCAGTATTAGTAATAAATTTTGATTTTAACAGGAAGAGAAACATACAGTGGAGAATTTTTCTGAAGGCTTCAGAGTCCACGTGCAAAGGTTTTGCACACAAAAATGTGAAAATTTTGGAAGTTTAGTCCTGTAGGCTTTACCTCAGTTTAAGAATCAATTAAGTCAATGGGTACATATGAATTGCTGTTGTCAAGTGTGTTTGTGTGACTTCTTTAAATGAGCTTTTCTATGCAGTCTCTATATTTGCTGAATTATATCTATTTTCAGTATGATCTCTTAAGATAAATGGTGCAGTTAAACTAAATTTGCTTATTTGCACAAGTTTAGCAGAGTAAGTCATGCAAATATAACTGCACTCATGCAAAGAGGTGTGATGCTTCATTATTTTATTTATGCAAGTGTGATAGCTTTTACACAAAAAGCTGCCTGAAGAAGTCACGCCAAAATCACTGCCAAACTTACAGAGGAACTTGGACAGAAAGGTCATGTGCCACTTACCACAACTACATACCTGAGAGTACCATCCATGTAAATTACTGCTGCTTAGAATACTGATATGGATTGTAGGCTACCACTTAACTTTGTAGTGTTCAAATGCAAAACTTGGCCTTGTCATTACACGTGTCCTGTTCAGTCCCATAACCATGCCAAAAGATTTAAAAAAAAAAAAAAAAAAAGAAAGAAAAAAATCATCAATATTTAGCAGCAAAACTAAAACCAGTAAGCACTTACTTTCCACATGAAGTTTACCTGTCTATCTCTCTCTTTAAATAGGATCTGTTCTGTATTACTGAAAAAAATACTGAGTGATCAAGTATAAGCGTGACTTGCATTTGGAATTCCTTGTGGAAGGAAGCAATACCAGCAGCTTGCTTTTGTTTGTTTACATCTTCATATGCTATTCTTTATTTTTGCTGATTGTATCTGCAGAAATATCCTATAAAGGAGAAGCAGCTGTACTTCAAGGGGGGCAATCTTTTAGTACTCTGTATGTGAAAATGAACGTGTTAAATTCTGTTTAGAGGCCAGCACATACTTACGGAGCATCATTATATAGTGTTTCATGGTACACTGTTTAATAAATAGGCAGCAATCATCAGTTTAGGCTTCAGGAAACTGAGGCTAATAGCGTTAACTACTGTTACTCACTGTATACCTTGCTTCAGGTAATGAGAAGGTGAATAGGTGATGAAGTAGAACACTTACTAGCTTTTGTTACAAATTGTGTTGGGTATTATGGTGGTTAGGGCTTAGTAAAATATTTAAGTGACAGAATAAAATGCTCTTGTTTTGTTTTCCAGTTTGCACAAATGTTTTGCATTTGACCCAGTAACAGGAAAACTTGTAATTAGTTTTGTTAGTATAAAATAGTGTCTTAACCTTGATTATGTTACTTTTGCTCCTAGTCTAAAAAAAAAATTATAACATATTTAAAACAGTGGAAATAGTGAACTTAATGCTTGCTCAGTGGCAAAGTAGAGAGAGTAACTTGCTTGTGCTTCTTAGATCTGGAAGATTTTAGACGCTATCTTGAAAAGCGTTTTGATTTTGAACAAGTTACCGTAAAAAAATTCAGAACCTGGGCTGAGAGACGGCAATTCAATCGTGAAATGAAGCGGAAGCAGGCAGAATCTGAGCGGCCTATTCTACCCGCCAATCAGAAACTCATTACCTTGTCTGTGCAAGATGCACCTACGAAGAAAGGTTAGTTTGTCTACCTGTAGTTCAATTATTCTCTCTCAAAGACTAATTACAGTTCTAAGCTTGACTGAAAAAAATCCTGTAATAAGTCTACTTTCTTCTTGTTCTAGAACTCTGCATTCTTGGATCCATCATATTAAATAGTGAAGGAAAAATACTGTCAAAATGTACTTCCTATTAGAAAAAATAATTCCTAAATGAAAGGATTTTTATTCCAGGTTGCAGTCCTGTTAACTGGTTACTACCTTCAGCTACTTGTTACTGTTGGTTGTTGCTGAAAACCGTCATGCCTAGTCACTCAATGCTACTGCCTTCTCAGTTTTGTACCAGTTCTAATTGGTCTCAAATTAGGGACTGGTTACAAATGCCAGATTGATGGAGATTAAAACCTACAACTAAAAATAAAAATTTTAAGCAGTTTGACAGATACAGTTAAGAAGGAACTGTGTGTGCAGTTGTGTCCTGTGGTGTGAGGAATGGATATCATGTCTGATGAGAAGCTGGGGGAATTAGCTCTTATCTGTGTTGGCTGTGTATCCATAATAGACTGTTCAACTGCAGTCTGATATTTAAAATGTCTATAGACCTGTGGTTTGGGTCTTGTTCTTGTTTTGTACATTGTTGTGTTTCTGGGTTTCTTCTCTTTAACAGAATTAAAGCTGATGAGTTGCATATTGACCATTCCCTATTACAGGGAGGTGCAGCTGAATTTTTAGTTAATACACTATCTTAAATTCTAAGTTTAGAGCCACACTGAAACTATCTAAATCAAGGACTTAACTTGCACTTTATCTATCTAAGTCTTAACTTTCTCTCCCATACTGCCGTAGTGCCCACCGAGGCAGGGTTTGTGCTCTTCACTAACAATATTGTTGCAGGGGGGGGAAAAAAAGGACCTTTCAAATAAAAACAGCACGTTGAGGGCAAGGGGACAGTGACTTGATCTGTGGCTTGCTAAAGAGGAATGGGGGGGGGGAGTGAATCTGATTTGTGGATTTGAAGTCTATGTGCCTGTTGTTAGAAGGGAGATACAACGTGTTTAGGAGCAAATTAGAGGATTTCTAATTGATATTATCTGCCAAAAATGCTGTGTGTAGAGGTCCAGAGGCCATGGGACTGCAAACATTGAATGTAGAATATTTGCTTAACTTGTAATTAGTGCACTTCCAGTTGTTGATAGAAATTTCTCAGACTGATTTCTCAATACTTTTTCAGAGAAAATGGATTTTGAGGTCATAGTTATCCATGTCTGATTCAACAGCATTGCATTTAATTTGAGTGGGCACTTATCCCGTGGATAAGTAATTTGTCATTTATTTATTTCTTTGTAGTAGAAATTGTCTTTTAAAGACTGGTACTACTTAGCTGTCTTCCCCTCCCCCCATCTTTTTTTTGCAGAATTTGTCATTAATCCCAATGGGAAGTCTGAAGTTTGCATACTGCATGAATATATGCAACGAGTCCTAAAGGTTCGCCCTGTTTACAATTTCTTCGAATGTGGTAAGTCTGTTAAGTTTTTTAATCGACCACATGCTGTTTTGAAGGGCTTATGTTATGCTTGGATATCTTAAAATAAAAATAAATAAAATTGAACGATGGACATTTTTCCTAGGGAATGTCTTGAAAGTCTGTTTTGAGTCAAATTCTAGCTAGGAGACGTTTTCTGTATCTTAAACATGGCTTTTGAGGATAAGCAGTCTTACATTTAAAATAACAGTATAGGTTTTCACTTTGAAAACTATGCCTAAGTGAAAATGGATTTGAGCAACTCATTTGCATCTGAAAGGACGCATCAGTGAAATATGGGCAATTACAGTTTTGCTCACTGTGCACAATTAATATTTGCTCAATTTTCTTGTCATTGATGTCCCTGAAAATCCAACTGTAAGGCACGCATTGATTTAGTGAATCATTGGAATCCTGAAAAAAAAAAGTTAAATACTGAACCCAAATAGTTTCTGAAGAGAAATGTGTAGATCTTCAATTATGAAGCTGTTTGAAGAATTTGAAAGATTTCTGCAGACACATATGTACCCTCTCTAAAGCTGCAATAATTTGAGATATTTTTGTGGATTTGTTCTGTTCTGGTATTCTTCCAGTTGACAAAAAATAGGGTATTTTTTTGAGATATGTGGAGTTTTAAAATCCTTTAACTGTTCAAGTTACTGTATGTTACGATTGTTATGTCATGGAGGCTCATATTTATATCCAGTTATCCTCAGAGAATTTTGTATGTATAAATTGATACTAAAAATTTAAATGGAAACCAGAATTGGCTATGTAGACTATTTGTCCTATGTGACTATTCTCTAAGGGTCTTAATAAATTATAGTTAATATTAGTGGAGAAATTACTAGTTAGGTGCGGATTGCAAAAGGTTCATGCAGTTGGTAGGAATTGGATTTGTCATGAATGTTGACTAGCTTTCCTCATAGGATTAGAAGTAGAAGTGTCACTCTGCTGAACTAAAAGTAACTAAAAGAGTTACTGAGACTATGTTGTTCCATGATTAGTGTGGGATCTATGTGGATATCTGTTTGTGTTTTTAAACAGCTTTTAATTTTATTCTGTGTCAGTGGTGTAAGAGGTAGTTTGGTAGTTCCTAATTTAGGCTGTACTGCGAAAGTGTAAATGATGCTAGCTCTCAGAAAAACAAAAAACTTGGGGAGAATTTTATTTTAGATAAATATTGGGGGGGAATGCACTTGATGCTTAATCAGGAATCTAAAAATGTTGCATATATGGTAACTGTAATTGGAATCAAATTAATGTTGGATTTTTTTTTTTCCTGTAAATTCCAGTCAAATTGCTTTATCTAGCTGCATTTGAGATTGCTTTATGAAGTGGTATACCATACGTTCCTTGCGTTTTTGCTTTTGCTGGTTTTTTGGGGGTACCTTATAGAGAAGGAAGAAATTACACCTTTTTCAACAGCAGGCTTGAAAGGATTAAGTCCTGCAGTCAGCATCCAAGGAATTACAAGTTGGGCATCTTAGTTCAGTGTGGAATCTATAATTATTCAGAATTACATTATATATACGTTATATATGCATTACATACTGTAACTGAATTTTCAATACCAGAATGTATAGCTCTTGTATTTACAATGTGTTAGCGATGCAAAAACTTCAGAATTAACATTTGAATTCTGGCAGATCACAAATGATCTTTTAAAATGTAAAAGTCTTTACTTTGGAAGAATGAAGTACATGGTGGTAAGTCTAGTGGTAATGGAAAATTCTTTGTTTTTCATATATTGGAGTAAGCAATTTTCAGTCTTTCTGAAGAGTAAACAATTTCCATCCCTCTTGAAGTTGAAATGAAGAAGAAAACAAATCTTTATAGTGGTGGTATTCCATGTTCATAATGAGTATTTTACACTGGGAGTTCTGAAAAGCTTTCTTTTTTCTTTCCTGCTCCATTTCTAGAGAACCCAAGTGAACCTTTTGGAGCCTCAGTGATTATTGATGGAGTAACTTATGGGGCAGGAACTGCCAGCAGCAAAAAACTTGCCAAGAATAAAGCTGGTAACATTTTTTCTTTTTTAATACCAACTGCTGAATGTTTATCTGTTTTCATTTCTGCTTTGAAGATGACATATTTGCAATAGTAAGTAGGAATCATTTTGTTAATAGTCAAAGAACGTACACTTGTGTCTTTTTGGTAAAAGTGATAAATACTGTTGCATAGGGTTTTCTGACAACCCAAGGTTCAACAATGTACTGGAATAGAAAGCAATGAAGAAACTTCAGATGTTAACTCACATTAAACTATTGATGTATACTGAGTAGCTGTAAGAGCGTCTGTCTCTAATGATCAAACCAATAAGAACATGTTGGGGGTTTTATATTTATACTGTCACCTGCTATGTAAACACCTGGTGTGTGGATTCTAGCGAAAGGTAAATCTTTGCCCTTCTTTAAAAACAAAAAAAATCCCTCAAGCTTTTCATTGTTTTCGTTCTCTTTTTGGTAATAAAACAATTGCACTGAACTACGTGATTATTGATTTCCAAGTACTTGTCTTCATTAATTAGTTCTAATTGTGTAAGTCTGCAATAAATATGTAAATGATGAAGATCTAAATGAGAATGTCCCCAGTACATGAGAACTTCTTACTGATGTCCAGGTTTAAATGTCTGATCAAGAAAAAATAACTTATCAAAATTTAAAGATGTATAATGTACCTGTGGTACTTTCTGCACTTGTGAAATAAGTCAGTGTAGCTAAATCACCAAAAGCCAGCCCAGAATTATTTGTGCATGAAAAAAGGTATTTTGCTTTGAAAATTTAGGCAAATTCTGGGTGTGCTTTTCGTGCAATACTGGGGTTCTGAGTGCCCTAGTGATACCGTACTAGGGTTCAGCTGTAATAACTAAGAGCTGATGATAACTCTTTAATTTTGGGTCCTAAGAATTCTACGTCACTTTTAAAATGAAGCTTGATGATAATTTTTTTTTTCCTTTCATAGGCATTTGCAAAAAGCAGTTTCTTCTTATTTTAGGTAGTTGTGAGACTTTCATCATCAACTTGAACAAGTAGAATTTTTTTTTTCTTTAAAAATTGCAAGTGAATATGCTTCTTACAAAAAGATGATGCCTGTTTTGACTGTGAAGTTGTGTTATATGAGTGGATGTTTCAAGGGGACATGTGAGGCTTGCTTAAAGAGTGCTTCATTAGGTTTTTTCTTTACAATCATTGTTTAAAGTAAATGTTACCAAGATGTTTGATCATTTTCTGCAGCTCGAGCTACACTGGAAATCCTTATTCCCGACTTTGTTAAACAGACCTCTGAGGAGAAGCCCAAAGACAGTGAAGAACTTGAGGTACTGAACTCTTCCTTGCTGACTGTCATTGGAGTCTGTTTTTAAAAATATTACACCTTCAATGTCAGAAATATTAATGAAAATTCATAACATTGTTTTCTCAGTCAGATGGAAATGTGAAATTCTTCATTTATAGCAAGATCTATGGCAATGAAAACCCTTTTTTTTGTTCTGTTGGAACTGATCAGAAAATGTACTGTGATGCAAAGAACTAGCCCCTTGTTGAAATATCAGGTCATTTACTGAAGACCTGAAATGTTCCAAGACATTGTACTGCCTGTACTGTCCTGGCTTCCAGAATCCTCTGGTTGATGCCTTGGAAAGTTCAGAGCTAGATGCTGTCTGGTTTTGTGTGATCGTCTCAGAAGACCAAGTAAGAACTAAAAGTGCCTGTGCTTCTGAGACATTTTTACTTAGCTATGAAAGCTACTTATTGCCAGATCAGACAGTTAAAATTACAGACTTTAAGCAGCAACATTTGAGAAAATCAAAGGAAAAGTTTTAAGTGGAGAGAGTGTGCTATATTTTCACGTATTGGAAATATTAAATAACAAGTTCATCAGTGATATGTTCACTTTCAATTCAGCATGTAACAGACCATCAGTAAGGAGTAAAGGAAAAATCAGTGATTGGCCTGAAAGGAATGGTTTCATTTTAGAAAGTGTGATATACAGAATGAGTTGTTTGTACACTTGCTTTAACTTAAAATTGTATTGTATGTCCTACACTATTGAAATGGTCGTTAAGAAAATGCAGACAATTTTTTCCATTGTTTTAAAATAAAATACAAAACATTCCAATAGCTGTTACGTTTTCTTTTATTAAACCACAGCATTTTGGTAAGTAGAATTTCATAATGAAGTTAAAACAAATAAAATAATCTTGTCCTGAGGCAGAAAGGATGATAAAGAATTTATAAGATTGTCATTTTTATGTCCATTTTCTATAATGTAAAGTTGGAGTTAAAAGAATTATTTAAATTTCTGTCTGCAAATATATGATTAGGTGTGGCAGTTTTAATGATGTTGGTAAATACCTCCATTATGGATTTAAAAATAATTTAAGTATTAAGCACAGAGTAACAGAATTTGTTTAATGTTGCAAAGGAGAAATGAGGGTTAAGGACAGTGTTAAGGTCTTATTTGCACAAAAGCACAATAACTCTTTTCAATTCCTTTGTAGTATTTTAACCATATCAGTATTGAGGACTCACGGGTATATGAACTCACCAGTAAAGCTGGACTCTTGTCTCCATATCAGATTCTCCATGAGTGCCTTAAAAGGTAAGGCTGCAGAATAAGGAGCAAATTCTGTTGTGTACAGGTGTTTGGGTTGGGGCACGTTGTTTGCTTGGTTGCTGGTACCCACAGTGTTTGTCAGTAACTTGGACGTTTGTGGGCTGGCCAAGCTTACTGCACCCACTGTGGCTATAAGAGACGTGGTGTGGACTGAACTGTTTAATGCTGTATCTTCCCTTAATTTATATTTGGTGTTTATGACTCTTGTCTTCTGAGATTAGGTTTTAGTTGTGGGACATACAAATATATTTGTTTTTCATTTATACAGGCTTGCCTTTCCATTCAAATCAAGTTGCTGATTTAAAAAAGAACTCTTTATTAATTAGTGTCTTAAAATTTATTATTAAAGTATCTAATTCCATTGCAATGACTGTCAAAGATAACGGCAACTGCTTCAGATGTTTGTAATTTTACTTAGTATATGATATTGATTTTGTTTGTGCTTAAGAAACCATGGAATGGGTGATACATCCATAAAGTTTGAAGTGATTCCTGGTAAAAATCAGAAGAGTGAATATGTCATGACTTGTGGCAAGCACACGGTGCGAGGCTGGTGTAAGTACAGTACTTAGTGTGACCTCTGATAATACCTTCCTTTTTTCCTGTTCTCATTTGTTATCCATTTTGTAGGTGCTTGTTCAGCTATCTAGCTTGTTACGTGTTTATTCTACTCTTCTCTGGCATCTCAGAGATGAGATGTTTAACACAAGTAAACATTGGTGTTCATCTAATTACATAACGTGCCAGAATTGACGCATTTTCATTATTATTTTTACAGGCAAAAATAAGAGAGTGGGGAAACAATTAGCTTCTCAGAAAATCCTACAGCTACTGCATCCACATGTGAAAAATTGGGGCTCTCTTTTGCGTATGTATGGTAGAGAGAGTAGCAAGATGGTTAAACAGGTGAACATGATTTTGTTTGATTGTAACCTACCTTGTGATTGTATTTTGCTCTTGTATTTTTCTGGGTTTTTAAATTTATTTACAACAAAGCTTTAATGATAACTGTTTTGGCATAACAGTGTTGTTCCGTATCGTGGTAAAGGCAGTATGCATGAGCAGTTCTCAATTCTTCTGAATTGATTCTCATACCTTGCTATTGCCAAAACATAAGATGAGTGCTTCCATTGACAATAATGCATTAATCTTGCATCTTTCAGGTCAAAATTATATAGTCTATTTAATATTTAACTCACTCATGGAAATATATGTTATTACTTAAGGAAATACAACTATCACAGATTAAATTTCTGCTCCACTTTTTTTCCATCAAAAAAGCTCATCTGTTCTTGCTTATGGTTCTGTTGAATAGGAAACCTCTGATAAAAGTGTGATAGAACTTCAGCAGTATGCCAAAAAGAACAAGCCAAATCTGCACATCCTGAACAAGTTACAGGAAGAAATGAAAAAACTGGCACAAGAAAGAGTGAGTATATGCTCTTTTGTATTTACAAACAGGAAGAATGCCATGGGTCAGACTTAGCAATGATCAGAATCTTTGCTTGTTTTTATACAGTATCTTACATAGAGAGCTGTTCAAAACTTGATTTTTGGCAGGGGGGCTACTTTTAGAGAGATCTTCATCCTCTGTTTTAAATTGGCTTTATAACTTAATTTTACCCACTTCAGTAAATTTATTTTTAACATTAGAACAAGTTAGCCTTTCACAGTGATTGACACCAGTTTGGCTAAAATTGTTCAAAATTTTAAAACAAGTGTTTTATTATTATATTCTCTTTATGACTGTGTGGCGGGGTTTGTTTCATATTCTTTTAGGAGGAAACACGAAAGAAACCCAAGATGACAATAGTGGAATCGGCTCAGCCTGGTAGTGAACCTCTCTGTACTGTTGATGTGTAATGAGAAAATTTACAAGTGGGGAGCAATAACACAAATGGAGGAACTAGATTTTCAACAATTATTTAAAAATTGTTTGCTGCAGAATGCACGATAACTTTTAAAATCCAAGCTGCTTCAGTTATGCATTGTTCTTTTTGCATCATCAGGGCAATATTACTTTTTCCTATTCTCTCTTTTTCTTTTTTTTTTTTTTTTTTAATACCTCTGAGATATGTACGTTTAAAGGATTGATCATAAAGATCTCTACTTGGGCAAATGCACAGAGGACAGGCATGTTCACACAGGATAAAATCAATCAAGCACTTTTTTCTAGAAAGCCATCCATGTTGTTTGAAATGGATGTGTTTTAAGGATGAAATTCAGAATATCTATGTACAGGTTGAAGCTGATATTATATATATATACACATTCATATATATGTATATATAAAAGAAATATATGTACATCTTCTTGTATGAACATGCCTAAAACTATTTTTGTGAAAAGTTTTGTTGCATTTCAGCACATAATAATATGCACTGATAAGACACTTTGGTGACAAATACATGAAACTGATGAGCAATGTTCCTAATGCCATAGGATTAGGCCAGTAATGCTGTTTCTTTATGTTCTGTTTTTCGTCTCCTGCCAGGCTTAGTTATTCAAGATCATAGTATGCAGATTTTTTTATTACTTGAAAAGAACAAGTATACCTGGTAGTGTTAAGAGCAACAGGCTGGATATCGAAAATTATTGGGTTTTATTTTAATTGAAAAGAGCCTATGTTAGTTTACAGATCAGTTGAAAGGGGAAAATACGGCCCTATTTATTTGCTTAAAATAAAAACTGTAATTTGAAAGGCTGTTTTCAAAGCTTGGAGCCAAAACGCAGCTGATGGTGGTTGACAGTCTAAAAATATTTTGCCAATGATGTGTCTAAAGACCTTCCACTCCCTTCTCCCAGCAATAAAACAATTTCTCATTTGTGTGGAGTCAGAATACATCTGACTTGATCAATTAAGTCTTAATTAACTTGCAGGATAAAAGCAAAGAATTAAAAAAAAACAAAAAAAAAAAAAAAAAACCACAACACAACCCTTAGAAATCTGAAATAACTGCAGCAATTTAGTTTTTTTAAGAAGTTTTTGTTTTTACTCTTTTAATTACATTTTTAGTTTTTAAAGAAAAAGTGTAACTTCTGCAATGAAAATTAGAATGTAGATTTGGAATATGACATAGAGTAATGAGTAGAATGAGACCATAACAGGTTATACTGATAAAGAAGAAAATCACAAATATGCAACTATTATAAAATACAATCTTAGAAAACAGGCAGTACTCATTATGTCATCTGAGGCTTTATTAAATTAAGCACAGAAGGAATAGTTTTGGCTGTAGTGAAAGCACTGCTTTGCGGGTTTTGTTCTTCATATGGGGTTCTTTACTGGGTGTTTGCAGTAAGTCTTCTCTTAGAACCATTTTTGTGGGTTCTTTTGTTTGTTCTTGAGGAAGAGAGTCAAAACCAAGCTGGTGGCAGGGCTTCAATGATTTATCCGAGTTGTACTGCTATATTTTACACTCCTACTCCTGTAGGAGCGAAAGAGGTCAGTTCTTTGTAATTGCTGCAGCTCCTGGTACTTACCTGGACAGTGATCTGGGGGCTCGAGGGAGGGGGGGATCCTGTTTGTTTGGTTGGGTTTTTGGTTGGGTTTTTTTACCATGTTACGTATAGAGTGCTGCAGTATAATGAATTTAGTGCCTACTGGATTTTAACAATATTGGCATCAGTATTGTAAGACCTTTTAATATCACCCGTTATTTTGGAAATATGTGGATTTTAATTTATATCTCAAACTACTGTTCTCTAATATGTTGCATAAAATGTTTGAGGTTAAACAGGAGGAGTCTTGGAGTCTTACCTGTTTCTGTGTTTGAGTGATATGCTCAGAGGTCTCTGCAAATATGAATTCACCCATTTTTTATTATTATATTTAGCTTTTCAGTTCCACGAGTTGTAATCCTGTTACAACAGGATACGGGTAGTTGGAAGACTATACATAAACTATAATTTAAAGAAGTGGCCTATCTTAAAAAAAAAAAAAACAAAAACAAAAAACACTGCCTCTGCTTTTTTTTGTATAGCTTTAATAAATCTCCATCTTTTGAAGGGTATATAATATTGGTGCAGTAGTGACAAGCAGTGATTACTGTTTGTCTCTCTTTTTGTTGTTTTTCTGATTTTTTGTTTTGTTTTCATAAAGACAGGGCTTTTATCTTCTATGCCTAAATGTATTACTCCTTTAGGTAGGTTTTACTTCAGCTTACGTGTTTTCAGCAGAAAAATCTGTACTTGGATGGCACTGTAAAAGACAAATCACCCTTGTAGATCTTATTTTTCTGAAATCAGAATGTCAATGCATTTGCAGGTCACCTGCAGAATTTCCAGAGATGCCTCACTTACAAATTTGTTTTCATTATTTTTAAGAGGATTGCTGTATTACCTCAGTCTGCCACTATCAGAATCACAAGGTGACCATTGCCCTTAATTAAAACATCCAGAGATTTCATTGTGAACCAAAGCCTAGAACGTATATTATGCATTCTAAACAAAAACAAACAAAAAAAGATGGTATTAGACCTTGCTGCAGCCTTTAACTGGAGAGATGTCCAGAAAATAGCGCAATAACTGCTGGAACAAACAACTTAACTGCTGTTTATGTCATTGTGAAGTATTCTTGTGTTTTAATGTTTACTATTGTTTGGAGTGTAACAGTCTTGCATTTGCACATAAGCACGAGCTGCTGTGATAGAGGATAGATCATTGCATTAACTTCAGCTTCTGCATGAACACTTACAGTGTGATTCAAGATGTATCCTAAACTTGTCTTGTAACTCTTGTGTGTTTTCTAGGTAATCGGCTGTAAAGGTTTAGATCTTGATTGTATGAATGCATAAAACAACTGCTGCTTTTGTCACTGATATTTGTTATTTATCCCTTCTATATCCAGAGGAGGATGGGTATTTTTATAGGGATGGAGTGTATTTTTAAGAACCATTCCATCCTTTGGGAATTAGACAGTTTTTGCTTTGCATATTATGTGCTTCTCGACAAAAGTGTGGTATATTGACTTTAAGGATTAAATTAGTGTGCATTCAAATCTTTATGGTACTGATGGAAAACTTACTGTGACTTCCAGTGAATAGTCAGATGCTACCTATTTAAACACCAGTCATCCAGCTTTTCCTTACGTATTTATTAAACAAAACTGATGAAGTAGTTGGGTACTCAGAAGTTTGGAAAGACTATTATGCATAAACTTAACTGTTGTATGTAAACTTCCACTTTCCTGTGATGCTGTTAGGCTTTATACAAATATTTGTAACATCCAAGTATTTAAAAGCATCATGATTATCTTATTAATTCTCTAGACTGTACTTTGGTTCTGGAGCAAAATTCAGGAAGTGATAGCCTCCTAACTTTCCGTGGGAAGAAATGTGAAGTGCAAGAAGCCATGCTGTTGTTAACCAAATAAAATGATCAGTTACAGTATTCTGATGTGTATCTGAGAAAGTGAAAAAACAAAATTCATTCTTATTGCCCAAGTAGGTAACAATGGTTGCTGTATGGATCGTGTTGGGTGCAGTTGCTTGATGCCAGTGCTAAATTGGTACAACTATAAAGCCTCATTTTCACTGAGCCTCTGCTTGCTTTTTTTTCTGCACAATCATATAATCCTATGTGTTTGGTCTTTTGAGTACTACATGTGTATTTTTCAGACAATTAGTTTTGAGCAATAAACTTTGATATTATAAAGTGCTCCAGTGTGATCAGTATTATGATAGCTTAAGCATACTTAGAAAAAGGAACTTTTTTATTCCTAGATTGCCGTAGGTATTTTTAAACAGAAATTAAATCAGTACAGGCTTGTTGGTCATGGAAGTACTTACACTTTTTTGGTAAGGAATTGAAAGTTTACGTGGTTAGACATCCGTTGGAATGAAATTAAATTCAAACTTTTTCTTGAATTGGAATGTGTATTTTTACTTAAGCGATGTCAGGGTTGGAAATGACACAACCCAAAGTTGCTGGGTTTGGTACCTGTTGCCACACACCTGCCTGGCAGGAAAGGAAGGGGTATCAGCAAGTCCGTGTGCTGTAATAGCAGGGGGTTTTGTTCAGTCCGTATTAAATGTGGACTAGAAGTATGTTCAGTAACTTGAGATTTAAAATGGTTAATCCTTCTAACAATCAGCCGGTATTACTGTCTGTTCTGTAGTGTGGATCACAATCCATTAAATTAATGCTAGGTGCTGAGCATCTACGGCAGTACAGATCCTGAGCGGAGCGCACCTTGTGCAAGGGTAGGAGGCTCAACCAGGTTTGTCTTCCCGCCCACTAGGTACGTTGGAAGTGCATCTTAAGGTGCTGGGCCTCAGTTACGTAGTGCTCGCTGTCATGGCCCGGGTGTCTACAACACATGCTTACTATGGTAAGGTTTTGCATTAAATGCAGCTGCCTCTTTCTCTTGCTGCCCAGGGCTCTGAGTAAACCACCTGGGAGGATACCTGAGATACCATCCTTTTGTAGTAACCACCAAATTAGACATGGCTCTTCCATGGAAGTGTTTTCCAGGAGGCTGAGGTTAGCCTTTTTAAATATACTGCAGGGTCCAAAAGCCTCAGTGAGGCTGTGGAACTCCCTAGAGCTCATTGTGACATAGGAGGTACTTGACTGAAGGTATCCACTAAGCAGGCTTACTAAGAGTCTGAGAGGAAAATGAGCCTCTTTATCAAAAATGAAAAATTTCTTACTTCTTCCTGCCATGAAGGATGGCCCTGACTGGTGTCTGTACAGTTAATTCCTGGCTGTAAGTTTGCACTGGTGAGGGCATGCCTACAGTGAAGTCATCTCAGCTTTACTCGTACATTGTAGGAAATGATCTAAGCAAGCCTTTATTTTATCGTCAGTGACAGTACGCTCTCAGAATAAAACTGATTTCAGCTGCAGAAAGCATAGCATTTTTATTAGAATATGAGTTTATTGCTTTCTAGTGAAGATTTAGCAAGTGAATGATTTATGGAAGGTTTAAGATTGCCATATCTTTCCTAGCTTATTCAAAAGACATGGCACTGTTTTGACAGGCTAGCAGAGCTGAAAAAAGTTAGTACTGACAGTTATAGGTCCCTGTAACAAGATTACCTGCTTTGGGAATTAGATACTGTGTTCAGTCAGTCTGCAGGGTCCTCCTTACCACTTAGTTGTTGATAAATAGTAGCTATTCACTAGCACGTAAAGTGTGTCGTATTACACTTGCACTGGAAGGGATGGTGCTGCATTATAAACAAGCCCAGGTTTTAAATAGTTGTATCTGAAGATAGCTGTGGGATACTTTAAATAAAGCTGTTTCAACTGTTTAAAGGGTGAGACCACCATATACATTACTTCACTCACCTGAATTTCCCCGAGGGCAGGAGGAGAAGAGCAGGACTAATAGTACATAATGAAATTTAATTCAAGTTAGTATGATGAAATAACTTTGAAGCCTTGCAACTACTCCGTAGTACAGAGATTTATTACCTGGATGTTACAGAAACAACATTATTGAAGCAGCTAACAAGCAAAAGTAGTCTCTGAAAAGTGTCTCTGAAGAGTTACGTTGATTTCCTCTCTTCAAGTGCAGTATCTAGATGTACAGAAGTTGCCTGGCTCGCATCAATGCTAGATGGGTTGGTGCCATCCAAGCACTCAGAGTCGTATCCTGCTGTTGTGACTGGAGTAGCATCAGGCGGTGCTTCAGCAGAGCTCCCATTGGCATATTCAACCCTTTCAAAGAATATCAGTAACTCACAGTGCCTGGTCTGAGGGAAGAGATCCACAGCCATTGCTTTAACGGGACGGAAAGAGGCTCCTTTGACTCTGTTGGAAGGGGCCCGGCAAAGGCTTGATGGGAAAAGGAGAGAAAGGGGAGGAAGAACTCTATTAACATTTTAGTATACTGTGCATCACTGCTACTCTTCTGAGAGAGGATTTCTTCCCCAAGCCTCAGTTCCATGATAGGGTTATGCACCACCCCTAATATTTCCATTACTGCTCGCATATTGGGCAATACAGTTCCAAGCCTGCTGTGCAGCAGCTGTCAACCATTTCTCATGAAAGGTAAGCCTCAATGAATATGGCTTAAAAATAAAATTCCAACAACGGCCCTCCCTCCCCAAGAAGCATGTATTTTTCTTCTTGCCACATATACTTAGTCGATGCAAGAAATACTCACTCCACAAAGTTATTCATTGCAGCTCTGGGATTGCAGGATACATAGATAAGCTTCTTCAGATGTTCAGCTCTTCTAATGGCAAGAATTACCTTGGAATCTAGAGGATCAAAACCCAAGGCAGCTGTTTACCAGTTCTGCATGCATCGACAGACTCACACAAAAACTCCAGGTTACGCTCCAGCATGAATGAAACTGTTGCAATACCTAGTTGCTTCAAGCTGTACCTGAAGCCTCCCGTTTAATTTATTCCATTGGTGTTTTCTTGGGTTCACCACCAAACACCAATCACCAGAATAGACTTAAGAAAAGGTAAACTTACGCAGCCCTGCTCGTGGTGGATCTACAATAGTAATCAGGTTCTGAGGAGCTAATATGTTAATTAGGGAAGGAACAATATCTTCAGCCTTCCCACAATGAAATTCAATATTATTCAATTCTATAAAAAAAATGAAAAGTGTTATCAGAGTACTTATCTAGTCAAAGCATCTTTCAATACACTCAAATTGGATATTAAGTTTGGATGCCTTAGAAACTACAAATTGTTCAGTCTACCCTGAAATCAGTGTAATTTAAACAATCACTGGTACTTCACATCATTTAAACAACAGTAACTTGAGCATCTTCCATTATCTGGACTAAAGCAGAACCCCACAAAAAATAGCTACTGTTAATGTAGGGGTAACTGACTTCATCTCACTTTTACACTGAAATGTTTTATTTTTGGAGGAAAAGAAAGCTAGCTGTTAGTCAACAGGAAAACTGATCTCACAGACTAACATGGTATTTGTTTTCAAGAGAGATTAAATGTTTAAAGTGGACAAGATTACTATCAACAACATGTAATTCCAAGCTGCTTAGATAACGTAAAGAGAAACTAGTTCTATAACTACTATACTTCTTAACACGCAAAGATCTTAGCATTTTGGCTTAACTAACCGTTAATCTGGGCATTCACTTTGGCATCTTGCACAGCTTCTTGGCAGAGTTCAATTCCAATCACTTTCTTTACTTTCTGTAGAAACAAAGGAAAAAGATCTGACTGTGGTACGTAAATGTAAGTTTAACCACTATTCATAGCATCAGCAATTAACTACTATACATGAACGTTGACTAGTACCTGGTCAGAGAATTATTGCCTTGCAGCCAGAAAAAAGGCTGAGAAGGGACCTGTGCAAATAAACACGGACTTCTTAGACTCAAATTGTGGGATGAACACCATTTATCCCAACCTGTATGTGACAGACTCTAGTTATGCTGGCGTCTTTCTTTTTGGGGGGACAGACTTCCTTATGTGGTCTAGCAAGCTCCACTCTAAAAATGATGTAAGAAATGCTGGTTATTCACAGCCAAAGCTTTCTGAGAAAGCCCAAACTAGTTAAGTGGATAGATCCTAGTAAATTTTGGCTAGCCTACAGAACTATTGCCTCTTTTGACTGAATTAGTTTCAAAATAATTTAGGCTGCTCAACACATGGGTGAGATTTCATAATGATTTGGTAAAACAGCTTCAGGCAGTTTAATTAGAAATTAATTGAAAAAATTAAGACATAACGTGTTGCATTTCAAGGACATCAAGTATTTTCTTTCACTGTAAGCACAACTAACTATCTACATCCGTTAACAAAGTAGCTTATAGCCAGGAAGAGAAATCACTCACTCACCTGTGCCAAAGAAATCCCAATAGTTCCTGTACCACAGCAAATGTCAAGTACAGTGCTCTCTTGGCTCAGTTGTGCCCACTCCCTAATGGCGGTATACAAAACTTCTGCAGCTTGTGTGTTTACCTGTGAAATTACATTTCAAATAGGTCTACTTCTTCATAAATAGTGAATGTGTTTTAATGAGTCTTAGGAAAGCATGTTTTCTTTTTCTTGCTTCTAAGAAACAGATCACATATAACTGACCCAGCACATACTAACAGATCACCATTCCATTGTTGAAGTCTCACTCAATTTCTCTCTAAAAAGTAGTGTTTTGTTGTCTACGTTCTAGTAAAAACATGACTTGTTCTATAGGACCTAAAAAGCAAGTCTGGAAACTAGAGGAGACAGCAAACAAAATAATTAAGCAAAATGCTAAGCAGTAAAGTGAAGTCCAGACTATAAAAATACTTCCTCCCCTTGAATAGGAAGTAGTAAAGATTCAAAACCAGGAGAGTACAACCATGACAATACATTCAGCAAGCTCTATTTGTTTGTAATACTGCTTTAAAGTAAATGCTGTAATTACACATTATGGTTAAGGAAGTAGTGTATAATAAGCTTTCTAAACCAGTGCCTCTAGAGCAAGCATATTTGTCTTAAAGAGCAAGCAAAGCACGCTATGTGGGAAAAAAAGAAGTAGCCTATAACCTATGGCAAATAACAGAAAATACAGTGTAGCTTCAACGTATTTACAATACCAAATGATAACACACTTCCTTCCTATTTTGATACGTTCCATTTCAACAATATAGGCTACAAGTGCTGGAAAGGCAGAAATAAATTTTGGAAAAACAAACAAAAATTAGTATTACAAAGATTCCTGAACTACATACTGCATGTTCTGTATACACAAAGGCTACCATTTAACAGGAGGCCAATGATACTGAACTAGTAAAAAGAAAAAAACAGTTGTCTTCAACATGTCTCCATCAACTGCTTTTGCAGCCAAACATAATACTCAAAGGTATTTAATCACACCAAATAAATGAAAGATTAAATCTCTAGGTATATAATATCTTGTTACACAGCATTAGCCAGGCTTAAGGGCACTAATGCAAATCCAGTGAAGTTAGCAACTTCATATCATCCTTACCTGAAAAAATGCATGAGGAGAAATTCTAAATTTTAGGCCAAGAAGTTCTTCATAGATGTACTTATCACCAGCCACATGCTCCAAAGGCAAGTCTTCTAGGTTGGGAGATTTCCTATGCAGGGTGGGAAAGGGGGGGGCAAGGCACAGGGAGACAAAATAAATAAAATAAAAAAAAAGACAGAAGACAAACATGGTTGTTACAATTTTTACCAAAGCTTTAGTCATCTTAAAAACTATAGTACTACATACTAAGCAGTAATTTATAGTGGGCCAACATTTATCATATCCTTTTAGAGACTCTCGGCCATTTTTTTCTTACGGTGTGCAATTGTTCCATTGATGTCAGCAGTAGGACCTACATTGTCTCTAGATTAAAGATAGCGTGAGCCTTGTGCTCTGTGGAAAAGTATGGGGAGGTTAAAAAATCACATAAAATAGGGAAGAAAGGAGGCAGAAGTTACTTGTTGATAATAATAAATATCCATCTACTGCAGTAAACACTTCTACAGCTTGACAGCCAGCAACTAGTAGTGGCTTTACCCACTGAAACTCCACCTGCCTTTATCCAGTGAACACTACAGGAGAACACAAAACTTCAGGAGTCTGTTGTGGAAAAGGTAAGTAACTGTTCAACAAATTAGTAACACTGCTGCTACTTTTATGATATAGACAAAATAATGGTGCGGGAGTGCTACCTACTTTTCTGTTGCAAACACCAAAAATCCAGCCACCACCAAAATCCCCCAAAGCGAAGTCAACTCCCTCACCTCTGTCCTTCCTCCACAAAGTACAGAGAAGTAACGCCACTGCTCTTTCCCATCCCTTCTGTGAAGTATTTTGCCAGAGAGATTTTCAGGTCAGCTAGCTCTTCTTTACTTAATTTCTAAAGGTTTCATTTCAAAGAAGGGAGAATAATCATCTTAGTGACTTAATGATATGATTTAGTGTATGCCTTCTATACACGTATTAATTACTTGTTCATTTCCACGTATCAGATTAGTCTAAATAGAAGACTAGGAACGCAAGATAAACTATGCCAAGTAATTATTCTATTTCTCTTCTGCATGCACGATTCATAAAATCAAATTTATGTAATTGTAAAGCTGTGTGTCTGGGCTGCACACTACACATCAACTTAAATACCTGAGGATTAAAATACACAATTGCCATGATGTGGCCATTCCTGGTGGTACGGACTGTGAGCTGTTTCCAGTGACCTTCATAGGTTTCTGGGCTGTAAACTGAGTAAGGAGTTGACCTGCAATTTTCAGAAGCTCAGTTACTTAATAGAGAACTATTTGTTTGCATAACATTCAACAGTTTCTTGAAATGAAAGCAACTCCCCATGCAAAGCAATGAAAAATGTTAAGTACAGGCTACATTGATTTGACAAGGAAAGAACAACTTCCACATCTTAATTAAGAAGAAAGATAAAAAAGAGACTGATGAATAGATAATATCTCCTAATGCAAAATAGTCTGTCCCCCTGTCTCGCAATCCTCTTATTTGTTTTAACCCACCCAAAATTACAGACAGGCTATAAGCAGCTTCTCACCGCATTCAGAGAATGACACAACTTTTTATAATGCCTTCATCGGCTTCTGTCCTTTATACCAAGTTCAAACTTTCCATCTTTATGATTCTTCTGAACCACTCCTTTTTCTAAAAAGTGTTGTTGCTTAAATTTACAACTTTTGTTTCATTCTTTGTTGTAGGATGATTCTTCTCTTCATCCAAGGAAGCAACTGACCTTTGTTATTCAAATTCCTCTTTAAAAAAACTTTTTCTGAGTATTTCTTTAGAGTCAGTGGAAGAAGCTCTCAAATAACAGACACTTTTTATTGTAGACTTAAAAAATCTCATTGCTTGCAATAAAGCTGTGTTCGGCTGGAATCTGTCCCTCCATCTCAGAACAGCTGAGCAAGAGCAAGGGAAAAATACCCAGTGATCTAGGCACAAGAAGTAAACCTCGACGAATTGCTAAAAATTGAGACTGGTATATCTTAGGTCTTAAAGCTCAGAACAAACACTAAGCTTTTCATAATATTTAATTTTATAAATATGATTAAGACATCAAAACCTTTAGGGATAACTCATTTTACTTATGCTCACCTTATGTAGTCTTGGAAAGCTTTTACTACTTTTTTGGCAATAGCAGGAATGTGAATAGTATCAAATGGCTCCACTACAGCACATGTACCACCCTTATATTTGCCAAGACGACAACCCACAGTTTTGTCTTCTTGATTTACACCAATCCCAATCAAGAACTCACATTTGTTGCGATATTCAGTCTAGATTTAAAATAAAGTTATGTAAGATATTTACATAGCACTTACTTGTACATGTCAAGTTTCTCCTGAAACAACCCTCATATAATTAAATGTATTTGCAAATGGACAGAGGACATTTAGTTCATATGGAAGATATTAATGGATTTTGATGTATGAGAACTAACAGCAATAATGAAAAAAGTTTTAGTAAGTCTTGTTATTTCGAGAGCAATATATTGCCTCTGTTGAAGAATGTTTGTATTAGCCTACAACACAAGCTTGCAGGGACAGCATATTCATTTTAAAGTTAGAATATCCAGTTAATTGTAACTGTTCTTCTGCTTCCTGTAAATATTTCCACACAATATTTACATGAAAGGCAACAATGTCTAAAATTCATTATTCATTACAAGTCAAGTACTCAGTTTGTCCACTGTCTCTTAAAACCAAGTGATTAATTTAACCCTAAACTCACTGACCCCATTCCATACTTTACCTAGGATTACATTACCTGTAATGGTGATGCTTTCACTCCCTCTACTGGGCAACACAATTTATTATACTTCTGCTTCTGCAGGAACAACCAAGGTAATAGAGCTCTGTTGTTATTTCCGATTTCCCTGCCCAAAGCAGAAACAAAAATTGTAAAGTACACATTTAGAAAAACTGAGGTTATTAACAGTTGCACTAAACTTTTTTTTTTTTGCATAGGGCATAAAAACGTATCAGATTATCAGATGAAGAATATTTTTTTCCAGAGTTTTTTAACAGGTAAACCCCCTTTAACTTTATAAGAACTGTGACTCGAAAAATAAGTGTTAAATGTAGTTATAAAGGTATGTACTAGATTTATCAATGTACCCATGCATGAAAGTAATGCCAATTTTACCCACACAAGTGAGTAAGGCAAGAAATAGAAGTTGTACTTTGATCTAGGAAGACCAGGCATAAAAATCTGAGGGGATTTTTAAAGAGAAAGTCCTAATAATAATTTATTATCTCTACAGATTGATTACCTCTTACACCATTTGACAGTGCCAAATTTTTTTAGGGGCACAAACATGCTTCTGCTTATGCCTATGGAACAAGAGACATTAAAACAACGCCCCTTCATTTAGCAATCTTTTGAGGCTGACAAAGAACAGCTATAGCAAGTAGAGATGGGAATTTGTGCCAATTTAGCTACATCCCAACATAAGGTCAAGTCTTGTAAACATTACAGTAGCTTTACAAACAGGAATTACTTTGTCAGCTTCTGCAGCACTTGTTCGCACTCCTGCTTCTTTTTGGCCAGCTGCTCTTCGTAGGGCATCTTCCACAGCGGGGTCACGACATCTGCTATTTGCTTGCTCAGAGGCTCCTCTCCGCTGGCCTTGGAGGGAGCCAGCCGCTTCACCTCTCCCTGCTCCGTCTCCTCTTCCTTCTTCCTTTTCTTTGCAATAGGGTCAGCTTTTGGCTTGGCAAGCCTAACGCTCAGGTGCCGGCTCTTCCACAAAACCCCGTGGAGGACTTTCATGGCCTTGTCCCTCTCCTCCTCGCTCTTAAACGTCACGAACGCGAACGTCTGCTTCCCGAAGAGTTTTATCTTGTGCGGACTGAGCCCGTATTTGGCAAGAAACTTTTTCACATCATTAAACCCGATGTACTTGGGAAGGTTTTGTATTTCAACTTTATAGATCTCGGAGGTAAACAAGTCTCCCTTAATGTATCTGTACACGTCGGGGCAGGCTGCGGGGCTCTCCGCGGGGTCACCGCCGCCTGCATCGGCCTTGCTCTCCACTTCAGCCGCATCTTTAGCCTCCGGCACAGGAACCGCGACGCGGTCGGGGTCGCACCGGTCGCTTTCCTCCGCCATGCTCCCGCCAGCCCTGCGGGTAACGGCGGCAGGCCGCGCCGCCCGCCTCCCCTCAGCCCGGACACCAGGTCAACCCCGGCCCCGCGTGCGTGCGTGTCCCCCCCCTCCTCCTCCCGCCCGGCCGGCCCCGCGTGCTCCGCGCACACCTCGCGCTTCCTCGTGCCGGGCTCCTGGGGGCGGGGCTGTGGCGTCACCGACAGACCGCTGCAAACGGAACGGGAGGGGGAAGAGAAACGATTTTTTTTTTTTTTAAGTCTGCCCCTCGGCGCTACCGTTCCTCGCGTGCGGGGTCAGCCGCATCGCTTAAAAAAATAATAATAAAGGCGACTACAATATTGCCCCTCTCCGTCACGCACGTGGGCGCCATCTTGGGTCGGGGCGCGGGGCGGCCGCGGCCATGCCGCGAGGGCTGATGGGAAGCTCCTGGGGAACGGGACTACGAAAAAAAAAAAAAAAAAGCTTCGCCGGGAGCAGGACGGGGACGGAGACCGGTGCCGCAGAGCCGAGGCCGGTGCCGGCGGGTGCTCTCTCCTGCTCCGGGTCCGCCCGTGTCGTGTCGTGTCCCCCCCCCCCGCCGCCAGTCCCATCGTGTGGCGCCGGGGGCGGGGCGGGAGCGCCGGGCTGAGGGGGGGGGGGGGGAAAGTGGGTGTTTCCCATCGTGCCTTGCGGCAGAAGCGGCGCGGGCTGCGGGAATGAGGTAAAGGCGGGAGGGGCGGGGGCGCGCGGCAGGAAGCTCTGCGGCCAGGCGGCAACGGCGAGCGGAGCGCAGCGAGCCCGGCCCCATGGCGGACACTAAGGTGAGGGGGGGGCGGGCGCGCTGCTGCGGGCCGAGGAGCCGGGGGCCGAGGCGGGAAGGGCTGGCGCTCAGGGGGGGAGGCGGGCTGGGAGGTGGAGGGGGGGGGGGGGGAAGAGGAGGCAGCGCGGGCCGGGGTGGCGGATGGGGGCGGGAGAGTAATGGAAACAGGTTGGGGCCCGGCCGGGGGCAGCGGGCTGGGCCGGGGGAGGCCTGAGGACCCGCTGGGGTGCGGGGCGGCCCGGAGGAGCCGGAGGGCTGAGGCGGGCGGGGGGGACCCGAGGTCAAGCAAGGCCCGGGAAGGACGAGCTCGGGGCCTTGTCGGAGGGCAGGGAGCGGCCGCGCCGCCTCGTCCCCCGCCTGGCGCGGCGCGGCGGGGCTGGGGGGGTTGCCCGGCCGATTTGGGCGGCCGGGGCGCGTCTGTTTCTTTGGGGCGGGCGGTCCTGCTCCGGCCGGCCTGCGCCGGCGGCGTCCCTTCCCGAGCGCGGGGAAGCCGGGGCCTCTCGCAGGCGCCGCGGCTTCGCCTGCGGCTCGGGCGCTTCGGAGGGATCCCTCTCCCCGTTTCCCTCCTTTCTTCTCCTCCCGCTTCTCCGCCCCTCCCCCCAGCCCGCCTGGCTGAGCCCTTCGTGCCGCGGCCCGGCGAGAGCAGTAGCCCCCCACGTGCTTGCTATCGCGGCAGGGCGGGATCTTATCGTGATAACGGGATCTGCTTTCTCTCACATGTGGCCGTTGTGGATTATGCATGTCTCATGGCTCCTGTAATTAATTGGTCAGGTGCAGAACGGGTGATGTATTACTATGTGCCGCTTCCTGCTGGAGGAGACAATATGTAAAAGTTTGGCCAACGTTTCTTTTCCTGTTTCTTGAAAGCAGATGTGATTTAATGTCTTTCTTGCTCCTTTCTTACGCACTGGAACGCTGGGGACATAAAACTAGTCATAGCTGGTGTGATGTGGTTGATGTAACCAGAATGTATTTTTCAACATTTCTTACCTAATTCCCCCCTTGCCCCTTTTCTTTTTTGGTTTGTTTTTTGTTTTGGTTGGGTTGGGTTTTTTTACTAGACTGCTTCATTTCAGTTGCTCTATGCATGTGCAGTGTGTACCTGCTCTGTAAAGCATATTCTCAATAGAGCCTATAAAAGTGGACTCTTTCACCTGTAAAGTGAAAATAGGATTTAAGTGTCTCTAATGTGTAGACTGTTTTTCCTGTCTCTGTTATTCAAACAACAACAAGAAAACCCAAATCAGTTCCCTTGACCCGAGATAGCTGTTTGTGGCTTCATTAAACTTGCAGATTAATCTCCCTTCTAGGCTTCTCTACTGAATGCTTCTTGGCAGTGCATATGTACGAAGTATTAGAGATGTTTATCATTTACTTACTAGTCACATACTAAAAACAGTTCTTAAGCTTAATGAATGCTATGACAGATTCCTAAATAACTAAATAGAAAGTAGTATTTTGGCCATTTACCTATAACCTAAAGCTCCCTAAAGAGTCTTAAAGAAAAAAAAGCTTAAATTATTTCATGAGTGTTGCAACTCTGCTTCAAAACTATCTTTGATTGTGGGTGATTCTAATACCTAAAACTAGAATAATGAACTTCTGGATGTAAAGTGTTCCTTAAGATGGGTTAGGTGGTTGCTTTAGTGTTGGGGGGGGGGGGGGTGGGGGGTGTTACCATTAATGATAGGTCATGAGCCACTAAGAAATAGTAGTGCTTTAGTAGCATAAAACACATATAGGAAAAATAGTTGAAGAAATTATTTTTCCATAACTAAAAGCTATTGCTCCAAGGCCAAGCCTCTGTACAATTAGTAAGAGTGGCAGGACTAAAACATCTAGCATGGCAAGAGCACCTTTTGGGGTTTTTTTGGTTTTGTTTTTTTTATTTTCCTAGTATAACTATGTTAACTTTAAAGCCATTTGTTTTCAGCTATAATAATTTTTCCTTATTGTTACAGGGTATTTCAGTTACTAAGATCTAATTGCTGAATAGTCATAAATGTTTTCATTTTAAGCACAGGTATGAGTACTTCAGATTTTAGGTACATAGCAAGTTTTGTGTTTTGGTTTTTTTTTCTTTCTCCAGGAAACACATGAGGAGCATGATACTTCTACTGAAAATGCGGATGATTCTAACCATGATCCTCAGTTTGAGCCCATAGTTTCTCTTCCCGAGCAAGAAATAAAAACTCTGGAAGAGGATGAGGAAGAACTCTTTAAGATGCAAGTAGAATATTTCTGTGTACTATCTAAATGTTCATTAGACTTAAACTTGAATGTGTTTATAAAAAGCTAGATAACTTGTTAGGAGTCTCTGTGTATGAAGTGGCAACCTAAGTTGATTGGTAATTACTGTGGTGGCAGAGATTGAGTGGGAGGATGATTGATAATAATGCCAAAAGAAACTCTGAAGTCTGGAACAATAGAAGGGAGCTGATATTACCAATCTGGCTTCAGTATTGTTTAGCCTAAAAGAAAACATTAACTTGGATAATAACTAGAGGTTTGAAATTGTGTGATCACAGTATAAAACAAGTATCTTGGGGGAAAAAAAAAGAGAAATATATAGCGTTGCTGCCATGCATCCCCAGTTGTAAAGGATGGTGTATGATATACTGAAACAAAGCAACAGATGCAGTACAATGTTGGGGCGTTTGTGGCAGTACCTTTCTGTTGTCCTAAACAGAAAAGTTTTATCCTTAGATTGGGCTTATTGTCAAATCGGGATAGCTTGCTTAAGATGTATCATCTGCCTGAAGAACAGTTGATCAATCTGTGTAGGCTAAAGGCTTAAGAAGTGTTTTGAATTTGATCCATGATGTGTTTGCTTTTAAATAGGTTTAAAAAATACTGCTTTTACTTAATAACAGAAGGGTATTGTTCATATGGAAGAGAGATTTGAGTTTTCCTTGGGCAGATTCTGGTAAAAAACAAAGCAATGGTCAGTTTCTGACAAGTAGCATGGTGAGATCTCTGACCACTAGGCCTCTCTGCACATGGGATGTGCAGTATCAGATAGAAAGTAGAATTTTTTCTATTTAAAAAGGGGGAATGGGTGGGGAATAATAGTTTTAAGTTCCAGTGCTCTGTAGGTTCATTTTTATGTCTACAAAGGGGTGAAGGAGGAAAGGAATCCTTTTTTTGAATGCTGGTTGTTCTGATAGCTAAGCTTAGGGGAATCGCCTACTGAAGGCCAGGTGGACTTGGAAGGATGGACTTGCTTTGGAACAAAGTGTTCATCTGCATCAGAGCATCTGTTAGAGTAGCTTGCTCCAACGTCTGACACCTTCTCTTGAAGGACCTGGCTTAGTATGAGTCCCTATCCCTTGCTCTTTTGTAGAAAAGTATGTCTTTATATATATCCTGTAGTGTGAGCAGGTGCTTCCTTTCCTATAGCAGTGTCTTAAACTCCTCACTAGCAGAGCTCAGACTGTCTCTTGGGTCAGTTTTGACTAATGTCCCAAACTACTCCTGTTTTTCTTTTGGCACACTGGCATCTTGGAAGATTAAACAGTGATGTTCTGAAGCAGGTATGTTGCACTGCAGTGCAGCAGTAAGATTTCTTTATTCCTGGTTTAAGATTAGCAACAATTAGGTTTTTGGAGTTAAAAGGAGATGAGTGGCTCTAGAGGGTGAGGGATTTTGTTAACAGTTGATCAAACATTGGTCTTGGAATTATACAAGAGTCTTAGCCTCAAGCTGCTCAATTTCTTGAATTAATAAATACTGCTGGTTAGATGGAGCAGTTGTATTCATAATATATAGAAAGAACTCTAGCTGTAGCAAAATCTGTTAATTAGCTACCTTAATTTAAATGGTTGCCTACACCAAATATGCTAATCATCCCCCAAAAGCGTGTCCAGTACCTGTTGAATTTTAGTATAGCTATTACATCATTCCTAATAGTTTGTTATTAAATTTGAATTTATCATATCAGTTTCTAAATTTGTATGCAAAAGTAGAACAGGGAACCTTACAAAAGGAAATCTTTTCTTTCTTGTGTGTGGCTTTTAAAAAAAACAACTGTACTGTTTAGTTGAGTATGCTGTTTTGATAAATGTTTCTACATGCAGGCTAACTTCTTAAATTCTGTCTTCTTCAAGGCGAGCAAAGCTATTCCGATTTGCATCTGAGAATGACCTTCCAGAATGGAAAGAACGAGGAACTGGTGATGTAAAACTCCTGAAACACAAGGAGAAGGGAACAATTCGCCTCCTCATGAGGAGGGATAAAACCCTAAAAATCTGTGCAAACCATTATAGTATGTTATACATTGCTATACTTCTTATTTTTGTTTTAAAAAATAAGCTTATAGAATTGTACATTGTAGATTAAGAGCTCAGTGACTTTTTAATGGCAGCTAGAGAATTGCTCTATGTCTTTAAACAGCAAATTTATATTAGACTGTAAAAGATTTGTCTCTTACTCTGCACACAAGGCTACAGGCATCAAAACCAATGAGTGCTCATTTTTAATTAACGGAAAGAAGCTGTGGTTGGTTTTGATGATTGCCTGCAAAACTGCGTCTTAAAGTTGTTTGGTTTTGTGGTTGTTTTTTTTTCTTCAGACTC
The DNA here is from genome assembly GCF_964188355.1 of Buteo buteo. NCBI lineage: Eukaryota > Metazoa > Chordata > Aves > Accipitriformes > Accipitridae > Buteo > Buteo buteo. The sequence goes on along the minus strand of NC_134181.1, from coordinate 36,641,121 downwards.
TGCTAGTGTTCGAAAGACACTTTAAAATTTAACTGGGATAGATAGACTTTATGTGATTGCTCCCTCTGTGTGTGTGTGTTTTTTAATGATTAATAGAATGTAGAAAATGTAGGCCTTAATAATGTTTAGAATAAGAAATTAGTGTATACGGTCTTGTTTTCATAAAAGAATGAGAAATAAGCAATCACAATAATTACTACTTTGAGCTAAATGTTTGAATTAGTAGAAGCAATTGCTTAACCATCAGAAAACATACTGAGGTGCTAAACTAATCTGTGGCTACCTTTCTCTGCTTGTGAAATAAACTGAAATGAACATCGTATATTCTGCTAACTCATTCAAAAAGAATGTGTATTGAGAGCTGATGGAGCAGGAGAGGTTTGTTCCTTTGATCCTCTTAGAATAAAAATAAACACGAAAGGGCAAGACCGACTTGAAAGTCAATATAGCTAGCAACAAGTACATTAATTTGGTAATACTTTGTCACTTGCTTGCTTTGGTAACACTCAAGTTTTTATATGAAGATTATATAGTATTCTGTGGATTTAAACTACTTTTAGATAACTTGAAATAAATTGTTTGAAGTACCTTAATACAAATCTGCAGTCAGTCTAATGCTTATTTTCTTGGGGTAGATCTCTTCAGAAAGTCAGACTAATCAGAGGACACAAGTGTTCCTGTTTAGTAAATGAAATGGCAAATATGAAAGCAGTGTAGTCACCAACCAATAAGAATAAACCTTTTGTTTAGGAAAATAAATGTTGCACATATGCAAAACAATTTATAAATTTATGGTGTTCGTGTCAAGAGGTTTTTTTCCCTGGAAAAACTGCCTGCTTTATTGAATTTATGCTAACTTACGGGCAGACAAAAGGACTCTTCATTTTTGCAAAACATTACATGAAACAAAATTGTAATTTGATCTCTAAATTTTAAAAATGCAAAAAAGTGAGTAGACTCTTCAGATTTTTCTTGAACTAAACAAAGGACCCAGGGGTCAGGGAGGAAAAAAAACCCCTTGCTTAAACTTTGCATGTGTGTAATGTAAAAAAATCTTAGAGTAGTGTGAGAAGTAGCATTCCAACTTCTCCAGTCAGTCAGGTTAAGTAATTACAGTGTCTTGGAGGGAAAGGGCTCTGTTTACTGAGAAGGAATAAATGGATTGAAAATATGCTGTGCACATTTTGCAGCACTGCAGAATTCTGTAATACCTTGTAGTAAGCTTTAAACTGAGGGGAGAGAAATGAACCTGATTCGATGACTAATTGTAGGAATAATACTTTTTTTTGCAATTATTTTTTTGTAGTACCTAGTACTTTCAGTGTGCAAAAGAAGAATGAATGCTGTTTGTCTGTCTGGATGCCTTTTATTCCTAAACCATTTGACTGTTCTGCAGAGTTGTGCTTAGTGACTGCATCTCTCTTAGTATCACAGTCATCTGTTTCAAACAAGAATTGAATCAAACTCTGTTTCTTAACAATAGGGCATCTAGCATTCTTTTATACAGTAATCTTGCATCATTTTATTTGACGATGTAAGGAAAAATATATGTGGGCATTATTGTCTTCTATTTATTCAACAGTAATTCTGTGTAAAGTGCTTTACATAACCATCGCAGTCAGCTGTCAGTAAGATTCATGGAGGCTGGTGTGGAAAACATCTACTATTGTGCTGTGTACATCTTCTAATGCTTTCTTTTCAGTCACACCCTTAATGGAGCTGAAGCCTAATGCTGGGAGCGACAGGGCATGGGTCTGGAACACACATGCTGACTTTGCAGATGAAAGCCCCAAGCCTGAACTTCTGGCAATCCGATTTTTAAATGCAGAGAGTGAGTGGACTGACACTGAACTTACATTGATTGTATACTGTTACGTTACACTACATGTCTAAACACTGCTGTAAAACCACTGTTGTAGATAACACTGTGTCTTACCGCTGCATGGTAGTGTTAGCTAATTACTGCTTTAACTGAGAGAAGTCAGTTAATCACTTAACCATACATGTTGACAAACAGTGTAATAATTAGGTCTCCAGTAATATTTATAGAGCTTTCTGCCCTAGGCACTTTTTTTAACCTAAGCCATTTCATGCAAGTGTAATGCCAATTAGAATAAAACTAAAAGCAGTAATACTATGGGATAGAGTTTAATACATGCAGCTTGCTTTCATTTATCTCAGGTGCTCAATTGTAGTTAAGATTACATTTTTGCATTAGAAGCAAGGAAATACTGACTTGAGATTTCTGGTCCATCTGTATTAGCAGAACATCTGGGGGAGGGGGTTGTTTGTTATTTGTTTGGGGTTTTTTTTTCAATTAAGTATGTAGTATCTTCTTTGTTTTGATTAAAAGGAACACTTGGTAAAAAGTGCTAGTCAAGCCCAACGATCATACTAGTTGTGGTTTTTTTGGAGTGACTACATTGACTACCAGAACAGAAAGGAGGTCTGTAATTACATATGGATCTGCTGGTAGGGCTGAATGACAGTGGTAGCTTTCCCAACTCCTTGAGACTGAATCAAAGAACTGGCTTTTTTTCTTGGGGGGGGGGGGGGCGGAGAAAAAAAGAAAGGCAAAATGAAAGTGGAAAAATGTTGTTGTGTTTCCTGCTTTACCATTTGTCACACAAGTTTAGTGTGTTAGCTGCCTCTTCTCCCTACATGCTAGGCAACTGTATATTTTAAAACTAGATGGATTTGCCTACATCTGGGAAGAGGTTAGTATATCTCGTTTGCTTCCTTTTCCTCAAGTCTCCAACATCATATTGTTTAGCCAAATAAATCTTTCTGATCCACCTGCTTAGAGCTTGCTTCTTTCTTAATCAAATGTGAAATTAAAGGGTTTTAGTAACTATTTGCTCATCTTTTCAAAAGTCTTTCCGTCTTTCTGGTAGAGGTTGTTCAGCTTATTGAGTGTTTTGTCTCAAGGGAGTAGTCCTCTTTTGCCTGTTTACCCTTTGCAGTACTGACTAAGCAGATGACAGGTGAACACACATAAGTATGCCCTTCAAGTAGCTTTCCTTTTTGAGATACTTGGAAAGGAATCAATACAAATACTTCATGGACTAGTTTGACAGTGGCTTCTGAATTACTGTGAGGCAACAGTGACCTCATGTGGTCAGTCAGACCAAGTTGGTGTACCAAATTGCCACCTTCACAGTTCTGGTGTTAGAAAGTGCCTTGCCTAATCCACTTTGGTGTCTTGTTGCTTGTATTGCTTATGTAAAAGCATTATTGTAACTTGATCAACTGCTTGGAATGACTGTTGGTGGCTTAGACCAAAACATAATGAAGGTTATACTACTTTAGCTATTGTATTTGGGAATAGGTTGAGTCCAGGCCTTTGGGTATTGAGTCTGAATATGCTGTATTGATGAAACAGGCTTTATCTTCAATTCTTGATGTTAAGAACCCTGTGTTATGGTAAGGATATGGAGGTCTTTTTAGGGTGTAATGTAGTTGACAAGGATGGTAGTTCAAAGCTAATCTTGAGTCTTTTGCCCACAGATAGTCATATGAGCAGCCTCTGACATCCTATTCTTATTCCTGTAGGCTAGGGACAGCTGGGAGTTAAAATAACTACAAAACAGCTCCTTCTGGCATTACATTTTAAATATTTTGCAAAATAAGCTGCTTTAATAGACTTGCTAAAGAAAACAAACTGCTTCTGCACAAAGATGTGATTCAAGAATTTTGCATAGCCTCTTGGATGATTTTAAACTAGATTACTTCATAAGTGCCTACAAGTTCTATTTATACAAAATTCTGGTATCTTTCCTCAAGATTGGAAGTATTCAATGTTGCAAGGAGGTAAAACTAATGAAAAAATATTCTATCTTTACTGAAACAGATGCACAGAAATTCAAGGCAAAATTTGAAGAATGCAGGAATGAAGTAGACAAGAGAGCAAAGAAAGGTAAGGTTAAAAGTCTAAGTGTACCACGCCACTTCTTCTAGCTGTTTGAATGGTTATAGTACCCTGGAGTATCATTGTGTTTTAGCAGACTCACTCTGTACTGAACTGCAGTCTTCAGTTCAGGTGCTTTTTCTGTCTGCAAGAGTAATAGTTCACAGGAGTGACAACTGCCTTCTTTTTCATAGAAGGCTGTTACAATTGCTGTTGGGACATTGCTTTTTTGGAAAGGCTACTAAGGAAGTGTATCTGGTTTATAGTACACAAGTGAACTGTGAACACTGCAACCAGAGTGATATTTCCTCCTTCCAGTTCCCCTTCACAAATTCCACAAATACATAATCATGCAAGCAGAATACTTAATTGTTATAGTCGTTAATGTGTATGAAGTTGTAGCATTTTTTCCCAGGTCTGTCTGTTTAATAGATGAATGAACTGCCTTGTAGAATTGCCTATGTGACGAGATACGTAAAATAAACACTTCCATCTTTCTAAAGTACAGATTACTAGTGGTCTGCAGTCAACAAATTTAGATTGGATTTTTTCAGTCTTAAGAAATTCCTATTCCCCAGTTCCAAACTGGGGAACTTGACTTTTGTTTTTTTTGGTTAAGATAGGCAAGAAGCTAAGGACTTGAGACATCTACTTGACTGGACAGTGTATGGAGTCTGTACTGGTAGCAGCAAAGCTGACCAAATATTACATGTTTCTCAGTCACTATGATTAGGCCCTCATTTAGTGATTAAAATATGCAAGTGGTATTTCTTGAATTCTGACATCTGAATTAATTACCAAAGGAAAAGAAATGGAATTAATCACTCCACTGCTCAGTGGAGAATTTCTTTACTCTTGTTCTTATTCTAAATATCAACTGTCTCTCCCCATCCTCACCCTCCACGTCTCTACTCTTTGCCCTGAAACAGGAAAATCCATTACTGCCTGTATGTAACTTTTTTCCTAATCAATCTCTTAGCAGGCACAGACAAAAATGATAGTGCTGATAAAGTTGCTGAAAAACTACAAGAGCTTTCTGTAAAGGAAGAGAGCAAAGAATCTGAGAAGAAAGAGACCAAGGAAAAAACTGAAGAAAAGCAATAAATCATCCTGGGCCTTGCAGTTTTTCCTTTACTTTTTTCTTTCTTTTTCTTTTTTGTTTGGTTGGTGGGGTTTTTTTGTTTGGTTTTTTGGGTGGTTTTTTTGTTGGTTTTGGTTTTTTTTTTTTACAAGGGACTTTATAAGGAACTGAATTCACCGTTCAGGTTGTTTTTTCTAAGCTTTTGCCCTTTTGAAGATGTCTTCAGAAAATCCATTCCCCAGTCATGAAAATGTACTGTGCTAACTTTCTTTTCCATAGTGGAAACACTTATTTATAGTCATCCAAAAGAGTGAATAAAACAAACTTGAAAACAGCATCAGAGGACAGAACTGAGTTTTCTATATACTTTAAAGGCTTATGAATACACTTATTTCATTGAGTGTTGAGATACATATCATCATACCTGTGGATTAATTAGGTTAACAGACTTTACCAACAGGGAAGATTAAGATTACATACATGTTTCTTATATGGCTTCTAAAACTGTAATATAACAGACCTTTCACACTTTTTCTGCTGTGTGTTCCTGAGCAGGGAATGTGCCTGTGATTCTTGAAATGCAGCAGACTTCTGGAATCAGGTGATAGAGCATTCCTGGCACACTATTAATGATGTTCCATCAGACAGTGAAAATAAAGGTGGGGGAGAAAATGTATTACATGAGACTTGAAGTATTTTCCTCTTACAAAATAAAATCTCAGCTCCCTCCCTGCCCCCCCAATTTGTTAATGTTACAAATGCTTGACTTAAGCACAAAGTTGTTGCTGTGGTCCCAGATCTTCCATGATGTGCTACTTGCTGACTGAAGGCAGCAGCAGTCTGTTATACTAAGGTGTATACAAAGGAATCTTAACTGAGTACCTTACTATGAGATTCCCCATGTAAGCATATCATAAAAGTTGTACTCTAAAATTTCTTTTAAATATAAAAAGCTTTTAAAAGTGGTTGCTTTTTTTTTTCCCAGGGCTTTGGAGCTTGCATTGTTTTTACAAACTGGAGGGGTTCTGAACTTTTAAGATGCATGGTGGGAGGCTGTCCCTCTTGGAGAGTGGCAGTCTGACATTTGCTTTGGAAGAGTTAACTGTTGTACGTGCTTGAGGGGCCCCCTCCTTACCAGAATGGGAAAATTGATCAAATCTTTCCTACAAATGTTTTCTGTTTATCCAATTTCAAGTTAGTGCTAGAGAGTAGGAAAATAAACTATAGTAAGCAATAAAATCAACACACTTTTTAAGTCTGATAGATTGAATGAATTTCCTTGTTAACCACTAATACAAGGGTAGTGTTAGGATAGCGATGGAATTCTGTAATACTGTTTCCAAAATAATTATGAAAACTGGACAAAACTTGCTAAACTTTTAAGACTATATGATGTTAACATTGGATAGCAAGACCTTTTTATCTTCATAAAGAGGCTTTCCAAGTAGGTCAGGTTCTGCAGTCTACCTGAGGAAAATATATTTTTTAGAAAATCTTGTCTGTTTTCTTAGCACTGCCTTTTGATGCTACAATGAACTAGTCTTAAATCTGGAACTGTAATTAAGGTACTCACTTCATTCAAAGTAATTCCTTTGGTATTGTGCATGTTCCCCTTCAAGTACAGCAGATATCAAAAGTCTGTTAATTAACAAAGATGGTTGAAAGGCAAAATAAAATGCTCTTTAGTGTTTCTGGTTTGGAAATAACAAGACAAAGCTATTCTGAAGTACTTAACATTTGAATGTAAAAGCCAAATCTTTATCTGTGAGTCACTGTAAATTCTCTGATCTGATAATGTCAAACAGTGTGTCTAAATTGATAGAAATGACATTTAAAAATTACAAAATAAATTTAAATTTTCATTTAAAGGATTTGCTTTTTATTTAAGGAATTCTTACTGGGAATGTATTTTTAGCCTGCAGGGACAAAGTGATGAAGGCAGCAAAATGAGTTTGATTTCACTGTCAAACGTTGTACAGAAGAGGGGAGGAAACACTTGAATGACTTAATTTGTCTTAATCTTAGATATTGACAACTCCTGCTTAATTTTATTACCTTCTCTTCTTTACTTATTTATGCATGCTTAAATGATTTCAAGACATTTCCATTCCTGTTTAGGTTAACCGATCCATGTTTACAGTTCATGGATTAGAACCATCCTTAATTCAAGTCTGCAATCTCAGAGCCAAGTTATGAGGGACCACTAAGTAAAATAACTTCTCTGGATGGCATTTGGCTGAAGAATGCCTTAGTCTTCTAAACTAAGGGATGGTTAGTCAACTTTAGAAGCCATAGGTGTGCTGTTCTACAAATTAAAAAGCAGTAAGTATTTTTAAAATTGATCTTGGTGAAATGAGGCTTTTTTTTGAGTAAGTCATTCTAATGATAAACTTTCCTATATGTAACATAGACTACCAAGAGATGTCCTTGAAATGTTTTTGTATCTCTCTCTGTAGTGAGTATTCTAGAGTTTTAGCTGATGTAGTGTCTTGTACCCCTGCCCAGGTCACCAGGTGTTCATGCTTTCCCACCATCTTCACTGTTAACAGGGTTATTGAAATGATAGAAGCTGACCTGTCTTGTCAGGCAATAGAGAGTCTTAAAATAATAACTTGGCTCAAAAAATAGTAACAGTCCTTTGACAAAAAGGTAGGCTTATAGTGCAAAAGTTCCTTCCTGAATCTGTGGGCAACTACTAAAATATGTCAGTTGCCTTATACTTGTTTCTGAAATGGCAATAACTTCAGTGTGATTTAAATGTCTGAACCTGTTTGAAGGTATTGTGCCATAGTAAAAATGGCTCGTGTAGAAACCTCTAATTCATTGTTTAGACAGAGTACAGAAACTTGCTGAATCTTTAATTTCTGCACTTTATAGGGGTGTGTTGAGACTAAATTTCTCTCAAGGATTCTAGAGACAAAATTGATTTTAGGCTATTTTAACACCTGCAGTTGAATAGTGGCTACTTTCCCTCTTACTCCCAGTGAGGCAAGGTAACTCCTAGCCATCTTTAAATGCAGCTGAAAATAATGGGGAATGGAGTTTTGTTAATGCAGCTGGCTAAAAAATAAAGTCTTTTTAAGCACTTCTAACTTAAATAACAGTGTTGCTGAGAATACGGCTGAATCAAAGAAAGTACAAGTGAAGATTTTTAAGAGGTTTTAATCCATTTTTGGTAAAAATGGAAACTGCAGTAGGATTAGTAGAGCATTGTCAGGTGCTAAAGTCTGCAATTTGTACAAATTCTGCTTGCTTCTAGTGCAGAAAGATGCTATATAAGCCAGGCTTAATAACCCAGCCTTTGTTGGTACTGATGGTTTTGTGTGTATAAAACTGGATGGATGAGTGTTTGAGGTCACCTGAATAATGAATTTAACTTAGAAATAGGTAAATTTTGATGAGCATCAAAATAGTATCTTCTTAACAGGTAGTTAAAGGTCTTAAAAAAGTAGACAAGGTTTTTTTAATACAAAAATGAGTTCGAAATAGTTCTCTCTAAATCCCATGTTAATTATTTTGAAGACTACGCTAATAAGTGTTTTTTTTCTCCAGGAATAAGCTTGTATTAGCGATACTAAATGTCTCATTCAAAATTGCAAACACGCCAATTTGCTGTATTTTAACACTGTAAATGATGATTATTTTTTCCTGTGTAATAAGGTAGCTTGTATCAAACACAAGTTCTCTGTGATACCAAAAACTCAGAAAATTAAAGTTCTTCTCAACACTATGCAGACATGAGAATGTTGTGAATCTTTATTATTTTTGATGCAACATGCTCAAGAAATACCTGTATGTAAAGGGCAAAAATACAAGTCTGAATAGTTCTTCCAATTTTGTTACTAAATGTCTTGGAAAGTTTAATTCAAAAATACGAAGGATTTAACTGAAAAACAAGGGATCAGTTTGTACATATACCTTCATCACGGCAAGAAGTGTGATAGGGCTGTGCAGAAGAGGTGGAAGAGGAGGATGGGTGAAGTGTACAGGTATACCATCTCTTTTCTCGCTTGGTATTCTGTAGATGTGTAGGGAGGTATCTGGTTCAGAAAGCATCTGCAGCGTGAGCAGTACTTCCTTGCCTGTGAAGGAGCATCTGCCGCCCAGACCAACTGTACCAGTTAGGAGTATGGATTTCCCAATTTGAGAATGTCAGGTCCAGAAGGTGGATGGTGTGCTTTATGGTTATGGTGAGTCATGCTGAACTCTGACTTCCCACAACAGAAATGCTGTACTTTATGCTGCTTCATCTCAATGCATTCCTTTGAATAACTTAATGAAAAAGTTTAATGGTACTAGAAACTTTTCTCTAAAGACAAGGCTGATTGAGAGTTCAGAAAACTCAGCTTGATACCTTACTAATACTGAATTGTAACTATTTGTGTAGAAATGGAGATTGTGGGGCAGATAACATTATAAACTGCCTTATTGTTTTTTGATCTGTACAGATTGCCATCAGCTTTCAATGCTGAGTACTTAAAACAGTGGTGTGGTTATTTAAAACAAACCCAAACCTCTCTCCATTTAAGTCTCTGTAGTTGTCTGCATTTATGCTCTTCTGTTCCCAGTACACCTATCTGTTCTGCCTGGTCCAGCTTGTTTCTAGCAAGCTGTATTTTCTAAGGTGTCTATGGCAAGCTGGTGTCTTACTAATTTCAAGGTGTTCTTAAATTCCTGAAGTCTTGTCTATGTGTAAACTTGCACTAGTTTAGTGAAGTAAGGTGTGTACGAAGGATTTATTTTTTTTTAATTTTTGCTTTTATGATGGCTTATTTAGGAATTACTTTAAAAGTCTTCCTAATTAGATTTAGCTAGAATTACCTTTAAAATAGAAGTAAGAGAAATTACCAGTCTTTCACTAACAATCTTTGAAAATGTATCATTTTCAGAGTCAGCAGATAACAAAAACCAACTGCAGCAGACCAGAATTATTTTGCTTGGTGAAGAAAAGTTTGAAGTAATCAGCTGTAGAGTAGATTGTGCATGTAAGTGATTTCTCAGACTGTACTTCATGTGAAAACAAGGTGTTCTCTCAAGTAAGCAACTTGTGCAATTATATAATAAGGAAATAATTCTTGAAGCTGTGAAAACTGACAAGCACAGGAGCAAAAAAATCTCCTCATATTTAAGCATTGAATAGTTACTAGTATCTACAGCTATGCATCAGATTTATAACCACTGGTGTATTTTTCCAATATGCAGGTTTAAGTATGGAAAACTTTTGTCCGCTTCTATCACATTAGACATTAACCACTGACTTAAGACCTGTTCATATTTGAAAGACTTGCTTGTGTAACTAGTTTGGTATAGTCTCCTAGTGAAACTGCAGCCTACATTAGATCCATAAATAAATTACATCTGTAGAAATACTTTTTTAAGTATTAATGGTGAAGCTAGGGTTTGTGGGGTATAGATTATCTGTTATGCTTTTAACCAATATAATGACAAATGTTTTAAGTACAAACAAGGTGCTAGCACGATTCTGGATTAGATGTTACGTACAGCAAACTTATTTTGTGGAAGGTCTCTGACTACTGCAAGTATTTCATGAACTTTATAGTCTTAAACTTATTTTCAACTTTCAGGCTGGAGAAGTCCAGCTTTTTGTTGTTTATCAGTCTTACTACAAATTTGCATCAGCTGATTCACTGTATTGTAGATATTAACTGTTCTATCAAGATGTGCAATTTACTTAACAGAGAAGCTAATGGTGTCACAAGTTCTTGCCTATTCATGTTGTGTTGGCTGTCCTCATTTCAAGTAGCTAAAAGTATATAGTTTTCTAATGCTGTTTTTCCATAAAAGCAATTATAGCTATGTAAACATCAACAAAGATGGATTGGACATTAAAGTGACTGAATATTTTGCATTCTTTTGGAGGATATTTCTCAAGTCTATTCTACTAGGTATAATTAAAGTTACATTGCTTCATGTAAATAGTGCTTATCAGTTTTAGTATCTTAATTTATTTGCTGGTACATGAACCACTGTTGGCTTTCTCAGTTTCAGCAGCATCATTTAGAGTGATATTCCATCCTAGTAGAGGAGAATTACACCTTGTTAATGGTTTTAAACAGGATGGTTGGTGAATCTTCAAAACTGTTCAGAGGCCTACATTATTATAATGTAAGTAGTTTCTTGTGGGGATGGTTTAGGAATCAGTCTGTAAATAAAGTAATCAAAGTCTCATAATAAATGCAAATTGACATGCCCCTTCGCTGCAGTTGGAAAATACATGTTACGTGGGTTCTGTTCTAAGCAAATGCTATTCCATGGAAGAATCTAGAAAGTAATGTGGGATATCTGTTTAGGCTACTGAAAAGCCATTATTAGGCAATAATTTCTTGATATATCTAGTAAGAAATAAACTTGAGCAACTAAATGAAAATTGTCATATTAAAGTTCCAATAGGTAACTTAGTAGGCCTGGCTTGTACCCAGAACTGTCTAGCCTGCTTGGACTTTTTGCCAGCACCACGCTGCTCATGATGATCCAGATGTCCTCTGTACTGAGCAGTGCAAGTTTGAGGGAAAAACAGCTTTTACAAAACACCTAGTTGCTGATCCTCCAGGGTCTTGCCAGTGACCCTGAACAGTTCACAGGTCACCCATACTACTTGGGCTGGCAATGCATTTGTTGTAGTAAGCAAATCTGGTAAGAAAAGCAGAATTATTTATTCTGGTCATCGTTTAATGACAACAGTTAATACAAGCTAGGAGCTATATTGCCTTGTGACCACTAAAAGATTCCAGGGATTTTCAGTACTTCCAAGTGTGCAAAATAAAAGAATTATCTTAACCATGTAGCTGATTTCCAGCTAACATTAGTGCCATGATTTGATATGAAAATTGCATGGCAGTCGAGATTTCTTGATGCTTGCTCTGTCATGAGTTTCCTTTCATCTTACCAGCTTGGAGAATGGTACCCTGGCATGTGGCTCAGACACAGCTTCTGTGGTTGGCCCTTTCTCTTTTGGGCTAAAACCTCAGAGTAAAATCTTGCAAAAAGATATGCAATTAGTAGCCATACTCTGCCAGATTATTTTTAGATTGTTCTTTGTAGCTGTATTAGTTCTTTGGGTAGCCACTAAATCTTTTCCTAACTCATGCTGCTGTTGCTGTTTACCTCAATGCTGCCAAAATGTTCTGGCATGCTAATAAGGTAGTGTGAATCCAGAAACTACAGTCCTTGAAATAAAGGTGTTCCAGGAGAGCAGTTCTGAGATGTGCCTGTTCTGCTTTAGTCAAGTCCTCTTCAGACATCCTTACTGTTTGAATGGTAAAGTCATCTCATGGCTTTAGATGTACTTGCCTTTTAATAGTGAGATTGAATGTTGCTCAGCAGTGCTTTATGCTGTCTTCAAAATAGAACATTCTCAAGAACAGAAATGTTAGTGCGAAGGAAATGAGGTGAACTGTGGGAATTGTTGGACCCCGAATTACCAAAATTTATTGCGTTCTGATAGGTAATCTACAATGTGCAGCAAAAAAAATAAATCTCAAAACACAATTCAGCATAACACTGTAGCCTTGTAACATGGAATGTCTCAGCCCTCTTTTGGTAATGCTGGTTCTGCATGACTGCACTGCTGCACAGCAAAAGTGTCTTGATCCACAGCATGACTGTGCAGCCCAGACCAGGCTTGCACAGTGATCTTTCAAGATCTGTTGAGGTTTGGAGATGCACCTTTTTTATTGCTATGAAAGCTACAATTCTTTGTGCCCTGATAACACGTACTCACGCTGTTATCTTTAGAGTCCCTCACTAAAGTGCTGCATGGCTGGGAGACTTTAAAAACAACAACAAAAAAACCCCAAAACCCCAAAGTTGCTTGCTGCTGAGTACCTCCCTTCAGAACAGGAGTGGTTTGAAAGATTGGTGCTCTAAATTGAGGCTGTTAGTGAGACTGTGGAGAAGCATTAGCATGTTGGACTGATAAAGGGAAAACCATTCCGAAGGGTGGAAGGAGCAGGAGCACTGAATCCTCCCCACTTGCAAAGCTGCCTTTGAGAAGCAGACTTCTAGAGAGGTGAGAATCCGTATAGGAATATAGGAAAATACAACTGAAAGTAATGCAGTGCAGAGAATAGAGTAGGAAGTCTCCTTAAGAATAACTCCTGTATTCTCATCAAGGAATGTTCCTGTTCCAGAAGGGCTTTATCCTTAAAAAGAATGAAATTTCAGTAAATCACCAACCTCCAAATATGTATCTTAATGAACTTGTGTGTATTGCTCCCTAACTCCTGCTAGAAACTTGTCAGGATGCTTCTGTTGCTCACCTAGAAAGGAAACTTGCATGTCCATGCTAAAAAATGCAAATCTGACTGTCACTTGGGAGATAACTTCTTTATTACTTTTCAAGCCCTAAGAAATGTGTTTGAGTAAGTTGTATCATCCGTTAAAGGATGCTAACCAAACTTCATGAACAGTCTATAATGATCCTCATGATAACATTTTGCAGTTTAAAATAAAAATAACAGTGCAAAAATAATCAGGGTTCTGTTTGCAACTGAAATTCTTCACCAAAAATGTTGCTTGAGTCGGGGGGAGGAAAGGACTTGAAATGATGAAAGTGATGAAGTCTCTGCTTATGTCATGCAAGTGGTGCTAAACTAACTCATGACAGGAGTGTATTAGGTGTGCTCCTGAAATGTATCTTTTGGCTTAGTTCTGTTGAAAAGGAATCCAGTTACCTGCTTTGAGACCACTCAGCAGTATGCATCAAACTGCAGTGACGGTGATCAAGAGATTTGCTTTCAAAGTACACTTCTGATCCAACTTAATATGCCAGTGTAGGTGCACCTGAAGGCTTTCAGATTAGTATGCAGAGTTTGGTTCTGTGTAAAGTTGTTGACCTTTTGGTTATTTACAAAGATTTTAAGAATCATTTATTTCAATAAGCTGGCATGACAAGGAGTAGTGAAGCATAAGAAACATTCAAGGTCCCCCAAGCATTCAAAAATAACTTAAGTAGGTGTCCCTCCCTTTCCTCAAAAACTTAAGTCTGGAGTTCATTTTAAGTTGTCTTCTGGCTTTAGTCCCTTTTGGATAAAACTTAACATTTTTAAAGTTGTTCTTAGAGGGCTAGAGAATACTTTTTTTTTTTTTGGAGGGTGGCAGTTGTTAGCAAAAGCTGAGATTTCACATAACCATATGCCTTCAGGCTGGAACTTGCTGGATTTGCTTATATTAAAGCTGACGCTGACTATTTTTTTTTTTTCCTGTGAAGTTGAGGACCCTTACTTGCTCTTTTGTTGTGTTTTACTTGTTCTGTTCTTAATACCTCTAGGACTGTGAAGCTCATCTAGACTCTTAAAATGGGAAATGATAATGTCCTTTCAGACCAGGACTGGAGTATATACCTTCTAGGGCAAGATGACTTTTAAGAACACCCAACAGAAGCTGCAGATGTGGCTTTTGTTGTCTTATGCAGTGGTTATCTGCGTGGTGGCAGCTGCAAATGGGGGATTAGCTGAGGAAGAGAGCAGGACGGAGGGAGCAAGCTGCAGCTCCTGGTCTTGATTTCTAAACTTCCAAGTGGCCTTGAACCCTTCCTCCCTCTGAGGGTTTACTTCTGAGTAAGGAGAGCTCCTGGGTGGTGCCTCCTGAATGTGAACAGAGTACCTATTCACAGAGAGCTCTTTAGAAAGCTGGTTTGGTGAACTTTCTGATGTTACCTTAAATTACCTCTGATGTCTGCCTCCTGATGCTAATAGAGAAGAGATTTTAAAAGAACAGTATAGTGTAATTTCAGTTATGTTTGCACTCAGGTACTTATCTTAGAATTTGCCAAATTTGGCAGAGTGCAGCAGTTCTCTTAATAGTGTGCATGTGGGTTTAGCCGAATAAAACGTAGGGTTTTGTTCACCGAGCTAGCACTGCACAATTTGTGTCCAACTTGACCAGTTCTGAATTTACTGCAGGCCCTGGTCCTGCAATACGCTTCTCCTGAAGGGACCCTCTCCTTGGCGCAGAGCCCTGCCGAGTTCAGCGGGGTGCTGCAGCAGCGCGGCAGCTCGCACAGCCGAGGTATTTTGGTATTTTGCACCCAAGCTCTAGAGCAGCGTTGTAGAGCGAAGCGTTAAAGCAGCCTTAATGTCCCACAAAGAGCCTTGCAGAGCTCAATAAATCCCCCTTTTTTCTTTTTTTTTTCTTTTTTCTTTTTTTTTTTTTTTTTTCCTTTTCTCCTCGTAAGAGGGAGAGAACGAGATCCACCTTGCTGCGGCGGATCCGTCCCCGCTGCGGGAGGGACAATCCCCGCTGCGCCCCGGCCGGCGGTGGCTCGGGCTGCCCCGAGGAGCCGGCGCTCCCGGCCCCGTCCCTGTCGCCGTCCCCGGCCGCGGCTCCGGCGGGCGCCGCGGGGCCGCGCTGGCTGCGCGCCCCTGTCTCCCCGCAGCGCTACCTTAAGGGGCCGGTTGACATCAGCCGAGTGGGCTGGGCGGTGTGGGTGGGATTTCCTGTGCTGGAGGTCAGCTGCTCGCCGTCCCTCTCCCGTCCCTCCCAGCCGCCCGGGTCCCGCTCTCCCCGCGCCGGAGGGTCCCCGCATCCTCCCGGCTCCCTCCTCTCGGGCTGGATTTACATAGTGATGTGTAAACTACAGGATGCCCAGCAGCACTGGAAAGAGGTTTAAACCTACTAAATACATCCCTGTCTCCACAGCAGCTGCCTTATTAGTGGGTTCGACTACTTTATTTTTTGTTTTCACGTAAGTACCGCTCTGGCGGAGGGGGACCCGGGCTGGGGCCGCCTGGCCCGGCGGGGGGAGGCGGCTGGGCTTGACAGCTCCTCCAGGCCCTGCCGCTGCTGGTCCCGCTCCCTGCCTGCCTCCTGCTATCCCTTCCCGGCTTTGGTTTGCAGAGGCTTCTTAGCTCTCCGTACCGTAAAACGTGCCTGACGGTCAGAGCCACCATTTCATGGCACGTAAGCCCCGTCGGACTCCTACAGCTGCCGGCTGGGTACATCAAAGGTGCCGGTTAACCGCGGCCCCCCTCTCCCCGGGCTGTGCGAGCGGGGCTGGGGTACGGGAGAGAAACGCATCTCCAGGCACAGCCGCCCCGGTGCCGAGAGGCGTGAATCCAGCCTGTGCCTGATCTGGCCAGAGTCTCTCCTGCTTCGGGAGGGAGAGCTGGCCTTTTCCGTGAATCTCGGGTGTTTCGGGGTTTATCCGGCAGAGCCTTCTGAAGTGGTGGAAGGAGTCCTATTCTAAGCGTTACGGATTCTACATATTTTTATATAACTGTCCCTAAAAGCCTGAGGATCTAATGAACACATTTAGATTTGCTTGCAGGAGGGAGGGGGAAACTTTTTTTTCCCTCCCTGTTTCCTCTTCTCTCGTTCCCTTCTCCCTTAAATGCAAAATTGAGCTCTGGCGGTCGGCTTGCAGATCTCCTGTAGTTACATTAATATGTGAGTGGTGTAGTGCTTTAGCTTTCTGTTTCCTCTCCCTTTATATAAACTTGACTTATGTCGATCGCTAACCCTTCCGATGCTGGGGTAACGGCAGCTTCCCTGCAGAGGCGTTGTCGGTATTTTGAGAGAGATGCTACAAAACTGGGCTCTGAAATGAGCTTGTGACTAAGCTGCTTTTTGGGCAAGTGAAAAGGTTGCTGTTGGATATTAAGATTTATTGTTTCACTTATTTTGAAACTGGTTTCCTTGGTTTGCCATTGCTAATTTTTAACTGAGCTCAGTGAAGCTGTTAGAAGCAGAAGGCTATGTAACAGTGGGAATGTGTGTCCATGTCAATCTTTCTTGGTTTGGCTGTGATATGATTCTCGATGTTTCAAAACGCTCATTACTAGTGTGGTAATCTTAATGCAAGATTTCAGAATAAAATGCAAATGTTGTTTTGTCTAACAGTTTCTTTAATCGGAACAGGTTTTGACACTGAGTTATGCTCTTGACAATGTGACGTGATTTCTCGTTGCTTGTTTTTAATGCATTTGATATGAAGTACTGGTAAATCCTTTCAGGATATTATACTCTTTTAAGAACTGGTACGAGCCCCAAGAACTGGTACAGGTATAAGCCTATCATTCATCATTTGGGCATCTAATTATAGTTTGGCGCTCGCGGGCAAACGCAAGACAGAAGTAATGAACTTGGTTGACACTGGTGTTGTGAATATTTTTTAAGTGGTTTCATAGTCAAAAAAAGGGGTCTTAATGCCAGTGCTTATTTTTCCTGCATCTTGAGAAATGGATGTATGCAAAGGTTGTTTTGGAAGCTGTATGTTTGTTTTCACATGATACTTCCAACACAGAGCTACAAATTGCTTAGTGATCGAAGACTTTCCGGGTAACACAGTTGTTGTTGAAACATCCTTTTGGCAGCAGGACATCAACTGAGATGTTCGTTTTAGAATTTGTTACTGTACGGAAGCAGCAATTGGCTTTAGTCTATTACCGAATCTCAGACTTAACTCTGCTCCCTCTGTTATCAGTGAATAATTACATGCAAAATGAAGTATTTTTAGGATCTCTCCATATTGTAACTTGGCCTGTGCATCTTGAAGTGTTAGTAAATTTTTTGAGGACTGTCTCAGACATACGTTCTCTGCTGCTGCCAAGTCTTGTGCGTAATAAAAGTAACACATAATTGAGCAACTGTTGTCAGGCAGTATCTGAAGTCCTGTCCGTTCAAAAATACTCAGATAAATTTGTATGGAATTGCTGTTGGTTTTGATCCAGAGCAGTTTTAGTAAAATCTATCTTTGTCTTGGAATCAAAGCAAGTAGTATGCATGAGATTAGTGTCTTTGTGTGGTGGTGGGGGGTTTTTTTGCCCTTTCCTGAGCCTCTCCAGTTTTTATCTTTTTCCACAGACAGTGTTTTGTGTCCTGAAGATCTTTTTGTTGTGATATATTATTCAAGGCTGAGAGAGACCTGAATTTTCAGGGTTGTTGATTTGCACAACTCTTTTGATGTTAGGTAGATGTCTCATACGCAGCAGTTGAGACACTGGCCTAAAATTGCTTTCAGGAGTGTTATTGATACAATCCCTGCTTGCTTGTCATAGCACAAGAACTTTATTGGATGAAGATTTATATTTGTGTTTATTAATTCCTTATTTGCGTCATTAAGCTCTGTGCTATGTCTATCAATGAACTAACCTGTACATAAATACATGAAACTGATGGTGGATGGGACTCGGATATCAAATTTTGGGTGCAGATTAGCTCAGTGGGGTATCAGGGACTTGAGCAACTTCAGTACAGTGGAACTGAATAATGGAGGTTAATATATGTGGAAAAATTGAATAATAACTCTTTTTTAATCCACCTACTGAATAGAAAAATTAATCCTTCTAGGGCACTGGAAACATTTCTGACTAACATGTATGAAAAACAGAGGCTCTGACTCGGCTTTCTCCCTAGACGTGTTTGTGGGCTCAAGCCACATGTTATGAGTGTCTTCTGCTAGATGAAAAGCTCTTTGAACTTTAAGGCCAGGGTTAGCTTTTTAGCAGTGTAGTCTTTATTTTTTAGCTTTTGTCCAAACACCTTTGCTGAACAGCAGCATATAAAGAGTGTTTGAAATACACAGTATCTGCTAGTAGTTCATGGTGGTATTGATCAGTGGTACTCTTAATTTGGGAAAATTCTATTATAGATTCTCCTTTATTCTTTTTCCTCAGCTAACTATTTAGGTTTCACTGTGTCACTGTTATATTCCTTCTGGTTTTATGAGGAGGAACTAAACTATTTAGCTGTCAAAATTACTGCCTAGAAAGGCAACTAAATATTGCAGTTGTATTATCGCAGGCTTTTAGCACTCCATGTGTGTTCCTTTAATAATAAATACAAGCATGTGAGTAGGTGGTCTAATTTGTCACAGTGGGAGAGTAAACAGGCATTAACTCCAGGCATTATGAAGGAATGTATCAATAATGTTATATATAATGATTAGGTTAATCTACTTATATGAACAAATCAGATAGCATAATGAAGGAAGATGTAATTCTTCTTAACTTTGCAAGAATCCAGAGTGATTCAGTTGTAGCAGACCTGAAATTACTTCTACCAAACCTTTTTTCTTCATATTTCTCATAAGGCCTTTTGTTAGAGATAGCAATTTAACTTATTTCAGTGAAGTCTGGGCTCTTATGCCTTTAACTACTGACTGCTATGATGCAAAGCTTAGTGTGTTTACTCAAAGAACCTGAGTTTTGAGAACTTCCTACCTTATTTTAGGTTGCGTAACTTCAGTATTAGTAGAGAATGCGGCTTAATTGTCAGTAAGCATAATGCTGTAAAGCATAATGTCACCCAGTGAACTATTATGGTTGGACTCGATGATCATAAAGGTCTTTTCCAGGTCAACCTAACATGACTTTATGGTTATTCTGGAGCTAATAGTTCTCTTCACATGTTTAAATTGTGCTACTTAATTTAGTTTTTAGTGCTGAGAACCTCTGAGTTAGTTTAGCAGCTGCAATGCCTGTATCTATAGATTACATAGCAAGCTAAAAGCATAAGGCTTTAAGGAAAAACAGTGGCTCATTTTAGTAAGGAGAAAAAAAGCTCTTCATTCCCTCACTGAATATTGTAGACTAGAAATTTCTGATAAAATACCCATTTTCAGACTACGTTTTCTGTAGGATGCAGTCACTTGAGCATCTTTGAAATATAGCAGAAACACGTAATTCATAACAAAGGTCCAGGTGCCACTACTTCTTTGATATAATGGTAGTAACGCTGCTGTATATTACTTGCTTAAATGGGATAATAAAATGGGTAATTTTCTAGGTGAAGTGAAAGCACAAGTAAGGTGAAAATTCGTTCAGTCATTACTGAAAATGAGACTTCAACTTTGTTCTTAGAAGTCATAATGGGTGGTAATCATAGGTATATGCCACAGACATATGCAATTGGCACTTTTAATGCAGTCTGTGACACAGGGGAATTTAATATCAATAACCTTCAGGAAACAACTGAGGAGTGATAAATTGGTGTAGAAGAGCAAATGAAGTCACCATAGGGATGGAAAGAAAATAGCAAAATAGCTTATACTCTTGCTGTTCAGATGGTAGAAGGAGGAAGAATGGAAGGTAGACTGTACTCAGTAGCAGGGCTGGTGGATTTACCTTAGCAAGAAGAAAAACTCGGCTTCATTCATGAATGTTTAAAAACATTTTTGGTATTCCCCCCACATTTGTATATCATGTTACTGTTTTTCATGAACTGGAAAGACTCAGCATTTCTGCAATGGCTTAAACATACAGGTTAGCTGTGTATGAATTCAGATACACTTATATTATGATAAATGCACTTCTTAAATCATCAGCACTTCCCCTGTCATCCGTGTCGTGTGTGTGTCCCCCCCAGTTATTTGATACTGCATTGGAGTAGCCCTAAAATATGTAATAGCATTTTAAAGTTCAAAACTATAGTAACCATTCTGGATGATAGTTAATGGAAATATAATTATATGTGTACCTAAAATTCTTGAACTATCTGTTATATCTCATTCTCCCACGACTTGTATATGTTCATAGATCTAAAAAGGGGAAAGCATCGTCTGCTTTTTTGACTTGGGTTTGTTTAGTCACTAGCAAAGGTCAAGCTAGTAGAAGATCATCTTTGCTTTAGTGAATTTGATTTGTATCCAAAGATGTTTTTCTTACCTAAAGTATTTTAAGGGCTTCAGTGAACTCCAGTTCCAGATGTTCAGATGTTCACTTCTGCCAGTTCAGTGTTCTGATTTCAGTTAGAACAAATGATAAAATGTGATTTAGAATGTATATTACAGATGTTATAGAGCTTCATCTGTAACGCAGGTGCATTTTATACCAGCCTAGAGGAAATAGAACTGGATGCTAATAAGTAGATGCACAAAAAAGGAAATAAAGATAAAATAGTAGCTCAGATTGTTTAATCTTAATATGCTGCTGGATGGTATGAATTCTGCCTTGGAGTGTGAACTTGCATCCCTCTTATGGTTTGGCCTCTGTCTAATAACTTGCTGAAGGCTGCTTGTGGATTTGGGTGTAGCTCTGGTGGTAGTTGCTTGCGATGTATAATGCCAGAAGTTCAAGGTTTACTGTGGTGTGTATGCAAGCACATGGAAACATTGCCACTCTGCTTATCCACTTCCCCTGGTACTAACTGAATGGTCATACCAGACATCCTTGTAATTCCGAAACCTTTGCAACATAAAGCTCATCCTCCTTGTCTGTTTCTAGCCATTCTGGGGGTTCATTTGATAATGGTAATGCTAATTGTGAAACAGAACAAATTCCCCCTTCTTGAACTTTCTTTATAAACCATACTTCACTACTTGGAGTATTAACGTATTGCTGATTTTTTTTTTTTTTTTTTTCCTTCCCACATGCCAAATCAAGAAATTGCTGGAACTGGTAGGGAGCAGCTTCACAAGGTATACATTCACTGACAGTCATGCAGATCACGCTATATAGAGGAAAAAGGGTGTGCAAAAAAGTGTGCATCAGTTTAATAAGGTGAATTTCAAAACTGACTTCACAAATACTGATTTCAAGCAGTGCAGTTCAGCGTCCTGAGATACCTTAACATTTTTCATCTTAATGTATCTTTAATGGCAGGTTTTCCCTGTCCAGTCTACTTGTGATCCAGAAAAGGTAAGGTGTGCCAGGTTGACCTGAGTCATCTCAGTTGTCGTGTCTGTCAGCTTCTGAAAAATATTTATTCTTGTTATGACAAAGAAATGTCCTTTTAAGCTGTGGCAATTTCATCTCAGTATATAATTTTTGTAAAGAGAATCTAGACAAACTTGTCATGCAAGATAAAAAGGCAATCTCAACAGGAAAATCCATTTAACTGAAGTGTGAAAAATCTTTTTTTTTTTTTTTTTTTTAATGCTGGAAGAGAGTTCAGTTTTATTGCTTTTAACTAGTTGATTCTATTATCTTTGCTTCCAAGGGGATCAGCAAAGTTGGCAATACAGAACACTTCTGAAAGCTATTAAAATTCATTCCTTTAGAAAAAAACCCCAATGTTTATTATCAACAGGAATATTTTTTCTTCCTGTAGTTTGGGAGAGGGAAAAGGAAAACCATCTTTGTTGATGGTAGTAAATAGCTAGACATCTTCAGCTGTGGGATGCTGTGCTGGTTTTGGCTGGGACAGAGTTAATTTTCTTCATAGTAGCGAGTATGGGACTATGTTTGGGATTTGTGCTGAAAACAGTGTTGATAATTCAGGGATGTTTTCACTATTGCTGAGCAGTGCTCACACAGAGCCAAGGCCTCTTCTGCTCCTCACCCCAACCCACCAGCGAGTAGGCTGGGGGGGGGCACAAGAAGTTGGGAGGGGACACAGCCAGGACAGCAGACCCCAACTGACCCAAGGGATATTCCAGACCATATGACATCATGCTCAGCATATAAAGCTGGGGGAAGAAGAAGGAAGGGGGGATGTTTGGAGTGATGGCATTTGTCTCTTCCAAGTAACCGTTACGCGTGATGGAGCCCTGCTTTCCTGGAGATGGCTGAACACCTGCCTGCCCATGGGAATTGGGGAATGAATTCCTTGTTTTGCTTTGCTTGCTTGCATAGCTTTTGCTTTACCTATTAAACTGTCTTTATCTCAGCCCATGAGTTTTCTCACTTTTACCCTTCTGATTCTCTCCCCCATCCCACTGTGAGGGAGGTGAGTGGCTGTGTGGTGCTTTGTTGCCGGATGGGGTTAAACCACAACAGATGCACAGCTATCTGCATGTAGCCATCACAGTGGCCTTTCAATGCTCACTGTAGATCTAGTTTTAAAGGCAGAAGAGCTAATGCAATGAAAGCTATTCCTGTAGTTGGGCCATCCACAGCTGTCGTCAGCGTGTGATTTATATCAGCAGCAACCTCCTTTCTATTTTTCTTAATGAGCAGAGATTAAGGATGTATGGAAATAGGAATGAGAGAGTGTCTCAATTAGATCAGGGTGGGCCTCTCAGCCTTTTGTGCATGAATATAAAAGCAATTTTTCTATTTTTGTATAAAGTCCTTTTCAAGATGCTAATTTAAATACTGTCCATGTTTGTCCGAGAATGCCACACGTGTCTCCTTTTATAAATAGAAGCAATCTCTATAAAATTGTTCAAATGACATGGGAACTCAGTTGGTTTGTTAGTCATGTAAATTAAGGGATGCTACTGTTCAAAGCACAAATAAAACTTAAATTGAGAGACAGATACATGTGGTGACCTTGGAGGTCTGATTTTTGAGGTTCATTACCTGGGACAGTTGTTAATTAATTATACACTTAACATTTTTGTGTAAACAACTTACTCTGTTACTAGGTGCTTCTTAACTGAAATCAACTATAGCACCCTGTGGCATAGGGATCTATGTGGGACCTGTGAAAGATGATCTGAGACAGGTTTTCTGTTCTTAATTTACTTAGTGTATAAGCTACAAGGAAACTTTTCAAGGCTTACAAGGGGAAACCATGAGTTTTGTTTAGCTTGCATTGGAAGATGTCTGGAATACAGTAATAAGGTGGTATAAGCCAATTTAGAGCATGAAATAGATGCATACTGGAGTGGGGAGACATATCTTAAAAGCTGAATCAGTGCTACACTTGTGTAACCAGCGCAAAAGTGGAACACTGATTTACTGTCCTTGATTTAAGCCAGTAGATACAAGACTTCTTTCTTACTAATCCAAGAGTAATGTTCAATTTGGCTGCACTGTTACAGAGCTACTATTAGTTGATCATTTGTCGGTGGGAGCCGCTAATGAAATTGAAAGGAAGAGGCATGGGGGTTGAAACAGTAATGCTGCAGTTTTTAATGGAAATTCTGTATTATCCTTTTGCAAAGAATGCCATAGATTGGAAAAATGTAGTCAGCCTAGATCTTACTTTACTGTAAGAGAGGTGGTTTTGGGGATCCTTGCTTGGTGATTGCAATAATTAATTCAAATGAGTACACCACAGCATAGTGTATACTACATAAATCTTCAGCCAGTAATCTGTATCCAGAAAGAGGATTTAATTAGTCACTGATTGTTCTTATGCAATTACTAATGCAATTTAGCTAGACTTGCTTCAAAGCTGTCCAAAATGCCTAAAATTCTGAGCTTTAAACCTATTATGCAGACAGTAGTGGGTACTTGCCTCTTTGTTTTTCTCAGGATTAATATTATGGAATAAACTGTACAGTAATCCATACTTAGATATTGCAGTGGTTACCATGGTTTTCTGTTCGTGAAAGTGTAAACGCAGAATTTGTGGACTTCAAATGTGAACTCCTTACGAAATATCTGTACTCTACTGCTGTGTGTTAAGATCATCCAGTAACAAAGGACAGTGGAGCCAGGTGCAGAAAAAAGACTTCTTGAATTTTAGATCTAAACACCAAAGCAGCTGTTTCCAGCATACATGTGCACCGTTTTGTTATGTACTTTAACATTGTGTGAAGTCACATAATTAGGAAATGCTGCCCTTTGTGCAAGAGGACAACAAGCTCTGTGGAGCAAGGCAGGCAATATGGAGATGGTAATACATGAAATACAGATTGTTGTCAAGCCACATATAAAATGATGTCATTATTTTTTGATGAAGGGAGGCGTTCATAGAGGCTGACTACTCAGTAATTCCAAAGGAAATAAGGTTTGTATGTGCCGCTTTGAAATGACTACTCTCCAGAAGACCCCTATACGCACTCAGACCAAACTAATCACAGAATATTCTTAAATGAACAAATTACTTTTTAAGTTGGAGCCTAACAAAGCAAACTTGAAACTGCTTAAATATATAAGGGCTTTCATAAGTAAAGTCAGAGAAAGCCTTACTCTCCCAGGATTCTTAAAACTAAATTGGCATTTACATTAGCTCTCTTTCATGTCTTCAGGGAAATAATCCAATGTAATATCTTTATCAACACAATTTAAGTACAGTGCTGGGAATAAGGAAAGCTTGGACATTTCTATAAACAAGCATCACTTTAATTTAAACTTGGGTCAATCACAGAAATGCTTCAAAATGGAAAGGTTCAGCTTAAAACTTTTCTGCTTATTCTGATCCCAGTCAGCTGGGAGAGGCAGGTATTTTCTTATGGAAAAACACTTCCTTTCCCCCATTTCAGCCAGTTCAGTTTCAAAAGTTATTTGGGATTATTTTCATTGTGTATAACCTCCCTTTCAATTTTTTTCTCATGAGTTAGATCTCATTTTGCATGTTTAGCTTTCTCTGAAGATTAATGTTTGCCCTAGCAATAAGACTCTCCAGATGTGTTATAATCTAATAACACTGAGCACCAGTGGTTAACCCCTGTCTGCTGTCAGCAGCTTGCTGAACCACCTCCCAGCATTTGATTGCGTAGTTTCTTGGCTCCAAGTGGCAGGAGTCATTAGTTGTGTAAGTGGGCACGCTCTCCCTCTGTGGGGTTTGTGTCCAGCATTGGGCTTGGGAACCGTTGCCCAGAGACTTCCCCCTGGAACCACACTATTAACTTGGCTTCTCCTCCAACATCCCAAGGCACAACGGTGGAACAGGGACTTGGGGATGGATGTCTGTATGATCATCTTCATGTGGTCAAACCTGTGACTTTGACCAGTAATTCTAGGTTCCCCTCTCCCCTCCATTTTAAATTATCTTCTCATTTCTCCCTTGTATGGTGCATAAGTCTCACATCTATCTTTTCTGTTTGAAGATCTTGCTGCAACCCTTGCCTTAATCACCTGGCCACATGGAAGCAAATTACTTTTCTAACGAGTCACTCCTTGAATGTACATTGAGGTTTGTGGTTCAAGTTGGCAATCTAGGTTCATTTTCAGGGGTTGTACAGACATTAGCTCTGTCCTTGTACTTTACATCTGTGGCTCATGAAGGTCACTAGGATGGTGTTGCGATTTAGCCTGGCAGGACTCATTTCCATTGGGCATTATGTGGCATTTACCCCTGATGTCGCCTCGGTTAAAAATTATTAGCAAGACCCTAAAAGCATGAACTCTTTCCTGCGTATGTGCATTTCTGGTTAAAGAATCTTGTCTCCTTTCTTAACTACTTTCTAGGTGACAACTGGAATTCCCCATTCTCACAGATTTATTGGATGAGAAATGTTATTCTGGTCCCTACCTCCAAATCAATTCTGTGTTGCCTGTCTTCAGTTATAACTTCTGCAGCTGGCCTTGATCCATGTTAAATGCTTAAAACTGTTTGAGAAGTGTGCAGAAGCTAGTGAAAACTGCTACAGGTAGAGCCATAACAGTGAACAGGACATGCATGCTAACCCTGTTATAGTTATATATCAGTTTTATAATGTAGTTATATATCAGTTTTATAATGTAGTTATATATCAGTTTTATAATGTAGTTATAATTTAGTATCCTAATTCACAGGTTCATTACTTCTCATCATATACTTTAACTCTTTTTACACTGTGTGCTAATTACTCTGCAAAGAACCAAGTACAAGCTTGTGTAGTAATGTAGCTCTAAAGAAAGATTTCATACTATGTGCATTTTAAAATAACATTGTACAAAGCAACAGCCTCTCTATATAGTTTTTAACTTGATCAGTGCACAAGTAGGCTGTCTTTGCACATACCGCATTCTGTGTAAATGGCTAACAAACCTTTGTGGCAAAAACAATAAAAGCATCAACAGGCACTGGAATTTTTTTTCAAATGACCAACTTTGATAATTCTGTAGGAAGAGGTATATAAAATGTCTGTTTCCTGATACATAGTGCGAGTCAAACAGAAGGAGATGCGAAACCACTGAATCTGATAAGGTAACTTCCAATTCATGTACGGAAGTTGTGGCATCTGCAGCAGCAAAGGGGATTAATATTTGCCACAGAAATTTCAAAGTGTAAAGACAATACAAGATTAACATAACAGAACTTCCTGGGTGTCGCCATTAAATCGATATGTTGGGGTTTTTTTAAATTGCTGAACAAAACTTCTAGTCCATGTCCAGATGCAGAACTGTATCAGCAAATAAACTGGAAGGACCACCTCAGCTCCTCTCAGTAGAGCTCTGCTGAGAACGTACCCTCATCTTACAGAATATATCCATTTTGAAAGTTAAATTTTTAAATAAAAGCCTGCCTATATGAGCAATGCTCTCAAGAAGCTGGGGGATAGCAGAGGAGGACAAGCTGACACAGTTTTGTTTATAATAGTAAAAGGGTTGGTTCCTTGAAATGGGATGGTTCTGGTCTTGTTATCTTTGTGTATTTTCAGAATATGGCATTTGACAGATAGATTGCTATGATAATAAAATACAAAGTCTTACATGTGTCATTGAATTTACCCCTGCTGCTGCTGATAAACAGTGTTTTCAACAGGTTGGGAAACATCTGCTTTCCTTCTCTAATGCTTGAGCTGAAGAAGACTAGATAGAACACAGCATAGTGATCTTTTGTTTCACATTTGGGCCCTTTCTGGTAGGAAGCTTTGAGCATGGTCATAAGCCTTCATGGGACCCTTCCTGACTTATGTAGGATGATGTGTGATTCCCATTTGGGAGTTGCCCAGGAGATGCCATTACTCAGTCAGAGGGCAAGGCCGTGAAAGACACAGACCTGTGAAAATGCTCAGCTGTGTATATGTAGGTACAGGTGTTTAAAAATTATTTTTGGTTAGTACTATTATTAGGGCCACCTAGTACCTGGGCTCAGGTCTTAATCCTGCAAAAAGCTTTCTGTACTCTCTTTGGCAAGTCACTTAATCCATTTTCTGCATTAAGTGCAAGATTTTATCTGTGGCTGTTTCTTACACTCGTAGTTAGCTGGGGCAAAACTGCCACTCCCTATGTTGAAGTCTCTGTCCCTTCTGGTCTCCAGCAGCATTAGTTGTGAATTAGGTTGTCAGTGCTATCATCCCTGTTCCTCAGAGAGGGGAACTGAGGCAGAGAGGCACAGTGCAACTGGAGTATTGGAGTTTAGGAAGTTTTGCACATATGTGCTAACTCCAGGCTAAAGTCCTGTGAGGCCAAAACTCAATGGAGATCATTCTTTCAGAGGAGGATTCTGAAGATACGGTTTATTCTAGAGTTTCTTATCAATCTAATGTCAGTTTGGGCCATCCTCAAATGCAAGGGAATGTCATGTAGCAAGACTGTTTTGGGTTTTTTAACACGTAAATCTGCATGACTCTATGAATATGGAGATACATGTACTAAAGCTTCATTGTCTGTCTTTAAAAGTTTAACAGTAACATTGTAGTCTTTAAACTTTTATTTGTATGTCATTCCACAAGGGCTAACTACTTTTGCCAAATAGTTTTTCTTGCATTGTGTTACAATGGCTAGTGAGATAGAGCTAAACATGGTATCTGTGGTTCAAGAACTGAAAAATTAATGATTCGTTCTCTAGCCTGCTGTGTTTGATTTGTAATTCATATCTGATAAAATAGAAATGCACTTCTGAGCCAGTTATCTTCTCTCCCTTTACCAACTAGGTGGGTTTTTTTAATTCTTCCCTTGGTGGATGTTGGGGGGTTGTGAATTTTGGGCCCTAGAGTGCTCCTGAAGAAGGTGGCTGCCAGACCCGCATTTTCTTAACCTATCATTTCTTTCAGACTATTTATCCTTTGTAGTATCTGCTCTCAGGACTTGCTTTGACCCTGAACTGCAGAGCTGCTGTAGCAGACCGCTGCCACGGCCCTTGACTTTTAGCATAACCTGAGTGTGTGATTCACCCTTTCAGAGGCACTTGACAGCAGAAGGAAATGGAGAAGTACAGGATTTTTGAAGTGTCATAAGCAACTACTTATAGCCACTCTCCATCTCAGAGAGACACACGGGTCTGGACTAAGCACTAACGCCTTTACACAGTACATCCCTCACTTCCTTTAACTTCTGAGCGGTCTTTACAGTCACTCTGGGTCTGTCTGGGCTATCTGGCTCCCTCTCATCTTGACTCTTATGCTGGGGGTTTTTCTGCAGTTCTCAGTCTCTCACTTGACAGGTGACCTCCAGATCAGTCTGTTCAGGTGGATAAGGCTTTTTGCCCAATACACACACATAGGGTGATCCACTGCTTGTTTACCTTCTTCTGAAATGCCAGAGTAGAGAAAAGAGATTCAGGGTTATGAGGTGCAATTCAAAATCTAATCCCATCTGTTGAGTTGGCATGGCTTTTATGGGTTGATGCAATGATTTTTCTGTATGGAAACTGTAAGTGCTCTCAGTTGGTCACTGTCTTTATTGTGACTTACACACATTTGGTATCCTCTCCAAAGAGGCTGACCAACATTTCTATCTCCTTCCCCACTAAGAAGTTCTGTATTCTTAGTCTGTGAATTTATTTGATGCAGAAAAGTAAGTAGAGTTGGATCTGGTCAACAGGGAAAGAGATGTCTAGCAATTTGCCAGTTATGTTGTCCTTTTCTGAACACAAGAGAGCCCTGTTTAGTGGAGTGATGCATTGGATCCTGCTTTTTTGTGATGAATATGCTTTATGCTTTTGTTTTCACCTTTCAGACTGGAGTTCTTTATTTGTATTGCTTCAACTGCTTTGGAAATGAGGAAAAGCTATTTTGAGTGTAATATCCACTTGCCATTAAAAAAGTGTCTCTTCTTGCCAGGTTTCTTCATGGTTCCCCTAGAAATACTTTTCTGTTGGGCTGAGTCTGCCATTGTGTATGTTGTGATATGTCTCCAAAACAGAGTACTATGCATGCATGATGGGTGGATGCCTGCATGTCTGATGAAGGATTGATTCCCCTGGGCATGCAAGTCCTGCTAACTCTTGAGTCAGAAAACTTAAGGTTTTAATATACATTCTGTCTTTTAGTCTCAGTTTGGCCTCTTCTTTTGGCAGATGTTTCTTTGGAGCAAGGAACGATGTACTGTGTTGGGGTTTTTTGTTTTGTTTTTTTTAATAAAAAAGAGTTTACAC
Source organism: Buteo buteo (assembly GCF_964188355.1). NCBI lineage: Eukaryota > Metazoa > Chordata > Aves > Accipitriformes > Accipitridae > Buteo > Buteo buteo. The sequence continues at coordinate 36,611,317 of NC_134181.1, read as the reverse complement.
TTATATTGAGATAGTTAAACAGTCTGCATCTAATTCAGACTTGTCCCCTTAGTTCCCTTCTCACTCTTTCTTACCAAGCCTGCTTAAATAACTTGATGGAGCTGTATAAGAATTACACAGATGGGATGAAGCCCATCTAAAGCTAGAACCTGATTCTGATCTCCTGACATGCCAATTAAAATCTCACTGCAAAGTGATTATTCCTAGGTATTCAAGTGACTGTGTGCTTGGTTTAAATCCCTTGGAGGGCAGTTGATCCTCCTGGCTGATTGTGTTATTTCAGCTGCCTCTATCATCCTGCATATCCTGGTCCGTATCCTTCTGAAAGAGGACTGTCTGCTGCCCAAGGACAAGATCCTGTTCCATAACTTAGAAGTGATGAGCTTTTCAACAGAAAAAAACATAACATTCTTCAACTTCCTCTTGGAAATGATGGAATCATTTTGGTTAAAGCCTGAAAGTGGGACAAATATTTTCCCTGAGGGGGAGAGCTATCAGAAAGACTGCAGTCCAAGAGTTAATTTGGCAAAGTGATTCAGAATGGAAAATAACATGCAACATTGCTATATACCTGTGTACTCTCAATGCCATCAACAGATATCCGAACACGCTCCCACCATCTTTTCCAGTGGCTGCTAGTCTTTACATGCTTCTCTTCCCTCCTTGGTTTTCACATTGGACTTCCTAATTTTCAGGAAGTACTGAGCCTACCCTCTAAAAGTCAGTCCTCTTAAATCTGCGTCTTCTGTAGAGGGACAGTCTTAAAAAGGTCTTGTTTGCTCTTTGTTTTTCTGAGTTCAGAAAACAGTGATTCAAACTAAATTATCTCTTTTACAAGACACTTCAGACAATTTACCAGTCTGTCCTCCAGGATGGAAAGACAGGAGAGTATAAGATACTACTATTGTGAATTAATCTTGCAATAAGCAGAGATTTCTTTCATTTTCCTCCCATCTTAATGTTTATACAAAGGAAATGTATCTAAGGAAGAAGTTGCAGAGTGGTAAGTGATGTTCTGATTTCCCATGGCAGTAACACATAAGGAGTTTTGTTTTCTCCAGGAATATAAAAACATTTAACTATCACTTCACTGACTTTACCTGTGATACTTTGAAGGCTGTTGGAGGGAAGGTACATCATGGGAGGCGTTGACTAACTCACTGCTGATTTTTACTCTGTGCTGTAGTAGCCTTGTCTGGGTCCATGTTCAGAAAGCAGAAACCTGTCAAAAGTCAATAGTTTTTCACTGAATTTCCAACTTATTATTAGTAGTTTTCTACATGCAGATTAGCTTTCTTTTTGTGCTTATTTAACTGTATCTTGGAAATAGCCTCCTAAAAATATAATCAATAAATGAGCATAGGATGGCTGCTGCACTAGGCACACTTAAAATGCAGTCACGTATTTGAAATCTTAAAATTCTTTATTCAAACTAAAGAAAATAGAAAGGAAAAAAAAATCAGAATCCCTAAGAGGAAAGTACTCCACATTCAGGTCTCTTGTCATGGCCTATTTTATTTATAAATATAAAAAACATTAAAACTATGTGTTCTAGAGCTACAGCTAGTCCAGTGTTCTTTGTCATTCTCCCACAATGTGACAATAATCCCAAAAGCATGCTTTCATGCAGATACTACGAGGTTTTAGGTGCATTATATTATAAATGTGTATTTGGAAATAAAGTGCCAATCTCCATTTTTGGATGAGCCTTAAAAGAAGATTCAGGCACAATAAAACAGACTTGTGTAGTGACAGTTCAACATCACTTCACTTGCCATGTATGATCACCCTATCAAGAACTGCATCCTGCTGCGATGACAGTTTGCTGGAAACTCTCCACAGATTCATTGGAAGTTGGCTGAGCCCCAGCTCCACAAATTAGTGGTCAGAAGAGACTGTAGGGCACGAATCTATCCAATTTGTAGTGTTGATTTGATTCTTTTTTTAATTAACACTTTTAAAAGTGTGTCAGCAGAGTGCCAAAAAGACAAGAAATGATCAGCTAAAACATTTTATTGCAGCATATGATGCTGTTCCATATTATCATGGGAACTTAGATATGGCAATTTTTTATTTTTTTTTTTACTTTTGTTCATTTTATGCTCAACAGCAATTTTAAATATTCTAAATAGTCTTCAACAAATTCTGGGGGTTTGCCCTTGTTTCTTTTTTTTGTTTGTTTTGTTCTTCCTCCAATCCTTATCTCTTTTCCCTGAATTCCCTTAAAGTCCAGTATCTTAATGAATTTAAGCCAACAAGTTGAAATTTTTTTCCCCTTTAAATTTTTTTTTTTCTGTAAGACTGCTGTCTGTGCAGTGTCGCTAGCTTAAAGAGGTGATTGGCAACAATTATGTAAGGAAGTACAACAGTCCGTAGTCCTTTGCAGATCCTGCAAGTACAGTCAGGATTAATAAAATCTGGCTGGCTGATTTTTGATGAAATCATCTTTCTCCTTTTTTTGTTTTTAAGCATAATTTTTTCTCTTTTTTTTTTTTAAACTGCAGCTTCCTCAGTGCTTTGTGTGAGACTTGTCACTACATCTATTCCTTCAGTATTGCATTGCAGGGGTAGTGAATGTCAGGATGAGAGTTTGAAAGATTAGAGCTAGTGATGACAGCAGCCTTAAACGCACCGTTGCTTATGTTTCATGTTGTAATGTTTCCTGTAGAGTTGCCAGTTTATGGCTTCAGATTTTGGAAATACTCTGGGCAGGTAGATTGTGCCAGGTGCTGGAGCCATCAATATAAAGCAGGCTTGCTGTGTTAGGACTTCATACTGCTTACAGCCCTGCATAGAGCAGGTTGGGCGAATTCCCATTCAAGACTCTCCCTTTACCCTACCTTACCGGGTTGACCTTGGTCGGCTACCAGACGCCCACCCAGCTACTCTCACGCTTTTCCCCTTCAGCAGCATGGGGGAGAAAATAAGATGAAAAAGCTTGTGGCTTGAGATAAAGACAGGGAGATCACTTACCAGTTACCATCATGGACAAAGCAGACTCAACCTGGGGAAAATGAAATTAATTTCTTGCTAATTGAAATAGATTTGGATGGTGAGAAAGACAAAAACTAAACACTTTCCCCCCAATACCCTGGTTTTTTGCAAGCTCAGCTTCATGCCTTTATTCTCAAGTTCTTTACCTCTTCCTGCCCCCTGAGCGGCGCAGAGGGGATGGGGAATGGGGGGTTGTGGTCAGTCCATGACGGTCCCTCTCTGTCACTCCTTCTTCCTCACACATTTGCTCCAGCATGGGCTCTTCATGGGCTACAGTTCCTGTCAGGAGACCTGCTCCACACGGGCTCAGTGGTGGAGCTGTTGGAACTGGCTGGAACCGGCTGTGTCTGGCGTGGGGCAGCCCCCGCCTCTCCTCACAGAGTCAGCCCCTGCAGCCCCGCTGCCAGAACCTTGGCATGTAAACCCAGACACCCCCCAAAAATAAAAATTTCTGCGTAAATGTTCTAGCAGTTCTACGTTTATGTGAATCTTTTCACACAGGAGAAGGAGACTGTGACAAAGAAATGATAGTGACAACAACAAAAAAAAGCCCTTTTGACCTTCATCATCCCCAGCGGCAGCACCAAGGTCAGTCAGACAAGTTGTGAGGAAGATGAATTTTGTTAATTTTTTCTGCATATGAACTACTTGGGTTTTAGTAGCTCTTAACAAACACTCTTCAGGAAAATTATCTAGTGTGAGAGTGCAGCAAAGGCTCACTGTGATTTACGAAATTCCTCAGAATTTCCATTGTGATTCTGTGAATCATGTTAATATGGTGTCTTCAGATGTGACTCAAGTATCTTCCATTTGCATGGCTTCCTTAATAGCTTCTCTGTCATGGTCTGGGGTGTTGTTGGAGTCCAAGCTGGGAGTTTATTTGGGCGCAAGACTCAAACGTACATCAGTTCTTGTGTGTCTGCAAGCTGCTGGTGAAGACGAGCTTGCTGGTGGAAAGGCCACTGCACCGGCTGTGAACTGTCCACCCCCGTAAGGGCTGGCTGCAAGTATTACTACTTAACCTCAAAAGTCAACTGCATTAATTCTGACTGGCTGTTTAAAAGCCTTGTCACTCATTAACCGCAAAGAAAACTCGATGTTTTCTTTTGCTTTTAACGCCTGTTGAATGCTGGTTTTTGGTTACAGGGCTGAGATGTTCAGAACAAACTTTGCAGAGAATATCTGCCTATCCTCGGGGGGCAAGAAAAGATTTAAAGGTGTGGAGCCTGCATACACTATCATCCATATAGTAGAGGAACAAAATATGAAACATTTACCACAGTTTTCCAGGGATATGTTTGGGTAACTTTGGCAGCTGTACCCTGTTATTGGAGAGGAGAGTACACAGGAAGGTACAAGCAGGAGTAATAATTTTCTGTCAATGTCAGTAAAAGTGACTAGGTCGAAAGCTCTGTGAAAAATGGAGTTTCCAGAGCAGAAATACTAAAGCTTCAGCCTAGTTCACATTTTTTTCTTTTCCTACCCTGAAGCACTCCATCATAATTACCTTTACTCTTTGTGGTGGGTTGACCCTGGCTGGACACCAGGTGCCCACAAAAGCTGTTCTATCACTCCTCTTCCTCAGCTGGATGGGGGAGAGAAAATACAACAAAAGGCTCCTGGGTCGAGATAAGGACAGGGAGAGATCAGTCGCCAATTATCGTCATGGGCAAAACAGACTCAACTTGGGGAAACTAGTTTAATTTATTACCAATCAAATCAGAGTAGGATAATGAAAAAATAAAACCAAATCTTGAACACCTTCCCCCCACCCCTCCCTTCTTCCTCAGCTTAACTTTACTTCTGATATTCTCCACCTCCTCGCCCTGAGTGGTACAGGGGGATGGGGAGTGGGAGTTGCGGTCAGTTCATCACATGTTGTTTCTCCCGCTCCTTCCTCCTCAGGGGCAGGACTCCTCACACTCTTCTGCTCCAGCGTGGGGTCCTTCCCCCTCTATGAACTTCTCCAACGTGGGTCCTTCCCACGGGTTGCAGTCCTTCAGGCACAGACTGCTCCAGCGTGGGTCCCCCGTGGGGTCACAAGTCCTGCCAGAAAACCTGCTCCAGTGTGAGCTTCCCACGGGGTCACAGCCTCCTTCGGGCATCCCCCTGTTCCGGCGTGGGGTCCTCCCTAGGCTGCAGGTGGAGATCTGCTCCACCATTAATCTCCCTGGACTGCAGGGGGACAGCCTGCCTCACCATGATCTTGCCCATGGGCTGCGGGGGAATCTCTGCTCCGGCGCCTGGAGCATCTCCTCCCCCTCCTTCTTCACTGACCTTGGTGTCTCCAGAGTTGTTCCTCTCACATATTCTCACTCCTCTCCCTGGCTGCTGTTCCGCCACAGGTTTTTTTTTCCCCTTCTTAAGTATGTTATCCCAGAGGCGCTACCACTGTCGCTGATGGGCTTGGCCTTGGCCAGCAGCAGGTCCATCTTGGAGCCAGCTGGCATTGGCTCTACTGGACATAGGGGAAGCTTCTAGCATCTTCTCACAGAAGCCACCCCTGTAGCCCTCCCACTACAAAACCCTTGCCATGCAAACCCTATATACTCATACTACCCCTGTCAAGAGATGACACTGTTATGCACTAAACTCAGTAGGTGTGACAGCAGTGTGTTTCGCCCTGCCAGAATGGAGGTGGCATGTGTCCATCTTACAGTACTTGCCCTGGTCTGCTAGCATTTTTTTTTTCCTAATCTAGAGATAATGCCAAACAGTAATATTTGCCAATAAATGCCAAACTGTTTCCCTTTGGCTAATCTTCCCGGTAATGTACTTATAAATTATTTCTGTGTTCCTTGTACAGATGTATGAGCATGTCTTCTTGGCACTGTTTTTGCCTGATGCCAAGAGATCTGGTGAGACTGCCCAGAGCCATCTGATCTGAATGGCCTGGGCAGGGTTAGGTATCAGTAGAGAAACTTGGCTGTAAAACCAATGGTATGCATGTAGGCACAGGCTGAACATTCACTGTGAATAGATGATCCTTGCTTGTGGTGAGCTCACTGTGATATCAAGAAAGACCAAGCACTGGACAGAGAAAGAAATTGTCAGGCTTTTTCTGAACATCTATTTAGTGATCATTATTCAGCTGTTTTTCAGTGTCAAAGGTGTGCAGAGGTAAGTAGATACTACCTATTGGTCCTAAGCCCTGCAGGGTTTACCTTCACTCACTAGTACATTTTTAAACCTGACAAGTGCCTATAGCCAGGTTCACCTTACGTGCATAAATACCTGCTGAAAGTACCTACTTCTTCACAAACTTTATATCATTCACGAAACTAGACAAAGTCTGTTATGGCATTTTGGAACATTTTTACTGTTTTTAGCCTGGCTTCCTAAAGAAAGGAGACTTAACTATGGTCATTCATCTGTCCATTCCTTCCATTCTGAACTTTTAAATCCATTACCCATTTCTATCAAGTTCAATAAGGGCACTGAAATCTTTAAGATGATAAAAGGAATTTGGTGCCTGAGCATGGGAAAGAAACCATGAATTATTACCCTGTTGAGGGAATAGCTTTCATGTGAACTCAACAGTTACACCTGGACAGAGCTCCAAGTTTGCCATCCTCATTGGAAACCTGTTCAGCCAGGTCTCAGGAATGATTTCCCTTGTTTGCCTACTAGGGGAACATGAAGGGAAACTGGAGGAAGAGTTTCTTCATGGTTATGAGATAATATTCTGAAAGAGGATGTAGAGGAGACTTTGATATATAGTATACAGAGGCAATATATAAAGGAAAAAGTCATAAAGAGCATGAGCAACGATTGCTAGGATGGGGTTGATGTTACACAAGGACGCAGGATGCATATCCATGGGAGGCATTTGTTCATCTGCTCATGAAATCTGTTGTTTCATCTTAATATAGAGGAGTTCTCAGACCACTTGTATAATTAGAAAAAACATATTGGGTGTAAACCCAATTGACTGTCCTTCCTGGGCCCCTTTAAAAATACTGGAGAACTGCTTTTAATGCCTTTGTTTATTTTGGTACAGTATCCAGACTGCTAGAAATATGTTTATAGCACGGTCTAATGAGCTGAGGCTCCTCTCTAAGATTCCAGTGCCTCATGGCTGGATAGAAAAAGCTGGTGCTCTCTAAGTATGTATTTATGTCAGACTCTGGCTTGCACTAACAGTAAATGCCATGAGAAACTGCCTATGTAATGCCACCTAAGCTAAGCCTGAGCAGCAGTTGTTCCTCAGCATATGATACAGAGTGATCCTAGTTACTGCAGCATTCATTTACTTCTGCGGTAGTCAGATTTATTAACACCTGGTCTGTGTTGTGAACATCACCAATTATATTAGGTCATCTGTATTTAAGCTTGATGACTTCATGGGAAACCATTTTAATTTGCTGACTACCTGTGAAGCACTAATTCCAGGTCAACTTTGAAATCTGCTTAATGTTTTAGATGCAAGAAACCCAAGTATATGAAAATAGTGTTATTTACATTGGACTGGAGCTATAAGTCTGCTCTAAGTGCCTAGAGCAAATTTAAGTGAGGTATCAGCTGCTCTTTAGCATGCTGACAGCCTTTCTACCCACTTTAATGCAGTGGGTTTAATCTCTTATTCTTCACACTTCTCCTTTTCTAAAAGGAAGTGCTTTTTGCCTGATGCACAATGACTTACTTTATTACTGGAAGACAGTTTTAGAAACTGTGCTTTTTGATAGAAATGTCTTTCACAGCAGGGAGAAAGATATGGAAGCCTAAAATTAAATAGAAATTTATTTTGAAACACAGAAATTATGCCAAACATTGAACAGAAAATCTTGATAGTCCAAGATTGGAGTTGTTTGGGTCAAACTTGCTCTTTGAAGTTACAGTCAGTTCCCAAATGGTTTAAAACACCAGTTTGCTGCATCTGCACTCCCTGCCCATGTGAATATCCCCCCGTGCCAGTTATTCACAGCTTGCAATGGGTCGGTGCTCGCTCTCCCTTTTCTCTCCAGGCTCAGACCATTGGCTCTTTCTCCCTGAAATCGGATGATACTAAAAAGTTGGCATTCTCTTCCCTTGCTCTCCCAAATCTAAAAACGCGCTGCTAGTATTAGTAATGAACTCTTAAGGCTGGCTGGAGAAGAGAATTGATTTGGGGTATAGAATAACTTTTCTGTCAGTGTTTTGGCCAGCCCTGCTTAATATGAATAATAGTTAAATCCTTCTGAATTTCAGCCGAATGTAGGCATTTTAAATGATATACAGGTTTTTGAAAACACTATTATCATACCATGACAGCATTTTAATGAACTACTTTTTTGAATTACAACTGGAACTAATACCTGCTGGAGTAGTAGCTCTTTCAGTATGTAGGAGAGTTGTTGCCAGGAGTATATTGAATATTTGAAGCTCAGATTGGATGTAGTGAGTCTAGTTGGCTCATTCAATAACTTGTTAGCAAAGCGTAAAAATCCTACTGGAACAAACCCATCCTTTGCTTTCGAAGAACATTCCTGTTGTTTATTAATAGGTTGAAGATTGTTTAAGCAATTTTGGTTTGCGGGGAGAGAATGTCCTTGCGTGTGCATGCTAGCTGCCTCTAATAGACCACTATCTGGTTGGGACTTTACAGTGGTAAGCTGTATGGTGCAAAGGGCTTGTCTTCCTTGCTGTATTCCTTACTTCCCTTTTTATATGCTGAAATTACTTAGAGAGCAGCAGCTTCTCCGAGGCACAGCCAGATGGCTGGGCATCCTGCATCACCTGCTGAAAGGGAGGGTAGTATTGCATAGAGATGACTCATAGGCACCTTAAACTTACTGTATTATAAGCAGAAATTGCAGCCTCCTGAAGCAGCCAAACATGACCCTTGTGTACCACGTTCCACTTCAGGCTTCTGGCCTTTTCTGAGCACCTGGCAATGCACAAGGCTATTGTCTTATTCTGGGGTGCGCTGGGCTATCCCTGCTGTTCACTTAAGTGGTTTTTGCTTAAGCAGGTGAGGCCCAAACAAACTCTTCTTGGGGAAAAGTGACTGGGAACCACTGAGTATTTAATCTGTGCTCTTTTAATGAGCTAACAAGCAGTGCTATTGCTCACACCGGTTGTTTTTGCTGGCTTATAGGACAAACCTGCGTAGGAGGGAGGAGGAGTGAGAGGTAAGGTGAGTCTGAGTGCTTTGGTCACTGTTCTGGGTCTTCGTTTGGCATTGGCAATTTTAGAAAGGTGCGCAGGGGGCTGGCAGGGAGATTTTGTTCCCCAGGAATGATGCCTGAGAGACCTTTCTTTTAAGTCCTTGGGCAGCAAGAGAGAGAGCCTATCCTGTTGGATCCTGTTTTGTTTCTGGGGGGAAATATGATCCAGAGTGACCAGAGACAGGTGGACTGTGTCAGAGGTCCAAAAGAAGAGGCTAATCAAAATTCAGATCCTAAGGCTTAAACATTTTTTACACATGTGCCAAGCTATATAAAAAGCCTGTCCTGTATTAGCTATTTTAAAACACATTAGAAAAATTAAGTGACTCTCATGCATCTGTTGCTGACTTCAGTTCTTTCTCTATACAAGCAATTTTATTGATTTAAGGTAGTGCAAAGGAGTATTTGGAATTTTAGTGGAACTAATATGTTTCTTTGTGTCATCCTGAAAGAACTATGAAATCTTGAATAAGCAAATAATGCAAAGGACTGAAGTTGTCATGGTGTTTAATACAAAGAAGAGATCTAGTTACAATATGTTTTTTTCCATACCTGGTCTGTCACTGAACAGCAAATGTGTACAGAACAAATTAAATATTCTTTTTAATATTTGACCCATTTTCTTGCATCTGTAGTACAACAAAGAAAACATAAATTATAAACTGCACTACAATGATTACCAGTCTTGTTTCTCTGGTTGTGTGAACCACTAATCTTCTTACATGGGTGCTAGTATGGATGGAGACCAGGACTGGGGATTTCTGTGTTGTAATTTGCAGCTTCTTCAATCACTAGTGTGTACTGCGTCATTTTTATATCCTAGTTACAAAATTTGAAAACGCACATACTCAAAAAGTTATGTTCTTAATGAAAAATGCAGTTTACTTGGCTGGAAGTTTGTCTGTTCTTTTATCTGCTTTGTGGTGAAAGGGAGTAAGTACTTGGTCTTGATAAGGTCTTGTGCCAAGCGTTCTTTTGAAAACAAACAAACAAAATATTATGGCTCATAGTTATTTTCAGCAGGGCCTTGTTTGGAAAGCAAATAGGACTTCAGATTAAATAATTGGTCTCCATGGATGGAAAACACATGGTTTTTCTTCTCCCATGTATACTGCCTTGCTTGCTCAGTGCTTCAGTGTTAAACTAAAATCTTAAGAGCCACGATGCTGTTGGGTTAATCAATGAAAATGGTTTTCATTGATTGCTGTGGAAAGAAAAGAACCAACTGGTTTAATTAAGCCAATGCCATGTATATCTAGTAGAGTGACTATTGATCTGCATGTTTTTAATTAAAATAAAGAGCTCGCAATTTTTGTAAAACCTTGGCTCCTCGCTGGTTTGGGTAGGACTTCACCAATTGCCAGTGTGCCTTACAAAGCAGCCTCGTTTGGCAGGCCCTCAAACTGCGACGCCTGGAACTGGCACGCAGGCACAGGGGAGCAGAATACAGAGCTCCAGCTGGGGCTCAGAGAAGAACAATGGCATGAAGTGACACTTTAATTTTCTGCTGTTCATTCCTCCATTTGAGTAGCAAGCTGGTCTGGAAATCGGATGACTAAAGCTGTAGGAAGCCACTATTTGTTCTACATACCACTTTTTAAATAGATAATTTCAGAGGGGGAACCCTTCGCTCTGACATTCATAACTCATGAGAAGCCTGGGAGACAGGAGCTCCAAGGTATGATTTAACATCTCTTTTTACTGTTTTTAGCTTCCCTGTTTATTTTCCTCTGTCAAAGTAGAGCAGATCACCTGTCCAAATTAGAGCTTTCTATGCTGACACCAAGACTTGCATTACAAGTAGAAAGCTGCCCAGCTTTGGACTGCTGGAATAAAAAAAAAGTTGTAATGTAGTCCTGTTAAAAGCAAGTACTTTCAGATGCTTCTCAAGCCCTCAGTCAGTCTTTCCTGTCTCTTAAACTTGCCTTCCTTGTTTCTGTGTGAAAAGCTTCCAAAAGCAGGGAAATTGAACAAATAAAATATATACTATTCTTCTAATATTTTCTGGCCACTTTGGATACTATGTGAATAGGTGGAAAACATGGCAAAGCAAGACTTCAAGCAGTAAAATGAGCACAACCTGAGCGTGTTGAGGACAGAAGCAAGGACTGAAAATACTAAAAACTGTAACTGTTGTGGGACATTGTTTAATGATTGGCAGAAGCTGGCTTACCACGTGCTGCTTCTGAAAAAGGTACCATACCTTCTCCCCTATTGTGGCCCTTTATTTTTGTGTGTTAGCACTAGTCTTTCTGTGGCAGTGGTGCTGGTTTTCATTCCAGATGTGTTTTCCTGATTCGGTTTGCTTTGTAACCAGTAGCAGTAGTAGAGGCCCAACTCTCTCTCTCTCTCTTCAGTTGCTGCTGATGTTGGCATAACGTTTTTGTGACACTATGCCCTGAGCCTCCCTTGTGCATGAAATCGCTGTTTTGTCATTTAAATAACAGGTTACAGTGACAAGCTACCTTAATTGTAATTACCCCCAATGCTTCCATTATAAGACTTTAATTTTTAATTCTGTGAAACTAGCCATTTGGGTCAAGAAGTATGCTTCATGCTGAGGGATTTTGTGTGTGCCTAGGCTAAACTAGAATGATGTTAAGAAAAAATGTTTTGCCCATTGGAAACATCAAGTTCAGGGAAAGTAAACATTAGGGACTTGAAGTGGGACAACAGGTTGTCTTTTCTGCTAGGCTTTTTTCTATCCTTATGAAGATCTTCCTAAACTTGGCCAAGTTTTTAAATCTCTACAAAGAGCAGTGGGGTTTGTATTCAGTGGCTGACAGCTATATCTCTTAGTGCTTCACCCTCATGGAGTATGGGCTGCTGCCCGGGGAGCTCTGCTACACACAGCAGGACTGCCCTGTCCCAAGGAGGAACTCTGCACACTGTGGAGGCGACATGGGGCTGGGAGTGCTCTTCTCATATGTGGCTTTTCACCCAGGCTTTGGATCTTGCTACCATCAGGAATGAGAGCAGAAATAGTTCCTCGCGTGTTTTCTCAGCGCATCTATGGTGGGCAATCAGGGAGCAAGGCAGGGCAGGGTGGAAGGCGAAGAGCCTGAAAGTAGCTGGGTAAGCTGTTTTCAGATCAACTTGTAGTGATTGCAGTCTTGGTTTTTTGAAGGGCAATGTAATATACTGGCGACTTTTCGCTCTGCGTGCTATCAGCTTCATGTTACGTTTGCATTCTAGCTTTCACTGACTGCACAATGCCAAGGTCCCTAAAAAGTCAGGTTCTGGGGAACACGCAACATTTTGGGTTCCTAACTGCAAAATCAGACTAAGATGGAGAGATTCTAACAACTCCTAGGGTGTTATAATGATAAATGCTAATGTTAGCAAAACGTTCATATGAAGTTAATTATAACAGAACATCCCAGAAGGAGAACAATTCTATATTGAGTACAGAATGTGCATAGCATGCAGCAAATATGGCCTGAGGCCACACATTGACTGGGTACAATGAAAAGAAATACTTAACAGCTACCTGCTCAGCGAGCATGCTTAAAGTAGCAGCAGCCCTTTAGGGAATACAGGCAACAAAGAGATTAAATTTGGCCCTCTTGTTACATGCAAGTGACTTTAAAGATTCATGGACAGTTTTATTCCAGCAGTCCAATTTTCTGAGCACTTGTCTTTATGCCAGGCTTGTCACTTTAATATATTTTAAAAATATGATGATGAATATGAACTTTCAGTGTCAAGTTGCAAAAACAAGAGCTGGGCTTGGGGCTGGTTTTTTCTCAGTCAATTATTAGTTTGAGGAAGGTGAGAAATCCAATATTGTATCTATAAAGTGGAAAAACTTAAAGGTTATTAAGCAATTTGGGTTGCCTCGGATTGATCTGGGTTGTTTCAGTGCATTTTTCCCCTTTATTGTTGAAATCATCACAGCTGATCTCAGACCAAGTAAGAGATGTTACTGCATGCAGAAACATTAGGAAAAATGCTTGCTTCCCCAGGAATTACAGTAAAGTCTATTAATCTTAGCACACAGCCTATTTTTACAAATAGAATTATGGGTTTCAGTTTGTTGTGGTCACATTTCTGCAAGACTAACTTGGATGGTTCCATCTCTCACTTCTAAAAAAGGGAATTATATGATGTATTAAGCAGTAAGCAGTATCATAAATTTAAGTATTATATTTTAAGAACAAAACCTTAAGCCTTGCATTCTCCGTGAATGTTTAATATTGCACAAGTTTGACTCTTTTGCAGTCCTTTATGACTTTATAAGTTGTGGGTTTATGGATTTGAGTTCAAAAATTGATTATTTTTTAATAACTTCAAATAGATTGGGTGAAAGTAATTATTATTCTTTGAAATAATTACAAGCATAGCAACTATTTGAGACATAAATAACTGGGACTTCAAATTCTTGCATGCAAAGCTATTCATCAACTAAATAAATCAGTCCCTGATGGAAAGGGGGGGAAGGAGTAATCACCATGCTTTTGTGGCACAGTAAAACAAGGAGGATATTGTGTCCTAAAAGTCCTACTGCACAGATTTAAGATATCTTTTTTTTCCTCTAGTATCTTTAACTAAGGATTAGCAAAAAAAAAAACAAAAACAAAAAGCCGAACTGTATGTATGTTTCTCAGGCTGTGAGACAAGGATAAATCGTTTCTTGCCTAAATGTAATTCCCCACATTTTATGAAGAACTTCAAAAAGATATAGTGTGTGTAAGAAGTTTAAAAATTTGGTAAAATTTTTGTTTCAATTAAATTCTGATTTTTAAAAATTACTGAGAAAGGTACTTTCTTCCTGCAGGAATCAAATGGGGATTGGTGACAGCAGTAGGAAGGGTGGACAGGAGCAGAATGGGAGGACATTCTGCTGGGAAAGTGGTTACTGTTCCAGTCTGGAATAGTATAATCAAAATTTCTTTATTCTAGCACAACAAAGAGCTTGGGAAGACAATAAATTACATTGTTTGATATTTAGATTTCTGTATATCCTAATGTTTGCTGGTTTTTATTATGAGAATTGTGTGTTTCTGTCTGTATTGATGGCTGTCGCCTCTATGTCTCCTAGTTATATGAGCAACAAACGATGTGCTTAAAGCTTGTTAATTCCCCAAAGGATAGAAGGAAATGTTTGGACCACTTATTTTGAAAGCTAATTATTGCTCTAAGCAACCCCTCAAAAGTTGACACTTAAAATTGACACTATTACATTGATTTGAGTGTAAACATATGAAAAATGTTATGATATTGAAAAAGAACATTTAGACTAAGAATGTCTGTTGTGAAAGTCACGAGTTTTAAATCATGCTTGCTCTTGTAGGAGTCCTGTTTCTTTTCTCTGTATAAACATGGGTAAAGACTTCAAATTTTGATTGTTTGAACTCTAGCTAGAAGGACAGTCAGGGAAGGATAGTTCTACCATGGGACAACTTTGAAGGTTTCAAAATTTGCTTTTGTTTTCTTAGACAGAAAACTTTCAGAATGAAGCACAATATTCTGTAAGATGCCAAGCCACACTTTCGATAGCAGTGAGATTTTTCAATTAGACTCCTGCATGTCTGGAGCTTGGTCTTAATACAAATTTCACACAAACTTGAAACTTGTTTTTGCTTCAGCAAAAAAAGTAGAACTAGATTTGGTCAATGTCATGATGATCTCCAATACCAAACTGAATTAAACTAAGAATTGGCTTGACTTCAGGAGGGTTTATAACAGTTTCTCATGTTTATTGCTTGCTCTCCTCCCTCTAATGTAATTTTTTGCTGAAATGTAAAAGCCCAGTAAGTGTTGAATCATCTCATCAAAGAAAAGTTATTCTAATCTCTTTTGACAGGGGAAGAGGAGGAAAAGGGAAGAAAAAGTCTGCATATTCTACACTTAGGAAAGGATTTTTTGAGAAACTTTTTACATTCTCAAGCAAATGCAAGCATGCAGATGGATCATTCTGTCTGCTTCCTTGTCGTTCCATGTTGTGTACTGTACATTTAGAGTTGTTTTAAAGTTCAGCACTGCTTCACCCTCCCTGCCCCCTTTTATGCTTTTTTTTATTGAGTAATAATTCACAACAGGATATGATGATGTTGTCCAATCTGGCCACACCTTATCTGTGCTGGGACACACTGACTTCATTCATTTGTAGGTGTGGTGATTATTAGACAGTTTGTCACCGCACCCTGGAGTGTTTTATTGCAATCATAAAGTGGTTCAGCTAAAGGAAACATCACTTTTCTAGAGGAAAAAATGGTAACTTTCTACTTCTAAAAGAACTCATTCCAGGAATGTGTAGTGTAAAAATTTCACAGCCTGGAATAATCATTGAGCTTGTACCAAATATACAAAGAATTGCATGGCTTTTTCCATTGAATAACAGTGTACCTCAATATTTTAAAATAATTATCTTAGTTATCTGAATTTTCATCAAATCTTGTGTAGAATGGCTGAAGGGAGGGCTCACGCTTCTTCCTCTGGCATACAGAAAAGCTCATTTTATTGTGTAAACTTCTTTGTGGGCAATCCAGAAGGGTAACTGCCGAGCTTTGGAAGTGGAAATATTTTACTTTTTGGCTGGGAGGTTGTTCATGGCACAGAGCAACATTGGAGGGTAAGAAGAAATAGAGTTCATGTGTATTTCTGCTGAATATCGATGTTAATTGGGTCTTGAACATCAGTTCAATTTACAAAACTTTTTTGCCTGCTGTTAAAAGAAGCCTCTAACTTAATCAGAAATGATAAAAAAAGCTGTTGTGCCTTGCAGAGCACCAGAAATACAGCTGATGAATGATCAGACTGAGGTATTTTTAAATTCAGACTTGCTGGAGGGATCTGGACTTAGAGTCACTTCCAAGTAATTAAGTTAGGAGGAAAGACCTTTTTAGATAAAGGGATGAACCCTATTAAGACATGCTAGTTTCTTATTGTGAATGCAGCTATGCTACTGAAATTATTTCCCTTGGTTATAACTAGGGAAACTGGTTAATACTAAACAGCTGGAGGTGTGTATTTCCTGTATAAGTAGGAACGGACATAAAATTCAGTTTAAAGCTGGCTTGTGAACTTGAGAAAAACAAGACAAGACAAATCATAGAATTTCAAGAAGTGAAGAGATGCTCATGTCAATTGTGTGGCTACCCACAAAGGATATTTACCTATATCTTTTACTCTGGGTTTCATCCCATCTTGCTGATAAGCCAATACTGAGATTCCAGAAGAGTGCAGGGCAGCAAGAGGCTGAGTCTCCCTAAAGAAAAAATACTAGATCTCTACCTTAACTGAGTTTAAAGCATGGTAGTCAGGTGGATGGGGATAGAGGCACATCTAATAGAATTCAATCAACTTGATAGTCCTGTGTTTGTAGAAGAGGAATGAGGAGGGAATTATACTGTCTCACAAAGCTGAGCTGTGATGCTGGTCTTCCTGTGAACTTTTCTGTATCTTTGTAGTAATTGTCTTTTTCAGAAGGGGCAGACAGCTTTGGTGATGGGGAGATCTTTCATTTCATTTGTTGCTGTTGTCAAAAATCTGCTTCTGTTGACACTGTGCTGAATATCCTTTACCAAGTCCTTACATCTATAGTGCCCTTTCCTGAAAAAATTTACACAGGAGGGAGAGCATGTAACATGGACTGTCTTGCCATTTGTTGCAGATCAGTCCCATTTCCTCATTTTTTGCTTATAAAATGAAATGTAGAAGCCAAATATGTTTGCCATGCACATTTGGCATATTTAAAAGGCTATTTTTGTTATGAGTGGAAGAGCGTTAAGAAATCATGTTTGAAAACGTAGAGAGGCAGCAACAGTGGAACTGCTTTGAGGCTAAGTAGTAGCATTTATATGGTGCTGATTTCTCTGTATTTAAAGTATATCTACATCATGATCGAAGGAGTGGTCTCCACCACTGTAAAGTCTCCCTTTTCCTTGCAGTCAGTTGTTCCCAGCTGCCAAACTGTTTCATGCATCCCTATCCATGGGAAATCCCTTTTCCTATGAAGAGAATGTAAAAGAAGCCAAGGTCTCCTCCCCTTTCTTCCAGCTGTTAAGGCAATGTCCAGCTCCTCTGCTGCACTTCTTCCATCACAAGAAGGAAGGCTCTTTCTCTGCCTGTGAGTCTGCCAGGCAGAGCCTGCGGTGGAGCGCAGCGGACAATCCCGACTGGCGTCCCCCCGGCCAGTTTTCTTTTCAGGAATCTTGAGTGGCTGGAGGAATTAAGCAAAAGATGCTTGCATACATCTGGATGATAAGATCTGTTGGGTGCTGTGTAGTATTTTGGAGGACTGCCACTTTTTTAATGCTGCAGGTCCTGTAATGCCTAGGCTTCAGGCAGTTTGATTATAAAATTAACTCTTGGCAAGGATGGCTCTCTTCACATTGTTTGTGCTACCTAAATGTAAATCATAGACGTTTCCTGAACTACCGGCATTTAGGATAATTTATAACTTTCAGTTCTCTTTTTTCTTTTTTTTTTTTATTCTCTTTTATTTTATTTTATTTATTGTTTTGTACACCTTATTTCTCCATCAGTGTAAAAATATTGTCTGGAGAGCAATAAAAAAATCAGGAGCCTCATTGTGCTTGTATACAGTAAGGCAGGAAATGGACCTCCTAAATGTGTGTGCAGGTGTGACCATAAAAATGCTAGAATGCTATTCTTCATTCGAAATGAGTTATTCTAGTGAAAACCCTGGAGTACTGGAATATTTTGGAACAAAGAAAAAGCTAAACTTGGCAGGGTTATGCTTTACAGACCCTACAGTGCCCTGCATCTTCTCTAGCTTGTTTCTGCTCTGTAGGTTAACTCATGCAACTTTTTTTCCTGTTAAGTTACTGAAAGCATTGTGGATGAGAGAGAGTTCATCTTTTCTCTCCACTTGTGAATTTGCCTTATTAGGAGGCAATTGGACAATGTTCTACAAGTGTGTTACTAATTTTGGATGCTTTTTTGTAACCCTTTTGTCTAGAGAAACAACAAAAGAATTCCTTTGTCACAGAAAAAAGGAATGTTGTGCTGTTTTGTTTACTTCTTTCCAGTGTATCCCTAATAAAGGGATTGACCAAAGGCCAGGGAATGATCTGTCTTATTCTGTGTTGCTATTCGACAGCATAAGTGTGAAAAGGATTTGATTCTGGTTTTAGTGAAATGATCCCCCTCAAAAGTTGGTGAAAGTACGCTGGCACAATGTCCTATTTGGGCTTGAGGATCCTTTTGAAGATACTTTCTTCTACTGGACATGCTTCACATAGATGATTGTGCTGGTTTTGGCTGGGACAGAATTAATTTTCTTCATAGTAGCTGTATGGGACTATGTTTTGGATTTGTACTGAAAACAGTGTTGATAATTCAGGGATGTTTTCACTATTGCTGAGCAGTGCTCACACAGAGCCAAGGCCTCTTCTGCTCCTCACCCCACCCCACCAGCGAGTAGGCTGGGGGGGGCACAAGAAGCTGGGAGGGGACACAGCCGGGACAGCAGACCCCAACTGACCCAAGGGATATTCCAGACCATATGACATCATGCTCAGCATATAAAGCTGGGGGAAGAAGAAGGAAGGGGGGATGTTTGGAGTGATGGCATTTGTCTCTTCCCAAGTAACCGTTACGCGTGATGGAGCCCTGCTTTCCTGGAGATGGCTGAACACCTGCCTGCCCATGGGAATTGGGGAATGAATTCCTTGTTTTGCTTTGCTTGCTTGCATAGCTTTTGCTTTACCTATTAAACTGTCTTCATCTCAGCCCATGAGTTTTCTCACTTTTACCCTTCTGATTCTCTCCCCCATCCCACTGTGAGGGAGGTGAGTGAGCGGCTGTGTGGGGCTTGGTTGCCAGCTGGGGTTAAACCACAATGCAAATCAAGTTGCCAGTCTATTTCACCTTGCATCTGTCTATGGGAGAGCTTCAAACTGGTTTTAACAGCTGCACAAATTGTGCAGGTAAGAAGCTCTCCCTCCTTTTGAGGCTAAGTCTGAATATTTTGTCCAATGGAACAAGAGCTTTAGAGCAAGAGCTATTTCTCTTGCAGAGCTGTGGAAATAAGACAGCTTAACAGCACATTTAAAAAAAAAAGTATACTTTAAAAAAACATTTTCTGGAGGGAAACTTCACATCAACATTTATTTATCTTCCTCTACGGGAAGGACTAGAGGTGGTGCAATACTTTGCTGTTTAATATCCAGTGGAAGAAATAGCCTCACTTTTGTACTAAAGATGTGTTAGTATCACTGAGACCATACACCTCTGTGCCAGCCCGTCCAGTGTGCAAAGTTCACTGTGTGTTGTTATGGAAGCTAAACAGTATTTTCTTTTTTGTGAGGATATTTTGTCTCGTTTTTGGCACTTCTCTTTGTGTTGGAAATGTAACAGTTTCCTCCTAGGGCATGCATGATTTACAGTAATACCCTATTATTTAGATATGGGAGCACAAAGAATGTGTTTGCGGAAAAAGGCGCTGCTTTAGTAGGACTGTAAATTGAGTGAATAGGTGCATTATGGGGAGGCTGTTTTTTCAAGATCTCCAACAGACCATAGTTGTAAAGCTTTCTAAAGAAATAAAAAGAAAACCACTATATATGAAGTGGAGCCTTTTGTCTAAGTTACTACTTGGAGAAATGTTTCATTGGGATAATTCAAATATGTTACTAATTAAAAAGGATTTTTGCAATTTTAGGTATTCAGAAATTTAATTTGTATTAATATGGTCTTATTTATTTGTTCAATTTAATGACAGTGGTACAATAAATACCCTTGAATAAAACATACACAAAGATTTTTTTATGTGTGTTCTCAAGCTATAGTTAGGGCACACCAATGAATCAGCCAACAATATGCTTCGGTTGTTGCTTTTTCAGTAGGAACTCCAAAGAGATTTAGAAATTGCCTGTCCTTACCAAAAGTATGTATTTCGAAAGCTCCTGTTGTTTTGATCAATAAATGGTAAGTTTGCTTTTGGCCCAATTAAAGATCTGATCCAAAGCCTATTGAATTTAATTGGGCTGATTCCAGTAATTTTAAGAGTTCTGGATCTGCCCCATATTTTTAGCAAATAGATGATGAAGGGCAGTAGTTAAGCATCTGTCAGTTCTTTCTAGCAAGGCCACATCTGGATTCTCTTGTAGCTTGCTTCTCCTATATTTTAGACTTCAGTCCCACTCCTTGTGGGCCAGGCCTCTATTTTTTTTCATACTCCCATCCTTCCCCTCTTCTTGAACAACCATCATTAAGCAAGCATGACAAAGTACCGGTGTATAAAACATAAGATCTGCCAGAGTTTGCATGTTTTGGATTTCTTTGTGTGTTTTTCTTTCATTTGTTTTTGCCAACATCTGTCTTCTGTCTCTCTCATATATTTGCTGTTTTTCTGAGATACTGGAGGAGTGTTTCTAACAAAGAACACCACAGATGTAGCCACAAAACTGGCAATTTAGTCCCTTGCTGGAAAAAAGCTATGAAACAGTCTGCCCAGTTAGGACGTTAAGGGAATGTTTTATTCTTTTCTTTCAGATCAGATTGTTTTGCATGCTGTAAATGGGAGTATGATTTTAGGACATGTGTTTTAGGGAAATGTTTTCTTATCTGCATAGACCTCATAAACCAGGCCAATTTCATACTACTAATAGTTCTAATAGTTTCTTTGCAATCAAGTAGGTTTTGGTCTGAATTAGTGCATGTCTTCAAAGTTCATCTGAAAATCAGGATTCCATAAGGTTTGAGTTGTATCAGAGGAGGTGCTGGAACACTAGTGTATGTTGTTACATGTGTCATAACTCTTGATTCAAACAGTCTGCGGTGTAAAATTAGCTTATAGATGTGTTGAATTGGAGAGTCAAGAGCCGCTGATGCCTCACTCTTCTGACAGGCACTGAATGCAGAGGGCTTGTGAACACTGTGTTTATATAATGCTCTTAGAGGGGGAAACTGTTGCATAAACACCACTACTTCACATTGCTGAAGGTTATTGCTTTTGAGCCACTCATTGTTCTTAGTAACTTGCTTGAGAGTCTATTAGGTAGGTTTAAGATGAATGTGGCTTTGTGATACTCTTGCTGTTCAGCTGCTGGGATGTTTGGAGGAGGCTGGTGGGAAGGAAGGGGAAGGAATGCAGAAAATATCAGAAAATACTGCAGGGAAAATTACTGCAAAATTCGTAACTGTCAAAACCTTTAAATAGCTTGCCGTGCCAATAAAGCATCAGTTGAAATACACTGCTGCAGAGCTCAATTCCAGGCAGACTCAATATTACTAAGAAATGAGGAGTGATCCTGTCTCTCATTATGGCACTTGTCACATTAAAAAGATTGCTAGATCTATTGGTTGAGGTTTAAATGGGCTATGAGTAGGACCCAGTTTCTAACATACATATATACACACACACCACAAACATACATAAGTGTGTGTGTGTGTGTATGCATGTATATATACAGACACCCAGGAAACCCATAATGGAAGTAGGACAATTACACTTTGTTTAGAAGACTCAACAGTTTAATTTTTTCTTCATCTCATGCGCAGTTTTAAACCCATCAAGCAGGGACCTGCATTTTTTCTCTACTTTCTTTCTGTTTCTCTGTTACTGTAGTTCATCCAGCACAACTTTTTTTTTTTCCCCAGCACAGCTTATTGTTCCCTCCTCCTGCACCTAAGTAGTGTTTTAAATAATTTGTGTGTGAGGGATTTGTGAGTGAAAGCTATGTCCGAACAGGAGATAGTGGTTTTAACTTTTCAGGCGTTTGACTAGATTATTGAAACTGCTCCAGAATTTTGTTTGATTTGGAAAAGGAAGCTGTATTTTTTTTTTCTCTTAGTAATAAAATCTCTAGGGTGAATTTTGATGGCTGAGGTCTGTTTTTCTGAATTTAAGCATCAAGTATGCATACCTGAGATTTATGCCAAGGCAGCTGGAACTACTGTGATTGATCCTATGGAAAATCTTCAAGTGAGGCCATGCCAGAGTGTTACAGGTGTGTTCAGGGGCTCATGCTTTGTACTGTACCATTTGACTTTGGTCCGAAGAATTATAAGATGTGGATGTCTGAACAATATGCAGGATAGGAAACTCAGCTAAGAGAGCTGAAACAAGGTCATGATGTTACTGGACATAGCTAGTAATTGGTTTTAATGTTTTTATTTTGGATCATGCTACAAATTACTCATTCTTTAAGAGCTGAGCTAATTTGATCATAGAATGAGAAGGCTATAGAGAGGAAGGAGGAATAATTAACAATACACAAGTTGGCATGTGCTGTGAACTTGCTGTCTGGCTGAGGAAAGGATCAAGGGATGTATGTGCACTAAGCTGTCTACCAGTGGCTGGGAGCTGGTTAACTGCTAATCCAGGAGCTGCATGCTGCTGGCTCTGAAGCTGCAGGCTTTACTTGGCAACAGGATTTTGAAGCATTCAGAAAAGAATGGAACTTGCTCTTCTTGTGTCCTTGAGGAGTGACACATGCTGTTTATCATGGCTGTGCTGTACAAAGACTGAGAAATCACTTGTGAAGGAGGAGAAAGAAATTTTAGCAGACATGAACATGTAGCGGAAGTGTAGGAAATCTCTACATATGTAAAAGAAAGAGTAAAGTATGCACCTGGAACACATCTTAGTGGTATTCTTTGTCAGGTAACTCTTAATACTCTCTGATCTATCAGCATGTGCAATGGCCTTGTGCTTTAATTGTGCAGTACTTTGTGAAAAGAGAGGCTTTGGCCAAACATTTAGCAGAAGCACAGGAAGAGGCAATGGTCCTGGCTGTGCTGCTAGGGGAAATCCTTTCCTGCTGCAATGAAGAATTTGCCGAGCTCCATTCTGAAATGGGAGGGCACGTTTTTGGGCTGCTAGTAGGTGTGGAAGGAATATTTCATAGTGAGATGGGGGTCTGAGAACAAGACAGTTTAAACTCCTAAGCAATTCTTGCCCTATCCGTGAGAAAGTGATATTCAAGCTTCTGCAAGAATTGAAATTACTTATAAATAATGGGATAGGGTGGCTTAAATCAGAACGTGTATTTCTGTGCTGACAATGTACAGCATCTGCTTCTGCTTTAAGCAGGGACTGAAGAGACTTGGCAAAAAAACAGCCTTTGGCATCACATGCACGGGGAGCTAATAAAAGGCTATAAATCGAGCAAATATAAGGGCCTCTTCACATTGACATTTCCCTTTGAGAAAGTAGTTAGGGATGGGGATGAAATTTTAAAGCGAACACATGCATTGGGAGACTTTGAGTGGATCTCAAACAACAGAAGAGCAGAGAATGTATTGGTACTTTCTTGCGGACTATAAAATATCTAGTCTTTAGAGATTGAGCACTAAGTCAGAAATTTTGCCCCAGACTCTGCTGCCTACTTGACAAATGGCTTAGCCTATGGTATGTCTTCCATTTCTGATGAATCTTTGAAGTGTACTGTGTTGCTGGATGAAACACATGGTATTTATGTTTTGACAGCAAAACAAATACCATGTATTCATATGCTTGGACACTAATCTTTTGAAGAGAAAAACAAAACCCAAACTCAGCCATGATAAAATCTTGGCAGCAAAGTAGACCCAGATGAACTGCATTTTGTATGCAGCACAAAAAAGCTTCAGTTTCTTCTTCCCCTTCTCTGGCTAACTAGCCTTAACACTTTCCAGTGGATAGTTTGCTGTTGCTTTCAGGCTATTTCACAGGCTGTAGTTAGCTTCGTGCTTACATTCAATGTTCTATTGGTGGTAAAATTCCCCTGATGGTTTTAAGGAGAGTCCATGCATGCGAGATGCTACAGGACAAGTAAGCAATGGAATTTCTAAAAGAATCACTCTTGGCTACAATTCCAATTGTTTGTAGTGAGTCCTAAAACACTTTAAGACTGTATATGCTTGTACAATGCCTTTCTCTAAAGGCTATTGCTTCACAAGTGGTAATTTTAGGTGGGACTGCGATGAAAATGGTTATACTAGGCAAAGTTATAGCTAGAGAAAAATCTTCTGCAAGGCTGATTTATCTTTTCTGCTTTCGCAAGAGTGTTTTTATTCAAGCAATATCTGAAACAGTACTGAGCAAATTTGAACTTCTCAGGATCTATTGGGAGAAAAGGCAGATAGAGTGGGAAGTGGCTCAAAAACTCCATGTATTCTTTCCTGTGTATCACTGATATAGTCAAGGCTTTGAGCTGAAGTCTTGATTTCTAGAGGTGGGAGTTGTTCTAGAGGTCTCATTCTGTAGTCAGCTTTTTAGATTGCCATGGAAGGGTGATAACATCATGAGAAAAAACTGCATTAAAGGAAGGCTTCTGCAATACTTGTACTTCTTGTAAACTCTGGCTTCAGTTTGTTTAACTCTTTGGCGTGCATTAGACCCATTAATTTTACTGGGATTTAAGCAGGCTCTTCACTCTAACAGTGCAGGCTTTCTGGCCTTTGGTTAGCAAAAAAGCAGGAGTTGAATTACTACCTTTTCTGACAGTGTGCAAACTACCCAGAGAGTTTGTATAGGCATTAGCAGTAAATGACTGGTAATTACTTTAGCTTCCTAACCTAGCAGAGACCCTGCATGCTATATTAATCTTCTGGTTGCGGAATGAAACAGAGGAAGGTGTTAGGCTGTGGAGGCTGCAGTGTGTGAAGCTTGAAACAAATCTCAGTCAATTGATCATCATAACCAGCTGCTGCCTTTTGATCAGGAGAAACACAAGACTTAATTGACTTAATAGCAGGAAATACATCTTCTGATTAGGTACCAAGTAATGTTATTTCTTCAACGGATTTCTATAGAAGTTTGCAGTTTACACTGCATAGTACTGAAGGACTAGCTCAAGGGAGAGAGAGGACTCCTGTATTTTCAGACAGATCTATCCTGGGGGCGAGCACTCCACATGATACGTTTAAAAAGGAGCTGTTTTGGAAGTGTGTCTTCATTCTGGTGACAAAGTTCTGCAGAAGAGCACAGGAAGGTGTATTTGTGGGAAGTGTTTGGTTTAGGACTGCTGACCAACTTTCCAATGTTTCAGACCTTAGTGTTCAGGAAATCAAATCTATGCTTTATGATTTAGCACAATAGAAGTTGTATATTCATTTTATAATATACCATGTAAAAGAGGAATGGGAGGTTTTATCTACAGGGAGTGCTATACTTAAAATAAGGGCTTTTAGTGAAATTTAGTACTTTGAAACATACCTGTGGATACTTTTTAAATCTGCAAGTTTCATGCTAACATCCAGTTTTACTATGTAGATTACTTGCTGGCCAGGGGTTTTTTAGCTAACACATTCAAGATGGTTATTTGGCAATGTTTAGTTTTAACTGCCTGGATGGCTGAAAAGCCGAGTGCTTTATTATACATCTCATACTAGGACTGGTCTCAATGCTACCAGAGGCGTGTCAGTTTTTCTGCTGTTAAAGTTGCTAGTAAAAGTCTTGGAGCATGTTTTGGCCAGCTAGAAAGCATTTGAAAATCTCATCCAAGAAACAGAATAGTGCAATCTGTTATTTTTGTAGGATGGTGGGTGGATTTACAATGCAGTTGAACAAAATAAGATCTTGCATAGGCTTCTGAGTCCCTGTAGTAATCCTGCTTCCTTGAGAGCTCAGCTATTACTTTGGGTTTTTTGTAAACCATCTCAAACAGTAAAGATTTAAGCCTATTCCTTGAATGGAAATTATCAATTTAGATCTGGGAAAAGCTGATCAGACAGTAAATTGCTATCAGCCACAGCCAATGTGTTCAGACCAAAGGCTCTGACTTTGCTGTTTGACTGCAAAGATACAGACCATATGATAAGAGATCCCACATGTTGCAGAGCTGAATGGGTGATACATTTGGAGTCATAACTCCAAAATTATCGCTTATTTAGCTAGCTGTATATGTAAATAAAGAGATTTAAATTTGAAAGCACATCAGAGTGAATTTTTAGGCCATTTTCCAGTGATACTTACCAGGATGGCTGGGCAGGATTCTACAGAAAATTGTATGTGCGTTTGGGTGAAGATGACAAATGAAAAATCTCTGTTTTCTTACTTTCTCCCCCTCTCTCCCCACTCACTGGACTTGAAATCTGGAAAAGGGCTAAATAAATCTCTTTAACATCTCAGATATTCTGAAATTTAGTCCCAAATGCCACGCCTCAGTCTTGCGGAGTACTCGGAGCATTCAACAGTTTCTCCAGAGAGGATCTGTATCTCTGTACTTCATTCCTAAAAGACTGTAAATCAGTTTCAGAAACCCACAAATACCCAATGGGCTTTCTTTGACACTAAATATTGATCATACACGTAATTGAATATTCTACTTTTAGAGTTTATACCTGAACCAATATAGAACAGAGTGCCTTAATTTAGCATTCAAGTACTGAAAACTTGGCCTACATTTTGAAACTGCAGGCCTTATTTCCCTAGTCACAAAATAATGCAATAATTTGTTTTTTTAAAGAACATCCACTTTAAGCTGTGATCAGATGCAGTCTGCCTAGCTTCTGCTTACCCCAGCTGTTTCCTTTCAGGGACAGCATGGTAAGGACAATGGTGGACCTAATTCCTCATTCCCAAGAAGTATGCCTGCAAAGTACAAAACTTTCAGGCATAGATGATCTGTACCAAGTCTCTTCCCATAACAGCGATGTCTAAATGTAAAGGTAAAAATTAGAAATTTAGTGAGTCTTTAGAAACCAAGATTCTTAAAATAATAATTCCTTTGCTTACTAGCTGAAAGCTAAAGTTTGTAGTTCTATTAATAAAGTAGGTTATGCTCAACATAAAATTAGCTGTTAGCAAGCATGCTGCTTTTGAAGGAAATGCTTCTGGTAATTCACTGTTGATGTTCTGAACATTCTTCTGCTTTTACCCCTCTTTAAAGTACAGGAGTGAAAGGTCTGGAAAGGGAGGCAGTATTCAGTCAGGTGGACAGAATTTACAGGATAGATACTGTAAATTGAGATAAACATAGGAGGCAAACACCTGAAAGCTCTTCAGATTATTTACTTGTGTCCAGTAGGTGCTAGCAAATTGTCTTACTAAGCACAGATAAGTAGTAAGAACAGTTCTTGCCACCTGTTTTTTGGGTTTTTTTCTTCCCTTCCTCCCTCCACTACAGGGAAAAAAACCAACCCCTTATTGGTGGAAGTATAGCAAATAGGAAGCACTATTACCCCAGTTTTCCAGGAGGTGCTTTACTCATGAGCTGTCCCAAAACTGTCTGGACAGAAGATTTACTCAGATCCCAGGGTTCAGTTCAGTCCTCGTTTTGGTTTGTGAAGAAAAGCAGTGTCTTGTGGAGAGGTTTGGGAGACATCCTGCCTTGCATGTCTTTCATAAGAATTGAGATGCATTTGAAATACAAAACATTATCTCTTCAAAGTATCTTTTCAACTATAGATAAAAGTCAGACCTGCCGGGATGGATTAGCTTTATCTAGGGTGAGATTCACTCTTCAGCTTAAATACTACTGGTCCTCTCCTGTGGATTTTCTAGGCTTCAAACTGAACTCAGACGCAGGAAGATTCGGTATAGGTGGCTGGTGATTTATTTTACCTCCTCTTTAGAGCAAAGTGGTGCCCTGCAAATTTAAATGGATAGGAAGTGCGTGGTGAATTGATTGTAATATGGGGTGGGTTTCTGCTCTCTCATCTTTCCTTTTTGCCCGTGTAATGCAACCAGCTATGTGAGTGGTTCATAGCACGTAACTTCCTAGATTCCATAGGGCATAGGGCAGCCAAGTAAATAGTGCTTAAACCTACCAGTGATTTGTGTCCCTACTTAAACTGAAATTCTCAGTGTCAAGCCTTTTAGCTGGAGGGTGATCAGAAACACCTTTATTTTAGTGTCAAGTTACAGTTTCAGTCTCATAGAACTAAGCATTTCCCCCTCTAAAATGCAGGCGCTATATATATTGACTTATATTTGAATAAATTACTTCTATTTGTCATATATTGGCTATATAAGTCGACCAAAAAAGCTAAAAGGACCTGTCCAAAGTCTTTAGGGAGCTTGTTTAATGTCTCACATAAATACTGACTTACAGAAAGGCTTGTCTTCTACATTAAAGGATGACTGTAAAATAACTAATAAACAGATTTCTAGATATGTGATCCAGTGGCCAGCTAAAAGAATGTAAGATTTTCATAGAGCTTGACTTGCTCTGTCACAGGAGCTAGAGATCCCAGTGGATGGTTTACAGGAGAGAATCTTTAATGTCTGAGTGTATGCTTGGTGCAGTTGGATATTGAGAGGGTAAAGCAGTGAAAGAATGCAAAAGAAATATCAATAGGCCATGAAAATTTAAAAACGGACTAAACTTTTGGGGGCCTGAATTTGACAATGTCCCTTTTTAAATATAAGCATTATTTATCCTGTGCTTTACAAGAGGTAAAATATGCTAAGCAATACATAATCCTTGCCCTGAAGAATTTTCCTGTGCTCAATGGATGTAAAGCACCAGAGAGAGCCATACTTGGAATAGGTGGCTTTTGAAGATGTTCAAAGCATTGTAGATATCATTAAAAAATCCATCTGCATAAGAAGAAATGCAATGAAAGCAGTTTGCACCATAACATACTGATGGTCAGAATCTGCCTCTCCCTGAAAATGCTAGTTTAGAGGCTCCAGGGTAGTGGTGACACCGACACAGAGGCTACCAGTATTTCAAGGTTCAGGATACAAGAAGAACGGAAGAAACCCCTTCTTTGTAGAGTAAAAGTAGCTTAATAAGCAGAACAGCTGCCAAAACAAGATTTGTGATCGTCTCCTGCATGCTTGACTGCAGGTAAAAGGCAGCTCTGAGATTGTTTCAGAGAACACTAAGATCTTTGTATATTTTTAGCTGCCATAAATGGTTTTCAAGTGTGGTAGAACTGAAGGGGAAGGAGCTGAAATGAAGGGATGTTACGGAAGATTTTGAGCAATACGTAGATGGTTAAAACTGTGGGAAAGACACTTAGAGAGGCTGTAAGGAACGGAGACTTTGTAGTAGCTTGAGTGCTTTAAAACTGGGGCGGGGGAGGGCAGAAACAGCTGTGTATATCTGTTGTAATTGTTTAAGTAGAAACTGGCTGTTTGTAATTAGTAGTGTGCCTCAATTGTACTCTGCTTCCCAAAAAAGCACGTACCTTGGAGCGCATGTCCTTCTGGGAGTTGGGAGCATCAGAGAGCAGTTGGAAGAGAGTTTTGTCTGGGAGCCTGGGCAGAAGGAGAGGGAGGTCAGACTTCTCTTAGTCCCTCTCAGCGTGATACAGATGCAATCGCTGTCACTGCTGGA
Source organism: Buteo buteo (assembly GCF_964188355.1). NCBI lineage: Eukaryota > Metazoa > Chordata > Aves > Accipitriformes > Accipitridae > Buteo > Buteo buteo. Next base: position 36,581,994 of record NC_134181.1, on the reverse strand, counting down.
CTTTTCGAATGGATCCCATCCCTGGGCTCTGCAGCCCAGGGTTGCGCACACAGTGCTTCTCCATTTGTGATTCTGGGAACAGCACTCTTTTCAAAGCTGAAGGCAGAGATGAGTGAATGCTGCTCCAGATGGGAACTGACAAGTTTGAAAACATGTCAGCATGTGTGTATTTTTAATTTCAAAGGCATCACGCTAGCGTTAGAGAGTTGCTTTAATTCTAGAAGCAGCTGTGTAGAACTAGACAATCCCTGAACATCTCTACTGTAACACAAGCACATTGGCAAAAACACAAAGCCCCCAAAAGGGGCTCCTTTTGGCCACTTACTTTGTAATCAAGGTAAAATATTCCCATCTTTTGGACTGATCAACTGCATAATGAGGATGTTGTTCTTTGGACTCATTCTGATATTACGTATACCAACCACAGAACACTAAGGAGGAAATATCTATTATGGATAGCTATATAATACTGGCTTTTGAAGTTCAGTCCATAGAGTTTGGTGAGGTTCAAACTGAAGACTATTCTAAATGGATTCTATTAATAGTGATGCTGCTAGGAGACTGAGCCTGCTTTCTCTGTACAACAGCTGATGTGTGTTCTGAAATATGTTTGGTGTTGGTGCTTGAGATGTAGATTTGGAGGTGGGAAAGATTCTTAATGCAAAGTTTCATCACATGGTTATTATTTTATTTCTAGTTGACTCTAAAAAATGACATTGTTCTCCAGGGCCATTGTTTGTCCATAGGGATGCTCAAAAGGGATGGAGGGTGTGTCTCCAGTTTTGATAATGGGAGTCAAAATACGGAACTATTTACAGCTGCTTCTCACTTACTTCCACTATGCAAAACTGATACGATCAACAGCAGCTCTGGAGGTCACATCTGGTGTGCCTTATCAATTGGCAGGAAGACAGTGAAAGGCAAGATTGAGTGCTCAGTGTCTTTGGGTATTGGAGACCTCTGAGAATTCCTTAAGAATGCCAAAATGTAGATTACAGTGAGGTATCTAAACAAATAAACATCTGGGTTCAAACTTCCCTCCATACCTATACTCAACTTGCTGAGCTGTAAGCTAAAGTAGAATCTAAGTACCCGATACCTTCCTACATTACTTCTCTCCTGAGCATGCACCTTTGTGAAATAAAAAGGTGGAAATATTTGGTGTTGTTAAACAATATCCTAATTCATGGCAAAAAAACAAGCTCTGTTTTTTTCATTGACATTCCTAGATAAGTGATTGGTGCTGCTTCATCACGGGCTTTACTAAGAATGATTTTTGTTTCTTTGATGTAGCTTGTCAATGTATCTGTATTATTGCTTATATGCCATAAATCTTAGAACGACGACCTGTGATAGTAGCTGTGCAGTACAAAACGTTTCTAGACTTAATCAGTGACTCCATCAATCGCTTTCATCTCAGTGAAGACTAGAAATAGCATCTGCTGAAGTGATAAACCGAGGTCCTGCAGCAGCCAGCAGTTTGCCAAGTCCTTGCACAGTTTCCTTCATGAGGAGAGCCGTTTCCAGAGAATGCTGTGCATTGTTTCAGGTGTGTGGAGAGCAGCAGAGGTGCTTGGTTAGTGGCCTCTAGCAATTGACACTGGAGGGCTTTGCCTTGTCTGCTGCGATCTTTTTATTGCCTTCCTGCCTGAGAATAATGAGCTTTTAGTTGTGACGCTTAGTGAGATTAGACCTTACATAAATGGCCCTTACATAAAATGCAACAGAATGATAAAGTTACCTAATTAGTAACATACAAAGCAGACTATATAATTGCGCAGGAAGTGAAAACTACAGATGTGAATACCTGGGCATGCTGTGTGATGTTATTTTAGAAAGCCTAGTTTTGGTTTGTATTTTTTCATGCGCTTTATATATAATGTCAATAAGCCTAAGAAACCTGAAAACTATTTCTTGAGCAAGTTCTAATCATCTGGCTCTGCAGAAGAGATTGAACCAAAGTTCATCTTAAAAGAAGAATGAAACTAGGATTATATTAGACTGGGTTTGAAATAGCTTACTAAGTTAGGGCAAGCTGTGTCCAGTTAGATACCATTTGATGATAAGAACTAGCCTGCCAGAGGTCTAACAGTGAAAAACACTAAATGTTATGGTTAGAGCTTGGATGCTGCTTGAATGATTCAGATGTTAGTATTTCCCAACTTCCCAGATAATCTGCAAATGTTAAACTCCTAGTTGTTTCTTTTTAAAAGACATTTATATTGGGCAACTTCTTATCTGTCTTTACTATTTTCGGTATTCAAACCAAAGATGCCCAGATTGAATCTGAATACTATATAAGGCTATTTACTCTTTTTAGACTGCTTCCTAAGGAAATGCCAGGCTTCTGCGATTGCCCTGTCAGCTGAATAACTTCTGAATTCATTGGTCAGCTTTAACCACATTTGAAAAGAGAGCTAGAAGCCTGGAAAAGCATTGCTCTCTCTGAAATAGAAGGGATGATACAAATTAATGTTTCGGCTCAGGAGAAAGCAGCATGCAGGCAGCATTCAGCTGTTGCACATCATTTGACAGCAGCTGAACACTGAACTGGCCAGTGTGGACTGGGGGTCGGTCCGCATCCGCAGAGCTCCTGACTGCTTGTGGCATAGACTTTCTTCTGCCTGCTAGAATTACTGGAGAGATGTGTGGGATTATTGGAAGGAAGGGGTGAATTGGTGAGAGGATAAAGGATGCAGATAGGAAATTAAGCTTCTTCACTTCTGTGCCTGTGAAGTAATTTGTGGGTTTTGTTTTGTTTTCCCTATTACCTGAGTAAATAATTCAGCTTTGTTCTGTGTGATCTAATAGAGTGTGATTAAGAAATGAAGTTGCTGACAGAACCCACTTATTTTCCCTTCTCATGCATGTGGAAAGATTCTTCATCTACATGTAATTTTTGAGTCAGAAGTTTCATGCTTCTCTCAACACCAGCTTTTAGGAAACTTGCTTCTGTCTACCCATGAATAGACTAATGACTACAAGCATGATTATTGATTCATTAGCAGTATCTGTTTCTAGTTCATACAGCCCTAGAACACTATAGGACATACGGTATCTTTTCCCTTTAATGCTTGGCCTTTACTTATATTCTCTATTTATGTATGAACTATATACACATATATTTCTAAAACAATATACGGGAAGAGATGTAAGAAATACATGAGAATGTCAAATGGGACTAAATGACAGGGAGAAGATGCTACCTCAAACCTGAAACAAATTTCCTCTGAAATATAGCTATGATGCTTGGGTTGTTTTTCTTTGGGGCTCATCTGACTGCTTGAAGTCAAAGAAAATGAAGTGCTGTATGATTTGATATTATTGCAGGGAGAAACTTCATGGGTCATCAAATTCAGCCCTATGAAAAAAGTGCATTCAACCAAAAGCACAGTTGATAGATGTACCTGCCCTTCATCTTGTGTCTTGAACTGCTTCAAATTTCTGATAGTTTAGATGTCTTGCTTTGCATGTGAATGGAAGATTTTATTGTTGGTGCTAAATTATGATCTTGCTAGCCCTGTCTGCCCTGAGCTTTACCAACAGTGATGCAAGAATGCTAGAATAGATAAGATGTGATGAATGAGTAGTTCTTATGGGTTTTTTTCCTAAGCATCTGCTGTTGGCCACTGTCAGAGGCAGGAGGCTGAGCTTGTTGAACTTGTGCTCTGATATGATACAAATGTTATTTTCTCAAGAATTTTGAAAATCCTTTCCCTTTGAAGCAGAGGAGGGAAAGAAGGAGAGTCCTGCGTGACTGGACTGCTGTAATGCCTCCTACATGGGCCAAGGAGGAGGACTGCAATTTCTGAGCAAAGTATTCATGTTGCCTCCCTTTACCAAAGGACTGATGGTTGCACATCGTTCTTGTCTGCCACACACCACTTACCCTTGTACTTGTTCAGGCAAGCAGCTTTGGCAAATGTTTTCTTCCTCTATCATGCTCATGTGTCAAAGAATATCTGTGGAAATGAGGGCTAATCAATCACACTCGTATTTTGAATGAGTACTGGAAACTGTGCAGAGAAATGTATTGGAGGTTCATAACACACCACCTTTGAAATAAAATGTTTGTTCTTATCTTTAACTTCGCAAAACAATCTGTGTCTTAGCCAGAGGTTCTGGTTTTTATTTGAAAGGCATGACTGGATGTGAAAAAGGCTGGATCGGTACTTAATGTATACAAAGTTTAGGACTGTAAACAATTAAATCTACCATCTCTCTAATATCTAAGTTTCTAAGGGGGTCTCTAGATGTCACTGGTGCAAATGTGACCATCTTTAATATCTGAAATTGCAAATAAAGAAGTTAAGCTTGGTGTTATGAATAACAATGTTTTCACCAGTAAATTCTTTCTGAGTTTGCTGTTTTATTGGTTCACTGCCCCTCTTCCCTTCTTGATTAATTTGAATTTCTAAAGTTTCCTGACTTTAACATCTATGAATTTAAAAAGCTTGATCCTAAAAATGCTTGCACAGACATACATACAGGGTCATTCAGCTTTTGACATTAAAGCTTTGCTAGCAGTAAAAAAATGGAAATAATCTTAGTGCATCTGTTTTTAACTGGATGATGAGTCCACTTCTGATTTAATAAGGAAATGCAGGGAAGCAGTGTTTTGCATCTGAATATCCAGGGCAGATATGAGTGGAATAATCTCTAAATTAAACGTTTAATTTTTTTTTCCTTTCTAAATGTTCCAATTTAGGAGGCTTAGGCCTTAAACTTTTCCATTACTTCTTAAGGGACCATATTGAATGGGCCTTGCACAAGGAACGTACGATGAACTCTGATACTGACAGGTCTTGAAAGCTCCTGAATAGAATAAATATCCTTTTGCCCTTCTTAGAGATGGCCTTTTTGCCCTTTTTAGAGTTTGGATGTAATCCAAGAAAAGGCTAGGAATTAGCTCATAGGCAAACAAAACCTGACTACTTATGTTGGCTCCTGAATTATGAATTGAAACTTCATAATGGAAATCTGAGGCCAAGTAGTCTAAACATAAAAGTTGCCTTGTTTTGTTTTTTGAATGACTGCAGGTAGTTCTGCTGGTTTGTTTCTGTGTGGCTTTTGCTTCCCTTCCTGTTTCATTCTTACTTGTTTAAGTACCTAATTGTAGGCATACAATGAATAGAGCAAAGTCATAATTAAGAGGTACAGGAAGCTTTCCAAATGCATGTAAAATTTGGAAAACATGTAGCTATTTAACTTCATGTTTAAATGTTTAGTGTGATAAGCGTTTAAGGGAATGACTGCAAGATTATGTAAATATGTACATAGTACCAAAATAGCTTTTATCCCTTTTTTTTCCTATAATGTTCAGGGGAGATTGTAATATTGATTCAGTGATTCCCATGTGCTAATTTTGGCTAGAAAATGTCAATATTAATTTACTTAATGTTTTTTCTGTCCATCTCATCGTCTTAGCCTTGATTGACTTTCTTTTTTCTCTCCACTCTCAACTTTAATATTAAAATAACTCAATTTAATGTTTACATCATCTCTATACCCTTAGTATAATGATAGAGGCCTGCATGCCTGTAAGTATACCTGAAAGTATTTGTAGGGTCAGGCTCAGATGCAAAAAAGTTACAGCTAGAAGGAACCAGTAGTCATCTTGTTTCACCACCTGTAACCCGTGGGCATTACCTTTTATCATTGCAAGGAACTCAGTATCTTATTGATTAAAGTACATTTTTCTGAAAAGCTTAGAGCTTTGATCTAATGACACCAAGTGAAGGATTTTCTGTCTTGCTTCTTCAGTTTTGTTCCAGTAACTAGTGGTTCTCACCACTAAACTTCTACCATATTTGTAATTTGTCTTGCTTGAACTGTGCAACCACTTGTGGTATTGAGACCTACTGTGCCTTCCCTACTAGGTAAAGAGTCTTTTAGGATATATGTAGGGATTACTTTTTGGTGTTCATAATTGTCTCTTCCCAACAGATAGAGTGTCTAAAATCTCTTACAGAAACTTTTTTTTTTAACCCTCAAATTCTTTTCATGGTGGCTTCTTTTCTGCCACCTTCAATTTTCCAATACAAATTCAAAAATTTGAATACCCAAAATTGAATTTAATACAGCAGTGGTGCCACAGAATCACTTGCTGACTTCCTGCTCTCTTGTTTCAGATAGCTGCAGGCTGTGTTAGCCATTTATTCATTTTGTTGTGGCAGTGACAATTACCTGCCAGGATGCTGAAGTTCGTCAAGAGTCATCCTCTATTCTGTAGCTATTGCCTGTGCTCTGTGTTATCAGAGGTGTAGCTCTGCCTCTGGCTTCGCTTACTTTACCTGATGTCAAGTGAATGTATGCACACTTTTGGTTGTCTTTGTCTTTTTGGTTTGTATATCATTCTGCCAATCTATGTGTTAGCAGAACATTTTTTCCAAAGAATTTGTTATATCTAGATTTCAGCATTTTTATGGATCTGGATGAGCATCTGGCTAGCTCTGATTAATGCAAAACCAAACTAAAGCAATTCCATTCCCCAGTGACTTTATGCTGTCAGCTACTTTGAGATCTGTCAGTTGGCCAACCCTTAATTCGTTTAACATGTGCTTTATTGACACGAGCCAAATTTGTAGTCAGAATATCTTGTGGTATAAGTCATATGCCTTGAAAATCTTAACTACTCAACTAGCTCTACCACCCAAACCAGTGATTTCAAATTCTGAAATAAGGTTTGTTTGAATATGTCATGGTTTAACCCCAGCCAGCAACTAAGCACCATGCAGCCGCTCGCTCCCTCCACAGCACCTGGTGGGATGGGGGAGAGAATCAGGAAAAAAGTAGAACTAGTGGGTTGAGATAAAGACAGTTTAATAGGACAGAAAGGAAGAAAATAATAATGATGATGATAATAATAATAATAATAATAATAATTAAAACATGACAACAATAATAATAAAAGAGTTGGAATATACAAAACAAGTGATGCACACAGTCGCTGACCGATACCCGGTTAGTTCCCAAGCAGCAATCCCCCCCAGGCCAACTCCGCCCAGTTTATATGCTGGGCATGACATCACATGGTATGGAATACCCCTTTGGCCAGTTGGGGTCCGCTGCCCTGGCTGTGTCCCCTCCCAACTTCTTGTGCCCCTCCAGCCTTCTTGCTGGCTGGGCATGAGAAGCTGAAAAATCCTTCACTTAGTATAAAAACTACTTAGCAGTAACTGAAAACATCAGTGTGTTACCAACATTATTCTCCTGCTGAATCCAAAACATAGCAATATACCAGCTACTAGAAAGAAAATTAACTCTATCCCAGCCAACACCAGGACGGAATATCAGTATCATAAACCCCTTGAGATTGCCATTAGTTGCATTCCTGTCCTTTAATAGAAACCTATGCAAATTTTTCAGTTTCAGTCTGACATTGACTGTGGACAAACAAGGCTACAGTTGCCAAGGCTGTTCTACTTTAAGTGTTAGTGTGAGGTTAGCAGTCATTTCTTCTGGGTGCCATGGAGAATTGCATCCCATTTATCCTGCACTGTGAGATTTACCTTTAAAAATGAACTCATTACAGGCTGAGTATCAGTTGATGCTGTTAAAAACTGTAAACAGACTGGAAAATACGGAGACAATACAGTATGTGTAGTGTGAGGAAGGTGTTTCAAATAGATCACAGACTGCTGGCTTCCATCAAGACATCAGTGACTCTTGTAATGTGCTTCTGTCTTCCAAGTGCTGGTCAGAGGTCAGAAACTCTGGTAAAGACAGTGTTTGTCCTTGATGTCATTGTTTATACTTTGATTCACAAGTCTAGTTTCTTCTTATGTTCAGTGAAAAGAGATGTTAATAAATGTTTCCAGATAGGAATGCTCATCACAGCTTAGCTAAAGTTAACATGCATTTCTTAAATCTTGGAACTCCTTGACAAGTGGAGAAACTGGCCTGGCCTCCTAGTCAAAACTTAAACTGGGGCTACTGCAGATTTCAGCTTGATCTCTTGCTTTAGATTCTCAAGTTTAGCAACTGTTGCAGTAGCTTCCCAGGACCCAGTGTCTTGGGAAGGGGACCTCTCTGCTAACATCACACACATACACTTTGAAGGTTTGGGAGGAGAAGCAGAATTGATTAGATGAGATGGCTTTTTTCTGCTTGGAAGATAATACTGAAGAGGCTCCAAAATATTCAAGGGCTTGCCTCTTGGCAAATTTATATCACTAAATTGTAATTTTAAAAGAAGAATCTCTTACACTGAGGGAAGATCTGCATGGAGTTTAAAATCAGGTCTATTTTAATTTTGCATAAATCCATCTTCACTAATCTTAATCTGTCTTTACTAATCTTGCTAGCCTTCAGCAGAATTGGAAAAGGCTGTTCTGAAACCAAAATAGTGCAAACTCACGGTGAAAATCACTTCCTGAAGCCAGCTGGTATGCAGTCGACACCCTTTACATGCTTCTGATGGAGCTTCTGATAACTTAAAATATCCATTATGATGTCTTTATTGAAGTAGCCGTGCTGTAAGGGTGAGGAAGAGCCATCTGGTCACAGCGGGATTAATCCAACTGATGGCCCATGAGCATGCTGCTTCTTCACGTATCTGCCTCTGTGAGTGATGGGAGAGGCAGTTGCTGTCATATCACCGTAGAGATAGGCATGTGGCCCACTGCACTTGAAAAAATTCTCCCAAGATACCCAAGCTTTTCTTTGCTACACCAGCAACAAAAGAAACACTTGTTCAGGGTGTTTCCACCTACAGCTTGTACTGCTAGAAAAGGAGGATGGAACTAAAATCCATAGTGGGCTCAATATTACTTCAAAATTGAACCATGGATTAAATCTCATTTTGCTTAAGGAGTGTAATAAATATTTATTTTGGGGAAATGGGAATGTCAGCAGAACAGATAAATACAAAAAACAGTTTGAGATTTCTTTTTCTTCCTTTTAGTTCCTTTGAGGTTTTTCTTTAGGGTTTCATTATTAACAATGAAATAGCAAACTTGCTTAAGGGCAGAATTGTGCTCTGAGAATCATAAGTGTGGTTATAAAAACAATTTTTTCCTCCATAGTATGCCAGATAGCTTAAATTTTAACCCTGTAAAGCAGGATCCATGAATTGGGCCATATGAATTTTTGCTGATAAGGTTTTGAATTAATCCCATTTTGTACAGACCTGTGCTTGCAGAAGCTTAAGGAAATTCATCACAGTTGCAGATTGTTTTCCAAGTAATATCCTCATGGACTGTGAAGCCTATCCTTTTATGATAAATGCATAAAGGTTTTGCTTAACTTCATTTTTGAGCCACTCCATCTCTAATCTCTGTTGCCCAGTTTTTAAGTAGGCTTTGGCAGTCTGGCTGAACTACAATAGTGCTGACATTGAAATCACACAGCACGATGTGGGGGGAAGGGATGTTAGAGGAGCTGTAATGTATGTTCACTGTAGACACCGCTTGGATTTTTCCGCCCCTTTGATAGGGCTGAAACTCTTACTTCCTGCACAGACAAGCAGTCAGTGTGATTTTTGAATATTTGGGTGGAGGAGAATATGCAGCAAAGTAATTCAGCTGTAATCCCTAAGGATGGGATGACAAATAACATCCCTGCTGTACAGGCAGCTGCAATTATTTAGAAGGTGTAAAGGGGCTTAATGTTCTGAGGAGCTGCCTTTATAGTGTGCTTTTGAGTAGGCACATCTGTAACTTTGCAAATGAAATCACTTGCAGGCATAGACGTGGCTGATGGTTTGTTTGCTCTGTTGAGGAGGTGACTAAGCATCTGCAGCCCGCTGGCAGGTGTGCTGAGAGCTGCAGGTGTGGTTTCCAAGGCCGTCTTTGGAAAACAGTCATTTGCTCGCAGTGATCAATGCATTGTCGTTACTTGTCTTTCCAGAACAATCTTTTCTGAGAAGATTACAGCATTAAGTAAATATTTTTCTTTATAACAGTGTTATTTTTTTAATCTGACCGGGTAAGGGGGAACAACAGTAGCTCTAGGAGGAGCTTTAGTAGATAACTTTCTCTTGTGTATTCAGTACACAGCCATTCTGATCCAGGTGGGTGTACCAGGGCTTACGCTCCAGGGCTGAAACCGGGGCAGCAGGGGGACATTTGGGCCAGCATTTATACTGCCACTTCCAAAATCTTGGCCAAAGTATGAATGGTTTTGAAAATCAACATCTCCATTTCAGACATGGTTCCCTCTTACTTATTATAGCAGCAGACACTAAAATTTGAATTTCTCCAGATTCAGCAACTATCTTGAGATAACTGCAAAGGGGAAGGATTGTGTGAAGAGGTACTGATAAGCTATTCTTGTTTGTGAGTACGCCTGAATAGAGAATTATCCAAACATTTTTTGTGTTACATATCAGTCTCTAAGGCTGTTGTATCCAGATGACAAGCTTTTACTTAAACTTAAAACTCACCTATGTAGCTGCATCCAAACTAACGTTTGTTAAAAGCAGCTATTTGTTGTAAAGCAGTGTGTTGGCCTGTTCCTTGTTTCATAGTTTGGATTTTACAACCTGTGATGTGGTGTTAACCCATGGCAGAAGGGGAGCTGTGGGAGCGTGGGAAGCGTGCACACAGGCAGTGTGTTGGCAGGTAGCGGCTGCAGGCGTGAGCTCAGTTTCCTATCCATTCAGAATCAGATGGCCCAAACCCACCCCAGGTTTAGTCATATTTCTTGAGTTTCTGTTTAATTCCTTACTTTTTGCTGTCATCTAAGTTAATGTGATCACAGAGTGGAGGCTTATATGCCAAATAGCAATGAAATGAAGTCATACGCAAGTGGGTGCTGTTAATTTCAGTTATAGTCATTGAAAGGCTTTGGAGAAATTAAAAGGTTTGGGGTTTGTTTGGGGTTTGTTTGGGGTTTTTTTTCCCCTAAGAAGGTATAAATGAAAAGTGCACCTTTTAAACAGATGGATGTGTGAATGGTGAGGAGGTAATCTGATCTATAAATATAAATGGAACTTTGTCTACTTACGGCTTCAAGCCAAAAAGCATTAGGTTTAAAAATAATTTTCAATTAAAAACCCCTGCTTTAACTTGAAAACAGTTTTACTTCTGAATAGACTATTTCATACTGAATGACCAGAGAGAAACCCATAGCCTCATGAGGCTCTTCATGAGAATTGCTTTTCAGCTGAGCAGCTGTCAGGCATGCAGATCTGAAAGTCGCAGCATGCTCAGCCTCTACCCTTGCTGCCAAAGTTCTGCAGGCCAAATTATTCCCAGTATGACACCTAAAAAAATTAATCTGTGTTGATTTGTACTTCCTCTTACAGTGCTTTTCTTGCAACTATTACTTCAGCTGTACTGTGTCCATCTAGCCCTATATCCTGTCTTTGACTGTAGCCAGTAGCAGTTGCCTGAAGAGGAGTGTTGCAACAAGCCACATGAGATGCTTGGCCAAAATATTCTCCCTGCTTCCTATGGCTGCAGTCTAGAGTGCTCTTAAATCAGCAGTAGTGTCTTTTTTTTGCACAGTGTCAAGCAAGGATCATAGAGCATGTTGCAGAGAGAGCCCCAGCAGTATGGCTGGTGCCGGGGCTGGGTCTGCCAGTGTTTGGCTTCTTGTGTGGTGGAGCCAGAAGATCCAGCCCCCAATGTCTCCATGGAGAAGCTGTGCTGGTTACCTGGTTGGGAGGGATAGTCTGCTCAGACGAGCATGTGGCTCCTTTGTCACCAGCAGGTCATGGGCAGCGGTCCCACACCAGAGCCAGCTACTCAGCATAGGTCTGGGAAGAGAATTTGCTTTTCTGAGCTAAAGCAGTAATACATATTGGGCATAATTGAAGGAGAATGGACTCTAATGTAAATAATTATTGGAATGAGGCTAAATAAGTTGACAACACCTTTTGTAGCCAAAAACTATTCAGCTAAAGTGGAGAGCTGAAATATGCAAAGGAGAAGCCTCCTCCAGAAAAGCAAAGGGGCACCAGATGTTATTAGGAACTGTTTTGCTATCATGGGAGTGCTGATCCCCACCCTCCATTGCATTTTTAGGCTGTTGCTTTTCTTCCTGAAGACATTGTTCCTGAGGAGGGTGCGGGGGGTCATATGAACTGTGCTTCCCGCTAACAGCCCCACTGCTGGAAACTTAGAGAGCTTTTCAGTTTGCCAGACTTCTGGTGAAAGCCTCTGATCTGCATTACACAATTAAGCCTCAGTTCACGCTTGTCGTGGAGGCCAGTAGCTGGTAACGTGTGGGCAGGCTTAAGTCTGCCTCTGAAAAGGTTTTGTTCAGTGTGTGCCTCTGCTCGCCTCATCGGGCCCTTGCATTTTTCAAAATGTTAAGTATTCAGGTCTGCTCCACTACATTATCTCACAAATCTTCTATTGTTTGGCCCTTTTCTGAAGAGCACATTATGTGCAGTGGCATGAACAGTGGCCAAGCCACATTTGCAGTACACACAAAGGTGTTCTGGTCTTGAGCTGGTGCCACCCACCGTTGGGTGGTGTAGGACTGCTTGAGTCAGGGGTGCTTTGGACTTCTTCTTGGCTTAAACTTGTGAATGAAAGCATAAAAGTACTGTGGCTTTTGTTCAGTGCGGATAGGCTGTGATAGGTACATAATGCTCCTATTCTTGGAGTCATCAGATGGAAGGGAGTTAATATGATAACCCATAATACTTTGTCATCTGTGATCTTGAGAGATAGCTGTGCTTGAGCATCTAATTTCCAGTGGAGAGGGTTGGAGGGAAAAAAAAAAAAAAAAAAAGCCTGTTAAGGCTCAAATCCAGTCTAGCCAAGCTGCTGAGCTTTCACCAAAAGCAGGAAACAGATGGACGGGCACAGCTGCAGAAGGTGCTGCGACTTCTATGGAAAAACTACGCAGGCATGTGCTGCAAGCAGGGATGTCAGCACAGTGCTGCTGTTCTGCACGGGGCCACTGCTCAGTGCTTGTGGATGGATGGTCTCACAGCTCATGCTGCTCATGAGATGCCATTTTGGAGAGGAACTTGCCTGGCGTTACTCCCAGCTCCCAGTGATGCACGCTTCCCTGTTCCCAAGATCTGCTCACTGTAGTAGAAGAGGAGGAATGCATCAAAGACTCGTTATGTTTCTAAGTCTTATGTTTCTAAAGTATGCTGTGGGTCCTGTTGTGGTGAGCTTACCCTTGTATCCTTTCTAGAAGCACCTAATTGCTCTGTCTCCCTGCTGAGTTCCCCATTTCAGGCTGGACAGTTACATGATGAAGAGGTCTTGTAACTTGGTGGGGTCTCAGAGGCAGCCAGAGAAACCTCTGAGGTGCCCTGGGGTGGTGTTTCTTATGTTCTTCTTGAGATAGAAAAGAAAAGAGGGTCCAGCAGCCAAGCAGTGTCCCAGGTCTCTGCCCAACCACTCATGCAGAGCTAGTCTGATGTTCAATCATTGCTCAAGTGCTACACTTTAAAAATTAGTCAGTGCATATTGTTTATCTGGCACCTGCAGTCCTTGAGTCCTCCTGTTTGCTTGAAAGGTGCAAATATTTAGATCTCTTCCAGAACAGATCTGTGTTATTGTTATTTAGGAGGTTTCTTTTCTCAAGCAGTTTAGTAATTTTTCTTCTTTTGCGTTGTTTTTGCAGAAATTAAAGATTTTCCAAGCAAGGAGCCTATGTAAGCACAACTGTGTAGCGTGCTTTCCCTTTTCTAAAGACAAAAGAACCTTATTGAAATGTGCTTCCTTTCTGACTACTAATGGATTTTCCTTCCTTCCTCCTTGCAATGAGCTTAACATTCTCCCATCCTGTTGGGTATAAATTTCAGCCTGGACTGTTTTCCCTGTTGAGGTGTTGAGTCACTGGCCTTGAATGGGAACCTGTGATGAGACAGGGAGAAGTCGGGGCTTGGGAAGGAAGAGGTTTTCCAGCAGTTTGGCGGTACATGGGATGAATTTTAAAAAACAAGGATAAGGTGCTATTCATTTTCGCCTGGGGCTGCTCATATTCTCTTTTCCTAGTTTTATTTCTGGATGCTTGCTTATGTGGGATCTGGATAAATTCCAAGACATTATAGACAAAATACCTAGAGGAAGAGCTGGTTCCTGCTCAAGAACAATGTTCCATTTTAAGCTATCTCAGGTTAAAGGGAAAAAAAATACGATGCCATGTCACTGGAATTCGTTTGTCTCCTGGAGGAAAGATGCTGAAAGTCTTGCTTCAAAGGCTCTGCGTAGGAATTATGTCCTGAAGTCTGGATATTCTCCAGGGCTTAATTGCACTTATTCATAGAAACACTAAACTTCATGAACGGGACAGCAGACCTCTAAATTTGGCTCTAAGTACGGAGAGGGTATTGTTTCTTGCATACTCTGATTAGCAATACTGAGCACAGACGTACACTGGAATAATTAGTAAAATGGACAGGAATTAAAGCAAGCTTTGCTCTGAACACAAACCAGATGAGCTAAACCAGTCTTTCTATCTGAATTTCCTACTTAAGTAAGGTTTCATTTTGTGTGGTGGTGGGTTGCGTTGTATGGGGTATATCTGGTCTCTCTCTTTGCTGTAGAACTTCTTTCTGGTCTAAAGTTTACGGTAGCAGACTGGGATAAAAATCTGCATCTCCTCCCATATCATCTTGCTCTGCAAGATGAAGAAAACAAGACTGAGCAATGTAGTTAAACCAGCAAGAGTGAGATTAGGTTACTGCCTCACGTACATTTTTGCCAATCTCAGAGAAACCAGAATCCAAATATCTTTGTTACTAATATTATCTATGTTTTGGAGGTTTCTTTTGACACACACACACACACACACACCCCCAATAGGGACGAGAAATTAACTTTTAAAAATAAAACTCAAATTAACATTATTGTAAGCTATCTGAGCTTGTGTGAAAAAAACCTACTGTTTAGTTGGCTTAAGCAAAAAAGGGTGCTTTTTTGTTTGGTAGAAAAGCAGTTAAGCCTTCAAAACCAATTGAAACCCATGTGTACTGCTGCCTTCATGGACTTCCTTAGTTTGCAGTCCTACCTGTGCAGAACTAGCAGTGCAAGAAGGTCACAAAAGTGTTTTAGAGGGCTTTTTTTGTTTGGTTGTTTTTTTATTGTTCTGCTTTAATTGCAGAAAAATTTATAAGGGATAAGATTCTTTAGTAATATTTCTTTTTTAGAAAGCTCCTGTATGAGTGAAACTGAAAGGGTTTGTTGGGTGGTTTTTTTTAAGAGCTCTACCTTGAAGTAATATTTTCTTGTTTCTGGTATCACTTAGGATTTATGATTAGATTTTCTTTTTCTATGCAGGTTTCCTCACGGCATCTTAAATAAGTCTGCAAAAAAGCTGAAAAGAAGGATCATTTGGACAAAGCAAGTAGCATGCTTTGCTGTTGTCACAGTTTTGTCAGTGTTGGGGCAAATTGGGAAATGTCTTCTGTTCAGAATTTTATCTACCCAGAATTGAACTGCAAATTAATTTTGAAACTTGCTGCTGAAGGAAAATTAACAAAAAATATCCGATGTGAAAATTAAATATTTTTTATAGTGTTAACAGTTACAAATGTTGAGTGACTTTTTTTTTTAATGGAAGTCATAACATTTAGACCTGTAATAATACAACTGCCTTTTAAAATGTAAAATAGCTCCATGAGACTACTTACCTATTGTACATGACATCCTCTAGGCTCCTTAACTAACACTTGCTTTGTTAGTGAGATGAAGCAAGGATCTGAAAATGAAAGACAGTCGTGGTTTGGAAGAGCAATTGTTATCAGTGACCTTTGTTTCTTGGAAAACTAAGACCATAGAGCTGGTAACTTTTGCTCTGAAGTATTGAAGCCTATGTTTCAGGCAGATGTGCAGGCCCTATTTTGAAGGATTCTGATGATCAAGGATCACTATGTATTTCAGTGAGCTATTTCGTTTTCCATCTTACTTGAAAATGTGCACTTTCCTCCTGTCTGTGCTTGAAAAATCATGAAAGAACCATAGGCTGGAAAGCAGCTAAACTAATCCAGATTAAAGATGCTGCATTTTGGGGTAGCTGAGGATCTCCTTCCTATGGCAATTGTCTTCCCAAGTGTAGAGGCTGAATAAAGTGTCATTACAGAATTCACAAGTCTTGTGGTTGCTGACCTGATATTGGAAGATTTTAATCTAACGTAGAACAAATATCATCATCATTTTTCATATCTCTGAAAGCAGCAATGTGCTCAGTATCTTTTACGTTTGATTCTTGCAGGCACTTTGAATGTGTATTTTATAACCTGTATCCTGCTTTTGAATTTGCAGTGCAATATCATAACACGTCATCTTTCAGTGGAAAAGCCAACTTTAGGATGAAGCCTAGTAAAAGCCTCAGGGTTACACTCTGTATCTGAACTGCTTTAGAGATCAGCCTAGTTGAATTCTAATTTATGGAAGAAGGCTTCCCATGCTGCATTTGCATTGTACACATTTAGGGAGATTGGGAAGAGTTGATCTTGAAGTGTCATTTAGGCTGATTGTTCTGTTTTCATTAAAATTTTGCCTGTAAGAGCTCTTGGACACACACTAATGAGGAAAGACATGAATAGAAGTAGACCACAGAATTCTGAATCCGCATTGTACCATATATCAAGAGACTAAACTTTGTAATTAAATATACTGAACAACTCTATCCAAGCCTCTTTACAGTTCAAATCTGAAGTTCAATATTGTGGTGCTAGCCCATCTTGAATCATGTGTCTATCAAAAAATTCAAGGTTAAGAGGGCCCAAAACTACCAATCACTTACTTTTCTGTTGGGAATGCGTGTAAGATGGCTCTTATTTTTAGTAGCTGACATTGGAGATGGGAACTGGACTGGGTAGAGGGATGGAGGTCCTTGCAAAAAATATCAGACCAAGTGACAGTGTTGTTCCACCCCTGAATCAGGACATGATGTTATATAGCTGCCACAGAGTCCTGTACAGCTGCTAGATGAGCAGTGTCTGAGTCAAGATCAGTGCTGTGGTATTCCCCTTCTGAACCTTTTTATTAAGCCCAATTCTTTGGACAGAAGTAATTTTAGCAAATCTAGGAGGATTTGGGAACTTTCCTCTTCCCTGCCCCTTGGCTTAAGGCTGTAGTTCATCTGAAAACTGAAAATGCCATTTAAAAAAAAGGAAATCACAGGCATCTGTGACAGGTCACTAATCTGTCCTTAAGGAAATGGCAGTGAGTGAGAGGGGCAAGTCTGTCATCTGGGCAGGCAGTGAGTGGGGAGACGACCGTGAAGTCTCATCGGCTGCTTGGTTAGTGGCAACATACTGAACTGTCAGGCAGGCTCATTAGGGACACGCTGTTAATTTGGTCAGGCAAGCGCTGCCAGGCAGCATTGTGTAGAGTTAAGCAGTGTGAATAGAGCCCATAAGCAAGCTGCTGGAATCTGCTTTTGTGGTCCCTTTGGACGGCTGTCCTCAGTTTTTGGCTTCTTTTCCAGTTCAAAGTGGCCACGTGGAGTTTTGGCACTGTTAGTGTTGCCCAAAGATTAGTTATAGATTGCAGAAGTAATCTAACTTGTGCTGAGATGAGTTACCCTGCTTCTCTTCTCAGCTGTTTTTGCATACATACATTTAGCCCAAGTGTCAATTCACTACCTCTCGTGACTTAATTAGAAATGGATTAAGCCCTTTCTCTTTAAAACGCAATTTGAAATGCTATAGGTATTTTCCTTATCTTCACTGCTCACATGTGCTAGGCACCAGCTATATGGCAATTAAAGTTTGCATTTCTTTTCTACTGTCAGAAGATAACCTTTCTCCCCTCCACTTCCCTGAAGTCACAGAGTCCTGCAGGTGGTTTTGGAGGTACGACAGTATGTGCCTTATAAATCCATTGCACTCCCTAGAAGAGCTCGATAGTGAGCTGTAATGTTACGGACTGACCCTCTTGGGCAGAGAAGAGGAAGACCAGTGGTGGGGAAAACCTGCCACGTGCAGCCTAGCTGCGTGGGTGTCCTGACTCCTTGTATGATGGACTGGAGTGATTCCTCATGTGATTATTGTAAAAGGTTGAGCAAGGGTAAGAGATTTTTTCCATCTCATAAAGGGAACAACCAGATTGTCTCAATGTTGTCTCTCCCCACTGTGCGTCAGAATATACTGTTAATTCAGGAGCTGGAACCCAACAGAAGATTTTCTGATTCTCTACCATGTGTTTGCCTTTATGACTCTAGTTCCTCTCTCATCCTTTGGGGGTGTTTTTCCCTGACATTGTCAGTCTTATAAAAACTTATTTTTGTGTCTGCCTAGTCTTCTGCCAGAGAAAAGGCTGAAATTAATAATTTGCTGGTAACCATTTTCTACATTTTTACCCGATTTATCTGATTATGTTAAAGCTGGGTCAAATACTCCGTTAGGATTTTCAAATGCTAGCAGAACCGAGGCAGAAAAAGGTTTCCCAGGAGATCGACTGTGTACGCTTGCATGGAACAGACTTAGCAGGGAATTGGGCCTGCACAATTACCTTGCAGAGTGCTGCACAGCTCCAGCACTTCTGTCGCGAAATACCTGGGGTAATCATTAGTTGTGAATAGACAATGTTCTCCACCTGCTGTGTCAGGCTCTGTTATTGCACTAGGAGGCTGCCCTTCTCCTCTGAAACAAGAGGAATTCATACCTCTGCCTATTCAGAACGAGGGATATCTATTTAATGCAGTTCCCCATTTAGGGAAGCAAAGTAGTGTTTTTTCCAACAGTGGAAAAACACTTGCTGTGTGGGAGGGAATACTTCTTACAAACAAGCACCGAGTTTCCTCATTTTACTTTACCAGGGATTTCTATTAGAATAAAGCTGGAGGGTGGGAAATTTTGAATGATTCTGGGAAGCTTGACTCAGGGAGAGGAGAATGATTCATAGATTTTTATTATTGTTGTTTATTAAGGAGAACAGACCATTGAACCTAATCTTTTACTTATCTTTCCTTGCGAAAACTTAAAGCACTTATGCAGTAACCCCAGAAGAGTTTGTGGGTTTGAACCAAGGTCTTTCAGCATAAAAGCATAAATCCCAGCTGTGGGAGCTAGCTTACAATCATTTTAAGGTAGATTTATTCCTATTACCTTCATACTTGATAAGTATTTTAATAGTGAATCCTCAGTGCATCCCTTTTCTGTTTGTGAAGCGGGCTGGTAAATAAGTTGTTCATGGGAAATGGGGACAGCAGAGGCACTTTGCAAAACAGATCTGACAAATCTTGAGACTTGCCACTTTCTGTGTTGTGACAGTGGTCAGTTTATCTCTGGTTATTGCTGGAGTCTCGATGTAAGAGGTCATTTATTCAAGGGTCATTCTTTAGTTTTTATGGGGGAAATTTGATTACTGAGAAGAGCAGCTTGTTTAGTAGCAACCTTTTCTTCTCCTTAATTTGGAAATGAACATTTACTTCTCCAAAGATAACTTTGCTGTTAATTAAATCAAAATATAAGATCAGTCACAAGGTGTACATGAGAAGTTTTTAAGCTCCAGCTTAACATCATTTTAAGAAATATGAGGTGATTTACATTTATTTTTGTATTCTGCTACTATGAAAAAAAGATTAGTGCAACGTAAACTATGTTTTAATTAAAATTTGGCAAGAGAATTTAAATGAAGGAAAAATCAAAACTTGACACAGTCTGTGTCACAACTGTAATTTCATTCTTGTACTTCAGAAGATAATATAACTTAGTCATTTAGCTAATTCCTTAGGTCAATTCTTTAAAGAATCAAACAAACTAGATTATGCCCAGTTTATGACAATGGCAAGGCACTCTACTGCGGCCACATGGCCTTACTTTTCCACTTATGGTATCATGTTGTAAAGGCCCGTACACCCCTAATACTTTTGGGTGTGCTGTCAGTGGCTGAGCGTCACAGAAGCTTCCAAGCTTTTAACTTACTCTTAACTGGTGGAGACTGGAACACACATCTTCATTATCTTCCCGAAAAATCCTGTTAGCAAAGCAGTCTCATCATATCTAAACTACTGGCTTGAATTTTGCTCATATTGTTGTCTGTAAAGCTAGGTAGCAGCTTAATAATCCCAGCAGAGAGAGAGAATGCTTGCAAAGACTCTTCTAGCAAGAGAAATTATACAGAAAGGACAAATGTCCATTGTCACAGCAAGTATAGAAACTTGAACTTAGATCTGTATTTTACTGCACTGGGGAAAGCAGAAGTCCTCAGCTTCCAGAACTGTGAAGCAAACACTTCTGACCAACTCAACACCTATCCTAGAAGGATTTCCTTATAGGCTCAAGAAAACTGATATATGTCAGTAGCTGTAATAAACACATTGTGCAATGTTAAGTAGTCTCCAAGGCTTTGGATAATCAACAGAAATCTTAATTAAGTTCAACCTCTGATAAGAACTTATCAGTAATTATAGACATTTAGTTGACATGTAAGCAATCCTCTAAGGTCACCAAAAATAATTTCTTCGTTCATGCTTTCTAATGCAGTTGAAACTTTTTTTTGCTTAAAGGTCCAAAGTAACATCAGCCACATGGCAGTGGAAGAGATGTGATAAGGCATCAGAAATTCATCAATAGCTTCTTAGTAAAGCTGCAAAATAAACTCTTCAAACTTTCCTGTAGTCAGTTTATGCCTGGAATAAACTTGTCCTGTGTCCTGTCAGAGAATCTGGATAAGTGTTTTGACAGGAATCAGATATCCTCCATCAGGATTGTTAGTACCTTCCAAAACTGAACTCTGAAAGTGAGCCATGAAAACACTGAAGTGTATGGGTAAAATTACACAGAGAGGCTGTATAAGAACAAACGTATGTCAAGCATAGGGTATAGGCTTCCTCCTAATGGCCTTGGACTTTGTAGCCCACTTAGGTTGCCAGAATTGAACACGATACACAGTTCGTGGCTTTTGTGTCTTATTTCTTAATGCAATGCATGGTGTACAAATCATATACTGCAGCAAAATACGGGGATCTGTAGTTACCCTACCAAGTGGCCTGTCTCCTGTCCTTGATTTGACCCCTGGTGTTCCCCTTGGCTGTCCTGATGTCCCTCTCCAAATTAGCAATCTCTGCATAAAGAAAATGACCATCAAGATCAATCCCAGCAAGAAGGATCCTCATAACGAGACTAAAGGCTCCATTCCACAGAAAGATTTTGTCAGTCAGCAACATGCTAAAATCCACAGTCCAGGCAGTACATCCCAGAGATCATTATTAAGGAATGTGGTTAAAAACTATTTCCCTGGGAGTGATTTTGCTGCTTGGGCAAATCTCTCACAGGTGCAATCTATTAGGAAGGCCAGACCACTTCTTATAAACAAGGAAGCAAGAATGATCCAAAGAATAGGCAATGATGTGTTGCCTTGCCAGCAAGGAAAGTCCAAGAGAAGACTGCAAATTTTAGTGGAAGTAGAGTTTTTGGGGAAGAATCCATAGTCTATAATGGGACTTTTGAAGGGAACTATTTATTCTGTACAAAATTGTCCAGAACTGGTAGTTTAAGAAACAAACAGAAATACCCAAAGAAAAACTCAAGCAACCTAACCTGGTTATTGAATGAATGTAGCCCTCTTTTTGTATAGTACAGGTGGAACTGACAATAGATTTAAGTCATCTGCTATGCAACGTGATTTGCTTTGCCATAGCCAATTTCAACTGCAGCAACCAACACTGATTGTGCAAGTTGGGTGACACCAGCATTTGTGATCAGAGATGCAGCCCCCTTTTTTCTTTTTTTTCTTTTTTTTCTTTTTTTTTTTTTTTTTTTTTTGAAGATGATCAAAAGAATGAAAATTATAGGGACCTTCCTCACCTGAGAGGCACAGAGTTGGGTAAGTAGATATTCTTGCAAATTCTCTTAACAGCAACTCCCAGCTTCAGCCTGACAATACACCACTGATATGTTCCTCTTCTCTCCTAGGAATGAGAATTCAAGATCGAGCAAGAAGGTAAGCTACATAGTTATTTATAACAAATTCCACATCCATTCAAAAACCATTTTTCCTACAAATCCTTTCAATCTGAAATTCAAATATTCTTTGAAGCCAGTTCTCTTGCAAATTTTGTGGTCCTTTTTTTTTTTTTCTGTATTACCTTAAAGTACATGTAGAAGGTTATAATTTATTCCTTTGTTTCCTTGGCTAAGGAGAATTCAGTGTGTATTTTTGCTTTACCCCACTAGTTTGAGTGATTCATCTTGCCTTCCAAAATGATTACATGTCTATCAATCCAACTGCAAACCCTTTCTGAAAACTCCTTGCCACTGTTATATATACTGAATAAATCAAAGCCAAACTATCTCAAATACATGTTTCTGTGACACAATAAAATGATTGCTAGGATTATAACTGTCTGTAGCTGGAACTGAGAGCTATTTAGCATTGAGCAAATAAACCAACCAACCTTCCCATTCCCCACCCCCCTCACTAAAACCACTGGAAAGTTTGTATAACCAGTATTTGATCTTTTTCTGCAGCATCCAGAGGCGCCTGCGGAAGCAACCACCTGAAACAGTCCTCTCAGTACTTTCCACCTGTAGCCCCATGTGCCTTATTTGCAAATCATTGCATTTGGGCTTTCTCCGGGCACTGAGTCAGTCTGCTTGTTGTTAAACATTTTTCCATCTGTTTTTGGCTCCACACTGGATTTCTGCTGGACCCTGAAAGCAGTGAATAGTTTTGAAGGAAAATGACCTGACTGAAGCAGAATACAATTTGAAGAGCCCTCCACATGTTATTGCTAAATCCTGGAAGCCTCCCTTCAGGATTAGTGGTTATTTAGTTGTATCAATGGCCAGGGCTAGCAGCGCTCTGGTAGGCAGAGCAGGTCTCTGGTGGCCTCATTGGCTCTGTTTTTTTGCATCAAGTTATTTTCACTCCTTTTTCCTCAGAGCTGTCTTTCCTCCTCAGCTACTCTTCTTCCTCTCTTACTCACGTGGTGTTGCTCTTCTGTGCAAATACACATGACTTAAATCATGGTTGCTCTGGTTCCACCTTCTGTTTTTTGTATTTGAGCATTAAATTTTACTTTTTTTTAAATTAAACCACAACACATTTCTTTTTGGGGTCACAGAAGCATGTTTGGCATGTTTAAGTTGCCACTGTGAGGTTCTTCTCCAAATAGAATTCAAACCATTATGTTACAGTCTGTACCAGACCCTTCCTAGCAGCTGTGTTTATACAGCTCCTAGTAAAATGGGTCCCTGATTAGGATTTTTGAATAGCTCATTCACTGAAAAAATGGTGTTTTGAACCAGCTAAAGCTATTTAAAAAATTGGGATAATATATGATTAAAAGTTTTGGTTTGAAAAAATGTCAGTGGCAACACCCTGCCAAATTTTAGGCCCAAAACATCATCGCCGTTAGTATCACAAAGATTAAGTTACCAGAATTTAATTGGGCAATAAGTGTTTTTCTTTTGCTTGTTTAAAAAAATAGCTGAAAAAATAATTTGACAGAGATTGAAAATTATATGTTCAGAGTAGTCACCCAAAATGGTTAAACCTTGGTAAATAATATGAAGCTGAGGACAGGTTCTGTATGTTGGAATTGTCAAACAACAGTAATTTGGGGGCAACTTGATCCAGAATAAGAAACTGAACATTGGAGCAGTTGTGGGGTTGCTTCACAACTATCAAGACAAGTTGTTTGAAAAACCAAAACCCATCCTCTATTCTGAGTGGCACTGGTACACGCTACAGACCCTGTGTGTTGGACAGGTGGGTTGTAAATAGCCATTCTGTTCCTGCCAGGCAATGTCTTTATGAGGTTGGAGAAGCGATAGTTGGTGTGCCAGCAGCAATGCCTTCTGGTGTGCTGGGAACCCTACAGGCTTGAAAAGTGTTAAGGCTGGGAGGAAAAGGTACCTCAGCTGGGCTATTCCCCGCTGTGGAGTTAGCTGCATTTTCAGTATTCTGCAAGTTTGGTTACATGCTTTCTTGCTGCGGATACTGGCATTAAACAAAAACAGTAAGTGTACATTAAGGCAGGGAAACACAAGTGCTGCTTCTGCTCCATTAAGCTGGAACACATGATTAAAGGACCAAAAGCTACTCTGGTTGACAAACTCCATACTTAAATGTTTTTTAAATCATAAACTAAGAGCAAAGATTTATAAGTTTGTGTCGTGATCCATAAATCTAGATCTCCTCTTGTCCTTCTACTCGAGACAAATGGCTTGTAGAGGAAATTGTAGTGTTTGGATAAGTCTAGGTTTCAGCAGTCAGCCTTCTTAGGTCGACATGTAAGAAACATCTGTAATTGTTTGAGGAATTTGGCAGACGATCTTCTGCTTAAATCACATTTTCCCCTTTGAAAGTTGGAAATGTCCATGTATAGATTAAAACACACAAGCCACATACCTCTGCTCTTGTGGAATAGATATGGTATCAACTTGCTGTTACCTTGCAAATCCTACTGCAACATAAGAGCAAGTTGATACCTTGCTATAGTAGAAGAGACCAACTTCAGGTTATTTAAAACTGTGTACCTTTTTTGTGCCCCAGAATAAATAGTTTTAAGGGGAGTTGCCATTAAGTAGTGGGCTACTTCAGTGTTCAGTTTGCCACTTGCTTTGGGTTTTGACTAAGACTAAAATCAAAAGGTTCTTTGAGTAAAATTATACAAACCCTCCTTTCCAGGCAGAATTGCTAAGTTATGTGCAGAGTTGTCACACACTGGGCCTCTGAGTACATTTAGCATACAGTTGTGCATAGTCTGTCTAGAATCATCTCATCCTGCAATAAGATCATGTGAACTCAAAGCATATTAAATTTAAGCCTTGTTTTCAGGATTATACCTTGGAAATTTAAAATTGCAGAGTATAAGAAAGGCATAACGTTCCTGACTGCTCATCATAAAAAATGAGGCCCAGCTCATTGTGAAGTAAGTCTTTGGTTCTGCCACTGAAAGCAGAATTTGGTGAACGGACTTCAGTGGGAGATTCAAGCTGATGTCTGGTGACCTTTGTCAAGCAGAACAAATGATTGCTATGTTTGCTAGAATTGTATTAGTGCTGGATGCTTCTGGTGCAGCATGAGCAAATGAAGTTTAAAAGTCTGGCTGTCTCTCAGCAAACTTTGCCTTTTGATTGAGTCTACAAATGCTGTAGCATAGACCCTCCAGGCAGGAATTTCAGGCTCTGCTTTATTTGATGCCAGGTCCTTTAATAGTTTCGGAAAGTGATTTTGCTTGTAATACAAAAGCATGATGAAAACAGGCAAGATCCTGAATAATGTGTTAAAATCAATTCCTGTGTGTCAGATTCCTGCATAGCATGTCCTTTGGTAGACACAGTAGTTCTCCGAACAACCCGAGGAAGAGACTGTCGCACAGATGCTGCATACAGCCTGCATCTCTGTGTATTCCAGCTCCGGAATGACAAAGCATAGCTATCAACTATTTAATCTTAGCCCAGCTTATAGTGGACAAAGACACAAAATCAGGCAAGAAACACTCCCCCCCCCCAAAAAAAAAAAAACCAAACTTTGCAACTACTCGTTACCCTTTTTTGCATGAGTAACCTATAGGAGCTAAAGACTACATTGATGATTCAGAGACTCATCTGTGATTCTGACCTTGACCACTGAAATGGTGGTAAGTTTACTGTGGAAGTGCCCTTGGTAGCTTTGAGCTCGAGGATGTACTAGATTTCATCCTAGCAGCATTCAGTGATCAATCTTGTGTGATGCCAAGTCTTTCTATGTTCAGCACCCTGCTTTATTCTAGAGACAAGCTTAGCTGGTTGTCAGTAGTCCTTTTGAGGCAGGGATTTTTACTGTGGACTGATTGAGTGAGAATTGCACTAGAGGGAATGAAGGTAGAGGAACTGTCTCTCTTAAAGCGACTGCTGGAACAAAAAATACCCCTACTCTCTTCAGTATGTCACTACTGTAGCACCATGGAAAACGGACTTACTGTTTTCTTGCAACACTTTCTGCTACCTCCTTTACTCTTGTTTTCCTTTCTGTCCTCTGTACTTTTTCCTTGCTGGTCTCTCTTCTACATTCAGTATCTCCCTCTGTTTTCACTTATTATCTTTACGTACTTAATCCAAGGCAGTCAGTTCAAGCTGCTTTTTTTTGCCTTTACTCCCTGGGAAACATCTACATCCTTTCTGTTCCCTTCCCAGGGCCTTTCAGTATGCCAGCACTGGCATGTCTTAGCCAGCTGCAAGCCTCCCTGCTTCTCCAGCCAAGCAAGTAGTTGATAGCAACAGACTGGGTGCCTGACTGGACTCCGCTGAGTATTTCCCCTTTGGGATATTCTTAGTGGCTGCTGCTGTGCTCGATGCAGCATGGCTTAGTTTCTCTGTATGCGGTGGGGGTGGCAGGAAGGGTTCGTACAGAAAGTGCAAAGCAGTCTGGCATCTTCCACAACTGCAATTTTTTTCCTCGTGAAGAATATAGGTTTCCTTTTCAGGAAGATTGACCTATTTGGAGGTTGCTTTTCACATTTGCAGGGGAATACAGTGTAGTATTTCTCTTGCAAGCCTATCTGAACCACTTCAAGAAGTTGTAGGGAGTATTTTACAGCTGATTGGCAGTTGTCAGTCACTGGTTATACATCTTCAGTGTTTTTCTTAGGCAGGCTGAATTGCCTGATAACGGCTTTCTGGAATGTAGCAGGAGGCAGTGCAGCATTTTCATTTAATTGCTTGTGGAGATAGCTGCAGGATTGTGGCGTCTGAAAATATTGCTAAATCTCAGGGGATTTCTTGGCATTTTGTTGCCACAATAAAGTCATAGTTGTCACAGTGGCTTAGTACAGCCACAGAATATATGTACAATTATTTATGCAGCCTGAAAATGTAGTGCAATAATAAAATACTGTATTTACGTATCTGCGACTTGCATTCATTTGAGTCTTCTAATACTACTTTTGTCCTTTGCTGTATTATTTAAATGCATATTTTTCATATTTGAGATTTATAAAGATGTTAAGAAGAGTTGTATGCTGTCAGTCTGGTTACATTTTGCAGCCAGTCTTAAATATGATCCTACTTGTGGGTTTGTGTCTCTCAACTGTATTTATTACCTAGGCATTTCAGATTTGTAAATCCATATTTATAAGGAATTTGTTCCACAGTAGAACTGCCATTGCATTGTTAACACCAAGATGACAAGTGTCCTGAAAATGATGTGTCAAGCAAACATAGGCGGTTTCCACTTGAGTTTTTTCTACTGTCCTGAAGCCCAGACAGTCGATGTTGTGGAGCATTTGCAAAGTAAGATTAATGCAGTGCAGAGCTGCTGCTGAATTACAGGAGAGCTGTCCCTTGAGAAAAAAATGAGGTTGCTGTGTCTCCACTCCTTCCCTAGCAGGTCAAAAGTTAGCTTTGTTTGAGAACGTAAAGGTATCTGCTTTTCTGTGTGTCATAGTTGAGATCTCCTTGTTCACGGTTATGTTCACTGTATGCAAAATATTAGCCTACAGCAGGAGTGGATTTTTCCAGTAGAAGTTATCTTAGTTGCACAAGTGTGAAAAATGCTTTCTCTGCATTGTGTTTTTGAAGATCCTTTTCTCACACTATAATTTTTGTGTCTATTCCTCTTGTTCCCTGTGAGATGTTTCAGTTCAAGCATTATGATTTAGTCAGGAGAGCATTCACGCTGTGAACATGAAGAATGCTCCACTTACCTTCTTACCTGTATCTGTGGGATTAGACCATGAACTCTTTAGCTGAAAACATCCCTGGCAGGTTGCTCATATGCACAGTCATTCTGGCCCAAGCAGAATTGCTTACATAAGTAAAAAACCTCGATGTGATCTTGCAGTGCTACTTAGCAAAGTCATAGGCACATTGGTCACGGTAGAGTATTACAGGAGGAGCTTTCCTGATGCTTCTTTGTACTTTTACTACTTCCATTTGTCATGGCCTTGGTGCATCTCACTTCTGGGGTTTTTTTTAGTAGGAGCATTGTTTCTCTGTTATGATACATTTGAGAATTCACTGCTTTTTCTCTCAGAACTTAAACTAGAGAGAGGCATTTAGTATGTCTTACAGAACAGACCTGAAATATGAGCTAATGAGACTAATCTGGTAAGATAGGTTTTAGAATTAATCTAACACCAATCTGCTGCTCTGTAAAAAGCATACATAAGCAGTATTTATTGTATGTAGCCACAAGAGGCAGGGGGGGAAAGCCCACATGTAGTATGGCTACATTCAGCTACTGCAGCAGCAAGGGTTTCCTAAGAACACTGAATGTCATAATCACAGTCCAGTGTGTTAGCCTAAACTTGCTAATAAATGTTTGTGCACAAACCCAGCCTCTCTGAGAAAGGAGAGATTGAGCTGAAAATCATCCCTGGAAACCTGGAGGATATTTAAGGTGAGTAGGGAGAAGAGAAGGAAAAAGATGATTTTCAGGCGGTAATGAAAGATGGCTTTGGAGGATGCATGCATGTACAAGGAGCCTGAGGGAGGAGGTGGAAGATAGAAAATTCAACGTCTTTGAACACTGACAAATCACCTGGCTATGCTTAATGATCTGACAGTATCTTCTCACCGGCTGCATCAACATTAGGGCTATTCATCACTTTTATAGTTTCATAGCATTAGGTAACACAACTTTTCTATCAACACATGGTTTTTCCTGCCTGGTAAGCTGAAGAACAGCTTCTTAATGGTTACTTCTGCAGGGGAAGCACACAAACAAGCAGGTTGTACTTCAGTTCAGATTATGTGATTTATGTCTCAGAAACATTTTTTTCTGCCACAGCCATTTGAAGCTTGAGACATTGATTCCAGAAAGTGTTATTTTGCTATTCATCATCAAAGGTTTGGTCAAAGGTTTCTTATGATCAAAGTATTTGTGTCTTCACAACCCTCTTAGTGAGACTTCCCAGTGTCCCCTTTGATGCAGTTTAGGAATGGCTGAAAGTAATAAAACATACAAACGGGGAGATTTTCATAAAGATAGCATTTATTTTGGGAAGCAGTGGTATCTTTACCATTTATTACTGGGAAGCAGCTATGTCATCAGGCTTCTTGGGAGACAGCCATATACAGCTGCTGGATGGAACTAATTTTTAGACAGCTATTTTATAAGAAGCATCATTCATCACACTGATCCACTGAGAAGCCTTGATGCTGTCAAAACTAATAGGTGTACTGTAACATCAGCAACCATATTGAAATAAGAAATTAGAGGCATTGGAGTCTTTTGGGTTTGGATTTCTTCATAGTTAAAATGTTTTTGTTTGAAGGTCTTGTTGATGGTTTTGGTGGTGATGGTAGTAATATTGGTCATTCACATGATTTGCCATAGGTGATAGCTTTTTTGGACCAGGAAGGACTGTCCAGTCAGTGCTTATGCTGTTAAACTTCAAGAAAATACTTCATGTATAAAGTGATGAGATTTTGTGGTCGACTAAAGAATGTGTGGAAAGAGAGAGAGCAGGACTGGAAGAGGGGGAATTCCACTTACAAATAACATAGAGGCAAGACCCTGCTGTTTATAGTATGGAGTTGCTGTCATATTCCTCTAACACAATAGTGGTGAGAAGTCATTCAGAAGTGCATTCTGATTTGACCATGCTTATGAGCTTTCTTGTTTTCACTAAGTATATTTGCATATCTGGCTTTCCCTAAGGGAGACCTTCTAAGCAGAGTTTAAATTAAACTTTAACATTTGCCAGAATAAAAATGAACATGGTATAACTGATCACAAAAACTACAGTTCATGCTTGAGTGCAAGTATCAGAGAGGACTTTGGCATAACTAACATAGTATCCTATGCAAATATTCATAGTTGAAAAGGAATTAATCCCTTTCCAAAGGACCAGCACAATCTTTCAATGGCACATAAGCCTGCTTTTGAGGGAGCAGGTGCTTAGCAAGCCCCGAGGATTCAGATTTCAAAACAATCTGTACTCTGCATTGACACGTGCAAATATCTCAAAAACAAACTTTCAAACTCTTATTCTCTTATAAATTTGCTATAAATTCTATATATTGTGAATTTAGCTGTAACTTACCTGACATGCAGAAATTCTTTAAGAGCAGGACTTTGATCTTCTCAGTCTGGAACTGGACAATATCAGCTTTAAGTTGGGATAGAACAAAGCTGTAATTGATGATTGGCCAGGTCTCTTTGCCAAGCTGCTCATTTTGATCATTCATAGCAAGAGACCCTTATTTTGTAAAAATCCTTTTGTTGGTGAAGACAGCAGACAGGTTCTGTTCTGTCCTCAGAGAGAGTGGCACAGTGCCAGCATCAGCAGCCAGCAATCCAAAGTGTTGTGTTTAATCACAAGATTAATTTTTCCTTTTATTGGCTTTTCCTTTCAGTATCACCAAGCATGACATGTTGTAAAACAGTAACACTAGTTGAACAAGGGTTGGCTAGCATCTCTAAGCCCCCTGGCTATGTTGATAGCAAAATGAACATTTGGCTTGATGTTCAGCCAATAGAGACTCCCAGGAAACCAAACTGGGAAAACACACTTGTCAATGAATCGGCCATGTGCCTGGTGAAGAATTAGGGAAGAAGAAGCAAGATGCACCTGGGTGTAAGAGCTATACTGGGGGTCACTTTCTTTTTTTCCTTACACATTTCAAGCATCTGCAGTTTCAATAGCATGTCAAATACCTGAGTTTTCAAGCTATAGATCCAATCCATTAATGGTCTGTTGTTACATTAGGATGTATTTATTTTAGCCTTAGACTGGCGATATGCAAGTTAGCTTCTAGATCACATTAAAGATTTGTACTCATCCTACTGAACATAATGACTGCAAGAGGTTGTGCCTTGCGTTGAATCATATAGGAAAAAATGACTTTTTTTTTTTTTTCCAGAGGGATGATGCTAGCTTCAAAACTTTTTTATCCTTGGAGTCTTCAGCAGTGACTGTGTGAGCATCCCTAGTGTGCTATGCCATCATGCAGAAATCTGGTCATAGGTAGGAATGCTTGTGGTGGAGAAAAAGGCAGGCTTAGTCTGTCTGCTCCTATATCTGCAACCAACCATGTTCATTCATCTTCATTCAAGGGTCTTGGAGTAGAAAGTTTAGCAGAGTTTGGTGTGAATGCAAGAATGGGTAACTCTCTGCTTGGCAAAGCAGGATATGTGAGCTTCCAGAACCCTGCATTTTGAGGGTTATTAAATATTTTAAAACTGAAATTAATATACTCCCATCTTTCTACAGTCTATATTGTAACCTATGAGTATTATGCTCCTAATGGTCTGTGCTGCCAAGGACAGATGATAGAACTTTACTGTATATACAGGAAGATAAGTATACCTTCAAGATAATGTCCCTTTAAATTAAGATTTCTGTTTGTGGATTTGACTTGTTTTACTGATATCTTCAGCATAAAGGCACCGATTTGCATGTACCATTTTCAGCCATAGTTGCATTTTATTAGCTTTTCACAATCAATAGGTAGGGCAAACAATAATCAGTTAATCTACTGTATGAATAATGTAGCTGCTAAAAGATCAAGGACCATTGCATGGTACAGTCAGATGCTGGTGTTAGTTTGTCAAGGCTGGGTTCCCTTGAAAGCAAAGGTTTCAGGTTGCTGCCTTGACTTGCGGTTGTTCTTAATGCCCATTTTACAGGAGCTGCTTCTGTCAATTCTTTCTTCTGCTAGGGATCCTTCTGCAATAAAACTGTTCTATGATTGATAATCTTGTGAAAAGATTTCAGTAACTCAAAGTAAAAATCCACAAATGGATCTCGTGTGCTGTGGTGCCCCTAATGAATGCCACTTTTTCAAATAGACACCATGTGGCAGCTCTCAAGGAAGTGGCTAATTTTTTGTTTCAAGGATTAAACTTTTAAGCCCTCATTTCCAACCTCATGCTTGCTCTCTCAAGGAGCTAAGGCTTGAGGGTGGGGGGATTAGGTATGGTTATGCATTTATGTAGATATGAAGTATTGACTGGAAATTGCAGGAGGAGACTGCAACCAAACAGCTGTCTGCAAATTTAGTATTTATTGCAGAGTTAAACAAAATGCCTTATTGTTTAGAGCATTATTTGCCTTGGGCATTGGCTTAGACAGTCACGTTGGCTGAAAAGAATTTCCTAACTCCGTTTTCCACACAACAGAAGATTAACTAGATAACAGCAACAATTGGCTGTTTTGATCTGGCCTTGACATATGTTCTAAGCATCTACTTCACAATCCAACTAAATTATTTTTCTCTTTCATGGCTGTAGCGCTTTACTCCTACTTTACCATTGCTGCCACTTATGCTTCATCAGGGGCTTCTTTCTGAGCTTCCTTTCTGGTCAAAAGTGAAAAATTTTAAAAGATTCCTGCTGCATAGCATGCAAATTCTTTATGCACAGGGAGTGTTCCTGAACGTTAATAGTATGCAGAGTCTTTTGGAGTTACAAAAAAGCTCCATTGAAGGAAACAAGTTCAAAGCAAAAGTTAGAGGAATTGCATGAGGAAGCTTTAGTATTCTTCGTAGACAAGAGCCCCAAAAAGTTGTGATGCTACATGGTGATGGTAATGAAAGTTGGAGACAACGAACTACAGAATATTCTGTGGAGAGCTTTCCCCTGAAATTTCACTGGCTGTTCTCATGCACCATCCCACCATCTGCTGGAAAAAGGCTTCTGATCAGCTATATAAGTGGGTCACATAAGTTTCGTGCATCTTGCCAGGCCTCCAGGCAGCTCTAATCAAACCTTTTTCAAAATGCTTGCTTGGTTTCTGAACAGAATTTATCAGCTGGCATGGAGCAGGGATTTAACTAGTTCAGTCCTTGATGCAATTGGATGTTGTAGGAAAAGCTGTAAAAGTCCTGCTTTCCTTTCCATGTGCTGCTCTGTAGAAGGGGCCATTTGGTACAGCAAGATGTTGGTGATAATGTTGCTGGCCATCTTCTTTAGAAAGCAAAGATGTGAGGCTGCTCTCTTCCCTTTTGACCAGGGTGGAGGCTGGCTCCAGCTGGTGCTCAATTCCAGCTGTGCTGGCAAGTAGTTTTTTGATTCCCTGCACTTAGTACTACAATCCTGTTCATGTCAGATCTTTGTTCAGAAGGAAGGAATGCACTAATACACAGGAAACACTGTCCTCCTGTGTGCTTAGGTAGAAGTGTTGGTCTATTAGGCTATTTTATATCATCAATTAATTTCAAAGTCCACATTATAAGTGTTGTGATTTGGCTTAAATGTAAATATGGGATGGACCTGGAGCCTGACGCAGCGGAGTTGCAGCTATTGGTTGCAAAAGCTTTGAAGGGCCAGCGTTCGCAGCCACATTAAGACAGAGCATAACTGGGAGTATCTGGAGGCTGAGCATAAATCTTCGCTTGAACCATTTTCTTCTCACACAGCTGTGATGGTAGGAGATGAGGTCACACTAAATGATTGTAACACCGACAGCACTGTGTTTCTTTATGCTTATTTAGTTCCTGTGTAGTGAGTATCTCAGTGGTCTGCAAACACTGCAGGCACAACCGGTTTTATTGTTTCAAACAAGTGTTTCAACACACAGACAACATGGTGACCAAGAATTATGGTAGATTATGAAGAATCTTCCACAGTGTGGAAGGTGCTGAGCAGCTAACTGGTAGAGTTGCTTCAGTTATTGAACTTTATAAAATAATTAAGTGAACTGGCTAAATAGGTTTCTGCATCTGCATTGCAGATTTGCGCTGATCTAGTAGATCAATGTTAGGCTTGGCTATGCTAATGCAATTTTTCTACTGGACTGCAGTTAATTACCCAATACTGGCTGGCAGCATCCACCTGTAAGGTTGTATCCACTCTGCAGAAAGGGCATGCTTAAGGAGCAAAACATTTCAAGGTGACTCTCACAGTCTAGCCTCCACTCGTGAGTGGTATGATACAGGAAGTTCCTATAGCACTGGAGTCAACTTAGCAACAACTGACTGACTAAAGTGTGACAGTATGGAAACTGAAAATTGAGGGGAAGGTAAAGTAACACATTATTATGGTGCTGTATGGTTGCCTTTCACTGAATATACAGAAAATGCCGTCATAAAAGACAAATGTAAAACATGCCTTTCCTATTTACTAGAAAAAGAACTTTGTGCCTACTGAAAAATCTAGAAATTTCCAAAATTCAGAAGTTGCCAGAGAAATAATAAGAAAATGAATGTGTCCTTTCTGCAAACTCTTTTTGATCCAGAGGATGCAGTTCTTATTTTGCTTGTTTGCCTTTGCTAATTTCTGTGGAGTCACACAGCAGTTAGACTAGTTGTCAAGCCAAACACAACCATTTGTAATATTGTTTGCACACAAAGCAAGGTGTGGTGTTAGAAGTAACTTTCAACACAAAAGCAAATGACAAACAATGGATTTCATTCATAGAAAAAAATGTTGTGTTGGTTTGTTCAGCCAACAACTTTACTAGTTAAAAAAAAAACAATGCCTGAACAAACCATGTCCTTTTCAATAGAGGTTGTCCAACAAATCTTTCACATTTTTATCAGTCTGCAAATCAACTCGACATAGTCATTGATTCCTAAAATTTTTAGATCGGGTGGTAACTGCTGGGCTCAAACTCATTTAGGACCCACTAGCACAGCCACATGGGATTGGCACTTTCACCATTTGACATGGCTCTATGAGGCAGCTGCAGATCATTTACTCCGTCTCCTGAGTCACAGTTTAGGAACCCTTAATCCAAAACAAATGCTGTAAAGGGTCCCCTGTGGACCTGGCGAAGTCATCCAAGCTGAAGATGGATGGGAAATTACAATTTGCAAGAGAGATGTTCCAGAGAGGTTGTGCTTTTTGTGATTTGTACTCCTAACTCGGGGAGAGGGAGCTAGAGTTTTAACTCTCTTGCAAACAGCTCAGAGCCTGTGCCCAGAGTTTTGCTGGAGTTTCCTGAACTTGGTGTGGTATCTGTGCATCATGGGGTGGTGGAAAAACAAGTCACGCATTCTCTAGCCTGTCACCACGGGCTTTCTTCCTGTTCGAAGGGAGCCGAGCACTTTTAAGTTATTTTCTTTGTTGCTGGCTGCGCTGTCATAAATGAGCAACACAAGATTATACATAATTTGAACAATTCAAAGCGTGTTTGTGAAGGCGAGCATTTGGAGTCCAGTTGAACATGTAGGAAACAAAATCCTGATAGAAAGTGAATCTGTTTCTCCTTGCCTGCTCCTCCCCTCTGCTGCCCAGGCAGCCTTTCTGCCAGAAGTGCACACCCAGATTGAGTTTTAAGAAGGGTGCAGCTTTGTTGAAATGGTTTAACTACACAGATACCGTGCTGTCCCTCACTCCGTAGGGAGGGCTGGTACGGAGGCTCTGGTGGGAGCACACTCTCAGGACAGACTCTTTGCTTTTTCTAGGTCTGTTAAGATGTTCTGGATTCACTTTAACCCCTTCCTTGCTTGCTGGCACAAATTGTGAATAATTTAAAACATTTCCAGTTCAAGGCTGGGTTCTGCTGCCTTGGCATCTGTTACTATTCAGAATGAGGATACTTGCATTTTCTTGCTGGCTGTGTTCACTGTATCTTTAGCGTAACCATATCATCCTCTCTAGCCTTTTTTCCCCCCAACATGCACAAAAAGTCCCTGGGAAACTAAAGCCATGGTTATGTGAATTCAAGATAAGCAAGGAATACAAAAGGAACTGCTGCGTATCAATTACTAAAGACACAAGGCAGATGCATTTTCTCATCTCGCACAGTTAAGACAACTAACATGGAGCTTTTCTCTTTTTAATAACCGTTTGAAGGAGGGCTATTTTTCTGTATAGCTTGTGCAAGCACAGAGTTTTGCAATTAATAAATACTAACAAGTCTTAAGTATTTATTAATTCAGCAAAGATGTTTGCTTTTGTTTGTGGCTGGAAGGGATTCATTCAAACCACAACCTCCAGATGTCCCAGGGACTGTGGTTTGTGTTGAGCTGTCATGGGGTGGGATAAGAGAGAATATGATGCTTTAGAAAGTCAATACAGAGTTAAAGTGCCTGTATGGGCAGCGCTCTATTTTGAGGGAAAAGGCAGGATCCAGTCTTTTGTTTAATTAGAAAAAATGAAATCAAAGCACCATGAAAAGCAAACAGGTTTGTTAACTTGTCAATTACTTGATTGATCTGGTATTGTAAAGAAAATAAAAACCTGCTGATACCTATGTTTAATGTTGAACAGCAAATGTTGAAGAGCTGAAAAAATGAGTGTGTCACTCATGCCTGAGGAACAAACCATGTAAAAGGCTGTTTTCCTAACTGTAGTGTATGGAAACAGGCCTGCAAGCATGTCAGAAAATTAGGTATAAACAATTCAAGTGAGAAGCTTTGGGGACGCTGCTGTGATAGAAGATGAGGAAGAGGATGGGCCCTGCTCCACATCTGCATCTCCATGCCTGACCTGCAGCAGTGTAAATCTCTTGATTTAAGGACTTAAGGACTGTTGCTGATAATCACTGATTTCAGCTATTCTTTCAGTAAATCTCTGTCTATCCCTAGTTGGTGAACTTCTCTTGAGACTGGCTATAACACTTCCCAGTTAATTTTTATTGACATATATTAGTATTCTTTTAAAAGGAAACCTTCCCAACACTGCTGAGGGAGGGCAGTTAGCGTTAAAGGTGAGGTGCTCCCAGTGTAAAAAAATTTCTGAATTGTGGAATATATAGGCAAACTGGTGAAAAAAATAACCCTTGACCAGGTCACTTACCCCAACTACTTGACTATTCTTCTTCACGTAAATAAAAAAGAGCCTTTTTTAGTCCAGTGGGTGAGTGAAAAAATGTTTTTTGTAGGATTCAGATGTGCATCCTGGAATCAAGACATGAAAAAGGGACTTTTTTGGCCTGAAAAAAAAAAAAAAATTGCTTTTCATATTCACCAAAGGGTACTTCAGGGATTTAACTTCCCAGAACATGGTTCATTTTTACCATGTTGTTGCCCTTTGGAGTCAGGTACAGTGTACTACATTTTGAGAAGTTATGAGTTTCTTTCGAAGTTTTCTTCAGAATATGAATTGTAGCTCTGTGCTTGGATTTTCCAGTAGTCATGTTAAAAAAAAAAAAAATCCCAACCAAAAATTTTGATAGTGATATATGAGACCAGGAAGATTGGAGCTGTTGGTGTTATGTAACAAATTTATAAAACAGCTTCAGAAAAGGACTGTAGTGACTGGGATACTCTGATTTTTTAAATTTACCCCTCCCCCCCCTCAAATCAAAGGAGATGAAAGTGCAGTTCTAACTTTGCAAGCTTTGCTTATGTCTCTGTGGCTGTTCTCCTGTGATGTGCAGCTCCACACTTGCATTCCACACTACCATTATGGTAGACTTTGCTATTGAAGTGGAGCGTAAAGGAAAGTAAGGTATCCCAGAGTTTGAGACGTTTTCTAGTATAAGCCAAAACTCGTTTGCTTGTGGCATATGATTTTCAGGAAATACTTGAGGGAGAAAGGTTAGGAGGGTTAAGGTGTTTATTCAGAAAAACTGAACAGCAATTTGTTTTCATTACACTGTGAAAACTGTTCAGCAAGAAGTAAACGTTCATATTTTTCTGAAAAGCAGCATGATGGTCCCTACTCTTTAAATTAAATCAAGGGGAAAAAAAGCATGAATTATGAACTTCAGCAAAGTTCAGGAGCAACTGGGTATTTAAAAAGTACGCATACTAATGCTAACTATTGCTATTGGAAGCAATGGTCGAACTCCACAGACAAAACATCCCATAGTTCAGATCTGTATCCAAACCTCTTGCTTGAAAGTTTGGCCTGGAAATTTCTCAACAGTTAAATCATAAGATTCTTGATGCTTCTCATTTTGGTCCCAGCTGGGAATCTGGAAAGTGTAATGCTTAAGCTGAATATTCGCTTTGATTCTTGGAAATGGGAACAAGTTTCATCAGGAAACTGATTCTTTTTTATTTTTATTTTTTTTTCCCTGAATTGGTTTGCCTATTGCATATCGTTAGCAGATGGTGACACATATGCCATTTCCATAGTCTTCTATTTTGGTACAGGAGCTGCTAATTGTCCCATTTTGACTCTGGAGTGTATTAAGATTTGTTAATGCATCTCAGGTAGTTGTAATCCTGGCTTATGTTCCTGAATTATGTTAACAGAGTTGGAAGTTTTTAGTTCATCAGGCCCAGGGTATAATTGTACGTCTTCTGATAACTTTGTGGTTCTTCCAAAAAAACATCCCCCAAAATCACAAAACCCACAGGCTTTTAGTGAATACTGAGGTATTAGTAGGGAAAACAGCTACCCTATGTCCACTGCAGTATGTGAGCAAGCTACTCTTTTGTCTTTAAAAATGATGGGGTTTGGGGTAAAGCAAATAATACACAAGTAAAGCAATGACACTTCCCCTGCCATCATGGCTGCTGGTGAGATCCCTGCTTTGTTGCACTTTAGAGTGGAATTGGCAAGAAACAAATCTATATACCAGGCTGAATCCCATTTCCCTGTCTCTGCAATTAAGATGCTATCATCTCTTAGGATGTTTTCTAAGCAAAGTAATTTTGTTTTCTGTCAACCTGAATTGAGTACCTGTGCACCAAAACAAATATTGGAAGACTCCCTTTACATTTTGTCCAAGCTGACAGAAACATTTAGACCTAAGATGGCAATGCTATGTTTCATCATTTAAATAAAAAAAATGACTGTTAATGTGACAGTCACTGCAGATTGTTTTAGGTTTTTATTGCTCCCCAAAAGCATTTTTGTTTTTGATAGGTCCTGTAATAAGATTTTACCTGCAGGAAAAGCTGGCTCCAGAAGCCTGCCCTAATCCTGTTAGATGGCAAGCAGAGATGTTGCAGTCGTTGATGTGCAGGCAGGGGAGTTTTGGGACTTGGGCTTGGTTTGTGCTGTTAAAATTGGAAATGCTTAATCTAAGCTAAGGGGTCACAGTCATTTAATAGTTTGAGAAGACTGTGACTGTGCTTCTACCTTAGTGGCTCTTTTTGGTATTTGTTGAGAGAGTGCATGGGAACAGCCGTGAATTTCCTGCATGTGTCACCTCTGCCTCTGAGCTTGGGACATCTACCTGCAGATCTGCCCATGGGCTGCAAAACATGTGGAGGTACTTCACTTGAGAATGCCTTTGTGTTGCCACGCACCCAAATTAAACCAGCAATAGCACCATGTTCCTCTGCTGCATGAGGACATGTATGTTGCTGCTCAGTCATCTAATTTAGCAACAGAGTGATGGGAGGGAGAAAAGAGGAAACAGAGCCTGAAAGTTATTCAGTGATTTCT
The DNA here is from genome assembly GCF_964188355.1 of Buteo buteo. Taxonomy (NCBI): domain Eukaryota; kingdom Metazoa; phylum Chordata; class Aves; order Accipitriformes; family Accipitridae; genus Buteo; species Buteo buteo. The sequence goes on along the minus strand of NC_134181.1, from coordinate 36,542,968 downwards.
CTGGGAGACTCAAGGAAAGGAGAATAGCTCCATAGAGGGAAAAAGAAGACAGATTTCTAGTAGAAATGTTCAGAAGAAGGCTGTTCTGACCCTGCTGCTGCCTGGGGGTGTCACTTCCCAAAACTAGAAAGGGGAATTAAGATGATGATGTTACTGGGGAAGGGTGGGGATAATGAGAACAAGCTGAAGTTTGATGCATTTCTTCATTTGATGAATGCAAATGGAGGAATACATTTAGTTTTATAACATTTCCACCGGGCTAAGCAGTGTCATTTTGTTTTATTATTGTTATTGCACCCTTGGTTTTGTTTTGAACTGCATACATTTCTTGTTTGCAATATAATCTTACATGTTTGCTCGCTGGCTTGTGTGTCCCACTACCCTCTGCTGGAAGAAATGAGGATTTTTCAGCTGTGTCCTTGTGCCCTGAAACAGTCCCAGTCCTCCAGCAGAAACGGGCTGTGAACTGGTTCAGGAGGACCCTGATTCTGCCCTGCTGTTGCTGGCATCCATCCTGCAGAGAAAAGACCTGGTGTATAAACTGTTGCTTGGTTTCAGAATGGTGCATGGCCGGGCGGGGTGGTATGCATGGGGTCTGTGATAGCAGGGTGCTGAATTGGATGACCTGTCCTATTCTGTTTTGTTACCTTGGCCATAGTTGTTAGGTCTGTTCCAGTTTATGATTAAAGGTGTTGCCAAAACAGTCTGACTCACTGATGTCCTGTCTCAAGAGGTGGCTGGTACCAGCTGGTGGCTTGAGAAGCGGTGGAACGTCCCAAGGCAGGTGGCCACAGGTGCATGTTCTTCCCAAATGCAGTTTGTTTTATAGGTTGAAACATGAAAGTCTCTTGCATTTTGCTTTTCTTAAATATCAGCTAAAGTAATTTTGATTCCCCCCCCCCCCGCTTAAAATCTTAATATATTAGGGCCCCCTTATACCAGCTATGCAAATGTTCTTCTTCAGTGCAGTGAGAATAAGGTATATAAATGTCATGCTCCCAGTTCACATTTCCATAAAACCCTTTCGGGAGGGTATTCCAGAGGGAAATTAAAGATCGGATTCAAAGAGAGGCTTTTGTTTTATTATTATATAGTTGCTCCAGTACTTGATATATGAGAATGTTTACACTTTCTGCCCTATCTTCTGCATCTATTTGCAATAGAGGTTCCTCTATTTGTTTTGTTCATCTCTTCTGTAAAATATAAAGTCCCTAATCTTTCTGGTTCACACAGGGAAACCTTGCAATAACTGCAGTAATTTTGCTGCATATGTGTCTAGAAATCTTCAAACAAGAGAGTTCCGATTAGGACTGGCTTCCTTTCCCTGCATAAGCAAGCTATTGCATAGATAAAAGAACTTGCGTAGCAGCTCTGAAGCGTGTTATTCAGGCCATGGACAGGTATTGTTTCCAGATTTCAAAGGCAAATACATGTTCCAGACAAGTCTGCAAGAACCTCTGGTCTTAATTAGCTGTAAATTTCCTGAACAGCTCTCTCAAGTCATGGAAGAAATTTAACTGCTATTACCAGCCTCACAGGATTTTCCTTCCCCTCCTTTGTACAATTCTCTCTAGCTGCCCCAGCACTGCAAAGAGCAGCTGGCAGATTTGTCAGAGCCGGCTGGATATCAGGGTGCATGCCCTCCCCAAACACCTGAATTTTGGCAGCAATGTCAGACCTTGCCTGCAGCTGGGTGGTCCTTCATGTCCTTCCAGCTCAGGCCATGCAAAATCCCTGACAGGGCTGCCTGGCATCTCACTGATGGTTCATGAAGCAAGTGGCATGCGTGGTAGAGCGAGAACGTCCTCCAGTAAGATATTCCCTACTAGTATCCACTACCCCAAGCAGCCCTGGCAGCTCTTTTCAGTGCAGAGTTTTAACAAGGCAGCTTGTGCTCTGTTGCAGACCTGTGACAGGCACCCTGACACCCAGGCTGTCCAGGATTAAGCTCAGACATGGGCCATCTCTGCTGGTGTCCTCTGCTTTTCTTCTTTTTCCCTGCATCTTGGAAAGCACATTAAGTCACCCCATTGTCTGCTAATCCAGTGAGGGCATAATCGCAGAGTTCAGAGCTCATATTGAATGTTTCTTATGCATATTGGCTCATTGTTAATTTAAGTGGCCCATACCTTAATCTAATAGATGCTGTCTTTTAGTTAAGTAATTTCTCCAGTAGCTGTAAAGGGATGGTATCTTGTGAAATTTAATTTCTTTCTACTGAGCTCATGTGGAAAAAGAGTATCTAAAAACTCAAATTAACTTTTCAACACGGGTAATACAGACTGTATCTTTTCACTGATGTTACCATCCCCCTCCTTATCTCATATCATTTCTTTACCTGTTTCTCTCTCTCATCACGGCATACTTGTAATGACCTACCTTGCTTCCACTACACCACTATCCCATGAATTCAAACACTGAACGTGTACTAGATGTGTTCTGCTGGTATGTGGCTGGGGAATACAGTGAGCAAAGTCTGTACAATTCCTTCTATTCCAGTAGCTGGGATCACCTCAAGTGTGTCTGAGTTAGGCTGCTGATAATTTGAACTTATTTTAAAATGCAACTCTGTAGGAGCAGTCCACCTCACCTTTCTGCATTGCTGGTGGATTCATGCATGTATTGGCAAGGATGAGCACAACAGGGAAACCACTCGAGAAGAGCCTTCAGTCAGGGAGGAGCTATCCTGTGCGTTTTTTCCGTCAGAGAGGCATGGGATGTGGCAAGTGCAATTCCATCTATCCAACAAAAACTTGGGTTATGGATTGCCGAGAGGTCTGGAAGATCATGAGGGTCACTAGTGGTATAAAATTCAAATAACTGTGTTCTTCATTACTCAAGGAAATAGGACTCTGGTGGACTCAAGATGAGGGGCTGTCTCTTTTTAGCACTGCTATAGCAGATGTGGCATTCATTTAATAATTCTGATGTTTACAAATTAGAAGCACAAGTTTGCATTCTACATGGCATCTTTGAAAATGCTCAGAAAAACTCAGCTTGTGTAGCATGTGCATCCCTTTCAGACACTGCAAAGTATCTTTTGACCTCCCTGGATGCTGTGCTGGGCAGCTGGACTATGATTGTTGCTGGAAGTGGTGCACATAGGAGCATAGACTGAGGGCAGTGCAGCCACATGCATTGGTAACTTGGCTGTGTTATGAGTTACTGGTTCATACAGCATCTTTTGGAGGTAACTCTCCGATTTCCCATTTAGCAAGGTTTCTGCGGCTTGATAATTCCCTTATGTGAATTTTGGAATGGGCTGGAAGTCATTCAGCTGTTGCAGTACAGAGATGCTGGTGGCCAGCCATATCCAGACAGAACTGCAAAGGAATGTTACTGGGCAGCAGTTCCTTCTTTTTCTAACCAAATGGATTTAGAACTTTTAGTGTGACAGGGCAACTAGTGTCTCTCCTGCCGTGGTTATTTTGCAGTGACTTCTTACTGTCCTCCTCTTCTGTTGTGAACCAAAGACCACCCATACACTCAGCTCTCTTATTAGCTGCTGGAAAAAATGGGGTTCGATTCCAGCTGCTCGGCATGGTACTGATACAAGGTTGGTGCATGTTTGAGAAGTCCTGGATCACTCTTGTCCTTGCCACTTCCAGCTTGTGTGACATTTTAGGCTTTGCAAAGTCCAGGGCTGAGAAAGCAAACCCGGGAGCTTCACATAAGGGGGTTTGTCTCTTGATCTGTGGGATCGCTCTGTAACTTGCACTCAGAATCCGCTCTGATTTGCCCATGCACTGACAATTGGCTCCTTTTCATGAGGCACCAAAGGGTTTACTGCTGCTCAGGGTGACTCTGCTTGCAGCCCATTAGATGCTTGAAGTGCTGTGAAGACCTACTGTCTCACTTCGATGTGAGCGTTATCCTTCTCCTAATATAAAAATGTTATTGTGTACTCTGAAATCCAGCCTATATATACCCTAGAATCAATGTGCAATGAATGCCTTCAATTTGAGGTGCAAATAAAAAGCTGGGCATTTCAAGTGATGCTACACTATTATAGCATATTCCTTTACAAGTATATCTAAACAAGAACTCTGTCTTGGGCTTTCATATATGTCAGTAAGTGCTAACTGACACTGTGTGGGTCCTTAATTCACTGCAGGACAAAGCAAATTTCAAAGCACTATGTAGAGAAGGATTTTGCTGGTTTGATCTGTATTTGCAAATGAGCCCAGCCCCTGCCTGCCCAAGCCCTGCTGCTGTGAGCAACTGAATGCAGCTCCCGGCAGTAAGTGACGTCTTTCCTACTTTTATGGGTGCTCTACCAGGTTTCTGGGCTCCCAGCAGCTACTGAGCATGCAGAGAGCTTCTCTGCAAAGCATATGTGTTGAGCCCAGCACAATCCAGTCCTGTCTGCTCACCATGAACACAATGTAAAGTCACATTGTGTGTGTAGCTCATAAAAGTATGTCCTGCCCACTGGCTGCAGGGTCAATCTGTGCCTGTGCAATAGGTCTGGGATGGCTGCATGGCTTCTGAACCTGAGGATGATAATGGATATGTTTACCCCTGTGGTTGTCTCACTCAGAATTAGTTATTGGTAATCTTGTTTCTTCTCTATATTTCTCCCACATCAGTTCACATGACAATAATGTCTTTTCTCAGATACTTGGAGACTATTTAGAAAGGGAGAAAGGGAACATGCTCCAGAGCTTTCAAGCAGCTTGCGGAAAGTGTGGAGTGTATTTTACTTTGGGGGTGATGTATAGCCCAGATAATACTTTTCACCAAGGACCATTATATCTCTAGTTGACTTTTTAATTGATTTAGTTCCTCTGATCTATACATTGCAAGACATGAACCACTAGCCTTTGGACAGAGTCCAGGGTGTAATGGAAGGTTCACTGAAACCCCATCAGCTCTTGTTAAACCTGAGTGAATTTCAGCCCAGAACATTTCTTGTGAATCATTAAGCACAGTTAAGCAGGTGATGGATTTGAACCTCTGTATCTAGTGTTCAGCTATATTTCAGTTAGGAAGGAGCTAATGAAATTCATGAGGGTTTTGGGGGGGGGGGGTGGGGGGATTTTTTGCCTCTTGTGGTGGATAACTGCACCTGGAAACCCAGGGCAGATGTTTTGATATCTCCCACTTATCACCAGCATGAGCTGTTCCATGTGGCACTTAGTTTCTGTTTTTCAGTAGTAAGTTCTGCAGCATTTACTTCTCCTTTTCCCATTTTAATGTAGCATTCGGATTTGTTATTCTTTACTTTGATATCACTTTCTATCAGTACAACTGCTGTACTCACAGTGAGGATGTAGTGCTATGGCAACAATATATTATCTGCAATCTTGCCAATGAGTAAGATATGGTGCAGAAATTAGTTCATTTATCCAAATCTGATGTGACAGAGCTGAACAAAGGACCTGGCTGTCCTGAACCTCCAGCTATTTTCACAAGACCTTCCGTTCTGTTTCATGTTGGTTATGACACTCAGATACATTCTCTGCTGACTGTTTCCAGTGATGCCTTGTTAAACCTACAGATGTCTTAGCACCTTGGAAAATATTTTTAGATGTACAATAATCTGCAAGCTATCTTTGGTAGTGACAAAAAAATGGAAAATGAGCTTTTTTTTTTTTCTCTCTTCTGTTACTATTCCAGAAAGGTACTTTTCTGTAATTTCAGGGTAGGAAAGAGCATATAAATGGAAAAAATCTCGCCCAGGCTGGGATATGTGAGAAATGTGTTAGATTTTCACTGCTGAAGACTGAGAGAGCTCTGCCCTCCTCTGCTGTGTGGTGCAGACTGGGCAATGTACAGCCTTCAGGGTGCTGTCTTGCACCTTCTCTGTCCTACATACACACTGGTGGAATGGGCTTTAGGGTGCAATGATTACATCTAATTCTAAATTCTTCTAAAATGTGGGTGTTCAGAATCAGTCAGTTGATAGCCCTTTCATTTATGGTCCAGCTGGTACAGTGCTGGATTTGGAAGATTTTAACCTCTGTGTACCTGTCCTTCCTCTGACTTATCATCTCAGCCATCCAGACCGTTGTGCCTTTCAGGGTAGGGCAGCTTTCAGGCAGCCCAGTACACTGGGTCCAGCTCCCAGGGTTGCTGGATATTGGGGTAATGTTAGAAATGGTAGATCTTTGGTCAGATCTGGTGATGATTAGAAATTGTTTACATGGATTTTACAGTACACAAATTGGTACATGTTCTTAACAGTCAGGGTTTGGCTAGAAACTCTTGGAGATGAATCAAACCAGGACAGGCTGCTACAGACTTACGGACACAGTTTGAAAGTTTTCAGTGAAATTCGTACCAGTGCTTAGTCAACTGATGTTTGCTTGTTGACCCCTCTTAACTAATTAGTCCCTACTTCACTGAGCTGCTTCTACCTGCATGCACTGATTCAGTTATTTCATATTACTGTTTTACCACTCTAATGGTGGGAGAAGTTGATTCAAGTTAAGAGACGCGTCCTTTTCCGCATTATAAACCTATGCCTTGTGATTTGTGGAGAAATAAATTGTTTTGTTGCATATCAGCCATGTGTTTGAGGGGAAGGATGTGTGGTAGTCTCAGATCAAACATTAGATGCAGCTGAGCAGCCAAATAGACAATCCTTGGGGCCTTCTTATTAGGTGTGGGTAAGTATCCAAAGTTTGGGTGCCTTTCTGTACTCTTGAGGTTCCCACATCTTCCCTGTGCACTACACAAACAGATTTCACTGTCTTTCTGTTAGCAAGAGAAGGGTTGTAGCCTCCTGCGCCATGTTCTGCTCCTCATCTCCAGCCTCCAGGCATCCAGCACCCCAAGGGGGCCTTGTTTGCACACATGCTTGTTGTGCTCCAAGCAGAGTGTAAAATGAACCAGTGGCCTTGTTTACTACGTAAATCACAGACACATCCTCACACAACAGCCCATCAACAGGAGTGGTGTGCCTCACCCCTGCCCAGTTCAGGAGAGGGTGGCGGGTGCCCAGAGCTGGGCCCCAGGGAAGTGAACACCAGGGCCCTAACAGAGACGCTTTGAGATCTGCAAAATCAAAGGTGATTCTTTCTCTGTCCTGCAGTGGGGAAGATGGTCTGTCAGTAATTCATGTCTCAATTGCAAAAGGCCTAACTGGGGCGGAGAGGGGAAGCAGATGGCTTTCAGTCACTCTGCAAGCCAATGTCAGAGCCAAGACTAAAACCCAGTTCTTGAAATCCCAGGCTCCATCCTCTATGGCCTACTGCCTCTCTAAGCATGTGTAAGGGTTTAATGAAAAACACCAAATCTTAATTTAGAGCAGGATTCAAGAAAAATGTCCTATTCAATTACTTAATTATAGGTGAACCATAATTATAAGAAACAAACATGTCTTGCTACAAAGCATCAAGCAAAAAAGCAAAAAGGATTATTTGTTGTTTAATTTAGCAGAGGAAGGCAGCTGATGATGCATAAGTCTATCTGACACCTAGCAACTTGTGTTATCCTATTTGTTAATCTTTTTAACTTTCCATTTTATTAGGATAGGGTTTCAAGAGCAAATAGGATAAATGAGATTAAATCTGTCACCCTGAATTACTCTCCTTTGAGTTATAAGCAGAATCACTCTATGTCGGAGAAGTATAATTATGAGGAAAATGCTGCCTGTGTAATTGTATGCTTCATTCAGAAGAATTTGAGATCCATAATTATCTCTAGTATGCCACGGTGGCGTGTGCTGGCTCTTAATTTCTACAGTAAACAAAACCATTGAAGGTTTCTCTCCTGAGCAGTTCTTGATATAGCATGGCTGGTACCTGCAACAGTAGTAATATTATCCATCAGGTCTCCTGGTTCAAGTGAGGGATCCAAACTAACTTGGAATAGAGCACCCATCGTACATTTATTTTCACATCTACCTTGAACTTAAATGGTCATTGTGCAGTGAGGAATAATGGCCATGGGGAACAAAGAGTCTTCTGAGCTGTAGATATGCCAGGTGAGGCATGTCTAGCTGCTTATGCAAAAAGCAAGTCATAGCACATCTGGTGCTGTGTTCCATCACTTAACTTTTTGGTGGTCCAAGGATATTGCCTTTGACCTCTGCAATGACCATGATTCTGCAGGTGCTCCAGCAAACACAAAGGGTATAGCTTTCTTTGGCAATAATTAAGCTGTAATAGAAAAGCTCTGGGTTAGGACTTGGTGGTTTTGCTCCTAGATGTCAGTGCACATCAGAAATCTTGGGGTTTAGTTTTTCTGTCAGAAAAATCTGGTGGTGGTGCTCCATTAGGGGACTATACACTGCTCTTGGCTCTACTTAATTTATATGGCCCTATAAAATCTGTGGTACCCTTCGTGCTATATATTCCACTGTGAGATGAGTTGAAGACACAAGACTGTAGCCTCGTGAAATTTTGGGTTCAACAACCAAAGAAAGCTTTGAATCCATGTGTTGTTTATCTAGATTCATAACAACTTCTGTTAGAAAAAGCAACTGAAAAGTTCAGCTAGATTGTCCCATAGATCGGCCTTATTGCTGCTGGGAGCAGATCTCCTGGAGAGAGGATATGCACAAAATATAAAGAAACTCACTACAGGTCCTGCTCAAACATTTCTGCAGCTTCCTTCTTGAGGCAGAGAGCACAGAGGGTCAGCAGCCAGACTCTTGCATGATGGATTAGTGATAAAACAGCCTGCCAGACTTGGATTAGAATTTCTGTTACATTGCCTAAAATTATGTGTGCATTAGGGGGAGAGGGATAAGGAGGATGCATCATTTTTGGGGAATCCTAGTAGCAATTTATTTTCTTTTTCAGACCTTTTTACAGTTAGGAGCCAGGACTTGATCTCCACATCTGTTTTTATCAGTCAGTCTAGTTTACAAATGAGGCCCCTTTTGTCCCATCTAATTTTATGTGATCTGTGATGCTGCATAAAGATTTTGGAAAGAAAAAGTTGAAAGATTGTGAAGAGACCTTCTGGCTAATATGTACAATGACTCACTCTATCCTTTATTTCAACTTCCATGAAGTATTTTCAGATACACTATTTACCCATTAAATGAGCTGTTCAGTTTAGCTTATGGCTAAAGTTTTTCCTAGTATTTTGATGTATTTGTTGGGAACATGACAAAGTAAATTACAAATGAGAACATTAACAAATCCTTACATTAATCATCTGAGACAGTCTCTCTCATTATAATCTTGTTCTGAGTAACTAGTTATCTGTAAGAAAGGGTTTCCTGTCCCTTGATTTGCCAACTTACTTGACTTTACTGCCAAGGAAATCTCTCCTCCGTGGTTGACAAGCAATGGGTAACTTCATAATCTTTCTCTGTGTAGGCAGTTTCTTCATGGGAAGAAATGAAGTCAGTCATGCCCATTACTGAATCTAATGTTACTGTAATTTAGAGGGAAGAACCCTTCCCTGGGTAGAATTCATTCTATAACTGCTTATTTCAGGATTTCTTTTGCTTTCCTCCAAAGGATCTGGCAGAAACTGTTGTTAGCGGCAGGCCTGCAGCTTGGCAAAATCACTGCAGCACATTTCATGGCAAGTGAGAAACTTCTGCCTTGCCTTGGTTTTCAGTCATCGGCAGCTGCTTTGAGGAAAACTGAGCATGGCAGCAAGTCAGTATGACCTCGCTGCATGTTGAAATTCCACCTCCTGGTAAACGTACGGGTATTAGTGTACCTCATGGAGTCAAGCTGTCTTCAGCTGAGTCTGCCTGAGCTAGTTCATCTCCATCAGCTTTCTCTTCGACAAGACATGCTCTTTTACCCAAGCTCCACGACCACCTGGATGAGATCCCAAATGCAAGAGAAACAGAGAGGAATTCAGCTTTCCTCCACTGCACTCTCAGCCCTTTCCTATTCTCTTAGTAGGTGTTAATTTCCTGGGCCTTTCCCTGCTAAGACCAGTCCCAGGAGAAACCCATGCTTCTGTTCCCCCTGCTGTGGGCTATAGTAAAGCATCCTTACTCAAGTGGGAAGATTTATTTTTTCTTTCTCACCTAGTCAGCCTGGAGGTTTCGCCACAGATCTTGCTCTCGGCTTTACAGTTCATTCACCCTGGGTGGGATTTGTCCATCTTTTACTTGCTCCAGGCCAGACTGATTGAAGCACACACAAGGAAAGGTCCTTTTAAAAGCAGTTTGCAGCAGTGCAATGTTAAAAGCCTGGCTGTGAAGAGGAGGGTAGCACAAAACAATCTCTTCCTGTCTGCTCACAAAGAAATGGGAGGAGAAAATGTGGTATCCTTCTAATGCTGGCCACAAGAGCGTATTTAACAGTGTCCCTTCAAGGTCAGTAACACCATTCTCAGCTGTTCAAAACAGCATATCAGTAGCAAAACCAGTGTGAATTAGATTTGGGAGAAGGCTGGTTGTTGTTGTTTTTTCTTTCTCTTTGCAGGCTTCAGCCTGGCAGATAACCAGATTCAACTGTAGATGTAATTCAGGCACAATACAATCCAGAATATGTGGGCTGATGTATGATTTATGCTAATGGCAGCAAGGTATTGCTATTGAATGGCTGTTTGCTTAGCAGCTTTGGAGGAGTCCCTGGCTGTCAAGGCAGGTAGAAATCTAAGGAGCCACTCAGCAGGGGCCTTACTTTTTTCAAAGCCATTGTCCCACATTTTTCCTTGTTTATATTTGCAAGATTCATGAGATTGATCAGATTTTTCCCCTCAGCAACCCTATAACACCAAACCTCTTTATGCAGAACAGAGAAGTAGATTTGGTCTATAAATGTCTGAGTGAATAAACACTGCTTTTTATTGGGTAAAGTTGCCTGTCAGACAGGCTGTTTTCTGCCTTGGTCCTGCCCTTCTCTGCTGGTGAGAAGTGCTCTTCTTTGCAGCTAGAACAGTTTTCCTATAACTAACGGGCATTTCTCCATCCTCTTTCCAAAGTCTCCTACTTTTTCTCCTTTCCCCTTTATCTTCAGTTCCTCTCATTTACGTTTGCCCGGTGGACAGCAAGCCTTTCCAGTGTTTCTGAAAAGTGTTCACATGGCAGATGTCATCCACTTTATTTTTGATACTGCATTCTTACGTTCTGCTGACACCTGCAGAGCCCATGCTTGGACTGACTAAACTTTCTCCCAAGGAGAGGTTTTGTAGTGTTTGGTTCTGGGTGTTACTTGGAGTTGAAAACCACTCGGGGAAGCGTAGTGAGAAGTAGTGTGCTTCTCTTTCTACCTGCTGTGGAGATCAGTGGTTTAAGAATCCTATTTTGCTTTACATCAGTGAAAATTGAAAGTAACACCAGCTGCAACAAGGCTATACAGAAGGTTAACAGAAATGCAACAATGGGATGAAGCTTTTACACAGAGAAGGAAAATGTCAGGTTGCAAATAATGCAATAGGCTTGCAAAGCCCAATGAGCCATGTGAACAATTGGTGCTTTCTGTGCTATGGAACAAAGCAGCTTTACGGAGATGTACTTTAGATCACTGAAACTGGCTCTATGGAAATTTCTGTTGTTAAACTGCATATTCAGCCTTGCTGCACGGAGGGGACAAGACTACTTCTCTGTGTGAAGGTGGTGAATGGGATGAAACTACGTGTTACGGCCAAAAGAGCCCTTACCTATAACTTTTCTTCTCCATAGGTGCCCCTGGTTGACAAAAGCCATCTCCCCAGCCATCCCAGTGTACAATGGGCTCGTGTTCTTGTTTGTACTGGCAAACTTCAGCATGGCAACTTTCATGGACCCTGGAGTTTTCCCACGAGGTAACAGAGAATGGGACTGTTGGGGGGCGGGATTTGAAAACCCAAGCCAAAGGAGGTGTCAGGTATCCAAATATGCTGTTTGCTGACTAATCCCCTTTTTTCTGGTATTCTTTCTTGTAGACTTTATTTATTTATTTATTACACTCAGCTGGCAGTAGAGGTGGGATGGTAGTGAAATGCTGGATACCCTCCACCTTTCTTCTGAGCTAGGAGGTGTCAGTTGTCCTTGCACTTGCTCAGACTGGCAGTGGAGGGCACAGGGTTGTGTAGAATGGTTCTCCTTGAGTAGCTCTCCTGACTGATGTGATTGCGATTGCCATCCCCTGTGTCATGCTGGCACATTGGATTTAAGTCACTGTCTTCACAATAGGTAGCAGAGCATGGTGGAGGGGAGAGGCTAAACTTTCTGAAACAGCTTCATCAAACCAGACCTTCCAGAAAGCCTTAAAACAAATGCAAAAACATTCAACGCTAAACAAACATAATGATCAAGGCTTGCCTTAGAGTATCTAAAAATGTATACATTTAGAAAGATATGCTTGCTTAAATTAGTACTGATTCACAGCTGATTAAATAGGGTAAAGATTGCTCAGCTTTTGTAATGGAAACCACAGTGCAGCTATCTCTTTTAACACATCCTAATGAGAGAATTATCACCTAATTTTATCTGTCTTCTAATAATTATTCACATGCAGTTTGCAGCAGAGACTGCTCTAGGCAGTCTTGCTAAACCAATGGATCTGTGCTCTCTGCAAGCTGTGCTTTCTCACCTCTATCCACTGAATTCAGTATCTATTTTGAATTGCTACCTGACAAGAACAAGGTACCTGTCCTGCTGGCTTCCCTGAATAGCAAGTGCCAGGTTTCTCCAGGTAGCAGGGTCTAATGATGAGCATGTGTCTGTCATTCCTTTCAACTGAGGCTTTTGAACCCCTGATTAAGTGTTGCAGTTAAAGAAATAATTGTGTGTAAAGGCAAACTAAGGCAAAGTCAAGATTCATTCGTGCAAGATTAAGTGATGCAGTGTTTAGGTGCTTAAAGGTACAAATAGATGCTAGTGAGATTTTCAAAAGAGCTTAAGCACTTAGAGCTTTTAACAAGTTTCCTGGACTTTTTAGTTCCTCCATCTCAGCAGAGGTAGCAGTGGTTAAGCTAAAATGCTTTGGGTGTGAGGTTATTGAAAGCATACATGCTCTTTGCCTTTGGTAGGAGGAGAGCTGGAATAAAATTGTTCAGTTTTGAAAATCTCAGTCTGGGAATCTAATATCTTTGTGCAATGTAGTTCCCTCAGACCGGAGCCTGCAGCTGGGCACTGAGCATGCCCTATGAGTGATCAGTTCCAAAGGTACTGTAAATTCATACCTTCCTTTGCACTTGTCTAACTTCATTTTGCAAACAAGTTCTTTATTTTGGACTTTGCATTTAAAGGAGAAACACACAGGGAAATCAAACAGGAACTTTGAAACTTTCTCATCACCTTCCCTCCCTTCCCGTCTCCCTTAACATAAGGGAGTCAGGAGCAAAGCAGGAAGAGGAGGAGTTCCTACAGCTCCCCTTTCTTCTCTCTTTCTCTTCATTTGTGGCCTTGGCCTTATATCTGTATGCTGTGCATGTGCTTGGTCTGGAAGAGGCTGGGAGCAAGGAGAGTGGGGAAAGGATGAGAAAAGGGATGGAAGTAATCCTGGAGGAAAGCAATGGAGTAGGAGTTTAGATGTGTGAAGGAAGCAAACTGATAAGGAAAAGAAAAGATGGAAAAGACTATAAATACCAGTGTTGGGAGGAAAGAGGAGCAGATGTTACTTCAGATCACAAGTGTGCATGTGAAAAAAGCTATCACCACCCCACGCCGCCCGCAGAGCTGCCAGCGCAAGGAGTTCAAAAATTGTAGGCATGATTTAAAATGAATATACAATAGATCTATTTGCTTTCTGTTATTGAAATTAGGTTTAGTCTTCTTGGTTTTCAAGCTTCTTAGCACATTTCTGATAGTTACAAATTTACTTCAAAACCAAAACAACAAATAAGCACTACAAAAGCTGAGATTCTAATGAAATCACATGATTCCTTTAAGGAAGCCCCCAAAAATCGTAAGATACGTGATAAAGACATGAGACTTGGCTGCCCTGTGTCAGTGGATCAGAGTATGAGAATCTATGTAGTAAGATACAGTCCTCTGCCAATGTATTCTTCTGCTCTGATGACAGAAAGCTGGAAACAAACACATTTTTAGCTATATTGTATGAGCTTACAGGTTCTCTGGCAGATAGAACTTGGCCTATGGGGGAAGTAAACCCAGCTCACTCTTGTATTGTTGAAGAGGGCCTGGATCAAACTCCCAGAGCCATTACTTGTTTTTTAATCATTTTTTGATTTGTTGGCTCTCTGAATGTTTCTGGTATGATTCAGGATTGGGTCTGTGCGAGCAAGTTGCCAGGAATACACCAAAATGAATGAGAACAAAAGGAAGTATTAAGTCACTGAAATTGGGGCTACCGTGACAAATCTGATTTACAGCCTGGGTTGAGACTGGCAATGTTCGTTGCTGGCTAATTATAGATACCAACTACAAACTGGCTTCCAGTATTTTTGATGTGAATCTGTTTCATACAAACTCTTCAAGTGTGTGTCAGTTCTGCAAGACTAATGTGTTTATGTGCATGTAGGTATATACAATGTACAGACTTTTTGTCTGCATAATCAGTTTTTTCACAAGAGCTTAAATGATTTGACTGTTCTAGTGTCTTGTTTTCATATGCCCACATGTATTATACAGCATGGGCTAGTTTATAATAGTGTTGAAGAACTTACAGATTATATTTATAGAAGTGTCTAAGGGATTTAGAGTCTAGCTCCCACTGAGAGTCCCACTGACTATTTATGAAGGAAAATTATAGAGAATGGTGCCAGTACAGCACTCTGCTTCCATGCACAAACATTAATCCAGAGAATACTCTTGCAGGGTAAATACTGTAGCTGAGCCAGATCCCAAGATAAGTGAAGGGAGAAACTCCCTCTGAAGTCAATGGAAATTGGATCATGATAACACATCTAGAGAAGATTTAATATAGAACTAAATGACAGTGATTGATGCCCCGCTGGGACAATATTATCAAATTCCACTTAATTTGGAGCCAGCCAACCAATGCCAGCTGCACTATAATGTTTAACCAGGTGTTAAATAGATGTGAACTTCTTAGATTCTCTCTGTCAAAAGGAAACAAATAAAGATCACAGGAATCTAGAATAAAAGATGAACTTTCATGAACATCATTCTCATTTTTTTCCTTTTCTTCCCAATGTATATTTATCTATTATAGACTGGCTTTTATTTTGTGCATTTATTTTTAAATGGCCTCTTTTCTTAAACGGGGAAGCTCTTAGCTGAGATGATAAACCATCTGCCCTCCGTGTTATCCCTAATAAGATAACTGTGGTATTGTCAACCTCATGTTACTAATGGCAAAGAGAGGCTAAATGACTAGCTCAAGGCCACAGAGTGACAAAATTAGAATACAGGACTTCCTGACTCCCAGTCCTGTGCTCAGATCAGTAGACCATGCTGCCTTTGAGAGAGATGAGATCTTCCCAGTTGTGTACTGTTACTAGAGCAACAGCATTCTGGGTATGCTATGAAGAGGTGAGCACAGGATATACTATAAAGAAGTAAGCACTGGTGCAAGGGCTTCTTGTGGGCACACAAATTGCTTCAGAATGGTATATCTCACTGTGGCATCAGAATCCCTGGAGCAACAGGTCTTTGGGATGATTATGAGCTGACACTAGAGTGGTGAACAAATCGTCACTCAGGGTCACCTGGGTTGATTTTGGGGTTTGAGCTAGCACAACCTTCTTCTAATATCTGTTGATGTAATTTCTTTCACTTTATGTGCTGGTAGGCTAGCATTGAATTAAACCCAAATGCATGCAACAGAAGTTCTTACAACAAGGGCTTGGGTGATTTCTATCCCCTCTTTGACTCTAGGCTGCAGCTCATCTTATTCATCCTGGTTGTAAATGCTGGCTAAGACTCAAACACCTCTCTTTGTCCAGGGGCTGGTGCGTGAGGCAGCACAGCACTCCTTTGGGAGGTGCTAAAATGAGCCCTGATCACTGAAGTGTTCTGCAGCCTGGACAACATGTTCTGACAGTCCATCACTTCTACCACTGTGTTATTTCTCTGACAAGCCCAAGAGCACGTGCAGTGCCACTGTATCCAAGGCACTGACTGGATTAGCTCTTTTATCTTTACCCTCTTATTTCCACTAACTTTTAGTTTTGCATTGAGCAGCAGATGAAGATGAAGATAAAGATGACGACTTCCGAGCTCCACTGTACAAGAATGTGGAGATTAAAGGAATCCAAGTACGGATGAAATGGTGTGCCACCTGCCATTTCTACCGTCCTCCACGCTGCTCTCACTGCAGCGTCTGTGACAACTGTGTTGAGGTAACCGTTCTGTTGATTATGTGATCTGTTGGCTTTGCCTCAGTGATAGGGTTGCACATAGTACTGGAAACATGCAGTTGGGTGCTTCCCCCAGTATTTCAGTTCTTGGAAGTTCCCAGCTGTAGCCTTGTTGATGGACTCCTACTAATTAGTACCATTTGAAAGATAGCCCTCAGTTATGATGTCTGTTACATATGCAGTAATGTTTGATGTCAGATTTGTTGCCAGTGATAATTAGAATAAAAATTTATAGTGCTCGCTATGTCTTCCTTGGAGTAGCTAAGAAGTCGTGAATCTAAAAAAGGGGTGAATGGAAGAGTTGATGCAGAGGCAGAGTTCAGGAGAGCAGAAAACTCAGGGTGAACCATTGTCATGTGTGACCTTAGGGCTCATCATTTAATTTGGAACAAACTGGTGCGTACATTAGTGGACAAGCAGAGAAGCTAGAATGGTGTGTGAGCTTTAGGAAAACCAAACTCAGAATTCAGCAAGTGGTTCTCCAGTCAATGGAAGGACCCCATGTTTGTTTCAACACCCCAGCTCAGAGCATGAACTCATTCACATTTCTAATGTTGGTCTTTCTGAATTATGGGACTTTCATGTTTCTTGATAGCCCTAGGGTCTTGGTGAGGCACACAGGATTTTTAAAAAATAACCCCCAAACAGTAAGATGTGCTTTTAGGCTATAAACATCTCCCAGACTTGTAAGTAGAGAGTGCTGTATCCACAGCAGTGTATTGCCAGGGGGAATTTTTTATTGTGGAGCTAAAAATTCTACTTTTTAAGGATCATTTCTGCTGCAAGGTCTATTTTTTTTCCAATAGAAAGGTGAAATCTTTAATATGTCTAAAATATATTCAGCTGTGCCATTAAAATGAAAGGAATTACTAATTAGAAAGGGAAAAAATACCAGAGTCAGCTGGAATGCTGTAGAGACCATCTTTGTCCTAATCCTCTTTGCCCTAAGCAAGGGAATAGTCCCAAAGAAAGCAGCACAGTTACGTGTGAGAGAAAGACTGTCTGGGTTTATCTTGTGTCAGTCATTTTCTCCTTCAGGGCAATATATATCTAAGTTATGATTATCTGGAAGCAGTGCTGTGCCTAGTAACCATTGATAAATAAGACAAGGCTATCCTGTTGTGGAAGGCCTTAGAAGGATGTGGGATTTGAGAAGATGGGGAGTAAGGAGCTGCCGAGGTCCCTGAGTAGAGGGTAATAGCCACAGCTATTCGTAAGTTGTGTCACACAATTTCTTTAGACTGCTGTGAACTGTTGAATAGAGCTGGATTTTTTTTAGAAAATCTGAGTTGTATATTCCTAGTCTTAAAACATAAATGTTTTCACTAATTCTAGATCCTGAGGATTGTTTAGATAATGGTAAATTCTCAGTTGTTCCATGGAATTTCTTTCTTCTGCCCTCCCCAGTGGCTCAGCATGAAAGTTCATTTTCAACAAATGAAGTTTTCTCACAAAAAGATTGCTCAAAACTCACTGGTATAAACACTTGCAATTTCGTGCTGCCATAAGGCCTCCATGGGAGTCAGTTCTGCAGCAGAAATCAAAATGGGAGAGAATCCAAAAGTAACCTAAATAAAATAACAGAACACAAGGTGACTCTGCCTAGCTCTCCAGAAGTTTTATTGATGGTCAGATTGGTTAAATGTTCCTTACTATTCTGGTGGGCAAGTAAGAAGCTCTGCTTGTATAATTAAATTATGACTGCTGTGGAGGTATATAGGCAAAAAGCGTTAATGACTTCTGAATCAATAAATCGTGGTCTTAAACAGCGTGCTTTATTGATTCTTGTGATGCTTGTTTCGCACTCACCTGTCTATTCTAGAAGAGCTTGGAGACAGTGATAGGAGTGACTCTACTGGCTTCTCCGTGTGGAACCCATTCAGGGTTGTAATTCACATCTTTTCACTTTCTGTCTAGAATGTGCGAGAAAAATTCTTATCCCAAATATAAAACTTTTGAGCTAATTTGATAAAAATGAACAAATAACAAAAGCTGACAACACTTGCAGAAATCAAGTCAGTTAAAACTTAAAGCCTGCTGTGACCAGAGGGACCCGAAAATGAATCTGTGATAAAAGTAGTCAGATTTTTGTTTTCTTTACTGAAGCGTTTGCAGTGGGTACTTATATACTTTCATAATGGATAGGTATTTGGGGCTGCATACAACCAGATTTGCATAATAGACATATGCTATGTCAGCATTTCAGATATAGCCTGAAATTATCTTTATTAAATTGCCCCTGTCATTTTTGAGTGTGCTTTGAGAAAGCTCTGATCCATTTTCTTGGATTTTGTAAATTTTTGATAAATACATTGTGCACAATTTAAAAATACAAACCCCCCTTTGTCATCATTGAGGAATATTTAAAAATGGCATTACCACAAAACAAAGAATAAAAAATTCATTTGTTGATGTAATGAGTGTGTAGTATCTGTTCTGAAGAATGCAGAAATAAGAAGGGTTAATTTCTTGCACCTGATTTTGTCTTCACATCAAGAATAATCCCACTGAAGACAGTGGATTTACATGCTTATAAAACTGTAAAGGCGTTTGAAAGGTGTCTGTGGCTTGCCCTCATTATTAAATCTCCTGTTAAAAGGGATCTGACTGTATGAGGGACTTGGAACTTTTGACTGAGACAAATAGTTAGGTTTGGGTTCATAACTATTGATGAAGTTGTGCAGAACTTTGCCTGTGTCTCATCCAGATGTTGCTTTTCTTTGGGGACCTGCTTGGTAAAAAAGTATCTTTTGTGATGTCTGTTGTTTAAATTGGATTAATTCAGCTTTGTGTAAATACAGAAATGTAGGGTGAGAATTCTGCAGCAGTATTACATCTTCAAAACATTCTAGGTTATGAGAACTTCATTGTAATTGACTCCTCATGCTAAGGAAGATAAAAAATTAGTGCTTCTGCTGCTAGGAGATAAATAGCCTGGTTTTTATTTTTTTATATCCTCTCTTCGAACCTCATAAAGACTCAAGTACCTCTCCATCCATAGATACAGAAACCACTTGGTCCTAAGAAGAGAGTGTAGCATGTTGTAAAACTGCAAACAGCTGATAGCCTGATATAATATTACACGATGGTGGTTTAGATTTATCTCTAAGACAATGTATTTCCTTTCACCACTTGGATATTGTTCCCTGTGTCTCCCTTTCTTTACAAGGATTTTGACCATCACTGCCCATGGGTCAACAATTGCATAGGACGGAGGAACTACCGCTATTTTTTTCTCTTCTTGCTGTCCTTAAGCACACACATGGTTGGAGTATTCACCTTTGGGCTCATCTTTGTATTAAACCATATGGAAAAGCTGGGAGCAGCTCATACTGCCATTACGTATCCTTCTTCTTGGTCTTTCAAGGCTCAAGGTGGCCTTGAGGAAAATGTGAAAGAATGAATCTCAAGATTTGTCTTCCAGGAACTGGTGGACATCTACTCCTCTCCTCATCCCGCATTGCTCTTCCCCTGTAAATGCTTAGTGGAGGTTTCCCTCTGTACCTGTCTGACCTGTATAACCATCAGTTACCCCCAAAACTATAGCTGACCTTTCGTCCATCTCAATCTTTGCCATGACAACCCAGCAGAAGCATATGCTGCCTCCCCAAATTTTACTTCCAATTGGGTGTGACTCTAAACTGCTGGGTACTATTTACTGTATTTAAAACAGGGGTTTAAATACAGTTACTGTATTTTAAATTAGAGTTTGCCCTGGAAGCAGCCCTGCTGCATGCTGGTGTAATACATGAACCCCTGGCTCTGAGGGGTGCTACTCCTGTTGATAGATTAGTGCAGAATGGTCTTCACAAGATGGTTAGAGCCAGAATCAATGAGTTCACGTTATTTTTTAACCATCTCAAGGATAAGGACCCAGGCTAGGAGGAGATGGACTTGACTTTGAGATAAAATTTAGTTAGCCTAATTAAAGGTGAGGGACACCCTGCCTATTTTCAAGGTGGGTTTTTTTTCTCCTTTTCCTCTCCCTCTCCTTCGTAGCCTCTTCTCCCCTTCATTCATCCCAGTTTCCTTAACTCCTGGATACAGAATGGCTGTCATGTGCGTAGCTGGGTTATTCTTTATTCCAGTCATTGGTCTCACTGGCTTCCATATTGTTCTGGTGGCCCGAGGGCGCACAACAAATGAACAGGTAAGAAGCAATCCTTTCTCCGTGTTTGTGGCTAAGATGTTGAGTTGGGAAGGAAAGTCAGCAAGTCAGCTTGGGTAAAGCAAAAAATGATCAAAATCTCAGCAGTAACACTTGTTATGGGAGGTTTTGTGAAGATCTAGGAAGATTGCCTAGTTTTTTATTTTCAGATTTTTTTCTTGAATGCATTACAAGCAAAGATTTCCCCCTTCTAACCACAAAGGAGCATCCCAGGCTTATTTACCATTTAAAATCTGCTCATGGCCTTGAAATAGGTTTTATGTGGTGAGTACCGTCAACCCCAGTTCAGATTTTATGAGTCAGACTGAACAAATCATGAGATTGAATGAAAGGAAGAAAGGAAAAGATTAAATCATGCTTTTGCCCTGTCTGCTGATATTTTGAACTCCCCCAGCTAACCCACACTGCACATAATATGATCTGAGCTAGCTCTTTGTCTCGCTCTCTGTCTCTCTCTTGTTCTCATTCTTATGTGCACACACACGCAGAGGCTATTGGGCCTAACTTGTTTTGCTTCTCCAAACCAAGTGCCAACATGACATCTTGTGCCAAAAAGCCTGTAAAACTTTAGTTCCCCTACAGTTACTGAAATGTATATAATCCACAGCCCCTATGTGAGCGTTCCAGACCTATATGCATGTGCATATTAATAGCATGATATGGGCGATAGAGATTTAGTCATGGGATCGATGGCATGCCTCTGCCATTTGTAAGGCATGGCTTAGTTAGAAAGCTTGACACAGGGTCACACAGTGTGCCAGTCAGCTGCACACAGCATTTTCAGCTTTCTTCCCAAGGCTAATTAATTGTGTGCTTTCACAGCTCCAGCTCCAAAGCAGCCCTCACACATCTGGGTTTTTTTCACTTTTTTTTCCACATCACACTTCTTTTTCACTTCTTTTTTTTCAAATGCTTTTTTACTGCTCTTGCATCTATGGGTGCTCTCTAGCTCATGCTGAGCTGTGTGCTGTTCTGGCTGTCCTGCAGGCTGATGGCTTCATGCTTATGTAGCTTGTATGACTGCTGTGCAGACTGTAAGAGTTGAAGACATCTGTCTGAGGCCAGCCCTTCATAAACTAGGATGGGATTGTTTCCTATCCCACAAAAGACAATAAAAACTTTTATCCAGAATAGTGTGGGAGGTTTACCTAAGCAAAGAATCTGAAGTCATCCTGAATTGTTGCCTAACATGGCCTTTGAACAAAGCAGGCTTACCATAGCTGTAGATCTTTAAATGCTTTTCTCTGTCCTTGGAATCAGCTGCTCTTCATTTTAAAATTGATTTTGGCCAAGTATTAGGTTTGATAGTGCTAACAACAGTAGCATGAAACCCAGGGCATTTCAGTCTCATAGCCCAAATCATGGTCTGCCTTAGGGTTGTCTTTGTGCAGTGATGAAAACTGTCCATGAAAATGTTAGGCTGAGGAGGAAGGAAAGATTTAAATTTAAAAAAAAAGTAAAATTTATCTTCTTGACTTTGTGGCTACACTAACATTTAGGAAGGCTGAGAATTTTGCATTTAACTTGATTGAAATAACTATTGGAAAATGCATCCTAGCTTGGTTTGTTTTCTTGAGCTACCAAACCACTTGAGATTAATCCATCTTCCCATGCCATTTTCTGAAAATTAAATATAATCTGGTCTTAATTTCTGTTTAGTCATATGTACTGCCTGTCTGTAACTGGAGGATGGATGTTCCCAGCCTTCAGGTCCCTTTCAAAAGAAGCATATCTAAGTAATTAGAGCACCAGACCAGGAGTGATGGATATGAGATCTGCTCCTGGCTTTGCCACTGTTTTAAAACGTTCACTTTTCTCCTTCAGTCTCAGTATTGATTCTCTTTTCTCACACTGTTATCTGCTGCCAGCTTTCCAGTTACAATATGCTCAGCTACACTTGTCCTCTTTTCCCAGTACATTTTATAGGCCAGTGGTACAGACATTTCTGGTGTTTTACTGTATATTTTTAGTATTTGTTCATTCTGGAGTTCATAAGTTTTGAGCATTCATAGTAGGCAGACTGTGATTTAGGAGTGCATAGTGGCTGAGTTTAGATGTTTGTGAGCTTTCTGAATGCCTCTGAAAGTCTTTTATGGAATCAAAATAACCCATAACCCAACATCTGCTCATATCCTAGTATTTTTAGTTTCTGAATAGAGTAAATAAATATCCTTCCTTCTGAGACTGCTTTCTATCAGTGGATTTTAAACTACTTTAGAAACCAAATTGGTATAATTAGTAATGTAATCTGTGAGTTAGAGAAATTTTATTTTCATATTGTTTTTGAGAAAATGGGCACAGAGTATGAAGTGCTTTGCCAGCATCTGGCACAAGTCAGCTTAAGCCCAGGATTGAATGCAGATGTGCCAAATGTCCCAGGCCCATGTTTTAGTCATCAGGTTACTCTTCCAACACTCAGAACTTCCAACATTTCTCTCTTGGCCTTTTAAAGAGTTTTATGTTATATCAGAGGCCAGCATAATATATTGCAAAATCATTTAATCGTCATTATTTTATGTGCAAGTAATTAAAGTATTTCTGGTACTCTGTAAACTTGTTGCTAGATCAGAACTATGAGTTGATTAAAATACATTACTTGCAAACAGCAACAGTAATGCTTTTAATGGCAACCACTATTAATCTCTCTGGCTTTATTGGTATTTATCCCCATATGGTTACTTCCAAGTATCTGCCGGTAGAATACAAACCCTTTATAATGCTTATGAAGCTTTGAATGGATCCTGCCAGTCTAATGAGTCTTGGCTTTTATTAAACTAGCTCATTTCCAAGCAAACATCATAATCACCAGGGAGTTCCTGGCACCCTCCCACATAAGGCGGTGGTTTGTACTGATTGCTGCTAGGGATGGGATGCTGATAGAGAGGAAACATTGCTCTCATCCAACATCACAAATGTTGAATTGACATTCCTGTTTGTTTGGAGGGGACTTGGCAAGGCAGAGGAGTGGAAGTGAGGGGAATGAAAGGACTAAAACAGGATGTCTGTCTGACAGTAGGCACGAATCTAATGGAGGAGCAGCATGGAGAGGTGAACCTGGCCACTTGAAACTTAGCCACATTGAGCTCACTGCCCTTTTGGGAAGGGATCTTCCGTTGGTGTGCTTCCTAGCTAGAAGTAGCTGATGGAGGTGTTGTGTTAGAGCAGGAGAGGGGAAGTGCAGCATTCAAAGAAAAATGATCTGTTTGGGAAGGACAGTAGGGTCAGGGCAAGTCATACTTGTTCTAGGCTTTCTGAGGGTTGGATGATGACTTTTATGTAACCAGAGGTTTGAGCACTGTCCTGAATATGTTTCCAGGTAACAGGTAAATTCCGTGGGGGAGTGAATCCTTTTACCCGAGGATGCTGCGGAAACGTGGAACATGTGCTCTGCAGCCCCTTGGCTCCCAGGTAAGAGAAATGCTGTCAACTGGGAATGAGGGAGGTAGAGTAGTTGTTGGGACAGAGGAAGAAAATGTACTTGATTGGGCTCACAAGTGAAAGACCATTGATGAAGTAACAGGGAAGTAAAGCAAAACATTTTCCTGAAGGCAGAGCTCTGTGATAGCTGCTTCACTGTTGCATGGCTGTAACCTGTCCAACCTGTCCTGCTTTCTTCGTGGAATACATAACCCTCATCCCAGAAATGTTTATTTGAAATGAGTATGCCAAATTATATCAAGAGCTGATATCCTTGTCTTCACCAACTTCTTTATCCAGTGGATTTCAGTAACAAGGTCAGTTTCTGTATGTTATCATATTCCCAACATGACTTTTTGCACTGTACAGTCAATGTCCAGGTATTCTAGTCTGCTGGAGAAAAGGAAGGAATCTAAAATCAGCCTTTCTCCTTAAGACTTAAATCTAATTTAAGGCTGCTGTGGTTTTCAATCTTACTGGCACTTCCATTATCATAAAACAGATTTTCAATGAGGTCTACATCATGGAACTTGGGATTTTATTTATGGCTTTCTATTTTGGGGGAAATGGATTTATCGTTTCACATTTTGAAATCAGGATTATAATGCAGTAGATCAGATGGGAGTATAAATATCCTAGGTGCTGAGCTGTCCAACCTGCAAATATGTTAATAATCATACTACAAGAAGACTTATTTGAGCATTTTCAGACTGTTGAGCAATTCCAGACCCTGACACCATTATCTGCCTTTTTTCCCTCCCCCACTTTGCTATGCAACAAATAAGTCCTAAAAGACTGTTACATGTGTTAAGGTGAAGACACTGGAATAGCTGCTTCTCAAACTTACCAAAACATGAAAATTAGGCCAAGACAATTTAAGAGAGCCAGATATTAGAAGTTGGAAGACACTCCTATTGAGAGGGGTGTGAGTACTATCATCATGGCTATTCTCAGACTTTCAGCAAGCAGAATGTTTGTGTTCTGTGAAGCCCTGTTCAAATTGTCCTGTATATTGAAAGTCACTGAGCCATCACCACTAGAATGTCCTATTCACTAGATAAAACAGGGAAAGCTTGTGCATATATTGATATTTATGCATTGTACAGCCACTGCTCAATTGCACTTACAGAATTGTAGTCCACTGGAAAGAAATTAGATATCTAAAGTCAGCCATTTCCCTTTAGATTTGTTGCTTCCTGTAGACCTATCTGTTTCTTTTACCTGCATTTATTTGAACACCTAAACATGCTACAGAAACAAGTAATCCTGTGGTAACCTACAACTGACAGCACATCATCGTCTCCATGTTAACTCCCCATGTGCTGCATCTTATTCCCCCAGTCACCGTCTTCCACTGCAGGGAAGCTGTTTCATGTTAACTAGGTAAGATCTAGTAAATCGCTTCCAGTGGTGGTAGGCCTCTCTCTCTTCGTGTGAACTGTGCTCTCGTCCATCAGTGCTTCAAAAATTGCTTTGGTTTTTTAATGCATCCTCTCCTTTTGCTCACTAAAAAAACAATTGATCTTTTTATTTTATTGCTTTTTAATTATTACAGCCATTGAAATAAATGGAGTTTGCTTACCTAGATTCTGACACATTCTTAAATCATACTGTGGAAGCAGGAAGATTTTCTTGTCTCTATGCCTTGTTCTTAGGTTATTGTTTATTTTAATGATGACTGTTGAACAATTAATCAGGTACATAGTTGAGCCCAAGAAAAAGCAAGCTGTGAGCGTGAAGCCTCCTTTCCTCAGACCTGATTTATCTGAGCGACAGATCACAGTGAAGATCAGTGACAATGGGATCCAAGCCAACCTCAACCGGAGCAAGGTAAGGCAGCCTTCAAGCGCTGCTTTTGAAGAGCATTGATTGAGCATTATCAAGCCTGGGAATGAGTTTGTCATTGAGAATCTCTTAGAGATGATGCATTTTTTGGAGAAAATTATAGAGTTTGAGTCCTTGTCATACACTTCATCCTCTGAAAGTAACCCAGGTTCAGTAACAGCAGCTCTTGATCCAGTAACAGCCTTTTTTGCAGCTCTATAATAGAATGCCTCTGGGCATCTTTTGGAAGAGGCAGCTGTTCTTTGCAATAGCTACTTTCTGTCCCAAGAGTTACCACCTCTTGGTGTTCAAATTCATTTTAATGACCATAACACTGTGCGGGAACCCTTGTACCACCAGGTCAGCTGTTCTACTTTAAAGGAGGTTTTGAGCTTCCAGACTGCAGGAAGGCTTGTAGTCCAGTGAAATGAATATTGGCTCAGAAGTTGAGTTCTCTTCTCTCCTATTCTTTTTTCAGTTTCTCCTGGCATGAAAGGAGAGAAGGATTTGTTTAATCATATAAAAAGCAGTGAATTCAAAAGAAGCCACCTTGCAAGATTTTTGTGGATAGTTACTTGTTACATTCTTTGCATAGTTACTTGCTGAGAGATGCCTGAAAAGTTGCTAAAAAGTTCTAGAAAACACCATTGTCTTCTACCACATATTAGCTAGCATGAAGTAGACTAGGATAGCGCATTTAAAATTATACTGGCTTGTTATGACAATGCTAATTTTACACATGACATCCTTGTCTGCAGTGGATGCTAAATCATGTTTGTCATTAAAGGTATAGGTAGTTCTTGTTCTGTGGTACATCCAGCACTTTGACACATGCTGTTATTTAACCAAGTTGTGGGTAATGATTGATTCTTTGGTCATTTTCAGTCTAAAATTAGCCTGGAAGGTCTGGAGGATAAAAGTATGGATGTGCAACCACCTCTCCCACCCAAAGGAGATCCAAGCAAGTACTCCGAGATAAAAGGGCAGCTGGGCACCAGTGAAGGTATAGTTGCATGATCAGTGATTTATTTTTATTAATAAGAAAATATTTCAGCCTCTTTAAAAGGCTTCTGGTATTCTTTCAAAACAGTAATAGGATCTGAGTGAAGGGTTTTTTTTCTATTTATAGGAGTTCTGAACTAGGGGAATAAACAGCAGTAAAGGGAGAGAAAAGTCAGCTTGAAGTGCTCCATTCAGGCATAGGTTGGATATTTCATATCAGTTTCACAGAGTTTTTAAACCCTTTTAATCCCCTTCTTAAATTTTCGATGAATTTTAAAATGAAAAATGTCATTTTGAACTAAGGAATCAGAAATACTAGCATGAAATGCTTGCGCATTACAAACTGAATTATTTCATTTATGAAAATGTGAAATTAAAGCTTTGATGCTATTAAAACCCCTCTTTTTTCAGACAAAATTAGTAGCTGAATTCAACCCAAATATCTAGTACTTCAAATTATGGCAAAATTACTACTCACCAAAATATGTCACCCCACTTTAACGTATTATACCTTGTTTCTTCTTCTCTTTAGATCACTGATCTGGCAGCAATGTACTGTTATTTCCACTAGGGTCCCATTGATTTTGGTGGAATTCTACACAAAAAGTACTGCAAATTTTATTCTTTCCAGAACAGATCTCTTTGCAGAGGACCACGGATAGCAAGGAATTAGGGATGATAGCTTTCTGTCCACACATTTTAATAAAAAGTCCTTTTTTTTTCTTTTACAGAAGGTGGCCTTTCACCCAAACTTATCAGCCCTCCTACACCTGCCATGTACAAGTATCGACCGGCTTTCAGCAACAATCCCAAAGTCCACTACCATGCTACAGCTGAGCAGGTGAGTGAGCCTGGGAGAATCTGCTCCCAGCTAACACTGGGCAACATGGGGCTGAGGATAAATTCACCTCAGGGCTCTGGTGAATGTCAGAATGTAAAAGTAAATAACAGCACTTGGCACTGTTGTGTAATAGTGTATATTTTCGCTATGCTTCTTATGAAAACATGTCTACTTTCACAGCTTTCCTCTGTTGAGCTTGACACGTCTGTCCTGCTGACAGGCATGCACTGCTGCTTTACTAGTGTCTCGGCCTGATCCTGAGATGCTGAGAAGTGTCACCTCCCATTGGCTTCTCCTGACATAGGTGCCAACTCAGGTTCACTTCAGAGGGAGCTGGGCATGCTTAGCGCTTTTCTGGATCAGACCCTTTAGCCAACAGACAACCTCTTCAGTGATTCCTTAAGATGTCAGCTTGCAGAACAGAAAGGACTTTTAAAGCATCCCAAGAGATATTTTAGTTAAAATTAAGGGAAGATTCCTCATGTTTGACCTTCCTTAGCACCTTCTCAGTGCATTTGCATTATATGGGGAAAAAAACATTCCTAACACTTGGCATCATTTCCTCCTGTCAAGAAAACTGAGGTCCAAACAATTAGAGAGACTTACTCCAGAATTTTGACTGTTTTATCTTTTGCTTAGGAGTTTTGAAACAGTTTACACTGTTTCCTTTGGAAGCAGAGTGCAAAACTAAGCCCACTGCTAATAGGCTTGTTTTTCTCATTTATTTCTCATGGATTTGTTGCAAATATTCCTTGGCCCCCCAGGACCTGAAAACAGCAGTTTGAAAATCACTGGTCTAACTTGTATATTTGCAATATGTATCAAAGTCTTCGCTCACCAGTGGAGATACCCTTAAAACACACATACCACACACAATGCACTTTTCTTACAATGAATTTCATCAGGTCCTCCAGTGTCACCCCTGCAATAACAAGGGGGTGATATAAGTAAGGAAAGGAAAATATGGTAGAAATATATCATTGACTGCAGCAACACTGGAATAAGACAGAATGTTCCTTAAATGGTGAAGAAAACTTTTCTAGTATCCTTCTCATTTTGAAAAGGAACTTGGCGATAGATGGTAGAATTCCAGCTACCACCAAGTTCGGGTTTTAGTCTTAAAGAATAATTGTAAATCTTATTCTCTGGATTTGTCCGCTTAATGAAGAAAAGACTGGCTTATGAAAGGGAACATAAGAACAACAGTGTGTTCACTGTATCCAGAAAGTTTAATATCCTATCATCTTCACTTTATTACATGAAAAATGTCTTGACATCCAATTCAAAATATTCTATTTACAGACATCAGCTAGCAATTTTGAGCTGTGTAGGCAACAGTATTTTGGGTCATGATGCCAAAAGTCAGAGAGCTGTGGAAGGCAAGCTTGTTTTATTCATTCAGTACATAGCCATAGATGCAATATAGATATGGGATAGTTTCTGATTAGGCCAGGAGACTGGTCAGTGCTGTGAAATGATAACAGGGTATGGCGTCTTCACTGTGAGAGTTGCTGTTTCATTCCTAAGCTAAAAAGATGATGTTACTATAGGCTGACTGGTGTGCATACAATCAGCTTTGTGGACTTGTTCAATTTTATAGTAGTCACAACTCTCTAGTAGTCATGTGGGAATATTATAAAAATTAGTTCACTTGGCAAGCTGATAGGATAGCACGTATTTGTCTGCCAAGCCATATCTAAGTATAAGGTACAGAGGGAGAGTGACTAGCTGGTGTGAGGAATATCATGTTGTCTGTTCTCTATCAGCCTGTTAATGTAATTCTGCTTTTGAGCAGTGAAAGCCGTTAGGAAGGAGGGATTGGGGCACAAGGGTAAGTAGCACAAATATACTTATAAGCTACATCATTGCTCTCTCCTCCTCCTTCACAGGCTGTCACTTGGTCTCCTTTTTCCAGAGAAGGCCAAATTTAGCACCATGCTCTAGAAGTTAGTGAGCTGTTTTGCACGTTTCCCTATCTTGTAGCTCAAAGAAAAAAAACTTGAAGAAAAATTCAGAATAAAACAGATTTTTGCCAGTTAGGCCTTTTTGGATAATTTTTCTTTAAAAGAAATTAGATAAAGAACAAACTGCATTGACTGCATTTCTGATTAAGTATGTGACTGATAATAATTCTTTGTTTGCAGAGCCAATGTAGCCAATTTGCTGTACGTTATGGCAAACTCTTCCTTAAAAATAACAGCAGAAATTATTTGCTTAGCACAGAATGGCATTTTAAGCTAACAGAACTGTAAGCAATCTTTCACAGAGTAAAACAAAGGGAAGTCCTATTTGTTTTCAATGCACATAAATAAATTATAGCCTATGTTTCCTTCTCTGACATGGCCATTCTCTCCTACACAGGCAATAAAAAAACAGAAAATTGATTCATTTTGTAGTCTAAAGGTAGGAATGAGCCTCTCTTCTTTAATTAAGCTTAGATGCTTAATTTTTAAGACCTATGACCAGAAACTCAGAATTACTGAATATTTATAGCTCTGAGTAAAATGGATAAGAGTGTGCTGGTCCCCAGTGTGTTGAAATGAAGCCTGAAGTATTTCTGACTCAGCATGCAAAACCAGACATCCCTCAACTCAGGATCTATTTGTAGAAAACTTGAAGTGCTTTTTCCAAGGGCAGTATTATCAGATTACAACCTGATTTACCTTGACTAAGATTTGAGTCTCAGTTTAGAAGGTCTTGCATTTTGTGTTTTCAGTGTCCATGTATTGACGTATCTATTACTGTCAATTTTATTTAGCACTTACTATGAATAACTCCTACTTGCTTCTAAGGTGCTTATCCATATGCTGAACAGGAGTTAGGAGATTCCTTACAATGAACCTGTGTCATAGCTGGGCTGAGAGTCTGAGAGAAGACCTCCAGCTCTTTTTTTCCCATGCACTCGCCATGGAGAGCAAACTTGTACTTACATATCATTGGCTTCTGTTTCTCATATTCACCTCTGTTTTAGATCACCATGCAGGAGGGACACAGCCAAGGGGCTCTGATAGAAGAGGATGGCAGGAGCCTTGATTACCAGTCTGAACCCAGCTTGGACATCCCCAGCTACCGGAAGAGCTCGCTCCACAAGACCTATCAGTCTTCCCCACTTCAGATAGATTCCTTTGCCATCAATTCACGATCCCTGAGCCTGAAATCTGCTGGCAGGAGAGGGACAGACAAAGTGCCCCTTCATCCAATAAAGTCTGAAGGGGCGGCTTCCACCCCTTACAAAAGCATCTTTTCTCCCAATTCCCTGTCAAACAGAAATGGGAGTCTTTCATATGACAGTTTGCTAAACCCCATGTCGCCCTCGGGGAGGAAGTGCATTGCCCATTCTGCAGTCAGCTCCGTTGGGTACCACTCCCCATATTTATCAGCCAAAATGTGCCATCTACGGGGGAGTGAGCTGCAACGCCAACCACCACAGAGCTTTAGCCCAGTGCTGGGGGGTCCAGCTCCACACCAGCGAGACCCCTCCCCAGTCCGCTATGATAACCTTTCCAAGACCATTATGGCATCCATCCAGGAGAGGAAAGAGATGGAAGAGAGGGAGAAGCTCCTTCACTCGCACCCTGATTCAGTGTTTGCAGACTCAGGTGTCTATGACACCCCTAGCTCTTACAGCCTTCAGCAAGTCAGCACACTCTCTGAAGACCCACGCAGCATGGCAATGAGATATGGATCTAGAGACAATCTGATGGCTGCTACCAGTTTTAGCACAAGGAACCCTATACTGCAGTCCTCAGTGTCTTCACTCTCAAGTGCAATGACAAGAGCACCAAGGACTTCCACAACCTCTCTGCAAGCTGATTTAGCTAATAATAATGTCCAGTCCCATCAAGCACTACAGGGCAGGGTGAGCAATGGCTCCTACAAATCCCCAGGCCACCAGGTCCCGTCATCCCCCACAGGGATGCCTAGGTCACCCTCTTATGGAGGCCCAAAGGCTGTCTCATTTGTAAACACTGTGGAAATTACAGAGGTGCAATCAGTGGGAGCACAAAGGTATGTACTGCTTTAGGTGCTGCTTAGCAATGTGAATCTGTGACTTGTGAAGCAAGCAAGTGCAGAGTGCTTCACTAAAGGCACGACCCAGATTACGTTTGCTGTAGACCAGCAAGGGTGGGAGGTTTGTGGGTGCTCTTCAATTCTGCGGCACCCTCATAGCAACCTCATCATGATAAAATGTTTGTGCATTTGCTGTAACTTGAACTGCAAGTGCTCAATTAAGTTGTAAAAGTCATAGTGATTTAGTGTCTTAGCTCAATTGAATAACTATTTGCAAGATATGAGGCAAATTATCCCTCCTGTTATGCACAAAAGGGTGGAGCTGTTGTTTTAGTTTGCAGCCTAAAGGAAGGCTGGACCCAGCCATTGCTTGGACACAGAGACAAAGCTGGGATCACAGCACATGCAAGCATAGCCTGCACTAAGGAAACAGGGGCTGAGACCAGTTGTGGAAATTGTGCTTGGTGTAGAGACCTGTGTATTTAGCTGTGTTGAGTGTTCCATTATACAGAACTAGTGATAAAAGCACAGACAATCTTGGTATTACCTTAGGGCCTCACTACCCCCTTCCTTGCTGGGAGAAAGCATGGGTAGAAAGGATTTGCTGTGCTGAGAGCCTGAGTAAGTGATCTGAGCAAGATCCTCAGCTGCAGCTTCTGCATGTGCTTATCTTTCTTCCTCTTCCTTCTGGAGACTGTAGGGCTTGGAAAGTCTGAAAAGAGCTACATGATCCCACTGAGGATGCAGTATTTCAGCTGATTTGGGGCCTGGAGGGGTCCACAGAAATATCTAGGTTTTCTTTTTATCTGGCACTTACTGCACTATGCTGTCCTCTGGTTAAGGTTCCAGGTTTCTCACTCCAGTATTGTCCAACATTTTGGGGAAAGTTATTGAAATGTGGGAGAACTGTTATTGTAGGTCTCCTGAAGTTTAAAGCCAGCAAGTTTTTGCTCAATGTTTTCAAATGAATTGTAGTTGTTAAGATGATTTTGTCTACTGGTGGAAGATCTAAATTTCAGGAGATAGACGACCATTTTTTCCTCTTCATATGTATTAAAGAATTGAGTCTGTTTCAGTGAAAGACCTGTGGACTTTGTTTTGCCTCCCTGCCCTCTGTTTGACACCTGGATGTGTCAACTGCTGCTGTAGGAAAGATGCTAGTATGAAAAGTTTTTGCCTTTTCTTAGTCTCTGGTTCTTGGTTATGCTGTTAGCCTGGTAGTCCCACTGCTTTTACATTGTGCTTGTTTAAAATGTAGAGCCTGTAAATTCACTTCAGTTCAGCTCTTTAAAGTAATGAAAAATACAGTGTCTGGCAAAAGTGGTCTAGCTATTAAAATAGCTACAGATCCCATCAGATGTTAAAGAAAGTTGCAGACATATGACACCATTCCAGAGGATCTTTTTTACTCAAGTTCCTAAAGTCAGGTACTGAGATTAATAAATGAATAGCTTAATAAACTTTTTTATCTAGTGAAGTACACCTCCCACAGGCACTCTGTGCTTTTTAAACCTAGTGTGTTTTCTCTGTCAGTAACACTACAAATTACTTTCCCTTCTCCCCTTTCTCCTAACACTCCCCAGCTCCTTTCTGCCTTGTTTCAGGAGGCAGACTGTATTCTTCAGGAGAATTTCAGCACTGAATTAGGGCTTTTATAATACTTCACTGAGGCACATGTAGAATTTAGTCCCTGCATATTTCAGCTGTTTGGGGATCCAGCAGCATTTTACAAAACCACACAATATTCTTTTTTTTATATTTATATATGTGCATTTTGCTGGTTCAGATACCCACGACTCCATTCTCTAGCACAAGCACAGCTTATACGTGTAGCAGAAGCCAGGCTGGTGTGAGCTGATGGACCTGCTGCTCTAGCTCCAGGGTACAGCTGTCAGACCAGGTTGCCGCATAAAAAGTGCTTTTAGTTTTGGAGCTAATCTGAGCCTATCAAGAGCTGTGTAAAAGTCTGGGGTAGTTTGTTTTGTTTTGCAGACACATGTGAAGAAAGAAATTGCCTTTTGAATACAGTTAATCCACCAAACCCTCTGGCCTCCAGAAAAAGTCAGGGTGGTCTAAAATAGCTCAGGCTACCTCAGTTTGCAGGCAGACAAAAAGTGTTCCCTCCTGGAAGGTATTTCAGCCCCTGGTCACTGCTGCTGGCATGAGCCAGTCTTAAACTTCAGACTGAGGCAAACGCAAGCAGACATCCACTGTGCAGGAGTAAGATGTGAGAATACAGCAGACCCCGGTTGTGGTGGCACTTGCAGAACAGACACAAGTTCTCTGGTAGGCTTTTATCTAAGTACTTTGTGAGTCTCGGGGACAAGACACATTAAGCTTTATTGTGTAGTGGCCTAGATTTAAAAGATCTTTTGAGGAAAGCCTGTTGTCCATGCTCCCTGGCAGTAGGTCATAAGAAAGGAAATTATTTTAAAGAGTCCATCGGGAACATGGTCTTTAATTACAGGCATCCTAGAGTGCTTCCTGACTTGATTCAGTTTGTATCTTCTGTCATAAAGAAGTCTTATGCTTCACTTCTCTTATGTCTTTCAGAGATGAGCAACATAATTTCATTTAACTGGATATTTAAGTGGGAAGTGATTTTTCTGAGTATTTTATTTCTGATTGTAAGACACAGTTTGGCTTAAGGTCAACAGTGGTGACAGTTAAACCTTCCTGCGACCTACAAATGCTTATGCAATCAGTTTCGTTCAACAAAGCATTTAAGCAAGTAATTAAATGAACAAATATTACTGGGGTCTGATCCACTAACCTAATGGCCAAATGAATTCTCTCATTTCAGTGGCTTTTCATCAAGTATATGGGCTTCAACAAGGTTGCTCCCATGCTTGAATATTTTGCAACACTGGGACTTCAGGGTAACAGGGTAGCAGGATGAAGCCATTCTGCTATCACACTTCGGTCAGTAACATTGCATCTTTTGATATTTCTTTTGATGCAGGGATGACATGCAGTTGAAGACACCTCACAGTAAAATAAATGGACAGCCAAAAGGAATATCCAGGTTGGGCTCAACATCAAGTTCCCAGGGGACGCCTGTCAGCCCTGCTAGACACTCAAACGTTAAGAAGGTGTCTGGAGTTGGTGGAACAACCTATGAAATTTCAGTGTAAAATAAAATTAATTAAAAATAAAGAGCCATCCACTCAGCCAGCCATGAAGCTAGGAGCACTGTGAAGACTCAAATAACAACAAAGAAGGAGCAGCAGCAGCCGGCCACTCTCCTTTTCTTGTTTTGGGTTTGTTCTGTTTTCATCTTTCTCTTTTGGCCAAAAACCAGCTGCAGCCTTATTCTTGAGGGAATCAAATTGTACAGTCCATCAGACTCTTCCTGAACCGACAGGCGGGAACTGGCTATGACCTAACACCACAACCACAGAGCGGATTTCTTTCATGCAAGAGAGCGCTAAAGCCATTGTGCGTGTGTCTGTCCAACAAACCTGTTGTGTGCCAGTTGTACTGTGAAAAAGTATGGTCAATCCAGGATCATTCAGTTTTCCCCATGCCCCTTCCCAGTTCTTCTGGCCAGCGATGTGTCCGGCAGGAGTCAGAGGCCCAACTGCTGTTTTCCTACCGACATGGAAAGCAGGCTTCCTGTGCTGGGCAGTCTGCGTGTGCGAGAACTGCTCTGTGTCCCCCAGGCGTTGCAGGTCAGGTTCCTCCTCCTGGGAAGGAGCAAGGCAAGGGCACTTGGGCTGTGAACGCCGTGTCATCTTTAAAAGCCTCCCTGCTCCCTGGTCCCGGATGGGAGCAGGAGAAAGGATAGCAACAGCCTCTCACTGTCTGCCATTTGCCTTCCTGTGTGTGAAATTGTGTGTGTGTGTGTGCGCGCGCGTGTTCGTCTCTCGTGGAAAAGGACCGCAACAATAGTAAGGATCTTCCACTCTGACCTCTTGCTCCCTCTGGTTTTTAAAGGCTTCTCTGACTTGGAAACAAAACCAAGCAGATAAGAAAGGCAATGTTTGGATGGGAACATATTTTAAACAGCCGTCAGCTGCTTTCCCTGCACCCTCCTTATTACCTGTTGGATTTAGGCAATAACATGGTTTACTGCCTTGCCCTGGTGCCGTCTGTGTAATCCTGCAGCAAGGTTATCATGATCTGTTGAATTTACAGTGTGTGTAACTGAGCCAAGCGTACATCTACAGGATATAAATTTTCTATCTGCCTAATTACTAGCACATTCCCTCTGGTCTTCAATACTGTTAGACAAAGGATTTTCCATTTGGGTTTTTTTCCCCTGGGGAACAACTTTTTAAAATTATATCAATCAAATCTATTTAACATTCTGAGGTTTATTTTTCCTGTCTCCAGAAAACTACATTTGCTTTCTTGGATTTAAAGACAACTTCACCATAAAAAACAAGAAAGGGGTGCATTACTTTTGTCACAAATATGTGGACTCTGGCAAAGCTAATCTGGGGACAAATGGAAATTTTTTTTCTTTTCTCCATTTCTTATCTCCTTTTCCTTCTTATTCAGTTACCACCTCAGAAGTCAAAAGTACTGAGAGCTGGACCAATGCTAACTAGCCAGATCATGTGTGCAATTAAGAATATCCTAGGCGACTGTTGCCAAAGTCACTAAAAATGATTATTTATCACTGAGCCAGTCAGCATATGAAACCTCGACTTCCCACCTGGTTCTCCTGGTGAATAGTTTTGACTAGAGAGCTAAAGTCATAATTTTTCAGGATATTTGTTTCAAGGAGTTGAATCCTTTTCAGTCCTTGACTATAATGGAGAGCTCTCCAGATATTTGGTAGCAATTCAGAATGTGTTGATAACATCTTACTTGTTTTTATGTATGTTGAGATTAATTATTCCAGAAGGCAAATATTGACCTCAGTTTTGCCTGGTTAAAATTTATCTTTTGATTTGATAGATCTTGACATCTGCAATACATGTTTACTATGTCCCTTGTATATCACACCATTTTTTGGAGAGGAAGGTTGAAGAGAACATAAGAAAGTTAATCATCTCTCTTTGTAATGCTCTATGTTGCTTGAAGGGAGAAACCTGGAAAGCAATGCAGCTACAATAGGCCAAAGTTATGAGAGAATGAACTAGAAAACAGTGTGCATTTTATTGCCTTGGTGATATTTTAAATGGCTACTGTAGGGACATTGCAGAGCAGAGAAGCAATAGTCTTTCTATGCAGATTTGCTCACTGGCATCTAGAATATTGTCTTTAGTTGGAGGCACCATGTTACCAGAAAGATGCTGGCAAACTGGATCAGGCACAGGTGGAGCAATGTATATTAAAAGACTGGACAGGCTGGCTGGTGAGAAGATTTAAAGGGCTAAAAACATGTCATGGGCTAAGCAATGAATTAGAAATCGAGTATCATAATTTTACAAATATGTTACTTAAAAGATTTAAAACCAAAGGTAAATCAAAGGGTTGTCACTGGTAACCAATGGTCTACATTTAGAAGGGGGCAGAAAAGATGGAGGGGAAGGGGCAGTGGAATAGTCTTCCAAGGCAGAGTATTGGAGACTAACTATGTAGGACAGTCAAACTGTATTTGGACAAGTCATTAAAAAAACTTCTGTAAGAGGTGAGCCTGCAGGGGCAAGGGGCTAGACCAGATGGCCTTATAGATTTCTTCCATCTTTAACTGTTATTAATCTGCACCTCCACCCTGATGTTAACTCCTCAGGAAGATGCAGTACTTCCTCAAGGACTGGAATTCACTCTGGTGCATAGAGTATCACACGACTTACTTGTTTTTAAAGTATCATGTATGCCATATGCAAGCCCTGAAAAAGAGGGAATATGTGACACACTGAATTTGGGCTAGGGAGCTAGACAAGGGCACATTTTATCATGTATCTTTGAATACGTACATGAAATTCATGCAAGCAAGGCTGAAAATTTGCACCAATGTAATATTTGAGATTTGCATCCCAGTGATGCTCCACTTTGATCGTTCTTTCTCCTGCATTTATAAACAAAAAAGCTACTGAGGAACTTGAAGGGCCAAAGAGCCTTTGAAGTTAACTACATTAGTTCATGAGAGAATTTCTCAGTAAGACTAAACACAGTATTGTGTGTATAAAGCACTAATATCCAGGGTTATTTTGACATAGTTCACAAGGGGTAAGGGAGGAAAGAATGAATGCACTGTGTCATTACAGGTTCAGATGTAAGGATTATATATTTTGTGAGTAGTTTTGCCCACAGTTGAGAGACATTCGACTTGTTAATAGGTTTACAATGGTACCAAAGTCTTTTTTTTTTTTTTTCCTTTTGAGGTTTGCATATAATTCAGTGCACACAGCCTGGAGTAAATTATTCAAATCTTCTGAAAGAATAATCTAAGCAGAACTGTTAACAGGAGATTGCATGCAGCAAATCCAGCCTCATTTCCATCCAAGGCACTGAACCTGCAGCTATTTTCTCATAAATGTAAGTGTCTGTTTCCATAGCTCCTGTTGCGGGACTGGGGACCTATTTATTAAATCTAATTTTGGAGCTGAAACCAGCCCATGTTAAAGTATAGTTCTTCAAGCAGTTTACAGGTTAGCAGTAAGGTTCTTCTGCCCAAATAGTCTCAGTTTTTACAGACACTGCAGGCCAAATCTTCAGCTGGTGTAAATTGGTGTGGCTCCATCAAAGCTCTTTAAGTGATGTTAATTTACAGTAGGTGGGGATCAGCCATGAAAATCCAGCACAAGTTAACACATCTTGTAAAGTAGCTTCTTTGTTTTTGTCATGCTTATTTCATGTTTCAGAAGTCTTAAATCTTTGCAACATGATTTTATTTTTAGCTGTGGATTGTATTACTTATTTAAAAAACAGCAATAGTTTTTGTTTAGTTTATGCATCAATTTTCATTGCATATTGCATTTTATTAGCCGTTTGTTCCCTGTTCATACACTCCCATTTAGCCTCCAGGTTTTCATTGTAGTACAATCTGCCTTGAAAAGTTGGATCTCTTTATCTTTAATTGTATAATATATTGAGTATTATGAAATTAAATGTACGTTACTACATGGGTGGGAGAGAGAGGAAATATTTTTACTTGAAGCCTTAATATTTTCTTTTTTTACTACTTTGTTTGTTGACCTCATAGGAAAGTCTGAATAGCAAAGTCTTTGAAACTCCGGGCCAAATACTGCACTGATATACAACCAGCATTTGGCCCCCTATGTCAAAACTGGATGCAGACATAACCTGGAACGAACAAGGGAAAAAGCCTCAGGGTGGCATATTTTCCTGAAGATCATTAATACAGTCTCAAAATGTGTCTGTAAGCAAGTACATTAAGAAGTCTTCAAGTCTTGAATTTTTAAGAAAGGCGATAGCAGGAACTGCCCTAATATCTTACATTTGCATTTTTTTTTAATTAAACAAAACAAAACAAATGTAATTACTTAGTTTGGTTAAAGTCAGCTCTAAGGGTTGCACAGAGCTATGTTAGTAGCCATGTGCAGCAAATGAACTGTGTTGTGTTGCTGGTCTAAAATTGCTAACCAAGCATAATATTGTGTCAACTTGGCCTAAGATAATCACCTCATGGGCGTTATAATGGACGTTCCACAGATGATGTCTATTCTCCTATAAGCCTAATGTGGAAATTGCAATGTGGTTTTCTTTGGACTATACCTGTGGTCCAGACTAGAGATATATATATATATATATTCAATATTTTTTTTGTGTGTGGGAAAGATGAGGTCAAGGTTGCTGTCTCTGACAGTCTGGAAAGTTAATGTCAAACCGTTTTTATGGTCTGTATTTCACCTGTTCTGCCACCTTGAATTGTTGGAATGTATCTGTGCAGGCTTTGTGGAGCTCTGTCTGTAACCTTTTTTGTGGCTCTCGTAATACATATATATTTTTTAAACCTTTGAGTCACTTCAGTATTTTCGAGTGTCCGGTTTTCCCCAGTGAGTTATGCCTCAGATGCATTTGTCTGTTGAGATGGTTCATGGTGTGCTGCCCTTTTTCACTTCCGTTTGTGCAAAACGTGAACTGAAACAGTAGAACTGGAAAGGCCAGTTCCAGTGCAAAATCTGCAGGTGACAAAATATTAAAAAAGTGATTGCAGGTTAACTCTCATTTTCAAGGTGCTTATGGTAGAGTAGAAAATATGCTGAGTCTTTAAAAGAGTGTCTCTTAGTTGTGACCAATGGATCATGCTTTTGAGGCCATAGTAAGTGGTCCGTGAAACAACACTACATGAAGTTTTCTATACTGTTTTTTGTTAAAGTTGTGAGGTTAATAGGGATCCTGTGGTCTGGCACAGCTATGAATCATTGCTACAAAGTAACTGTGGGAAAATGTTATATTGGTATTTGTTGAAATGTTCTGTCCAGGATATCTGGACTTATACATCCCAAAGATGTACAATTTTTAATCTATCTTCATCTATCTATCTGTTTCTAGGCTTTGAAAATATGTCTGTTTCATCTGTAAGACTGGCTTATAACACACACAATTGCCAAGCCCTCCTAGCAGCAGCTGCTGTAGGATTTCTGATGCCATAATTTGCATATATAGGCTAATTACATTAAGCAAGGATCCATTCAAGCATGTTCATTGTAAATGCCAGTCATAGTTGTGTCATGTCTTCACACGGCAGAGATTACCTTATATATGAATTGGCCAAAACGTAATCACCAGGCTCCGTTGATGTTGGCTACATCAAACAGAATTATATAAGCTCATGATCTGTTTTAGTACATTTTATTTAAAGACATTTTGTCTTACAGTGATCTTGGCTTTCCTCTCTTTAAGTAATGGATAAATTATCCAAGTTTGTATTCATTTCTCCATTATTGTTATTTTTTATTCTGCAGGACAAGTTTCAGTTCACATTTTGGAACATAATAAGGAGAGACAAAGGAAACTATTTATACAGGTGAATATATCTTTTAAGAGAGGAGCAGTTATATAATAAATAGATTAGAATTACTGTCAAAATAGGTTTTGTTCACCTTGTCACAATAACTCAAATTTTAAAGTAAGGCTTATTTCACAGCTGATTTCT
Source organism: Buteo buteo (assembly GCF_964188355.1). NCBI lineage: Eukaryota > Metazoa > Chordata > Aves > Accipitriformes > Accipitridae > Buteo > Buteo buteo. Next base: position 36,502,555 of record NC_134181.1, on the reverse strand, counting down.
CTGTAACCCTGAAATGTTTTTAAAATGTCTTGGTTAGACATTTCAAATTATATGAAGAAATATGATCTACTTTTATGGATTAAAAACAGTCCTAGAGAAGTGATGGTACATTTTACAGTGCCTTATATATATGTATATATATATATGTATATATATAATGCCTATATGTATATAAAGTATACATAACTGTGTACATATATTCAAGTAAAACTAGTTACAGGTGTCCCTATCTGATGTATTTTAAATGGAACTGATCTGTGTTGATAGAAGAAAACTGGTTGTATCAGCAGCAAAATACAAAACCAAAAATGCTCACTAAAATATAAGCAAATAAAATAGACTGGAAACAGTGTTTCTGCCAGTGGTTATCTTCAGGCCATAGAAGACTATGGTAGACCCACCATTTTAAGGGGTATTCAGAGAGAAGGGAAAGCAGTGATGGAAGCCTGGAGAAAGTGGAGAATATATATGAGCATGGGGGATGCCTGAGAGCACCCCAGTGCTCAGACCTATAAAGGAGAGGTGCAGGAGGAAGGGACGGGCTGTCTTTCAGGGGAAGCTGAGACCTTAGATGAACCATCAGAAGTCTCCTCAAACAAGTGGCCTTGAGAAAACTGGCTCTTGGCTGTTACAACAAGAATCCTTCAGCCCCACTGGTGTTGACGGTATTTCACCAAGTCTTTCAAATGGGCAAACTGATTCCTTCCCACCAAATATTTTGTTTTCTGCCAACAGGGATGCAATACTCATGACTGTAGCTAGGTATGGAACAGGCACTCTCACAAAGCTTCAGACAGTGGATCTTATCTAGAGAGAGAGGAGTGGCTTCTGTGGAAGAGACTCCGATCTCCTGACTGTACGGAAGATTATTCATGTTTCCTTTCCCTTACAAATTATTTCATGCTGTGTTGCCATCCTATTCACCTTTTACACATGCATGCCTTGTGTGGATTCTTCAGACAGTAATTTTGCCATTTATTTGCAAGGAATATAAAGCACTGACAGCCTATTTGTATGGTATTAGATCTAGAATATATCTGGTCTGAGATGGACAGCATACAAGGCTATGTGAGTACTGTGGGCAATGCTGAGGTTTATCAATATTTCTAGACTGTGTTAAGATATTCCATCTATCTGGTCCTCATTAATCAAAGTAATTTCTGCATTTGTGGGCATAGGCCAGTTTGATCAGACTGTATGGCAGAAGTGCACAACATAACTTATGCAGCAGATTCTGCCAGTTCATGAGCTTTTCTCAGAGTTTAGTTGCATTTTAGAATAATACAGGTACCACAGGTAAGTCTTGTATTTTAAAAAATATTCCATTTCTGAAATAAAGCAATTATACAAATATAAGTAATTAAAAACCCTTCCTTTCAGCAGACTTTGTGACATGTCTGCCATGTAAAAACCATGAGGGCCATATACTACTCCTAAAGTTTATTTCACATCTTTAAACTCCTAGCCTCCACGTGGGGCTTGTACTATCCATCTATTTCTTCAATACGGGGTAAGAACAGGATTTTCAAGGATGTATTTGAGCATTGTCTGCGTGTGTGAAAACCTCTCACTGAACTCCGTGGTAACTGAAAGAAATGATGGAGAGGATATGTCCAATTAGCTGGAGAAAGGGCAATGCCTGGAACACTTTAAGGGAAAAAGTAGCCTTCCATACAAATGAAGAACAGTCATTTAGTTAGCACTGTTGTTTTGGAACCAAAGCGTGCCCATGAGTTTGGGTTCAATAAATCATGTCATTACACACAGTCAGCAATGAGGTCTCAATGTAGAGCTTTCCACACCAAAATCACAAGCCATGAATATTTGAGATGGACACCTAAAATGAGAATTCCTGTTTTCAGAGTGGCACGATAACATATTAAGCTCATGAATGCCATGCCTAGCTCACACTGAAATCTTAGCTCCCCTGAAATCAATGGTAGTTTCGCTTTTAATATTAATGGAGCCTCATTATACTTGACATGCCATTAGGAGTGGCACTGACAGGAATTTGCTTACTGCTATAGTTTTTTGGCATTAGGACTTCTTCAAGCCTCTAACTTGAAGCAAATCAAATACTTGTCATCTTTTTTCCCACAACAGGGGACAAAGGGGAAGTGGAATTTCATAAACATGTCCCATTTTGGGGCCAACTCTATTTTTAATGGAGCTTCTGTCCCTACTACAGAGAACTTAGTTAGATAAATAGTCTTCATGTAGGTGTTTTCGAGTGGAAGGCATCAAGGGGGAATTTGCATTTACTAGTGAAGCAGCAACATGGTCCTCTTCTGCCTTCTGGCTTGTCCTTTCATGCGATATGCAGGTAAGTGGCTCCTGGGCAATGTTTTCTTCCTGCCTTCACTGCTTCAATGGATATGAGGTGGACAGCTCCTGGGTGTGCCAATTGCAAAGCACACCTCCCTGCCATGGAGCAGATGTGTTGAAAGCCTCTTTCAGTTGTGTAGGTGCAGAGCACATGGGAATCTTTGGATCAAAGATGACTGTGGAAGCTCATAAAATGGCATTATAATCTGGTTCTAGTCCTGGGCCCAGGTGGTTTAGCAGAATACAGCTTTACTGTCAGCTTTTTCTCTTGTACAGTCATTTGAACAGATGGTGAAGGGGGTTTTGTTGTTGGGTTTTTTTATAACTACAAACCAATGCTACTTTTTCTTAGGAAAAACTCACCTTGTAGAAACTGCAGTGTCTGAGTAAATTTGGTGAGTAACAGCATGATTCTATTTTTGCAGCCTGAATATTATGAATCCATCTGGCCTTGGGATCAGCCCTTACTGTCTCATTGACAGATACCTAAAATAACAGACTTGAAAACAGAGAAGTAAGTAGTTATAAATAGGTGGTACTTGGTTATGACTGATTTTTCAGACACACTATGACATAATGCAGACAAACTGCTCTGTTGTTGGCCACAATCTTCTATATCAAAATGCACATGTTTTGCACTGCTCTCTTGTTGGCAGTTCCCCAATGTTAAGCTGTGATTCGCAGTAAGAGATGTACCAGTTAGATGTTCAGCTGGAAACATGGTCTGCATTTAAGGTGCAGGAATGGGCTTCAAGCATCCTGGCATCAGTTCCTGGCTCCACTAGAGATTCCTGCTGACTCGTATGTCTTTCCATGCCTCTGCTCCATGTCAGATGGGGATGCAACTTCCTGACCTCACAAAGGTGCTGTGTTTGTGAGAGGCTCAAGCCCTATCATTCTGCAATCAACTGTGTAGCTAGAGCCAAGGAGATGCATCCCATAGGTATCTGGGAGCCATAGGGCAGATTTGGGTTATATTTAACCTCAAATGAAAGCATCACTCTAGGTCATGTTCTTGGGGAGGAAGTTTTTGGGTGTTTGTGTGATGGGTGTTGCTGACGGTAGTCTTGGTCTTTCACAATGACTTTGGAAAGCTGTTTTAGTAAATATATGAAAGACATTTCTGCCTTGATCCTTCCCTTGACCTCCTGCATATTTTCTTATAATTCAGACCCTCTACATAATACCCACACAGCACAATCCTCATTCCAAGAGACCATATGCTTCATTGCCTTAAGCAATTCCGCTCTTCCCTGCCTGCTTATTGGAATAGTTGTACATACATATAATAATAACTAAAATTACTGAGCAGAAATACAGTAAAAGAAATAGCTGTAGGTTGGGAGTGACCTCAAAAAGGGGGGACACTGCAGTGTGCTGTTGCAGCACAGAACACGGTGAGAACTGAGTTTCGCAGCCGTTGACATGTTGTGGGCTGCTGAGGAAATAACAGCCTTTTACATTTTTTCTTGAGAGCAAGGACTAAGCTGCTATGTTGCCATGAGAAAAATGTTATTAATTCCTGTCTTTTTTGTGTCTGTTTTAATGTTGTACATATCTATTTATCTACAATACTGATATCATAGCACATGAAGATTATCAAAGAAGCAATAACGTCTATTAGTGCACAAAATAATTCCTTTGCTAGTATGGTCTTTTACTCAATACTCCCTTTCTAATAAAGGGGCGGGATAGAGTTAGAAATTATTAATCACTGGGATTTTTAACACAGGAAAGCACATCCTGCTTAAGGGACAGGAAGATTAGGCGTGTACATATGTAAAGTTGCACGAGTTTGTTTAACTGTAAAGGCAAAATAAATATATTTGTTTCTGCTTATATTGAAGCACAGAATAGCTACATTTTTCAAAACCTGTAAAACCTTCGTAAGAAAATATACCATAGTAATTTAGTGTATTTCTCCCTCATTTTTTACAGAATTTAAAATATCATTCTTTATGAGTATTTTAATTTATTTTTTAGAATAAATTTTTTCTCGAATTATATCTACACAAATTCTAGAGATATCTATGCAGACTGTATCCATACATATCTAAAGCCCAGGATGCTGCAGAACTGCATTTCAGCACTGTGTCACAAATGATGGAGAGAGTCCTTTCTGGGTACAAGAGAGTTGAGGTGTGCTATCCTTTGTTTTAGTTTATTTATATATGTACCCGCAGAGAGTGATCACTAGAAGGAATCTGAGCATCCTGCTGTTGGATGGAGTCATTATACAATCCATACACCCAGAAATGCTTTGCCTGCCTGAAGCAGAGACCTGTGAAGTGCTTTTCAAGGTACAGTGTGTCTGTGCTCACTCCTAGCTCAAACACTGGGCAGTTATAAGCAGTGAGGTCTTCCGTGGTCTTTCTCTTTGTTACCTGCCACCCAGTGGGGGTGAGGCACAGACCTGGGAAATGGTGACACCATTTGCGTTTGCAGCTGTGTCACTGACTTACCCTGTGACCTTGGGAAAGTCACGTCACTCTTGGCAGCTGTTATTCCGGTATGACCCAGAAGTTGAGATCCTCTGGATTTAAATTGCTAAGTGACTCGCAGTGTTGGGTCATGTGGCCATTCCTTGAGGCCAGACCTGAAATCTGCTGGCAATAGGGCATGGCCTGGTACAGGTTATATGGTGACCATATGGACACTATGCCTTGTGGCAGAGGTGTGGGACTTCAGAGGGCATTCTTACAATACCTAGCTCAGGTCAAAGAGAAAACAGAGGTAATGAAAAAAAGAGAAAGAAGGGTCTTCAGCTGACATGAAATGGAATAGGCAATGTCAAAAGAGAGCAAAGGGCAGTTGGGTTTATTGCTGGCAAGAAAAATTTCCTCTGGTTTCTAGCAGCATGAAGGATTGATTGGCTGGGTCAGGCAGCACACATAGAAGATCTCTTCTTCCTGCTCCAGATGGATTTCCATCATTATTTTGCAAAAAGACAGAAGGCTATATTGTAGGCAGGGCCTTGGCAAGGGCAGGGGTATAAGGTAGAGTAGTAACATAAATCTTCAGAGCCTTATGACAGGTTTGGCTGGAGACTGAAAGCACGCTGACAGGGAAAAGTTCAAATGGATCTCTGTCCTCACAGAATAGCCATTAGTTTTTGGCAATTCCACATCCCCCTGCACTTATCCTGGAGGCACAAGTTTAGTATAAAATGTATTTTTTAATTTTAAGTGGCAACCAGTCTTTCAGTGCCATGTGTCTGTCAAACGCACTGTAAAAAAGCCAGAGTGAAGCATTGTAAAAGTAATTCCCCTCCCCAAATTGTTGGAGTTGGCAAGAAGAAAACATTTGTAATTTTATTTCCAGGCCAGTTTACAGTTCAAAGTTATGTTTGATTTGACATATTAAACTAATTACAAAACATAAATTCAATCTGGAGCAATAGTAAATTGCTTATTACTCTTCATTTTGCAGTTATAAAATGTTATAGAAGATCTGAAACACAGATTCAAAAAACTTGAATAAAATGTATATTGTGTATTTCAGCTATTGCTACAGCAATGGCTGCTGAATGTGGGTTTTGCTAATATTTTAAAAAGAATTCTGCATAAATTCCTACTAATAGCAACAATTATTTTAGCTAATGACCCTGTAGTTCATTTCAGCTAAGTAATTTTCATACATGCCTTCTTTTTGAAGCGAAGTCACTGGTAAGTCACACCAGGTTATAAGAATAAAGTGCTAGTGGCAAATCAGTTAGCATAGAAAAACAATTCTCTTCAAAGAGTTTCTCTCTGGAGCACCTCCCATCAAGAACTCTTTCTTGAACTCTCTTGAACTCTCTCTTGGTTTAAAGCTGATAAATGAAATAATTAATGCCATGGAGGAAGCAAACAAGGAATGAGTATACCTGTTGCCCACAGTACAAGAAACAGTCAGCATTAAACAAAATTACCAAAAAGCAGAATGAAAACACAAGGCAGAATTTTTCAAGAAGGCAGATTAAATTGCTACAAATGTTGTGAAAACCGTATCACTGGACCCCGAGAAAAGCAACAAAGGTATCCCTTAGCATAACATTAACTCTGCTACTGTTATTATCAATTCCCTACATGGGGATGGGAAAGCAATGCTCTCTTTAGTCTGGGTTGACATTAGTTGATTTTTGAAGCCTAGTTCCTTGGCTGCTCCATGACTGCCTAATTCTGTCCTCAAGAATAAATTCAGCACTTGAGTCCTACAACAGGTGACTTTGATAACTTAAACTAATGTGGTGGTCAGCCTAGCTCAATGCAGAGGGCTGATTTTCACCTGGGGGTCCTTAAAATTTCCCTAGGAAATGCATGAATACATTAGCAGAAGTTTTATTGAATGAGCTCAGTAACGTCATTTGGAAGACAGAAGAAGCCAGCATGTCATTTTGCCTGATCTATAGGTATAGCAATTTCCAAGTTGCTATACACACACATATACATACATTTACATATATATGTATGTGCACAGATATTTATAAAAGCAACCACAGCCTTTCAATTGTGTGTGCTGTGATTCATCATCAGCAATAGTTTTTGGCAGGGACATAATTTCAAATCTTCTGCTGAGGAGGCCTGCCAAAATGTTGTTGGACAGAGATGGGATGAAGAAAGTTAGTTATAAATGGGGATAATTAGGTCCTGTGCTTATTAGTGCTGGGAATGAGACAGAAAGACGACATGTTTAGTAATGAGTATTGTAATATGAGAAGATGCTCTCCGTGATTTTCTGCTTGTTGATCAAAAAAAAAAAAATCTTAGGTAAAATAACATTATTATGTGCTGCTCTCGGCTAGGAGATTCAGACAGTGGGAGTGTGTGTGTTACACTGTAGGACAGATCTCAGTTATACTAATGGAAGTTTGGAATACTTCCACAGGATCCAGGTGCTGATTGTTGTAACTGAGAATAGACTCTGTTTCCTCAGTCCTGAACTTTGCATTTTGTGTTCAGGCAAAAAAAAAAACCCTGAAGCGACATAGGAACTGTACCAACTCCTCTTACTTGGAAGCAATGGCTCTTGACTACGCTGTGAGGAGACAGCACTGCTCAGTCTGATGCTCTGCTCATCATCTCTGTCAGAAGAGGGAAGGCTATTTCTGTGTCTCATCAGTCATGTAAATGTACGTTACATCCCTTTTTTTCTTGAGAAATACTGTCACTGGGACAAATCCATCTTTCCACTAGAGGTATAAACCCAACGAACGCAGTGTGAAATTCATCCACACAGGGTTTGAAAGGAGCCTGTGCTCACACAGTCTCTGTAGAGTACTCAGGACAATGCTCTCAGGCCGTTTCTTACTGAAGTGTTTGTCACACAGTAAGTCAAGAGAATAGCAATTAATATTAAAGAATTCTTAGCTCCTGGCTTTACCCCAAGCTTACTAGATAGTGTGACTAATGTGTAATAAGACACTTAACCACACATCTGTGTTTAAACAGTTGAATATCCCATTAACTTTTCTTACTGCTCAAGCTATTTGGACTGATCTCACAATGCTTGGGACTTTTAAGGCCCCAAGCTTCCTGAAGTCTCAAGTAAACACTTATGGGGGTTTCTGAGTTTTTCACTAGAGGTGGGGAAACAAAATGTCTTCAGCATTGCAGGGGAGAAAAATAAGTGTCAAGCTCATTATTTCTCCTGAAAAGTGTGCGGCTTTGAACACTGGCACAATGCTGACAAGGTCCACTGACTTCAGGAAGATTATTCATGTATTTAAAGGTAGGTGCAGTCTAAGCAAGTGCTTTGCTTGGTCTGGGCCTTAGTCTCTCTGAAACGGGGGTGGTGTTCAGAAAGCTCATCTAGCTAAATCTGAGCTGCAGCTGCTATTTCTGCTGTGTCGCCAGCAGAGAATGTCACGTATGTGGCTGACTATCTTGCATGTTCTCCAGACCTGTAGTTAGCATCACTTCCCCAAAAACTATTTCATCCCAGGGTTTTGCCTACACAGCCTCAATGCAGCTTGTATGTGAAATCACTGCATTTAAAACCTTGTTTCCAAAAAAAGGAACAGCAGGGTTTAGACAGCCTCTGCCAAGCTCATCCCTAGGGTGATTTTTCTGAAGTAAAGCAGGGAATATCTGAAACAGCTCCTGCCAGAGAGATAGGAAAGGGTATCCATTTTGGGGGGAGCTAGAATTTTGCCTTTATATTTCTTATATAGAAATCTCCTAAACTGTGTAATTATGTATGTCACAGTACCTCAAATGATTTTGCAAGCAGAGTGCTCTTCTGCTGAGTGAATTTTGCAGATCAGGTCTTTTAATGGTTTGCCAGTACACCTAAAAGCGGAGCTGGGTTTAGGGCATAGACTGCGGTGCCTAAATATTAAGCACTTAGTAGTGACTGTTACTATCAAATGCAACGGAAGCCAACACTGTCAAGTCTGTAACAGCTACAGATTTATTTGCCTTTCTAAAACAGAAAAAAAGTAAAGAAAACGATGTAAAGAGACATCAGTTGAACTTTGCAAAAGCAGCAAACACTGTTACAAAAGCAAATTCCCACTTGCTAATCAGGATTAGGAAAAATGCCTGAGTCCTGTTTCATTGTCAGGAGCTATCAGCAGCACCTGTGCTTCATTAGCAAAATAAGAGTTTACTGTTATCTAAGACAAAAACGTTGAGGGGAGGGAGTGAGGTCCTTAAGGCAATAATATCAAATCCCCTTTTGTTTCCTGGATAGTGATTACAGTAAAATACTTTGCTTATGTTTCCATTCCTTAGACCATCTGTTTCAAATTAAACCCTTCTGGCATGATACATCATTATTTATTAGAGCATTACATTAGATAATGTAGTGTTAGTATTGCTGTTATAAACCCTTAGTTTCATGAATATGACTTCAGGGGCAGAACTGAATGTGTTTCCTCAATGAAAGGGCTAGAGACTGTATTAAAAAAACTAGTTTACCAGTTCAGAAATTACTTTTATTTTTTAGGACTTTCCTTTCACAATTATATTTTTGATGTGTCTTTTGATTTGTAATCTTGAATGTTTGTGTTTGGTAGAGTGAAACCTTCTGGTTTTAAATGACTGAAAGCTAACGTAGTGAGAAGGTCTCATTGATAATAAACTGTTAGACACCTAAAGCTAAAAACACAGTACCCTATACATGATGGGGTGACATCCATTTTCATAAATCTGCAGTGCCCTGTATTATTCAAGGCACACACCTGTGTGATTCTAGAGCAACTGCAGATCTGGCAGGTAACACCTGCTGAAGGTCCCCTGAAGGAGTTTTCTAGAAGTTTTTATTCTTCCCCTCTGTGGCAATTCTTTCTTCATGCTTTCCATCAGAGGCAAAGCTTCATAACACCAATACACAGAAGACAGACTTTTATCCCAGAGCTATCCTGTTATTGCAGTCTCAACCATCATGGGAAAATTTAAGAAGTCCATAGACCTTGCAAGGTGATTTTTTTTTAAATTCTTAGTGTTAATGAGACTTTAATCACAGTGTACTAAAGAGGCTTACTCTTTACTTAAAGGAGTAAGGAAAGAGATTCAGTCACAGGAAAGAAGAGCAGTTCCTTACAGCTGTATTTGAGATACTTCAGTTTACCAGTGATACCCAGTGTTACTAAAGAAATTTCTTGCAATCTACTTCAGTTAGAAAGATGGTGACTGTGAGTGTAAAATTAAGAAATTGATTAATCTTTTGTGATATAAAGACTTTCTATGCTCTAGATAAGGTGAAGCCTAGTTTTAAACATGCTTATAGAGAGTGTATCCAGGGAAGAGGACAAGTCTTTCATCCTAAATGAGCTTCGCTTTCATTTTTTTCTGGTCAAACGAGATCTGAAGGATCCTCTGGTGGGTGATTCACAACGCCTAGATTAAATGAAAGATCTGAATCACTGCTCACATATATATATGTAGGGTTTCTTTCATGCCAAAATCTCCCTAAATTTTGTGCTGTATTTAACCAACACAGTACTTGTGTGGTTGTGCTTACCCTTCAGTGATGCAGTCAGATATGATCAGGAAGTCTGTATCTATCTGCTTCAAAATCTTTTATTTTTTTTAACTGGTCAAGTCATACAAACCAAAGTTGCTTAAAGGCAGCATTCTCTCTTGCTCTATTAAAAAAAAGTATTAAGTGAGCTTAAGTAGCATAATTTTATAACCCAAAAGTTTAAAGTAGTGTATCATTTAAATCTTGCTGTGTCTGAAGCAGGCCAGGATGACATCAATATTTCCTTTAAGAAGGCCAGCAGTAAGTCCACAGTATATGTCTGAATACATTTGGATCAAATGACATAATGTTTCCTTTTTCTTTCTCTCTGTCTCTTTTGAGAAATTTACAGATTTTTTTTTTTACATTGGGAAGGTGATACATGGTGAGTAAATGCACTTGGGGTCATGGAAAAGGCTTTTCAAAACCACATTTTCCTCATTTCAAATGTCTTTTTATTACTCTCATTGTTTTGTTTTAAAAAAAAATGCCTGAAAGTTCATAAATTTTGCTTGCCAATTGTAGGCTAGAGGCCTGCCCTTGCTCTCCCTGTAGCTAATGGTAAAACATCCAAACACTGACTCATCCCTGTAGTGATCCAGAACCCATACAGAAAACAGAAGTTCTTCGTATTCTGTATTCCTTGTGTAGTGAAGTTAACCCCAAAGGCTGCTGTTGCTCCTGCTGTTGCTACAAGGTTTCTCTGCCTGCCAGGGGAAAGCAGCACCATTTGTGGGGCCACATCTATACTGACTTTTCTGCCAACCCTGCTGGCTTTCTGACTTCTGTTTTGCTTTGTTCTGGTCACAACATAGTTAAGAGGCCACCCTGACCTTGGGCACCTTGCTGGAAGGTGTCTCTGCATCTAGCCAGAGAAATGGGATAACCCCTGGGGGATCATCCGAGTATTGGACCTATGGCATCATAGCACAAGCATTTACTGTTTTAGCTAACAGAATAATTCCATTAATGGGTACCATCAGTAGGTTGTTATCCTCTTAGATGGATTTTCTGTTCACAGATGAAATACAATAAAACTGGATTAAAATAGTAGCAATATGAATATATATAAAAAACCCCGAAGAGCAAGAAGTTAAGTAGTTATTAATGCAATGCAAGACTGTATATTCAAGCTAGTGGTAACACTTCAACAAATGATTTTTAGAGTTTTTTTAACCTAATTGGATTGCAAGTTTTACGAAATGGTCAACAATTAATTAAAAATAACATTTTTGGACTTACTGAGCAAAATCTAAGGCAATCTCAAAATACTTTTGCACATGAAGTATGTAAGTACGTTAGTACCTAAAGCAAGCAAAAATAAACTGCAGAACGTGAGCATATGCTCAGGAGATTTCTGATGGTGAAGTGTTATCGCAGAAGAATGACATCCAAAATGCAGCACTGAGGCAAATAATATTATCCATTTTCCTTTTCTAGCACAGTGAGATTGCCCAGATGTTCAGCAATAAATTTTTGCTGAGGAAAAAATTTTTATCATTGCTTAACAACAGTCTCAAACTTTTCTGGTGGTGGACTGAGTTCAGCCCTGGTGTAAGTTGGTGCCACTGCCATGCACTCAGCAAACTTGGCTCTGTCTATACTGGGATTTTGACCTCAAGTGTCAGATATTTCTGCAATTGACGCACCTTTAATGGCACTGAAGTTTCAAACTGAGCCACATGATTTTAGAATTTAGTTCAAGCAATTGGGAGATTTATCAGAAATTGCACTATTTGTCCCATCCAGCTTCAGCCTGTCCCTGTCCCCAAGTGGATGATGGTATCTATCTGTTGCAGTTTTTTCCTTCTTTTGTGAGTTGTTGGACGTCAAATATGGCAACTGGGATTCAGGTTAGAGGGCAGGCTGCGGGGGAAGAAGTAGGATACAAGTGGCACAGTTAATGGAGAATGAGTGTTATGATGGATAAAAGAGAAAAGGTGTTATGGGGGGGAAAGATTTAGAAGTGATTTGCAGGAAGCTAGGAGACTGAGAACTGGGGAAAAAGAACTGTGCTATTTATGAGGAACTGGATGTGAAGTTTTGAAAATAAACTTCTTCCTTCTGGGCACTTGATAAGAAAGAACATACACAGTATAAAGACACACGCCTGCCTCTATGATAAGGCCTAATACTTCCAAGATAAAGAATCAAATTAAAATTTTAAAGCTATATAAGAAGAAACAGAAAGCTGAATACCTTAAATATAGAGAATGAGGCAGGCAAGAAGGATAAAGGAGGGGGAAAAACATCTGATCTATAGCAAATTTTCGTCAGGGTCTCCGATTCACTTGTCTGACCCCTGGGGGCCACTGTTGATCTGTAAAATGTCCAAGAGCCAAAGGACCTGTACTACACTCAGGTCTATTTCTCCCTCTGCACCATATATGCGTGAGACAAGAGACACAAAGCGGTGGACAGGGGAAAGACACTCAGCTGGGAAAGCTGGAAAGTGGTTTAACTTCTTTAGCAGAAAGACCTTTTTCTTTTTGGCAGGGACACCATCCTTGTAGTTCTGCTCTAAGTCCCGCAGAACGAAGGAGCCTGTTACCCCCACAACTAAGCAGAACAGAACTCTCTGGGCTTGGGGGAGGGAAGAGACTCTATTTTCAGTTGTTCTGGAGTCACTCACACTGGTTGAAATCTGGCTATTGGAAACTGTCTACCCAGCTGGCATATTAGTGGAATAACACGAGTAGTGCAATTTGTAGTGTGGGGAATGTGGGTATGGAGGCAAAGCTTGAACAGGTGGATGGGAGTGATAGGAACACTAAATATGCAAAGGCTGGATAATGGAATCTGTAAAATCTGCCAGCATCCCCAGATCCACATTCAGTAGCATTTCTGTCACCATTTGCAAACCGCTGAATTTAACGGGTAGAAATCAGTGCTGAATTTTGGACGTCAGCTCAGAAAAAAGGGGCTCTGTTCTGCTTCTCTCCCCAGGGCTTCAGTTGTGAGGTTATTGGGACAGTACCATTGCTGATCTACGGGTAATTAACGTTCCAGTTTGACCACATAGTTTCTTCTGCACAACGCAAATGGAGGAGGTGGAGCTGAACTGAGGTCTTGCTTCTGGAAGAAGTCTCCTTGTGAAGCGAGGAGCAGCGTTCAGGCCAGGGAGGGCACAACGCTGCTCCTTTGTACGAGGTGGGGACTCAGCCCTGGTGTAAGCCAGCTTGGCTCTGCTGAGACTGGCTGACTGGTGACCACTTGTATTCCCCAAAACCCAGGTTCCCGCTTTCCAATGCCAGGAACCCAGTGCTGTCTGGAAGCGATAGATGCCAGTGCAAGTCAGCTCGGGGCTTGTAACTAAATACGACTCACGCTCTACCCGTAAAAGCTGCAACCTCCCGTTCGTTCGTGCCGGGGAGTGCTCACACCTGCGTTAGGTGGTTAAAACCAGGCAGGGCTGGAGGTAACCTCCCTGCCCCCCCTCTCCGGGGGCTCCCACTGACCCGGCTGGGGCAGAAAATCCGTTTTCGACCGGTCAGGCAGGATCAGCCCCCTCAGCCTGCTGCCCAGGCCTCCGACTTGAGCCCGGAGCAGCCCGGCCGAGGGAGGCTGAGCTCGGCCTGCCCGCAGGCACAGGCCCGAGGCCCGGGCCCCCGCCCCGTCGTGAGGCGGGCTCGAGTCCCCAGGCACCGCCCAGGTGCCTCAGAACCCCCTCGGCTGAGCGAGAAGGGCTCGCCCCCCTCCGCGACGAGGAGGGGCTGCGCGGGGCGGGCTGGGCCGGGGTTTAGCGCAGCGCCCAGACGCCCCGTCCTTCCCCCGCGCCGCTCCGCTCCGGGAGCCTTCGCGGAGGAATCTTGCCCCACGCCGCGCTCCGTCCGGGGCGGGGCGGGGCGGCGCGGCGCGCTCGGCGGGCGGCGCCGGGGCTGAAGGGGCACGCGGACCGCTGCCCGCGCCATGTCGTTCCGCCGCGCCTTGGCGCTGGCCGCCTGCGGGCTGGCCGGCGGCTCCGTCCTCTTCTCCGCCGTCGCCGTAGGCAAGCAGCCGGCCCGCGGCGGCGGCGACGCCGAGCCGCGTCCGGGGGGCTCTGCCGCTGCCGCCGCCGCCGTTCCCCCCGCTTCTGCGGCGCCGCCGGGTTTGCTGCTGCTGCCGCCCGCCGCAGCCGCCGCCGCAGCCGCCTCCTGCCCGCCGGCTCCCGGCTGGATCGAGAGACCCGCCGGGACCGGCGGCTACTGGGACAGCAACTGGGACAGGTGGGTGCGGTGGCGGGGTCTCCCTCCCCCGCCCGGCCGGGGAGGGACCCCGCACCTGGGCGGCGGCGGCGGCTGAGGTGAGGGGCCCGCAGGGACCCCACCACCACCCCCCGCCGCGGGGGAGACGGCGGGAGCTGCCCTTAACCCCCTCCCGTCCGAGCCGTGCGTGGAGCAACCGCTGTCCGCCGGATCAGGGCTGGGGGCGAGCGCCCCTCTGACGGGAAGGGGGGAAGGGGAGACCCCGGGCACCCCCGCGGGACCCCCCCGGCCCGGCCCGGCCCGGCCCGGCCCGCCTCGCCCTCAGGGAGCCGACGTCCCCCGCCCGCGGCTGAGGCGCGCCGTGGTGATAAGGCAGGAGTTGAGAGTCCGCAGGACTCGTTTCCAGGTGAAGTGTGAGGTGGTGAACTCTTCAGAGCGGAACATAGTTGAAATTCTTGAATGTTCTTGAAAATTCTTGGCGTTCTGGAGTGCCCGAGTACTCTGAAGGGATGCCTTCCCTGCGTCTGTCTTCAGTTCAGAGACTTTCCCCACTGTCAAGGTGCGCGGATCCCTTTATTCTAGTGCTTTCATCCAGTGAGATTGCCAAGCCTTAGGCTGGTGATAAGTGTGAGTGCTGTGTAGAAGAAGTGCCTGTTTTTTTCAGCATGGTGTTAACCATACACCAGTGTTGCTTTATGTCTACGCCAAGATGTTTCTGTTCAATAACAGCATCCTTGTGGACTAAAAACGCTTGCATGTGCTAGGTGCGTATTAGGCCTGCTGCTTGTGTTGATCATGAACTGCAAGTTAGTGTTCTTAAATCCTTGTAAAGGTAATGTTGCTTTGAACCTAACTTAGTTGTGTTCTTCATGGTGTTGAAATACGTTCACCCAAGGGTTAACTACATTTTTTTCTGATTCTTTAATTACAATTTGCAAATTTCTGTATTGAGCTTTGGCTCATTTAGCTTCCGTCTGGTAGAATTATCTCCCCAGGGACGCTTATGTCAGGCTCCAGTTTAATCATAGTAAATCCAAACTTAAGCACTAACAGATCTTTATTGTATAATGCATCCTGTTTTGGTTTTTGAGATGCTACAGAATCAAAGGCTTATATAAATAGGGCTATGTACACCCTAATTATAAAAATAAAACTTTCATTAAATAAGATTATACCTGGTTACACAGTTACATTGAGAGAGGTACTAAAGCTACTTGTTTAACTGCAGATCCAGGCCTTTCTGATTCTGCTAAATGGTTGTTTTTCTTCAGGGGTTCTAAAGGACTTTTGGACTCTTGCAACTTTTTTTTTAACCAATTCAGGAGGTAGAGATTGTTCTGTAACTGATGTAGCTGTCACAATTGCCTGAACAAATATAGCTAGATAACACTTCATATCACCATTCATCATAGTGTACAAACAGTGCAAGTGTATTACATAAATACATTATCACAGACCAATTTTAGTTTTCTGCTTCTTGGTGCCTACCAGTTGGTGTGGTATGGCTTTGGCTATACCTGGTTGAAGTCTTAATTTTGATTTTTGGATGATGTTGGCAGAAACACTTAATATGTGAAGTTGTTAAATAGCTTATACACAAAGCATCTGACCACTTCTCTTTGGGGGGGGCAGGGAATGATTTACAAAGTCAAGTTCTGAGCAAATAACCAGACTATTGTAATATTCTTAACAACTGGTGGCTTTTCAAGTTTGAACAAAAGAATGCAAGTATCTTGTTTTCAGACTTCCTATTGATCTCATATGATGCTACACCTAGGGTGTTGCTTTGGTCTATGCCACCTGCACAGGAATTGTACAGCTCAGTTCTTAGATAAGACTAGATATAATTTCATTCATGTAAAATATCTGAAAGCTGTTCTAATTAAGCTTCTGTTAACTGGAAAGCTTGGTGTGGGGGGGAGGAAAAAAAGCTTTGAATTATTGGCTAAATTTCTGGGGTTCAACTACCTTCCTATATATTTTTCTGAGTGGTTCTTGCAAATAGTTTTATTAGAAATAAAAGTAGAAATATCTGGATTTTGAAGTATGTTACAAGAATTAAAGCATTTGTCAGGCTGACTGATACGTTTCAGTGACATGCAGGGCTTCCTGGAAGGATGGTGAAAAGGGCACTGTCATGGATTAAGTGATACTTTTGTTATAATTAGGTTTAAAGATGGTCCCCAGCATTGCCATTGCTTTTTAGCAAAGTTCTGTCCAGCTATGATCTTGGGTGAATTTTTTTTTTTTTAAAAGGGAGTGCAGAAAGCTGCATTTTTCAGCTTCTGAGTCTTGGCAACCTAAAAGAACCTACTTAAGTCTTAGCAGTATTAAAAGTGTTCCTGCTCATAAACTTTCTAAAACTAGCTTATGCTGAAAATATTGTTAAGCTTGGTTATCTACTCATGACTTGTTAAAGCATCTGTTGCTTTTCAAAGTGCACATTACCATCGAGTAACTTCAGAGGTGCTGGAGGGGAGAGGGCAGGGCTTTCATTCAGGCATTTCTTGTTGTGTGTTTCTGCCATAGGATGAATTAATACCTATGTTACTTTACAAATGTGCTTGAATTTTTCAGACATTTTGTCTATTTTCCCAATACATCTTTCCAGCAATGTAGTTTCTGCTGAATCAAAAGTATCCTGTGAAATAGCAATGGAACTTCCTGTTGTTCTTGGACTATTGTTTCATTTTTAATGCCTTGCTGAACTTTGTTAACAGCTTAAGGAACATGTTGAGCCTCATTATTCAATAGAAATCATGTCTTTACTAAAGCAAAATGGATGCGGGGCTTTTTAAAGCCAGTCTTGCTGTGAACTGTAGAAATAGGTACGTGAAGCAGCAGTTTTCTATGACCAAACTACTTTGTCTCAAACTGAATAAAAAATTGTATTCTTGATTAAAAAATCTATAAAAAAAAGAAGAAACAAGTTTAATTATAATAATGGAAGAATTGAGGTCTGGCATGAATTAAATAAATTAACTTCTTTAGGTATGAGATCAAGGGAAGGGATTTATGCTCTGAGGTGGAGAGACAGAGCAAAAGGATTTGTATTAATGTGGTAGAGGATCAGTGCAGAGAGGGGACCAGAAGACTAATCTGTGGAAGATTTGGGCAGGGTTGATGATGATAGTGCAGTGTTGGTGTCAGCAGCAGGAAATCTGTGGCACTAATATGTGATCCTGGGGGAGGGAGGGGAAGATCCTCTGTGTCTGGTGTCCTCTTGAGGACACCCATCAACTGTCTGGGTGATGTGCAGGAGGGAAGGTTGTGGTATGCAGAAAGGGAGAGTAGTGTGCAGTGTGACAAAATGGAAGGAAGATTAAAGTGGCGTGAGGGGAGAAAGTGATGAAAAAGATGAAAGGATAAATAAACACTCCAGGCTGAAAAATAAGAGTGTTACAGGAGAGACCTGATGTGACCTAGTTTAAAGCACAAAATAATTCGCAGTGTGCACTGCAGAAAGTTGAAGTCTTTCTAGCATATTGGGGAGTGGGGGCAGTTAGTCATTTGATGTAAATGTGGTTGATAAAAGTGCAAATTTTGTAGGTGTTATCACAGGGCCTTCTAGATATGGAACATTTTATTTCCTTTATGATCAGTCAACACCTCTTCCTCTTTTCTGGGGTATCATTCATGGTTATTTTTTCTTGTCAAAAAGCCTACCATTATACCTGTGACAGTCAGTGAAAATCCCAAGAGCAACTATTGAATTGACAGGAGTTCAAATATAAAGTCTCTGCTAGTGTTTATAATCTTCTTGTCCAGGCGGACTGTAGCTTTCGTATGTTTTACTGTACACCATCTGTTTGCATTAGGATTTAATTTTTTCTGTTGTGTTTGTTGCTTTTTTTTTTTTCCCAAGGATTAATTGAGAGGTGGCTGTCACTAAACAGCAAATTTATCTGTGTCAGTTACCTTTTACCCTAAGGCATTAACTTTTTTTTTAATACAGACTTTTATTTATAGCTCTCACACAATGGTTTGAATCAGTTTTGCGATACAAATGGCTAAATAGTCAATTTTAGTACTTCAGCTATATCTAGAAATAAGGCAAGACTACCCATCTGTAAAATTCCTCTGCCTTTTAGTCTCCCCTATCTAAAAGTGGTGTTTTAAATGTGTTTGTTTAGACGTGAACCACTGGCTCTTATCAACCTCAAAAAGAAAAATGAAGAAACTGGGGAAGAAGAACTTGCCTCACGCTTGGATCACTGCAAAGCAAAAGCCACCAGGCACATATTCCTTATCCGTCATTCTCAGTATAATTTGGATGGCCGGGCTGATAAAGACAGAACTCTGACCCCACTTGGTATGTATTACTAGAAGCATCATACTTTGCCTTTTCAGAAAATTGTTTTGAGTACAGGTCAGTAACTCAGCTCTGTTCTGGGTCTCACTGCCAAACCTTACCTACTTTCTGGATCCTTTGTGGCAGAAAGCTGTCATGAATAAGTTTGGGGTTTTCCATTTTTGATCCTCTAAATGCAATAACTCACTTTACAGAGTTCTAAACACACTGAGTTTTAGAGAAACTTCACAAAGGAAATTTCCGATTATCTCAAGGTTGCTTGAGTAAATTTTCATGCTAGCTGACATAATTCACCAGGGCTAAGGCTTTCAAACTTAGCTCCATGACAAACTTTGGGATAGGTTTCTCTTAAAAGGTGGCTTGTGTTTCTGTTAGTTGACTTGCTGATTTGTATATATTAAAAAAAAAAAAATTACCCCTGACTTTCCTTTCAGTTGGAGTGTTTATAATTAAATACATTTCACTTTTACTACTAAGCACTGTTTCTGGGAATACTGCTAATCAGTTACCTGAAATGAGGATAATCTCCGTCTGTGTAATCTTAATTCATTGATCCTGTGACTAGGTCTCAAATGTTAATTAGTAGTATTTTTTTAATAGTGTACTTTAAAAGCAGCGGACACTTTTTTCATTATATGTATGCCAACACTGTTTTGAGGGGGGAAGAATTATTATTGTGCAGTGCTACTTGAGGTTTTGGAAGTCTGGTGCCAAATGTTTAGTATAAACACCTTTTTTCCCCCAAGTCTTAATCACCAGTATGTAAATAGGAATGAAATGCTAATTTCAGGACTAAGGTGCTATCTTAAACTGGTAACAAAGTATAATCTTAATCCTGTCTCATCCTGTGCTTTGGGTAAGTTACTTACACTGTCTGTTGTCTTTTCACCTACCTACCTGAAAGATGGAATAAAGCCTTCCCTAGGATGTCCAAGTGCTGTGGTTCTTAACTGTTCCAAGATGATGGTGCCTTTATGAAAAATGCCCTGTCATGTCTGAGTGGATCTGTTTGACAGAGTCTCCTCTTCTGTGCTCCCTGAACAGAGATGACAGAAGGCTTGGGTCAGCACTGTCTTTTATTGGAAGTGGCTCACTTGGGATGGGGCTAGCAGGGATATTAAATACTTTAGTGAAAGTCTCTGAATAAGTTTAGATTTTATTTTTTTTTCCAAATAAATTAAAAAAAAAAAAGAAAACAAACACAAAACCCAAGTAATTTTTCCTGCCAATGGAAATACAACTTGAAATTGTCCAGCCAATAAGCTTGATCTCAATAAGTAGTGACTCTGGTAAAAATGTTTTCCAATTACTTTTTGAAAGGAGAAAAACTGACATTGATGGAGACCTTTTATGTCTACTGGACAACTTTCTTGGTAGTTTGTGTGAGGTGCTTACATGAGTGTCACCAGTTTATATAACGAATGTAATTTTTAAGGTCGAGAGCAGGCTGAACTGACTGGACACAGGCTGGCAAGCTTGGGATTAAAATTTGATCAGATTATCCACTCATCTATGACTAGAGCAACTGAAACAACTGAAATTATAAGCAAACATCTCCCCGGTAAGTGACTTTCCTTAATATTTTGTGGTCTTCTGATCCTTAAAACTGCTTCCAGTAGAATTCTAAGCTTGTCCTTAAGGTTGAGATGTTATTTAGCCATCTTCCAGCCCTGTGTGAATATGTCTATGTTTATAAAAAAACTAACAACCCTAATCTGCTTGTTTCCAGTTAATCTTTAAAAATACAAGAGGGATCTGCCACTCTGAGTGACTAGCTGCTACCTGTATGTACTGCTGCGTAGAACTCTGCTGGTTACTCTTCATTTACGCATTGTGTAAAGCAAAGACTATCCCAGGTTATCAGGATTGGCTCAGCCCTCGGTCTTGGGGGGCAATAGCACGGGACAGAAGAGGATCATAAACGCCAGTTCTTGGAGTGATGCTTGCTGGGTTAGGTAACAGGCCCTTCTTGTATGCTGTGCTAGCCTATGTGCAGGGGAAGATGTGGCACACTTAGAGAGGTGTAGGAATTTTTTAATGTGCCTGGCTGCTTTGTTTATATGGTTTTTGGGTGGTTGTGTTTGCAGTTGGTTGGTTGATTTTTCTGCTGTTCAGACATACCAGAATCTAAACTAAAAGATATTTGACTATAGATAATTCTGTCTGGTATTTTAGCAGATAATCAGATAATAAGCTGAAAGTGAGTTCTCTTAGCCATTCTGTGTTTATTTTCTTAAATGTGCTGCTTAAAAAAAAAAAGAAACCCAAAACTAACAAAACAAAAAAACCTCAAACACCTCCCCAAACCCTAAAACAAACAACCCCCCAAACCCTCTTTTCTTTCTCAGAGTAAGAGATAGAAATATTTTATAAGCTTATATTTAATATTATTAACATTAATTTGCATTAATTAGCAGTAAGCATTAACTGACATACAGCTTTAGATTCACATCCTTGCGAATGCATTTCTTCAAAGTGTAGCAGACTGGGAAGACTCAACTTGCTGTGCCAGGCTGGTCTGGCTGTTCTCAGTTGGAATAAGCTTTTTCTTGCTGATGACAAAACAGTTGTGTTGAAAAGATTCACATATCTTGATAGGCCATGTGTAGACTAAAATGGTCTTTAGGATGGAGATGAAGACTTCTTTGAAGAAAACGTGAAAAATGTATTGATTGTAGAGTTGCGGGCCTGTTCGCAGTGGTACGTGAAGTAACAACTCCTTTCTGAATGTGTATTTAATATTTCAGGAGTCAAAAAAATTAGTACTGATCTGCTGAGAGAGGGAGCACCTATAGAGCCAGACCCTCCAGTCTCTCACTGGAAACCAGAAGCTGTGGTAACTTTATACTTTTTTTTTTTTTCTTTACTTGTTATGCTTTGGGTGTTTTAATATACCTTATATTGACAGTAGCAGTAACTTGCAGTGTCTGAGCTGATGCTTTTCATCATAGAACTTAGATAATTGCATACTTTTCTCCTCCCCAGTAAGTGTGCAGAACAGGTAAAATAACTTACAATCCTTTAGTATTGTGATGGGTTGACCCTGGCTGGACGCCAGGTGCCCACCAAAGCCGTTCTATCACTCCCCCATCCTCAGCTGGACAGGGGAGAGAAATATATAACATAAAGCTTGCGGGTCGAGATAAGGACAGGAGAGATCATTCACTAATTACCGTCACGGGCAAAACAGACTCAGCTTAGGGAAAATTAGCTCAATTTATTACAAATCAGCCAGAGTAAGGTAATGAGAAATAAAACGAAATCTCAGAACACCTTCCCACCACCCCTCCCTTCTTCCCGGGCACAACTTCACTCCCGGATTTCTCCACCAAGCCCCCCCAGCGGCACAGGGGGGACAGGGATGGGGTTTACGGTCATCACACGTTATTTTCTGCCGCTTCACCTCCTCAGGGTGAGGGCTGATCACACTCTTCCCCTGCTCCAGCGTGGGGTCCCACCCACGGGGTCAGTCCTCCACGAACTTCTCCAACGTGGGCCATTCCCACGGGCTGCAGTTCTTCACGAACTGCTCCAGCATGGGTCCTTTCCACGGTGTGCAGTCCTTCAGGAGCACACTGCTCCAGCGCGGGTCCCCCACGGGGTCACAAGTCCTGCCAGAAAACCTGCTCCACGGGCTCCTCTCTCTGCAGATCCGCAGGTCCTGCCAGGAACCTGCTCCAGTGCGGGGTTCCCACGGGGTCACAGCCTCCTTCGGGAACCCACCTGCTCCGGCGTGGGGTCCTCCACGGGCTGCAGGTGGAGATCTGCTCCACCGTGGACCTCCCTGGACTGCAGGGGGACAGCCTGCCTCACCAGGGTCTTCACCACGGGCTGCAGGGGAATCTTCGCTCCGGCGCCTGGAGCATCTCCTCCCCCTCCTTCTTCACTGACCTTGGTGTCTGCAGGCTTGTTTCTCTTACATGTTCTCACTCCTCTCTCCCGTGGCTGTTTCCACATCCCAACTTTTTTCCCTTCTTAAAAATGTTATCCCAGAGGCGTTACCACTATCACTGATTGGGTCGGCCTTGGCCGGCGGCGGGTCCGTCTTAGAACCGGCTGGTATGGGCTCTCTCAAACACAGGGGAAGCTTCCAGCAGCTTCTTACAGAAGCCACTGCTGTAACACCACCCTCCCACCCACCCCACCCCCCCCCACCCCCCCCCCCCGCTACCAAAACCTTGCCACATAAAACCAATACAAGTATTTAGTTCAGCCTCAAGTGTGTATCCCTGTAAAGAAGACCTGTTTAGAAGATGCAGCCCATCTGCAAATGCAGACAATGGCACATGCTGCCCTGAGCTGTGTTTAATTCTGAACTCTGTGCCATTAGCAGTATTACGAAGACGGAGCTCGAATTGAGGCTGCTTTTCGAAACTTCATTCATAGAGCTGACGCGAAGCAGGAAGAAGACAGCTATGAGATCTTTGTCTGCCATGCCAACGTGATCCGCTATATTGTGTGCAGGTATGTGTTGGATTGCACGTTCATCCATGTTCTTCAAAAGGTCTTAGTTTTAGTGAAATGGTGTTGGTTTATGGCACTGCCGAGCTAGGAAATGTGTTGATTTGGCTTGTTTGAAGTGGTTGATCAGTGCCTGCATTGTGAGCAGCTGCTTCTGCAACTTTATCACAGGATTAATTTCCAGATACAGGACACACTTGAAAATTAGAAGACTTTCATTTTAATTCTACAGTGAAAATAGCTAAATTGGTGAGACTCAAAACCTGTTTGTACGTCTGAACAGTCTCTTTAATACCATATGCTTCTGCTTCCCACAAACCTGAGGATAATGCCTCTGTGGACTGTTGGAAAAGACAACAGATAGAGCATCTGACTGGATGCATCTTTTTTTGAGGTGACGTGAATTTGATCTTACATAATGAAAGATTGATTTAGTTTTGGGAATTCTTTACTAATGGCTATTTTTGTATTAGGTTCAAGTTGTATTAGTGTGGTTTTGCAGTAACATCCAGTATTGGATTAGAGGGGAGAGTGGATCTTTCTGCTAATATCGAGGTTGTTCATGAAGGAGAAAACAGTTCTGGATCTTTGCCTGTCCCTGTATCCAGTCAGCTATGTCTGTTTTATTCTTTTTCCCTATCAGCAAAGCACTGTCTGTAAGATAATTTGTCTTGAGCAGGACAGATGTGATTAAACTTTAATCTGATCAATACCTACAACAATTTCAGGTAGCTTTATTTAGCTGAGCTAGTTAAATGCTAGCGTGTCTGCTCTGTGGACTGCTTTAGAGCTCTTCAAAATTGCTATACTTAAAATTATTGATCAGGTAAACAGACTATTCTTTCCTGTGCCAGAAAAGATTATCTTGCTGCTACCTAGGCTTTTTCTGAAATACTTGCACACTTTTTCTCTTTGCGGTTTCTTTTCTCTTCTTTTTAACTTCTCTTCTGTACCTTCTATTCCAGGCTATCTGATACCACAATTGAACACAATCCATGTAGTGTTCCTTTTGAATCTAGCTTGACTGTAGCTGTTATTTAATTTCTTAGCCTTTTGAAAAGACTGTCATAATAGCCAAAACCAAGTTATTCCTCAGTATTCGAGGCAAAAGATGTTTGAGACAACTTCATATTTTCTCCAGCTGTTTACAGTAACTGATTGAACTCTTGAGGCTGTTCAGTTAGGAATTTTAGAATAGCTGGAGACTAGCTGTGATACTGTGTTTCTACAGAAAGCACAAGGTGCTTTTTCTTGCTGCTTCTGGGGAACGATACAGCTGACGGAAAGCAGTTCCAGTGAATATCTTCCATAGGCACATGCAGGCAACTAGAATGAATCCTGTCTCACTACCTCTTCTCTGCTGTTGTTGCATACCTACCCACGCTGGTAAGGCTAAAATAGTGCGTAAGCGTGCTGTTCGCCACTTTTGCCTTGGGTCTGTGGAGGAGGCCATTGGCATGGTGAGCCATCTTCTCTGCCTGTCCTGAACTGCGTGGGGTTTTGTGGTGCTGCAGTTGGCTCAGTGACCAACCTGAACCTATGCTGTCTGTTGTCCTGGTTGTTACGAGGTCGCTCAGAGTGCTTCCAGCAACCTGACTACGTTAAGAGCTCCTACCTCCTGTCAATTTGAATTAATCCTGTCTATAATAATCATATCCATCTGCTGGATTCTGCTTATGCAGTGCATTGTTGGCACTGGTCCAGTTATCAATGCTGCGGTTTTGTACCAATTCCACAAGAAAAGTATTTTTTCCAAGGCTGACTGTGGAAGCATTTGCATGCAAGCTGCAGAATGACCAACAATTTTCTTTTTGTTGTTGTTTTTGTTTTTCCCTATCTATCTGGAACAGAAGGCGATGCTGTAAGGGCATGTTAATATAACTGTTTATGAATTAATAATATATGCTGCTTTTTTTTTTTTTTAATAGAGCATTGCAGTTTCCCCCAGAAGGCTGGCTGCGAATGTCTCTTAACAATGGTAGCATAACTCACTTGGTGATACGTCCTAATGGAAGAGTGGCACTTCGAACACTGGGTGACACAGGTTTCATGCCTCCAGATAAAATCACACGCACCTGAATGAGCAAAACTGATGGCTGTCCAGCAGCTGCCTCTAGTCTCTTTGCACTAGTACATTCAGCTACGGTACCACTAGATTTTTATCTGTTATGTTGGGGTGTGATGCTGTCTTAAAATGTCCTTTAGCCCCTTGCCTCCTTCATACATATTCATATCTGCCTTTCAGTCCAGAAAAGAAGAAATCTTTGTAAGCCTGAAGCTGTCCAGTCCTCAAGTATTCCCCAAAACTGAAAGCTGAGCTGTGGAATACAAAGAGATTGAATGTCTGTGTGCTCTGCAGTTGCAAGAGCACTGACTTTACCCCCACCCCACCATGAATTTCTATAACCAAAGCTTGCTCCTGTGGGTATTATTATTTCTCTTGTGCAGGAAAGCAATTGGTGTAGGAACTGGAAGAAACAGCCTTGTATCACACTGCAGCTAAAACTGAAGACGAGGCAGCTTGTTTCAACTCCTGCAGAAATGACAAACAGGGTATTTTTTTTGCTGTTCCAAGGACAAAGGGATAAGGCTTCAGTTTCTGTAAGCTGTTGAGGATGTATGTTTATGTTGTGTCATTGTTCCCCTCTGCCCCCAAAAAGCTCATGTAAACTGTGCCTGGAGGTTGTAAGCATAAAGCAAAGAGGGTAAAAAAAACCCAGAAACATTTGCCTCAGAGCTGTGGTGCTAGAATTAACTGCTGCTTATACTAAGTGTTCCTCCATCCTCAGGAAGTACTTTAAGCTATTTTGAACAATGTTTTTCAGTCTCGTAAAGCCTTTAACTAAAACTTTGTCTGTAGAAGGATGTAGGGATGAGTTTGTAGCAGTAAGATGGAAGGAAAGGAAAGCAGCAATCTTCTGAAAATGCTTCCAGTTAATGACTCAGATTTTTCAGTGCTTTCTCCCACTGATTTGTATTTGTTAATACTTTGCTTTCAGAGTAGAGAAATAACACCACTGAGTTCAAGGGGGTCATATTTCAGGTCAGAGGTTCTGCAGTATTGGAGCAAACCGCTGCTTAGAACTCCTGCTGCCTGAATGGTGAAAAAGGATCTGTGGGATGGCTGTTCTAGGCCAAGTGCATAGCACAGACGTCAGGCAGAATGCTGTAAGTAAGTAAGTGGCTTCTTTGTACAGCTCTGACACTGCTGGACTTGTTCTAGGAAAAATGCAGGTGGCTGAGGACTCAGTTTCATTTTCTGAGGGGAGTGTTTCATCTTAAGAATGTTTGCTAGGCACCTGAACCAGTGTAGTAATGTGGCTCACGGTACCTGGAATGTTGAAAAATTTCACCATGTGCATAGTCTGTCCTGGTGATAGAGCACATACTATAGGACACCAAACATAACTAGCTTATTTGACAAGTTCTCTTATCACCAAGAATGTTGATGAGGCCCTAAACTTGCTCCTCTCAGAGCTGTATGAAGCATAATCATGGCACACAACCTAGTGAGACAAGGTTGAAGGGCTTGTTTGATACAGGACTGCTACATCAGGATGATTTAAGGAAACTGGGGCTAGCAGGGAACAAAACGTGATTGTTGTGGGGCAAGAGGAAACCATTGTGACATATCTCTCATTGATGCAATGAGAATAATTTATCTGGTTTTGTCTATTAACTTTTTAAAAGTTTTGAATAAAATAACTGGTCTGTCTTTCTTGTCTCTTCAGTTGAATACCTGCTGTAGAAGGTATGGCTGCAGTGCTGCACAGTGACTCTGCCAGCTGAGCAGCCTTTGTGTCCCATGTTGCCTGGGGAAACAATTCATTTACCAGCTTTGTCCTTTTAAACTCCAAATAGCTGAAAGGTAAACTGGAGAGAGGAGCTAGCTCAGAGTTAATTATCATCACCTATAGACACATCTGTGCAAGGACTGTAGTATACAAGAAGGGACTGCTGTACCCTAGGCTGGGCATTTTGGGAGTTACAGGGCTGTCTCATCACCACATGGAACAGGAGCACCAAAGCAAGAAAGATGAAAATTTGGTGCATTTTTATTTGTGTATGTGCATACATATACCCTCTTGCATCATACATACCCTTCTACACCCCCACATGCCAATAACTAAGTTCTTGGTGGGCAGCCAGAGGCCACACAATGCCTCTTTGCACATGTATAGGAATTACCAACATTTTCAGTGACACTCAAGTTGTGAGGGAGAAGGTATGAAATTTAAAATCAAGTAAGTACATAATTTTTACAGTGTCATAGTTCCTGTCTTAAATAGTTTGAGACTGTTCTTTAAGCCTTCAGCGGCATAATCCAATGTCATTGTGTACACACGCACATACAAAAAAGATACATGTAGTTGTGTAAAGTCTGGACAAATCAGTGATTTGCCATGTCATGGTATCAACCCAGCTACTTACCACCATGCCCCATACACTAAACACAGTGTGACACTTTTAGCTACTCATTTATTTTTTAATAGAAAGCAGGGTAAGTCTGTATTTTTAACATGACACTTGGCTAATTAAAAAAAAAAAACAACCCCAAACAAAAACCCACAACTAATCTTTTGCACCTTTATAAGTGAACTTTTGGCCAAGAAAACACAATTAAAGCAATACCAATCTGATTTAAAGTGTCTCCACAGGCTCAGTGTGAAAGAGCTTTCTTCGCAATTATGATCAAATCGCTACATAAATTGCTATTTTTTTTAACAGCTGAAGTAAATACATTGTTAGAAAAATGACTTCTTAAGATGCAGTACAACTGGACTAATTAATGCACATTATATAACACTTACTTAAAAAAAATTCTCTTGACCCAACTGAAACAAAATTACAAAGTGAAAGGCAAGGGTTTGGTGGTGTAGTGAGTAGGTGGGGTGGAGGGGTGTGTGTGTGTGTGTGATGTGTCTCTACATGTACATACCAGTAATATAGATTTAAACATTAAAAAAAGAAAGCAAAGCATAATAAAGGTAAAAAGGACAAAAAGGAAAAAGTACTCGAGTGTTAGTATTGGTCTCCCGGCTCTGTAACAAACTCTTATCGAAAGGGCAACGTCACCATATGACAGCTCAAGGACCAGGGTGGAGAACAGCAGCTGCACACACAGTAACTTGCCACATGAATTTGGCTTTACCATGGTAAATTCTCCAGAATGACAAAGACATCATTTACATTAAATTATTTAAAAAAACCAGAACAAAACTAACACCCCCCCCCCACCCCCCCACCCCTCCAAATCCTTTTACGTAAAACTAGAAGTAGAAATTTGGGACCTACAAACGTTTGAGACCAGAGACTGTTGCATCAAAAAAACAGACAGGAAAAAAAACCCTCATGAAAAAGTCAGTTAATATACTTAATATAGCAGGTTATGGTTTTAGGTTTTTTTTCTTTGTTTGTTTTTTTAACATGCCTCTTGAAGAATGACACCCCCACACCCCAGCTCATTGTCTGGAATATCACTGAATGACAGTCATTTGTGTAAAGTAGCTCTTTCTAATGTCCAGCTCATTGGAAATAGGCTTAATTATAAAGAAAGAGCTAAATAAGCCTTTTTTAAAAAATAATTTCTAAAATAGGAATGCTCTCCCACAGTGGAGAGCTATCGCACCAAATAATCAAACTTAGAAAGAGAGAGAGAGAGAGACATTAAAATACGTTCTGTTCAGAAAGCCCACAAGAAAAACTATTTTATGTGCCCATAGTAAGTGGATGCCACTTTTTTTAAACTTCTAAAAGAACAAGAATTTAATTAAAAAAAATATGTTACAAAAGGCACTATTAAGCTTGCAAAAGCATTAAGTGCAGTTTTTAGGTTTGTACCAAATCATGAACTTAATGAAGGGTGTACAGTTTGTGTACGAAACAGTCACTCCACAGTGTGCGACAGCCATCAAACCTATCAAGCGCTGGATTCTTAAATCCAGCCTCTGTAGCAGTGAGACCTACAGGTGGTAAATGGACCGACCACTCTCACGCTGCACCGTCCTGCCTACGGTTAGAGTTTCTTCAGACATGCACTTCCCTTACAGACGCCCAAAGCGGTTCCCTGCTTGCTTTCTACTTACTGTGTGGCACCAGCGAATCCAAATCCATCCCTTTTTACCAGCACAGCCTTGGCAGATTTTAATTTTCTGATCCGATTTACATTGTAACAATAGGTAGGTTTTTCTTTCTTCTTCTTCTTCTTTTTTTTTTTTTTTTTTTTTTTTTTTTTAACAACTAGAGCACTATCAACACTAGAGAACTCTGTTTCTGGAAGCCTTCTTTCAAACCATTACAACCATTAAGGTTGATACGGAAAACTGTCTTGAGTTTTGAAAAGCATTCTTCAATCATCTCAGCAGCGTGCTGTCGAAACAAGTCATTCTAACAGAAGGCTAAAGAATAAAATTATTGACTGCTGTAACAAAAACTCATTACCACATCAAGACTAGAGACATAATAAAAGCTTAGATTCCAATAAAAATATTTTTAGTCCTTATTCCTCTCTCTTTACATTGGGAAATAAGGAGCCACATCATGGGTCACTGGCTACCACTCTAATATATTACAAACGAGACCATTAAGGTATCTTGCTGGTAAATTTGCTGAAATTATTGCTGATGTGCTTTTGTGTAATAACTATTAAAATCTGCTAATGTTAAAAGCTTCTGTGGGAAAAAAAACCAGCTAATATTTAGATTTTTATTTTTTTTTCAATCTTCAAACTAACATTTAAAGGAATACCAGTAATTTCTATAGTGCCCCTTTACTAAAGCACTCAGTACATCACGGTGTTTTTAACAGCCTCAGAACAAGCAAAGACTCAAGGTTTTCTGTGTAAATACGTGCATACATACACACATATATATATATATTATATATAGAGTGTGTGTGTGTATATTCAACTGTCTAGACCAAACCGCTGGCTATAAACACTTACTTCCTGTTTATGCACAGGGTTTCACATTCATACTCAGTAGTGGAAAGCTGTCACTACCCAGGCTTTGTTTTAGGTTTTTCACTTGGAGCATTCCCCCTGCAAGTAGAAGAACATTTTACTTCTTGCCATCCATTTCCTCTCATAAGATTTCTGTTTACTGATGATGTGCTTCCTCCAGACTATCCAAGCAAAAGAAACGCAGTTGAGGGCTAACAGGTTCATTACAATAATGACAACTGGTGATAGTAAAATACCACCATTTCTAAGTAAAGGTTCAGCTCACTGCTTTACTGGCAACAAGGGTTAATTCATAGCTACTGGACAACCGCACTGACTGTCACTAACTTCTTGCATATCACCAGTAATCTATCTCGTATATGGCATAAAGACATATATTCAATTTCTTTTAACATACACTTGTCCTCAATTGAGGAAAAATAAATAGCCAAGTACAAACCTCATGTCACTTCAGTAACATTGTAGTTTCTTCCTCCACTCTAACAATGAAAATATAATTGAAGTCCCAGGAAGATGAATCCTATTTTAGCGGGCAGGAGGCTCTGAAAAATAACGCAGTTTTAACAGAGCATGGTTGACACCAGCTGGACTGTAGCGCCCAGGACTCCCAGGGTCTGGAGAGAATGAGGCGGCACTGCCGTATTTTCCTGGACTTCCTGTTATGGGACTGTTTCTTCCCGAATTCGAATACACTGAAGCATGTGGAAGGCCAGCAGCGACGCTTTGGGACTTGAATCTTGCCTTTAGTCCTGGACTCGGCCAACTGAAAGAAACAACCAGTCATTTTGCATTTTATTAAGAAAACTGCAATAAGGAGAGCAGTACTTTTACTCAGTATCACTTGTAGATCTTAGAAATAATGCACCAGCAGAGAAAAATCATAACTGGTAGGAGACAGGTCTGAGAAGAAACAGTGACAGCACAATGTATTATATGTAGACATGTTGCCTCATCAGTAAGATGTCATTTGCTCCAAAATGGCCATTAAGAAAAGAACCAGGTGCTTGTGAAGCGCCTCGGCAATTTTAGTCCAATGCCCCCACTACAAAAAGGCATCGAAATCAAAGCTGACCTGATTTTGGCTAGTGCTGCAGCTATTGCTGTGGCTGAGCATGATTTTCCCTTTCCTTTTTTAAAATAATCTTTGTGTTTGGAGGCCACAGAAATAATACCATTTTTCTATATAGTAAGTGTCAGATTTTTTCTGAAATCAAGTGAGAACTAGTATCTAAAATTTCTTTGAAAGCAGAGCAAAATATTTCCTTTGTTAAATTAAAAACCCTTTCCTGTAAAAACCTTTCCTTTTTCTCTAAATTTTATCTTAAGCAAGGCAGAATGATCAAAGGTTGATTCTAGCATCTGTTTTTTTTCTATGTGAGGCAATTTCTTAAGATGCGCCACTATAGAAAACATGTTATAAGCTAAAGTATCTTACAAGGTTTTAAAAAATAAACAAACAAACAAAAAAAACCCAACCCACACCCACCCCCCCAACTACGGAAGACAGGCATTCACACAGCTTATTTAAAACCTTTTGAAAATAGTTTTCTTCTGGCTGACCTACTAGTATCTGTATCATTAGGTCTGATTTTTGCAGTCAAAATCCTACATACCTAAACACAAAGTGATCTAGTATGTCATTTCTTTGCTTTTGGCAGAAGTAGCACTGCAAAATTAAGGAGGCTGACAGAGCAAGCCTCGACATTGGCAAATAATTACAGTAATCGCTTTTACTTATGTGATAGAACAGTGATTACACCTAAAAATCTTACGTTAAATTTTAGCACTTTGGAAGAACACCTTAGACCTTTCAGACAGTGGAGTAAGAATGAAAAAAGCCTAACAACTAGCCTATTTCTTTCAAAAAATTAATCGCAAAAATCAGGGGACAAGAGAATTTGACTTTGAAAAGTGAAGTGGTACAAGGACACCGTATCAGCCAGGTATACAAAAATATTTCCCTGATTCTACTCCACTTTAAATCAGAAAAATCTTAGTGAGATTCATGTTTTTTCTAAAACTGTACTCGACGGCCCTATTTCAGTGCACTGTTTGAAACAGAGAGACAGAAGAAAGCTTCTTTCTTTCCCAGTGCTTAGCACTGGGCAGCATCTCTCCTTCCACTTACCATCTGCACTTCTTTCAGCCCTGTCACATGTTGTTTCAACTCCACAACATTCCTCCTGCTCCAATCTCTGCTAACTTAACACAGTTGCACTTCTCAGCTGCTGGTTCCCAACTCCTACTCTCAATATTGTGGCCAATAAAGCCAGTCAATTATATTTTTTAAATTCTCACAAGTTCTGACAGAGCTTTAAAGGCTCTGTCTTTAAAACATGTTTTGAAAAACTAATGTTTAATGCCTATATTGAGAACTTCTTAGTGGAAATAGTTCTCATAATAAGTGGAATTTCATGCATTTAAGAAAGCTAGAAGAAACAAGAGAAAAATAGAAGTCAGTAAAAGTCATTCGATGGCTTTCTGTTTCTGCCCCCTTTCCAATCTGTTGCGTGGCACTGGGTCATCTGTTTCTTTTCTGAGAACTTTATCATGACTATATATACACATTGTAGGCTGTCTAAGCAAGGGACTTTCTTCAGTGTTCTGACCAATGTCTGTCCCAATGGAAATAAATCTTCATGTTAATAGAGTTACCAGAAGCAGCCACTTTTATGAAAGCTGTTGCTTTGCATCCCCAAAAGCAACAGCATTCAAAACAAAACGTATAAACGGCATAACATGTATTGAGGCGTCCCACCGAATGCAGTGTGCTTCCATTATTTGTCTAGCAAAACATGACCTTCTCTCTAAAAACTTAACACACCTTTGTTCACACTAACAATTCCTTTGGACTGGGGTAATAGAAGGTAAAAATAAAAACAGTAATAAAAAGGTGCCTGAAGATACTAAATTCACTTTAACATCACTCTGCACAACCCAAGTACAACATTCTTGCACTGCATTCACAACAGGGATGAATTACCAACTGACATCACAAATACCATTACGACCAATGAAGGATCCAAATCAGCAAACAGACATTTGCCAACTGGAAAACACTTACACTCTCGAGACCTTCATTTTCTGTCCGATTTGTCTGTATAGATATGCTGAAGTTATTTGGAACTGCAATGTAATGGAAGGAATTTGACTGCAGCACCAGTAAACTTTCCTTATCAATAGACACCAGCCAAAAAGGCTTGGTGATTAATTTCAGAAACACACTAATAGTTAATACCGTTGAATATTTAAAATGAGTTTTTGTGAGCAACAAGGCCTGAAATTCTAGCTATTCAAGCTGTTCTGCAGCTGACCAGCTACAAATTTTATTTCAATTCATTTGCTTGAATTTGCAGAAATACCTTTGCCTGTCAGATGAAGAGTACGACTTCACCGCATGTTTCCATTTGTTAATAATCGGGTATTTCTGTGGATCAATCTCTACTGCTTCTATAGCTGCTAAGACATCACTATCCAGCTTCGAGGGCTGCTCCCTAGAATATAAACAGAACTAGATGAAAAAAGAACTATGTATTTGTTCAGGCAATAAAACATCCCAATTCCAAAACATTTATTTTTGATATAAGCAAACAAATTGCCCATGCACCTCCATAAACATAGCTTCTCTATGAACTTTTTCCAGCAAGCCCACACATAAATGACTGTCCATTATTACACAGTAGTCTCATTAAAAAAAAGTTTCAAAAATTTAATCTGAGGACATCCCAAGAGTGTAGTAAATGCTTTGTTAATCTAAGTCAGGCTCATCATGAAGTCACAAGCCCGTCAGATGAATGGTAAACAGCAAAGTTAACTGAAACTGATTTGGAAACAAAGACTTCTCCTCCTCTTCCTCCCGTTTTAGATATGGTATTCAGGTAATTAGTTGCAAGCGAACTGTATGGCTAATGTACAAGCATCAAAGTGCTTTAAGATGATCATTGAAGGCTGACTGCAACTAGCATTGCTTAGTACCACATCATCTCAACCTTGCTGTCAGTGATATTATAAAATCTTCTTGTTTTGCATACATAAACTAAAGGACAAAAAGTGTTAAAAAGACAATTCTTACCCAAGCAGGAATAAGTTCTTAGAATTGTCATTTGCGGGTGAAGCCTTCAAAAGAAATTTCTGGGAAGAAAGTTCTTGACGTTGTTGTGCCTCATTAGTCTGAATTCCAGATTCCATGGACTGTCTCTCCTTTTCTGATGGTATTTTGTGTTCTGTCCTTAACCTGGTCTCTCCAAATTTACCTGTAACACTTGGCTCAGAAGAACTTGCCAGTGAAACTGCACAGCAGGTCTTATCCAGATGGTCCTTGGATATTCTCACCTGACTTGTTCCTTCAGCCAGAATTCTCTCATTCGCAGTTTTCTCAGTGATTTCATTTGATTCTCCTGCAACCTCTTGCTCTTGGAATGACAGGCTTTCGAATTCTGACATTAAATTGGAAACAGGCGATACAAGGCATTCTTCTCCATCATGCAAATGCTTTCTGTCACTAATTATCCTTTCACTGGACACAGGATTACAAAATCCATTTTTGCTGGAAGAAGCTGCCTTTTCATAGTGCCTGGGGTGACATGATGTTTCTATAATGTTTACTGTATGCTCCATTGACAAGATATCACACTCAGCATCTCCGATAGCATCAATGCTAGGTTCTTTGGACACAATAGGTTGGCTGATATTCCGTGCTGCATTTTGTCTGTTTTTAATTTCTTCTAAGCTCATGTCATCATCATCCTCATCCAAAAACGCTCCAACAGAAATAGAATTGCAGCACTTTTTACTCTTGCCTGTAAACAATTTTAATAAGAGCAACACATAAAAAGACTTTCAACAGAACACCAATCAAATAAACTAGGAACAAATACACAAACTTTATGGCTTATTCTATTTATTGAAGCCCTCTCTAATTTTCTTTATACAACAGCATGAACTAACCTAACTAAAGTTACAAATGCAAAATGACAACATTAGGGCTGTAATTTTTTTTGCAAATAACCTTTTATATCCTAGTCATCTGAGAACATTATTTCCTATGCTCCTCACTTCAATCATGAACCAGCAGCAAAGAATAAAGTCAGGATAAAGCAAAACAGGGCAGGAAAATGTTACTAATATAGAATAGCTTAAGTTTTCATCTCTTCCAAAGCACAAAGGCTTATGACTAGTCCAATGACTACCCTTCGGGGTCTTCTCGGACCAGGTTTATTCCAGTACCAGAGCCCCTTCGCATCTACAATTGCACAGGAGAGGAGGAAGAAACGCAAAGATTTGGGACTAGTGTGAGCCTTCCATAAACACGTAGCAAGCAGTGGTCCAAGAAGGTATAAAAGCTTTCCTGGGTTTTGTTCAGTGTGTCTTTCACCCCCAACTGTAAAGAACTATTCCTTTATTTAAAAAAGTTATTTATTCTGTATCTGTGGCTTACAAAATTCTATAAGGCGAATTCCCAAATGCTCCAAGTAAAAACATGCTGAAGATAGAGGTTTTCTTACAGGAATTTAGTTTGGGGGCTACAATCAAATGAAGTACTTCATATGAAAGATAACAAACATCTAACGAGGTCTGTTCTAATTCTCCTACATTCACAGTGTTGTTAGCTACTTTTTCAATACTATAATCAGACTGTTTGGATAACAGATTAATAATAGAAACCACAACAGGTGAATAGTACTTCCCCTGGGCACCAAGCTTTTTCTCTCTCTCTTCTCCCTAGGTACAACCTGTTGTTTGTAGCATTTTCCCTTTTCTTACCAGAAGGATGTGGAGTTTTGTATCTATTGCAGGTTTCATTTTCCCCTGTTTCTTGCTGAGCCTTTTCGCTCATTTCCCGATGACTCAGGTACTCTTCTAATTTTCGCAACCCCTCCTGGGAAGACAGATCAACAAAACAGCCCAGAAATTCCCAGTATTCAACCCACGGGAACCCCAGTTCATGAGCTAACTCCCTGCAATAAATAAAATAAAACGAATCATTTGTGAAGACATAAATATTAGTTTGACAATAACTTTTCTGAACACTTTTTATCAGCTATTAATAGGAGTACAAATGTGCAACTAGGCAACACAATTCTGCAACAATCAACAGTCTGCAAAAGCGATATACACATCCTTAGCAAACATGGTATCATCTGATTTTTTCTAGAATGTTTTTCAAATTTAATCTACTATTCTTACAGTTAGCACCATAAATATTGCTATTTTTAAGCTGACATCTGATAGAGATGAATCTCCACTGTTGTAGGCATAATTTGAATGCTACTCCATTCAATAGCTTTTTCTATTTGGGAATGGGAGAAGGTAGGAGGAAGTGAGGGGTTATTTTAAAGAAAGAAATCTAATCAGCTTTTAACATAACAAAGTATGTTTTTACCATATATTGCTGATAGAAGGTGTTTTAACAGCAAGGACACATACCATAACACACAGCTTTTATAAAGCAGCACCTTTGTATTAGGATCTTTTCATTCTGCTATCTTTTTAACAATCCCTCAATTTTACAGAAAAAGTAGGCTATGCATAATTTTACATCTTCTGACAAATTAGGCAAGTAAATGTTTGAGAAAAGCATTCTATACATACCATCAATAGTAGTTAAAATATCTTTATTTCCAAAGCTAAGAAAGCTAGGTCTCACATTTTTAGCTATTTTGTTTACACAAAAATACAGTAAAAATCCAACTACAATATACTTCATAAAATATTTCTGCCAGTAGCTTTTGCCCTAAGATATTGTTCAGTAATAGCTGTACTCTCAGCACAAGTCTTTTGCTTTTAATAGCTCTGTCTATTGCTAATTTTTCACACTGATACTCTTTTAGATACCTTCCAACTCTTTCAACACCTCTCTCCAGATCAGATTTCCTGACATTGTGAAAGAAGCCAGCTCTCTCTCGAGGTGGAGTCTTCCAAAGCCTGCGAAATTCTTCAGCCTTTAAAAAACAGAAATAATTAAAAAAAACCACTCCCCACAATATGAAGCTGAATCACTGCTGGCTAAATGTCTGCCTATAGGTCTAGAAGATATTTAGCTGTTTGCTGTCTACATGTAAACAACTCAAGTTGTGCCACAAGTAGTGCTCAACTCTGGCTTTGAAGAATCTCATATTGGATCTAAAGTTACTCCTCCCAGTACTACTGGTTACTTGGATCTCATAACTGCTTATTAAAAGAGAGTAAGCACCATAATGTACAACCATCTTAAAGTCAACTGTACAGATACCAAGTCTGCCTGGTTTTAATTTGAGTGCAGCAGGAAAGAGAAGTATGTCTTATAATTTTGCCATGTCATTATAATTTTATTTAACTACAAATGCTCTTTTGGTCACTGGTTTCTAGGATGCAAAGGTGATATTTTTGTATGTATATATTTAATTCCACAGACTTGCTACAAGTATTAGAACATATCCTTGCCGTCTATTTTGAATTTGAAGTCCTAAAGGGAATAAACTAATGGATTTTTGTAAACTCCCAAACTTTATGCCTTTATATGACAAAAATCAGCAATGACGACTAAGAATTACATTCAGACATTAAAAGTATCTGTCAGCAATCAAAATAATGCATTGTTTACACCCTAGGTAAAATTTTTTCAAAGTACAGAATTTATTTACATTTCTGTCAGGTGAACAGAAAATTGACCAATGAGCATATTTAGAAGAAAAAGCAATAAGCATTTTGGTAAAACACAGTCCTGAAGAATTCAAGCATCAGATGACAGAAAGTCCTCAACTGTATTTATTCACCATTTCTAAAGCTGTCATACTTCCAGCCTGTTCATATTAAACAAATGAGTTAAAGAAACGCCTATTAAGTTTATAATACATTTAACTGGTACCTAAGTATTCCTCCTGAAAACTAAAGATTTTCTTTTTCTACTATACAATCAATACTTTTCGATAAGTATCCCAACACCTACTACTTGATCATCCGTTTTTCCATTTAGAAAAATATATTGTTAATTCAACAAGCAGAGGTGATTAACTGCTTCTAATATCCAGTGTCAGTTTCTAGAAATGAGATAAAGATATAGTTAAGATTTTTTTAAACCAATTCATAGCCACATTGAAATGCTTTGTTTCAGATTAGAAAGTTAGAGCAATTATCTGTAAGACAACAAAAGGTTTGTTAAAGAGTGGTCTTTGAATAGATTCCAATAGGAAAAAGAAAATAACAACTTTCTTTTGACTGAACTTCCACTCTTCTTATTTACACCATGTTTCTCTTTTCAGAAATAAAAAATATTTACAAGTTTCTGTGCTCCTCCTTTTCTGTAGAGGAAGATAGATCTCTTCAAGAAAGAGAGCACCACAATCTGTATCAGGAGCAAGCTACACCACACAACGAACCGTAGGAGGATCTTCTAACGGTTCTTTATTAATAAAAAGGAAAAAAAAATGGGCATTAGAGCCATATGAAGTTCTCTCCTTACCTTTGAGGGGCTCATGGGGCCTGCAAAAGCTCTTATCGACAACACTGGATCTTTGGGGCTGCCAGTGTATTTAGATAAAGTTCTTTGGGGGCTATCATCTATCTGATCGGGTGACCATGGCGCACCAATTACAGGAGCTGAGGAATTGTCTTCTGCTCTCAAGAGTGGTACGTAGTATCGACCTAAAATAAATAATACAAAGCTTTCTTAAGAAGTTTATGTTACATTAGCCTGCTGCTTCTTCCTAGAATATCAATACACCCATATACTTAACCATCTGACTTTATTTCATTAGTAAAACTACTTGTAATTCAAACTCACTGTTTCAATATTTATTGCCTGCTTACAGATTGTATTGTAGTACAGGCTCCCTTCTCTCTCAAATACAAAAATAC
This sequence comes from Buteo buteo, assembly GCF_964188355.1. Taxonomy (NCBI): domain Eukaryota; kingdom Metazoa; phylum Chordata; class Aves; order Accipitriformes; family Accipitridae; genus Buteo; species Buteo buteo. Next base: position 36,463,533 of record NC_134181.1, on the reverse strand, counting down.
CTGCATTGATAGATGTATCCCTTCCCTAAGGGTCTTCAACAAATTTCAAAACCTCCTTTTGCAAATGCCTAAACCCAAACGTGACGAAACAGTGAAAAGTTCTACGTCAAAGAAATTACACGACTGCCTAGCACGACAAATAAATCTCTTGCTCTGTAAAGATCTTTTGTTCGCTTCTAGATTATACTTTCTGCTTCAGCCTCAGTGAATAAAATAACGGCCATGCTTACGTTACAGAGCTAAGAGGATAACCTTGTGATCCATACGGTAAGAGTTCTGACCATGTCATTTAAAAGACAGTAAAGCTTTTTGTTCCTTGCCAGTTTTAGAGTTTCTCTTTGGTTTTCACAGCACTGTACAGTAGCATCATTTATGAACGGGAATGGTACAGAAAGCAAACAGAAAGGAAGACAGCAAAGAGCCAAAATACATGCCTGATACAGGATAAAACTCTGAATACAGACCTTTCAAGTACTCTCTTAGTTTTTCTTTTAATTCTGCAGATTTATTCTTGCTTCTTTCACAAACTACCTGTTAATATAATTTTAGTTGTTTGTTAGTAAAGCATAAGACATCCATCTCAAATCAATTGCAATGTGTGTTCTTTTTGAATAGTCACATTATTGGCCTCTACCCATCTCATCCAGTACTTCTAATTCATAGTAGAACAAACCACTAAAATACATCCAAATCCATAAAATGGACACTGTCAAGAAAAGGCAGTGAATTATAAAACCTACAACTTTTCCCCAGATACAATCAACATAAGATATTTTTAATGTTATCAAAGATTTACGCCCTAATCATGACATTACTATCTCACTACAAGCCTTCTATCTACAGTAGTTAGTACAGTAAATGTTCGAACTCGAAAAATATTGATTAGGATAACATTTTTGGTTTTGTTGTGGACATGGAGAGACTTACTTCTGCTGGAGTTTGATCATATTTGTTTCTTGGATTTTTTACAATAGCTGGGTGTGAGGTAAGCACATTAACAACGTCCAAATTCCCAAACTTGCAGGCAAAATGCAATGGAGTATCAAATCCCTGCATTGGGAAAAAGGGAAAATTCACAAGCATTTGGAAACATGATAAAAGTCAATCCCATGTATTTTATTTAGACTGGAAAAAGTAAATAAATGTCATGACTAATTATCAGGGCTCTTAATAGATCTTTTCCCACCATACTGTAGAATAATGATTATTACAACCCACAAAACTCATTAATAGCTCATTCTGCTGGAAGCATCCCCTTCTGCTCTCTTTCCTTCTTCCTTACACATCCTTAACACCTTCCAGTTGTGTCCATAATAAGAAGAAACTGGCAAACATTCAAAATCTTACCATTTTATCTGGTGTATTAAGGTAAAGGTCAACGATATATTGGATGCGATTCTTCAACATTGTATCATTATCATCTGGATACATAAGCCGCATAAATTCAGGATTTTCCAAAGTGTCCAGTAATAACTGGCAGATACCAGGCTGATTCTCCTTGGCAGCAACATGCATGACATTGTACCTACACCCTTCCTGAGGAAAACAAAAAAAAAAGACAAACATTAGAATGAACTGAAATCTAACCAGCTTTCTGACACCCATACACTTCTAATTTAACTGTGAAAAATCAAAGGTTCCCACACTGAGTCTTATATTTAGATTTTTGTTTTTTAATATTTTATTAGAAAAAGATGTTTACAAAACAGTACATAAACATTCAGAACTGCAGTAGATTATATGGTATTGTAAAGACTTCTGCATCTTTGCACCCACATTATTCTTACAACATTGTTCTTATACTCAGCTAGAGTCTTTTTTTACATCTAGGGCAAAAGCATGGCAAAGAAGCTATATTAAGATACACACAATAAAAGGAGATAGGAAGTTCAGCGTATAAAAAGAGCAGGAAAATGGGTGTGCATATATATAGATATAAAGTTCAGCTTGCTGTAATGTATTACATATAAAATTTCAACAACTTCACAAAGTTGGTCTGATAGCAGTAATTTGTTAAAGTAAGATGGTCAGCCTCTACTAAATGGTACCTTATACATGGATTTTTAGATGCACAGCACATCTTGAAATTTAATGGTGGTGCCTAGGTCAGCAGTGTTGTAGGAACACCTAGTTACAGCCTAGGCACTACCCTGCTCCTTAAAATCATTCTATTTTAAAAAGACTGGAATTACTTGGAGGAAATAAATATTATACGAAGACAAGACTATTCTTTCACTACTGGATAAAACTATTCTTCCCCTAAAGAACTGCATACTCAGTTTCTTTACTCTAGCTCTTCTGGAGCAAAGTGAACTCTCAGTTATGATGGGTGACTTAGGCAAGACAGACAACTGCCACATTTCCCTTAGCTTTCAGCTAGTATCAATAAACACTGAGAAACTTTGCACTGGCGGAAACAAGGTATCTTGCAGAAAGAGTAGGAAAACAACATTCCTTCCAGTTCTGCTTATGAGGCCTCAAAGCTAAATCACTAAACCAGAACATGGATTTTGATTTTTTGATTTTTTTGATTTTTTTTTTTTTTTTACCTGTACAACTGTTGGATTGTCTCCTGATCCAATCAGATAGCGAGGGTTACTCCAAATAAGTTCCGAAAATGTTGCTGTATCTCCTTTCTCAACCGCTTTCCGAAGTTTAGCAGTAAGATCTTGAGTACGTGGACTTTTATAACTGTTGGCTCTCTCCTTATTAGCAGTTTCGGTCTCAGGGGAGCATAAGCCATCTATCAAAACACAAGTAACACGTTTCTAGATACATTCTTTTCAGTGATCACTATTTTCATACCCAGACCACGACAATAAGCTTTTAATCTAAAATATGTATTAACTTTGCATCTTTAATGTACAGGAGTAAAAAAATTGAGGTCAATGACAAGACATTTAAAAATACTAGTAGTTAGTAATAGGGAGGGAAGAGAACATGACTTAAACTTGTAAAACTGTTTCAGACTTTAATAGGGATTGGTAAATTTTAAAATTACCAATCTGCTTCCATCCAAACTTAAAAGCAAAATTCAACAAGAAATAAGATTATTTCTGAATATTAAAATTGCTTTTGCAGTTCTGTGACCACTGAGTCCCTTTAATCTAGCAACCGGGAACATCGCGAAGTATGATCAATGTTTACCATTTTATTTCTGAACTTACAAAACTTACTTAACAATTAAATACAGGTTTAATACACTGTGCAATTTTATCAGCTTCTTATTAAACCTGAAAATCCTGAAGTTCATAAGTAAAATCAAATCCTACCAAATATAACCATAGACTACTAAGCAACATATCTATGCAGGCCATTACCAACATTTCAGCTTTTGAAGAATAGCAACATTTTTTAGTGTAAAATTCATGTGAACCACAACAACGACAATTGCTTGTGAAAGTAACCCGTTAACTTTATCATAACACAGACCATAGAAACCATACATTGAAGGCCAAACCTTACGCTTTAACAGACAAAAAGCAGTCTTTCCATAGATTCCTGGGGCTATATTTTACTTCTGTGGTAGTTCTTTATAAAAGAAATGGCAGGATTCCAACAGCCTCTAGTTCTTACTTTATTTCCGTACATAAACTTTGGTGCTCCTTTCTTGGAAAAGAATCAATTACCTCTAAGGATGACTTCTCCAGTGACAGTATCATTTTATACAGAAGTAAAACCAGATTTGAATTAGAAAATGAAAATATGCTTTTTATTGCCTCTAATTTATTTCACAGAAAAAAATGTAATTAAATACTGGTTATCATATCTATTTATACAGTGATTTTACTGGGTAAGCAAGCTCTGGAGCTGTGATGTAACATTTGTTTACAGCTCATCTTAAACACCATCACTCTAAAAGGGACTTCAATTTATTAAGATGCTTCACCCTTTGAAATTTTTTCTGTTATTAGTATATTGGTTAAGCAGTTGTTGCTTCTTGTCTCATAAAAAATTATCAGACTGTATATTGCATCTACTGTACACAGATGAACACCCTCACCTCGGTTAAATGATCCCATTTTCACTGGAGACAAACATAAAGAGGACTTGCTTGGAGATGGGAAATAATCACAGATTCCTTTAGCAAATTTCTCGGCATCCTCTCTGTTTGAAAAAGCTTTAAAACGGGAACCCTTAATCATCTTAACAGCTTGGAGAGCTTCCTTTTTATCTTCATAAACATGTATTCTCTCTGCAACAAAGTACAATCAAAGCTAAGTTATTTCAATAATCTCAGATTTGTTCCGAGAAACAGATTACAAAATTCTCAGACTATCCTTCCAGCTTTGGTCCCAAACTGTTTCTCTATCAAACATGGCATAAGAATCAAAAGTCCTTTTAAATTTTCTCTCTCGGAAACTGTGTAGAAGAATTTTACACACTCCAGATATTGGTGGATATGAATAGCCAAATACTGTACACATATCACCTGATGTTAGCTGAACATCTTTTTCTAATAGATGGGCTAGCTTCAACATGCGAGTGTTTCACATCCAGGTTGAAAAGCAGACTCAGAGCTTATTCACCCTGCATTACTTTCCGTTTTCTCTTGTTGAGAAAGATCAACTAAGCAAGTGATCCACTGTCACAACTTTAAGACCTGTACATAGAAACTTAGACATTAATCTAATCTTCCTCTTTACTCTCTTTTTGCATTAACGCTAATTTGTTCAAATATCCTTTTTATGAGAAAGAATACTTACCACTGTCTCAGACTAAATGATCCATTATGCACTACTGTAATCCTGCCACTAGGTAATTTAGTAATTCCTTATTGCAGTATTCATCAATAAAATGTGAAGAATGACTGATGCTCTAGATATCATTTGGCATTAAGATAGAAAGGCAAATATGAAAACTGTTAGAAGAGATAATTTAAGCTTCAACTGATGACAGTATAAATAGTTTCTTGATTGCTTATTTGTAGGATTACTTTTTATTATTGAGAGAGATTAAAGGCACCGGATGAGTATGAGAGTAGCAGTAGGAAATAATTTTCTTCCTCTGAGCTACACTGAGTAGAGGGTCCTCACGTGTATCAACCATTATAGCAGAACACCTGCGATGTCTTATAACTGTGTTTCTATGCCTCAGAAGATCCAATACCATTTACAGAAAAAAAAAAAATACTTCAAGCAATGCTTAAAATACTAACACAGTGGTGTTCGTACCACCTGATATATAGAAAAAGGTCTATTTAGACATGATTGTAAAATGCTTATCATTGGAAATAAAGGAAATTAATATTTACCATTCCTTGCCAATATGTCATCATAAACTGGACAAACACCATAGAATAGTGGAGGATCTCTGGACGGTGTCTGAGTACTAACTTGTGAACCAGCACATCCTGCTCCACAGACTGGAGCTGAACAGTTCATGTGCATTACAGCATCTTCTTCTGGAGGGTTCAGACCTACACAGTACCCAAAGTCTACCTCTTCCGAAACACTTCCATGACCGTTGTAATTCACTGCCATAGTTTTCAAAGCCTTTTGTGCTTCTGCTGGGCTGCTACCAGACGGGACATTTCCACCAGCTTCCTCTGATAGAGCAGATCCTTTTCCCTCCAATGCCCCTTGCTGCTCCAATAATGCCTGAGCCAATTTTTTTTCAAAAATAAACCTAGTAGTTGAGGTAATGGGCCCACACTTCAGTCCTGCTCTTACAATTTCTTCTCTAAGTTCATCAGGGGTGAGCTGCTTCAATCGGCATAATATTGCATCCATTGTTACTTCACCTATAGGAAAGGCAAAAAAGGGAGCAGATAAACTGAAGAACACAACCACTTTTTTTCCTGTTATTTAAATGCTGTATTAAAGCCAAGGAAAAAAGCATCTCATAAGAATTTCTCTGATTCTGAAGATATTATCACAGTTGCAGAGAAGACAAAATAGTTTTCAACTCATTAAAAACATTTTTTAGCTATCAGGCTTATACCAAGAGTTTTATCTCCTCTCCTCTCACAACTACTTGGAAGAATATTTACAGCTTACATTTTATTCTTGTTTGTCCTTTTCAGATTTCTTTTGGAGTGAAAATTCAATCCAGAATATTTATGATTAAAATTTATGACAGGCTGAGAAATATTTGATTCCTGCCAAGAAGGCACAACCTGTGTACATAATGGAACAGAAGAACATGATGACTGGTTAGCCCCAGTAACGAGATTCTGGTTAGGCAGCACCTACAGCTAAAAGCACAGTACTATTTCTATTATTTCCTTAAGAATTTCTAGCTGTCAAAAGGATCAAGCATAAGTATGATGCAGCAACCAGGGTAGCCTATCTCCGGCCATGATGCAAGGCTCCAGCCCCATTTTGAGAGCAAAGAGCCAAAAGACAAGAACAGCTGATCTTTTCAGAGCTCCCTCTCTGACAAAGGGCAGGAGCTGGAAGAATTGCTCCATTTCCAAAGGAAAATCCTTCTCTCCGGTATGATACTACAAGTCCCCCAGCTCACTTCCCTCCACATAATCCACACACTTACAGCTTCTGCACTGGTCAGCGAGAAGATACTAAAACCAACATGATGCCAATACAAATTTCTTGCTGTGAAAAACACAACTGAAGAATATAGGGTTTGGCAGCTCAAACACATGAGAAGCTTTAAAATTATTTAATCAGATACTGGACCTATGTATCTCCACAAAGGCTGTGGCTTTTTCTGGCTGTACACTATTTGGAAAGGACAGCTTTAGGATAGAAATGGTTAGGGTGTAGTATTCCTTCAGCTTGCTTTCACTCCCTCCTTAAATTGACCCTTCCTTTACCACCTAGCCATTTTATGGGTTATACTGGTTTGCACAGGTGTGTATGGCTTTTTAGTACCAATTCAAGCACATTACTGCTAAGCAAAAGGAAGAATAAGTAAAAAAGTTATTTGAAAGGTTGCTTTTGCATACCAAGACAAGAATCAGAAATTCAGCTAAGACTATTCCTTTATGTAAAGCAAATGTTTTTATGGTGAGGTTTTTTGCCGCCTCTGTAGGACGTGCTACTTTGTTGTTTAAACATTAGGTTTTCAAATAATTTTTTTTCAACTTTATTTTCGACTGCAGGTTTCATCCTCACTTTATGAAAATTAAGATTACCGGAACACACATTTGCAGCTTTTCCACATGAATTGATTTCTATTTTTTTCATCATGCCATTTTTTGGAATAACACAACTCCTAATCTTACTCCATTAGAGACAAAGCAATCTCCCAGGTATGAAGTCAGTATCACCTGTAATTTTAAGTTAAATCTCCTCAAAAGCACATTTGTGGACGCACATGGCAGTATGAGAAATGTCCACAACTTCTGAGCTCTCCTGCTTATGAACAGGGTGCACAAGCAGTCCTTAACATGAGTCAGAACATCCACTCTGATGGGCAAGAACCTTTGTCTGGGAAACTGAGGCTGCAACGGTGAATGGCTGCACCCTAACACAGCAGGGATGCAGTGCTCTAAATACTGGATCCTAGTAAGCTAATTATTAATTTTGTCAGAGCGTACAAACTCAGAAGTAATTCCAAAATTGCATCTTCATCATAGACTCACAGTATAGTCAAACTCCCTTATTTTTCCGCGTGTATGGCCAACAGTAGCATCACAAAATATGCCAAAAAAACAGACAATTTTGCTTTTTTAAATTACCCAAGGATTAAGCTGGTAAAGAACCAAATTTTTCATATATTTAAAAACCCCAAATGCACACAGTAGTTTTCGTAACTTTCAGCAATAGTCAATATAGCCAACGTTCACTGGAATCTGACTTGAAAACTATTACATTTCTACTAATAGGAAATATTACGGGAGAAGATGTTAATGCCAAACTTTAAGCAAGTTTTCAAGTATTTTTACAACTTGACAGTTATGTGAGTTCAACAGTTGTTTTCTTTGAGGGCCATTTCCTTTGAGAGTCATTTCTTTTTTCTGAATGTCCAATTTTAAATATCTTGTGGTTAGAGAACATACCTCAGTCCCTGAGTATTTCATAAATATTAACTAGAACCTCACTGAAACTACGGGAAACAACAGTATTTCAGCTTAAAAAAACCCCACAAACTGTGGCAAAGCTACAGTTGATACTGCTGAGCTACCTCCCTGAAGTATTCTAGTTCTGTTATTATTCCCGAACCTCCAAGCAACCTCATGGTTACGATTATCTGACTTGCCTACAAGACTGCAAAGACAGATGTGAAAGATCTTCTCACTTATTTTTGGTTCTTAATCCTGTATTTTTTTAAAAATTAATTTCATGCCATTAAGTTTTAATCAAGGGATAAAACATGGCCCTGAAGTCAACTATAAGAATATCAAAACTTGCTATTCTAAGGATTTTCTTTTTGAGATTGCATAACTGAAAAAACACAATAAAGATGAAAACTCAGAATTAAGAAAGTTTATTGCAGAAACAACTCAAGGAAAACACTTTAAAAGAGCCAACATAATATAACGCCTCAAAGAACTAACTCAGGAAATGCTCCTATTTTTAGGCATCAGAACCAGCACAATCGTTCTGCAGAAAAGCAGATCCTTACATATGTGTAATTCATGTATGTGGAGTATGCAGGCACACACAAAATCTTTCTTCTTGGCTTGTGGTTAAGTAAAAAATGTCATGAAGAAGTGATTTCTCTGGGATCTTATGTTTTGAGAGAACTTGATGTCTAAAATTTTATTCCTTGTCTATGTCAGAAAAAGTATTTCTTTCATCTGTCCATTACAACTCAGGCACAACTAAATTGGAGTGAAATGATAAAGCAGACCAACAGTGAAGAAATCAATCTTTGGTCTAAGATCTACTGCTAGCACAAAGAGTTTTCTACAATAAGCTTGCTGTGGAAACAGGAAAAACATTGTTGGAATGACAACACAGAACTTTCATTAAATACGTTTGTGTTCTGACAGTAAGCTTTCAGCTAAGACGCATAAGCATTTTTTAATTTTCAATGGCATCACCTATTTTGATCTTTCCAAAACAAAAGTTGTGACTCACAAACCTGAGAAATAGCAATTGCCTAAGATAATCCTTCAATCATTTGCTACATGCAGGTGCAAAGGGTGATTATTTGAACCTTAAAATGCATTTTATGTAACTTCAAATGATCCAGAGTACAACCAGCACTAACGCAGCTACCTCTTCTAGTTTAGCACACAAGAGCTTTCAACCTACCTTTAGCGGCTTTACAAATATAACTGTTTCAACAACAAATGCATGTTCACGGCTTCTTCCAAATCAACCAGAATCTGGAAGAATGGGTAAGAGATGTATTTTCCCTTGTCTTACTGCATCAGTATGAAACAGCAAAATCTGTTTCCAAAAAAATTAAGACTAGTATCAAGTGAGAATGAATGACTGACTTTTAAGGATGGCAATATTATTTTATTCCACTACTCGTTAAATCACACAATGACTTGGGTTGGAAGGGACCTTAAAGATCATCTAGTTCCAACCCCCCTGCCATGGGCAGGAACACCTTCCACTAGACCAGGGTGCTCAAAGCCCCATCCAACCTGGCCTTGAACACTGCCAGGGATGGGGCATCCACAACTTCTCTGAGCAACCTGTTCCAGTGCCTCACCACCCTCACAGTAAAGAATTTCTTCCTAATATCTAATCTAAATCTACTGTCTTTCCGTTTAAACATTACCCCTCGTCCTATCCCTACACTCCCTTTTAAAGGGTCCCTCCCCATCTTTCCTGCAGGCCCCCTGTAAGTACCGGAAGGCTGCTATAAGGCCTCCCTAGAGCCTTCTATTCTCCAGGCTAAACAACCCCAACTCTCTCAGCCTGTCTTCATAGGGGAGGTGCTCCAGGCCCCTCGATCATCTTTGTGGCCCTCCTCTGGACCCACTCGAGCAGGTCCACGTCCTTCTTATTTTGGGGCCCAGCGCCGAACACAGTACTCCAGGTGGGGTCTCACCAGAGCGGAGTAGAGGGGGAGAATCACCTCCCTCGACCTGCTAGCCACGCTGCTTTTGATGCGGCCCAGGATGCAATTGGCTTTCTGGGCTGCGAGCGCACATTGCTGGCTCATAGTCCATTTTTCACCCACTAATACCCCCCAGTCCTTCTCCTCAGGGCTGCTCTCAATCCACTCATCGCCCAGCCTGTATTTGTGCTTGGGACTGCCCCAACCCACGTGCAGGACCTTGCACTGGGCCTTGTTGAACGTCATGAGGTTCGCACAGGCCCACCTCTCAAACCTGTCAAGGTCCCTCCGGATGGCATCCCTTCCCTCCAGCATGTCGACCGCACCACGTAGCGTGGTGTCATCGGCAAATCTGCTGAGTAAACCTATCTTTCAGTAAATGAGCAACGTAAGAAAACAGACTTTTTTTTTTTTTTTCGAGGCAGGAATTAAATGAGACATATCCCATCTTCAGCTATATTTTGACTGCTAGGATTTGCACATGCCAAAATAATTGTGGCTACGGAATCGGGTATTTACACTGCCTGTTGCCAAATTAGCCAACAGTTACGAACTACGTGGCAGAAAGAGAACTTCAAAACAAACTTGGAATAAGCCACGGGAAAGCCACGACCAGAAGAAAGGGGGGGGGGGGGGGGGGGGGAAGGCCGACTTCTCGGGAAGGAGGAACGAACGTGTATTTCCAGAGCTACAAGGGAAGGCAGGCTCGGCGTGGGAGAGGACCGAGGGAGCAGGAGCAGGGACGCCTGAGAAGGGCGGCGCAGGCAGCGGCCGCCCCCGCCGCCCTAAGCGGGCCTGGGGCGTGCGACGGGAGCGGAGGGCAGCGCCGGGGACTCCCCCCCGTGAGGAAGAGGGAACGAGGCCGCGGCGGGGCCCCCGAGCTCCGCCCGTGGGAGAGGACTCCGGGGGCCGGGCAGGGCGAGAGGCCGATCGTCCGCGGGCCTCCCCGGGCGGAGCCCGCCGCCCCGCCGCCCCTTCTCCCGCAGAGCGAGAGGCAGCGCCGCCACCCCCTCCGACCTCCCCCCGCGTCTCTCACCTGGGCGGCTCCCGCTGCAGCGCCGGCTCCCCGCAGAGAGCGGCGCCGGCGAGGAGATGGCCGCCGCCGCCCCGCGGCCGCCCGGCCTCCTCTCCAGCAGCCGCAGCAGCCAGCCCACGGCGCCGATGACCGCGCAGGCGGCCAAGAGCTCCCAGCCCGGCCAGCGGCCCCAACCGGCTCCCCACAGGGAGCCCCAGCCCCCGGCGGCCCCGACCCACCGCTCCATGCCCCGGCCCGCGTCCCGCCCGCCGCCCAGCCGACGCTCCCCACACGCCCTTCGGGGACGGTACCTCAGCGGCCTCCCGGCTTCCGTCTCTCCTCCTCTTCCTCCTCCCCCCAACCCGCCCCGCCCCGCCCCGCCCGGCGCCGGGCCTGCCCGACCCGCTGCCTGACGGAAAAACACGGCAACGCCGCCGCCCCGCTGCCTGACGGGACGGCTGAGCCGCCCGCCCCCGGCCCGCTCTCCCCCGGCGCCTGACGGGAAGGCGGCGCCTCTGCCCGAGCCCGGGCGGAGGGCGATGGCGGGGCAGGGGTGAGGGGGCAGCCCCCCCCCCCCCCCCGGCACCGGCGTCGCACAGGCTGCTTCGAAGGGGCTGTAAGGGGGGGGTCAAGGCGCCGGGACCCGGCGGGCAGGGTCTGGAGCCCACTCGGCGTTGCCTTCCCTCGGGCAGGGACGCGGCTGGCTGCCAGCAGGAAGCGGCCTTGGTGCCTGAGGAGACAAACGAGCAAAACGTGAAAGAAAGTCCCCTGTAAGGGGATGGTTCGGTCCAAGCATTAATCTCCGAGTGCTGCAGCAGTCTCAGATAAGCCGGCAGAGATGGAAAATCGTGAAAAATCTAACGCACCCGGTGGTGTGTTAGAAGGGAAGAAGTCGGTTTCTAGCCCTCCCCTTAGGTGTAACATCACTACCTTACGGGTACAGCTACTTGGACTGTAAGCCAACCAGGCAGTTGCTGGTTTAAACGATGAGACAAAAGGGCAGGCCCTCAAGAAGTTGACAGCATCCCTTTAACTCACACTGTTTAACATTACAAGCAAGGTACAGTCACTTCTCTCCTTATCATGGCAATGGGCTAATTTAGAATCGATGACCTTTCTGCATTGTTCCACCTTGTACACTGGAACTTCAGCTGTTGGCAAATTCAGGCCAGGGGAGATAACGCTCATTATGTTTCTTTCCTGACATGTTCAGCAAACTGAGAAAAAGAAAACGTAAGGGAAATACAAGCACAATCAATTTTAGATGTGTGAAAAACCAATGTGCAGTAACATACTCTTTCAAAATAGGGGTTTTTTTGTTTCCTTAAAGGTGGCTATACAGCGTGTTCGGAATCCTAAACATAAAAATTACTATCCAAAACCAAAGAGAAGATGGTATCAATTTCTCTTTAACAGTAGAAACAACATAGAGCCCTTTACCAAAAATAGTTTATTGCACAAAACTTTTAAAGGAATTCCTATGCACATTATTTTTATAATCAACATGCTTTGTATGATCATAAACATTAATTGTACATAGTGTAACTCCTCCAGCCCCTGGGTTATCCACTGAAGAACATGAAATGATTAACTTCTATCTTTACAGATACAGCTTAAGCAGACATTACTGAATGTCACGTATAAAACATAACAATATCTCATTTACAATATCCAGAACATCTTTCCCTCCCCTAGAAATCTGTGCATCTGTATTGGAAATTAGGCTGCCCTACTGCCCAAGACTGAAGTGTTACGCGTTAGTAGGAGACAAGATCAATCAGATGACAGCTGATGCGCATTAGTTTTTACTTTGGACTGTAATTGCTTTCACATGAAAATATTTAAAGTCTGTGGTCACAGCAAGTTACATGCAACTATTCACACTTCCCCAGCAAAGTTAATAAAACATACATCACAAGCTTTTGCATCACCAGTAGTGAATGTCATCTTTAAGTTATAATTTATATTGATAACACTATCTGTCCCCAGTGCACCTTGAATGTTGTCATAGCTAAGATTAAAACACCCATACCACTGCAGTTCACTCCCCCCTAAGGAGGCATAAGTAACCCATGAAAATATGAGCACTGGAACTTTCATTCTGGGTATTACTCTACTCTTCACATATGTGAAATTCTCATAGATTTGAGCTAGGATATTGCCTGAATAAAAGTATGGGATCAGATCTTCCCATTGCACAAGCGGATAAGGGGCTCAGCTGATCCCAATACAGTGCACAAATATTTCCAAGAAATCTGGAAGACAATAGAATGGAGCATTATGCGATGTTCAGCAACACCAGAGACGCAGTAACTAATGTTTTTTTCAATTGTAGAGTTTGCTGGTTTTTTGTTATGTTTTTTTGTTTGTTTTTTTTTTAAATGCACAATTATTCCAAAGTCCTCAGAAGCCCAAGAGCATCTGAAGAAGTAATGCTGCAGCATTCACTAACTTTAATCGCTTGGGAAACATTCTCACATTACAGTGACATTTCTCCTTCATCAACAAGACTTGGTTTAGTAGGTAGCAACCACTGAAGAAGCAGACAGAAAATACATTCTATTGCAGTGGTTAAAAAAGGAAAAGAAAAAAAAATCTTTAAGAGATTATTCTTCAGACTTTCCTCTGATGTATTTGGCAGAGCTGTGACAGGCAGAGGGGAGGCATTGCTACAACTAGTTTGTTTTATTGCCTAGACAGCAGAGACCTGAGGCTTTGTAAAGCGAGCATGCTCAGCCTCAGGGTGAGGCTTTTTATTAAAACAGCAACTATTTCTCTGGATAATCAAGAAACATAGCTGATGAGCTTCAGAGAAAGGTCTTGCTTTTATTACATGCTGCGTGCTCCTTCTAGAGGGCTTCCCAGTGACTTCCATAACTTAATGGACTTAGCACCTCACCAGATTTAGACCCCCAAATCTCACTGCCTGTCCTTCATTTAAGTAAGCGGCATGGTGCTTCTGTTTATAGAAAAAACACATAGTGAATATAAAATGAAAATACCTAGTGTCCAGGTACTTTCAAAGAGAGACAGGTGGGTCAATGCAGAAATCTAATCTGAGCACTTCACAACAGCTCCCTCATCTTTAAAAGGAAAAACATGCATCTAAGACTACTTGATGGTGTAGGCTCAGATGTCTTTCTAAGGAGCTAGTGAGAAAATGCAGCACTGCACTGAAAACAGAGTGCAGTACGATTATGGGTACAAAAAGAAGAGAAGAGCAGACATTCTGAAGAACTACGAAGGTTTCTAACAATTCTGGCTTCTTTGATACCAGACAGAACCTTTATCCATACAACTGTTGCCAAATTTAAGAGATTAAAACATAACGGATTCTTAACTGTAGGCAACATATTTACTAAAATGAACAGCAACATTAACGCTGCATAAGTGTTATTTAAAATCTTGAACATTTGATAACTTTTTTGTACTGAATATATTATTCATTATGTAGTTTTAATTTTAATTTTGTTCTTTAACAATACTGTGTATTTTTTTTCTTCTTTGAGCTTAATATACAGGCAACTTCAAGAACATGACAGCAGTGAGATAGTCAGTACCATTTACTCTGCAAAGGAGACTGCAGCAGTATGTAGACATTAACATATCTAAGCTAGTCTGTAAAGCTTTTGACTTTTCTTTGAATTGTTTGGTAATTCTGTATGATGGGCACCTAATGCCAAGCTAATGCATTTCTTCCTTCACCAATTTCAAAACGTTGACTTTTAGCATCACTTGACTTTGACACCAATAAAATTTAAGTTAAAAATCCAATAGCTGAGAGGCATGAAACCAGTCAGTATAGACACTTGAGGTGCAAAGTGTTCAACTGGACTAGAGCTTGAATTGGTAATTTTGAGAAAATTAGACTTTGGATAAATATGGGTGGTTTGGGGTTTTTCGTTTGCTTATTTTTTGCCTTATTGCTAAGCAAACTGCAATCATTTCCGCCCCCCACCCAACCAAACCCATCCAAAAGCAACAAGTCTCTTTGAAAATAATAGATGAACTAGAATTTTGGTTTATTTCCCCAGCCACTTAATCTACTTGTACTTACTAGATTTTTTTTTTAAATGCCAAACTATAGTGGATATAATTGACCTGTTTTCTTTATGTTTTAAAGACAAAAATGTGCTAGTACATGAGTTGCCACTAAATCTTCCAAATAATCTGTCATGTATATTTTGATTTTTACTTCAGCACTTAGCACATTAGGCAAAGCAGTACCTCCACACTGAATTTTTTAATGAGGAGAGAGGAGGCTTATCACTGTAGTATGAGCCACATGGGAGCAACAGGACCAAAGGTGAAGGAATCTAAAGTGGACTGCTTTAATAATAATCTAGTCAAGGTGCTCTGCAGAGGGGCTGCCACAGTACCAACGTTTCCATTCACGGTGGACATCTTGTAATAGAGGGTCCAAAAAGTAGGGGAAGTGTGTGGGAGAAGATAAAGCTAATAAAAATAATAATTTTATAGGCATTATGATTTTGTCTTTCAAAGTAAAAGTAATTACATTTCTAAATGCTCTGGCTTTAGGGGCTAATTTCCCTAAGCCATTTTTACAGAATGGCAAAAACCAGCGAACTTAAATGTAACATTAAAACAATGACAGTAACAAAAAAAACCCTCATGTCAGCCTTAACTTATGGTATATAAGCATATTAAAACAGATATTCAAAGTCAGGAAATTATGATTTTTTTCTTTTATATATATATATATTACACGCATACCTTTTTCAAGGGTGTCTACTTCAAAAGTTGAACTAAAAAGGTGCAAGAAGTGTTTGTGCAGTGAAGCAAAGCTCCCTACTGGCCTGTGACTGTAAGAGAAGAACTGACACTTCAGAAAACATCCCAGGCAAATCTGCCAAAGATACATACTGGTCTGCATTGCTTGTCTTTACAGTCTTATTTCTTTTGCTATAGGTCAGAGGTCATCTTCGTAACTAGAAATGGCTTCAAATGATTTTTTTTCTTTAAATACAGATATCTGCAATCTGAATTTCAAGAATAAAAGATTATAGCAGGGAGGAGAGAGGATACTTGGAATATCCAGTCCTCAACCACTGCTAACAGCTGAACATGAGCAGAACTTATTTTTCCCTGTGATTTGGATACAACCCAAGATGAGGGAAGACAACACCCTCCACACACACCCCCCCCCCACTCCCTCAATTTAAAAAGAAAAAGAAAAAAAAAAATCAAACTCCAGATGTTATAAAATTAACAGTCATTCCTTACCAAATTCACCCAGATTGAACAAATACAGACCTGGAACCAGATGCTCCTCTTGACCTCATTTTAAACTTTCATCTGAATCTCTTACTAAACCCCCCAAATGAGCTAGATTTACCACTTGGCAGTCCCCTACATGACAGAATTATTACGGTAAGGTTTCAAACAAACCCTTGGAATAGCATGTTCTGCATTTAATATTACACCAGTTTCTCATAGCCACGCCCCTTGCTTCTACAGGCAAAAGCACAACTCTGAACACCATTTTTAAAAATGAAATAAATAAATAATTTTGATAAAGATTTCTTTACATACTTGAAGCAATAGAAGACAGACAACCGATAAGGAGGTTATAGTGTCAAAGCTTCCTTGTCCCTAACACTACAATTCTGTTTCTTTTCCTCAATAGTAGAAATCTCCTGCTGGTCCGATGCAGTTGCAGGACTGGTAGAGGTAAGGTCCATTAGCTGCCCCTCAATCTGAGTCCACGAAGACATTGATTCATGTACTGTAATGGTGTGTTCCTCCATCTGACGCTGAAGGCTGTCCATTTCTTGCCTTTTCAAAGTATTGAGAACAAAAAAGCAAAAATT
Source organism: Buteo buteo (assembly GCF_964188355.1). Lineage (NCBI taxonomy): Eukaryota > Metazoa > Chordata > Aves > Accipitriformes > Accipitridae > Buteo > Buteo buteo. Next base: position 36,446,763 of record NC_134181.1, on the reverse strand, counting down.
AACAAGCAGAAAGCAAACTGCTAAATGCGAGATCAGAAAACTACTTTTCTGATTCTTGATATGTACTCCAAGACTATCTAAGCTATAGCTATATACAACGGAAGGAAGTCTACAGGAAGCTTAGGAATTGTCTCTCTTTAAGAGCAAAACAAATACAATATGCTTAATTTAAAAATTAGGGCCAACAATGCAGCAGCTCCTTTGCGGCAAATACTCATTGCCAGAGATGATGCAGGACTGTTTCCTCAGTAAGGGCACTTTAGTGGCTACAACCTGATGAACGTGGTACTCTTGCAGGTATAAAAGACAACATGGGAGGTAGAAGTGAGGAAAGCAGCACAGAAAAATAATTAGATAAACAGGTAATTTAGTCAGACACCAACTTAGCAAAGCAACTAGTCTGGTAGTACAGGATCATAGAACATTATCACAGACTCACTCCCCTCAAACATCAACTGAGGTGATAATAGCAGCTCAGTTCTCCTAATAACCCAAACTCTCCATCTTCCTGAAGTTGTAGCTTTCCTGCTCAGAATCTCATGTGCAACCTTGTAAGGGAAGATCTGAAAACGTATTTTTGGCAGAATGAACTTCCTCTGTAGAGGTTTCTTATTAACACACTGCCTGGGCTCCTATCATGAGCAGCCTTTCTGATGCTGCGGAGAGAAACACCAGCTTTTCCATCAGCAAGAACAACTAGAAATAGCTGTTTCTGGTTTGATGTGCTGTGTACGATTTAGGATGGATGTTTTGTCTAGTTTATTGTAAAGGCTTCTCTCCCTATTTCACTACCACGTGAGCAAGCACTTACAATAACAGAACATCCTACTGTCCTAAATATAGTCCCAATAAGAGGAAAAGAATTCATTTTACAAATCCTTTTTTCTTTAGGCTGGCAGCTGGTTTCTTGGAAACATTTTTAAGATTATTAAATAGAGTTGAAAATAACGGGTCATACTTTAATTGCCGGAGACAACTGTTCAGATTTTTTAAAGGCTCCTTGCTCACAGCTGTCGATGGTTTCAGCAGTTCTTCCAGCAAGGCAGCAGGCACTGGACAATCAGGAATCTTGACTGGAGTCACAGGATTTGAAGAGTTATTCTCTCCTTTCAGTTCCTTCCTCTGGTTAAAGTCAAAAAAGAAGAAAAAGCCAGAAATACAATTAAGTTATTTCATCAGTGTCATTTTTGCCACATAGAAAGAGTCTCACATCACACTACTGGTACATATCTGCATTATACAGCAGGAATCAGAAGCATATTCATATTAAGTCTCATGGGTCACAAGCAAAAGTTCCTAACCGACTGTCATCTGCTAGCCATGGTCGTAAGTAAACAAACAGCATCTAGAAGGACCTACTCAGGAACTCACCCTACTGAAGAAATAAAACACAAAGGATTTAAAGCAAATGACTTGGCTCTTCAAAACAAATTTTAATAACATTCTTTCAGTATAGTTAAGAGAGCAATTCAGAAAAAAATAAATCAGTTAAGTACAAAGAAAACCTTTTGGAAATTCTGGAACCTGCAGGATGAGATATCAGGACCAATGTCTAAAAGAATGAAATGAAAGCTTCCATACGAAATTCTGTCTCACTTAGTGAGACAATTACTTCAGGGAGGGAAAGAGCAAGAGATCTACTACTACTGCATTTTCTGTGTACTAGTAGCAAATCAGAAAACTCAAAGAAACCACTAATAGTTAACTGTTGAAACTGTGGAAGGATGAAAAACTGGACAGTATGGAGAGGATAGATATGAACAGTAAGCAGGTGTTAACTATAAGAAAGTAGTAACTCTGTATTTGCCCATGATTCATTATTTAAGTGCTACCATTTTTGTTTTATTATAAGTCATAATGTAAACATAAGATAATATGCTAAACACAAAGATTTCTGAAGTAAAAGGTGGGAAGTCAAGATCAGTACAGTTACTTTTGCCTGCAAATCTTCCTGCATTTATCATTTAAATGTCAGAACATCAGTAAGTCTGTATCACAGGCAGGCATTTCAGTTCAGTTTTCATCAGGTCTCCTGCAGCGGAGTATTTCCCAGTAGTTTAATTAGCAGAATATTTTCTGGTACCCTACAACATGTACTCTTCCTATTTAAATACCTTCTTCATCTTGCCGTGCTTCAGGTCCAACTTCAGTTGCTGGTTCTGCTGCAGCAGCGACTTCATGCTGTTCTTCAGTTCAGTCACTTTAGCCTGTAGCATGAACTTGTCCTTCTGAGTCACTGACAGGTCTTCCCTCACAATTTCCAACTCAGTCTTGATATTCTAAATGGGAAAAGAAGAGAATCAATGTGATACAGGGAAACGGTATAAAAATTCCGGCCAACTAATATTTCAAGAATTTTTTTTCAGTTTCCAGGGGAAACTAGAAAAAGAAACAACACTGCTATTTTAAACCAATTTGCCCTGGCAGAAGATCAGGAATTAGATAAAAAAAAGTCAGTAGCCTATTTTAATGGCATAAGGTCAAGAAAATAAGAAGCTAAAAGCATAGTCAAAGTAAAACTGAGAAAAGTAAAGACCCTGCAAAACATATAGTGAATAAGTTTTTATGAGTAAAAAAAATTATCAGAAAAGTATAAGTATGCTTTTAAACAACAAAAGTATTGTTTTAATTATCACCCTACAGCAGTAACAGTTACCCATCAGAATCTCCACCGGCTAGATTAAAATACCTGCAGGACAATTTGCATCCCTTCTAACTCCTTGTGGCTGCGCTGTTCACTCATATCCAACTGCTGCTTAAGTGTTTCAATTTCTCTTTCTTTTCGTTCTACTTCCCACTTGAGGTCTTCCACCTACCAGGGGTTGGGGGAGGAAAGTATCTTTAGAATTATCTATAGGTGCAATCAACCACAAATTCTGAAATATGTTATTATGTCTCATTAATCCTTCCTGGTTCTAAGTAAACCTAGCAAAACTTCATTAAAAAATGCTGAATTAAAGACAAATGAAGTTATACAATGCATCATAAATAAGGATAAACACAGTAAATGTACAGTTTTTACCTCTTGGCTTACTACAGGCTGTTCACTAAGCTTGTCATCCAGCTTTTTCTGCAGAAGTTGGAGCTGAGACCTGGCTTCTGCCAGCTCTTGCTGAAACTGTGATACTTCCTGGGAATGTTTTTCATCCTCTACCCTGCACAGCAGGATTAACAGACACAGCAGTTATTCAATCTGTCCTTTAAAACAAGGACTTCACTGGGTTAGCTATGTAACGATAAATGACATGACACTGCACGGAACCTGCTTAGTTATAGCTTTGACTGAAGGCTTTGCCGACACATTCATAGCAAAAGTTAAATCACAAAAAGATTTTATATGAGACAGATGCACAAATATATCAATAAATATTGCACTGGTAATAGTCCAGTTACAAACAACAGATTATGCAGAAAAAAAACCAACACCAAAAACCAGCAAAAAAACTGTGAGCAATTTTGCTTTTGTTTTAGGAGGAATAGGGTTAGCCTTATATCCGTTCTTATGTAGGTCTGATAATTTCTTATAATTTAAGAAAGTATCTTCTATACAAGAAAACAAATTGTATTTGAATATATTGTGGAATATATTCAACAATCAAATTCATCCTCTACGTAGTTCCTCGGGGATGTGAGAGAAGAATAATAGGATATATATGAAGGCTTAATCCTTACTATTAACATGAAATAGTAGAAATCTGTATTGAAACTGTAAAAAAAGCAGATGGTGAAGCCTAAATACGGCACACTTCAGGTCTAACTGAATTATGAAGAGACAGAAAAATGCAAGTATCTGCCTAGAATCCAAACATGCACCTTATGGTCAGGCTCAGCTGGAGTACATTTCAACATAAACTACTCCAGACTGGCAAAACAAAAAATTCACTAATGTATGGCTTTTTTCAGAGGATTTGTTTTATTTACTATTCTCTAAGAACTTAGACATTTACTTACTGCAGTTTGTCCACTTCAACCTGAAGGGCTTGGACAAGCAGTTCTTTGGCATGTAGCTCTTTCTTGATTTCACTGAGCTCGAGCGCAGCAGCTCTGTAATGACGGCGGTTATGTGCTGCATCCGCTTTGGCTGCTGCTTCCTACAAGAAAAAAAAATATGCAGTTTTTCTTTGTTTTATCACTGTGGGTGAATCATAAAGGGAGCTAGACTAAAGGGGTACAAAACAAGTCAAGAAGGAAGTTATGCAGCTGTTAACACTTCTCTTTTTTGTCTAAAACACTTATTATTAGTGTTGTTACCCTTATTAATGCTAATGGCAGTTAGTAACTATATATAATGGAAGAAGCACGTTTGCCAGACGGGTTCTTCCTTTTGAATTTTTGGATGACATATCATCACTTCAAGGTACGTCCCATGCATTACAAGTCATAATGGAACCTTCCTGGTAGTCAATGACTATGCTTAACAGGGCACAACAGAAAAGACATCAACTGATCTTTCAGCCACTAGCCATCATGACAGAGACCCTGCAGGAAGCAGTATGTTATAAAGCATAGATTTTGTTTTAAGTTACTTTTCAAATACTTTACATTTAAATCACCTTTTAAGTAAATAAACCAAAAGATGAGCCCTTACCTGCTTCTTAAGGTCTTTAACTTTTGACTTTTCTTTCTCTAAGGAAGCCTGTAAAGCTTGAATAAGTTGTTGCATTTGCTGATCCTCTTCCTCTTTCCGCTTTAGGACTGCCTGAACCTGTTATCACATCACAAAAACAAATGCACATTTTGCATGGGCTCACTGGAAGACCAGAAATGCCAGTACAGGTAACACAAACACAAGCCAATGCAAGGATTGCAAAATTTCTCTCTGCTGTTCACTGGTAACTCGCTCTCAGGGTACCTTCCACCTTAAAAGTAGCTCTGGTTAAATGGTAGCTCATTGCCTATATTCCCATTTGCTTCTACCCCACAAATATATTACTATTGGCATAAAAATTGTTCATCATATTGAGTCTGTATGTAACACAGTTTGTATGTTCCAACTAACTTAATTGAGCCACACATTCACTATTGCAAATATTTTAGCGTGATTTGTTTTTTTCCAAAAGAAACAGCTCTGTTTAGTGCAAAGTCTCATTTCTGATCTCTTGTTTAGCCCCCTATATTACTGCTGTTATGCAACACACAGGAGACCCAGATCTGGAGAAAATGCACCAACTTTGTATCATATGAGTAAAGATGTCGACATCCTGTTATTAGAAATACGAGCTGTCCTGGTTTCAGCTGGGATAGAATTAATTTTCTTTCTGGTAGCTGGTATAGTGCTATGTTTTGGGTTCAGCATGAGAAGAACATTGGTAACACACTGATGTTTTCACTTGTTGCTAAGTAGTGTTTAGACTAGGTCAAGGATTTTTCAGCTTCTCATGCCCAGCCAGCGAGAAGGCTGGAGGGGCACAAGAATTTGGGAGGGTACACAGCCAGGACACCTGACCCCAACTGGCCAAAGGGGTATTCCATACCATGTGATGTCATGCCCAGTATATAAGCTGGGGGGAATGGGGCTGGGAGAAATCACCACTCGGGAACTAACTGGGCATTGGTTGGCAGGTGGTGAGCAATTGCATTGTGCATCACTTGTATATTCCAATCCTTTTATTATTACTATTGTCATTTTAATATTGTTATTATTATCATTATTAGTTTCTTCCTTTCTGTTCTATTAAACTGTTCTTATCTTAACCCATGAGTTTTAATCCCCCCCCCCCCCCCCCCCCGATTCTCTCTCCCATCCCACTGGGTGTGGGGGGAGTGAGTGAGCAGCTGCATGGTTCTTAGTTGCTAGCTGGTGTTAAACCACAACATGAGTTAATTCCTTTCTGAAGATAATATATTAAAAGGTCAAATTACCTGTAGATTCAGCTGTACCAAGTCTGCCTCTCTTTTTGCTAATGCTGTTTCGAGTATATTGTTGTGCTCCCGCAAAGCGGCGTTGGACTGACTAAGACCTGTAAGTTTTCCACGTTCGTGCTCCAGTTCAAGGGCCAACTTCTTATTAATTTCTTCTAAACGTTTTATCTTCCTCCTGAAGCCTCTAGATTCCTGAAGCTGTAGCCAAAGAAAAAACAAATCAACCAAACAAACCCAAACAACTCCAGATTATTACCACAAAAAAAGTTGTGAGTTAAACTCCTTAAACATCATGCTTTCCCAGAGTGAGATTTCTTTTTTTGTTGTTTTTAAATGAACACTTCAAAATAAGTTCAGTTAGGTATTTTTTCCTTTTGGAAGTCTAAAATGCTTGCTAGAAAGCAGAATCCAGGGGTACTGTTCAGGTGCACGTCAAGAATAGTTTATATAATTTTTTTGTGCAACTCCACAACTGAACAGCACCACCCTGCCCTCAAAATCATTGAGCATCTGTGACTCCAAATAGTTTCAGAAGATAGTGATTCATGCATCCTCACTGTCTCGTGACCAGACACAGCCGGTATCTAATACAGGAACTACTTTTCTCTCTCATCTTCTTTTCCCTTACATGACAATGATTCATGAAACCACGAAGAACTAGCACAGGGCAGCAAAATTTGCAAGCATCACTGACAACGATGTTTCCTATGTAAGATTCTGATTTCCTGTACTGTTGGAATAAAATTATGGTACTAAAATTTCTCCTTGCTTCTCAGGCACATTTTTAGAGTCACATTCCCATCTACCATACAAACTCAAGCAATCACCTCATCCTCAAGTTCCAGCACTTTCTCTCTGTATTCTTCAAGCTCCTGGCTGGTAAGTGAAATCACTTCTTGCAACTCTTTTTCCAGCATCAACTTACTGCTGCTAACAGCTTGCAATTCTGTCTCCAGAGTTTGAATCCTTTCCTAAAGACAAAGGGATCACACGTGTGATTAATGTATCAACCATCTACAGGAGTAATTTTGTTTTTGTTAAAAAGCCTACTTCACTAGCAAATATTAAATGAGGTGCTAGTGCTTAATGTAAAGGTCTTGCTCAGAGCTTTCCACCCTTGCATCCAGCTACTACCATTAATGTATTTGTATCTTGCTCCATTGGTCCAAGTAACTGGAGCTTCCCCCAGTAAATTAATTTTCTTATCACAGGCATAACATATATGAGTAAGTTACGGCTACTCTGAAGAACTTTTAACTGTCAATGAGAAAAAAGCAGTAAGAGAATTTTGGAAAGTCTTCAGATGCTGAGACTTTCAAAAGAAACAAACAAACAAAAAAACCCACAAAAACCAAACCAACAATGAAAATTAATCAGGAAATTTAGCACTAAGGCTGATCATCCTCTTGAGCTTGGATTACAACTGGTAACCTGAAAGATACAAGTAAAATTAAAAAAGAAAAGAAAACCACCAAACACACCAACCAAACCAAAGCCTGCCAAATCACTTCTCTCAAATGTAGTTAAGGACATTCTCAGTGCTCAGAACACTGATACCATGTTCTTATTTAGCTTTATATTCCAAATATTTTCATCACTTTGGTGTAAAATAATATTTCAAGACTTATATTTAATAACAAGACAGCTCTATCTTTGTACTAACAATGCTAAAAGACATCTGCATACTTGAGCAATCTGGTTGTTTCCACCATCAGTGATTTGTGCTTTCAGTTTGCTCAACTCTGCTTCAGCAGATTCCTTTGCAGCAAGAGATTCCTGTAGCCGACGACTAAGAATGCTGACTGCATTCTCATAGGCTTTATGTTTAGCTTTCATCTCTTTCTGCGCACTCGTCAGATCTGACCCTAGACGCTTCATTTTCTGTTTCTGCTCAGTAATGGCACTGAAGTGAAAGGAAAAAAAACAACCCATCAGGTAAAAACAAAAACTGCCTGAAAACAGTAGTAGAAGATTCATTTTTCACATGGCCCAACAAAAAACAACATCCACTTCTCCCCCCTTGTCCCAGAGTCACCCACCTTATCAGAGAAAGCCATCAGGTTGGTAAGGTACAGTTTGGCCCTTTGCAAGACAGTACCTTGAAGACTCTTGATAACATTCTAAGAAAATACTTACAGGAATTAAGAGGTCTTTGTCAGAACTATTAAAACTCCAGTATGAAGGAATATATACTACTCTGTCTAAAAATAACACAAAATTTAGAGTAAGAATCCAATCTAATCTGAGATCCTTGGTGGATATGTCAGGTATCATAAAACCCCTGTGACCACCAGTGGAAAAAAAAATAAATAGTTCTCACTAATGCAACATTTTAGCCAGTCAAGGCTAAAATTCAGTGAATGGTAATTAGGATTCACTCCAATATGTATGTTGTATGGCAGACATTGTTGGTTAAAAGCATAAGTGAATCAGAGGAGAAGATGCAACTCCTCTGTAGCATGCAACCAACACTTTGCCATGGATATGACTGTGCCTCTCTGACTATTTAAGTTTCCCAAAGGAAAGACCAGGGAATAGGAAAAAAAGTGATTGCTAAAAAGGTGACTATGAAACACAAAGGCTGTAGAGTTCTTTTGTCTGTGCTAAAAGAACACTTACTTTTTTGCTTCTTCTTGCATTTGTTCTACTTGTTGTTTTAATGCCTGATTTGCCTCAGCAAGAGATGCCATTTGTTCCTTATCGAACTGCAAAGACTTAATAATAAGAAAAAAAGCACCCATAAGAAAAAAAAAGCACATTTGCTGTATGCTGGATTATAAGAGAATAATCACAAAGTTTCAAAGTTACTTCCATCTCTAAATGTAAACTGTTCCAAGGTTCTCCATCTCCTTTCTCTTTCCCTTTTATTTCTACTTTAATCCTTCCCTCTGTGGCCACCACCATAACATGTATGAACAGGGTTCTAGTTTGGTCTTTGCTCTCAGATGGAGTTCACTTTGGGACCAAGGAAACTGCTTCCACATCACACCTCTACCACTCCTGTAGTGTGCTTCTCCCCACTTACTTACATGAGATCTTAATAAGCAGGCACATATTTACAGAATTTTTGTAGGTAAATGCTCAAATGTATAGACAATATTAAATATGTAACCATGAACCTTAACTTGCAGGTAGTCATTCTGTTTATTTCCGAAGTTTACAGAAATAGCAACATATCCTGGATGTGACACTCTCAAAGTCCAAAGCTTAACACCTTCCATACCTGTAGGCGTGTTTCCATATCATCTCGTTCTTTCTGCACTGACTGAAGATGATTTTCTATTTCCACCATCTGCTGGTGAACCTGAGATACTTCCTTCTGTAGTTTTGAATGTTCAGATTCCAGCGCCTGTTTTTCAACTTGAATTTTCAGTAGCTCTCGTTTTAACTCTTTCAATTCTGAGTCCAGCCGCTTCTTTGTAGCTTTCAGTTCGCTAATCAGCTGGTCCTTAGAACTTGCATCTCTTCGATAAGCTTCCACCATTACCTTGGGAACAAGTTTCAAGAGGACAATGTCACCTCTGTTACAACTTTCTAAACTTAAGAGTAATTTACCATGAAGTATTTACTAGTATTATTTTAGTTTGAGGTGGAGGTGTGTGTGTTGAAGAATACAAACCAGCATCGTCTTCCGTAACATATTTACTCTGGTTCAAAGATTTTTATGTAAGCTCAGATATCCAATACCACTATGTATCAGAAGTTCATAAAAAAACAAACTTGTGAGAGTGTTTATAGCAGTATGGGATACTCTTCTTCACGTTCTTTATGGAACTGCAGTAATTACATGCCATTCTTTTAAACTAAACTAATTGTAAAAAATTAACCATCCCATGCATGCAATTAATAACTTTTCCCATGACAAGAGGGCTTAACTGCAACTGACAGTTTAAGCAGCCTTCCCAAACTTAAACCTAACAAGCTAAAACAGTCTTTCGCATTAGGTCAATAAGCAATCAAGCTGTAAAATTAATGGTGCCACCCTATACGTAAGACGCATATATGTGCAACGCTAATGGCATATCAATTTCAAATTAATGTTTCAAAACTGTGTAAATTCAGAATAAAATTAGAAAGTAAGAGGACTATTGCAATCTAATTACCAAAGCAACTATCGTTTTTCAAAGCTGCAGGAAAACGATGACACTTCAAGACTTTCATGAGTGCTTTTGCAAAAGCAAGCCTAGTATCAGCAAACCAGAGAGAGATTTTATATGGTGGATCATTTGGCAAACTCCCTGAAGTCCAATAAAAGCATGAATTAGTTGGTGGATCTGCTTTTATGTTAGTTACAGATAAAAATTTAACTGTACAAAATACAGAAACTGTATAATTATGTCACAGAGTTCTTTGATACAGAAAATTGATTCAAGTGTCCTCACAAAGCCCTCAGAAGTACATGCCTTCACTGTGGGGAAAAAAAAAGTATATTCCTTGGTTTAATCTCTTTGAAATAGTTTGCTTTTGCTTACCTTCTGCTGCAGAAACTGTTCCTTCACTTTTTGAACCTGTTTTTTAAAGCTGGCATTTTCTTGTTGCAGATTTTCTACCTACCAGAGGAAAAAAAAGCAAACACGTTGCTTTACATGCCAAATGTCATACTCGACATTATTTCAAGCAGCGACAGTATCTTTTGCTGGTACCAATTGTCTAATCCAGTGAAGATCCTGTTTCTGACTAGGCATCTCAACGGCACGGTTAGATAACACAACATTTTATACGGAAATACGTTCACACAGGTCACCACATAGTGAGCCCTGTCAACCCTCAGGAATGCATGAAGTCCCCTTATCCTGCCATGAAAGTTTTAGCATGCATCAGTGGTGTACATATGTTGTATCTGGATGGCACCCGTTCACACACACACGTGACGATCAAATGAAGAAACTGGCTGGCTCTTTGAAGGAAAAAAATATACATCTCTCTCTTAAATATACTTCCATAGTTCTTCAATACTTCTATTGGTAATACTATCAAGTCCCATTATCTCCAAAAGAAATCTCTAAAGATTACCAGGAACTCATCATTACCAGGATTCAATATGAAAGCTCTTGCTATGAAGCTTGGATGCTTGAAAAGATACAGAGCATAGATGACTATAAAACTAAGGTGTGAAAGGAAGAGTCACCATAATTTAAAGCAGCCACAAAAAGAATAAGGATATGCATTGGACTTGGGCTTGTAGAACAGTTCAGTGACTAGAAAAAAGCCTCAGCTGGCATAGAGCACTATGCAAAAGCAAAGCCTGGTATATTGTTTCAAGAGAAAAGGCACAATTAAACATGACCAAATTACTGCTTAAGGAATCTTTGTCCCACAGTGCCACAGAAAAGCAGCACGCTAAAAAATTACTTCCAAAACTGTGATCTGTACTCAAAATTATTGCGTTTTAAAACTGATAGATTTTAAAAAGATAGTGGCTCTTGGAAACCAACAGAACAAGATCAATTAACCTCAGCTTCCCTTCCCATACCACACAAATGCATAAACGCATATAGAGACCAAGGGACAGTAAACCGTAGGCTCACCAACGATGTAACAGGATGTAAAGTGTCAGATAGTCTAACAACAGGGAAAAATGAGAGAATTGATTAAAATATTCCCACTAGCTGAATCTCACAACTACACATGCATACAAACTCACATGTACCAATCTCCTCTCATGTAATTGGGTCTGTTGTGCCTGTGGCAATACTTCCCTGCAACAGCTATTTTAAATAAGATACTTTTAGGTATTTATTACCTGGCTTGACTTGATTGCCATTTCTTGCCTCAGTTGTTCCAAGATTTCTGATGCTACTTCTGTATCTTCTCCAAGGCGCACTGTTCCTTCGTCAAGTTGCTCTTTGCTTGCTTTTGCTGCCTGCAGAGCTACTTCCAAGACAATCTTCTCATTCTGCAAATACTGGATCATGTCATCTTTAGAAGTAGTGTCACTTTGGAACTCTTCTAATCTGGCCTTCAGTTCATCATACTGTGTTTGCAGGTCATCCAGGCACTGCTCTTTGGTGTGCAATGTCTCTTGGGTCAAAGTGAATTGCTTCATTATGTCTAGGTGTTCTTGCTGTAAAGATTCAAGCTGCAGATCTCGCTGATGCAAAGTCAACTTGACCTGACAAGAAGTATTTTGAGATTAAATTCATACAAAATGAATGTTATCTTTGCAAATGCACTACAAAAATATTTTAACTAATATTTTAGCTTCTAGGAGAAGGTAGGAGAAGGTGAAACTATTTTTTCACTTTTCTAGGCCACTTCTGTTTGCTCTATTAATTGCACTGATTGCCTTCTGCAGCATCTGTAATCTTACAGGCTAACCAATGACCAGAATGGCAAACCTAAAACATTCTTAAGTAAGATTCACAGTGTTCTAAATTTTTATTTGAAAAATGTGTCCACAGTACATATACCAGGTAAATTCAGTGTTATTAATGATCATGCCATATAGTTACACGGAATATAATACTGAGCTATCACATACTTCATCTCATTCTAGCCCTTTGTAATATTACAAGGTTAAAGCAGGACTGTAGCAAAGTGCAGATTTATTACGCTGTAGTGTATATAATGATATTCTGAGTGCCTAACAACTTTGAACATGGATCTGTGCTCCTTGTCTACACTTGGCATGATCACATAATGAATTCACTAAAAAAAAAACCCCAACATCTACAAGACAGTAGTTCTTAAATTCCAAAAAAGTACTGTTACTGAGATGGTTGAAAAAGAGGGAGCCTTTTCACCTGGGACAGAGTGATTTTGATATGGACTTAATTTTTGCAGCTACCTTTCAGGTTTTTAAAAAAGTTTAGCGCTCAGTATCTATTTACTATTGCCTTTTCAGCCAAATAAGTATTTCCCTTGAAACCCTTGGGAAGTTACCTAACAACAGTCTACCTGTTCCAATTCTTGCTCCAATGTTGCTGCAGAATCAGCCATTTTCTGAAGCTGTTCTTTCTCATCCTCAAACTCCTCTAGTTTTCTCTGCAAGTCTTCTTCCACCATGGTTTTAGCCTCCTGGATCTGCATGAAGGCAGCTTCTTGATCTAACATGTCAGCCTGCACAGAAAAAGCAAGGAATCAACTTTTACAATGTCCATGGACAAGGAGGAGAGGTGGGGTGAAAACTAAAATTAAAAAAAAAGAAAAAGAAAAAGGAGGAAGAGAAAAAATATAAGTTAGAGAAAATTTCTAGAGAAAAGACACAAGCAAAAATAATTCTGATGTCTGCCTTACACAGCTGTATGTCTTTACTGAAGTCACCCATTCATATACTTAAGACACTTTAGAATAACAGTGAATGTCTTGTATACTTGTGACAATCTGAATTCCTCTTAAACAACATCATGTCCTTTCTAAATTGATGAAACAAGACGTAAAGAAAAAGAATCTTTAATAAAATTCAGCTGACTGGAAAAATTCTGAAACAAAAGAGATTCCTTGGATGCTGTAGCTACTCTGTGAAATAGCAATTCCTGTCATTTACACAACCACTATTAGTAACACCGGAGATGGGGCGCTTCCACTAACCTGCTGCTTTACTGCCATTTGAGACTTAGAAGCAGGAATGTCACTGAAATTCAATGGGATTTAAGGTTCTAAGTGCTTTTAAAGTGAGTGTACTGCACTTCGGATTTTACCCATCTTTTCTTACTGGAGGGCAGGAAGGACAAACCTGAGCAATTTCACACACTCAAGAAGCACTTTACTGATTTAGTTTAATTTCCAATTAAGTTTTCTCTTGAAAAAGTTCATGAATGGGCAAAGGAGAACATTTACATCCACCTTTAAAATTCAACTAGCAACAAATACCAGAGCTGAAAATGCAAGTACCTCCTTGGAATGGGAAACATATGGCCTTGCTCCTTCTTACTGTTTGTAATGTCATGCAAATTTATTTGGTCTGAAATATTTACTGTTTTTATAATGCACCATTTGAATAAATTCATAACAATTCACTGTTACTTTGCTGAAATAGCCTTGAGTTTGCAAAACCTAAATAAATACACAACCTAGGCAGAAGGTAATTCATGAAGGCCACCTACAACCGTACCTCAATATTTTGGAGCTGTGCTGCAATACGTTCCTTTTCTTTAATGGATCTGTGCTGGGTTTCAGTCAGCTGCTGAGACAGTGCCACATTCTCTAGTTTGAGATGTTCCAACATACCTGCTTGAGTCATTTGCCCAGCCTAAAGTGGGGGGGAGGGGGAAACCACAGATTAATACAGTCAAAATTTGGCCAACAAATTTAAGCATTTCAGAAAAAAACCCAATCACATTGAATCTATCTGTGCCTTATCTCAGCTACTACTTTCATGGCACTGCAGATCTTCATCCACAGAAGGCAAGTGCTTTGGTTAAATTTATGGCTCAGCATTAACATGAACTAACGCCTTATGATGAAAACCATCCCCCCTTACTCTCCACCTGAAAAATATATAAATGAGACAGGCTCCCTCATCTGAGCTCATAAACGATGTCCTCTGGATAAAACTAACATAAAAAAAGAACAGATTCTCAGTCCTCCCATATGGAATTAAATCATAATACCTGTATATTGGCCATCTCACTCTGCAGCCTGACACGGGCCTCCTGTGCTAGGACAAGCTGCTGCTGGTACCACTGCCGCACATTTTGGAGCGATGAGATTTCTGTTTCGGACGCCTTTAGCTTATTGGTCAGTGTGGTCCGTTCCAACTGCACCTTCTGAAGCTGGTTCTGTAAGGAAGCCAACTGCTGTCGCAGATCATGAACTAGAAAAAGAAAAATAAAGAACTTGGACTAGCGCACTCCATTGTTCTATTTTTATGCACACATTTTCAAGGATTATTGCTATATTCATAGCTTTTTCTTTTTTTTCTTCTTTCTTCGTGAACAAAAACATATATGCCTAATTACATAAAAACTGGCTTTTCCTGCAAAAGTGAGGGGAAGTGCTAGAATCCAAAGTATCAGGTCATAAGCAGAATAAAATTAAAATAAATGAATCACTTCTATAAGCATTCATAGTTCCTTAGAGATAGAAAATATGAACAAATTAAAAATCACAAAGCAGGTGCCCTGACATGTAGAGTCATCATCAGAAACCAATATTTGTACAATTTTCTAAAAACCATTAGTCCACTGTCAAACAGTTACTAGACTAAATATTTATGCCTCCCTCTCCAAGCTGCCACTGGCAGCTTGTGAATTGTGGCACTTCTGTGACACAAAATAAAAACCAATAATCTTAAAATTCAGACCATTTTATTAGTTTGACATAAATGAAACACAAATTAAAAATCCTTCTTCTTCCTGGACTTCAGAATTATGTTGAAACAAAATGATTTATGGAATAACGAATTTTAAAGATTGACATTTACATCATCCCACCTGTGCTGTCTCTGGTGAGAACATTTTTTTGCATATCTTCAACCTTCAGCAGGAGTCTTTGGTACTGCTCCTCTGCTAACTGCAAATCATTATTTGAAGAAGCCAAACTAGCATTCTTTGCTTCCAAGGTATTTTGCAGGTCAGCCATTGCTCGTTCCAGGTCCCAGCAAGACTGCTTTAATGTGGCCACTTCTGAGCTCAGAGATTCCTGCTTCTGCTGGCTGTTTTGGCTGTGCTCCATCTGCGCCTGAAGCGTCATGTTCAAAGCTGCAAGTTGGGCTTGTAGCTCAGTCTTCTCTTTGAGAGCCTGAATGCGTCCAGAAAATCAAAATACAGAAGTCTTAAGAGAAAATACATTAGTGGCTGAGTAAAGAAGATGCCCAGCAAAATGCCTTTGCTAAAGCAAAGACCAGTGGCTTGTAAAAAATTCTTTTTTAAAGTGACATCTCACCTAGCAGGTATTTCAAATAGTCAAAGAAAATAGAGAGGAAAGCACAGACAAGACGTATAGCATTATATGTCAGTAACCATATCAGGATTTTTAATAGAACATGTTTCCACACTTTAAGGAGGAATGCTTTCTATTATATGTCTTATGCCATCAATCAATATAAAGAGAAAATTCAGCTATATAGACACTACTAGCATTACTCTGGATTTATCATCTCACTTCCAAAAAGAAAACAATTTTTTTTTTAAAGCCTTTGAAGACTTTGCTAACTTTATATGTATCATCTTAAGCATCTGTATTAGGTTTGCATGGCAAGGTTTTGGTAGCAGAGAGGCTACAGGGGTGGCTTCTGTGAGAAGCTGCTAGAAGCTTCCCCTATGTCCAAGAGAGCCAGTGCCAGCCGGCTCCAAGATGGACCTGCCACTGGCCAAGGCTGAGCCCATCAGCGACAGTGGTAGTGCCTCTGGGATAACATATTTAAAAAAAAAAAAAAAAAAAAACAAACCTGCAGAAGAACAACAGTAGAAAGAGAAGTGAGAATATGTGAAAGAAACAACCCTGCAGACGCCAAGGTCAGTGCAGAAGGAGGGGGAGGTGGTGCTCCAGGCACTGGAGCAGAGATTCCCCTGCAGCCCGTGGGGAAGACCATGGTGAGGCAGGCTGTCCCCCTGCAGCCCAGGGAGGTCCACGGGGGAGCAGATCTCCACCTGCAGCCCGGGGAGGACCCCACGCCGGAGCAGGGGGATGCCCGAAGGAGGCTGTGACCCCGTGGGAAGCCCGCGCTTGAAGCAGGCTCCTGGCAGGACCTGTGGCCCCATGGAGAGAGGAGCCCACGCTGGAGCAGGTTTTCTGGCAGGACTTGTGACCCCACGGGGGACCGATGCTGGAGCAGTCTGTGCCTGAAGGACTGCAGCCCGTGGAAAGGGCCCACACTGGAGCAGTTCGTGAAGAACTGCAGCCCATGGGAAGGACCCACGCTGGAGAAGTTCATGGAGGACTGTCTCCCATGGGAGGGACCCCATGCTGGAGGAGGGGAAAGAGTGCAAGGAGTCCTGCCCCTGAGGAAGAAGGAGCGGCAGAGACAATGTGTGATGAACTGACCCCAACCCCCATTCCCCGTCCCCCTGCGCCGCTCAGGGGGAGGAGGTAGAGGATTTGGGAGTAAAGTTAAGCCCAGGAAGAAGGGAGGGGTGGGGGGAAAGCGTTTTAAGATTTGGTTTTATTTTCTCATTATCTGATTCTGATTTGATTGGTAATAAATTAAATTAATTTTCCCCAAGTGCACTCTGTTTTGCCCATGACAGTAATCAGTGAGTGATCTCTCCCTGTGTCCTCATCTTGACACCCGAGCCTTTCGTTATATTTTCTCTCCCCTGTCCAGCTCAAGTGGGAGGCGATAGAGCAGCTTTGGTGGGCACCTGGCATCCAGCCAGCATCAACCCACCACAGCATCCTTGTAAAGTACCTTATTCAACAATGTTTTTACAAAACACAATTCCCACAAGTAATGAGTAGGAGGCTCTTGAAAATTAATTAACATATTAATATAATTTGCTAAATACAGAAATTCAAATTCATTTTCTACCTGATTAGCTTCTAGTGAGAGTGCTTCTAGTTGCCCTTCAAGTCTCATCTTCTCCTTCAGAACCTGCAACATTTCGTCATGAGTTCCTGCGATAGAGCTTTCCATAGAAACACTGGAGACAGAGACGGCATATACACAGTTAAAGGGTTAGAATACAACACTCATCTAGTAGAAGAAAAGTGAAGCTGAAATTAAGAGGTACTCGGACTTCATGTGTGATCTAGAATTTAGGACATTTTTTCTGGCTTTATGATGGGTCCAGAACACAGTGAAATAACCTTCGTTACCATCTAAAGAGATAAAGACATTATATTCACCGTAAGGTTTTATACATTAGTTTCCTATATTTGCAGCAACCAGAATCTAGTGTGGCCCCCACATATTTGTTATTTTACAGAAGTGCAATGGTTGATTTCATTGTATTCTGTATCTGCATATCCCATTATAAGCAGACAAATGGACATATTGGGAGCACAAAACCTCCACAACTATTGTCCACAATTGTATGCTTTAACATGAAAGTGCCTGAGAAATACCAACAGCTGCTACAAAAGAAGGAAGAACAGGTATTTGGTCTAAAGGATTCCTTGCGCTTCCCTTCCCTGATGTACAGTCAAGGAGTCTAGAGAGAAAAATCTTCTCTCTCTTGTTACTGTAAGAATTCAGTCTAAGCTGGAGTAATTGTAGACAACTGATTTTACCTTAACATCTCGGGGCATTACGCTTTATTCCAATGAATAAGAAAAAAAAAGGTAATTTCAAAATTAGCACATATACAACAGGCATCTGCAAACAACCGATAAAACACACAACTGCATTGTTAAGGGCTTCACCAGTCATCCACTTGCTTGCTGACTCACAGTTTAATACCGTGAGACTAAGTAAATCTCATTCCAAAGGACTGAAGAGGATAAGAGTATCTAGGACAAGACTCTTGGCATTTCATAACTATTTGAGGTCTGAAAGCTACATGTGTGGATCAGGAAAAGGATGACAATAAATATCACTGAGTCAGCTAAGTCTACACTTTTAGACTTTAAAGACGAATGCCACACTAGTGATTCAGTGAATGAATGCCTGCTTCGCAAGTAAATACAGGTAGAAGCACCTGCTAGCAGTACATAAGACACACTGTCAGTGGCAAAAATATCTTTCTCTAAAGATATACTTAGTAAATAGGTACTCAAGTGAAGTGACCTTTCAGTTTCTTTTAGAATCTGTAAGTTAGCAACAGATTTGATGACAATGAATGTAAGTTAAAACTGGATTCAAAGTTAGTAGAATGTAAGAGTAATAGGCTGCCTATTCCAAGAAAGTATAATGGCCAATAATGGCCTCACTGTACAGTGATCTTTCTTACCTGCTAGAAATACTGTCTCTCCTACTCCGTACTTCCCCATTAACTTCTTGCTCTTGGGCTTGATGCTCCACCGCCGCAGCCTGTAGCACCTCACTGATGGAAGGAAATTGCCCCATTGCATCAGGATGTATCTTCCGACCATTTATTGTATACGGAATACCCTGTTTGCCTTCTGCAATCTGTACACTGTTATACAGTCCTTTTCCTGACGCACTGCTGTAGGTAGAGCTGTCACTCTCGTTTCCATCCAGCCTCATTCCCACTTCACTCCCATCAATCTCTGAAACACTATCACCTGCCAAGGAGGAATTCTCTATTCGATCATCCGTGTCAGAGGGTAGACTTATCTCAGAAACAACTGATGTTGGACCACTTCTGCTTTGCTTCAGAGTCCCACCAGATAAATCAGTAGCCACAAAATTCCCAGTAGTGTTTCTAGAGCCTGAGTCTTCAGTTCTGTAGTCAGCCAAGGACCGGATCTTACTGGGCTTAGATTTTGAACTTCTTCTCTCTTTTGAGGATGCTGGAAGTCCCAAGCTACCCAGTTTTGGCCCCCTGGGGACACTGGTCCGCAAAAAGGAGTATTCTTTTGTCATTGCTACAGTGCTAGCTCTTGGCAAGATTTCTGGATTTAACATCAGCTCAGGATCTAGGGTGCTGGAGGGCCTGTTTTTGGATGTAGACTGATTTGACTAAAAGAAGCAAAGAGTCAACAATAAATTTCAGCATGTTACATTTGAATTAGCATCAAAGACTTGTTTTGCTGTAGAACTTAATACGTAAAGCTCTACACTTTTACATTAATATTTAAGTATATGCATCATTTCATAAACAAGGTAAATTACATCAGCAATCAGCCTTACCAAGGCTCAGTACATGCATTTTGAAAGTGTTCAAGGTAGACTCCAAAAGCTAACTGAAAAATATAGGAAAATTTGTGTTTGCTTCCCCCCCCCCCCCCCCCGCCACTTAAGAAGCACAAAACAGTAGGTTACCGATGAGGTAACAGAGAACCAAATTTTGCATGTCCAGAAGAAAAAAAATGCTTTCTCAGATTTGAGAAAACTAATGAACTTTTAAAGCAGAGAAAACAGTAATTTAGAGCACAGAAAGGATAAAGTTTTTAAGCTTCTCAACAACACACTGAATCTAGAAGGTCTGTTGTGTAGTACTCACTCTTTCTTGATGCCTCTTCACTCTGTATTGTTTGAGCTGTTCTTCTAGGCGCCTTCTTGCTTGAAGTCTTATTTGTTCTTCTTTCTCCAAGGGGAGTGAAGACTCTACTGAGCCTGCGAGTGAAAGGTATCTTTACAGTCAAACAGAAAGCTCCAACACAGGCAAATCTGATGCAAAAGAAAAAAGCCCCTTCTACCATCAGCAACATGCTTCATGCTTAAGCAAGGAATGCAAGGAAAGCCCATTCGCATGCACCTCAGAATACCCTCTTTTAATATATCCTTGTGTAAGCATTGATAAAGCCTGTGTATTTCCATCGCTCAGTTTGCAGATGCTGTAGTTCCTCCACGTATACATGACAAGAGATTATACAGCACGAACAAAACTATTGCTGTCATTTAATCTCACCTGTCCTGCACTTCTGACAGTACTGGAATTCTAAAACTAAGCAAGACCTAGGCAGTCCACTCATTCCCTACAGGTCAGAGAAAGATGTTCCCTAGATAAATTTTCTTACTTTTTGTTAACTCCCATTTAATCTTTCCTGTAGTAAGGCTTTTTAAAAACATTATTTCAGAGAACTCCTGCAGCATTAGGCACTTTACTATAAAGGCTTCCCCCTTCTCTCCCCCCTTTATTACTTAGCTTAAAATCACCTAGTTCTGCTGTTCTGTCTTTTTTTTTTTAATGTCACCTGTTACTCACAATTATCAAGAAGATTAGAATAGCTGCAGCCCCAGAAAGCACAAATTCCCCTCCAGCGCAAGAACAATTTTTAAATGCCAAGGCACGTGCCTTAGCTGCAGCAGAGGGTAGTTTACTGAAAGAAAATGAATTGTAGATCAAAGTAAAAGCTTACTGCAAAAACAAAGTTTAGTCCAAGCTTAAATGATGTTATAAGATTCTAGAGCCAGGCTCAGAGTAAAAAGCTTTATGCAGCAAGAGAAAGCAGGGGCGCCACCATAAACAGATGCTTACACAATTCAGTTTCTTGCATGGGAAGACTTAGTTTGAGAGACTGCAAAGCTTCTTTTCTAAGAACTATGCCCTCAGCTCTAGTTCCCTGAGACTTCCTTAGGCTGTCATGGAAACCAGTCACACCTGGGGACGACTCTTGACCCTGCACACTGCTGGTGGGGTCAAAAGACACAGGAGAGTCGGGGAAGAGCGACTCTGGCCCATTCTGGCAGGCGTCCACTTTGCTGTTTATCTCCAGACTTCCCTCTTCATTTGGCACTTCGTTGATGTTAATACTGGTAGCTGGAAAAGAAAGTTTCACTGAGCTACACTTTAAGCCACCCCATTTATCGTCACACCTCCACCCAAACACAATGCTACCACAACTGCCTTTAGACTGTAAGAATATGGAAATTGCTGATGACAGCAACTGGCAGGAGGAATTTTATAAAGGACTTTCAATTCTTCATTTAAAAAGACCAGAATAAGTACCTTTCATTTGCTTTACTACGTTGCCTTCAAGCAGGACCTCAAAAGTGATCATAAATTATCTTTAAAACCTCACACGGGTTTTTAAATCTTGTTAGGTTTAGAAGCATGAAACACCAAGTCTAAGTAATGTGATCTGTGTCACACCGAGTGGCAACCTACTACAAATAAGACTCAGCAACTGTGGGCCTGTGCTGAATGATTCAGCTATTTGGTATGCTGCTGGGCACCGGCGAGAAAGCATCCACCATCCTGACTTCCAGCCTGGGCCAAGTAGAGTTTCTCAATTTTAAACCAAGTTTAAATTTTTTTCAAATAGGATGTCTTCATCAAACGTACATTAGCAAAACTCACATATATCAAAATAATAAATGTACCAATTAGAAGGCAATTCAAGAACGACTGTAATACTAATTTTATCCCCACTTACTAATATTGGATTTTTCTTTTCCATCAGGAAAAATGCATCTTCAAAACCAGTTCAACACTTCACAGGTTTGTATTTTGGATGTCTCACACATTTCTACTTCACTCAGCTGGGGACTACTTACATTTATGAAACTGCTGTTGCAACAAAACTATGTATCTAACTTTAAATGCATTATTATACATCTCAGATGAGCAAGGTACTGAAATAGCCACTGGTTCTGTTCATTCCCACACCATGTATCACTGGAGTGATTGGAACCCATTGGAATAATAGGAAAGATTTCATTATTTTTTCATAAAGATGTTTAAAAATATTTAACATTTATGATCACAAAGTATTTGCAAGTGGAAAAATCAAGTTTCCTCTTTCTATTTTTTTTCCTCCTCTCAGAGCTACCGACTTGAATAAGCAGTTTGTTTTTTTTTTCAAGTCTCCTCAAAGAAGATGTGGGAGGAAAGAAAAAAAAAAAAAAAAATCAAACCAACCAAAACTGAGAAACAGTTCCTCCTAAAACTAAGTGTTTCTAAGATTCATATGCAGAAATACTCTGTAGCCAGGAAGTTGATTACGACGATTCAATAAAACTTTAATTTAGATTTAGATCAGCCCATTAACATATTGCTATTAAACTTCCCCCCCCCAATATAATGAATCACTACAAACTTCTGAAAGCAAAACTATTCAAAAATAAAGCTATTATCCTTCATGTATGTGGTGAACATTAAAGCGCACCCTGAAATTAAATAAGCCATATGGGAAAAAGTTACAGGTAGGAAGATAGGAGGTTTTAATTGTCTTCCCTTTTGTAACTGAAAAAAGCAAAAGGCTTCCTTTTAAGCGCAGTCAAATTTCACTTCAGAGTAGTTTAAAGAGGAAAAGATAAAACTTCCACCCCTAACCATTTGTTCCCACCTCTGCAGTGCATCTTCCCTTAAGCCAGCACAGATGCTTGGTACAGTGAACCAGAGGAAACTGAATGTGGGTAAAAATAAAAAACTTTCAGCCCTAGGTTGCCAAAACCCGTCAGCTCTCTAAGATTTGAATTAAAACACTTTTAAGTATCTTATTGGTCACACAGAGAACATTTTCAGGCCATTTTAGCCTGAATCAGTTCCTCATGTGGCCACAAAAACACTTGCAGGCACAATGAAGGGATGGGTGCAACAAGGATGCAAAGGAGGACAGAGGACAGGACTGCTTTTTTAAAGACTAACCAACCTAAGTCAGAGTTTAAGGCATTTTAAAACTAAAAGACTGTCAAAACTAAATTTAAAAGAGAAGTCAGTGCTAAGAATAGCCACAAGAAGCCAAAAACTAAGGGGATACCTTGCACATTCAGCAATATTGTTTCTGCCCATCTTTCAGAAACTGCAGCTATTACTGCATCAGGTTTATAATTTATTTACATTTTTATCTTCACAGCTGTGAGTGGTATACATATACAAAATAGATGCTGAAACAAAATTCTGGAGGAATGGTTTCCTGGCAACTTCCTGAGGCCATGAGACACTCGGAATCTAAATGCTGCCTTGAACAAAAGTAATTTAATTGCAGTAGTGTCAACACAACTGCGGTCTTTTTGGAACAGTGGGGGAGGAAATGCAATTAGATTGAAAACAGTAGAAAGACACACTACCTATTTGTAAGCCACAATTCAATTGTTTGCACAATGTCCAACACAGGAGAAGACAGGAATGCGTGATCTCCAACTTCATAAAATATGAATGAATCATCATATAACTACACTCTGCCAGTCTGCTAATGGGCAGCGCAAGAAACATAAATAAAGTCTCAGGCCTCCACTTTCTTGCCCATGACAAGATGGCAAAT
This sequence comes from Buteo buteo, assembly GCF_964188355.1. NCBI lineage: Eukaryota > Metazoa > Chordata > Aves > Accipitriformes > Accipitridae > Buteo > Buteo buteo. The sequence goes on along the minus strand of NC_134181.1, from coordinate 36,423,249 downwards.
CTACAGCACGAGGAGGGCAGAAGGCTAACAACTTCATCACATGATCACCTCCTTTTACATACGTAACCTGCACACTTTTGTGTATCTATGCAGCCGCAACACATACACCCCCTCCACCCATTTACCACCATATCCTTATATACCAACATGACCTCAGATACCTGTAGTGGAAACACGGAGATTTCAATTCAATACAAGGAAAAGATTTTCACAACAAAAGCAGTTAAATACTGGAATGGGTACGGAGGTTATTGAACCTTCCTCTTGGGAGATTTTCAGAATTCAACAGGACAAGGCCCTGAGCAACCTGATCTAGCTTTAAAGCTAGGTCTGCTCTGTGCATGAGGTTGGACTAGACGACCCACAGAGGTCCCTTCCAACGTAAGTTTGATTCTATAATCTACTCAGATCAGCACTCTCTTAAGTTTCTTGTAAACAGCTGCACAACTATTTTATTATAGAGCTTGTCTACATATAAAAGGTATTTTGAGATAATTTGGGGAGTATATGCCCACATGTCTCTTCCATAAATGAGTTTAGAGAGACTTTTTGAGTACATTTTGATTTTTACCTAATCAATTTATTCGGAAAATATCTTGTGCCAGAATAAAGTACTCCAGTCATGAGTTTACTCCACAACAATCATTTCAGAACTCTTAGTTCTAGTGAATTTCAGGTATATACTCTTGGAAACACTATCAGAAGACAGAGTAACAGCCTGAGCAGCACATACTTAACTGATAGCCAATAGTACTTAATAGTTCGGTTTTGTTTCGAAAGAATAAGTTTTAAAACAAAAGACAGTTTTGTCATACACAGAGCAATAGCCTTCAGCAAACTTGCTTAAAACTGCTGTACAAGAAATTCCTGCCCTCAAAGAAGAAAGTCCTTCAGCATCACCTGAACAACAAAACAGGTAGTTGTGGAGAAGCCTAGGTAAGACTAGGAAATGATTTGGTGTGTATGAAGTAACTTACTGTTAATTTCATCTGTTGTAACTGGCAAATCTGACTTGGCTTTACAATCCAAAAGTTCTTCAGAGCTGTTACAGCCCCCATTATTGCTTCTGTTCTCCAAGCGAACATCCTGCTGGGCAGACGAGGAGTCCATGGTAAAAATGATCCAGATCCTGGGACAGTGTTTCCTCCAAATAATTTGCCACCAAGTGAACTACCAAGTCCTGTTTCTCTCCATCAGCAACAACAGCATCAAGATGTTACGCAGGAGCACAGTTCTGAGCTTTACAGCTGTTGGTGTGCAGCAGGCAGCCGATAATTCCAGGAGATCATGAAAACAGCTCACAGCCAAAGTTGTAATCACCAAGGAGCTGCATCCTCTAGAAACAAAATGTAGTAAATTTACAAATGTTTCTTACACAGCTTTGAAAATATGAGTTAAAAAGCAAGTAGTGCTCACAGATTACCCACCTGCCCAACTTCAACACACAGTACCAGGACATGGGGTAATAATAGAGACAATGAAATACAACCAAGTATACAGCTTTTGTGATTACATGATCTATTTAACAGCTTTTTTTACTACAACTTTTTTTTTAGTAGCACTGATACACCAGCATAATGATGCAACAAGATAATATTCAGTGAGACAACTGATTTAAGATCACTGTCCCTTTTAATGGAAATGCCTTTTTGGCCTCTACTTTAATAACTTTAGTTAGAATGCAGTATGGAATTCAGATTTACTTTAATATTTTTTTTTAATTAAATTACATCACTACTGTTTACTTGTCTGCAGAACAACCAGTATGTATCACTGTACAGAGTCTTAACTACTAATTACAGCACATGTTGGCAGTCAGAACGTGGCCTGGACTTGCAGTTCAGCACTATCTTCTCCTATGGCGAGTTGAGAGGAGGATTTCCAAACACGGTTTATAGAATTTGCAAATTATTCTCCAGGCATTCAGATCTTACCTCTGGGTATAGACCCAGTCAACTAATACAATCTGACAGAAGCTGTTGTACATAGTCACTTCAAGTATTTAAATTTTGTTCAAATAGTTACAGACAGCTGAATTCAGATTACAAAGTGCTATGGCTCCTATCTACTAAAGAAACATAAGAAATCCCCAGTTAAAAAACAAGTGGGGATTGTGGGGAGAAGATCAAGTCAGGGATATTTTACTTGCATTTTTACAGGAACACAAACATTTTGAGCAACATTCCTTCCATATCTCCCGAGAGTACTTGTGCAACTCCTACTGTACCAAACTGCCCTGGTCAGCCAGCAACACCACCAGTCATCTCCAAAACACTTCTGAGGCAGCTAACAGCTCAGGACACACAGGACTAGACAATTATGTAGGTGACCCTTACGTAGGTGAGCTGTGAAGAAGCCTGAAACCTGGAGCACATTTCTAAAAGAGAAACCTCCACTAAACAGAGATTAATACCTCCGCTGTGATTTGTTATTGATTTTAAAAGCTTTTCTGTATAATAAAGCTTACCATAAAACTTCTGGAAGAACAGCCATTGTACAGCAAATAGATATTTTATGACAAGCCGCAGAGGAATTACAGACAAAAGGCAAGTACAATTTAGACTGCTTACACCTCGGCAAAATCCAGCCAACATTAGATGGTTTGTTAGCCTCGTGATAAAACACCTTTTAACAATCAGGGTCACGAAGAATGGCTTTCTCCTGTGCAATGCATCCCCACATATTAAAGGTGACAGTATTTTGGCTTCAAGTTCCTACTGTATCTGTGTTGAGCACAGGCAGACACACACACACACACGAGGTGTACGCACGCCACAGGAACCCAGCAGTAACCTCACAGGGAAAACAACTGTATGAAAACAACCGGTTTTGCTTAAAACACCAGTAAGCAGGCGGGCAAAAAGACTGGGGAGCCGCCCGGACAGACGCGCCCGAGGGGTCCCCGGGCAGGGGCCGAGGCCGGGGCACCTCCCTGGGGCGCCGGCAGAGGCACCCGGCGGCCCGGGGCCCGCAGCCCACCGAGCCGAGCCGGGCCGGGCCGGTCAGCTCCCCGCACCCCGGCAGGCCGCGGGGAGGGAGGGCAGCCCCGATCGCGCCCCCCCGGCCTCAAGCGGCGCCCGGCCGCCCCCAGCCGTCCCCCGGCGGGCGCCGCCGCCTCACGCCGCCCCCCCCCGCCCCGCCGCCCCCCTTCCCGGCGAGACCCCCGCAGACCTGGGGCCGCCCAGCCTGGCGCCCGGCTCCTGCCCGAGACGTGGCGCTGCCGTCCGCCGGGAAGGGGAGGGCGCGGCGGTGCAACGTGGTTCTCCCTCCCCCGCCAGCCGGGCGCCGCCGCTGAGGGCCGGGCCGGGCCGGACGCGGCGCGGCCTTCCTCCGTCCCGCCGCCCCCGCACAGCCGGGCCCCGCGTCCCTCGGCGGGGAACCGCGGCGGGCTAGGCGCAGCCTGGGAGGCGGCCGGTGCCGCCAGGCCCGCTGGCGAGGCGGCGGCTTTTCCAGACGGACTCTTCCGGGAGCGGAGGGAGGAGGAGCGGCTTTACCGGCCGGCCCCGCCCGCCCTGGCCGCGCTTCCCTCCGCGGCGGCCCGGGGCCCTGCCGCGGGGGCCGGCAGGAGCGGCGAGGCCTTGTCTTCCCTGAGGGGGACCGGGGCCGGGGCCGGGGCCAGACCGGCCCAGGGTGACTTACCGGCTCCCTCCGGCCTCCGTGAAGGACCCCGAGGCCAGCAGCCGACTTGCATAAATTAAAATGAAACCTGTGCATAAATTAGAAATCAAATCTGTGTAGGAAAGTGACGCGCCCCTCGCAGCCTTCGTTTTCTGCAATGTGCACGTTCCTGCATTAGCGTTACCATTTACTGGATTAGAGTCAGGGGAATTCAATGACATGTCCTCTTAATGCCATGTTTCCAGCATTCCTGATGGCCCTTTCCACAGAAATCAATCCCTAGAGTTTTCAGCATCTTTCACTGGGCACCCCAGAAGTCCTCTGGGGTACTGGGAACTGGTGCATCGGAGTGGTATTTCACCCAGCTGAAATACCTCCTACACTTAACCGTGGTGGGTTTTGCTTTTCTAGATATTTTCCATTAGTGTAGTAGCTTATCTCGTTACACTGGGATTATTTGGGGGTTGCTGGAGAGTTTATTGGTTGGGCAGATTTTTCTCCTAACCTTGCTAGAGTCTCCGTATGGACCAGAACGTTGTTTAGTAGATGGGCAGGGAAAACCAGAATGTTGTTTAGTAGATGGGCAGGGAAAACCAGACATCTCTCGGAAAGGTTGTATCACTGCCCACCCACCCCCCCGTTCAGAAAAGTCTGAATATTTTCATAATGAAAATGCCTTCTAACATCATATCGTCACCCTAAATATAATGGCCAGCTAAACATACATAGTCCACTTTTCCAGGTATTCCTCTTTTCTTTGATCAACCCGTCCAAATTATCCTTAACATGAACATGAACCCACTGAGCTGTTTAGGAAGACGTGAGGCTGTTCAACAAGTAAGGAAGATAGTTAAACCCCAACCATCAGCGAGTCTAGATTGCTTAAATTGCAAACCTGTTAACCGAGCTTCTGGCACCTTGCTAATGACAGTAACTGGGTGTTTTCCTGCAGGCATTACAAAGAGGTAGCCCTCGAAGCATGATTTGGAAAGGAACATTACTTTATGAACTAATTCAGGAAAAGGACTATTTTCAAGCGCAAATGCATGGATCTGAGAGAGGCTAGCAAGCCTAATGATCAGAGACAGGGACTAAATGAGCTCGATCAAGAACAACTGCGTAGCGTGTGCCTCAGCGCAATCTTCTTAGAGACGCTACTGAATGAAACACCTTTTACTGTTCACAGATTCACAAACACAGTCTCCGTAAGAGATCTGCACAAGTATCTGGAAAAAATATCTTTGGATTCAGAGAACAGCAGCCTCCTGCTATTCTGCTGCCTGAGCCAGATGCCCATACAAGTGGGCAATCCCAGGCTGTGGGTCAGTACCAATGTGAACTGAAATTTGACTTTCTTGGCTGGATAAACCATATGTGGGGTTTGTATGGGTGAAGGAGAGCTGAGCTGAAAGGGACGTTAACAGAATGAGCCTCTGCTGAGATTTGAGAGGAATCCCAGATAACTCCTGTGTAGGAATGAGTGTTTCAAATTCTTTAGTAGTGACCTTCGCCTGGATACTCTTCCACAAAAGATACCAAGGACAATAAGGTGAGAAAGACTTGAATGACGAATCTTCGTTCAATCTGTTGCTTTGATTTTCTTTTAAGAATGTAAAAAGTTGGAGTTTGGCCTCCCGCAGTCAACTCAAATTAAGAACTATTGAATCACTAATGTAGCTGTTCAGTTGGAGTATATGTCTACGTTTGCTTCTTGACTTTGATCCCATCTCTCTAGGACAATTTATTGCTTGGGTAAAGCTCCAAAGTATCTCTTTTTTACTTATTAGTCTGCCACATGGCACCAAGTCCCCCGGCTACAGGAATAACCACTTGTTTAGAGACCACCACCCAAGCATGGTACAAAGCTGCAACAGGCTTAAACAAGCTGCCTGAATGAGAAAGAATCCTTCATACTGAAAGATTTCATCAGTAACAGAAGTTTTAGCACAACAGCAGAATGTCATGGTTGTTGTTTAAAAAGCCAGAAAAGTTGTCAAACACTGACACAAAAAGGCCTTATAAGTGCAGGGATTCCTGTAAATTTGCAGGAGACTCGTTTGTGTAAACTGCAGTCTCTGTCTCCAGCAGAGAAAGAGCCCATGGCTTATCCTAAAGTCTATTCAAGTTCCTCTTGCAGAGCAGTCTTTTATTCTTCAGATATAAAAATCAAAAGGTGCCACAACGAGTCCTTTAACCACAGCCAGCCACAGCATTCTTTCATGCTGCAACTAGGCTGCGTGCAGGAGCTGTCGTGTTGCCTTCTCTTGAACTAAGCTCTCTCAGACCTTAATAGGAATTGTCTTTTTTGGGAACCCACAGGACTTTGCCCCTAAAAGGGGAAGGCAAATTTATTTATCTTTGCTCTGACCAAAATAAAAAGGCATATAATGCCAAATTAAAGAGCTGAGCTAACAATTAAAATTAACAGGGAATGACAGACCATTTGCAGAGTTACCTATCCAGCAGGGTATTTTTGCAACTTGCTCTGTGTGTGTGAGAATTGCAGTAGTGAAAGAGGAATTGTCAGGTGGGAGAGAAAGGCTCCATACACTGCAGAAGCAGAGGGTGGCACTCTCTGCACAGCACAAAGCCCTTGCGTGGTGCTTTCCAGTTACAGCTATTACAGCTACAAACATGTTTTTCTAAATATTTCCTTAGCAAAGATCTTGTTCTCTAACCGCTGACAACACCGTGTTCCAATTCCCTGTGCTTATTGCATGTTTTTCTGCTTACATATTTCTACTATTTGGTGTCACTCAGTCTGCAAAAACTTCATTAAAAAAGAAACCTGTGCTAACCATATATAGATGGCTCTTATTACCGGCAGTCTGCAATCGGGCTCAGGCATTCAGCTCTTCTCTCACAGCCACTGAGGACAAAAATAATATTGTATTAAATACAGACTGTGGAACTAGAATTCAGGTCTTCAGAAATGTGGTTTGTTAAAGATTGCCTTAATATTTTATTTCTATATTTTATTTACTTATAAATTATATTTATATATATGAAACATTTATACAGCAGTCTACCTAAGCAATTTTTAGTGTGTCTGTTTTAGCATAGATAAATATTTAAAGTGTTACTTTCCTGACTCATTTCTATAAACAGGGGAGACACTCAGATGTAACTGCGGCGTGTCTGGTATAACAAAGTAGCTTGGAATGGATTTAATCAACCTCTACTCTACATAAGAGAAGGCTGGGAAAGCATAAAATGCCATGTTGTGTAACCAGAAGGTTTGCAGATAAGAACTCTTGCGTACAGAGAATAAACTAAGATTTAAGGCCTTGTTACTGAAAGTATCTTGCAAATGCCCTCCTCCTGTTTAAAGCTGGATTCACTTTGGTCACACCAGCTGTTTTGAAGAACAGAAACTGCTAAGAGCTGCATTCGTTTCTGTGGGACATTCCACTATACTCTCCCTGGGTAAGGAGGGTTAGTTTTGGTATCGAGATGCCTTACATATTTAAGGAAAATAATTCAGAAAGTTCTCTTTCCATGTGTCAGTGTGTGTGAGAGAGTGGTTGGAAATAACTGTTTTTTAGTGGTTTCAAGCTTAGCTTTCCCACAATAAATGATTTTTGCTGCCAGCCTGGAAGCAGTAAGTTTCTACTTCTTTTTTTTTCCTGGAAATGACTTTCCCAGCCTGGGGCTACTGGTTAAGAAAGTGCTGCCATTACACACACAAGTCCTATCCGCTAACTTCATAAATGTCACTGTTCCACTGAAACGTAGTACTTGCTTCAGCATTTCAACAGCCCTCAAAATGGCACAGTACAGTAGGTAAGGTGGGCCAGTCCTTGGAAGGACTTGCTAAAAGAGCATGGGAAACTTGAATTTTTCAACAGGAGCCCAATGTAGAGAACAGGACTTTTACTTAAAGATGTCTCAATGCCTGTGGAAGAGGCTTGGCCTTGTCTGTTCGGGGATGTGCACACTTGCACCTGCACCTCCCCTTCCTGATGCATGGTGGGAATGGGGTACAACTCTGATCTGGGCTGTGTGGCAACTATGGGAGAGGTGGAGCTGTAGAGAGTGTAAGATAGGGAATAAAGAATAGGCTGGAAGCAAAAAGTCTCTTTTACCCTTCTGTCCTTTTTTGATCCTTCCAGTAAATCTATCGCTGGTCTACCTCCAGCTGCCTTGCCTGGCTGTCTAATGGGCAACTTGGCCAGACACCGTCGGAAGCCAGCTCACCAGCTAGATATTCCCTGGAAGGGGCATTAGAAGCCCTGCTTGCAGGCTCAGTGCACCACTTGGAAGCCTGGCTTTGTGGCTGTTACCTTCAGTGGGCAGTTATACACCTTTTGGACCTAGTCTTCCATGCTGCCTGGCATGGGAAATTGTCCATGCCTGTACGAAGACCCACTGCCTTAATCTTCATAAAAACTGCAGTTTGAATGGGTCACCAATCTGAGTTGAAAATACTTACGAGCAGACTACTGTAAGTTTGATCCTTAATTCTAGATGCTAAGTCATTGCTAAGCCGTAGTGATGAAGCGTTGTGTGGACAGGTCCTGCTAGCAGAGAGATGCTGAGATAAGGGAACAAAGACATATTGACAGAATTTGCTAGGCCAAAACCAGAGTAAATACAAACATGAGAAATCAGCATGCATTTGTGTCTGTGCTACACGCTCAAGGTCTACAGCTTGGAACAGCAGCATAGCCCACACAGCAGCCTATTTGCCTCGAAAGGATTACGGGTGCCTGCACTCAGATGACCCCTGGAAAGGAATCCAAATAACAGGGATGTAAGATCCTTTAAAAAAAAGACCTGCATTGCTAGACTTGGGCATGTTCGCTCTGTTTCATTTAGATATTTTTATATTATTATTCCAGCCCTGTCCAAGTGAAGAAAAAATCACTTTTTGAATACCCTTTTCTGCCAGCTAGTCCTTGACTTATGTCCTCAACAACTGTGCATTAACATAAGGAAACAGCACATAGAATCTCTGTATTTACTTCTGTCACACTGAGCCACATGTGGAAAAAAAGTGGATTTCTTGTTTCAGGGATTTTTCAAAGCTTAACATACATTTATGGTGACATTGCCCTGAGATTTAATTGTGAGTGTTAAGAAAAGTAATGCACTACAGCGCTATGCTACAGAGACCAGACTGCCCTTCAGGCAGAAGCGTTCTGCTTGGAAAAATCCCTTCCCCCTTAAAAAACCCTCCTGCCAGAGATGCCAAGTGTCCTGGGTTATGTGTTTATTCAGAATAGATATAATGTAGTTATATATGCTTTTTCCCTTGACAGGTAACTCAAAGAAATATTACCCAGGAAGAGCAAAATGTAAATTTGAACATGAGCAATCACAGTAAATAACTGACAAGGTCATAGCCTAGGAACATCATTTACACAGATTTTGCCCTGAAAAGAGAAGGGTGAAATAAGGATCAGCCACACAAAGAATCATTTGCATCTTCTGCCTTCAGTGCAAGAAGTATCAACAACCCAATTAAGCTATCAAGATATTCCTTATGTGCCCTTCCATCGAAGGGCTATTTCTACATGAGCAAATGCAAATTTCCCAGGGAGGCAGCATGGTCCCAGAGGGCAGCGAGCCATCGGAGTCCTGTCCCTGATTCCCTCTCAGCCCTGGGCTAATCATGTTGTTACTTTTTCCAGGTGTCCCCGGTTTGTACAATAAAGGATAATGGGCAGCTTCATCTCACAAGCACTGCAAGGATTATGTGGATATCTGTTTCATCTCTTTGGGAGTCAAGCATTATTTTCTATAGACAGGACATCAAACCCACAGAGTAGGTGAATAGCCCTGGATTACACATGAGCTCAGTGTCAGCATTCAGAGCGAGACTGCTGCCTTGGTGCCTGTCCCCAGCCTCTCCCGCTTTCATTACAAAGTATAAACTCAAGACATTACTTCCAATTTACACAATGAAATGACAATATGGAAAGTCAAATACAAAGTACATTCATGCATTTATCAAAAAACCCCACGGTTTTCTTCAACAGCAGTCTTCCAACTTCATGCTTATTATATGCACCCACTTGGACACCAACTGAAGGTATTACCCAGTTTTTTTCCATTGATTACATTGTCCTCTGAAAACCAGGTTAATCTCTGCTCTTTGGGAAAGAGGAATTCAGGAACTGGGATGCCAGCACAGCCCAACAGCCTGGCTAGTCCGTTGTCCCTTTTCCAGCAGTGGCCGGCACAAGAATTTTTTGGGAAAGGTGTAAGAAATCCCATCACAACTTGCCACTTGGCAGATTCCCCTCCCATGCCAGACGGAGCTGGATCTGTGAGGGCTCCTTGTGCTGCTTACGGGGGGGGGGGGGGCAACCGAGCTACAAAAAAGCAGCTCCAAGTGTAAAACCACAGTATTTTGTCAAATACTTTTAAAATAGGTTACTGCAACTCTTCCTACAGAACAGAAGGGTGAACTGCAGCTAGCAACCTATGTTCGCTGCCACCTGCAAGGATAGAATAATTTTTGGTTGCTGGGGGCTGCGGGGCTGCCCGACACTCATTGCAGCACGTGGTGTGACTGGAGGGGGTAGAGGAGAGGGTCTCATTTGGAAAACCGGGAAACTGCCTCAGAAACGAGGAATGTCCCCTGCCCTCCCGCGGTCTCCAGGCAGGTTCGGTGGCTGCTCTACCCTGACGGCTCGTTTTCGTGCAGCTCCTTCTCTTCGGGCTCCCCAGGATGCCCAGCCAGGGGTGTTCCTTCCCCGTCCTTTGCTCCGTGCTCAGATGAAGCTGGGGTGACGTTTCCCCCTTGGAGAGACCTGAGCCCTTTCCCTATTTCCCATTCCCCTGATAATTCACACACACACACACCCGACTGGGCTGCAGCCTCCGGCAGGAGACCGGAGCACCGGCCGGTTACGCTGCCCAGGGCAGCTGCCCTCGCCGGTGCCAGGACACCGGTCCCTCCGTCTCCCCACCGCACAGCAGGAGAAACTTTTTTTTTTTTTTTCCGCCGGAGCCCGCTCAAGCCGGCTGCTCGGAGAGGTTGCGCTGCCTCCATCCCCGGCGGTTCCCACGCCCGGAGACGATACAGCCCTGGGCACCCCGCTCGGCCCCTGCTTGCCACGGGGGGCGTGTGTCTGGGGGGGGGGGGGACGGGACACGACTCAGACCGGGCACCTCCGCTCCCCCCCGCCCCAGCCCCGGCAGCCCCGCGGCCGGCCGACCCCCTCCTCTGCCGTGGCTCCCCGCCGAGCTCCGCGCCGCAGGTGACCCCCCGGGGGGGAGGGCAGGGGCCGGGAGCGGCCGGGGGAGGGGGCGAGGGGCGGGGAGGCCGGGCTCGGGGGGTCGCTGTCAGCGGCGCCCGCTCGGGGGCACGGCACGGCACGGCACGGCTCGGCTCGACAGCGCAAAGCTGCGCTCGGCTCGGCGCGGCTCGGCACGGCGCAGCGCCCCGCGCCATGGGCCGGAGCTTCCCCGGCGCGGGGCTCGTCCTGGCGGCGGCCGCGGCCCTCTGCCTCGGCGGGGCGGGAGGCAAGGTAACCCCCCCTACCACCACCACCACCACCACCACGGGCGGCCCCCCCCGTCGGTCCCGGGCGCCCGGGCGGCAGCGGGCTCCCCAGCGCGGGGCGGACAGCGGCAAACCCGACGGGGAGGGGGGGGGTGCCCCGGGGGCTCCCAGCGCAGCGGGGAGGGAGAGGTGCCGGCGAGTCCCGGGACGGGGGATGCGGCAGAGCTGCCGGGAGTCCCGGGACCGGGAGGAAGGATGCGCCGCGGTCGTCCCCGTCCCCCCCCGTCCCCCCCGCGGAGGAGGGGTGCGGCGGGGCTGCCCCTCGGCCCCTGGGTTTGGGGGCGCCTCTTCAGGGCTGGCTGGGGACTCGCCTCGGAGTCCGAAAGGCGCCGGGAGACGCGGTGCTGCCGAGGTCCGGCCCCCGATCCCCCTCTCCGCTTCCATACTGCCAGCCCCGAAATCCGGTGCAAGCCCCGGTGGAAACCCGTTGAAGAGCGTTTCCAGCGGAAATCAGAGCACTCGCCCAAAGGCGTCCCTAACAAGGGGTAGCCTGGCATACGGAGCCGAAACAAACCACCTTGTGCTGTACTGCTGTCCCCATTGCACCTCCTCTGTAAGTCGGGAGAGCAGGTAAACAGTGCAAATGACAGCTACGGCTCTCGGGGCAGGGATCTTGGCGTAGGCTGGGAGCCACTGGGTGAGCACTGGGGGAACCAGAGCGGTGCTGGAAAGGCAGACGAGGAAGCACAGAGTACCCCGCACCTAGGAGCAGCTGCAGAGCAAACAGTCGTTCTGTGCTTTGGGAAGGGTAAGCAGTCCTCGTCCCGCTGAAGTGAGCGGGACTTTGCCTGTGGACCCTGACAGGAGCAAGATTTCACGCTTCTGGTAGAGATTCTCAGCTCTCTAAAACATGAGCCACTACACTATAAGAAAATAATATTCCATACATTTACGTCTTTTGTTACCTACGTGTATGTAAAGAAAAAAGGTGGGGGGTTGCTTTCCCTGGTGGAAAACAGCATTGTAATTCTGCCTGATACACCAACTCCCTGCCACAGCACATAAGAACACAGCTCCGACTTTGTGGTTGAAACGAAGGTGTTTTATCTCACTCTGGTATCCTAGTGAAGATAGCTACAGTGAGAACTTCTTAATTAAGCCACATTTCTGGCACTGAAGTACTAAGTATTAACTTTACAAAGGTGCACACTTAAATCTATTGAATTGTACGGTTGTGGGGTTTTGTCTCTTGTTTCTCTTTCAACTCAGAATTGCATTGCGGAACCTGCAAGCTTATCCTCATCCAGCTGCATACTTCTCTTATTAAACTTGCTGCCCTAAGCTATTGCATCTTCCTGTGCTAGTTTTGTTCTAACTTTGCCTGTACAGTCACGAGAAGGACCACGTATTAGCTGTGTGGTGTGAGTGGCAATGGTGGGACACTGAATGCATCAGCAAGCTGTATGATTTTTGCTTGATTTTCTTTTGTGTTTCCTAGCCAAATTCTGTTGTTCTCTTAAGTCTGAAATCAGGACTGTTTGATGTCCCATCAGGCAGTATCTGAACTAAAGTATTGACCAACAGCACTATAGAAAAGAATCTGCCCCCTTAGTGAAGAAGCAACAACCTCCCGCATACTTTCCCAGACTTGACTTCTTGCTGTGTCAATTATTCTTTTGATCACATGTTGTCTACAGTCTCTTAACATACCGGACAATTTCTTTTGCAGAATGAAACTTAGGCATTTTCTATTGCTTATCTTCCTGAATGTGACAGTGAAATCTGTGCAAACAGACGTGTGTGTACATCTCTTGCTGCCTGGTTTTGTTATTTTTTTGAGTAAGTTGCACTTGCTCTTCACTCATCAAGGACTGCACTATGCTGCGTAGGCTTCATTATTTTTATCTTGTTGGCTACATTCTGATAGTGTTGCTATGCTAGTAAAAAAATACACATCCCACTCTAAGTTGGTGGTTCAAATGTAGTTCAATTTAGCAGTTGGAAAAAGGTATTCAAAGATTTATGGGAAGTGAATTGTCTTCTGGCTTAGAGTTAACAATGTAAAAACATAACAGAAACTTCCTTGGCAAGGGCAAAGTCTGCATGAGGTATAGGAAAATGAACTGTTCTTTTCATCCGGGAAGGTGGTCTCTGCCACTCAGAGTTGAGGAAGTTTGGGATGCTGTGAGGTAGCGTGCATGTTTGAAACATGTTTTGTGGCAAAGTAGAGCTCTCTCTGGAATCCTTCACTGAGCACTACAGCAGTATAAAAATAGGAGTTAGATCAAATGAAAGAAAATTGGAAGATAAGTTGTATGATGTTTCCTCCTGCGTGTCTGTATCAGATGGAACAAGATGTGCAGATAAGTGGCTTGTTTATCCCGAAGGAAGAATGTAAGCCTGATGAAAGAATAACATAGTCAAAATTATGTCTCTGTATGTCCATAAAATATTATCTGTTTAATCAACTCCCTATGGAGGAGGTCTCTATGCCAGTGCCATCCTTCATCTGGTGATCTTCACTTGCTGGCTTAAAGAAAAAATCAAACTTTTCTTGTTCCTTTTAAGAGAAGAAATCTTAGCGATCCTAGACCCTCTAGTGAAAGTCTTAGTCCTGCTCCCAGTGAGGGCTATGGCAAAATTCCCGCTGGTTTCAGAGGGAGCAGGATCCTTCCCAAGATCAGTGAAGGATTAAAAAAAAATCAACTACTAAAATATGCACCTCAATTAGCAAAGAATGTGGCCTGATTAGTAAAGTGTATGAAATTTCAGCTATTAAATTCTACGGCCCTGATCAACAAAGCACGCTGCACAATTGGCAATGTATCCAGAATCTCAACTACCGTACTAGTCTCCTGCCAGATCGACCAAGCATGCAGCTGAATCAGTAAATTATGCAACTGGAGCAGCAAAATATGCACTTCTGATTGGGGGGGGGAGGATATGGAAATTCTCAAATGTTTTAAGTTGACACACAATAGGTCTGTTTGTGGTCAGCCTCTGCCTTAAGAAAAGTAGAGGCAAAATATATAAGTTTTATCAAGTCTTTCCAGACAATTGCTGGACTGGAAAAGTACATCACTCAAACGGCTCAGCGCCTGCTAGCAGCAGCCCCATTCTTTACCAGATGTACTGCACATCTGGTTCCAAGCCCAGCTGCTGCCAGGTGTGGGGGTTATTTTAGTAACGCTTTAATGGGATGTTTAGGTCCAGGTAGCTTTTGCTTTATAGGTTACTGTAAAGCACTGTATATGCACACCAGGCTGTCTTTCTGTCTCAAGAAACGAAGCCAGTCAAGACAAATAAGGCACCTTCAAAGAATCTGAAAGTTTTGTTCGCAATGAGCTTAATATCTATTCATCCCTCCACTGTTTGTGAAAGTACTCGTTCTTTAGGAGTAGAGAAATGATGGGTCTTTCCTATTTCTTTATATCTTGATTAATTGCTGTAGCTGCATCCTATTGTGTTTACAGTGTACCTTGGCAGATATTTACTCTATATGTTCAGCCAGTTTGGGGAGCAGCTATATTCATGTATTCTGAAACAGAAAAGCTGTTTTTTTCCCTAGCTTGTGTATATGTGCTTTAAAAATCCAGCCACAGTAACTGGTTCTGATCTTCAGGAGTTGTTTTTTTCTTTAAATTATTATTTTTGTTTTATAGAAGACCTGCAGGTTGTCCTATTTTAATAAAGATGCAGTTTCAGGATTTCTAGAAACTGCTTTTTTTTATGTCTGGAATTAAACTGTGTTACACTGCCTGTGCTCAAGAAAGGCATGAGAATTGCTTTGTTTTATTGCACTGTTCACTTTAGTACCCAGAAGTCTGAAACATTATTTGAGTCTAAGAAATATCTGGGCTTGTTTTTCATTTGTGTTTTTTTGTTTTTTTAATCCACTACAGTTGGTACATAAAACTGGCTTGCACTGAACTTCTTATTTACCAAATTTCTGTCTCATTTCCAGGTCAGTTCAATGAATGATCCTGTTTAGCTCTTTTTCCTGTTTAAAATATTTCCTACTGAGTCCAGAGCTGTGCCCTTAAAACATAATTGATTTGGGTCATTGAACCTTTATTTTTCATGCGTGTTAGTTTGCATCCCGCCACTGGTCTGACTGGTATTTCAATTAGAAAAATGCAGGCGGATTTCTCCTAGAGGCTAAAGTTCACGTGGAGTCTCTGGCGAAATAAGATCCTGGAGTACGTATCCCTGGAACTGGGCAATGATTTGTAACTTTTTTTTAATTCTCTGTCTGGCCAGAATGTTGTAAATCTGGCGCTCTCTTGTTAGCTTCACGCTAAGCAGCAATAATGTCCACAGTGTTTTAGTCCTGATAATTCTAATTACTGAAGCACTGAAGAAGCTGAAAGCTGAGAAGATGGATGAGGCTGGCCTCAAGTCCTGCATAGCACATGGGACTCTCTCTTTGTAGAGCTGAACCATAATTCTCTTGTTTGCCAAGGCCAGCAATGGAAGCAGCAGCCAAGGTAAGAGAAGTAAGCCAGTGGCAGAAGATTTCTGGAACGATGCGGGTAATCTTCATGTGGAAGGAGCTAAAAGAGTGCAGTACCACTAGAGATGCCAACCATCCTTGGGATGAAAACGCTGAAGTCATTTTTGTTTCTTTACTATCTAAGTAGGTTGAAGCAAACAGTCCTGTTGCACTGGTTTAAAAAGACCCAGCAAACAAACTTTCCTGGGGTAACCAACAAACAATTACTATTCTCCCCATCTGCTTCTTTGCGTGACAGACCAGGAATGGTGGTAAAATGTTCAAGTCTCTCTTTTTCTGCCTCCCTTTTTTCTTAAAAAAAAAAAAAAAAGAACTCATGGCATGTTTGGTACCAGAGAGTGGCTACCCAGCAGTAGTGTAGCTAGACTAGGTCTGGTATGGCAACTCTTCCCATTACACACTATTATTATTACAAGGTCAGTCGATGCACTGGTATCTCAGGTCTATAAAGAATAAATATTCAACTTGGTGTTTAGATACTTCCTTGAGCATGGGAAGTACTAAAGAGAAAAATAATCCTCTTTTACTTGTACAAATCCATGGCAGGAGGAGGGTGGAGTAGGTACAGGTCACTATAGGGTCTTGCATTAGTATGTGGAACAATTATACAGCAGGAGGGAAAGCCTTACTGGCAGCCTTAGTTTTCTAACTCAGTGTAGGAACATTGTAATTCCTCTTACAAGGTCTTAGCACCAAATGGCTTTATGGTTCATTTTGAATATCCTTACTCATGTCGTTGCCAATGAAAAGGACATTCCAGTTTTGAGAGGAGAAAAGGCTAATTTGCCTATATTTCCTTTCTAGAATTCTTGGAGCCCTCCTAGAGCTCACAAAAGTCATCTGGGACTTCAGGAGGATTTAAATAAGGCCATAAGTACTGCTGGCTTGGATTAGTAATGATGTACATTGAGGACAACATCTGTATTTGGGTTTGGGTGGAGTCCTTTAATGGTAGAAGACTTTTGGTAATACTTTTAGAGCACCTTTCATCAGAGGGTTTCAGAGTTTCACAAATACCTAATTACAGAAACTATTAAATTATGTGAAATCCTTGGTCCCGGGGGAGCATAGGCAGCACCATTATGCTTCAATATGAAGCAGGGGTGGGTGGTGTTCAAAGTGGCAAAACAAAAGCAAATTTGCCACATGCAAGCCATAACCTGCTGTGCTATCTCATTTTCATCCAGTATTTTATTCTTCTCATTTCTTTATATTAGCAGCCAGGTTGCAACATCAAACCAGCTAAACAAAATGGGCTGTTACAAGCTTCCATTCAGAACTACTGTCAGCTCTGAAGAAGGGACTTTTGGAAGTTCACTGATCTCTTACTGATGTGTTTCCGTAGTGTTTGTGTTTCGTTATTCTGTTAAGGAGTAGCAGGACTGTAGCGAGGGTCAGGTGTCAAGGATGCCAACCGGGACGGCGTCCTGAATACAGGAGGTCTGGGCTGAAATGCCTCTGACAGTCCAGCCTGATCCAAATCCCAGAAAGCTTGTTGCTCAGCCTTTCCAAGGAGGGTGTGCCTGCTCAGTACCGTACTTAATTTGGGATTAGCAACGGGAGACCTAATCCACTTGTTCTACCTAAATCCAGCCCTCTCCTCATCTTGGTTAGTAAATATTCCACTGTTTTGTATGACTTTAAGTTTTTATTAAAGGGATTTTTTTTTTTTTCTGGATTTGACTTAAAATGTGGAGCCTGTACTGTTAGAACTGAGGCTTGAAGCCCAGGCTGCCCATCCCCTCATCTTCCTGCCTGTGTTATAGATCTGCATGGGTGGGCAGTTCAGGTGAATCTGAGACCTCACTATTTGAATACAAGGGCCCCAAGGAGTTCTCATCAAGACTAACTTTAAATGCAAGCTTAGCAGGCTGAACACTTTGATTTGCCTCTAAAATCAACAGTAACTTATTCCAGGTTTCCTGGTTGAAACTTGAATGGGGAAGAAGAAAGGATGTCTGCAAAGCAGATTTATTTGGAAAAATAAACTGCTCCCTGGTTGGGACCCTGTAACAACAAACCCAGTGCTTAGTTCTTCCTCTGACTGCAGTATCTGTGATACTTTTTTCTGCTTTCTCCCACACCCTCCCTGCTGTGCCCTCATGGTCTCTCCTTATGTGTAGGCAGTAAAGTAAAATTTACAAGCATCCTGCTCTCTGAAATCCTGGCAAAGGTGGAGTCTTGGAAATTTCCCTTTGCAGAGTGCACAAGAGGAGACTAATCCTGGAACAACGAGGTGGGGAAAAGTGCTACTGTTTGTATACCATCCAAAACTAAGGGTATGTGTTCAGACCGTAACAGACCTCTGAATGGCCAGCCTCAGCTGTAGCAATGGCTCATTTAGAAGCCTAGTTAAAAATATCGCATGAAAGAGAGAGGGTTTTTCTTTGTTTGCTTTTTAAGGATCATTATCCATGTCTTCTGCATAAGCCCTCTCATCTGCTAGTGACATTTAGTGAAACAACGTCCCGGTTCCCAAAGAGTTGCAGTGACAACTCTGCGGCATGCTAGTAGCCATACAGGATATTTGCAGGTTTTGGCTTTCACACGTGGAATGTTTCCCTCTCCATGTGTTTGTACAATAGACTTCCAACATGTGAAACATCTGAAGTGTCTGGACGAAACAATAGGGTCATGCAGCTGGAAATCCAAGCACAAACAGCTTGCTTTTTTGCAAGGCCAGTTTACACGTATACATGTGTGTTTTGCTTGCTTTTAAAGATCCAAATTTATTTCCTGGGAAGTGGCCAGCAAAATTTGCATAGGATTGCCTTTGAGTTCCCCTTTCTCCTGTTTCTGGTACTTTCAAAACAAAACAAAGCGGTTTGGGGCATCTAAGCTGCATATGGATTTCATTATTTAAATCTCCCCCATGTATTTGGGAGGTTATATATATATATAAAGTTAATTTGGGAACACTAGTTTTACAGATTCCTATGAACATACATAACTTGCTAAATGGACTTTTATACTGAACTCTACAAGCAAACTTTACTGCAGTGCTATAGCTTTTGTTTTGTTATATATTTCATCTGGTTACCAAGCAGTTCAAACAATCTGACCATGTTTTCTACTCTTTAATTTGAGCTGCTTTGGCCTGTTCAATTTATAGAAAATGAAAACCAGATTGATCTTCTGGAAGCTCCCTCATCACTCCTGTTAGTTCCCACCAACCCTATCGTTTACTGTTTATTTTTTCTATGGTGTGTTGTGTACACTTTGTTAATGAGAACTTGCTCTAGTAGAAAAAAGACCTATGCTGACCTATTAAAACCCTGAAGCAAATGGCCGTGGCATCTTGAACTCTTCATTACACTGCCTTACTTTTATTTACGATGGTCCCATCATATTAATGATTATTTGCCTGAGGAGACACTCTAAATGATGCCTTTGTTTCCCTTTCTAAAGCTTTACATTTTTTTGTATGTTCGAATGAGGGTATTTGCTGAAAAAAAAAACAAACAACAAAAAAACCCCAAGACCCCAAACCCCAAAAAACTAGAACAGAGATAGCAGCTTTGTATAGATGTAGGATCTTATTTGATATGGCATCTTGCATCTTTGTTGGAGAATCTCTATTTGTCTGTTGAGTGTCCAGTCACAGGAGTTAGCTCTTTTTTTTTTTTTTTCCCGTGCAAGGATTAGTAGTCTGGAAAGTCCACAAGAAAAAGCTGGTTGTTGATGTGAATTCTGGCACTCCCTGGTGGATGTTGTCTTAGATACGTTGTATGCTTCCTTAGCCATAAAAGCTAATGTTGGGATGAAAGGGGAAAACCAATGTTCAGACTGCTCTCATAATGACATGTCTCACTTGCATTTGTTGCATGAACATAGCACAATAAATTTATGAGATACTAATGACAGGTTTCTGCTTAAAATAGTTCTACTTTATGAGTGTAATAGTTATAGTCCCCAAGGGAACACTGCCTAGTCAAGTGGGTCTTTCCAAGCACTGGATTTGCATGTTTTAAATAGATTTTTCAAATCATTTCATAGAAAAACAATCTGGCTTTTGTCCCTTTCAGACCGAGATGAGAAGGAGGAAATTAATATTGCAATGTGGGGCTGCAGTGAAGGATGAAGAAGAGTTCAGAATAAGACCTCGTACTTAGTTTCTAGTAAAAGCGCTTGGATATAAGTGCATCAATGAAATTAAAGAAAAAATTGGATATGTCCTATGCCTTGGCCTAGGTGTCTTCCAGAGCATTTCTATCTGTATTTTACACTCCTATCAATATTTTATCCACTTCATGAGCATGTCTACACCTTGGCATACAGCAATTACTGAATAATCAGTGAATGCCAGGGTTACTCCTGTGGTGGGTGGTAACTTCAACCTGGGAAACTGTCAGGTAGCAAAAACCCATAAACTGCCAGGCTGCTGCCAAGCCCAGAGAAAAACTATTCATCATAAGAATTTCTAGCCTTAGAAATCTAAATCAAAGAAAGAACTGGATAAGGAGAGAGAACTCTGCTTAGCCAGATTTACATAGCTGTAACGTGCAAGACATCTTGTAGGTGAATACAACTCAATTAAAGAACTGAAAGGGGAGAAGTAAAACTTCTGCCTATTTATGATATGGGGAAAAAGAGCAAGAATGGTTTTATTGTCTTTTCAATATCCTGAGATTTCACCTACGAACATTTAGGTAGCTGAGTTAGCCAGGAAGCCTCCTCAAGTCCCACCTTCACTGAGAGGGAGAAATACTCTTTCAGAGGGCTGTTAAGACCATCTCTTAACTCCTGCTTTGAATTTCCCTCTGCAGGAAACAACTCTGGGTTTTGTTTGCAGAGAGAGACAAGCCAAATTAGCCTGCAAAGTCCCGCACCCAGAGCTGGGTGATCTTCATTCATGGCCTCACAGAGGAATCTTGCATCAGGTACTCAAAATATCTGTGGCTACTGCAGAAAATTCTGCCCATTGCTCTTAACTACAGAGTAGGTTGGCATTTCTGGCTTAGTAAGGATAAACTGCTTTTGCATCTCACCTGAACCTCCCCAAAGCAGCAGAGCACGAGACTGCCTTTCCTCTGGTTGCGCCGACGGCAAGTACAAAATGTCAAGTTACAAAGTCTGCCCAGGCTGCATATACTGCTGATCATGCTATGGAAAGCTGTGCTGTTCCGCGGGTGATTGTTCAGAAAACAGCCCCTGTTTGTGTCTCTGAGAACAAGCATTTTTTTGTAAGGAGAAAAAGGCATTGCATCTCTGGAGTCAAATGAGAAGGTCTGTTGTTCTCCACAGAAACTGGAGTGTGTCACTGTGCCTGGTGGTTGTCAGAGTGCCCCTGTTTGTTTTTATGTGATTTTCCTTTTCTCCACCTCCTGTTCTCAGAGCGGATCAAGGAGGAGGGATGGTGACCTCATGGTGCAATTATGCAATCTGCTTGAGGCCAGGTATCAAAATACACTGCAGCTGTGAAGCTGGGACCTTGCTGTGGCTGGGGGGCCCAGGCCTCCTGGCTCTAATGAGATCACTGACCTTCTCCTGCCTCTTCTTCTGCAGCTGCTTTGATTCACAGAGACTTGTTGTGGCAATGGCCTGCCTAACGGTTTGGCAGGCTGCCGTAGGAAATGCTGCATCTACAGGCAGGCGCTCGGAGCTGGTGAGGATATCCCGGGCTCTGCCAGCCTCTTGCCATCCTGACAGAACCTACTTGCCTTCGTCCAAGGGTAATGCAAACATTACCATCCTCCCTGATTATTTTTTTTTTTCCTAAGAAGCGAGGAGAAGGTTGTCTGTTCTCTGCTGAAATAAAGCAGCGCCTTCCAAGCAATCTTGTTGTGACGCTTGAGCTCAGGGCTCAGCTGCAGCAAAGTCACATATGGGAAGAATAAGAGAAAATAGCATGCCTACAGTCTGAGGCATATTTGGGCCTCCAAGTCCTGAAGTCTCATTCTGACTTTGCATTCTTCGCTCTAACTGCTGCGCTGCATTCCTGCTTCCCTCCTCTACTCTTCTAACAATATTTTTATTTTCCTTGTCTCCTGCAGCAACAGGTTTTCATAGTCCCCTTCCCTTCCTACCTGCGTATTTGTTCTCTTCAAATGTCCTGTAAACCATTAAAAACAATAGAAAAGTTGGTGATAGGTGTGAAAACGGGGCCCTGTGAAGCTGTCTGATGTGTGCCAAGAAGGAATATAAGACAAGTCGGGTTCTTTTCTGAAAATGGGATTTGCAGAGTGGAAATGTCACATCCATAATCACTTTTATGTGGTGGAACTGCTGCTACCCACCACTGAAATAACAGACCGTCTGTGAAAAAATGCAGTTTTGGTTTTGCTTAAATCCAGCAGGTTGCACTCACTTCAAGAAATATTAGACCCTTGTTGAGAAACCTGAGCGCAACCGCTCTGATACCATAAATGTATTAAAAGCAAATGTATGCTCGGCCCAGTTTCAGAGTCCCACAACTGAACCCTGTTCAGTGCTTATTTATGTGAATTTGCTCAGGGAGCAAGGAGAGAATACGAAGTGCGTGTGCAGGTATAGGGGTTGTGTTGAGACGGGGTTATTGGGAGGGTGAGGGAGACCCTTAGTAAGCAGGATACTCTCCTAATTGATGAGAACTCTTTTGGAGATAGATCGGAAAAAAAATCACAATTAAGGACTGGAAAAAGGAGACAGGGAAAACTCTCTCCTAATAACTAAGCAAAGTGTCGGCAATTTTTGTTATACTCCGTCAGTCCCATGTCCTGATCTACTTCTGCTGGATCTGCTACTTTCAAGCATCCAGAGATACTTGAAGAGTTGCCCTAGTATGGGATGAAAGAGTCTCCTTTTGCTGTTGCCTCATGCTTTAAACAGCAATTTGGTGGAGGGGGAAATGGTGATTCCAAGGCACTTCCAGGAATTCTTGTACTGCCAGGTGGAAAAATAGGTTAGATGTGCTGCTGCTGTATCTAGTTAACACTAATGAAAGAAAATAAACCTTGCATGCAAAGATGAGCTGAAAATGCAAAAGTAAGTAGAGCGCTAATTTTATAAAGTCTCCGATTAACTTTGTCCTCCACTTGGAAAAAGTCCTACCAGCTTTGATCTCTAGATCAGTCAGCTAGTGAAGTAAATGTGGTGACTTCTTAAACTAACAGACTGGAGTTTTATATCTTACTCTTGGGATAGTCTTTCCTCAGATCCTGTATTTGATGAGCATCCAAAAAACTCAGTCTTCCCTAACTTGGAAATACTGTGAGAGGAGAACTTGGGGCTTTTGCTGGGAACCACAAGAATTATATTTCTGGTAGCTTTGCAGCTAGTTCCAGCCACGTCAGCAAGTAAAGACTTGTCTATATTTTGTTTTTCCCCCTTAAGCTGGGATTATGGAATGACCACATTCCCTTTTTCCTTCTCATTTTCTTTTTAAACCCTAAGTTTAGCATTTTCTTTCTGCTCTGGCTGAAAGTTTGGGCCACTTCATATTTCATCCCAGGTGGTTGGCTCTGTTCAAATGTCCTTGTGAGTCTGAGCGATCTTTAACTCGGAGTGAATCTCCTGTGTTTGGAGGGGAGAAGTAACCCAGGTACCATACCTCACCCTGCATGTTTTGAGCAATTGCAAAGATGTTGGTGGAGCCAGAGTTTTAAAAAGGTCCCTGGGGCAGAGTAAAATGTGAAGGAGCTGGTGAGGTAGTCTCAAAGCGTTGCCAAATCTTTGAAAGAGATACACATGTGCGTGCATGTGCGCACATAAGATGTTTTTAATTTTGGAGGGGTGAGGGATCCTAAATAAAGCTTGCTGGATTTTCACCCCACTGATACTATGGTGAGCTCAGATGGCTAAATTTAGTCATGCAGACTGAACAATCTTGGATGCTAAGACTGCATCCATCTCTGTCCAGAAACTAATTGCATACCCCTGTAGCTGCTGTTGAATCAGAATCAGCTGTAGGCTGACAAGATAAGGCTACTATAGAACTGCCATATACTGCCTGCAGTCCTGTTCTGGCACCAGGTAGCTGCAGTGGATTTTGTTCTTTAAATGAAGCAAAAAAAAAAAAAAAAAAAATCTACCTGGGGAGGGGTTCCTACTCTTAAAAAAAAAAAAAAAAAAAGAGTAAAGGATCATTTATGTCATGGGGCTATTTTACAGGAAGGGACAAAACATAAAAGAATCTTTCAGTCAAAATCACAGGATCATAACCAGGTATTTTGACTTCAGAGTGATTTTTTTTGAAGGGCCTAAGGTCTGTGTAAATAGCTTCTATCCTCACTATCCTATTCAGTCCTTACTCTAGTATTAAATCTTTCTACTACAGTCTTCAAGCAAAGACCAAAACGCCCTTTAACTTGGATAAGGAGATAATACACGTCTGTTCCTGAAAAGAATAATAAATGCAGCACGTCTTAAATGTTCAGTCAGTTTGAAATATAGTGGATTATTCCTTCTCTGTCATCTCTAAAAAGAAGTGGAAGTGACATTTTTAAGTCTGCCTGAAACTGGAAATACATGTGAGAAATGCACAGAAGCCGAGATGTGCATAAGGCATTAATGAGGGCAAACTAGGTTATGGTCTTTGCACATCATTTCCTTGCAAGCCTGCAACTGGGTATCTCTATTAAGAGTGTGACTTGGCCCCTGAGGATGTCTTGGAAATTTAGTGGCTCAGCTATGTGTCTCCAGTTTCCTCTGCTGAGGCTTTCACTCTGACTCTGGGTATGCACTGAAGAGAACTTGCTATTTCTTGGGTGAGTATGTTATAAAAGAAAACAAACTACATTGGACAGGTCCCAAGCCAGAGAATCTGAGATTGTGCTCACAGAGGAATGACAAACATCAAGACAGGATGTCCTCCTTCCTTTTCTTTGAAATAAATACACTTTAAAAATAAACAGTCTTTGGGATGCAGGCAAGACAGCATCCTCCAGGATTCTGCAAACAGCAGCTCCTTGTAACCAGGATTAACATGAATGAAGAAAATTTATCGCTACTTCACCTTTTTGAGCTTCAGCAAAAACTATGAACACAAATGGGCTGAGGGTTTTCCTAGCCAGGATCTTGCATCACTTTGTTTCCAATTCTCTTCAGCAGGGCTTATGTCTTCACAAGCTAAACCGCATGGTCATGTCACCTTCTCTTACCAGCTACATGTCACAGCATCCTCCCCACATTCCCTCTGGGCTCCCAGCATCACCTCATGCCAGAAGCATTTCTCTCTTGGAGGCAGGACACAGAAGCTTGAGAAACTGAGTCCTGCCTGCTTCTAGTGATTCAGGCAGAGGCTGGTACCCATCACTGAACAGCGCTCGTGGGCCAGCGAGAGGCTGCCACAACTTGCCACTCATGGCTTCTTGCAAGACCCTCCTGCGGGTTTTGAGTGTGGCTTCGCTCTGGTGGAAGCAGCCAGGAGGGTCTCCTGGCGCTGATGTAAGGTGCCACAACAACTTGTCCTGTCCTGCCAACATGAGGAGCTTGCTTCTGTCCATGCCTCTGATCTAGCTCTAGTCTGGTGCCTTTTTTGGCAGTAACTGTGATTAAAGAAAGGGTGCTAATTAAATTGTTCTAGTACTGAGTGGGATTCCCTTAGAATGTGTTGATTCCCTGACAATGTTCCTACTGGAACAATGCAGAAGCTCCAGGGCTACGTTAGTAGGTGTTGTGCGAGTGGAGAGCAGAGTCGAGGGTTATATTACTCAGATGATGGGAACTACTCTTTCCTGTGCATATACTTGGCTGGGCCTTACAATAAACTCCCATCTGGCTGAAACAATTATTCTCCCCCTTTCCTGCGTGGGAATTCTGCTTTTTATCAGTGCCACGTGCTTCTCAAGAGCTCTTTGGTGTAGTGTCCAGTTTGAAGAAATCACATGCTGGCTTTGTGGTGCACCCCGACGTATATATCAAGGGCTCGCTCCTTCTTTGGGAGGTGGTGCTCCTCAGGAAGCAGACGCTGGTGTCTGTGGTGAGATTTCTGAACAGTGCCTTGCAGTCACTTGTGGCCACATCTCTTCCAACCCACCATAGCTTTGTGCTTAAGAAAAACTCCCGGGCTCTCTACAACTGCATCGCGCGTGGGTTTGTTGCAAACCTACGCTTCGGAGGGCAGCGGAGCATTCGTCCCACTATCGGGGCACCGCTGCCAGAATCACCTAGGAGGGACTAGCACAAGGTCCCCCTTGTACTCCTTAGCCCTGTGTTTCCTGGTGCAGAGGCCTTGTAACGCCTTACATACGTGTATCTTAATTAAGTAGCTCAAAGCTGATGCCAATATTAACTATTCGTTTCTAGAGAGTCCAAATGTCAGCACAGGAGGAGGTAAGTGGATGACAATGGGGCATTTTTTAGTAATGGGCATAGATTTAAGCTTCTGAGTGGGCTGTGTAGTGTGAAAAGGGGAAATGCAATGTCCTGGCATGTTCTGAAATATCCAACCATTGTGGTTTTGGCCAAGAAGCAATAGCTGAGATTTGAGTAACTTCTCTGCAACCTACTAAATGCTGTTCCCCAGTTACCCTAATTCAGACGGCAGGTAGGGTATGTCTGACCACAGCAGGCTGGAGGTTCAGTTCAGCATGACTGTTTTAAACATTTGGGACTCCTAGCCAGAGTGGGAAGTACTGAAAAGCAGATGAACAGGACTGGTAATCTGGTTCTCCCTGCTCATAATTGACCTAATTGGTGTGGGCATATATCAAGTGTTGTTTTTAAAAAAACAACAACCTATCATTTGCAAAGATTAAAAATGTGCCAGATTTTTTGCATGCCTCTGTCAAAAGCCCGCAAGTCTATAACTTGCTGCAGAAGGGAACATCTGTGTCTAATTGATGAAACTCAGCTTTCATAAGGGATGATTCGAATGAACTAAACAGTTTTGTCAGTCATTCAGTTGTGGATTATAAATTAATCAGAAATCCTTCCCCTGCCCCCTCGGATCTGTCTTGCATTTCCTGTCCCTTGTGGGTTTTTTTTCCTGGTCTCAGAGCAAGTCTTGAATCTTTTTGGTCTCCCAAGCCGTAATAAATGAACAATCCCCTCGCTGCCATGACCTTTCAGCCCGATTTCTGGAATGCACATGTTGCACAAATCCCCCCCACCGGGGTTCAGGGATGCAGGGTACCTGTTGGGATTCAGCTAGGCATTGCAGCCAACTGGCGGCTACATGGCTTGTAGGGGAACAAGAGGCATTTGAGTTTGAATCTGAGACTCCTTGGATGTATGCAGTCTGCAAGATATTTCTTTCCAAATGATGACAGATTCAAGTGAAAATGAAGGCAGGAAAGGGAGCCTATCCTGAGAGCGGGGGCGAGGGATTTATGGGGGGATGCACTTACCCATTCAGCACTTTGGTGATTAATCCCACAAAATCCACCGAACTGATGGCTGCTGCTTTTGGGTGTTAACAAAGTCTTCTGGTAGTAGAGGTGGGGCTGTGAACGCCTCCAAGCGCCTTCTCAGTGTCTGAAAAAAAGGCAACTAGATCAGTTCACATATTCCTCAAAATAAAATCTCAACCCTCAATCATTGCTAATTTAAGGAGGTTCGGGCCAATCTGTAATCCTCCCACATCCAGGAGTACCACCCTGCAATAGCAGCAGTTCTGGTGCACATTCTGGCTCCAAAACTGGGTACATATTTTAGTTGAAAAGTTAGGCATTATTTACTGTTTCTTGCTATGCAACTGTCTTCCTTAAAAGTGAGCTCAAAAGACTAGCATGGGACAAAGGCAAGTCTGCACTGATATTCCATGATGGAGGGAAGGAATGAGAGAAGTCACAGCAAATCCCTCTTTCCTTCTTCCAAGTGTAGGAGCAATCCTCTCCCTGAGGAGAGAGGAGCATATTCACTGGAAACCAGCTGGTTTTCAGTAAATTCCAGGTGACAACAAATGTATCTGTAGTTCTGATGTGAATTAGCAAATGGATCTAAATGTTAGGATCTGTAGCCTCTTGAATTGACATAAAAGTTTTGCTATTTTCACCTGCATTTTTACCATGAATTAGCTAATTCAGACTAAAATCCCAGATTTTACCTCCTAGAGAAAAGATCAGTAAATTTCTATTAATTTATTTTGGTATTACATGCTGTGGGACTCCTAAGGCATTAGACAGAGGATAATATGTATTTGGCACATGAATGAGGTTTCTTTTCCACTTGAGACTTCAAGCCATAGTCCAGCCCAGGTGCCTTAAATGAGAAGCCTGTAGTTTATTCCACTATAATTAGCATAAGCTTTGATTTAAATGACACTTTTGAAACCCAAAGATTGGATTTCAAGTTGAATACAGAATACAATTTCTACCCATGTTGCTGTTTTGGTCCTTTTCTATTGCCATCCTGCTATCCACCCTGAAATCACGCAGAATATGAACAGCACCTGCTGGAAAGCAAAGGTCATGTCTTGCAGAACAGGTCTGGCTTTTTGTTATTTACGGGCTTTTAACATTTGGCATTGCATTTTTTTTTCCTTTCCATTTCAATATAAGCCAAGGGGAGGGACTAAGAGAAAAAAAATCTGGAGTATTTTGATCTTTGTGGCTTTATATGGACTTCATAAGATTTGTTTGTTCTACTGCCAAGCTTCCTTTGTGTTTAAATAGATAACAGACCAAGACGACAAATCATTTCCAATAAAAAAACCCCACCAAACCCAAAGCATTCCCTTTCTTTTCCAATTATTGCTTGTAAACCCATGCTTCTAGACAGGGCTTGTGACCTAAGTACTTCTGACTTATTTTTTCCCCTTTTCAAAAACAATTGCCCAAGGTGCAGACAGGGCTGTGTGCTCTACAAATTTATGAAAGAATCTTGAAAAAAAGGCTCTGAGAGTGTCTTTGGGAGAAGTTAGTTGTAAATATGATGCATGAAAGCAGCCTCCTGTACCTTTAGAGAAGCTGCAGCACAGTAGTTAGTGCCACCATTTATGGACTTCCTTCCTCTTTGGAGACTGAAGGCTATTTATGGAGAAAGAAGAAATAGCAAATTTCACATGGGACTGCCGCTGTGTTATGTAAATTGCATGTTGATTACTAGTTTACTAGTGAGAGCTGGTATCTGCTATCGCTATTTTGAGAGGCTTTGCATTTGAAGCAGAGACAATTTACCCAATCAAAACCACCTAGATTTTACTGCTTATTAAAGTAGATAAGGCTGAATGTCTTTGAAACAGAAGATGAGTTGGATGGATGAATCATGGGTAATCATCAATGCAAGTTGGTGTTTTTTTTTACATTAAAAAAATGTTTTTGTAATGAAAATGACACAGAGTTTAAGATGCTGTGGTGACAGTTTTCTTTAGCTTCCTGAGATTTTTATCATACAACCAGCTGTTTAGGACAATGCATTTGTGTGGTCAACAAGTTGTATGTTAGCCAACAGCTGAAATGGATGCTACTGTGATCAGTAGTAGAAAGTGAGAATTATGTGAATTACTCATCTGAGTTATATTTCTGTGGAGGTTGGTTGTTCAGTATACACTTCCATAGTCTCCAAGAGTAGCTTTCTGTGTTAGATTAATGCTCCAAATGGGAAGTAGAAGATAGACTTGTACAAGCTTAACAAATTCCCCTTTCTTGAAGCAATCTTATACCAGTCCCTGAAGGGAAAGAAAATAGTTGGACCTTCAGTAGGTCTAGCAGACTGCATCCTGAATACAATCTCTAGCAAGATGTAAGCTTATCTGTTTTATTTCCCAGGTGTATTACTCCTGTGGTGCAGTGGTGGAATCGATGGAAAGAGGCCTGATTTTATCACCAGGTTTTCCAAACAACTACTACGCAGGGACACACTGCGTTTGGCAATTTTTCATCCCCATGAGAACCCATCTTATCTTGGAAATTTTTGACTTTGACATTTTTGAGAGCTCTAGTGAAACTCCGGCCCCCTGGGATGGCTTTTCAGCCCCTACTAAAACAGGAAATAAGGACATGCCTTCTCTTGAGGAAAACTTGGACTTGGCTCTCCGTGCTACAAACCCCTCTCTTCAGACCTGGATGTCAAAGGTGGCTCAGAATCTGAGCAGCACAAGAGATCAGTCAAAGGACCTGGCTAGTCACCTGGATGAACTTCCAGGAACCGCCTCAAAAAAAGAGGAAGCCAAACAAGCATCTGAAGAAAACCAGTCGAAGCAGATGAAGGAACCCAAAGCGATTACCAAGGCTCAAACAGAAGAGCTGCCATTCCCTGTGGCTGGTAGTGCCACAACGCAGAGGCAAAATACCAGTGGCCGGGAAACAGAAGAAGATTTGAAAGAGAAAATCTTGCTTGCCCACCTAGCTGCTAGTGAGAGAGATGAAGCTACAGTAGAGAGCTGGACTCTTCCCACAACAGTATTGCCTGTGGAAATCTCCTCTAGCCCACAGCCAGCAGTGGATGTCTGTCCCCATGATGTACTATATGTTTCTGATCTCATCACATTTTCCTCTCGCTTCTGTGGACCAAATTCACCTTTAAACAAGACCTTGGTCTTTGGTTCATCTCTGGAAATGGTTGAGGTTATCATGGAACTGATCACCACCACAGACCGGGGCCGAGGCTTTGCAATGCTCTTTGAATACAAGAACATCACTGAACCTACCACTGTAGATGCTGTGAGGCAGGAGAGAAAGGAAAACATGATGATGCTGGCAATTATAACAGGGATTGTCTTTTTTGCACTTGCTTTGCTCTCTGCCCTCTGCATAGCTTGCAGGTAAGATGATGCATATCTGAGCCTTTGAAGCATGGGATATTATCCATACAGGAAAAAGACCAGAAAACAAAATTACGTTTCCATTGCTCTGCCCATGCTTGCTGTCCCTTAAATGTAGTAAAGTGTGTGGATACAGAGGAGATCAATGCCAGTCACTGCTTCTGCCTTAGGCTTCTCGGTTTTCTTTCCTAGTTCTACAGCTCCTGTGCCTCCAATTGATTTTCTTTTTCCTGCAGAAATACCTGAAGGGTATACAGAACAGAAAGATCATCCTTCCCCGACTCTCCTGAGCAGGCTGAGCTGACAGCTACTGCGTCTTTTCACAGCAATTCCACAGTTTGACTAACCATCACTAATGCTCTGCAGAAAAGTAAATAGTAACAAAAGTATTACCACTTTGAATTAAGGTTAAGTAATATTTTCCAGTCTGTAGCGTGTTTTATCCAAGGGACTGTGCAGGCATTTTAATTCCATTGCACTTCATGCATTAAGCAGCCATCTGCACATCCCTTTGACTGCTAGGGAAGAGCTGGAGAGCCTTGCTGCAGTACCTGCGATTGTCCCCAAACGTCATCTGGAATGACACGGATCAAGTGAGCTGATGGAAATCAGCAACCCAGCCTGACCAGGTCCTGATGCCAGCTAGTTCAATGGCTAAAACCAGCCAGTGACAAAAGCATACCTCTCCAAGCAATTGCTTTTATTTTATATATTTCTTTCCTCTATATCCATCAGGAGGAAGCTTCTCCACCCCCCAGCATATGTTTGCATTTTTCTAAGTCCCTAGTGAAAACATTTCTGTAGAAACAGTGATTTTTTTTTTTTTCCTTCCAACAAATTCAAAACAGAGCCCAAGCTCCCCAGGTTTTTGTCAAAACAAACAGTATTTTTCAAACGTTTTGACTTCAATGAAAACATCAGGTAAACTGAAACAAACACTGTCCCTTGCAGGGCTCCGCTGTGGTGACTGGGTATTAGTAACAGCATTCATTTCCCATGGGAGCGTGCAACTGGTCTGTCTTCTCTCTTGCTGCATGCCCTGCCTCATCCCTTGTGCATCCTCCAACCCAAAAGGTCTCAGGATTGCCCAGCCACTCCTAGTCACTGAGGTTAATTTGATGGAAGGACTCTGTTTTCCTTGTCCTTTTGGAGGCTGCGTTTCTAGCTCTTGCTGAATAAATACAAAATATAGGCCATCATACTGGGTATATGAGAACGTGGGCAAGGTGGTGAAGCTTAAATATAATCTCTCTTGCTGTATGTAGAAATTTCTGCTTTCAGGGTCTGAGCTTTTCGTAGTTGTAAGAGTTAAACTTGCATATGTTACATCTAACTAACCTTTTTCCTTTTTAAAGAGCTTGCAGAACATTAATTTAGACCACAATTTTTTGCTAGCTCTAAAGGAAAACGGCTGGTGGAAAATGTCTTCCAGATACCAAATACTTTATTTTTATACCCTTGCCAATCTTCAAAAGAGACAGAGGCATGCTCCCTTCACTATGGCAGCAGTCTGGGCTGATACACATGTTGAGTAGGCTGTTCTTGCTCCATTACCCCTCTTTAATTTCACTGTAACTATCCATGAAGCAGAGTATTATTCAACCCAAAAAGTACACCGACAATCTGAGATTTTACTGGCTGAAGTTTACTCTGCGTAGCCTGTTTAGAAAGTCAGGCCATGCTGCTCACATGCTCAGTTTGGCTTTTTGCTTGTTAGATGTTTACAAAATAAAGTAATATTCTGCTCTTGGTGACCAACAGAGAAAAAACTGAAGGCATTTTTTTCCCCTCACACAAATGTTTGTATGTTCTGGTCACCGTGAATACATCCTACCAGGGGTCTTATGGTGCAGGACCAGGGTTAGACTCACTTCTTTTAACACTGGCATTTACGCCTTTTCATTGCTTTATGACTCTTTTTAAAGGAAGATATACCTCAGTCAGCTATTGACTGTATATAAATAGAAACTATTCCTAGTCCTTTAGCCTCTAGAAAGGCCATTTACCATCCCAGCTGCCTATATTCCCTGCATGCTATTCCACTGAGGCCTTGGTCACAATACTTTATTTCTTGTCAGACTTAAAGTATTTAAGTGAGATCTGACACATGTGGAAGTGATGCCACGACCTGTGCTGAGTAACCTCGCTTCTATTGCTCTGGAAGAGTCTTTTTTTTCTTTTCTTTTTTTTTTTTTTTTTTTTTCCTCTTTACGGGGCTAACTGCTTTGATGATATTGGTCTCTGGCCTCAGAGCCACTGGCGCTGGTTGGAGCTTGCCTACACTTCCCAGCTGTGGGTTTTTAATGCAGCTCAGAATAAGACTGTGGAGGCCATTAGGCACATCTAAACTTCTTTTAGTTTCACCCCACCAAGCTCTATTTTATGGTTCTTGCCCTAAATAGGGGCTTGAAATCACGTGTATTAGCCACAGCCCATTCTCCTTGCAGAAAACGTCAGGATGGCAAGGGGTGGGCTGAGGAGGGGAGAAATGAAGACGCTTTACAATGCAGCACGCTCAGAAACGCGACCAGCTTTCTGAGGCATGGTAATACTTGTTCTGGCTGGAGCGTGCCATTGCAAAGGATGCTAATAGTAACCTTCAAGCTCTTGGCCTCGTAAACTTGCCTTCTACTTTCTTTTCTCTTCGTACTTTACTCGTTCCTCTGGTACCAGGTTTAGCCGTATTTTTTTTCTGTTTCTATCTGCTGCTCTTGCTCAGCTAAAAGTAGCAGGCTTTGCCTTGCCAGGGGTAGAAATGGCCGAGGATGGGCTTGGCACCTACTGCCACTCCAATGCACCAAGTCGTCAGCAGTGTCTGCTCGGGCTCATTGCATTCAGCCAGGGCAAAGCTCTCTGGGGAAACTCCAAGTCTCTGCCACACTGCAGCTTTTGTTTGCTGTTTGGGGAGGGAATGAAAGCTTCAGTTGTTAGTTGGCCAATAATTCTAATTACTTTTGGCCATGAGGCCTGGCTCGAGTAATGGGGTATTTTTTATTTTCTTTCCCAAGCCCCAAGAACAACAGACTTGTCCACCTTATTTAATTTTAATCCTGTCCAATGCAGTCAGACTTTTGCTCGATGGTTGCAACCCATGGATTGCAACTGCATTTTACATCTGCATAGCCTGCCAACGACCTGTTTCCAATTACAACCCCCTACGTGTAGAGCTATTTCATGAAGTCATCATGCGCTGCCATCTCTCTCCATGCAAGCTGCCCTGCCAGTCACTGCCTGCAGCCTGACCATCACCTGGGGGCGAAACTTTTCCTTGGTCATATAATGCCCTCCTAGAGAATCCTTGTCGCTTCTGCGCTAAAACCAGATCTTTCCTCTGCCATCCTCATGTTAGGCACAACCCAGAAACCCATCCCTGCCTGTTGGAGCCATGTCCTCCATCTCTGTCCCTCCACACATCAGTCTGGTTTAGTTAGAGACCTAAGCCAGCTAGACCTGCCTGCTGGGGTCAATTTTCATAAAGCTTCCAACAGACTTGAATTTTTTGGTTTACTTGAGAAGTTTGAAGCAACTTTTTTAAAAAAAAAAAAAAAAAGACTTCTTTTAAATGATGGAAACTGGTGTATTTGGGCATTGGTTGTTTTATATCTACGAGCTGCGTGCTGATGTAAATTGCTGGTCTCCTTGGTGGCAAGGTACTGCAGGATGCCATGGGAGATATAGCCCAACTGAAGAATGCGCTAAAGAAAGACTAAGATCCCCAGTCCTGAAAACTAGCGCATCTCTCCGGGCACTGCGGCAGCAGCTCTGAATAGAAGGAAAAAAAAATAATCTCAAGTGTCCACCAAAATTGTTGGCCGAATCTAGAAACTCTTACACTTTGCGTGCGTTGGTTTTTAAGAGTAAATCAAATTGTTCAGTGGAAATCAGACACTCAATACCCAAGTGTGGTGAGGGAAGAAAAAGTTAAAATGGGGACATTTCAGCTAGTTACTATTTTTTAAACCTAATTTAAACTTTGGGAAGAACAGGACTCTTCTTTCTCTTATTCCCCCTTATTCTACTGTACTTGAACAGAAAACATCTTTGCCAGGGGCACCTTACTCTCTCTTTGGTTCACGCTGCCAAACTGCAGTGGGGATTTTAAGGTAGATACAGTGCCTGCTAAATATCATAGAGCACAACATTTATAAAGAATGGCAAGGAAAGGAGCCAAATGGGTGTAAGGTATTTCAGTTTCTTAATGCAGAACTTGCCCTGACTATCCATAGTTTATCATAGCTGTCAGTTGCTGAGACTTTTAAAATTGTTATTTCATCTTTTCAGCTTTGTCCCAGAGAATATGAGTATCTTATAAACGGGACAGCTGTATACAAGAATCCAAGGAACAAATTTTTATTTGTGTTTCTGAGAACTTGAACATTTTGTTTGCTAAGTCATGCTAAAAGTTCAAATAACAAACCCAAAAGTGAGACCATCCAGATAACTAAAAAGTCTGTGCCAATGCCAAAAGTTGCCAATGCCTGGCGTTCAGTGGGGAAGAAATATGTGCTAAATTGTATTTTCTTAGACAAGAACATTTCGTTTGTGCTCTTTAATCCCTGGGTGGGAATATTTTAACAAACTTGCTTGTAACTTGCCAGTTATTTGAAACAAGAATATTTCATAGGAGTATATCAGATTTGATTAAATTTTTGTCATGGGTTTTGGCAGGAAAGAGCCAGGAGGAGGGGAAGAGATTAGAAAAATGAATGCAATGTGGAAAACGCAGGGAACTACAGACAGTTCTGCCACCATCTACTTGAATGTCTTGACCACCACACTAATTCACTCTTTTGGGCATGTTTTGCCAGGTCACTCCTGCTGAAATGGTTATTATGCCCAATAAGAGCTTCTGGTGTGTGTGAGGGGAATATTTACGTATGCATTTTCCACTCAGAAGTGTTTCTTACTTGGTTTGATCTTGCTTGATAAAGCAACACGACTCCTGCTTGGAAGCCTTTCCCTGCTCCCCCTCCTGGAATCAGTGCATTAAGGAAGAGCCTTCCCTGCTTTAGCCCCGAGTTCCCCTGAGAAGCCCAAGCGGTGGCCGATGCCATTGTGCCTCCTGGAGTAACAGCTATCCGTCTGGATGTCTTCTGGATTACATTCTCAAGTGCCAACTCGCTCTCCTCTTTTTCTGTAGTCTTCTCTGTATTCACTAGGAATAGCGCTGGGGGCACGTCATGGGTTTTTTTCCTCCCTCAATTCACTTGTCAGTCAATAAGCATTTTTTAAGAGATCCAATGATACGGTGAAGGAATGAAACCCACCATGCCCGAGATGGAGCAGACACTGGCTCCCGGCCAGCCTCATCAGGTGGCCTCTGAGCCCGCATTCTTAAAAACAAACAGGAACAAAATGGTGACTGGAAACTTGAAATCTTGGCTTCAGCCCATCACTACCAAAAAACACTTGCATGGAGGAGATTAAATGCCTTAAAACAAACCACCCCCCCCCAACAAGAAGAGGAAAAATGCCAGCCAACAGCACAGATGGTAGGGAAAACAGTTAACATGGGTCACATCCTATCTGGTCACTACCTTGATGCTCCCATGTGTCTCCGCAGTGTCCCATGGAGAACTGCTGTACACAAAGACAAAATACACTTGCTTCGGTCATCACCACGTTCATTACTGCCAGCCTTTCTTTGTGACATATTTAAGTCTTATTCACCCCAAAGTAAATAAGACTAGTTGTTTCATAATCTCAGTTTTAGTAAAAATGTGAAAAAAACGGTTAAGAACCTGCTTTTGTCTCCCTTCAGCCAAGAGGCATGTTTACCCAGTAATCATCTGCCATAGCGCTGTCTTTCAATAGAATGTTCATACAAATGAACAACATCTGATGCTCTCTGCTTGCTAAATATAATCCAGCATGCAATATTGGCTACGCAGATGAAATATTCTGTTCGAATGGGATAAGAAGGATGTGACTGCCCAGACCAAAGGCAGGGTTTCAGTCCCGCTATGTAGCTACTGATGTGAGAGAGCGGCCGGCGGAGGGGAGCCTGGTGGGACTTGGCAGAGGTCTGAACTCTCTTCCCGCTTTTGTAGTGATCATGGCAAGAAGATGACAGGTCCTTCTCTTCTTCAGCTGATTTTCCACTACATGAGCATATCGTTTTCTGCCCTGGCCTACAGGCCTTGTTGCCCTGAGTCTTGGCAAGTATTTTGGATGCTCCTGTAGGCAGGAGAGCTCATAACCTGCTGGGTCCCCCTCGCAGGATGAGCACAGCTGAGACCTTTCCTTCTGTGGATCTTTAACTCACTCGTGGGCTTGTTGTTGTTGCTGTCTCTCCTTTTCAGGCAGAGAACGTGCCCCAAAAGGAGCTCATCCAACGCATGCAGTGACCAGGAGGTTAGTGCTAATGGCTTCAGCAATTTCTGTTTCTCTCTTTCATATTGGCTGTTGCACTGTTTATCTGACGATGTTTACTGGGGCATATTCTGAGTTGTAGAACGGGATCCAGAACTCCGCCGTCGATATCAATGAGCTCCAGCTGGTGGTGCCAAGTCGGCAGAATGAAAACAACAACCACTCTGTCAGCCGGGAGCAGGCGGGTAAGCACGGGGCAGCAGCGGGAGCAGGTCAGGGCACCCTGTAGCCCTGGGCCAGTTAATCAGATCATTTCTTCCTTGCGGTCCTCCTCGCTGTCTCGCCCATGCACAGCTGGAGAGCCACTTCACAGCA
The DNA here is from genome assembly GCF_964188355.1 of Buteo buteo. Taxonomy (NCBI): domain Eukaryota; kingdom Metazoa; phylum Chordata; class Aves; order Accipitriformes; family Accipitridae; genus Buteo; species Buteo buteo. The sequence goes on along the minus strand of NC_134181.1, from coordinate 36,386,355 downwards.
GAAAGCCTTTGTTGTGGGAACTACTCCTTGCTGCTCTCCCCCCTCGCTGGTAGGGTAATTCCCCTGGCAAGGACCATGCGCAAGCACAGTTCCAGGACGCTGCCAACAAAAGCTGTCATAGCACATGGCGTTGCAGAGACACTGGGTTAGCAGAGCAAACGTGTCAGCTTCAGGCTGCTACGAACAACTTGCAAAGATCCATAAATTGCGGAGGAGCGTCACCTGCCCCGCGCCTAACCTTGTCCGGAAAGGATGGGGTTTACGATGCTTACATTGGCTTTGGACAACTGAGACTCCTGGAGCTGACTTTTTCTGAAGAGCTTTATGGAACGGGACTGCTTTAGATGACATTTACTTCACAGCGTGTTTCGAGAACGAGAGACCCCCAGCCGAGCTGCAGATAATGTCACTTGCTGCAATTTTAAGTCACAACACATGAATTGTATCGGTGCCCCTTTTGGTTGGTGAAGGCCAACAGGGAGCTACTTCATGTTGTGTTGCTACACACCATCAGTTTCCCACTAAACCACCAGCCATTACACACAGCTCTCAGAAGGATATCTTCCTAAAAAACTAATTCTGTGCTGCCAGCCATGACAGTTTCTGATCCGCTGCACAGCCTTGTGTGTTTAATATGAGGGATTTCAGTTTGGGTCTGCCTTTATTAGAAAGCAGACCCAAGGGTGTTCCTCCCTTCCCCTTTTGTTTTGTTTTTTAAAAGCTCGCAGTTTCAGGAGACCAAACTGTTGGCTTGAATTTTGTTCTGGCTGGTGCGACAGACAGCCAAAGCCTGCTCTAGATCGTCTGGGGAGAGAGGGAGGAGGGTTTGTTAGGGAGGAGGTGGGAACAGCTGTTTTGCACTCTGGCAAGCAGTCTTTACCGATTTTCTTCTTTTCTCAGTCACTTCCTGCAGAGGCAGCACAGAACGGTCTCCTCAGGACACTGACCCAGATGTGCCCTCCTCCATATCCGCAGTGACCACTGAGACTGGGAGCGATGAAGTGTTTATTATTTCTGCTGGACCTGGGGCCAGTGGGCTGAGCTTTACCACCTACAGAATACAGGTAGGAATGCTCTTTGGCATCTCTAGGAAGCCACGGGATGTCCCTCTTGGGCAGCGCTTGTCACATCTGTCCATTTCTGCTTACTGCCCACTTTGCAAGAAAGTTAGTGACTGAGCCAGGCGGTTCTAACCCTCAAGCTGAGCTGCCATCAAACGACGTGGGCTGTGATCCCCCGAGCCAGTATCTTGCCAGCTTTGAGAAGAGCAAGTGCAGAAGTCTACCTTGGATCTGATAGGTGATAATGCAGAGGTCTGCCAGCGGGCAGTAGGACCAGCTCTCAGAAATACGTTAATTGGCAATGATGATGTTCCATTAAAGACATCACTTGTAGCAACTGAAGGACCTGGGAGTCAGACCTGCTCCTACCACCACTACCAAGTGGTCAGGGAAGTTACTCAGCAACTCAGCTTGTCAGAAAGCTATTTAACTGTCTCACCAGGCTGATGTGAAAATTTACAGTGTATGCTCAAAAAAAAAATAAAAAAATCAAGTACTTCTGGTGAGAACACTGGGGTCCTTTCAAATACACACACAGAAACCTGAATCAGTTCAGTAAAGTTCTCTCCTATTTTAGCTCTTTCCCCTACACTCCTGGTCAATTAACTGTTTAGAAACAGATGATAGCCCAGAAGCATCAGGCCTGGCTGCCACCTCTTCAATGTTGAGTGTAGTTCCTGACAGAGCATATCCATTACAAGTCTGTGTTAAAGCCTTTCCCAGGTCAATACTCTCCTCTCCCAGTGCCCTCTCTCTTTTTCCCACAAGAGGAGGAAAAAAACCAGCACAAGGAACTCACATGCCCCAGGACAGTCTGTGTAATACTTCTGTCACAATTTACAAAACAAAAGCATTCTGTATCCCTGGACTTGATTAGGAAATTAGCCAGGAGGCCAGGCTGGTCAGGATTTTCCTACACTGGTGTAAGACACACACTAAGCTTTTCCTCCAGTCAGCCACACTGATTAACAGAAGGAAGGGAAAACAGCTCTGGCGCCTTCCCTTGCCCAAACACGTTACCTTCTGCAGAGCAGGGCACTGTGAGCTGTTTTGGTGCCCAAACTGGGCACCCTTGAACACCTGCATTCCTTGGTCCTTCTTTCCAGTGGAGAGAGCTTCACCTGGTGGCAGTCACATACCAATACAGCTTCTAGGCAGGAGGGAAACCCATTTCCCTTCCTCTTTTCCCCCACACTAGTCAGAATGGACAAATACACTTAAAGAAAAACATTTCTATTCTGCCATCCCTTCCACAAGCTATCTAGTAAAGAAAATTTTTATATATATAAAAATAAAATATTGAGCGTTAAAACAGTTCTAAGTGACAGTAACCCAAAGAATTAAAGTGATTTACCACATTATTAACTCAGGAGGCATCTCCTTCCCAGCGATGTCCATGCTGTACACAAGTGAGTTAATACTCTCAACCACATCCCTTAAGGAGCAGAAAACCTAACTGGGAAGGGTGGAAGGGCCTCTTTAAAAGCACTGGGTCTTCCCCCACAGCTGAAGACTGTCCTCTCCAAGGAGGGTGGAAATTGAGCACAGCAGACTAATTACAAACCTGCACTCAAACGGGATCTCTTCAGGCCACTTGTGTTACTCAGGGTTACTGGATGTTAGACATAAACATGTTTACAGTTTAATTTCTAAATGTGTATTTTTAGGGTGTAAAATGCAGCTGGCCAGCCAGCTCCTGACTTTAGCCTCCGAGCCCCGCAGAGGGTATGGTGCATAGCTTTTGTGGACCAGCACTAGGCAAGTGGGATGAGGTATCCACTGGAGTGTAGCCACTTTCTTGGCAGGAGCTAAGAAGTTATCCTCATGTGAAAAGACGTGTGAAATCCTGAGCCTTTACGGTACAGTGAATAATGCCATCAGACTCACCTCGCCCCAAATGCTTGACTAGACAAAGCAAGCTATAAGGAGCTTTCATTAAAAAAAAAAAATCCAGATCTTTTCACTGAGAAATGGTGGCTGGCCACTTGGTCTTGTGCCCCCCACTAAATGTGAGCCTCAGCTCTGCTGGGCGGGAGCCAGTGATAAACTGGCTTTTGCTTTTTAGCTTTTAAAACCCATTTGAAGCAATCAACCCCCTGTCAGAAGGCAAGAGCTGGGAGAGCAAACTCGCGTCTCTGTACGTGGGCTAGTGAGAGGAAATGGAGGGCAGGATGGCTTTCGGATGGCTTTCAGATGGCTTCTGAGGTGTCCTCCAGGAGGGCCATGGCTTTCTAAGTCCCGTTTGGTTTAAGTCATCATTCAGCCTTTGGCTAACTTATAACTATGACCTCTGACTTCTATTCAGATATTACAGGTTTCAGATGCAAAGGTTTGAGTAAACAGTATTATCATGGATGTTTAAGAAACACTTTTTGCTAGAACATTTTCAAAAATCTAGAAAATACATTATTCATCTTTGTAGTTACTTCCAGTATATCTATCTCAAAGCCCATGGTTAGCTTTTACACCAGTTTGGAGGTACTTATAATACTACTTGAATAATAAATCCTAAGACAGCCTGAAGAGGCTTCTGAGGGGAAGACAGCTGGCTTATAAATTTATAAATAAAGATTGTTACTTTAATCAAATCTGAGACTAAGAGCTTAATATTGAAACAAACTTATCCAGAGCCTGAAGCCTCTCCCAGCTTCCTGCTGAGATTTTTGTTCTGCTCTAGTAGCTAATTTCTTGCCTCTCTGGCCATCCATTTCCAATATGACATTTTAACTAAATAGTTTCTTTGATTTGCAGAAACTTGGGAGATTCAGTTTCTCAGAAATAACAAATGACGAATTTCTGGTTTCTCAGGACTTTTAAATCCAGGACAGTGTGTGATTTATTTCAGACCCTCTTTAAGGACTATGTAAACTTTGGGAATGTGGATTTTGCATTCTTCTTGTGACAACCGTATTCGCACAGCTGAAAATTAAAAATACATATAGAGTTGTGGAACAGGAGGCTTATATAAATAACAGGTGAAGTATTAGTAAGAATGAAAGGAGATTCATAGGACAGTCAGGGATTCTTTAACTTTTCTGGCTCTAAATGCACATCGACATTAAGGACAAAAATTGTGATTTTAAATGCAACATCAGAACATATTAAGTAAGTATGTTGTCTAGTTCATTCCCACGTCAGATCAACTCTGCTTATACACAGAACTGGTGACAATGGTTTAATGTGGTCTCACCTTCTGACGATGCCAATTTTACATCTGTCCGGATGTCTTGTTCTACTGCTAAAGCACATTTTCCACCTGAAAAGAATTTCTTATGTGAAATGAAAATCTCCTTGGCTCCAATCTGGGTCTTGTGCTTCTTGTTCTGTTCACCATAGACAGCAAGAACAGATTATTCCCTTTCTCTTTGTTTTCAGTTCTTTTTATGTTCTTAATTCTTCCCTAATATAGGATAAAGAGCACCACTTACTTCAGTCTTCCCTCCTGAATCATGCATTTTTGAGACTTCGGATTCTCTCGTTGCTTGCTTCTGGATTTCTTTCAGCCCCCCCCCCCAACCCCCTTGAAGTTTTGTTTCCCCAGACAGGCACATCTGGAGCCTTCCAAGAGCCAAGCAGAGTGGAAGAATTATGTTTTACACAGTGAAGTTTAGTACTCTGATCTGTCAGAGATCTTCAGTAAAATAAAGCTGTAGATATTTGATGTATTTGGCTAGTGGGAGTGGTAGGACTTTATTTCTTATGTAACTGAGATTTCCCATTTCAGTGTTAAACCTGAAACTGGGGAAACAAGGTAAAACTTTCATCCAGGGAAGCCAGTGAACTTCAGGCAGCACGCTGGAAGAGCAATGAGGAGAAGCTGCATTCCTGTGTCTTGTCGTGTGAAGAGAACCACTGAAGAAATCAGTCTCTTGCACTAACTGCATATTTTTGAAGTGTTTTTGAAACCTTTTGTTGAAAGATGTTGTAAATGATCTTTATTTATTCTTTTCAGGACAAAAACCTAAAAAGAAGTGTCACGAGCCCAGCCTCTGTGTCTGACTGGCTGACTTCTAATCACACAGCCGCAGGAGCAGACGCTGTTGAGAAGGGGAACGTCCAGCTGGAAAATCACTGTCCCAGACAACGCACGTGGAGTGCCCGCACTTTCCACGACTTCCTAGCTCCAATACCACAGCTACAGAAAAAATGGTGTAGCTGGACCACCAACAGTCCCTTCACAAAGCTGGTTGACAACAGTGTAAGTCTTGCAAGGAGGGGAGGATGTGGTGGTTTGTGCCCCAGTACCCCCAGCTGCTCGCTGATGGGACATGTTTTCCCCTGGCCTACTGCTTTGCCTCTCCAACCTGCAATGTATTACACATTTCAGTCCCTCTTGCTTGGTGTATGGGAAACTCTTTTGCCTAATTTTATTGTAATATATTCAGGCTTTCCTGAAGTGCTGAGAAGCCCAGCACTTAGCACCTGGTTAAGAAATGATCCCCAGTCCAGAAAAACATTAAAAGGTGCCTTCAGACTAGATTATCTCATTGAATGTTCTGACATGTACCTTTTTTCCCCTGGTTATGCCTTAAATTTATTTTAAGTGACATATTACTGTTGTATTGCAAGGAATCCGTAAGTGTGGGAGGGATATCTAGGTCTCACTGACTGTAATTGTCAAACCATCAGCTTGTTACAAAGCTAATAGAGGATGTTTCTCCTTTTTTAAGGTAATAACCTAGGCTTTTGCTAAAGAATGCATCTCACCACTAACATAACCAGGAATTTTAACTTCTAGTTCCCTTGGGATCAAAGTTTCTCAAGATAGCTGCTTTTCATGGCATGTCTACTAATTTATTATTATTTTGTGCAGAGTTTTCCGACAGCTGCAAGATCGCAAGGTGTGCCAACCAGAAAGGTAATCTCAGCCACTGAGATAGAGGGAGCATCAGGGACTGTTTACTCTGATTCATCTGCCAGTAATGCCTCGTACCCCCTCACTCTGTCTGCACAAAGGCAGCGGAAGCTAAGCTCCTGCAATTTGAAGAAATCCAGGTTCGGTAACCCTTATTTTGGATTTTTAGCCAGTTCCCCTGACAGCAAACAGGTGAGGTCCTTGGATCCCTCAAGACACCTAGGGGCAGCATCTCCAGTTAACAGCCAAAGCCCCAAAAATCTTCTGGAGAGCTCCAACCCACTGAAAATCAACTTGGTCAATGGTTCGAAAACAAAGGAGCTTATGGTAGAAACAGATAAAAACAAACCCGTTTTTGTTATTTCCGAAGAAGGGGATGATCAGCAGCCTCTGGTCCTAGCAGAACATCTTAGTCAAGGTGGAGATCATCTGTCAGAGCAAAATGCCGTGTATGCTCCAGCTGTGCCAGATAAACAGCCGGTGGTTCTGACTGTTGAGGGGAACAGTTCTGCCAGCTTCACGTCCAATCTCCCCCTTTGGGCAAAATCCCCTAGTTTATACAAAGGTCACGTGAAGGCCCCTGGCTCTTCCAGGGACCAGCAGAGCTTGTCAGTGGGAGATGCTAATACTACTGAGATCTCACAGAACTGTGATACCCTAGCTGCTCCTACGCTATGCCAAGCTTCAGTCCAGTGATGCCCTCAGAAAGACTGAAACATCAGTTCTCAAAAAACAGAGACGACAGGGGCGTGATCAGAGCGGAAGCTGTGCCAAGCAGTTGAGCGTGGCAGTCACAGATGGATGCAGCTTTGTTAAGAGCGGTCTTTGCTTCGCACCCGTTGGGATTGAGATTACGAGGATACCGACCACAGCACAGCATAAATGCCATCTTCCCTTATGCTCGCTAACCTCATCTCTGTTCTGCTGCATGAGAGTTTGATGTGGTTTATACAAGAAAGCATCCTCTGAGAAGGTACTTCAGACTGCAGAAAACTTTTTCTGGAATGAGAAACGGAAGTCATCTGAGACGGTTACATCGTGGTTTGTATCTGAAATGTAAATCAGTCCTCTGTCACTGTGGTATCACTTGAGTCTTTCTGTTGGGAGCTATGAGTTATATTCTGTTTATAGCTATGCCTGTGCAATCCAAGCCTTGCCAAGCCAAGGGTAAGAATTCAATCATGCATGTTTGCGTACAGTTTTGTAAACTTAATTGTAAGTATTTCATAACTTCTGCACTCTAGCACAAAGTTTACCAAGCATTAGCATCTCTAATATTAAAGACCACGATTATCTCATATCCTAACTCTTTAGAGAAGTGTACAGACAAGCTGAGCAACCCGATACTTGATGGTAGTTCTATAAAAGTCTGATGTGGCTTTATCTTTGTTAGATCTACATAGGCTTAAAACACCTCAGTCCACTACATTTTTAAGTGACTCCTCATGGCAACAGGAGCATGTGTACAAAAACACTGAAATACTTGGAATAGTCTTCAGCATCCGACACTTGGATATTTGCAGCTGCTCTGATCTATATCCACCAGCTATTTATTGCTGGTAACGCACATTGACTAGACAACTATTTCCCTTCCTTTAGCAGGCAAGACTTAAAAGACAAAATTAAGTGGGGCAAACTTTCGAGTGCTCACTTTCTTTAGAAATGAACTACTAAGTGGCTGTGCCTCCCTGATTACAAATCCAGGGCATTCAGTGGAGCACTGAACCAAAGGGAAGCCTGCTAGTCCTATTGCCTTTAATAACCCCATCAGTATTTTAATTGCCTCCTGGTGATGTTTTCCTATCTTTGCAAGAGACTTCTGCATGTTCAGCCCATAACTTAGAATTATTTTGCTTTCTTAAATGAAAGAAATTCCCTATGAAGCTGTATTTTGCAGCTGACACAGCACATATTGTTTTAAAGCAATAGTATGTCATAAAACAGGTGTCAGAAAGAAATCTTCTGTACAAGTCTTCCCCTGTATTAGCTACAGTGTGCATCGAGTTATCTTAATCCTTCTGTGTGAAGGCATTGAAGTCTGATTCCTGAAATATTTAACTGAATTATTTATGATTTCACCTGCTACTACAGCTTCCATTTGCCAACCTATTAACGTCTGAGATATGCAACACAAGATTGTAGGTTTTCCCTTATATTTTGTGTGTGTATTTACGTGTCAACGTAGACACAGAAGCCTTGCATCCGGTAGCAGTGGAAGCAAAAACGTATATGCCCTTTAGCAGTTGACTCAAAGATGAACAGCAAACAAGTCTCCGCAATTGTTATTACCAGACTGTGTTGAGTAGTTCTGAAGCACAAAAGTCTGGCTCCAAGTTGGTTTTTTTTGTTGTTGGGGTTTTTTCTTGTGTGTTTTTTTTTTTTTTTTAATTAACGCTACATGATTCAAAGGGAAGAGTTAATATATTTAAGAAAATATTTAGAAGTCTTCAGCACTCTAATAATAACTTCCACTGCATTAAATTCATGTACATTGTAATTCAGAGTCAATGTTCTGTTACTTATTACATTTCTGAAGATTGAAGTACTAAAATCTACTTTTGAGAAGTATTTGTGTTCAGTTATTGACAATAGCTACATTTGAAGGGCTGGAAAAAGTGGCTTTTTCAATAAAAGCGTGTTTAACTATTCATTTCTACAATGTAATGACACTTATTTTGTTTATTTCGCTGAAAGACTAAGTTGCATGGGCATTGCCTTAGAGCACCAGTACATCACGTGGCGTGCACCAGTACAGCAACCTCCCTAGCAGTTGCTGTAATGGAAAGAGCACAAAAGCTGCTGCATCATTCAGTCAGCAAACGCCCAAGGATTAGATCCTGTTTGATTTCTCCTCAGTAACCTAGCGAGATAATGAGGTGGTTGTTGACACTGACTTCCTCTACTACCTGTCTGTGTAACCAAAACCCAGGTTTTTATAAACCTGTGAAGACTGCTGCCAGAGGCTAGTTTCTGTGGGAGCGTGGATTTCCTTTCCTATACTGCTTACCTTAACGCTGTGTACCTCTTCCATCACTGCCTCCTGTAGCAGTACAGGGCCAATTAGACACGAGGCACTAAATCAGGTATCATATATTCATCATGGACTACAGAAATAGGTATTTTGAGAGAGGCCCTCCTCTTGAAGAATATGCAGTATTGAACAATGCTACTTATTCTCAGAACAGACGTGGCTGACATACCAAACTATTCAAAGGTGACGTCTTCTGCCACTAGAAGATACTGAAGCCTAATGCCTAACTGGTGCGTCCTGCAGGTACACAAAGACCTTCCCCTCGCTCTTGGTCAGCCCCGAAGAGCCAGGACTACAACATATGGGAGACTTACCTTAAGTTCCCAACTTGCCTTTTGAAGTTCCTAATTATTTTTTTTTAGGCGGATCACTAAAATTAACTGCTAAAGAGATATTTGTGTTTTATTTTGTACCTTCAAAGAATTTATAAAATATTTTCTTCCTCTTACAGCTAAAGGAACTGTTTTGAACTTATCCTCTTCCCCCCCTCGAGGAACAGAAACAGCTTCCACCCATACTCTTCAAAAAAGTCATAGCACAAATTTAAGAAATTCTGAAAGCTCCGGGTGGAATAAAGTGCTCTAATACTCTCAGCTGTAAATATTGGCTAGGATTAGTTTTTGAATAGTATTACTTATGGTATTTATTTTGTTCATTACTAATAGCTATATTACTTCTGAGAGCTATGCTGCCACTTTTTAATGACAGAAACCTTAACAACTCATGCATGTGCTCAGGATTCAGTTTCACCTTTGTGGTAATGCAGTCAGTTTACTGTGCTATTCTGCATACTGTAACTAAGCAGCAAATGGGATAAGCATGCTAAACACTTGCTGAAGAGGAGGAAAATAATTTCAATCACAATTGCTTGGGAAAAAAATGTCCAAAAATGTTACGGAGCTAACAAACAGAAGGAGTATTCTTTTCAGTAAAACTGGATTTGAATAATGTTAACTTTTTAAAAAATTAATTATTCTGGAATATACTAGGCAATCCCTCTAGCCAATGCGTTAGGTAGACTGGAACAGTACAAAAATATGTGGGCTTTCCCTATTTTCTCATTGTTGAAACAGAGCTTCAAAATAAAAGCTTGAAGCTATACAAGCTGACAAGAATCCTGTGTGGTGGGTTTCTTACTGTCAGGTAGTTAAAATGGTTGAGAATGGAAGCCCAGTGGGAAAACAATCCAAAAGATTTAACAGGCAGCTAATGCATCTTAACTTTGAGGATTCAGAGTAGCATTCACCAAGAAAAAATCCATTTATAGATTCTTAGCAGAAACATGAACTGAGGTTTCCTTCCAGAAATCTAAGTTTTCTTTAAGAGCAGTTGGTTACAAAGCATCCTACTCATAACTGTTTGGTTTTTTCCGTATTTCCCCCCCCACTAGGAAGGGCACATTAGCCATAACAAAACACATTTGACTCAAATAGTCCAGTCAGTTACTAGATTTTATTCTAAACAATTAAAGATTAATTTGGATTGCAACGAAAAAAAGATAAGCCCTAAGCCAACACTTACCTAACGAAAGCAAGCAACTGAAACTCAGCAGCACTGAGAAGAATACCCAACAGAGACCAAATATAGCTTCAACATATATTCATGGTCTGTCTAGAAATGTCTTTGATGTTAAACCTCATATGGCACACTTAGCATTTTTTATAATTCATTTCCTATGGAAACTAATGAGCTTAAGGGTAAAATTACCTCATTGAAAGTCAAAATGGTGAAGTGTGAAGAAAAGAGGGATGACCTGAAAAGCAGATTTAGAAGCAATCTTTGCATATTAAGCATTGCTGTGGGAAATAGTATAATTAGTTTTCTTCAGAAGTTATTCCTTGGAATTGTGTAAGTGGTATTTCAGCTCCCAAACATCATGCAGAAAGAATGTTAGATAAAATAAGTGGAAAAAATGCAAAATCCCCACACATTCTTTTTAAAATCAAGAGATCCTTTTCCTAACTTCCAGTAACACAGTGACTGTTGATTTATTTTTAGAGGGCAGACTGTAGAAAATAAGGCCCCCTTCCAGCAGAAATTTCTAAGAGGCCATAAGAAACCAGATTTTCAGAGTATAATTTAGAATTAAGCATTCTCTTCTCAAATGCATAACTCCTTTGACTTGAATCAACTTATTTCCCTAAGCTCTTGCTGTAGGCTAAGCCACCTGCACTATACAGTTCTACTGAAGACTAGAAATTGATACAAAATGGATGTGTTTTGTTTGCAGAGTGAATGACCTAATGATTGATCTCTGAGTGTCAAATACCAAGATTTTTCTATTAAATTCAAGGAAAACAGTACCAGAACTTAAACACAAATTATCCTACACAGTTGCTGTGTCTCACATACTTGAGACACACTGAGGGCTCTCAGATTAACACTGACTGTTGAGATTAGTATGTTGTCAGCTATTCCAGCTGCAAAAGGCTATATATTGTATTCTCTTTCTCACAATCATGCTACCATCTTTCTTTATTCTTTATTGAGGAAGAGCTCGGAAGGGCTTATGCTGTGCCAGAACTGATCACTTGATGGGACATAAATCCAAAATCAGCAGCTTCCTCAAACTAAATTAGTTACAAGTCATTTGTTGACATAATGGAGTATAAAACATTTAAATCCACCAATGTAAGTGTAGGGCAAGCCAAAACCATTACAAGTCTTAAGGTCTATCAGCTTGTCTTTATGGCATACAGAACAACACAGCATTTTCACTTTTACATAACTTGAGTTTGAATTTCTCTTAAATTTAGTCTAAAGAACAAATGACAGCTGGTTTAAGAGCAGCAACAGAGATTAGCTACAACATTAAAGGATATCCAGCTTCAAGTATGGGAATGGCAGCAGTGCAAAAATCCTAGGATGCTAAACTGCAATGTGAAGCTTAACAACTCTGGCATCACTGTCTTCCACCTCAGATAGAACGGGGCGCAGACAAGTCCTTCTATTTAGTCAGCAAGGGGAAAGTTCTGTTCAGAAAAAGTTCTATTAATAGGAGCCATTTGAAATCTTATCATTTATACAAATCGATAGATCACTCTAAAGATGAACATAATATGACAATCATTTTCTCTAGCCTGCTGTTAAATCAGTAAGTGGTATGATGCTTATCACTTCAGTGTTTACAAGAAATTAAAGTGTTGCAAGAAATTAAAATAGTATCCACTTTTTTAAAAGTAGTAACTTTCTTTACTAGCATCTTGAAGTCATCTTGTTGACAAAAATTGATTCTATTTAATAGTTTTTTGCTTATATCATTCGTTATAAATCCTGTAGAGATACTGATGATCCTTTGTGATATCATCTGACACTTCTAAGAAAGTTTGAGAGAATTTCTTGGAATGACACAAAAACTCATATCATTTTCAGATACTACAAGTTCAAGGATGATATTTAGTTGTAAAATCTCAACATTCAAATAACTAATAGCTTGACCAAGCATTAGCGAGTGTTGCATACATCCATTTCTGTGGTGAGAGAATATGCCACAGAAGAAACAGAAACAGACAACTTCAGTGAATATCTTTTTTTTTCTTTTTTAATTAATAACTTCTTAGTTCAGGAAAAAAATAAATCACAAAAGAGAACTGGAAGAACTACTCTCCACCTTCTTTATAAAAGAACTTTCTCAAAGACAGAGACTACATACGTTGTTCACCACTATGTCAAACCCTATCATAATAACCTTGTTTTTTACAACACCTATTCTACCACATCTCATGCTCAGCTTCCAAATATCTCTTATAAAGGAGGTGGGGGTGTGCTTTAGACAGGTTAAAAATATGCTGCACCTTTACAGTATTTAAACAATTACACCAAGCATAGTTCATACATTTATCACATTAACTATCACCTGGTAACCATACATTTAAAAAGGTCTAATGTATAGAGTATGTAATACCCATGACAGATACTCTTACTTACTTAAGAGCATATAAAGATCAGGATTTATTCACCCTCCCCATCTGCAAGTTAATTTCTCATCTCTTCCTGGTACAATATAAATGACAAAAAAATCCCTTCATTCCATTGCACTACCGCAACCCTATATGCATAGAAAGGCAGATTAATTATCTGTAACAGGGAAAAGGAAGAGAGGTTTATAAAAGGAATTTGAAGAACCTCTACTGCACAGGTAGTTTAGATGTTAGGTACATGAGTTTTGTTGTTTGGAGTTTTTTCCCAATTTTTTTTTCTTAAAGTCACGTAATACATCCCTATACAAACATAACTTGAGTAAGTGCAAGTGAGGTTGTACATAGTACTGTAGACACATTATTCTTGACCAACAAAAAAAATTCAGCACAAGAGGCTTGAACACTAGCACAGTGACAAGTCTATGCTGAAAGCCCATCTGGGGTGTGGGAAGTGGTGAATGAGAATGCAAAGCACATTTCTGCATATAATGTGCAAAGGCTTGATCTCCACAACTGCACTCAATTTGCTACATGCACAGCCAGAGATGAAAGTGAGATCAAAACCAGCTGGGAATGGTTGTCCTGAGAAGATACAATAACCATTAAAAAAAATCTAAACATAAAATACAAATACAGAAGCAACAGAACATTGTTAATAATACTAAAAGACAGAAACACACTGTTGTTTTTAAAAGAAGTTTCAAGTATTATTCCAGATCCAATTTCAATCCTACTCACAGGAGAAAATGCCCAGAGATTAGGAAGAGAAGTCCACACCAAAGTGTATTTTTAATAGCATATGGGCATGGTCAACAGACCCATCCTTGCGACAGCTATTTTAAAAAATAAAAATCTAAACAGAAATGCATCATTCTAATTAGCATTCATATTAAGATGTGCATTACTGGAAATAGCTGTTTAATTCACTGACACCAGTAGACACAATGTGCTGCATCATTTGTGCTCCATTATATCACAAGATATTGTGTGTACACTTTTAACATCAAAGTATAAATCCTGCTCATAAAATAAGGCATACTTAAAAACAACATGGTATCTACAGAGGTAACTTTGTATGCTTTCTTCTCATTCTGTTTCACTCTTCTAGGTATGATGAAAAAGAAAAATTGGTCCCAGTTGAGGTTTGTCAACATTAGCTACCAGATTATGATGAAACAGATCAGATCATTTCAGTTGGTGGGGTGGGGGTGTTGGGATTGATTTATTTTTTTTAAGGATGCTTAGGACATTTCCTGAATGAGCTCTGCAGAAGGCGTGAAAATAAACTCTCTATATTTTACATCAGTGACACCAGTGTTCCCCTTCATCATCCCTATCCCTATCCAGAAATGCCTCCATATTGCTACAATTTGTCCAAACTGAATTATTTTCTGTAAGATTGTTCCTTCCAGTAAAGCTGCTATATTCTGTTTTAAATTATAGCTTTTTCTACATTTTCACCAGTGTATGCATGCTAAAGAACAGCTGCATGGCAGAGGTACATATTTAGCATACAGTATCAAACCAAAAAGAAATTAAAAAAAAAATGAACCAGTGTGTCCTACTGGCTGCTCTGTCAAAAGCACTGTTTGGTCTTCTGATATAAAACACTACAGAAGTAATATTAGCAGAAGTCTGTTCTGCTTCAAGTATTACCCCAACTTTAAATGTGATTTTCAAATTTTTGTGCAATCATTTTTGTAATTTAATGTGAATAAAAACATCAACATGACTAAACTAAAAAAAGAAACTGTACTACTTCCACTATAACACCGCACATATGGTAGAAGCTTTAAGTTGAAACGGCTGTTTAATGGACGGAATTATTTTTTTTAAAGTGAATAGCAACGTGGTTTCTAGCCCAAATGCAATGGGTAGCGACAAAATATCAGACTACCGCAAAATGCAGTTACAAATATACACTGACAATTTCCTTCTTAAATATTAATGGCTCTTGAAATATCCATCAGATACTTTTACAAAACTTTTCTATTTTAAGTCTAAGGATTTTTCTTAGTTTCTTCACAAGTAGTGCAAATACACTCCTTATTCTTAGGTCTTCCCAAGATATGGCTGGTTTTTGTGTATGTGATTTCTGTTTGTGTTCTTCACTGAAGTGATACAGGGACACTGTAGTCATGAGGATGGAATGCAATGCTTGCTGGACTTTCTTGGAAAAAAAAAGTCTACCTTATTCATGTACAGCTGTAAAATTCTACAAATTAAAAAGTTCACACCAGATTACCTGATGCAAAAGTTATTGATTCCCTGCTACGGGGGAACTGAGAAGATCCCCTGAAACCTTAAACTGTACAAGCAGTGTAACAAGTTTTTGTCCCCTCTCTACGGACTACAAGTATTCAGTTCTTGAATCGTGTTTGTTCACAAATGTGATTGAATTTCCTGAAATAAAACAAAACAAAACAAAACAAGTTCTCAGAAGTCAGGCAACAAAAACAAGTCAGCATCTTTCACAGGGTATTTTAAATGTTAAACAGTTTAAAGCAGAACATTAACCTGTTCAGATCATACTCTACTACCATGTTATCTGTAACAGGATTTTCAACATCTCTCCTGCCTAACCTGTGTTAGTTTTACTATGCACACAGAAAACCTGTTATCAAAAGCATTCCTCTATACTTCTGCATACTTCAAACCCAGAAGACAATTAAACCAGGAATCAGTGAATTAATTTTTCCCTGTAAGACATTAGTAATTTTTAGTAGACAACATTATACAAGTCACTAGGAACTAGAATTAACCAGGCTAATAATACATTTCAACATAAACATGTTCTTTCACTAGCTTGGAATCTTCTTCTGGAAAGAAAAAGAAGTCTTTCTCATTCTGTATTATTTAGGTTTTATGGGAATGGCAAGCCTGTCTTCATGAGTTAAATAGATAACACAGTTTTACATGAGGCACTTCTTTCTACTTCTCAAAAACATCTCACTATTCATTCTTTGTTCTTCTCTTACTTGGGTTATGTGTCCCCTGATACATAACTGAAACAGGAGCTTGGGTGTTAAGTGTGTATATACCTATACATGTGGAAGAGATGATGCAAGAGACCATGACTTTTCTCTCTCTTGCTAAATTGGATCAAAGATTAGAAAGAAACCTTGCTTGCATAACCAAACTACTTAGCAAAACAGTTTAGCTCATTTAAAAAAACCATAACTGGATATCTAGGAGTGGTATGACAGGATTGTTTGCTTTTATAGATTTTAGGAAGTAAGAGCAGCAGCCAGTAAAGTTCTAGGAACAGCTAATGCTTGAAAGGAAAACAAAAACAAAAAACAAACAAACAAACAAACAAAAAACCCCCAAAAAGTAAAAAGAAGAAAAAAAGGAAAAAATCCTGAGTCATTTCTATTCTAGATGGAATTATCCACCACAATATGAACAAAGACGACTGGTAAGTACTTTGATACTGAATTAACTCTCTAACATTTCAAAACAAAATCTCCTCTGGGAACATAGACAGTCATGTAATGTGAAATTACAGATAGCAGTGGTACTTTGAATTACATCTGCAATTTAAATCCCAAATTATTTTTGAAAGTTATTTGGTAAAACCCTCTGAATTTGTAAGAGACTGGGGATGAATATTTTACAAGTCTTTCTTATGATCTGCTTGCCTGAGCTGTACAGACTGGTTATTTTCAACCCATAGTACCTGAAATATTAAAGGAATTATGCTAAGTGTGTATGTTCATTGCAGCATTAGAAAGATACTGCAGAATCTACTATTCATTAAAGCAATTTCTCAATAAGGGGTAACAGCTCCTCTATCTTAAATTGCACTGAGAATTTAAGAGAATTATTCATAAAGCAAGGATTTTTCTACCCTCCCTGGAACCAGTTAGGTCTTAAGCATATAAGTTTTGTTTTGTTTTACAAGTCTTCAATATTTGTCTTACCACACATGCATCTTTTTGTAATAATGAAATTACATTGGTTATCAGTGGCCCTGATTTTTTTTTAATCAAGAACCTTGATTTAATTTGGATGGACATTTGTCATGAATAACCAGATACCAGGAGTCCATGTCCCCTAGACGTATTAAAACACTCGAGAAGTAGAGCATTAATCTCTTTTCAGGCTCAGTATATTATCTTCACCATATGCCAGATTGTTTGGGTCAGAGTCTTAAGACCTAGAAACTCCTCAAAATCAGGAACTGCTAAGCCACACCAGGTTCCTGATGTTACATGTTCCAAACTTCTCTTGCTTCTTTTGTTGCAAATTATTTCCACCAATTTATCCCTTCAAAGTATGTTGCACTTCACTAGAAGAGTCTCTCATAGTTTCAAACGGAAATGCCGCAGGGCTAATTATTGTATATACAGTAATTTTAAGAAGCACCCAGACATGAGCAAATGAGAAGCTGCTTCAGCGGGAGAAGAATAGGAATGAAGCAGGGAGTTGTGGGTGGAAAACAAGACTCAGGAAGTGTCAGCAACGGGTTACATCAACTTACAAGTGCTAGTGGCACCTTTCTGACATGCACAAAAGGCTCATTTCAAAGTTGTGTTAAAATCAAAAATGACACCACCCCACCCCCCACCCCCCCAAAGCTCACCCAATTTTGCTTACACTGCAACAGTGTTACTCATGCAATTTCTGGCACTTCAAAGGTGGTTTTTTTTGGTTGTTGTTGTTTTTTAAATAGAAACAAACCCCAAACCACTTTCTAAACTGTGTAACTTACATGGCATGATGTGCTTTGACCTGAGTTCGACAGTTGCGCCCCCAGTAGCAATCAGGACGTGATGTGACAGTCACTACAAAAAGAGCAAATGAAATGCTACATATATTACAGCCATCATTAAATAAGATGATGCAGATGATTAAGCCACTGCTAATGGTGGTTACTCATCAGAGCAGGCTTTGTAGAGAAACAAGACATGATTGGCAAGAAATGATTGTAAACTATATTGGTTCACCTTTCTAGAAGCAAAGCAAACACTTAGTGAAGGACAAAAAATTCATTCTGAGTATTAGGCTCACGCTGACTTACTAAGAAAGAATTTGGTTCTCAGTGCTGTTAACTGAAATTTTACCACTTTGTTTAATGGAGATGGACTTTACAGTTTAAGACACTGGGCAGATGTCTAGATATATTTCCATATGAAAGAAAAATTTATTAATTTGGGTAGAGTTTGTTGGTTTCCCCCCACTTTATAACTCAGCTGTCCAGCAGGCCGTTGCAGTAAAATGAAAAGCAATACTAAGGAGGAACAAGGTAGACTGACTGTCTCTCATTATGCACAGCAGCAGAAGCAGAGTTCTCAACAGTTAAAGACAGGGAAGTTGTTGCTAACAACAGCAACTAGATGGACAAAAGTAATCTTTAAAAGTAGACTGTTGGAAGAGCTTCTGTTCCCAACAGATTTAGGATTGAAGGAGGCACAGTTGCTTGCATGCTATTTTATTCTAAAACTGTAAATGCAAACAGATTTAGAATTAATTTATGAAAACATTCTTGTTCCAAGTTGAGAGCTGGTAAAATGTGAAATTGTTCAAGTGGTGCATCATTTTATATATTTAAATGGGAAAAGAAATTACATTACAGCAGCTAGTTTCTGTTGAGTATATTCTGGATTTTACTGAATTCCTCTTTTCACCATGCAGATATATTTATTCAAGGGATGAGAAATCATACTGAAATTAAAGATTCCATTAGGGAGTCTGACAATAACTATATGCAAACTCAGCAGCTGACTAGTAAAGCAATCAGCATAAGACATTAGCCCTGCAAAGAGGTTTGCACTGGGCTACATGAAGGTGCTAAAAAAACCAAGGATAAAACTGACTTTAACTCTTTAAATGACTTTTCCCCCTTACTGTGTGAAGCAATCCCCACCTGGCAATTCAGCAACAGGAATATTCTGCCTGTACTGGTAGGCAAGTTCTCGAAAGCTGCGAAGGCCACAACAGTAGCAAAGCACTGTGTTCCCAGTAATTCTGTAATCTGGGGAGAAAATCAGGTTGTACGTAATGTCAGTGTAAGCCTTGAGAAATCAGATTTAACAAAAATGTCATGATGTGACTGGTTATATACACAGAACTTCAAACCTCTTGATAATATTACTGAGTTATATATAAACAAAGAGTTACAGATGCACAAAAATGAACACATACCTGACAACATGAAAACTCCTCTTTGAAGAGCTAAGAGGCTTTCGTTTAACATATTTTTCCATGTCAGACCCCTGGATGCCAGGTAATCCTGAAAAGAGCAATTTAAGTGTTTAATCTAGAAAAACCTCCAACATTAAAGAGTGACCAAGCCATTTACCCTGAAATATTTCCAAATCTAGATCTAACCAGGTTTTCAAAATGGGTTGATGTTGATTACCAAGTAAAAATTAAATATCTTTAACTTAATTAGCATGATACTTTCAGATCACCAATAAAACCTTCCACTCAGTATCTTTTTTTCAGAAGATCCCCACTTTTGCCAAAAGAATGCAAATGGATTCATTTCAGTCACATTCTCATTTACCTTAAATCAAGATTTCATCCAGTTTACCTAATTTAGATAACCCTGTTATGGTATGGGCAAAATATTTTCCATATAACCTAGGGTGAAGTTTAACTTGTCTGTGAAAAAATATTTAACAAGCCTTGTTTTCCTGGGATATTTTTAGCAAATTATTTTTCTCTTAATTAATATTTTGGATGTTACACTTTAGACTGTAGAAACTGCTTCCCTAACAAATACTTCATACAAGTAAAATTCTTTTATGATTTAATAACCAAACACATCTGAATTCTACAGTGTGTCTATCAGTCATTTATACTCAAATACAGAAGTTATGCCTAGAATTTTGGCCTTCTCGGCCCCTGTCAGACATACACATTGGAGAAATTAAACATCAGGATTGCATGAAAGTGCTTTTTCTGTTGTTTTTGTTAATTTGGGTGGTATGGGAAGAGCTAATGCTAAATGGAATGCATCTCTCAAATACGATGCCCTCTTACACAGAGACTGAAAGTGCCGAATTATCACCTCAAAATACTTCTAATCTAGACACAGTAACTATAACTTTGGTCCAGTTGAACATTTAGGGCTCATTAAATTTGCCTTTCAGAATCAGGTGTGGCAAGTGACACAATGCTGCCACTGTAACTGTTAGGCAGCACACCACTAATTTCACATGTGAGTACACCTTAAACTTTGTACATTTATTATTATGCATCACACATAATGATTTTTGAACATACCTTTAGGATATCTGACTCGTAGTGGTTGTTATTTAGGACTCCGTCTAAACACTTATCACCAAGATTTATTTCTAATCAGAAAAAGAAGAAAAGTTAATATTTCTTCCCCTAATCCCATGGCCCTCATACATTTTCTAAAGGTTCTTCTATTTCCTGAAATCACGTGCACAGATTCACATAAGCACCAATTATACGACTGCATTCAACATATGCTAAAGCATGTGATATATAGCTTCCAGTGGCAAAGACATTGAGAATTTACAATTTCACCTTTAGTCCACAAACACTACTACTCATCTGCACAAATTAACAGTGCTATTAAAGCATATTCCATTAGCTTCAAACTCCAGCCAAGTCATTTCAACTGTTCTAATTTATTTTTAAAAAATGTCTAAAACCTTGAGTTTCAGAAGTCTGCATGTTTAAGAGGGTAAGGTTCTTTCCTAATCAGTTAACATCAGATGTTCAGTGCTCTTGCATTGATTTGTATGATTCTCTTCCTATGCTGAAATACACCATAATTCATTTTATACGGGAAAGCACTGTGCTCAACAAGTGTAGTTTTCAAGCCCAATATGGTATGAAGACAAGAAGTTAAATCCCCTCAAAGTTAAAACACATACCACTCAAGAATTTTTTGTTTGTGATGTGAGGACACAGCCTTTGTTTCCTTTTGCATGACTGTGCTACAAACTAATCTATTATATTTCTTAAATTACCTAAAGTTCAAGACAGACAGACATTATTGCAAAGTGAGCAGGCTCATAAGAAACAGATTATTCCACAATACCACAGAATGGTGCCAAACAGCCAAAACATGCCATCCGAGTGCAGCCCCAGTATAAGTGACAGAAGGGTTGCAGACAAACTGTACCTGTAAAATAACAAAGAAAACCCCTGTAAAGACCTGCACACAACAAAACTCAACAGTTATTGTTCCTATAAACCAATAAATATAGAGCTCTGATAAACTTGGTTAAAAAAAGTACAACTTTCTCATTTAAGATATATTCTATAGAGGAATAATAAATTTTATAAAGGAAGATTCTTTCATGTTGTCACTACAAAAGTCAGATAAAGAATATTCAAATAAGGAACACTCTTCAAAGTAAACTTAAGTTTAATCAAAAATAATGAGAGATTTAGTTCTGTAGCCAAGACTAAAAAAAAAAGTACACACATTGCTGAGGAGCAACATGAGGATTCTGTTCACGCTCTGCTCTTCGGTCAGGCATTGGCTGAAAGCAGCAGGTGCATATTACATGACTTCCTTGAGCAGGACACACATATTCCTGGACAGCTAGATGAGTTAAAAACAGGAAAAAAGAGGACAGACTGAACAATGTACACAATTGCAATCTGGACTAGGAATCTTAGTGAATATTAGCAACATAAAAATCTGAAAGCAACAAGCAAGCAATATAATTTTTACAAGGATTCTATAAAAGAGCAGAAAAATGGCACTCAGACTTCTAAACTACATAGGTGCCCTGGTTTTGGCTGGGATAGAGTTAATTTTCTTTCTAGTAGCTGGTATATTGCTATGTTTTGGATTCAGCATGAGAATAATGTTGATTACACACCCATGTTTTCAGTTGTTGCCAACTAGTTTTTAGACTAGGTCAAGGACTTTTCAGCTTCTCATGCCCAGCCAGCAAGAAGGCTGGAGGGGCACAAGAAGCTGAGAGGGGACACAGCCAGGGCAGCTGACCCCAACTGGCCAAAGTGGTATTCCATACCATGTGACGTCATGCCCAGTATATAAACTGGGGGGAGTTGGCCTGGGGGGGATCGCTGCTCAGGAACTAACTGGGCATTGGTGAGCAAGTGGTGAGCAACTGCATTGTGCATCACTTGTTTTGTATATTCCAATCCTTTTATTATTATTGTCATTTTAGTATTGTTATTATTATCATTATTAGTTTCTTCCTTTCTGTTCTATTAAGCTGTTCTTACCTCAACCCATGAGTTTTACCTTTTTCCTTCTGATTCCCTCCCCCATCCTACTGGGTGGGGGGGAAGTGAGTGAGCGGCTGCTTGGTGCTCAGTTGTTGGCTGGGGTTAAACCATGACAGTAGGTGTGTAAAATATTTCAATATGTAGAACAGTTTAAGAACTATCAAGCATCAGTAATCTATTTTAGACAACCACAGAAAAACCATAGTCAAATCTCATGATACTTGCAGACACCTATGTGAAGTGGTGTTACTTTCGCAGTACTGCAAGAGTGAGCTTCCTTGGTTCATAGCGAATGTATGAGTTGTAGTATTTTAGTATCACACTACTGAGAAGATTTCATGATGCTGACCTGCAGGGAAGTTGGCAGATGTAGATGGCGCATCTCCCAGTGCTTGCATTCCTCCCGCTTCTGTCTCTTGGCCTGTGCCAGGCAGAGTTGGAACAGAGTGTCTTCGATACCCTGGGCACTGTCTGCATACTATATATGGTTGACTGAAAGAATAAAATAAGGTCATAGGAAATCACACCCAAAAAATGCAAATATAACTCATATCCCTATGCTAGACAGGGTTGGTCATACTTTCAAAGTTTAAATTTGGAATTTCTTCATCCAGTAACATACGGAAGTTTACATAGCTTGGTACCTCACAGCTGTGAAGACTGCTGTGGTTGTAACAGATAAAATCTTTGTATTTCGTAGTATTCCTCAAGCAGTTAAAAAAAAAAAAAAAAAAAAAGAAAAGAAAAACGGAGCAGTGCGACTGGAAGCGAGATGAACAAGAAAGAGAGGAACAAAGCTGGAACAATTATCTACATGAAGAGTTCTTGTGTTCCCCTCTAGACAAACAGCAAAAAATGTTTGCTGTTGGAAATAAAAAGGAGATACTTTGGTGCCTGGGAATCCTTAGGTCAAGCATCAGCTGCTTCAGTACCATACACCTGGTGAAAGCAACATTCCAGACACATAAGCAAGCACAATCATTGCAGCTGCACTCATAGGGTCATGGACTGCTTTATCTCCTGAGAAGAGGTTAGCCAAAAACCTGTTTTCTCTAAAGCAACAGTCAATTTGTAACTGGAAAAGGTAATTTCACATATCTCACATGAAGCTGTTGCACAATTCAGGGTAGAAATGTTGGTCATAAACTGAATCTTGCTGGACTTCTAGGAAGTTCTAATTTTAATTACTTTGTGCTGACTGCTTAGGGTTCAGTAGGATGGCCAGTAGAATTGCCAAGATAATTACTGGTAAGAATGAACTTACCTGAAAACAAAAATAAGATTTGTTCTAGCAATGATCATGGAAACACTATCAGCAATAAGAGTGTTTGTGAAACTATCTCATTTTGTGGGTTTGTGCATCCAAACTAAGTAAATCTAATTAAGCGCACAACTTAGACATACCTGATATCTGAAGATTCACTATCTACATCTGACAATTCCAATAAATCTTCAGAACTTCCTTCCTCGTCTGAAAAAGATCTCCGCACCTTAGGTTGCAACATGTCTTGAGTAATTTTGTTTCTAGCATCCATGCTACGTACATCATCTTCATTACGACATTTATCTGGTATGAGAACCAAATTCAAATTTCAAGAGAAAAGAACACCTCACATCCCTTATCCCAACCCTACTTTATTAACACTGTTACGATTATTGTGTTTTCATTTTCATAAAACTTATTTTGGATAACAAAGCTCTAGAAGATCTTAGTTAAATTCCCCTATCTGTTAATGGAAGTGTAGTATCAGGCAACTTAACTTTTATTTTCAAGAGGCCATGGTCGAAGTTAATTAAATCCATATTCAAATATATTTTTCAGAAGTAGCGGAATTTAGGTGGCCTAATCAGCCAGTGTGCCCTATTTGATAAAACTGATATCCTTCTCATGATTAAGTAGCAAAATAAAATTAAGAATTCTTAGCATACTCAGTATTAAATCACCTTCAATTCTCACCCAGTATTTTAAATATTACAACAAGTTATTATGTCATAGTAAATGAACTTGTTTTCTTACAGCCATGTCAGAGAAAACAGCAGACTAAAACATACATAGAAATTCAACAGACAGCAGTTTGTGCATACATCAATTATGCAGCTAACCTGTGAAATACATCAGATTCTGTTACACACACTGTTGAACTTGCCTGGATGCTGAATCAGATAAGCTTCAACCAAGTTGTTCAATATGTGATTTTTACAAATACGTTCTACTGGACAGCGACAAGTTGGACATAGAGAAGATCTTTCCATCCATCCTGAGTAGCAGGCAGCACAAAAAGTATGCATACAAGGCTGCAAGCTGGAAAACATAAACATGAAAACAATTAAAGAAATGCAGTCAAAACACAAATCTTTCATTTTTCAGATACATTCATAACATGCAAAAAACTGTTTAGCATTGATTTGACTATATAGACTGGGGGGGGGGGAGGGAAGCAACGGGACTCAGAAGGGCTTATGAAAACCCTAAATATCCTAGCCTCCTCAAACAGTTGTCACTGAACTTCTTATATTATTACCACATGAATACAGCTTTTGTCAATCATACATACCTTACACAGTCATGCAACAGTTCTTGGCAGATAATGCAAGTTAACGTTTCTTCCATCTTATCCGGTTTCACATTTGATGTTTTTGCATCTTCAGAGCCAATTTTAATTATACATTCACTTGGAGCTGCTGGTGAAAGATTTGGACAAGCATCTTCATCTACAAAGACAGAAGATTCCACAGTATGTATTTTTTGAAGCTTTTTAAAATTTATTTTTATTTAAGTGTTAAAAAAAAAAGACCTGAATGATATACACTGATTCACTGTTTACTGGCAATGGTCCCATTAAAGGTTCTTGCTTTACACATAACAGCTTCTGCTACTGAAGACATTACTTTCACTGGACCAGAAATCAAGTCAATAAGAAGGAAGAAACAAATTGAAGGACTGATGACAGCTGACCTGACTCAATTTGGAGGGGGTGTGTGTGGGGTGTGCAGAATGAGAGGTGAGTTCTGCTTTTCTTATTTAATACAATACTAAAACATAAAATAACATTGTGAGGAGGAAAAAGTTACCTATCCCCTACTAACATAACCTTTCAAGACCTTCTAGGTTTGATATGCAGGCATTTTGAATTTATTTCATATTAATAAAGAAAAACAGGCACAGATCCTTATGTTTCTGTTAATCTCACTGGACTTCTATGAAAAATGGACTTAGCTTAAAGTTTCTAATTAGGTTTTTTAAACTAACTTTCAACAATAACATTAAAATAAAACAGTACAGGGTAGGTTGCACAATACTGTAGTAAGTATACTAGCCTCCTTTTAGTTTCTTCTTAGCAGGTTCCAAACTTTCCTCCTCCCCTGTTCTTTGAGAATCTGATTCTGCTTTTTCTTTGTCAGTGATTTCTGAAGTGATTGCAGAAGTTTCAGTATGCACATCCAGCTTTTCATGTTCATCATGCAGTGCTCTTAGACACACAGATTCTAAGATGGGGAAAGCAGGCACAGGAGTGAAAACTAAGGATTGTGATCCTGCAAAATAAAAACAGAAACATGAACGCAGCTACATACAGATATGGGACATGTGAAAACAAAAGGCACTCAAACACTGATGATGCACACACATCAGTCCAAACATCTGAATAGGAAAAAGTGGAGCAAAAAAGCAATGTCCGCATAACTACACTAAATGCATTCTGAGCCAATCTGACTAATTGGAAGGCCTGGGGGAAAAACAAGCTATTAGTTGTGTAACACTACTTAAAATCCCCATTCCTCTTTAAATTGTAGAGTATTTATTCATAAGACTATTATCCACACCAGGTCTTCCTTACAAAGATGCCAGGCAGACGATTTATGCAATATTGATTATACGAAACAGGTCAGGATCACAGCGGAAGGCAAAGCTTTGTTTTCATATGAGCATGTTTAAAAAGTCCCAATAAACTGCTGACAAATGCCATTTGCTAGATAGCCATTCTTGCTCCAGTTCTATTTTAAGAGTTACACAACATTGTGGTATTACACTTGCCAACATAATGCCAACTTACTAGACTAGGCATCCATGTGGTATATTTTGGTGTTAGAGCTCTAGGCAAGGGAAAGGGGACTGGTGATTGGCAGCAGTAACAGTGACAATTAGAGTAGTTTCTCTGAGTGACTGCATGAGCAGAAGCACTCCTATCTACTGACTTTGTTATATGAGCCACATAGATTTGGTAAGTTTTCACCAGTGCTCCACTACAAAACTGTACTGTAAAGATAGAACAGTTTGGGATTTACATGCATTTTCTGCCTCTCTGAGCAGAAGCAATTCTCACAGTTGCCTTACTCATCCACCAGGATTTACCCTGCTTGCTTATAAAGCGAAAGTTAAAATGCACATATCCACCTGGTATTTTCACTAGAACTTTAGAAAGCAAATGCTAAAGACCCAGATACGGGTAAGATATTAATCTGTTAAAATTCAAAACTGGAGTAACAGTTGATGGGATATCAAACTTTAAATACTTGACATAATTCTTACCAGATGTAGAAGGATTATCCTTCTGAACAGATGCAGACTCAATAAAAGAGGTAGAAGAAGCATTAAAGAGGTTAGATGTAGAAGTAGATGGCTGTGGTTCCTCATAGCAAGACTGAGTAGCTGATGGTGATGAGGTAATTTGGGTCTCATCATTACTTCTTCCTGTACTTGAGGTATCTTTGGTCACATGGCATTGGTTTTCTACATTAACTTCTACAGTTGGAAGGGGGGAAAGGAAAGAGAAAGATCTGTGTGACAGTCACGACACCATGGCTTCAAAATTCCAAGGAATCAAACTCTTGAGAGAGGGTTACATTAGTCATTGGAGCTTAGCTCCTCTTCATGGATCTTGAATTACTTCCTTACCTACTGGTTCTTGAGTTGCATCATGTTTTGTGTATAAGGATTCATAAAGATAAGCAACGTCTGAAAGGTTAAAAAATATTGATCAGAATTTTTAAACAAAAATTCTCTAACCTTAATCCCACATAAACAACTTCTATTCACAAGTGGCTGCTTCCCCAAAGTGTCTGACAATCAAAGAGGCAAATGAAGGGTCACCTCTACAGTACAATGTTAATACTCCTACTTAGGAGGCAATTAGGAACAGCACAGCAAGATCTTTTCTTTTCAGGAAACCAGGCAGAGCAGCTTTTGTGTGACGTTTAACTTGTGCCAGCCATAGAACCAGAGGCTTGATTAATTCTTAAACCTAAAATCTGCTCTGTGTCAGAACAAACTATTTTCACTGATACTTGAATGAAAGTTCTTCGAAGCAGCTTATTATTTCTGAACTCACTTCTCAACTTCTTCAATCAATTTTATTCAATTTCTTTGCGAGATGCATGAACTCTCAAAAATAAAGATTAAGACATGCCATAAGTATCTATTAATAAAACCAACTGGATAATATCCCTTTCTTCTCCATCTTACTTCAACATAATACAGTTCCTTGCTTCCCTAACTTGGTACTTTTTCTCATCTCCAGCCACCTAGAAGCAAATAAGACTCCTTAGTTTGTAGCAACCCTTTTTCTGACCAAAAGTTAGATTATTGTCTCCTCCAGAACTACTCAGAATGGCCAAATAGGCATGCCAAATCTAAATTCTCTGTCTTTGAAGATGGAGAAGCTGAAAAAGCAAAAATGGAGGCTTGGTAATACAAATAGTTGTTAACCCAAACAGAAACCAGTGATTCAGTTCATTACAAAGTACCTGGAAAATTCATCTAAGGGAGTTCTTCCGAGTAGCATCAACTGCAATAGTGCCATCTTAGAAAGGATTTGTGAGATAAATAAGCCACACAGACAAATACAGCTTATCACTGCTTCTTGTACCATTTACATCAGACAGCATAAATCTGTCTGATCTGTCTGTATGTAAGTTTATAGCAAATTCATAAAGGAAGAATTTCAGTAGTGAGTATGTATGTATCTAGAATTTTTTAGATTAACAGTTCATATGTTTATTACTGTATGAAAACTGTAAATACAGTCTTGTGTTTTTACATTAAATATCATGCTGTAAATGTATCTAATACTTCATTCTTCCATCTCCCAGTACATCCAACTGTCTTCACAATAACAAGGGAGCTTATGACCATATAAAGTCTGTCTCTTCACCTTAAAAGTTCCACTTCAGAGTTATCAAATACAGTAACAAGAACTAACATTTAAAATGTCTTTTTCATCTAAAGTCTTTTCCAGAAAGAGAGTGCTCTCTACTAAAATTTAAATATTACACATTTCACACCTAAAAGAAGAATTGCATGCTAGTGGGCAGAGTAGTCGGCAGGGGCACAACAATACATATGTAAAAACAGAGTTTGCCCATTCCCTCTCTCCCCCCTATTTATCAAAGTTGAACCCATCTGTTATTTCATAAAAATGAGCAATTAAATTCTTTCTGTAAATCTTTTCAGTCAGCATTGGATTTAATGAACCTGTATAACTGAATGAAATGAAATGGTATGAAATGAAAAGGTATGAAATGAAAATTCTGCTGCCTCAATAGTTAGAATTTCCCAAATAATTTATGAACATCTTTAAGACAGATGACAACACAGATAATTCATGAAATCTTTTATTAATTTTGTTCCATTGCAAAAACTGAGCATTTACACCCAAACCTTGGTCCCTGACTTCTACCCAGTTAACACATGAAAGAACATTACTTCCTGTCCAACGATAGCTTGGCTTATTTAAAAAACTTTGAGAAAGGACCTTTATTAATTAAAAAAAAAAAACAAACCAAGCCACCTAATTATGTTATTTCAATTGCATCATCCTAAAAAGAATTATAGGCATGTGAGGCATGATTCTTCTTTAAGACCACACAAATATTTTGCCAATTTTACTAATTCTACTTGCACTATAGGGCTTCCCCCACCTCCCCCCGATTTTACCTGTTCTCTCTTTAAAACAAAGAAACCCAACCCAAAACAAAACAAAAAAGCTTTTGCAGCCTTTCCTTCTGGTGCCAAAAATTGCTTCAATGTGATATAGTAAGTATCACTAACTATCCCAGCAATTTGACTTCTAAAAAAAGCATTGGGCATGTGATCAGGACCCCATTAGTTACCATTCCATGCACTAGTTCTTTCAAAGCTACTTCTAGGCACATTTCAATTTCAGACAGTTGCTCAGACTTGTCCCTGTAAAAACTGGCACATCCATGACCTCTTCTACAGAGACTTGTTTTTAAACATTAGCAAATTATTTGTCTTAAAATGGAATAATTCTGGTTTAATTGTACTGATATTTCTTTTCTCTCATGACTCCAAAAAAATGACTAAGCATGCCATTTAAAAAAATATCATTTACTTACTGTTCTCTGGCTCATTTTTTCTGTAAACAACATAGATCACATCCCCAGTCTGTAAAGGGTATGTCTGCTTCTTCACCACTTTCAGTTTATTAATTACTGTTCCATTAGTACTGTAAAGATAAAGAAAAGATAACTTAGCATAAATGTTTTCATAATTACATAGGAGAAGGAAGGGAAAACACAAGATACTTTTAATGAAGAAAAACTATTGGCTTTCAAAAAAAATGTAAGCCAGGATTAAAAAAAAAAAAAAAAGCCCAGAAACAAATGAAAAATTTCTCCCAAAGACAGAAATGCAGAGCTACTAGGACTTCAAACCTCATTTGCAGCTACTGGTAAAGAGACAGTAGCTGACAGAGAGACAGACAAAAGTTCCCTGACATTTGGCCACTGTCTCAACATAATTAGATAATTGTTTCTCTACAATAATCTCCACCCTTTAAGTATAAACCAGGAAAGGACAATAGGACTCCTATTCAAAAAGTTCTAGCTTATGTTTTCCAATTAACACTGGGAATCTCCTAAGAAATTCTGCGACAAAGGAACTTTTCCTGTAGTCAGGGATGCCACGTGGCATTAATTTTTCCTCCCCTCTTGCTTCAAACAGTAAAAAACTTAAAATTCTGAGGTTACTTAGACTGTTTGAAACTCAAAAGCAAGAAGTTACTAAGGTGGAAAAAGTTATACATAACTAAAAGATGAGTTGGAATGAATTATTTTGATATTGATAAAAACTCCAAGACTCATGGAAGAAATTAAATTGGGGAAGAGGAAGATGCAGAGCATTGCTGTTTAATGGAAGTACCTCCTTCACTATGAGTGATATTTTACACACAAGCTATTAGTGTTTTATAACGAAGTCAAGTTATTCAAGTACTGAATAATTCCAACTCAGTTGCAATAAGCCTCTTTCAGGGCTGCACCATTCTAGAAATTCAGACTTCTGCCATTCAAAATCTCAGCAATTAGTACCAAACATGAACAGAAAATCTGCTTTTTCCCCTCAGCAGAGCAAGCTGCTCCATGAAATACTAGCAAACCTCTGCTGCCACCTCCTGGAGGCCACCACTTGTGCCCAGGACACAACACAGACTTCCTCAAACAGACCAGCTTCTCTCTAGAGGAGAGGGATGGTTATTTAGAAATAAGCACCTTCCCTTCTCGTTATTTTTCTTTTAAAAAGCAACGTGGAAAAATCTCTTATCATGTAGTAACATGAACAGAGAAAGAAAACTAGAACTTTGTACTGTTGACCTTTTTGGACACAAAGTCAAAAGCATTACTTCAAGAAGTCAAAAGGAAAAGTAAGCCCTTTTGAATCACTACAGCACATCTTGATCAAGGTACCCGTTCTCGCTCTTACCTCTGCAAATGCTTTCACTATCTACGTGGTTGAATCAACTAATCCAACATAAATAAGAAGATACAAAAAAATAAAAATGCTACTTTAAACATCAAGAAACAAATGAAAATCTTTGGGTCACATTGATATTTGCTCTGTTAAAGAATCTTCAAGCTTCTCCTATAAGCAAGAAAACTATTTTAAGCTTGCCTTTTTACCTCAGGCATACAGATGTTGACTAGCCTGAAAGACATAAGCATCAAAGAACCAGAACAGAGACATCACTAAAAGAATGCCAAAGTTTAGCAGTTAAGAGGAAAAAAGAATTTTAGTCAGCCTGTTAGAAACTATACTAATTTTAAACTTAACATTCATGTTAGTGATAATATATTAAAAAAGATTATGTCGAAGCACAAATCGCTCCTCCTTCAATTGTCAAAGAAACAGTAAAGCTGACAGCAATCCCTGAGACATAGGAAACATCAAATTTGACCTCCTTTGTTTTCCAGAAGGCAAAACAAAGCATGCATTTCTCATCTGCTCTAAGTGTTTCAGACCTTCTTTTGTAATAAAACAGCTAAACTCAAATAACAATTGCCTCTTACTGAGGTTTAGCTTCTACAGCCAATTCCTAGTCCCAATATTTCACTAAACATAGGGAAAAAATGTCACAACAATGTATTTTATGAAGTTGCTCTGTCATGACTGCCAAGTTCCGAGATGGTTATGAGGGACAATAACTCAAGTGAGGTATTCTTGGGGCGGCAGGGAATCATCACACATCTAGTAACTGCTCATGGTTGGTCTCATAAGGCAAGCTGCAGAAATAGCTACCCAAGACCCTAATTGTCAAATTGACTACAAACAGCCAAATCTTTTAAATTCTGCACAGTTATACAGACTTCAAAGAGAGCTGACTAATGAATTATTTGGTATCCATGGACCCAAATGAAGTAGGAATAAACTGATACCACTTAACACAGAAAACCATAAGCTTTTCTTAAATACATTAGCAAACTGAAGTAGTTGTATTTATACCTCAGCTAATAATCAAAGGTATAAAAAAAAAATCCAGCTACCCCAGATAATTGTATTAGTCTTTCATTTCCAGGTTCAGGCTTTAGCATGAGGCATTTAACAGATATGGTGCCATATCGGATTAATGTTGTGGGTATTTTCTATCCAAACACACATGATAAATCATGAAATCTGTACATTCCTCCAATGTTTCAAATTAAAGTAAGGTCCCCATAAAATAAGCAGAAAGTACAATGAGAATCCCAAATATGAAGGCCATTCATTAGGACTTAATATTGAATCGATATCAACTGGCTGTATAATTTTTTGAGATGGAGAAGAAAAATGGTACTATCAGATATAAATTGTCTGTGTGTAACAATGCCACAAAAGGTCCCAATGTCACTTTTCTAAAGAGTAGAAGAAAAAAAAGTCAGGCCTTGACTCAATTCCAATGTGGTTGATGACTCTACAATTTGATTAATGAACTATACATTACCTTTACTTCCCGATCCCAACTGTTGTGCAGAATTGATGTGAACAGCTACTCTTCACTCAGAACAGGCTTACTTTTGAAGTAGGTCAATGATCTATGTGTTGTAAGATACTTTGGTATCCTCCCAAGAAAAATGCAAGTCTGTTACTTTTTAGTAATTACTAGCATCCATCCAGGAGAAGAATGTAATTTATGGTATAGCTTCTGGGTTCATAGTTTTAATAGTTATCTGCTATTTAAATGCATATTATCCTAAACACACTGTAAACTGAAATGAGCTTTGAATTCTATTTAGTTGCAGAATCCCTTCTGTACTGTGTCATTCTCCATTCCTCTAACATTCACAGAAATAGTTTTGACTGGTAGGGTGAGGAGAATTTAGTAGCAGGAAGGACACCAGCGGCAACTTAAGATCAGCCTCTGATTTACCCACAGAAAGGGAATATCTGCTTGCCTGTCACATGAGTATCAGCCTTGTGTAAATAGTTTCCTGCTCTGAAACATCACTTACTACTTAGAATCCTTAAAAAAAAATTTCCTAGAAGACAAGAAGGTCTTTAAAAAAAATTACCATAGTTGCCTTTAAAATTTCTTTTTCAAAATGGAAAATCTTACAATTGCTTTTACTTAGGGCAAGCCAACTACTGCCTCCACTGCGCTAGGTCAGCTTGTATAATTTCTTTTCTTGCAAGCAGTATAAAGCAACTAGTGCATGGTTTGGAAAATAAAGCAGAAACATACCCAAAAAAAGGGTGAGACTGTGAATATTTTATTGTACTATTTGCTAACTCTTGGCTTTTGTTACTTCCAAACTTCTATTTACTCAATAACTTTGAGCTCTCTACACATTTTCTTTCACCTGAAAATTTATGGTAATTCTTTCCAAAGTAGATCCAAGAACTCATTATGCTACCAGGGAGATAAAAAACAGTGTTGGCTGCCTACATACATTTGATGATATTCTTTGGTTTAGCTACAATATAGAAACAAAGTCCACTCAGTTCAACTGTCCCACACTAGCTGCCTCCTTCAATGCATTCCTCTTCACCAGAAAAATCTGAGCTTGACCACAGCAATGTTTCCAAACTATTTTCCACTTCAGAGAAGAAAAAGCTGACACCGCAGTATTTTTCTGGGATTCAGTAATACCAACTCAAACATTCAGAAATCTTCTTCTTTCAGCCTGCTTGATTTTTTAGAGCTCATCTGATATTCAGCACAAACATTGGAAGACCCAGAAGAACAGACAGTCTTCTTCAAGTAGTCATATCAACCTGTTTAGTCTCTCAATTCAGCAAATGGTAGCCACACTTCATACCAACTCACAGGCAAGCAGAACACATAAAGGATCTTATACTTTTTTGTTAGATACATAGAAGTTGTCCTGGTTTTGGCTGGGATAGAGTTAATTTTCTTTCTAGTAGCTGTATAGCATTAATGTTTTGGATTCAGTATGAGAATGTTGGTAACACACTGATGTTTTCAGTTGTTGCTAAGTAGTGTTCAGACTAAGTCAAGGATTTTTCAACTTCTCATGCCCCAGCAGCAAGAAGGCTGGAGGGGCACAAGAAGCTGAGAGGGGACACAGCCAGGGCAGCTGACCCCAACTGGCCAAAGTGGTATTCCATACCATGTGACGTCATGCCCAGTATATAAATGGGGCGGAGTTGGCCTGGGGGGGATCGCTGCTCGGGAACTACATGGGCATTGGTTGGCAAGTGGTGAGCAATTGCATTGTGCATCACTTGTTTTGTATATTCCAATCCTTTTATTACTATTGTAATTTCATTATTGTTATTATTATCATTATTAGCTTCTTCCTTCCTTTTCTATTAAGCTGTTCTTACCTCAACCCACAAGTTTTACCTTTTTCCTTCTGATTCCCTCCCCCATCCTACTGGGTGCAGGGGGAGTGAGCAAGCAGCTGTGTGGTGCTTAGTTGCTGGTTGGGGTTAAACCACGATGAAATGTAACATGCATAAGCAGCTAATTGGTAGTACTCAATAGGTGCAGCCTTTCTATTACACTACCATTGTAACAAGCCCCACCTTTTCATGAATATATCATATAGAAAATTAACTTTATTTTGGCTTTGCTAGTTTTCTGCTGGTTGCACCTTCTGCCTCAAGGGGGGGTGTAGGAAGAAAAAAAAAAAAAGCAGCTATGTTTCTGCATCATTCACAGTTTCTTTAGCTTGTATTATCATGACCTTGGTCTAAACCAATTCTACCAGCTACATGCAACTGAAACTAGGGACGGTTTCTCAAGCTTCTATTTATAACTAAGCTCCAAGACTGCCATGATAGGCAAACATGGCCTTATTTGCTGTTTGAAACGTCTTGAAATTTGAGATAACGTTCGAGAATGACAATTATAAGCCACTTCCTAGACATCCTAGCTAGGCCTGATATTCTTCCCTAAAATTTAGCATTCTATCCCACAGCTTCTGGGAGTATAAGCCCTCCAGGGATGTATCCAGGGACCTATCCTGGTTATTTTTTCTAGCTACAACCTAGAAGTAGAGAAGAAATAAACCCTCATCAAGCTTGCAGATGACATCAAAGCAGGGGCAGAGCTGGGCCGCCATTCAGAGGCACTTAGGCAGGCTAGAGGAATGGGCTGACAGGATCATGACATTCAACAAGGACAAACCTTAAGTCCTGCACCTGAGATGGAATAACCACCTGCAACAGTACAGGCTAGAGACCAACCAGTGAGGGTTGTTGTGTATCTTATGACTAAGCATAACATCATACCCCTTGGACTTATGCCTAGGCTTGTCAGCAGCATGCCCTGGCAGTGATGAAGGCCTACAGCACACTTGGCTGTATTAACAGGGATGTAGTCAGAAACTCAAGTGAAGTGATTATTATTCCTCTTTACTTGGAACTCATTAGTCCACATCTAAAATATTACATTTAGTTTTAGGCCACCTAGTATAAGAAAGGTCTTGATAAACTAGAGCAAGTCCAGCAGATAGCCACTGACGTGGCCAGAGGGATGGGGCACAAGACCTACGAGCTAAGGGGCTAGGGAAACCAGGCTTATTTTGCCTGGGAGAAGAAGGTTTGGTGAGCAGGGGACCTTATAGCAGCCTTCCAGTACCTATGAGGAAGTTACCAAAAAGACAGAGACAGGTTCTTTACTGAGGTGACAAAGGTCATAAATTGAAACAAGGAAGATTCAAATGGATGCGACGAAAAAAAAACCAAAAAAAACCCCAAACCCAAAACACTGTGAGGATAATTAAGGTCTGGAATAAGAGCCCCAAGAGGCTACAGAATCTCTGTCCTTAGAGGTTTTCAAGACCTGACTAGAGAAAGCCTAAACAACCTAGCCCAAATTCAGTGGTCTAAGTTCAAACTCTGTCAAAGATGGGCAAAGTGACCTCCTGAGGTCTCTTCCAACCTGAATAATTCTGTATGTTCTGTTTAACTTGAGGAAATAAAATAAATGCATAGGCCATGTAAATATCTGGAAGCAAGTTCCTCACCCTGAAAGACTCCTTTTAATATCAACATAGCTACTAATTGATCAAGAGGCAGAAAAGTAGCAGAGGTGCAAAAACTCTGCTGAAAGAAAATCATCAACTAAAGCTCATACATTCTGCCAGTGCTCCCAAAAAATGTGCGTGCGATTCAATTAGACAGTTCAAAGGTTTTTCAGAATATTCTTGGAGGGATTTTTGTCAAAAGCTCAGCAGGTATTTGATACTAACCCTGAGCTACCAGAACAATATATTTAATTGCATTCTGGTATTTTGGAACAGGGATTCGGCATGATACCCTTCAATACCTCAAACATGAAATTTCCTCTTGATGTATGTACATCAATATATTTTGAAGCATCTTCTTTGTCTTTGGGCAAAATGCCTTCCAGACATGAAAAACGGGGGGGAGCAGGCAGAAAAGTATTATTTGTTTCTTTACTGACTGCAATAACCTGGCAGAAAAAGAATGTGGTTTACAGAAGCATTTCAAAATGTCACAGAGCTCTTGAAATGTAATAAACTAGAAGCTTTTGGCAATCTTAGACAAAAAATCCTGTCAAAAATGAAGCAGATGAAAATTTGAAGAGGGTTACAATCTCCTCCTAAGAAACACCTTTCCATTCAAATTCCTATCTCAAATTTTATACGGGAAACCAGAAAACAAACTAAAATCCATTGGAAACTACCTACAATCCCTGCAGTGCTATTTGTACTCCCACAGTAGTCTTAGAACTCTACAGGAAATAGTCTCACCAGTATAGCAAGTTCACTGGCCTTCAGTATATGAAGAAGTATGTAATTAACTTTATATGCTAAAAGTAGTTCCACTAAATTAGCTTAGCTTTTTAACAGTAGTTCCAGTGAAGTATGTGCTAATACCTTTCTACATTAAGAGCTTTAGTTCTCACACCCCTAATTTAACATAGAAACACCCAGAAAAGAAAATAATCATTCTGATTAAACAAAAAACCCAAAACAAAATATCAATAGTAGAAATCTAGCAAACATCTTTTATTATTAAATTAGACTGAATAGGCTCTAATCTCCATCTGACACGCCCACCACAACTGCTAGATTACTACAGTACTTATGCTCTACAGACTATGGATATTTTGAATACCAGAAAGATGTCTAACAAGTACAGATTTTTACTCCACATCTGTTTTATGCTTTGAGATGATCACTGCAGGTATTTTCTTCCCTACACAGGTGCCTGAAATGAGGCACACTCATGCTTAGAGCTTTTAAGAATGCTGGCATCATTTTTTTCGTAAGACTAAAGAAATTTGCTACAGAACTATTACATCAACAGTATTTTTCATCCTGTAGACTATGAATTCCTCTGTAGAGAAAAAAATATTTAGAAAGAGCCAAAAAAACCCCAAACCTAGATTAAAAGCGGGGAAAAAAAAGACACAAAAAATAGAAGGATTTACTATTGATGCCTCGAGCAATACACAAGATTTTACTTCACAGACTAAAAGGAAGGGTAGAAGTTCACAGAAGAACAAACCTTGTATCTTCCAATGACACTTGACCAGATTCTTCATCCACTATGATTTTACAGTGATCTCCAGACACCAACTTGTTGCCAGGGAAAGATAAGTCACATCCTTAAAAAGAAAGCAGATTTTCCAGTGTGCTTAAAAATACACATTACACAGACAGATCAGCATTCTGCATGGCT
Organism: Buteo buteo; assembly: GCF_964188355.1. Lineage (NCBI taxonomy): Eukaryota > Metazoa > Chordata > Aves > Accipitriformes > Accipitridae > Buteo > Buteo buteo. The sequence goes on along the minus strand of NC_134181.1, from coordinate 36,348,911 downwards.
ATAAATGCACAACAAACTGACTCATGTACATCTGCAATAGTTCAAAACTTCTACTGGCATATAGGCAGCAACACTGCCTAGTATGTGATACATAAATTCAAGCAGTGAGATAGCCCCATGTGCTGATATAAGCTTATTTCAACCATTTCAAGATGTTTTAGTACCCTTTCCTCCCGCCAGTCCTAGCCCTTACAGATGAAAATCAAATCACAATTACTCTGTTCTAAAGTGGGACATAGATAAATTCACACATATTAGAAGTGTTCGATCTAAATTCTAGAGGCATACATCACAGAGCACCCAGCTCTTCTTCCACATCATTGTAACACTGTTTCACATTGGATTTAACTTCTGCTTCATTCTGCTATACTGGCAGGAACTAGTAGGAACCAACAGCTGATAAATAAAAGAGTATCACTGTTCTATATTAAAGGGTTTTTCTTTTTTTTTTTTGTTTTTAAATAGGGAAATTTTCCTCATCTCTGTTGACAGCACCATTATGTTAATAAAACTGAAGGGAGATTAAAAATCCAGGACTAAGATTTAGGGATATACAGAAGTGTAATGACAAAGTTACCGTGATAGAAACCTTCCTACCTACAACTCCAGGGCTCTGAGCAAATCTAGTATTTTTATTTCACTTTAACATCGAATGTTCAAGACAATGCTCAAGGTTCCCCACTACCTTCTCTCACAAATGACTCAAAGTACTTGCTTACACAAAAGTTATAATTAACAAACATGATTCACTTCCATCTATTCACGCTGTGGGTGCACTGTATCTCAGCCTGCAAGAACAACGTATCCAGAAGGAAAGTAGTAGCTACCACACATACTGGTGACAGTTTATCACTAGTCTACTCCTAATATTCAAGGAACAATCAACAGCTACGGAATTAACTGCTGCCACACAACTTGTAACGCTAGGAAGCCCACTGAAAGCGAGTGGACTAAATTTTATTCAGGAGCATGCCAACGTTTCCATTCTATTCTACAGAGTTAGACTTTCACATGGGAGCAGGAAGGACAAAATGCTCTAAACGAGCATTTCTAATGTTCCTGAAGATTTTCTAAGTAATACTTATGACGCAAAGCTTAGTATTCTTGTAACCACTCATTTTATTAATCTATTAGCGAACAGTTATGGAAGCAATAGAACATGCAAAAGCTCATCTTTTTTCTGCAAGACAACCCTCAACTAGACCTCAGTTTGAAGAATTTACCTACAGCTTAGATAATGAGAAACAATCTAAATGTATATTACCAAATGTAAATAGACAAAACATTTTTTCCTACAATACATTATCTTAATTTCTCATAGAGCTATAGCATCTGGTGTTTGTTCGAGACTATTTACAGAATGTGACTGGTCAGTCAAACAGCTTGAACTGATGAACAGGAAACTGAAAATTAGTGCTGTCAGGGCAGAGTACAAAAAATTAAAACACTGCAATGATTGTTTTAAATACAGTAAGCATGAAATCCTTTAAAATAAAGGCAAGTAGTAAAAGCCCTAGACTCTGGGACTAAAGCTTTCAAATCCACCCTCAGAGAAACTTTCAGTACTTGTTGGCAATCTTTATATGGCCAGAAGAATTAAGGGCTTTTATGTGGGCGTTTTCTTTTCTATGAAGCACAAGCATTTTGCATTGCAGTTCCAACTTATTTTAACCACAGAAACAAAATGAGAACGTAAACAGGACGGATACACAGAAACTCTTCTGAATCAACAATCGTTTTTTCTTATTTGTACAACCTGCCATAGACCACCTAAAAGGCATATTCGCTTTCAAACGTGCACAAGTCCCAAGTCGGTAAAAAAGAAAAAGGTCAGCGCAAAACTTCCTCTTCACACAGAGCCAAGTGGTAAATTAGGAATAAGGGACCGCCTGGCAAGCACCTCCAACAGTTGAAAGCACCAAACCCAACTAGATTCGGTCCACCTTCCGATGTTTTAAAGGCCAGGAGGGGGGATCGCTGCTGTGCCCCGAACACCGCCCTACGCCAACGCAGCGTGTCCCTGTCCCACCTTTCTTCCGACCAATTGTCCATTCTCTTTTCAGCAGCAAGACGTGCGGCTCTGCCTCATCAGCACCCAGCCGGATCAGCTTCCCCCAGGGCTGCTGCTGCCGCTGGCTCTGCTCGCCTCCCTCCGAGTGCTCCATTTGGATTCACATCTGGCAAAAACAAACAAAGCGAACCCCAACCCCACCATCACACCGCACCCGGGGGGGAGAGGGCTCGCTCGGGGCTGCCAGCCCCCTCCCCTCCCGGGGGCCGGGCCCTGCGCGCCGCAGCCCCTCACCCCCCCGGGGGCTCCCCCGGCCCCTGCCCTGCCCGCTTCCTTTTGTGTGGAGTTGGAAAGCCCTCCCCCTAGGCCACTCGCCCCCCCTTCCCGCAGCCAGCCCACTCCCTTCCCTGCGCCCCCCACCCCGCAGGGCCGCTCCCCGCCTGAGGGGGATCGGGCTGGAGGTGGGGGGGGGACGGGGCACGGCCTCCCTCCGCTCACTTCTCTCCCCAACTTTCCGCCCTCCGCCCCCAGCGGGCCCCGCTCCCCCGGCGGAGAGGGGCGGCGAGGGGAGGGCAGGGGGTGCCGCGCCCCCCGCTTCCCCCCCCCCCCCCCCCCCCCCCCATCCCCGGCCGCCTCCGCCCGCCCCCTCCGGCCCGGCGCCCCCTCCCCTCGGCGCCAGCCCTTACACCCAGTCCCGCGGCCGAGGCGGCTCCTGTCAACAGACATTGCCACCATCAGCTGATCAGGGCTGGGCAGGGCCAGGCCTGCCATTGGAGGCGGCGCACGGCGGCCATCGACGACGCACCGGGGGGAGAGGCGGGCCTTCCGGCGCCCACCACCGAGCCGCGCCAGCTAGAGCGGCGCGCTTCCCGGCGAGGCCGCGCCGCGCCGCCCTCCGTAGGGAAAAGAAGGGCGATAGCGAGGCGCGGGCAGCGGTGGCGCCTAGGCCGACATCTTGGGTGTGGGCAGGCGCGCAAGCGGGACAAGGCGCCTGCCGCCATCTTTGTGGCGGGCGGATCGAGCGCCTCGCAGGGAGCCGGCGGCCGGCTGAGCTCGTCTAATCGGTCACGTAGCCGCGAAAAATAGTAGTTGTAGTTTAAGTCTTCGATGTTGAAGAGTTACTAGTTTGCCAGCAGCGGCTAAATAAAAAACACACTTGCTGTCCCAGGGACATGCTTTAGAAAGAAAGTTCACGCTGAGGCAGGTTCAGTGCCCGTTGGCGGGGGTTCGCGCCTGGAGGGGGCAGCCCCAGTTTTAATCGGGAGACTCCTACAAACCAAAACCTGCAGGTACCAGGGACAAAAGCAAGCAGCGGAGATTTCTGCACCATAAAAATCATCACTTTGCTCTTCGTTGCCCCACCAACCACCTCATTTCAATGTCCTCTTCTACAGTAGTTGGAAACCAGCTAAAAAAAAAAGACCCAAAACAGCAACAACCCTCTCCCGCCCCCCTCCCCATAAACATAACAGGAGATGGAAGACCTCATCAGTTCCCCAATGGCAGTCCTGTGGCCCTGCACCGGTGAGGTCTGCCCGGCCCCTGCTCCTGTCCCCACAGTACTAACCCAACCTCTGTGGGGCCATCACGCTCATCCTCGTTTCCCCAGGTCCCTGCTTCATCTTCCCACCTCCTCCATCCCGCTGGGAGCCACCTCAGAGAGCTAAAACGACCAAAACCAAATCACCACCCCCTCGCGCCCTCACATCCTGCTCCTGCCTTAGGCTGGTCCGAAGCCCTGCGGAGCGGCACCGTCTCTCCCCATCGCATGCTCCAGCGGTGCCGTCACCCGCCGGCCTCGCAGCCGGGTTACCTCAGGCAGTCAGTCGCCTGCCCGCTCGGCTGGGCCCAGCAGGTTTCCAGCCGGCAGCTGCCTTTTTTCCTCTGCCAGACGCATCCAAATAGTTGGACCTTCTTCCTCATGGTCTGCTGAAAGACTTCTTACGCGTCAGTCTGTCTTCCCTTGATCTGACCCTTGAAGGATTCCACAACCTAATCCAAATCAGCTAACATAACCGGGACCCCCAAAGGCTATCGAGAAAGCCAGTACCTGAAATTTGGTGGTCCTCTCCCCCTTTGTGTAAAACACTATCACTACTACCCACTTGTCGATCTGCTTGTTTCTCTGGATTGCTTTCGTTTTTTTTTCATGGGACATTTGTACGGCTTATACCATAATCTTTTTAGGCCAATTAACACCCCATATAAAGTGGCTTCTTAGGCAAAGGAATTGTAGTCCTTTTGCACATCAGTAGCAACCTTCTAGTTGTGAATTCCTTTATTGCATTCATCTGAAGGACTCGAACAGTTTTATGTTCACCAAAAAGGAGGAAGAAGCTGAGCTATCTTGGATCTCCCTGCTGCTTGCTGCTTATCTTCTTAAATTAGTCATATAACATGTACAGAGGCAGTGAACCTCTTTTTTTCCCTTCACTCAAATGATTTTCAACTCTGGATTAAATCAGAAGGCATGAAAACAGAAACAAAACACTGAAAACAAAACCATTTGCAATTCTTTGCTTTGATACTCCTACTTTCAGTTCACAGGCTTGAACTCTCAGATTTTGCTTTTATCTTAACCTTTCCTGGAAACCCTGTAGATCCCCTTGGCCACTTGAATCTCACAGCGATACCAGCCTGTGCAAGAGAGTGGCAAGGGACTACAGATACAAGCAAAATTATTAAAATATACAAAAGTGTTTTGGATCTGCAGTTTTAACTGATACCTAATGCCCAGTATTGCTTCACAGCTCTCAATCGCATGGGCCCCAGTTCAGGAGAAAATGTAAGCACACATATAAGTCAAAATTGATGTACATACTTAAGAGCTTTGTGTAATTGACCTTAGTCTATAACTCTTCCCTTAGTAATAGTACCACCAAAAAATGGTTCTTTGAGGCCTGGCTGTCTGCATTCCTCCAAAAGGATTTGTCTGTAAAATACCCTGCTTACTTTCAACTTTGTCCTCACTGAGGACTAGTGCCTTTTATACATTCGAAGAAAGGCACATCAGTGGAAGTTACAATCACTCAAAAACATTGTCACGGTGCTTCATTTTTATTACTGCTCATAGTGACTAGTAATTGTTATCTCTGAGTGGCAGAGGAAAATACCAGCACATGGGAGATGCAACTAAAAGCCCAACAACCAAATCTTTTGTGTAAACTGTAGCATTAGCTGAGGGAGGAAGTTGTTTTGTTATATTGTGGCATTGAGAAAACATATTTTCCAAATAGTCCTGCCAAGAGATCCCTCTGCAATCACACCAAGGAATTACTGCATCTCGGTGATAGCACAGTGCAAGCAAACGATTGGTTCAGCTCTTGCAGCTCTCCCATAGTATCCATGTAAAAAGACAGCAAGTGAAACATACAGCTAGCTTAACGAGTCCTGTGTGGATAGGAGACTCAATTAAAATTAAATTATACAACAAATTAGGTTTTAAATGCTGTGCTGCTTAGCCAGCCAGACAAATAATAATTAGAGATGTACTGATCTGCTGCAATGTGCAGTTGAACAGCAGACTGCTGTAACTGCTTTCAGTGTACACTGACAACACTACCCTCCCAGCCCAGGGTAGTTTTATATGACATTCCAAGTAAGCCATCTCTCAACAGGCCTGTTTTGTACTTGTCACCCTCCTGAGCTGGGCAGAATGGACAGGATCTTTTTCTAGAGTCTGTCTTTCCTACCTCTTCTATCAGTTAATGTTTCTTTAGCAATATATCTCCGCCTCTTCTTTCTTTCTAGAATCCAGGTCATTCTAGATGGAATTAGTTTTCAGGCTCTGAACTGTGTAGGTATACATATGTTAGATTCAGGAGAAAAAGAAGCTACAAATATTTTTTTCTTTTTTTCACTACCAATAGCAGTACACATACCAGCAGTAGTGTATGCCCCACGACGCATAGATGGATACAAGCCAAAAACTGCCACCTCTGATACTGGTTGTAGGAAAAGAAATCTAGGAGTTCTTGATAAAGAACAACATAGAAATCAGTCCAATTGAAAAGGACCTGAAGGCAGCTACTCAAATGTATTTGTATTGCATTAATGTCTGTAGCTCTCTATCATCCTGTGATAGATAACATTCAGAAAGACTGATGCTGTTTAATTTTCTCTGCAATTATTTTTTTTTTTACCTCTGGTGAAAGTAATATTAAATTCTTAACATCATATCTGGCAAACATAACACAGAAAACATATTTCATGATTAAACCAATAATTATGTGTTCTGCATGGAAAATAAAGTATTTAAAGATCATGCAAAGCCAGCAAGAGTAATGTTATCATACAGCCATCTTCAGTTGTGGTTTCCTACTGCTGGCTGCTTGTCTGTGGGTAAGGAGAAACAACTTTGTAGTGCAAAAGAAAACATACCAAGGACAGCCTTTTAGTCTAGCATTTTTCCAAATACTGATAGCCCAGTTCTGCAGATAATCTATGTTCCTGCCATGCTGTAAATGAGAATGCACTATTAACATGAAGGGTTTTCTGAGCCAGGCAGCCAGGCCCAGATCTCTTCCTTATTATGTGGTAGAGAAAGGAAGACAGCCAGAGACGTCATATGAGAAGGGAACAGGAAAAGGATCATTTATGTCCTTTTTCTTATGTTGTTTATCCAGACATCCATTACTGACCACTGCTAGTGTTTGGGAATCTTTTAATCTAGGGGAAACTAGCATGGCAGTTCCTGTGTTATGACTCTCTCTCCTTATTAGTCCACTGGAAAGCCTTTGAATTACCCATGAGTTACAAGGTTAAGCAGCAGTGAGTTTAAGTATGTCAAAAAGAAGGACTCCCTGGGAAATTCAGAGGACTTTCCAGGAGAACAAACAAAACCAACACACCAAAATCATGCATGCAGGAGCTAATGAAACAATGCAGTTCCCAGGAAGAAGTTCCCTTCAGCAGGGACCACGAGTGAGCTTTGTTGCTGGGGCAGAAGGAGCAATGAAGAGACTGCTCTGTGCCCAGCTGACAAACAGATCAAAAATAATGCAATTACTGTTTACACTTCACAGATTAGCTTTACTGGATGCAGCACTGATAGACAACATTCCCAGTTCTCTGTGAAGCCACTTTGTAAATGCAGTCAGGTATCTCCCGAAAAGAGCTAACAAATAATAATAATTAAAAAACCTTGTTGACATTTCTTTTTAGAAATCACTAACATCCAATTATTTTCTTACATTCAAATAAAATTTTAAAGCTGTGTAAATATGCATTTTGGCATTATTTACATCCTCCTTTTCTTGCAGCCTGGAGGGGCAAAGCAGTTTAAATTTTTGCCTTTGGCATTTTTTAGTTTCTGAGCATCAAACTCTGTAGCTAGCTTGCAAGCCTAGCAGATGGTCATTTCTGTCTAACAAAGAAAGCAATTCCACTTGATTAGCAAAATGGAAGTATTTCTAATAGCCCTAGGTTTTCTAAGACATGGGTTTGTTTTGTTTTGTAAATCCAGGCACAGCCCTACAGTAAGGTCTTTCCCCCATTTTACCTGGCGTGAGCCCACCCTAGTCAGGATGAGCCCATCCTAGTAAGGCTGTATACTGATTCTTACATATCTTGGACCAAATTCAAATGGACCACTTTAATGGTTCTTTTTGTCATTTATAGGTGACATTCCAAGTTTTCTTTTTGATCGTTTAATTCATGATGTTAGAGAAATTCTCCAGCACTTCCCCAGTCACAGTCTTAGATTGACATGTTTAGTCTGAGGAAGAAAAAAAATTGCATGTATTATCTCAGGATGAAAAACTGCCTGCAGAAAAATTACGTGAATATTTCTGCAAAGACTCCCTCTCCATAGATAATTGGCAAAATTTACAGTCTAGATAAAGAATTGATTGCATCAAAGGGGATTTTTAAAATATTTCCTTCCTTTAAGTGTTTTCAAACATATTTCCTCCAGGGGGTGCCAAATTAACACCACTGGAAAGTAAAAATGTATGAATTATCCACACTAAGGACTAACAACTGTCCATACTGTACCTTTCACTGTACCTTGTGAGTGATGCACCTCTCCAGCCTGAGCCAAAGGCATCAGTGTTTAGAGTGAAATTTCTCAGCTGTTCACTTGTGAGTCTCTCTTCAAGTCAGAAACAGTGCTGACTCGTCCTACAGTTAGTGTCATGCACATTCTCTGCTGAGTTCAGACAGGACACATCCCTTGGAGAAGAGCTTTAAGAGTGGCTGAGTGGAGAAATACATCCATCTCAGCCTTTGAAAGAGAGAGACCTTGGGGAGGGAAGAAGTTGCAAATGCAGTGACAGCTCTATGTAGCTTCAACCAGCTTATGAATAAGGGCAGAAACCTGGACACAAGAACTAAAATGACCCAGTGAAGCTGAAGAAAAGATGGTCAGGAGTGTCACCAGGTTTTCTACAGGCCTGCAGGGAATGTCAGCCCCAAGTAGGATGTCTGTAAATGTCATTATAGCAGAGGAGAGGTTTCACTGGCTCAGAAAATAGGGATCTATCACTTAAAACAGAAACCTTGCTTTGAACAAGTAAGTGACCACTTTACTCTTAGGGAAGTCTATTTACTGCATGAGAAAAATCGATCTAATCACTGTTTCCAGACAAAGGAGCAAGAGAAAAAGAAAATTGTTGAGAAATAATGTAATAATATATATGCCTTTTCCACATTTCACTGCTCACGTTATTCTTTTATCTACACAGCAGTTAAAATAATCACACAGTCCAGCTATTCTGGATGCTTCACCCACCGCATTAGAAATATTACTGAAAAAGTGCCTGGTTATCTTCTACTTGACAGTAAAAGCTCTGCTGGATAATTATTTAAGTAGAAAACTTCTAAAAGACTCCAATAGTAAATGAGAAAATCCCTAATATATACTTACTTTGTCCTCTCATTTCAAACAAAATGCCAATGCTAGCAGTGAAAACCAGCATAATTAATCCATAACGTCATATAAGCATGGACATATTATATTAATCCATTATTAGGATGATCTCAGATCCAGGGCTGTCAGTTAACACTGTACTGAGATGCAGAAGAGGTGCTCGTTATTCCAAAAAAATCACCTCACTAAATTCTCAGCTGCATAAACCAGTGGAATACCATTGCAGTCACTGACAAGCAACTTTGCATCAGCTGAAAATATAATCACTTGTCTAGACCAGGCAAAACTTTGAATTGCTGTGGAAGCACAATGAATTCATGAACCAAACCCTGGAATGTTGGGAGTGATTTCTGTGACCATGTAGGGAGCTGTAGCAATGGGCTCCAGAGGGAAGGCTTTCCTGGTCTTCCTCCTGGAGAATAGGTGCTGAAAGTTTTCAGCTTTTTTGGGGGAAGGAGAGCACACTTTGGTGGAGTTCAGGGGGAAAGCAGCTCACCCATCCAGGTACTCTGCCTTGCAGATCCCCTCTCAGCTGAACATCTTCGTAATGGATTGTTTGCTGTACAACAACCTCAGGATACTGTCTCTAGTACAAGGGGGACAAATCCCTTTTCAAGCTGTATATGGAGGAAGAGAATGTAGAGGCAGAAAAGGTAACCAAAGGAAGTGGGAATGACAGGTTAAGTACAGTTCCTCCTCCCAAGCTGGTGAGGTAGGTCTTTAAATCACAGTCTGATAGAGCAGCAGGCTAAGCAACATACAGTCAAGATTTATTTTTATTTTACATGTTGTACAGTGTAATGACCTGTAAATTGACTGGTGTAGGCACTGAACTAGAGACAAGTAGACAAGAATTAGATATCACCTGCAGTACATACCTGGAAGTCTAGTCATTGTTTTTGTAAATGATAGCATGCCCTAAATTGCATCATCTTCAGACTAGACACTGGGATTAATGGAACATTTTATCTTGTTCCTTGCTTTCTCTCAGTACCATATTCTAGACACACGTTGTTATTTTTAGTTTGCATTACCTTTGGAGGTGCAGGCTTGCACACTAACCTGGTTTACACTGAATTGCCTCCTGAGAAAGGGAAGAGTCTGTCTTCTACATCCTGTACAAAAACAAAAGGTCCCATAACATCTTGTCTGGCTTATTATTGGCAGGGAGTCAGATCCATCAACCCTGGGGGATGGGGCAGCATTTTTTATTTTTTATTTGATTTATTAAAAATCCCTGCTGTGGATATTAAGAGGAAATCGGCCATAATTCAGGAGCAGTAGTTCTGATGGACAGTGAGATGGAAGGTTTCATATTAAAGCCTTAGGAGGCCAAGAAGAAAATTGAAAATCTGGAGGTATCGGCTGATGGGCACTATACTTTCATTATAAAGAACACCAAGCTCTATAAACCTCTTGGCGGGAGGTATAAAAGTAGAATCAAAACAATGACCTTGAGATCAGTCTTAGGCTATGGAACAGTAGGTTTACAACAGATGCCAAGTAAAGGAGAGGAAGAGGAAATGTAAGTCAGATGCCATCTTCAACTTGGACCTAATTCTGGGCCATCCTGGTCAAAGAATGTCCACATTTATAGTTTCTTCCTGAATAACAAAACAGTTATATAATCTTTTCCTCTCCATCCATGCAGCTGGAACCCTTAACTAGGTCCTCTTCGCTTTGCATTGCCACTGCTGCATTATTCTCTCCTCTGTTTTTGTCATTTGATGTCTTGCCCCGTTCTTTTTCCTAGACAGTGCCCTGCTTTGATCAGATCACTTTCTATTTACATCCCTCCTTTGATTCACCATTCTCTATTGCAGCACGGAAAAAGCTATATTTGATTCATTTCCAAGACCCATTTTTGACCTATGTCCATCCAGCCTATCATCTTAAATTCACTTTTAGGACTCAGAGCTCACCTCTGATTAGCCACATTGCCAGTCTGTATCACCTCTTTGTTACATTTTCTGACAACTACCATATGCTTTTTTCTCCCCAAACTGCCATTCCTCCATCATAGGAATGTTCTGTAACAGCTACAGAAATAAGTTAATCATCATTCTTCAAAGCTTTTTTTTCCCTGTGATACCTACAAAAGCATCTATCACCAGATGACTAGATGGCATGCCAAGACCATAGGCTAATATACTAACTTTATCTTATCTTATTGTTTGCTTGTACTGTTCCATGTGCCTAACCCTGATACCCACTTGTTATCTCCTGTCACGTGCTTGGCTTAGGTGATCTTTGGCATGCAGACCATCTTCCTGTTTCACACATGCACTGAACCTCCTATAGTAGAGACCTGGTCAATACTTACAGCATGCAGGGACTATAGCAGTGCAAATAATTAACACCAGTCTTCCCTCACTTCTAAGCTGATGGATGTTGTTCTCCTCCAGTTCACCAACAGCAAAGTGATGAGTGGGAGAAGATGCAGTACTCTGCTGTTGTATAAATAGTGGGGCTAGAAAGGCTAAGGAGCTCAGCCTACTGTGGTAAGGATGGTTTTGGTTACTAATAGCAGTCTCTCAGCCAGGAGAGAGGGTTTGATGGGTTCTAAAGAAGTACCAGGTCTCATGGCATGGTGCATAAAGCAATGCAGGGAGAGTGTTGATTTATGCATGGACTTTATCCCACATTTCCTCCTAAGCCTGATCTCAATCCGAAGAAATCATATTGTAGACCTTTATTTGGACTAGGCTTAGAGAAGCCAAAAAACGTATATCATTTGATAGCTAAAGCTCTGGAGGCAACTGGTTATGATTTATGGGGGTGGTGGAACACCCACAGCTCAGCATCCAAAGCCACTGAGACAGCAGGACAACGTGGGTGTTGGTACACCATCACCATGTATTTTTTCATATGTGAACACTGGTTGCTTAAACACCCTGCATTCAGGATTGACAGACTGTAAAGTACTGAAAGTCACAATATCCCCAAAACATTGACCTTGATGTTACTCATTTTATGGCATTCTCATCTTTTACAGCAGTGTATACGTGGAGGAGTAGTGGTTCAAGGGCTCTCCTAAATCATTGGTTTCCAGCTTATGGTCTGCCAAGCCTAGCAAGCCCATGGAAAACTTCTAAAGAGTCTGCAAAAAGTGATTGAGAAAAAACAAATTCGTATGTGCCAGATAGCAATTATATATGCGAAATTCCTAAAGGAGTCTGTACTCCTGCTGGAAATTTTTTTAGGGGTCCACAAATCAAAAAAAGTTGAAAAACCACTGACCTAAATCTTCTCCTGCAACAGCAAATGGCCTAGAACTGCAGCAATATGAGAACTTGGCACTAAGAAACAGTATGACAGCTAAGCGGCACAAAATCTCTGCAGCTTCTCACAGATGTAAATGAAAGCAAGTAGGACAGACATATATCTGTTTAGCTTTTGTAAGTAGTTGTTCAGGGATTAGTGTTAAAACAGAGAATAAAAAGGGCAGCCCATCTCAATGCTGACTAAAGTAATCTTGACTACAGATTACTGCATGCAACAAATCTGGAGATGGATGTGTTCCTTATACAGATTGGTCATTTCAAAGCCTGAACTTTCACTAAGTTTAAAAAAAATAAAAAAATCAGACAAGGACAATCCCTATTAAGGCATCTTGTAGTTATTTCAGTAGATTCTCTGGAAATAAGCTTGTTTCTGTGCTAATTTTTCTTCTGGCAGAACCAATTCATTCCTGGCCTTTACAAGCTGGTCTTTTACATTTGATTCAAAATTGGATTTGGGCCTCTGGGGATATCTGATGTCAGCCTTCCTAATGCAGTGTCAACATGAAGACACAAAGAGATAAAAAGTCAGTTTCACTTAGACTTTCCTCTTTCCAGGGTTTAATCTGGATTTTTCACTCTCTTTCACTTTTGCACTCTGGATCACTGCATCTTCTTGTCTTGAGTCACATTAAGCAGGAGGGCAAGAGTGTGCTTAGCCAACCTCCTTGGTTTATAGACAGGGTCACTAACACAGCTGGAACACATACTTATACTTCATGATATCACCTCATAAAACGATCACATAGCAGACAAATTTTAAGTGTATATTTGAAAAGCAGAAACTCTGGGGTCAGGGTGGCGTAGACTGGAGGAAGGGTAAACGTAGGCTACAATGAGAAATAATGAGACTCACTTTGCTGGAGGAAATGGTCAAACATTAGCATTTCAATAGAAGAGGTCAAACCATTTCATCCAATACAGGATGTAGTTCCCTGCAGACTGAGCTAATACAACCCATAACATCTGTACTCTGTACCACACTTTTTAAATATGACGTCCAAACTGCAGGTTACTCCCCACAAAGACTTATATTATCCCTCCTGCCTCCCTCCCTGGCCCATCATGCAGTCAGTGCTCACCTGGAACGTATGAGCCAACCAACTAAAAATGGGATGCAAAGAAAGAAGAGCAAGAACACAGAAACTCTCAAAGGTATTAGGAAAAACACTATGTAGGCACACAGCGCAGGACTTTCATAACACACACAGAGGAAAACTGAATTATGATCCTTTGGACAACCAACCAGGAAGGTCTGGACTTCCCTGACACATATATGACTTTGCAACAGTCAAGACTGTGTCATTCTTTAGGACAATAATATACATTATTTATTAGACTACAAGTTGATCGTTCTCTCAGCCAGAACAAACACTAACAAAGTATTTTCTGCTTTTGCCTGTGAGAGGCTTTAAGTTTGTATTGTCTTGCAGAGGATGACTGGGAGGCAAATGCTGATTTCTTCGTCTTAAGTGACACAGCCTGTGTGTAGAGCTAACTTAGACAGGGCATAGCACCTACGCAAATAACATGACAGCGAGTAAATGGATGGTACACCAAGTAGGATAAATTAATAATTAAAATCACATGTAACTCTCAAAGTGAAGATTTCCTATCCAGGCAGATTCATATACTCTTTTCCTGGAAGTGGTAAAATGCTGTGACCAAACAAACATACAACAACAAAAAATCTGCATTTGCCAGCCTGCAGCACTTCCACGGTCCAAACGCATACAGACTCAAACTCTGCTCCTGCTACCACTGCAGAGCAGAAAGTGGAGCTGCTTTGTGCAGTGGCTTACCCCTAACTTGCTTAGCATGTTAGATTTCACAACAGCAGTGGAGAAGGTATTTTGCTCCAGGTCTCATATGTGGTAATTGAGACAGGATTTTATGCCACAGGTAGACCATAACCTGTCTGCCATATTGCCTATCTTCCTAAAAAGATAAGGAACATCCTCACATTTAGATGAGTTGTACAGCTGCTCCGTTTTGCAGAAGACTTGGGAATTTTCCTTGATGCTGTTTGCTCCTTTGCTTACACTTTTGTCTAATTTAACACCTTCTATTCCACTATTTTCTCAGCAGTCACTGCCCAATAGCACATTCTCCCATCACCTTAGCAGCCTACACCAGCCAAGAGCACGTTAAATAGTTGATTGGATTCAGGTGGGTCTTTCTGCATTGTAGGAAGAGCAGGCAGGCATTTGAATACAGTTTCTGGGTGTCCATCTGGATATCCAGATCAATCCCTTGCCAGAAAGAGAAAAAACAGCATCACATTTTTCATAGTGCTTTTCTTTAATGACATTTCCTTCCTTCCATTAAGAAAATGTCCAGGGGAGAGAAATGAATTGCTTTGTGTATCTAGAGGATCTTTGAAACCCCTGATCCAGGCTAAGCGTGCAAGAATAAGAAAAATAACAGGGAGCTGAATGGAGGAAGGATATTTAAACCCACAAACTCTCAGACTACAAAAAAATAATAAAGAGCTAGAAAATGGAGGCATGGCACAAGAAAATAACTGAGACGCAGGGACACTCCAAAATAACACAGCTGCTAGAGGAGGAAAAAAATGACACAAAAGAACCTCGTGCAGTAAAGGGAGAGTTGATGTTCGGCAATGCTCAGAAATTTTAATACTGATGTGTAAAATTAAATCATGACAGCAGAACAGGCTTATCTGCAAGCGTCACGTTACTTCCCCTGGGATCACTACCTTCCCACTGGTGCTTCTGTCATCTTTTCCTCCCTGCCCCCCCCAAATCTCACTTGACCTGAATTCTCATGATTTGACTCCATAATCCTCTGGTTTCCACTGTACGCACACAAAAGATTATTGTACAAAAGCGAATTCCCAGGGCCTTGGGCTTTGCTTTCCATTTAGTTAGAGAATTATCCTACAGTAGTTTAGGTGCTGGGAAACTTGTCCTGTAGATTATTGCCTACAGGGCAAATGCTGAGGAGGCTGCTAATGAGAGAACAGATGTTCAGTGGCTTATGAGCCTTGCTGAATGTAAATATCTTCAGCACAGTGCTTGTCAATAAGCCTCTGCCTGAGAATCACAAACCTGATGGACAAAATTCACCCCCAGTGTAAATGCATGGGCTTAGGCAGAATTACACTGAGGAAGAAGCTGGTCCTTCATCTGCACCAGAGAGCCAGGGTTGAAAAGCTCATACAGAAATTGAGACTAAATGTCATGAAAAGTTAATATTTTTAAACATAACCATGCCTCTTCCCAAGAGAAAATGCAGTTCTTGGATCTGTTATGACACAGCAGGCCTAAAATAAGTAGATTCACTGAGATATTGGGATTAGGGGGAAAAAGATCTTGCAGTGACTGGGTCTTTAAAATTTTGCTTGTCTCCATAAAAGGACATTCTGCTTACAGGGCCTCCGTTTCATCCAGTGGATGTTGTCTTGCCAGGCAGCAGCAATTTAAGGGGCTGTAGGTGAAACTCTCTTCCAGTCCTCTGAACACATGCAAACTTTCAGCTACCAAAGCAGCACATTTGCTGCCCATTGCCTGGTGAGTGACCTTCAGAGCATGTGCATTTGAATGAGGGCTGAGGAGCTGATGGCAATCACTTGGTGCTCCTGAGTGGCTTTTTATTTATGATGTCTCTTGACAGAAGACCAAGATATGCAAGGAGGATGCTTGCCCCCAAGCTTTACCCCTTCTGGCCACCCTTCCTGCAGGAAGAGCAGGCCGACCTTGCTCTGCACCTCATCTTTACCATTGCAAAGCTCAGTTGTACCTACACTGCTGGAAAGGCACGAGCTCTCGCTGGTCATAGATTGCCACTTCACTGTCAAAGTTTAATAACTGCACTCTGTCATCAAGTTGCTTAATATAGTTTTCAGGCTCCACTGAAGAATCCTTCCAGCCAAGTGTGCCAGCTCTTTGCCAAGTGGTGCTTTAAGTTCCCACTTACGGCGTGAGAAGGGAAGGTGAGTGAGCAGGGTGTCTCTTCTATCAATGAGCCCATGAAACCATGAAGGGGCTGTTTTTTCTGGGAGTCCTTTGTTACAAGGGCATAACCACAGTCTGAAAAATAAACAAACTCCACCATGTACAACATTTAATTAGAAAGACTGGCTGGCAAGCTGAAACTTGGGAGACCTGGGTCAGCTACTGACCTGCTTTATGATGTGGAGCGAATCGCTTTGCTTGCTTCTGGCTCTGTCCTGTCCCAATCAGATTGCCAGCTCTGCACAGACAAGACTGAGTTTTATTAAACATGTATACTCTATTGAGCACGGTGAAGCCCATGTCTCACCTGAGGCTTCTAGGTATTCTTGTAGCACACATAACAACAACACTTAACAGTTCAATCTCTTATGGTGGGAAGTCCCATGAAAAATATTTAGTACATGCCTTTCTTTGTGTATATAAAAGCATTTGGCATGCAAAGATGCCACAGAAAATACTGTAATTACAATCTATTCTTTTGGAGGTAGACATTTACTACCGTAATGCGATCACCTCTGGGTGGAAAGCACCAGCTGTTCCAGACCGCACAGGAACACCAGCGTGCCTCCTGGACTGACACGCAGCGTCTGCAGCAAGAACGTGGGCAGGACCCAACCTGCTCAGCCTTGCTCCTTCCCCTTGCCCTCTCCCTGCAGACAAACCACAGCTGGCAGAGCCCAGCTATCCCGGCTGGATCCCGGCCAGGACGATCAGGTTAACAACCCGATCCTCGCCGGCACCGACACAGTTTATTAATACCTAACCCAAGCCCTCCGCAGCACCTCGGTGCTCCCGCGGGCACTGAGCCTGCACCCCACTCAGCCCGGTTTAGCATCTGGGGCAGAGCGGGGCCGCGGCGGCCAGGCTGAAGGTTACGTAGGCAGGAGGTATAGCAGCATGTAAACCTCTATGGAAATATAGAAGATACTTCAATCACTGCTGAACCTTAAGTTGCACCGCTTTTAGGAGGAGATCACTAGTAGCCCCGATGTTTGGGGCTTAAGCAAAGCTATTGGCATGTTTCTTAAGCCCTTTAAAAGAACAAAAAAGGGCAAAGCAGGATCTATGGCAGGGTCGCGCAGGACTTGCGGGGTTTTGGCAGGACAGCGTAAGGTTTAGTTCCTCGCCTTAAGCTTCCGCGGTGTAAAGGCGTTACCGGTTCCAGGGACCCCGCGACCCGCACCGGGGGCGACCCCGGCTCAGCCCCCGGGCCCGGCATCGCCCGGGCAAGCGGCCCCGGAGCGGGGCGGCCGTGCCTGCCGGCTGTGCTGGTGCTCCTCCGGCACTAGATGGCAATGTGGGTCTTCGGCAGCTGGGGGAAGGCAGCCTGGAGGGGAGCCCGGGGGGGGGGGACCCCTGGGCACCCCCGAGCGTCACTCCGCATCCCTGCACGCCCCTCTGCATCCCGCCCTGTAACCCCCCTAAGACCTCGGGGGGTCTTCTAGGCAAAATGGGGAAAGAAAAGCTCCTCGGTGGCTGTCATTGCCCTGTGCCTCCGAGAACTGCCTCTCTGCCCAAACTGGATTTTGTCCATCTCTGGAAATAAAAGCTGCAGGCGGCAGCGGGGCTGGTTGGTGCTGGCCACGACACGTATTCCTGTGGATGGGGGAGCGGCACGTCGCTGCTCAGCCTGACCTGCTCGTTGCTGGGGCCCACAGTATCCACGGGAGACAACGTGGGACAGGAAACCTCGTCGGCAGGCCGCAAAACGTGCCAGCGTTGCATTTGTGCCGAAGCTGTTGTCAGGCCACACGCGCCTGCAGTTCTGCGTGCAGTACTGGTAGGAAAGCACCAGCCTTGTCACCACCAGGAACAGCTAACGTTGGCTGTCTTCTGCAGCCTTTCTGCCCAGAAAAGTTAAACATTTCCTTTTCTGAGTATAGAATAACATTTCTGAGAGTTTGTATCTGGACATTTTATTAATTACCCTTAATCCAGTGACTTTTTCTTAAGAAGAGAGTGTTTTTCTTAAGAAAAAGTCACAGACAGAGCCTTTTCTGGTGTTGCCTTTGAATGGAGTTTTGTCTGTCAGTCATGGGCAAGTTTTCAAGATGAAATTTGAAGATGAATGATAAAAGACACCCTGAACTTTGCAACACAGAGAAGATCTGCCGCTAGGTTTCTAGTTTTCTGTTTAGTTTTTAAATCTGCCACGCGATGGAACATTCAATATTTCAGTTTCAGTATTAATGGGCTTATCTCCCATCTTACACCTTACCCCAGTGGTGGTATGTGTTACATGAGTTGTTTCCTCCAAGCTTGTCATAATTCTGTTGTACTTAGAGTTGCCTCCACCTTGCGTTATCTCTCTGCCGATCACACTGCTAGAATTAGCATTTCACGAGCAAGAGATTACAGCAGCAGCGCTCCGCTCCGCAGGAGCGAGTGGTGGCTAACAGTGGGCTGTCAGTGCACGCAAGCAGACTCCCCATCCTGATTTGTGCTGCCTGTTGCACCAGGGACTTACCGTTAACTCTGTTGTCATTCCTTGTCTGCTTTAACATGATTGCTTTCAAGATTTCTCTCTCCAGGAGAACATCTGTGTTTTGGATTAGTTTTCCCTAGACAGATTTACTTACAGTTTTTCCACATTAAATCTCTGTATTTTGTTGCTTTCTAGTCTATCATCTAGGTCCTTTTTTGGTATTATTCCTCCAGGTGCATTAAAAATCTCCCCATTTAATGGAGTCAGCAAAGTGCTCTGGTATCCCAATTTACTCTTTGTGTTAGACTATGAATGAATTACACATTCCTGGATGTCCTTCTGTAACACAGTGCATTCACTTCTTGCAGTCCTTTGTTTACAGTTCATGCTTTTGTCATCTGCGTGATTGTGCCAATATCCGAAAGGATTTAAATTACTGTTTCCATCAGACACATATGAAAAAGCTATAAAAACTAAAATAACTCCCCCAATTGTTCTGCTTATCAGTCATAGTTACATTAACTTCTGAATGTTATGAGACTTTCCTCTTAGTATGTGTTTTATTTTACTAAATATAAGCTTACAGTAACTTCCAGACCACTATTGATTTCTGTTTGAAAAGTGCTTGGATATTTAATTTTCACCCTATTTTCTGCCTGTATAATATCGGTTTTCTACTGCTTAGTTGTAACTAGCGGAAAATGTTTCTTGTCCTTTAATTCATGGACATAACACTATAAATATGCCCATAAAAGGAATAAAAAAATCTTGAGTGGCAACAATGGTGTCTGACAAGAGAATGAAATGAGTTGATGAATGAATGTAAAGAGTTTAGTTTTCTGCCCTTTGTTTTATCCATGTATTGAATTCAGAGTGAAAGCATACGTAGACTGCGTCCCCCAAACACACATCCCCCGTCAGCATTCTTGTATTTCATGCAGCTATGTTGGGGTTTTTTTTGTGGTTTTTTTTGTTTTGTTTTTTGACCCTGATGCTCTGAGGTCAAATACTATGCAACCTGTCTTGAAAAAATAGCGGAGCTGGAGGCTGTGACTGTGCCAGCAGCTGGGGCTACCACAGCCCTAAAGTTCACCTTCTTTGAAGCATACAAGGAAGCTTAAACTGAAGGACATCCAGATGGCAAAACTGCCCAGAATGCCTAGACAGTGCATCCCAGTGACTGCTGGAGAAACCATGTTTCTGGCCCGTATGGCTTCACTTGGACAAGAAATAAGGAGAGGAAGAAGGCTTAGTGCTAACTTGCTGTGTTCCCTGTGGGTAAAGCAATGATAGCTACACAGCACACTTGCATTATTTTCTACTTCATGTCCCAGCATT
Source organism: Buteo buteo (assembly GCF_964188355.1). NCBI lineage: Eukaryota > Metazoa > Chordata > Aves > Accipitriformes > Accipitridae > Buteo > Buteo buteo. The sequence continues at coordinate 36,329,011 of NC_134181.1, read as the reverse complement.
GCTTTCAGTGACAGCTACTTCCATTTCCCTCTGCTCTTCTCTTTTCTTAACAGAGAGCCAGATCCTACATCTTACGTTCACTCTTATTCCTAGTAGGCTTGCAATTTGAGCACTGCAGTTTGATTTACTCCCAGGTCTTGTTCTCTCAAGGCATTTCATCATCCTTTTCTTTTGAATGCACTTGAGAACAAGGACCCAGGTAGTGTATCCTTCTGATGAGTCACGGTAAGAGGATTTTTACCTCTACAACTAGCCTATTGACCGATTAAACCCTTGCAGCAATCACAACAAAGACTATCCAGTTTGCAATACTTCTCCTCAAACTCAAGCACTCCGTTGCTTCACTGTCACTGTGATGTGACTCACTCACTCCCCCCGCCATTCTGTGGTGGAAAGAGACATTTAAATGCTCCTAAGATTCCTTTGTCCATTATTATTTTAAAGCTGACAGTGGCATCAAGCAGCTCAGTTCCCAGGGTGCTTTTTGGATGATGTGGCTAAGGCAGTGGTCACACTAGTGCCTTCCACTGACTGCTACAGACTGTGAATACTCCATGTGGGGGAGGATGGAAATGTGTATCTAAAACCTTGCTTAGCCTGATACTGATCTTGGAGGCCATTGTGCTTTGGCTTATGCCCATTCTCTAGATCCTCCCACCCTTGCCCCCTTTATCTTGACTGAGGATGATAGCGAAGCGTGGGCACAGTGGGAGTTGAAAATTCACTGTGATCATTTGCAATGGCAATTAGCAAATGCCCGTGCTCACCTGAAGCCTCTATGGCATGACAGAGTGCAGCACATGTCCTTCAAATCCCATCCCTGCTCCAGGCTGTGCAAATTCCTGTAGGATCAGGGCTCCCAGCTTAGCATTGCTGACAGGCAGACAAAAGCAGAGATAGGCAGCCCTCCTCTCTCACCCTTATTCAGCTGTCCCTCCTCCTCCTCCTCCTCCTCCCACCTGTGAGGCTTTTGCTGTGTTAGAGCTTAGTGCATTCAGCTGTCTTCCACCTCCATCATGGCTTTGATAACTGATAGCAGGGAAGGTATTACTTAAAGAATCTGGGTGACTGTTAGCAAAATAAACAGGAGATGAAAGATAAGGCAGTCTCCTTGGTGCATAATTACCTTAAATGAAGGTCTGTTTGCTAATACTGTTGTTTTGATGTGCTAAATAGCTTGGTCTTAACGCCCCAGCAGATACTAAAACGAAGGTAGTGCCCAGCGATGTCACACCGAGATTTCAGAGGAGGTAGGAAGCAGGGGAGGAACATCCACAAAGCAGTTGTGTGGTGTAGGGAGCGCTCCCAAATAACCTGGCGTGGCAGGCGGCAGACTCGCCTTCGCAGACAGACCTGCTCTCGGAACAGGTCTGCAAAACCCCAGGCTGTGATGCTTCCAGGCGGGGGAATGGCTCTCTCAAAGAAGTCACCTACTCCCTCCCGACCAGCCTGAACTTGAGGAGATGCTCTCAGGTGTGCGGCAAGGAGAGCTCTTTGCATTCGCGCTACGGGGCTCCGCATGGCAGCTCTTGCTCCCCACCTCTTCTTGTAAGAGGGGAGACTCTCCCTTTGCTCTGAATTGGGCTGAAAGAAGCTGCAGCTGGCTTGCAGGCAGCTGGGTTACCTGCCTGTATACATAATCTGAGCTGCATGTGATTGCAGGGTTCCTCTCTTTTATTTAATTGTCTGCCTGGAAGCATCTCCTGACCTAATTATGCCTGCAGTCGTGTCAGTTAACTTGTCCTGCATGCCGAGTGGCATAGCATGAGCAGGGGCTCCGTGCACACACTCTCACACAACTGAGCTAATAGAGGCTGACAGGGGGTATCGGGTTTTTTAAGACTAAGAAGTCTCCTGGGGTGTTACTAATCCCCTAGAGGTGCCATTAGCTTATGATAACCACACCTTTGAAATTGTTTTATTGCTTTAATAATGTGGTGGTGATGGAAAATGGGGAACATGCCACATTTATTATTTATGCTGGTAAAAGATGAAAGTTAGCAATTAGAAGCTTTAAACCACAGGTTCAGCAGAACTACATGACTTAGATTTATTCATTTTTGGACTATCCACCCCGGTACTGGAATGCCCTTACTGTCCAGGTTTGTTAAGCTGGGCCGTCTACATAAACCACGGCAAAGTGGCAGGCCAGCACAATTAACACTGCAAGAGAGATACCCATCTTAACTGCAGGGATGGGTGGAGATTTCCTGGTGGGGAGCTGTTGGAAGTGGAACAGTGCTTTATGATATCTGAACTAATCTTGTGCTATGATAATTCTGTCTTGCTTAAGTGCTTGCAGCCTCTCTGTGCTGCGTAGTCATGCTGTGGCAGCTGCTGTGTGCATCTGATCCAAACTCGCTGCTTCCCCACACACTTAATTGGTAAAATTGCCACCTATTGTTTATAAAAAAGCACGGAAAGAGTGAGCAGAATCCTGGTCCCCAGCACTGTAGAGCAGTGGGTCTGCTGCCGCACGGCTGGGAATCACGCTCTGTCAGCTCAAGGCAACACAGAGAGGATGCATGTTGTACCATATGTATCATGACATCTACAGCTGGATGGAGGTGCTCTACCAAAATAAAAGCTGGTGCAGCTTGCGGTAGAGTGCACCATCAGGCCTTTCAAGGCTGCCATGCTTCCAAAGTGTGGGGTTTTATCCTGAGCGCCTAGAGAAAGGGACATCGACACCACAGCAGAACTGAAGGAAAAGGGAGGAAAGTTAGGCTTGCTGTAAAAGAAACTTGCCAAGACAACATATGTCTCTGCTTGGACGTGTAATGGAAGCGATTTCACTAATCTGCCTTGCAGCCCACTTTTTCATTCCGTGTGATCCTTCAGTGAGGTTGCAAACTTGTTTGATCGCTTCACCTTAGGATCAAATAAGCAGAGGGCTGACTGGGTGTTTTATCTGCAGTTGGCAGAAAATGGAGGTGAGAGAGAGCAAGCAAGTGAGTTTCTATTAAGAATAGAGAGATTAATGCACCCAAATTTAATTGGAATTGCACAAGCAGGCAAGAGGTGTCAAGCTCTGAGTTCATGCATAGATTATGTGGGTGTCCTATGTACTACATTTTGAACATCTGCAGCGTGACTATCTCAGCCTTGTACTTTGGTGCTTGCTATGAGCTTTCATGTTGGTTACTGGTATTGTACGTCCTTATTTCTATTGTACATCCTTCTGCCCTTTGCCTCATCGCACTGCACCGCTCCCGCTGAAAGGCTGCCTGCAGACAGAAGTGATGCAGGGACCTCGTCCATGACTTGGTTTCCCCTCAGCTCCGACATACTCAACGTTATCGGTGTCACAACCATGCCCTTAGCACAGCCTGGAGAGAGGCCCCTTCCCTGAAGCAAACCTGGGCCAGCTGCAGGCCACGTCCAAAGCCTGGTTGGTGTTTTTGTGAGTGTGCAGTGCTGGAGCGCAGCAGCTGGCCGTGCAGGGCAAAGCAGGACCCGGAACATCGTTAACCTGTGTCTAACGAGCACGGGCACTCTTACGTCAGGCAGTTGTTCACTGGGATCCACCTTGTTCCTCCGGAAGGCTGATTCAATGGCTTAACACACAGGAAGGTTACATTGGCATCAGTCGCTGGCATCCACGTTATTCAGGCAAGAAGAAACCATGTGCGCAACCTGGATTCTCAGCCGGCATGCCAGGTCTGACAAGCTCTCATTTCGCAGGACCTGATTCACTTTGTGGGTGTCTCTTTTCCTCCAAGCGAAGGCCTTAGGGCTGCACCTCCCTTCCTGAAGAAATCACAGATGATTCCAGCCAGGCTGCTGAAGGGTTGAAGCTGGTACAGTCAGCACTGCCCGTGTGGGCTGCTACCACTTAAAGAAGGTAATCGGTTTTTAAACCTTCTCACTTGAACATTGCCCTTTGACAAAACCCCATGCTTTTGGGTCAGGTTATTCCCGTAAGGCTGGAGTTTAGCGATGGCCAGAGCTCAGCCTGGAGATGGGTTCCGTTTCTTTTCCTCGGAGCTGCCGTCAGCCTTGGCTACGCTCAGGGACCTTCCCCAGCAGCGCCAGTGGGCCAGGGAGCCCACCCTCACTCGGAGGATTGTGCAGTGCTAGGAAAAATGCTTCTGGCTCTTCTCATGTGTATTTGGGGCAGAAAGAAGGTGTAGTTTAGATTAGAGCACTGCAGCTTTATCAGTGTTTATCAGTGTAGGAGTTCTGCTCCGTGTAGCATAACAGCCTCAAGTCCTTTTAAACCCTGACATCAATATGTGGTGATAAGATAACACTGGTTATCCTGTACCGGTTGCTCTAGATAAGATAAACCCTTTTATGCTTTAAAACAGGACTCAAAGTTTCTGCTATGTTTTCTTTTCCTTTTAATGTAGCAAACTCCAGAAACATTTTATTTCTAAGGGACTGGTATTTATAAGAGCAGATAAAAATAGTACATATCATAAATAAGACTTTCCAAACTTGCCCAAGGAGCATTAAACATTTTCTTTCAAAGACTAAATAGAAATGAACTAGTAGGAGGTAGATTTCAATGTCTTAGAAAATTGTTGGATTAATTAGAAGCGAAGATTATTCCATGTAAGTGGTCATGCTTAAATTTATTTATTTTGTCAGAAGATTGTCCACACAGTGATATTTCAGCAGTAGTGGATGTTAATTTTAAGGTGGCTACTTTTAATTAATATGAAATAACTTTTGTAGAAGTATTGCTCGAGACACCAGTATGGCGCATTTCCATTTTGCATTTAGAGCTGGGACTAAATCTCTCTGTAGAAGCCAGCGTATCCATAAATCTACAGCACTGATTCTTCAAGTAGAGACTACATCTTCGGAGAATTTAGAGACACATGCATTCATTAGTGAGTTAAAATTAATAACTAGGTCCTTTATGAAATTTAGCACTTTAGTCTTGTTTGTCCCAAATGATTTTAACAATGGAGTAACAGACTCTTCACATTTTCCATATAATTAAAATTAATTGAAATGATGTGCATTAGTTGTAATTAAGCTATGCAGCTAAGAGTGGTTGTATCTAATTGATATGATTATATAGGCTACAAACAAGCTCAAGTAACGAAAATGGAGTTATTGTGACACAAGAACTCAGCCACCCGCCACCTTTCTGTGACTGATGGTCTGCACGGGGGTAAGGCTGTTCTCTGGGATGAGGCAGTGCTACAGCAGCAGGAGATGCTTTGGTAGCCGAGCTGGCTCAGCTGCCCCTGTCTTTAAGTTCACGCTTGTGCCCCAAACCTGCACGTTGAAGGTTGCCATCGCACCCTTGGCTCAGCTTTAATGTACCACTAGTGGGGGAGAAACTGAGGCAGGAATGCAGCTCCTGTAAAGCACAGAAGCCTTTGGTACGGGGTCTGGCACAGCCTATAAATCACTGAATTAACTGCAAATTTAGCTCCATGTTCACCAATGCATCCCAGTTACACCAGGCATCCCCTCACCCCAGTACCAGATGCGCTGCAGGAGCTGCACAGCACGTAGAAGGCGACCCTGTGACGATGGTTGTGAACTCCTGCTTTTAGCTCCAGTGATCTCCGTGTCCCTGTGGAAATGTTCTGGGGCTGCAAAGCACCTCCCGGCCGCCTTGTCCAGCCGCTTCACACCGCAACTGCCCACAGCAGTGCTGCAAAGGGACAAGGAAACAAACAAAAAAAAATCCCCCCACCGCTCCATTAGCTCTTTAAAGCTTAGTTTGAAGTAATCAGGCCTAAATCGCAAATTCGTGGTCATTATGTAGGTCACTACAGGGTCAGGTTGAGGTTGCTTTGGATGTCATTCCTGTGCAAGCACCTTTTTTTTTTGTGTGCTCTGCTTAGGTTTTTCTGAGCAGCGTCTTGAAAGTGCAACTCTAATTGTGGGTTTCGTACATTTATAATGCATGGTTTGGGGAATAACAAGTCCCCCCCCTTTTTTTTTTTTAAATTTTTTTCTTTTCACTGCCTTGTGAATATTGAGCTTCATTTCATGGAAAACCCAGAGGAGAATTGTTTGTAGGCTTTTTTGGTATGGGAATAAAAACAAAGGTTTGAACTGATGCTGTTGTAATCTGCCCTCTCGCCACCTGCAGCTGGCTTGTGCGTGACAGGCCCCAGAATGCAGGGCTGTGTCGTGTCTTGCAGAATGTTAGAAAAATGAACATTTCAGCATGGTTTCAGCCTCTGCAGCACATGGGAGTAAGAGGGATATGGCTTAGCTTTGCCAGCTGTTCATGTGCCCACAGCACGTAAAACAGCCCCGCTAAAGCATTCGCCTGGTACACTAGCAGCAGGGCAGATGCAAAAGTCTGTGCTCAGAACACAGCAGGCAACAAAGAATTATAAACTGCCCAAATTTCCCTTCTTAGAGTGCATTGGGAATGATCGACAGGGCTGCCAAGCAAAGCCTCTTGGAATGTATAGCACATGGAAACCTTCCTGTTAATTAATGGGGGATCGTGCTTTGGGCAAGTGACTCCTGAAGCATTTCTCCCACCCTGTGTCTGTCCCTAACTCAGGGCTGGTCTCTGCAGAGGAAACTGTTTATTCCCATACTCCAAATACTCCAGATGAGGATGTAACCTTCAGGCATCCACCTTGAATGAAACCTCTTGGCATGCCTCAGCCTGCTCCCCCATAAAATCCCAGGAATCCACTTCTTGCAGTACTGTTCTGTAGCCCAACGTTGCAATAGCAATTTTATCCTTGAAAGGCTCAGCTGTCTACCTTCAGGCTTAGCAACATGATTGCAAGAAAATATTTATTCTTTACACATAGGTGTAAATTAGTGGCCCCCTGTCACGCAAGTGCGGCAATCTGGCTGACTTCCATCTTATCATTTCTTTGGTGATCTGCCTACTATGAAGTTTAGGGTACAGATTTAGACAGCCTAGGGGTAACCAGCAGGCCCATGTGTGCTAGCACTAATGGAGCTGCACTAATATTATTACAGTGGGGAAGCAGAGCCTTTAAAAAAAAAAAAACCCAAACCCCAAACCACTCAGTGTGGACAGACCATGATATTGGTTCGGGGGTGGGTGGGAGAGTGCAGGCAAGTGAGAGAAACCATTAACGTTTTGCAACATTAGTCAGGAGCCTGGGGACCTGCTATAGCAAATAAAAAACCCACATAATTTAGTCAAGGGAATTCAGCCAAAAAAATTAGAAATTTCGTTTTTTCAATGTAATAACTTTTTACTCCATTTAATCTCCAGTCTAACCATCTGAACAGATAATAGAAAAGTACTGTGAGATAGGGAATAATCAGAACTGAAGTAAAGGAGAGAAATAATGCTCAGAAACATGCATGCATGTTCACAAGCAACAGTCATCCAAGATACCAGAGAAACCAGGAGGCAAGTAAATCAGGACAAAACCAGACCTTCCCACCCCATCCCAGGAAACACAAGGAACCTGCTTTGCGTTTCCATCTGGCGGCAATGCAGACCAGCACAGGATCTGTGTACGCAAGATCCCATCAATAACCCCCTGGGCTTGCAGACTTGGTAACCTCCAGTCTCCAGCTATCGCTGGTGGGGAGTTCAAGTCACAAACTCAGCAATGAGATGTTGGACTGAAAGGTGCAGCTCTTGCCATTGCCCCTTCTTACTTAAAAGGAAAACTTCAGTTTGGGATCTTGTGTCACTGAAGCCAAGAACCTTAGAAGGAACAGGGTCGGACTTTTATTCTGTTTAAAAGTTAGTAATTTAACTTTTGTACAACTTGTGTATTTACCTGTCATCTTTGCTAATAAATATCTTAGAGCGGATGAGGGGGTGGGGTAAGCAGCAGCTGGGGTTTAATCCTGCCCCACATCAGGTAGCGGCTTTGTTCTGTATTTTTAGAAATTTCAAGAAGCTAAAATTGCTGAAACTCAGGGCTGAAGAAAAATAGGTTCAGGTGTACATGGTAGTGTGCATCTCATCGCTGCCATGCTCGTGTGATAGGGCGCCTGCTCACGTGCATACCCAAAGCCATGCTTTTGCTCCCGTTAAAACCGTAGCCACAAACAAAGATGCCAGTTAGGGCCCAATGTTTCAAATGAAAGATTTTCATCATGCATTTCTAAGGCTGTGAGTTGCTACAGCGTAGAGATTGCGGTCAAAAGAATATGGAGGCGAGGATATGGGGAGCTTTGGTTTTGCCCCTACTAAAACCGAGGTGCAGCCTGGGGGGACAAGGCAGGCGTTGGTGTGGGGACAGCAGGCACGTGCCACTCCGAGCCCCTGCCCGGGAGCAGAACTTGCCTCCTCCACTCGCATGAAGTGCAAGGCATTGGGATTGCCTCCCTGTCCTCAGCCCCAAATAAAACTTCATTAAAAGGGAAGGGAGACGGTCCATGAGGTCTAAATGGAGCCGCGTGGCCTCTGATGGGCACAGGTCCACGATACCCGATGGATTCATGAGGGACGGTAGAAATGAGGTTGAGCTTTCAACCATTTTAGGAGAAATGAAGAAAACCATCGTGTCAAAGCATTCAGGGGGGAATTCGGGTTGGCTGAACACGAGACACGCTGCTGGAGCCCGGCCAGGAAGGGGAGTTTAGCCCGGGAGGACCGCAGAGGGAGCGGGCAGGGGCTGGCAGGAGCCCAGCAGCCGTCCTGCGGCCCCGCGGCAAGGAGAACGAAGACACCAGCGATCCCGCTGCCGGCTCGTCTAAACAGAGAGAAGTTACCAGTGTATTGCTATTGAAGTGACCTCGTGAGACCAGGACAAGCAGCCGGTCTGCTTGCGACAGCCAGCCCTCCTCCCGCTGCCGGACAAACCCTGCCCGCCTCTGCTGCGCGGGAGGCGAAGGAACCAAAGCAACCAAAAACCAAAGCCAAGCCAGACCTGTCTTGGAAAAGCCAAACCTGCTGGCCAGCTCTGCAGACCGAGGTCAGCCGCCCTGCCGCTCAGCAGGCTGGCTTGAAATATTTTGCTGCAGTGAGGGCATTTTCCCCAGGCTTTGCAGGATATTTAAAAAAACCCTGAAGGTTGGGTGTGCAGGCGAGCAGGATTACCTTCCTAACTGAAGGGACAACTCAGAAGTTTTTTCTATCATCTGCCCTGCTATTAAAACTGAAAGCTGAAGAAAACACATTTTTGGACATTTCCCTATCAAACCCAAACAAAGCAGGGTCATGTCTAAAAACCAACAACTTAAATAAAGAGGATATCTGTAGGTATTAAAAGATCTGGACTCCTTAAGTACACATGCTTCCCGCTTGATCCTATTTTTTACTCGTTCAGTATTTGATAGCCAATTTAAAAAAAATCCTCTTTGTTTAATGGTCTTTAAAGGCTGTATTATATTCTTTCCCCTTGAAGAATTTCACCTGAGCTATGTAGTTTTTAAACATACGCTAGTTAAGATGTTTGGGCCTTTGGTATCTAGGCTTTCTACAAACAAGTATTTCCTATCTTCCTCACGATACTCCCTTATCCTCCCCAAAACATTGAATACATCTTAAGAGTAATCGAGAAGCCACAGCAACTGCTCCTGGCAGGAAGCTGCTGAGCTGTTATCCAGAAGCCTGACCGGCATTATTTGGAACAGATGCTCTTTCAGCTTTGTAATTTTCAGCCAAAAACAATGGCAGTAAGTAAAAGTAAAGCTGTAGGTCAAAGGAAGGCTAAACTGTATGAGAATCATGTGAAAATATTTTTGATTTCACACATCCTCTCATTTACAGCACATGCTTCTGAAATGGTCCGTGAACCCTAACGTGCAGCTGCAGGTTTGGCCTCCACATCCCTGACCTGGACTTGCCACCGGTGGAGACGCACTGGGGGAAGCCAAGCAGAGGGTCACCGTCCCACCGGCGCCCTGTGGGCAAACCGTGCCGCTGAAGGAAACCCACCTGCCTCCCCGAGCTGGGGAGACGGGCCAGACCTGAGGATCTGTGGCTACCTGTACCTATAACCCTTATCAGCCCCTGGGAAGGGCACGAGATGACATTACTGGCCAAGCAGGGGGATGTTATTGCAGCCGTGTAAAATCTTTTGGCTTACCTGTGAGCCAAGAGCAGTCACCGCCGTAGAAAACGAGGTGGCAGCCTGCTCACCTGCACGGCTATCTTAGCACCCAGGAGCTCACGCGGCTTCGGGGAGGCAGGTCCCGTCCTTGGGGGATCCCAGGGCTGCACGGGACAGGGCATAGGACACGGGCTGCAAAGCAGAACGAAGCTTTCTGTTATTAGGGCCAGGAAAGCAAATTTTGGTCTCCCCAGCTGGATGAAGGGTCTGCTGGGCTCATGCCGTCCCTTCCCTTTGCTAGGCAGGCTCAGTTTAACAGAGCTCAAGAAACGAGCAAGTCTCAGGAAATAAATGTTTTCAGTCTCTCTTTTTTATGGCCTGTAAAATAGCAGGAGGCTTTCAAAGCAACAGCAAATCCTGTTAAAAAAAGTAGGGAAAATTAAAGAAATGTTTCTTGTCTCAGATCCAGCCCTTTTCACCTTAACTTTCCATCACGGTACATAAAACTTTTGTATGTTTTGGCAGAACAGAGAAATAGCTTTTCCCCTTCTCTTCCTTGCACAGCCCAGGAGCTCCGAGTGAGCTTTAAAACAGAGTTTTTCACGAACACAGAATGGCCAAATAATAGAGCAAGAAAACAGCATTAAACTTTGTAGACAATCAACTTTATTCTGTGCACAGCAGCTAGTTTCTCCTGCTCTCAGCAGAAATAAAAATTTACAAGTGTTCTGGGAAAGCATTAAAAACCAAACACGTCCAGACAAAGTCTAGTGTAAACTACTTGGAAATAGATCTGTGCATCACCTTCTGAAAGGCTCATTCCAGCTGTGCTGGTGTAGCCACGCTGACGGCATCCAAAACAAATACACCCTGAGAGTTCAGGACAGGATTTGAGGGTTGAGATTTTGATACCAGTCATCCGTGTGCCCCAGAGAGGCAGTCGCAGTTCTCCGCTCATGTGAGTCTTCTCATCAAAGACCTTTTCTGCACCATTGCTCGCACACTGCCGCAGAGGAAGGACGCCTACGTATTTGGGAGAAAGTGGAACCTCCCAGCACGGGGAGGAAAAACCCAGCTACTAAAGCAAAGGGACCAAAGATAAGAGGATAGGATGTATTCACAGGCACACACCCCAGCCCTTTCCATAGGGAGCATATTAGGTTTGCTGTACACTCTTATTGCACTGAATGTCATCTTCCAAGCATAGCAAATAACATTTTCATAAAGCACTGCTTTTAATCAAGCACAACCTTCACATCCCCGAAGGAGCTATCTGGAGTCTATCCCTTTTCTCTACTGTTCTTTTTTGCCCCCTTTTAACTCCCTCCCTCAGAGGCTTGCGCCTCCAGCAAGGAGGGCTCCATGCGGTTCCCTTCGGAGCTCATTAACACGGGTCCATCCATCAGGCCATGAGGCTGAGAGCAAGACGCACGGTGCCCACGGTCCCCTGGGACCGAGCACACAGTCTGTGTGCAGGGCTTGGCTGTCGCGTAGCAATGCATTAATAACTGCGGTGCTTCCGTGAAAACTCAGTGCAGTACCTGATTATGCAGCCGTGTGCATGCTGGGACACTTAAGCAGGATGCCGGTCTTCATGGAGCAGTGGGATCCAGCAAGCCTTGTACTTATGCAGTATATTAAAAACACTAATTGTACTTCAGCGTCATCCAAACTCAGAGTGGATTATTTGCATACCCAGGCACTGTTGCAGCTGGGGTCAGAGGCTGGGGTGGCTGGATTGAAAGCGCCTAAAATGCATTTCAGAATATCAATGCCAAACAACACTCTCATTACTGCGGTAATGGAGACCAGTCCCTTTCCAAGCACCAGCTCCATGACCTCATGCATGACCACCAGTGAGCCTGTTGACTGGCAGGCAGCTCGTGTGGGTGAGAGCGAGACCAGCTTCCTAAAGAATCAGACAGTTATTTCCTGCATGGCAGATCCTTTCTATCCAACACAAAGAGAAAAGCCTTCCAAATATGTTTGTTTCTTCAGCAAGTACTAATGCCTGGGGCAAGGGGCTGAATCCCTTTTCCATGCACAGTCTGCAGTCGGTGAGTGCTCCTGAATTGAAAGGCAGAGCCCCATCAGCTGTACAGAGGATAGGACCGATGTCTAACGAGAGTGGCCAAGGAGCACTGGTACGAGCATGCTCTTAGCTACACACATAGCGCTGCTGGTTGGATTTGCCTGTCCTCGTGGCCGGCTCTGGGCAGAACCCATCGTATCTGAATCTCGGAGCATGAGGACTGATCAGGAATGTAGTAGACCCAAGGCTTTTGCTCTCAGGTGCAAATGGTTCATTACGGCCTTTCTCAGACTGTGCTGATGAGAGGAATCATTCTTCACTGATGAGAAATCCTGCATTTTCTTCTCTGGGAGAACACAGCTTTGTTCCCTTCCCCCATTCAGTAATGCACAATTTATCAGGCTAAATTGGTGAGCCTGGTAGCAAGTGATTCAAATCAACTTCAGCAGCCATGAGCAATCACATATACTTGAAGAAACCCACTTATACCACTTTCTGCAAAACCTGAGGAAAGCTGGCTATGAATGCACTACCGTAGCCTATTAATGCTCACGAAAACCCATTTAAATGAACCGCTAATGGCTGATTGAGACTTCTATAACAAAACTCCATCAAGAGTCAGCTCCTTCCATTCAGGCTGGGCAGGCCAAGTGCCTCCCTGGCTCCTCTTGCTAGCTGTGGGTAGGAAAAGCAAATGGATGGAAGGACAACTGTGCTGTGGGGAGAAAGGAGAGAAGCCTCCTGGTTTTTCAAGGGTTGACAGTCTCAGATAGCCTCACCAAGAAGGTCACGAAGTGCTAAGTCTCACCTGTGTCTCCTGATACTATAGAAAACAGTTTATTGGACTGCAGTGACCACTGTGCACGCAAGAGCTGTCTCACACCTTCCTCCTACACAAAGCACAAAGGTGTTTGGAGGTGCAGAGAAGAAAGGCTGAAGTCTCATGCCATTTTGCAGGCTAAGCTGCATCCTTGTTTCCATAGGAGACCTCCCAGGCCACACGGGCAGCTCAGCTGATGGAGCCCTTCCCCTAATTTGCCACTAAGTCAGTGACCCAGCAAAGGGCACTGAACCCCTGAGGGTGCTCTGAGTCCTGATAAGGAGCAGAAAAGCCTCCAGCACACAGTTACTGCGATGGCAAGGAGGGCATTTAATCCTTGGCGACTGGTCTACATTTCACCTTGCGGTCAAGACTGCCCTACCCAGCTCATTTACACTTTTCCCTTCCAGTGAGGGCCAAGCATTTTCTTAGCTCAAAACAAATCTTGTTAACAAAACAACTATGTTTCACTGCAAGGGAAAATGCATTGTCTCACGGGCCTGTCCAAGGTGTATTCAACATTAGATCAGCTGGGCTTTCTGGCTGAGCTCTCTCTGAATAGCCTAAAAACTTAACCTTCTCCAGGCTGCAAACCCAAACATTTCTCTACTGGCAAAAAAAAAGCATTTCTATGTCCCCCTATAGCCCACGCTAGCCCAACATTTTAAGCCTGCCTAAAATTGGAGAGACTGCATAGACTGAAGGTATAGAAGGAGAGGGGGAGACGGTCCCTGCCTACCCCAGCTGCTTATCTCACCTCTTCTTGTGTCCTGCTCCTGCCCGTCTCGGGTGCATCCAGGCAGTGATGTGGTCAGCAGGGAGCTGCCTTGCCCCAACAGCCTGTTTCAGCGTGTAGCAGACCCCCCCTCAGCAAAGCATAGGGAATAAATAGCCACAAACCCCTTGAAAGGTTTACAGATCAACCACCCACCTCCCCTCCCAAGCAGCAGGACCCCAACTGGGAAACATGCCTTTGCTCTAGAAAGAAGAGTCACTCTTCCCTCCCCATCCCCATAAGACCTTCAGGCTCCTGATGCCTCCCAGGTGCTTCTGTTTTGGGCAGATTGGCCCTTGCCAGCAGCTGGGGGGGGGGGGGTTTGCCAGGCGCTGTGTCGGTGGGCAGTTAGCAACGGGATCCCGAAAACCCGGGCTGCGGCGTGAGCCTCCTCCCGAGCTCAGCCTTGCTGTGCCCTCTCTGAGCCACGGCTGCCGGCCCCGGTGGTCCCCGAGGACTTGCATCGCCCCGCTTGAGACGTGGGTGGTCGTCAGGATGGAGATGGGGCGCTGCGATCGGCACGCCTGGGCCCTCCAGCCCGGAAAGGCTGCGGGCGCCTCCGGAAAAACGAGGACTGTCCTCCCGTCGCTGCTTTTGTAGTAGCAACTGCTGCGCCAAGATAAAAGCTTTTGTTTGCCTTTTCTCTCCTACATTCCTAATCTCCCTCCGTGCTGGTCTCCCCTATAGTCCATCAAGCACTTTTAATCTCTAATTGCATATGACTGATGAGCCTGAACTCCATACACGGCGTTGCCAAGAACCGCTTTTTTCAGAGCCTGCTTTAGCTCTTTAGGCCAGTCATAACACACTGCAGGACCATTAAGAGTTTATAGTTTGTATACATAACACCCTCGGAGTACCAGAGGGTGGTTTATCCAAACAGAAAAGAATTGAGATGAATGAATGCAGAAATGACTTTTGGCCAGGAAATATTTTAATTTTAATTAGGGGGGAAGGGGGCGAGAGAGGAATGAAGAGGCTTTCTTCTCTCACAAAAGACAAGACTAATGAGTTTACAGCTGCAGGCGCTGACCTTGGAGCATCCCATATAATGCTAGTGCTGAAATGTTTGGATGTGATGTTAGACCCGATAACCTTGCTTCTAAAAGGAAGAAATAAAGGGAAATGGCTGAATGGGGAGAGATTCATTTCATGGGGATGTACGGACGTATTTATTTCTTTTTCCCCCTCTCGCATTCCCGTTCAGCTGCCTTTGGCGACACAGCCGTTCGCCCAGCTGCTGAGCTTCCTACGGGCCTCGTCTATTTTGCAGAAAAAATAGACAGTTATGGCAGTTTTCCCATATTTAGGACCCTCCCTTGTGCCAAAGCCCCTCTCGCAAGCCCCCGCCTCTCTGGAGCCCAGGGCTGGAGGAGACGGGGCGTCCCAGCGCTGGGCAGCCCGCGCACGAGGGTACGACGCAGTCGGGGCTCCCGGTGCGGCAGCTCGAAATAGGCTGAAAGCCTGAAATTATCCGCGCCCGGCGCAGACGTGGCCACCCGCTTCGCTTGGTCGCTGGCTTGTGGTGTTGGAGCTGGGGCTCATGCCGGGCTGACCCTGCGCCTCCGTCCCTTGGCACCGTGCTGACTTCCCAAAGGGTGCAGCTTGCATGTCTTCCAAAAACCGCAGAGCTGCTGCTCCCACCTCCCTCCTCAGCCCGTCCCCTCCAGGCTGGGCTTATTGGCCTTGAAGTCTCCCAGCAGCTTCCAGGCACCCTGGCATCTCCTTCCTCCCCTGGAGCTGTTTCCCCGGCCCCGTAAAGCATCTTCTGGCCCTGCAGATCCTCCCACGGATGCTGCCCCGCTACAGCCATGCCGTGGCTGCGAATCCAGCTGTTGTGGCTGTGAAGCCAGTTTTGCCTCCGGGGAATCAACACCCCCTGCCCTGCTGAGTCGGCAGCCAGACGGGCTGAAACAATAGTGCAAGTTAATGGAGCAAAACAACTATCGGTGTTTCCTATTAAAAGTATTTTTATGATGATGATTATTATTAATATTACAT
Organism: Buteo buteo; assembly: GCF_964188355.1. Classification (NCBI taxonomy): domain Eukaryota; kingdom Metazoa; phylum Chordata; class Aves; order Accipitriformes; family Accipitridae; genus Buteo; species Buteo buteo. Next base: position 36,313,457 of record NC_134181.1, on the reverse strand, counting down.
AGGGGCTGTAATTTTCTCCCGACTCACTCCAACATCTCACAAAATAAACAGTTGCTGTATTATCCCCTTGTAAATGAGACCACAGGATTGTAAACTTTAATTTGTTACTTTTGGCTGCTCTCAGGTTTGGCAGACAATTAAACCAATTCATTAGTTCACAAAGGCACATTTTTGGCCATGTCTGGCTGTGTGAAGTCATCCAGTGAACACATTGGAGGCAGGGTGCAGAAAAACCGTACGGTGTCTTTGCCACAGGATCCGTCAGGAACGGTCGAAATCGGCCAGCGTGGATTTTGCAGACCCAGGAGGGAGGGGGTCTGGTTCCTCCTGTTGCTCTGCCGTGCCCCGGGCATGTGCCGTTGGCAGCCCGCTGCCCTGGCTTGTCGGCCGGAGACACGGTATCGATCCTGTGTCTGACTGGAAGGTAGCTGGGTCGTGCCTGAGGCTTAACCTTTAAATTCTGCAGAGTTTCATCAGTGAAACTCCACAGGACATGGCAGGAAAGGCTAATCTGGCTGTGCATGACCTCCAGAGCCATCCCCACCAGCTGAATTAATTCCTTGAATAGCTGGACTGCTTTCGATCCCTGCTTTCTCAGCTGCAGACACATGGTTAACCTGTACAGCCCCATGACAGCAGTGCATGGCTTTTAGCCTTTTCGGGGCTACCACTGAGAATTAAGAGATACGTGCTGAGAGTTAAGGTGTGGGTTTTTTTAAATGGAAGCCATAACAGTATAGTTTATGGTACTATCACCTCCCCTGTCCAAAGGGGCTTAGTGCAAACCACCAATCAGATGAGGTTCCCTTGTCAGTCATTTTTCACATGCTGTAGTTTCTTAGATGTCTATTAACAAACCAAAAATCCTGAGCCATCTTAGTTTTGAAAATAAATAAATAAAAAAACCCAACCATAAAATTCCTCCCTTTTCCTTTGCTCGCTCCACAGTAGGTGTAGAAGCCCTCACTGCCTGTGACCAAGCACCCATCACCATTATCAGGCAGGTGGAAAGGCAGCTGATCTTCACAGTGGCCTTGATGGTGGTGTGTATTGCTATTTGTTACTGAGATACGGCAGGAAATTTGCTCACTTATTTTCTCTCTTTCTGCTAGTCCTTTGTTGGCTGATAGACAAGGTATGGCTGCCTGCATCCTAATGGGTTTTGTGGGAATCTACACACAAATGGCTGAATGCATCCTTAAAAGCAGGCAGGAGGTTTTCAGCTTACAGCTCACATTGGTGAAATGCAAAGAATAATAGAGATTCCAGAAGGGAACCTAAAATGCTTTAGGTCAGTTTTCTTCCAGCTTTTTCACTCAACAAGCCATTAAGGAGACACTCTTAAATCCTTTCATCCTCCTTCCAAAGCATTGCATTGGCCAAAGCATTGCATTACTGTGACAGTAATTCAGCAAGCCCCCAGGAAGGGTTTTACAGGTGATAGTGGTTCCTGCATTTCTGTTTTAAGAGCCATTGACCTGGATGAAAGGACTTTCCAAGCTGTAGAGGGACATGGGACAGAAGACAATCTTTGCCTCATGGTACAATTAAAAAAAGAAATTTCCAGCATCTCCACTCTCCTGGTATCATTAAGACAACGTGGAAGAGATCCCGACCCCCTCAGGCTTGGTCTCACCCAGCACAAGGCTCCGATGTGGTGCTCAGCTGGGCTCATTCCCTCTCCAGTTAAAATTATTCATTCCTTTCTTATTTCAACAAACTGCCTTTCTCTCAAAAATCACTTGTCTCAGGGTTTTTGGAGAAAAATTTTTTTTGGAGTGCTATTTTATAGCACTCAAAATGAAAAGAGAGATTTTTGAATAATGAAACCTAAAAGCTTCCCCACCACTGCGTTTCTCACTGGCCAGCACTTTGAATTTGGATTTGCCCAGAGTTCTGTTTTGCAATTTTTCTTTGAGCGACCCCACCACTGCCGGCGTGGCCGGGGAGCATCGCTGGGCACTGGCTCTCCATCGGCTGGAAGTGCTGAAGAGGAGAGGCTGCAGTAGGGAGCGGAGCATCTATAAAAAGCTGGTTACTTCCTCCAGCGTCTAACTGGCTTTTCCTTTTCCTGAAATAATATTCAACAAAAGCGCTTTGATAAAACAGTGAACAAGCATTGCAGAAGAGCTTATTACGACTTCTTATTTTGCGACAGCTCTTCTGCAAAACAGCGGCAGCAACCTGCCTGCCCTGGCTGAGCTGCAGCTTTTTTCTCGCACGGTTCCTCCTCCCGTTGGCAAGGACGTGCGGAGCGTGACCAAAGCCGACGTGGGTGTCAGCCGGGCCCTGGTCTCCTTTGGGTGTCTAATACATCCTCCGCTCCTCAAACTGCTTTTTTTTGGGGAGGGGGGAGATGAAGGGCTTCACCCCGCTGCGGGCAGCTGCAGTTCGCTGCGTGAATTCCTATCAGGAGCCGGAGGAGGATGATGAAGCCGGTTGGGTTTTGAGTCAAAAAATAAGACCTCTATTATTCTCTTTTCAGCTATTTATCAAGGCTCAGTGCAAAGGGCCTGACACCCGGCCAGCGTGGCCCGGCTGCTGTGATCTGTGTGACACGCAAGCTGCCGTCGAGCCGGTAATGAGGGACCTTCTGCTAAACGGCCAATTGAGCAGCCGGTGCCTGCCGAACAGCTTCATCGGCGGGAGGGACGGCGGCGTATATCTCTATTTTGACACATCCTCGCTGAATGAGGAAGAGAACAAGCAGAAAATGGCTGATGATAAATGCAGCAATTAGGGAAGCTTAATGGAGCAGAAGGTTTTTTTGTGAGAAGACAAAGAAATTGCCGTGCTGACACCTGCAAGGAGGTCCCAGCCGCTGCCGTCGGAGGCCTCCAGCTGTGCCGCAGCGGCAGGGGCTGGGGCGAGGGGAGACGACCCTTTTCCTTTGCGCACACATCCCTGAAAGGCCTCGAAAAAAATATTTTCCAAGTTAAACTTCAAAACACCATTTGATTTTTCTTTTTCCCCATTATGTTCAGAAATGGTAGCCTGTAATTTAGGCCCGTTACAGCCCTCTCCCGCTCCCTGCTTTTTATTTGGTTTCACATAATACGGCGTGCTACTGGGAAAGGCTTTTTCCTGACAAAATAGCCATCTCGGTGGTGTGAAAGAGCTGTGGCCTCAGCGGGGGGATGCTGTCATGCCAGACGCGGGTGGACATGAGGGGGGTCCCCCAGACACCGCTGCTGCGCCCGCAGTGACGCCCCGTTGAAGGCTGAGCCCACGACCCACCGCGCTCTTCCCAAAGCACCGTGTTTCCGAGCTGAGCCCTGGGCTACCAGCTCCCCAGGATTAAAGTGCTGAATTTGTTTGCCAAAGCCCCATTGCTCTTTATTTCTCCTTGGCTAGACTCTACCCAAAGCAAACTGCCTGTGCAAAGGGACACCAAGCAGCACTGGGGAAAGGTCTGCACCGGGTGTGCAGGGAAAGAAGCCCAGGTTTCAGTGACGGGCAATGCCATTTTGGTCTCTCACAAGATTACCAAAATCTCCCCCCGCCCCCGTCACTGCAACACAACTATTTTTTCCTAAGACTTTGGCAAAAAGGAATTTCCTGAAGGAGGTAAAGGAAAGGTTTCCTTTTTTTTTTCTTTTGCTCAGTACGAGCCAAAGAAAACACAAACCCTGTTTTCCCCACCACCGACAGCTTCTCGGCTCGAGCCCGAGCTGCGCACCACTGATTTACCTCTTCTCTCATTCTGGCACTCACTAGCCTGCCCGAAGCAAAGCTGTTTTGTCTCGCTCTTGCCTAAGCTCTCAGGATATTACATTTCTGTCTAGTTGACTGCTTGTGCTTTCCCTTCTCTGGACCCGGGTGATGTTGGCGCTGCAGATCCTACGGCGGCGGCTCAGGCTGCTGCAGAGTCTTTGGGTGCCCCTGCATCAACCCTTTGTTTGTCTAACTTAGACAAACCAATTAACCAATAACTAAATATTTACAGTATCTACAACAGCTGGAATGGACAATTCCCATATACTTATTTTAGGCAATAAAGCTTGCTTTTTAGGGAAATACTAGATCTTTTTGTCAAAACCCAGTATTTTTGACAAGTGATCTGAGAACTCATTACAGATTTACAGATTGGCTTTTCCTCTCGCTCCATGATCTCCTGGTTGTTTGTCTAATTCATTAATCAGGCCAACACTGGCCCCAATTAACTGAAGTGGGTGCACACCAAATTTCATTCCACCGAGCTGCGGTAGCACGTGGCATCGTGTTCCCGACAAAAGGTAACGCAAGTGCAAGAGCTGGTCTCCCTCCTTACGCTTTCCTGAGCATCTTTTTAAAAATAGGTTGCCTGAGGCAAGCAACGAGCCTTACAAATCCCATCCTCTTCCTCCCACCGCCAGCCGTTTGCTATGTCCCACCCTTTGTCAGTGACTGGGGGAAGTCTCTAGGGAGATGGCCGGAAGTAGAATAAAAATGGTAAAAACTGCACAAAATGAAAATTCAATGGTAGTAGAAATGCATAAAACCCAGGAAGTCCTTCTGTACCAGTTCTTTTTAGCAGAAGGTGGCTCAGCTGGGGTGGCTTAAAGGAATAAGGCTGAATTAATTAGTTTCTCTGTTTAGGTAATAATACCATTAATCACGATGAACCTTTTTGTGAGAAGGCTGATGCTCGGCACTGCGTAATTCCGCAGGAATCCCACTGTAGTGCAGCATTATTGATGGGTCATCCTCCAAAAGCGTAAGAGCAATGCCTCCTAATACAGCAAATGGCAAACCGCTGATTTTCTTTTAATATTCAGACTGCCACAACATCAGTCATGATGAATTCTTCTGGCATCGGTGTGGCTGCAATAAGCAATCCTTCAGGAATGCCAGGGGAGCATGGCATTGATTTAATGCTCACTTTTAAAATCATACACGGACCAAATCCTTCCAAAGGGTATGGCCCATTTTTGTATTTTTTTTGGAGCTTGCAGTAACAATCCCCTTGCTCGCACTCATCTGCATTGGGAAGATGCAGCTACGGATTCCTTCTAACAGGGGTTAGGGAGGTTCATTTACGCAGGTCTGTGTTAGAGGCGGTGTCAAGCAAGATGCCACATTGGACAACAGCACCAGGAGAGAATTACAGTCCCCCTGAGCCAGCATTACAAATATCTTTATGCCGAGTCCAGCACACTTTTCGCTTCCACCATGTGTTATATGTTCCTCCGATTTCAGCTGGGAGAGCAGGTGCTGATTTTTAATGCCTATTTTGTTTTAAGCCTCCTTTCATCGGATTAAGGACCCTGCTATTTTATTTCATTTTATTTTTTTATGCTCAGTAATTTAGTCACACACAAACTTAAAAACAGAAGCTGTAACATGCTGTTAAAGCACAGTCGCCCACAGTTAAATCAGTTACTGAGAGCGAGGGGGCTTGGAGCACTTTTCCATCCCCCTGCAGATGTCTGCTCTCAGCCTACGGGAAAAGCTGGGGAAGCAAATGAAAACGCACGTGGAGAAGAGCGCTTGAGGCAATAACCTTCCCGTAGCGATGCTGGCAGCACGATTCCTTCAAACGAGCTGCTGCCTCCTTCTCCGTCCTTCTTTCCCCCCAGCAGAAGACCGTCGGGTCAGCGCAGAGCCCGAGGTGCCCCCTGCGCTGAGGCCACGGGATCGGGGGAGAGCTGCCGCAGAGCCGAGGAGCGCCGCTCTCCTCCCCAATCCTGCCCGCCACAACTAGTGCCTCCGAAGCATTTTATGGGCCACGTTCCTTCTGCCGGGCAAGATTTACAAGGAAAATAAAATCCCTCTCCCAGCACCAACCCCTTCCGCCGGCTGCCTCCTCCCAGCCGCCGAAGCGCCGTCAATAAAGCATGAGCCTCCGAGTCAACAGCACTGGCTACGACACACAAACACTCAACTCCCTGTTTCATCCAAAATCAATGTTGTATTTATCTTCATTGATCTACAAGGAAACTGAATGTTTAAAATTACAGGGGGTGCAGGGGGGAGGATGGGGAGGGGGGGGAAACAAGAGTTACAGAGCCAAGAAAATAGTAGCGGATGGCTGAATTAACTAGAGAGAAAAAGCCCAGGATATATAAAACATGGACACTGAAAAATAAAATAAGGGAGGGGGGATGGTACAGCAAGTAAAACATGGCAAAATTTACATATGGATGAAAAGTAAAATTGGAAATAAAAAATAAATCATGCCAAAAAGCAGTTCAAGGCAGAACCACACTGAAACAAACATTTGCTTATGGTCTTCATGTACTATAGATAATATATCAGAATTTCTTTTTTTTTTAATCAACCATTAGACTTTTTTTTTTGCACTCCTAAAATTCTACTTTGTCTTGTATACAGATTCCAATAAGAACACTGCACAATTAGCACAAGGGGTCCACGGAAAATTGTCCTTGCTTGCCAGCGATCCTGCCCACAACACAAAAAAAGAGAAAAAAAAAGGAAAAAAAAAATAAAGAAAGGGTCTGCCGCATGGTACTGTGCCAGTTCCATCTGCTTTTGCCAGCTTGAAAAGTAGGAAACCAAAATTCCCTTCCAGGAGCGTGTGTCTCTCTCTTTCCTTGACGAACTGTCCCTTGTGTTTGTACAAAAAAATTCAGTCTCTCTTTTTTTTTTTTTTTTTTTTTTTTGTTAAACACAAGAATCCTTCTTCCTGTTCACATGCCATTTCCATTCTGTCTCCATAGTTGCGAGTTGGTTGTTTTTGGGTTGTTTTTTTTTTTAAACCTTCCTCCCCCCAACATCCACTAAGACCTGCCTCCAAGTTCTTGCATAGTTGAAGTATATATGCCGTACTTAGCTTTCTGAGTGTGAATTTCTGACTGTGACAAGAGTATGAGTTGTAACCATGTTAACAAATAACCAGAGTGGTTCTAGAAACCATTTTTATAAAGTCTACCTATGTTAAGAATTTAATATTGGTGTACATTTATATTAACAGAATATTTACAGTTTGTTTTCTTTGTTTTTTTTTGTTTAAAACAAGAAGTCAAAAAAAATTCCTCTTAAATTTCTGCATAATATAATAAGGCAAAAAACAAACAGTTTTGTACATTATTATTATTATTAATATTTTAATATATATCTGTAACTTCGGTTCCAAAGTACCAAGGTAAGTGATCAATTGGCCTCAGAAGGGAACCTCACAGTGGACTGTAAAACTACAGTATTTCCATAAATAATACTTTTAAGAAACCCTGGGTATTTTTTTCTTAAGGATCTGAGGCCTTTAAAATGCAAATTTAACTAAAAACAAAAGCAAAATTTCTTCTTTTTTAAGTGAATAAAGAGCACAAAATTAAAAAAAATACAAATCCATTAAAAATGTTTCTCACATTTGGGAAAAAATGTACAAACTTGATATTTTTAACTCATTTTTTTTTAGCACAGAAACAAAAAAACAAAACCAAAAATCAATACCTATATATTAAATTCCCATTCTCAGCAACCTTCTTGTTGGAAAGTCTGCATCCCCGACCCCGTTATTTATGGAAATGTGCTTAACTTCTACAAATTTTACATTAAAAAAAAAAAGTTTACAGCAGTGCATTTTGTAAAAGGTTTGTTTTTTGTTTTTTTTTTCTTTTTCTGTTTGTTTTTTTTTTGTTGTTGTTGTTGTTTGTTTGTTTGTTTTATATACAGGCGAGTTTAAAATTCAATGTTGGGGACTATCGTGCCTCTACTTCTTTGGGGTTCCTAGAGGGGGAATAGTCCCTGGACTCTGAGTTTGTGAGTGGAGTAGTCCTGCGTGGGGAGGCAGGTCTGGTGCTGCTCGCTGGTACAAGAGGCGGTGGGGCGCTCAGCGCTGCAGTTGGCGGGTTCCTATTTAAAATCCCATTGTGCATGGCAGTGGATGGACTCAGTCTGGGGTAATGCATCCCGCTTAAATGAGGCATGAAGGATGGCACGTGTGCCAGGTGACTTTCGATGGGGGACGAGTGCAAGTGGTGCATTCTGGCACGCTCAAGTTCTTCTCGTAAGTGCAAGCGCTCTCTTTCCTCCACTTGCCGCAACCGCTCCTGCTCTCGGCGGGCTTCAAGAAGGTTTTCATGGTTGTAGTCGTGTGGCTCCCTGTCTCTGTAAGAACGCTCATGGTCGTAAAATCCAGAGGTGGTAGGGAACCTATGGATAGGATCCGTCCGGAGCTGAAAGTCCATTCGACGGTGCAGGTCTAAGCTCCGGTAGGCATCTCGCAACGGGTCCCTCATTGGGTCCCAAGAAAATCCGGGATGTGGCAGCCTCTCTCTTCCTGACAAAGGATTCATGCCTATGAGCGGGGTCATCATTCTGCTGCGGTCGAGAACATTCATGTTGTTCATCTGGTGCACGCTTCCCATGGAGATGGGCATAGAGGCAGCCATCGAGTGAGGCAATGATAATCCATGCAAAGTAGGTGGCGGGGGATGCTCCACCGATCGGGAGTGCTGTGAAGGCTCGGACCCTACCACCAGCACATCACTGTCTTCCTTCCTCTCCTCTTTGACTTTGATGTCATTCTTAATCTTCTGGAGGTCACTGGGAAGCTCTGTCTTTCTCTCCATGTCCTTGCTCATTAGATTGGTAAGCTTCAAGCTCTCACTTAGTGCAGGTTTGCTGTATGGGGATACAGACTGGATTACTGGCTTTGTGTTGTCCTCAGAGGGTCTCTTATCATGGCTTGGAGTTTCCTTCACTGGGGAGCGGCTCTCTTTAATCTTGTGTTCTGCTATGGGTGGCTCTCTCAGCCGCTCAGGGTGCTCTCGCTCGGGTTCTTTGGACCTCTCCCTTTCTCCAAGGCTAACCTGCCTGATGGGATCACTGGAGGTTTGGCTGTTGCTGCGGATGAGATTGCTTATCTGATGTGTCACTGGAGCCGATGCCGGTGAGGATCTGTTTGAATGTCTGTTTTTATCCATGAGGTCTCTGTAAAAAAAGAGAACATGCATCCTTGGTTTTGTGTGAACAAACATACATACGATGTTGGACATGCATAGTGCTGTGGCTAGTTGTATAATTTGAGATTGCTCAGAAAATTATTTGAAAAGCTCTGCTAGCATCAGCTATAGCTGTGATGCTACACTGAAAGATATGCACTGCCTGCCTTTACATACTACATAGAAAAAAAACGTTAAATGTCCACAAATTTGGGGACTACACCGGGGATGCATTTGAAAGAACAGTATATTCACCCTAAGAGAAAGACCACTTCACTGAGAAGTGCAGGGAAAGAAGAATTCTAGACAGCTTATTTTTTTAAAAAAGATGCTTATTGTGTGTTTATATATAGGTCTTGCTGCCAGACAATGATCTTCTTGGCTGTAACACTCTTAACGCGGATTCCTTTCCCAAAACATGGAACCAGGCACACAAAATGGAAGCCTACAGAGACGCATGCAGGTCCTTCACAAGACAGCTCGTCGACTGGAAGCAGCCATAAATAACATGATGCTTCTTTTCCTATGGAGCTGCAGGAGAGTTTTTGTTGTTGGCAGTTTTGGCAGGTAAGCTAGGTGCTTAAGGAAAAAAATCCTCGAATAGGCCATGAAACTGAGTAATCGACCTCTGTTTCAAGAGGACCTGCTATGATGAACAAGGGGTTTGACAATGTCCGTGGTTTAGAAAGAGAGGCATGAGGGTTTACATTTCTAACTGCACCTCTATCTCTGAGCAAGCCAATTAGTCACAGTTACTCCCACCTCTTTAAGAGGGGAATAAATAATGCTCACCTTTTAAAAGCACTTTGCTCTGAATGAGAGACACTTTAAATGCAAAGTATGATGATTGAGAGAACTGCATTATGCAGCTGAGAGGCTCACTGATGTCTCAGTTTTATGCTGGGTTTGCTTTTGAGAGCTGCAAGACCTGAGTGCTGAAAGCTGGAGGTGTTTTGGGGAGTTCTGTAAGTATTTATCCCTTATAAATTACATTTGCTAACCCAGATTTCTTCCTCTGCGGTAGTCCTGATTGCTGATCAAGGATGTGGTTTATTAAAACCATGTCCAAACAGGGATGCTGGGGACTGCTTAAGCTGAATTAATAGAAATGTAATAGAGATGTTAACCCCTGTGTGAACACTCTTGAGAGTAAAGTAACCTTGGTTTGCAAATGAATTACACTAAAGCCAAGAAGGGAGCTTCCTATCTGAATGACTATCCATGCAAGGGTGTCAGACAATTTAACATTTAAAGCAAGATGATTTTCAGCCTATTGCTTCCACGTAACGCTGTTCACAGGCGCTGCCTGAAGATCTCATTAAAAGCACTCCAGGCAAACTATGAACCCCCTATCATTAGTCAAATACACACATCTAAGACTTGCAGGCAGTTATTGCCTAAAAAGAAGTGGCCTGTTGGACAGAACCGGGCTCTGAAATATAAAGGGCTTTACAGCTTCAAAATCATATAACTGGAAGCTAATGAAGTATCTATAGCCCAGGTGATACAGTCCTGTCATCGTTAATAAGGGTTTGTCTACAATGCAATTTTTAAAAATCAGTTTTGCTAATGGATTCATGCACACTGCTCCAGATACAGGCATTTGCATTTTTATCTCGTTAATGTCCAGCTAACATTTGAATTCATCAGCATATCTGTACATTAATGAGAAGTATGACTGTCTCCAAAGGACCCATCACAATGCTACCTTCATGATTTCAGAATATACAGTAATCCTAAAGCAGCTGCATTGAAAACAGCCAAGTATACCCTGCAAACACAGCGATGTGCTCATTTCCTCAGCCTGGTGCTTTTTATTAACCTACTAGCGGGGACTGGCTTACCATATTTCCACAGAGGACAAACCCTAAAAAGCAAAGAGGCTTTTTTTTGTGTTGCTAGTACTTGTGCTTATATGATGGAGAGGCCTATCAGCTGCTTCAAAGACAAGCAATGTTTTGTTCTGAAGATTATTTTACGATCGGAAAAATTAAAAAAAATATAGGGGAAACATAGGCCCAGAAGAAAGAGCTCAAAAGCACCCACTGCTTACCTCTCTTTGTCTCTGTCATCTTTACTCAGAGAAAGATCCCTCTTCTCGGGCTCTCGCTCCCGCTCTCTGTCTCTGTCATGGTTTGTCACTGAGGAGCTTCGCTCAGAATCAGTGGGCTTGGGCCACTGTGGAGGTGTTGGGAAGGACGGTGGGGTCCGATGCAGTCTATTCCACGGCTCGTGGGGATTATTGAAATTCTGCAGGTTTGGGCCATCTTTGTGAGTAAAAATGTTGTTGTGAGCTAGAATAATGGCAGGGGGAGGAAGAGTTAAAAATAATTCAAACCAAGTAATTACACAGACATTTTTCACAATGCTAATCACAACCAGAACTGTCCTTTCAAGACTTTTTAATGTGGAGCTAATGGTGAGGGGGAGTTACTAGCAGGTGGACACAGATACTTCCAACACTGGGTATTAAGATCCACCAGCTCTTTTAAGGCTATTGGTGGAGGAAGCTTTAACTATACATCTGAATAACTCAGAGATGACTGAAAATGCCCGGCTCCTCTTCTCCCCCCACCCCAGCAAGGGTTCCAGCACAAAAGCAATATTTTACCTCAGCTCCTCTCACTGGCAGAAACTTTAATTTGTGGGTAGTTACAAGCAATCAGCTGCCTGCAGCTGAGGATTCAGGGACTTTTTTGTTAAAGAAACCAGACTGTTTGGTGGTATGTATGTATGTGTATAAAAATAGAGCTTGGCTGTAGGCTTTTCAGAACAGTCACTTGATTTTCCTCCATCAGTCTTCAGCTGACTCCTGTTGCACCATGAGATGCAAAAGCATGCTCTCTTATGTGTGGCTCTCAAGCATGTCTTGCCTACAGGTAACATGTTTTTGAAGTAAAATCATTTTATACAGGTAATTTAAACTTCAGACAATGGTTACAGAGGAAGTCTACACGCTCAATTAGGAGAAGTATCAATAGCTGTTCCACTATGCATCTTCGCTGTTGAAGGGTGTTACTTTAGATGCCCATAGGGTCCCAGAGCTCTCTGCGGTCTTGCAGCTCTAGCACCTCTAGGAGCACACAAGGTACCAACCTTCAGCAGTGAGGAGACACAGAGCACAGCTAGTGATGTCTGTGACATGCAGAAAAGCTCCCACCGCAGAGACCTGGAAATCTTAGGTGCAGTGTTTTCAGATAGGAGAATGGAGGTTAGGAATTAAACTTCTTTAAAAACTACCACCAGCTGCTGTAAATATTAGCATGTGGCTTTTCTGGAAGGGATGTTTGTCTGCAGTAACCCAGCCAGTACTTACTCAGAGCATGACTGCCTAATCCTCCAAAGGCATTGCTGCCTAAGTTCCCAAGGCCGCTGAAGGTGCTTGACCTGCTAAATGGATCTGGAAAGGCAAACAGGGATTTAGCAGGCATTTAGCCAAGAATGTTGGAGAATGAAACGCACCCCTCCCCTTCTTAACGGTCTGAATCCAAGTAGGATTAGGCCAGACTTTAAGCTGATCCTTCTCATTGCAAGGTTCTTTGCACAGAAAATTCCCATCATGTTAAAATGGAGAAGGGATTCAGTGCTCACTCTGCAAACAGGTGCTGTAATAAACTTTTGTATGCCAGTCAGAGGGGAGCTAGAAATTAAGGTCTAATAGCTGAAATTAGGGTGGCTGCTGCTGAGCTATAACTCTCCTTCCGTAACAGTACTAATAGTAGAAGCATTGCAATTGCCTTGAAAGAAGAACCTCAGCAGGCTCCTTGGTCAGCATACTGAGGGGTTGCATTGTTTCACTCTTGTTTCTGTATACAACTTTGTACCCTCTTTGTAATAGTGCATTGAGACAGTCCTAAACTAATTGCTACAGACATCCATCCTTACGACAACTAACTGTGGCCTGTTTGCGCCAAAATCCTCTCCCATAATAGCTTCCTTGATCCCAGTGGTGATGGAAATGATAGCGTAGTCTTAGGAGCTACTATGACAAAGGGATGGGAGGTTTGTATCCTTTGAGGCAAAAGATGAGTCTTGCCTTTCCTGCCTTTTTTTTTTCTTCATTAAAGGTACCCATCATCAGAAGAGGTTCCTCTCTGAGCAGATATAGCCTGACTCAGGTTTCTGCACTCCAGAGATGGCTATGGGTTAAATCGTACCAGTATATTTGTTTTCTTTCCTTCTGGTCAATTCTAAATAACTCCTCCTTCTGCCCACTGGCTTTTTCACTGTCCCTTTAAAGTCTTTAACTTGCCACATTACAGGAGGTGAGTTGCTCTTCACTTCCTCATGGATATCCTTGTATTTAAAATATCAAGGCAAATAGCACAAATAGCTTGCATCTTTAAGCTAACAGCTATTTGCTTATTTACTTATTTTTAAATAGCTGTTCTTGCCCTTCCCCTTTGAAATTATGTAGTTGAGTGACTCTGTAGAGATACAGTTAATTTTGACAGAATGTTCAGGAATTGATGTAAATCTGGGTATTTGCAACAGAAAAAAAGTCTACTAGGTCATGTGGCATGCTACATTTACTGATTGGATGAGTGTTACTAAAACATTAATCAACAGAGCTTGAACTTTAATTGGCAATGAGCTGCTTGTGAGCTTCTAAAATGAGGAAATCTGAGAAAATCAGGCTCTACTTACTGCCAATTAGGAAACTGAAAGGCTGGCAAAATGTGCAGAACAGCTATTTGCCAGGAACTGTTCACTGAACTTTAATAAAGAACCTAGCCAAGAACTTTCATATGTGGGAAAGGGTACGGGAGGAGCCCATTTTAAGCTGTGGCTTGTTCGAGGTACCTTTGCTTAAATTTACCCCATTTACTTGGGCACATTCAGCACCATAAAAGGGTTCTACGGGTCACATTTCAGCTCCTGTGCAGTGTCCCAGCAGTGACAGACTTGCCTGCCCTGCAATGCCTTCTCTTGCAGGAGAGGGTCTGCTAATCCTGCCCCTCTCCTTTGGAGGAAAGCAGAGGGGATGCGCTGGGAAGCTGGCATGGGTGAGAAGCTGGCTAGCTTCTGGTTCCTGAGACAGTTTAAGCCTCTCCCTCCCCTAGTGCTACAGTGCCTCAAGGCAGACCACACCGGAGAGCCAGGAACGGGGCAGAGGTATAAAGGTGAAGGCAGGGTTTACTTACACTTACCTGCCAAGTGGTTAGTAGGCAGGAAACTGCTGTGGTGAGGTGAAGGACCAAAAGGGGTGGTGGCTGGATGTGTTGCACCTGTGAGAACAAGGTCCCTTTTTAGTTCAGTGGCAAGTGACTGCTTGCATACACAGAGGTCCTGGCCATCACTTTCAAGAACCAGATGCAAAGGCACAGGCCAGATTTAAACACAGCAAAGGCAGGGGAAGACCCCAAACACCAGCTGAGCGAGGTACAGGCAGGATTGCTCCGAGTGCCCTTTAAAGGAGTCTGTGGGCACTAGGAGGCAGGAGGAGACCTTGCAGGGAGTGTTGCTGCTCACCTGTAGTCATGAGGAAGTGAATTTCTTTGTCTGGCATTTTCAGTCATTACTCTGTGTTTACATTAAAAAAGGTCAGCCCAGGTTATGGGCCCAGACAGAAGGTGCTCGGAAGTGACTGATTAGAGTCTATATGAAACACCAGTTAATGACAGGCACGCAGGGAACATGAATCATGACTCTCCCATGAGAGCTCCATCAATGGTCTTACATCTGTCTCTGCATCCACAGGCTCCCCCCGTGGTATTTTTTTCCCTTTCCTAGACACTGCTTATTGCCATGGTGCCATGCTACCTCATTGGGAAAGGAACACCACTGCTGAGCATGCTGGATTACATTAGGTTGAGGCGAGGGGCGGGAATGGGCTGAAACAAGCTGGTCTGCCCTGTATTTCAAGGTGGACCAGGCTCATGCAGAAAATTCTGCTCTCCTTTCAGAGCAGAAGATGAGAGATTTGCTTCCTTTGCAGGCAGATGCGTGTAAACCTGAACAGGCTTGCAACCGCAGTGTGAAAAGCACTGGTGTCACCTGCCACTGGGATACATGGTTTTTGGAGGAACATTAACTTGATGTATCCTGCAAATGACAGTATGTTTGGGCCATCTCATGGGCCTGGCTTCACCCCCTAAGGTTAGTAGACGGTTTTCAGGATGCACCTGAAAACAACTTTTGAATATTAATGTTTCAGATGCATGTGACAAAACGCTTCTGTGCCTCCAGTATTACACTAACGAGACCAGCCCTCTCCAACTGTTTAGGCTGTGAACGTTCTTTTGGTGCCTCCTCCCTGCTAGTACTTCCACTACTGCAGACAAAGCAGAATTAGCAACTATCATAACTTTCAGATGCTGCCTGGATGCAAACACAACTTCTGCCTCCCTTGCAGAAAGCAAGACCTGCCACACCTGTGCATTAACTGTCTCATTTTGTTAGAAAGTAGTAATTCCACAGAATGACAGAAACAGCACTTTCCTGAGGACGTTAAGTCATGTGCTAAACAGACCGACACCTAAATAAAGCTTTTCAGTGCTCTTGTCTCATATATTTTGTTGGTAAAAGTTAACTCCCCTTAGTACTGGGAAGAGTAACAGGTCGACTCTAGCAAACATCAGCAGCCATACTGGGCATGAACATGGGCTCTTCACTAACAGCTCACCTAGTCAGTGCTTTCTCAAGTGATAACTTTCTATTATAGAAAAGAGGATTATGATCCTTCTCCTCCCACCTGGGATTCCAGCTCTCCTGTCACCTTCACCACAAGGACTTCTGCCTCATCTGTGGCCCATATGAATGATTCCCACCAGTGGCGGACCTGCTCTGGTTAAGTTCCTGCCCCTCGTGTCCAAGCCACATCAAATGCACATTTCCACCATATATCATCAGTGCTCATAACACTATGGAAGGTCACAGCAAAAGTGGGGGGAAATGGAGGGAAGAAATTAATATGCACAAGAGAAACTGCATCCCAAACAGCGTTTTACAGAGGTCCTGGTCCGTCCCTGACCTGGTCTTCCTTGGTGACAGAGCCCAACAACAGATGGTCGTTGTAAAAGGCACTCATGTGTCCAGAAGATGAACAGACTATAAAACCGGAGAGGGAGACAGCGCTGCATGTCCCTCACCAGCTTGGGCACCACAAACCTAAGCAGCCAGAAAATGAGTTGAGGAAACTTAAGAGAGACCACGGCAACGAGACCTGGAGTTATCTATAAACATTCTGACTGCTCCAATGCTTCAAGACGAATGGAGACTGTCATCTTTCTAATCCTTTAAGATTTCAGAAGGTGTATAATGGATGGGAGATTTCTTCAAAGGAGACGGCTTACAAACTCAACTACATGGGCTGATAATAAAAAATCCTCCCGAGAAAGCCAGGAGCGGCATTGCAGGCTGTCAGGTAGTTATTAAATATAGCGTCTGCCAGGCAGCTGAACATCCGTCCTGAAGACAGGTGGCCCTAAGATAACTTATGTCTCCCACAGTAACTAGGCAATGCAGCAGAACCAATGATTCACATCAACTGCACGCTTGTTCGATAAGGTGAAAAGAATGCCTCGGATATTGCAGAGTAAAAGATTTATTCATCTATATATTACTGCTGCAGTGTTTGTTCACTTTGATAGCACTCTTTACCTAGATTTACTGTGTGATGGCTCTTGCGATTAATATACTCATGGACAAGTTGCTGTAAGTTTGTTTATCTCTAGTGAAAGTTTTCTATGAATTTGCCTTCTTTAATGTATCTATTCCATACTATTTTCCCTCTTGCTTTTATGAATGGAGAAGCAAGCCATGCTTGCACCTTTAAGAGAAAAAGGTCAAGATACCAACTGGACTGGTGCTTTTCTGCCTGTTAGGGTAAACTCTGCCCAATATAACCTTCAGTAGCAAACCCATACATGAAACAAGATTCTTGTAATGACAACACAGGACAGACTGAAGACAGTGATAAGGAAACAGCTGCCATAGGAAGACAGTCAAAGGTTTGTAAATCAGCTGTGCTTATGCATCCAAGCAGATGCAATAAGTATCTTGGTCCCATACTATCAAAGTACCTTTACAGAGACCAAAATACAGGGTAGCATCCTACAATGTACAACTAGTTATCAGCACTGATGATACGTAGTGGAAACACGCATGTGATGGTTAAGAATTTCCACCCACGGATAAGAGTGGAAAGACAAAATGAACCACCAGTGGAGTTCCTGAGGGCTATCTGACGTCTGTGTTTGAAACTCAGTTCTCACAGAGGTTTCAGCTTGATTCTCATCTGTTCCTTTTCTGTCTCGTTTGGGACAAAAATCCTAACAATTCTAACCTCATTCATTTCAACAGGGTTGAACCAAGGCTGAATATGACCATGTCTGCACTGAGTTAGAATGAAAGCGCAATATTGCATCATAAAACCAGAGTTTTCTAACTTTCCTAACCGAAGTTAGGAAAGAAAATTACGTTAGTTGCCAATTAGTAACATACAGAAGGCATACTTTGGCATCTTAAACACAGAAAGAAAATCTGGAAAAGTCTGGGGGGGAAGTTAGGCCCTGGGAAGAGAACAAAACCAACATTTGGTAGATGGCAGTAAACAAGAATAGTACCTGTGACCTCCAAAACCAGAATGTCAGAGTTGCAGTCTCCCATGGTTAGAGCCATCAAGAACAGCACCGTGAAGCTTACTGCACTTTGGTAATTGCATTAATTGTAATTACTTCTCCAACAGATTGGAAAGCAATTGATCAATGTAAACTGTATTTAATTCTTCTTTTTTTTTCTAATTCAATATGCCATTTTAAGCCTTAGAGATTGCTGGACTTCATAACACATAGAGGGATTTTATGTTTAAAAACTAAACGCTTCACAAATACACCTTCTGTGATATTTTCAATGCTGTTATTGAAGTCTTCCTTTTACAAACCCCCCTTGTTTTCAGAAAACAAACAGAAACTTGGTGAGTGGAGGAGCTGAGAAGAATAACATGGCAAATATAAAAGCAAGAAAGAGACCGGGGCCACTTCCAGTACTGTGCAATGGAAACATTTTCAAGTGTTTTGTCAAAATTGCTTTTTAAAATCACTCTATAGCCTATTAATCAGGATGCATAAGAGCCAGCTGCACAGACATGAATGTAAGAGCCAACTGCTGCAGCTCGGTGATGTGCGGAGGATCCTGCACTGGAGGCGGTGGCAGAGCCCAGCCCAGCAGCTCTGAGAGCCCAGGTCACAACAGTTGCCAGTGCCTCCACACCCCTATGAACCATCTTGCCTGCTTCAATTTTTGAGGCGTACATAGCTGTAGAGACACATATTGCATATACCGACTGGGTTTTTTTTGCAACAAATGATGATCTTCCCTTACCTGTGGTAGAAAACAGAGGCCTGGCAAGATCCTGTGGATAATGGAAGCCTGGAAACACTCCAGGGGCGGGAGGTCTGCTGAACAGGTCAAGTTTACCACCTATGTCTAGCTTGTGGGGATCCAGCTGCATTTGCTGTCAAGTGATATAAAAACAATCTCATTATACACTTCCTTTTTTATGGGAGAAAAAGACAGGGAGTTCAGGCCCACTCCTGCTTAGCCCTGCCAGGGAGACTTAGCGAGAGTGACAGCAGCGTCTCTGGTCACGTACCACAGTCATGCTCTGACAGCATCTGTAAGGCCATTTCGCTCCACAGCCTCTCAGCTGCCTGCCTCATCCACATGAATAAGGTCTGAAGTGAGCTCTCAGCCCCTCAGCACACACAGTGGAGCATGCAACATGATACACCGAGTGCGCTGCTCCCCAGGATCAGTCGGCGCTCTCAGCCTGACAAAAAATATTCTGCAGGCAGAAAGCTGCCAACACAAGTCTTGAGAGCTGGGTGATGGACTTGTCTGTTTTGCTTCTCCAGTTTGGAGAGAGAGAGAGATGTTCCTAGACTATGTCCTTCCTGCTGCTAGCATAGCTCAGTATGCAGACAAGGCGCGAAGGATAAAGAAAAATATGAGGCTCCTCCAGAAGCTATTTTTATCCTTCCCCTATAGAAGTGGTCATGGTCAGAACTGCACCTAAGTCATAGAAGTCTCTCAATAGCTTAAAGATGATATATTTGCTTATTAAAAAAAAAATGGACATACACCACTTGTAGAGGCACTAATTACAGTGCACCTACTTAAGCACTTAATACTCTTCATTAACAGGACAAAAAAACTACAGCAAGAGCTATGAAAAAATGAACGCTACAGAAATCCCATTATCAGCTATTCTGCCTGCCACAGGGAACTTCGAGCCTGTAACAGCACCCCGGCACACCTACGTCTTGTTACCTCTTGAGTCTTAAACCCCCTCCCTCTGCCCATCATCACAGCAGTGCAGAAAGCCCAACAACCTCTAACACAGTAACTATCAATCTACTCGCCTGCTCTACGTTTTCTTCTAAGTTCTTCACCGTATCGGTCATTTCATTATGAATGGGGTAATACTCCCTATTCCACAGGAGGTACTAGTACAGAAGGGAAATAACATTAAACATGTATGCTTTTTAAAAAAGATGGATTTGGGGCAAAATTACCTCTCCCCCCTCCCTTTCTTGTTCTATTTCTGGCTGTGCACTTAGTATCTCTTGCTCATTTTGCTGCCCTTCAACTCAACTTCTTTGCCCTCACATAAACTTTATGGTTACTACAATAAAGGTTAAAGGATTGAAAGTGTTAGTTAATCAATACAGGCAAGCTTGAGAATCACCAACAGTAACTGCTTCCTGCTCATTACTCACTAAAACATAATCTGTAAGCCAAAAGACTTGGCTTTGTTCCAAAAACTGTCTGAATTACCTTTATCTTTTGCTGGTGATGGTAGATCTGCCAGGCGATCTGTACATGAACCGCACACCACTTCCCGGGTTTCTGCAATGGAAAGCACAAGAATTTAGATTAATTTATACGTTAGCAATCTCCATCAGATAGAACGTTTCATTTCCCTTACTGTCAAACAGGCAGCTAAGCAATGAGAAAGGCTGATTACTAAAATGGCACAATAGGTGATCAACATTTTTTTTCTGTACTGCAGCAGATGATGTTTAATTTAAGGAGGAAACAAACAGGAAGAATGTGGGATGTGGGATATCTTCCTCATCTCATGGAGATCTGAGATCCCTGCTTTGTTCTTTCCTACTTGCACTCCCTCCTTCACAAACTAAAATAAATGGCAGCAAAGAACAGTATGCCATGCTTAAGAGAACGCAACTAATCGTTAACAGTTCTGCTTCTGAAAAGAGCCCTGTTCATTCATCCCTGCTGCACTGCAGGCTAAGTCACGCATGGTTATTATGGCTGCTTGCATTTGGGGAGGAAAAGGGTGTGGACAAACAATCACCAGGGATGAGCAGTGCCACAGCTGAACGAGTTACTATTTTTCAGCTGAGCTGTGGTACTCACTGTAGGGTGTTTTTGTGGAACTTCAGAAGTGCAAATAAAACACATTGACCTAAGCCACCATGAATCTGATCACTGGTGAATGTCTGTCCATGCTCACAGTCGTTTATTTCTGCGACCCTTATTTCATACTGTGAACTATTAATGCACATAAATGGATGCAAAGTAAGGCTGGGATTTAACCTAAATGTTATTAATCAGAAGCAGCTAAGAGCTAACTAAGGCATTTTGCTTTAAATGAAGGACGAGTGTGAAATTTTCTACTGGACACATTAAATTTCAAAAACACATGCACAATATTTGAAGTGTGTGTGTGTGTGTATATATATGTATACAAAATCCCCCACAAACCTTACTTACTCTTACTGGAGGCCTATAAGGGTCTGACACCTATGGAAAAAGCAGAAATAAAACAATCAGTCTTTCTAAAACTAGCCAATATACAGAAAGGTGGGGAACTTCCTTCCTCTGAACAAATAAAAGCATTTAGCAAGCAATGTTCCAGAGAAGTCCCCTGTGACATGGGAAACCTAAAAGGCTTAAAGGAGGCTTAATACTCTTTAATTCCTTGCACCAAACTCAGCAGAATTTTATGATAAACAGAGCAGCTTCATGCCAGCAACTGAAAAGTGGCAGTGCTTTTCCAAACCTTATTTTCATTCTGAAATGGAGCACATAAAACTACTCTCCAGGCAATGCTTAGGGGAAAGACCTTGAAGGGGTTTCCTGCCCCATTTCCCTCTGACTTTGTTAAAAGAAGTCAATACATCCCTTTGTATTCACGACTGGTGGAGGCTACTGTTGTCTCACCAGAAAAAGAAACTTCTGTCCTGACTGCACGTTCAGAGTCTAGAAGGCCAATTTGCTCACCAGCTGCTCTCTTTTTTTTTTTTTTTTTATGAGCAATCACTGTGTTTACTGTAAATCCAGGTAAGCTGAAAGGAAGGTTATATATTGTTGCCTACCCCTGGAGTCTTCTGCAGCAGCGTATGGTGGACTGTGCCTGGTCTACCTGCTACATCAATAGGGTTTGAAGTCTGAAAGACAAGAATAGAGCGTGAATAATACTGTATCATACCAGCAGTACATTTAACATCTCTATCTGATGTTAACGGCATTAATTAGTCCATGTTTGTACTGTGCTTTGAACACGCATATTGCTACATTAGCGCTAAATGTTATCTCTTACTGACAGCCAACAGCATTTAACCACCATGTCATCTATTATTATTTAGCAGCAGTAACAGTATTACAGCAGCATCCCTAAGCCCCACTGAAATCACAACCCCATTGTGCTATGCAGTATGCAAGTGGATGGGAAGAGACAGTCCCTGCCCACCAAGCTTATTCTTTAGACAAAACAGGCAGGCAGTAGGAGAGAGAATGAGAGAGGTGGACTGACTCCCTCCATGTTTCAGGCAGCAACCAGTATAGCAGTCAGGAACAGAACAACTCAAGCACCCTAGTCCCATATTCCACCTATTGGACCATGGCCCCTCTCTGACCAGAGCTAGATAACACAACGGCTAAAAAGGCAACAGCCCATCTATTTGTTTCGACAAGGCAAAATGAGAAACCTTAGAAGGTGCTTGTGGGTCTTTTATAGCTTTGCATTGTTTATCCCATCATTTTCCAGCAAGAATTAAACACCTCATTGAATGAATCCCTGTTCCTCCTCCTCCTCCGGATCCCACCTGTTGCCCTGTCCTAGACAATCCCCAAGAACTCGTTCGTCTTCTCACTCTGGCATTCATCCATCTCCCACTCCCAGAGCAACTGCACCTGGTGCCTCCGCACAGCTGAGGGCAGAGGGGTTAAACCTCATTCCCCAAGAGATTATTTCACTCACATTTTAGGTCAAATTACAGTAGATTTCAAACAGTTGAACTGTACAAGGAATGAGTAAAATCATGGGTGTGGGAGGAAAGATAGGTTTTAATTTGGCCAAGGCTACGTAACTTCCAGACTCGTTAAAAAGAGAATTCTCGTGTGTGTGTATGTAGGTAAGTCAATGAACTCCCCAGGCAGATCTGTGCTCTCAGGGCCTGTCTGACAGCTGAGGTATATGTAAGGTGGCAAATAAGTTACAGCTATCATACAGGCAAGAGCTTTAGGATCACAACATGTTAATAGCATGGTGTCATCCTGTCCCTTTGTCCCCTGGAGAAAGATGTGAATGCTTCCTCCAGCAAAGTAAGCTGAATACTTCTGACCTTTTCAAGTTAGCCTGTGAGAAATGGCCTTCGGGAAACTCACTGAGAAGTTTACCGTCAGCCTGGATTTATGTGCAGTGGATTTACACGCACAGCTGTAGGCAACTGACACGGGAAGGGGAAAAACAAAATCAAGACTCTGCTTTGGAAAGCAAGAAGTGCAGGATTCAGTGTGCCAAAACCAAATCATCAGGTCTGTAGTGATTATGAAGGCTTTAGTCAAACAGCTTGGGAGGGAGAGAGCATGGAAAAATGATGCAGTAACGATGACTAGAGTGGCTTTGCCCAGCAGTTCAGCTCTGTCTCCTCTAGGAAACTGGAAAATAATGTGCCAAAGCAGCAGATCCATTTTTCAACCTATCCCTCTTTTTTTCAGATGTTAGACTGCATGTAAATACAGCACTGTCCAGAGATCAAGTGATGTTAGTGATTAACCATAGCACCAGACTGTGACTTTATGCTGCTTAAACTCAAGCTAGCAAATGTTCTATGTATCTATCGTTAAAATGAATTAAAAGCTAGTTATAATACAGCACTAAGAACTGTTTAAAAATGTAAAGGGTCTGTGCTTACTCTTTCTTTCTTGCTTTGTAACTGCTTCTCTTTGGTCTAATGGTATTTTAGAGTGAGATGGTATCTATAAAGCTCTGTAATGAAGATGGAAGCCAGAAGAGCATGCTATCGGGTATCAGAAGCTCCTCATTAACAGTAGCCTTATGGCAAAACCGAACCCTATCAAATTTTGCCAATTCCACCTTATTTGTGGAGCTCCTTTTCTTGGGAAGTCAAGTTCACACCCTGACAACTTGAGGTCTGTAGGGAACCCCTGGCATCCCTTGCAAGAATAGCAATAATTAACACTAGTGGACAAACTCCATCAAGGAATAGCTATGTTCGGTCCCTCTTGCTCCCTCTGCTTAGATGCAACTGTTCCTCTTCAATGCCTGTAGCCACTACATACAGCACTCTTGTTGAAAAAAAAGCCATTTTAGAGACTTTGCTATTTGTAAGGTATCCAGAAAATAAAATAGTGTAAGGGATTCGATAGGCACTGAGGAAACACTCCAGCTTCCATTAAAAAAAATTAAGTGGGAAGGTTGTAAGAGGCCTTATTTGCAGCAGTTGTTAATTACGGACTTCCACCGATGTCAGTGAGAAGCGCACCCCACAGCCCTGCTTGGTATGGTTATGGAAATGACCTTCCAAATGCAAACAGAAACGGGCTGGCTACAGTGCTGGTCCTTCAAGTCTTCTAACACAGTAGCAGAGCTCTATGGAAATGCGGTTCAAGATAAGAAATCTCTAAAATCACAGTAGGTAAGGAAGCTAAACACATTACCTTACAAATGAAGTAAATGCTCCATTTTAAAACAAATACTATAAAGATATGATGCATCTCTCTTGTTTGGAGAGATTTAACAGTTTCTGTACATTTACAAATAGTTAATGAAAAGAACAAGTCGGGGAGGAAAAAAAAAGCAGTGCACACCACAGAATTCGTCAAAAATGGTGGTTATCATGGCAACATTTCCAAATGCCAATCAGTGCTAGTTGTAATGATATGTTACAGTTGCAGTGCACCTTTCAAACACACTATCTCAAAGAAGCTTGCGGGTATTAATCAACCCTTACAAAACCTACTGCAAGATAACTTTATAGATGAGGAAGCTGAGGAACAGAAAATTTAAGCGACTTGCCCAAGGTCAGACAGTGTTGGAGCTGGGAATAAAAATGCAGCTCCTTCAAATTGCTCTACCCATTTACAGCAGTCTCTCCCTATTGTTCCCACACTTGTACCGTCAATTTCTCATTTTCTTCTGGGAATAAACACAGTTTATCTTTTGCAATCTCAGACCGTTAAATTTATAAAATGATTTGAGACTCATGGGTCTATTATTAGCTGTAAATATTTCAATCAAATAATGCATTTGACTGTATGCTTCTCCTCCAGTTTCAGTTGACCTCCCAAGTGAACCACTACATCCTTTTCCAAGGAATGATCTGTAGTGCCAAGAGAAAATTTCTGCTAAAGTGTTGGCTGCTTTGTGCAGAGGATGCTCACAGATCTGTGGGGTGATTGCTTCCAACCTTGTGCTGCACTTCTGCTAGTTAAATCATGTGCTACTAAATCACCAGAGACACAACTCTGAATACAGTTTCTCTCCCAGCAAAAGAACAAAGCCTTCATAAGAAGAAGTTTGTACCTTCGGTTGAAATGCTCCCTGAAGTGACCCAAAGGGACCTGAATGTGGAAGCATGGGTGGCATTCCAGGCATTGCTGGAGGATAGGTTGGAAAGAACTACAAAAGAAAAAGAGATGCTTATGTCACAGGACAACTTGAACAATAATGGAGGTAGGTGCCAAGCCTGGCACATACAAAAATAGTACTGTGTTGAATGAGTGCCACAGTGAAAATACACACTAAATTTGCTTTCAAAATTTTTAAGAACAAAGCCAAAACTTGGAAAATGCACTCATCTGATTAATTTTCTAGGTAGTGCTGAACAAGTGTGCCTTTAAAATTTGTGGACTATTGCAGGAAGCACAGAGCATTCACCATTTTTAGAGGAATCGGAATAATTTGGGTTTTATGTTCACTTTTGGTTAACTTTGCATTTTTCTGCAGTAGCAAACAAATTGACCCCATTTTGAAATGTGACCTGCTTTAATTTTCAAAGCAAAAAAAGAACCACAAGATGCTGCATTGCACACTAACCACAGGCAACATGCACACCACCTTGTAGTTGTGTACATTGGGTTAAGTTTTGCTTAGGCCTCTCCTGAGCACATACAGCAGTTTTACAAGTCCTAAAAGATGAAGTTTTTGTGCTTTGGAGCAGTGGGGAGCACCAGGAAGAAACCACCAGTCTGACTTACTCCTGTGACCTGAGCAAAATCTTGTGATAGAGCCATGCACTCCGGGCTGCTGCACTGTGAGAAGCACCAGCTGCAAAGATACCGCAATGACCACGGATTTAGCCATTTCTGCGCATTCCCTGCCATCCCAGGCACAGCAATATAGAGCCGCAGCAGCAAAAATGCAGCAGACAAAGATTTTAAAAAAAAAAAAAGCCCAAAGAAAATTTTGTACCTTAAAAAAAAAAAAAAAATCAAGACGGAAAAAGAGCTTTAGGAATGAATGAATCAAAACATTATTGATCAATCGAAAACAAGCAAAAGAAGTACAAGCAGAACCATTAACAAAGACACCACCTAGAAAGGTAAGCACTCACGTTGGAATGTCGAAAGTAAGGGTTGTCTAATTTGGGAGCGTACTTGTCAAACTGGAAAGAAAAGAGAAAAAAAAAGGAAACAGGTGAGTTTGGTTTTGGCAGTAGCAGACACATCAGGACTTCAATACAGACAAATAATCATGGCCCGTTTGTACAGCATTTAACAGAGCAGAACTGACTGGTTATTCCATACTCGCTTATCAGGGAACTGACTGATTTCCCAAAGCTAACGGAGATGGAAAGGTGCTAGCCCCCGGGTTGTGCTGGGTGCTGCCGAGTCTCACTGCAGAACCCTGTTTGCAGGCATTATGTGAAGAGGTTCCTTCACTATGAAGACAGCAGTCCCGACACCGCAGCACAGAGAAAACACAGGGAAGTTCAGCTCCAGGTCTAGATCTGGGATGTGCCTCTGGAGCACTGAACTAGATCACAGACTAGAAGGTAGGGAACGTTTTCCATTAGACTCCAATGTCTACTGTGGGGCAAGCAATACCAATTCCCCATTTTCTGGGTTCCTGTAAGTGCCAAAATCGTTTGGAAAAGGGCTTAACTGCTTCAGATGCACAAATATCTATATATTCCCCCTCCCCTGCAAAAGAGAAGAGTGCCCCAGAGAAAAGGTGATGGTTAACCTTTTCTGTTCCAGCATGGGGTTTTAACACCTCCATGTGTGCATTCTGTGACCCATACTTATTTTTATGACCATTTGTCCTATACCACCTTGGAAGCAAAACCAAAGCATATATACATTGCATTTTTGAACAGTATGTACATTCTGCTGGGGAGGAGGGAGTGGGGAAGAAGCCAGGGAAGGGAGCTGTGAGACCCCATGAAAAGCTGCTTATTTGGCAAGTCAGCTGCTGTTTCACACTCCTCTATGTGCAGGAGAGTAGATTTGTAATTTCATTAATTACAGTTATTACTGGAGCCATGTCCCCTCCAGTGTAAATACCATAAATTACCAAACACATGCAGCTGTAAATTTCAACACTCTTCTCTGGTGTTGGGATTAGCAGACCTGATCTAGTGGAATATAAGAAGATGTGAGTGAAATATAACAAAAGAGCCTTGCAAGCTGTTTTTGCGATGAAGGCTGACATCAACGGGCATGGGTGGGAGGGGAGGGAGCTGTTCGCAGGATCGGATATCAGGATTCTTAAATAACACAGGAGGTTTGTGAGAAAAGTTTCAAGATTGTTTTACACAGACCAAGAAAAGAAGAGAAGGTGTTTACACAGGAGTACATTGAGCAAACACCTGGGGCTGGATTTTGGGTGGATGATACTACTTTTAATTGTCTCGCTGCTAAGCAGATTACAACCCAAGAATGTCATCGGGCAGTCAGCAGTGGGAAAGAAAAGTGAGAAACATCATGCTCCTTGAGTTCTTGGTAGTTCTTCCCAAATGCTGCTTTTGCTGTTACTCCTGGCTTTTGCTAGCCTTAGCAGAAGAGGGTTGTTCCTACATTTTTGACACAGTGTGAAACTGAGAGGGAGAAAAAGAGCTGAATCTTGTTCTTTCAATCTCACAAAGTAATTGTCAGAAATGGGGAGAGAGTGCGTTTTAAAGTACTGACAAAATCCATTTGTAGCAGATCTCTAACAATTTTGTAACAGCTGCAGCAAAGTCCCATCGTGTTACAAGCAAATTCAATGGCAAAATGCTAACGCTTATCACATGGCCAGGAGGATCTCTCCCACAAGAAGAACCAGCCACACACAAATTAGTGCTTGTTGATGTAATCAAATAATAAATGCCAAAATCGATACAGATTAGGGAATCAGGAGGAAGAGGGACAAAACTCGTATCAGATGAGATGCTGCACTATGGTGAGAGCTCAGGGTAAGCAAGTACAGTCCGCCCCGCAACGAACAGTTGTGGGGACTGCATTTGGGACTGGAGGCCACCCATCTTGCGGTGTCCTTGTTGGTGTGTTTTGGTGTGTCACGGCACCTGGCTCTGGGAAAGGGGAAATAGAAACACATGGCAGGACACACGAATAGGGAAACTAAAGGGGCTCTGGACTCGTCTCACGGGTGCGGTATCTGCTCACGGGTAGCAGCGTGGGGGACCTGGAGGGTCAGTGTGGAGGCTCTGGGTGGAAAGGGGGTCCCTTCGGGAGAGCTGGGCCTGTCTCTCCAGACCTCCAGGTCGGAAGAGCAGGGACATCACGCCTGGCTGAAATGAAGAGGACTGGGTTTTGTTTGACAAGAGCGGGTTAGGCTTTTTGACCAGAGATGCTCTACTTATCCTCACATTTTGGGCTGGGGTACGCACCATGGGAGGTGCAGAGGGCGGCATGAGCGGCGTCTGGGGCAAGCTGGATGGAAAAGGAGTGAATGTGTGCTGGTGGGTGTGTTGGTGCTGATGCGTGTGTTGGTGCTGGTGAAACTCCGCTCTCAGCAGCGGCACCGGGCCAAGTGAGGCAGCGGCCCGGTCCGAACTCTGAACCAAAAACCGGTTGTTCAGCTCTTGCCTGAGCAGTTCGTGATCTAGAGGAGAGAGAGAGAGAAAAAAAAAAGACACAGAGGCCCGTGGGCCTGTGAGTACCACAAAGACGGAGGAGAAAGAGTCAATATTCACCTGGCATTCCCTGTTTCTGCAGGTCATGCTGTGGTGGTTTTCTACGTGAGGACTCATTGGTGGAGGTAAGAGAGATGCCTGTGACAAAGTACCAATCAGAATCCCCGAATGAGGCTGGCAATACATGATTGGTTGGTTGAATGATATCAACAGGCTGGTATCTAAAGACAAGAGAGAACACCATGAGTCATCACAGCAGAAAACATCATCGGGGGCGTCAGCAAGCATCCGCCCCCGGCCCCCCGACCGCGGCCCCGCTACCCCCGCCCGACGGGCTCCTCCTCCTCCTCCTCCTCCTCCCCGGCACCGGACGGCCGCGGCACCCAGGCGTCTCCGGGAACGGACCTCGGCGCGCTGGTCTCGCGGCCCGCCGGCCTCGCGGCCCGCCGGCCGGACCTTCCCGCGCCAGCGAGATGCCGGGGAGCGCCCTCGAGGACGACGGCTCGCTTTAAAACGAGTGATACTGACCTGCTTCCCGCAGAGGTGTGCAATTCAGAAGCACACGCGTACGCTGAAGACGGACGGTGGGCCTAAGACGCGCGTTACGCTCTAACACGTATGTACTTAAGAGGTAAAACTTTGACAAGATCTACAACGCCACGAGATAACCACGGATTTGGGTGGCTGGAAACTGCCTGCTCACGTGGCCATTTCTCAATGGATCCCTGTGCCATTCTCCCCCTTCTCAGCCCCAGGACATGCACACACTGGCCAGGAACATCCATCCTACAAATTGAGGCCTTCTTTGCAAGTAAGGGTTTTTTGAGATCTTAAATACTAAGCGGTCCTGTCCTCAATTTCTAACAGGCTATAATTGTCATTTTTTGTCCTTGCCTCCAGGCTTTTCTCCTATGAGAAAATATGGAGGAGGAATCAGTGGGAAGAGGAGAAACACTGAAATGGCTCGACATCTCATGAAGGTTGCAATGACTGCAGAAAATAAAATGTTCCACCGTAAGACACGTGGCCCCTTCTCAGCATCTTCCTCTGGAAGAACCAGCTTGCACTGAATTTGAATGTGGTTTAGGGCAGTGGAAGATACCAGCACTTTAGAAATGACGTGACTGAGGACAATAAGGACAAATGTCTGCTTCCCCATAAATGTCTGCTGGTATCAATTAAATCCACCTGTAATTTTGCCTAAGAATTTCAAAGAGGAATCAGCACCCAACATGTTAGACGTTTTCTGAGCTGAGAGCAACCTGTGTCATCAGCTGTGGGTGACATACACCCATTCCTGACTGACCTACTTGCTTCTGAACTTGCATGAACTTTTTTAGTGTAACACCCATTTTAAGCTACAGCACTGAATATAACGGGGCAAAAGAATACATGCGCTTTAAAGTTTTATTTCATGTTCTGCAGGCATTTCTTTTACTTAAATTTTTTAGAGTAACATTAGAAATGTCTAAATCAATCACTTTCTGAAGTGACATGGTTAAGATCTTTAAAAACAGGCCCTCTGATGGGGAATTTCAAGGGCTCTACTACCACTTAGAAGCCTACATCCTATTGAAAGTCACTTTTGAAAGCAAGTTTTGGGTGCCTAAGTCATTTGCTTTTCAGTAATAGTTGTACTGCTAAAAGCAGGTACTGTGTATTGCTACAATCTTTATAATGATTAATACAAAAGAAGAAAGTACATATAGTTGTGATACTGAAGCCTAAGGCACTGGAGCAAAAAGTCTATAATAGGTTCTCCTTGAAGCAAGCAAAGAAGAAAAAAAAAACCTAGGCTGAAAGCACTTAGGTCCAAAACCTAACCTCTTTAGAGAATATGAGTATGATTTCGTGTGTGTGTGTGTGTGTGTTTATGCATTTAGATCTGGCATGACTTAAAGAAACTGAATCCTTCTGTTAGCATCAAGATAATCCACTTTTCTGGAGGGAGAGATAAAAGCGAGTTGGCAGTTGTAAGTGCTCTGATATCCAATTTCTTTAAGAGACTTAAAGTCAGACCGATAGATTTGCAGCTGGCTCCAGCCCATAGCCCTGTACCACAACTTTGGCCTTTGTCAGGAAAAGAAAAGGCCCGGAGACGTTTGGAAAAGCGGTGTGGCACTTGGAGGAGTGACTGCTTCATAGTAAGGATGGGACTGCCGAGAAATAACCCAGCTTTGTGAGGCGCTCTGGGCAATGTTAGGATCAGAACTAAGTTCTTGTGCCTACCAGTGATGCCTCGTCCCACGGGTCTGGCCATGTAACACCACAACTAGCAGCAGAGTGACTGAGCAGCCCTTTGAATGCCCAAACACTACTGCTCTGTGTGCACACATGAGGTGGGCATGGCAGAAAAAGGCCAATCCTGCTAATGTTGCTAGGTACCCTCATGTTCAGAGGAGAAGACAGAAAGGCCGCTGTTTCCTGTGTATCCTACATCAGGGCCAGCCTTGGTGCCCTTGAGTAGAGGACAGCAGCCCACACGAGGGTTGCTCCTAAGTCACTTGTATAACTTGCTTTATACTTTTGTATAACTTGCTTCTTCCCTTGCAAAGGGAAGAAATGCCACCAGAAGTGCGTTCTTGTTATTCAGAGACCTGAATTTGTACCACCAGTGAATGCAGGTGCTCTGCTCCTCTTCTCAGTAACAGCGACAAGCATGCCAAAGTAAATTTAAAGAGCACATTTTCCTCCAAAGAGGGGGGAGAAAAACATGACAAAAAGGAGACTTCAAAGGGCCATACACTCTCTGATGGCTTTTCTAAGCTGGTGCTTTTACTGAGAGGACACATGCACTCGAACAGCACAACAAGGACTATGCTGCTAGCGGCAGTTGGATCCTAGCTCTTCAGGGCTGCTCAGCAATATTGTTTGCTTTTAAGAAACTTTTATGTGAATGACAACAGAAGCTCCTGGCTCTGCAGCGCTCTGTATCGATTTTATGATGTGCCAGTTTGCAGGCATTTCATATAATGCAGACAAGAGGCATTTCACTGTCTGCAGGGTTAGACGCCCAGACCTTTCCCTCCGCTAACTTAGGCTTCTCCTGCTTAAATTGCAGGAGAAATCCTTTTAGTAGGAGCAAGACTGTTACCATTTCCTGGCAAGCTGCTGAATGTGAATAGGTCACTTGATCTTGCACCTCCTGAAGTTAATGGTGAAAACATACTTGCTTTCATTGACTGCAATATCATGCTTTTAGTGAGCGCATTGCTATTTCCTTTTGCAATACTTTCAAAGTCTCCATCACAGTAGTCCTTTGCCTTAAACAGGGGAAGCAATGAATAGGTCTCCCACAGCGCTGCCAACATCTTCCCAACCATGTGGTTGAAATTCTAGATGGTGCCAGGGCCTGTGAAAGCCGGCAGCTTTGGCCTATGTGGTCCTGCTTCTGGCTAGGAACCCACGGCACTTTTGTCTATCATCGTTCTGAGAGCTCGCTTTGGATGAATTCACATTTTTCTTTCATTTAAAGAAGCAGCTATAAATAATGGGACATTATTTAGCTCCTGAAAGAAAAAAAGGGGATGCAGGGCCATCAGATTTTTCCACAGCAAATCTGCTCTCTCCTTATTCCTTTAACTGGTTTCATAGGAAACAGAGGGTGCGTTTTTTGCAAAATGCTTGTCCTGTTTAATCCCTGCTGAGTTAGTTGTGGAGTCAAATGCCAGATCAAAAGGAGGCCCCAGTAAGCGAAAGTTGCAGGGAAGTCTCCAGCTGCCAGGGTCTCTTCCAGGGACAGCTGTAGGCTAATGGATAAGCTATAAACAGGGCATTTAGGGCAGAAGTGACAATAGAATGGGGGCCACGGTGAACAAAGGAAACTTTTTAAAAGGACACAAAGATAGTGAGGGTTGAACAGCAGTTTGTCAGCTGAGCTGTCTCTGCCTCAGACACAAAGGCCAAGGAGCCATGGGCACACAGAGAGCTTGAGTTGCTGCAGGCAGAGGATCCTGCTCTGCTGGAAGGATGTGCTGCTTGTCGAAGGACCAGACAGGGGGAAAGGTGTTCAGCTAGAACAACTTTCTGGGACGATCAGAAACAGTTTTTTAAAGACAGTTCTAAAAGCAGCAGCTTTCATTACAGTGGGGAGGAAGAAGGGGAGAATGGCAAACTGTACATCAGGCCTTTGTTAATCTAAAAAATGTCTGATGACTGTGGAATGCCACACTGGACAACTCATGCCCTGGAAAGGAGATTTTTTTTTGGAAAAATTTGTTTCGAAGAGTTCTTATAGGAAGCTAGAGTGTGTCTCTACAATCTCTCATCTGGTAAAGCACGTCCAGGTCTCCTACCTGTTTCACGAGCACTCTCACAGTTCCAGCACACACTGCCCGCCGAGGGGTCTGCGTCACTTTGTTTTACCTGCCCCACCAGCCAGCCCATCTCTCAACACCCTCCAGCGCATGCATGGCAGATCAGCCCTGGAAGAAGAAGGGAACCTACCCGCAGGGTGACCTGGTATCACGAGGCTGTTGGTAGGTAACGCTGGTGGAGGTGGCAGCGTGGGTGGGGTGGCGAACATGGCCGGATGGTGCTGGTGTTGGGTCTGCGATCTGAGAGAGAAGTGCGAGGTAGCAAGATTAGAGATGGAGAGGGGCAGAGCCGGGCCGGAGGAATGGTGCGGAGGAATCTGGGGAGAGAGGGGAAGGTGTTTCGGGAGGCTGATGCTTGTTGCACTGCTAGCACTGCTGCTCCGGCTGCAGAGAGAAAAAGATAGGGGGAAGAGCGGGGAGAGAGACAGAGAGAGAAAGAGAGAGAGTGTGTTACAATACAAGACTGAAACTGTGTAAGAAATACACTACCAGAAGCAACACAGCTATGTAACACTGATCTCCCCAAACTTCTGTTTTTGTTTTTCTTAATTGCAGTGGAGAAAGGAACGAATCCTAATGAACTTCTCCAACAGGGCAGGACGGGGCCTGGGGTCTCTGGAGTGACATTTCCTCTGCTGTTTGACCAAGTTACAATCCTCAGAGCTATCTACAAGACACTGATGAAGGCCACAGCGGCAGATGGATTTTGCACCTTTGTTTAGCCTCTGATGACCTTGCGGTGGCCATGTGCATCCTTGTGATCATACGATGCAATCACTATAATTCCTTTTTCTGTTGCTCTGGGTGCACAGAGTTGCATAGCATGAGTGATGTTGGAACCAAGTTGTACCTGCTGTGCATGCTGTGTAGTTATATTCACACAAGCATGCAAATGTGCACCATGTTAATAATTTTTTCTCATAATGATTCTGTATTTTACATCTTCTACTATTATTACTTCACTGCAAGTGATCTAAGTTTTGTGGGGTGAAAGGCACTATCATTGCAGTTATTATTTAGTGTAATTCCCACAATACCAATTATTTGTTGCAATCTAAACCTCTGAGATATCTGGAGTACTTTGAAATATTATTAATCATTTATACTATGGTGGCATTTACAGGGTAAAACCACAACAGAGCTTAAATACGCAGGATACTATGAAATACACATTGATGGCAGCTCTCTGTATTCGTATTTTGACCTTTGTGCAGCAAAATATTATGTTTTAAATCAGTTTTCTCATCTTGTCTAAACTAGCCTAGTTCTTCTGGTCTGGGAGGCAAGGCATATTTTCTGTACCAGCAAAAAGACTATACAGGTTTCAGTTGACTGGCTGAACTCTTTTCTTTAGAAATGTTTTATCCATACCATTTTCACCCTTCCTACTTACTGGATGGAGGAAATTTAAACAGCGAAGCTAAGCCTCCTGCTAGATCTGAACATGTCAGATTGACGCAGGTTTCTCAGCCTACACGGAAGCCCTGTTCTAAAGCACAGAGCATTTTCTGATATAGATATCCCTCTTTTGATGCTGGTGAACCAAAAAAACTGTGATAATCATGAACAAACCTACTTCAATGGAAGTCTTTCTCAATATGAAACAAGGGAGTTGCTCAAACTCAATCCACCTTAAATTTCTAAGGCAAGAACTAGCCAGCTCAGACAAGACAGTGCAAAACTCCACTTGAAACCGGACCTAAAGGAACTTTACCCCACAGTTACACATGCCTTTCTTCCAGAAAGGGAGCATTTATCACCATGTTTCAAATGCAGTTATCCACCACTGCTGGAAAATCCAGCCTGTGGAGTCAGCACAGAAAGTCCAATATCCAAAACACGGAGCATCTTACACACACTTAAGTAAGAGTGCTCTTGTCTCGCCTCCCAGCAATTTCTATCCCATTTGAAACAAGCTTTAGCCCAGCAGTAGCACAAAGACGACACGAGTATCCCTTTCCCCTACCTGATATTATTGAGTCCGTTGTGGGCCACCTGGTGATGCACTTGGTAATTGAGAGGTGGAGGGATGTGACTCGGAGGCTGGGTCCGAAGCTCAGGTATTAACTGAGGCTGCGACTGCGGCCGAGGTTGAGGTTGTGACTGTGGCCGAGGCTGCGGCTGAGGCGTGAGCCTTGGTGGTGCTGGTGCTGAAATCACTGGCTCCTTCTTCAACAGTGGGCTCGCTCTGGCGCTTGACGTGGGCGCTGAGGAAGTAGAAGTCACAACGGCAGCTACTGGCTGGGGGCTGGGGATAGGCAGGGCGAAGGGCACGTCGGTGCTCAGTTCCCGGCTCCGCTCTAGCCCAGACACCTTTGGGACATTGGCTGCTTTTGCTTCTGGCTTGTCATTCAAGGTGGGACCTTATGGAGCAATGAGAAAAAGAACAAAGTGCATGCTGAAAGGTCTGCTTTTGTTTCTCTGCTTAGTAGAACGTATGCCTGAGAAAAAACAAGTCATGTTTCAGTTCGTGGGAGCATCGTGGGAGCACTGCTGCTACAAGAGGGATGTGTGTTTGTGTGTCTGTCCTTCCGCTGTCCTTGACTGGCCAGTCTACAGTACTTGTTAGCATGTGTGTAAGAGACTTAGCTGTCATTAAATGAATGCATACTACAAAGAACATGCAGCTTTGTGACTTCTACAGAGTTCCAAGGTTACGTACAGTAGGAGCATGAATGTGTCTCAAGTTACTGCTACAGTATTTCCTGCTCAATGCAAGTTTTAAGGCTGATAATGAACTCACGAACACAAGCCTGATCATTAAGACATTTCAGTTTCTCAACACTCTTTCAAGGTAATCTACATTGTGTTGAGGCTCAACTCCAGCTACAATGCACTGTGACCCAAGCACTAATCATTAATGGTAACCCCACCTGGCTTCTAGGGAGGAGGCTACCGGGGATCTTTGTGTAGCAAAGGATGGGACAGTTCTGCAGTGAAGCTCCGACATTGCGGTTCCCCAGCCACACACTTGTGTGGAAGAACAGAACAGAGAAGGCTGGAAAAATCCAGTCAGAAGTGCAGTGAGCACCCAAGTGCAGTCCTGCTCACCCTAAGTATGGCACACACCTGTATGTATGGCATGTCAAGACTACCAGGAACACTGCAACCTTGCAAAATGCACCTACAGGGAGAATTCCGTATGGAATTACTCCTTCTAAGTGCCAAGTGTTTCCTTTTTTTCCAAATTAAGCTGAACAAAGCAGCCCAAAGGGCTAAAAGGCTGGAAAGGAAAAAGGGAAAAGGGAGGAAAGGACACATATTTCAGATCAAGGAGTATCCGAAATGTCGAAGACAACCAAAAGGACCAACATGAACATGATGCACCTCCCACTGTATCTCCCTTTTCGACATCATCTGTGTATCCTTGAGTGCACATATACCCACAATTACAAGAAAAGCTGTTCATGTGTTACAAGAACTAGTGTTGTCCATGTGTTTCACATGCACACACCCCACCGTGCGCATGCAGCACTTCTAACTGACTTTTAGAATACATGCTTTTATTATCCACCAGAACGTGTTGGGGGTTGTTTGTGTTTAGCTGGCTTGCAGACATGCAAGAGATGCTACCTACACTCATTAACATGCTCCCAACACCCTCACAAACAAATTCCACCTTTGAAATTTTCCCGTCTCATCAAAGGACTGAGCCAGTTCCTGATGTAGGAGGTGTGGAAATAACACAAAACACACACCGCGAGCTAATTCTGGCCATGCAGACGCTCTAACCAGGCGTTTGCGAATGCAGCCTATGCGAGGCCAGAGTCCTCACTGCTGCTGCCTCGACGACTTGAGCACCACCATGCCGGCACTAGGTGAGAGGAGGACAGTGAGGAATCACAGCCTGTAGCACACCAGCTCACTTTCTGTACAGAAAATGCCCACATAATGATGGCATCTCCTTCCTTGACATAAAAGGCAGTTTCCCACACCGCTTCTGGCTCTGCTTGCACTCTCACCATTGCACCATTTCCTTCATCAATCAATCAATCAATCAATTACTCACTCACTCCATTTATATAAATTCAGAATGTGAAAACAAAACAAATGGAAACATATGAACTATATTCATCAGCTGAAGATGTCTGAGCACTTGTGGCCTCAAACCCACAAATAACAGGAACAGAAGCCTTTCCAAACACCGGCGCTTTGGCCGGCAGCAAGTGCGATCAACCCTGTACTTTCCAGCACCTTATACATCTTTACAGGTTTGACACAATGTCTGGAGGTCCTAAATTATTCCCTACAACAAATATAAGGCTAACTCTCATTTCAGTAAATTTCTTGTTCAAATGTGAGTTCAAGCATCACAGGTACCCTGGTTTTGAGATGTAACTAGACTTGGTTCCAATGTTATTTAGAGTGACAAAGAATTTATTCCTAAAATAAAATTCTCATTGCTCTTGTGCACCTTTTTTTTTTTTTAATAATGTCACCTATGTTTGTAAATTTTCCTCAGATTTTATTACTAACAATCGAAAAATTGTCATTGACTAGTCAAGCCAGGGGTCCCCACACTGTGCATTTTGGAGGAAGTGTATTCACAGCTGTAGATCCCACTGTTTTTCAGGAGCTACCCATTAAAAGCAATTGGGTTTCATTCCTGACCATAGGTTTCCTGAGAGCCTATTAGCTCTTTCCATCCAACAGGCCTCCTCCTACAGAGTTAAACTTCATATTGTGTAATTATAGGCAATGTAGACTAATGGTGTATATTCAAAACACACTGGCACCACAAAAGTTAGTTGAGTAAAAAGTCAATTAGATCCAAAACAAATCAATAAAGTCCCGCATTAAAAGCAGCTGTTTGACCAGTTTTATGTAGAACTATTGATTCCCTGTGGTTTCAGCATTAGCTCTCATTTGCAATTTTCTCAAAGCAAAAGCTCATGCTCCCTTGCTGACTGAATTGACCAGCCAGCCTAGTTGTATTAGTTAGTACTAGGGGTACATGACTAATGTCTGCTGCCAACTTGCAACTCTCAGGTTGGAGTACTGAAATGTTTTCGTGTTTCATTCTCGACAACAATGAAAATACCCACATGCTTTCCCCCCCGCCACAGAAAAGGCATGAGCGTGAGTATCTTCTCTCCTTTTGTAGCCATGTTGAGCAAAAGCAGAAGCACTGAGAAGGGAAAGACATGGTGTGAATTCATGGGCGAGTGTGGAGAAGCACATGAGAGACAGCAAAATCCCCAAGCCTTCTCAGCCACCATACGGGAAGGACAGTGGGCGGATCCTGGTTTTTTGGTGATTTTGCTGTTTCCCCTTCTGATGGCTGCGATGCACTACAAAAGAGAAGCTGCGTCATGTGGGTGACTTGAGGGTGAACCGCAATGGGTGAAGGGAAGGGAACCACACGTGAAAAAAGGCAGGACAAGCCATGGAAAGAAATGACAGGAAGATGGCGACGCCAGGCACTGGGACCTGCCTGATGTTTGAAAGTCAAACCTTCTGAAAAGGAAACCTTTCTCACATCTAGGTGTTTCACTTAAGTCTCTGGTGAAATAAGATTTGGAAAAAATGGAAAGCAGGTGCCCATATGGAAATACCTCTCATCCATATGTCTCACTACTCTAGAAAACACAAAAGGCACTTCTAAGTGAAGACTTAAGATCCTTCACTTCAAGCTAACTCTATGGAGTGCCATCCCATGACTTACTCGCACTCTGGCATTGAAGAACATACACATGTCCTGGTTTCTTTCTTTCCTTTCACACTCTTCTACCAACACTTACTTCTACCTGGTCAGTGCCTGTTTCCAATACCCAGTCACTAGCTAACCACACTCCAGAGGTCTCCACAAACCTGACAATTTTGAGGCAATTTTCCCCGTGCAACCAAAGAAACAATGAATTTTGAAGGCTGTAATTACCTGGTTTCTTAGGTACTTAATGAGATCCTTATCACGATACCTATCACAAAAATCTCCAGTTCAAGACCTTCCTCTCCATTCATATGAAAGTCTCTGAGTGACCTTCCCTGAAATCCCTCAGAAAGTTAAATTTAATGATTTTAACGAGAGATGTTGCCCATTCTGATCAGGATCTCAAACTCTGCAGTTTCTCCATAGGATGCTCGAATATCCCTCCTAAGAGAACTACACTCTTGTGTGCCCAAGTTCCTTTCAATCGACCAGGCTGACTGCTGGTCACATACGGAAATATCCCAAGGAAAGAAACTGACTATTCCCTTTTGTGCAAGCTGGATCAGGTTTCACTGTGATCCTTTCAGAAATTTCTGTACTTCTGCTCCTCATCTAGCCCTTCTGAGCAAATGGACCCACGGAGCTGAGCACAACTGCCCCGACAAAAGCACAGACCCACCAGACCACACCGCAACGTTCTAGAGGCAAAAATGTGTTTATTTTTACCAAGTCCTAGAGTAATTTTCATGCTTAATGATAACAGGCTGAGCCAATTTGCCTAAGACTTGACAGTCAGCTCCAATAATTCAACCTTAATTAAACCTGAACGCATGTCAGTTCAGCTCGTCCCTTCACAGGAAATCTGACACTTGCAATGATTCATGTTTCAGCCATACTATGGGAAGGCTGGATCACATCTGCCATTCTCCACCATGCAGAGCGCTACCCCTTTTCAGCATGCCAGCTTTGTTTATTTTCTAACCAAACACTTTGGA
Organism: Buteo buteo; assembly: GCF_964188355.1. NCBI lineage: Eukaryota > Metazoa > Chordata > Aves > Accipitriformes > Accipitridae > Buteo > Buteo buteo. The sequence goes on along the minus strand of NC_134181.1, from coordinate 36,274,262 downwards.
CTTCTTCCATTGAGAGGTTTTCTTAAATGAACAGACAGCAAAACATGTCTTGATCTCAAGGGGATGAATGATGACTGAATGCGAGAGACAGGGAAGAAAGGGCTGAAACTGCTATAAAAAGAAAAATAACAATTTGGGATTAGTAATTCTTGCCTCCTTGATCAACTAATTTGTCATTTGGAGTGTTGCAAAATTTTAACCTCCCTGTGTTTTGGGCTACATGCCATTCCAATTTAACCTGGTAAAGATGAAAACTTTTAACAACTTTTAAGAGCACAGAGAGCTTTAGCTACTGCTGCTGTAAATCTGTAGAAACAAGAGTTGAAGTTTAAGGGAAACCCCAAAGTCAACTACAGTTGCATTTGCTGCAAAAAGTGTGTTTCAGAAGGAGTTACCTGAACCTGAAAGACCGTCAGCATGGATCCAATATGAAAACTTCAGTGAATTCAAAATCTGTGATTGGAATAAACATGCTCTGCCCATCCCCATGGCTGCACAGGGTGACATGCTTGCCAGTGTGTAACTACACAGCATTGCAGGCTAAATACAATACAGAAAGTCCCAGACACAAATTAAACCTTTCTGTTACAGGAATTTGCTTTCAAGCTGATTAAGAGTAGCTCAAGTGCAAGGGATTAAACATGTAAAGGCTGCTTTGAGAACTCCAATAAGCAGTTACTGTGTTATACAAACAGTACTTAGGGCAACAGCAGTTCCAGCCCTGCCTCTTGCTCTTTGCAGGCTGCTGGTTGCTGCTGAAAGGGGACTGTCAACACACGTACAATGTGATTGGAAATAATCTAATCTTGCTTGCACGCCTTTCCTTTGTCTCTTGAAAAAAAGAAAAGTGGAGTCATTCAGACATCTTTCTGCAGTCTCCCTCGTTGTATTCAAACAGCAAGGGTGATGGGGTGATGTGAGAAAGAAATTCCTTTCCTACATCCATCAATGACATCTTTACCAATGGCAATTTCCCAAGAAATACAACCACCACCATCTGCAGCCTTTCTATCCACCCTGTACACATCCTTGAAAACAGACATAGGCCAGGCTGGCTATGATGAACCCTGCACCATATTACAATTCCAGCAAGAAATGCTGCAAAAGCATCACCACAGGAATTACAGGGACGTATGTGGCAAGAAGCCGAGTATTTCAGAGTTGGTTGATGAGTCCCAGAGACGAGTTTTGAACAATCAGCGTGGGGAACGAGTACAGAGGAGCAAGATTTTACAGCAGTAGGTCAAACCAAAGAAATAACTAAAGAAGCATATTCAATGAACTTCAGCAAACCTTTTTTTTTCTTTTTTTTTTTTTTAAATTGAGCTTTTAGAGTGCTGCATAATGTACTGTGGACATGCAACATATATAAGCACAAGAGAGAATAAAGCATTTTGCATTGGCAATGATAGCACTGACACTGGTAGAGTGCTTACAAGTGAAAATCAATATTTAAGCACTAATTCTTTATCCCTAGCTGGCTTTTGCTTTTATATAGATGGCTTTTTCACTGCATTTTGGGAGGCTAGTGCTATTTAAGATATTAGATGATTAGCTTGGTTTGTGAAGGTAAGGCAAGCAGACCTGCAACACAGAAGCTGCCCAACATATGGGACACCAAGTTCCTCCACCTATTTTAATGCAAATCAGCTTAAGATAAAGACAGACTTGGGACTTGCACGTAAAACCACTGTCTGCAAGACTCTGTGGTGTGTAACGTGAACCTTTCTTTTTAACATTATTGTGAAGCAAAAGCCAAATTTCCATTGTGACAGCAGTGTACTGCAGACATTAGGTTGTGTCAAAAAATGCTCTCCTGCTACACGGGCTCCTCAGAACATCATAGGCCTCTGCTGGATTTTCCACAAATAACTGCAGTGTTTCCTCACAGAGGAAAGTAAGCTGAGCGTAAGCACAAACCCTCATGCCTGGCTCCAAAGCCGCAGCGGCGAGCGCAGCCGCCTGCGCACGGGGCAGTGGGTCTTTGTTCACGGCGCTGCTCCCCCAGCCCGTCCCCGCGACTGAGAGCCGCCGCAGCTTTCGGTGGGAAGCTCCTTCCGCAACCCGGTCTGGATTCGGCCCCTATCACTCAGTTCATTTGTACAGAGCTGTCTGTCAAGTCAAATCGTCTTGCCGCAATCTGAAACACCCTCCGAACAGCTGCCACTATCAATTACTCTCCCAGACAGCCTTGACTATCAGGAAGAGAACTGGAGCGAGCACTTGCCAGTTTTAATAAACTGTGTTGCCCAAGTCATTTAACCTGCTAGATTGCTGTATGCTGGGGCTGTAACAAGCCTTCAGCTTTTCAACCTAGAAGAAAGCAACAGTGGCAAAAAGCTGTCAGCTTGGTCCTCAGAATTAACTTCCAAGGGTGTCTTTTCCCCACTCTCCTTTCTGAAGAACCCAAGTTTAAAAGTAAAATATCTTCAAGTCATTTTCCTAATGTCATGACAAGGAAAGCATCTCACATTTTTAACACAAAGCCAGCAACTCCCGAGAGTGAAGAGTTGACATGCTCCGTGATTTTCGTGTTAGGAGCACACCTGAGCAGAGAGAGCTCCTCTCTCCTCTTACACCTGCACGGACATGTCCCGTGGGCACTCCCCACCACCAGCTCTGCCCATGTCTCGGTTACCACCACTCCAGCAATGCTGATGCAGCTGAGGGCTTTAGGATGCCCTGACCACCTGCAGGGCTCTGCACCCACCACTCTATCCCGGTTCCTTACACTCTCATTATGGTTACAGTTTTTCACCCAATTGAAAACTCAAGCGTGGCAAATTTACATTTACTCCGGTAATTTCAGGACCTGTAGGAGAGATTTCCTAAAGAAACATTTATTTAAAAATAAAACACTTCCATCCAGACCAGTGTTTTCAGTTTGTAGCTCACATACATACCAAGATGTCTGTGAATGTTAATCAAAAAGAAAAGGTCTATTGTCATTAGGATTAATTTGCCATATAGGAATCTGCACTTCCACTAGAAAGCTTCTTGGACTCTGCAAATCAAAAAGAAGATTCAAAACCACTATGCTAAATGTCTTCCTTAGCCAGCTACATAGATAAGAGCCTTTGTTGTGAAAGCTTGCAGCACAGAAGGATTTCAGCCCCTCCCCTAGAAACTGAGAGCAACAGCATTAAGACCTATGGACTCGACGCTGATTTGCTGCTTTATGGTTCTTTAATGGGATGTTTTATTCCTAGAGATTTGGGAGCTTTCCATGCTCTATCCAGGGATGTTAGCTGTAAGCATGCATGATGACACTCCAAAGCTGCAGGAGCTGAATGAAAATGGGTGCCAAACACAAGGATTGGGGCCAGAGCATAAAGAAGAAGGATCACCATTCAAATCCCCCAAAGTAAGTCACACTGCATTTTCCTAGCAATGCTCCTTCTGGCAACATTTCAATGCAAAGCTGAAACTGGATTTGCAGCTAAGGCACCTACTGTGGATGCTGGCGTTGTAATGAGATTGAAAGTTTCATACAGGCTTTTAATCTAGGGCTATAATGGTGGATCAAACGCTGCAGGGTTAAATCTCTTCAGCGCTGCTCCTAAGCAGATGCCGGACGCCTAAAAACCTGTGACGTAGAAGCCACTCTATTGCCCTGGCCACAAAACATTACTAAAGCTTCTTGTAGTTACTAAATGTTTGTTTCTCTTGTTTTGTTCTGTTTTTTTAATGTGTGATGGCATATTGTACACCTAATCTGAGTGACAGACAAGCAACAAGGTAAATAAGCTATCAGAAAGACACCCCGCTCAACAAGAAAGCAAGCAAGCACAAATACTCAACTCCAGATGTAAGCTTTTAAACAGACAAAACTGCTATAGACCAGGGAATCTTATGATTTTAACTAATCAAACAAGGGCAAATAATAAACCATCAACTACTACATTACAGGAGAAAATGTACTACTTTTGCTGTTTGAAATCTGTATTGATTCCCATCTAGCCTGCAAGTGAGTTATTAATCACTCCAATTAAATCATGAACACAGGTCTTTACACTGAAATTGAACCCGCACCAATAGATCGATAACTCAAACCTCCAAGAGCAATTACTGCTCAGCATAATAGAGCAGCTTGTTACAGAGAGCTCCATGCAGACCACAATTCTCTCTGTCGTATCTTTCACAGGCAGTACAAACAAACTGGGGAAAAAAAATGATTTTATAACTATTATTTTCAAAATAAACAGACATCTGCTTAGAGTTACCTAATCTCTCTCACATCACAGAGGCAGATCTGCCAAGGTCACATTGGAGACATGATTACATTTTTTCACAATTTGTTATTCTAGCAAAGCCCTGATAAGATTGAACTATTGAAGTTCACACTCTGGTTTAATTTCAAGAGGTTAAATGCCAAATCCTTTTCTTATTGCTACAAGGAAGGGATCTGCCAGGCTGCATAATACCCTGTGTGGGCTAAGACAACAATTTTGTTTCATCTGCACAGTCTTACGAAGGTTTTGATTTTTTTTTTTTTTTTTTTAATGACATCAGAGAAGTCCAAACTCCCAAAGAATCATTTAAAGTAAAATCAGAAAGTGAGACTGTTACGGAGAGTGCGAATGACCTTTCAGACCTTCCAGCCTGGAGAAGTTAAGTCAACGGCTGGCTGAGAAAGCACACTTGCTAACCAAAACCAGAAAAAGGCAAGAAAGAACATTCTCAAACACCAGATCATCTCTGCTGGGAACAGGAGATGATTACCCTAACCAGCCAAGTGTACGCAGGGCCACAGAAATTCCCATCTCTGCCTTGGAAGACAACTGATGCTTGTCCTGATGCAAGGAAAAGAGGAATCATCCGTGCTCAGGCTCTTGGAGTGTCGCTTAGCTCCCATGTCCTTTCCAGGTGAGAGCTGTATTTCTGCACGCATCCTTGCTTCTGATCGGCTGGCCCCTTCAAGCAGGCCCCTGAGCGCCATCCATCATCCTTCATTAGGGAAGCTATTGGCAGCCAATTAAGTGGTGATGGACCCACACCACAAAGCTAATCAAGATGAGTTCATACTGTGTCCTTCAGCCTGCAGGCACTGGCTCCTGTCTACGATGGGTGTCACATTACTGCTTCTTCCCCTTGCTGGCTCACTGTTGGATATGTCGAAACAGCCTTGGCCAAGGCTCAGCATACGCACGGAAAAACGACACCAAATCAGGCAATGCAAGAAAACAAGCAGTCAGAGGGGCAGCGCTACTGCTGGGATCTCACCATGGCTTTCCACTGCCAGCCACACAAGTAGCTTTTATAAAAGGGAGGGAGGGAGAATACCTACTCCCCACTGCAGCAGAGGCAGAAAGAGCCCAGACAACAGTTTTCTTCCTCCCTAAAGGTCAGAGACTGTAACTAGAGTTAGAAAGATCAAATCGTGTTGTGATCTCTTGTTTGGAACGTGGTATGCGCTATTCATGTGAACTACATTAGCTCAAAATCCAACATCCTACACACATCTCCTGCAAGAGGGCTCATCTCTGGTCTGTAGATGACCACATGCGTCAAATTCTGTGCTCCTGGTTGGCTTTCCAAACATTTTTACTGGAAACGCAAAGGCACACAACAGAGCCTTTAACATCCCCTCCCTCCAAATTTGGCCCCTGGATAGATGCGTATGGATTCAAAGTGGCTTTTCAGGGCAGAGGAGAACCCTATATAAACCCCAAATTTAAAGGCAAAGAATCCTCTTTCATTTTCACCCCTTCCTGAGTCTATAGATAAGTATACAAAGAATCACATCTCTCCACTTAAATCAATGAGTGAGCATTACTTAGAGCAGAGAATTGCTCGTAACAGTGTGTGGGATCCCTTTTCCCCAGAACTCAAAGGCTGAGCTCCACACATTCTGTTAGGCTCCTAAATGACACCATTCAAACCCACTGATCTTCACTGTAGAACAGCAAGGGGATCCAGATTTGCCTGAAACCAGCTGTGATGGACCTGGCCTCCTCAGTTCCAAGCACAAAGCAGGAAAAGCTGTCGGACTTCAGCTAACATCAGCAGGCGCAGAGCGTTTCAGCTGAAGGCTGCTGCAGGTTCTGCTAGAGGCAGATCCTGTTTCATGGAAATATGGTGGCATCAAGCTGGCTGTGCAGCCGAGGAAGCCAGCGAACATCTACAGGACTAGGTGACAGGGATGTGCAGGAAACACGACTGCAGAGTGAACTTGTGGCTCTGGTGCAGAGGGCTAAAGATGCCTTGGAAGGAAACTCACCTGTAGAGCTGTGCTAAAGCTAAGGAGCCACAAAACCTGTCCATTCCCCACATGCTTTGTGCCTACCAGACCCACTGTTTCAGCACATCGTACTTTGTTTAGGAGGCTCTGTGCTAAACTCTGCCATTTACATTTTCAGGGATAACAAAGACAGCAGTAATAATTTCTAATCGATTTAAATCTGCAGTGCTCTCTGCTAGATGTCAGAAAACTGCAGAAAAAGACCTACTGTGCCTGTGTGCAATCAGTATTTGAAGTGCCGGAGCTGCTTTTCTGGCCCAGGAGAGTCAGAACTGAAAGATATTAAAGGCTGGCAAACAGAACTGTTTAGAAACCATCTCAGTAACTTCCATACCTGATGTTATGGCTGGAGTTATGAGAATGGAAAGTTCTGCTGCGAGGTGACTTAGTCTCTGCTAAACGGGAACTGAAAGGAGTGACTGACCATGCACAAATTAGCAAAATCCTGTCTTATTTATTTGTTAAGTCCAGCCCTCACAGTTCAGTAACTGCTGTCACATTAGTGCTAATATGCTTATAATTTGGGAAAACAATGCTTGAGATTGAGTGCTTGTCAGATGGGTCCAGTGCTTTCCAACCAGCAGCTCCCCATACCCTTCAGCCGCCCCACTGCCCTCTCTCCCCATTCCCAGGCACAAGGAGGCACCTTCCAGGCAGATCCCTCCCTTCGATTTATTAGCAGCACATTACTACTCTAAACCATCAAGCTTAGCTGTTATTAAATTGCCTCCATTTTACTGGGAGTTACACAGTAGCACCTCTTTCCATTAACTTTGTTGAGAATCTAGGGTCAAGATGAAGAACTGGAAGAATTTTCCTGCAAGCTCAGGAGCAGGGAGGTCTCCCACTTCACTGCTATCTGCATGGTCAAAATCCAGCTCTAGAGCTGCTGGAATGGCATCTTAAGAAAAAATGAGATATTGAAATTAACAGACTGAATACATTCAACAACATTTCAAGTTTCATCATGGATAATTAAAATATTTAAGGGACAAGCTGCAAGTTGTTAATCAGGGAACATTTACTTGAATGGTGTGTGCCCTTTGGATTTGGTCCCTATGGCAACCAAATACTCACTCCAAAAGGATGCGCTGGAAGAAGCATGTCAGGACCTGCCTCAACGTTTTAATTCACAGAGTGAGCAATGAATAAATACAGCTACTGACAAGCACAGCACAGGCAAAAAAGGTTTGTAAACAGCATTAGGAAGCCACAGATGGCCCTTTGCTTTTTAAGATTGAAAAAGTCCACTCCTCCTTTAAGCACACCCACTATAATGATCAAGAAAACTGGACTGTATTGCACACGGGGTGTTGAATCACATGTATTAGCTACTGATAATAAAAGTTTTACAATAGAGGAACTTTTCTTCAGTTTCTAACTTCTCAATCCTCGAGAAATTGTGATTGTGTTTCCACTCCCCATATTGGAAGTTGTTGCATCAAAATCTTCAGAAAAATCTTTTCCACCTCACCTGGCTCAACAGGAGACAAACTTTGAGAATGCAACAGCATCTAAAGGACAGCATCGCAGCATGCTCAAGAAGGAAAATATGAGGGATGATTAGCTTTTCCTTCAAAACAGGAAAAGTGGCTTGGTCGGCAGTAAGGCAAAGAAAAGAGTACTTCACTGCACCACAGAAGGCAAACTCCTTCAGCATGATCTCAGAATGTGTGAAATGCAGCTGTAAAGCTCCTTACAGCTTTCTCCTTTGATGAAGTGTGAATTCTTCAATGGGCAGTAGAAATTTTGGAAATCCTTTGGTGCCGGAAATGCTTGAGGATAATGTAAGATCTGGCATCTAGTAAGATCTAACAGAGGAACATTGTGTGGTGCATTGCAATGGAATCACACCCTATTAATGAAAAGGTACCCTTGAATCTCTTCTTGCATGAGGGTTTATGGCTGTGGAAAGAAATCTCACAAGGCTGGAGGGTGCTGGATGGTGCAAGGCTGCACGGGCTGCTGCAATGCCAGCCTGAATGTGCTAAAAGCCTGAAACAGTAACTCAAGACTATAAACCCAAATGCTTGCTCTTCACTCCTCTTCCTGCTGACTCCTTAGAGTCCCTTTACATGCACGGTGGTGGCCTTGCAATGACTGCTAGGCATAAGCACAACAATTTCTACAAGGCTGCTGGATGGAAGCAGTACCTTAAGCTGCAGGTTGTCAAGGCCACGGAAGACACCTGTGATTCCGACATGCATGAGGACTATTCACTATAGTGAGGGAGAGTCATTCCGTCGAGCACTCACTGCCCTACTAACTGATGTATTTGGCTTTCTTGGTGATGAGATTTGCCCGGAGCCTCAGCAGCACACAGCTCTGTGCTCTCCCACCTCCCAGGCAGAGCTGCAACTCTCACAATCCCGCCGTTACCCTCTGAGCTGGAACTGGGCAGCCACTGCCACAGCACTAACCTCTGTCTTAGGCACCAAACAAGTACAGACTCAGACATCTGTAAGTATAATCGCAGGAATTACTTCATGCAAAGCTGCTGCACATTTCTATTTCAGTATTGGGTGAAAGAAAGAGACAAGTATCTGGGTTTAGCCTGCAGATACTTTTCCAAGACAGTAATTGCTGCATAATTCATATTCTTGTTTTCACATGTTTGCCATGTGTACCAACAATCCTATTGAATTCACTGTAAGTTTTTCCTTCAAGTCCTCTCCATGTCACAGTTTTTCCAAACAGCAGAAACACAAACAAGCAGAAGCCCAGTGCTAAGCAGCAACTCGAGTTTGGCAAATTCCTGTAATCCCAGATTCTTGCACATTAGGAGGGGAAAGTGGGGTCCAAGCGAATTCTTGAGAGTTTCCACTCCACATTAGCGCAGCAGACAACATCTTTCACTCATTGTAACAGTATTTCCCTGCAAGCAGTTCTCTGTGAAGTCAGAATTGAGCCTTTGTATCTCTACTCAAAGCCACCTGCTCCCCATCAACGCCAGATCACCCAGGCTGGAGGAGTGCTGCCCTCTACATGAGGCAAGGCTCATAAATAGTAAGTATTTGTGACTGATAGGAAATCTCAGCACAGTTAGAAGCAATTTATAGCTTCCGCACCAAAGAGGCTTACAAAGAAGTGGTAGCGATGATGCAGGTCCTCAACTCAGCCTTTCAGCAATGGTTTGAGGCACCTTTGGTCATATTAAACTAACTGGAGATTACCTACTAGATCCTTGCAGGGAAGAGATTCCTTCTTTTAAGAAATGCGTTTGTTCTAACGGACCCCAAATGGTTAATCAATCCAATGACTACAAATGAAATGTCTCAACTCTCAATGGGCAGAATCCAAGTTCTGGTGCCACTGGCTTTGTTTTTGAGGACACAATATGGTTTTGTTTTTGAGGACAACACTCCAAACTGCCAGCGGTTAGTTTCAGGGAACCACCTCCTCCCATATTAACATATTCATTTGCAAAATCTATCACATATGTTGCGTGCAAACTGGCTGAGAGTTTGATTCAGCTCTGACAGCATGAGAGCCTCTAGCCCAAATATCTGAAAGTAATAAAATCCACACCATCCTCCCGATTCCTCACGCTAACAGTGAATTGACCTATATTTACTTTGCACTATCTGTAGTGGGGAACCTACACAGATACATAACCACAATTACAGACAAAATGGAAGGGGCATCGGTTTCCAACATCTCTCCATTTTAGCTTCTTCCTCCCTTGGCTTGAAGTCAGGATACTAATCCTAAGTCTAGTATTTTGCCTTTCCACTAGTTCTCTGCTGTAACGAGAAGGGCGATGGTAATCCCTGTTCAGCTCTCAGATGCAATTGTAGCAAGGACCACCGATGAAGCTGTAGGACCAAGGGCCTTTACACCACAGCAATGCAGGACTGGGATACTGCATTGCAGAAGCTAACAAACCTGTCCGGCCGGGCTGTAGTGCATGTAACACCACGCAGCACCCTCATCCCTCTGCCCTGCCTTCTTACTTTCCTGGCCATATCCATTTCGGTTTTCTTGGGTCTCTAACCAAATTGCAACAGCATCTCTTCATCTTACACAGAGGCATGTGCTTGTTCCCAGAGGATGGGAAACAGTACCACTGGTCCATGGCAGGGTTGTGGACCTCACAGTGGGATAATTGTCACATGAAAAACTCAAGCAATAGTGTGTTTGTTACAGGCTATGCTCATGGCTAATGGAAACGACTGGACTATCACACCCTCCCTTATGATCCCTCCACAAACAGAATTTAGGCCAGGAGGGACAGAGCACCCATTATTTCCTATATAGACACGGGAAGCAAGGAAAATTATCGAATAACCCCTTGCAGGCAGTCAGTGTTCCTGTGTTTTCAAAAAACTGCTCCCCAGCCCTTTGTTTCATAGGCAGGCTGGCTCAGAGCTGGGCTGTTCCCACAAACTCCGCACTCGCTCCCCAGAGCTGTCAGGCTGCCGGAGGCTTGGAGTAGCTGCTCTGAATGAGTATGTTTCTTCCCAGTAATTCATTAAAACCAAAGCCAGATTTCCCTTACGCTAGGTGCTGCATGTTTCTGAAAAATCCCAGCCTCTTCTAAGACCAAACACAACCAAGAGTGGCAGGAAGGAAGCAAGGATATTCCCCGTCATGGAAGGAGGAAAAAGGCACGGAGAGAGCAGTTGGCCTCTCCGATGCCACACCACATCTCCAGGGACTAAAGCTTTTCTGCATCCATAAGATAAATCCACTTCTCCCCCTCTTCCCACAGCAGCAGAGAACAACTCCCCTGTTACCAACGCTGGATGCTGGTAAAGGTCTCCCTTTTATTCCTCATCTAAGGCATTTCCCACCCCTTCGTTTTATAAATTACCAGAACAGACATTTAAATGTTCAAGAGTAATCTGAACAGAGTATTCATGCCTTGGGCGTTTTTATGCTCTACAAGGAGAGAAACAAAAGGGCCTCATTTAATACCTCCCCACTGCACTCCCTGTTCCTGCTCTTCCCTTGTGAATCTCCAAAGACAAACTCTCAGCGGTTCGAGGTGCCTATAACACCCCAGCCCTCCCTCTCCCCTTGTAAGAGCAAGATGGGTTTTTAAAGCAAACCTTGCTGGCTGACTGGAACAGGTGGTGGGAATCCTTTAAAGGAGAGAAAATCATTTGTAACTAATAAAAAGAGAAGAAAATTCTGATTCCCGTGGTTTTATTAAGCACCCATGAGAGTCATTCGGACGGCAGGCACATCTGCCGCTTCTGTGTGCTTCGGCGGCTCCCTCGGTGCCCCAGCACCGGAGCTGCGGGACAGAGAGAATAAAGGGCTTCCATGCACCTGCACCCTCCGCCTCCTGGGATGCCAAGGAGTGGGTGGCTCTGCCTGCTTTATGGGGGTTTTTACCAATGCTGTATCAGTCCCAGAGCCTGATGGGCCTGGCTAGGGGCTGAGCCTGTCTTCTGCCTCGGATTTTGAGATCTAGCTTTACAAAACCAGCAGAAAGCCCTACCTTCTCCAACACACAGAAACCTTCCAATGTTTGAACAAAGTTTTGTGCTAAAACAAAAAGCCAGACCTGCAAAACTCTCCTTGGGACTTTGCTTTTATTCTTCAACAAAACACTCCCGTACAATAACTTTTTGATCCTCGGCCTCGGAGAGAAACTTCATAATATGCTGAGGCTAACAATATACCTTAATCTCTTGCCTTACAATTGACATTTCAAGAAGTCTAACTAGGCAAGGACCCCCAGGGCACTGTTGGCAAAAGCTGGGTTTGCTGTGTGGTGCTTTGAGACAGCAGCTCTCCTGGAAGGTAGGGAAAGAACTGCAGCCCTGGGACAGCAGCTTGTTCTCCACCTCCCCCCTCCAGCTGTGCCGTCCATCTTTCTTCCTCCCTTATTGCCAAAAGTGAAGAAGGGAGAGGTGACAAGCTGGAAAGGCATGGCCAAGGCTCGAGAGCGAGAATTCAAAGCACCCCTGCTGCACTCCAAAGTGCTATTATGGCTGCTCCCTGTGTGCAGGGAGTTAGGAGGCAGAGGAATAGATGTGCTTTCCGCACAGACCTCAGGTAGTGGTCCTTTTCTCTATTAGTTGGCAAGCACGAGGTACAGAAACATCCATGGCTAAGAGCAAATGCTGGAATCCAGGTTTATCTGGATGTGATCTAAGGGACACTTTGCTATGATGTGGCCAATGCAGTTGTTTGTTCAAGAGTTAAAAGGAAGGGATATTTCTTCCTATGGAGGAGGACCAGGAAATTAAACTTGGACTTCACTCAGACGTCCCTCCTTTCTCATATGGGTTTCTTTCCACAAAGAGGGGGTGGCGGTGGGCTTGAATAGTCTCCAAATGTGACTTCCCTTTCCTCCACAAGTAATTTATAGAGAAAAAGGTCTGAAGTCCCTGCAGTCTTCTACAGATATGCCACATTCTGGAGCTCCAGGCTTCTCCCCATTTCTTTGTTTCTCCATATCAATTTTGTCTGTTCACAACCTGCACTGAAGTAATTTCAAGATGCATGTGCCTTACCCTCCCCATGCACAGCAGCCAGTGATTTCTGCATATATGTTTGGTGACATGCTACCTGAACAGTTTTTCAGCTGCCAGTCCCACAGGAGTGCCAGAAAGTCTATTTAGTTTGTAAGTCTACAAAACCTGGCATATGCCTTCACACAGTCTGAAACACCACTGCAGTATTTACATACCTTCCAAAGAACCACAGAAACATTTATCACTATATGGTCAAGCTCTACTAGTCACCTACCGGCACTGGCATCCTGGAGAAGGACTGTATCACAAACAAGAGCCCACCTCAAGTACCTTTGGGGTATTCAGTGTGTTGTTGCTGCACTGAATTAGTTTCTGACCAGAAAAGAGAACACTTTCTTCAATCACTCTGTAGAAATGTTTTCCTTACGGCCAAACTTCAGAAATATTCACCATCCGATATTGAGGTTGGTTTTTCTAAGAGCTAAGGATCATAAAGTAGCCACGTGTTTAAACAAGAGGTCATTATCCACCAGCTCCAGGGTTCAGTGCAAGCTTCTAAGCAAAGAGCAATTTGAAAATAGAGCTGTTAAAGCACTAACAGTAATTTAGAGTAGTTTAAGTTTCTGTTTTACTGATTTTTCTGGCTAAGATTCATAGGGCTATCAAATTAGCATCTGGATATCTTGTTGAGGGGAGTAAAGTCAATAATCTAACAGGCCTATTTCGTTTCTCTTTACTGCTGCAATTGTGTGACTTCATTGATACTCAGACCTGAAGGCAAAGGACACAAGGACAATGCCCTACGGCAGATGCCAAGCCCCTTTTTTGTGTGTCATACAGCACAGTCCAACAGATGAGATTTGATAAACGGCAATCAGAAGGAACTGTTTCTACTCAAGATGCCATAATACCAAAGGTTTAATATTAACTTATTGGTTCCCGACACAATTATACAAAGGGAGATTTTTCAAAGGTGCAAAGTCAGCGAGAGATTAAGTGAGGGTTTGATCCAAACCTTTAAAAGCCTTGTAACCACACAGTTCACCTGCACCATAACCTGGAAGCTTTTCAGGACCAACAACAGTAGGAAATAACATTTGTTATTTAAATATATGTGCTCTATTAACTCTTTGCAGAGAAATTTGCTTTACCCAATACCAAACTCCGCAGTCTCTCTAGCTTCACCTACTCAACGTGGTAAGAAAAGAAGCTTCTTTACATCCTTCTCTCCTCTCCCTCTGGACAGTACCTCATTTTCAGCATGGGTTTGTGCTGCACTCAGCGCTCCACGTCGCCAGACTGGTCAAACCCGCAGATGGAAGGAAAGATGCCTTTCCATCCCTGCCTCTGGAAAGACGCAGATGTGGTAGGAAAAGCCCTGCAAACTGCCCTCGTTCCCTTTGAAACCCGAGGAGAACAGATGAGCAGCACATTTGAAATTAATTACAGCAAAACCTACTGCATTGTTCTCTCCTCCCCTTCCTTTTTCCCCTGACCTCCTCATCGCAGAGCTTTCACTGAAACCTCTGTGGCGTGTATATTTTCCTAAAGTCGCCGGGGCCAAAATGGTACAGCTGAGACATTCACAGAAGTCAAAGAAAGTGCAGAGCCAGGTTAGCGCACAGGGGTACAATAGTTCCTTAAGAGCGAGCGTCTCCCCCGCCGCCGCCCCCCTCCTCCCAAACCTTCCGTCTCTAATGAACCTTTGGTGTCCGTCCACAAAAAACAAACATCAATCAGGCAACAGGCTGTTCCTTTTCCCCTGTTGCTAGTCTGAAATAACAGTCATCCCCCGCTGGGCTGGGAACGCCACTTCCCTCTCCAGCACACATACGGGATAATAAGGGGGAGGCGAAGGAGGGAGGAAAACCCGCTCCGAGGTGCCAGAATACACAGCGAGCCGTGCCTTTCGGAGCCAGAGAAAACTTGGGAACACAACAGCTTTTGATTCCTCCTGCCCCACTGGGCACGTTAATTATTTAATAGTTGGCTTGTGAATTGGTGGTGGTGGTAGGAACAGGGTGGAAGGGAAATCAGGTTTTTCCCCCCTGCCCCCAGTCCCCTCCTGGCGCTGGCAGACTAGCGTGTGCGCGCACACGCGTGTGTCTGCATGTGCGAGGCTTCAGGCATGCCTGGGAGCCTGCTCTGAGCTGCATCCTCCCTCCGCCGCTCTCACAAGACCCTCCTTGTTGGCTTGTGACCACAGCGGCTACAGACAGCATGGGACGGCATCTGGATCAAATGAGTTATGGGGCAAAGAAATGCACCCTGTCTGCTCTCCGTTTGGAGGCTGATATTTTTCACGTATTATACTTGGGGGAAGGGCACTTTGGAGTTTGTATTGGATTTCAACAGAGTTGGAAACGGAGCTGCAAATCAAACAGAGATCGGCTTATGATTTGCAACCAGGGCTTTCTAGGTGTCTGAAGCAACACTTTGGAAGGAGCGTGGGGAAAAGGAGAATGTAACTACATCTCATTTGGATGGAGAGGACTCACAGATGTTAGGAATATTTTTGATCAACAGCTTTCCTGGCACTGCTTGTGGTGGAATCCACAACCTTGACGGCTAGCTGAGTAAGAAAGTGCTGGCAAGCTCCTGTCTGCATGCAGGCAATTTGCAATGCTGCCAGTCAATATTTCAGTAAAAACAAAATTGCAGCGATCATATTAAAAGAGGGGAAAAGGGAAAATAAAACAAAACAAAACCCAGCCCTGCCTTTTAAGAGAAACTCTGACATGACCTGATGGGAAAGACCCTCCCAAATCAAAACGCACTCTTTGTTTAAAATTAACACACTGTGATGGGAGTCCTGCCGTGAGCATGCAAAGGCAAGCCCGCCAGCAGCAACAGAAGCAGACGCAGCAAGAAGCGGCTCTACATGGGGACACCTGGGTGGCATGTTTAGTACCGGCCTGCAGGAAATGATGCAGAAAGAGGTTTACAGTTGTGTCCATTTGGTGGAGGAAATGTATGCAGCAGGCACGGGCCTGAGCCAAAAACCTGGACCCAGTCCTCTTTTAACAGTTGGGAGGAGAGTGGAAGGGATAGGAGAAGAGGAGAGCTTCTGTGGCAATATTTTCAAAATCCAGGTCTGGATGTAGCCATGCTGGCCTATTCTCAGTTTAAAACAATTCTTGGGGGAGACTGCAAGCGGTGTAGCCCAGGCAGTATTTCTCACTGGACCAGTCTTGAGATGACTGACACAGGCTCTCAGGGGCATCTAAGCTACTGGTACAGCTCACATCACCATGTGGAGCATTTTAAGAGTGTCTCTGAATTACTCCCACCTGCATGGCTTGCAAAAGGGTGCTCCGCTACTCACAACCACTGGAGTTGGGCCCTTTTCTGCCCTGGTCTCAGGACTAAGCTTGGCTGACTATGCTGCCACTGTCAGTGGGGAGTCCTTAGACGTCTGCTTAAGGCTGCTTTACAGCATGTGCTGCTGGAATGACATAAAGGGTCCAGAGACTGGCCTGTAATGCAAAAATATTTCATGCCAAAAGGCACATTATGCTCAGAGAATTTTTTCGTTGATCCAATGAAAGGTATAGAATAATCTGCTCCACTTTGGTTATTAAATTGATCAGTACAGAATGTGATGGACAGATTTTAGTCGTTGGTTTCAGGTTTCTAGCTCAGTTTTAAAGACCAGTTCAATAATAAAAATAATGACAATGTTCATTATTGTATAAACATTCAATGCTCACACTGTAAATTTCTTCCTCCTGCCATTAAGCCTGTATTAAATCAGGTTGTCTCTGCAGAGCTCGCACTGTGAGCGCCTCTCACTGTGCCCAGAGAAGGCCAGCCATGTAGGAAAGCAACTGGCTGGGGACAGCTTAGCTGTTTGGAAGCCAAATCACATAGTACTGAGAAAATTAAAATGTTAGCTGCTTCATCCAACAAGGCTGGCCCTTTTCTGCCACCCTGCTTTGTGGATAGCTTCCCAGGGAGCAGGCTCTGGCTTTGCTTTTGCAGTTTAACATTCATGAGTCAATGCAGTTTGAGGGGCGTTTGCAAACTCTGATGTGATCTTTGGCGATGCTGCCTAGTCCTACACTTCCCACAAGGACAAGGACTCATGGGCCTGGAGGGACAAACTCTTCTTCCACGGGTTTCATGCTGTGAGACAGGGAGCATTCAGGAGACAGATCTCTCTCAAAACTGGATCATCAATAAATATGGAAATACAGAACAAACTAAGCAGACACCAGCAGCAGATGCAGGTTCATAGACGTCTGCTTATTACCAAACCTCACTCCAGCTGAGACTTAAATAGCCTCCTTTATGCAAAACGGGAGAGGGAGCGGAATTGAAGGAAACTGGCAATTACACAATTTTATTTCCCTCCTAGCCCATTCGCTTTTCATCAGGTGGCTCTGTGCTTGCATACGAAAGGCGCTTGTGAGTGCTAAGTTAAGCACAAAGCCAGCTTGATACTTTCCTTTCACTGGAAGGAAGTCTCTGTGTGCTTTTCTAGATGCAGTGGAAAAGCACAGGGAACACGTTATTTTATGTTATTTTGAAAGCACCAGCAGAACCTGAGAAACAGGGACTTCAGGTGGCATCGTCCCTCTTTTCCAAGGCTGCAACCTCTCCTGAACATGACGGTGCTCAGAAACAGATGCCGGGGTCTAAGTTTAACCCCACACCAGGATTTATCCGCATAGATCCATCTGCAATCTTCTCCTTCCTCACCTTTTAAAGCAAACAAACTCCTCCTTCCTAAAATCTCCACCCAAACTCTAGTGGGTTGACTGGCAAGGAACCCACCATCTCACAGTGCTAGGTGATGTATTTGGGTGCAATCAGGTTTTCCCAGCTTTGCTGCTCACCTTGCTGATACCTTTTAAGAATATATCTCCAACAGGGCAAAAAGTTAGCGTCCATTTCACTGGAGAGAGATCTGGAAGTCTGACTATTCCCTTATGGGTAAGCCTTAAAGAATTTATTAGTGATGAAACCAATATGTTTTTTCAGAAACTTAATAGGGTTCCATAAAAATTACTTCAATAACTTTTAAAATTTAATGGCGAACGAGAACCTTTCCAAAGGCTTTTTGAACTGTCCGACAGAATCCCAGAGCAGGGATATAATTCTGCAATAAATTTTGCAGGACGATTAAAAAAAAAATATAGAAAGCTTTTAATTTCCTATTACCTCCTGTAAGACTTTGCCATCAATTTAAAGCAAATAAATGAACTAAAAGCACTGCAGTCACTTTTCTGTCCCAGCTATTTACAAGAAAATATTTACTGTTTGGAAAAAAACCCAACAAACTAGAACAAGCATCCTTTTCAGAAACACAGACGTGCAAACACAAACACTATGCCAAGTCCTGCTCTCTTATACATTGGTGTAAACCCAAATAAATCCAGTGAAGTCAATGGAGTCAGTATGGCTTTACCTGGCTGAACCGAGCCCAGGAGCTGGGGCCGAGCACAGAGAGCAGCAGAGATGGAAGGAAAGCCTCACGCTGCGAGTCCCCGGGCAGCTCGGCAGCAACATTAACAGGCTCCACGGGGAACTGTGTTCAGCCCTTGTTAGCAGGAAGGATGGTCAGTGAAGCAAGGAGGTGAGAGAAGTGGCGAGCACATGCGTGCAGGGCTCGCGCAGTTATTAAAGGAGAAAATGGCAGGAGCCCCGTGGGCTGAAAGCGAGCCCCGAACCTGGCCTCCCTCCTCCCCTCCCACGGGACAGGACCGGAGAGCTTACAGCAGTGGTTTCAAATGAAGCTAATAGGAAAAAAACCCCAAACAAAACCCCCAAACAACGCCCCCCCCAGCCCTGAAACATAGCATGGACTCCCACTGCTCGCCACACAGGGTGATTGGGACTCATCAGCCACGTCCCTGTCCCGGGCAGAAGGTCTTGGTCTCTGGGGGCGGCGGTGGGAGGAGAGGGAGAAGCAGGGGGATGCTGAGAGCATCCTCTTTTCCCAAAGTCTCGGCTGCTGGATGCTGGGGCCTCGCTGGGACTTAGAGACCCTGCCAGCGTCGCACACAAAAGAGTAACCAGATCCATTTGCAATTAAACGGCACACCCTGGTCTCATTGATCACTCCCATTGATTGCCCAGAAGGAAACACAAGACGACCTGGGGTCAGATCCAGCTCCCCCCCTGCCCCAGCCTCCTTACCCCCCACCGCCTTGTCAAATTACTTGTCGATCCTCAGGCTGCCCTGTTTTATGCCGCTGACCTGCACCAAGCGCAGGGTTACCGTGTCCGCGGGAGTCCCTAATGGGCTATTATACAGCAGAGGATAGCTGCCCATCGGTAACCTGTCAAACCGCTTCACCGAAACACAAACACAGAGCACGGGGTGGAGAGCGGCACGGAAAGGAGCATCGGAGAACTTAAAAAAGTAGCACGAGCCTAGGCCGGCACACACCTCCAGCCCGGGCCAAGGGGGGCTGCAGAGGAGGAGGACTCTCCTTCGTGAGGAGCGAGCCTGATCTGCGTGGGGACGTGGTGGCCGCAGTGTGCTCCGACCTGTACCAGAGGTCCGGACACCCCCTCTCGCCCCACACCGCAGTGCTAGTCCATACGGAGAGGGAATCAGGTTTACACCCGGTGTTTAGTTTTCTCAGGAACTGAAGCTTTACAAAATCTTACATGAATAAAACATGTCTCTGAGGTATTTTAAAAGCAGAAGCGAGAAGACCCGATAGCTTTGTGGGGGTTGCAACCGCTGCTCTTAACATCACCGCCCTACAGCATCCTTCTGGGGCTGAGATACAACCTGCACCAGCATCCTGGAATCGGGGACAGCAGCTGGAAGCAGCGCTAAGACTCACTGGCTTGGCTTTTGCTACTCACGAAAACAGATAAGCAAACTATAAACAAGGAGTAAAAAGATGGTATCTTTCAAACAACCCTTAGAAGTCTAGGCAATGTAAACTACTACACGCATTTGGAAGGAATTTTTTTTTTTTCCTTTCTTTTTTTTTTCTGATTTACAGCTTGATGGTCCTTTTATCTACTTTCACACGAACCAAGAAAAGCTAGAATATGCCTACTCAATCAATACGAGTTTGTGCTGGCCCATTCAGGATATATATTATTTTGCTTTTATAGTTTATTTTAAATAAAAAGTATAATTAAAGAAAATAAACCACCCACTTCATAACATTTATACAACGAAGACTTTATTTATTTTATTTACGTTTTGGTGGGCAAGGCACAGCATGCAGTTAGCTTTCTGTGATACTTAACAAAGCCGCATTTGAAATTTAAAATCTTTAAGGAAATGAACAAATTCTGCAGAGGAAGGGCAGTTGAGCAAAGAGACTTCTTACATTACCCTAGGTAATTGTGCATATATATGTTTCTGCGTGCCTCTCTCTACTCCAAAAACATATCCATGACTTGGATGCTTTAAATCAAAAAGCAATTTCAGTCTGTAATTCTCAAATAAATAATTAAACACATTTTATCTCCTACAGTATTGCTTCTATTCATTCTAATCCCACTGACAGGAATGCAGCAACATACCCCACATCCTTAAAATAACAAAACAAAGCACAAGATACCAACCAGAAGGCCTGGAAATGTTTATAATTCAACTTTTCAACTCTCTTGGCTGCAGCCTGAAGCTACAAAGAAAGCTCTATGCTGGCTCACTTGAAGGAGACAAACCCGGAGATAGCTGTGCAAACCGCACGGCAAATGGTGCAAGCAAAACCTGCCCACTTGCACAAGGCAGCTCTAACTTTGGGAGGCATACAACACTCAATTTGTGTTGAAGTTAATAAATTATCCACTTTTGCAGTCTAACTGAGTTTTACGAACTTAACCAGACAGTGTGGTTAAGGCTAATGGTCTCTCCTACTTGTCCATCATATTTTCACAGACAGCTGCTATGGATAGGGTTGGTTATACCCTGAACTACTAATAAATACATACAACATAGCTAACAGGGGAGGCAGAGGGGACATTCCGATTCCCAAAGAGAAGGCTGAGAGCTTTCCAGAGCCTGCAAAATCAGAAAACTGCAAGAAGACTGAAAGACTGCACTTACTACTCTATTTTCTGTGTTTGGTTTTGTTTTGAAATGTGGCTAACTGGCTTAGGTGATTATCTCGGTTGCCCACACTGTTTGAAAATCAAAGTCCTCCTCCTTCTCAGGCCACTGTATAATTATAAATATGAATATGTAAGAAGGCTAATGTACTCATCCAGGCAGTGACAAAGCAGATAGAACTTTTCAAAAAGAGGATGCTGGGATGGGGTCGCATGCTGGATTTAGCAGTAGGGTATCCAGCATCATCAACCCCAAGCATTTACAAATCACAAACCATCTTTAAACAAGGTTAAAACCAGTATTTGGGCTTCTTTTTGACTGCCTGCTGGCTTTGAGGCACAGAAGAATCGGGGTTCCAGGCTCTTCTCTGTAGCCAGGAAGACTAAAGTCTTGCTTAAAAAATGAAATTAAAGCTTAGATTTCTATACAACCCTCTGAGGGCTTGAGTTTCATGAAAAACACAGAATATTGTAAGGTTGTGATAAAATCACAAGAGCTGCAACATGGGGAGTAGAGCAGCTGCAGAGCATCCTGAGCACTGTATAAATCATAGCAATGTGGTTGTTATCTAAGTAAATGCATTACTTCTTTTATTTATTATTACAGATGCTGCTGTGGAAGTTTTTGCATGCCTGTAATTATGGCGGACTCTTGTCCAAAGATTCAGCTGTAAATTATCATCCCCCTCAAGTTCACTGACTGTGCAGGTAATCACACACAAGATGGTGACCTCATCAAAATGTAACCAGAACCTGGGGATAAAACTGAGAACAAGAGCCGGGATGCATCTCCACTTTTCCTGCATCTCAGACCCCTCTGTGGACCCCACACAAGAAAAACTGGGAAAATTTATGGTATATCTCCTGACCTCCATTCATGTAAAACACAGCTAATTGCCTGACTGGGTGCTGTGAGACGTTTGCTCTGTGTCTATGCAGATCTTCTTGTGATGGAAAGCTCTACATCCCGGCACAGTAAGGTATAGGCCCTGAAGGAGAGGTGGACTTGATTGCAGGAGATGCTGTCCCAGTCCAGACAGGGAGTCTCTGACCCTGACAACTGGAGAGAGAGGGCCAAGGGGACAGGACCAGAGGCAGAGCAAAGCACGCAAGCGGCACGGCGAGCACAGGAGACACCGGCCTCGATTCCCCTGTCAGCGCTGAGCGACTGTTAAGCTGTGCTGCTGCAAACCTGTGCCAAGCACGTTATTTTGAGCTCAGCTGTGTTCAGATTGTTTTCTGCTTCACCGCGCACTCACAGGTTCCTCCTGGAGAGCTGACTTGCTGCCCTCCCGTCCTGCCCCTGCCCTGCTGCCCCTCCTTTCCCCTCTCACCCCATCTCACAGTAATAACCATCAGTTTTTAACAGCATGTCCTACACTGGAGGTTTTGTAGTTCCAGCATTTAAAATGATTTAGTGTGACAGTTTAGTGTTGAATTAAAAAAAAAAAAAAAAAGAAAAAAAAAAAAGAAGAGAAGCAGCAGAGAGAAAAAGGAGAGACAGTCCCCTTAAGGCAACAACATTATGGAGCAGTGATCTCAGAGGAACATGGGTTCTTCTCTGGTTCAGATGTGCTTGTCAGAGCTCAGTGTTGTCTCTGAACAAGAAATCTCTCTTGCTGGCCCAAGGCACAGTTTTGTGGTCAAGAGGACAGCAAATAAAGGGAGGGAACTTCAAAGAACCATAAGCTGCATTAGCCCGCTGGGGCGGGTGGCTGCGGCACATCCCATGGCTGACAATTACGACCTGCACGCCGAGAAAGCTTGCCTCCCTCTCGTCAGAGGGATAAGACACAGCCTGTGAGCTTTAGAGCTTTGAGAATGTGTACAGTTCATGATGAAAGATAGCACTTCAAAGCCCTCTGCCTAGAAACCCAGGGAGAAGTGAGAGCGGAGGGTAAGCAATCTTTTTTTCCTGGGGGGTGCACATGCGGGGGAAGGATAAGACTTATTTTCACTGTCATTTATTATTGCCATGAAAATGAAGCCTTGCACTGTTTATGGAATCTCTCATTAAAAGGATCTCTTGATAAATCGCTTGATAAACATTCATTAATTAAGTCTCTCAGCGCACTTGGCTGACAAGCATTAGTCTTCATTTTGCAGGAGGGGGAAATCGAGGCATGGAGTTCAGTGAGCCCCCAACCAGCCCAGCGCAGAGCTGCATCCCCACCAGTCACTCCGTGCCACCAGACAGATGGATTACACTGCTCCCTCCGTGTCCAGATTTTGATCCAAAGATAGGGGCAACGCACTCAGCTTCAACAAACTTCAAAGCCTTTGTACCCCTGCTGCTGCCCAATGTCCCCCGGGGCTGCAGGGCAGACGTGGCTGTGCAGGTTTGGCTCCTCCATGGGTGTCTCCGCTGATGCCCTGGGGACTCCTGGACACCCCTTTCATCTCACAGGCAGCACCTCCACACCCACAGCCTGCCTGGGGTTACGAACACAGACACCTTAGCCGCTGCCCAGCCTCTGCTTACTCTGCGATTGAGATTTTCCTCGTCAGGGCCCTTGACCAATGCTAAAGCCATTTGGGAAACATCTACTTTAAGATGCCCATCTCACCCTAACCCCACCAGTGGCCCTGGGTTCAAACGCTGAGGACTCAGCAGGTCTCCTGAGCTACAGCTCCAAGGTTATTGTGGTAGAAAAGGCACCACCTCGCCTGCTTTCCCTGGCATACAGCAGGTCTACAGCAAAGAGCGGTGGGAGAAAGCTCAACTACCTCCAGCCAGACCCATCGGGGAAGCCCACTGCAGGAGGGAGCCAGCAGCGAGAACGCAACACTCGAGTCCTTAAAATACAAACTATCCTACCCCCGCCCCCCCTTAAAAATATCATCGCAGCAGGCAGGCGGAGGTCCTTCCAGTGACTCAGAGGTGAATGTCCCTCTCACCTCCTCAGACCCACAACACATCTGCCCTCCTATCAATCACCGTCACTCGCTCTGCCTCATCCACCCACTTGGAGACAGAGGGATGGATTTGGCTTTCTCCTATGCCTCCCCTGCCCTGCATGGCACTTGCTCTTCAGAAAAAGCAAAGGACTGGCTGGGAGATTCCTGTGAGAAATGAGCTGCATAAGAGAGCAAACAGACCTTTATTATTTGTTTATTGATTTATTCACCAGGAGGATGTAACACCCAGCCCTCAGCAGCAAATGCCCTTGTAACCGTGCCGCAGCGACAAGTTGGCTAAACAAACGCTTTTCTGCGTCAGAAAACAAAGACCTGTCAGCAGAGCAGATCGGGGATTCTCTGCTTTTACTTTTAATTATTATTTCCTTACACGCAGGATTTAATCTCTTTTCCTGGAAGCTCAAAGTGCCCCATTCAGCCTATTTCACAGCTGTGACTACCGAGGTCACCCCGGGTCAGGACAACTCTCTCTGTCGCATAATAGCGACTGGTCCCCGAAGTGGACATCTACGCCGTGCATCTGTTGTTGCAGATGAACTGGTGTCAAAAGGAGGAGCACCGCTGCCGCCCCGGCCCCGGCAGGGAGGGGGCAAAGACAAACGTTACCCAGAGAGCCCCAGACAAAAGACGCTGCTCCTCAGGCCTTTTGTGGAGCTGTGAAATATGGTCAAAGGTTACGTTTTACAGCTGTTCCAGCTTCAAATAAGCGAAACCTGTCTATCTTAATTCTTAATTGCATTGCTAAGCTGCTGATAAACTAGGACGGCATAAAACAAATACACAGGGCGAAACACATCCCCAGGGAAAGTTTGTGGGAACAGGGGGAGTTGCACCAGACAATGAATCCACTTTATTGTGTTTTAAAAGCCTGGTTACCTTCAATAAAAGTTGCAGCATGGATGCTGCAGATTTGCTAGTTAATATTTCTCCAGAAAGGCCACAAGTGTTTACAAAAGAAGGGCATAGTGCAAATGCCCACGGGACAGGACAAGCACATGGTGCGCCACGCGTGTGCCCATCAGGAAACCGTGTTGAGCTAATCCCCTCCCCGCACAGCCACCACGGCTCCAGCCCTGGAGAACATGGCCCTTAAATCAACGCTCTTATCTCACAAAAGGAATTTAAGCGCAACGCTTTGAAAGTCACTTTCTCCCGGCCATATGGCATCACCGAGCCTGGTCATGCCGGAGTGGCATTTATTTGCATGTGCCAAAGACAAATCTGGCTCTTGCGTTGCGGGAGTGATAACAGGGCGAGGGGTAGAATTTAGCGCTGTTTGGGTTTCTGCACAAAATCTCACTGAGGCAATTTTCTCTCACCTCTCAACGCAAGTGCCAAACGCTGAGGTAGCCCCCAGCAGAGCCTGCCCGCGATCGCAGCCCATGCCGGTCAGCAAGGCTTCACCGGTCAGGGCCAGGGTAAAAGAGAAGTCCGAGACGAAAATCATGATCCGAACCCAAAGCTTCCCAAAGCTGGCAATGCCTACACACACAGCGAACCAAACAGGAACAGGCTTAAGTTACAGGGATATAAACAGCAGTGAACACAAATTTCAAGACAGCAAATTCACAGGCATTCACACATTCAACTTCCTGATAAGGAGGTATTTTGAAAACTCATGTTGCTGAGCTGCTCTGTGATATGAAGGGGTGGGGGATCTCAGGCTTCAGCATGAGGAGGAGCCAACAAAGCTGCTAACACTTCAACATAAGCCTCTCCAGCAGATCTCTGTGCCATGCATTTATGCAGGATGGCAAGATTTTTGTTTTGCTGAGGCAGTGCCGTCTGGGCAATCTGGTTTGCCTTATCAGCGAGCCAAGGCTGAGAGAAGAGAAATGCTCTTCCCCACCATTTGTTTAAACTTCCCTCCTTCCCCTAGATAAAGCTGCATACTTTCATAAAAATATCTGCAAATGTAATAACATAATGGGCTTGTCATCCGTTTCCACATTTGGCATTGAAGATCTGCAAAGCTTGGAAAGAAAGAGAATTCCTAATACCGCTGTTAAAGAGCCCAGCTATAAACCGGGCCTGGATCCAGGTGATGGAGCACACAAGCACCGAAACGCCTTTCCATGGCCAGCACCTACTCCTACACAACTGCAAATTATTCCTTTCTTGGCCCTCTTGAAATAATGTGAGAAGGTTACTTCATCACTTCTTATTAATGGGCCTCATCTCCCCTCTTTGGGGTATTTGCATGTCCCCAGTATTCATTATTGCTCTGAACTGATTTTATTCTGCAGCTCCATGCTGGGAATGCTGCACAACAGCCACACAACCTGAACATTCATTCAGAGCCACACCACCAGCCTCCTCACAAGACAAAGCGGAACCATTCCCAGTGCCATGCTTTCCATCCTGTACCACACTTTGCCCTCTCCAAGGCTGTTTCTTCAGTATTTTTGCCCAGGATCCATCTCAGTGAGATTATCCCTGGGAACACATGAAACTAGAGCAGCCCTGTTTCACGGCTGTACCGAGCCCTCAAAAGAGGGCTTGGTGTATTTAGAGATATGTCACTGTACCTCCCAGGGGGAATCTGAAACGGCGCAGTCTCTTAGCAACACCCAGCATGTATCACAGGTAACTCTCAATTAATAGTAATAGTGGGAGCTGCGAGCCACAACCCTGCAACGTGCTGAGCACCTTCCACCTTGTTTTGGAGAACCGAGACGTACAGACACAACTGCTCTGTGTGTAGTGGCAGGAGAGGGGTGTGCAAGCCTTTGTAAGGATAATACAGGTAACAGTGAAACATTGATTTGTTTAAAATAAATGAGGATTTGATTGTATTAGAGGGAAAAGCATATTCCCTGGAGTAAAGTCTGACTTCTCCTTTGTCGGTAATCCCTCTCTCTAAGACATTTGTTACAAAGCTGACTGGTAGGGAAGAAGTCACACCCCACACTGAGACAATGCAGCTCTAAATTTTAACTTAATCATCACAAGCCTGTAAAGCTGATCTTATGACAATGTGTGTGGCAAAATTAAAGGCGCTCGCAAAACTGATGTCCCGCTATTCACACGATTCGGATTCGCAACTCAAATCTCTTGCTCTAAGGTAAAGAAAGCATTTCTCCAGATCACTTACCTTTATTTCCTGCAGGGGAGAACAGCTTCTCAGAGCCTACAGAAGCCTGAAAAAGAAAGAGAAAAAGAGGGTGAGTAATACTAAAGGAGAATTTAGGAAAGCTTGCTCACAAAAACACAGCTCATAAAACAAGTCGGTTATCTGTAGACCTGCAATTACACATTGCACCTGGAGGGTGCAATGTTGTGCCATTAAAGGATAAGCATGCATCCTAAGAAGATGAAAGCAAAGCGTATACAAGTACTGTCCTGATCTCACCCAACTACATCCTCCTGTCTCGTTTATTTAGGCAGCCATGCAATGCACAGCTATTTTATCCATGATTCCTCATATAAAAACAAAACCAGTGAAACTGCTATCAAGCTGAAGGAAAAAAAAAACATTTCAAAGCCCCTCTCATTGAAAATAAGCTCGTTTCTTGCTGAACATGCAAAATGTAATTTGTGTATTGGAAACACAAGTTGCAACTGAACACATCTGTATGAAAGAGGGTGTTATTTAATATTATGCCAAATGATAGATACATGCTGCTATGCACTTAGTTGAGTATGAAATAAAACGACTTCCTCTTGGAAGAAGCCCGTCTCCTTGCAAACTGGGTTGCATTATGCTGTTTGAACTCCACGGCAATGTATTTGTGCTCCTCACAGCTCTGGGAAATAGTTAAAGAAATCCAATTAACCTAAACCTTGTAAACAGCTTCATGATAATCAGGGTCACTGGGTTACAGACAAGATGATAATGACAGACGGGGAAAAAAAGTCCATTCATCGTAAATAAAGCTTTTATGAGTTAATTTGATGGCTTCCTTCCCTCCCCCCACTGATATCAAACAGTCAACCTATTTCAGCGTAAGCTTTTCCTCCTCGCTATCTGATAAAATAGCAAGTAGCCTCTACAGAATCAAAGCTGGTCTAGGAGCAGGGAGCACGATCAACATTACTACCATCTAGAAGATAGCTGAAAATATCAACGTTTTGGCACTGACTGCTGCACGAATAAAATGGGGTGAGGTACAAAGCTGAAGAGCAAAAGATATTGAAAGTGAAAAAAGCCCTTCTCCCCTGGCTCTGCTTTAAAAACAATGAATTAATTCAACACATGGCTGAACTAAGTTGATTTTCTTTTTTATTTTATTGATTTTATTCTAAGGTGCCTTGGGAGATTTGCATGATAAAAGAGCACTATGAATTGTATTACACTGTTATATATTTTAAATGACGACTCAGAAGGAAAAAAAACAAATAGTAAAATGCAGGATCTGCATGAAATATAGTAAGAAGCAAGAAAGAGTGATCTATTAATGTTATTTCTGAGGAAAGTGGCACTGCAAGCACTGAATGTCTTACTTAATGCAAATGCATAAAAAAGAGAGGGAAAACGACATGAAAAATAGGTTGAGGCTGAGACACATAAGAAAGAAATTCTGAATCATGTCCACGACAAAGCTGCACGTGTAGCTGTGGCATGTATGATTGTTACACAGCTCAGCAAAAGGATCCTAAAATCTTAGGGAAAATCAGTTACCTGCACGATCCCTTCACTGCATGGATTAAAGAGAGGAAGAACCAGGATTAAACAAGGTTTTGCCTAGGCTGGTTTGCAAAGAAAGTGTAACAGCGTCACACAGCAGCAACAACAGTGGTGCATAAAACGTTTGACAGCCAACTCTGAATTTACAACCCATTGTTAAGAGGTTTTTCACTTATAATCAACACAAAGTCACCATGCATGCAGAACACATCTGCAGGCTCTGGGAATTCACCCATGCTAACAGCTTACACAAAGCCAGGACCTAGCCTCAGAGCAGAAGCGCTAGGACACGTGGCAGGTGGATAAATAAGATTCCCCCATTTTATAGGCAATGAAACTTCGGCATGGCTTGCACTAAAGCCCAAGCAGTAAATCGGCAGCTGAGCCACAGATCCTAAGTGCCGGTTTCTGATGCTGGGGTGCGGGGTGTGCAGCCCGTAAGAGGACCCCACTCTCCGGCAGCCTGCTCGGGAGAGCTGCCCTTCCCTGGGGTGCCGTACAGGACAAGCCACCGGCTGCAAGAGCCGCTCCGGCAGCAGCGGCCAACCCAGCTGGGAGAAGCTTTATGCTTCGCCTGGTCTGGAAAGTTGGGTCCCGCCGACACCGCTTTATGGCAATGACCAGCTCACTCCCCTCTGCATAATTCAGTACTGAGGATTTAATATAGACTGGCACTGTTTAATCGTGAGCTAAAGATCTCAGCGGTACAGGTCCAGACTATATAAAAACAACGTTTAAGGAAGTCAAGCAAGAAAATTCACTTTTAAGACAAAGTAACACACACGGATTATTGCTCGGTCTTCTGCTATCAATATGTGGCACCGCCTTCAACAATAGAGTCAACATTTACAGAGCAGTGTTTTCAACATCACAACCACAGTTTACAGACACAAACCTTCACACCTAGAGTTTACAGTAACTTTTGCTCTCACTTCTGGTGATTTCAAGCTCCAGATCTGAGCAGTTTTTGGCATGAGCACCATTCTGAAACAGTGAATGCCTGTGCTATAGGATATTCTGCGAGCTGCTGTAAAGGCAGGAGGGAAGCTGGGGGAGGAAGAGCCTGAATACATCATTCAATTCCATCAGTCACCCTTTAAAGGAAGCATACAATAAAACCTATGTGTCTGAGGGAGCCCACTAATGAGTGAAAAAATCCAGCAAACCAACGCATCTGCTAAAACAAGTCCCCTCCCAAATTTTCTGCTGTTTCAAGCAAATAATTTGCATATGTTTAAGAAGGGATTAAAAAAAAAAAAAGTGGAATTCTTCCCTTGTGAGCAAAACCAGGCGTTTGGAGTTCTTTATGTGGAAGGGTTCAAGCCATCCCAGGAAATCACACTTTTTGATTACAAAATGAAACTAAAAATTTCCTTTTTTTCCCCCTCATTGCCTCCTGCCTGTCTCCAACTGAAGGACCACCTTGGGTACAGGGGCAACTGAGGCAGCTCCATGCACCCCTCAAGTCTTTCACTGCCCCCCAAATTCCTTTTTGTTGCTGCATAAGGCAGAGAGACATCCCCAGCCTAAGCTCACAAACAAAAGACACCTCTAGCCTTCCTTGTACATTGGCTGCTCCTCTCCCTCCCCCATGGAGCACCATGGCAGAGCCCAAGACGGGCATATTTTCATAAAAGCTGCTGCTTGCAAAGTCCCACCCTCGCTTCCAATAATGACCTTTGCATTTTAAGCATATCTAACATCTGTGTCCCAAAAGTGAAACACACACAAATGATTTCAGAGAGCAGCACAGTTTCTGAAATTGCTGAAACTTTTAAGACCCAGCACCCTTTTCATGACAGGCTAAGATCTGCACCAAGACTTGCAGGTCCCCCTTTGCGGTTTATTCAACAAAGTTAGCAGTTCTCTGTCCCATTTTGATTTTCTTCTTTTCTACACCAGATCTAAAGGGGAAAATAGCTCCACCCAGTTCTGTGACAGCTTGAAACTTGAATACACTGCAGAGAAAAACAACATTTCTACCCTTTTCTGCTTTGCAAAGAGCAAGCAGAGGAGCGGTGCTCCAGTCCCTCGTCCTTCCTCCCCTTGAACCCAGCACATATAAACACTGACTCAATTTTCAGCACTAAAAGCTTAGCAAAGGCAGCTTTTTCCTCAAAATGTAAGGTGGTAACCACAAAGGATGTAGCACACCCTCTCCTCTGAAGGTGAACAGTGAGGCATAATGAAGTCCATGCCTCATTCATCCTGGTTCCCACTAACCCAAGGCAGCTGAAAGGTGTAAGAGCTCTTACAGATTAATAATTTAATGATTATATATAACAGAACAACATCATCTGACAGAGACAGCATTATAAACTATGTCAGGGCTCACAGTAATTACTTTTTTTTTCCTTTCTTTGTAGCCTATAAAATGGCTAACAGGGAATAAAACCGTTCCTTATCACCAACAACAGAGGCTCTGTGGATCTTCACACAGTCTCCTGGAACACCAAATGCCAGATCCAAGCCTGATACTTCAGGCGCCTGATCACAAGATGTTGGGAAATTGCTAATAAGGCTGCAGTTCTGGTTCCCAAGGAGCAAGAGCACGTGGTGTTAGGGACCTGGTATGTACATTTTGTAGCGGGCAAAAGCCAAGCATTCCCTCCAAATTTGAGTCCAGTATGGTAGGTAGAAGGAAAAGGAGGCAGTAAAACACAGTTTAAATTTTATTTCTGGATGGCTGCCTATCTTCTAGACAGCCAAGAGCCAGTCTCAAGAGAGACTGTTTTCACACTGTTACTGAACTTAGCACTAAAATGCTCTCAAGAAAACCCTTCTCCAGATTTTCAGACTAGAAGTGTTGGATACGCTTAGAGAAACTTTCAGTATAAAGCATGGACACTACCTGAAAATTTTGGATCAATTTTCATCCCTTTGATCTGTTTCCCTGCTTTTACCCACCACTCTGATGCCACTTGATCGCTTGTCTAGCGGAGAATTTCAGCACGTGTCAATACTGCTTTACTAGTTTCCAGTTGATTCTGTAAGTCATTCATACCAGACCCCGTCATTCAGTAATATGAGAACAATAACTAAAACAGGAAGGTATTGTTTGGGTTGTGATTCTTCTATAGGAAATGGAAATTGATACATATGGAAAGGTGCAAGAGGAGCCTAGAAATCACACACACACACACAAAACCAAACTAAAATTCACCCTTAAGACCAAGAAAGCATTCAACACCTTCCAGGATACAGAAGCAACCCACGGGTAACACTGCCTGCATTGTGAGCGGATGCTTCAAGGGGACCTATGGTCTTTGCAAAACCAGGGTTATTTTTGGAGGGAAATCACAGCTCAATTAAGAAGATGAAAGAAAAGTTAGACCTGCAAGTCAGTCATTTCATGCACCATCACAGGAAAAAAACCTGGAGTAAGAAGTACATGAACTAGCTTTTTGTGACACCTTCTAGGAAAATGCAGCATTGTGGTACATGGCTGGCTGGGACAGAGCACAATCAAGCTGTGTAAGGGATTAAGCAAGACGGAACAGGATACACAATGGACTTCTACAAATTCACACTGCATTTTGCGATTATCTCCTGACAGCAAAGACATTCACCTGTCCTCTTCCCTCCTAAGACCTTCACACAGAATTTATAGACTGGGCTTTCAAGGGGGCTCAGCAATCAGCAGCTGACCTTGGGGCACCAACCTGACTGGAGCTACTGGGTATGGAGCATTTCCGAAAATCCATTTAGATACTTGAATGGTGACCTGGTTGTTCTGAAAAATCCGGTTCCAGCTGATGGTCAGGATCACTTATGAAATTCTGGCTGTTAATGTCCAATGCAAATAAGGACTAATAATAGATAATATTCCCTGAGCAAGAACGAATGCCAGACAGATCTCCAGCTTTCTAGGAACAATCCTAAAACTTCAATTGTGCCTTTAGCTACACCATAACACATCACAGTGACACATGCAGCACAAACACCCTAACAGGCAACTACTTATTGACAGAGCAATGCCTTAAATGCCCCAGATACTCTTAGTTCAATCCTGATTGAAGGCCATCTCTGGGAAGTACTGATGAGTCTTCCGTATCTTGCATGGAAGTTCACTCTACAGAAGGTCCACTAGAAACAAAAACCTTCTTGAACCGTACGTTCATCCAGCAACATACTTGCTTATGTTCCCACCTTGCATTCATTTAGCACATGCATATTCAGTACTGCTACTGTCCTGGAAAGGGCCTTTGACAGTGCACTCCTCTCTGTCACTTTTTCTTCCAAGAACGCTTATTTCTCTCAGCAGTTTATATAACCATGACGATTTTCTGCAACGGCCCCTTTGAGAAGCTAGCACAAGTCTGGGAACAGAAAATTAAATTAGGCCATAGAGAGCCTAGAAGCAGAGATCACTGGTCCCAATTCACCATTGAATTACACTGAATTTACATGATGGCAAAGGGAAAGCAAGGCAGAGTGGATGATGACTGGAAGGCACTGAAAGAAATGCTGTGCAGACAGTTTGATTCAGTTAGCACAGGGCAACGAAGAGCCAAGCCCATTGCTTCTCTGCAAGTTCGATGTTAGAGTTTTGTTTTGGACCTTCTCTTTTGGCAACACAGTGATAAGCTTAAAATAACACCATTTTGAATCCAGAGCATGTTCCTCATAGTTTTACAACCATTTTGGGATAGATCAAACTAGTTTAGATTAAACAGCAACTGTAATTCTTGAACATATGCTGCTGCGGTCTGTTGGCTTATGGCACAGATGCGCCTCTTACCCGTGACGAAGGGTGACCTAATGCTCCGAAAGCAGCGGGATGCCTGACCTACAGCATGTCTGCTATCAGAGCCCTGGGGCACAGGCTTGCTAACTCCTTTTCCCTCTCTTCTCAAACCATCCCTCCAGCCCCTGGAGAATGGCTATAGGCCAGAGTTTTCCCCTTCCTATCCCCTCCATTAGCCATGCTTTATGATTCATCTTCCTCCGAGCAGTTGCTGTCTCCCAAAGGAAAAGATCAAACTCCCTCTCCTTCCCAGCTCAGCTCCAATAAATAAATAAATACATGCACTGAAAAAAATTTTAGTGAAGGAGAAAGGAGGAAGCTAGGGAGTTCCTGGGCCTCACCAAGGCTGGTCACACAGCTGCAAAAGATCCCTCAGCTGTTTGCAGAGACACTGACCAGAAAAGAAAATTTCCAGCTGTCCCTCATTAAAACCAGCCAAAATACTTGCTTAATGTTATTGTGCCTGTGTGTCCTAATTTAAATTAAGGTGCATTTGGTCCTTATCTCAGTATCCTCCTCCCTCAAACCTCAGCTCCCAAACTGCTACCAAAACTTACCTTGATTTTACACTCCTGGCTATCTTCCATTCTAACCAGCACTGATTTCCCCTTTACTACATGTCTGTATGCTCCACATCCTGGCTTATTCCCACCAAGCAAGTGCCAGTTACAGCTAGTGGGGAAAAAAAAGGAGAAAGCAGAATGTGAAGTAGACATTGCTGTTCCTTTTTCTCACAGTGGATTGTTTTCACTTCTGCGTTCACGGACACCGCCATCGGCATCACTTCTGGGTAGGCTGGTCTATGAATGGCATCCAGAGGACAGTCCTCTCCCTGTGTCACTGGATCAGGCTGCACCTCTCACCGTAGGTCAGAGGCAGCAATGTGTCCATGTTAAGGGCAACTGATATATGCCCCAGTCAGTGAAAAACAATTCTCTGTGATGCACTTATGAAAGGGCTTTGTGCAATCTGTATTGAAACATATAAAAAAATCAGAGATCTCATGCCTTCTCCTGAGAGCCGATCCCCCTCCTGAACAGGCACGCTTTTCAGCCTGGACTTCCACGTTTTAAATTTTTCAATTACCCAGACATTGACTTAGGCAACCACAGAGGTGATTGCCGATTTAGCTTTTGCTACAAATGTAGGGGAAAACCTGCCTATGAGTAGGAAAGGTTGGGAACACTGTGTAACATGCTACTATAGTAGTTGGTATTATTGTCATTGCAGCTTGAAACTATCTAGCCAGACTATCTATTTGGCTGGGATATGGGTTTTTATTTGCACTAAATCAAACGGAATGGCGAGTGCTCTTTGCAGAACTACCTAAAACTTCTTATAATTCAAAGGCTGCATTGTAGGAAGAGTGATGGGGGAGAGCAGGGACTGTACTGCAAATGACAGGTGGCAGACTGTTGTTTGGTACCTACCAAATTACTCTGCTGCTCCCAGGGCTGCCTTGGCATTTCATTATCCCAACTCTCTCCTGGAAGGATGTGGACATAAATTCACACCTCATGTCCTGGTTTCCGTCAAACTGAGTAAGAGTGCAAATGCTGGCACCAACTGGGAATGCCAAGCAGGGCTTGGCACGCTAGAACAAACTCTCAGCTGTGGTCTTTGCCAGCTACCTGCATTTATCATTGTAATGGCCTGCCAGACAGGACTTGGCAACCAGCGGAGGAGGGCGGGAGGAGGAGGGCCAGGCTCTGCACTGCCAAGCAATTCATTCCTGTAGCTCCTGCCATCACTGTACCAGCAGGGCAACCTTCATTTTATTTTATCTTTTAACCAATTATGTGTCACCCAAATCCCACCTGCAGCCTCCTCCAACACAAATGGCTATAAATCACAGTTCAGAGTCCAAGAGGGTTTTGCAAGACATTTGATTTCATAAAAAGGTCACTGTCTTGTCTGAGAATTGCTGCAGTTCAAAAACGTACTGAATAACAACCTGCATTGGCAGCCAGGGAAGGAACTGCTTCCATGGTCTGTTGCAAGTTGTCGGATAACATTAGAACAGTTCGGGAGGCCAACAGTGGCAGAATCATTAGGATTCAGCTGAACCAAAAAGCTGATACAAATTCAGTGGAATATCTCCTCCTTTCAATTTTTGAAGAAAACATAATCGATTCAACAAAAAAGGGAGAATTGCATGAGCACACTAGAAACATTTGACATAACCTTGAACAGGTAAGCAGAATACATGCCTGTCGTTGCTGCAGCCTGCTCCATTCTGCTTAGGTATTTCAGAGCTTAACACCATGCTTTGCTATTTCTCAGACCACTGCAATACTCTGTGGTCTCAGACCACTCAGGATGGTCTGCTGTTTAGGGGAAATGCGATCTTCTCATTTTTAATCCGTATGCTGCATACATACTGGACCCTGTGTGACACTTCATGTGAACCACATTACACAGCAAACATTGGGGGACTCTCAAAAATCATTTGACGCTGATGCTGTTCTGGATGCCTTTTGTGTCCATCCCTTTTTTGCAGGTGACGTGTCCTGCCGGACAGCTCTTTGACAAACCAGTGTCAACTTCTCTGAAAAGGATCGGGCTAACTGCAATAAATACACGAGATACAGAGAAGATTGCGCCGTCCTCCTAGCCCGGACCATGACGTATGACACATGGACATCCCTCCCACAGAAGTTCCCAGTTACAGATGCAATCCTGATGTGGCCCTTTTCTGGGCTGGGGGTTCAGGGAACTTATCGGGAAGGCGGCTCTTGTCCACTGCTACTGGAACTTGCTGTATTACCCGCAGCAACCTCAAAGGAGTGCCTCTGCAGAAGGCTCTTTTGTTGTTGTTGTTTCTAATTCACTGCTCCAAAATATTTCTTGGCTGCATCCCAGGGCTGAAGCCTTATCTGCCCATCCCCCCGGCAGACACACAGCAGCTGTGGAGGCTTATCACGGCTGCCTGTCCACTGAGTTTACAAATTAACACCCTATCGAGGCTGCACGAGGGCTGATTAATCAGAGAGAGGCAGTCTGAGGGCCTTTATCACCGTAAGCGGCTGCTGGGAGAGAAGTCACAAATCTCTCAGGAGGCTGGAGATGCCTTACAAATGAAAGAGCAGGAGGCCGGAGAGGAGGAGGGCACAGTGGTACGGGAAGCAGATATTTTAGAGATAGTGGTGGTGGAGGTAATGGAGCAGTGGGAGGGGGTGAGCTGCAGGCAAACGCCAGTACATTATGACAGCTGAAAAAAAAAGATAATTAACAGCCTATACCTCATGATTCTAGCTTTCCCTCCCCGGGCTATAATTTAGCCTATTGCTCCTTTGCTCCAGAGGACAATAAACATTTATTATGTTAAACACATAACTGTGCTGCACAAAAGCACCGTTCTTTCCCAGGTCCACTCCTTTCACAGCTGTGCAATCCAGGAGGAGGACAGGGCTTCTGAAGTGGGCTCCCCTTTTATGCGGAAAACGACTCGGTTTGGACACAAAACACATCCCTGGCTTCACACAAAGTTGCAGCGTGCTGGGTGCATTCACACTGAATGTGAAGGCAAACCCCAAGAGACCGAGAGCTCTTAGACAGGTCCGCTGGCCCACCAGCATCTGATAGCCAGCATAAGGATGCGCCTGGGTGCGGGAGCATTGGCCGTCTGGAGCAGCTCCTGCTGCAACTGCAGAGATTGCGTGGTTCAGGCAGGCTTCACCGCCTAAGAAGTATCTCCCCGTTTTAATTCAGCAGCCTCGCTAAGAGGTTTACTGGGAAATTTTCAATCCCACCAGAATTACATGTAGGAGAGATTCTTATTACAAGATGAATATTACAGTCAGGTGAATTGTACTGGAGCAGCGCTTGCCCTGCCCCCTCTGAGCACTTTGTCCATTGCAATAGCACAGCGATTTAGGAGATTCGCCTGTTTGAGTGGAGCGTGGTTCAAGCACTGCTCTTCCTTTACTTCAGTGCTAGTACCTGCTGCAGCCCTCCAGCTTTGTGCTTGTGCCAGGACAATGCAAATTGAAAAGCAAGGGGACTTACACTAAAGAGATTTAAAAAGTAATACATCTTTAAAGGAAACCAAATTGGGCATCTGCCTACATTTGTCAACATTAATTTGTATTTTTAAGTTTTCAAGTTTAATCCTTGCGACCAAGACACAGCTGGATTTTTCCTTTAAAGTGTAATATATATGTAAACTGAGATTCTCATGCAGCAACATGACTCCAGAAGGTAAAACTTTAAGAAAAACATGACCAACGTGAAGACATTCATAAGCAAACACTGCAACCACCTCCTGCCCAGTCCTTTCCATTAACACACCAGTAAACGATTCAACAAATAACCTCTGGATAAAAATGTCATTCACTGCAGCTTTACCACCAACAGTGCTGGACTTGCGTGTGATCTTGGGGGAATGTCCATTCCCATTTTGCCCACGGAAATTGCAGAAATACGGAAGAGGACTGCCACAGCCTTACTGAACATCTTCAGGCTAGCTCTTTTCAGACAGCACCGGAAAGCAAAATCAAACAAAAATGAACGATCATCTGCCTTCTCCTCATCTCTTGATCCCATGAGAAAACTATTTCCTGAACCACCCAGATTACGGGTCTATGAACCCTTGCAAATGCCCAAGTTTTAACAATATCCATTAGGTTAATTAGAAATGGGCAAGTAGATTCTGAATATTACTCCAGGAAAGGAATGACAGCTTTTTTATTTGAAAACTCCCTGCTGGGCTCTGTGAAGGAGACAGCTGCGGAAGGTCTTCTCGTAGCTCTCCTCTGCGAACAGACACTAGATTAATTTGAGCAAGGCTGGACCACCACGCATTATATTCAGCAGACCCATGGGTAATCAAATGAAGAAGCTACAAGGCGATGATACCTCCTGTCACCCCAATCAGATAACAGCAACTCTATACATGAAGGAAACATCAAATATTCATTAGGTAAACAATACGAATGTGGTAATCCCAAAACATGGTGAAATTTTAGAAGCTGTCTCTCCAGTGTTTATCAGATTGACTCTTTTAACTTCATTATCAAGTCTGCCCATCAACCCTTCTCTCTCTCGTGTCTTGTGTTTCTACACTTTAGGGAAAAAATGTCTCTGTTGGACTAGCTATTCCCTACAGCTCCGTTCCCGCACGTGGACACCCTCACCCACAACAGAAGGCACACCGCAGGGTGCAGTAGTATTTAAAGACCCAACAGACAGGATTGGGAACACCTAAAAAGAGGGAACCAGGACAGCATATAAATTTCCCTACAAATGGAGGCTGTGAAGGAAAAAATATAGAAGACAGACTATGGTTCACATCTGCAAAGCATTTGGCTTCCTACCCCTCACTCATTCATGGGCAGTGAAGTGCACTCACCTACTTTTTACAGAAAAGGGGCACCAAGCATTTCTCCTGTGCTACACAGTAAGTCAAGAAAGAAGCTCTCATCGTTATACTTTGATTAAATATGGCATTAACGGACCTCCTCTTCTGTGTAAGAAGGCGGTGAAGGGGACAGTCCACCGTTTGCAGCTGACATATAATCTGTCTTCTCCAATTAGATATGCTTTGCAACAAGTGTGGTGGATCCATTTATTTCCGTACTGCAATAATGCAGATAAATCCAACTTTGGCTCCAGTCCCACTGCTTTCAAAGCTGGGGCTCCGCATTTCCAATCCTTGCCCTTATTTTTTTCCCCTTTCTGCTGCAAAATGTCACCAATTTACTTTAGCCTGGGGGCCCATTTCGAGTTTTACCGCTAATATACGAGAAATGCATTTTTCAAGCTGTTACCACTTAACTGTACTGATATCAGCCACTCAGGGGACACAATATTGTTTACACATCCTGCTCTATGGAATAAGCACGGATGCCAAAACTCTGCCTGGGTTGTGAAGGAGACGTTTACTCTCTGTTTTATGAGATTTCCTCGATTTGTGGCTGTCTCAATGGTCGTAAAAACAGCTGTAAATCAAAAGAGCACCACAAAATTGCAATAACAACTGTCGAACTCGGCTCTAAAGAGCATAACTCCCAGCAACAGAAGGTGGAAGGCTTTTTCCTGATTTAATACCAGGTGTGGGGGAGCCCTAGCAAGTCTCTGTGCAGCACTGCGTCTGCCCACAGTCACCCACACACCAGCTCAGCCAAAACCCTTTCTGGCTGCTCCCCTATCGCTTGCCCCTACCCTGCCCCACGTAGTCCCTTCCGGCCTCTTTCCTCCTTTTTTTCAGGAAAACAGAAGTCTTTTTCAAATGCCTGGAGAACGCTTATACAAATAACTGCTGAATGCACAGCCCTGTTTAAAGCATTAAAATAGACAGAAAAGTCAGTCCAGTGTTCAAACACGACTGCGCTTTGAATTGTGGCTGCTTTGCAAAATGGCAATGGCTTTAGCAGATTACCTCAGCAAGAGCCCGTCGCCTTGTTGCTCGCCTACCCGAGAGAGCCCAAATTCCTGCACCGTCTCCCAGCCCAGTTTTTAGGGAGTGGAGTGAAGGAGGAGAGAGCTGGTGAGACATGAGTTATTAACAACCGTCTTCTGGGAGCTGATTCTAGCTAAAATGGTTCCAGAACAGGCAGCTCCATTTGCTCCGACAGTCTCCAGTGAGGACTGGCCAAGCAGCAGATGCACGAATTCGAAAGTTTCTGTTACTCTGTGCCACTGGCTACAGTCCAAACCAAAGAGAGAGTTTCACCCCGTGGGTAAAACAGCCTTCCTGGATTTTTCCATGCCCCATTCCAGTTGCTTTCACAAACAATCTTCTCATCCTTGTCTCCAAAAAACCTAAAAGACTCTCAGTTCCTGCATCTCACCGCCCCCCCCAATCTAAGACTAACCCGGCCAACAACAAACTTCCTTCACCACCTCCCAGCTCTTTAAGAAATCAGCTGCGGCACCGACAGCCATGCTATAAACCCTGGGCCCATGGATTTGCCTAGCCTCTTTGTGCCCTCTGTCCAAAGCACGGAAATCTTTCCTGTCCTCACCAGCCAGGTCTCTGTTTTCTTTTTCAAGTTTCCTCTTAAATCAAACTTCTTTCATGGCATTTAAATAGCCTAACTTTCTCCCTTACAGAAGGAGGTTTGTACGTGCATAAGCCAAAGTACGTGAAGAAATGGGGAGAGAAAGTTCACGGGAAGTAAGTTTTGACACTGCTCACCTCAGTTTCTTTTCTATCGTCTGCAGCAGACTAAAATACACTTGGGTTCTAGTGTGTTACTGTATCTGTGCCTGGTGGTGTGTTTTTCCAGATGCATATCCTAATTATGCTCTTCAAGTAAATGCCCCGTGGAGCAAGGTAGGAGAAGAGAAAACCTCTTTACAGTCACCATCATGCTGTGATCCATTGTGGACAGGAACTCTCCCCTGCATTGAGAGGACAATTTAATTTCCATGGACCACTTGATGCAAAGGGAAAAGGATCTATATTCTTTTGTCTGAACCCCACAAAGTGGCAGCCCTTCTTTTCCCATTCTTCCAGCAGACATGTACATTCACATTCTTGAGAAAATCCCCAATAGACGGGAATGGTCTTTCACTTCCAATACATTATGCCTTCCTGCTATAATCTTTTCCTTCTTGTACAATGCCTCTTGACTTTCCTTTGGCTCTTTTCTTTGCAGTTTTTCCTCTATGAATACAATCAGAGAGACAAAACAAAAAATCGCCCAAACCCAAATGAACAAAAAACGTCACTCAGAGCCTTTGCCGATGATGTTACTGGCAATTCCAGTTGAGAAACCATCTGTACAGACATGAACTGATCTGACATAGGGAACAGATAGTTTTATTTCAAAAAACTCTGTTCTCTCAGTGTTCTGGGTACAGGAACTCTACAAGCCAGCTGAAGCTAATAGGGTGAATATGTGATCAGCTACACCCATGCAGCTCTTCCAAATTTATTTCTTTTGTACTACAGCAACTATCTGGGTGGGGTTGCAAAAAACATTAAAGCAGTCAAATATATACCATGCCAACTGCTGACCACAAAAACAGGCCATTTCCTCATGTACAAACCATAAGAAACTTCTCCCAGTTATTGGCTTGTATCAGTAACCAACTATTTTCAACAAAAACATGGTTCTGCGTGCTAAAAAGTTACTAGATTTGGAGTCTGGCAAGTCTCAAGAAGGATGGAAGGCTGAACTCTAGACACATGCCTCGTACCAGGAAGGTGGTGTACTCTAGCAGGACAGTCCATCTAACAGCAGTTGTTATGATAAGAGATAATTGCAGGGCAATTACTAGGTTTATTTTCCATATGTGCTGATATGATTTCACCCGTCAAGTTCTGTTTGCCTGCGGTGAACGGTAGATGTCTGCCAGAGGTTTTGTGTTCTGAAACCTTCTACTGTGTTTGCTCACGGACCTGTCAATAAACAGAGCACTGCTGACCCAGCTTTGCTCTTCTCCCTTTGTGGTGATGTCTGAGGGGGATGTTTTTTGAGTCATTGGCTAATGCTTGCCATGCTCAGCCACCAACTGGAGAGTTTCCAGGACACTCACACAGATGGCTTGCCGAAGGGCCAGGTTGGCTCTGGGCAGTAGAAAGCTGGCCCAGCTGGAGGAAGAGGAACATCACCGATATGTGTGTTCAACCACCAGCATTGCACAGGAGACGCTTTTGGAAGGAACAGGAGAGCAAGCTGTACTTGACCTCTCTTTGCTTAACTATGTGCTCATTTGCCAAGAGGGCAACAACTCTGTTCAGCTGTCAGGTTGTTAACCCCTCCAGACAGCTATGCCTTCAGGAGGTGAGTGCTGAGCTCCCGTCGCTTCGTCCTGGCTGATCTCCCCTTGGCCTCTTAGTGGCAAGGGCTGAAGCCACTGCCCTTCCCATACTTCTCTTCAGAAGTCACACAACACATTTCACTGGAGCTTACTTCTTGAACTGGAAGCACAAATGTTGTGTTATAAGAAACCTTTGTGATTTTAGCCTAGACGTGACTGTGGCTGCTTAGTAAGGAGATGAAAAGCCTGCAGTGAAAAAAGAGGCAGAATAATCCTGCATGTTAATGCACAGTGACTAACACCTTCCTGGTGACAATCTCCTTGTACTCACTGCAGAGGGATGTGTGTAATGATCCTCCAGAGACACTATCTTGAAAATGCACAAAAGGCTGTGATCAGACCCCAGCATCTTCTGATTAGCTTAGCAAAAGCAGTAGAAGGGACATCCATTTTCTAGAGAGTGCGTTCAGAAAAGCACTTGATCAAACACTTAGCTCCATGTATGTGCTTAATCTCACTGTAGCTGAAGCACTTTCCTAAACCAACGCCTTGTTCATTTCTTCTGCAAAAAATAAAATGATGGAAAGGCCTCCAAAACTAAAAATGTAGACTTGAATAGTCAACAGTTTAGGAAAATTCTGATGAGGCTCTGAATTTCTGTGGCTTTCAGCTCATCTGTAAAACAATCTGGAAGTGCTGACTTTGGCAAATGAGAGGAGGAAAGAAATAGGAAAAAAAAGTGAAATAGCCACAGTGGATGAAGCTGCTATCTTACTGTAAAGATAGCCTAGATTAGTCCAAAGCAAATGTATGTACCTTTTGTTTGGTATACCTTTCCTGAGATTTTATTGCTGTTTTCCTTTCCTAAGCCAATCAGATACACCTTGACAAATCTGGCATGCTGCAGCCAATCCATCTGCTTCTCTACATTGGGCAGACTGCAGAAAACGGAATTTTTCTTTCCCATTTGCCTCCCAGTCTCATTGCTGCTGCTTCCCACTAACACACTCACAACTCCTTCCCTTGCTCCCCTGGCTGGTGACTGATTGCTGGACTTGGAGCAGATGGCTGATGGAGCCAGGACTGCTGTTTCCTACGCACTTCAGTGGTTCCAATCAGACCTCAGCATCTCCTGCCTAGCTCTGCAAGAACGCAAAGCAAAAGGTGCAGCAGTTCTATACTCAATGAGCCAAAGCCACTTTTTAAGCTCATTTAAAACACATATTTTACTAGATATTTCTCAAAATGGGCACTTGCAAATGCACAAGCTAATTAAGAGTAGTGAAAAATAATCTAAGGCACTTAAATAATTTGCATTTTTTATTCCCTCCCCCCCCCCCCCCCGATATGTCTATTCCAACTTTATCATTTTGGACAATACAATTTTGTGCAAGACCATATGCACAACTCTACAAGACTGACTAAGCTCCCCTTTAACGCAACCAATCCTACGTCCAATCCAAGCTTTCAGGTCCTAAGACTTACTGCTGTATCTCATGGGGAGAGAAATGCCAAGAAGGCAACCCCTACACCTCTTCCTTAATCTCCAGACAAGTAATTCCAGCACCCCAAGTCCTCCTCCAGCAACACAGAGCAGCCTGAAGCATGTTCTGAGCTGGGTACTCACAAAGAACCACTGTCATTTTTGTTGTCTTTATTGTGAACACTTCAGGGCAATGACCACCTTTAATTTGTGCATTCCATAACATCAAACATGATATTAAAACCTAAGAAATAGTTGTGCTTGTGCACGATAACCTGAAGGCTTTTTTGCTCTAAACCACTTCCAGCACGTACAGACAAAAGAAATAATGTCATCCTGCCTCCAACACTCCCAGCCATCAGAGGCAATGTTAACTATAACTTTGCTTCTGCTCTGCATTAACGTTTCTGTGCATTACAAATAAGCACCTCATTCAAAGATCTCTCCCCAATTTATTTCACTCCAAA
This sequence comes from Buteo buteo, assembly GCF_964188355.1. NCBI lineage: Eukaryota > Metazoa > Chordata > Aves > Accipitriformes > Accipitridae > Buteo > Buteo buteo. The sequence goes on along the minus strand of NC_134181.1, from coordinate 36,230,616 downwards.
AAAGGAGACAGATGGTAGAAGACAGAGGGTTTTACAGTAAGAGGGCTTGGATTTTTTTTCCTCTTCATTTGTTCCCTATGCTGTTTCTTATCCTCAGGGACCTGGAGTTTCTTTTGATAGCACCGTGCTGCCTAATAAACACGCATACAAGCACAGTCACAAGTATACATCTATCATCAAAGAGCCCTTCTTGTCTCCACTCCCCACAAAGTTGATTAATGATTACGTGTTTAACACATACATTATACATGGGAGGGGGAGACGAAGAGGGTAAATCCAAGCCCCTGTATACATTTACATATATTTACATACTCACATAAAGAAAGCAGAGGAAAGCAAAAGAGGGCCATTCCCATTGGGACAAAAATCCATTTTGGTAAGCATACGTCCTAGCTCCCCTTTTTAAAAATACAAAGGCAAAGGGAAGGCTCTACCTGGCCTAAGGAAGAAACTAAAGAATGAGTAAGCAGCCTTGTTTGGTTCCTGCATTTCCATCCTGACATGAAATTACTAACTCCGTTGTCAGCAGTTGCATTACTTAAGGTTTGTAAATGTATTCTAACAGCTGCAACAGTTTAAGAGAAAGGAAAGGGGTTGAAGTTTTAAGGGTGCTCTTGGTTTGTATTATTAATTCATACAGCTAAAATCCCAGTTCAGCAGGCAATAAATTAGATAATTAATTCAATTAAATATTTCCTTTATGTAGAAAGAAGAAAACTATCTATCTTGTCACATCAATCAATACCCAGAGGTACTGGGAGCCTTTCATGGACTGCAGCCTAGGGTGACTACAGATCAACCACAAAGCCAGGCCTGATCCTTAAAGGCAGACAAAGAAGAGGTGTAGTGAGGAAGGGTACAATATGGCAAACTTCCTTCTACATCTTTCCACTCTGAGCCAACCCTTGGACCTGGATAACTGCCCATGTAAAATAAAGCAGCCTGAAGGCTGCTTTAATCATGCTGGCTGCCAGTGGTCTCAAGCAATTGTTCCAGCAGCTGGGGGACCAGTACCATGGTAAAGGACTTCCCTGACAAAGTCCATTCTGGCAGCTGGGACAAAGCTGGCACTGAAACTGCTATTGTGGCTCTCTGCTCTCCAAAGTGTCTGCGTGCAGAGTTAATCTTCCAGCCACTCGCTCTGCTGGTTTTCAAACATCTTTGCAAGGTTCAGATTTAATACTGTTCCATTTGCGGGGGGTTCTTGTAGCATGCTAGAGGCAGACAACTGCGTTTGGCATTAATCTCTGCTGAACCAATCTATACCAGCTTTCTGCTGGTCCACCTCCATCAGTCGCAGCCACGGCACAAGTGCCGGTGAAGACATGGCGCAGAGCAGCAGCCACGGACAGTATTTTTAAAACGTTCTTGCCTAGTATCAGTCCTAAAGAGTGGAAGGGATAGACTGGGGGAGCAACTGGATGAAATGTTAGAAAAGGAAACCTTCCATACACAGGTCTGGTCACAGTCCTAAGGCTGTGGCAGCTGGATGGCCAGAAAGCTCAACTACCTAGAATGCACAAATAAGGAACTCTGTTTTTTTCCCTTCTTTTTCACCCCATAACCTTTTGACTCTGAGTCATGACCACTGACCCTATGACTTCACACTTTCTCTTTCCATAAAGCACAGGGCCTGAACTAAAGAAAGAAGTCACTTTCTTCAACCTGCTCATCCCTTGCTTCATATATAAACACAATCAAAATACAGACATTGTCTTTAGCTTTAGAAGAGTGGAAGAGGTTTGCCTTGAGTTTTTCAAATAGAAAAATTCACAACTGCTCAGGAAGCTGCAGCTAAGAGGCTCCATTTAAATTCAGACAACCACCAGCGTTCATAGTCTCGCCTGTATCCTTTCCTTTGCTCCCTGATCCCTCCAGGTCCTCGCAGACCACGTTGTTTCAACACACTTCACCACACCATGAACCGAAGTGGATGCAGACCATTGCCACAAACACATCATAATGTAACACAAACCTGCAGCAGCCATTGTAAAGTATTAAGTTAATTTGTGCTAAAATGAAGCAGTCCAGGGGGGAATCAGTGTCATGATGCGTGGCAGCACATCCTCCCAGTGTGCGAGGTCACTGAGTATCAACACCAGCGGTAGGACCAAGGCTTCCATCAGCTCAGCACACATGTTTTCCTGGGCACATTTTTTCATCGCCTCTTACAAATGCAAGCATACTTTTTTTGCATTGCTACTGTAGCATCTTGTGGTGGATATTTCATATCTACCTGGGCTACAGCCAGGAGTTCTTGTCTTTGTAACAGTAAAGTAATTAATAAAGAAATACAGCTCCATCAAAGCACTCTTAGTTCACCTCCGTTAGCACGGACTGTGTACCTCATCTTAGCCAGTGCTTATTTGTTTAGAAACCTAAAAACCATCTCCAACACGCAATGGAAAGACACGCATGGTAAAAATGTAACAAATACTAAGCCATCCTTTCCAAATCTAGATGTTTGTGAGCCACACCTGATTTGTCTGAGTTGGTACCTAGTTGGCCTCTGAACCAGAGCGCCAGATTTCTGAGATTATTATAGGGGTATCTGCAGTACCAAGGGTACAGACAGCTTTCATTCTGAGGCAGGGAAAATGATCACATTAAAGTTGCTGTGGCTTAAGCGAGATGTCAGCATCGTGTCCCTTCTACCCCTCCTTGGCAGATGTCCAGGTGGAAGTCACAGTGCTATCTTTTAGAAGCAGCCGTTGCTCACGCCCAGTGTTTAACTCAATGAAATGGGTTACCGTGTCAAACTTCTGCTAAGCAAGCTATGGCTGAATGTACTGCCTGCTTCACTGTCTTTCATACGTCCAGGGATTCGAAAAGTGCTGTAATTAAATTCACTTTTATCTTCACTACTTCTAGATTTCAAGTTCTTTTATTTCCAAACTGACAAAACGAGCAAGACAGTCATTCTGGAGACTGTTCAACAGCACACCGGCCGAAGCCTCCAGACTATCTGCCATCTCTGAGTAATGCCGCTTGCACAAGTCTATACCAGCAGAAAAATGACTCAACTTGCAGACTCTGGGGACTTTGGGGTTGAAGAAACCGACAAACCATGCACGCAAAAAACTGTGATCACTCTTTGCACCATTTAAAGCAGGGAAATATCACATAACAAAAACCGAAAAGCCAACAAGAGACTCTCGGTAACTGAAGAGCGTGCAAGACAAGGGAAGTACCACCACTGACTAAACAGGTACCAGCACTCCTGCACCCAGCTTGAAGACAAGATTACAGTCCCAGCTCAAGTGATATGACATTTTTAAATCAAAGAGATTTTGAACTTAGACACAGATGCCATGAAAATATGAGGCATGACTGAAAGATCTCCAAATACCATTTGAAACAAAGATTTTGCTCTCTGAAGTAATTTCAAGGCAGCTGATATCTTTGTTGTGTCATCTTGCCAAAGCATAAAAGCCACATAAAATTGCAAGTGGGATAAGGGCCATCTTCAACCTGCTCTCAGGTAGGTATCTTTTAAGAGGCAGCAGTGAAAAGCAGGACATGAGAAAGCAAAGGGGTACACCAAGCCGATGCGCAGAGAGGGTTTTGGGTTATCAGGTTCACGGTTTGGGGTTATTTCATCTTATACGCAGAGAGGCTTATGAGTTCACCTTCACAAAACAAGGGGAGGGAGCGATCGATTGGTGGTTTTGGATCTTGCCTTGGAGGGAGCAATGTGGGTGAAGGCAAGGTGACCAAGAGAGAAGCGCATTCAACCTCACACCCAGTGCCCGATCCAGTGCTTTGGCGGGAGCACCAACAAATGCACGGCAATAACGTGCTGTGCTGCCAGCGCGGCTGCATCGCCGCCTCTCTTCAGCCATGCTAACCAGAGCCCCAGCAAAGACTGCTGCAGGGACCTTCCTCACCACATATAGAGACAAACTGAATACATGAAAACACGGGAGGGGGAAAAAAATCATGTCAGACAGGAGGAGCAAAAGTTTCCCTGCTGTTAGTGCCTTGGGTGGGCAGTGAATCCAGTGTTGCATGCCAGAACAAAATGAAGGCAAACTACTAAGAAATAAGGAGCATACGATGCAGCACTACAACTGAGATATTCAAGAGATTGAGCAAGGTTTAAAGCTCACAGATTACAGCAAAGTATAATATGATAGTCAGCAAGCTTCTCCAGTACAGAAGTGACTCAAACTTTGACATTTTGACTTTTAAATTCCTGTTCAAATATGAGTTTCTCTACAGCTACAAAAGCAATGAAAAAACCCCATAGCCACGTCTCAAAAAACCCCAGTCTGCAGCAGAGAATCCTTTTTCCCCCTCCATGTTTGTACAGCACCTAGTGCAGTGAAATCCCAGTCTGTCACTCAGGCTTTCAGGTACTACTATAATGCAAATAGTAATAAAAACCCCTACCCCTTGAAATAGCAATCCTGAAAAAACGTTACCCTTGGTACTGCAGATACCCCTATAATAATCTCCACCATAAATTGAAAATGTTACCATCGCACCAAGAAGCGCTGGAAATATTTAGTGCTACTGTTATCAGCCTGGGTTTAGTTTCATTAGTAGTCCAGACATGTGGTAATGAAGAACCCATTCAATTCTCTATCTCTGTTAGTGGTATACTTCATGGGCTCATGGAAAGCACACATAAAACCGTTATCTCTGACAGGGATGGACACATGTGTGCATGTCCCAGATTTGGAAATTGCATTGCAGCAAGTGCAGCCTTCATGTCACTCAACTGCACAGCTTAGAATTTTACATTTTAATTTTTTTGATGTCTGGGGAGATTAAAATGAGAACTGGCAGCATGTGCAAGGGATACTGCACTTTGAATGTGTTATCTATAGTGATTCAGGCTTCCCGGAGCTCCAGCTGAAGCAGGTTTTTCACGATGGAAGAAACCACATTACATTGCTCCCTAGGAAGTGAAACAAAACAATAAAGGACGGTTAATCTCTTCTCTAATTCTGCTCTGTGGGACAACTCCTTCAGCAAGCAGCGCCTGGCTGTATCTACCTGGGAGGGGGTCATTTTACTTCGGCTTCCTCTTCTGCTTCCCTCTGTCCCTGGGAGCGCTCTGTCTCCCTGCTGCATCTTTCAATGGCTTTATCAGAGCTTGCACCAACTCAAGCGTGAGAAGTAGCTCTGGGCCCAGCAGGGAGAGGTGGGGGAGTGTGTGTCTGTGTGTGTTGCGGGGGGGAGAGAGGGGAAGACGAGGGAGGAAATGTTATTCTGTCCTTTGTCTTTTCAACAATTTCTTTTTAATGCAACTTGCAGAGCAGCATATAATTAGGGGTCTTGCGGAGCAGGCTTAAACTCAGGAGTAACCCTTCTAACGACCTCAGCAACGGATAATCAGGTACGCGGCTGTGGGGCACAGCACGCCTCCCCACCCGCCGCGCATCTCGGCCTCGTAATTAGAAGCCTCCACACTCCGCTGCATAAAGGCAGATTGCAAGGACAGCGTGAAGCCCTTGTTTGAAGCTGGGGGCACAAAGATTGCAGTGCCTGTGATGGATGGAGACAAAGACTCTCATACTGGAACGCTTCCAGCAGCCTCCGAATACTTGCAGCATTTCTGATGGACATTTTCAGGATTTCTTAGAGCGGCAAGGTTTATTCTGCCGCATCCCCCTCAGAATTCCTCCACAGCTCCCTAAGCCAGGGAGGGATATGGATATGCCGCTGTACGGGCACACGTCTCCAGAGATGCTTCCATGGTTTTATCATGAGAAAAAAATGTGTTGCCCCCTTTCCCCTGTTCATTTTTGTTAGTTCTCGCTCCTGACTGGGAGGAACGTGTTGACACTCGGAAATACATTGTGCTGAGGACATGGGGCTCAATCCACTCCCCCTGAAATTCCCAAGCCAAAACAGTGTTCTAGCTGACTATGTTCACACCGATTTGAAACTGTGGTAGCAAGTACTATGTTTAAGTTGTAGCTGATGTTAGTGTAATTTCCCTTAACCCTTAAGCATGAATAAAAAAATTCCCCTTTTTAAAAAGGCACGTAAACCCCCTCTCTCTTTTCTGATCACAACTTGTTTTTCTCTAACTATTTACATAACTTTAAGCACAGGAGTAAATGAAAACTGACACTGAAGTGTATCCCAGCTACAGGAGCTAAGAAAGTGAGGGGACGGTCACTTTGTGTCACAGAGCCTCTTATAAAACAGATGCTGACTTCTATTTTACCCCAATTCCACCGCCTTATTTTTTTGTTCATCTTCTGGGCTGTCACCACAGCTTGTTTGTGGGTTCCTCTGCACCCAACAGTTCCCGCGCAGCGCTGCAGCTTCTTGTCCCACCTTAACCGCAGCAGCAGCAAAGCAAATGGGAGAAAAACCAAACAGCTCAGGCAACTCGAGCACAGCACAGCAACAGACTGAAAAAAAGCAGCAAAGCCAAAAGGGCTTGAATAATAAAACAGAGGAAGAAAAACCAGTAGACCCACTCAGAACCTGTCAATTGCCAGACAGACAAGCTCCCTTGGAAAGAGCACAGGAGGCAGGTTCAGGGAAGAGCAGTATCCATGAGGCAACACAGTGTCACTGTTTTTTTCCTTAGTTTATAATGACAAGTTAACAGGGGCTGGAAGAGAACAAAACACGGAAGATTTCTGTAGGAGAACTCAGGACACCCTGCTGAACATAGCTGCCCTGAACTCAAGTTATCTGAGAACTCAAATTTGTAGGCACTTGAAACCTAGGAAGATCATTAACAAGCCAGTAAGGACCACCAGCAAAAGGAGCATAACCTGGACTCACTAATGTGTTTCATCCTGAATAATGAAAGGGCAAAAGCATTCAGACAATGAGCTGCTGCAGCTAAAAACACTAACAAAAGATGCTGCGATTTGTATTGTCTCCTACCCTATCCTTTCCTTAGTGGTACAACTGCTGCCATATGAAAGTGGTCTCCATCCTATCTTCCAGTCCCTCTTTCTTGCTTTCTCCCCACTGCACAAAACCCACAGTAATTTCACAAGTGCCACAACACCCTCCAGAAAAACAGACTGTAACATACTCTGTACAACTCAGCTTAAACATTTCCTTTGCCTCTCTGCACAGAGACCCAGTGAACTGCTGGGCTCCATGACAAGTTCACTGTTCTTTGGGAATCAGTAGATACAATAGCTTAAAGGTATCAAAGCACTCTTACAATGTTGGATCCTACAAGGACATTATGTCCAGACTCATGCCTATTTCCAGTTCACCTGGGTTGGAGGGGATACAGTATGGATAGTCCTGATTTGGTAGTCCATGCCAACTTTGCACTCTGTAGCCTTGGTTTTGCTCTGGCTATCTGCATTCAGAGAAAAACCTGTTTATGCCTTCTCTCCGATATGATTTTACAAGCTTCAGATCTATTTTTATGCTGGTTGTATCACATATCAGCAAAAAGGAGCACGGTTTCATCACACAGCAGATGTGCTCTACTTTTTCTGCAGCAAGACATGTAGTCACCTGAACAAAATCTTTTCACCAGATATTTCTGGGGAACAGATGATGAATACAAGTTTGGGGAACTAGAAGGAAGGAGACTGTAGAGAGCTTCCGAATGTTTAAAAGCTGATCCAGATCTGTGACATTCAAAACCAACATAAAACCACCTTAACTTCTTTCAGCTTCCCATACACACACTTACTGCAAATAGTTTCCACAAACTACTTCATACATCTTGAATTTACTTAAGAAAGCACCTCTGCCAGCACCTTTATTCCAGCCCAATTAACTTCCTACAGCTCTCCCCTCAAGAGGACATGCACTGAATCCCATTAAAGCGGTGGGGGAGCACAGCCCAGCTATCGAGCGTACAGCTTGTTTCAGCAGGGCTGTAAGAAAGGCTCCTGCCCGTCGTGGAAAAGAAGCGATCCCTCTCTCCAAAGTCCCAGCTTGCAGTCCCCCAGCCTCTTGGAAAAGCAGGCCTCCTGATTTATCTTCCTGTGCTGCCAGCGGTGAAGCCATGCGGACAGTAGCTGGCACGGCTCCTGCCGTCCTCGGAGATGCGGACTCCTTGCTGCAAACTGCGTTAGGCGGAGCTCTACAAGATTGGACAAGGAGGATAATAAAAAGGGAGCAAGAGATTCCAGAGGGCTCTTCTGCCTCTGAAGTCGTGTTACTGTTGACTCCTTTATTGTGATTAACTCCTTGACATCCTCCTCCCCTGACAAGTGGGGGAGGACAGACAGAACTTGGTGATTAATCTATCAGTGAATTACCTCCTTCCCTTTCAAACCTCGCCCCTACCTATGATCTTTATGGCTCAGCTCCACCTTATGAGAGGGTTTACAGCCAGATACGGGTTTGACAGTTGGCATTTCATCGCTGAGAAATTCGGCTGGGGGCATCCCATGCTCCCTCCCCAGACCTGGTGGTAATACCATTTGCAGGCTTAAGCCCACCCCACGAGCTCTGTATGAGGAAAAGAAATCCTCTCCTCCCCAACCTCTCGTTCAAATGACAGTAATTAGGGAATCTCATCAATCTAGACCTGGAGAGGGAGGGGACGTTTACGGTAATTGGAGACATTACATGAAGCCACACTGCGCTTATTAAAAAAAAAAGAAAAACCACACACAGAAGAAACTAGCACCCTTCCCCCAATCTGGTTGGCATTTCCTGAATAAATGGCCTTTTTTCAGGCACACTGGCGTGCTTTTTGATACTGGAGATACTGGAAGGACTCCTGCAGCCTGATTAAGTGTAATGCAGTGTAAGAAAAATAGGAAGGAGGGGGTAAACCCTCAGAAAGGCAATCGAAGTGAAAAATCTATCAACGGCATAGTGGCTCTGGCAGAGCCAGGAGTCCTGTTCTGAACACGCTCCGACTTCCCAGTCATTTGCTCTGCTGGACACTCTGGGGACCCCAGCACAGCAAACTACAATTTCTAGTAAATATATCCCAGGGACACAATTAGTTTTTCAGCTGGGGGCATGATAAATTGGTCATGCATAATTCAAGGCCAGAGCAGGCTGGAGTATAAACTGCTCCGTGGCAGCTTCCAACTCCCTGACAGAAGAATGCAAATGGGCTGCCTGGCGCAGAGGCTGACGGACCCCGCTAACGCTGCTGGCTTCATCTCACCGCCTGCGTGCTCCCGCGTCCACCTACGTGCATGGCAACAACCATCTTAGCCTTCCCTTCTGTGCATCTCTTGGCGATTTTAATTTCACAGCAACGTATCCATCACTGTCCGATGGCCTTTTGGGACTGAACGCACATTGTTATCACAACAAATCCCACTCTCCGCTCGCTCTACTCTGGTTTTTCCATATGCAGACACAAGAGAACGGTTTTGGCATAGAAAGAGGCTGAGGGACCGTGTGGTCTATTGTCAGCATTAGGTGGCCTGGGGCAAGTAATTTCAAATCTGCCTCAGTGTTCCCATCTACACAATGGAGATAATTCCAACCATGCAACTGCAAGGTTAGCAAGACGCACTCAGTTTGGGGTCTGATAAAAGGCTGAGAGGTGGCTGAGGATATGCAGCCTAGCTATAGCAGCAGCCTCAAGTTCTCTGAGCTTAATGGAGGTATTTCAACAAATGCAACGACCCATTCAAAGTGACCACGTAGGAGAACAAGAGAACTTGCTGCTTCACAGAAGTTAGCCTAATGATGAATGAAATGAGACCTCCAAGGAAACTTTGGAAGTCCTTCAAAATGATGTCCTCAAGTTTCTCAGTGCATGCCCTACAGCCTCCCAGCCAGGGAGGGATACACAGTGTACCTGCTGGAAAAATCTGCTAGAAAAATCATTACAGGTAGTCTCACTGCAAGCAAAATTGGTATTTGTGGTCTCAGATACAGCCATGTAACTGAAGGCTGACAGCTCTGTTTCACCAGCAGCAGTTTTGCTATCTTACAAAATTCTCAAACCACTTACCTGGATGTGTTGCCATTTTGTGCTCTTCAGGAACAGAATAGGCAATTTAAGTCCAGTCCGTGTGAAATATTCTTAAGAAGTAGGGCTGAAGTGGAGCAGGGGTATTAATAAAGGAAAATTTTATTTCATTTTGGCAGTGTATCTGCAGATATAGCAGCCCTTTAATTTCATGGTCAGTTCCACATACCCAAATAGGCGACTTTGGTTTCTATCTAATAGTTTGTGAAAATAATACAGGTTTGTCTGTTTGTTTTAATAGGAACACTCTTTTCTTTTCCTGAGCATGACTCTCTTGTATAGAGCTGGGTTTTCCTATAATGAGACCAAATAAAATCCAGCAGAGATACGTGGGGTACAAATCTAGGGAGCACAGAAGTTAACCTTGATAAGACTGAAAAACCTCATCAACTTAAGTGACACAATTCTGCCAATACTCAAAGTAACACTGAGTATCATCAAGTCTAGGAAAAAACCAAACTGTTTAACACAGCAACACTGTGATTAATTTAAACAATTTCTCATGTTGCACTTTCCTGTATTAGGCAGTGCTAACATATCTCAAAGACCTATAAGCATGGCCCTCTTCCACCCTCTTGCCATCAGCACAGAGAACAACAAACAATGCATGATAATATTTTGATACTTGCATTTACATACATCAAATACCTAAACTGCTGGAGCAATCTTCTTAACATAAAATGTCAACACCCCCCTACCCCAACCATACATTGAATTCTTCAGTTTTACAGCTTCTGAAATATTACAACCAATGCTCAAGAAGAGGGAAATGTCCCTAAGAAACTCCCTCTCTCATCCCCCTGAAATCCAGCCTCTTCCAACAAGTCTTCCTCCTTCTTTCACTCTTTTGATCTGTCTTCAGACTTGTCTACATGGGGCTAATTAATTGGTTTAAGATATGGTTGTATAAAATCAGGTAAAGTGTCTTGCTTTCTTTTGAAAAAAAAAAAAAAAAATTTTTTTTTTTTTCATTTTACGCGTAAACAAGTATTTCTTAACCAAAGGATCAGGACCCTTTTGGCAAGACTACCGCAGAGGAAATCTCAATGCTCCATTCACTGCATACTGTTCTTTGAAAGGGCAAATGCCCTCTGTCATCTTCTTGTAACAGATGCTCTCTGAGCTATATGTGTCCCTTGCTGTTACCATACAACGTGCCACCTTCTGACATTCTTTACGGAGAGTGTAAGAAATCAAATGTAGCTAAACATTTCACTCACACAATTTTTCTTTTCCAAACTAAGCTGGTGTGCACCTATGTGCACACGCACAAATAATTATCTGTAAAACTGTTACAAGAGTAAGTAGGCCAGCCCGAATTTCCCTTTGGACTAGATTAACTAAACTAGTGCTTCAAAAATAAATGATGTATTTAACTAAAGTTGCACAGTTTTATATGATTCAGCAAGTGTGTCTTGTGGGGACACCTTCACCCTAGAAAATGACCCTGCAATGACAAAACATTCAGCACAGTATTTATGGGTCTGTCTTATAGGCATGTGGGCGATGGTGCTCCTGAAGCGCAGACATTTGCAGGACTCAATTTGAAGACTGCATTTTGGGCCCAGAAGGCTTTTTGGTCACAAAGAATATGAAGCTCTGCAAGCTCTGGTGTTTGTCAGCAGACTGTGGAGGAGCTGGTGGGTGCGACGGCAACAATTTCACCAACAACTTCAAGCGATGCCAAGCTGAATTCTGGCCTGGAGTGTAAGCCATTACAGAGCAGGAGCTGAAGGTGAACTAAAGGACCAAATCGCTGCACCTTGGCAAGAATTACATTTCCTCCAAGCCACCAAGTCCCTTCCTTTCCCAATTATACAAAAAAATATACAAGCCTTTTAAAATTTAAGTACGATTTCAAAGGTCAGCTTTGTTCACATCAGTCCACAGGGATTACATTAAAAAAAACACCATGAATGAAATTTTTTTGCTTAGTGAAAACAGCAGGGACAAAACAGTGCTAATAAGGATTATTATTTTTATGCACATTGCTAGGCTTTTTATCTTTACACATGAATGTCTTCTCCATTAAAATAAAATTCCTTGACACACATGGTGCACTAATTGTTGTCCCAGCGATAAGGGCTATCCGTCTTACAGCAATTCCACTTGTGGAAAAAACTGGTCAGGTTTTTTTTTTTTTTAATTTCAGCATATGTTAAAACCTGCATCTGAAAGAGATAACATGACTAATAAAAAAATGCCAATGTCTTAATGATACAGCATCTCTGTGCACTGCACTTTTGAATTAAAAGGTTTTATGGGCCCTGGCACACCCTTCACACTTTGGTTCAAACGCACAGTTGCTTTCACAAAAAGTTTCTAGCGTGGTACAAATTTGTTTAATTTAATCGTATCCAAAACCAGGTGTGTTTGTGTATTCAGGTATGCAGTTATATTGCTCATAGGCTTAAGTATAGGTACAGCCAGAGCACCCAAGTCAGTACACAACTGGGAACGCTGTATAACACCAAAACATAGTTAGAAAAAAAGTCACAAGGAGAATCACATCAAGAAGAGAGAATTGTGGACAGTCATGTGTTGAAACCATTGGTCTGAAGTTCCCAGTGAAAATTTCTAGGTGCAAAGTCAAAAGATGCTTAAAATCCACTATCAAAACCCTGACCATGAATTATCAGGAAACGCATGTGAAGAAGGCTTCACAAATCATCCATTTAAGGAAAAAATAGTCTGTCCCTATCCACACAGGGAAAAAGAATGAAAAAACCTACCTAGAGTATTACGTGCTCTTGCTACATAGCCTGAAGGCCAACAAGTGCTGGCTCTGATGGACCAAGGCATAAGAGGCAAGTGTGGCGTGAAGAGCCCTCTACGGGGAACTCGCTGCTGCTAGCCATTACGCTTAAGAGTCCGTCAAGCCTCATGGCCCAGATGCTCTCAGCTGGCGAGGTAAAAATAAGCAAGGAGGAATCTTCAAGATGCCACAGCAAAACAACAGTCCTCTGGGATAATCAACGCAGAAGGCTATCCATAAATACAGCTATACCTTTATACTGGTAACCCTATGTAGACACACACACAGAGTTATGGGATGGTGATGTGCGGACAAGCAATACCTGTGTAACCACCATCCTGCAGACAAAGCTCTGCATTTTATTTACACAGCTCCTATCTACAACACATCGTAAGCAGAGCCTCCCAGGCATTTACAAGGCTACAAAATTAAAACCGCAGTTTGGTCAGAAATATTAAAAAGCCTTGGTGGTTCATGAAGCCAACAGCCCCCCATGGAGGCTGAACCGGCAATTCCTTCCTGGGTTTCCACTGGAAAAAGATTAGAAGCACATTAGATATAATATACCCATATGCTTTGTTTTGCTTGCTTTTTGTTTTGCCTTTTAAGAAAAGAAGAGTGAGATAGAAACTTCCCCTCCAGAATACTAAAAGTAACAAATTTTAAAAAATTATTAACAAACACTAACCTCAGATCATTAGCCAACCTGGCAACAGACCAGAGAAAATTTATAGCTGACGTGCAACATCAGCTTCCATCCAGAAATGCTAATTTCAGTAAAATGAATAGTGTGTGGGCTTTTCATACTGCTTTGCATTTGGCTCCTCACAGCCCTGTTTAAAGCCTGGGAACCGGCCATATAGTTAAACTGCACAGATGTTCAACAATCTGTACTTGTGTTAATTACCCTAATGTGAGCAGAAACTCAACAGATCCCTGCTAATGAAGGAGAAAGTTTTCCAGTGTGACTACCGTATGTTTCATTGTCACTGTATTACCAAGCTTCTCCCCCTCCTTCCTCTGCCCCCCCAACTCCTATTCTCTCCATCTCCTTTGCATTCATATCACCCTCCTACCTCAGCATGCATGAATTGGACCAACTAATGACTGTGTATTCGCAACATGGCAGACACCATTAGGCTGATCGGAGGTGCGGCTACTGAATTTTAACAGGCAATTTTAAACAAGGTAAGAAAAACAGATTCATCATGCTCCTGATTCTCTCATCCCCACCCATCTGCCATACTTCTGTCCTTGCCACAGCTCAAAAACACTCGCAAAGTGCAAATACACTTCCCCCTCTATAAAACACAGAAGCGTACGCAAATAGATGTTGCTGGGCAATTACTGGGGATGGAAGCCAGAGAGTCGGGTGCATCCGGGAGGACAGACCAACAAGATGGCTCAGAAGCACGGCTGGAGCACGGGCTTGGGGAGGGAGCGCACTGCTCTGCCTCAGCGGGCAGGATGCTAGCCGAAACCGGCTGTGGGCGATCCTGTCTGCTGCTCCCCTGTCGAGAAGTGAGAGCTGCTGAATTTCATTGTGGGAACCACAAGAGCAGCGGTTGTATGTTCAGCTGTGCACAGGAGGGTAAGACGGGGTTTCTCAAGGGCACGATGGGAAAGAGCAAGGCAACGCTCAAGTGATCTGTGCGGCCAGCAGCAATGAACCAACACTGCTGTGCAACTTAACCCGGCATTAAAACATACTCGACCTCCAAAGAACTGCTTCTCCCACTGAGGATCTCGCTTTCTCTTCCAGCCTCTCCCTGCCCCGCTCCCTGCTGCCAATCATCACCTCCAGCCACTTCTCTCAAAGCAATCTGCTCGGCAAGCAGAAGGCAAAGGGGGCCGGGTAAGGGCAACCGACTCCCACCCCGTTAAGCCCAGGTGACCTCTGAATGATACCAGCCCTGGCCTAAGCCAGAATTCACATCTCCCAGGTGCCACCACTTCACAGTCAGGCCAGTCTTCACCAGCAAATTGTATTACAATGACCCTCATGGGAACAAATGTACTGGCTGTGCTTGACTTGATTGGCAGACTCCCTTCTATGGAGGAAAGGGGGGGGGGGGGGAGCAGCCAACTTTGCTCATTTATTGCATCCATCCTGCTCCCTCAGCCTCTTTTGTCATTCACAGAGTGAACAACTTGCAAACTCAGAGATGGAGTAGCAGCTGCCAACCCGGGGAACCCAGCCGTGCCGCCACACGTTTCACCCATGCTGTTCCGCACCCTCCGCTCAGGACAGGGCACTCGCTTCCGGCTCTCCACACGCAAAAGCTTAAGTTCACTCTCAAAAACCTTGTTCTTCGTGAATTGAGGAGAGACAAGCAAGAGACATCACGCAAAAAGGCAGGGAGGGGATCCAGCATAACCCAGAAAGAGTTGAAAATTATTTAGAGAGCACTTGGCTCTTTTCTCCTACCTCTTCATCATTAGTACTGGAAGCAACACAGCTGTCTAATGGCAACTTCAGGCACCCATGGGCCAGCGAAGCGACATTTTCCACACTTAAATAACACTGAGCTGATTTAATTACTGCACTTAATAGTAACAAAAGATGTCTCAATTTAATCTTCAAACAGCCCTCCAAGATCAAAACACAGCTGGCTGGATAACAAGATGGCCTAGGCCAGCAAACAAGTAGGTCCAATTTGTTCAAGAGCTGCATCCACTCCTCGGTATGAAAGGCCAAGGAACACTTGTGTGTCTAACGAATCAAAGAAAGCAGCACTCGCGTCACCCCCCTCCCTCCCTGCCCGACTTTTGTTATATAGAAAGAAAATAAAAAGGCAGCTGATTCATGGGTAGAGAAATGCAACATGATAAAAGAACAAATGATGATGTTTGGAAGAGAAAGAAAAGAAGTAAGAACCAAGATTTAACAGGTTTTGTTTTTATAATCCTTCAAGATGATTAGGAATGAATGAATCAGATTAAAATCACATGGGGACAAAGGAAGGTCTCTAACTCTTTTGTTTTTCTTTCCATACTGGACAGGAGGAGACAGCTCATTAAGGAAAGCCCTCAAGACAGCTACAGTGAGGAACAACCAAGCTTTTTTTTTTTTAAAAGTGTCTGTTAGCTGTGTTTGGGCAAGGAAAAGTTCAGAAAAATTAACCATTTACTTCTAACATTTTCTAACTGTCCATACTGGGTTGTGATTGTTACTTTTTGCAAACTATTCTGAGAAACATCACTCTCTTGAGCAGCTTTCAACGCCTATTCCTGCTGACGCCATGGTCGGGTCTCTCCAGGCACTTTCAAGGAATTTTTAAGTTTTAGCACATTCCATTACAGCTAAACACAAAAAAGTTATGGCCAATCTTTCAGCCACTGCAACATTTCTGCAATCCCCTGAGTGGCAGAGAAGCCTAAATAAACTTTTGTGTTGTACACGGGATGTAGCCTTCCAACTCCCCTTTCCAACTACTGATAATAACACGAAGGGCACGCAGCCTACTTTTTTGATCTAAGTTCTACTAGTATTAATTACAAACAAATTTGCTAGAAATCAGTTTGTTGAGCGTCATGGGATTACTTTGGATTGACAACGGTCTGTGGGATATTGTTGCTGCAAGCTTAGAAGGTTTTTTCTAGTAATTTTTCCTAAACTTTTTCTCCTGATGGAGAACTACGATTAGGTAACTTCAGTGTTCCAATTTTCTTGAAGCCCTGGATCATGTTTTTTCTGGGATTATGGTTTCTTTGGTTTTTGTTTTTCATTATATACAGAGCTTACTCCATCAATAGCAGATCTTAAACAACAACTGATGTCATTGGCCACCACACCATGAATTTGGAAGACTGACGACAAAGGGGAATTTGCTACAACTCTGGTGACCCTCCTCTCCTCTCCCTGGACTGTGACACGACAGAGGAAGATGATGTCTATGTTTACAATGATCAGAGTCAGACAATCGAGTGGTTTGCTCAAATACCCTGGCAGGCATGAGAAACATCTAACCAGAGAACCACAGAGTCACTTAAGTGGGAAGGACTTTGAGAGGTCATCTGGCAGAACTTCCTGCTCAAACAGGGCTAACTTCTATGTTCAAGCAGGTTTCAAAGGGCCTTGGTTAGCTGAATCAATAGCTTGGTTAGCATGAAAATTTTGGACTAATTCCCTCACTGTTCATTTAAGCACCCTCCTTTCACAGTGACCTTGACCCTGGATAGACCTGTACTTTTAAAAACACATTATTTTGCAATAAACTGATGAGGAAGTACTCACTGCTTCAGTTTACAATACAAACTCCGTACTGATATATGTTCAAGCTCAGAGAACGAACCTTCATACTTCAAACTACCTGGGTTCAGATATTTGAATGGCACCTAGAAATAAAATTTCCCATCTCTCTGCCCAATTGACTTCATTCAAGCAGGGTTGAACCTTAGCTTAAAACCACTTTCCCAACCAGTTTAAGTTCTAGATCAGTAACAAAAGATCTTGAGGAGGCACTTGCTGCTGAAGCTCGAGCAAGTGCATGTTTCCAGTTTGCATGTTTGTTTAAGTAAATGACAAAGATGGGGGGACCAAAAGCAATTCCCTTAACTAGAATTCACAAGTGCAGCCAACTAGAAAATCTCCTGCCTGCTTGTGAGGAGGGAGTCAGACTTTCTCAAAGACTGAAAGACGGCTCTGCTCAATGCCCAGCAGTATGTACAAAGCGCCAAGCGTGAAATCCTGACCCTACTGCAGTCAGCGGCAAAATTCCCATAGATTTCCTCAGGGCCAGGATGCTCAAACCTGTTCAGACAATTCATAAACCACCATTTCAAGGGCACACCTTTGCATGAGATTCCCAAGGGCCTTTTGAGTTTTGACTTAAATGCCTGGATTATTTTTACAATTCCAGTTATGGGTTCTTTGTTCGCAGGGAGTTAAGCAATACAAAGAACACAGCGAGAGAACAATGGAGGTATTACCATGCATGATTTGTCTTTAAAAAAAATCTCTTTCTTTTCATGAAGTTATAGATCCAATTTCAGTCTTTATTATCACTTTGCCATGTGAGAAAGTGGTTCTTAATTTTAATAAAGGAAAGGAGCTTCATATTTCAACAAGAGCTAAAATGCTTCCTGCAATACAGGAGGTGGAAAGCTCTTTTGCTAACAGCTACCGCAGGTCAGGTTCAGGGAGGGAAAGGGAAATAATCCGTCCACACCACGTAAATAAATCTCGTCTAGGACATACCTAACGGTGGGCAGTAGCCCAAAGACATCTTGTCCGATGAGATCATTTCTGTCCCCTCCATTTTAAGGGAAATTAAGAGCTAGCTCTGCCAAGCACATATTAACATTTCACTTATCACCAAACTCATGGTTTGAGCAAGTACATACCCTACTGCAGTCTATGGTGCACCACTGGACTAATAAAAATCTTTCCACCATGTTAACCAATCCAGAGAAAGAGCCATACACATAGTTTCAGAACCTTTCACTAAGATTTCAAAGTAATTTTCTCCCTCAAATCTACTTTACCCTTAAAAAAGAGTATGGTATATTTAAGGAAGTTCTCATCTAAAACTTTATTCTATGTTAAGTGAAGAATAACAAGTTTAACCCAATCCACAAAACAAAAGTCAGTGCCCCCAATTCCCACAGGCTTGTGCAGTTTACCTTTGAAAAAATAATATTATAGGCCCACCACTCCCATTGCATGCCACTATACACATTTTAAAATGGAAATGCTAGTTGTGTTTGGTCAGCCAAAGCTTCAGATCTATTCCAGTTTGAAATGCATTATGGAAATTCCTTTTTCTGTGAAGATGACCACTAGCCCTATTATTTTACAGCCTTTCCCATTAGACTCTGTTTACACTAGTGCTGGAGCCATAATAGCAAAATCCATCTCTGAACACGGTCCTCACTGGTGAGAAGTAAACACAGTTTTGTAAAATTATTTTTAATATTGTTCCACCTCTGCCTGTTCTGGCGAAGGAAATGAAGTTAGTTGTAACCCGAGTACCAAGAATCTGGTTTAAACATGGCCCACGTGGCAAGCGAAACAAAGATTTGATGCAACATACATTAAGCAGTTGGTTTGCTTTTGTCCAGTGCAGCATTTAATACACCTCTGCATGAGCAGCAGCCTGGCAACAGAGGCGGGGGCAGAGCGGTGAAGCCCCTTAATGGCTATTGGGGCCCATTTGTTCAATATGAACAAAAAGCAAAGTGCGAGAAAGCAGTTCACATACCACAGCTCTAATATTTTTACTTCTTTTTATAAAGGCTGAAAAATTTGGAGTTTTACGGAGTAAAATATCATCTCCTCTGGTACAGGTACCAACAGGCTCCTTTCAGCCATGTGTGATCTCTTCTTTGACTCCTCAACCTTGGCAAGCCCAACACAACAAAACTGAAGGAAATACAGAGCCCTTTGTAAAAGACCTAACTTGGGCTGCAGCTACGTGGTCATCCAAACAAACAGGACTGTGTATGGTACCAACATTCTCATTTTCCACTCAAAAACCTCAGGCACAGGCAGACGAGGCGTCTTGCACAGCATGGCCGTGCCAGAGAGGAGAACACAACACAGGTCTCCTGCCCTGGATACCCCAGCCACTGGGCCTTGCCACCTGCGCATTTTACAGAGCTGCAGGAGTGTCAAGAGGAACAATATGTTATTCATTGCCCGTGTTATTCATTGTTATTCATTCTGTACTCTGCATCTCAGTACAAGGAAAAAAGTAACCCTAAGAAACCAGGAGCCATGTATGGAAGACATTCCTACTGAAACAGTAGTAACAAGAAAATCAGCAAGACACCTCCTGACAAATTTCAAGCCAGATCCAAAGACAGAAATGGAGAAACCAAAGCAGTAGAAGCAACTAGCATTTATATCTTCCAGCTTGCTTGTGTACAATTCCCAGCAAAGGGATTTAGCTGTGATGAACAGGGCTGCAAGATACAGAAGCTAGATACACTGTGTTTTTACAATTCTTTTCAGGTAGCTGAGTATGAAATCCCTGCCCTTCTCTCTCCTTGGGCCATTCATCTTTTGCAGGTGATGGAAAGCCACTCTCCCAGCGGGTGGTCCTGCTCTCACAGACCTTAATGCTTAATTGCCACAAATCAATTCCAACCTCGATGCTCAGGCTGCTGCTACCCAGTCCCCCTTTCCACCCCTGTCTCTTTACACTGATCACAGCCCAGGATCCTCTCACATTACCGAATCAATCTTTGGACACACCACCTAGGAAAAACAAAGAGGCAGCACCAGACGCTGCTTGCTGCGGCCAGTGCGGTGAGTTGATGTTATACAAGAAGACCAGCCTAAAAAAAAAAGTCAACTCTGTGTCTCTGTGCGCGTGCACACGTGTGCACACACACATGCCTCCTATTTTATTTTTTTGTTCAACTGGAATTAATCAGGAACGATAAACACTGTTTGCCTCCTGAAAGCAGCAGTGGGGGGATGAAATATGCCTCTTAAGCTTATCAGCTTCAGCGCCACTGAAGAGAAAGCTGGCTTCTAAGCCCAGGGATAATGGGCTGTCCTTTCAGGAAGGTATCAGAGGTCTCAGGAGAGGGAGACAGCACAATGGTGTGACCTTCAGCTAATAAAGCCCACCCTAGAGTCCAAAGAAGCTTGGGGAATATTGACAAAAGTTCATATTTACAACAGCCTGGACTCTTTCCAGATACCATTACCAGTTTAGAGAGCTGCAGCCTCTGTACGTACACTCACACAAGCTTTTATTCTGCCTCCTCCTTTCTTTCTTTGTTCCCATGCTGGCAAAAAAAATTAGTCAGAAAATGGCAATTCTTCTGCTAACAAGGCCCCACCAGCATCTTTTTTAATGAAGGGAGTTATTTAAAATTTCAATTTCAACCTCAGCACTATCCTCTACTTGAAGGAGATTCAAGGCCTCTTGCAAGGATTCTCAGTGCGTCATCATGCTCATCAGGAAGAAAGCATATGTGTTTTTGTGGAAAATCTGCTGATGTATTTATAATTCTTTAAACAAAAAGGCAGCCAACATATTGTAAAATGAGAAGGTTGTTTTGGTTGTTTTTTTTTTTTTTAAATAGGCACTGGCAATCAATGTAGCCCCAGTCAGAAATACAAAACCAAAGCTCTTTCAGGCAGAAACTGATGTCCCGTCCTCCCCCAAGTCTGCACTGTGGTTAGCAAAATGACATTTAGCCCATAACTAGAGTGCATAGACATGACTGGAATACAAATAATAAATAATATTTTTAAAACAGTTCATACAGGGTAAAAAGCCAATTTCAAAACATAAAAACTGTTTGAAGCAAAAGTTTCATTTTTCTGCCTCCTAAAGTAGTTCCAAAACAAATATATAAAAACAAAGGTTCGGAGGAAATCTGTTTTCAAGGGTAATTTCACTGAAATCAATATTAAATCTCAAAACATTTAATGGAAATAACATCTTCAGTGACAGAACTGTTTTGTCCGCACTTTTTAATCCAGCCATGCCAGTCTGCCATTTTCATTTATCTGCCTCATAATTCATCTTTGCCATCCTGAAACTAATCTTGCTGGGGTTCAAAAGGGATCCAAAAACTGGAACAGGTTAGAACTTCTCCCAAAACATCTTCTAAAAGGTGCCTCTGTATCTTGGCAGTCTCATTTACCATGCTGGTATTTAACAGGCAGGAAGAAAGCTGAACAGATCTTTACAAAGACCACAAATTTCTTGCTTTTGCAGCTTTTGCTTTCCAGTGAAGAACCCGTTTCCACCAACAGCTACAGTTACATCAGCTAGACAGGCTCAGAAGTAGTTTTCCAATTTCCTAGAGTTTTGGCACAAGCATGTGTTTTAGCTGTTCTCCTTATCCCATCCAGCCATATTCACTGTCAAGAGAGTTCAGGTGATTGATTACAGCCTGTCTGAATTCAAAGTAGTCAAATTAGATATTAATGTTGTGCTTAATGTGCTCACACAAACAAGGTCATTGGTTGCATCAAGACTAATAGGAGATGACACACACTGGGACTGCACGGCCCAGGGGACTGGTAACAGGATGAAAAGTCTTCAGTTTATGGCCGCTATTTCAAAATCAAGCCTGATCCTACAGACATCCTATCCCTGCAACGACTGCTCGGCAATCCGCCTGAGATCCACTCACAGCACAAACCCAGAGTAGGAGCACTCGGTCCTCCATAATGTCAGGACAGAGGCACTGCTATTGTGTCAACTGCAACCAAATTTTGATCACTGTCAAGATTAACTACCCTCCTCCCTTGCTCACAAATTTTGCTCCAAATTACATTCGTCCTCCCTCTAGAGGTGAGCTAACAAAATCAATAAGCAGTACTGAATTTAGGAGGTGGTGTAAAATACCAGAAAAGAAATACAAAGAGTCCTAGGAAGTCAGTAGTGCCACTAGAAAGATGAAACCATGTTCATCTTGGAAAAATACTAGCTAATTCATCTGTGGGGAAGTAACACAGAACCACGATACTCCACAAGAAACAAGAAGTTGGAAAAGTGAAAGGTATTGGGTTCCTCCCGCAGGAACCTGTAGGTCTGCCTGGAAAGCTACAGCCCAGTAGGGAGCATTACCCATTACCAGCCCACCTGAGGGCATGGGGACGGAGAGAAGACCGCTGAAGCAAAGTAAAACACAATTTTCTATGGATAAGAGAAGATGTTACAAATGAAAACATGAAATAGTTGGAATCGGTTTCCAAGACCATCTCTCTACACACTGTTTCAAGGATGTGAGGTTATGTCTCCTGGCTGCCACCAAGGCCCGAGCTAAGTGCTTTTCATTGCCTAACCTTCAAAACAGAATTGTTTTATTTATAATAACAGTGAGTTCCAACTGAGAAGCTCCAGCAACAACTGTGTCTGGTTGTAATTTTATACCTGTTTTCCATGGCAGAACCCCCTGGCTCTCAGGAAACCATGGGGTATTAACTGTATCCCAGAGAAACAGGCAGATCCAGGACACGTCTTCTGCTGCGGTGGATGGACAACTGCTCCAAACTGCTGCCCTCTTCACTTCCAAACCCCAAACGCTCAGAAAGTCTTGCTTTTAGCGTATGATTTTAATATTGAATATTGGAGATAAAATGCTGAAAAAACAAGCTCCATCCTGAGAAGGGGTGAATAATCCCACCTGTGGCTGTCCCAGGTGCGCTCTCCTGCACCCTGCCTTTGAGCACTGAAATGAGAAACCTAAATGACCTGCTCGTGTTGTTGCATGACATGGCACAAGACTTTGTCTTCCTTGAGCCAAGAGGTAAAAAAACCTCAGGGCTTGAAATTGCAAAGAATTAAGACTTAATATCAGCCAAGACAGCGACTGGATCTCAGAGGCCTGTTTCCCTCTGAATTTCTCCTTGCTGCCGTGACGTGCTCACACTGAAAATTTTCCCTTGAGCAACTGCCTGACTAAAATACAGCACACCCTTACCATAAAGCCCTTTGTTAAAACATCTTTGCCATAAAGCTGCAAAACCTTGGCTCCCAAGTACATTAAATCCTTATAAACCTGCCTTCATTTTAACCGCGCAGTATTTCAAGACACAAAGCGCTTCTTCCGAGAGATAGCACTTTAATGAGGAAAGGGGTAAAATATATAAACCAAACCTCATTATAGCATAATTTCTAGGAGACAAGCATGCTGTTATAAAAAGAAGCCACGGCAATTGCATTTCACATAGCTTGAAGATTTAATACTTTTAAAGAGCCACCGCTACTTCCAGCCATTGGTGGCGTTTTGTTTTGAACATAACAGTAAGCAACCAGAATTATGGGTCCGCTGTCAGCTATATATTTTATATTCTGTAAATTGTTGCAAATGGTGGATTCAACTCTACTGCATGCTCACAAAATGTAATGTGGGTTGGACAGTAAGGGACTGCCTACAACTTACTGTGTATATGTTTCCCTTTAAACCTCTGCATTCTTAAAGGTTGTTGCTTTAAACATGATGATGTAGCATGGACACGGAAAATTACCCAAACCAGATCCAACTCATACTGGATTGAAAGCACTCCTAATGATACAGCTTGTTCACATGTTAACAACAAAGTCAAAGAAACCCACCAAACACCACGCTACAAGAAAAATCTAGAGTACTGACAGACAAATGAAAGTGATGGATATAACGCCATTTAATACCACCTGTCAGATAAACCAGGGTAACTGGCACATCAAAGGGACTGAAATTGGTTTCCCAAAATGAGAATACTCAATTTTTTTAAAACCTGAAACTCAGTTGCTTTCTACGAAATGTCAAATGGAACACTCCCCACCGCCAACCAGAAAAAGGTTACTGGAAAAAATTGTTCTCCCTAAGAACAAACTATCTATCTATCAAAGGAACATCCTGAATTACATTGGTCTAGAAGACTTCTAAACTTAATCTAATTAAAAAAGGCATTATTGATTACAGTTCTTCCACATTAGTCTTCCAGTTGTAACTTCTGAAATGAAAGCTTAGCAATGATTAGGTATTTACTACAATCAGTAAAGTAGCGAAAAAAGATGAGCGTAAAGGTCACCAGAGAGACAATGTACTGCTTTTTTTTTTTTTTGAGAGGAGGGAAACAAAACAAGCAAAAAAAACCCCCACCCCCCCCAAATAACCCCACCCCAAACCCAACAACAGCAGGGGGGATGCACTTCACGGCAGCTTTGACTTGAAGCACATATAACACTGACTGATGGATACTGAAAGCGAAGACACCAGTGGAAAATTAAACCCAACCAAGCACCAAAACAGGGACAGCTTTTATGTGTTTCTTGGTACGACTTTAGAAAATTATGCAAGAAGGGTCAGAATTTCAGCAAATGATCATTTTAGCTACTGTCACAGATCTGGGTCAACAGCAGGGTAAAAAGCTGACATGTAACTGATGCCTATAACCTGGTTAGGATAAGCATTTTCTCTTATCTCTTTGCTGTAGCTTGTAATGAATGAAATTCTGGATTGAAGTGTGCTTGTTCTCCCTGATTACCAGAAGGTTCGATAGTCACTACACGGTTATGGCAATGGAGTAGCACTTCTGATTGCAACTCTCAGAGAGGACATCTGAAGAGAACATAATATACCAACTCTTTTTCTAAATACAAAATCAATAACCTTGCCTTTGGGTCCTGTTTCTGAGATACTTTTACAATTTTCATTTCTACTGATGTGACTCTTCTTTCCATGTTTACAGTAAAAGGATAACAGGTTCTTCCCTCACCATCATCACTCCCTTGTAAGTCACAAGAGACTTTTCCAGCTCTGATCAACTTTGCCATGGGAGAAGACGGCAGGCTGGACAAGTCTGAGTCAGCATGTCAGCACACAAAATATCACAGGATGTCTGGCACTGAGGTAACCAGCCTAGCACGTGCCTTCCCTTAACTCAACTTTTACTTTAATATTTTTCTGCTTTGCTGTGCAACTAAACCTCAAGGAAGAAGATAGCTGCAAGCAAGTGCACATGCTACTTTTGTTTTACAACCTTCCCACTTCCTCCCTTAATAACAGAGTGTTTGGGGTGCTAGAAACGAGAAGCCTCATCACAAATGTGTAATGAGACCCTGAGCTAACAGGTTAGCTGACATGGAACTGTTAACAGTGAATTGGCTTGGAGACAGTGGGGAGAAAAAAAAAAAGAAAAAGAAAAAAAAAAGGGAGACAGAGAGAGTGCAAGAGACAGAGACAGTAACCAATTCAGCTGCAAGAAATCAAGCTAAATCAGTCCCAAGTGCCCATGTTGGAGAGACTTGATCTCATACCTTGCTTGTTATCAAGGCACTCCTGATACGAGTCAGCTCCAGTTCCGTTGCGGTCTACAGACAAAACAAAAAGTTTCATTCATATCAAACATAAATATTAGAAACTTCTCAAATGGCAGCCTTGCTGGAGCAACATGTTAAGTGCAAATAGTGCTAGTTCTTTAGGAGGCCACACTGGTTCGCTGACCTAAACTGTGACTTGTTACAAACAAGCTGCAACAAACTGACACCAACCCGCCATGAGAAATTTATTTTTGTCCTGGGGAGTAGGTGCAGAGTGCTTTCCTCCCAGCCCTACCCATCTGTCTCCACGCTGGTGAAGGCACAAGGGAGGGGATTACAGCTGCAGCTGCTCTGAGCAAGTTCCTCAAGCACATGGAAAATGGAATACTTGGAGTTAAATCTATCATTACACTGTCCACTGTAGGCCCTGTGAAACCACTGGTTTTAACCAGCAGATCCCAAACCACGGTCTGTAATAGACTTCTCTGTGGCTCGTGATGCCGCACTCCCTTTTGGGTTTTGGCTGCTACATCGTATTAAAAACAACCAAAAATACAAGAACATACTTTCCAAATATTACTCTTCCATGGAAGTAATGTTACTGTAGTTACCACTAGGGTTATTTGATCCAGCAGCAGGAGAGGGGTTGGTCTGTGCCATGAAAATGGGGGAGAAGCTGAGACTCCTGCACTTGTGTGTGCTCTACACAAGGAAGAAACCAGACAGCTCCCAAGCACAGGTGTGGTCACACAAGTGGCATTTCACAGCCAGCATGGGTATCACCTAACAAAACGTTTCATCTGCATTACAGGTTCAACTAGATCTCATAGGCTGTGTGTAAGAACGGTTTAAACTGTAGGTTAGCGAGAGTCAGGTTACAACATGGCTTGGACCTCAAAAGCAAACCAAAGAATGTTCCAGCATGGCTTCTCCTCCTGCTTTACAACTCAGTTCAACCACAAAAAAAGTTTGGATGGTCCTTGAGAAAAAATATTAAATACATCTGTAAACCCTGGATAAACTAATGCTCTTTCAGCAGCTTACATGCACCTTACATTCCATGCTACGTATGAGGAATAAAGCAGCTGAGCCCATGTAATAGGTGTTTGCACACACTAAGGATCCTCAAAAAGTGAACGTTTTGTACATCACACGTATAAGAATGCACACGGCGCTAAAATCAGTCCTGTTGTGTAACTACCAAACCATCTGATCAGGTCACCCATGGCACGTACTCCTACCATACCAACTCCAGTGGCATTGCAGACAGCTCCTCTACTAGAATAGTTTTGTACTAATGAGGTGATCACAACAAAAAAGCCACCACTGTGGGACTGGGAGTTAGCACCCCATTAGGCTGAAGTGGGCAGACAAGCTATCCAGTACTGGTATTTCAGTCTCACCATCAAGAGAACCAACACAACAGCAATGTGTTAATTTCTTTCTAAAGATGCTCTCCAGGGCCAAAAGATTAGAAATATTGTTCATAACAGAAAAAACACACTACTGAGAACCCGCCCACCCAGGCACCTGCAAACAACTGTATTTCTACACCTCCAAAAAGTGACTGGTCCCTGAATATGACGGCTTTCTGGCATTTCTCATGTGTGGCAAATGCATTCCCACACAAACTGCACTTTCATCTCTGCTCAGCCAGCAGCTAGCTGGTGACGGCTCCTTGAATGTACGAAGAGATCCACATCAGAGTTAAAAGGCTTCACATTCAGCAATAGTATTTAATGAACAAAGAAGCAAAAATTAAAGTTGTCCCACTGTTTGTGTTGTGTAAATCCCAGATAATAGATCTTCTCCCTAATCCTAATGAGGCCTTCCTATTAAAATCTTTATTAGCTTTCAGCTCTGCAGATTGCCCAAAGGCTCATCAGTTTTCCTATCTCTCAGTACCAAGATCTGCTTTAACTTTTACAAATAGCTCTAAGATATTCCTCAGCTTATCAGCATTGCCAAGCAGTCTGTCTTATCATTACTATTGCAGATAAAATAAATGAGCTCACGATGATATGAATAATGGCATTTTCTGTAGGCTGGTTTCCCATTACATTTTCAACAGATTGTAGATTTAAACTTCAGCACAAAAGAAAAAAAATTAAAAAGAAGCGGAGGGGGAAGGGTGGCTTTTTTTTCCCTTCTCATTTCCCTTCACTGTCTTATAGCATAGGCTACATTTTTAGGCTCACCTGATGTGAGCTAGTAATTAATTTTGAAAGGGAGCAGAAACACCTCAGCTCTGCTTTCTCTGAAGACCAAAAGCACAGTTACTTCTGGGATGCTTTTTCAGCTGCATTTGTTGGAGAGAAGCAAGGGCTAAACTGCACTCTGCCTAATGAAGCCATCTTCATTAATTTCCTCTTTTCCCTAGCAGGCTAGGAATACCAGTCAGATTGGGAATTGAAATCATGAAAAGCAACAGAACTGCATTTGAATTAAAAGACTAGGCTACAAAGGTCTCCGACGTCTGCTCCAGGCTGATTAGCACAAGGCGCGTGTGGCACCGTTGCGGCACAGAGCGAATTTTACAGCGCACGTTCGTGGATAAAGGCAAAGAGTTCGCGGGAGACGAGGAAGCTGAAAGACTAACACGTCTCTCCCTTTTCGTGACAGCGAGCAGGGAGGTCATGTTCTGGCAACCATTTTCTGCCTGGTCCCTGCAGCAATCACCACAGGGTTAAACGCTTTTCCGCTCCCCAAATTCCTAGCCCTGTCACTGTATCAAGGTTATCTATTATTGGCAGTGACAGGTGAAAATTAATCTCCTAATTATTTCTTGCTGCGTAATCTGCACTGAAGAAGTAACATAAAAGGATTACAGTACACCCTCTACGGAAGGCTTTACTAGAGAGCCAATCATCCATAGAGATAGAAGGTATGTGGTAAAGAGATATTTATGATGGATTTCCAACCATTTTGAAGGCAGACTATACTATAACTCTATAACCTACAGCTTTGGAGTAACTCGCAGGTATCTTAATAGCCTAAATGCTTTTTATTGTTGATTATTCCATGGAAACCCCCCCAAGATTTATACCCATTATGTCCCCGATTCTCCTTTGGTATAGCAGTTACTACAGAAACATCATCCACGTACAGATGGTTTTTACCCCCCACGGAAACATTATGGTGAACAACGTATCCAGCTTGCTTTAACTCAGTATTAAAAATCTTGTAGCTACCTTCCAGGGCAATTTGGCTGTAACATTTTTTCTGCAAGAACATAAGCTAGGCTGAGTACTGTCAAAATTAAAAATATTTTTTAAAAAATCTCATTTTATAAGCAAGCTAGAAATATCTTTGGTAACAACACAAACAGCCACCTTGAAATGCTGTCTTCATGTAAACTCTAGCTCTTCTCCTACCACCCACCACACAGTAAGGTTTATTTTTGTAGTATTAAAGAACACACATTTTATTTATCTGTAACCCTTTCAATACAGCCATATAAGGTACACATGGATGTTTTGGAGAACCTGCTTTTCTATAACCATGTCAAGAGCACCATCCTAGTTTAAGTTTACAAGAACCAACGATCACAGCTTGCCATTCTTAGCATTTAAAATGATATTAGCTACCTGAGAGATGCTCTCAGGCTAAACCATGTCTGTGAGACGGTTAACGCAGGGGTCACTATCTGTAAAACTCTGGCAGGGCAATGGGACAGGGCAGCGAAGAAGATTACCACCCCGGTGTAACCATCTGCAATCAAGTCCTTCTACCGCTATCGGTCACATATATTTTCAGTTTCCTTGATGGCGACCTTTTCTACAGGGTACAGAAACGTCACTAATTCTGTTATGCAAACTCTCAGTGCTTAAATCCAGCACCTTTTCCCACCTTTTTGGAAAGCCAAGCCCTGCCACAAACTTTGAAAGCAGTGAGCAGCCACCACTCTGGTTTGCATTTCCAATAACCAGGATCTTGCAACTGAGTCAATGTCAGGTGAATCAGAACAGATAAGTGACACTAACCTGACACACAAAATAAAACCATCAAGAAGACACTAAAATTGGGACGGTCCTATGAAAGCCAGCCACACCTCAACAACTGTAATGTGCCCCGGCAGCCACAAGGTGGCACACAAAATACTACAAAATATTATCAATGAAATGCTGAAATCGGGGCCTGGCCTTCAAACCAGCCATTGCACCTTTAACTTCCTAAAAATAGTGATAGCTGTGCAAACCTGCCTCGATTACCAGAGCCACCATCAGGGGTCACTGCGCCACCTCGGCTGCTGGAGTCCGCGTCAAGGCGATTTTCAGAGAAACCCGCAAAGCTGGAACACATTTGTAACTCAAGGGACAAAAGCTGGACAAGTCATTTGAAAAATTACTAGAATCACCAGCACTCAGATTTTAAACGAGCAACTCAAATTAGGCAAATTCCCCAGCAGTGACAGAGGTGTTAAGATTGTTCACCTTTTTCCTCTGTTGCTTTTAACACCTCTGAGCCCGTGCGCGGGCAGGCGCTGCCGGCCAGCTCGGCGTTCGGTTCCTGGAGGCTAACCGCTCGCTCTGGACCCCGAGCATGAAAAATGCTGAAGGGCAGGTGTGAGGAAATGAATTATTTTCCTGCTTAAGGCAACTACTACTAAAAAAGTAAGGCTGTATTTAAGTAATTTTTAACAAGCGCCTTCTTCTCCATCTGTAAGTCAGCTCCTAGGCGATCCTTAGGATATTACAAGGACTCTGAAAACACGTATCCAGCTACTGGGTTTTACTGAATCCACAACATCACGTATACACATTTCTATACATTTAATTTTCACCAGCATGAGAATAAGGTCACTCGTGTTTACACCATTAAGGCTAGAGATTTTCTCTTCCTTAGGACCTATTTTCAATAGATAAACAGAAATAATTTAACGAAGCCTGGAACAGAACACAAGCCCTTAATGGTTTACCCTTGGTGCTAAATAAGTAAGGAAATTACGCACTAGCATCTCTCATTTTCTGGACATGTTAATCTTACGGTTACCTAATCTCTTACATAGTAGTTATGAGAACAAAAGAAATGTGTATAGAGGCAAAGCACCCACCTACTAAGGTATCAGTACTACTTTTAACAAGCCTATTTTTCAGTAATATGTTTTGCTTATGGAAATCTGAAGAGCAAATTCCTATCCATCGGCATTTTCCCCAAATGCTCCATCACCAACCTCATTATGCGATACAGAAATTCTCCCAAGGGATATTATGTAATGGCAATCCCTCCTTCCTCTCCCTACGGAGTATATTTCTCATTACATCTCCTAGTAATTGATCAGTCTAGGAAATCATTTCTGGTAAAACCATATGTTTCTTCACCTAGTTCAGAATTTCCATCTTTATTCAGAAGGATAAACGACTGACTGCAAGAAAACCTAAAATTTCCACTTCTGATGCAGAATGCCAATCTTTGCTCAAACATGCTATTAAGTGAGGAGCAACACGTTCTTGTACCTGCCTGACTTTGGATCTTGTAAATTCATGAAGTAATTAAAATTAACCAGCTTACATTTCCTATTCCTATGATACAAATAATTTTACTTGACTGAATCTTCTGTAATGGCTTTAAAAAGACTGCTTCATATTCACATTTATCCAGACACCACAATCCCTAGCTATTATGGGTCACTCAACACAAGGATGCTGGGAGTCAAGGGGAAAAAAAAAAAAAGAAGAAAGAAAAGATTTAAGGCAAAAAATGACATACACATCTGTGCTTTCCAAAAGTACCATACAGCACAGACAGTGAGCACAGGCTCACTGAAGAATGCAGCCCTTTTCATTGCCACTTTCATCAACATACCACCATTAAACATCTTAACAGTTTTTAGTTTAAAAAGCAACAACAGTGAACACTAATATTTGCACCCCTTACTGAAAGTTACCACTTCAAATCACAACATTCTTGCAAAGTCAGAGCAAAATAAATAGCAACTACTGCTAAATATCTGTAGTTTATCACTGGAATTCAAAGCCTACTCCAATCCTTTTTTTAACTTAAAAATTCCAGAGCTACTTGTGACAGCGCTGTTCGATGTAGCCAGCGCAGGCCACAAGGTCCAACAGATGACTGCATGTCCCGATAGAATAACACTGGGATATATTTTGCTCCTTCGTTTGTTTATGAGAACAGGCTGCGCCTCTGATAAACAAGGCTTAAGGTTTCACTCAGAATAACCCACCTTCCAAATAAAATAAAATTTAAAAAATCACTCTGTGCTAGCAAAAACTCAGTATCTAGCTAAATACAATACTGCCTTCCTTGTTTTATAGCATTTGTCTTGTCTGGAAAAGAAAACCAGGCAGCCCAAGCTAGTGCCTTTTGGCTTTAGCACAAGGCAGTTCTAGGGAACTATTGTCAGCAAAGAAGAAAATTCTTGAAGAGAGCATTAGAAGTCTGCCACTTGTAGGAAGTTAATGCTGTGTGTATAAATCAAGCAGCTCGCCCTTGTAAGTCTGTATGTGGGGAAAATCGGATTTACACATAAACATAAACCTCTGAAGTAAATTCTGATCAGGGATGACCAAAGATTTAACTCTCTAGAAAGAAGAATGGGAAGACTATTTTCCTGCAATACCTTAGCAGCCTTTTCCAGTTAAGCGAGGCTTTCTTTCAAGAATTGTTAACGAAGTAAATAATCCCAGTTTCTGCGGCACAGGGGAGACCGGTTAAGGACGATCTCCAAGACCCAAAGCAATCATTCAGAACAGTAACTTACATAACAAGAAATTATCTTTGTTACAAAATTAGGTTAAAAGGACCTCAGATACTGTAATGTTACAAAAAATCAGGACATGCCTTGAGAAGATTAGCTAGCAAGCAGCCTCCTGAGATAAATGCGCAACTTCAAGAAGATTTTACAAGCCTAAAAAACAGTTTAAATTCCAGAGAGACGTACAAGCCTTTACCATTTAAAAAGGTCCTTCTTTCCTTCCCTCTGCCCTCGCCTTACTCCTGAGCTCTTTTTCCAAACCATCTTTAGTTAACCGGTGACCTGGAAATCTTACTTTGCTGCCCCCCCCCTTCCCCTTTTCAAATTTGTCACTTTTAAACTGACAAGGTTTAATTTCTTAATTGGATTAAATTTTTCTTTCAAGCTAAGCAGAGGGGCACAGCAGCAGACTCGGGGACAAGAACAACGCCTGGGCAGCCAACCCGCGCCCCGCGTCTCGGCGCGGCCAGCACGGTCTGCCAGGCTCGGGGAGGCGGCCGGCTTATTTCTCAGGCCAAAAGACACACGGGGGAAAAAAAAACCCAAACCACGAAGACCATTTTAAAACTTGCTATTCTTTGTGAGGAGAGGGGCTCTGGGCTGCGCCGAAGGGGTTAACCGCCGGCTACGGATTTTTTTAAGTTTGTTACCGTTTTTAAGAGCCAGCAATCCCAGACAAATAACACCGTCCTCATCCGGCAGCCTGCTACGACACCCAGCCTGCCAAGAAAACACCCCGAAAGAGCCAATTCGCGATATTCTGCTGAAGGGGACCATTGACGCGCCTACAAAGCCGGGCGGCTGCCGGCTCGCTCCGTCACGGTCACCCGTGGGCGGGAGCAGCCCGGGGCCGCCCGGGCTCAGCAGCGCAGCCCCCCCCGGCTCGGGTGCTGCCAGGGGGGTGTCGACCCGGCCCCGCTCTCTGCGGCCCGATGGAGGCAACGATTCAATTTTTTTAAAATTTTTTATTCCACACCCCCCCGCCCCCGGTCTCCTGAAAGTGGGGGCGGGGGGTGGGGTGGGCAGAGGGATGCGGTCGCACTGGAGGAATGTGCGAAACGGGGTGAAAAAAAAAGCAGCTTGGGAGCGCATCGCATCCCGGCAGCTCCTCGCTGCTACGTCTTTATTTTATTTATTTTATTTTATTTTATTTAAACGCAGCCAGTCTCCCCCGCAAAAAAACCCCAAAACCCTTCTCCATAATTCTGTACGGAGAGCTCCTCGGTTCGCCTCCGGGAATGGGTAACGACCGGTTTCTGCCTCCCCGCGCTTCGCCCCGCTGCATCCCAGCACCCACTCGGTAGAAAGGGACGCGGACCACCCCCCGAAAGGCAAACGGGGCCGGGGAGGGGGACCGGCAGCGAGCGAACGGCGCGGCCGGAAAAAATCAAACCACTTCGTCGACTGCACCGAAAAAAGGCACCCCCCCTCTCCAAAAAAAAAAAAAAAGAAACACACAAAAAAACCGCACGCACACAACCATCGCACCGGGCGGAAAACGCGGCGATTTCCTTCTCCCGTCTGACCGCAAAGCCGCTGAACTCCCCGGCTGAAAAACACTTCCCCCGCCGAGAAACGGGGCTCGGGGAGGGGAAGAGGACCCCCCACGCCCCCCCCCCCCCGTGGGGGGCTGTGTGTGGGGGTGTCCCCGTCCCGGAGGGCGCCCACCCGCCCCGCCGCTACTTACCCCGCGGCGCGCAGACCATGGCGAGCCCCGCCGGCGAGCCGGGCCCCCGCGGGATAATCCACAAGGCGAGGCCGGGCGGCCCCCGCGGGCGCGGCGCGGAGCGGAGCCGCTCGGGGCCCCCCCCCCGCAGCGGCACAACGCGGCGCTCGGCCGGGAGGTGCCCCGGGGGTCCCGCCGGCCCCCGCCGCGGCTCCTCCGCCTCCTCCCGCCGCAGTCCTCCGCCGCTCGCTCCGGTTCCGGGGCTCTTTCTGGGGGTGCAGGCAGCGCGTCTCCGCTCCTTCTCTGGGGTTTTGGTTTTTGTTTGGTTTTTTTTCTCCTTTCTTTTCCTTTTTTCCTTCCCCCCCCACCCCGGCCGAACCCGGGGCTCAAAGTTTGCGCCCCCTCCGCCGCCTCGCCCCGGCGGGCTGCGTCCCCGCCGCCCGCTCAGCCCCGGAGCCGACGCGCAGACGGGCGCTACGGGTCCATCACCCGCGGGGCCGCGGCGGGGCGAAAAACACGCGAGGGGGCGAAAAGCCCGCAGACGCACCAAAAAAAGGCCAAAAAACCAGCAAAAAAAGCGACCCAGGCGGCTCCGGCCGGCATCCGACGAGGGAGAGACGGGGGGAAGACGAGCTCAGCCCCGCAGGCAGCCCCAGCCCGGCCCCATCTAGGGGCTTCCCCCGGCGGCGGCTTTCTTTCTTTCTTTCTTTTTGTGATTCACGCCTCGGTAGCCATTATTCCCAAACATGGACGAGGAGGAACCGCGCCGAAGCCCCGCTCCGCTCCGCTCCGCGGCGGCGGTGCCGCTCCTCGGGCGCTCCGCGGCGCGACTGCTCCGCGCGGCCGCGGCGAGCGCCTCCCGCCCCGCCGCCCGCCCAGCCCGCCGCCAGGCGAGACCAATCCAGCCACGAGACGCGGATCCCCGCCGCCCCGCGCGGCGCGGCTCGGCGCGGCTCGCGCGCGCCCGCCCCGCCCCGCCCCGCCGCGGGGCACGCGCGGGACCCGCCGTCGGGGCAGCGGGCGCGGAGGCGCGCGACCCCGGTCCCGGAGGTGGCGCGCGGTCTTGTGGGCGCGCGCGCCGGAGCGCACGGGCGGCGCGTGCACAGCCGGCGGCCCCCCGCGCGCGTTGCCCGGGCGCGCGCAGGTGCGCGCCAGAGCCGCGCGAACGCGGCCCAAATCCACGTGCGCGGGGGGGCGTTCGCGCATGGCCCGCGTGTCCACGGCGCGCGCGGCGGGGGGAGGGGGGGGGCGTGAGCCGCGTGCGTGGGTCGTAGGTGCCCGGCGTGGGCACCGTGCGCGCGGTCCACGGCTTTGCGCAGCCTGTGCGTGGGCCGCGTCTGTGCCGACGGTCACCGCGGGTCTGCATGTGGGCGCGCTCCGTACCCGCGCGCGCCCGTGGTGCGTTAGCTTGTGCGCGCGGGTGTACGCGGTCTGCGCGCGGTCCGCGTGTGCGCGTGCACGGAGCCGCTGTCTGGGCGTTCGCAGTGGTCGGAGGGCGCAGGGCGCGTGTGTTAACGCTGAGCGCACGTGTGCGTGCGCACGCGTGGCGTGCGTGGGTGCGCGTGTGCGCACGCTTCCTTCCCCGCCCCGTCCTTTTGATGGGCTGAGGTCGGGCTCCTTTCCCTCTATTTCTCACGTTAGGTGCGGCCTTCTGCGTCCCTGAGATGCATTCAGACCCCCAGGGGATTTGGATCCGGGCGGAGGGGGAAGAGAAAAGCAAAGGAAACGTTTAATCGTGATCAACCTTCACGTTGCAAAACAGTTGTTAGCAGGTATATTTAAAATATAATTACTATTGCAGTGATTCATAGGTGCTTTAATAAATGGTTAATCGATGGCCACGGGGGCCGACGATCCACGCTGCCTGACACGCCTGGTTAGCGCCTGCCGCAGTAACCGTGATTCATAGGGACGGGGGGAGCCCCAGCCCCTGCCCCCCCTCGCCGGCGCACCCACGCAGGAGCGGGGCCGGCGCACCCACGCAGCCTTGGCGTGCGCGGCCCCCTCCCCGGCCGGCGGCCCCGTTCCGCAGCGCCTGCCCTCGCGCGGCTGCTCCGCGGCGTTCGGGGGGTCCGCACGCGGCCCCAGCGCCGCCACCGGCGCTCGGGCGGGGGAACGGAACCGCCCGAGCACGGTTTTCAGCTGGCCTT
This sequence comes from Buteo buteo, assembly GCF_964188355.1. Lineage (NCBI taxonomy): Eukaryota > Metazoa > Chordata > Aves > Accipitriformes > Accipitridae > Buteo > Buteo buteo. The sequence continues at coordinate 36,194,719 of NC_134181.1, read as the reverse complement.
TAGAAATGATCAGAAAATCTTCAGGGAGAAAGGCAGTAAACATCTGTGTACTATTAAATCCATTAGACGTGTTCATTATTTTATATTGATTGGTATATCACTACACAAAGTTAATATATTATGATTATTAGTATATTGTTAAATCATTAAATACGACAGCAGACGCAATAAATAATTTCCAGGGGATCTCTGCTGACATTCAGGAATTGATGGGTATGTTTTTCCTTTTGCATCCTGGCTGACTGCAGGACTGCAGCGACGCTCTGGCTGCTCTGACTGATCTCCTTCCCCTGCTTTCCTTTGCAAGTAAAGGCAGCTGAAAAAGCCTGCTCCGCCATGCCCAAGTTTGCATTTTAAAAGGCGAAGCTGAATTAATACGAGCCCCGAAGAAACCTGTTGGACGAGGATATTCAAACCACTTGCGTGAAACGGGCAGCCGCGAGAAGGATTTACACCCGAGGCCGTATCTTGGTGTCGCTCGGGGAGAAGAACACCCTCTTGCAACGCCAACAGGATTTTTGCGTGCGAATGCAAGGATGGAGCTGCTCTCCCGCCCGCGTCCCAGCGAGCTCTCCTGACCGTGGAGCGCAGGAGCCAAAGCATCCCCAAACCCTCGGCCCAGACTCCAGGTCACCGGGGTTCGTGGATTTATGGCACAGCTCCTCATGAAACAGCAGATGTTGGAGAGCACGCACATCTGTATCTTTACAGCGGGGGAGATGGATGCCAATCAGGGTTAATTCGGGATAAATTTACAAGAGCGCACAGCGTGACCCAAGGTACCTCTTTATTGGCCTACTACAGGCCTGCTAAATACATTGGCCGACTACTACACATTAAAGCCACATGAGCTTATATGTTCAAAATGAATTTTACAGGAAGACACAGGGATAGAAAAAGGAGGAGAGCCTGTGTCACAAATGACATCCAGATGTGAAAACACTGTAAATACAAACATCAAAAGGCTCACCCCTCCACGTTTTGCAAAGACAACACTGGAGAAAGGACTTGCTGCATTTAAACAAATACTCTCGGCAAGGAAGCCAAGGAGCCTGCTGTCCCCGGTGCACACCAAACCCCCACGGATCCGAGTGGGAATTAGCCATTTGTCAAGGCAAATACGCAGCAAATATTACACCATCCTCTAGATGGTCCAACCTTGGATCAGGGGCAATGAAACGGGATGGAAGGGGAGGTGTTTTCCTAAGAAGACCAGAAGTTTAAATCTAATAACTCAAATCTGAAAACTGCACTCCAGAAAGCATGTGATTATTTAGATAAAGTCTCCAGAGCTATGACATACTTCTTACTAGAATCGATATCATTCAGGGATGGCTCTTAAGCCTTGCCAGTTGCATGAAATAACTAAATAAATAGGGGCCTTTTAAAGCCTTGGTATTTGCTGCAGTGAAGATACGACTGGAGTGACAGCCTAGAAAATCTGGGCTATCTGGTAAACCACTCAGTATATTTGTTTTAAGAGGAGGTGGCAAATGAAAGGCCACTCCCCCGGAAGGGCTCTGAAGAGCTCGAAATCTCCACTCGCATGGACGTCCAGAGAAGGATGAACCAGCAGCGAGTCACCCACCGCGAGTGAAGGACGAGTGTTCCTGGAGCCCAGGACTGATCCCGTCCATCAGCTGTCACGCTGCCCCTTTCCCTTCTCACCTACCTCCGGCTGCAGCCGGACACAGTGGGGGACAAAGCTGGCTTGAAGCGGGACAGAAGAAACCTAAGTAGTATCAATGGCAGCAGAAACCATTTAACACCCTTCCAGAAAGGTGGGGGACTGATGGGTCAGTGGTGCAATCTCAGATGTTTATTTAGTGTTCTCAGCTCAGGCCTCGAATGTGCAAACCAAGATGACAACACTGGGTGTTACTTGCTTGAACTCTCCTCTCGGAGCAGCGTGGCCAGGCATCGGGCTGGGGCAATGTGAAAGCGAAGCTTAGATGGGGGGTATTCTTGTTTTCTCATCTTTTCAAGACGCTCTCTGGCCACCAACACCTTACATGCAGGGGGAGCGGACCACGCGAGGGACTCCCTACCGAGCAGGAGCTCATCTCTTGAAGGTGCTGGGATGCCAGGGTGCGGGGGCAGCGTTGAGCGCTCGCAAAGGGGTGACATGAGATGAGATAGGCTGTGGCTATTGTTTTTACTCAGGTCTGACTCCAGGCTGCAGGATCACAGCCACCTGCTCTAGAAGCGATACCTGTCCCAAGTGGGGAGCCCTCCCTCAAGACAGGACCCTGTCAGACTAGACTGGTGCTTGAAGGGAGCACGGAGGACTGTCCTCACACCCCGAGCCAGACCACGCTTCTTATTTTGGAGCTAAAAGCTTCAAGCCGTTTGAGACTGGCAGCGCTGACAATAGAAGGAGAAAGCACTTAACCATAGCGTTGCATAAAGATGTCACGAGGAAATCAGGATTTTACAGTAGAGAGAGTAGAAGAACACTCAGGAAGAGCTTGGATAAACTCAGGGCTAGATTCAATAAGAGACGCCAGCCGCCTCCTGCACTGCGTGCCCCCACCTGGGCTTCTGCTGGGAGGCAGCCGGAGAGAAGTTTTATTGAATCTTTTATTGAATCTGTCTCTAGGCTGGTAGCTGCGCTAGGTACCCTCACCAGGGCCTAAAAATAGAAATGAAGTGACACAGGAATTTGCGGTGAAACTGTTAAAATATGCTCTGATTTGCTTGAAAAGAACGCGTGTGCTGGGAGAGGGAGCGCGGCGGGGGACAGCGGGGCGCGCCAGCCTGCCTGCCGGGCACCCGAAGCTGCCGGAGCTGCTGCCGAGAGCTGAGCCCCGGCGGGCCCGGCTGCAGACGGCGCGGGAGCAAGACTGCAGCTCTCCATCCCTGCGTTTGCCAGTGACGCACAGCTCTGCTCCTGGGCCTAACAACACTGCAAAACTCTTTAGCCACTGGAGTATCACATTACATGCAAAATCTATAGCTGCTCAAGAGCTTAATTTTGACATACAATTTTCACTTGCTGAACAGAAAAGGGAGGGGAAGCCTGAAACTGTCTAAACAAAAGAATGTTTTTTTCCACTGCACTTTCAAATGTTCATAAACCGAACAGAATACAGTTAGAGACGGCCCTTCGCCTCCGGGCATCCAAGGCTATGGCTCCAATTAAAGAGAACAAGGATACAGGAGGTGGTACCTCCAGTCTGATTGCTCTCGCCTGGGGCAGCTAAGCCTCATGAATAAACACTGTTGACTCTAACTCTCAACAAAACAATTACACATTTGTTTTTAGAATACATTTTCTTAGCCTTTCCACTTGCAATTTTTGCTACTATAAACTAGCCAGGACAAGAATAAATACCTTTGTGATTCTCTAAACATCCTTGTAATTGCAGTACTTCACTCATGAATGTGTATTTCAACAGAAGAAAAGATCCCAAGCGATATGAAGGAATGTTTCTTTGAAGTAACCTTTCAGAATTAGATGCAAAATATTTACAGCTAATTATTATTACAAGAACTCCTGTACACACTGCCAGCTACGGGAGTGAAAACCTTACGTGCAAATCCAGTTATCTTTGAAGAACGCAAACACAAGGAGACAGGCGAGACTTGTATTTAGGACTCCTGCCAAGTGTGGTCACGGGCGTGATGCAGCCCCCGGGGCCCCCCAGCTCCCCCTGGACCTGTCAGCCCCCCCGGACCTCTCTCCTGGCAAACCCCACTGCAATCAGCCTGCACACGGGGCCCCAAAGGGATGCTGCTGAGAGATGCGGGGGTGCTTCTCCACGTCAAAAGTGCCTGCTCAACTATCTCCTGGATGCAAATGAAAGGAGTGGCAGGATTTCTATTGTTGGGGAAAGTCTAAACAGAATAGGCAGTGGATGAATCCAAGTGAAAGTGGGTGCCTAAGTTCCTCCCTGCCCCAAGCACCCAGCTGTTACAGCAGCCAGGACAAAACCTCGAGCTTTTATGAAGACAGAAGAAGATACCCCAGCTGGCTCTTACAGGCTCAGGTTTCTCGTAAAGATGGGTGCAGAAGTAAAGCAGAACTCCAGTTCCCTTCTGAGGACAGTGGTGGAAAGAGAAGAACGATTTACTCAACTTTCTAAGGATTCGTCCCAGAAAACCAACCTATTGCTGCAAAACTGAACAGCCAACCACCAACCACCATTTCAAAATACCAAGCCTTAAACTGCAGTTTCTCTGCTTAGCACAAAAGACTTTGGCCAATAAATACACTATTTTCCCTAGAAAAGCTTCCTAACTGGATTATTATCCTCCTTCTCACTCTTAGTGTAAGGATGAGAAAGTACTGAATGGGAAAGTATCGGAGAGCCTGCTTACAGGTGACATTCGGGCTGTGGATTTGGGAGCGACTAAGCAATACGTTAACGATACTTGTTCCACATTCAAAGTCAGAAGACAAGCCATGTTGCCTGCTCCTATATGTTATTTATATATTGTGTTAAGCAACAACGTGCAAATGAGCTGGAGTACAAAATATCAGACATGGCAAGATGTTACAGTGCAGTACTACACAGCACAACGAAGATAAGTGACTCTCCGTATGGGGCCCTGTATCCTAGGAGTGTTTATACTTGATTGTATAATTGGGACCACAGCCAGCTCATCCTAAAATATACAGCATGAGTATGGTTAGGCATTGCATCTGTAACATATACAACTTTAGATGTCAAAGCATCTTTGTTTGAAGTCAACAGCAATAAAAACTGCATTTGTACGAGAGCTTAGCATGTGGGAATACATATTGCTAAACCAGGATGTTAACACATGTCCCTCCTCAGTTTGCTGCTGCCAAAAGTATGCCTTTCAAAATTGGGATGAGCATGCCAATAATCTGTAGGATATTTTAAAACTTGGAGAAATCTACAACAGTCATCCAGTATTGGAGAAATCTCTTTTTGGGCAAATTTACCTTTGGTAGAAAGTGGCATAACACCTCCTACTTCGAAAGATTTGGATCCTTTGCATATATGGACATGTTACGTGTAAAAAAAAATCCACTTAAGGATTTTTCTGTCATGTTTCCTTTAGCAGAACCTTTGCTCAGTCACTTAGTGACCAATTATTCACTTGTATGAGTGAAACTTTCAAATGTATACAAACTTATCTTTTTAAGGTTGCTACCTCGATGTTATTTCATTAAGGCACTCAGAAATTACATCAGAACTGTGTTAAGCTTATGGAATTTCTGTGAATTCCCTTTCTGGATGTTAAACTTTAAACAAATATTATGATTGTATTCCAAAGGCTTGAATGGGCTGATGATTTTGAAAGTGCTACTTTGGCATCATTGTACAGCTCCATTCTTTTATGTATGTTTTGTTAAAACACAAAGAAGCTCTATTTATGAAAAGCCAGTCTTAAATCTATAGTTTGTGAAGCCATAATTTGTGGTTGCAATTGTGGTTAATTTAACAAAGAAAGCCTTTTGGTTCACAGTGCACCATACTTACTATTTTTCATAAACTATCAGAGCAAAAAAACCCCTTCAACATGTCAGCTATATGATGATCCAGCAATGTTGCAATTTTCCAACTCCTATTTTGTGGTATACCATATTATATGCACAGGAATGCTACATCATTTATTCTGGAGCACAGCCCTGTAATTATTGCTGGCAAACTACTAATTACATACCGCCATCAAATCTAACAATTTTCCCAATAAAAAAATACACAAAACCAACCTACTTTCGTGCAGAATATAGCAAATACAGCCATGAGTGCACGTATGTTTTTATTTTAACATGCGTGCCATACAGTATTGATCCTCCACTCATATATACTTCATCTAAAGTATCTGTACCAACAGTGCGATTCTGCAAGCTTTGCGTTATGGTACTATGCCATGGGGCATGAGGGGTCTCAACCGTGAACTCTGGTGCTGAACTGGCGTCTCCCCACATCTGAGCGCCGAACCTCTCAGCTCGCAGGTTTTTTGGCTTGGTCTAATTAAAATTCAGGCCCTGCAACAAAATGGGGGTCTAGATCTCGAGTTCCCCAAACTCCAGGATTGTCGTGTTCGGAATTTTGTCATTGGTTCATGTTCAGAAGCTACAATACGGATCTACTTCTGTGTCCCCAGCTGAGAGCAATGGTTAGCACTGCAGAGAAAGCCTGTCAGCTGGTCAGAAACCTGCTCCTCTGCCTCCCAAGGAATTCTAAGAGCCATGGCAAATTTCAATTGCAGAACTGCACAGTTTTGAGTCGCTTCTAGGAAAAAAAGGAGGGATTGTGGGGAAGAGGGAGCACGCAACAATAATTCCCCAAAGATAATCCCCTACATACGCTGACATTTCCAGAAATCGGCCACAAATTCGACAGCTTGGAGCAACCCCACCATTCCCTTGCAGCGCGGGAGGAGCAGGGGCAGAAAAGGAGCAGATGCATACCGAAATCTGTAAATGCTTTGACTCGAGGCTGTCCATGTCTAATGCGCTCGGTGATTTAATGCATGCCTGTCCGGTGCCCAGACTGTCCATGGGCTGGCAGGGCACCATGCGAGGAATGGTGCTGCAGTCTCCCAGGGAAAACGTGGGGTGAAGCAGGAGCCGCCGGCGCTGCAGGGAGCCAATTACGGATTTGAGGCTCCAGGCTGCTCGCTCGCAGCATCTGCCTGAGAGGCTGCCGGTCTCCTGTGCTCGCAGCCGGCAGCAAAATTACCTGCAGGGTGGTGGACGATGCCAGCGGAGCTCAGCGGCGTGCCCGGGTGCAGGGCAGATGGGGCTGGCGGCTGCAGGAGCCGCTTTCCCCCAGCAGCACGTACAGCCCTGAGGGCATCCCTAATGCTCTGGGCTGCCCCCACAGCCAAGGACAGGTGGGGAGAAGCCCGAAGCAGCATCAGCTCCTATTGCATCGTTTTTCTTCATTCACAGAACCCCCTCCTGGCTTGGGGGGGCTATTTTGACAGGCAGAAGAAAGGGAACAGCGGTGCCAATTCCCCCCGACACGACTTCCCCTGGACTCCACCCTCCCGAGCCTTGTGTTTCTGACTTGGCAATCAAAACATCTGCGAGACTTGCTCCCTTTAAAAACATGACAAACAGCGTAGGTATGCGAGACAATTTTCTTAATCTTTCTCAATTTTCTCCTATTTCAAAACTGTAGTTAAAATTGACTGCAGAGCAAAACCCTTTCCTGCTTGTTTGAAGGTATGGAGCAATGTAAGGAGCTTGTTGCACACTTTGATGATAACGTGTGAAATGAAGCAGCCAGGGGCGCTTGTGAAGGATGTCAGAAAAATCCCACTGGAGTACAGTAACCTCAGCGCCTCTGTGGCAGCACAGGGCACATGCTGCCAGCACAAAGCTGCACATAGCTGCAAAATCTGGCGCAGTTCTGGTAAAGCATGGACTATTTGCTTAAGTTTCTGGCATTTACTCCTCAGTGTCCTTAGCAGCTTCAACAAGAATAAAGCATGCTTTGCATGCCAAGCAAGTTGGCTGATCTTAGTCACGGCCTTGGTCAAACACAAGGAGTTGCTTGACAAGAAAGAACTGCAACTAAAACCATTAAAAAATGTTAACAGAACTCGCAGCTTGCAAGTTCAGTGTGGTATCTGAAGCCTGACGGTCTTTGGGAACTACCCTGAACATTCATCTCAGCAGGAGTTTTCAGGCACCAACACTCCTTTTCCTCTTTGTATTTCTGTTCTTATTTATTTTGCAACTACAGAAAGGGTCTGGTTTTAAAAAAAAAGTGACAGGTATAAGACTCGGCTCATACGGATAGCTCTGGAAAAAGAGATTTTCTTCCCTGAGTCTACTTTCAGGTTTGCTGCTATCAGTCGAGGATTAGTCAGCTAACATGGCATCTCTGTTGACATACATTTTCTCCCCACAGCTAAGACAGCTTAACTACTTTATACACCAGAATATGCAATGGTTAACCAGATACTTTCAAAAAAGAAAAGTATCTCCTACTTATTCATTTATAATTCTGCTTTTAGTATTGAACTGGAATCCACAGACAAAGAAATAAGCACCCAAAACCCTCGTGCCTCTAAAACATGCTCACATGAAAAGCTTGAATTATGGTTAGATAAATAAATGAACAGAAGAAGTTACTTGGCCCGTCTTGCAAGCGCACAGAATCCATACAAAATCTTGCATATGTTTTCTTCTTCAGCATATACACATTACAAGGATTAAACAGAAAGGGAAACTTGCAGCTTTAGACACACTTTGTGTCTCAATACCAACTGCAGCACTAGCTTCTCTGTAAGGATTATCAAGGCTACACCCCCATGCAGCTGTCAGTCCCTGGGGCTGTAATTCAGCTATCCTGCTCTCACTCTATCCATCACATTTACACAAATCCCCAAGGTGGACTGCCTTCTAAATGTCTTTACCTTGTGCATTATCCTGGGGCTTAACAATCCAATATTGGTGCAGCCAAGGATAATTACTCTCCATTGATGATAAAACACCCTGAATCCTGTCAGGCATGGCAATTTGCATCTTACAGTGCTGAGGATCAATAGATACAACAAAGGAGTGAAACCTGATTAGATACTGCTGCCTCTCAATGGAAAGGGAAGACCTGATTGTTTTGCAGGGTTGAAGTCCTGGTTAAAAGGGAAATGAAGGTTTCCCATTACAACACAGTCCCTCAACGTGCTGTTCGCCTAGAAACTGCTGCGGGGAGTTGGAGACTTGAGCAGAAAGTAGGTGAACAAACAACCAGGTCTTACAGACTCCTGGTAAAGAAGGACTGGTATCTACTCGTGCCAGGGCGGCTCATGCAGTTTCACCGTAACCCAAGAGAACGCAGCAGACATGAACTGTCTGGAGCTCCAAGAGGTTCTACTTTTTCCCCGGTTTTATAGATGTACAGTATAAAGAGGTCAAGTAACTAGTTCACAATCACATGCTGCTTTGATATCGCACCTGGAAGTTGGCTATTGGCTCTCAGAATCAATCTATTTCTGAAGCATCCTCTAAAAGCGTGGGGCCAGCAAAGAGCTCCTGCCCTGCCAAGACAGCAGAAATGTCATATATATTTAAAATAAGGGATTGCAGGATTCTTCAACCACAACTAACCAGGTAAGCAGATGTATGAAGGTGGAGGTGGAATAAAGAATTATCCCAACCCATTCAACAGTCTTCTAACATTAATCTAACACTGAATCTGATCGAAGATAAGAGCAGCAGTGGTTGAACTTAGGTTCCCACATTTAATCTAGAGAGACATCACAAGCTTCCGCCTCTTCAAGTCTTTATTTGGAGGCCAGTAACACATTGACAGAAAACCATGGTTTGGCTGACAGCACTGCTGGGCTGCAGGCAGGGAATGTATTCCCGTTTGGATGCGATTCTCCACCACTGACACTCCCTGGGCTCAGCTGTGCCCATCTCCCACAGCACGCCCAGATTAGTGATACCAAAGCTCAGCCCTGGGCTGCAGACCAAGAGCTCCCAGAATGGATGTAGCTAACTGTGTTAAATCTGGATTTTTATTGGGTTTCTGGTGGCAGAGCTACATTAAGCAGGGATTGCATCTCTTCATGCTCTTGCCAAACTGAAAGAAATGCAGACTTTTCTTCCGGGGTAATTAGTGAGTGAGGGAAAAGTTGAATTTGGGGGATTCCCAACCATGTGAAGGACACTGTTTTAAAAAAGCCTCAAAACATGAATGATGCGGAAAATAAAACAACATCAAGAAGAAAGCTGGGTACATCTTTTCAGAATGCGTGCTCTGAGCCTGATGAAGAAGGCCTCAAAGCAAGAGAGGAGGAAAGCAGAGAAAGAGAGAAAAACTCTTCAGAGACCAGCTGGGAATAGCCTGTTCTTATCAAAACATGTTGCTGACACAGACCTGTCACGGAGCCAACATCTGCTCCCAACTTGCAGAGTCAGTCCGAGGCATGCTGAGCGTCTACTATGCACTCAGACACAGGAACACCAAGAGTTGACTTGGCATGTTGGACATAAATGATCATTAACAGCTTCTGAAAGCACCAGCGAGCTCAACAGGAAGGAGACTTGCTCCTTTGATGCAAAAACTGTTTATTTTGACCTACAGGCAAACTTGCAGATTTTCTCTGCAGAAGGGAGTCTCTTCCAACATGGGAAATGGAAAAAAAAGCCTGATTCTTGACCTCATATGGTAGTGTCTACTAAAGCCAATGGGGGGGTTGCATATGGCAATCCTGAAAAACTGAGGCTCATTAACATTATGGCATAGGATTATGACTATTTTACATCATAAGGAACTGTCTCTTTCATCTTGATGGTTGCTTAGTGTCAGTTGATTCAGGTGCTCCATATTAATGCCTAAGCGTAAATTTAATATTGGTGAGAAGTACCAACCCTGCATCTAAAATCCTTTGTCTCCTTCACTTGTGCAATGGGCACGCTTTCTCACCCTGCCCTCCCATTAACCTGAAATCCAGACCTATTACCTTAAAGGCCTTCAATCCCCTTGCCTGCTTCAATCCCCAGCATTTTTGGGGTACTAGAGAGGATTTGCAAGCAGTCTGAGACACCGCCATGATAGAACAGATGGCAACTATCCCACCTAGTGTGAGACACCGAACAACATCCATTGGATTCTCACACGAGCATCCACCTCCTGGCACTGCCTGTGCCTCTGCAAGTGGCACTCTGAATCTATCCGGCGTTGTGGGAACCCATCACTCATCATGAAGAAAGGCACGTTATTATGGCTTTCCATCTGTCAGTACAAAGTGAAATGTAACTTTGTATTGGGCTCTCCACTCTGCATTCAGGCATGGAAGATTTAGAGCTCGCTGCTCTGTATTTGAAATGGGAAATTGGAGTGGAGCTGCTGAGTCATGAGAACAGGGGCCCGTATCAGCAGCTGTTTCTCCCTGGAGAAAACCACTAATCCCCTCTGATGCACCTGGGTGCGATTGATTCCTCAGGATTTCTGCACACTCACACAATCTCTGACTGTCAGAGGTGCATTGATTTGTTCGGCAGTGGAGAACAGAATGGATATAACGGAGATGATTTTTAAGGTGATGATTGCTATGGGTGGGTGAAGATAAAACTGTATTAAATAAGCAGCCATTAGAACTTAAAACTGAGCAGCTCAGCCGCCTGCTCCTGCCCTCTGAAAGGAGGATAACAGTCACATGCATCTAACACAGGTGAGCAGGAGCGTAATGAATTCACAGGGTGTAATGAACCTGGTGGAAACTGGCTGAAAATAGACTTGTGGTAATAATGCATCCCCTTGCAACACAGTGCACTCAAGGACATTGTCCTCATCAAAATGACATTATGTATGGTGGAAAAAAACAGAAGGAGAGCATAAATGTAGGGACCTCATAAACAGCCACGACCAAGTCCCCGACAAGAGCATCCTATTAAAGACAATGATGCTGAACCCTTGAAAACAAATGTAAATTAGCAAAACTGCTAGTCAGAGTTTGCCAGGAAAGCTTCTGGTCATTGTTAACTGCTCTGCACAATTGGAAGGGAGAGGAAAAGGGTCAGGATAAAGACCTATTTCCCTATCATTTCATCACATCACTCTTCATATAAGCACCCTGCTGACCAGCCTTCTCCCAGAACTTCTCAGCGATTAGCACCATGCTGTTTCTTACTGTGAATTCGAACAAGAGTAGCACAAAGCTATCAGCAGGGACTTCAGTGATCAGAAACTGCTCAGCCAATTTTCACTATCATTTTTTCTATGTCTAACAAATGCCTATTGTCACCAGGCCTGCTCCTGTGGCATGTTGAGAGCTTCTGCAAATTGTGGAGACCCCTGTCTCTGATTTTAAATCCCTAAAATGTTAGCTGTCACCTTATAGACTAATGGATGAGCAAAGGACAGGGAGCCAGGAGCTGCTGGTGGTAATTCTGGCTATTGATGTGCAGTGTAAGTATCCTAGGTACCCTGCCCCTGCCTCAACCTTCCCTGCCTGCAGAATAGGGATGGAAAGTAACAGTATCTCCCCTGCTATGAGGCAAAGGGAACCTAAGGTTTTTTTTAAGGTGCAAAGTGCTAATTGCTAGTATTCACACTGCAGGTCTTGGCACTGGAATTAGAAGTAGCGAAACTATGCAAGGTGCTGTTGCAGTCACCAAATACAACAGGCCTGCAACAGAGACTTCACCCTTAAGAAAAAGGGGGGTGAGATTTTATTCAGCTGTTTCATAGAAAGGTTTCACTTCACCTGCAAAACACAAACTGTGCCGCTACTGACAAGTCTTCTCCTTGAATGGAAACCTACTCCGCCTGCCGTCCTGTTAGACCCTGCAGTGAAGCCCCGATCCTGTACTTATGAGATCACTATCAGCTGTGATGGGAATGCTGCAGATTGACGTGATGTCATCATTCAGCCATATGACTCTGGCGGAAGTGAAAAGCAAAGGAGAAGATGGGCTGTGACGTGTAGAACCGTGATTTAATGTGATTAATGCTATTTGATAATTAGTAGAGGTGTTACAGGCCTTACAGGAAACCAAGGGAAAAAGAAGTGGATTTGGGCAAATACAGGATACATTTTAGAGCCTCCTCCAGCCTGCAGATTTCTTTTCAACACCACATATATCGCATTTCTTCTTAAAGCAGCCACTGTAGGGGCCAGGGCATTGTATAACAAGAAGAATGGTCAAACACAATTTTACTGTGTCTGGTAAGGCAGAGTGCAATACTTATATGTATCAGAACAAGCAATGTGCCAAAGTGCCTGATGATATGGAAGAAATGTGTCCTCGATCAAGAAAAACCAGTTTAATGTGCACACTGGGAACAGAGTATTACACAGATACTGCTTTCTCCTGGCCATGTGAATTTAAGGAACCCCTGCTGGTAACTGAGATTCCTTGCAGACAATCAGACCAGAAGCAAAATGTTATAAATTCTTAAGGTACTGTACAACGTGAGATACATCCTCACATTTTATACAAAACCGAGAAGGGAAAGATACCATGTAAGCATCTGAACTCCCATACAACAAATGCCATTTCAAGCATCATTTATTATGCTGCCTTTCACAGACTTTTACAATCCTCAATATGGTTAGCAATTCCAGCTGACTCGTAAAGTGGTTTTAAAATTCACCACTGAAAAGAATGTTTATCTCTGTGTTTTCTCCAGTTCGGGAGTAAAATTAGACTCTTAAAACCTGGGGATGGTGTGTCTTTAATTTTGTTTAGGACAGAAAATAACTGCAATATGAAAGGTTTAATGAGGTTAGAAATCTAAAAGGAAATGGAGTGGGAATAGATTATCAAGAGAAATAAAGCCAACCGCTGGAGAGTACACTAATATTAAATATTAGGTTTCTAAACCAAATATATATAATCCATTTAGGGACTTAATGGTGGTTCTCAGAAGCACATTTATCTACAGCTTATGGTTCAACAACCAATATTATAACTCCATTTGTCATTGTTAGGCAAGGGGAATGGATGTCAGGGAGGCGAGGGTCAGCAGATGAGGAGGAGCTCAAAGGAGACTCAGCTACTGTACGCTATAGACGGCACTTGGAGGGGAAGAGCTTGCCTGCAGATTTCTGGCTCCACACTGAAGATCCGTTGGCTGCCCTGAAAATGCCTCCTTATGAAAATACTCCTTTTTTCATTTTCCTTATGAAGAACAAAGGCAACATATTCAAGCAGGGATTTGCCTTAAATTAGGCTTTATACCCATTTTTCATTCAGCAAGATACTTACACGTGTGCCTAACTAAATGTGGGATTACGCACTTGATTAAAATTAGCGACATGCTTAAACTACTTGATGAATTGGGTCATTAGATACCTAAGTCAATACGAGATAAGGAGCTCTGGAAATCAAGACAAATTGAAAACTAAAAAATGGATTTTGGTTCTTAGCTTTTGGCACCTACATTAACGAATTTACAGTATAGGCAAAGATTTAACTAAACCTCTTGATATTAGCACCTAAAATGAAATCTCTGCTTTGGAAACACCTGCTCTCTTTCTGGCTCTCCTGGGACACCAGGGCAGTGAGATGACCAACTGCAGGACAGCTCTGCCCTCTGCAACTCCACTCATCTTCAAGTAGCCCCTGAAGCTGCAGAAAAAACTTCCACCATTAAGAATAAGAGACTAGGAGATGGAATATTTAGGGAAAAAAATATGGAAAGATGCATGGGTTTTCACACTGTTATTGTAGAAAAAGCCAAAAGAGCCCCGTGTGGAGATACCAGCTACCTGGCAATATGAAGGGAGAGGCGCTGGATGAATGACAATTCTTTATCACTTTTACCAAGGTTGCCCAGTTAACCGCTCTGTACCACCATAAGAACAGGGTGAGGTTCATAGGCAGAGGTTAATTCTTTTTATTACACCGAATAGTTGGATAAACTACACAATGGCCAAGATCCTTCCCGAAGAAGCCTCTGCAGTGGCCTTTTTGTAAGGGCTGTGTGCCAGAAAGCTTGTCGTTTTGCCCCAGTTCCACCTGCTGGTCAAACACCAGGCACCCTCTCCCTCCCTCCACATCCTGCCTCGCTGCATCCATCAATGAAGAAGGAGGCTGATGTTCCATTTCACACTTGGGATCACTGTGTTATTTTGGTTATCCATTGTGTTTTCCCTGCCTTTTCCTTTCTGAAGGGATGCCTGCTGTCAGGGACCCACCACTTCCAAGCGAGCGCTCAGCCTGCCAGCTCCAGGCTTCTGGATGCAGCCAGCAGCTCGCTGAGGACTCCCAGGCGTGCTTCCTTTCTGTTTTTGCAGGAGGGAGGGAAGCTGAGCTGGGAGGACGACACAGTAGGAAACAGAAGTGTGCTCCTTTCTCTTGAAAGGCTCTAAATCTGCTCCCTCTCCAGCCCCAAAGTACTTCTTGGGCCAATTCTTGGTAGACTGAAATCTTGAAATGTCACCAAGAACTGGAGCAAGCCAATCCAAAGTGCTTGTTTGAAGTGGTCAAAAGGAAGTAAAACATACTCCACTACAAATAACACTTGGCTACTTCCAGCACAAATGCTTTTTGCTATCAATGAAATTTTGAGGAAACTCAGGGACTTCATTTAGCACCATATGTTGGCTATCACTCTACTCCTAGGCTGGGTATTAGTGGGTTTTTACTACTAACACCATCAATAACAGCAACTGAATTAGCTGTAAGAGTCACAAATCCATCCTCTGAGTGGTATGACCAAATTCTTTCACATAATTTGCCTGAGTGACAGAAAAATATGTTGCGAGTGTAAAACAAGTCTGGAGACTTAAAATGCTTTTAATTCTGAAAAAAAAAAATAATGCAGAGCTGCTTCTTGACTTCAGAGAGCTTTGAATCAAGACCTCACTTCAGAGAAGTGCTTAATTTTGATGTTTAACTTGAACTGAAATCAGTTTTGCTGAATGAAACCTGCAAACATTTTTTTACAGCAAACACAAGGAAGCAGTTTTTCCACATGACATGTCATTAAATTGTGGAATTCACTACCACAGGATGTTGCAGAGGCCAAAAATATAAATGAGTTCGAAAAAAGATTAGACAAATTCACGGGGGATAAGTCCACCAGTGGCAATTAAACACAATGGTCTGGATATGACCTCTGGCTCAGGAAGTTCCTGAAGTGCCGATTGCCAGACACGGGGAGGATAAGACCGGGGAAAGGTTCACCCTGTACGATCCTGTTTCTTATATTCCTTCCTGAGCATCTCCTGTTGACCACTGATGGAGCAGGGATATCTGTGCTAGACAAACCGTCCCCATATGGTAATTCCTCTGATCTTCATAACATTTGGATCTGAACGAAGCTCTAAAATTTGTTGTAAAGCAGGGAATTTGGTAACATGCAGAACGCTGCTATTTTTTTCACATCTTGAAAAGTTTTCCATGATTCTCAGTAAAAAACAAGCTTTACTAATCATTTCCGTGACAAAGCATCTCGCACTTCTTGCCACCCCCATTTAAAAAGGGGATCCAAAGAAGATACTAAACATAACAGAATAAATTGTTTATTCCTATTGGTATCATGCAGCTGTACTATTACTGTTTTATTCTTTAGATCAAATTCTAGTGAAACAGCTGAACATATTCAGCAGAGTTTCTTGACTCGTATTCCTTTAAGTAATTTAAACAATGCTGTGTCCCGATGTCTTGCAAAAGTTGAATTATTATGGCATTTTATGCAGGAGGAGTTTGCTTCAATGGGGTACAAACATACAGGGACATAACTCTGAGGTCTAGAGCTCCTTCTCAGACTTATTTACAGTGCAATTCTTAAGTCTTATGATTGTTGGTGCTTTTCTTGAAGCCCATCTCTAAGTGCAATTCTGTGAGAATCTTCATGTTCGATGAGACAGAAAATGATAAATTTCTAGCACTGTGAAGCTTAAAAATGTGATCTAAATGCATTCCCTCATCCCCCAAACGCTGGGGTAAGGCAGAGAAAAAGACCTCATTTAAAACCCAAGACCTCCCCCTTAAAAACAAAACATTTTCTGAGACCCATGAAATTTGATGACGTGGCTCAAATCTATTTATTAGACACAACTGAGTCCCAAATTGCAAGCACCCAGATGTAGCTTAAATTTCATATTCTGTGAGACCCAAAATAGCACAAGTTCTTCATTGCGTTCTTTAGTTTTGTATCTCAATTATAGAGCATGACACAGATTTGGAATTAACCTGTATGAGTTTGTCGCAAGACATAACGAAAACATCATGAACCAAAATCCTTGGTTAACCATTAGCCAGAGACATCTAATTAATTAAATACCCTAATTCACAATAATATCCTGTCTATCCACAAATTTCCCCTGGTTTAAAAAACAATTTTGCTAACGTGTGGCAAAACTTACATCAGTTGTTTCAAATTCAATTTGATTTAAGCCTAGTCAAATTTAAATTAAGATCAAGATAAATCTATTTAATCCTGGTTTAAAAAGAAAGAAGAATGTCCATGCTGAGTTTTGCATAGTTTAAGCTCAATGATTTAAATCATGTCCTTAGTTACTGACTAGTACAACTGTGAATACAAACAATGCCTAGGTCAGGATTTTTTTTTACTCCTTAGCACTTGTATAAGTAAATCTCAGAAAAGACTTTTTTTAAAATAAATGTTCATTTGTGCTTTTCTTGTTACCTTGTGCTGTACAAAGACCTTCCCAAATATTTTTAACTATATGTGTACATACCTACTGAGATTTTATCCATTGTATTTCTAACACAAGAAACTTCAGCAGTAGAAAGCCTAAACAGCTTGAGTAAAAATATTTTCTTCTTTCAAGTTTTCCCTCTGATGATCCTTCATGGATGTGTAATTTCACAGATTCCGTAAGTCCTTAAAAGCCTGCCGGACAGTGCATGCTGGACTAGATGTCTAGCAGAAAATGACCAAGATTGACAGAACAAACCAACCCCCTAACTTCCCCAGTTTGTCTTTAGCTTTCTTTATAAATCACACAAAAGTATACAAGCCTCTTTTTTCCTTTCTAAAGCTACCACCTATAGACAACACAAACATTTGTTTCTTTCAGTTTCTATTAGTCATAAATTTTGCAAAATTAAAAGAAAAGACATGCGCAGGACCTGAGTATTGAAGCCATTTTGAAGACAGGCATCAAGATGAATGCTAACACAGCATCAAGTTCCACACCATCAGCATATTCTTAAGTAGATATAAATTATTTTTCAGTGCTGTTTTATTCAATTTGTTGCATCACACTTAGTTGTTTTCAGGTCAGATACCAGCCACCATTTGGTAACTGAACACCTCCTTAATTTCAATCAGAGCTATGCTATGCTAATGCAGTTCTAGCCCTTTTAATTTCTGTTGTCTTTCCCTAATCTGCTTTTTGCCTTTTAGTCCCACGGAAAGTCCATAAGTGATGGCATTAACATTTCTTCTCACCCCTGCCAGCCAGCAACATACTGGAAACTGTGATGAGTTACCCATCCTGAGCTAAGAAATATCTGAAATCAGCGTGGTGACCCCAGCAAAATCCAAGCAGTGGAAGTGGTCCCCACTTCCAAACTTTTCCCTCCGGTGTACTCCTTTTTCTTATCCCCTCACGGCATACCTTTCTCCTATTTGTTTGGAGGTGATAGGAAGGAAGGAAGAGGGTTCTCTGGTGAATTTTTTAGGAAAGGTTTTGTTTCCAACCTATGGCAGCTTCTATTAGGAGGGAAACAAAGAGAATGAGCAGATCCTGTTGTGGTGACGTAAAGCCTAAGAGATATTTCAGGGTCACCAGCTATCTTATAGAGACAACATCTGGCAAAACCATCCAGCAGCAATATGGATACCAGCCCCAGGAAATACTGATACACATGGCCAGAAAAAAATACAGTATTCTGGGTTTTATTTTTTAAAAAAGTCTTTTTTTTTGTCAAGAAGAAAAAAGTGACATATCCACAAACAGCAGCGGAGACTTGCCGGCGCAGGCAGTGATAGATGAGGACTTTTGCTCACTCTCAGATGCATGGAAGAGAATAGTTTTTTGTGTTAAGAGTTCATTACAGCTTCAGCCCTCCTACTGCACTGTTTCCTCTGAAATCAGGGGCAAGATTAAATCTGTTGTAGCGGAGCGCTCCGTAATGGCTCTGACAGACGTTGTTTTTCCTCGGCCTCACATCTGGGAGTTAACCAGCAGAGCACTTGAAACCAACCAGGTCAGCTCTTTAGTTGAGTTTCGTGTCTAATCAGCCAGGAAGGCTGAGGCCTCAGGTCACACATGGAAATCACTAGAGCTATTTAAGTCGCCAGAGGTTATTAATAAATCTCCCACTATTTCCTTAAGTAAATAATTGGAGGCCCATCTTTCAAACAAGTTATGTCTGGCCATGTTATGGTACCAATTTTATCCTTCCTTTTTTCCCCTCACCAAGCAGGAAGAACAAATCTCTGGTGACAACAATGGCAAAACTGTGAATTATAAACATCCATGTGTCTCTCATTTGAATGCCTCCTCAAGTTTCCTTGACAGCTGGGGGAGAGAGAGGCTCTTAGTCTTTCCACCAGAGCCCGAGCCACCGAAACCGCTCTCGCGCCAGCAGAGACTCAGCTCTGACTGCCGGGTGAAATACGAGCCACGCTCTCTCCATTAGGTGCTGTTAGGTAGCCGAGTTCAGGTCCTTCTGGGCTGCCACGAGGGAAACGAGGGGAAAAGCCTGACTGTGAAACATGGTCGGAGCCAGGGCTCGGGGGTTTCTGGAGAGGAAGAAAAGTGCTGAGGGAGAGATGGGGTTAGCGATGCCGCATCCTCCCTTCAAGTCACGCACAGGCGCAGGGCTTAACTGAGCGCAGGGGACCACATCCAGGCCTGACACATGGAGGTCCTGCGAGATCTGCAACCGCTTGTGCCGAGGCCAAATTCACCCACAGCCACAAATAACAAGCCCTGGCTTACCAGAGACCCCAGTCTTTCCTGCATATGTTACTCTTTCAACTTCGGAAATAACAGACCACTTTGTTTTCACTGTCATTGCACTAAGGTAGATGCGCCTGCGCTTACATGCGGAGAAATTAAAACCAGCCCTCGCCACTGCCCATCACCAAAACTGGTTGGGGCCGCATTGGGGCGGCAGTCCTCTGCTGGTGCGACCTGCGGGGAAAGCCGGGCTGAGCACCGCGAGGGTCCTCCGCTGCCTCCAGCTGCAGAGCCATACCTCGCAGCGGGACGTTTCATATCCCTCCTGCTCACCCCAAGTCAGACAGACAAATACGACGAGAGATAGCTCCTGCCTGCCCCTGCATACGCCAAGCCACCGCACCAAGCTCCTCGCAGGCTCTGCAATATTTATGGCAGCTGTGATAACCCCAACGCTTCTTCTAGCTGCTAGATCACTGCCACTGCTTCACTGAGTTACGAGTTGTCTTTGTTTGAACTTCTTTCAAGATGATGCAGAGTCTTAGACATTAGGAATACAGAATGGGTGCTTTAAATGAAGCAAAAGTCTACGTGCAATCATATATCTTGTGCATATACGTGTACACAGATGTATCCATTCCTTTACAACAAATAATCTAAAGTTTGTCTCTAAACAAAGAACACCGGCTCCATCCTTCAAATCACGTCAGCAAAACAGCAGGTTAATAACCATTACAACCTTCACACATATGGAAATACTTTTAATTTGCAATAAAGACCTTTTTTTTGCATTTTTCAGAAAATGGAGGATCTGCTCCCCCTCATGACAACACAGTATCTTTTATTTGTGATCTAAAAAATGTTCATACTTGAATCATGTTTTCTTTCTTTCTTTACCTCACTCTTGCAAAGATTAATGCCTTGAACCTAAAAATCCATTTTTCAGAAGGAGGATTCTCCTCACACGGTCATGGTTTTGCGGCATTTCTAACAGGGTCTATTGACTTAATTAACTATAACTTTAGGTCTGAATCTCCTAACAGAAAGCAAATCTGAGCTGTAGCTATGTATTGCTTTAGCCAAGCAGTGTCTTTCAAGCAAGCGATACTCAAGTATAATCCTCCCACGCTTGCAAATAGGTGGAGGAAAAACGCAGCCCTACCTCCTCGGGGCACGCTCAGGCTGCAGGAGATGCATGCCACGGCTGGACCTGAGGAGTCCCAAGACAGGCTGATAGATATCTCAGGCCACCAGCAGCAAAGCTTTGTTCAAAAAGCAACATATTGAGCCTGTGTGCATATGAATGTGTGGGTGGGGGAGGATGGGGGAGAGGTGGAGGTAGTGCAGCTCTCTGGCACCCGGGCTGTCGCCCAGGCATCACTGATGTGGGCACTGGAGGGAGTTGCTTGCCAATCCTTCTGGCAGAAGAAAAATTGCTACAGATGGCAACTGCCAGCAGGGAACGAACAGCGAAAACAGAGGAATTCATGACAGAAATTATGGAGAGAAAAGAGAAAAAAAGCATTTCTAATGTACCCGTTTCATCTTTTCAGTTGAAGGAAAACCTGTTATCAAGAGCCCAAATGAACAGCTCCACTAAAGCTGAGGGTGGAAATCACTGTAGGGACATCAGAGCCAGTGGATCTCCTTCAATTAAAAATCTACCGCACAGTGTGCTTACACAGACAGTACACACAACCGTAATATGCGTATTTGCTTGTAAAGATTTGGGTGCACTAAATGAGCGACATTATTTATGCACATACATATTTTTGTGGCTGTGGCTCAAGAATTAGGCTGAAGACAAGCAAAATTTGTGCAATTTGCACATCTTTGCTTTCTGTGTGACAGACGGTGCCAGATGAAGATATTTGCTGTCCTATCCACTTAAAAGAGCAAGAGGAGGGAGCGGGAAAGGAAAAAAAAAAAGAAGAAAAAAAATGCAGCAAGCAGGAACACTTAAAATGAGTTACTATGTCTGGTCACTCAATCCTTTAAGCCCTGCCAACACTTTTCTGTGATTAGTTAGTAAATCTGACAAGGCCTGCGTTTGTTCACAGCTTATTGACAGAACTGTATTGATAAAGCAATATCCAAGCCTGGGGAAAGAAAGCCCACAATCTCATTTTACTTTCTCAAGTCTTTATTGCACAAAGGTGTTTTTCCTGGATGAATTCATTTTCCTGAAACTAAAGTTTGAATTTTCTGAGAGTGCAGCTCGTATATCATTGCTTAATAATTATTTATTGACTGGGTAGACATTAAACACGGGAGAGGAAAAACATGTCACACAAATTTATTTGTGCAGATTTCTGACCTGATAATGCAGGGACATTTGTTCGGAGTTCACGAGAGACAGAACAATGGTAGCTGTGGGGGTTATAATTTTTCCATCCCCCAGAGATGCCCCTTGCTTTCCTGTTCTCTGTGCCTCCACTCATCCCGAGCTTCTTCCTAGAACCCGCCTCTGTCTCCCCAGGAGGTTTGTGTTGTGGCCATCACGTACTGGATGAGACCGCTGATGGGGTCCCTTGAGGACCCATTAGTGCCGCTCATAAATTAGCCAGATGGGGTTTGCCTTGACCGAGCTGCCGCGGGTTGGGTCTGGAGGGGAACACAGGACTCCTGCCCCACGCAGAGGGAACCAACTACTTTTTCAAAGATAGGAGCACTGTGATATGAAAAAGTAGTAAGGGACAGGATTAAAACCAGAGATGATTTCATGTTAAAACCACATGTATTACCGAAGCCTAATTGCAGCATTTCACATCCAGTTGAATTTTATGAGCTTGATGAATTCAGAGTGTCAATAAAGAAGTGGCAGTCTGGGATTGTTCAATGATTTCAAACCAAAATGAGGGGAAATGGGTTCAGTAACAACCGCTGGATACAGACACCAGTAGAGAGCAAGCAGTGGTGCAACGACAGCTTTGCTCCAAGAGGTTGGTGAAGGTGCCAAACGCTTATTTCTACGTGCTCCTGCTTGAGACTGCACAGTTTAAAGAGATCTCATGACCACTGCTGAAGCTGGCAGTTGACAGAAATTCTTGAAAAAAGCCTATTTGTTGGTGTTTCATTTACTATGTCTCTTTCTCTTTCCTGTGGGTAGTGGAAATTGGCAGATACAAGCCAGTGAAGAAGTGGAACATTATCACCAAGACACAGTGTGATAGAGAAAATCCCCTTATCATTTAAGTTAAACCATCATCAGATATCAATGAATCATATCTCAAAAGCCTATCTAGGCTTCCCTGGCATTACAAATCCAGAGTCTGCTGGGCTCTTCTGCAATCGCTATTGATTATGACTTTAAAACCAAAAAAGTCTTCCTTGCTAACAATAAAAAAATCACTTGTTCTAAACACAAAATAAAGCATTTTTCAAAAAAGGGCTGAAAAAAGGTACACCCATATCTTCAATGGCTATTTTCACTATTGTGGGCATGCTCGTATTAAGTCTTCTAAAATTTATGAAGGAAAGAATAAGTGGGAGAAATTATAACTAGCTGAAAAATAGGCTGTGCTAGGAAGAGGATAATAAAGTATATATACTTCAAGGGGTGACATGTTTATTACTAATAATTTATAACAACATCGTCCCTTTATTATGCAATACTTCTCAAAAAGAAAAGAAAATTCTTTTGCCATAGGGGAAAGATGTCTCATGGGAGTATAGGTGATGTCAAGGAGGCTGACCACAGAACCTGGAACCAGGGAATCCTGAGGTCCAAGCCTCACTTCACGTGGCTGCGTTCTCCACCTGGCAGAGTGCATCGTAACAACTCCTCCTTATTCACCAGCATTGCATTAGCAAGGAAACTAGTAAGGACCCACAGATGTCACATGTGTTTTGAAAGGATTAGTTCACGTACCGATGACTTTCTGAAAAAATGGAGGCATTACTACAGCTGTATCACCCCAGGCTTATGCAACTCCAATTTGACGGTGAAATTGGAAAAAGGAGCCACCTCTAAGTGTGCATTCACAGAAACAATTTGAGGTGTTCATAGTGAGTGCTGTAGTGTGGCAGAGCTCAGCACAGCTCTCCCTCCCCAGGTCTTGCTTTCCCAGGGGCAGATCCCCTTCTGGCTGACTGCAGAGAATCGCTGACACTGTCCGACAAGAAGCCGCGCTCAGACAATGTCTTTCAGGAGAGTGGTTGTGGCATGTTGGAGACGTGACTCAGCCATGTAGGTTCTTACTAGTTTCCTTATTAATACAACAACTAGTGAGATGCCACAGCTCTTGCTTAAGCCAAGTGGGGTTGGAGTCTCACAATTCTCATTTTGACTGTAAACAAAGAGCCCAGCCCTCTGTGGTAAGGATCTGGGGATGACTTATTGTTAGAGTTGGATGTTGGAAATTATTGCTGTGGCAACACTGTTCTGCATCGAATGCCATTTCATAACATAATCATCTCAACCCCAGCACAAACGTGGATGATGCTCCATTCAGGAGAGCTTTTAACAGTTTGTCAAATGATGTTTTACAACTGAGTTACCTCCAGTCTAGTCTGCTGTTTCATGCACTGTTGGGCTGGACAGAAGGAAAGAGGAAGAAAGAAAAATGCAGCTGGTATGTAAACAGTATGTAGCAGCACAGTGGCACTAAAACCAGCGCAGGCCGCCTCCATTGCAGCCATTTCTGAACAATATAGATCAGAATCTCCACACTACCAGCTTTTAAGATAACTCCGGATTCAGAATTGAGAGACAGGGAATTCCCTTCCTTTTCCTGAAGGAATTCACCATTATGGTACAAGACTCAATATTCTTGCTTTTTAGAAAATTCCAAGAATGCAGATTCTTGGAAGTGGAAAGTCTGGTTTCATCGAAGACTTGCCATGTGGCTATGCTGGTTTTGGCTGGGGCAGAGTTAATTTTCTTCATAGTAGCTAGTATGGGACTATGTTTTGGATTTGTGCTGAAAACAGTGTTGATAACACAGGGATGTTTTCGCTATTGCTGAGCAGTGCTCACACAGAGCCAAGGCCTCTTCTGCTCCTCACCCCACCTCACCAGCGAGGAGGCTGGGGGGGCACAAGAAGTTGGGAGGGGACACAGCCGGGACAGCTGACCCCAACTGACCCAAGGGATATTCCAGACCATATGACGTCATGCTCAGCATATAAAGCTGGGGGAAGACGAAGGAAGGGGGGACGTGATGGAGCCCTGCTGTCCTGGAGATGGCTGAACACCTGCCTGCCCATGGGAAGTGGGGAATGAATTCCTTGGTTTGCTTTGCTTGCGTGGCTTTTGCTTTACCTATTAAACTGTCTTTATCTCAACCCACGAGTTTTCTCACTTTTACCCTTCCAATTCTCTCCTCCATCCTGCCATGAGGGGAGTGAGCAAGTGGCTGTGTGGGGCTTAGCTGCTGGCTGGGGTTAACCACGACAATGGCCCTGGACACAAATCTCAGAATCTCAACTTCTAAGAAAAAAAAAGGCAAAGTTATTCTGTGTCCCTGAATTTCTGGATATGCTTCTTGAAACCTCACTGGCCCAGCTTTCAGAGAAGCTGAGCATTTGCAAAGCCTCCTATGGTCACAGCAGTGTTGAGTGCTCAACAACTTTTGCACTGGGTATTTCAGAGGAGAGTTCTTGAAAATCAATCTCTGTTCCTCACTTGCATCATCTGTTTCATGGCAATGCTCATATAGGTCACATCAGAGAGATGAGATTTACTACATTATTAATACCTAAGAAACACTTTGCAATTGCAGGTTGGAAGAAGATCTCTGCTTTAAAAATCTTCAACTGCTGAATACTGTCATGCTTCCACTGCTTCCAGCAGAAGCAAAACCATCCCCACAGATGATGATGTACTCTACAGTCATAAATCCCTCTCTCTATCCCCTGGCTCTAAGTACAGTTTGGTGGAGTGACAACTAAGGTGGGATGTTTATTTGAAGTGCACAGATGATGGGCGTAAGACAAGACGAAAGGAAGAACAGGACAGTTTAGGCTCTGTTGGACTTGTCTGTATTTATGTTCAGGACACCCAATGCTATTCTGGCTGCACAGGAGAATGTAACATGATTACAAATACAGCTTCTGTTATATCTTATCTCACAGGGCCACAGTAGGTATGAATGACCTTTAGTTTAAATGAGAACCAGGCTCTGCATGCAAAAGAGCTGTCTGTTTGACCGTGAGAGCTATTAGGCTCTGGAACAATTTCCTAAGAGGGGCTGAAGAAGCTGTCATTCGGTACACTTAAGGCTGAATTGGACAAGAAATGGAAAATATATTTAAATAGAAAATACTATCTTGTCAGCAGGATGGATGATGTGACCTAACACATGTTCTCCAACTCTAATTTCTATGAATACCTGCAGCTTAGACCTTGTGTATGCTGCAAAGGGTCTACCAAGAAAGCTTTTGCTGAAGATGGAGACCAACTTCTGCTGACCAGAGAATACTAGTTTCCTAAAAACCGAACAAGTTGAACCTATGACAGGATTTCTTGCTGATAAAATTTTATCTATGATGGTGTTTGGCCTTTCATTTTTATTTGTTTTAAATCCCTGTCTTTCTCTACATTCTTTGTTGACACATCCATGCCATCCTAAAACTTGAGCAGTTTAACCTCCAACTAGGCTGTATCTACACACCAGACCAAATAGACATGGGCAATGCACACACACTACTGCAAACCAGATCTAATCATGAAACGTGCCAGGTCACTGTCATTATATGCACAACTACAAGCTCTGCCTATAACAATAAATAGTCACTAATCAGTAACATGATTACTCAAACTGCTAGGAGGAGGAGGGCTGCAGAGGGCAGAAACATGCCCCTTTTATTTTCACAATTTCTCTGAAGCCATTACGTATCTATGCAGAACACATTTTCCTACCACATGTGTTGATCTAGAACTAAGCAGGAGATGGATGCTGAAGAGAGCCATTTTCATCATCCCTGGAGAGATTTGTAAAACAAGAGAGAGGGTTTTTTTATTCCCCTCTCTCTGAAAGAGGCATTGGCTCCTTTCCACTTCCAATTTCACCATGGCTGCACACGACTAAACATCCATTTTGACACTAATGCGGAGTGGTGCTCTCTGCTAGGTTGGGTCAGCCAGCTCTCCTGCCTGACTGGCCAAGTGATTGTAAAATCATTAATGGTATATTTTACACCCCATATTTCTTAAAAACCATAATTACTGGGGAAATTATTCTTCTTTTACTCCAGGATTTTTTCTTTTTTTTTTTTTTTTTCCCCAAAGACACATGTGCTCACTCTCTCATAACAGTCAAAATGAGGTCAGAAACTTGAACATATGTGGCTGTGTGTGCTTTCTCCTCCAACCAGAAATGACAAAGCAGAGTTTGGCAAGGCAATAAAGGAATGGCCACAAATCAGCCAGGATTATCTGACTTCCTTTAAGAAAGCCATAAATTGTTTACAGCAGCATTGGTCTTTAATGGCAGAATGGGGGGTGATGGAGGGGAAAGCTTTAATCTAACAATTTCAACACATTGCCAAAGTCCTTTCCTGTAGTTTACAATAAAAGAACCTCCAAAGCATCTAACTTATGTTGGCTGGACTTTTTATTTTCAGGGAAAAGATCCTTCCCATGCTCCCTTCTCCTTCAATACAGAAATAGACTGGAGTGTAATGAGGTTAAGTTTTAAAGCATTAAGCATTTGACAAAAACGCTTGCAAAGATTTTAGCACCAGAAAACCTCTAGAGAAACTGGACAGAGCCTGGGATAATACACAGCAGACTCCTCGAAGCTTAATGCACTGGGAATTGGCAGTGCATTAGGATTTTGGCTGCAGCTGGGCTTTTTACGGCCACTGGATTCTCGGCACCACTGCTGCTAATAATACATAGGTGAGGGGACATGGAGACAGACAGTTTGCTGTGATTGCTACTCACCATACACTGCAAACCAGTTCCAAACAGGAGAAGGCAGAACTTAAAAAAAATACTTTGGAAACAGAGCCAATCTGCACAATTCACATATATGAATCTCCAACACTGAACCCTCCTTCCCCCTCCAGTGCAATTCTACATTCAAAGTTGTTTGGCCTTATCCTTTTGTTCTTGCTTATCCTAGAGGGCAATTGTGAAATTCAAAACCATCACTGGAATTCGGACAATGAATATTTGTGAAGTTTGAGGGCACCCGTAGTGAGATTTTTAGAGACAGGGTCTAGGCCTCCTGTGTTTCTTTGTATATTTTGCCCTTCAGGGCCATTTCCCAGATGGCACTGTAGAGCAACATGCATCTAAACACAAACAATGCAACCACCTCCACTGCCTGGGATGGAAATTCCCAAAATCCTTTCCTGCAGCTCCTCTGAATACTGGGATCATCCCTGCTGCTGCATTGTACTTCTTCAGTCACACACCACTTTTGGAAAATGCATTACTACTTGCAGGAATGATGTAAATAAATACAGCACAGCTCACATGGTTTGAAGAGTTTGTCAACAGAAAATATCCATTCCAGACTACTAGCTTCTGAGAACTGGAATGTTTCCAAATCTATTTATCTCATCACTTTATAGAAGCTCTTTCCTCCCTCCTCTTGATATTTCAGAAATTTATTTGCCTCCCACTATAAAAATAAATACAAGTGCTCTCCCTCCCCAATGCCCAAATAGTAATTAGTTATAATGATTATTATTTATGTTGTGGCAGTGCCTTGGAGCCCCAGACATAGTTATATGTTTATAATCCCTCCTTTACATGCTACTTAAGAGCATATTGCTCGAAAGCCAGTAAAAGCAAATTCTTCAAGTATCACAAAGGGGACTGCCAGCAAAGTTTCCCCAAAGCTTTGGATAAAAATCCCAGGAAGCTGAGTGGTTCCCCATACTGCAAACTCTAGCTCTAGCAAGAGTTGGTCATCCCAGCTGAATTTTTTGTTTGTTTGGCTGAAGACAAACTCACAAGGCTGAAGTACAAAAAGGCAAATGTACAGTATTTCAAGGGCAAGAGGGAAACCATTCCTTTCTCAAAAAGCTTTTCTTTAATAATTAAGGCTGAAAAATTACTTGTATTTTCCCACGCACTGATGAGAAAGTTATAGGAAGGAAGGAAACACAGGAAGATCCGAACAGCACCGAAGCATAGGATGAAGTAATTTTATGGATAATTGCCATGTAACTCTCTATTTTGTTTCTGGTGCGTAGATATTATTGAGTAAAACTAATTAGAAATGCAATAGATAAATGTACTCGGAATTCTTCATATCCTTTGAGTGGTTCCAATACCACCCATCAGGGACTCTGCGTTTGCTGGGTAGGCAAATGATTTTCTCATAAAAAGCTAGACGACTCTTATCATGGCTCATTTTCTTCTTTAACCTATACTATCACTGCTCCTCCTCCTACAAAGTGAAATATAACACCCGTCAGTGTTATAATGATTCCTTAACTATAGATGCAAGTAAAAAGCAAAACACCCCCCCCCAAACCCTCAGCACAGAAGGCAAGATGAGCACAGCTAGTTCGCCCTGTCTCTAATTAATGCATCTTGCTTTTCCTGCCAGGTGTGGTCCCCATTTCTGACTCACTGGTCTCCCTCCCCAACAATTTATTCTTCAAAAGCAGAAGCAAGCATTGGAAACAGAACCTGCAAAATACAAATAATGAAGCAAATCTGTGTTGTTTTTTTTCCTTGCTGCTCAAGAACTTTAAAGACGTTTGGGAAAAAAATACAACAAAAAACCCCAACCAAAACAAAAACCTTTCCACTAAGTAATTGAGTCTGCACTCTTGTATCAGACATTCAATGCTAATTTGGAGTCCTGTCTTATCGCATTACAGACAAACACAAGGCCCCTTACATCAAGTGCAACAAAATAGCTACACTCGGCATTATTAATGAAGTAGATGGATTAATTTCCTATTTATGAGAAGCTAACCAACTGGCTAGCTTGCTGACAGCACTATTAATGATCCTTAATGCCCCACAGGCGGTAATGGGTCCCGCTGGGAGATCTAGGAGCGCTGCAATTTGTATTGAGGATTTAGACATAACAAAAAAAAAAAAAAAATGCCCTCCTGGGAGCAGGCAGTTGATCAGCGGGCGCCCCAGCGGAACACAGCAGACAAATAATAAATGACAGCCTTGCGATTAAATCAAACCTTCTACTTTAAGTGTTAAAGTGTCTGACTGTCACTAACAATCTAGTGGTTGTTAAAGCCTCCCGGGGCCTCCAGGAACAGACGCAGTGAGCTGGAAGGTAAAAGGGGGAGTGAGCGGCAGTGGCAACAGCAGGAGCCTTGCTGTCTCGAGAAGGGAAGCTGCATTAAGGCAGGAATTTAGACAACCACCAAACTCTGGCTCTGCTTTTTGAGGTACCACAGACCCAGGACACAAGACCCCCAAAAGTCTCCATGAGCCTTAAAAGAAAGATTTTACCTGGAAATGAAACAGCCTGAAGCTTCCCTAATCCCAACTCTCCAGCCCGGCAAACCTGCTCACAGTGGCCTTCACAGCCCAGAGTGAGCGGGACTCCCCCATGTAAGATCACATCTTCCTTGGGTAAATGAACGGGCTTGCCTGCTGCTATCTAGGAATTTCAGTTTCCATTCATATGTCTGTGCGTTCAGGATTGAAACCAGAGGGCTGTGTTTCTAGATTCAAAAGGGACAGGTTGAGGTGTGAAAAGAAGTCCTGGAGGCAGCATGGATTTCATTCACTTCGTCTTCTTGATAAATACGGCCATACACACTCTGTCTTCCTTATATTTAGTTTCCTTGCTGCCCTAGACTGATCACATCCTGAGGCTGGGTGACAGCTTGGAGAAATCCCAATGCTTTCTCTTCTGGAGATCAGTGTTCAGAGATAGAGATGAAACGGGCAAGTAGGTGAGATGAAAATAAGCACTGCAACGGTCCTTTGCCTGTCACCCTCTATCAAAACACCAAAGCAAGAGCCGAGGCTTAATGAGTTAAGGAGGCACAAGGCCAACATTTTGTTCTGACTGGGAAAATTCTCTCCCTCCTCTTTGTCATCCTCTCTCCATGCCACGACCAAGTGTATGCTTCTGTCTTCCTGGGTCTTCCCCCTTCCAGTTTTAAAAGCCTAGTGCCACATATGATTAAGGTGAATAACGTGAAGATTTCAAGCAAGGTTAATCTATCTTTAAAGAAACGTTTAGAAAATCAAGGGGAGTTGGATGTTGTGTACCCGCCACCAGCAGTAATAAAAATACATTCTTGTAATCCAACTCAGGTAGTGTCAAATTCACTCAAGTGTCTCTCAAAGCAGATGCCCAGACCGGTGGATGACGAATGTTTGTATCTTGCAGGACAAACCAATACTATTAAACCTGTTGGTAAGATTTCTATACATGAGGACTGTACATATCATCTGCAGATGTTCTTAAAAAAAAAAGAAGCTAACAAACAGAAAAACTGTCCAATCCAGTAGGTATACATTTCTAAAGTCACATGCAATATTTTACATTTAAAAAAAAAGCAGAAAGCTTTTTCAAAGAATTTTAATTACAGTGAGAAAGATCAAAGGGGAAAGAGAAAGCCATAAGGAGAAGAGTTTCAGTGTATCTTGTATTTTTGTTAAAAGGAAAAAGAAAAGAAATATTAGCCCCAGTTACATGCTCATGAGTTAATTGCTGGATATTCATTTTCAGAAATTATATACAACTATCACAATGAAATTCAACTTCAACTTCCTCTTCAAGTCTCATAGAGCTACATCAGTACAAAATCAGCACCCATGAAATCAGAGTTCACGCTGGGCATGTGGGTGCTCATAAATACCTACCTAATTTGGGAAGTATGTACACTAAACACATATTATAGCTACATATACTTCAATGAAAATATCTTATTTCAGTACGTTGATGAAATTGTTCAAAGTAGCATCTCTCAGCTACCAGCTGTTGCCCATCTGCAATACCCAGAGCCCATACAGCACAGCTTGGGGGATGAATGCAGCCCCACTACGCACTGGGGATGGCAGAGCCTGCATGTGCTGCCTGTACTCGAATGAAAGCTCTGTGCTTGTCATAGGCAGCGTAAGTGCAGTACTTTGTATTTTGAAAGGATGTTACTTGCCACTGACTGCATAACACTCATTCAAGCTATATCTCAGTCCTATTTTACTGATGAGAAAGATAAGAAGGGCACATCATTAATTTGTCTGAAGCTACAGACGGAGTCAACAGGAGGACAGGAGATGGGAACTCAGAGCTCTTCTTCCTCCTTCCTGTGCTCAGGCCACTTGCTGATAATAATATGGCAGTGCCTGAACGAGATAACCAGGAATGCTAACGCAAACAAGACATGTGGGAACGTTGCTCCCCATTCTCCCCTCCTGCAAGTAGCACAGTGTGGGTTTCAAAATGACAAAACCCGAACAAATCTAAGAATGAAGACTAGCAAAAAATGAAGAGAAACTTGCACAAGGATTCCCATGCAAGTCAATAGCACAAAAGTCCCAGTTCAGTGCCCTATCCATGCTGCTTTTCACTGAAATCTTTAGATCTAATAAAAATTTGAAGGAAAACGTACTGAAGCCGGTGGGACTCTTACTGCTGACGTGTCAGGTCCGGACTAGGCTCAGCATACCGTCCCCCAGACTGAAGTAATGATGGGCAGCTGTCCCCAGCCTGACCCTGCAATGCTTGGAGCTGGGATCCAGCAGGATCCCTTGTCAGGCACAGTGTTGGGAGACGCACTGCTGACAGCAGTTTGCTCTAGCCAACGCTCTCCAAGAAGACAAGCCACCTCTTGACAGACCGAAACACTCAAGTGTTTGCACAGCGAAACCACTGCCTACATGCACCTCTTCATACCTCACGTTCTCTTCCTTGATAACGTACTTGCAGAAAACAGGAAAGGTCCTTCTACCTTCTTCCTCCTCATCTGCTATTCCCATAATCCAGGAAACAGAACATTTTCCTTCTAGATGCTTCGTAAAACCTACGTGGAATGCTTATGGCTCCTCTGAACTGTAGCTATTCTGTTTCACAGGCACTGAAAGGTGGCCCCTCTGCCAGGACACGACACAGAGGGGCCGTGCAGTGGATCCTCCACCCCATACAGAAGTCCTCGATACAGCATGTAGATGTGAGAAACAGCAGGCCAAGTGAGGGAACTGGAATTTTGTCTGGTTTTTATACAGACTCCCTGAGACCACCTCTATAACCAATCATGGGTGTGAGATGATATCTGGTCTGCTGTCTTGCAAGAAACTGTCATGCAATTTATGGCATGATCATACCTCAGTACTGCAGCCTGGGAAGAGAGCCATAAATAATCATCTCAGCTCATATATATCAATTTATTCTATTACCAATCCATGTGTGTTTTCTGGCAGAATTAGTCTTTTCTCCTTTTAATCATACAACTTAACAACAGGCTACTGAAGACAACCCACTGGAAAACACAACAGCCAACTGGATTTTCTTCTCCTTATGTAAGCTCCAGTAAAGAGCACATAATGGAAAAAAATACAGTGTTTGATGGGGAACTATGGTAAGCACTGGTTGCCAAGAAGGTAGCATCTACAGTACCACACTTATTTATCTATCTTTCAGTTCATACAAGCTGCTCTATTACAGCCTCTGGGTGGGGAAGCATCAATTTTTAAACACCACAAGCTAAAGAACAACCGATCTGACAAAATGTCCATGTGGAACAGAGCCCTCCTGATGCAGGGAAGGCAATGTGCTGCCCTTCAGCCCTGGCAGGAGCCTCAGTCCAGAGGGTGAGAGATGTGCCCAGAGGCACCTGAGGGCAAGGGGAGGCTGCTGGGTGCCGAAGCCACCCATCACATCGCTATCAGGGTTTAAATACGGGGGCAGCAAACGGAGGTGGCAATTTCTACACTTGCCTGGCTCCATGTCAGATACCACCTGAACTAATGTCATGACCCAATGAGCACGGGTAGGACTGGGCAGCATCAGAGTGGTGGAGGTCTCTGGGATGCGGCATGTCTGTAGAAGCACTGGCACTGGAGGGCAACAGCCTCTGAGTGGTTGTAGCGAGGACCCAAGGTTTGGATAAGGGTCAACAACTGCACATCAGCTTTATTAGCCTCTTTAGGAACTCCAGTTTCTCCTGGAAAGACTGCCAGATTTTGCTTTGGCTGGTGATCTATCACCCACGACCTGTGGTGAAGTGGATCACAAAAGGTAGGGCTGCACGTACATCAGATGACAACAAAGTCACTATGTACAGAAAAAATGCTCTTCATAAGGCACCTTCCTCCCATTCATCACACAAAGAGTTAAGACACACTGCTAATTTCTTTAGCCTGTCCTCTCCTGTCTTTCTAAGTGTTGGCATAAAATTGGATCCTGAGCCTTGTTTGCTTGATCACGCTTCCCCTCCTCCAACCTGTCCTCACCCCATGCACCTCCCCACCACTTTGCCCCCACCATCCTTGCTCTGGTGGGGAAGGCAAAAAATAATAGTGACAGCCCCCACGGGAAAGCCAAGAGGCCCTTGCAAAGTGCACCGCGAAAATGAACGCGCCTGCTCACTCATCACATTTCGCATTCGTTCTGCCACTTGCTGTCAAATTAAAACGTGGCCAACAACTCATTTCTCCTGCTCTCACAGTTACAAATTAGTCCATTAAGCTGTCTGCAGCAAGCCTTTTTTCCTCTTCCCAGTAATGGCCTCCGAGAATTCCTTCATAATCGCCAAGTCCTCCTGGGATGCCCACCGAAAGCAGATGGAGAAGCTCCCGGGTAATACAAGGCACTTTTTAATGACACAACATGCTGTGTTTTTTTTTTTTTTTTTTTTTTTTTTTTTTTATGTCCCTGTTCTCCCTTCATCATCTTTCCCCCTTCCCTGCTTTCTTCCAGCAGGATGATTAGGAATAATAAATAAATAAATAAATAAAAGAAGCAAGGATGGAGGGGCATGGATGCTTCTGTGCAGCCACTGACAGCTACAGGAATGTAGGGTGGGGGAATCAGCTTCAACTCCCTAATTAAAACCGCCTAATTGAATTATCTTTATTGAAAAATTAGATCTTCCATTGGAAGCTTAGAGATCTGGGAAGACAGACGATCAAGTCCTCCTGTAGATGACTAATCTGTTTCATTTATCGTGTCTCCTCCTCCCCAGGCAGAGGCTGCACAGACAACGACCGTCTCTTCCGCGGGCCAGACCTGTCGCAGAGCGAATCGCTCCTGACAGAACAAGTTGCTTAATGCAGAATCCCCTCTCTTAAGGGATGTTTTGGAGAGCCAAAAGGACTTGAGTGTTATTAGCAAGTAAAGGGCGAGTATCAGCTGGGAGTTGTCTTTATTTATTTAAAAGAGCATCTTATAAAGTGAGGCTGTTACAGCAGTCTGTTCATGCAGGTGGTACAGGGAAGGGGCTGCCGACCCCAGCATTGGTGGAGGGCACCGTAACCCCCACAAAGCTGCTGTGTATAGAAACAAGGCATTTAAAATAAGGCAAACATTTTCTGTACATTGATGATGCATAGAAAAAAATGATACCAACTAAATACAGCCAGCTGGTATCCACATTGCACTTTAAATAATAGCAACTACAGACAAATCTTCCCTGTCCATCTGCTAACCCAAAGACTTAGTCCTGGAGATGCTGCTTGAGAGCAGCCCTGCTCACCCACAGCCCATGCAGCAGCAGATGATCCTGCTGAGCACCTGGACCAGAGCATGGCTGTGCCAAGCTGGGACACGTTCTGAGCTGGCACGGGCTCCCCTTCCCAACACGGGGCTCGGCAGCCCACCACCCTGATCACAGCAACGGGCACAGCTCTGAGGGGAATCACCTTCCGGACACCATCCTGCACTGAAGAGGCTGGCTAGGAGGATGCTCTGCTTTATACAGTGCAGTAAGAAAAATCACTGTTTGGAGAACTAGCAGTGGACTTGGTCCTTCCTTTCCAGGTTACTGACCCGAATTGAGTTCAGCCTTTATGTCTTATTTGATGCTTACTTGGTGATCAAGAGAGAAAGAGGCTTAATCTGCCCCACATGTAGCATTTACCTCACCAAATCACAACTGGCCTTTTCTGGAAGCCTCTGGAGACAGGCAAGATTAGTGGTGTCTGGGAAGATCCTATCCCATCCCATTTTTTTACTTTTTCAAAACAAGGAGAAAAAGCTTTTCCCAGCGGAAACTACTGGAGTCTTACGTGTTGGCAATTCTTGTTTCCAACGAACCGCCAAAAGGTAGAAAACCCAAATCAATCTTTGCCCATTTGTCTTCCTCCCTCTCTCCCCACCAAATCAGAAAATCGGCTTCAAACTGTTAAGGTGAAAATCTAATTAAATAAATACAGTGTGCATTCCTTTAATTTGCTTCCTGACTTTGCAGTGGGGTGACTCTTATTGCCAAGTCTCCTTAGTGACTGCATGGGTTAATTTTTCTTTCACATGGAAGTCAAAATTTCTTATCTCATTGCAGAATTCCAGGAGCTGCGCCTTTAAGGAAACATTTTGCAGTAAAATTATAAGATTCAGTGACACTACAGTAGTTCCTCTTCAGCCTCCTCCTCCCACATCAAATAAAATTCAGCGACTCGGCTGCCACCCTGCCATTCTCCTCCCAGCTCTGCTGTGAGTGACAGGCATGCCGTGCTCACACCATCCTGGGGAACAGCCAAAGTATTCATGGATCTTATTGCTAGACAGGCTGTGATAAGGCTGTTTTCATGGCTACGCACCCCACAGACAGGCAGAAAGAGACACAAGAAAGAAGGTAGCAATGGGGAGTACAGTCCTCTCAACACCTTCGAGGAAATGCCGTATGCTGGAGGGCGAGAGGAGCTTTTTCATGGGGAGGAGCTGTGTTATGAATGTATATATTTCGAGGTGGGGAGGGGAAGGAATCAACTGGTTTCCTGGAAGTGAAGAAAAATTGGCTGTTTTTGCAAAGTCTGAGGCCAGCTGGGAAGACAGAGGCGTGATTCAACTTTTTGTTTAAAGAAAACCCACTCCAAGTGGCAGAAATGTCCAAAAAAACCCACAACCAGCCCCAGCCCGAAACCCCTAAGTCCTGCACTAGGAGAAGGAAAAACCCAACTTTCTCTAAACACAGACAAGTCAATGTGAATAAAAAGTTCCTTCATATATCATAAATTATTACATTAGGAAGAAAACAGGCAGTTTTTCTTTGAACAGTAACATACAAATATTCCCACTGGCAGAACAAAAAAGGGGAGGAAGACTTCAAGTAGATCACTGCACCCTTGGATTTTGTTACCACTATTTGCTCATTTATCCTCTTTTCAAAACATAAAGACTTCCTGATTGTATTATATTTATAGCAAATACGAGACAACCTCCCTAGGCTTCTTCATACTGTTCTTTTCTGTTCTTTACAATAAATTCTGCGAAAGGAAAGAAGTAACCTTTTATCTTCCCTATTTACATGTGTGCTGTAGACAAAGATAACAGCTAGAAGAAATCAGCTAGTAGCTAGAAATGCTATAGTGCTTAGTAGAAGGTGAGGGAAATAGGTACACGTACAGAGGGAAGGCTTGGACATAACCAGAAGAGCATCCATCCATGTGGGCTCTTATTTTGGTGCAGATAATTAGCTAAAGAAGGCTTGGCCAGCATTAAAACAAAATGAATGGCATTTGCAAGGAGGTCAGCTAACTCTTACCTATTTCTGTTGCACCGTTGTCCCAAAATATAATGAGAAAGGACATACTATTGGAAATGCTAGTTCAAATAGAAAGAAAACTACATCACTGACACTTGGGTTATGCAGATGCTCTTTTTAATATACTTGGCATATTCAAAATTGCACATAAAATCCAAGCTAATCAGCTGAAGTCCCACTCACTTTCTGCAGGAGTCAAGTTAACACCTTTGCCTTGGCCAA
Organism: Buteo buteo; assembly: GCF_964188355.1. Classification (NCBI taxonomy): domain Eukaryota; kingdom Metazoa; phylum Chordata; class Aves; order Accipitriformes; family Accipitridae; genus Buteo; species Buteo buteo. The sequence continues at coordinate 36,157,639 of NC_134181.1, read as the reverse complement.
GAAAGATTTTGATTTAGCCGTTTTTGACAGCAATCTAACTTGCATACAGCTCTACAGCAATTGTGCACACTGATCTATTTGCCTACACATTTTTTTAACTGGCTCACTGCTCTGTTTAAAACATTTCCTTGAAATAACCTTGAGCTTACAGCACACATGCAGTGTGCATGCACAGATACAAATGCGTGCGCGAGTTCAGTGTTACCATTATAAAAATATTACAGCATAGTAATGCTTCAGTTAAGCATCAAAACTCCATAGCTTATAATTTTACTTCACTACTTGGGGCAATTTCAGAGAAATACTTTAGTATTTTTAACAGCACATATACAAGAGACCATATATACCGCTGCTGGCCGCTGGTTTCCATAAATCTTTCAAAACCAATATTTATACTCCCATGAAGGAGTGCTGGTTGCTTATTTTCCATCTCCGTAAAAGTAGTCAGATCAATAGTTCTGTGTATGTTACTTGGAAACATGTCACAGCAGCCTCTAAAACCTCTTTTTCCTTTGTCTGAAATTGATTTCTGTAATATGCAAATATTAAGAAAAAGGAAGCTTTAAGTTTCCTCTTAGGATCCTTTGTGAATCCTTCAGAATTCAGACACCACTACGACGGAAAATTAAAACCCTGCCAGCAGTTTACCGTCTCCCCTGAGCGCCAGTCGCACTGTGATCCTAACACTTTGCTCCAAGCTATGAAATTCTGAAATTTGCATATTCTTCACTTCGGGATTGTTTCAGCGAAAAGGTAAAACACCGCAGAGCTGCCTGCCCACAAAAACAACCCTCTCCTTGGACAACCTTCCTCCCTCTGAAGATCACAAAAGAGGAGGAGGAGGATTTCCACTGCTCCTCTATGCCAAGGAAAAGATAACACCACTCACTCTCTTGCTTTAGATGTTGCTGCACACCCGATTTTTTAGTTAATATGCAGGATCAGGAAAATTAAACTTGTGTTATGGAGCCTTACTTTAAGAAGGAGCAAAGAGACGTGCTATTCACTGGAGCTTTTTGTGAGAGACTTTATCCGCCCCCCCCCCCTTTTTTTTTCAGCACAGCTTGAGCCCTGAAGCTTTTATTAAAAAAATAAAAAAGGGAAAAAAACCCCAAACCAAGCAGTGTACAAAAGTGGGGGGAGTAGAGAAGGTTTAACAAGCTCCAAGTCATAGATTATAAGCCGCTGCTAAAAATTTATGGCTGTTTGGATCTTTGCCACACTGAACAGATTGGCAAGCTGATCAGAATCGCAGCAGGCTGCCTAATGAGTCCCACACAATTTTTCACCCCATATTTTTCCAATAAAAAAGCAGTTAAATACCAACCGCAGCCACAGCAGAGCCTGCCATCTGGCTGCTTTTTTCTCCAGCCATCATTAAAATGGTTCTTGGCAGTTTACACCTCGCTTTTTTCTGTACAGATGTGGAACGAATTTTCTGACAACCCTTGGATGAAACAGGGGGCTTTATTGAGCTTTACAGATTAACTGCCTAACTTCTGGTCCTAATTTTAAGTGTCTTAGCACACCGGAGGCATCATTTTAAGTGAGCTAATTGTACGTATCTGAGCCCACCAGCAACATTTGGTTAAGTTAAAGTGGAATTCAAAATCAACATTTCGAGGAGCTGTGTAACCCATGCCACCATGGTCACCAACGTCCGGCCCATGCTGTGAGTTCACAGGGATTAAAAATAATAGCTATAAGGATAGTGTTCAAAAGTGTCTGCAGAGGAAACCAAAGAATTATGGTTTAAACCCATTTATTGCAGCCAAATGAATATGAGCAGCTTTATTTCTTATTCTTTGCTTTTACTGTTGTCCCTACGCAGCAGTTTGGTTAGCCGGGGAGTAACGGAGCCCTGTATTTGTGGTTACTCCACTGACCCGAGCACAGCAAAATGAAGCTGCAGCCTCGAGTATCTGGTTAGATGTATTTGAGCCGTGGGGCAGCTTACGTGAAAGCAGCTCAGCTTGCCTCTTTGTCACTGGAAGATGACAGTAAGCAGAGGGAGAAGAAAGGTGATTTTGGGGCACAGTATTTATCCACAGAATAACTAATTTTTACAATCAATTTTGAAACCAGAAATGCAAAGCAAAGGTCCTTTAGAAACCCAGAAAAATCAACATATAGCTAAGAAGCACATTTAAAAACCATTTATGGGCCAAACAGAAGCAGGACAGGCTGGAGATGGATACAATTGGCTGAATGTCTATGGATAGTTCTGCTTAATATTGTCTGAGAGTCCAGGCAGTTTGGGGGATGGGAGCAGGAGGGCAGCCAGCTGAAGTGCAGTTAAGATGCTCCAAAAACAGTGTTTCAGTCTTCCCTAATGACTTGTCAAGACCACAAAAGAAGCAGTGGAAGTGCAGGGACTGGAGCCCAGGTCTGAGGGCAAAGCTGGAGGTCTGTCAGACCCCTCTTTCTCTCCAAAAAGATGACAAACAGCAGCAGAACATGAAGGAGGCTTTTTATCATTTCACTTTCCTTCGCATCCCTAACACAGATTATTACTTATGCCAATCATTTTATAATGACCAGTGGATTTAAAAAATGAATAATTTATAGGAATGTTGATAACATTTATTTGTTTTTGGCAAGGAGTTCATAGAATCATAGAAATGCAGTACAGAAAGGGACCTTAAAAGGTCATTCTAGACCCCTGCTCTGAAAGAGATTATGGTGGAGATTATGTGCATAATAATGTAAATGACCCTATAACTGTACTCCAGAATCAACATTTTCATTAAGAAATATATTGCCCTTGTAATCCTACTGGTTGAGTAGATAACCTTCAGAGTGCAAGCTGACGCAACCACAGCTATCAAAGCCTGGAAACAGGCAGAAACAGTGACCCTGACAGCACAAGCAGGCATTTATTCAGAAACCTACCAAGCACAGGCTGGAGATGAATACAACTGGCTGACTGTGTAATGATAGCTTTAATTAACGTATGCTCCTATGACTGTCCAAAAATGGTGCCATTTTTGGGGGATGTGAGCAGCAGAGCAGTCAGGTGAAGCTGAGATTGGTGTGATGGAGATAAAGGGTTCCATGTTCATGCTCTGCTGTTGAAGTCACCCTTGGCCCCCAAACTGTGATGTGTCCTATCCCCATTACTGGAAATGGCTGTGCAAATTGCTGACGAAAAAGAGAAAAAAAATTACCTCCATCTCTTTAGTGGGTGCTGAAAGCTCCAATTTATCTCCTACTGATCGACCTAAACCACCAGTTCACCCTAAAAGCACTGATGTACTTTCAATGCACAATCCTGCAGCCCGCTGCAAACCTCATGGCAATAATAAAAAGAATTGACTTGAGAATCAGAAGTCAGGTCAGACAGTTCTGGGGTTCCAAACTCTATAATTTGGGCCTGATGTGCAGTGTAGGGTAAAGGACCTTGTTTTATAGCAAAGTAAATTAAAAACTAAGCAAATCTGCCAGAGCAACTTTTTGTCCTATTACACTTCTGGTAAATTTTGCTTCTAAGAACCATTACTGTATGAAGAGGTATTCACATACACACACAGTGCCTTGACATTTGCACTTTTTTATATAAACATTTTTACAATATTCCATTACCACAGAACGCACCAGCTAATAGCCAAATCCCTAAAGCTGCTAACAATCAAGTCTGGCTCAGAGTCGCCTCTGAATAACTTCCATTTCTTCAATGCTTTTGCACAGCAGGATTGCTAATAAACAACCGGGCAGTAAACCTACAAGTCAGCCAGTACTGCCTCTGTCTTCTCCAGTTCAGGGAATTGCTCTAATACAAAGTGGAAATATATCCTGTGACCAAGCAGCCTCAGGGAATTCTTACATTTCAGGTTGGGCTGTCTTCATTTGGGTTATTTTGGGATAGCCACAAAAACGAGTTCCAATTCCCTTTCCCTTGCTCTCCACTCCCCCCAGTCACACACTCCACCAAGCAAAACATTCTAGCTACTTAAATGTGGTCAGGGAATAAACTATTTCAAGAAAAAAAAATAGTCTCATCTTAAATGGTTTCCATCCAATCAAATGATTTAGCCCAGAGGCTAAAATGATTTAGCCCTTACACAAGTCTAACACAATAGTGTTTGCATAACTTGTTCGAGCTCTCTCTCTCCGTCTGTCCCATGGAGAGTTCCCAGCCCACAGAGAAGACACAAAGATAATTGGGCATTTGATCCAAGGCTAGTTTTCATTTTATTTAGGACTCATCGAAATCGAAGGTCTGGTAGGCTACCTACGTACGGCAAACCGCCCTTTGTTTTACAGATCTGTTGACAGCTACGTCCTCAGTGCTGCAATGAGCTCTGCAGCCCGACTGCATTTTCTAGCAAGGCGAATGAAGAGCAGGAGCAAGAGCTTCCGAACAAAGTACTGGGGTGAGGTGCTAAGCAGCAGGTGTATCTTCATGCAGAAACCCTGAATACAGCAGCCTTTTGTGCCCTGGACAGCCATGTCACTACAGACCATCCCAAAATTCACATTTCAGGCTTTCACGCTTGTTTCAGCCCTGCAGTGTGTTTTATTTTTATTGCTTATTATTGCTAAGTCAGTGTAACTGACATGTTGCCTTTACAGATAATGTTCTTATGGTGAGTCTCAAAACTAGTTTTAGGGTTATTAATGGTCCTTTCCTCCTCACTATTTTTAAGGGTTTATGGTTTAGATTTGAGATTTTAGCTGTAGGCAGAAATATGGTGCAAACTGATCCTAGAATTTTTCCCCTCAATCCTATTAAAAATAAATTCCCTTTATTGCAAAGGTAAAAGAAAATTCACAGCAAAAAAGGTAACAAATGGATTAGGGGTATTTTCAAGTCATTAATTTTCACTCAAAAAAAATATAAATTAAACCACATTTTCTTCCTAAGAAATAAGGCTTTGCTCTTGTCATTAAAAAAGCTCAGCACTTCAAATCCATGGCATGCATGCAGAAAAAAGGAAAGTAAACAAGCAGAGCGGCTCTGGACTTCTAAACAGAAGAGCTGGACTCAGAGAGAGAATCATACAGCCAGCCATTTGGACGTCTTGGGGTTATATAGTTCGAATTCTGCATTTATAGGCATCAGCAGGAATTTTGCCAATGACTTAACTGACTTTTATGCTATAAAGCTAGAATGATCCATTTTGATTAACTGCTCTGACCTCCTGCATAACACAGGCTTATAGCATAGGGCCAAGATTTCATCCCAAATCTGGACAGAAGAGAGATGCACAACATATGAGTCAGCAGGACAAGCACAACAATTTTAATTTTAAAATGCCAAATCGTGCTGGCAGGGGAAAACAGGGTGGATGATGGACAGTTCTGGATACTGAGAGGTTTCTTGAATTATTGGGAGATACTTGGCTGTGTCAAGCAAGCTGACTGATCTAGCTTTCGTCTCTTGTTTTTAATTATCTTTACTCTTTTAGAATTTCCTTGTTGTGCTAAAAGTTGTCCTGGTGTAAGCCTCCTCCCCAGATCTAATCTTTTTGCTTGAGGCAATTGGGGCAGGGTTATTTTGACATGCAAACGAAGAGGACATATGTTGCATGCAAATGAGAGGGCCACAGCTTAGAGCAGACAGATTTTTTTTTCCCCTGCCCCAGGCACTTCTGTTGTTGTTTAACAGGATTTCCTGGGGATCTAGATCAACACTTTCACATCAGGGTCTCTAAACTCTGTCTGCCCATCCAGCCACCCAAAGGCAGTGGTAGGGAAGCAGGTCAGGCTCCCCTGGGTGCTGTGCAGAGACAGCCCAGCCAGGGTTCCTGCTTTTAGAAGGGGAGGAAACGGGTGCTGGTTGCTGCAAAGGCTCAGCCCCACCAAACAGCAAGCTTACCTTCAGCCAGGCTGACTTCAGAGACCTGCTTCGGGAAAAGCTGGCCTGAGGCCACCAGCCCAGCCAACCTCGCTTGCTATTTGTTGTTCTCAGGTATTAACATTGGAAAATTGGCTACTGTGTACTGGCAGTAACTTCTTAATGTTATTTAATACATGTTATTGTATTCACATTGTAAAGAGCCCACACCCTGTTCTGATTCAAGACCTAGATACAGAGTCATTATGGTGCCATAAACACCACTTTTAAAAGCCTGACTATGTATTGACACAGTTTTTTATATGTGCAGAACAGACTCTCAAAACCACTCTCAAACATTGTGATGACGTTTTACACCAGGCTCATGTGTCCCCAGGATGGCATTAATTGAAATAGTACTGTGAAAGCAAAGGGAAACACATGAAACAGCAAGATCTGTGCAAAATAATTCTGCTTTGGAGATAAGAAATCAAGGCAATTTGGAGAGGAGGCCAGATTCTGTGCTTGATCCTTCATCTTTGCTTGCCAAGATTGTAACAGTCATCCAAGAGTGAATGTTACCAGGGGAAACACTTGAGAACTTGCCTTTGCTACTAAGGTGCTTAAAATTCAAAATACCCCAAAGGTGGGCTACCCATTCCCAGACAAAAGTACTGGTAATCATACTTGCAGGACTTATTTAAAAAATTCATTATTTAAAAAAAAAAAAAGTCTCATAACACTTGGCACAAATCACACCATTCATTGTAAGAAATCACTTCTGGCCAGCCTATTCCCATGGGCTTAGAAGGCTGTCAGCAAACAACACAACCAGAATGAACTTCATCATGAAGTTCGACAAGGCCCAGTGCAAGGTCCTGCACATGGGTTGGGGCAGTCCCAAGCACAAATACAGGCTGGGCGATGAGTGGATTGAGAGCAGCCCTGAGGAGAAGGACTGGGGGGTATTAGTGGGTGAAAAACGGACTATGAGCCAGCAATGTGCGCTCGCAGCCCAGAAAGCCAATTGCATCTTGGGCTGCATCAAAAGCAGCGTGGCTAGCACGTCGAGGGAGGTGATTCTCCCCTTCTGCTCCGCTCTGGTGAGACCCCACCTGGAGTACTGTGTTCAGCGCTGGGCCCCAAAATAAGAAGGACGTGGACCTGCTGAAGCGGGTCCAGAGGAGGGCCACAAAGATGATCGAGGGGCCTGGAGCACCTCCCCTATGAAGACAGGCTGAGAGAGTTGGGGTTGTTGAGCCTGGAGAAGAGAAGGCTCTAGGGAGACCTTATAGCAGCCTTCTAGTACTTAAAGGGGGCCTGCAGGAAAGATGGGGAGGGACTCTTTAAAAGGGAGTGTAGGGATAGGACAAGGGATAATGTTTAAACTGAAAAACGGTAGATTTAGATTAGATATTAGGAAGAAATTCTTCACTGTGAGGGTGTTGAGGCACTGGAACAGGTTGCCCAGGGAGGCTGTGGGTGCCCCATGGCTGGCAGTGTTCAAGGCCAGGCTGGATGGGGCTTTGAGCAACCTGGTCTAGTGGAAGGTGTCCCTGCCCATGGCAGGGGGGTTGGAACCTAGATGATCTTCAAGGTCCCTTCCAACCGAAACCACTCTATGATTCTATGAACTTGCAGGTCCCTCCCTTTGATGGGTCTGCTCCAGCCAGGATGGGACTGCTAACTGTTGGGGGTGGGGATTGGCTTTTTTAGGATAAACTAATTACATCAACATATTTGCCTACCACCCTAAATAAGGTGGATCTGGAACAGAAGCAGAGAAAGAAAATCTTACAGATGGTACTGCCACTCGGCAGCTTACAACAAGGCTTGGGTGCCCTCCTGACCTTTGCTGGCTCTCTCCAGAGAGCAGCCCCACAGGCACAGGCAAGAGCAAATCAGATGGGGTCAGCAGATGGCTGAGAATATGGTGCACATTAACACACATTCTTCATGTGGCCCAGAAACAAGCAGGACAAGGATTTGGCCCCAGCGCATTCAGAAAAACCATGGTCAAACTGCAGTGAAACCTCTACTGGCATCCATGAGGTAGGCAAGCGCTTGCTGCCAGAGTTAAATGTTTCATTCTTAATGTACTATGGCTTTGCTTTTGTGGTTTTGAGAGAGGTTTGTATGTTAAATTCTCTTAAAATGTGTTAAGAAAAACCCCAATGCATGATTTGCATACAAATGGCTGCAGTGGTGTTGCGCATGTCAAACTGTGCATATGGGTAACCTGATAATCGTATAATTTGCCTTGATGCCTCTCTAAAAAGACATCATTGTCCCTCTAATTTTGATTCCTTGTAAATAATCAATCAATCAATTAGCTAATCTGCTCAAATGCTCCCCCACCCCTTTATGTTTTCAATTAAAAGTGTGAAAGGCAAGTACAGATAGATTTACATGACATTCCAGAGGCAAGCAGCAATGGGTATTTTTTCACTGATCTTATCAGGTGCCCTTTAAGTATACTTGGGGTTTCTTGTAATCTTGACTGCATCATTTCTGAGCATTCATTTTTTTTCCTGGCGGGACACATGTCTTTATGGGGTTGCCTTTTGGGAAATTCCTCATATAGAATATCCAGCAAACTACTTAGGAAATGGTATTTTCCTTTCAAAAGCCCACCTGTGCAACCATGAGAGCTTTGTTTTTCTGAAACCCTTAGATGTGCAAACGGATACTTCTAGGAGTATTCCAATTTGGCTGGATCTGATGCAACTTTTGCAGAGATAGCAAAAGGCATTTGTCTTACACGAGGCTAAGCCCCTGCCAGATTTCACATCCTTGTTCCAAAGTATGGAAGTGTGCAAGTTTCTTAGCAAATTACTTGCAAGTGCTTATAACATGACCAAACCAATTTACTTCTCCTCCATCTTATTTTTTGAGGGAGCCAAATCTTTTTATTTGAACTTTCAAAGAAAAGGAAATCAGCTGCAGGCAGACACACGACATGGAAAATTTCAGCTCCAATAGCTTAAGTTTGGCAAAGCTATGAGCAATTGACAACAGCCCTGCAAGGGGAAGTGCCAGACAATCCCAGTGTTGGGCAGGGCTTCCAGCTCCACCTGCAGCCTGGCCAGGAACACATGGACATTGTGTCAGGTCCATGCCCTCTCCCAGGCAGCTATTTTTAAGGACGCAGGCGAAGCAATCTGTGGTGTGTATTGTGAGTGGATTGCTAACAACATGGAGGCTGAAGTTTAAGAAGGCACAGCCATACAACTGGGGAGCTTTATAGTGGGGGAAGATGGATCAATCATGGCTACTCTGTAAGACTTGAAAGATTTACCCATTATTCATATAAATTTGGCGTCTGCTTCAGACATTTCAGGTGACACTTGCTGCAATACAATTTTTACATATAATGTTAAATTGTATCTTCAATCAAAAGGAAATGGAAATTCCTGAAACTGCAAAATAACAAGTCAAGACCTCACCAAGATAAAAATCAAAGAAAGAAAATGAATTAGAACAGCACAAAACTGAGCAGCAACTGGAAAGGGACAACACTTTCCACCAAGCCAAAGCCTTACTCATGTATATTGTACAAAATATTCTTCCAGGAACTAGCCAAAGATTTTTTATTTTTTTCTTAAATTGAAGACAATGGAGCTTATTATTAGATTTTATCCTTCTGTAAGTAGCAAGGATATATTTGTTAGCATAAAGTATTAGTGATCACACTGATCTCTGTTTTTCAGATGAGAGGTGTCATTGCCCTGTGGACTAAAAATGGCATTGCAGGTATGCTGCATTTAAATCCTCATGGGGTTATTAATTCCTGGGAGCACTGAGGCAATGCCACACTCACTCATTTCTGCTACATAACTACCTTAATATCCTTTCTGTGACACAATCATTGCACTGGAGCTGGAAAGAGTGCCACTACTACTTTAAAAGCAACAGCTAGCAATCTCAGTTATTTCAAGTGAAAATCTAGTTGCATTGGGGTCTGTAAGAATTTTGCTGTCAATTTTAATGCACCAGGATCTCACCTTTGGTATCATTTTCCCCTAATAACACAGGGATGATCACACTTGCAGATCTGTTGGAGTGGGACAAGGACAAGTTAATGTGCGTTCTGCATTCTGAATGTGTAACATAATAAGTGCATGAATTATTTATGTGTATAAATTTAAACTCTTTGATTGAAATGTAAGACTGGTTGATTAGAAATAAACTTCCTCTATCTTTGATACCTAGGTGCTCTACCACAGGAGCTTAAAACAGTGTGGGCTCCCTGGCTGCATGTTCCCATCTCCTCCTCAGTGCCAGCACTAGTATTCATGAAATAATACAGAAATCCAGAGCTGACCCAGCTGAAGAGAAGCCATACAAAAGTACCCCCAAACCCCCAATTTTTCAGCTAGATGAGTTTACTGGATCAGCTCACTGCACAAACACAGAGTGGTGGTGGTGCCAGGGAGAATGCATGGCTGACACTGAGGGCCACAGCAGCACCAGCTTACATCAGCCTCAACTGCCATCAAACCTCACACCAGCTTACACACCAGTCACTATTAAATCTAACTCCTCCTAGAAATGTTCTTTTCTTGAAAACAGATGTATCTATATCTCCAGGTATCTCTCCCAGTAGTGCAGTAGCTTAACAGAGGCCCATCAGTGATATCCTGCACTTAATGTTTAAACCACCTCATTTAATAATCTGCAAAAAGGAAGACGTCTCAGACAATTAAGTGACATAGTGATTTGTTATCAGGGGGTCCCAAAGGTAGAGCTGCAAGAATAAGAAATGTGTATTGAGAAAATAATGTCACACAACCAACAACACTCTGTGTAGATAAGGCCTCTCAGTCAAATGTGTTCTCCTCTTGCTGATGTGGATTTAAGTCAGAGCTTTTAATACTCTTTGCTCCAGATCCCAGGTAGGTATCAACTAAAATGTGGCTTTCTATAAGAAAAGCATAGCCCCTAATCTGAAAAAGTGACCTCTCATTAGCCCTTGGCTTCATCATTATTAACTACTGTTCTCAGTCATTGGGCAAAAAGTTTTCCAGCAACTTCAGTTGCTATTGATATAATATATGTCCTCAGTACAGCACTAAAAATAGTAACTGAGTACTTGTCCCATAATGTCAGAGCAGCATGCTCAGTGAGGGAATGTGCACAATTTTGTAATTTTGCCCGTTTTACTTGCAGATGCTGAGTGGGGAGTTTGTATATTATATGAAATGGGGTAAGAAAACATCTAATATTAATGCAGCCTCACGAAGCAATTAATTTGCTGGGTCATTAACTCACCATCTACACAGAAATTCTAAAATCTCACAGCAGAAAACCCCTGGTCTGAGTTAGGCTGAAGGCACTTACGTGTGGGGCAGTGTCTCCAAAGCCCAAGGCCAAGACCTGCAGGAGTTTGCAGTGAGTCTGCTGCTGTGAACCAGTATGAATCGTACCATGTTTACTCCAGGAGATGTGCATGACCACCTCAGTGGAGATCACCATCCATCAGTCCTCTGCTTTGCTTACAACTTTCCTCATTAAGCTCAATGCATATTTAATTCCAGTTCACACAGTCCATGCTTTACACTGAGCAGAAACACCACACTCAGTTGATCTTTCATTTCCAAAATACATTTGCTCACTGTTTTTGAGCAACACAGGTGGCCTTTGTGCACAAGCACACCAGACTGGACTTCTAATACATCTAAAGTGTTTCAAAACAGCCGTACAGCGTAGCTGACACCACTCAGAGCTGCTGGTGTGGATGTGGCAGAGGAAGGTGAAGTCAAAATACTAATTTTTTGAAATTATTTAAAAAAAAATGATGGCTTTCACACTTTCCTTGATACAAGGTAAGACATGCTGGCTTCTCTCCACCTAAGGCAGCCTTCCCTCCCAGCCATTATCAATAATCACTGTTCCAGCAGTCTGATGCATATGCTGGCTGGCTTTGCCGCATGAAGTCTCTCTCTGCTGGAAGAGGCACTAATTATAAGCAGGCAAGAAGAAACTTATGCAGCATTGATGGCTGCTCTGCTGGGCGCTTTTCCTTGTACTAAGCTTGTTTTCATTAACTTTCCAAATAAATGATAAAAGGCACAGGCATGGGCGACAGAAAGACAAAACCATAATCACTGGAGTAGCTGGCTGGCTTCCTATATGTATATGAGGAAGCATTGTTTAGATCTGTGTAAGTGCATACATACATAGGCTTTCATGCTGAGCAGTTTAACTAATCCAACCATCAGTATAAAATATTAGCTTACTGTGAGCTTGAACACTTGGCTACCTTCTTGGTATCGTGGTTTCAAGCTAAACCCAAACTCACTTAGGGTAGGAAGTTTTGTATTCTGCCTACAGACTTGGTAAAATAAGTCAACAAAGAGGTGAATCAATGGCACTCTGTTCTTACTGAGATGCAATGCTGACAACGCTCAGGATTATAATATGAAATATTGATGACTGTTATATTGATGATTATGCTGGTTAAAATTGTGGTTATCGATTGTGTTGATAATTATCACATTTTGTATACATGTAGGTGCTCAGAGCCTGGGCCAGAAAAGAGACTTCCCTCCAAGTGTTGCCCAGACAGACAGCAAGAAGAGTATCTGATAAAAGGTCTGCTTTAAAAGTTCCAGGTTCCAAGTTTAAAAGTTTTAAAGGAGTCCTGTGCTTGAGCAGGAGTCACGGCTTTCACTGGCAACTGCAAACTAATCTTCTGGACCTCACAGATACATTAAAAAAACCCTGAGAAGCACCCATCAGCAGAAACATGAAAAGGCAGATAAAAAAACCCCAACCCTAATTCAATGCATTGTTCTGAATAATGATTTTTAAGAAAAATCACATTATTTTCTGGAGCCTGACTCATGATTTTTAAACATTAGGGGTTTGCCAAACTGCTGGTATAAATCTGGAACCGCTCCACTGACGTCACTGAAACTGCACCAATGTAAAAATGGCATCAGGGAGAACAGAAACAGGCTGAGAGAATTGGACAGCTGTGACCACTAACACAGGCTGCGCATTAGGAAAGATCAAAGACTAATTTTTACAAAACATTTTGGCTTGGTTTTTATTTTACTGAATTAGGGTAAAACATGGACCACATTTGCTCTCAGTAGCTTGATGGGCTAAAAATTCTTCACTGACTTTTGAACACAGCATAATACCAATGGGTATTTAGTTGGCTATTCTTCTGAGAGGTACTTCTATCTGCTGCTAGGAGGCTTCAGTCACTCAAAACACAAGATTATTTTTCCTCCTAACTGCATGACTGTGGTGAGGATGCAGCAGCAGATAAACACAACCTTCTGGTCTAAAGTCCCACCCCGCTCCCAGACTTCATTACTCAGAAACATCCCCATCCTCTTGGCAAGGGGAACAGAGACCAACAGGAATGCCTCTAAAGGTTAAACACATGAACCTTTTGTCATGTTAAAAAACGAGAAAAAGCAGAGGAAAAAAGAGCACAGGCAGAGGAGAGCACTACAAATCAGGCCAACTGACTGCTCAGCAGAAACAGAGGGCAAAGGGTGTGCGCACCATTATCCGGCAGGGAACACACTATCCAGAACAACTGTTCACACCCGGCGTCTGCAGAGAAAACAATTGTCGTAATCGAAAAACCCTCACAGCTAGCAATTTTTAGGCATGGATTTTGTATCAGGAAATGCCGGATCTTGGCAGCAAGCGCGTTACTGATACGAATGATAAAACAGCAGGGTTATATGAACATGTCTATCTCCAAGGCCAGAAGAAAAGAAAAGCTAAAATCTCCAAGGTCCTTTTTGGAGGAGAATCATAAAAGCTACAGACTGCATTTCCCAGGTATTTTGTATCATGATTAAATCTGTTTCTAGCATTACACCTTTAAGAAAGATCAAAGGTAGGCAGTGAGGGAAGGAGGTACACACTGACTTCCACTAATTGAAGCAAGCTGAAGCCTCCAGCATCTTCTGGGTTCTCCAAAGTTTCCCTCTCTATCTCAGCATTTCCTCTGCCCTCCCCTGCGGCCTCCCTGCCCCAGGCCTTGCAAAAGCGAGTGCATCCAGATGACTGACACAACAGAGATGCCTTTTATAGCTGCTTGGGTACAGAAGCAGGAATAAAAACATCCCAAATCTCAGTACAATCACTGGCAGAAACTCGCTGCTTCTTTCATTGTTTAATTTCCGTGCCTCATTTTTTCCGTCTCTAAGAAAGGACATCAAAGAACATTGAGGTTTAGGAGACGTTAACAACATATGTGTATCAATACCGGTATCAGTGAAACATTGCATGCAACTCATCCCAGTAACAAAACCTTTCAAAGTAAAGCTGTACTGGGAAAAACTGGTTTCTCAGCATAACCGTATGTGCAGCAAGGGTTTTTGCCAATCTCTTCCTACCCCAGATCAACCTAATTAAGCTGCTAGAACCTGCAGTGTAAAGATAACCATGGCATCCCACGTGGGGCTTTGTAATAACCTGACTCTGACTCAAGCGTGATAACGTTGAGAGCATCATGGATTCTGCACTCTGCTAAACAAGCATACTTGGATACCTCTTTTCTCACCATTTACCTTCTCCAGTGTCTCTGCTTCCTTCTCTCATGCATCTGTGCTTTGATTATAAGCTCTCAGGCAACTCCTGGGAGGTGCTGACTTCCCCAGAGAGGCTTGTGAGTCAGGGTCTGCACTAGCCTCTACGGAGGCTATGATTTCCATCCACTCATCCCACTGCACTTGTGTATTAGCAAGGAAGAGAGTTCCTTGTAAATGCCTCCAAGGGTCAAGCACAACTTTGCCTTTGATGCTTAAAAAAGTTTTGAAATCAAAAGCACTATGTAAATGTTGTTCTTATTATCAGGTAGGTGTGCTCTGGTTTTCTTCCAGGAGAGCTCAGCTGCTGAAAGTGGCTGGTATTAGAAGCAGGTCTTGGATGTTCGGCATTCAGCTTTGCAGGGAGAAGACTGACATAAGAGCTTGGCACACAGCAATGAAAGAGGATGCAATCTGATTTGGCAAATTAGCCCCTGGGATGATGCAGTTGCCATATGTACCTAGGTGCCAAATTTCAAATGGAGCAGAGTGACCTGACCCTGACCTTTGGCTCAGAGCGCTAAATTCCCTCTCCAGGGAGCCTCTCTAGCCTGAAGCGTGTTTCAAAGCTGTGAAGAGAATAAACGTATTCACCTGGGGGATATTTACAGCAGAACATTTGTTTTCACTTATGCTGAAATCTAAGGAGAGTTTTGGTAGAGTCCCTGCATGTCATTCATTCCAACAACAGGTTTTGCAACTCTTCTTATGCAGGTGTCTGAGGCCTGTGCAAGTCTCTCTGGCTGACCACAAGTATCTGATGAACTCTCTGTTCTAGCCGATAATTTGCCCAACTTGGGATTTTTCATACAGAAGCAAACATCTTCTTTCTCACTGCTAACCAAAGACACTACAGTACAAGACAAGGAAGCTGCCAGTTACAAAACTTTGCTGCTTTTAATAAATATACTCAAGAAGTTAACCTACACTTTGCAGAAGCTGAGTGAAGTGTTTTGGTTTGTGTTTTTTTTTTAAATCCTTGCATTGCAAACTAGTAGTTAGCTTGCTAATTAAAAACAATTGCTTAATGGGTCATCAGACAGCGAGTTAGACAGGTTAGACAGAAGAATGAACGTTAACTAGAGGCAGAAATTGGAGCTTTCTGAGCTTCAGACTAGTATTATGATACCCAAAACACAGGAACAGTAAAGAAAGGTAAGAGAAGGCAAGTAAAGATTCACAGACAAGGGGCAGATTAGTTAAAATAATTCTATGACACAAACCAACTTCAGATCTTTACAGTCCAGTTCAGCAATAAAATGCCACTTATTCTCAAAAGGCAACCTCCATGTGGATATCCTTTCATTTGTCTTTTGGCTTTATCATTTTAGTTGACTTTCATTAATTTTTCTAATAGACACAAAGCCAGAGATCATCTCGAACACATGCCTGCTCTTCTGGAAAGCAGTATCAGCCCTAGAAAAAACTGCTTTCCTTTTTTCCAACCCACTCAAATATCGGTGGTTTGAAAATTTACCCAAACACTTTCTTCGGATTCAGGTTGTGCTTGAAAGAGATTGTACAAGTATTCAGAGAAAAGCTGAGAGAAGAACTGAATGCAGCATTATGGGCCACGCAGTAGGCTTTGGGAAAGGCAGCAGTGTAGATAAACCAGGCTTCCCTTATAGTCAGCTAACAGAAATACATCTTTATTTTAAGGAACTGAGTCACTTTTGAAATGCATCATTTGTTTAAATTACAGGAAATAAAGGTTTACAACCAGGGATGAGCTTGGCAAACCTTGTTAAGAAAAAACAATGGTTTGTACGATCTGCAGAACCTGATCTCTGAAAGGCCGATACGTCCCTAAAAGCAGCAGCAGCAAAAGGGGAGAGAAGGCTTTGCTAAACTGTGTTTCTATCCAAGTTTCACATAAAGAACATGTGTTTGCACCCTAAAACATACACAGGCATTTTGATAAACGCTTTCTTTCTTCTCACTTTAGGATGGCTCTTCGGCTCACACAAAATTTAACACTACTTTTTATATAGTCTCACCCATTTCAAGTGCCGTACAACCAGGCATGAAAAAAAAATAATGCTTAAAGATGTAAAGTAAAGCATTTAAAAAAATTGGAGAAAAAATACTTAGGGTTGTCCACACAACCTTAATTTAGCTCTCCTTTGCATGCATACTTTAGTTGTGTAGTGAAACCCTTTTTGTTTTCAAAATCTGGCTCCCCTGCTTCCTCAGCAATCCCATCACAGGCTCTGGTTCCCCTATCACTACATCAGGCCCACACCTCCACCCTGCAGCATCTGCTGTCTTCCTCCACACTGCTGGATGCCAACAGGAAAAGCTGTAAGTGTAAACGGGACGTGCTTTTGCCATCTACCATCTTATCTGCTCCAGAACTTTGCTGGCAGCAAGGAGATGCAAGTGGAAGAGCACCCTTTGCTGAAGTGTTTCAGCTGAAATTCACCCAAATAATTCAATCTGAAGAAGATTCACAACAAAGAAATTCACAATGACTAAGCCTGGCCAGATTGTAAGCACATGAAAGCAGAGCCTCATGGTATAAGTTGTAAGACGACCTTAACATCTCGCTTTCCTTCCTGTCCTGTTTACAGGAGGATGGGAAAGACCTCTATGTTTTGTGACTTTGAGAAGAATGAAGAGAACATGCCTCTCAAGCTCCCCCAAAATAAACAAGGATAATTTGTGTATCCAGGATGACAGTAAAGCTTGTAAGTGAGACACTTCTAGCAGAGAACGAAGTCAGCTGCACATGACAGAGACAAATGCCGTTTCAAGGAAAAAAATTGTGCTGAGATCAGACAAGATTTTCCACACTCATCTTGCCTTTAGAAAATAACCCTGAACTCTAGACCTAAAAAAACACACTGAGAGACAAGCATCTTTTACCTTGCCTTGGCAGCTTCAGAATAACGCTAGAAATAAATCATAGGAACAAACAAAATATTCATAAAAAACCCTTGCTGCATGAAATAGACTGGAGCAGACGATGCACTGAAACACTGATTCATGAGCAATACCTCTGAACCTGCTATTGAAATGTCATTCCCCAACATGTCCCCGTTCCTACCAGCAGGCTAAAACAGCAATTAAAGAAGTGGGAGTGCTCCCTGTCTGTGACAGACCCACATCCAGCTATTTATTAGGTAATCCAATTACTCTGATGTGACCTTACTCCATGCATTTATGTCTAGTCAGACTACAGGATAGCCTATCAACCCGGGTGTTTTTCTTACAATGCAAACCTCTGTTCCTCTAATAACAGAGGTTATTACAAAACACAGCTACTGCACAAAACATTGCATCTCCTTTGCATCTCCCCTTCTCTCATTGTTTTCCAGTTGTTTGGAGAGCAATTACATGCCCAACTGCAAAGGAGGACAGGTTGAGACCAGTCTCCCACACTCACTTCTTGGACCATGCTTTCTTTCTTCCAGGAGCTCCCCATTAAGATCTACAGAGCTGCCTCATTATTCTCCTCAAACTTTTCCTTTACAGCAATGCCATTGACGGCAGTTAGGCCTCTCGGGTATGACGAGGCCACTACTTACCATGTTGGCTTATGGGACCTCTGCAGAGCACACACATCCTCTCTCTTTTGTTTTTTTTTCCCTGGAACATGAGCTCCCTGGAGTGAGGACAACGTTTTTGCGGAGTGCGTAGCCTAGTGTGGATACGGGCCTTGGCTGGAGCTCCTGGGGGCTTTGATACAGCGAATAATACAAGGATGATTTCCAGCATCACCCAACAGAGCTTTCTTTGGAAATCAATGACAAAGTTGCAAAACTGACTATCAAAGCATCTAAGCCACAGCCTCTTCTACAACAAGGGTTCAGAAATCTCTTGCAAATAGACCCACAAAAGAAACTTTGAAGAACTTGCATTCCTAGCCAATGTGTGAGGCAAATCCCAGTTTATACTCCATTTGAAACAGGCTTTTTCAAGGGGTGCAGGGCTTTTGCTTGGAAATATGCCGAGGGAGGACCTTGGCCTGTATCCATTGACCTCTGATGACAGAGATTAGGTAACAAGTGACTGGAAGTGCTTTCAGCAGTGGTAGCGTGTGCTGAGAGACATAATAAAGAGCATGTATCATGGCAATACTCAGCATATAAAATTCCCTGGAGAGATTACCCAGTGAGAAAAAAAGGCTTTGGTATGCCCCTGTTTGTTACACTGATTTTCCTGACTTTCCTGCAGTAAAGAATACTTTCCAGCTCTTTCCTGCTCTGAAAAATGTTACAGACTCTGCAGACTCCTGAAGAAACTTGCAGTTCTTGATGCTCAAGGGTCACTTCTAAACACCCTTTATTTCCTTCTCTTCAATGCTTTTCACACTATGCTTTGACACCAAGCATCCCATAAAATAAGACCCAAAAGCTAGGGCACAGGAGAGGAAGGCATGCAGGTGTAAGAGCGGGCACTTCTATGACCATGTGAAAATGATAAATAAAACCAAAACCAGTAAGGGAGTTTCTAAATGCAAAGGATCATAGTAGCCTGTGTAGAGGTTCATCAGGCAAGGGTTCACAGGCAAGATTTCTCATTAAAACAATTGGCTTTTCTTAATTTTTTTTTGGCACTGTTATGCGACACAGCCCATAAAATTTGTGCAGGAGCCAAAATTTTGAGGGACAGATACTTTGTCAGTCTGTGCTTCCCAAACCACTTTGGACCTTCCTAGTGCCCTATAAGTAACTCAGTAATCACTGCTGCTTAATACCCCAATGAAGCTTGCAAACCATGAAATTGTGCTGTATCAGTGAGAAATAGGTATCCACGGCAGGGTTCACTTCAAAGAGACACAATTCCCTAAGCAAAATACAAAGCTGTGCAAAATTTAAGAGGCTTGTTTCATTAGCTAAAGCTTCTGATCAGCTACAGGTAGAGGAAACACCATAGTGCTTGTAATAACTCACATAGTTTTTGCCATGCTTCTGATCAAGTCTGCCTGGTTTTACACTCTTTTCTTCTAATCGAACACAAATAAGATTACACCTTTGGGCCTGGGATTATTTCTAGTTGTATAACTTTACACCTTTCACCTTGCTGTGTCTTAATGTCTCTCCTCCAACCTTTGCCCAGGTCAAAGATGCATATACACCTCTGCCCATGAGACAGCCCATCCTAGGTAGCTTCTACAGAAGCAGAAACTACTGCCTATCTCCTCTGTGCTCGGTGGTGCCACTGCACGTAGGGTCTGCTACAAGCCAGATATCATCCAAGCCACTGGCACCAGCCAGGTACAGAGTCCAAAGCTATTCTCCCTGCTGCATGTCTCCTTCACCCTGTGCAGGCAGAGGCAGCTGCTACGAGGAATGAGCAACGGTTCTTCACTTTCCGAAGCTTTACCGAGAGCTGGAAACATCACAGCTGCCTTTGTGGAGCAGCTGATCTGCACAGGAATCTCAGTAATCAAATCACGGCGGTGGCTTCAATGCTATTCCCCCACTGCTGTACGAAAGGCCACCGGGCAAGGATTACCTAGGACGATTTAATTATGTGCGAAAACAGCTGCAAAGCTTTATGGGGTTTTAGAGTTGTTGTTCTTTGGATAGGAGGGGGGAAAGGAGAAGGAATTAAGACACGGAGCGAGCTGGCTGGGGATGACCTGTGATGGCAGAGAAGCACACTGTCATACACACGAGGAAAAGATTAAGGACTGATATATACAAAGACAGTTTTTCTCAAAGGGTTTGCTTTTCATGAGTTGTCACCTGGAACGGGGTCAGTGTGACCTGCTGTGTCTCCCACACTCCTAGTGCCACGAGAGATGACCGCTCATTTCCTGCACCCACCTTCTTTATCAAATAAAAAGGCTACTTTGCCACCATTTACCTATGCTTCTGTGTTAAAAGACCATGGTGGCCCAAGGGGAAGTGAGGTGTATTCTTGCTGATACTAGTTGAAATCTTGGTCATATTTAAATTAAAGAGAGTTTTATTACTGCCTTTGAACAGGCCAGAGTTTCACCCATGAGAATACAGTGTCCTGGAGAACAGAAGGTAACAAAGTCCACAGAAAAACTGCACATTATCTTTTAAACCACCTCATCTGAGGTATTTTGCCATCCTTGATTCCATTAAAAGGTCTCCATGCCTTGCAAAATATCTGTAGGGGAAAAAAAACCACCACAGAGAATACTTCACTTGGTATTAACTTTCGTAAGGCACGATGAGAGCTCATCAATGCAGTCTGTAAGCTGGTTGATTTAAGGACTCCACCAAACATGTCTCACACAGGAATTACAATACATGTGGTATTTGTTTTTGTTTTTATTTCAATTTTATTTCTGGATTCTGCTTTGCTTTGTAAGTTATTTTTCTTGCATGACAAGCAATATCCAATTATTCATGCACTGCCTTTTTTGTTTTGTTTTAAGCTGACATTTTGCCCAAACTTAAGACCACAAGATTCTTACTAGAGCGGTTCTCCTAGCTTCAATGAGGTCTCCCGTACCGCTGGCTTTTAAAAATTAGTACATACTAAACCTAATACACATAAAATCAAAGCACACAGTTAGTTACATCAGCCGCAATTTCCCCTCCACATGCGTGCGTGCATTTTCTCTATCTATGCACAATGGTGTTTCCAACCTGAAAACAATGCATTCAAGGAAAAAATATGGGTTTGTGTGATGGGATTTCCAATGGAGCCTGAAGGACTTTGGTATCCCCAGACTATAAAGAAAGTCCAGAGAACAGAATGCTTAACATCTCCAGCCTCCTTTGAATTCCCGGCCTTACTGAACCAAGAATAAAGAAAGCCTGGCCTGTAAGCAGGAATCCACTAATTAAAGAGAAATGGGGCTTATTTGTCTTGGTTTCTGAAGTCACAGTTCTCCACTTCTGAAAACACAAGTTTCTCACCAGTTCTTTTCCGCCCTAGGGCTGTGACCTAAGCAGCTTAAATAATACACAGATTTTGGTCGAAATCTGCTCCTTATTTACTGGACTTCAAATGTGCAAGCAATTACTGAATGGGTCTTGTTTATTGAATAAAAGTATTTAGGCATTATGTTTACAAAGGCCTAGAAACATTAAAATCTAGTGAAAAACAATTATTTTTACAGAATACATCTGCAAGCAATATGAAGTCATTTTGTTTTTCTAAATTTCTCTGTAATAGACTTATTGTTGATGTGGAAAATGTTCGCATTGCAGCAGTGAATTATTTTGAAATGCCAAACTTAATAAAGGAGAAATTATTCCAAATAATATCACAACCCTTAAGGAAAAAAAAAAAGGCCAAAATACCAGTGGTTTCCTGACTAGTCAATCCTCTTCAGATTGGCAGACCTCTTCAGACTAATCAGGAAGAGTTAGACAAATAGTTACTTTATTACGGAGGCTGTCAAATAAATCAGAATCTGGCGAGCAACTGTTTCTGAGCCCTGCAGCCTGCCTGGCTTCTTTTCCTGTAAAACCAAGGCAGTTACAACAGACCCATGTATGCGTGTGTGTGTGTCTGCAGAGCAACGTGTAGGCTTCAGGCCTCTAAACAAAACTTCTTCCAAATTTGGGCCAGCATTTTTCTTGGCTTCCCCAGGTTTTGTTGTGGAACATGGCTGAGAGAAGAAATGTTTTCTAACCAATTAATTCAAGTCACTGCTGTTATTTTTAATGGAGGGCTCTGAAGCTCAGCTCACAAAGGGTAATGAGAAAATAATGTTTTAAACAACATCATCAGAGGAATTAGGCCACGGACTTGAACTACATTATCCAGCTCTTGCCGCAGTTATTTTGCCCCCCAAATGTTTGCTCTTTACAGTGGCACTATGAATGGGAATTTTGCCTAAGGTACAAGCCTGAGAAACAGCCACAACTGAAGGTCACAGAACAGCAAGTTTCAGCAATCAGCCACAAGAAATGGTTGCTTGTGCCGCTACACCCCAGACTCCAAACACGCTCCTAACGCCAGCAGGCTTTGTATGTTTGGGAACAAGAGAAAGCCAAGGTCTCGTTTTAGCAGGGCACTGGGGCACATTTAAACCACTGTCCCACAGCACTTCAGCATTTATTCAAACTGATGCAGAGGAGACTTAGGTACACAATTAGACTTAGCATTACTTAGTCATTCTGCTGAATAGAGGGAAGAAGAGTGCTGCATCGAAGAGGTAAGTACCATCACCTTTTGCACCTCCATTCAATCCATTTTGTGTTGTTTATCTACATTGAACAGTATTGATTTGAAAGGCAACCACAGGGCAGAGGGAAGGCAAAAAGGAGATAGGGCAGGGAGGGAAGAGGAAAGTTTGAAATTAACATCCAGAATGGGTCTAATGAACACTGGGGCTTACAGTCCTGCTTGAAATGTTTTCAAGCACAGCTCTTATACAGAATATATTCACCAGCTGAACAGCCAAGAATTGTAGCTGGAAACTGTAAGACTGCCCAGGCAAGAAGTGTACTTACTTCTGCCTCCTTTACATCTATGGCAATGCAAACTGGCAGCACTGACAAATCAGTTCAACAGCAGTGATGTTACAGACTTGCTAAGAAGATGGGATACAATAAATTTTGAAGCTACGAAGATGGCTTAAAAACATCGGGTTTTGCACTGGACCACATTAAAAGCAAGCAGCGCAGATGGACTTGCACCTGCTTCCACATCAAAGTGGTAGCTAGTGCAGTGCTATTCTTAATATGAATTAACTTTTAATACAGATCTGCTTTCATTCTAATTGACTTTACAGTGCTACTAAAAATAACTATTAATCTAGCTGGCAGGCATGCTTCTTGCCTTCCCCATGTCTCAATATGGACAGGGAACACTACAAGCACCTTGGTGGAAGTAGCATCAGCCTTTTTCTCACGCAGAGCAGTTTCCTACTCCCTGTGCCACTTTTTCTTTCATGGGGCCAATGGTGAACAGCTGTCCATAGCTGGTAGCAGAACTTCTGATCACTGGGATTTGTCTCCTAAAAGTAATTTATTTGGTGCAAAACCCATCCCCCATAAATCTAGCTAGCTGTAGCCTACCTATGTTGCCATTCCCACACGCGTGTATGAAATGAACATGCCGCCACAAAGTAAATTCAACTGCTCCCCAACAGCAGCCTGCATGCCTGTTCCTCTGCTGCTGCAAGCACCATGTAACCCACTCCTCGAGGGAGCAGCTGGCTTGGAGGGGAGATGCTGAAAGTGCTCGCTCTTTCTCATCCCAGTGCACGACTGGGGCTGACCTCCATGAGGTGGTGGGCTGCGGTGGGCGCAGGGCAGTCTGTACAACTACCAGTGGTAGCGCCCCCCATGGCACGCGGGCTGAGACGCACTAAGCCTTCTCCTTCAACCTCCACTGGTGCAGGTCCCTGCTGCTATTATCCGTGCTGGGACGAGCATGAGCCTGCATCCTGCTCTGTGGACAGGCACTGTGAAGAGCAACTGCTATCCTCCTCTCATATGCCACCTATTTCCCATTTCCTTCCCTCTAAATGTTAGATTTATTTTGATTTTTAAGTGAAAACAAGTTTTTACTCATCTGTTTAAGGCAACTCACCCTTCCATCTGATTTACACTGTACATCATCACCTATTGTCCTGCCATGAGCCAATTTCTGAATGGTTGAGCTGTTGATGGCTGTTGGCGATGATGTATGAAGCAGAAACAAAGCCTGAGGTGCAAAGACTTCAAAAGGCTGAGGATAACTAAGAACAAGAGTACTGAGGGAGCCGGCGGAAGTGCTCACCAAGCTACTTTCAATCATTTATCAGCAGTCCTGGCTAACCGGGGAGGTCCCAGTTCACTGGCAGTTAGCAAATGTGACACCCATCTACAAGAAGGGCCAGAAGGAAGATCTGGGGAACTACAGGGCTGTTAGCCTGAAGTCAGTGCTGGGGAAGGTTATGGAACAGATCATCTTGAGTGCCATCACGCAGCAAATACAGGACAACCAGGTGACCAGGCCCAGTCAACATGGGTTTATGAAAGGCAGGTCCTGCTTAACTAACTGTCACCTTTTATGACAAGGTGACCCGCTTAGTGGATGAGTGAAAGGCTGTGGTTGTTGTCTACCTAGGCTTTAGTAAAGCCTTTGACACTGTTTCCCACAGTGTTCTCCTGGAGAAACTGGCTGCTCATGGCTTGGACGGGTGTACTCTTTGCTGGGTAAAAAACTGGCTGGATGGCCAGGCCCAAAGAGTTGTGGTGAATGGAATTAAATCCAGTTGGTGGCCGGTCACAAGTGTCATTCCCCAGGGCTCAGTATTGGGACCAGTTTAGTATCTTTATCAATGATCTGAATGAGGGGATCGGGTGCCCCCTCAGTAAGTTTGCAGACGACATCAAGTTGGGTGGGTGTGTTGATCTGCTTAAGGGTAAGAAGACTCTACAGAGGGATCTGGACAGGCTGGATCGATGGGCTGAGGCCAGTTGTATGAGGTTCAACAAGGCCAAGTGCCAGGTCACAACACCCCCATGCAACACTACAGGCCTGGGGAAGAGTGGCTGGAAAGGTGCCTGGTGGAAAAGGAGCTGGGGGTGTTGGTCAACAGCTGGCTGAATATAAGCCAGCAGTGTGCCCAGGTGGCCAAGAAGGCCGACAGCATCCTGGCCTGTATCAGACACAGTGTGGCCAGCAGGACTAGGGAAGTGATCGTCCCCCTGTACTTGGCACTGGTGAGGCCGCACCTCGAGTCCTGTGTTCAGTTTTGGGCCCCTCACTGCAAGAAAGACATTGAGGTGCTGGAGCGTGTCCAAAGAAGGGCAACAAAGCTGGTGAAGGGTCTAGAGAACAAGGCTTATGAGGAGCAGCTGAGGGAACTGGGGTTGTTCAGCCTGGAGAAAAGGAGACTGAGGGGAGACCTTATTGCTCTCTACACCTGCCTGAAAGGAGGTTGTGGTGAGGTGGGTGTCGGTCTCTTCTCCCAAGTAACAAGTGATAGGACAAGAGGAAATGGCCTCAAGTTGTGCCAGGGGAGGTTTAGATTGGATATTAGGAAAAATTTCTTCACTGAAAGGGTTGTCAAGGATTGGAACAGGCTGCCCAGAGAAGTGTTTGAGTCACCATTCCTGGAGGTATTTAAAAGACATGTAGATGTGGTGCTTAGGGACATGGTTTAGTGGTGGACTTGGCAGTGCTAAGTTAATGGTTGGACTTGGTGATGTTAAAGGTTTTTTCCAACCCAAACGATCCTATGATTCTATGGTTGTTTAGTCAAAATGCAGACTTATACAACAAGAAGCTGTCACTTCTTCCAAACTTGCTCTCCCACTCCAGAGCCACCTTTTAATTTGTTGCAGTTGCACAAAAGATTTCTGTGTGTTAAGAGTTCAAAGGAAACAGCCATCCAAAAAACATCTTGATACTCCATCACCTTAAAAGACACTTCTCCGATGAAGTTATGAAAACAGGCTCTAATGCCTCAGAAAGAATAAGACTTTCAATGTAATATGTAAACAAAGCAAAACCAAAATATATTCCAGTTCAGCTAAAGGTAATTGTTTTTTCAGGCATCGTCTATAACCAGCAGAGACAATTAGGGTGTAGAAGGCAAACATCCAAGGGTTAGTTTTGGCTGAGACAGCACAGTCTGCCATCCAGACTCGCATAGAGAGGAGTTAGCTCTCAGAGCTGAACGAGAAGACCAGGAACTTGTGTCCCACAACACTTCTGATTGATTCACTGCAGGACCGCAGGTAAGTCGTGCTTTCTTGGAGCCTCAGTTTCTTCAGTGGAAAATGCTAATAATGAAGTTTATTCAATTTCCTAACAGGTTTTGGATAAAACATGCTCACAAATAATTTCCGTGTGTTGTTTGTACTCCAGGAGTGACCATGAAATGCTAGGTCATCTCCTCCATGGCAGGATACACTCTCTCGTCTTATGGATCCTAAAATGTAACCTTTGCAGTAAGTATAAAGTACCACTAAATGCACACCATCCTATGTATAACATTTGGTAGTCTTTGTGACGAAGAACCACAGATTAGACCTTGTAGGCAGCCTATCTCGTGGAGAAAACCACCAATGAGAGACTGCCAGCTTATAGCCCAGAGGCCAGGAGCACAGGCAAAGCAGAGGAGGTGCAAGTGGTGCCGTCAGACAAAAAAAGAGAGATAGGAAAAGGTAGCATGGTGCAGGACCTTGAAAAGCAGGACAAGAAACCCACATTTCACAAAAAGGGAGGACTACAAATACAAGGATGGGAAGGAGACCTTTTTGGTGGGATATATAATGTCTTTTTAGGGGGACAAGCTCAATAACCACGATACAAGAA
Organism: Buteo buteo; assembly: GCF_964188355.1. Lineage (NCBI taxonomy): Eukaryota > Metazoa > Chordata > Aves > Accipitriformes > Accipitridae > Buteo > Buteo buteo. Next base: position 36,131,113 of record NC_134181.1, on the reverse strand, counting down.
ATTAAACTTTCTCCAACTTCACCTTCTGTGGGTAGGGTGAGGTTAAATAAATATTTAGAGAAGGGAAAAGTGACTGCAGTCACTCAGTAACCAGGATCTGAGTGTCCATAATATATAACGACATCTATAACACATTGGTCACTTCAGCCACCTTTGTGGCAATTAATAAAAAGGACAGACACTTTAAAATCTTTGTCAGTTATCAAAGGTTACTCTGCACTTTTATCCTCACATGATACCCTTAACTCAGTTTATATATGAATGGGATCCCTTTCAATTTTAGGCTAATATTCTTTTATATTTATAACATTCAGGATAGCTACACATGCTTGATTACCTTTAAAACACTTATCACGATTCCATTTAAAAATAAATGAATCCCATTTAAAAGTGACTTATCCCCATCTTCTAGTATTTATGGACAAGGACATATGGGGCTGATTTCTCTCGTTATTAAGCAGCATGTCTGAGGCTTAAATCATTTAAATTATTCATTGACAGCAATTGGGCTATTCATGCAAACTCCCACTTACATAAGGAGTCCCAGTGATAGGACCAGTCAAGTGGATGAAGATGGCTGAACAGATTTTGGGATGCACTGAGCGTCCACAGATACTGCTAACTTTGATTAGGGTGAGGAGTACTTTTGAAAATTGGGCCCCATCTTCACTAATAAATATAATTTAACTGGGACTTTCAACACAGTTATTCTGAATGACATTTCTTCAACAGTTACCATGACTGAGGTTCCGAGTGGTGATCACTAGTAGCTGAAGGAATATGAGTGATTGTGCGCTGATTACCAGAACAAACCCCAAGCCTGCTGCAAGACATTTCTAGAGCACTGAGTTACATGGGACTTTCCTTCTTGGTGTGGGTTCAGGGTGTTCCTGACAGTAGCCAGACAGAAGGTGGACATCTCTGCAGAACCTGGTCTATGAAAGGTTTCATGAAGAACAAAGCTGACTCTAAGCAAATGAAGAAAAGCATCTCCAAGCAGCAGAAACCACCCATCTCTAGTACAAATACTACTGTTCCAGCAACACTGAAATCTGAGACAGGAGATGGATAATTCAACTGCACTGTTGAGCGGGACTGTAACAGTCCAAATGACAAAGGCTGTAAACATTTAAAACTCTGCTATAAAGAGGCTTTCCAGCTTATCACAGACTACTCTGCTCTCCAGCCACCTCACCAGTAGAAAACCTTGAGCTAACTGTTAGCATGTTTTCAATCAGTGGAGTTAAGAGTGAGAGAACAGGAATCATCCTTCATGGAAAAAAAGGTTATGGTTATTCTTTGCAACATTTTATTTTTAATTAAAAAGACATGTTTCTTGCTCTCTTCAGAATGAGCCCAAGGAACATTTGTAATTATTTTCAGGTCACATAATATTGTATATATTGCAGCTGATTTCACAGCTATGTGGGCAAATTACTATTTTTCTGCACAACTAAATCATTATCAAGGTAACAGCAGACAGTAAGCATCACCAACATTTAGCGGTTACAATGCATTTTAGGAAAACACGGTCTACCTCTTAGAAGAAGAAACTTTCATATTTCAGCCAGATCTCTCTTCCCTGCCCAGCCCCACCTCCAAGCCCCAGCATGTACCAGATTTTGTCCCTATATGTGATCTTGATGGTAAAGATTTTGTTTTGTTTCTTTTCCCCCTAAAAAAGGCAAAAAGGTTAGTAAGTCTTTAAACTCTCAGTTCTTAAGACTGTTAATATTTCACATTGCCAGCAGGGAAAGGAATTAAAACTGCCAGTAGCTATCCAGATAGATTTTAAAATCCCCTTCCCTCCCCCTTCTCTCTGCCTCCCTCAGCTTCAGAGGATATTTTCCCCGCAAATTGGTTTTAAATTAAGGAAGGTGATGAAGGCAATGTGCCGTCTCAGCATTTTCCCAGGTGCACTTAATCTAATTTCATTAAGGAGATCAGGACAGATGATCGCTACAGTCGAAACATTAAGTCTGTCCATTTTTGTATAAAAAACCATTAAGTCTGTCAAAGTGTCGGCGGGTGGGCTGTTTATTATTGGAGATGAAGGCGCGCTTTGCTTCCCCAATAAACTGTCAGGAGTAGTAAACCACAAATTAAGTCAGCTGCTGCCAAAGATTTAGGCAAAGATCTCCAACTAATTTTGACACAGGTGTGGGAAAGGCCAAGGAAACAGAGGCCACAAGTTGGTCTGTATGCTTTGGAAACCAAGCCTTTTGTGTGTGTTTGAGATATTTCAGTCTGACCCATTGCAGAGTGGAAGACTTGGCATCAGTGGATACGATCAAGCAGAACTGCTGATGCTTCTGATGCTCCAGACATGGTGTGGAGAGGAGCTGTGCAACAGCGTTCACCGCAGAGCCCAAACCACAGAGCTTACCTTTGCTTTAACCTGCGCTCATCCTGCCAGGACTCATAACATTGTCTTATGCAGACAAGAACTCATAAAAGCTTCATTCAAACCGCTGCTCTGTTTTGAACTTATGCACAGGTTTTGACTAAAATGTAAAATCACATTCCTCAGATAATCATACAGATATCACACAAAATGAGAGGAAATCCATCAAAATGCAGAAACTATGGAAGACTATTTAAAAGTCAAGAAAGAAATCAAGTGAACCTTTCAGATTGAATTTTCAGGCACTACAAAATCAAATGTGAGCCATTTGCTAAGAAGAACACCTTACTTGTCAAGAAAAATGCAGCTGGTTAGAACTTTGTATTAAAGAACATCAAGAAATGTTCAAAAGTAGAAAATACTAACTGGAATTACACAATCTTTACAGTACATACAGAGAAATTAATAATCCCTAATATGGAATCAGGAGTGATATTCTAGCTGGAGCTTCGTGATGAGGGAAAAATACCATGTTTGCAGGTGATGTCTGCTGTGTACTGCATCAAGGGTGGGCAGAGCAGAGGAAGGTTCATTTCCCCATCCCAGGTGCAGCGAGGGGAGGAACAGAGCTTGCTCCACTGGCACAGGCTTCCGCAGTGCTGCAGGGATTAGGAGGGAGTGGGAGAGGCCGGAGGAAGCCAGCCTACACCATAAAAAATGACTGGCTCACCCCTGGGTAGACCTGGAGCTGAAGGCTCACAGGTGAATGAAAGACAAAGACTTTTCCTTGCTGATGTGAAGAACTGCGTGGAGCTGGTGTGTCTGTACTGCAGCCAGCACTAGAACTAAGGGGTGACCCTGCTGGGAGCAGAGGGAGGCTTATTTACAAACATTTTAATCTCTCTCGCTTTGAGTTTTCTCTGTTTGAAAAGTACCTCACTTTGGTTTGTGTTTGTGAAAGCCAGGACTCTAGCTCTTAGGGACTCCTGCCCCTGAGGGTGTACAGCAAAGGCTGGGCAGCACCAGCTCAAACATCTCCCCTGACTCAGGGTGCCATGGCAAGCCCCTTACTGATTTTGCAGACAAAAGCAGCAGTTGATAAGCAGCTGCTAAGTGAAAACAGCAGCTGCTAAGTGTTAGGAGACTCACCTAGGCAAAAGAATACCCATTTTAATCATGACGCTTTAGGTAAGGGTGAATTTTCAAGCAAGGTCAGGCAGACATTACTTCTAGTCTTTACTACTGATCCAAATGTTGTTGCTGCCTCTTACATATCTGGAAAACTCCTGTAGCGAAACCGAGTTTGGATTTTATTGCAAATTGGACCCAGAAGCAAGAACCGTTGAAAAGCTACAAAACCCAAAGCTGACTCTTGGGCCATCCTTGGGTTGTATTCTTTACGTCTGCATAGGACACACAGTGCTGCATACTATGCTCTTGTGTATTACTTAATGTGGTAAAACAATTTTTGAATACAGTAATGAGAAACTTTGCAAGCCAAATGAGGGCCTGCAATTGCAGCTATTGGAGTATGTATCCTCCAAAATTCTCATCTTCTTGGCATCTTTACGGTTAATTAAATCATTCGATTTAATTAACTGAATTGCCTAACTCAATTGCCATTTCCTATCACCTGCCTACTACGTTATGTTCTATCTGATCGCCTTCCAAGGAGTTACTGCCATTGCACAGGTAGCTCTTTGGATTTATGGCTACGTTATAATGGTGTTTCTTGATGCAGGCAGACAGCTGTACAAGATCGCTCTCTTCCCTGTTGCCTCAGATCTTAAAAGTTTCTTTACAAGGTCCCTGGTAAGATAAGATAATGCTCATGGATGGGGAACTGGAACAGGGAGACGTTAAACAATAGAGAAAGCAGAGAGCTAGGGACACTCCAACTGCCAGCGACAGAACTGGTATTATCCTGTCTTGCCCAAGAGCTATCCATAAGATCTCTTCCATCCTTTTATGTGAGTTAATGATGGATTTTTGTCAGCAAACTAGAAGGCTCTCCTCATTGTTTGCTCTGAAATTTTTTTTTCTGCATTTTCAAGAATGAATATGGACACCACAGACTCAGCTTGTTATATACAGACTAATGTACTCAAAATTTGAGTTTTTGTCTGGATAAAAGAGAAACACAAAATCTCAGTAGGAGGGGAGAACATTGGTGCTGAAGCTTTGTGTCTATTTAATTTTTTTAGTTGCATTCTTGCTTCACTTAAATACAAAGGTCAAGAAAGGCCATTGTTACCAATATTTTTTACTAGAGTTGCAGACCCTCTTGTTGGGAAGGTCAACTTGGAGGGTTCCTTTCCCTCTGGAAGTGCTTACAGGGCCCAACTCAATTGCCCTAACTCTCAGTGGGAACCTTTATGTCTGCTCTGTGCACGTGGTGGGTGGAACGATGGAAGCTGAGGGCATGCCAAGACTCTCCCCCATCTGGCATTTCCCGAAGAGCGACTGAGTGAATTTGGTATGCAGTGGGCTTGGAGGATGCTATTTTGCTGGTGAATCTGTTCATGGAGAACGATGAAATAAAATAAATTCACTGAGTGGTGAATTTTTGTCTTCCTGTACTGGCAATAACATTACATTTGCCTGTTTATAGCACCCGAATCTTTCAAGGGCTACAAGGTTATTTTAAATTCAATATTTTCATATTGTGTAAAAAGCAGATCTGTTTTTAATAACAACATGCAGCTTGTCTGTCAAACAGAGACTTTCTTCCATTAAGAGAACTAACCACCTTTACCCAGTTATTATTGTATGGGAGTCAGGTTTCTCACTGGTTTTCACTCCACATCACTGGGTTTTCAGTCTGTAAGAATTAAGCCTTAGAAGAAACACTGATTCTGTTTATATATGTGCATGCACATGTGTATATGCTATACTACTGCACGCTGCTAAGCCTGCAACACAGCCCAGGCACACGCTTCTACAACTGCATTCAGCATTGCTGTCCATAAGCAAGAGCACACGACGGTAAAAGGACCACTTAAATACTGCCTGAAAACCCAGCTGGGAAGTAACTGGCAAATGGAGACTTCTCGTTATTAGTCACAGCTGAAAACTGTCATAGATTGAAGTGTAATGCTAACAGAAGTGCAAATACTGCCACGTGAAAGCCCTTGGTTCAATTCCATATTTGATCTCTCCCTTCTGCTGCAACCAGTAAGAATTAGGACTGCTGGAGAAGTACCAAGCTTCATTTCTCAGAGAAAGGGACAATTTAATGATGGACAAAACCAGTTTGGGGACCTTGGCCTGGGTACGCTTCAAAAATAGCAAGTAACAGATTACCTGAAGTGGGAATGAAACTTCCAGCCTCACAGAAGTAATAGACTTATCAGATGGAACCCACTTTTTCTGTTGCTAGATAAAATGTGAGGAGCAAGAGGAAAGAAGCCTCCAGCAATAGTGCTACCAATAATAGTGCCTGTGGACTTCAAATGAGTGGCACTGAGGGGTCCAGGGACTGAAGCTTATTCCAGCCCCACAAGATAACACACTGATGTTGTATTGGTGCATTGACAAATGACGCCATGAGAGCAGAAGTGTAAAGATGCAACAAAACACACAGAAATTTGGATCGATGTGGGATCTTTGGGAACAGACGCTGCACAGTTTGGCTTCCCCTCCCCCACTGAACTGCACCTCAACTTCCAAAGTCTTTCATGATCCCCTTCCCTAGATCACACCTTCCCTGACTGCCAGCACCTTGACACAGCTCTTCCCTCCCTGGGCTTCAGCAGCTCCTGTCCGCTTTGCTCCTGCCTCTGTAACCGCTGCTGTAATTTTGAGCAGTTTTTAAGATCATCTTCCCTGAACTTCTTCATCTGGTGTCATGGGGCTTTGTTTTATTTCTGGGTAATCTCATACGCAAACACACATATACAGAGTGACCACTTCCACTAGAGCAACTCCTGGTTCTCTCTTCATTATTACATCCCTTTCTCCTGCTGCCTAAGCTATGATTTTTCCTGTGGGCTTGTAGACACCCTTTCAAGGTCAACACAGCTGAAACAGAAGTGGTAATTTAATTCCCCAGATCTTCCACATAGTTTCCTCTCCTCATTGCTCCCGCTCTTATTACTTCCACCTCTCATTCAAGCCCATAGTTCTCAGCACACTCTTTGACTCACACCACTCCCTACATCTTGACATCCAGCCTATGTTTAAGTCCTGTATATCCTTTTTCTCTATAACATAATGAACATCTTCTGTTCATCCACACAACTATATTCTTGGTCAAGCTTTCACTACCTCACCTTTCATTTACCATTTCATCATTTCCTCTGGTGATGGCGGATGTAACTGTGTCCTCACACGAAAGAAAAAACTGCCACAAGATCATTTTCCTAGTCTGTGGCTTTGCTCCCTACACAGCTTCCCACTTCCTGAACTGCAGACTATCACTCTTCATGTTTTGACACTTTCACAGCTTACTTCTTCTTCCCAACACTGACACTCAGTATTGATGTAAACTCTCATCTCTCACTGGTCTGACTTGATCACCCCTTTGTTAAATTTTCAAATAAGCACCTCCCTACTACTTACCACCGTGCCTTTCGCTACAGAGAATAACTTCCCATTCATGGCCATAAAGCTACCTGATTTTCCCTCTCAAATGCCTCCTAAAACCTTCCCCTCTACCTTAATACCTACAAAACCAAAGCTGGACAACAACAAGGCTGCTGACATACTGAAACAGTGCTGCTGTTAACAGTGGCCCCCCATTTATCTGAGTCGCTTCGCTCTAATCTCATCCTTAAGCCATGAGCTGTTCTGCATCTATACAGCACATAGCAGGATGGGAACCCAGCCCGTGGTGAAGTAATCATAGCACTATCGTGTTGCTCTTCTCCCATGTATCAAGTGCTAAATCGCACCTGCTCGTGTGCTGCTGCATGCTTCCAGGCACCTACTGGGACTCAGAAATTAGCACAGCAAACAACAGCATGGCAAGGCTGAATTCATATCGCCGCAAGCAGGGCCTAATAAACTCACTGTGCTGTTGCAGAAAGTAGTGTGAAAACGCTGTTTTAGAAACCTGGCTTCAAAACTTTTTGCTTCCATCTTTTATACAGCTTTACCTGTCTCAAAGGTTGCTTGCTACAGCTAAAACAATTTACAGAACAAATATACAGTAAATACTGATTCAGCTTAGAAATACAGTGTCATTTTTTGTACATCTTACTTAGCACACATTAAATCAAGGAATGCCTGATATCTAACCCCTGATTTGGAGAGCTTGCTTACGCTGCGGGGACATGTAATTAAGCTGACAACCCACAATTTCACACACAGGAGACAGAAGTCCAAGACTGAAAGAACATGAACACTGAATTACTTTTAAAGAAAGAAACAGGCTTTTTTTTAATGCAATCTTGAACACTGTTATTAAAAAAATGAGAGCAACATTTTGGAGTAACGAGCAGAGATTACTCATTCCCTTGTTTTACACAAGTTGACTTTTGGCTTTCTGCAGAACACCATTTAACAGAGCACATTACCAAGCTGCTAGCCACTTTTCACAGTGACGCTAAAGCAGGTAAGAGACAATAAGTGGAACTGTTGATGGTTTATATTACTCTATTATGTTAATGTTCACTAAAGTATGCCATAAGCTCTCTCATTACATGTGTATAAACCAATTCTCTGTGGTGTTATTCCTGTGCTAAATGCTGTAACTACATAAATCTTGAATTAATGGAGACTTTATAGTTCCTGAAAATGAAGGGTAATTGCTATCTGTTAATGCTGTTGTTGCTATTAAAGGAAGTATATATTTTCAGTAACAATGTTTATGGACCGTGAGCCTCACATCGCAGCTATTGCACAGTGCAGAGATAGTGTAATACGATTATCACACTAACTCCCTTTCTCTCCCTCCTCCCTCACAAAAAGCACAGTATCATTTCCACAGCTTCGACAAACTACCCTGCAATTCTCCTAACAGTTGCAGAGTCCAAATGGATGTCCTTCAAAGAATATACAGTGAAAGAAACAGGAATTGCATTTCCATCTCTGGGAACAAATGATTTGCTAAGTTTCTCGCTTGGTTAAATGGCTGGACAGCTCACTTTATTAGTTTGGGTATCTCAAACAGTTCTTTGAGAAGCGCGTGGTGACAGAATGATAGGTGTGAGAAAGTATCATCCCACTTACTTCCTTTGAGATTTCAGCAGTGATGCAGAAGTGAAAGGCTATACTTGGCCAGAGACAGTGCTCAGAAAGTAGATGGGTTGGACAAGTCCCCAGCCTTGAGCTCCTCTTCTCCGATTATTAAAAACAGCAGCGCACTGTTTGGAAACACTCTCACAATATGCTGTAAAACTGTACCTTGCACTAAAGTAATGGCTCCTCGATTCTGCTATACCATACGTATGACTGACTATGCTCAATTACTTTTCTCCCCTGGAGTCCTGCACAACACTGCACAAGGAAAAAACCAAAACCATCAGGAGTGTGTTTATATTTTTCAATGCAGTGAGGGTAAAGCCTTAATTTTACTCTAACGTCTATGTTTTAAAACATTAAGAGCTCAATAGCCCATATACCTATGAACTAAATAAATAGTGGATAATTAGTAGCATGGTATAGAGAGAGAAGTAGGAGGTAGGAAATTTCAGTTTTGCTTCTAGCTCTATCACTGACTCAGTTTGTACTTGTACGTGAACTTCTTTTTTTCCTCTGTTTTTCTCATGAGTTATATACAGACGACAGTGATCCGCTGTTTATGACCAACAAAAAGTGTGATGCAAATCAAAAGTACATTAGTAATTCCTGCCCTGCCCTTCATTAGTGCCAGGGTGCGTAGGTGTACCTAGAGAAAGCTGCTTCTTGCTGACCAAGCAGGAAAGCAGGATTGTTCTGTAGTGCTGTGAAATGAAGCTGACCCGTCATGTAATTCGGGAAGCCTGATGCTGGCCTCGACAGTACGTTGAATATTCCATCTGGCTGCAATAGCCAGAGAGCATTATTAGAAGATACATTTTGCCAATACATGGAAGGGGGAAAAAGCACTCTTCAGTGTAATCCCTCAGGACATTCACGCCAATATTTTTATAACTCCTTGTTGCATCAGCCAGGCTAAGTTTTAGACAAATACTGAACGTGTTTCCAAGGGAGTACAGTATGTCAGGTATCAACAGAGCCAGGCTGCCCTTGTGTTCCCCAACTGGAAGGCAATGTTGCATTTACATTATCCCCATGAAAGGTTTGAAGCCTCTTCACTTCAGCCTTGGTAAGTTTACATGCATGTGCACACATCCTTGCTGACAAGAAAAGCAACCCTACTTAATTCCAGAGACCTATTTAATAGAACCGATGTCATGTCTCATGTCTCTACAGATCAGGCAAGAGATAGAAAGATGATGATCTTGTGCTGCTCTCCTTATGAAGAAAAGAAATGTTATTAAGGTGGAGTCACCTTAAGGAGAAAGTAGGTAGGAAATACGTGAGCCTAGAAGGTCAAATTACAGTTACAGATATGTAAAGAAATGCCATATTAATGGTAAGGAACACTGTAATAGCCTTTCATTTGCTGTAAAGGACAGTAAGTTACCAGCCAAACACAATGCAGCTTCCTCTGAAGGTAACCTCAGATCCCACATTCTGAAAGCTAATCAATGTTGTTCAGATTTCAATTTCTTCTCTACAAGGTGAAGTCAAACCTAATCTAACAAACGTCAGTCTCCGATGTAATGCCGCTAGCTGGGTCTACCAGTGTAATTTAGATAATCATTAATAGCATAGCTGTATAATAAAACTACATGTCACTTACAACTTCATCTGAGGTTTGACTGGCAGATCTTTAAACAGTTTTCTAAGTGATTGCTTTTACTTTCTTTGATTGGGCAGTCTAAGAAATGTTTTAACCCCATGGTATCTAAGCTTTTAGGGAATAATTTTTTTTACCTCACCACCCTTGCTATCAGCTCTGCTGCTGTGTAACCTTGTAAGAAACAGAACTCGGGGGATGGTGGTGGTTTCAGGGAGTGACATTATACATATATACACATACATAAAATAAAATAAAATATATACAGTATCTTTCATTCAACATACATGATTTAAATGTTTCTCTTCACTCAAGCCTTCATCTCAAAACACAGCTTTTGCCATACTCCAGGGATATTTGGTATCTGATGGGATTTTTAAAAGAAGTTGAAGAAACCTTAATGCTTCCCAAGCTCTAACAATATTTAAAAACAGAATAAGACTTAACCAGAAGAAGCTTTTAGTGTAGTCTCTTGAACTCATGGTAACCTCCAATGTATGGCTGCGGCCAAGTGTGCTGCCAAGGAGACAGGGCTATCTGAAGTCAGCCTTTACTTTTGTAATGCTGATCCAGTAGAAACCTCCGTGCCACAGCTTCTCATGAATGAATGCAAGAGACTGGACAGCCAAAATATAATAAAAGTTTGATGAAGATCTAACCTGAGACTGCCAAGTTCGATCTGCCAGAAGAGAAGTCAGCAAGGGATACTAAGGTCTTTTATACATTTGATGCTTAAAAGCATGGTGCAACTGTTGCTACATAGAAGGACTTCTCCGTTTTCCTTGCAAAGGTGAAACAAGAAATCTCTCTACAAAAACACACAACTACAACCTTTCAACGACAAACTTCTGTACCCAAAAGAAGGTCAGAAAAATCATTGCTCTGTAATAAATATGCATGCAACGTGACAAAACACTCTTTGACAGTTACCACACTGCCTTTGAGGGTAGGTACCAGTTGTCCCATCTTCTAAACTGATTACAAAATTGACATCTTCAAAGGTTACTATAAATAAAATATGGGCTCCTGACAAGTTATCGGAGGAGACTTCCTCTGAAACAGCACTAACGCTTTGACTTGGGTCTCACCGAATGCTCACATAATAATCAAGAAGGACTATTATGTTAATGGAAGTTTCTTTTCTGTAAACAAAAACTAGTGAAGATCACAAAGCACCTGATCCAATGTTTTTTAATTCAATTACAGGTATTTTTAAATTTGACATGAAGACTGAAGGAAAAATATTATTTTCAAATTCATTCTTATTTTGACTATGAGGGAATTTCCAAGGTAGTAAAGCACATGAAAGAAGAAAATTCAGTCTTACCTTATCGTCAATATCACTCTCGCTGTCACACTGTGGATTAGAGAGAGAAAAAAAAGATTTTGAGAAACACCTTTATGTATAGGGATCTTTTGCATCATCCTCTTAAATCTTTAGGATAGCTGTTTATGATGTTCTCAGTTCAATGAAACACACTTTTGATGTTTGCAGTAATGCCTTTTAGATTGCTAGCATAAACCAGACAAAGCCAATTTCTCCCTTCTTATACAAAAATATGGTATACTCTTACTTGGATGGGGGAAAGCTAACTTTAAACAAAAAAGACAATCAGTGATGCATTATAATAACAACTGTAACACGAATACCACAACAAAAAGCATGCCTTTTTACCATCTCAAATTGTGGAATATATAGTAACAGTTTTGCATTGCTTCACCTTGATAAGCACTTTGTCATCTAACAAGGAAACTGTGAAACTGGCAATCAATTTCTAATTTAATGAGTGGTACCAAGAATAGTAATTAAAATACATCATAAATTCTGGTACATTTTTTAGTTTGAATGAGATCACGATCCCAGGAGGAAGTGTTTACTTAAAGAGTTTTAGAGTGTAATCTCTTACAGCCTCTGAAAATGAAATGCTCTATTTTCACAGCACAAATGATGGAACGATAACTTGAGCACTGAACATTTCAGGACATGCACATCTTGTTGGCTGGAGCTGAGAAAGATTTATGATGGGGAACAAAAATAAATCTCTTGGTGTCTGCTATACTGACAGAAAGTGGCCGGTGCATTTTGTAGCTTTTGTGCACAAAGGGAACGCTCTCCTTCAGCCAGCCGCTGATGGCGATGGTCCGGGTGGGTTTTCGTAACTGGTGGCACCCTATCGAGTTCATTGGTTCAACAAGAGGGGACTCTGCAAGCCAGTCATGACAAGCTACAAATGTGGAAATGGTCCATGAGAATGCACATGCTTCAGTGTCATGAATGTAAAAGAAGGAATAGATCTGTTTGGTCATTTTGTCCAGCTCCTGCTCCTCATGGAGCAGGGAACTTTCCTGTCACATCCTTTTATCCTGAAGTTACAAAGTAGAAATTTCAGCTGTTACATTCCTAGTTTTCTGCAGGCTTTTGCAAGACTACTTAATCTCTTCTTCTGTTTGGCACATAAAATGATTGACCCCAAACACTTGAGGAACCTTTTACTCTTAAATTCTCTTTAACACACCGAGCACATGAAGAACCATGCTACAGTGAAGGGGTCTCCCACAGTGATTCTACTGTGAAGACTGCTCAGCTTCCCAACTGACTCCTTATTTCCATTTAACTGCAATGGAAATGCTTCGTTTATGGAACCTGTTTTTCTATAGTCTTGACTAAGCAGAAATCTTTTTCTTTCAAAATGAAACTGTTTTACACTGCCCCACCTGATCCACAGCAGGTTTTTCACAGAGAAATCCAACTGTTTAGAAGGATGCACACAGATCTAATTGTATCTGTAACCATTTTGGGACAAAAAGAACCTGAAGCAAAAATGGAAGAAATTACAGGAAGGCAGGGTACTGCTCTGCAGGGGTCGGGGAGCAGTGGGTGGGCAAGTCCTGTGGGAATAACCAGTGCTAATGCCAGCAAACTGCACTAAGCCCTAGCCAATTACTTTGTGCATGGAAGGCAAGAACATCAGAGAGCCATGTCTTTAGCAAATACCTTCCCGTAAGCCATTGAACCTTTTTTGGGGACTTTTATTCTGTGACTGAGTTTTATGAAAATTATTATAGGAAACACAGTTTCTCTTTTTTCACAAACCAGACATTCAGATCAAAAGTAAAATCAGTCCTGATAAATCATTATCATCACCAGCTGACTCTTCCGTGCCACATAACCATGAACAATTAGAAGTCTCTGCTCTGGGCCCGGAATGGGACTAATTGTCCATCACCACTGAGACATGCTGAAACAGGTTTGCTGGGCAAAGGCTGCACCAGTACCTGCTGCATTTGTGCTTGCTCAAGACAGTGCTAATTCATGGTGACAAAGCAACACATTCATCAAAAACAAGGTGGGGGGGTGGGGGAAGATGCAGTCACAGCAGTACACTTGTTATTATTTACATGCGCCTGAGAAACGCTGGCTGACTCAAGGGAAGTCTTTCACCTCCACCCGGGGGGCTCAAATCAAGTCAGAATGCTACAGGGAGCGCACATTCCCCCCAAATTACTAGCATAATTGAGTGGGTCATGAAGACCATGTTATTTCACCCTTTAAATCTGGTCTACACTAAAGTATCCTAAGTTACCATTTTAATCATTGTGCTCATTCAACCTGCACACTCATATTTTAGAGGCAGAATATTTTGATGACATGGTTCAACCTGCACAGTTCAGACAAAAGCATGTTACAATGGAATTACACCTATCACAAAAATGGCGTAAAAATTAGTTAGTACACTCAGCCCTGCGTTGCTTAAAATTGTATGCTTAGGCAACATCAACACAAGTTTTAATTCTTACAGAGTCAAAGAATGATACACTGAAGTAATAAAAAAATCAAATAAATTAAACTCAGAAATATATTGCCTAGAAAACATTCAAGATTATTAAAACTCAGACCTTTTGCCTATGAGCTCTGGTTTAATAAAACTGCAGTACTATACACCTTAATAAATTTAGCTTAAAAATATTTGGGAGCAGATGTAAACAGTTCTGGAGAACTTTAGTAACCATTATTATTCAAATACAATGTAGTATGTTAGTCTTGCTCTCTTTTTTTCTAACAAAACTTGTCTTCCTATTTCTTACTGCATTATGATATTTAAAAAAGAGGACAGGCTTTTTTTTTGTTGAAAACAGATTTGACCTCAAAAACTTGTATGCCTATAATGAGTATAAAAACCTATTACAGATGGTTTGCGTTACTGAAAGGTGCAGAACTGTTTTATTTAGATGCTTAATTTTGCTTTGTAGCAATATGCAACTTTGTCTCATGCAGACAAGTGAAAGTTGCAAAAAGCCAGCGAACCATCAAATCCACATGCTAAATTTTATAAACAGACATACAAATGAAGCAAACATCAGCTCTCTGAGGATACATTTTTCCCCATTCAGGATCTGTAAATACTCCATAATTAATTGTTTTTAAAATGGAAAGGACAGCAAAGAATTTTGTTTCATTTTAGCTTACATCTTCCTTACTTTAATCATGACTGCATCAGTCTTGCAATTGAAGAAGTCAGCGGGGCCATGGATGCAGATCAACACATGAAGACAGCTCTTTGTGGACACAGAGCCCACTGTGCAGCTGTGACTGCAAGACGGGTGCTTTAAAAACCGTATTTCTGACAGCAAGTTGCATAATTTCTTGTTAGCCCTATGAAATAGCTGTCCTCTCCCACCTCTCCCAGCCACGTAGGACCCACTCATGCACACAAACTGTCCCTGTATCGATTCCTACCGTGTGGCTTTTAAAACACCAAAATACCACATCTTAATCCACGTGAGAATGAAGTCCCAAACCAGCCCAAAGCTACTAAGCAGTCTATATGCTGAGAGATCATGGGAGAAGAATTAACATGCCATTATTTATAAAATTTGGATTTCTGCTTAACATACAGCATCCTGGAAAATGGAGAGCTTGAGACTCATGGCTACCAATCCATGTTAATCTCCCACTGACTCCTGAAGAAAATACAGCCAGCTTTGGTGGAAAAAACCCCCAAGCTTCAGAATTCACTTAGGTTCTCTTCTTTTTATTTTAAAGAAGCAGGCTCCCACATTTGCATCGAGAAACAGGAACCCACAGGCTGCTGAACACGCAACGGCACTGAAAAAAACAATGACAGCAAAACCAAACCCGCCCGGACAGATCTGTGAAAAACAGAACCGCTGTTGGCCCCTTCCCTTTGCGGGGTGCATGTGTGTGTGTGTTAAAAAACACAATTTCAATGGGCTGGTTCAGTTTCTGTGGTAACAGCCTTCAGTCTCCGCGCACCCACTCTTCTCCAGCCTCCTCGCCTCCGCCGCCCGCCCCTGCAAAGCCCTGGGTCGACAGAGAGACGGAGGCCGGTGGGTCGCATTGCCGGGATGTTTAAATGAATAATGAAGCGATACGAGAAACTCTGGCTTGACCCAGAGGATTTTCTATGTCTTAAAAGACAACTTATTCTGGCCTGGTGAGGAGGAGGCCAGTGCTGCTCCCTCCTGAGGGCCAAGCGGGCCAAGGCCGCGCGGGCTCCTCCGCCACCCGGCCTGCGCTCACCTCCCACGCAGCTGTTGTCGGAGGGACAAAAGCCCTTGTCAAAACAAAAAAGTTAAAGAAAATGTGGAGAATGGCAACTGTTGACAGCTACGGGGGTTCATTGAAAGACAAAAGCTTCAATTACCTGGATTTTTCTAAAGGGCTGTTAACACTCCTGGTCTATAAGCGAAACTGTAAACAGCCATTGTGCCGGGTTCATAAAGGCTCCTAAAAGGATTATTCACTGGGTTGTGCCAATTGCCTCTCAATTCCACCAAGAATGTTTGCAAAGCCAACCCCTAATTGTGCCGCTTTTTGGAAACAATTTCTTGCAGTGACGGAATCCAGTCAGGAAAAGCCTCCCATGAGGTAAAGTTAAGCAGAAGCAACACACAATTCAGCGAGAATCGGCTCTGCGCCATAAAAAGGCCTTGCCCCCCCTCCTTCTGCCCCCTTCTGCCCCACAGAGGAGGACGTGGGCCCTCCACCCGCGAAGACCCAGTGCCAAAAAGACTCTGCCAAACTGGCCGCGGGTTCACCAGGACAGGGCACAACCTGGTGGCTGCTGCCAATGGAAGTAGGGAGTGAAGCAGGGAGTGAAACAGTGAGAAAGCCGGCACTTTCCTAACCTCCACCTAAGCAACTCCACCACCCCCTCCGTCCCACCTGTTCCCCTGTTGCACCCAAAGGCCGGAGGAATCAGAGACAGAACTCCCATATGTGTAGACCAGGCCCTGTGGCTTCTTCTTTTTTGATGGCTGAGGTGGAAATTCACATTTCAAGACCCCCGTCCATCATGCCTTTCCCACCAGGCACTGAGTTACCATGCCTTCCATCGCTTGCTTGTACAAATCATCTCAACAGGAAAGAAAGATGGACTTGTGGCTGCTGCAGAACACAGTCAATGGCGTATTTGGAGAAGGGCCTTCTCCTACCACGGAGACGTAGATGCCACCAGTAGCACACCTGCCTGCACTGAACTGAAAATAAACCTGGAATCCCTCTCTCATCCCAAACAAGCTAAGGTTGAAACAGGAAATACGAACATTACCCGCTGTGGTTCTCATGACACAAGCATAAATCAGATCACATAACAGCATATGCAGAGGTTTGTGTCACTGCAAATAAAGCTAGATCTCCACTACAAAGGTCTTCTGGTGGACCTAGGCTCAGAGGTGTTCAGTAGTGTCATTGCTGGCTCTATCACAGCATTCGGGGAATTAGCACAGCTGCAGAGTGTTTTAGCCATGTAAGTTTAGGGGTTTTGAGTGCAGAAGGGGAGCAGGTCTCGAACGAGCTATGCATAGATTTTTCCAAAAAAGCAGCATCCGCAGAAGACACATGTAGGCTCTGTGCTCCAGGACACCTCCACTGGCATCAGGCTCCTTGCAATCTATATTAAAATTGTTTGTGCTATGATTTTAGATGTTTTCTGGTGAGTTTAAGAACCACGAAAACATCCTTTGACTCTTTTCTTACCCCCCAGCATTTCAACTTCCAGATCACCCAGTTGTTCTTCACATAAGAAAAGCACTACATTGATTCACATGAAACCAGATACTCACATAAAGTGCCTCATGCCAGGAACAAGAGCTCCAAGAAATGAAAACAAAAACAACCCAGGTCTCGCAAGACTGCAACAAGATTGGCAACACTTGGGTGTTATGTCATCAGTTGGGGCAGAGAAACACTCTGTTATCTGAAATGGGGCCACATCCTCCAAGCTTTTGAGAATTGCACAGAAGTCACCTCCTTTTATTCACGTAAACGCAGTATCTCCTATTCCACCCCAAACCAGAGGTTTATGATCTAGATCGTGACTACACAGCCTGAAGGCCCTAGGGCCCCATTGTGCCAGACACTATACAGCACAGAAGTTAGAGGTTCCTGCCCAGACAGCTGACAGAAAGGCTTGTTTTTTCTTTGCACACAAACACACATACCTACAGATGCTATTTATATTATGATTAAGCAGAGGGTGATAGACATCTAAGCTAGCCGTGTGAAAAAACAGATCCCAGCCTGAAGGGACTTGTACCTGCAATTAAAATTGTCTGGGGCAGTGTAAGGCTGAGAGAAGAGGAGGCAAAAATATTAAATATACAGTCTATAATATTACAATGCAAGCCGGCAGGGTAGAATATATATATGTAAAAAGTTGCATAGAATATATGAACAGCGTAGATACCTACAGAGCTTGCACACCCACTCACACGGTCCCAGAGGATGGCCATGTTACTGCTATCTTATTATTTCCAACCATATTTAGTTACCGAATTTTCCTTTAATAGGCTCAGGGAAGCATTAGACTTAAATCCTGGTTTGTTAATGTTTCTTTTAAAGGAAGAAGTAAAATCAAGCCTATTATTAAGAGCCCTCCCCCTCTCCCTGTCCTCTGAGCTAACTTCCCAGGAGCTGCTCGCAGCAGCAGCGCGTATGGATGTGCACTTGTGTGTGCAGGGGGAGGGTGTTGTTTCCTATTAAGTCTGGCATCGGATTCATGTCTGCAGGGGCTTGCTTAAGATGATAGGAAGAGAGAGTTTTATCATGAGCCAGACTGACAGAAAAGCCTGCTAATGGGACTTGAGGCATACACAGGAAAGAAAGTGCCAAAACATTAAGCTACCGCCAAGTGTCAGAGGGCCACTGATTTATTGCAGCAATTTTGCCACTGTGTCCTTTATAAGGTCCCACAAGTCCTTCCTCCTGGCAAGAAGCTGTGAGCTGCTGCAGCTCGGGGAGAAGTTTAGATCCAGAGCGCAGAAAGTGTCCAAGCGAAAGGCGGGGGCCGGGGGGAGGACGGAAATCGAATGTTGACTTGAACTTGCCCCAGGCAGCAGAGTCCTCTTAGCTCCACTGCCTCCCTGACAGTTTGATGAAATGAGTCAGGGCCTCCCTATGGCTAGACCAGCTCAGGCTTCCAAGTGCCGGGGTAGAGCTGTAAGAAACAGATTGAGCCTCAGGGCAGCAATTTTTTTTTTTTCTTTTTTTTTTCCCTTTCTCTCCTCAGCATTTGGCTGGGGGAAGGGGGAGGTTATGAGCACTACAGATGTATAGGCTGAGCCTTTGTCTGCGGAGGGGGAGGGTGAGGGGGAGAGAGAAGAACAGCAAGAGAGCATTAGCTATGGCAGCCGAGAATAGCCCTGAGCACTATAACTAATTTTGAGGGGCAGTGATGCATTGTACGGGCTATGTGCTGTTTGGTCTGAGGGGGCCCCTGTTGTGAAGCAGCAATCAAGAGGACATTTTGTTAAGTGACCAACAGCTGTCATCTGCAAGCCCAGAGTAGGGAAGGAGGGAGTAAGGGGGAGGGAAAAAGAAAAAGAAAAAAAAAAAGAAAGAAAGAAGGAAAAAAAAAAAGAGCATTTGTCCCTTGGAGGCAGAGCACATTAATCCACCAATCTGCCACAGCTTTAACTCTAAAAGTGCTCGGTGCCTCCAAAGAGCCGAACTCCACTCCATCAGCTGCCCAGAGAGATGGGTACCTCCCGCCCTGCTTCAGCCTGCCAGACGCAGGGAGCTTCCCTACCTCTGCAGGTCGAGGAACCGACGCTAAAAATACTGTTTAAGTCTCTTTTCATTCCATAAAATTGAGTTGATCTGCTGCAGCTTAGGGTCAATCCCTCAAGGACTGTTTTTTCCCCCCTTCCCTTTTCCTTAGCACTCATAAATTAATCAGGAAGACCCTGACTAAGTCATTTCATGCTGTACAACATAAAAGAAAGTCCCCTGATGATCCATGCAAGGATCTATTAAAAGCGGGAGGAGGGAGGGAGGAAGGGTTAGGGAAGAGGGAGGAAGGGGGGGGGGGGGAGGAGGAAAAAATCTCAACCTTTTTGATATTTTAGGATAAAAGCTGGAGGACTTTGT
This sequence comes from Buteo buteo, assembly GCF_964188355.1. Classification (NCBI taxonomy): domain Eukaryota; kingdom Metazoa; phylum Chordata; class Aves; order Accipitriformes; family Accipitridae; genus Buteo; species Buteo buteo. The sequence goes on along the minus strand of NC_134181.1, from coordinate 36,111,592 downwards.
TACAAATTCTAGCCAACATCAAAACACCTTAAATAATTCAAAGAACATGTTAAAGGGAAGAAACTGAATGTTGCTCTGATGTTCAGTTGATGCAACGCAGAATATTACCCAAAACAGCACAGCCTGTTAAGGGAGACAGCAGCCTTGAGCATTCCAGTTCTTTAGAAAAATGTCAGAACCTGTAAAAATCATAATTTCCAGCAACTTTTTTTTTTTTTTTTTGCATGATATAAACTCAGCGAGACTGAAATGTAGGTTTCTGACAAGCTGTTAACAAGACAACTTTAGAAATCTGTCTGGAGCTCTCAGGGAGATGGGCTGCCATTTCACTGCTTCGAAGAAGTTCATGACATGACAAGCAAAAATCAGGGAACAGAGACCTAAAAACCATGGTGTAATTTTCATTTGCTTCTGTCGTGAAAGAATTCAAGCAGAAATATTAGAAGGCTGCACAACTAAAAAAGCCAGCAACTGGAAAATCATTGCTGTGGTTTGACAAGCACATCTTCTATGCTAAAAATGGTTTCTTTATTATTACACATATATACAGGAAAACACTTTTGGAAAAAAAAGGGATAATCACAAATTATTCCTTGAGATCTACAAAGTAAGAGCTACAGCTGCCTACTTTCAAGCCAACTCTAAAAATGACCTAGTTCACGGGCAAGAGTGACCAAGCTATCTTGAAAAAGCTGTAAGAGCCACCAGTTTTCTCTGGGTTTCCCAGATCCCTGCCCTTCCCCCCCATAGGAAAGGTAGAAATATCTTTCCATAATGCAATATTTTACTGGAGCCTACACAGAAGAATGCTGCTACGTAAGTATTTAATAAAGACACATTCCTTAAAAATAGAAAAGTCAGCATTCAATGCCATCTACACAGCAATGTTTGTACCACATTCAAGAGAGGCTTTCCAGCTAGTTTACCATATTACACCTCCTACTTTAGGCCTTAATATACCAGTATAATGCTTTTCCATAATTTTTTGGATGATTTAATGCTGTCTTTTCCAGACTCAATCTATTCTACTCTATGGTTAGAAAAAAGTAGATCAATAGATCAATCGATTGATCTATCTATCTATCTATCTATCTATCTCCATATAATAGATCTATTTCAATATATAATAGCTCGCTCTCCCTCTCTCTCACTCTTTAGACTTATACTAAGTATTTAATGGTAGGTTGATATAGCTGCCTTGAAGTCAATTTAGTGATTGTGATTGACTCATTATATCCATGGTTGCAGAATCTTGGTACCCTTGGGATGGATGCTTTGGGAAACCCAAAGAGAGCCAGCTGCATACATACAATCTTATGCTTAATTTCAGCCCATATTTGCCAAGAAAGAGAGAGATTGGACAGTGCAGGAGGTCATTTTCACTTGTAACGCCTATGACTGTACCAAGGGATAATGTGAATTATGGGCCAAATTTAGCCCAGCATTTGCGAGGACCGCACAAATAATGAACTGAAGCTTTTTCACCTCTTTCCTATTTCAACTCATTTCCACATGGCTCCAGTGGTGCAATCCTACAGCCATGCTTGGGTAATTGAAAGGACAGTGCACGCAAAGTTGAATGCCTGACACTGCATTTCACCAATTTGCGAAATGGAGGAGACTCTGACAAGAAAAGAGATGCAGTTTGCTTCTCTTCTGAAGTGCTCACAAGTTCTTTTCATTCTCCCCTCGCTTGGGCATTGTGTCACCTGTCACTCATTTTCTTTTCATTAGGCAGACACTCTTGGAGACATTACAGCTTCAGTGCTGTATATGGGTTTTCACTAAGGAACCAGAGAAACATCAGTTACTTTCTTATTCTACAGTTTTAAGCTATGACTAATGCCATTTGCTTGCAAGAGACATCTTGCCTTGCTGCCTGCTCTTTACCATGCGCCTCCTGGCTTGGAGCGACCCGGACCCCCCTGTCCCAGCTGCTTTGGTCCTTCATGCTCTCCAGGGAGGAGCAGAAACCAAGAGAGGATTTGCAGTGACTCACAGCGCAGAGCAGCTTTAATTTTGTTTAATACAAGGATGCCTAAACAGGATATGTCCAACAGAAGAAAAGTGGCTTAAAGTCCATTATTTACAATGAGAGGCTGCTGCAGTTTGGAGGGGGAGGTTTTTAAAAATTTTATTTAAAAATTTCTTTAAAATTAAAGAGGAGTTTAGGACTTAGCATGGATAGAGCCAAAAGCCACTTTAACCATAACGAACTGTATAGTAATTCCCCACTTACTATAAACATCAGTTTTCTTCTCCTATTTGGACTGCAAATCTAGTCCATTACTACGCCACGCCATTATGGAGTCACCAAAAAGTACTCGGCCACTACAAAATAACAGGTTTTGTTAAAGTACCCCCACTCTAATGTAAAGCATTTAGTTATTCTCAGTTCTCTGACTCCATGGTATGTGACTCTGTTTGGAGGTTTTATTTACGTATTTATTTAGTGGACAACATGCATGGCTGTCTTTCCTTGGTGCAGAACCATTATTAGTTGCAGGAAGCTGTTAGAGGGAATTTCAGCATGGAACTTGGGAGGAAAGGCATTTCTTAATACCTTAGTATCCTGCTTAGTAACAGTTACCCTCCAGAACGAGGGTGATAGATTTCTGGTTATGAAACTTGTTGAGGTTTGTTACAGCTTATTCACACGAATGTTTATTTTATTTCTTTTTATACACACACACTCTCTTTTTCTCATGCTACCAACTTCCTTCTTCCTTACTTCTCCCTGTAAGTCCAAGCGGTGCAGTGAAAAAAGAACATACCAGGCTATGCATGAAGACATCCACCTGATGACTCTACAGTTCCCGCCCTAAGTGTATCACAGATTTTTCCATTCAAATGCAAGCTGGACACTCAAACATTTCTAACATGAACACTCAGAAGTGGGGATTAATTTCATGGTCGGACATGGCATCATTTAGGTATGAAGGCAAATCTCCGCTGTGCCTTGTAACCATTTATTCTGGACCTGGCACGATGAGTGTGCTGAAGCCAATTTGAATTCAGCTGGGGTGAAGCTGGGGTGACAGGCTACACACCTTGAAACATACCACTATGGTGCTGTATCTAATATTTCAGCACACCATTCAATTAGGAACTTTGGACTTGGAAAACAACCTAAAGCACCTACTGTGTTCTCAACATCCATTAATTCAGCGAAATGAAGTACAGTTCATTTTTAACTTAAATGAATATAGGAAAGCTATGTGAATCAGCTGCTTTGTTTTGCTGAAAGCTTTTAGCCACTACGAAGGGAAGTCCCTGTTGCTGTCAGGGACAAGATTTACAATACTTATCTATAATTAATATAATAATTAATATTATTTAATTCCACTGCTATTTAACTCATAGCATGGTTATGTTGTTGTGGCTAAAAAATATAAAGCTTACAATAGCTACCATTAATGTTTGCATTATTGAACATTAAAATTCAAATCTGGTAAAAGATTTAGCACAAGAATTGAGACATCTACAGAAGACCTATTCCTCCAAGGAAACTCTCAGAGCATGTGCTTGCAGATTTCAACCACTGCTTTTAAAATAAACCTTGAGGGATGGATGCCCCACTTGCCACAGGCAAGCTACCCTGGAACAAAGAAATTCACCAAGATAGAAATAAAAGAGATTGGAAATACGAAAGTAAAAACACACCTCCCCCTGCCAAAAATCTCCAGCAGTAGTCATTAACATTAATACAATGCAAATTAAATCTTTTCTTTTCCTTTCATTCTATTTAGATCTTAAAAATATTAAAGTAGGTAAGTCTTGGAAGTGAAGGACAAACATTGCCTAGGGCATACATATGGGTGTCTTCAGTATAATCTAAGGCATACAGCAGAGGCTGCAAGCTAATTTGATAAGAAAATAATGTAGTTGGTTATTCACTCTTACAAAATTATGCCTTGACAAAGCTAAATATAAAAGATTCAAGGCCTACGCCATTAGCTGGAAAATACTTCTTTGGACCACTAAATGACAAACCTTTAAGCATTAAGCAATTTTAAAGAAATATACTTGCTACTTCAGGTGAAGTTGTAAAGTCTCCCCACTACCTTTGTACATCTGCTCCTCTCTTCCAACCCCCCTAGATACTCATTTGTTCTTGTCAGCCCCCAAAATATCAACGATGGATGTAAATGTAATGATCTTCAAGATGGAGCCTCCTACCTCCCTGTTCTGCTTTCAAATTCCAAAGGTAGTTTGACCAGCATTGACCTCAAAGATCAACACAAGGGCTGGTAGTACATGTTGAAAGATGGGAATGGAAGTATCCTTAGCTAAACCATCCTGAAACTTCTTGAACAGGCTCGAGGACATTTATCCTTTCTGTTGTCTACACAGATTTTTTTTTATTTGCATTTTTCTTCCACGACTGACATGGAAATGCTCAGTTGTGTGGATAGATGTCATTTATGAATAGAAGCTCCAACACGCCAAAGTCTTTCCTCAGTAGTGACAGCCCCCTGTATGACTAATCCAGACTGGAGCGATTAGCGAATAAAAGAAAGAGGAAAAATCTCAACAGGAGGGGAAATAAGAGAAAAATAATAGAAGACTGAAAAGCAAGAATGGAAAAAACAAACTTACTGCACTGTGGACCAATAATAAGATGGGACTACAAACACTGTCTGTCTAGGAATGAACTCTATCACCTTTAATCAGTAACCATTATTACTAGCATGATGATAAAACTGCTAATAATTAGATGGAACAAACCATTATGTATTTGTCATGGAGTAAGAGTACATTGAATTACAGAAACTTTTCATTTTCCAATAGGTTATTATGAACAAAGGTGAATGTTTCAATCTGTTTGAAAAACTAGAAAATATCCCACTGTGTTTTAACTCCTCTCAGTTTGTGTGCACTGGCACGATGAAGGAGACAGGTCTTCCTGCTCTAACAGGACGTGCGGCACAGCCAGTAGTTCTTTTTTCACTTGTGATTTTTGCTGTATCAGCTGTGATACACCAACCAACTCACGTGTGGTTTGCAGCCACATGTAGCAATAAAATGCATAAATAGCAACTCATGATAATGCTATTATTAGTATGTGTCACTACTGCAGATATAATAACAACAGGGGTTTTCATGGACTGTAGAGTAATTAGGTGTCTTTAAATATGCTTTAAAGCCTTTTCATGGAGCTAGAGTGTGGGAAGGTTCTCCTCAGCATTTATGCAAAGTACTTGTACAGATAACTAAAAGCTCAAGAGCTTCTGGTCAGCTCTTAGCAGCACAGGTTGAGAATGACAGGGTCTCATGCTAATCAATGTGCATTAAAAAAAAAATAATCTTTTAAATTCACACCTAACACACTTTTGTTTATGAAGCAGAAAGAGCATTCAAAACAAACCACTTTGTTAGCTCAGCTGGCTAATGAAAAATTGCCACAATTACAAAAACAAATCTTTGTTTTCAATTTTCAGTAAGCAAAGCTTTAAAAGAACAAGCTGCTCTTGAAAGCATGATAGCTTTTTTCCCTAAAAAAGGAAAGAAAGAAATCCTTCCTAGCAACTGCAATTATGATACTTTCATGTCAAATGAATTATATTACTGAAAATAAATCTTTCTAAGATGCACAAGAGGGTTATCTGGCTCCAGTCAGACTTATGCATTACTGGTTTTATATGTTGTACTCTACTTGATTAATATATGTAATCAAATTATATTGCCTTCCACTGTGCTCTCAAATTCAAGGCTATAATGTTTTCAATGACAAAGTTCATAGAGTTGTATAAAAATGTACCTCATGCTGTACCAGCCCTTTATTGCTGTAGTAAAACACCATTTTCAATTTAGTAATAAGTGATATAAAACAGAGTGTCTTGATTGGCAGGGTCGTATTCATTATGCAGTGCCCTACGACACAGCACAGTTCAGAATGGAAATTTAAGGACAGAATCTACCACAATCTCAGGTGCTGATACTTCAGGGAATAAAATGATTCCTTTTTCATGAGTTGTCCAAAGGAAGGACAAGGAATTGGACACAAAGACACCCCCACCCCCCCATATTATACACACACACATATATGGAAGGGAGAAAGGGGCAGGGAGAGACTCCTCATAGCATGTTACCACTCCATACAGGTTTTCCTGCACTGCACCCAATCCTATACTACTGCTTACCACCTGGAATAGGAAAGGAAAAAAAAAAACCAACAGAAAAAGAGGAAGCATGACAGTCTGGATAGCAGCAAATACTGGAGAGCTCTTCCTGGCTCTGCCACTGCCCTGACTTGTGACCAGAAGAAAAATTTCAGGGCTTTGTGATTCTGAGTGTTTAACTTCAGGTGCCTTAATGAAGTTGCGTTATCAAGTGCTCTTCACTTTATGAACATCAGGATTCTCTAAAGAGCTGTAGATTACACTGGAAAAACTGGTAAAATCTGAAGTTTGTAGCTACCTTTGAACATGTAAAACCTAACTCTTCCCTTCCTTCTTTTCCCTTCTATAAATCAGAAATAATGTTTACCATATCCGTAAACCATCAAACGAACCAATCTGTGAGTTCTATACAGGCAAAGTATTCTGATGAGCCTTGTCATCACTACAAACACTATCTAGAAGAGCAAGAATTATAAAGCCATTTTCTGCTGAACTAAATGGCAGAGATATTGTTAGCTGGTATCTTTTCTAAGCATGTATGTTGAGCAAATGATATGATCAGGAAAGACAACTCTTGGACTCAGGAATTAGTAATGTTATCTTAGTTTTGTTTCCTTGGCAACTTGACCTTTCATAATTTGCCCAAAGGCAAAATATGGGCAGCATATCCCTTTCAAATCATACCTCAATAATCTTGTGATTAAAAGCATCACCAGAATGTGGCCTTGCCGTAAGATGGAGAATTAACGACTCTCTACTAAATGATCCACTGATGTTGAATCTAATTTAAGTAGCCTTGCAAGAATATTTAACACTTAATGATAGGCTCTGTATTAGAGTAGGTTTAATCTAGGATGCAGCCACAGATGTCATAAGAAGGAATTAATCAGCATTGCTTCCACTAAAACAGAAATGCAAAATTGCTGAACAGAATGTATTAGAAACAGATTAAAGAACTGGGACTTAAACATAAAAGAAACAGAGCTGATGCCACCCTCAGAGAGCTAATTTGAAATACAGGAAAACTTAATTCGCCTTTAACTGAAGAATTGGGGTGTTTGAAGTTACTAGAGAGAAGCTTGTGTTATCAAGAAGGAAAGAAAGGCAGATAGTCTTTCCCCTTATCAATTAAAAATGAAAGCCCAACCCAAATATTAATGCCTGCCTCAAAATCCCAACAAAATAAAGTTATTGATGCCCTAGGGACAATTGCTGCATCCTGCATGAAGCTCTATACTCAATGAAGTGCTGTGGAAGTTTCACTGATTTGGAAAACTCCTGCCCAATTTAGGTAAGTTACCTTTCAGAAAATCAAATCTTGGAAATAGGGAAATATAGCCTATGGTTATTAAAATGCTTGCATTTGGGGGAAAATATAAAATATGATATTTGCAAATTCACTCTAATCTGCCTATATAGAGAGAACTGGCCCATCCAAAGGTTTGCGTAAAGATCTACATTGTTGCTTCAGACAGTTTATCATCTCCCCTATTACTTGAGGACTTCATGCTGCCCACAGGGTTTACACTGCCCAGTCTCTTTCATTAACAAAGACAGGTTAGAGTATAAAGCCAGAAGGGACCACAGTTCAGAGCATCTATATAGCACAGGTCATTAAATTTCAACCAGTAACTCTCCTCTGTTCTTGATTTGAGTACTGCATTCTGCTCTGGGCCCCACAGCATAAGAAGGACGTGGACCTGTTGGAGCGAGTCCAGAGGAGGGCCATGAAGATGATCAAGGGGGCTGGAGCACCTCTCCTGTGAAGACAGGCTGAGAGAGTTGGGGTTGTTGAGCCTGGAGAAGAGAAGGCTCCAGGGAGACCTTATAGCAGCCTCCCAGTACTTAAAGGGGGCCTGCAGAAGAGATGGGGAGGGACTCTTTAAAAGGGAGTGTAGGGATAGGACGAGGGGTAATGGCTTTAAACTGAAAAACGGTAGATTTAGATTAGATATTAGGAAGAAGCTCTTCACCGTGAGGGTGGTGAAGCACTGGAACAGGTTGCCCAGAGAGGCTGTGGCTGCCCCATCCCTGGCAGTGTTCAAGGCCAGGCTGGATGGGGCTTTGAGCAACCTGGTCTAGTGGAAGGTGTCCCTACCCATGGCAGGGGGGGTGGAGCTAGATGATCTTTAAGGTCCCTTCCAACTCAAACCATTCTATGATTCTAAGATTTGAAGACATTGAGAGTGAATCCCCTAATCCTATGAATCCTTAGAAGCACATGTCATGGATTAAATATTGCATGCTTAAAATTTTTGAGTTACAGTTAAAGTTCCTGGTAATGATGAGGACAACCTAAGTTTAGCACAATTATATTTCTCCTGAAAACATCTAGGAATGTGCTTAATACTCCAATGGCCTGATACAACTACCGCACTCTTGATTTACTATCACTGCTATTAAAAAGGGTTTTGACTGGGTTGAGTGGTCCTTCCTTGAAAAATTACAAAACAACCTAGCTTTGGTCCCAATTTTCATTGATAGCCTAATAGCACATACAAATCATCTCAGTGCTTGTTCCCAAATTAATGAAAAACTTATATAAAGCTTTGATCTTGATGGAAGAATCCATCAAGACTTCCCATTTGTCTCTCTAATTACTTGCTTTGATGCTCACGGCTTGCAATCACTGCATAAGTTAATGTCCTGAGGTTGCCATAGCTACCATTAGCAAAGCAGAACGAGACACATTGCTCTGCACATAAGCCACCTTTGCTAGATGTTTGCTTCTTTACCCTGGATGTTCCTCCACCAGCAACGGTATAAAGGTACTCCTGTACTGCACCAGAAGTTAATAAAATAGTTGCTATTGATTTTATTACAAATGTCACGTGTAACATTCACTTTTTCTTTCTCTCTTCTGCTCATAAACTGGAAGTTTTGAAAGCAGTGAAATGGTTAGAAGACAAGAGTGCAAGCAAGGACTGAGTTCAGTTCCTAACTTGAACAACAGTTTGCTGTGTGACTCTGTGTGTTGATTTTCTTGACTCTTGAAGGACAGCAATGATGCATCTTCCATCACACAGTCCTGTTTTGAGAACACACTGCTAAGAACTGATGAAGAATATGTGTAATAATATTCCCTTTTCATAAAAAATTTGCTTGAATAGAGTTCCCTCTATTCCTACAACTTTCTGGTTAGCTAAAAACCTTTCATTAAACCTCTACGCTTCTCCTTTTTTAATAAAGGACACTGAACAAGTAATGACACATAATATACTTCAACATTACTAGTAATTGCTCATTGAAAATAAGAAATGAGAAATCGCTTTCTTTTATGCTTATCTGATGACCTCTAAGGACAATGACGTGCATGATAAATGCACAGTGTGGTGTATTTCCTCATTTACTGTATTGATCTGATTTAAAGTAATGTCAAGAAATGCAGTACAAGCCATTAAGTGCCCACAAAAAGTATATTTTGCTCTAAAGTGTGTTTTCGTAACTTTAGTCCACACACAAGTTTTTGTACTTTCTGCAATTAGTTCACAAAAGTTTTCAGCACAATCTGTTCTCAGAAGTTTTCCACTCTAAAAAAGGTGACAAACAAATGAAATATCTGAGTGGGAACCAACATATTTCAAATAACTAACCAAGGTTGACTGAAAAATTCCTACAGCAACAACACAATACTGCTTATTTTGGTTATTAGGAAGATACATCACTTCAATATTCCGTTCCTGCCAAATTTTTATGCATTCTTTTAAGCGTATGAACTCTAAATCTTTTTTGTTCTGAATACGGTATTTTCCTATGGGAGGTATAGTACACAGTAAGTATGGAAAGTGAACATGTAATTAGCATGGTAACATCTAAGCAAATTACATCATGCTAGATCAGAAATAATCATCTGAGCACAGCCGGCATGAATTACAAGTTTCCACAGTGCTCACTAACCTGAAAACCTGGAGGATCCTGAAGCGCCTACCAGCACCCTGGCACCTCAGATGCTCTACTGCTCATTATCGACCTATGGTGTTTAACACTGCTCCACGAGGATCCGTCTGAAGTTTGGACGTCACTCGGGCACAGCTTTTGCAATGAGTTGTAGATGGGGGGAAATGATGGAACCAGGTTCTAAATCCTTCCCCGCAGTGAGAGAGCAGGACACTTTATTAGGTGCTCTCTTGCTAATTTTCCTCACGATTAAATTTGCTTATTTTCCTCAAGGAGTGACTATTAAAAATAAACCTACTGTGGTTTTATTTTTAGTAGATCCTGTAGTTAAGTCACACCTGACAAGCTGTGAATCAGAACCATTGCACTAGCAACAGGGTTGCATTTGTAACAGACAGCCCTAGCATAGTACTAATGCTCTTATTAAATGACCCACTATTGGTATCCTAAGAACTTCTGACTATTTTATTTAGAAACAAATAGCAAAGAGAGAGAGGGAGATTCCGAATTAATTAAATGGGTTTAGTGAAGAAGAATCAATTTTGGCATGAACACTACACCTTTTTTTCTTTTTTTAAATTAAGCCAATACTACATGGTATTTAGCAACTCTGGAACCGACATAATGACAGAAAACAGCTGAGTGAATCAACAATCAGAATAAGCAGAAATCAGAGTAAACAGATTAGGGCAATCATCACTGGACAATCCACAGAAATAAGGATAGTCATTTTTCAAATGACTAATGATAGTACCAAATGTTAAAGACAATGAAGAAAAGGAGTAGGAGCTATTTTTAGACAATTGCCTTTCTTCTGAAGAACAAAAAGCTGAAGAGCTTGGATTCATCTCTCAAATACTATGGTTCATAACATGACAGGTTGTAATGCACAGCACATGAGAGAGAATACATAAGGCAACATAAAATTCAGCATGATTAATATATGATTAGTTCACATTTGTACAATGCTTTGAAGATGTGAAATGCTAATTAGAATTTCTGGATTAGGCTGATTGATGCCCCAATGCAATCCAGATCAGTAAATAAAAAACTGTGCAGAAGTTTCAACTAACTGCCCAAAGATTGAAGAACCCATGAGACACTAAGAAATGCTTTAAATTGCAAGTGGATAAACAAAAATGTATAAAAGAGAGAGAAAAGGAGAATTCAATGCCCCAGTGAAGATATTTAAGACGGATTGATGAAGATATTTAAGATAGAACGATATAGCTGGTAATTATTTGAAAAACGCTGGTTCACCTCCCTCTACCATCACCAGAAATACTCCCATTGGCTCATGAGATAATCTCTATATCTCAGCTCAGGAACCCGTAAATATTTGGTGAACCAAAACTTTAAAATCTAATGACCTTAGTGGAACATAAACAAGTATCTTCCCAAGAGTTGTTCTGCAGTAATGAGAATGAAAAAAATATTTAGTTTGATATGTGCAAGGGAAACGAAAGAGGTAGCCTCAGACTGGAGAGTGGAAAAAGAGAAAAAAAGAGGAAATTCCTCTCTAGCTTTCATCAGAAATTTTGAAACTGGACTTCAGGATGGGGGGAAAGAATGAAACCTGCAGCAGATGAACAATATGTACCTCACAGCATCCCAATTTTTTTTTATTAGAGAGCAGAATATGTAAAATAATTTACAGCAAAAAGACCATCCCAATACATCACTCACATGGGACCAATATAGAGCTTGGGATCAAAACAGAATGCCATCCAAGAGAGAGATGTTGACTCTGCTACTGATCTGGCCTTTTCCTGCTTAATTAAAGCTACCGAACACTTGTGCAGGAAAACTTTAATCCCCATTAAAGTGTCATTTTAGCAGTAGGTGATCAGACCTTTCAAGCTACGCTAAGTAATTATGCTAGCAGGAACCATGTGTAGTATTACTGCCACCATAGGAAAACTGTTAATGCACAATCTGGTAACCAGCTAAGGATTACCAGGCAAACTAGTACTTTCAGCTCCAGCCATGCCATGTCTGAATTGAGACAAAAGTCCCAGTAGGTAGCCGTGCCCAGTGCCACGCAGAGAAGACGTGTGGCTCTAATTCTATATAAGTACTAAGTAAGATTGGATAACCATATCTGTGGGAGCAGACACTGCATGTAATGGTTATTTACCCGTTGGTCTCAAATAAAATAAAGATGAAATGTACCAAAACAGTAGGCACAAAACAGGGAAATGCTCGGCGTGAATATTTACTTTTGATCTCCATTACGGTGCAGAAATAGACGTGGAGGCCTAGAGAACAAAAACTGGTTTTGTACTGCAGTATGTTTTACGGAATAAGAAACGTGATCAAGGCAAGGCCCACTAACACAAAAAACATGTAGACTTAAAGCCACTACAGATGCAATGCAGTTGCACTTCAAGCTTTGCAAATTCTTTGTGAGCTGACTTCAAAAACAGTATTTGGGGGACAGGGAAATAGGGGTCCGCTGGAGATGCCCAGTGGTTAGAAGGCATATTGTCATATTGCAGAAACCACATTAAGCCACTCATCCTCAAATGCCTGAATTACTGGAAAGAACTGAGACAGAAGGAAGCCAAAACAAAGCAAACCTCCTAATTAGTGTTAAAATGAAACAAAGGCACTTTCTTATTAAGCAGGATGCACATTTTTCTGTAGTGTGCTCTTGTAGAGGTCTAGGACTATCACTCACATAATGTAAGAAAAGATGTAATCCCTAGGTATATACAAATCTCTTCCAAGTGTTTTTAAAGCTAGCGTCTGTAGCAATACGTATTTTGCTGCAGCAAATATTTAGAATGAAATATTTCATAAAGTACTTCAGCACTTCTTTGAGTGTTTAATTTATCTGACATAAAAGAACAAGAGTGTATAGCATTTTCCTGTAAGTGGATGTAAAATACGCATTGCATGGATCCCTATAATTAAAAAAACAGCAAATCATTGTCATTAATGCACAAGCAAGATCATAAATGAATACATTATTAAGTCCTACTGAATTAATGTTTAACTGCAATAGAGTTGAAATTGAATGAGGCAATTAATCAGAGTAAGAACTGAAAAAAAAGCCACATCTGTCTCACTTTGAATACATTGAGCAAAACGACCTTCAAAACGGTACTGCCAATCAAACCACGCCGCCCACTGATTTGACAGTCTTGGTGCCACCACAGAGAGAAAGTTTAGTCAGTGTAACAGATACAAGCTTTCCATCTGAGTCACTTCATGGGTACATCTCACCCTGAGGGAATAAAACATTATGTCTCAAGGGTCTTATTTCATAAAATCATGAATGTTCAGATGGTGAAGATCATGCTGGTTATAAATGTGAACTACATCTGCTCAAAGTCACTAGAAAATGAAACTGGGGGAGTTGACATACATTAATGATAATTTTTAAAGGCTTAATGCTCTTCAACATCTAAGGGAGGCTAAAAAAATTATGTTCAGAAGCTTTTGTTCCATGGCTTGTGCTTTGATCAACTAAAATACATTAAGTTAAATTTTTCCTCATCATTCTTAAACTCTGTAGTGGAATTTTCTTTAACGGGTTAATTAAACTCCCTCAGGTTCTTAACTGTTGAAAAGTCTTAGTTCAATTTATTTCAGAGTTTAAGGAGGAATAAAATGATAATACTAATGATGATAATGACCCTTATCCTAGCTAAAGCTTTTTGCACTTCCCATGTAGAACAGTGTCTATTGTTCACGAGTCCTACCTTTGACAGATAGGTAGGTATATGTACTTTTCTTCGGTGTAACGTATTATGAATATTAAACAATATTTTAAAAGAAAAACCCATTGGTATTTTTGTAGCAAGTTCTTAAGCAATAATTATCTTTGAATAAAGATTTTTTTCCTCTTAATGCAAATGAACTGCAAATTTTCCAATCCGTAATTGTTTTCCTACATTGAATTGATGGAGCAACTGGCATGTAGGTAATCAGCATACTCATTTCCCTTTCAGCAGCAATAAGGACTAGATTCAGGATTTTCCATTAAAAAAAAAAAAAAGATTGCTCAGATATTCATTGATAAAGCAGCTAATAATTAGGGGTTAGGAAAGTTTGCCAGAGAGCTGAATAGTGGTTAACCTGTTCCTACACTCTTGCTATCGTATCGATGAGTGCGTTAAAGCCATTGTGTTACTTTACAATGCACAATAATTTGTCATTTGTGCACAATACATAGCTTTTTGCACCAAAAAAGCCAAGTCAAGCTGTACAGTTATCTTTCCATTAACATTTGCAATCACACATTTGCCCACAGTGTATAAAATGGGTACCACCAACGCACGTGGAGATCAGCATGAGCGTATCTATACAGCGCGCACCACCTCAATTCATCGGGGAGAGGTGATGTCTCAGGCTCCAATTCACCTGAGTCACTGCAATTTTTATGGTACGTTTGAAAAGCAGCTCCCAGCACTGAGAATTTTAAAAACCTGTTGGGAAACTGAGGTGTAGTGTGGGGAATGAAGTTAGAATGTGCGATGAGAATGGTTCTGTGGCAGTGGGGAGGAGGATGGTGGCGGGGGGGGGGGGGGGGCTGTTCCTGGTTTCTGCCAGCTTTAGGACTTCCAAGAGTTGTTTCATGCACATTTCCTCACTCCCTAAGCCAATGAAGTCCCATCAGTGAGCATGGAAACTGTGCTTGACTTTTGGGTAATAGTGTAGAACTACTGTTCTGTGCTGATCCGCACATCCCTCTTTTCAGTGAGCCACAGTAACTATATAATAGTAAATAATGCAAAGAAGCTTGTTCATCTGTTATTTGGTTTCAGACTGTGATCTCTTGCTTGATACGAAGAGACAGTGGGCTTGCAGGAGTGGACAACAGTTGCACAGAGGTTTTGATCTTCATAATCCTCTACCAAAACTTGTAATAGTGACTCAAAGCCACTGTCACAGGCTATGAGGAATGCTAACAAGATGAAAAGTTCATTTCAGCTACTATAGAAAGATTGAGGAATACAGATCTCATGTGCCTTTTTTCTGGTTATATTTATTAATGAGTACAGATCAGAGAAGGAACTGGAAAGTGCAGCCTTGAGAAGCATCAGGTCTCATTTCCTGAGAAAAGCAACACCTGGAACATGCCAAGGCTCGCATTGGATAAAGATGATTCCCTTTAAGGGCAGGGAATACTCTTGCATATTTTAAGGGCTTTTAGATAAACTTTACACAATTCCCCAAGACAGATTTTTCAGGCTGGCAATATTTTATTGGGCTACCAGTGTAAGATCTAGGCATGTCTGGATATGTGCCAGTGTGTATCAATCTATTCTACCCTTCTCTGACACAAGATTTGTTCTGACTGTAACATCAAATATGAAGATTTTAACAGAGCTGTGACACAGGGTATCAATTTCATACGAACTCAGGATGGAAGAGCACAGCGGGATGGAGTCATTGCTGCACAGGATTGTTTCAGCCTTGGCTGTCAAGTGTAAGATATCATCGCTTTTATTAAACCTATCACGACAAAATAGTTTATCAGCACCTAAATGCAAAAGAGAGCATTAATATTGCCAACTATCTGCAGGGCTAGTTAACTGATCCTGTTTCATGGGAAGACGTAGGATTCAAGGCTAAATCCTGACCTTACCATAGCCCACAGTCTACATTTTGTTGACTTCCCGAGACTCATGTTGGGATCTGTAATAGAAAGGGTGAGTGAGGAAGAAGAAAGGGAAAGAAGAGAGTGTGAGTGGGGGCAATTCACTAACACACACAAACCTGAAAGATAAAATCAACAAAGCAATTAAGCTTCAACAGAAACAAGACAGTTCGTTTTGTTTTGTTTTGGTTTGTTTTTTTTTTTCCAGTGTGAATGTTAATTACTGTGCCTTACAGCAGAGATAACGAGAGGGTTTTACTGCCTAGCATTTTTCAAACAAAGACATGAAAAATTCATGAGCAGGGAAGACCTTGGTGTTGAGCTTCAGTTTTCTTGTCAAATATTTCAGCTCTGGAGGTCCTTGGGAAGGTTACACAGCAATATTCAAGTCTAAAGGATGCCTGTCAGCTGGATCTAAAAGCAACAGGAATTTTATAGGCTACATGTGACCTTGTCAACTTATTTTCACTGGCCAACAGTGTCTTCCAGCTTCATTCACCCAGTTTACAATAAAACCCGAACACTAAAATGCCTGTTCTCCTAGGGACAGAGCACTCGCAACACCAATCTGTCTATAACATAGCAACTAAGATGGTTCATCCAGTGTCAAGAAATGCTAATGTCCGCACATCATTCCAAAAACAGTCCAAATGTACCTTTGTGTTGACAATCAGACACTGGGCTCCAGGGAAACTTTGCCAGTGACAGAAATTTTATCAGGGCTCTGCAGTCCAATATGTCACCCTTCAACCAGGAAGAAAGATCCCACTCTGTTTAGCATGGCTTCTAAGATCTAAAATATCTTTTCAAATAACTGGCTTTAGACATGCAGATGTTTTGCAAGTTAGCTGTACCTTTATTAAAACTCGGGCGAGGTTTTTTTTTAAAGGTTACAAAAAGGAGTTGCTGTTTGCTGACATGTAGGTCAGGCATAGATCAAGTGTGAGGAGAATAAGGCCATTTAGTGGACTAACAAGAAACAAGTACAACATAAAAGCTTTTGGGATCATGTGAAACTCCTTCCCTTAACTAATCAAATTCACCATAGCAGAAGCAGGAATTTGATGAGGTCTTCGAAGTCTGTACAGCTCAATGTTTTCTTTCCTTGTTAGTTTAATAAAGAGCAATCCCTCAGGTGAGTCACTAAGAATCATTCTTCAAATCAAACCCTTCCCTAATCCACGGCCCCACACTTTTAAAAATTATTCTGCATCAAAATTCTCAGCATATCACCTCTTCTAGAATACAGACTATTGGACAAAGACAAGATAATAGTCGCATGCATAGTCTGTGTGCTCTGTCTGCACCTATCTTCACACAAACACAACTCAGTAGCACAGAACATGCTGCAGGATCAGAAGCCTGAATTGTGAATTTGAAGCAATTTTTTAATTAATCTACCTTCCCAGAAAGCCTTTTTGGCAAGTAGGCAGATTTAACATATGCTTAAGTCTCTGACGTTAACCAAGAACCTTCAGCTAAAAATATTAACAAACAGGGAAAAACCTCTCATAATCATGTCAGTGTTTAAGACCTCAGTGGAGCCAAAAGTTCATACTGGTACACTGCTTCTCTCTCAAAGTACTGTTTTGAAATTAGACTCCTCTTTAGAACCAAAATTTCCTAGTCTGAGTGGTTTGCAGGTGTTTCCTATACCTGTGTTTGGCTCATATAGCTTAGTTTCATATGTAACACCACATTACTGCTTGTGACACAAGAACCTGGGAGGTATTTCTCTTGCTAGTTGGTACCACTAAACCCAAACGGGCTTTGGCAGTCCCAGACGTACTTAACAGTATTTTCTAATAAGGACACTGGAATTGGAAGGGAACATTTGATTATGTTTCCCAATACTAAGCCTTTAGGAGTAAAGATGCAGCCCATCAGTTAAAGCAGGAGGCTCTGAACACTCACACCACTCTCAGATGAGCGATGTAGACAAATTTGTAACTAGGGATGTTTTTCCCCAAAGCGCTTGCCATCAAAATCAAGAAGTTCTAAATTCCTGACGACTACAAACCCTTAGAAGCAGCAAAACCTCCAGTCAAAATACTTTCTCCTTCACATCTGCTGAGATTTCACTCAACTGTTGCCACCACTTCCCTGCCTAGAAGAGCAATGGGATTCAACTTCTACTCTAAAAGCAAAAACTTGTTATGAATATTAAGTCTTTGTTTTACAATCAAGTGACAGGAAAGAATGCTAGCAGCTTCTTTCTCTTCTTTTATAAGCTGTTGCTGATGAATGTCATTCTGGTCTTTGAGAGATATCTGCTGATGTTTAGAGGAAACATGGTAAACAAGGGACGAAAAGTCAAAGGAGAAGTAAATAAGCACATTGGTTTCGTCAACTCTGTATCTTAGACTGCGATGAAGAAAGATGTAATGCATTAAACCAACCTCAACATGCTTCTCTTAAGCACCCACACTATTCTGTGTGCTGGCGACTGCCCTATGCTCTCAGCTAACCACACTCCACTCTCACACCACAGTGCTGAGGCCCACAGCCTTCCAACGCCACGGTCTCAGCCAGCCCCTCTCAGCTCTTCTGGGTGCAACAAGGCACAATCCTGCTCCTCCCAGCTGTTCTTCCCTGTGCTTCGCTCCCTGGCTGCACTTCCCTGAGCAAACAATCTTCTCCTACTTGGGACACATATTTTAGTTGCAGGAAATATCTTTCAGAGAGTTGCCTTACCAGCAAAATTGTGAGGATGGATTCTCAGCTGCACTCTAAATCTGCTGGGAGCAGTGAGTGGGGATAGATAGCTGATGTAAAATTACTATTTTTACTTTCCTAAGGCTGACACTGTGCTCACCGAATCATTTGGACAGACTATACTGGCAAACCCCATCCACATATGGCTGTTTCGGTGCTTGGTGGACCTGTCAGAGAATCCAGCGTGGGGTGTGGACCATTTTGAAAGTTGGATTTCTGGTCCCAGTCTGTGCCCGATTCCAGCATGACAATACTTCGTGATTCCTAAGAAACCACCCGGCCTGATAAAAGCCAGAAGAATTCAAAAGCCATTTGCTGTTCCTGTTACCTTAGCTTGCACCTCTTCATAATGCAACACTGTGGTGACCCCGATATGAAAAAGAAAAAATAAATATACCTCTGTAGTAATTTCTGACTCTGCATCTGGGAACAACAGAGCAGAGTTCAAGAGTCAATCCTACAGTGATGTTGAGTTTCCTCCCGCTGGTACAGACTCCCACTGGGGTTACTGAGATCCCGACCAGCTTCCTTCTGAAATGAGTCTCTGGGCTCCACCACTCGCTTTCAGTATCAGCTAGCGTGAATCCTTCACAAACCATTTTTGTCAAAGTTTTCATTCCTGCCAAGTGCCTTCTTTTTTTGTTTGTGTTAAATCAAACAAAGCCGTCTCTTCCCCTGCCTGCTCTTCCCTTGCAATCCTTTTTGTTCCTGCCATGGTGGGAAGTGCTGTCTTTCATTTCAGATCACTGCAAAGTTGCAGGTGAAATCTGTTAGACCACAGAGCAGCTAATGCAACAAAGGAGAAGTTTTGACTAAAAGAAAAGTGTCCTGTAGATTTTCATATCAGTATCTCAGGTTGCCCAATTTGTAGCTTGGTTTGTGCCCTGGAGCTCCTTACTGAGAACGTCATGGGGTAAATCAGGGCAGGTTTTGTCCATTGTTCCTGGCCCAAAACATTTATCATGCTGGAGCTGCAGACACAGCAAACTGTACCACCACTTTTCTCCAGTTTTAAGTATGAAAGCGCCTATATGTGAGTCACCAGTACTACCAGCATGACCAATTTGCTTTCCACTTTACCAGAAATCCTGTAACTAAACCTCCAAGGAAGAGGACAGGCCTAATGACTGTGCATAACTTACATATTCAGACAGTCGGTCTCTCCTGGTTTTCCCAGATACTCATGGAATTGGAGAGTTTGGGCTGAAACAGTGCTGGAAATGGCTTTGCAAAAAAATAAAATGTCCCAGAATAAAAAAGTAAACGGGGACCTTAAAGCTGGTATATCATTTGCCACTTAAAAGGTACATTTACCTTAGGCATAAGGGAAAACTTACATGGTACCAAAACTGCAGAGACTTCCTCTCTCCTTATACCTTGAGACATCTCTCTGTGCTTGTGTATTTTTTATTTATTACGCGGTGTACTTATTTTTCAGGTTTGGGTCCAATCTACAAGATAAAGTCTGAATGAAGAGCTAGAACTTAGGAAGGAAAAATCCCTTACCAAAGAAGAGAAGAGCTAAAGCATGTCTGTTCCCAGAATCCACTCATTTAGGAGGTTCATTTCTGTTTATTAATTGCTAATATGTTTAAACTGTGCTAATACTTAATCCTGACATTTTAAAGATCTACATTTAAAAAATGATCCGTCTCCACTTGTAATGCAAATAAGATTCATAACCACAGATTCATTTCTGTGGAAGCGTGTCGATATCCCCCAAACACGAGACAACTCGGTACTGCTGAAGCCGTGGGGGGTGCAGTTAGACCTTAAATAGCAGGGGCAGTTTCAGGTCTGAATTGAGGCGCAGAGCGGAGTTATGACTGGACGGCTCATGCAGCACCTGCACGCACCATGCTTGGCTACCGTTCACTCTCTCGCTTTCATGAGAACCCAAATTCAGCCTCCTACACATCCACCACAAAGAGGAAACTCTATATAGATACAGCCGAACTGGTCGTGGCCGATGGTTAAGCAGAGGGGACTATAACCCAGGCAAAGCCACCAGACCAGCGACTAACCCACTGTGTGAAACAGTCCCATGGCAAATCTCCACCATTTTGATCTTGAAATCATGGCGTACTCTATCCAATGCTTATTTACCCAAGAAAATAATGCAGCTGCAGCGTCAGTTTTATCATGGCTTAAGCTCTTTTCCTGCTGAGCTTAATAAAAGACGGAGAGTACTCAAGTGATTTAGGCATGTCTTACAGTGGGTTAGTGACTCATCTGGGTTTAGAAAAAATTCAGGGTTTTTCCTTGCTCACAGGCCTATATTTCAAACACAGTGTTTTCTTTTGACTATTCTTGTTTTCATTTCATCTGGTTTCCATTGAGTAAAATTAGAAGCATAAAGTTTAAACTATATTGTGGACTGGTGAAACATTCAAACACACAGAGGAGTTTATATTGAATGCAGGCCATTTGCTGAGACTCATTATCAGCTAAGCATCGACTAACGAAGGCTGCCAGATTAACTGTCCTCAGCCATGCAACAGTAGAACATTTTCCTTGTCTCCAGCTGGCTATCCAGGGGTTTCTTCATTCATGGATGTGGCTTATAGCACAGAGATTACTAGACAAAGGCGGGCTGCCTTGGTTGTACTGAATGTAATCCCTAAGGAATTTTTGAACATGTAAGTCTGATACTTGCTATTTCACTGGCATCAGAAACATTGCCGGGCACAGGTAACACAAAAAGGAAGCTATATCTTGGTGATAAGAGAAAAGAAAAAAGATTAAGAGCAAAGTAGATTTCACTCCTATGTACTGCAAAATAAAGCAACCTTAGAGAGTTTAGAGACACAGTTCCTTTAAAATCCAGCTGCTAGATAATCTTCATAGTAGGATAAATGGTTTCAGTTCACCCCCACATTCAGATGCTGGATCCTAAACCCTAGATCCAGGTCATTCACTGCATTAAGAACACAGGAAAAGACGGGAAGAAAGACTTAAATTGGAGACACTATCCAGTATTACTGCCTTACTCACATTAAGCATTACTTTGTAAGCCATGAATACAAACTTTCAAGCAAACTCATTTGAGGGTTTGCTTCAAAATAAAGCAAGCTGTTAAAAGTCCGTACTTGCATGCATTCTACTTAATTACTACAGGCTTCCATTAATGAAAAAAATGGCTGCAAATTGGATTCATTAAGCCCTGCAGTGTGCAGAAAACTCTTCTTGTTGACAGGACTTAGTGCTGCTGCAGGTAATCATGTATCCATGTGGGAGAACAAAATTCAGCCAACGAAGAAATCAAACAGGATTGCTCAGATGCTTGTCTCAGCCCTGGCAGCACTGTGCGGGGTCCATCCTGCAGTCCACAGCCTGGCACAGCCCAAGGAAAACCCTGTGAGAGTGCACCTGGGATGGTTCGCTCACTCCTACTGCGGAGTTCTAAGCATCAATTCAAGGATGTTTTTATAGTTTGATGGGTAACCTGCCTACCTGCAATGAATCAAGAGTCTCAATTGCTTCCTAATGCACAGATGTTAGGAGTTAATAAGCATCTTTATAGCTGCTGTGTTGAATATCAGTTTCAGTGAAAAATAAGAAGCAGGTAAAAGCCTGAGGAGTTATCACCTCTTTTCTAGAGACAGTCAGATTAACTGAGACCCACTGGTAAAGCACCGGGGTTGACCACTGCCTGTGCTGCCTTGGACAGGTCTTTGCCATCAGGGCTTTAGTTTGCTAACTTTCACAAGCTCTTGATTTAAAAAAGTGTGTCTTTGGGAGCCCAAAGTAAAAATGTACTCATCTGGGCTTCTCTGTAGGCATTTCAGCGAAGTTCTCAAACCACCATATTGAAGTATTATCCC
Organism: Buteo buteo; assembly: GCF_964188355.1. Taxonomy (NCBI): domain Eukaryota; kingdom Metazoa; phylum Chordata; class Aves; order Accipitriformes; family Accipitridae; genus Buteo; species Buteo buteo. Next base: position 36,089,426 of record NC_134181.1, on the reverse strand, counting down.
CAGCAGAGGACACCAGGCTGCAACTGAATTGCCTCCTCTTACTCTTGTAACATCCTCCTCCTCCTTGCACTAGTCTGCAGCTCTTCTCACACTGAGATATTTACTCTTTCCAGCAGATAACAGTGACAAGCAGAGACCTGATGAAGACCAGCACGTCACTGTGCTTCTATCAGAGCAGACATCACGCCGTCGGTGTAAGCATCCAAGCGAGGTGCAGTTCGGCGGTTGCAGTTAGAGGGACATTCCCCATGGGGAGAAACGGGTATTGTCGGTGGATGACCAAAGGCACCAGCATCGAGTGCCATCACAAGGCACGAACCCGAAGCGCTGGCAGAGCCCGGTGGTAACGAAAAGCTCTCCAAAGCTCTGCGCTTGGTGCCTCATCCCAGGTTCTCTGCCTCTGCAGAAGTCTCTGTAACCATCTAACGCTGCCACGCAACAGAGCCTCAGGAGCCCACTGAACTCATGCAACTTTAAAACTTTCTGGCGTATTTCAACCCCCAAATCCTTCTATTAAGCTTCTATTAAATACATACGTATAGACACACACATATATATCTATCAGATAAATGCAATCTGCCTTGATCTTGTGAAGAGGAGAGGAAGTTTGCTGGGAAAAGCACTTTTAGCCACGTCTGAACTATGAACTGGAATTCAAAATGAAGAGCTTTTTTGTTAATTTTTGTCTTATGTTATAATTGGTATCACAAACAAGCAACTGCTAGTAGTGGAAGTAGCTCTTTACTAAAACATTGTATCATTTCTGACATTAGCAGTATGGGAATTCACTGTTACAGTGATCTGTATTCCCATGCTGTTTTCAGATCGGTTTAGCAAACAGAATGTATGAATGCTGAACTATTACAACAGATATATCTACCACTCCTGCTCTTCTGAGAACAACAAAAAAAAATTTGCAGTCGGGCAGGCAAAATCCTATGTTTTCTATATGAAAAAAAAACCTGTCATGAAAAAAAGTTTCTTTTTAAAGGGTCTGGATTAAGTCCCATTTAAAAATCAGGCCTATCAACACACTATAAAAACTCTTGTCAATTAGGGAAAAGTTCTTATCTATTTGAAGAGAAGTAAGACTGTCCTCCACATTATCACACTATTAAGAAGGAGGTTACGCCACAATTTCCACATGGAAATGCTTTTTTTTTTTTAACACCACAACACTTCTTTAAAATGGTATGACAAGTGTCGCGCCTCTTAATGACACTTCGTTATCTGAGCAGCTGGCTTTTAAAATAAGATGTGGCACAAGAAACTTCAGAGGCAGAAGCAGGCTGCCAATCACGGGTACGTCCCGCAGCCATCTCTCCATCTTTGTCATAACTCGCCCTTGCCCTATTTGGGAAGAAGGCAAAGGACTGGAATCCGTTATTTAGACGATACCCGACAAGCCTGTTTAACGTTCACGCTGTTCTCCAGGGAATCAGCGCTAAGGGATCCACCACAGCAGTGGGCTTTGCTCAGCGCTGCTGGTCGCGGGGTCCCAGGCTGGCCGGCTCGCCCAGGGTCGCAGGCTCTGCCTTGGTAACGGATTGAGAGGAGCCAAGCACAGGCATACAGCTGAACTCATTACTATATTTAAAATGTTTCAGGAACCTCACAAACAGATTAAGTAATGCAATAATAAAACTCTCAGTGAACCTGTGCAATAAAATCCATCAACAGAGGAGATGGGTAATATAATCTCTTTAGAAAAAAAAAAATCCTCTGCTCTATGCCTGAATTACCTTGTGCACCACAAGATAGAGGATTTAGACTATGGCAACGGATTGAAATCTCTCTTCAGGGACATCCTTCTCATAATTGTACATTCATGCCTCTCTCCCCAGTAGTAGCCTAAATACAATTTACCGTTGCACACATTTTTATAGGGTTTCTGCAAATCCGCCACTTTATTACCACCCCGGTTATAAGGGGCCACACGGCAATTCCTAAGGGTTCACTAACTGAGCAAGATATTAAGCTTGAATAAAAAGAATCAAAAACGTCTATCTACAATTTATAGTTCTCTATAAAGGACCTTGGGGAACCGCAATTTGAAGGTGAAAAGTAAATGGAAAGCAGATTTCAGCTGAAAAATTCCATATGATCGATGGAGAAGACTTACGGAGAATTATCCAGAGGGGTTTTTAAGGTGTGCTAGAGTTAAAAACATAGAACTCCAAATTACACACAAGGCACACAACAACCCGGTGTGGATACATCTGATTAATCAGGTCTATTCAGAGCTTGGTAACAGCTGCCTTCTTTATGCACATCTCATGAAAGCAATCCTATTTTACACCTTTCTTCAGAGGAAAGAAAGGTAAAAAGATTTGAAAACCTCTGAGGGGGCCCACAGTGCCTAGCAGTTTCCCAGCTTGTCTGAGAGATCCTGAGGTCCAGAGGTGAGATCTCTGCTCCTAACTGAGCCACAGACCACTTGGGTCTTGAGCAAATCACCTAGTTCAGCTGTGCCTCAGTTTCCCCATTGGTGGAGTGAGGGAGTTTCTGTTCATTAACCACTGTTGTGTTTTCTGAAATTGGAATGAAAATGTTACAGAAATGAAAGCTATTATTTCAGTGGTTTTGTCTTCCTAAAGTTATAAGAACAATAATATAGAGTCACTGTAACACCTAACTATAACTAGCAAGAACATAGAGAAAAGCTACACAGTTATTTATAACTACCTACAAAAATTACATTATTCATAGGAGTACAAAGAAGCAAAGAGTAGATGATGTGGCAGATGTATCCTCTTGCCAAACTCAGAAGGCAAGTGTCTGTATGTGGCAGTCCATCACTATCACCATAATACCTTGTAACACTTGAAAATCAAGATCGGATGCTTTAGTGAAAGATAAACTATCTCTAGAGCTCCAACACACCTTCACGTCTGGCTGAGCGCAGGCCCCCCTGGGGCACATTAAGAACCAGGCAATGGAGTCATGATAAATGATTCTTACTTCTGAAGAGATGGACCAAAACCTCTGCTGTCTTTCTTCCTTAATTGCAAAACATCCAGTGATGAGCTTGGCCCACTGAATCTATGAAATGGAATACGCCTACAGGAATGACACAGTTCTCAAATGCTTTCTTCCCACCCAAGAACATGCTGCAACGTACGGCCACTGCTTCAGTACAGAATCTCGTGTGCTGGAGGGATGGGACGTTTCCAGATAGTGAACTTTCTTGTTGATGAGAAGCAAAATATTTCTCTCTGAATCTTCGGCAATTTTTGAATAGTGTCATAATTCCTGGAATCTGCGGAATCTGAAACACTGACATATGGTAATTAACCCTCTTTTAATCTCTTTTTGATTCAATTGCACAGGATAAGTATAGTAATCCATAACAGGTGGGAAAAATCTATATTTTGTTTATTTAATTTTTTTTTTCTTTGAGGAGATGGACATAAAAATTGTAGACTGTATTTGATGTTGAATCAAATGAAGACGTGGTGCATTTGGGCTGCTGTATATCCACTGCTGCCATGATGGTTTTATTAGCTCTCCTCCTAAGCCTACTGCTAAGTCCAGGAATAATGACTAAGAAACCGAGCTGTGAAGGTGACACTCTTCTGCATGTGCTGTGTCCTTCTTCATGCTGGCACTTTGGACAGAAGCACAGCTCTACCAAGTCAGATCCCATTATATATGACATTTCAATTTGAGCCTTAATAAATCACGCTCAGAGACAGTGTGATTTCCCAGCTAAGGAAATGCATACAAGGAAGGGGTAGGTGCAATCAAATGTTTTGGGAGTCCATGGATGACGGGCTATTAGAGGAAGATGTGTGGGGAGGCAGCCTTGGTTTTACACTGGCTCTGCCACGAACTTTCAGTGGAGGTTTTCTTGGAAATCACATTCTCTGTTGCTGCTTGGTTTGTCATTCAACCTCCCTTCCTCCTCCTTTCCCATACTCCTTCCCCACTTCAGCTATCTAGAAGACTCTTGGCAAAGACTGTCTCTAATATGTACTTGCATATGGCAGAACATCTATTTCGATTGAAGCAACTAGGCATTAATGTATAACACAAATAATGAACAATGATTCATCTGAACAGGCTTGATATGAAGGACTGCTTTTTTTGAATCTGGGCCTCAGTAAAGCTTTGAAGGATAATTTCCACTAAAAATTGGATCAACTCCATCAAGAAGAACACAAATCCCCGTTTCCTCCAGATTGTTTCACTCGATTCACTAAAATGTTTATTCTACACTCAGAAAAAAGTTGCTGGAATTTCTAAACTGCATTAAAATTAAGCCTTTGCTTCTTTACAGTTGCCTTTTTCAGTGCTTCCTTTGTTCCAAGCTGGCGCTTACGGGAGCTTTCATAACCAGCAGGCAATCACATACATCCTTCCTGTTTGCAGTTTTTACTATACTTTACACAAACAAAAAATGTGAAACAGTCCAAAGTACATCTCAGACATCTGAGAAAGAAGAAGGTAAATGTTGCTAACAGTTCCCAGCAGAAGACAAGAAGTGGATAAAGATGCCTAGGCTTTGAAATGGAGCTACCTTATTAACTCACTGTCTACCTTGCAAAAATAAGAGCACGAGATGACCCAGCAAGAATCCAACAATCCCACAGCGCTCTTGAAGCACAGATCTGCTCCAAAGGGCCCATTCGAGCCCCAGGATAGCAGCCTTACAAAGGGAGGTGGAAATTAGTGCACAGAAAGCCCGTGCCAGGTTGTAACAGCATCGGCCCTGGCAACTAGGAGAGGACAGGGCCTGCTCTATAGCATTTATAACAAATTAAATTAACACATAAAATACCAGCAGTGTCCCCTCTCTGCAGTGTTGTTCAGCTACCTGGCCCATATTAGGCTTTAATTCCAACTGAGTTTTAATTAAGGGCTCTTTCCACCTCAAGCAGGTTTGAATAGCTTTTTTTTGAGGTAACAGTCAGCTGTGAGAAATGCTCAGTGGCCAGTGACACTTTTCTGTCCCTTTACTTAATACGTGGGGAACAGATACAATGAATGAGCAATGTGTCACGGCACTGGCCAACAAATGTCCTTTCCCATCAGCTGACACTGAAAACAGACACCTACCTTTGCAGCCAGCACTCCAGGACGGTTAACAAACCCTTATTACCTTTTGTGAACCTGTGTCTCATCAAAATTTAAACAGACACATTGTCACACTTCAAAAACATCCTATTTCCCGCCAATGAAACAGCGAATTGCTGCTTAATGTTCTCCAGCGGTATTTGTTATAGACCAAGAAGCTCGGTCTCTGCGGTCTCTGGTACACTACAAAACATACTCATTTTTCAACAGCCGTGTATCTGAAAATAGACAGGGCTCAGGTGTTTTTACTACAATGTCATGAAAAAGATCTGCGAGTGCACTGATAAAATAGGCCTTGTCTACATGAGCATTTGATTTTTGCTAGCCCTGGTGCAGCTGTACTGCTATTGAAAACAGTACAAAATATTCAAGCGTACACGGGCCTTTGAGGAAAAAAGAAGCCGTATGGTTTTATGCATCTATCTGATATGCACCAGTGGGGAACGGCGGTCTAATTGCTGCAGCTTGAAATGGGAAATATTTTTAGTTGTATCCTTATCCATCTATCCACCTACCCACCTATCCATCTGGTGATACAGCAGGAAAAAAAACTTCTCCGTCATTTGCCCTTCCCAAGCTTTGGCTAGATGCCGTACCAACGTATCATAGAAGACTTTTGCTGCTCCAAAGCTGAAGAAGCAGCAGGGAATCTCCCTACAGAGGATCACAGTGGCTTTGGAAGTGGAGCCAAAGGCAGAGTCCTGCTCTTCTAACAGACCCACCACCACCACTTTGTGCCTAAGGCTCACGCTTGGCGCTTCAGAGACAGCTGTTTATTCTCTATGGGACAATGCACCTAACTACAGAGGGGTGGAAGGACGCTTAATACACTGGTGTACTAAGCATCTGGATGGAAATCAGCATGAGAAGGCAAAACTGCCTTTGGCCTCACAGCAAAGGTCTCTCTCTGAAATTACTCTCCCACCATATATCCAATGTACAGGGTATGCTGTCACGTAGCTACTGCTTGACCATCAGCTAGTTGTTGGTAACATGTTTTACTCTCTTTGTAGGAGGGGAACGATGATTTTAATAGGGAAAATAATAGTTAAAATGTCTTTGCGGCGATGGGGGAATAATAATAACGAATACATGCATGAAACTTTAAAGAGTTGCCATGGATTAGAGACAGTCCTTTGCCAAGAAGGCTGCAACTAGAACAAAATGCAGCCCAGATGCTTTTTTGGTGTTTATTGCTTGAATGAATAATGTTCATAAGGCTTCCCATAGCTGCACAGGGTACTGATTGATAACAGCGCCATGCTACACAGGTCAATAAAGAAGAGAATTTCTCTATTACCACAATGATTCATGAAAGCGATTACTCCCACTTTGACTTGCTTTCCAAAAAAATCTGCATGCAGCAATACACTTGCCAAATGCTCCTTGTGTGCTCTCGGTGAGCATCCTGAAACTGCTGCAGACACAGTTTTGCGAAACAGGACTGGAAACGCTGAGAAATGTGGAGGGGACAGAGCACGTACGGTCTCCGATGTAGCTAAGAACAATTTTCACGCTGCTGGACTGCCCAGGAGCAGCCATACAGCGGGGTATACCACCTTCCTGCTCCTTCGCGCCTCCTGCCATGAGGATCACAGCCAGATGGGATGAAGTCAAGTGCTGCCCAGGAGCTCTCGGCTCCCCCTCCAGCCCTGCTTCAGGATTTCTCTGAGGAAAACCATCTCTGCAGCTGTAACCCAGCTCCTGCCCACCGCACCCTGCATCTCTCTGTCCGTGTCTCTCGCACACACGCTAGCTCTTACTTTCTTTTTTCCTGCTGGCAGGAGACACCTTATCTAAAAGGTTATGCATTACTGTGATACATTTGCTTTTGAAGTACTGAGTGGCTTTTAGACTCTGGCATTTTGAACTTTCGGGAAGGAAGAATGTTCCTCTCACAACAAACTTTGAAGTCTGTTTCCTGAAGGTGTTAACTGTTTACTCTCTTCTTCTCTTTCTTGGCCACGTTAAGCTCCTCTAGAGTAAAAACAGTCCTCTCACCCCCAAAATCTTATCTTTCAAGTATCAAATAACATGCCAAACACGAGAAATTAATGCAACTATTTAAAAAACATGGAGTCTGAGAGAGGAATGAGACCACAGCTGTAATGGAGACAACAGCCCCTTCTTTACTTCTCTTTTACACTATACGAATGTGGCATCTTCTGCCATTCAGGTATGTACTTCACAAGAAGCAAAAGCTATCACCAAATAGTCCCCTTCTTCCAAATCTCCTCACCACAAGCAAATCTGGGTCTCAAATATTCTTTCAAGGGCAAGTATTTCGATTCCTAATCCTCACTTTTGTCTCACAGGTTTTTAGCACAGGCTTGGTTGTGTGTTTAAGAGCTATGAGTGCGAAAAAGGACCACATCAAAGAAATCTCTGGTTGTATTTGTGTATTCTACCACTTCCAAAAAACTAGGTCATAATTTCATATTCAGTTACACAATCACCAAATTCAGCAATGACTAGAGAAGAACCTGATCCTGTCATTTATTCTATTCCAAACAGAAGTTTAGGATAACAAAGATTCAGCCTGATAACTTCCCTTGTTTAATGTAATTCTTTGTCATGAAAACAGAAACAAAAGCAAGTACTTTGCGTTAGGCTGTGTTGTCAATTTAAATACCTTTGAACAGACTTCTGCGGTCGAGTGACCTGGGATGGCTACAGGCTCAAAACAACAAACCCTCCATTTAAGAACAAAGAAAAGTGTGCTTTTCTTTTAATCTCATAAAACTTACATCCTGATCTTAATGGGTAAGACAATTTTGCAAAATTTGTCTTCTTTTGCATTAAAGAAACAAAATTTCTGACTAGCATCAGATTGTTTAATTAAAACTGGCAATTTGAAATATATTAATGTCAACAAACACAAACCCCCAAAACTCCACCCAACACAAACAGTGGAGTTTTGTCAGTGAGTCACCCTTTCCTCCTTAGAAGCAATTAAAATATACATTGATTCTTTAGCTTCTTTGCAGTAAAAGACTTTCAAAGCAAGTGTTAATAAACACTTCTCAGTTCCTGCTTCAACATGATTGTCTGCTTCTCGTTATCACTTCTAAGAAACACGAGGAAGAAACTTTCACCTCACTGAAAAGAAATGGCGTTTGCATAACTGTAACTTCATGAGAAAAACGGTGACACAACCACCCTGCAGAAGCCTTGGTAATGATGTAAACCAGGCGGTTTCAAAGCACAACGTTCTTCCTAATGCTGGAGTGAAGGTCTGAGCTGAGGAACCCAACAAAAAAGGTGCGCTGGGAGAGTACAGCAGAGAAGACAGAAACTTGCATTGCTCATACTTATTCCCCTTTTTTCCTCTGTCACAAGTGCACCAAAGGAAAATCTATTGGGAAAACACATCTTGTACCCAAGAGTTCCCTCTCTAGTGCCTTCATCTTAAGAGCACATTCCTTCCACATGTGTATTTTCTCAATGTTACTGTATAGTTTTCCCTGGGAAAACTTATGAGAACATTCTGTGCCTTCTTTTTGCCCGCACCCTTTCTAGGAAAAGAGAGATCCAAGAATCCCGCAGCTTTTGAGTTCACACTTGTCCTCCAAATTTGGGTAGAATCCCTACTGATGATTCAGGAGCTTCAGAAGATAGAAACTAGAATTTCATATCTTTTCGTATGCTGGACCCAAGGGCTTTTTTGCTTTAAGCCAAAGCTAGGGCCGTAACAATTATAAGCTAGTCTCTGTTGTTTCAAAATTTCCTTCACTGGGTTTGAAGGGATTTATTGGTAATATAATTGTTTTTATTCCTAGTCACGAACAGAGACCTTAGCAAGAAGAAATGGTGGAATGGTAAAGCTAGACAAATTCAGAAATCTGGTGCAAGATGTTGTTGAGTCACCGCTGCAGAGAGAATACGAAAAAAGGAGAAAGAAAAATGGTGGATTTACACTGTCCTGAAGCAAGGATGGACGCAGCTGTGATACGCACTACGTGTGGGAAAGGAGGCCCAGAGATATCTGTCCAGCTATTCCCCCCAGGGTGTCACTCAGAGCACTCCCTGCCCCAGCTGCTGGCCTAGCTGCTACGGTACATCACTGCTCAAAGTCTTCTGATCCAGACTAGGTGACCTGATGGATTACCTGAACTGGTCAAACGCAAGCTACTGGGCTCGCTACAAGACTGAAAGAATAAAATTACCTGGCTTGTGTTACACGTAAGGTGTGGCTGAAGGAACAGGTTCCACCTGTCCCTAAAAACTACTTTTTAAAAAAGAATATTCTGTACTTTGCTATGTTGGCTTAAAACTCCCTAAAGCTTTTAGCCACATGTATTTGATCTCCTGCGGCCTGACTGCAAGGTGGCTGCTTGGCATCGCTCATCCTAACGTCCTCCCGGTGCTCAGCCTGCTCTCACACCCATGCACCTCCCATTTCACAACTCCACGGCTGCTCTCTGCATCACAAGGACCACTTTCATCCTGAAATTCAAACACTTTTTTGAGAAATCAGGACATGAAAGTATGATAAAAAGAAATCATCAAAAAGAAAAAAATGGCTCGAGGAACCAGAATTATGCACTTGCCAATTCTGTGTTGACTTGCCTTGTTTTTCCTAAAAAGTCATCCCTTCTGCCCTGCGACCATGCTTTTCCTGTAAATAGAGGACGGCTCTTCCCTTTTGAAAAACCCCATTGTCACCAATACTGGTCGATGTCTGGTGCTCCTTTACAAGATAGCGGGCTCTTTCCCCGTAATGACTAATTACTGCATGTCAGACTCTGCTGTGCTCAGACTTGGCTGGCCTCTGGTCTAGAAGCTGCACTCTGCTTTCTTGGCTGCCATTTGGCATGTTTTCCCTATTTTTGTTTTAACTCTTTTTCCTTTCTTAGAAGATTTTCAAGACTGGGAAATTCAATTGGAGGCTGCCCCCAGTGGCTTGGCTGCCAGCAGAGAGGTTTGCCAGCCTGGAGCTGGCGGGGTGAAAATTGGACGCTTCTGCTCCCGTTTCCCCACGGAGCTCGCGCTCCCGGCTTGGCCTGGGCACTGCTGTAAAGACACCGAGAATCTGTGGTGTCTCTGCTTCCCCCTTTCCCTTGGGGAACAACCAGGACTCCTGTTTTTTAGGAACTTGGCTATTCCTTTCAACCACAGCAGCATACAAACTGTGAGGCACGAGGGAAAATCGTGTTCAAAAAAGACGGGACACATTCTCATCCCTGCACTAATATGCTTAATCATGATTTCTCTTGCCCTGAAGAGGCAGTTGAATACTCATCACCATTGAATGAGCAAAGTTTCAAGAAGGTGTAAATAAACCCAAAAGCTCCCCAAAGTGTCACATGCCTTCATCACTTGACCTTCACGTTGCCACCATTTTGGTGTTTTTGCTGACACGGAAAGCTTGGAAACTTCATACATGAATGACTTTCTCTTCATATAAAAGATCTACGTACAATAGGTAAAAATCTGGGGTAAAACTGAGGCCAAAGACCTCAGTCAGGAGGGAATGTAAGGTGGGCTGCAGTTGCAGTGCTGTTGTGTAGGTCACAGAACCGATGACACGTTAGGCACAAAGCGTACAGCACTCAAAAAACCCTAAGTAATATAAAATATTGGAGTTTGTCCCTTTGGCAAGAGAACTTACTGTAAGAACATCAAAATCTTTGCGTTTGACACTAAGTTTCCATACAATTTTGAATCAAGTTCAAAGCCTTGGACCTTATTGCTACGGCACTCCCCGGCTTACATCCAAGTTATCTAAGAGATTATTGAGTGTTCTGGGATGACAAAGAAAATGTTGACATATTTACAGTTAGCTTTTCTATAACTTGTAAGTTACAGAATCGATGTCTGGTATCCACAGACAATGTGCATGATACAGACACTGGAAAAAGGAGGTATTTGCTCGTTTGCTCCTTAGACCTCTCACTGCAAGCATTCACAATATAAATAAAAGCTACAAATATTATCTCACTCCCAGTGCAATTATTTATGTTCCCCTACACAGGCTAATAACAAACATATTTCTTTTCTGGGAAGAGAGATCTCAAGTGGTTTAAGGAATACGCTGCTTTTATCACAATGGTAAAATGAGCCGCAGCTATGTCGTAGCACAGACCCAGTCAGGATAACCCTACAGGTTATTAGAAGAATTATAAATATGTTTAGAGCACAGAAAATCCATGTCTGCGTATATTTTTTCTTTTGGAAGGAGAGACATCTGCCAATAAGTTTCCAAGGCCCAAGATCAGAGCCGAGTTTTCTTTCCTGTCACCAAGCCAACACAGGGGAGCGCGTGGTCCATCAGGAGGGTCTTGTGCTGGGGACACTCGCATGGGGATGGGGCAGTTCACCGCGTCTGCTTCCAGCACGAGACAACTGCATCCCTCCTGTGCTTCCTAACATACTCATGTTTGAAGGATTTCCTTTGGGAAAACCCTGGGGAAGCATTGCTGGCCCCTGTGCCTACTGCTCCCTCCGAGGGGTGTCTCCTCCCTAGAGAAAGGTGAAATTTCCACCTCCTCTAAGCACAGGAGATCTGGACCAACCTACAACAGACATGTGGGCACTTTGTGTCCCCACATGTGGTGGTATTAGAAAGAAAGCATTTGCTTAACTATGTGCTGTTTCTATCAGCTCAGCATGGTACTACAAGCCAAGGTTGGATAAGTATTGCAACATATGAAGCAAATACTGCTTTTTCTGCTTAAGCCATGATCTGTCTCCAATCTTGTTTTAACTGTATGTGTGTGGGATGCAAGAGAACTTAAAAGAAAATATTTAAAGCTTGTTTCTTTTCTCAAGAAAATGCCAAAACAAAAAAACCCAAACACTACCAGTTTTACAGTCAAGAGTAACCCGCCAGTTCAGCACCGCACTTAATGGAAGAGAAAACATAAGGAAACGTTTTCATTTTGAAGTTCCCAAGAGATTCTTCCAAACAATACCAAGAAAAAACATTTCAGAAGTGCCAAAAATCAGGGGAGTGCTCCATTTACTTATTTTTATGGTCAGTCACTGATCATGCTGATATTTGACTTTGGCTCTGAAATCTTAGCTGTGTTAAAATAAAAAGAATACACAACTCGCTCAGGGTAAATCCACAGACAAACCTAGACGTCCACAGGACTTGAATAGAACTACAGACTGTTGCCATCTCTAAGTGCTGACACAAATTTGTAGTTAATTTTTTATATTTTTACCTTAAGAGATTCCTCAGACAGTGATATCTTTATTACATTCCATGCAGTGGATCATTTTCTGTTAGATTTCCACAGGACTTTGTATGCAAGTACCTTAAACACTCTTTTACCAGAAGAAGAAATCTGGATTCATATATTTAAACTATCATGATGTTTATCACAAGTTTTAAGGCTCTTGGTGACATCAAAAGGCTTTCAATCAAAGCATAGGATGCTACAAAATGCAAAAAATAAAGGCAAGTGGCCAAATAAAAAAAAAAAAATCCCAGCCTTTCCACATGCTCCTTCAGACTATGGTGATTACGTATCTTCAGACCACGGCCAACACTGAAATCACCTTTAAGGTATCAGCAGTCTCACTCGCTCAAGCCTCCACAAACATTCAACCTGCGCAGTGCCTGGGAAAGCTACCAACTCTTGGATGGTATCCAAAAGCCCATCCAAACTCTGCAGAGCCCACGGGTTGAACGGATTACAGAGGCAAGACCTGTCACAGCAAATGTGCTCTCCCATAGTACCTGGTCATGTATTATACAAAAATCATAATTTCTCCTGTATTTTTGTCCCTTGGTGCAATGGGGAAAACCTACCAATTCTCAGATTAGTTACCACCCACTGAACAAAACTCCTCACGGACGAATTCGAGAGTTGAGCTCTATTCTGATATTACAACATTCCTCAGACGAAGCATCTCAAGGTATCTCAGTGCCTGTATCTGGGTTTATTTGATGCTGCCAAATTTCCTCCTCCAATCCTGTCTATCTCCTTTCTCACTGGCCTCCGTATTAATGAGACTGAGCTAACAGATTGTGGCATGTCAACATGCTGAGCTGACATCCTGCTGCCCCCTCTGTGTCTGTCTGACTTTTAAGCTTTTTCTTTCCGTTTCCCTTCTGGATTATGTGTAACATGCACTGTAGTCCAGGAATGCCTCTTGCTTTGGCTGCCTTGTCTCTCTTTTTGGCCTGCTCATGGAGCCGGAGGGAATCTTGCTGAGGCTGGCTAAGTCACATGTTTGCCCTTTAATGAACATTAAAAAGAAAGCAGAATCTATGCCATTTTGATGTTTCTATTAATACAGGCCACAAGAAAGCTCAGGTTCCTACTACAAAGATCACAGAAAAACAAAGGCATTTGTAGCAGTTGATGCGCAGAAGGGCTTGATCATATTGCAAAGGAAAGAACAATTATTAGGCACGTGCCTTTAGTTTAAATTTGTTCAGCACGGCAATTTGGTAAATTTTGCTGTCACTTTCTGGCATTCCTGAACTTCCTCTTGAATGACCTTTACTTAAGGATTTATTTTCACTCACTGAACTACAGATGTTCAGCACAACGGAAACACGTCCTTGGAAAGTCACCTTCTAGGATACATCTTGAGGTTGGGAGCCGAAACAGTGGTATTTTTCCATAACCCTTTCCTCCCCTCTCTTGGATCCAACAAAGGTGGAGAACACTTAGGGAGTTATAACTTGTTTTTCTATAGATGTCCCACACAGCAGGGTCTCCTGGAGAACAACAAATGCAGGTGCGATGACCAGGCAGAGACAGAGAGGGAAGGACAGCATCCACAGTATCACAGTTTCAAGTTCAGCTACAAACGAGTCTGAGAAACTAAAACTCAGGTTCTCAAACAGTGATTTGCTGTCTCAAAAAAAAAGCAACCACCAAACCAAAAATATGACAGTGTTCAGTTGGAGTGACCTTTGCAAGAAATCTAGGGAAAAAGAAAAGAGCAGGATCTTTCCTTCCTAGGGAGGATTGTGAATTGTCTCCCAACTGCACTCCTGAGCGTGAATCAATTTTCTTCCAGTCGATAACTAGCGCAAAGGTTCTAACCTTCATTTGTGCTCCAAATACTCAATCGGGGATGTAGAACACATACCAATTAAGCAATTCAGCTAAAATAAGAAGGCCGTGAACCAACATCGTTGCTGCAGCTGCCCCTGAGGGATCGAGGGTTAGCAGCTTGGGGAAAAGGTAATTTATTGAGCTTAATACTCTGCGAAATGTTCTCATGATAATAAGATTGTAAGATCGTTTTAATATCTGAAGTCATGTTGAAAAGGTCATTTCTCATCTTTTACGCCTACCTAAGTCATGTAAATTAGAGCTACTCAAACAGAGTTGAAGATGTTTGCATCCTAAGTTTTTCTGTATTTTTGGATGACAGAGAAAAATGTCAGTAATCCCAAGTGGTGGACACAATCAGAGAGTCCCCCTGAGTTTTAGAATAGCAACATTAATGGATGTAGCCACTTTTGCTATGTACCAGGCCAGCATTTCATCTTTGACCTAGTAGATTTATTCAGACTTTTTTCCTCCTTTTTAATGTTGTGATTTGGAGAATGTTAAAAAAATATTTCAAACACGCTACATGTAATCTGAAAGGGGAGGGGAAGACAGCTGATGTATTTGCCAGAAGTTTTATAACCCAGGAAAATAGGGCATTGGCAATTTCACAAAGTGTTTGCCTCTTTTCCAACATGCTTTTTTCCGTAAGAGAGAATTAACTTGGAGAATTTTTTTCTTCCCTTTTTTTAAATGCTTTCTAGGCAGAAACTTTGTAGAGTCTGCCTCCACATCTCGCGGCCAACATTCCTAAATCACAACTTGCAGCTGCCCTTGCTATTGCAGCCTTGGAGCCTCCATTTGGCAGAGCACCAGCGTCATGCCAAGATGTGATGTTTCTGTGATGTGCGCAATTACCCAACAGGGATGGAGCCGAGATCCCCAAATGCATTTCACTAAGGCCCCTGAATCATATTTGAAACCAGGTCTTCAAAATTTATAGCAGCATTAGGCTATCTAGGCCCTTAGTTTCATTTATGTTTTGAAGCTTCAAATCCATCACACAACTGAGCTAAACGAGGGCATTATTCAGAGTAGTAATGCATTTGATCCCATGTAGTCTAAAAGATAGAAATCCCCTCCTGTTCTCTTCCTTTTTTTTCTTAATAGCTTCCAGCATCTTCTTCCCTCCTCATCTTTCAGTTACCCCAACAGCCCCAGTTCTCGTCCTTTACCACAGCCACTATAAAAAACAACCCTCCCAGAAAAGCTTCCTTTGCCACCCCCCTTCTTAATTTTTCCACCTCCTCTCTCCTGAACTGTTGCCCCATTTGTGACTCTTCACTGGTCAGGCTGCAAGCTTTTCAGAGGGAAAGTTGTCTCTTTTTTTCTGCTTGGCAGTGTGCTCCAAAGGTGCTATGCAAACGATTTATTATAACAGACTGCGGCCCAGAGTAATTTAATAGACTGTAAACCCCAGCTCAGGAGAGCTGGCGATCCAGCATTTACAAAGCATGCCATGCTTGTATTTTTCAATACATAATACATAAATCTCTCTGTTGCCGTGGCTCTGTTTTCAGATTTGCTGGGTTTTGTATATGAAAATTTTCCAACTATTTATCAGCTTGATCTTCTCTGTCAGCCTTTATCATCCCTTACAGTCCTTCTGAAAACTCCCTGAAACAGAGAGATTGAGGCAGCTGCCAAACAATGTCACAGCCTTCCAAGGGTGGGCATCTCTGCAGAGGGCTGTATCCCCACCATGCCAAGATTGCCACTCTTAGTATTATCCTAGCAATAATAAAGATGATAACATCAACCTGAACCACTCTGGCACGCCAGAAGAGCTGGGAGGGAAAGGAAATGTGGCGTGCTTGTCTTTTTTGGCTTCCTCGGTTTGGGCCAAAGGTTTGAGGGGAGGATGCTTGAAAAACAAGAATCCCATCCCACCATTTGCGTGACATCTGGGTGATTCACTGACAACAAGTCTTCCACAGTAATGCTGCACCCCATTGCAATCTCTCTGGTTTCCTTACTACGTGGCCACATCTATTAACAAGCCTGCCAGGAACTTCACTGATCCCTGTTAGAGCACTTAAGTTGACAAAAAGTTAGTGCCAGCTTCCAGGTAACAAACCCCATCCCCCCAGCTCTGTCAATGCTAACTTTTTTTCTCAAGATCAATTTTGATAAGGAACACGTGGCATCCAGCTAGAAAGTTTTTTCCACTGTGAACTGTGCTTTCAAGGAAGGTGATTCACAAATGAAAAAGGGAAAACATAATCCTGAAAAACAGGGAAAATGGAGTAGCACCAAAGCGCTTGAGCAAAAGCGAGAGGCTTTTTCATTTGCCATTGGATTACAGGTTACACTTAAAACCTAACTTTCACTTGGTTAGGTAAGTGTGTGAATGTGTGTATTTGCGTGCTTCATCAAAGGCAAAAACCACAAGAAGCTTCAGTTTCCAAGACTGTCTTCACTGGAGGGGTTCCAATTTACATGTTGACTGCTACTAATAGACTATCACATCAAGAGAGAGAGAAAGAAAGCACACAACTCGCTGAGCACCAGTGCTTACCAGGTTGTCTCCTCCTTTCCCCATCTCCTTCTCAATGGCTACCGAGCAAGAGAAGCTTCCAAAACACAAGCAGAACTTACACAACTGTGAAACAATAAATCAAGTTTGCCTCACTTCGGCAGTAGTCCGCTTTACAAATTTGCACCCTGTTTGGGTTGAATGTGGGTGTATGTATTTCATGTGCAGAGGCAAGCAGCGGTTAACGGGAAACCTGCCGTCTACTCATTGCAGCATGTGCCAGACACTGCAGCCTGCATATTAATAGATAATAAATCACTATTTGGTAGAAATATATATTTTACACATAGCTTAATATATGTTCATAAAAAAAGGCCGAAACTTGTTAATCCCAGGTATTTCCACCTTCAGCCAATTTCAAAAATTCCAGTACAGTTTTGGAGAAGTCAATATTTCATTGTAGACTGGAAAAATCTCCGTAAAAGGGAAAAATAACCCTCAAAATACATGAATAGTACAAATTACAGAATACGTTGTCTGCAATTCTCCAGAACTTACCTGGAATGCCACTTAAAAAAATGGTAAGGGTATAAGATTACATGGAAAAAAATACACACCTTTCACACGTTTTTTAAAAAGTCAGCATTTTTGTAGGGAATTTTGCAGCATACATAATAAAAGTGCAGCAGAGAGACAAGGTATTTCAAATAGCCTCAATTTTTTCATTAAGATCTCTCATTTGGTTTTCCTCTAATTCTTTTCATAACAGCAGCCAGTCTCTTTCCTGAATTTTTATAGGTTTTGTATGGTCAAATGTCTCAAGAAGTAAAAACAGTTAAGTGATGGTCTAGTGGGCTTACTGCAGTCAACAAAAAAGGAGTATTTATTCCTTACTTAGCGACTTCAAGAAATGCCAGGTCTGTAAGAGACAATCAACACAGGATTCATCTGGCTATTGTAACTCCAGGTGCCAAATTCCTAAATTTGGCCAGTCCTTCCTTTTGCTTCAGCGGTACTCATGGTCAATTAAATGACTAGGCCATATTCAACTGGCATTTTGAATGCTAGAAAACCACAGTCACACCACTAGCTAACCACTACCATGCTCTAATCTCTTATAATACAGCAATATCTACGTGGCAAACTTCTGCACGTTATTGACAGATGGGTTTTCAATGAAAGCACACACCAAACGAGATCTCTACCAAACTCTGCTTCCAGGAGGCCATCCACAGCTGACCTACGACGCTGGAGAGAACAGCCTGGTACTCTCGCTCACAGACCACTTAGGCCTTCATTAACAGACGACCGTACAGAGCACAGCCAAGAAAGCAACCATAGACAGTGCTGAATCTGGAAAATGTAAAGAAGCGGTTAACTTCATATATTCAACCAGATCAAAGATTTCTAACTCAAACTTTCTATGTGTCAAACTTCGCAGCTGTTCCCTTTATCAGCTCACTAGGAAAAAGGCTCCGTGGATTGCTGCCATTCTTCGTAAAACCTCAATTGCTCTGCAATAAAAGAGGTCTAATTTTTACAGTAAAGTTCTGCTTATATTTAGTATCAACATCTGACCACAAGTGCCAAATATAAACGTTACTGGGACTCACTTTAATTGCGTTTTGTGCTCTCTTTGTGAGCCAAATCCTTTAGCCTTACTCAAGGCACACTCAGGCAACTATGACATTAGTTCTACCAGTAAATACTTAACCTCCCTTCAATGTGGAAATCCAGCATTAACTTCCACCACTTTAGATTGGAACCAAAACGTCCTTCACATGTAGAATTCTACATGTAATATTACACAAGAGTAATATTCTACGTTAGTTGTTCTCTTTTTAAAATTTTCTCTAAAGCAAGAATAAATAGACAAAAATAGGCACCAATTCCTTTCTCTCCTGCTCTCCTCCTCTTGAGGAGTTCTCAAAGCCAATTAAGACATCATTAAACAGTCAGGCCCAGCAACGTAAGAAAGAGCACCATGGAGCATCTACAGCACTACTGCAACCGCTCATTAGAGCAAAGGCCGTAATCCCAATTAAGGACGCTCACTGTTTAAGCAGTGCAAGCAATTGCAATCCTTCCAGCATTCAAGACTCAGTGTGCCCCTGGCAGGGATGAGGGGGCTGCGATCCTGTTTGGGAGTGCAAATTAAGCCTCCAATAGTTGGGTGCAAACAGGCTTTCCATTAACTTTTTCCTCTTCCAATATTTAGTTTAACTACCTGTGTTAAAGCTGGGAAGAACATTTTCTGCTAAGTGCATTCATTTGCAGGCCCATCTCTTGCCCAAATACTTAAAGTAGTACAGCAATAGTTTCATGTTAATGCACATCTTGGTTAAATAAACCAGTTTTCCAGGCTGCTAGGTTTTCATTTACATTTCTGGTAGATTAGTCTGAGCTATGGAACTGAACACCACGTATGCCGGGAAATGGGAAGAGGTAAATTAGTCCTTTCTTGTACAAATTCCCACCTAAGAGCCACCTGGCTCCACCAGGTCCCAGCCACTTGAGTTGCCCATGAACATCTCTACTTCTGGGGGGAGAGAGGCGAGAGCAGTGCTGGGGTCAGCACACCAGCTCAGCAGGCTGGGGCTGTACACAAACCACCCTTTACCGTGGAATATAGGCACCAGCCTCAGCTTAATGAGATACGCTTGGGGCGCTTTCCTTGGGGTTTGAACCGGGATGTTTACCCAACCTACCTGGGGCAGTCACCAGGAGGGGGGGAAAAAAAAAAGAAAAAAAAGAAAAAGGAATGATAATAAAAGGTTGATTAATTATGTGCAATAACTGGGACAGCATATCATGAAAATTCCATTCTTGTTTACTCAGCTAATTCACTTTTTATGAGTGTTTAGGCTTTAAAGCAAAACAAAGCACTAATTACCCAATTAACGAGCAATTAAGTTACTGCAGCCTAATAGCCTGTACAGTGGCTGCCTTTATGAGTCTGATGGTGAGTTAGAGACCCATTAAACAAATTTATACACAGCTGTAGCAAACATTACATTTCCAGAGATGTTACATTACATGCTAATATTTTCACAGCCTTGAAACATCATTCAGTGGTTTAGTGAATAGAGTTTGCCAGTTTACTCAGCCGAGGTCTCACAAAGGGAAGGTCTCTCACATTTTACCAGCAGCTCTTACTCATGGGTGGAAGAAAAGTGGGGCTCTGTATTTTAAAGCCGCCTTGAAAAATCAGGTGACTTTTAACCAAGGTGAGTAACATTTACCTTCAAACTTTTAAATTTTGCCTTAATTGAGGAAGAAATCACAGTCCGGTCGTTTTCAACAAATAAATGTACTTATTTGCAGGAGTCTGAGATGCTCTCTGCAGCAGGTGACATTGTACTGGAGTTCTAGGTTTGCAATCAGGTCGTGAAAGTGAGGATGTTTTACTGTGTGAAGAAACAAGACGTTTTTGTAAACTCCTTTAGGAAGATGGGATTACCTGTGACAAAGCATGACATCCCTGAATCAGGAGTGGGCTCTCTCCTCCTACACACCAAGCTGTACCAAGAAACAGTGGCATGAAAGCTAAAGGCAGAGTTTTGGTCTTAACTCCCGTGCTCTCTTCCCTTCAATGATTACGTCAAACCCACAGTATTGTAACTGTATTTCAGTGTGGTTCAATTTTCACATCAATAATGGGTGTATCGTTTAGTGCAATTTTGATTGCATGGAGAAAAGCTTTATTTTTAAAGCATCCATTTCATCTTAATTAAAGAAAATGTATTTTTTCTGAGCAAGACTAATTGAAACTGAAAATAGATAGATCACTTATTGCTGCCCATACAAGACAGGTTGCCATTTCTCTACTAGCACACATAAAACCTTACTTCACCTCTTTCACAGGCATAGTATCACTTCAAAACACAGGCTACACTACGTAAATAAATGTTTCATAGACCAAAACAATGTAAGCAGTGCAGTTCTGCAAGCCTGCTGTATTTCCCGAGTAACTCCACGGAAACATGCAGTAAGTAGTAAAGATTAAAGGACTTTAACCTGATGTTAAAGATAAGGCATTATTTGGAAGTCCAGGAGCTGGAAGTATATATTTTTTCAAGTTGCATACACTCATCAAACCTTCAAGCTGGCATCATTACAGTCCCACTGAATTCCATGAACTGCACTGATTTATAGCAGTCACTAAAGATCTGTTTCCCGCACATTCGTTAATAAATATAAAGACACACCTGTGTTAATGAATTTGGAAGCATGAGGCTATCTCATCTGTCTTATGGATAAACAGAGTTCTGCTCACACCCTGTATTTTACAGACACTTCCCGAGCCAAATCACTAATGAGGCCCCATGCCTTTGGCCTGTGCTTAGAGTTTCTTCTTGTGCAAATTCTCTGATACCTAGTAAGGCATAAGCTTAAGCTTCAACATCTTCCCCACTGGGAATATTGAAGATGAGTTCTGTTCTTTTTTTCCCCCCACAAACACTGCAAGAATTTACTGTTTTTGAGATGTTTATTGTTCCATCAAATTTGATGGACCAACTCGCTGATGGGCTTAAACAAATGATTAGAACGGGGGAAGCACAGACAGACACGCAAGGACACGTGATTGCATAAATCTAGTTTCCTTAGGAAACCAGGCTAAAGGAGAAAAGTAACAATCTCCTTTTGGGGTAGATGGCTGCATGGATGACTGAACCAAGGTAGGTTTTGTAAGGTATTTAAAAACAGCATGGCATGGAAAAGGTATGGAAAAACATTATGCGACAATAGCACAAAGCCAGAGCAATCCTCATTTGGAGATCGTAAACAGCGTAGGAAGGTAAATGGTCAGCCAAGATGAAAAATGTGGAAAACAAACCTGAAGGCAACGAACCAGATTCAAAGCAACTACATCTCACTTAAAAAGGGACATCTTTTAATCATGTCTGTATTAATGCTTTCTTAGAAAACTCATCACCCATCAGCCGCTCAAACTTAAAACGCAGCAGCATCTGTTTTTGATTGAATAATGTCTCCCAACTCTATCTTTAGTCTTTCATTTTTTTGTTTTAGTTTTTATTAAAGAAAAGGTCTTACCTGGCCTGTTTTGTATTGTTCTCTCTGCTCTCTTTTTTTTAATCTAAAGTCATTTCAAAGAGTGAGCGTCAGATATCAAACCCAATATCCTTTTTCTCATTAGCACTTTTCCCGTGCAGACCTTCAAATGCGGTAATAATTAATGAGTCTGTGTCAGAAAATGAATAAAAGATGGCTCAGATGCTTCACTGTTCAGGGCTGACCTTTAGCTGAGTCTACTGTATTAATATATTCTTGTGTTGTCAGACTCAAAGAGCTAACTGCCTTATGAATTATTTATCAACACAAAAAGTCTTAACCAGAAACAGTGTTAACATTAATTTCTAACCCTCTGTGTCACAGCAAAGCCTGCCTGCACTGCATAATTGAATTTTAGTTTTAGACAAGCAATCAAAGCACAAGTCGCTGTTGTTGTAAGTGTGGCTGCCTATGATAGCAAGAGGAACGGCTGCTCTTTTTGCACATCTGGTGCATTACAGGCAGTTCAGGTTTCTGTGAGCAATAAGCCCGACTAGAGACAAATGTGGAATGGGTTTGCAGCAATGAAAAGCGCTGTGGCTCCCTCCTTCCCAGAACGATTCTAGATGCTGAACTGCTTATTATCCTGCTATTGGTATTTCTAATTGGGGCTGGTATGGAAATGTGTTATGCCTTCTTTGCTTTCAACATACCAAAGGGTTGCCTGATACACCTGAATCACAGGGGATGAGGCTGGGAAGACTGTCCACAGACTCCGGCACTTGGTTCTGCTCTTCCATCTGTCTCTCTCAGATGAGAGTCCATCGATCTCCCTGCTCTCCTCTGGATGCTCCCCAAATGCATGACCTTCTGCAACTCCATCATTTGCAACCGTTGTAGAAGTGGGTTTCAACTGCTATCCCCAGACAATTTTGAGCAATTGTCAAATTGGTTTACAGGTTAGGCTTAATTTGTATCATACTAACCCTATCAAGACCTAAGGTACAAGGGCTCAGTTAGGACTTAAGGGTTGTATTCACCATTGTTCGCTCCAGAAGGGTCTTGGGAAATTATGTTTGTGCTGGACCAAGAGCAGAGACGTAATAACACATGCGTAGGAGGGAAATACCTCAATACCCTGGTGGAATACACCAGCCTCCATTCACAGCTCCAGCAAAATCAGCACCAGCCTCGTACTTTTTTTTTCAGTTCAAACTCAGTGACTGAGGTTTGTTCACCCCTGAAGAAACAGTTCAGAGATTATCAATGGAGCATGAGGGCCTTATAGAAATGAGACATGGCTTTAGGCTCTAAATCCTGCAACAACTCAGCCAAACAGCAGCTTCGGTAGTTTTCTCCCTCCATTCTCAAAGTCAGCAAGGAGAGAAGAATTAAATCCCTTTGGTCCTTTCCCATCTAAGTGAAGAATGAAGCAGGAACTCTTTAGTTTTACAAAGATATCTTCTCTTTCTTTTCCCGGGAGCTTAAACCCAGAGGTTGAAAGAGAACCAAGGGAGCCCAGCACAGGGAAAGGCTGCTGCTGACTGACCTCCAGAACAACTCAGGTCTGAACGGAGATGACGGAGAAGCACCAAGAGCTCAGACAAGTGACCATGCTGCTGAGGAGAGAAAGACAGACACCCTGTGAAGCACAAAAGCTGCAGCTCATTCAGCTACTTCAAGGGAGAACAACCTTAACACAAAATAAAAAAGGGAAGAAAAGAAAAAAACCCTATCATTCAGGTATCCGTCATCTTGGTGGCCTGATAAAAGGAATGAGTTTGACTACATTTGCAAAACCTGTTGTGGCCTCACACTGAACCTCTCCTCCCTGGCTTGGGAGCTACAACTCCTGCTGGGGGTGTTGGGATCCAGATCAAAACCTCTGAACTACAGGTACATTAACCTGAGGCAGGAAAGCTGTGTTTTCGCAAAGCTACCAGCATGATTTGGATGCTTAATACAAATTAATGGAAACTGGGTGCCTTAATCCCCAGAGAGCTTTGAAAAATTTTAATATAAAAGATCTCCACCATCTCCAAAGTGAGGAGTGAGGATTACCCCTTACCTAATGACTGACCTGGTAATCAAATGTTCACTCTTCCCAGGAGCTATGTGTATTGCACCTTTGCTACAAGAAAGCAGACGACTATAAGTGTTTAATCTGAGCTGAAAAGTGCTGAGCTTTGCGGGTGTTAGACTATGTGATTCTGGGTTTTCCGTCCAAGATTGCCAGCCAAGTTTCAATGGAAAACAAGACACGACATTTTTCAACACTCTGCTAACTCTTCTTAAGACTAATCTTTTATAGGCGCTGGGATCTTCAGAGCAGATTTTTTTTCTGTAGTTGTTTTTATTTTTACTCTGGAGCCTATGATGGAATAAATCAGTCTTTGCCAAACCAGATACTTTTCTTTGGCAGACATTTGCATATTAAATCTAAAATTGTTTGCCATGACACAGTGAAAAGCAATTTTTGAAAGCCACTTCACATCCTTCCTGCAAGATCTCACTAGCACCTCCGTAACACCAACCTGTTTTTTTGGAGACCCGATAACCTAGCACATTCAGCTGTTCCTTGTACCGTTACTGCTCAGAGCAAAATCCATGATAAAAGGTCTGGAAGACATGCATTTCTGCAGTAAATCTGTAAGGCAGCTCAGGTCTCTCTTCAGTTTGGTATTTATTAGTATTTTCCCCAAACACAGCAGAAGATGGTGACAACTAGTTCCCATCTGTACATGCCTGCTCCTGAGCTATGGAAAATGACTCTATAGGCCAACTGGAAGCTGAATAGTTTACACATGAGCCAAACAAATGAGGTTTAAGGATGACTGATACGCTGGGATTGACTCTTTGCCCCCGCCGAAGGCTCGCAAAGGGTATATCCTACGCAACGTGTTGCAACGTTGGCAAACAGATAAAAATAGCTCCTTGCTTTATAGCTATTGCACCGGCGCGATGACCTGCTTTGTATCCCATTGCTTTCTGTGTCCCAAACTCTCTCTGTCGGTTGTATAAAGTATGTTACAATTGGGGATATTATTTTTTTTTTTTAATCTTCCACTTCAATATACCAGACTAAGCTAGTAAAAAAATGAGACGGTCATGCTCTTTTAAAATAACAAAACACCCACCCTGGCAGTTATGACATAACCCGGCAGATTTTTCTTGTTACTTTGCTGTTTTAAGTGCCTCACTCAATGTGAATCCAATTACCAAGGCCTTTGTTTTCTCTAACAAAGGGACTGTGTTTCGGGGCTCCGTCTCATCTGGCTTTAATCATCTCTCATAAGGGGAGCTCACTAACAACCACCTTGGGATACCTTTTATGACAGATTTGGGAAGGCGCATGAAAGAAGGGGTGGTTTGAAGAAAGAGGAGACGAGGTAGACCCCCCCCCCCTTTTTTTTTTTTTTTGACAAGTGCATAGGCTTTCCACAGAGCTCCAGTAAACCTGAGTATGACATACCCCTGGCCACGGATGGAAATGATTTTTGAGTGGCTATTTTTTTGGACTGAACCATAGCTTATTTTAGAAGTCTCCAAAGTCTTCTGAAAGAAGGAAGGAAAAAAGCCCAGCTATGGATCTTCCCTGGCCCATGTGGCTGAAAATTACCCGTTTTACTACTACGAAGGCCTCTGCCAGTTGGCCAGCCCGGACAGACATGTTTTCTTTTCCCTTTTAGGCCTATTCTATAACAGATTTTTCCTCATAAAACTTACAACTGCTGCAGCTCTTCTCTAGTTTGAAAAGCAAAACTTTTGAAATCAGTAGGACTCAATTAATGCGGCCGAGCACAACAGATCCTTCAAGCGACACAAGGAAAGAGACTTTCCTCTGCTAGAAATGGGAATTTCATTCTCTCCCCCTTCATCACAGGAGGCAATCATGATTGCTCAAGTCATGCTTTAAAAGTAATCATTTCAATACCAGACTAGTAAACAAAGTCTTATTCCATCCTGAAATGTTGTATTTAAAAGGGAAAACCCTTCCCCAAAGCAGTCTTTCCCTGTTAATTGCAGCGTAAAAGACCATCAAACATACTGTTAGTATTATTTTCTCAATGTTGCATGTAAAATTTACGGTGCCATTTCCATTGTATTCAATAACCAGCACAAGAACTAGCACTAAGCCTAGAAAAGCTTGTTTTAATCACATATTAATCTCAGTTGTTTTGTTTTTATTCAGTTTATTAATTTTTTTCACAGGGCCATGAGGAGGCTACAACAGTTCCCAAATACTTGATAGGGAAAAGCACTTAAGGTTTCTGGGTCAATCCTTTTTTACTGCATGTGACAAGGACAGGAACCTGCCAATTTTCCCCTCTCTCAACATTTTGGTAATCCCAGCAAATGGCCCGCAGTTATACAAAGTCTTCTGAAGATTGATCTATTGTCTCAAAGGTTCCTGGCTGTTGCAGCACTTGGTCTCAGAGGCCATCATCCCCTTGTGTATTAGGGGAAAAAGAAACCCCCCAACAGCTGCAATGACAAAACCCTCATTTAACAAAAAAAAAAAAAAAAAAAAGAGGAGTACAGTAGACAACTGTCCAACCTTTGATGAGAATCCCAGATGTTTCCTGAAGCCCCAGGAAATTGGTAAAATGAGGTAAACATTCAGTGAGAAGTAGCAGCCTCCTGGCCCTGCTACCCAGCTTTGGCTTTTGACTAGTTAAACTGGGATTTGGGGGAAGAACATCACCACCCCGCAGTGTTCACAGCACCACAGCTCTGGACAGGACCATCTAGTCCCTCCTTCCTCTTACCAGGATCAACTGCCACCTGCTCTTTGCTGGAATAGCGGTGATCTACCCCAGCACCTCTCTGCCCTCAGCTTTGGAAAGCTTTTCATAGTGTCCTCATGTAGTTTTGTGCTCTGGTTTGCCTCTGGGTTTGAGCAGTCATTTTAGATGAATACAACCGTTCCCAAAACACAGGGGAGAATTTTTGCTCTGGGATAGCCTATTCACGATTACTTTTTGGGTCTGAAAACAATGCACAGACCTGTACCAGACACAGCACTGCACTGACAACCCCATACAAATCACAAGAGCTACTGTGTCAGGCTAATGTGGGCAATGACCCAGGCAACATGATTTACCAGTACAGTAACTATCATACATTTCATGTTGATTTACTAAGTCCTTACATGAGCGCTGGAACTAAAACTTACACTGGATGTTGCAGAACTCAAATAATAATTGTTTTGATCTACTCGGAGCACAGGGACATCTGCAGGGCAGGGCCAGGTCTCCAGCTGAGCTGGACCACAGGCATGGCCGTAGAAGCCACTCCACTCCAGAGCCTGTCTCCCACCAATCCAAAATGCCCACCCAACAGCACGTAACACATAGGACCATACAAAGGTAATCGAGTGAATCACAGACTGAGGAAAATTACCATGTTCCTCCTGGAACAAAGGAAAACGTCTACCTTGTTTACCTAGTTATGTGCTTTCCCACCTAGCTTAAAAAGTTTGCTGAAATGGGAGTGCTCTGCTAGGCGTCCAGAAACGGAGGGGGATGTGAAACACTGGGTTCAAAACCATAAATGTGCAAAGTTCAAAATCAGTACTGAAGATTCTGTAGCTGAGAAACATTCAATTACTGTGAGCTGATGGATGCAGCTGAGGGTTAGTCATGATGCTTCGGCCAAGACTTCAGGAGAGACTAAGCTGCCTGCCACATCCTACTATTACTATTTACTATTAGAAAACCTGATCTGCTAAGCTTCAATGGATTAGCTTGAATTTTAAAAATTTTAACTTCTCTTCTTTACAAATCTATTTGCAAGGTTAAAAAACAACCCCACTGCTCCACAGTACAAAGCCTATCAGCAAAACCACTGGGATCCCAAGAGTTTACTGGTTGCAGGCACCTCCTAAGACTTTGACAAATGTTCCTATATCTAATACTACTGGTTCCACCCTAACGCCCTGTACTTTTAGGTAATTGACATCAAATGGACAGTGGAACCATCCAGGCACAAGGAAGTTAGGCCTTGATTTTGTGTGGGTTTTTTTTAATATACAGAAAGATCAATGCAGTTTTTCCATAAAGCACTAATCGTTCTAACTCTCACTATGAATAATTAAGAGCATTAATCATATTTCAGGCAAATATTTCCATACAGTCTATTAATATATCCCAATCAGATCAGAAAGACTCGAGACCAGTAATAACTGAGATTCTAAGCTCTGCTAAAAGCAGCCTTTTAAGACATACTGTGGTTCCAGATGTTTTGTGCAGCTATTTATTTAGCTTGTAAACAAGCCACCAAAAACATTCCACATAATGATGGGAGAACCGCAATTACATTGTTGTGGGGATTTACAAAGAGCTCAGCATACTTTTGTGATTTAGAGAAGAGAAATCTCTCATTCTTTCTGAGAGCTGATTTCCAGATTTATGTCTGTGCTGTGAAGCGCCCTGGGAATCATTAAAATGGTGACAAAGAAAAGTGATTTTCTTTATTAAAAGAGGATTGAAGGAGGGGAGGGTGAAATAAGAGAAGCCTCCCTGCTCTCCCCCACAACAGATTACTTTCCTCCTTGTCAGGGATTTTATGCAGAGTCAAATGATCATCAGGTAGCATTGATACTCTTTTTTTTTTTTTTCATTTTTTTATGCATCTTTATTGACAGCAAATTGCTAGAGTAGCAGCACTTCAGTTTATCCTACAAGCACCACCCTCTGCCTTACCAACCCTGCTTGAGGAAGGGTACCACCAGTGCGACCACACCACAACCTATGGCCCACGTGGTACCTTTAAGGTTGCTAGTGCCAAAACTTGGAGAAGCGGCAAAAAATTCACCACATACCATGGGAGGATCTTGCTCCCTTGCTGCCACGTGGTCACGTCTGTGCTAGCTAGCTTGGGACTACCACACGTGCCCCTTGCCAATGCTCTCCCTGCTCTGGCCGAAGCAAAGACACGTGCTTCAGAGTAGGAGCAGAGCCCAGCTGCCATGGGGCCAGCCCCGCTGCCGAGGTTTCTGAATAACAATAACCACCCAACTGCTGGGACGCAGTGTGCTATCACCCAGGGCATTTCATTTTGAGTGTTCAATAGCCATCAGCTAGCTACAATAGCCATCAGCTAGCTACAATTTTTAACTGATAGTGAGTTGAGCTGGCCAGTGAAAGAAGAAATCTCTGTATCCCATTAGTGCTTCCCTGAGCTGGGGAGACCCCATGATCACCTTATCTCATTTTGTGATTTGTAATGCGAGCTAATCACTCCAAGCCAAACTGGGTTCAGACTTCATCTCCAGATCCTGTCTTTGGTCCTGCAAAGGGTCATTCCAGTTCAATGTCGATGCCTTATTCTACTTCTACAGCATAAAAAATATAAGCATATATTCCTCTACAGAAAAAAATCCAAAGAACCAAACCACCATTTTCAGCACTTCATAGATTTGCTGCTTTCATTCAAATCCAGCCTAATGGCTGCGACTCCAACTCCTAGCTCCAGGAAATTCTCTTGTTTACGCTCCAAGTCTCACACTTTGTGCAGCCGCAGGGGCACAGCTCACCTTCGTGCTGTGGCTGACGCTGCCTGCCTGCTACTGCCAGCACCAGGGGAACATTGTGTCCTCAAACCCTGCCCTGGGGTTTGGATCTAAAGGCAGCCACCTCTAAAACCAAACGCTGCTTAATTCAGCTTACAAGGACACAAAGGTCCCTTTTTGAATTTAATTTTTTTGAACTATTTCAGCAAAAAGCCCAGGTTTTATAACTTCTGGGTAGGTGGTTCTAGCTGAAGATCAAGATTTTAATCTTGACAAGGGTGCAGAGCCCCAGGGCGCTATCAGTCCCTCAGCTGCAGGTGACCTCCTCCCATGGATGGAGATCACTTGCACCCAGTGCCCTGGAGAACATGCTCCCACGTCCCCCTGTTCCCCAGCGAGCACTCACTGCACAGGTAAATCCTGAGCCTGCCTGCAGTAAATTAATGAAGAAGTGACATCCCCACCATAATTCCCAGGGAGAGAGTGATGAGAGGCCTTAAACGTGATTGCTTTCCATCTGTATATGTGCTTAAAGACTGTAAAATAAATTAATGGGGAAATCTAAAACATAATGATAAGGATTCCCCACTGAACAGGTGTTTTTTCCATCCATGAAATTACAAGTTGCCAGGAAAAGACATGGGCCCAGCTCAGTTTTATTTCAGTCTCAGCTCCTTCCATTAAAATAATAACAGGCTTTATGTTCCTGAAGCTGTAATTAAACAAGTGCTTTGGAAGGAAGACCTACAGCTTGTTGTACTGGAAATAAAAGGGAAGCTACAGCAAACTGCTCAGATTGGCCATTCCCACTTCTCCTTCTCCCTGCCTCCTGGTGTGACTTTCTAGACCAAGCTCTCATTTCATGCTGCTGAGTTTATTGTTTTGGTGTCGTCGTGTCCCCCCCGCATTTTTAATGGAGAATATGTAATCATTGAAGTCCATATAAAATCTAGTCAGAAAACATAAACTGGAAATAAAGTAGATCCTCCAAGAGTCACACAGACAGCCGTTGCCTTCATCCCGCACAGGCATTTGCCACCAGTATCTGACAGGGACAACCTGAACGACTTGTGCATGGCACTGAGCATCCTTCCAGTTACTCAGAGTGTAAATGAAGAATTTTGCTCTCAAACATGTAACATAATGTATGGTGTGAAAAAAAGAGAAAACCCACGAGTGCTGTTGCTGCATATTTATGATATAAAATAAGCATTAGCATATGGGAGAGCTCTAAAGGGAAAACAGAGCACAGCTTCCTCCAAATTTAGAACAATTGAATCAGTTTTAGAATCTAGGACTTCCAAGAAAAATATGCATTTTTACTAAGTCAGAAGTGAGTTAACCTGCCTATAACCCCTTTAAATAAAAGATCCATCTTCGGCATACATGGTAGGAGAACAGTAACATAAGCTAAAGATGCAGTTTAACTTATGATTTTCAGTTCTAAAATATAATTTGGGAAAGAAGATAAGGAGGATTTTCTGACTCCTCTGCCCATCAACTTTTCCGAGTGGTGAAATATAATTATGAGCAATGATATAACACTCAGAACACAGGATAGGGAGTGATGATAATTACTAATAAGCAGCTACAGTGAATTCTTTACTTGCATGTGGAGTGCAGAATTTCACATTACAAAGTAAGACACATTTATGACTGGTACGCTCTACTAGTATGTGCAGCTGACCCACTAACATCTAGCTCAACAGGGACGCTAATTATTAAGCTTTACACAATTATAGCAATACAATTGAAATACAGAACAATTTAACATTGTGGGAACAAAAGTGGCTCTAGCAGACAGTTCCTGAAATGTTGGGAGCCTGTGGCTGTGGAAGGAAGAAGTCACTCTACGCTCTAGAGGCATGCACCAGGCTAGATCCCCAGGCAGGACTGATGTCCACCTCCCTTTTAGTTCAAAGGCTTGTTCACGAATGTCCTGCTGCCCTTTTTGTCAATATTCCAGGAATGAAAGCAGAAACCTTTGCAACTAACGGCATGGACTGTTGCAGCATAAGCAAAGCCAAGGCTCTGTAGGTAGGGAGGGGAAGCAGCACGCCCTTTGCAGACTCCAGCTAAGGGGCATCTGTAACATGCCAGATTAATGCTCACGTCATGGACAATGATCATAGTTTACAGAAACCAAACCAGGTTACACCGCATCCCTCTTTGGATGTACAAATTGGCATTTGGAGACAGACTCAGCTGACCCTGACAGGACAGAAATCCCAGGCAGGTAATCACTTTTGCGAGGACACTGTTCAATAACATTTTCCTCATTGTACTATTGAGAATCTTATCATTAACCCAAACTAGGTATGTCCCCTTGTTTCGACCCTCTTCCTTCAAGTGTCTTGAACTGCCTGTCTCCTCAAAAACTTCACCATTTGCACAAGTGCGCCTCTTATTAAGCTGCCATTATGCACAAATTCTGCCTCTTTAGAAACTAAAAAAGCTCACGTTGCATAACAAACAATATTGCCCATTAGCTAGTTAAGCAAATTAATGCTACTTCCTTGTAAAAACAATCTGATTTAAATTTTAGTTAATTATACTGAAGTCTAATCCTAAGAAGAACGTTAACAAATCTCAGAAAAAAAGCAGACGTGGAAAACTCTCTTCTACAGCACTTTCCGTATTTCAAAATCTCTACAGTTTAGAACTCCAAATAAAATGCAAATTAAAACTCCAGTAACACAGAGTAACGAGTAGAAAAACCATCACCAATCCAGGACTGGTCAAGCCCATTTCCCCAACCCTACGTGCAGGTCTTCTCCACCAAGGGTGGTCACTGGGCAAAAGTCAGAGTCCCCAAACATTGTGCTACACAACGTACAGTCCTACAAGGCCCATACAGATGTCTCCAAGTTCTCTCTTGACATTAATACGGTAGAGAACAGCCCACTGGCAATAACTGGTGTGAAGATTTCCAGTACACAGAGGCCCTGGCTACGAGGAGCCCTCAGTGAATGATAACTGGTGGCAGCATGAACACAATTTTACAGCCATTTGGTCCACAGCAGCTAATTTCTTTCTAGACACTGCCAAATAGACATTTAAGTCCTTTTTAATCCAAAATATACAATGCTTGGCCAGAGCAGGGAAGCCATGAAAGACAGCAGTGGTACAGACTTCAGTAAAACACTGATGAAATAAGCCCTAGCTGCTTGCCACATCTCTGCTGTTTAAGCTACAGAGTGCCCAGAAAATTACTGTAAGTTTGAAAAAAATTATCTTCTGGTGCTTCCTCAAAAACACACCACATGAGGGATTTTCCCCCCTCTTACTGTATCTTAATTGTTGCCCAAATTGTTTCCTAACAGATACCTACATGCAAATGCAATGTTTTGGTTTTATCTTTCAGCTTCAAGATTAGGCTTCAAATTAAAATGGAAGGGTTGTGTTCCAGACTTCAAGAAGTGAGGTATAAATAACGTCAAGTTAATTAGCAGTGTGCTGATAGGTGCCGGCACCACAAAGACAATGCTTCTGCATTTTGTGCCTTAGCATAAGAGCTCAACTACTGCAACAGAGCACTACGCTTCCTACTGGTCCCTCGAAGTAATGTACTGATATGGGGCGTATTTATGAGAGCAACAACAGGGTAGATGTAAATGAAGGTCCCATATGTTGATAAATGCTCAGTATTGTGGAAGAAAATGTAACCACAGGAGACCAACTGTGAATTCATCAAAGGCCCATGCAAGCTTCACCCACCGCATACACCACAGAAATGCGGGGCAGCCTCTTGCCAGACAGGAGGAGAGGAGGACATCTACTCAGACTCTGTAATTTAATGTTGTCTTTTTCAATAAAAGTTAAAGATACTTGGAAGCTCAGGGTACATAAATGCTGGAATTTATAGCTGTCTCAGAGACAGCTGTATGATATACAGTTCAACGGGAAGGCCACCACAATTAGCCTGGCTTCCAGGATTATTTTATTGGAGGAAGGGGGTGATAGGCACTGTTTAGAAAGTGGGAAGTAATAGAGAACAAAGTCTATCTTTAGAATCATTTTACAAGCACACGTAAGTGTAAGGTACACATACAGGCAACTCAATTGTGGAGGGAGGGTCCCTTGGAGAGCGTGACTCCAGGATCCAGACAAGGGAGGGACTGCAATACAGCACTTATATTTCTAAAAACGAATTTTGCTGCTCCAGGATTACGACTCTTTTCTCGTGTTGTCCATGATATTGTAAAAACCCGCACTGCCTAACTGTCTGGGGAGGGTCATACACAACGCAGAACAGACACACATTTCTTTTCTGGTGCCTACAGAGGGAATACAACGTGCCACAAAGTATTTAGGAACCTTCATACCACGATAAGAGCACAATGTACAAATAAAAGCATGTAGGTCACATAAAATAATTGTTAGAAAGTCGCCGTTGTAAAGCTCCCAACAAGAATCGAAAAGCATTTTGCAAATACTGGCAGTATTTGCATTTGTATAGGAGTTAACCAGGCACAGACGGCAAGTACCCTGTCTGAGGTCACATTGGGAAAATTTTACAATGTTTGCAACAGGAGAAACACAGAACTGAACGTGTAGATAAAGACTATGTATGCAGAATTGGGTGTTTGACTAGTTTGCATGTCCAACTTTACTTTATTGATTTCCTAATTCCATTAAATTGATATTCTGTTATGTATCTAACTATATACCTTCAAGTGCATTGTAATGCAGTGCTACCTGCATCAGGTTTAGTACTCCAGCCCAGCTCCCACACCACTAATAACAAAAGGAAGAAGCTATCACGGCCACGGAGGAGTGTGGTCAAAAGGCATTTCTGTGGGAAAACAGGTATTTCAGAATGCAAAGCAGGTACTTTCTGTGTCACTTAACGCTAAGCCACTTCCCTGTCCATGCTAAGATAATTATTCTGCTTTCATGAAGAGCTGATCCCTCCCAGACTGAGGCTGAGTTGAGAAAGCTTTGAACAATGTGGCACACATTTTGCCTAGTGTTTGCCTGAGATACCTAATGCCTTGTGAGAACGTATAACCAGCATTTTTAAATACAACTAGAGGTGCTTGAAGAACACAATAAACTCATCCCATTTACCTGTTCCCAAGCTGCACTCAGCGTGAAGTCTGACACTTCTGCTCCAGATCTAAGGAAGGGCTTGTCTGTTTTCTCCAGCTACAGCAGTTTGTCCAATAAAAGATTGTCTAGGTACCTCACCTCTTCCATAACCTTTCCTGAGAAATCTTTTTACTGAGACCTCAGTGGTAGGTAAAGTGAGAAAAGGATAAAGCTACAGCTGCTGACTTCTAGAGGAAATCATTGCACCATCATTTTCAGCAAAAGAAAAAAAGGTCAGGATTAAGCTAGCAGGGCTTCAAATGCAAGAGTTGATGTGGTTAAACATTATCATCAAGGGATGATGACGGGTAGGATGGTCTGTGTTTTGAGTGGAGAAGTATCATATTCCTGACCTCATCCTCAGCTGCACCAAGGCCGTCCCTGTTGCACGGAACATCTTCCTTAGGGGAAAGGGGCCAATGTAAGGGAATTTCAGGTTTCTTATTTTAACTCTATCTTTCATAATAATGGGCCACACGTACGAACAACTCAATTTGTCCATAAAACAGGATTAATCTTACCATCCCTCCTTTGAATCTAATTGATGTGATAACATTTGTAACATGCTTTGTCTCATTACCTATAAAGGTAAGTAAGAAACCAGGATGCTTGAGACCAATTGCCAGCACTGATGATGTTTGTTTTTTCCACAAAAGAAGCACTGGCAGAAATTTCACTCGGCTCATGTGAAACTTAGGGGAGGAGTAAATGAATTGCTCTTTTATCATGTCTTATTAAGAATGCTCAGTATATAATCCATTCTTTAAATTATGCTCTGTTGAAACAGTCAGATAATCATATTAAAAAGGTGAATGGAAGAGGACAGCAGCACAGTTAGTACCTGTCACTTTAGTAAAAGCAGATGTATGCACACTTAATACATTTGTTTCTCAACCAGGACTCTAA
Organism: Buteo buteo; assembly: GCF_964188355.1. NCBI lineage: Eukaryota > Metazoa > Chordata > Aves > Accipitriformes > Accipitridae > Buteo > Buteo buteo. The sequence goes on along the minus strand of NC_134181.1, from coordinate 36,054,331 downwards.
AATAGTGTATTTTGCTAAGTAATACAATGTACTGCAATAATACACTGTAATGTTACTCAAAGTGCTGTCACAAATGAAAACTAGGGTTCTTAAATATTTAAGAAAAATACAGCTACTATATTACAGTAGTATTTCTTCAACCCCCCACCCCAAAACACTACAATATGAGGAGGCAGCAGGGCACTGGGGGAGAGAAAGGAGCTCACAGAAGGTCACACGAATGCAACGCCATCATGGAGAAAGCACATCCAGCCATTTGCAAATAGAAATTTTAGAAGCTGGAATAAAATATCTTCAGCTTTCATTGATATACAAGTATCAAACAGTAAAGTACATCTACATAATATGTATTATGCAGCTTTATTTTTATCACAGGGTTCTTCTAGCTGAATGCACAAACCACTTTGACTCTGCTGTCATGATTTATTTTATCGCCCCGAAACCCCCAGTAAAAGGGAGCCTTTTATCTGCAGTTTGACAAGCTACGGCCTCTATTTATTTCACACTACAGCACATCGCAAGGGTGTTGCGTTGCTCCTCTGTGCAGGAGACCCAGACTGAGCTTTGTGACTCTCTAGTCTCTTCTGTCATTCTCATTCCTGTATTTCTCCATCTGAACACTTGCCATGGTCCTGCTATCACCTCTCCGATGCTTTGCACAGTGGTAGCAGGAGGGTCACCAAGTGACTTCACTCTTCTTGTCTTTTCCCAACAGCTGCTTATGACCTAAGTCATGGTCTTTACCCATTTGGCTGATAAAGAGCTATGTTGCACTGAGGTGCAGAATCTTTTTAACAACAAAGCATGTGCAAACCTTATATATTGGCTAAAAACTTTACTTACTGTTTAACACCACAGCTCTCACTATGTAAGTGAAGATTTTATAATGTGATTTCTCACCTACATCCTTCAAAACATCTGGTTTAGGAAGCAAGTGTACTTTCCAGTGCTTACAGGAATGTTCTGACACCAAAAGGAAAACAACCATTCTGTTATAAAAGTTAATGACTCCGCTGATTTTTAAATTTCTCACTTAGCAGGTTCAAGGCTTTCCTTACGTCTTTGCACCTTCCAACGGCAGTTCCCTCTCCCACCCTGTGATTCTGAGAAGGCAACACTTTTTTCTTTTTCTGCTTCAAGAACTTTCTTTAAATGATCACTGAATCATGAAATACCCCGTTTTTGCCAGTCCTGGGTACTTCACTGTAGTGTTCCCACCAAATTTGCTTATCAAAGGTCACAAACCTTATGCTGCTGCTAATAACAGCAGCAGCTCCATGCCATTGTTCTGCCAAATTTCTGTACGCAGCTGCTGGCTGCAGTTAAACTTCTGGTCCCATTTAGAGTAGATAACAACATGACACCATTTCACCTGGAAACAGCTGTGCAAGTGCTGATGTTTTGGGGTAACTTTTTTTTTTTTTTTTACTTTCTTTCTCTTTCCCAAAGAAAAAACTTCTTTAGTTACAGCTCTGAAGTAGGAATCAGGAATTTTCGTTCCTGTTCCAGTGCTTCTCAACTCACTGTTTTCTGTGCTAGCAACTTGTAGTTGTCGTACTAAGGATATCTACATACAAAATATATGCATTATCACGTAGGTTTGACGTGTGCAAGTATACCTATGTGAATGCACATACATACACAAAGCTGGCAGGTTAGAAACAGAGAACTATTTGGAATATGTCTTTTTTGTCTAAATCATTGACAAACCTCCTTAAGAAGTAGCCAGTAAGGCAAGTAAGCTAATCAGTCCACCGCTAGTATTAAGTCTAAAACAATCTCCAGCTGAAATGTGATTAATCCATGCATGACAGCTTAAAGGTCAAAGCTAGAATGCAGAGCTTCTTGACTGCAAAGAAAGAACTGACTTATTTTTATCTCTTCTTTAAAAATTACAGCAGCCATGAAGTGGCTCAAGGAGCAGAGTAATGAACGTCATAAACCTGCCTCATAAAAATGGCATTCATGCAGTAATACAGCAGGTCAGATGAGCAGGGAACATTTCATTAAAAATTCCCCTTCTTGCCTACCCAAGAGAGACTTAAAACTAATCATATAAAATGGCTGAGTGACACCATTAACGAGCATTAATATTTTAAAGCTTTAATAGTACAACAGAGCTAGGCTGTTATATCAAAATTATACAACCTTATTAGACAGTGCACTTGGCTGCATTGTACTTGAACTGTCAGTACCCCTGATTGGAAATATTAAGGTGGCCATGAACCACAGCACAAAAACCTTAGCTGTTGTTTGTCCGTACTTTGAAGGCTTGGTAGTTTCCTGACATGTGCCAAATTCTGGAGAATTTTGTGAGGAACAAGCTGATTTACCTCACCCATACCAAAGGAGGGACACCTTTACTGTGAGAAATGGGAAAGGCTGCTTTGAGAAAGTTATTCATTTTAAAAGATGCTGATTAGAATTCAGATTTTTGTGATCTGTATCACAATTTCACACAAAACTAGCACAAAACCAGGAAGGAAAACATCTTCGAGACTTCCCCTCAGCAGCAAGAAGCGATAAAACTGGAGAAAGCAGAGACACTAGCATATGCCTGTATCCTTAACTCTAAAGACAAAGGTAAATGTCACCCATATTGCTCTTCTGGGGACAACTAAGGATCTAGTTGACAAGCTCAACTAAAAGCTTCACTGGGGATTACCTGCAATCACATGCAGTAATCCTGCAAGTCAGAACCACTTGCTTAATAAACAATGGTTTCCAACTTTGCCTCTTTTCCTTGTGGCAAAATCAAATCTCAATAATAGTTCCTGGACATGAAACCCACGAAAGGGAACTGAAGGAGGAGATACAGACAAATACAGGGTTTAAAGCAAGAGGTTTATCTTTTTTTTTTTTTTCTGAGTAGAGTTGATCCTATCAAACCCCCCAAATGTACGAAATGCTCACTGCCTTCATTGTTGCTCTCTTCCGTGATGTTGTACTTCTGAACACACACAAAACTAGTATCAACCAGCACTGCTCCTCTTTTAAACTAATGATTTGTAGGACAGTAATTAACCAACTCTGACAATAATGTAGGCTGTACGTTGCAACCTTAGCAGGCATCCTACTTTAGGAACATCTGAAAGCTCAGCAAAGTTATCATTTAAGAGAACCTCTTAATTACTCTGGCATTATAATGAATGTTTCTCATAGGCACCCAGCTGTTTTGTTTCCTCTTGCATAGAGGCAGAGAAATGAATTGCTCAACAACTGCCTGAGTGATAAGACACTGGTATTCTTAAGATTGAAGAGATAATGTTGATGACTCTGAGCTATTTCCCTCTCCCTAAATGCTATAATTTTAGTGAGCAATTTAAGAAAGGATTTCTCAGACAAGAGAGGAATGGAAGGAATTGGCTCAGTGTTGGTTACTTAGGCAATGCTTATAGTAAATTGATGCTATGATTTTCAAGTAGAAAAGAGACTTAAGACAACTGCAGTAATCCAGTACTTGACAGTCTTGTCTTTGTTAAATACTGCACGTAATTCTCATCAGCACCGCTTTCTGCATTTCATAAATGAGGAAGTTGAAAGAAATATTAATATCCCACATCTATGAAAGCTATTGGGCTCAGGTATCAAATTTTCTTGGCCATACGTAATAACAGTTTACCAGCTCTTGAATTTGTTGAAGGAATCGCATCTAATAGCATCCCTTCCAAAATGCACGAGCATCTGACAACATGACAGTTCCAGGGGTCAAGTAATAAAATGGTACAAACCAAAGACGCTGCAACAGACCTTCCCCCGAAAGAGAAAAGTCAGTAAAAGCATGAAATGGGCAGCAGTAAAGGCTGGTTAAAACATCAAAGGGTTTGTGTTCAGTACCACATTCTCAGCACACACCTACGGTAGCCTCGTGAAATTTTGTTCCTTTGCTCATCCAGAACAACTAACTTGTCTCATATATACAGGGAATGCTGCAATATTGCTGTCTTCGGTTTCCAAATCACAAGCATTAATATCAGTTTTAGTTAAGACTAGCTGGTTGGGTCATACATTTTCAGGTCAATACACTGATTTAAAAAACTTACAGTAATGATGTATCACTGTGACGTATGACCAGGCACTACATGACAGAGGAGAATCCATCATTCTGTGTCTAACAGCTTTGACACTGCTTGAAGACCACGGTCAGCAACAGACCTTCCTGAATTACAATGATGTTACTCAACTGGAGAGAATCAAACAGCAAAAATAATTAGAGAACTGAAGCAATCTGCTCATGACTTATGACAGAATGGATTGAACAAGAAGGCCTTGACAGCAATAGCCGTGCAAGAATGCAACGCTGGAGTGGAAGTATGTTGTTGTTAAAACGATGCCGAGAAAAACTACAACTAACAATATACTGAATAACATAGACTCTAAAAAGGGGAAATATTAAGGCTGTTACTTTGTCTTGTCTGTAATGGAAAAATAAGGAGGTTCATTAAATAAAAGACAATTTAGAGTGACTGCAAGAGTTCAGCAACCTTCCCTGGGCCACGCAGAATGGCTGCTGGTGCTTCGGCCATCAGCAGCCAGGCTGCACATGCATGGTAGTGCACAGTCCGATTATCTGCAGGGGGACAAACTTAGATAAGCTATCTTTTCCATCTCTATTTTCCATGATCATTCGAAATTCAAATCTGACCTGCCTGGAAGTAACCTCTCGCACAGCTAGAAAATAAAATAATGTACAAAACAGAACTTTTCATTTGTGACTGTTTTAGGATACAGACTCCCCTGGGATTCTCCTACTTTGTTACACAAGCAAGCTGCAAAAGCAAAGAGAAATCGCTGCAAAGCAAGCTGACAGTAGCTCCACTCAAACGTCAAAAGAAACATAATTGACAGGACTGTTTGGAAGCATACAGGCTGAGAAGTATCTTTGACAACTGAAACTGTGCTAGAAATATGTAGTAATTTGCGAGATAGAGTTTACAACCCATAATCATTTCAGAAGTTCCTCTCTTTCAATAGTGTAGCTTGACTGAAAATTAATACAAGACCTGCAGGGAGCAAACATCCATTATTAGTAGCACATAAGTGTAGGGTAATTGCCACAAAGCAGGTGCATGGTTGCTTTGAACTGCAAGAAGGGATAAGGGAGGTGGCATAGGAAACCTGAATTCAGTAACGAACACAAAAATGCTTAGCTTTAAATATGACGTCTCAGCCCCTGCCAGGCTTGCACTGTGTTACCGATGGATTTGGTGAGCAGCTGCTCCTCACACTGCTCCTCCATACCTCAATGTTGTCTACCCCCTGGCTCGTAAAGAAGAAATGGCAAGTAAGAAAGAGAAAGGGGACAACACTGCAAACAGGCAAACATAAAAATGCCAGGGCATTCATCATGTCTGCAGGCTTTGGGAATCATGGCAACTTACAGACAGCTCTGGAGGGCAAAGCTACATGGTTTCTATTAGCCTCAGCAGCCTGCTCATCATACAAATGCAGAATAATTTCAAATGTTGTCATGGGGGCAGTCTCCCTTGCACTTCAACATATTTACAGAATAATACCGAAAAAGAAATCTCTCCCTCTCCTCTTTTTTTTTTTTAAAGTACCCATAAGGTTAACTGAGGAATACTGTACTTGACTCTGATGTACACCAGCAAAAGGAGAAAAAAAAAAAAAAGAAAAAAAAGGACAAAGTCATCATACCCCTCTTGCTTGTCAACCAGGCCCAGTTTGTCTCAATTCCAGCTTAAGCCTGCGTTTCATACGACATATTCTGAAAAGCCTCCAACCCCTCCACTTCCCAATTTCACCTTTGCTTCTGTTGCTTTGTTCTTCAACCAAGTGATGAGAAAACACAAGAATGATTTTAGCGATATAATCATTATGGATGGTATTGTTAAAAAAACCCAAACAACAAAACCCAGTGCTCAACTGTTCACTTGCCCGAATAATTACTGAGGATGCAGAATCCCCTTTGTGGGATATGTTCTTCTGTGGCAGTGAGGACGGGAGGCAGAAACGGTATATCAATCAAGCCAGACAGAAAGAGCCTGTCCTTTTTATTCAAAAAGGATTTTGCATTTCCAAGTGTGTTGCTCCAGTTTAATGAAACCAGCGACTGCAAGCTCCCATGTAACACTTCAGCTCTGTGCAAGGACATGCAAAGCCTTCCAGCCTTTTACACAATTTATTTCTTTATCTAATAAATCAAGTCAGGCCTTTTTGAGTAAAGCATCACTCCTTGTGAAGGAGTGAAGAACCGCCTCATTTGACAGTGCAAGGAAGGGGAAAAAAACCTAATGGGGGAGCCAGCTTCATTTCAAGGTGACACTAAGCAGAGAAAGAGGAGAGGCGGCAGATTGGTATTCTGCGAGGCTCCACGCAGGCGTTGGACATGAGATTCCTCTGAATTGAGGGAGTCTCACTCCATTAATTCAAAAACCGATTGAGGTGGAGGGAAAGTAGAGCAATATGCATTATGTATTTGTTACAAAACTATTGTGTCAAAGCAATATTTAGTGGTAAATTATGGCACTATCAGGAGTAGGATGCCACATACATAAATCAATTTGTCTCCTCTGCTGGCAGGAGTGTGACAAAAAGATAAGAGCTCATCAGTGCCATTATTTCCCTGGGCTGGAGGAGGAGAAGGGATGAGGGGGTGGGGAAGAGCTGCCGGGAGAGCCAAACACACCATTGATTGTAAGTGACAAAAGGAGGAAGGCCTTTAACTTTGACGAGCAGAGTTAAGATGCTATCGCCAAGTTAAAACAAAGAAACCGAATCCTTGCTGAGGAAAGGTTGTTTAGTACAAACCAACTTGTCCCTTCCCTACAGGAGAGGGAAGGGGAGGACAGGGACCGACTACTCGCTCATCCTCATTTATTCTTCTGAAGTCAGCTTGAAAAACTGATAGATTGGAACAATAATATTTTCTGTGGCGGAAGACTGAAAAAAAGGAGTAAGGGTTTATTAGAATAAAGGGAAGTACAAATAGCGCCCTGCTAAATGGTAATTATGCCTTTATGGAAATATCCTGTTAATTACTAGGTCATTTTTTGTTTTACAATTGAGTTGTCAATTTGCAGTTAATTTAGGCCATGCCAGTCTAATAGCTATTTACAGATCGCACAATTGCCTATACGGGAGGAGCATGTGGCCTCCGGGCAACAGATGCCATTTTGGGAGTGCTGGAGGTAAAGTATCATTGAACAAATGCAAGCTATCAACCGAAAGGCATCTTCGGCAGGGGGGTGTGTGCACAATAACAATAAACACAGCGAGTGGAATAACGAAGAGGCTTCTTCACTTCACTTAGTGCTCAGTTTATGGTAATAAGATAGAGCAGCATGTTAGAGGAGCTGTTAAATAAAATCATAATTATCCCTCTCTTTAACAACACCAAGCAGTCGTTAGCTCTTCTCTAACTGTAACACATCTGAAGTTGCAAACCCAAAATAAAAGCACTAAAAGCTCCTGAAACACCACCACAATCAATGACGTTTGATCTGCGGTGTGTCCATTTACCCGTTCACCATGGGGATCTTCACATAAGCTTGGCCCTGAGATAGCTGGAAGCATCTCAATTTCTGGCATCTCCTTAGCGCAGGTGTGTTCACACCAGGGTAGCGGGCACAGTGCGGAACAGGATGAAATATGAAAATGCGAGCCAGAGTTTTAGTGTGAGAGGTGAAGAGGTGAAACCACCCAGAACAGATGCCAGCCAGGATGCGATGAAATACTGAGCCAAATGACCAATTTGCCACATACCAGGGAGGCATCACCACCACCGAGGAGAAACGCAGAGTTCTCGGCAGTGGAATAAAGTGCACACAAAATATCTCCAGAAATTGCTTTCCTTTCTGAAAATACAAAGATCTTTGAGGCATCCACAAGGATTACATCTACAAGCCACTTAGAAACGTAGAACACAAACCCAGTATTTGATGCTTTTCAACATGCTTTTGTGTTTGTTTGTTCCCAAATGTGGCTTTATGTATTTCAAAGGATAAACCACTACCCTGTGTCCACGTAATGACGGGAAATAAAAAAGCCCAGGATTATTGTCTAGTGATGAACTTCAAGGAAGCCCAAGAGTTGCTCCTGAAGTTCCCTTCCTCAATGTCTTCGAGGACAGTGGAAGCATATTTTCTTGCTCAATCCCAGCCTTCAGATTTTAGGAATTGAAGACAGGTGAAGCCAGAGGACTTGTCACCGTCATGCGTTTGAATATAACTAAACTAGCAAGATGCAAGGGAGATCTTTTCTTAGGACCTCAAAAGGTGCTGTCATGTACATTAAAAGTTAAAGCCCTTGTTTTGTTTGGTAAAGTGAAGGGAGCCTATTCTTAGTAACATGTTGAGACAATGACATGGGAAGTCTTGACAAGCTATTCTACTTTCAGCTTAGTCTAAAGAATTATACAAACTTCCCATAATAACTACAAATGGAAGTAATGAAGGGCAAAGAGGGAAAATACAAAATAAAATACAACAAACAACTCAAGCAGATTAGCAGGCACTTTATGAAATTATCAGTTTGCAACAGTATAAACAATTTTAAGTCAATTTATAAAAAATATTCCCAGAAGGCAATCAAGTAAATCAGGTAATTATATCCTGTAAAGGGAGATAACATCAGGAAAATTAGAAACACTTCTGCACATAAATCAGAGGAAGGAAAGCCTTCACACTTCATTTACTCGTTATCACATTTTATGTATTTCTTTGCAGAAGACAGGGAGCTGGCATGGTTAACATTGGCTGTTGGGTGCCCCGATTATCATCTGTGCTTATGGAAATGGCTTGAGGTCACCTTAAACAATGCTGTCAATCAACAAAACATGGAAAATTTGGCAAACAGATGATGGAGCAAAGTGACAGGACCTTATTCCATAGGAATAGGGTTCACAGTGTAAATACTGACATTGGGAGAAAGCTGAGAGTTCAAAACTGAGCCTTGGTGAGACAGGATCGAAGATGCCCAAGGCTTTGGAGGAGCTTGGGATTTCAGACCTGAGGTCAGGCTTCAACGAGTTTATACAATTGTAGCTGCAGTTATTCTAGTGACCAGCAAGCATCCTCCAGTAAAAACAGAAGTCACATGTCTAAAATAACCCTAGGGTTTTCTCTAGTTTCTTGTCTAGAAGCTCAGACTGTTTACTGTCATGGCTAAAGGCTTCCCGAAGTCTTGGCTTGGACTAGCCAACAAAGGATGGACCACTGACTGATTTTCAGATAAAATACTTCCAGCACAGCTCTATGTTTGGTGTATGTTTAGTATCATATCTACCTATCACAATTTTATCTCTGCCTTAGATGGAAAAGGCAAGCAATCTTCATAAGCAGATTGAAAGGTGGAGTCTAATTTCACTTCAACTTCTGTCAGCAACACCTGCGGTATGTCATTTTGCTCCCTCTATCTGCAGTCAATCACGGCACATCTCAATGTCTTTTAGTAATCGTATCCATGGGGAATTATTGTTTCTCTCTTCACCAGAAAAAGAACACCAGTGTCACATATCTAAAATGTAGCACTCCACTCAGCCAAGCTGTTAAGCATCTATTTAAAGTTAGGCACATGCTTAAATTTCATTAAAATTAACAGGACTTAAAGTAAGTGCCTGGAGCTAAGCATGTTTTAAGTGCTTTGTTGAACAAGAATGTACTTAAGCAAATGCTTAAATGCTTCTCTGAATTGGTGTCAAACTTATATTAAATCAGGGTCCTTGCTGTTTTTATTCCAGCATGTCATGAGCCATGCAGAAGAGATGGTGTTTAACCAAATCTTCTGTTTTTTCCTTAGGATACATAAGAGCTGTCCTATTTCCTGCTGCAAGCAAAATATATAAAAAAACATCAGTGGGGAATTGCTAGTTGCCGAAGCATCTCTAAGATATTATGGCAGATAAGCCTTTTAGTAGTTAATATTCGTCCCCAGCCACATCCCTACTTTATAGATTATCATTTCTCTTTAATAAAGGAAAACCCTAAATCCCGCAGCTTCAGCTGGAGATGGATTTTCATTTATTTGGTTGCAAGAAACCAAATTAAGAAAATTACTTTCTAACTAATTTTATAGCGCTAAAGAACATCTGATGATATGCTGGGGAAAAGCTTCAAGCTTTCTGGATGAAGCTGTTAAGACATGAGTAATAATTGGAAATTTACTGTGAATAAATCTTGATGAAATTAAACTGCATTTAAGTATGTTCTATAAAAACCAGGTCAAACGGCAAATGACGAATGCCCTGTGTCACTTGGTGTGGGGAAAGGTATTGCATAAAAGCAGAATAATTACTTCCTCCAAGTACTAAGCACAGGCAAAACTCCCCCCCCCCCCCCCCCGCCTTGTGAACAAGAAATCCAAGCATAAAATTTTTCTTTGTCATTCCTGACACAAACTCATCTCTGGAGCGAAATGGCTGGAGCTGCACATGGCACAGTATGACAGGAGACACAGCCTCCTTTACCAACATGTTCACGACCATTACACAGTGCTTTGTAACAGTTTTCATCAAATCAGCCCAAGTACCTTTGACATGGAGGTAGGATTATGTTGCATCAAAATTTTTCCACAATCATTTTTATATGTTGGTCCCGATTCTTAACTGGTGTGAAACAGAGACAACGTAGTCCATTTATCCCAGCTGCTGACCTGGTCTACTCCAAAACTCACAAGCATTCCCACGTCACTGTGCATTACTTGCAGATAATGTGCAGGTGCAGTACAAATCATAACCCAGTCATTTATGGGTAGACATTTAAAGTGATAACTATAGAGCAAAAGGTCCTGTTTGACTCCCACGGAGCTAGGATTTCACCAGCATTTGCAAAGCATCATCACTACAAAACAAATATTCTGAACACGGAGAAAGAGATCTCTCTCCTTAAGAGAACAAAAAATAATAAAAAAAAGGACAAAAAGATAATTCAATAATCAGCTATCATCCTTCTAAAGACTTTGTCACAGTACATTAAAACAATAGAAAACTCCAAATTTGATAATCAAATGTTTTTGTAAGTCAATCATTTCAGCTTACAGGACAGATCTTTCCCTGGTGAAAGCTGACATACTCAGTTGAAATCAATGGAGCTATGACAATTTACTCCAGCTAAAGGTCTGGCCCATTGGTTTTTGAAATTCAAGCAGAATTGGAGGAAGAAAGCATAAATTTACAAGCAAAAAAGATTGAGAGAGGCAATGAACCATCCTGACCTTCACTTCCCAAGTCACAGACCAGAGAGCACAGACCAGAATAAGGCAATGGGAAAGAAACTGTGCTCTTCATTTACTTTACCTGTATTTCCTAACAGTGATGGAAGAAGAATTAGCAAATCAGGATCAGATTTGCTATGTAGTAATGCAGTTTGTGCAACAAATTAGGAGCTATGTAGGTACGATATCCTGTATCACTTCAGCATTAATGATACTGGCGACTGATACAAAGTTCATCACCCAGTCTAATTCAAAGACCTCATTTCATAAACCTCAGAATCTCAGTTTTACAAAATCTGGTCACCATGTCATCTCAGCAAAGTAGCAGCAGAGCTAGAAACTCAATGTACCCTCAGTCCCAGGCAGTTTCCTAGCTCACCTACCTCTACTCTTTCACGGTTCCCTTCCTCAAAAGTCTTTAGCATCTCCAAAGAATTTATCCCAGTATCACCTGTTCAGTAGAGAAGTTCAACCCATTCTATGGGTGGACAAGTAAGTATAACCAGTGGGGATTTATCAGCTCAAGTGTCTTCTTGCGGCTCTAGACCAAAAAGTTAATTGACTTGTCTACAATTAAACAGAAGATTTCACTGAACAGCCAGGAACTGAACCCATGCATTGTCAACCCCAACTCAGTATCATAAGTTATAAAAGCATCCTTATAGAAACCCTCAGTCGGAATGGTGGAAGCCAGGATGTGGCAATGTGAGAAAATGAAAGAGCGGGTACAGGTAAAGAAAATCAACGAGTAGCATGAGAAGCACCTGCATTTTGGTGGAAAAGACAACGCAAGCCGTGAACGGCACCTTCTTCCCTGACGGTAATGTGGACCATGGGGAAAGCAGGGGCAGGTCAAGCACATGGCTCAGAGACCACCCCACGCTTCGCTTCGCCTGCAGCCCTAATGCCAACCCGAGCTCGGGGCTGAGCTGTGTGGGGAGGGAGGAAGGCTTGGAAAATTCCAGGGACATAACTCAGACTTCAGCATGAAACAAAAATACTATAATTTAGCATGAAAGGCAAAGGTACTTCCTAAGCAAAACATTGGGAAGAAGGATCTTTTCTTTTCTTGCAACCCTAAACAGAAGCATACTGTCCTCTTACGAGATTATACAACAACTATCTGCTAGCAGGTATGTATTAACTACTGCTAGTTTTTCCTTCACAATATGTTGCATTTACTACCATGCAGTTAAAAACAAAAACCCTGCTGCTCCAAACCCTTTCAAGTAACGTTTGTTATATTTCCTGCTGTTACTATTTGTCCAGTAATACTTTGCTACAGAAGTTAGGCAAACTTGTCATGGAAAGCGTTTAACAGTCCCCCCAGAGGCTGGCCCAGAGCCCTGCCCCTGCTCTCACATCAGCTCGGGGGCCCACCAAACTGCTAGACTTTTTAATTTTAATCTAGAGAAAAGGAAGATACGACTTGATGTTATTGATCAGCCCAACGGACCATCAAGACTTACCAGATATGCCTGCTACTAATCTATACTTTCTGGTTCACAGGAAGGTAACTCTGTACATGACGTATGTGTAATTCATCTCTGATAATGCACTAAGAATAATTAGCTCATGATGTTTCTTTGTACCTACTTATCTTTGTGTCTCTATCTCTATTTCCTTTTCTGAGACATCCTTTTAGACTATCCTATTTTTGATATTTATTTGCCACGAGGACACCACTGGCAGGCACCGTTAACTTTAAGGCACCAAAAAGAAAGAGCTCTCTGCTACCTAAATTATTTGTAGTATTTCCTGGCTGAGTGTGGGTGTTTAAAAAAATGTATTTCAGAGCATCAAACGAGAGAGAAGGATGAGTTCCCTGAAAAGACTTTATAAAGGGTTCAGGGCAAACTGATTTAGTAACATCTGCTCACAAGGAGACTGCAGCTCTTTTAGGAAAAGGTGGAAAGCAGCAGCCGAGCCTGTGAATTGCACATTATACCTTCCTGAATACAGATAGCTTTGTGGAAACAGAACATCCTGTCAGCGTGCCTATTTGACAGCCTCAGGTAGCGCTTGCTAACAAGGATAAGCTTTATTTATTTATTTTTAAAGAAACTAATTTTTATGATTACTCCAAGCCAAAGTAAGATTTGGGGATTGAGTTTGAGAACTATTATAAAGTGTTGCACAAATGCAGGGACTCTTTCTGGAAGGTCACCGCTCAGCGAAGCAGGGAACCAATTATATACCTGCTCCCACAGCTTGCACTCAGGCTACGCAGAAGTACGATGCCAGTTTCTTCTTGAAAGGATTGGGGATAAATCAGATCTGGGAACAGAAATCACCATCCCTTTAGACAAATAGGGCTGCAGTTCCCTGGACTCTTGCTTTCTTCAGTGGAAAGGACGAGCCTTGCAGCCTCCCCCAGGGCCAGTGTGACTCCAGCCCCAGGAGAGAAAGGGATGCTCACTGGACTACACAGCTCTTGCTGCCACGACAAGTAAATGGCTCCTGCTTCAGACTGAGATATGTCTTGGTGGCATGAAACAGCAGCACTCGCTGCCTTTTGCCCAATTATTCATCAGCACCTACCACCAACCGAGCTAGTCAAAGGCTGCCTCTGACTGTTTGCTGTCCTCCAAGAAGTCAGCAGCAGGATGCCGCTTTTACACTCCAGGTTAGGTTTCCTCTCCCATCTGGCCTCTGCTACATCTTCAGAGAGAAGATCTCATTTACAGGCTGTTTGCCATGAAGGAAGGAAACTGTATGCTACTTCTGTTCTCTGCAGGGATGATGATACAGCAAGCTTGCTCTGCTAAATATCTGCTACTGCTTTGTGGTATACAAGAAAAACGCCTATTGACTGCCACTAGCTGTTGATAATACTCATGAGAAAGACATCTATTATTTTTTTCATGAATATGCTGCTCTCGAGTCCTCACTTGGATTAAAATTGGTACTTTCAGAGCCAGCACAATGGGATGGGCAATGGGAATGGAGAGACAGGACCCTCCATTACTTGTAATTCAGCTTTGTATGGAAGAGATGAACACAAGTTTTTCCTCCTGTTCTTTCCAGCTGTAAAGACAAAGGGACTCCATCATGTTCAAGAAGACAACAAATGCTGCCACTCTTTCTTCTTCATGCTTGGTTCTTATTTCCTCTTAAAAAATACATATATCAGGATGCTGCAACTCAGTACCATGGAAGGAAGAAGGGGAGGAAAGCAGATCTCTTGCCAGTGAAGGTTTTACGCATGTGGCATAGCCCCATCACAGACCTCCTAAGGAGCTGATATCATCTCCCTATGGACTTCAGACAACTATGATTTTCTGCTGTCCTTTTCAGTTTGAAGCGTGTGTAAATCAGAGAGCTAGACTGCAGCCTACCAAGGTGGCACTCCTGTAGCACAGCTGAGGCTGTGCACTGCCCATGCTGGGCGCTGGGTGGGATTGCTGGGCAAGACAGGGGACACCAGGATAGTGCAGGAAGCAAACCTGGTGGAACAAAGCCCAATGCTATCAGGCTGGAGGGGGCACTGAAGTCACCTGTCGTGTCAACTGTGCCCAGATGACCTCAGGAAAGGAGCCAGCCAGGTCCCTGCAGACCAGAGTCCAGGAGCAAACTGACAGGCAGGTTGGCAGGGACAGCCCGGGGACCCTCTCACGACACGCAGGACCAAACTCTCCCCTCAGCTACAGCTTCCCACAGCTCTGATCCATGGAGCCGAATTCACACGAGCATCCTGCTCACAATTAAGACAAAGGTATGTTAATGATTAAAGGTGCAAGAATGTAACACAGAATATGAATCATTTTCCCAACAATCTGAGCCAGAAAATAAGTCCTAACATTTATGGTTCGAGTTCAGGTTTGGGCTTGTGGATTTTCTTAGCTCTCCCCCAGGCTTGCAACCCTCAAACAGTCCTGTTATTCTCAGCTCAGCTGAGGCGCCTGCAATAAGCCGTTCAGTACGCCCCTTCTTCCACTTGCACTGTCTCCTTTTAATCGGACCAAATTCCTTTGGCATTCATCTCAGGGTAGTACATAACTCTGTAGGAATTCCATTGTCATGTAGCATTAATTTAATGTCCACTTATTATAAAGTGTTATGGAGAAATAATACACTATTCGTGGATGAAAAGATTACATTAGAAACCTGACTGTATAATGAAGATGTCGTTTTGAAAGGTGCTGCCTATTGTTCGGCATCTTACCCTCCATAGAAGGAAAGTGCTGCTTGTTTTGACAAGCAACCGAAATTTCCGTTTACTGCTTTAACAGCAATGTTTTAACTGTCATTCTGTGAGGATAGAAATGTTCTGTAGTTCAAAACATACTTTTCAAGGATTGATTTGGACATATGTACTTGCCTGTTTATATATATTTTTAAACGTCAAATTAGCTTGGAAGTCTAATTTTCTTGTCCTGGTTGATAAAGGATTTCAGGGCACAGGACCCAGCAGCACTTCAGACCAGACCTGTTAAATGACTAATGGGCAATTTGCAGTGCTCAGCTTTATTTTACTTCAAAAGACAAAACCCATCTACTGAAGACAGGAGCTCCCACCATCACTTTTTAAAAAACATTTTAATCTACTTAGTCGGAACAGATAACTGTGAGGGTATATAGCTGTACTGCAGGATTATTATCTACTGATACAGTGCCGCAGTTAAATTAAGATGCTCGCTTCCGAAATAGCACAGGTGGGTCAGAGAGGGCCCCTGCATGACCAAGGGAGAAGGGCAGCTTGCCTGGCAGACGCAGGACCGTAACCCTGTGCTCTCCCCTCCGCGAGTGCACGGCTATATTAGCGGGAGAGCCCTGCCACCACCACGCACCTTGCCCACAGCTGGCCGGGACCACAACTGATGGCTTCAGCTCGTCATCTGCTGGCAGAAATGAAGCTGCCCACCCGGTGCACGTCCACCTGGGAGGGCTGTAAGAACTGCTCTGGACCACAGTCCTGAACAGCACAGGACTCGGCATTTAATGCAAGTGTGATCCTTACACATTGCCACAATAAACATAATTACTAAAACCAATAGAACTTAAAAATAACCAAATCCCCAGGCAACATCTAAATAAATCCAACTGAAGGAGCACTGAAGTTGCTGAAACAATGCTCCTTCGTAACATATTTTCCTGTTTCCATTTGCAATATTGCCAACAATATGAATTTCACAACAATAGGCGGGAGGTTACGGTTCTGCTAGTTAGAAGATTTTCATTTTTGATGCTGTGAGACATAACTGAGACACGAGCTTTCTGTATTAAGATGCCTGACTTTGAAAGCTAAAAGTGTTTTGCTCAAGCAAAGATCTTTCAGTGACTGGCATTTCAGGATGTCACAGGATGATGAACATCAAACTCACCATGCTGCTTCCAATGTCCCCTTTTGTACCTATCACCACTTTGTTTTAGTCTCATAGCTATGGAACAGAAATGAAAAAGTACAAACAGAAGCAGGAACTAATGTAATGTCAATTTGTATTTAATTCTCCAGGTCAGTGCAGAGGAGGGAAGACTGCGGGCACCATCCATCAGGACACAGCAGAGCATGGGTAACCTAGCATCTGTCTGTCCGCAGCAGGTATGCTTGGCTTTGGTGGCACTTCAGCTATTTTGCTTCCAAAAAAGTAGGAATAATTTTTCTCTTGTTCCAAAGATCATTGTTTCACACATAATATTACGGTGTTTTAACTTAATGAAGTCAATGGTGTGAATAATTAAAATTACCCGATAAAAGAGAAATCAAAAACCACTTTCCTCCCAAGTTTGAAGCAGTTACAGGATATTAATTAAAAAGTAACCAGAGGAAAAAAATAAAAAAATTACATTATGCTCAGATAAAACTCTCTGAAAATGAAGGGCTGCAGTGTAACTAAGTGGATCCAGGCAAGACAAAGCAACTGGCAGGTAGCCCTTTCCAGTTTCCCCAGAACGGTTTTTGGACAATAAAAGGAAGTGTTGGAAATGAAGTGCCTGCAACTTTCTTGACACCGTGACAGTGACAAAGAGCATATGTCCGTTTAGCTTCAATGAAAGCTCTGTAAACGCTGATGGGAAATAGGCAGTTGTCTGAACAATTAGACCAGGGGAAATCAGCACTGAACCCAGTGCCAAAGTTTATGCAGAGTGAGAGAGACACGACCCCCTCCCGCAGCACTCATCTCCCAAGCGTTTTGCTAGGAGGAGCCCGGAGAGCTGACGGACCTACCCGCTGCATGGGGACAAGCCCGTGCCCTGCAGCCCGTCTCTGCACGCTGCCAAGACCTCTCCTCTTGCTGGTCCACCAGCTCTCCTCTAAACTAGGCACTTGACCATGGAAATAAATTCTTGCCCAGATCCCTGCCAGCATCACTGCAAGGTCTGATGCCAGCACGGTTGTCCCTGCCCACCAGCTACATCCCAGAAGCACACTCAGCCTGGGCAAAGCCTCGTCCCAGGGGAAGGCAGGGGCATCAGGGCAGGCTTTCTGGCTCACACAGCAGCGGGACTTGGGAGGAGCGGATCGACTGACGGCTTCAGATGCTCACTGACAACTTACATTGGTGTATGGCAACAATCCACCAGCACAAAACTGATATTGCAAGTTATCAAGACTATTTAAAGATGAGTGGCAGCTAGGAGAGCTCACAGCAGAAGGGATGAGGTACGGCTAAGTTCGACAATGAGAGAGAAAACACAAGATGGGGAAACAGAAAAGGAAAACAAGAACCTATTCCAATCTGTTGTTTCCTCTGTTATGACTGATACCTTTTCGCTCTAAAAATGCAGCAGGCTGTCAGAGGCTTAAGAATCCTAACTTATTTGGTCTGATGAAATTGAGGGAGATGCTGTATAAGTCGCCAGGCACAAGGGTATGCGTATGAGCTGCTGAGCATACAGATCCAACATGCTCTGCTTCCCAGCTTGATCCCAGCTACATGAGATTGTCTCAGTGATATACCAGGACCTGTATTTCATATTAAGACAGTAATCACTTGAATCCTCTAGGATGATAATTTCAATTATCACATACAATAAAAGATTGGCAAGGTGCTCCAGTGCTGAAGGAAATGCTTATTTTGTATTTTAACTAAACACACTGGGTGTGTTTATTATTTTATTTGAATATCATGTGAACTTGATGGTATGGGACAAGATGTCAATTTGAGAACGAGCACCAAGGCCTTAAATTTTTACTGTGTTCCATCAAAGCTGATAATTTCTGTATCCAGCAAAAATGTTGCTCATGGTGATACTATTTCTCTTGAATATGGCAAGAGCTGCACAAGAGCTGTTATCTACTGAAAGCAGGTCACGAAAGTGTTGCACTTGAGAATACAAGAACATTCTGTGTAAATGAAAACAAAAACCATTAGGTTTTTAACAGGGGAATTTCAAAAACTAATGCGCACCTCATCTGGCAGCTCCTACCATGGTGCAGAGTTCTCATTATTGCATTTAAAGGGAGATTTGGGGAAGATTGGAATCAGCTTGCAACCATTTCCAAGACCAATGTCCAGCCATCCCGCACTCTGAACGTGGGTGTCTCACTAGCTGCGTCGAACCACATCACTTTTCAGAGAGGGAGAGGAAAAGTGAATGGTTCGACTATCACATGAAGGTGAACCTCAGACCTATTTACTTGATAGCAGCATAAAGCCTCAAACCTTCTGTTATATATACATACAACATTTTTTTCCATTAAGTGAAAATTTACAGTCTCTGAAACAATGTATGAGATACAGTTGTTAGGCATCAACTGATAACATCTATGGCTAATGATCCCTGCAGCATTTAAGTATGAGCCAGCACAAAAGATCACAGAAAAGAAATAGCAAGACTACTGCTTACAACCCCTGCCTCCAAGCAAAGAACACCTAGGTGGTAATGATTTGCTTAAGTTTCTTCATTTTTTTTCATATGGAGTAGTGTGTTGAAATTTTATTTAGAGGCGTGGTGGAGGGGACACAGATAACAGGGGATGAAGAGCTGCAGGGAGACACATTCTTGGTAAATCCACACGGGCAGAGAACTCTGTCATAGGAAAAGAGATACTGTTTGGGTTGTTGCTGCTGCTTTAAACGGAGGACGCAGTTTTACCCAAATCTAAAGCCTCACCTATAATCCATTAGGGATCCTTCTCGATTCAGCTTTTGCGACCACTGAGTAAATCACATAGGAGAAGAGAACTGGAGAAGCAGCAAAGCTGATGGCAGTGACTCTGGCCAGCAGCAGCGGACACAGGGGTTTTCTCCCTCACCTTACCATCTTCCTCTGTTATTGTAGGACTACGTACATCACACGTGCCTTTTTCTCTACCAGCTGTACCTTGGCAACACGGAACTCACACTCTTTTTAAAGGTCAGTCTTTAATTGTGCAGCTGTGCAGCTGTAACTGTAATGGTGCACAGAAGGTCCACAGTGTTCTCCAATGTGAGTAAATAGCAGCCAAAACTAAATATTTTAGAGTTCCAGAAAAATTATCTTCTTCCATACCCACTGGGCTACAGTCCAGTAAAGTCTGTTTCAACTTGAATTTAATGCAAGACTCTACAATGGCTTTTTCAGCACATCTTTAAAGCGCACGGGTACTTGCCAGAGCAGACTGCTCGCATGCATTCCCTATATGATAATTTCCAAGGCTTCTAGTATAGATCACTTCATAAACGTAGTTTTCAGTGCTACAAGGCAAGATTCTGAGCTCATTCATGCTGGTGTAAATCTATTATAATTTCATAATCTAGCCTTTAGCATTTTTAATTTCTAAGAATGCCACTGGGGTATATTTACTTCCTATTTTCTACAGCCTGTTAGGTGAGAATTATAGTCATGTTGTCCAAAGCACACTCTAATCTTATATGCATCCATTAGTGGCTTAAGAAAAATAATCAGACTGTCCAATCAGCCTAACAGATAACGCACAAGCCATCATTTACATGTTATCCCTTTCTGCATTATTGTGATTTCTACTTGGCCCCAGGGTAATACACTATCGGTATTAGCAATTTTCCTTGTAAATTAATCAGAACCACCTAGCAAATAATTACAAACTTCTCTTCCAAATCTATTATCTTCAAGTTTAAATGTGGGCAGATGGTAGGCCTTAGGGCATGTTTTATTCCAGGTACGGAATTAATTGATGATTTCTCACATTATAAACAGAGAGCCTCGAATTATTGTTGAACCTCTAATTTTTTCCCTCTCATCCTATTAATGTTCATGCTAGGTAAATGTCTGGCAGCAATGAAATGTGCATTTTAAATACTTGGCCAATTTCGATTCAGGTATGAGAATCACAAGCTTCCTTCTCACTAGCACACTGATATTCAAAGCTTCTCTGTAATACTCATCCTCTGATGGGTAAGAATTAATTTATTCCTCGGGCTGCCTGCCCTTGAGTGGAGTTGGACACTATTCTAAATAGGACTATGACATGCACAGTAGTTTCAGAATATAAATAGTCTAAGTATAAGACATTTGGGTTTGAAAATCAATTTTTCCTTCAAATTGATACCCTAGAGCTGAGAACTGATTACTCATTAATTAATTAAGCTTTCAATGAGCACAGGATCTTTGGAAGCTCAGACAAGGGGGAGGGGAGCTCCTGGAATACCTGGTCCAATGCATACATGGAATACCTAGCCTTTATGATTTAGAAGGCCTTTTCTCATAAAGCCAAGGAACTGAGATACCATCACCCTTAAAACCAGTATGTAAAGACAGGTTCGTGCAAAAGGCTTCCCTTGCCTGTTTGACGGGTTCTGAATCTCAGGCTTAGACATCCAGGGACCTGGGAAGTCTCCATTCAATTTGAACACCCACCTATTACAGAGTTATACAAGTACCAAGGTTTGCCTCGAAGGCAATAGTGTTATACTGCATCATTTAAAGCCATCAGATCAACTAAAACAGTTTTGTAATTAAGAACGTATTTCATGCTCGATACCTTTTCCTCAGAACAGTGTGGTACTTCCTATTCTTTAGTCCTCATAAAATGGGGATATACCAAAAATAAAACCATTGCCTATTGCCTAGACTTTCAGCATCAGTGCTACTGTCAGCTTAGAGATATCTACTGTATTTTAAATAAAATGAATGTGAGCTGATCACAGGCAGCCAGGATCCAGTATGGACACAGCAATACTTTATTTTTAAACATTATTATTGGTCTTACTCTATGCAGAGATGGAATTCCTTCTGTAAGAAATAAATAAATAACCTCTTTATAAAGCACAGCCATACAACAAAGCACTGGGAGTTTAATTCATTGCTTCCTTCCTTTATTATTTTTCTTTATGACTTCCTCATTTGGAACTTCTCCTATTCCATCACTCACACAAGTAAAAAGAAACTTATGCAATCATACATCACAGTTCCCTCTCTTTCCTGGAAGGAGGGGGAGGAAACCAGCTCAAAACAATGGAAACCATCAGAGAGATGTTCCCAGTTGAGACAAGTGACAAACACGTAGCCAGCACAGTGTCCCTCTCGCTATCGTCTCCCTATGACAGCCTATCAGCACTGCACATGGAAAACCTAAATTCATACTGCAGCCAAGGAAAACCCCAGCAAAACAGCTATTAAAGAACATTTGTTCTTAGACGTTTTCAAGAACTATGTAGGTATTAATATAAAGCCTGGGTAATAGCGATGGTATGAACGAAAAGCTTCGTTCTTTCTTTTCACTTGAGGAATGCCTATTCTTTGTCAGCAATTCACGATCAGCAAAATGAAATCAGAACAGCTAACTGGTTAAAAGACAGAAAGACAAAGAGCTTTTAATAATGTATAAAGTTGATCACAGTGCATTCCCAAGACTGAGATCCAATGCCAGTATCTAGCAAACAAACCATTATGATTTCATTAATAGAAGATGTCCGATGCACAAGGAACATGATTAATTTTAAACAAGGAACTTCACTGGCCAAGGTTCTCAGGAGCAATGAATCACTTTGAACACCCAACCTTCCCCCCAGCCCTGTCTAGACTCGAGATACTTTAAGAGAAGTCTTGCTTTCAGAATATGAAGCTTATCGTGAAGTATCTGGAGTAGTAGGCGGGAGGGAGGGGGTGTTTGGCAATCAAAATCATTGCTGGTAGCCAAAATTACCAGCTTTCTTTGAAAACAGCAGGCACTGACTCCAATGGGAAAGGTATTACAGAAGCACACACGTTATGCTGCACAAAGCAAAAGCCTAAAGTTGCACGACCAGACAAATCAGCCATTACAGTGAGAGTGGTGATGGATTCTGTGATGGGAAATGTGGTCTCGAATAATTACTTACCAAGCTGACTGTGTATGCTGAGGGGCTGGAGGAAGGATGCATAAAGAGCTGGAAGTTTAAGAAGTAGGCAAGCAAGAAGATCTGCGTTTCCACAGACCAAATTCAACTTCCTTGAACAGGAAAAATTTGATTTTGTTTATCTAAGTGAGGAAGCTTCTATTATCTCTCTCAGCCTCTCCACTGATCAGAATTGTTTAGGTAATGCTTGGAAAGGGGAAGACAGATATGGCATAACCAGAAACCATGAACTGCATTTTCTCAGCAACACATTAAGCTCGTCGACGACAAACAGGAATATTTAATAATACTTTTTTAAATAAAAAAGGAGGACGGATGCAACTTAATTCCATAATTAAAGGGTTAATTATATGCATGATAAAAATAAGTTTTATGTTTTACTGTGCACACCCAATCCCTATAATCTGGTCATAAATAAAAGGGTTGGTGATAAGGAAAGCTGCAGGCAGGAGAGCAACTCACCATCTTTAATGGGCAGTTATATGACATGCTGCTAGTACATTGGCAGTAAATCAGCAGAAACATCTTTTATAGAGTTCTAGTTTTTATGATGTCATTAACTTTCCTCCTTATACTTAAGGGATAATGAAATAAAGTCATGAGGAGGGATCAAAGGATGAGCCCGAACTGTGTAGTTTGAAACAGCCACAGGGGAATGAATTTTGCCCACACTTTCCTGCAGACATTTTGATGGCGGAGAGGAGTGAAGAGCGGAGGAGGCAAGACAGACCACAAAACTTTTGGCAAACCCTGAATAGCACACATATTAATGAGCTGTTTTATGAGAAGAGTTCTTTAAGCAATATTCCTGTGGCTTCAAAACACTGCAATTTAGCAATAATTTAAACACACAAGGTGGTGGGATCAACACCATGTTCAAAGAAATGGCAAGACAGGCTGCAACGTTAGCACACCCGTATTGGAAAGACGCCAGGTACAACAACATCATCTCATCCTCTCATGTAATTAGAAACACCGAGCAGGATGGCGATCGATAGGGTAATGCACAGCATACAATAACCAGTGGACACCATTAAACTAAGGCAGTAAGACTGGAAAGTTATGACAGTTATGAACCGTTTAGGTCAAGTCAGGCATCAATCTAACACAAATGGAAGAAAATGTTGCCAGCAGATCTGTATCTAATAAAAAAAAAATAAAGTAAACCTCCCCCTGCCTAGCAGCGGTCACTGTGATTAAAATTATTCCCATAGTGTACCTACCAGACAAGCCTTAAAAAGCAGGATGAAGCTTCCTGGTTTTGCTGATGTCTACAAGGGGCTTTCAGAGGGATCCCTGAAGGGGACTGGCTCTGGACTCCCTTTTGACAGTGCACGTAATATATGAAAAATAAATAGAACCAACATGGGGTGGGTGTCAGAGCACACTTTTGAGTGACACCTACAACAGGTCGGTGAGTAATAGATTACATCAACACATATTAGCTGCCGTTTACAATTCACAATGCTGTTCAAAAGTCACTGCCTAGTTTGCGTAGGAAACCAAGAAACTCTCTTATATCTTCTAAGTTCTACAAAAAGAGCATTTCTTCCATCCCAAGGAATGGTATTCGATTAAGGCACAAGGATAATATGTTTTTTTCCAGTATCACAGACTATTTGTCTTACATACTAGCTTAGACTTGAACGGGAAATGCCATTTGTTCAACACTTCGTGACTGTTTACAGTTGCAGACCTCAGATGTGAACCAAAACCCTGTGAAGTGCAGAGCCTGCATGGCCTGCAACGAGCAACTGGAGGATGCCTTTAGACAGCAAGGCATGACAGCTTCCTGAGCTTGGGTGAGCAGTTACTCACCTGAGTGATTTGTTCAGCTTCAGAGGAACTATTTCCAAGATTAGCAACTGCTGGCTTTGGCCCAAACAAGACCCTATGCTAAGTCTAGGTTAAAACTACTGCTATCAGCTTAAAGAGGGCAAATAAAATTTAAAAAATGCCATTACTGCTAAAGAATTGAGAGCCTCAATTTCATAAAATGACACAATCTAAAAATTGGTAGGGGAAACAATGTCTTGACTTTCTGATCATTCCTTACTGTTTATTGTACTCTCGTCTACCCGTTAAAGAGGAAATTTTGTGTCTTCCCACCGAAGGAGGATACCCAGTGTTGGCTGTTTCTTAACATGCAAATTATATGCAACCTGGGTCTCCTCCTCCTTGCAGCCCGATGTTTTCTTTCACTTGTTTTGCATAACTCTGTTTAGTGGGTTTTGCCATGGAAATGGAGAAGTTAATTAGCCCATCTTAGGGATTTGCACGAGAACGTGGGAAGCTCTAGGTCAGCACATCTGTCTGCAAAGACGGCGGTCATTTAGCATGAAGAACATTTATCAACAAGTGCTGTTACATTTTCCACAAGCAACCATTCAGCAAAGCACTAGCCATGCTGTATAGCAAGGATCAGACGTGTTAGTTAAGATTCTGGAGGCTGCTCTGCCCAAGTATCACGCAGCTCACAGCAAAGTACCGACTCCACTCATCTTCCCATTCAAATTGAAACTGTCTTTTGTCTGATATATGCACGCAGCGATGCGATGGAAGAGTAACCCATCCTGTCTGCCATGAAATAATAACGGCTACGTCAATGTGCCTGTCGATCTCCTGCCTGAGGATCTCTCACATGCTCCCCATCCTTCTTGCAACTGCAGCCACGTTGAAAGTTCAACCCTGACAAGGCAGTATGAGAGATTGAGGGAAGCTCTACTGGTGTTACTAAAAGAAGGGAGGGGAGGGAACGGAGAAGCTAATTGTGTGCACTGCAACTCTTCCTAAAAATAAGAAACTGAGTTATCACAGTGTTTCTTATAGGGCTTTATGCATTCAAACTTCTCTAAATGAGGGACTACACCATGCATTGCGCATCGCCATATAGATGATTGTATACCATTACCTAAAATTGAACTGAGTCTGTTCAACCTACCCTGCACTCCAATTTGGCACAGAAACAGTTTCCCTGGCCCATTCACATAATGAATGTGGATATGAAGTTAATGCCAAGGAAGATAAGCACCCTCAGGGTTATTTAAGCCTACCCTTCTCTGTCATTCCCTGCTTTATTTCTTAGGCAGCACTATATAGGAGTTAAAAAAAAAAAAAAAAAAGGCAGAAGGGGAAACAGGGTGGTGGCAAATCATTCACATCTGATGGCTGCATTTACAGTGACCTTGCTGGCTGAAAAATACTTTCCTGTTACCTATTTCAAAATCCATCAGGATCAATCTTAAAATTTGTGTTGTTTTCAGAGAAGATACTGAAGGAGATATTGCACAAGTATATTTTGTCAGGCTAATACTCTCCTGATTCTACAGAAAACTTCTCAAATTCTTCATACGTACCACATTCATCCAGCGAAGTATGAAATACATACCAGGTTCCACAAAGCAACAAGTCATATTTCAGAAGCTCAGCGCTTTGTTAGGATGCTCTGGATGAAGTCCTGTCCAGCTGAAGGGAAAGGCTCAGCTCCGATTAATACCAGTCAGGTGAGAACTTAACTGTTTTTAATTGTCCTTTTTAGCTTAAAAATAGCCATACGAGCAATAAGAAGGTAAAGTAAACCAGTTTCCGTGTTATGACTCCAGCAGACCCAAAGAGGAATTGCTGTTCAGCCAACCTTTCCAGCTGTTGTTGAAGTCCATGATCATATCCAACCAAGAAACGTTGCTTACGCTGCAAAATTTTGCAAGATTCATGGTCACCTAAACAGCAGCAGTGCCCATGTGCTGGATCAAGCCTGTACTTGGAAGATACCAGCAGGATCGAGGTGCCTTGAAATGCAAGGCTTGTAAGCTGGGAGGTTAAAAGCAGCATTAGAGAATTAGGTGTCCAATTCCCACTGAGAACTAGTGGTAATTAGTATCTACAATAATACAAAGGCCCATGCAATTAGTATGCAAAGATGCTTGTGCAAAAGGCAGGCTGACTGAGATTTAATTTTTAGGGTTTCCACAGAGATTTTATTTGCAAGCTAACACTTGATTTTGCCTTCAGTATTCCACTATATCCTACCTACCCTATCCTTACAGCACAAGCCAGCAAGATTACAAAACAGGGCTTATCTACAGAGAGCGTTTCCCTGCTATCGAGCTTGTGATGTCCCTCAATTTAAATTGCAATGGTTTCTTCTTTGAAGGATTGCTAAGTGGCAAGAACAAAACCTATGACTGTCAGGCTCTAAGCATCACAATTTCTTATGGCTTTACAGCAGAACATTAAGACAGGATGAAGAATTAGCTGTGTCAAGGAGAAAATTTGCTACTGTCAAATTTGTTTAGTTATTCGGAGTTACAAATATGATTTGCTGCTACCAAAAAATCAACTAGGCTGTATTAAAAGTGTAATTTGATACCCGGCCATAAATCTCTTTAATAAAGGTGTGGTGGAAATGATGTTATCCATATATAAAGATTAATCTCTATTTAAATATATATAAATTCAGGAAGCTGAACGACGCTGAAGCCGAGAGAGGTGTCTTCTAAAGTGCGAAGTTGCTTTGTTGTTCCTGGTAAATGCTAATTCTTTTTGCTGCCTGTTTGGTTGTACTTTACATTTAACCACACAGTTTTATTTATTATTCTCACTCTGAACTTTCACAGCGTCCCTTTCATCAGTTAAATTCCCCCTTTCGAAACAAACATCTATTTGAACAAAAACAGTCTTTAGGAAAAAAAAAAAAAAGAAGAAAAAAAAAAAGAATCAAAGCATTTTTAGTGAAATGAAGTTTTCTGGACTGAATTACCCAGCCTACACCATAGCATGCTCAGCCACTGGAAATTATTTAGAAACAACCGAAGGATAGGGCCAAAGGCCCAAGGCCTTTATCTGGGCCAGATGATTGATGTGCTGTGGGCCCCGCTGTGGTTAACAGTGATTTTTATCTGTTGCTAGCAGCAACAGTCAGGGGCGCAGCGTGAGGCCAGCAGCCGGCCGCGGTGCTGCAGCAGGCCCGCACACAGGGACAGACAAATAGTCTTTTCAGCCGGACAGGTCTCGTGGGGGGCTTTGACATAAAGGGCCCTTTGGAAAGGCTGGAATTGTCAGCCCTTTGATGGCCGCATGCTGGGCCATTAGCTTCTGTTACTAATTTGCGGTGCATGTGAGAGGGCAGATCCACGGGAACACCTGCGAGCGGCTCGGGTGCATTGTGGGACGGGTTTTGTAGGGAGAGCCGAGGAATAAAGGACCAGGCATAACCCTTCCATCTAAAGGGCAGATGACACAGGCTATTATCGTTTCCAGCCATCAAAAGGATGGCTCTGAAGTAACATCAAGCTGTCTAACTCAAACCTGGCAAAGCTAAGAAACCAGGGAAATTCAGAGGTAGCGAGGGGCCATCTCTAACACAACGTGCCGCGCTTCTGCGGGAACTTTTCAGGGAGAGGTAACCTTACACATCGGGATACCCAAGAGGAAACAGGGGGGATTCAAGGATAAACCAGCACCTGTGCTTCTACTGATTCCAAAATCCCCCGTCTCCTCGCGACCCTGTGTGCGAAATATAAAAATATAACAGGGGGAAAAGAATATTGAAGATGAAGATGTTCACGGCAGATGCCAGCCCTGGACAGAAGTGGAAGAAATGCCATTTTTAACTGTTGGGGTAACTTCTTAAACCCACCGATTCCTGCACTCTGAACAATACTTCATTCTTCCACCAGCAGATCCCATAGACCATTAAAGCCTTCACACAACCAGGCCTGTCAACGCACCCTGAAGGTCTCCCTGCCCCGCACACGAGTTAACTGAGGCACAGCAAACAGCATGCCCGAGATCGCAGAGCAAGATTATAGGAGTGCTGGGAATACCACACAGACCTTCTGTCTCCTCCTCTTGGCTTTGAACAGAAAACCATGCTTCCTTTGTTGGTTAACATCCAGGATGCCGAAATTATAAGCATTCAAGGCTGCAACTTTAAAGATTAATAAAAAAGCAACTTTTGTATTACATTTGTGCAAGCAACCAGAAAAGTACATATTGTAAAATAATCTGCAAATTGTACTACTGTAGGTCACTTCAGTGACTAATGAACATCTTAACTTTCAGGCCGAGTTTCTCTGGAAAGCAATTTTTCCAACCAAATTACAAAGTCTACTTGAGTAACGGAATCACTTACAACTCTCACGGCACCATGGTGTCACAAAAATACCGCTCCAACAAAATTAAATAGGCATCAGAGACCACTACAATATCCAAACAAATCCGACCCCAACTCCAGTCAGAAGGAAGAAAGCCCGCTGCAGTAGACAAGAATCTGTACTGACGCTGAAGATACACTTGTATCAAACAAAATTTCTGTAAAACTTGGTTTGCACAGTCTGTATTCATGCTACAGCGGTGCTCAGAAGCAGAAGCCACAAACAGGGCCCCACCACATCAAGCTACTGGTTTTCAGCCCTGGGACATCAGACCTCCAGCTTGGCTGAGTACTTCTTAAATGAGCTGTAAAAAGGTAGCTAAGAAAAGCAAGCCTGTGGCCAAGATGGCCTTAAATTCAAAATACAGGGCTCTGCAACTTTAGTGGCATTTCTCCTAGAGTGTTTGCAAATTGGAAGAGGTTGAAAACCACCAGCAAGATTCTAAGTGACGTATGAGAGAAACCTATCATTATACAGGAGATTTGGGTAAAACGGCAACAGACTTTGACCAAATTGAAACCCCCAAAATATTAAAAGCGCATTACTACAAGTCTGAAATCAGAAAACGCCAACAGCAAGGCTCCTTGAAGTTCTGAATCTGGCTCCTCACAATGCAACTTTAATTACGAGTCCTTCCTACCTGTGCTTCCAGCTTTACAGCAATTGAACACATTTAAAAGTCTGAAAACCCCAGTTCATGAGATCTTGATCAAACCATTGTAAGCTTATTTTCAATGACATGTTTGCCTTAGGTTTCACAATCACTGATAAGAACTCATTTCTTTTGAAGCAAATTCTGACAAAATCAATCAACTTGAGAAGGTACTGGTGAGTGAAGAAACACCACACTTAGTATAAGTCGCAAGCCACAGCCATGCTGTGGTCCTGCTTAGCCGGCAAAGACCCACTCCGTCTATATATTGGGCTTTTGTGGGATTCCTGGAACTTCCTACTGCTGTCATTGACAGAGATGAAAAAAACCCCTACTGTTCTCCTGCTCATTGTCCAAGGCCAGCGAGGTAAAGAGCTACCTGAACAGAATACGCACAAGGATGTTTGCCCAAGGCAATGTTTGCCCAAAGACAGATCAGAGATAAGGTTTTGATCAGATCAGGTGTAAAACATCTGTGAGGCGAAGCAGAAACTAGTCCTATTGAGGATCATTTTTTCCGCACTCCATTCCTCAAGTAAAACAAAGCAAACAAACTCCAAAGCTCCCTTCCTTGTCCCCCCAAAATTCGAGATAAAACCAGTAGATGCCAAATGTGCTGTTCAGACACTGAACCATTTGCACACCTCGTAGATTGTGATCCATCCCACTGGCCCCACACCCAAGAGCTGGCAGGCAGCCCCCGCAGCAGCTTTGTTTCTGCACATTTCAACGTTACTCAACCCTTTCACGCAATCATCTTCTACTCGCTTTCACTGGCTGTCCAGTACAGCAATGAAGAAAATTAATGTGAAACTGAAAACTGCCCTTCTAATTTTTCTTTCTCTCTTGAGAACCTGCCCTCCTCTTTGATCTTCCCAGTGAGCCTGTTTTGATTTCTGACCCAACCACCTGAACAGAAACTTTAAAGTGCAAGTAGCTAATGCACAGTGTGTCACAGCACTTTGGGCCAACACGATGGGTAGTGTGAGGACACTCCAATTAAAAACACGCCAAACTCCTTCTTCCTAAACACCAGGTTAATCTAAACTTCATTTGCATTGCTCTTCCTGCGTGTTTGAACACGTACACTTCACTTAAACTACATTGCCTAAACCAACTTCCACTATTTTTCTCATTCAATGCTGCAGTAGTACCAGAAGCTTTTGAGGAACTGATTTCCTTTATATTTGCGAGGCTATTCAAATTTCATCATTCAGTTTCAAAAGGCAACTATCACATCAATTCTGCCAACCCAACAGCTCAGTGGCCATCATTCAACTGAGGAGCTCAACAGAAACACTTTCCAAGATCCCTGGGCTGGTTTGCTGTTCCTCCCTTCCCCCAAGATGCTTTAAAACTTACCGAGGTTACAGATGAAGTAGGGCCTGACAGGCTACACCGCCCACAATACTTGTGCTCTCTGCACGAACCGCAGTGAAGCCCATCAGCGATGCAGAGACTAACTGCCAGCTTGTGCTAACATCCTTCAGCTAAAACGATTAACTTTACATCGATCATTGGCCATTATACAAATAAAGTCACTGAAATAAAACATTGCTGCAGAATCATTTTCTTTTGGTTTTGATAATGAATGCCTTGGCTTTTATTTCCCACATAAATGCCTATGTTTTTTCATATATGTATCAAGAGCCCATCATACCGCAGCAACATAACAGATCTGTGTGTTTGTCTTGTTTGGTCTCTACTAAGGATTTCTGTATGCTGCCCCTCATCCTGCAGACCTAGCCCAGCTGCCCAGGCTTTCTGCCCTTCTGCTTAGGTCCTCAGTCCCTGTCGCAGTGCCTAATGAAGGAAATAACACAGAGAATTTAAGGAGAAACATTGAGAAGAAACACAGAAACACAGAAAGAAAGAAAGGCCCTTCTTCTAGGGCACTATTGTAATTTCCTTGAAATGTTAACCAATTCTTACCCTACCTTCTCACATGGCACCAGATAACAGTGTTTGTGGAAACAACCCCTTTAATTCCCTCCCTTCCAACGCTCTAAACAGGATCCATAAATAGGATTTATATAAATGAAGCTGATTTTGGCATGCCTGAAAAAGTTCTACTTGTTAAGAAAAATAATTGAAGAACGATGTACTGTGAGAAATATCATTGTTTGTTTGTTCTGAAATGCAAATATGCAAATAAGGACACAATATGTTTTAAAAAATAATAAAAGTCTTAAATAGCTGCCCAAAAATAATGCAGCCAAGCTTGAGGAAAAGATGTAGATATGAAAGTCATAATTATCTAGCAGTAGGACTAATCCAAAGAGATTGGTTGGAAATAGAAAAAGAAAGAAAACAAGGAAAGTGATAAACACATGAGACTGCAGCATTTGGTTTCAAAGTGGGCCAGGTGGCTTCCTTGGCACTTTGGCAGCGGAGAGTATTTCAGACTCTCAGCACATTCTGAAGGCAGAGAATCTGCCTGCCCAGCCACAGCCTGCTGGGTCATCCCAGGTTCAGAGCTCATGCTCGCTATCCAGTAAAAGCAGCTGTACTTTCCCCGCTAATGGCTAGATTTAGATGCTACTGCAGAGATCTTCATGCTACCATGCTGCTTTGCAAATCTGGGCAATAACTAATGCTACTGCAGGCTGCAGGTTAATCTGAATTAGGTATCTGATATTCCAGTTCTTCTAGTCATCACACAACTTCCAGGTGGGTGAGACTCTTCTGAGTCAAGACATGCCTCCGGTCGGACTGAGCAGTGGCTAGTACTTTGAGAATGTCACCAGGACACAAGGGAGATACCGTCAGGCATTTGGTTCTGCGGCTTCACAGTGGCGTGTTCTGTTGTCACCGGAGCTGATGACTCCTAGTCCTGTCTAATGCCAGTGCTATGTTGCTTTGCCCTTTGAATTTCAGCTTATGCTCCACACAACCACATCCCTTGGAGCACACCCTGAGTCACAGGCTTTCCTAGACCAGCAGACAATTTTGGATAAGGTCAGTCCCTGTTGCTTCCAGGTGATACGAACAGGAAAATTCACTGACCTGGTATTATCCAAGACAAAGGGCTGGGAAGAAGAAGGGGAAAGAGGGGGAAAGAAAAAAAATTGTATATATTAAATTGTTCAGTTTGTGGGTACTGTTTTAAGAATGAAATATTTTCTTCTAGTCCCTTCAGGTGCTCTCCATCCCACATCCTCCGAACAGGCACATTATGCTGCAGGAAGGATCTTCACAAGATCTGACATTCTAGGGAGGACAGCATTTTAGCCAGCTCCTCAGTATTCTGCTCAGCAATTACTAGGAGCTTCATCGCTATGTGGTCTTGCCTTGGATGAGATTTGGATAAGATTGGATAAGATTTCATAGGAACTTTTACAAGGGATGCGTTAAATACATTTCTCAGGAAAAGCAGCGTAACAACAACAAAACCTGCAAAAAAAATAAAACACAAGAAACCAACCACACACACACACACGTAAGCTTCCAGACATTTAATTACAAAATACATGCGTATGACAGACATCAACAAGCCTACAGGAAGATTCCTGCTTCAGTATTCAATGCAGCCTCAATAAATATTTCAAGGTTTCAAATGGATGCTTTGCAATAGCACAGTTTCCATTTGCACAAGTGCCAGAAGGAAGAATTCAACACAGGCTTAAAGCAAAACCAGAGTATTTTCCTGTAAAAATTTAATTGGGAAACTGACACTATATAATCTGTACATCATTGCCTCCGAGCTGTTGTTAAAAAATTAAAGCTGTATCAAAAGAACTGCTTTGTTAAATTAACACGTTATGCATACCAGACATAATCTGCACCAGGAAAGGAAATAGCTTTGAGTCAAAAATGCACTGATTGTTATGGTTGTCATTGACAGAGGCTGAGCCAAGCAACGTAAGCAGACAAAAACATGCCTCCTGTACAGACACATGCCCTTACAAACACGCAGGCTTCATTGCAAAACCTGAACGAAACCAGCAGACAAGCAGGATTTCATTACGGTGATCGTTACAGCTACAAATCACACATCAGATTGTGCGAATTCAGTACGAAGTTTTGATGATGTGCAGGCACAGGGTGAGGCTGCGCTGCTGGAGCCCTGCCGCTGAGCCCACCTTTGCTTTTATTCCAAGGCTGGCAGCGAGGAAGGGGCTAGAGCCCCCCCAGTGCTAAAGTGATGGCCTTGATGGGTGCAAGGGCTCTGGACCGGCCATGGGATCCTCCCCACCGTGGGTGTAAGACATCCCAGCCCCTTGCTCAAGCGGGAGGCACTGGGTTCCCCACGCTTGCTCGGCAGCATCCGCAGAACATCAGCCACTGCCAGGACGGGCACCTGCGGCACGGGGAGCTGGGCTGCAAGCTGCGCCTGGGGGACAGAAGCTGAGGAGCCTGGTTTGAGGAGAAGGACGGTCAGACAGGGACACGGGACAAGCAGCACGGAGCTCCTTATGCTTTAGGCACAGGACACAAAAATCAGGTGGACCTTCTGTTCAGAACTACCTTACCTATTTTAGTAAATACTCAGTAAGACACTTTCCGTATGCACGTCTCGATGGACAAAGGAGATGAGTACCACTACCCTATTTTAAGGCTAGAGAAACTCAGGCACTGAGGCTCAGAGTAACCTGCCCAAGGCCTCTTTGAAAGCACTAATTTAAAACCTCATTTGCTCAAGGTCTCTCTCTGAAGCTTGCCCATTCTAATCCTGAGGTTTGCTCAGCAAATATATGACAAAACCAAACCAAGTGCCTTAAGTAGTCTCAAGGATATGACCACCTTCTCTGTTTTAACCTTCGCAAGCCCGTGTCACAGCCACCATCATTTTGGCTTCAGATTAGTCCAGGCTCATCAAACAGGCTACACTTTGAAAAGTGACTCATCGCCTTGCGTGCCCAAACTCCTGACAATGTGACAGCCTCAAAGAGGCCAAGTTTTCTAAAAATACAGAGCACGCTCCCTCGGAAAAGACTGGTTCCTCTCATACGTTTCAAGTTGTTCACCTCTGAATTTGAAGTGCCAAAGTAATTTTGGAAGATCTGAACTATAAAGTTTCCTCAGTAAGATTTTATAGCTTTGCATGCGATGGTCTGTTAGCTTCGTTCCGTGCACCGAGAGTCTAAGGCACTGCTGTGGTCTGCAGCGGTGAAGACGGATTAACAGTTTAGAGGCTTTTCAGATAAGCAAAATTTCCCTTGACGTTGTAAACTCTTCAGGTGGTTAGAGACAACAGTTTCTGCTTTTTTGATGTCTTCTCAGAAAAGAGCTCACATAATTTTATCAGTCTCTGGGGTGACCATCAGATAACCAAGCTATTCCTGTCTGAACCACTCAATGCATCTCCACCTTCCTGTCACTGGCAATCCACAAGACAACCAGGGGATTCAAGCTAACCACACAGCTCACAACTTAACTGATTAAGTAGGTGGGAACTGATGCCAGCTCAGCTCAAAGTGTCTTTCTCTGCTAACCAGAAGCTAGCCGCAAGCTGTAGAGGGGAATGACCACAGATAAGACACTGATACCGAAACCGTTTGGTGAAGTTGCAGTTTCCTGCTCGAGTACTCTCGCAATCTCTTAGAAATGAATCTTCAGCAGGAAACTGGCTGCAGTTAAATAGGCTGCCTGAGTCGTCATGTGGGGCGTATT
This sequence comes from Buteo buteo, assembly GCF_964188355.1. Classification (NCBI taxonomy): domain Eukaryota; kingdom Metazoa; phylum Chordata; class Aves; order Accipitriformes; family Accipitridae; genus Buteo; species Buteo buteo. The sequence goes on along the minus strand of NC_134181.1, from coordinate 36,019,496 downwards.
ACTGACTCTTGCTTTCACGGGACCATTTATTACTCTCTCCCACCCTCTCCCCCGGCTCTCCTGAAATGAACTGAATGAGGGCTCTTCAGAGAACAGCAAATCCTTAGGGGGAGGGAAAGATGCTTAGAAGAAGTAGTCCCGGACCACCCTCCACCCGTTACAACTCAATGCCTGCCAGTTACACAGTGCTTAGTGGCCTCGGGCATCTTCACTGTGATAGCCTAATCTTCATGCTTCAAGTTCTTTTTCTCTTAAACCAGTGTGCTACTTGGCCTAGATACTATTAAGCAGCTTTGGAAGAGCAACATGAATACAGAGGGGAAATGTGTTCTTTGAACTGGAAGAGGAGATTTGATCTAACTTTGATCACGAGCCTTACAACCATGCTTGTGTCAACAACTTCTTGTATTTTGCTATGAAGAATACTTACAGAGAAAAGCCTTTTAAACGAGTGATTTTGAGAAGAAATTTTGAATCTTTGGTTCATTACAAGTATCCCATTAAGTTTAGCTTCTCAGCTATTCATGCTGCTGCTGCCCAGAGCCTGAAGGTCCTAGCCCTTACCCAGTGAAGTCAGTAAGAAATTTCTCCCACTGACACCATTTGGTGTCCTTAAATAGGTGGCAGAAAGAAGGGCATGTGGCTTTGGTCACACAACGGGACATCACTTTTGGAGCTCTAATAGTTGTCATAATGATCTGATGACACATGGAAATCAGTTCAAGAATGATTTTGAAGAAAAGTAGTATTAAACCATATTCTGCAACTGAAGGTAGGGTGAAACCCCACAGACAACAGTTACGTTTTTACTTGCTCAGCTCTAGCTATTTGTAGAGTGTATGTGATACAAGCCAAAATAAAGCAGTTAACCACTGCAGTTGATGGCAGAGTTTCACCAATCTATTAAAACACGTATATGTTTTACCCGCCTCAATTTAACAATTTTCTTCTTTGTTAATCACCCACTGCTCTGAGTATAATGCTGCATGAGTTAAAAGCACACACTCTGCAGTCTATACTATCCTTCATCTACAGCACTCTAATTGCTACAGTATGTCCAAAAATCATCCTGCTTTGATTAGCTGATTTCCAGGGTAGCACGAACCATTCCAACATCTAGTATGACCATGTCCAGAAAACCTGAGAAACATACCTGATGGCTTCTGAATCAAACCCAAAACTTCTTTTTGCTTACAGATAGCAAAGTACCAGTCTAAAAAATTGAACTGAGGTTTGCAAACACCTAGCATCTACACAGTCCTACCATGTTTCTCAAAGACTGCCAACATCATGAGGCTTTCTGGAGAACTCGTGGTTAATTAATCAGACAAGAAAATTCCTCAGAATACTACAGATCTAGGCCGTAAGTGTTCAGGCACAGGAAGTCTTATCCATCATATAGCACAGAGACCAAATGCAGACAGTAAAGGTATGAATCAGGCTACATTCCTGTAGAAACCACTGCAGACGTGTCCACAATGATGTTACTGTATGCCAATTTTCCATCATTCTGGTTGCAAAACTCTGAATATTCACAACCAGTAGCACAGTAATGCATCTGGAAAGAATCTATAAATAAAGCAGTTAATTCTGTTAAAGTCTAGATGTGATACCATTTGAGTGTGTAACTCAGTAGCACCATATAAGGACCACTAGTGCTTGCTGGATTTTTTTATTATTTTTCTTGAGACACATACTAATGCCATAATCAAAAGCAATTTTGAGCTCAAAACTGACCTCAAGGTTACAAGACTCTATGGCAGACTATTCCTTTTCATTGGAAGTACACTGTACAGCCAAGAAGTTAGCACATACACACCGGATGGACCACAGGGCTAATTAAAAAGCAACTTTGGTGGTTGTATCTGTTCCAAGAGCAGGTTAGTAAACCAAACTTTAAAAAAGTAATGAAACTAAAGGTGCTACAGAAGCAGACAATTTCCACAAAACCAAAGCAGAGCTCAGAGTCATGAACAGTTGTTTTACTCAACCTCAACGCCTTTGAGTTCCTGACCTGTGATGAGCTGAAAAATGAGAGAACAGCTATAATCACTCAAAAACTAAGCTGAAACACTGGGTATTCTGAGCTGGAAGATAAAAATTTCTCCATTAAATTAGTCTCATTGATCAACAGGTTTTAAAACAAGGCTTATAATGATCAACTTTTGGGTACGGCAATGCCTTAATTTCAGAAGTACACCACTGCCTCCCCTAAAGCCATTTGATAAAACAAAGAGCTGAGGAAGAAACAGAGTATATGGCCTTATCGGTTGCCAAATGGTACTGCAAAGGTCTCCTACCCCTACATGATTTGTATCTCATGCACAAGTTACACACAACGGATCCATTTACATTTCTGCCCTTGCCCTGCATTCCCTGGCTTTCTAGAATTGCAGTTGGTCCTTTTGCATCATGTAAGGAGTCTCTTCGAGTTTCATTTATTTGCTATAAAAAGGAGAAAGGACACCTTTCTAAAACGTTACCAGCAAGTCACAGTGACTGGGGCTGGAGTCAACCACAAGGAACTGCGAGGCCGCAACGCTAAGGCAGCGGGAAGTGTAAACACTGACCCTGTGTAGGAAACGTTTCACGTGCCTGACCAGGGTTTCCATCGAAATGCTCCTCTTCCAGCAAAGCAAGTGCTGCAGATGAGAAATCCAGCCTCTTCACACAGGATTTTGCTCTTGCAGCAGGAGCTTAACAGTTCCTAGAAAGGTAGAGCAGGACCCCTGGGCTCCTCCCTGAACCACCTCCTTACAGGACCAAGTGTGGTGCCACTTCTCTGTTCTCTCACCCTTGGGGAATGGAGGAGCGCTGCCTTTGCGCTGCAGACGCAACTATGTGCCCCAAGTATATTTACATTTTAGCAGCCCGCTATATTGCAGCTAGTCTGAAACATGAAGCGAGAACGAAAGAAACCTCAGCCTACAGCAGACTTCCCCCCATTTGCAGTTTTCACAGCAGAGCCACCACACCTTCAGCACGTTACCAAAAGCTTTCTTTGGTGCGAGATCTGACCTGGGATTGCATCTGTTGTTCTGTTAAATTAAAGTTGCATCTTTGCCTTCTGTTAGCACAGGGAAGAAATGGAAGATCTCTCTAGCCTTTAATAACGTATCCCAGTTAAAATACAAAAAGTACACAAAGAAAAAATGCAAGTGATGAAATTGAGTAAAGACCACCGACCTACAGGAAACCTTCCTTATGCTCTGGAGGTACAGTGACTAGTTTTATCATCAACCCAAATAACTCACCCGCTCTAGACTAGTTTATTTCACTGCAGTTTAACACAGGGAAGATCATATGGGGACTGATGAGCAATCAGTCCCTGAGTGTAAGTACAAGAGGGTATTCCACTGAGCTCACAATTAAGTATTTTAAATTTTATAATGCTTTAAGACAATGGATGGTGTTCTCTAATGCCAGTAGCACCCACAAAGTTCATGCACTCAATCCCTTTTCCATGTTGTCTCTTGTTCACCTACTATTAAGACCAACAAAACATGTTGTTCATCTTTTATTTCTACAATAGTATTCTGAGTTAGCGGTGCTGTTATTTCCTCTGCTGCTCCCCTTACACTCCGTGGTTTTGGGTGCAGGTTTCTGCAAGGGCTTACTGAGATATGAGATAAAACAAGAGAGTGTGAACCCCTATTCCCCCCCGCCACCCCCCCGTGAATTTCTTCCGAGGAACCTACCGCAGCACCCAGCACAACAAACAGCAGTGCGCTCTGGCAGCCCTCAGAAATGGGCTATTTTAACCCCTTGTCTAGTTATAAAACCATAGCACTGCCAATTCTCACTGCACAAGACTATTAGAGAACTACAGAAAAATCAAAAGCAAATCCCCCAAGAGGCCCCACACTTAACCCCTGTTCATTGTGCTCATCAGGTAAATAGCCCTGATTCTAATCAACCGCCTGTTTTAATCATCTTTTGTTGGCTTTGGTAAAGGGAAAGGAAAGAAAGTTAAAACAAGGCAATAGATTGTAAGGAAAGAGAGCCATGAGAGCAAATAACAACGTGAAAACAGCTGAGACAGACAAGCAAATACCTCGCCCTATTACACAAAGAAAGCTACAGCATACATATGACACAACTGCCTCAGGACTGTCTTAATCAAAAAGGTCCAGAAATAAAGACTAGATAGTCTCAAAATCCTTTGCCTTTCCTCTTCAGCAGGATGTAATCCTTTCCAGGCTGGTGAATTCAAGATGGATTTAGGACGACTCTTCATTTTAGTGTGCAAGGCCAGTGACAGCAAGGTCATCCTACCCCAAAAGCCAAGGAGCTCTGGGAATTTTGGGGATGTGTCTGTATAACAATAGCATCTTTCTAGTCAGATTACAGATTTGTTCCACAACCCGCCCCAAGCTGAACTGAGGGCAATGGCAGGGGAGATTAAAAACACGGGCAAAAATCACACAGAAGTCATATGCCCTGTCCCTCAAGGGGCTTGCAGGGGCTTGCGGTGTCAGCTGGCTGTGCTTCCCCCGCAGCTGAGGGGTTTATGGAAATCAGCATCATCCTGTCCCGCTCCGGCCACAGGGACAAAGGGGCACCACTGCTGGTACAGCTACGCCGGGAGCCTCCAAGGCAGCCCCTCTGCCAAGGCCACTGGTTCAGGCAGACTGAAATTCAGCCAGAGAGGGCCCTTTGTGCTTACTTAGGGCTGCGGAGATGAGTGAAAAATTATGGGACTTTTAATCCTAATTGAAAGCAGAGGTCATCTAAGAAGAAACAGACTTTCAGAAAAGGGAACTTCTAAAGGAAAATGTAAGGAAGTTCACAGACTTCAGTATTTGTAAAGCTGAAGTATGTAGTTTATTTATGTTTGTACTTCTGCTTACGCTTTTCATGGGACATTTCAAAAACCCTCAAGAGCTCCCACGGATCTGGAATAATACATGCACTAATTACTCAACAGCGTTTGAGCTCATGGGTTATAGGACAGCCTCTGGAGTCAAGGGGCCAGCTCCTTGTCTGGCTTACAGCAACCCGGCTCCATCCCACATGGCACTCGGAGCAAACAAACTTCATTTATTCAGTGAACTCGGCTTGTCCAGGTGAATTCCAATATGGGGATAGTTCTTGTAAAGAGAGGCTATTTAGGAACACATGAAAAGAAAACCAGCAGAGGTTAAATGCTTTGGATTGACACCCACCATTATACTCCTGGTGCTCTAACATTCCTCCGTAGAGGGAGAACTCCTTTCAAAATTCTTTGTTTCTATTACATAGTATTATTTTTCTATTATTTTTAATAATTTGTGCTGTCCTTGCTCTTACAGGCCACATCACTTTATTATAGTCCCTTTTTCTTTTCTCTTTCTAACAGAGTATCTGTCTTCAAAGAAGACATAGTATTGCTCCACCTGAAGGGGACGTATCTGCCATTCTTTTTCTTGTCCAGAAGAAAAAGACAATTACAGTCCCTCTTTTAACTTGGCATCATGGCAAAATGAGATTGATACTTATTTTCGAATTAATACTCCCCTATCCATAAATCTTGTCCAGAAAATCTTGCTCATGTTGCCAGCCCACAGGCACACTATTGTAGGAAATACATATTAAATTCACTTTTATCATTTAACTTTGGCTCCAGCTCAAGGAGTTTTAGATTCATAACAAGAGCCCTGTTTCCAATATTGATTTTTGGCAAAGAAAAATGCTAATTTATCAGAGGTCCTAAAATACGATGAATTTTCCAGCCCAGCTAAGAAATGTTACCTACCTACAGAGGAGAAATTTTTCATTAGCGTATGACAGATTGGCAGGTGGAGAAACCCCATTAGTTACAATTCAAGTTTGCCTCTGGTCACTGAGCGTGCTTCCACACCCATGAGCTGAAGCACACTCGAGAATTCCCAATCAGAAGTATTATATGCTTCATAGCAATAATTTTGTTAACCTTTATGTAGAAATTTATCCTTCTCAGGACACCAGTTTCTCCATGGCAATCTCAAAGATGGCAAGGTATATAATCACCTGGGGTCTTGGACCACGCTCCATGTAGGAAGTGGTACTGACTTAAGCTCTGTACAGAAAAGATGATGTTGAAGGTGCTTTTCCCAGTCTGACAATTTGGTCCCCAGCCTGAAAACACAGAGCATCCTTGAAGCACAGAGCGGATCAGGGGAATGCTGCTGGAGTGATCTTCAGCAAGCTTCTGTAACCATTACACGGGAACAGTGAACCTGCCTGTGCACGCACTGAGGATTTCTGGCGTGGGAACAGCCTCCTTAGCAGGGACCATCTGTTTCAGAGTTTCACAGAACTGCATTGAGCTGGCACAAAACTAAAACAGGCCATGAAAAGAGCTTTACAGGGTATATGAGGGTATATAAACCTGCAAAGAGTCAACAGTTCCTAGGCTGATGATTACCTAGCACTCCGCAGTCAATTCATATCTGTCCTCCTTCCCACTGAGCTCATTACACTGGACACCACCTCCATGCTGTAAATCAGGTGAATCACAGATCAGTACTCGCTGTCCCGGCGAGTGTGCTCACAGGTACAAGCTAAAAAGATCTGAGCGGGGTAAGGTGGTCATGGGCAGCTGTGTTGGGCGACAGCTCACTGTACAGCAACATCAGGTGCACAGCAGAGGAGAGGAGTCCGGGAAGGCTATAAAGATCATCACCAGCAACTGGAAAGCCAGTTCCAAAAATCAACAACATAATTTGAGAGAAACAGTCAGGAAGGAGCAGACTAGGGTACAGGCAGACGGTGCAGCAGGGCTCAGGGTGCCCAAAGCCTATCCAGTGCTTGCCTACACCACCTCAGGTTCCAGCTTCATCTGGGTAACAAGATAATCGTTCTCAGGCTACATCACCAAGCAGAAGGAAAGAAGGTTGCAGATAGCACTAAGCTGACTCTGGATGACCCAAGTGTCTCTGCTAGCCTTATGGTGTTTTGCACGTTTCTTTCTATCCACGAGCTGCAGTCTAAGTTATCTGAGACACTGGTTTCCGGCGCTCAACAAGGAAGATGTAAAATCAACAGAATTTGATGAGCTGCCAGGGATTTGACTAGGCTGCAAAGACTTTGATATTTTACAGAAGCTCAGAATAAAAATCAGCTGCCGCTGTTGCCAAGTATATGTTACTGTTTTTGTTAAAAAAAAAAAATAAAAATCTTCCAAGAACAAATAAAGCCAAACAAAGACGTCTCATCCTCCTGTACTTTTGTTCCAAGGTACATTCAGACAGGTTGGTCCACTGGCTATCCATTTGCCGTATGCTTTCAAGTTTATTCTTTTATTCCCTCCCACATTTTAGCCCCTTCCATTTCAGAAGAGGATCAGCTGCACAGATGCTCCATAAATAAACTATATGATTTATCGGAAGAGGTTTTTTGTTTATTTTTTTTATGCTACCACATATTCCCAGTTCTATCCTTTTCCATGCTCTCTACAAAGCTGAGTCAAGTTCAACTCCATCTTGCATTTGTCTATATAATGTGCTCAACCTTATAAACAATTGCAACTTTTTAGACATTAATAACAAACTGTATGTACTAACTTTATGTTCATTGTAACTACTTTCTAACTATGTTAGGTCCTAAATTGACTTAACTATCAGGAATAACTTTGAAGGAATGGTCCACAGGGTAGATATGTATCAGTGATACACAGAAACCTCAACATACAGCTAATTTCTAATTCTCTGCTTATTTTTTAACAAATCAGTGCCTTTTCAGGTAGACAGACCTCTCATCCTGTTACCAAAAAGAAAATCTGTTTTGTCTGCTCAGAGGACAGACAGACCTTTCTGACTAAAATCACTAATCTCATTTGTGTGTGCAGGAAGTGTGACAAATGGCTAGAGTAGTTTATCACACGTCTGTAACCATCAAGTCATAAAAGGAAAAAGATATTAACCTCCATAAACAAACTAGCATTCTATTTCTCAGCACAGCGGAAGTATACATTTAATAAGATAAGGATATGAAACACATGCTACTGATGAGATAAGGAACTTGCAGAAACAGTACAGACATAGATATGTCTCCTGTTATCCAAGTGAAAGTAAACGCCATTCAAAACTTATTTTGGGAACTATATTTATAAGAAATTTTGTCTGTGATATCTACAGATAGACTGTGAAACTATGTGCCAAGTCACTGTTAACGCTATTTTTGAGGCTACAATTTAAATCCAGGTGCAGCTGAAGTTAACCAGAGGTTATGTGGTAACTCCAATGAGACCAGAATCTCATGGAGTTATTTCAAGCATGGTCCTTATTTAGGACTTAATGTTAACATTCACTTAACGTTCCATGGGAAGCCTGAAGTCAATGAAGTTGTTGGAATATTCAGCACTCAGGACTTATTATTTAGACACTTGCATCTAGTTTTCTTCTTAACTCTAGCTCCAGAGTCTGTACCTTATATACGAGCAGTTTGCCAAGGTTTTCAACATTAGCCTGCTCTGACTGCACAGACGGGCCTTGCTTGCCTTCTCTCTGCAGTCCAGCTGGATGAGCTGAACCTTGGATTGAGATTTTTTCATACAAGATTACTACCACAGGTTTTAAGTCCTCTTTTTGCAAATGCACATTTCCTTAAAACGTGCATTTTCTACAAATATTTCTGAAAGAAAACATCTCTGCAAGGATGGCTGAAGCAAGTGAATGGTAAAGTGTGCAGATTCAAAACGAGCTAATTAAAAATGAACACGCACAAAATAGTTTGTGGTATTTAAACAGCTGCTTATGAAACCCAGTACAAGAACTTCACCGAGTAACGAGATATATTATCATTCCGCAAGTGACAGTCTTCCACAACACAAGCCGTGCATAGATATCAGAAGGAGCACTCAATACAAGAACGGTGTCTCCATCATGCCTCCTGCTAGCACTATTTTTCATCATGCTTTCACCATGTCTGGCAAACAACCTATTTGATGTAAACAGGGGCAGAGCCAAAACACTGACTTAGTGTTTCACATACAGCTGCTTTCATGAGAAAATGAAAACTGTTACAAGATATTATGGACAACCCCTGGTTTGGGGCCAGTTGTCTTGAACCGGTGGTTTGAACATCTCTCTGCCACCTGGGAGAATCAGCTTCCAATGCAGGTCTGGGCCAGCGAGGTCTGGCAGTGCTGGAAGTGATAGTCTCTGCCTTATGCTAAATCAATTTAGAGCAGCATCGGAGTCTTAAGGGAAATGGTCAGCCTCAACAGCTGGTACATGGTGAGGCAGAAGGCAGTTTAATAGGGAAAATGACAACCCATAAGGAAAAGCAACCCCAGCTCACACTACTCATGATCTCAAAATACTGCCTTGGCACACAGAAAGCTCCTACCTCCCTTGAGAAGTTATGGGTTGGCTAAATAAAAGAACCTTGTCCCCACACATGCACAGAGAAGGAGCTAGAAATTTTTGCAAAATTATTTCTCCGAGAGACAAGAGTAAATTTCTTAACAGCCAGCAATGGAGGAAAACAGTCCTATGATTTATTGGCCTTGAGACTCTAAAAAGAATTCTTTGGCCTTTTTCCATTAAGATTTCGCAACCTATGTTATAGCCAGTGGGAAATTGTTTAATTCCCAAACCATGCCCTCAGTCATAAAATCTGTGAAGACGATTCATTATTATTTATGTGGTGCCACAGGCATGCATGGCATTTTACAGACGAATAGAAGATACAGCATCTGCCTTTAGAAGCTTAGGTGAATCTAACTGTTCACATGTATGGGAAGCAGCGCTCAACTGGTCCTAGAGCAAACAATCCTCATCACTCAACAAATTAAGTAATGATACTCACCTGGGATGCTGGAAAGATTTAGACAGGAGGATATTTAGGAGACATATGTGTCATTCCTGTCTAAAAATTTGTGACATTATTTCATTAAAACCGTAAGACTTTTCACGTCATATGGTATTTTGTAATGGCTTTATGATTAAAATGTACTTATTCTTGTATTATGAAGTTCTGATAATATGTATGAGAGGATGCAACAGTGTTGCTATGAAATCAGACCATAAATTCTGCGCTGCCTAGCAATTTTTTCTCTGTGTGCACAGCACTGGGTAGAAGCTCACAGATTCCATCATACAACTCTAAACACACAACATAAATTATTGAAAGAAAATCATTCAAGTGATTATTGCAAAAAACCCTGTGTATCAGGTCTCCACATCAACTTCCTGAAGTATATAAAATCCACCCTTGTTCTGGTCTACGAAAAGTGAGCAGTTACAGCTCTTGGTAGGAAAGAGTTTGGGACCCTTCACCTAGAAGGCAAAACTTTATCGTGGCAGAGGTTGTGAAAACAGTAATTATTGTCAATAAGTGTAGGCAGGAATTGTTAGATGGACTGAGACATTCTCGTTCAGATTTGCATACAAGATTAGCGTATGCCTTCATCTTAACAACGTCTGCAATAGCAATGAGGGTATACATGACATTGGCTGAACAAACGGGGTATCGTAACAGGTATCTAAATGCCATACATTTGTTATGAGAGTCAGATACAATACGATTCCAGGAATTCTCATGTTGACATTGCTAAGCCACTCACACCCTCTCCTATTTCTTATTAACATATACAATAAGGTCTGTGCGCCTGCCTTTTTGGACAGCTGAGCAGCAAAGGTACCCAAAATAAACAATTATACCACCTCTACATAGAAGAAATGTCATTAATGCACATCCAAATAAGGTACATGTGAACAGCAATGGTCAATTACATTGCATACATATGCAGATGTGTCCTGGCCCTGTAACACCAGCCCTAGAACACTGGCACCTATGGCACTCCTGCGAAGAAAACACCAGCAACACACTCCTCTGAAAACAAAGGAGCTTGTTTTATAACTCAGAGCTTATAAATAAGAGAATATTGACTTTTTTTATTCACAGCGGTGAGGGTCACAATTCCTCTTAAGATGGAGTAATTTTGTCCTTGATTCTTGTATTTAACGCACAAATGAAAACCTGATGGGGGAGGGAGGAGAAGAGGGAAGCATCTCCCACTGGTGTTGAAAAACCTCCCCACTCATGTCTTCTAATTCTCAGGAGGTGACTATCTAGCTGAAATCCACTACAAAACACCGCCCCCCCCCCCTCCTTATAAGCATAAAATTAAATTGAAGAAGGCCCCAGACTAATGCGCTCTAACATGTCAGGGCTGTCCCCTGCCAGGTGCGTGACAGTCCGGCATTCTAACCCTAGTCTTTAGGTTCTGCATTTCTTTCATGTCAGTGGATATGCAATAGGTAGTGTAAACCTCTGCAGTCAACATCAACAGAAGTGAAAGAATTAGCTGTAAAATGACTTACGGAGTAGCCTCTTCCTGAAAGCGATTGAGCAGAACTCTGTGGGAGGAAACAATATGCCACAGTAAGTAATGCAAGAGATTCTGTGTAATGTAAGATAAGAATCATTTTGCGATTCCCTCCCCCAGCCCAGTATTCCTTAGGGGAGAACTTCACAACCAGAGCGCCTCAAATGATCTTCTGACATTCTGCATGCTGCCACAGGAATAACAGCAAAAGAGCATTTCCAGGTGAGGGCTCCGGGGCTATTTCAGACAAGGGTTTCATAAGCTAGAGCAGGGCTTTGACAGCACCTCCCAGCTAAGGTAAAAGCTCTGAGCGTGGGATATGTCTTCATAGCAGCAGAGTACGCATTGTGAACCGTCCCTCTTCGGTACATAACGGCAGCTTCCAAGGAACAGCACACGTGTAAGGATGCTCTCCTGAATCGGGGCTGCACATTTTGCCTCATCGACTCCAACTTTCAATCATGTAACTGTATATCCCACCTTCCATTCCCCTCTATGAATTTGTGAGCCTCCAGCCTTCATTGCTGCAGTATTACCATATGACAACTCTATCTGAAACAATAGCAGCAAAGCACTAATTTATCATCTCTCAGAGCTTTAATAAGCATTCTGTCCCTTTAGAATAAGTTAAGTTACATTGTTTAATCCTGCTCTTCATTTCAGCTCCTCCTGCTCCTTTCTCTACCACATCCTTACCTCTTTCACAGGCTGCTAAATTATTTGGTTCTTTTCCTTTTCATTACACCACCTCCAGTCACTTGGATCCCTTTCCCCTCTCTACAAAGTAAGACTGTCGAGCTGCTGTTTTTCACTGGCAGTGGCTTTCTTGAAGCAGCTAAATGAATTCTACCCCTATCTCCAGCTGCTGCTATACGCCTTCTTTTCGGAAATTAAAAAGAAGCCGGGAACAGTGGTGGCATATGACACCACATGACCCAGAAAGTACTCTGCAGGCCAATTTCCAAGTGTGATTTATAATCATGATGCCTTAGCTACGTGATTTTATTAAACAAGATTCAGGGAGTCTTAGCAGTCCCGTTTCCAAGACTGATGTTCTAGTGGGTACCAAAGCCTGAACAAAAGTACTGAATTGTTGCAGGCTGATCTTGAAGATTGTTTGTCTTTTTGCAGCAGTGCCAGAAGTTATCGTGTTACTAAATCACCACAACAGCACAATACCCCCAAAGAGATTGATGCAAACTGATTGCAGGTTACTGCAAATACTTGTAATTTTCCACCAGTAAGATAACCATTCCTTTGTACTACCAGTTTGCAAACCTTTTTGATCAGAAGATACCTAGATACACGCAGAAACCTTTCCAGACTCCTGCACTCCATGGAAGACTTGATCGCCTTGTCGGTCTGCCCATGCACGCTCTGTGCCACTGTCTTGCAACTGCCCTGGACATCAGAGAAGCAATTTGCCAGCTAAGTGCCCGTGGAGGAAATCTTCCAAAGCGAAGAAGAGACAACAGCAAAGCCCTACAACTAAGTGAGTGTGGTGCTGGAGGAAGGAGGGCTCCCCATTAACCCTCTCACCAGCTGGCACAGGAACCAGGGTGCCAGACGGAAGGAAAGCTGTGGCACAGCTCTTCACAGGTCTTACACGCAGGTTTGCAGCCACTGTGTGACTGGGTGCCAGACCCCATCCCTGGCACACAACACCTGCACCTCTGTCCTGGTGTCAGGAGACCTCTGTTCTGCAGAAAAAGGACAGCCTTCACAGGGGAGTCTGAGATAGCAATAAGAAACCGCTAACAGCATTTGACTTTCCACCTTTTGCATCCTGCACGTTGATTTAGCCTCTGCCTTCAAACACTACAAAAAAGTAGAGAGTTATTTATAAACCTCTTTGGTGCAAACGGCCCAGAAATAAAGCTACAGACTGGTGAAATGAAGGGCAGCAGCATTTATCTCTGTTTTTGAGAAACTAAGACAAACCTATCCCTCCCTCTAAATACTTTAAACAAACAAACAACTCATGGAATTCAGCCTTGTATAGAAAAAAGGTTAAGAACAATATCCTGCTATCTACAGAAGTATGTTGAACAGCTGAACACAATTATCTGTTTTGACACTTTGGATAGCTTGATCAGGCAGTTCACCTAAAGTACACATGGAAATGAGGAGAAGGCCAATTACCTGCTTGGAGAGGTGGGAGGAGGAAAGGAGAGGGGCTGGCAGTTCTCAGTCTCCCCACTCCCCCCTCCCCCCTCAACTCAGTTTTAACAAAGACTGACAAGGTCTAACAAATTGGAAATAATAACCAAAAACAGCAACAAGAGGTTTCATTAGAAGCTTCTCTCTAGGGAAACAGCCTCTCAGAGCATTTTCACTTTAACAGTTATTTTCAATTATGTGCGCGCCCAAAATATTTTCCCAGAATAGAGCAGACCCTTGGACAACAAACTCAAATGCACTAACAAGAGACCTGCTTTTCTTAGATATCTTTCAGGCACCCCAAGCTGTCCAAGAACCCCAGGAATGTGCAGACCACTGATTCAAAACCACTGAGTAGAAAACAATAAAAAGAGTTGCTGAATAAAAGTGTTACATCAGAAATAATTAAAAATGAATGGCAATTTACTCTGGCATTTCTCACATCTAAGAACTTCTTCCTCCCTTACAAGTTTTAACATTACATTTCCTGGAAATCAGGGGGGGAAAAGGGGTCCCCCCCCGAATTTTTGTTGCCTGTATAAAGTTAGTAACTGGTGAATACTTTGGATTCAACTTGTAAAATCCTTTCCAACAATTAGGTTTATGCACAGCCATGTCCCACGCTCTCCAGAGCTGTTTGCATGCATTTTTCTGCACATCTAACAAACCGCTATTGCTTTCTTGGTTAGCCGGGAACACTGTGGGCTCTTTAGGAGGATCCATACCAATCACCACATGTAGAAACTTTGAAAGCCCCAGCTAATATCAGCTATGAGTGCCAGAGCCGAACAGTTTGCATGCAACTGTGATGGATGTTCCTAAAGAAAAAAATCTTTGAGGGTTGATATAAACATAGCTCAATCCATATGTCTCTATATCAAGATCAAATAATGAGAAAAGTAATCAATCGTGGCTGCAAATATAAGAAATCTTAGTGGAAGTTTAACTTGGCATCTACCCAAAGTTGAAGAAACCTCCTTTGACTGAGTCCTTGCCTGGCAAGAGCAGTTACTGGGGCAAATCTTCAGCTGGAATGACTTACAGAGGCTCTTACCTACAAGATAGGAGCGCTTACATGGAGGGCCGTCATAAAATTCTTATTCTCAAAATAGTCTATTTGCTATTTTGGTCAATCTTCTCCTTGCCTGAAGGTACCTCAAGCAGCAGGGTACAATGGTTACTGCGGTACCTAGCGAGCCACATTCATGTTAGTGCTGCACTGACCAGCACAGCACCTGCCTGGTAGCTTTGGTTCACCTGAGACCAAAACCCAAACCAGCGCTTACTGCTTCAACCCAGGCACCCAAGCAGGCTCAGTTCTGGCCTTCAAACACTGTCTGAAGAAAGCATCGCAGGCAGGAAAGATGCAGCCAAACATGCAACTCCACGAGAGAGGACCATGACCCCACCTGGCCAACTTTCTGCAGCCAGATGCAGGAACAACTACCTTTCCAAAAGCCTTCGCATCTGCAAAACCCGACACTGCAGAAGAAGTAGGAAATGGGGAGAGCGACGTGCCCACAGCACCCAAGTGCTGGCCACTCAGAGCAGGCAGGGGCCAGTGGGCACGGTCTGCCAGCCCTCTGGAGAAGCCAACGCAGCAGATGCCTCCACGCCGAGCTTGCAGACGCTGCTCCCCTTGGCTGCAGCTGCCACGTGAAGCAATCCCTAGCAGAGCCTTGGGGAGGGCAGAGGTCCTCTCTGCCTGGCTTGAGCACCGGCTTTTGTGCCTCTTGTGCTTCTTTCAGCCCTGTCTGGAATACCCTGGGTTTCTAAGGGAGACTGTTACTAGTTAGAGGCGAAATGAGTGTGGTCTATGCATTTAATGACGCTTAAGTAGAACTACAGTGCTAGATGGCATTTGTGCATAAAGATAAATGGCTTATAATATTTTGCAGATGATGTGCTCTTTTACAACTAAAGATTTTTGGTTCCTTTTAAGCCCAAGGTTAAAAACAAAACCAGACAGCACAGACAAGGCATTTCAGTTATGTCACAGAGTGAATTACTTCTACCCTGGGATAGCTCTCGTGTTAATTACACTGGATATAAAAAAATACACCTTTCTGGCAGCAAAGACAAAATCTTACTGTTGAAAGACTCTACTATCCCCTCACCGATGTCCTTGAGAGTTTCAGTTACACTGCAATCTACAATTGTATTTAAAAGATTTCTTCCTTTATTCCTGATAAACACTGTGATTGCAATTTAGAAAAGAAAATCATGACAAGATCTCACCAATAACCTTCAGCAGGTTTTCCAAGATCGTCTATTAAATTGACAGGAAAAGTTATTTCCCTTGTATAAATAAAAGCATGGCCTTCCACTGTTCTCACGATGCAAAAGAAATCAAGACACCCTCTGTTCCATTTCTTAAAGCCATTGGGTTATTTACTGAATTAGAATGACAGTAGGAAGAGCTTTAAAATCCAGTAATAATCAAGGTAATAGGGCACCTCAAGCCAATTCCCCACTCTCAATCGGTCAGGCAGATTTCAACTTGGATCTTTTGTATCCTTGACACATGAACTAACTATAAGGGGATTAGATAAAAGCAAGTGATGGCAGCATGACCACAAAATTAGCTGTTGTTTTTAATATTCACTTCCCTCCTCTTTGGTTAAAAGACCTAAATCAACATATTCCATAAACGTCAAGAATTCATTCCAGCTTTTCCGAAATGTGCCACTTTTGTTGGCTGAAACCAAAAACTATATTAAGTACCTCCAAGTCAGCTGTTGAAATAGGCATTTTGGGCAAATAGCTATTCCTACGTGGGCACAGGACAGTCCCTAGAAAGAGCCTCCTAGCACTATTATTACTACCACCCCCATATTAGTTTGGAAACTGAGGCAGAGAAAGACTTACACAGGCCCAGTGTCACCCAAGGAATCCCCAGCAGAGGAGGGAACTGATGCAGACTTCCCAGCTCCTATTTAATGCCTAACCTTGCCTTGCCAAATCACAGGCCCAAACCTATCACATGGCCTAATGCCACAAGCCTGATTTGGTTGATTAGCATTCAGCAGAGTTAATCAATGATATGGAGAGAACTAATTTTTAATTATCTTCCATAGCATTTTTTCAGGATGAAAACTCACCTCAGCTGTAGCTGTCTTCCACTATTTCTCAGTTACCCCGATTCTGCAGTCAGATAGGACTGAGGCATAAGGAAGCATGCATGTTTACCTGTCCACCTGGTCATTTATAGAACACTCAACAGCAGAATATTGGTTCAGCTTTGAATACCAGAGAAATCTAGTATTTCCTTTCCAAGCAAGTCCCTTAGAAAACTCAAATGTCTTGGAATAAGAGGAGTAAGTGGGGAGGAGGGCAAAAAGGGCCAAGGGCAGAAGATATCCCAGACCTTAACATGGAGTCTCTTAACGCAATTAATTTCCATAGTCACACTCCTGTCTGTTGATACAATGAGTTCAATTGACTTGGCAAAGGTCACAGAGTGTATCTGATGTTCACTTAGATTAGATCAGGACCTGACAAGATAACCACAATACATGATGAATGATTTTGGATGTCATGCAAAACTTGAATGTGTTCCTCCTTTAATTCACTTATTTTATTATGTTGGATAAACAAAGAGGTTTATGCTTGGAAATACTGCAAAACCAGTTCAGTAGGATATCAAACTACACAAGGTCTAAACATCTGTAACTGGCTTGATAAGCTACAGAACAGCTTCCAACCAATACACTTAGATTCCTACAGCTGATGGCCATTGACAGCAGAAGGAAAGACGGCTGCTGACCAGGAATGAACTGCATACAGTAAGCCAGGAACAATATGAAAAGACCTCACATTTCCGAAACACACGGAACATGTATGAGTGCTGCTCCCATTCAAACCATCACCCCTCGGCCAACTTCAGAGAAACTTGTCCAGGCTTTCCTTCTTCCTAGCTATGCTTCAGTACCTGAAGCTTCATGCAAGTCATTACAACTTTGTTCATCATTTCTGCTGCAGCAGTCTTCATGCAAGCATTTCGTATTTTGAGGGACACAAAGATAAAAGTAGATAGCACGCTGAAGGGACGTGAATTTTTGCCTCCAGAAGAATGTGACTTGAAAGGTTTTGTAATCCTTGCATGTGTATTCAAACAAGTTTCCCAAGAACTCATGGTTTGAGGACGGGGTTTTAAAACTATTCTGTTGCTACCTTTATTTCACTAAGCTCTACAATGCTCTTATTCCACTCTTCAAACTGGGGATCAGATTCTAGTGTGTTACATATGGGGAACAGCTGACAGCACATGCCATGAAAGAGTTTGCAGTCCACAGGTTGCTATCCCAGGCCTTCCAAAAAACTCCTTCAACTCACTCAGTTAACATCCCTGACTATCGCACTAAGGTGTTCCTGGCCTGAGACATGCCAAGCTCTGTTGTCCCACCACCACCCTGCCCAGAGCCAAGACCAGGTGTCCCACACATGCCAAAGATTGAAAAATGGATAAATATGGACCTGTGGGGCGACTGTGGTCCAATTCTCAGTTCAGAGGCTCATTTGATCATGCTTCTGGCAAGGTACTTCAGCCTGAGGCACACATAACAGACCTGCAGCTTTGTACCCTGCTGCTGCTTTAATCCCTTTGCCCCAGGAGGGGAAGCCTGGTACAGAAAGTAGGAGGGAAGGGGGAGATAGGTGCCTGTGATGGCACACAAAGAAAAGCAGATCACAGTGAACTGTTTGAATTAGAAATCACAGAAGTTATTTTGTATTCATCTACCAGAGAGAGAATTTTATATCTAGTCTACACAATATGCTAAACACTTATCAAAGAACATTTAGAGAGAGGAAAATCTCTGCATTTCATAAAAGACTGCTTTTCGTTTATTATGTTTAAAGAAAAACAAACAAACATATGAGGATAGAATGATGGAAAATTAGAAAAGAGAGCCTGAGGGATGGGGGATGAGAGGAAAAAACTCTGAACAACTTAGTAGCAGGGCTTGCTGGTTTTATGCACAGCTGAAGCCAATCCCTTGAAAAGGAGAGTTTTGACTCTTAAGTGGCCAGCACCTCTTGCAACATATTTCCTAATCAGTGAGTATTTATGGTCGATATTTTATATTTCCAATTTCCCCCTAAGGGCTCGTGAGAAAGCAGCACACCTGCCAACCTTTTCAGCTGGGCCAATAATTGCCAATTTGCTCTTTGCCTTAGTATATCACTCAATTTAGCCCTGGCTGTGCCCTGCATACATCCTCATTCATCTCTGTGCCCCCATGACAATTAGAGTGTTAGCTTCAGCTAACTAGGGCAACTATTCTACTAGGGTTGGAAGACAATTATTAGTCTATTTTCCCATCTTGTGGCAACAAAATTGAGAATCCATGACAATTACATACAGCAATTCTGCACTCTGCCGCCTGCTCCCCCTCCTTGCCCCCACCTTCCGAATATTTCAAATTATCACAGCTCTACTACCACATTCAAATTTTCCATGTTCACAGGGAGTGAGGCTTCTATTTAAATGATAATGAGGGACGATCCATTCAATTTAGTGAGGGAGAAAATCCATTAAAAAGCAGGCAGTTCTTAAGCTGATGGGTCAAGAAAAAGATAAAAACCTTTTTTTCAAGCCATTATACAAGGCTCTGTGGATTTTTGGACTGTTCAGGACATCAGAAAAGATTAGGACAATTACGGAACATGGGGAAAAACCAAAACAAAATGCCCAAGCCTTCCACTTTTACTTGGGTCAACACAACAAAATAGCAATATGGCTTATCTAGCTCTTAATTCTCTGGCAACTTCCAATTACCTCACTATGAAAGAGAGCAGAGGAAAATCCCATTTTGGAAAAAGGCTGTTGACTCTGTGTTGGTTGAGAAGACCTGAAAGTACATGTGTAACAGGCGTGTCAGCTTTGTAGTAGATTTTAAGGGAACTTTACATTGACACTGGGAACATAAACAAGTGGCAAATTCCCACCCACTCTCCCCCACACCACACCATCTGCTGTGCAAACCTGGGCTAAAACATCTCTGTTTTTCTGCTCTGAAGTTTCATCACCCCAAAGACGAGACCAGCCTCAACAAATCAAACCTCTGCAGCCAGAGGTGATTTCACTAGATCATAATAAGCATTTTTTTCCCCAATGACCCATAATAAATGGCACTCAGTGTAATGTCTGGAAAGACACGCTATACAAGACAGACAATTGCTGTCTTACTATGAAGTTGTAGCACTCTCTCCCCACAGAAGTTTCATTGTGGCCAAGAAGCAACAAAACGCTCTGGGTTTTGTTGTGGACGGAGTGATGGCTGTGACTGTGTGTGCAAGACATAATCAATCATTTGCTTCAGTTTTCTTTAGAGTGCAATTATTTCACGACAGACCAGGCCACCTCTTGACTTCATGGTCCATTAGAGACTAATGACATGCATTAATGTAAATAAAGAACAACTTGCTGGCATCCCATTGAACAAGTCACCTCAAGAAACAAATCACACGGAGGAACTAAGCTGCTCATAATAGCGCCTTCTAAATGGAGACCGACAATGAAGCCGGAGGGAGGACTCCGGTGCTCCTAAGGTGGCAACGCTGAACGCTATAGCCGACAATTTCATACACATATTTCCCACCACACCTGCTGTGTGCTGCCGTACAGCAGCCAAACCTGCCACCTCCCGCCTCATTTACTCCATTGTTCACCCAAGTTAATGGGGAAAGAGATGGGAGGGAAAGGCAGCATGAAAATTAGTCCTGAAGGCCAAATGCACCAAGAAACAGCAGGAGAGCTACTTGGGGGAGAGCGAGAAACAAGCCCAGGTGCCTCCCGCTGCAGAGCATCCATCTGCAAGGACAGGTGGCCACCCCAGCACAACCGTGTGCTAGAACCTCGATTTATAACCGCTAGCCACAAGGAAAAACCATCCCTGCCTTCCCTTTATGTCCTTACTGCCCTGTGGCCTTTTAACCCTCAGTGCCACGCATAAGGGCGTTGCATCGGTTCAGTTGCACACCACCTATTTAAACAGCACACTGGGAAATCCAGTTTCAGACCCATACAGGGACCAGGCACAGCTGGACAGAAAATCCTGCAGGAATTGACGCTCAGTAGCATGTCGTCGTCGTCTTCTCTCCCCTTCCCTGCTCCCGCTCTACAAAAAGAAAAAGTCTGCCGCCTTATTCCTTTGCACGCAAATGGGGAAAACCATCAGATTGCACCCGTGGGACTTTCTAAGACTTTCTGACAGTCACTAAATAGACTACAGAACATTTACTAGTACGCGAGGAAGCGTTATACGTAATTAAAGCTAAATTGCACTCATCAAATAATGAATGAAGAGCATTCTGTGATTCATGAACCTTACTTTTCAAACTGTTTAATTACTAATTTGAAAAATTCTCATTTGCAATGGGTCACCAGGTCACGAGAGTAGCTTCAGCAAAGCTCTGAAGTGTGCCCTGGCCTTCAGGCACTGCCCAAATGTCCCCGTTGACTAAAAAAGAACGGAGTGCCTATTTCCCACTGAATTTCACTGGCTGCTGAACTAGCTTTGAAGATTTTGTAAGAATTAGGCACTCAGACTCAATTCCTGCAGGCTCAGCCTGCAACTTTTGGGGGCAAAGGGAAAGGAGGAGAAAAAACGGGAAGTGCATCGGCTTAACAAGAAAAGTCTCTAAGACCACTTACACTTTGACCTAAGCTAGTCGCTAAGTTTGAATATGTTATTCCTCTCCCGCAGCCCCACATTATGGTACATCAATGCTACCAGGTGCCCCTGCTCACATACCTGTCAAGAGTAGCCAAGGAGAGGGGAAGGAGAGAATCGCATAAATATATGTATATATAAAATTATGATCATTATTGACTAGTAACACGGTCAAAGACACCCCGCAGCAAGGGGATTTATCCAAAGGGCCCCCCCCTTGCTGACTTTCCCCACCGTGGCGCGTGGGTTCGCAATCCTGGAAGCAGATCACAGGACACGTTATTTTTCTCTTCCTCCCACTGCGTCGGCTGTTTACAGCGCCCCATTCACACTCTAAACATGTAGAGAGAATTTTCCCCCGTCACATTTCCCTGTCAGAGCTGTCAAGCTGAATCCCGCTTTAATCTGCCAAAAGCACTTTTCTGCTGACATTTTTAATAAATACTTTCAGCTTTTAAACACATTTGTGGGAGCCATTTTTTCCCCTTTTTCTCCCTTCTCCTCCTGTAGAATGGGCTCTGAAAGCCTTAATAGCAAATACATTACACTTATCAAAGGCTTCCCCCCCCTTCCTTTTGCATCCTGAAGCGGAGGTAGTGTTTTCAATTTTAAAGCTAAATTAACTGTCCAATTGAATTTAGCTGGTGTGAGCCGTTTTCTGTGACAGGTTTTAGTTATGAAGCATATTTTACATTAATAGAACTCAACATGAAAACCACTCGCTCTGGGATTTCTGTGGCTTGCCATTGAAATGGCAAATTTAATATTTCAGACATGCTTGTGCCAGCGTTTGATTATTGTTCTTCATTTAAATCTCTCCTAACGGGAAAGGTCCTAATTAGTAAAAAATCATGTTTTAATGAAGGCAAAATGCTAATTGCTAACACAAAAAGCCTTCATATAAAATTATCCCAGCACTGCCATTGATTTCTTGGTGACTCAAAAGCCCATTTGTGTGTTTACACACTAAGGCACCGTTTGCTTTTGTTTTATCATAACATTTCACTCAACGTACCATCGAATTTCCTGAGAGAAAGACAGCTTTCCCCCAAAAACCTTTCATATCTTGGAGGCAGGAAGCATAAAATTAGATGAACTGACTCTGCACCCAAACTACGTGATTATATGCAGTAGCTAAACCCAAAGATACTGTAAAAAGCTTTTTAACACAACTTCTTTGAGAAAACAAAACGAAACATCGAGCCATTTTTCCCCGAGGAATAACAATTCCATTTTGTTTTCCCATCTCTGATCTTTCGCTTATCATATTATTTGCACCATGATTATAGTGTTTGCAAGGCAGCTCAACCACTTATGCCATAACACTCAATCATGACATAAAAAAAAGTTATTACACAGTGACCTCTGGATGCCAACATTTGTTCAGCAAGATTTATGAAAAGCCATGTCAGCAGCGGGAATTGCAGCAATGAAGCGATGCTTTCTCCTGAATGGTACTTACATCACTGAGACGGTCCCTTGAGCTGCTCCGCTGAGAGCTTGTGGCCTCCCTGATGCTGTCTTCCTCGCTATTTCTGCCACT
The DNA here is from genome assembly GCF_964188355.1 of Buteo buteo. Classification (NCBI taxonomy): domain Eukaryota; kingdom Metazoa; phylum Chordata; class Aves; order Accipitriformes; family Accipitridae; genus Buteo; species Buteo buteo. The sequence goes on along the minus strand of NC_134181.1, from coordinate 35,996,824 downwards.
TCTGCTTGTAGGGACCTTCATCTAGAGGGAGAAGAAGGAGGGGGAAAAAGGAGATTTTCAAGCACTGCTCTGCCACCTGTTCCCGAGGTTGCCGACAGCGGTTTAGTCAACGTTTCACTCCTACACCCACGGCACCGTGGAGAGGATGCTTTTGAACACGCGGGGCTTCTCTGAAGTTGTGCTTGACCATGTGTGTGCATGTTCCCTTTCACTAATGTGTGAGGGAAGGGGTGCTTTTAGCACTCCTGGAAGCAGGCAAGGCTGTGCCAAAGTCCTAGGGCCTGATGCGAGAGGGTAAGCGGACAGACAAACCCCCTTCACTCTTTACTACCAGCAAACCTCAGCTGTGACGCTGGTGTTTCGGTATTGCTGCTTGCTGCCGGGCCACCGCTGACCCAATGGCCAGGTCTCCGGTTCCTAGTCCAGAGACGTGCCTTGGGGCCACCCCCCCATGACTGCACTGAAAGGTTGGTACCAGCATGACGGCCAGGTGCCTAAATACCAGGTGCCCAAATACTGGGAGGAATACTGGCCTGAAACAACTTGCTTGAGATAATGCACAAAATTTGAAGTAGAGCATGATTAACTCTTACAGCCAAGGCTGGTTCTCTAACCACTAAATCATCCTTCTTCCTTCACTTGAAGTTATGCTTGTGTTTGTACATAAGTGAGAGTCACCAATGTTTGAAATGACAGCAACTTTCTGCTTACATCTGCAAAGAGTTTTACAGGGGGAGGAGAAGGATAGGATAGATATGTCATTCACAGCTTCATTCCTGGGCTCATTTACTAACAAATTATTCTGCTAATTCCCTTGTGAAATATTGGGTGGAAAGAAGTGTTTAATTTATTAATAGGTTCTATTCATATCAGTTTGGTTCCATTTAAATTACACTATTTAAAATGTCGGCTTGTACAAATTGGTACTTTTAATGGCAATAAAATCCCCTTGTTTCTTTCTGTCCTATTTCATTGCAGTCTCAGTAGCTAGCAGGGTTTGCTCACGGTGCTCTCATATAACCCCGGCGTGTTCAAGCAGCCCTGCCGCTGCGGCACAAGGAACCACGCTCGGTGGGCACGCTGCCACAACGCAGGCACTGCAACCTGAGCCCTGGGAGCACACTGATCACTGCACTCCCATGGATGTTTGATATCGCTGCCAGCTAAGTGCCCCACAGCCCATTAATATTTTAATACAATATTCAGGATACTATACCGAGAACGAGCTCCTGTACTCATCCAGCCTGGAGTGCACAGCCCTGTACAGGCTTGTATAGTAGAAGACAGGGAAACCATCATGCTCATGTTCAAGCAACAGTAAATTTCTGATTAAAGTCCTTACTCTGCATGCCTTTCTGCCACCTTACACCTCATCAATAACACTTTCTTTCTCAGGATAAGACTTTTAGACCTAGCCACATCGAAGTGTCAGAAATACAAATTTGCTCACTGCCACCTCATCACACAACCACTGCTCTTGGCATCAGTGTCCTGCCTCAGCCACTGTAAACCACCTTTCCAAAGTGTTGCCCACCTGCAACACTTTTATCAAGACTGATTTTTCATCTTCGCTGCTACATCAAAATGTTCAAACAACACAGCAACGAGAGGTAATCCCTGCTGGGATCTGCTAGAAGCATTTCCAACCAACAGTGAGCCTGCATTTGCAACTACCAGCATCAAGTATAAAGGCAGGAAATAATCCACTTGAAATTCATCATGTTGAATCCACGTTGTCTGTTTCCTTAATAAAAAGGCCAACAGCATCAAGCGCAGATATCTAACTATACCATACCAATACTGTGGCCATTATCCATTAAATTTTTAATCCCACATGTAATTAATTAAATTTGACAAGATTTTTTTTCTAAGTACATAAAATGATTGTCATTCACTTACTTTATTCTTTTTTAGGTCTTTATTAACCGATTATTATTTCAGCTATCCCATTATCTTGCCTAGGATTGATGCCAAGCCAATTGAACAAATGGTAATACCCCATTAATTACAGCCTTTTGAAAACACTGGCACACCAGCTTTCTTTCATCATCTGAATCTTCTTACACTTACTCAAAACCCAACTCTACTGGTTCCCAGCCATCAGCCAGCTCTTCTGAAACTTTTGGATGTGAAGTATCTGACCTGCCAATTTCAAACCTTCCAGATATAGCATGTGCTTTGTTTCTCCCCGAAATAGGAACCACTTAACTATTACAGTACAGAATTACAATTTCCCTAACTACAGTACAGAAATACCCATTGAATTCTACAGCTTTCTGATTTCTGATCCATAACCCTAGCACTCCCACCTAGGAACACATAAAAGCCTGTCAAAATTATTACACTTTTGACCTAAGCAACTCCTAGACAATTGCAAATTGAAGGAAAAAGAAATTCCACCATTCCAAATCCTTTCAGCTTCCCAAGTGCAAATGTTCACTAGAATTATTCAAAAGGACTAACCTGCCAGCTGTTTAAAGTTAGCACAGACTCACCCAACCTGTCACCAGACTCCAACCTTTTGCTGTTTTTCTTGAGTTACACTCAGCTCCCACCACCACCTGTTTCTTTTCTCCAAATTTCATTAAAGGAAAACTACACCTACACCCACGGTAACAAATTGAGACAATTTGACCTGACAAGGTCTTGCACGGGCAAGCAAATTAGAAGCATCACTGCTGCCATTAACCTTTCCAAGTAAATATCAATTATTAAACTTGCTGCACTACCTCTGTCCCCAGTTTGCTGCTGTGAATTAAGAGGGTCATCAGCCTTTTTGACAGATCTTGTTCATTTACACCTGCTGCCTGCCAGCAGGGGAGCCCGCACACCCGCAGCCAGAGTGCTGAGCCAAGCTGCCTTAATTCATCAGTAATTACCCTAATGAGCCACATGCAGGACCCAACTAGGAGGACAAGTTGTTCTGCTAAATGGATGCATTGGTTTCACGGGCACTCTCTGCAGACCTGGGTATTAGCAAACTGGTCAAAAGCTTCTTTCCCAAAGTTGCTTCTGGCTTGGCTGCTTGATTTCTAGTGATTTTCTCTAGGTGTTTTCGCTTGAGTTGCAGAAATTCCTCCTGAACGTGTTCCCTGATTGAGCTTTACTATAAAAACTAGTATTCCTCTCCCTTTGAAAAGATTACTACTTTTTTAGAGTCTGCAAAGGCTCTGCGGGCCAGAGGCGAGGCGGGCTCCCAGCCCAGGGACGTCATGACCGCCTTGGCACGGCACACACCCAAACATGCAACTCCTCAAATTCGTATGCAAAACACACTATGTCCTCTTGTACAACACCTTGCCAGAGACTGACGCAGACATTAGAGCAACACCAGCCACCATTATTAAATACCTCGGGTAGAGGAGCCAAATAACCCATCTAAATGTAGGCTTGAGAAGGGGAGGGCCGTCTGAGAGAAGCTGCCTTGCCACTTGGATAAAGCCACCCTACCAACGTTACGGAAAAGCATTAAAATCACTAACAGGCTGTGTTTAGAAACGAGCCCCCTCTCCAGCTTGTTGACTTTGCCTGTCTGAAAGTACCCACGCAGCCCACTGCTATTTTCTGCTTTGACAGCAGCAAAGGCCCTTCTCCAGGCCCCGGCAGACGGTGTTTTCCAGTCAGCATAACAGAGCCGAAACAGAAACTGGGGAAACAGCAGGTAGAAGCATATGCGGGCCAAATTGGAGTATGTTTGATCGCATTGTCTTTAAGTCTGCTGAAAATATTTTAGGAGTCATCTGAGAAGCAAAAAGTCTCAAAATAACCCCAATGCCCAAAGCTCAGCAAGAGAGACTCTTGGAAAGGTGCTGCCTCGTCTCTTGAGGTTTCGGGGTGTGGGAGGGAATTTTTTCTTGAACATAGGTTGACTACTGTGTCATTTCAGGACAGCTAAGCTGGAACAATATAAAAAGGCACAGGGGGGACAACTGAAGTTATTTGGCAATTTCTCTCTTCCAAAGGCCAAATCCTGTCCTCACCCAAATCCTAAGTCAGCAAGATGTTCACGTCAGTATGTATTCACTGAAACATTAAATAGGTGTCGAAGTTTTACTCCAGCAGAGCCTATTTCATCACTGAAGTTAACAGAATTCTCCAAAAGCATTCATGAAACCCAAGGCTGCTTAAAAAGCCAGATCAACGCAGACTCCTGCAAGATAAATAACACACCTGACAACAGCACACACCACAGAGAAAAGCTCGTGGTAGGTGATCCCAGCTATCTGCAATAGCTACGGTTCAGCTTCGACCAGAAACTACAGATTTGCGTTTGAGAACATGAAAGACACCGTTCCCAGCTCCGTGGGAGCAGGCCAGCGCTGCAGACTGTGCTGGCTTGGCAGGGGATGACCAGGGGCAAAGTACAGCGGGTTTGTGAGGCCTTGATCAATTTGCATGCTGCAGGTGCTTGCGGACAGTCCCAAGGCACGTTCGGAGCCAAGAATTATGAACCTTGCACTGTTGGACATCATGTAACATGATTAAATATCATAACTCATTCTGGTAATAACTCCAGCTCTCATTAAAGCCCAGTTCTGCTATCCTGGACTGCTGCTGCCTTTTCATCTCTCCCATCCAACCTCCCCCTCCCTATTTCGTCTTACGGGGCGGGGGTGGAGGAATATATGAATGGGCAGAGCGGGTCTTGCTTCCCTAAAAGGGCTTTTTCATTACCACTACCCTGGCTCTCAGCCCCTGCTTTTTAATCATAATAGATCAGCCTGCTCTCCATTTACTTAGGCTTTTCCGATGTCAGAGGAAAGCACATTTTTATTTGGCGCACCTATTTTCAAATCACAGGCACGCTGCCCCTGCTCATTATTAATAAATACACTTCGATTTATCACAAGCTCCGTTTGAGTGCCACGGGGAGCCTGGGGCAAAAGGAGACAAATTCTTTTCTTAAGTTGTTCTGAAAGGTGCTGGGCTTCCCGACCCTCACCCCCATTAACCCAGCACAGCTAGTGCGCTCCTACTGGGAGCTCCACGGCTTGCGCAGCGGCAAACTCGGACTGATCTTGTGCCATCTCAATATATTTGTTCATTATCTTGCGCACACACAGAAGCATTTGGAAATGTACTCGGGGCACAGGCCAAATTGAATCATCTGCCTTCATTTTCCACACGATCTGAAGCTACAGCTGCTACAACAGGCTGTGGGATTTTTATTTTCCTTCCTTAACAGTTTTTTTTCTCGCTCTTAAAGTCACAGCAGTCTGATTTTAAACCTCTTGCCATTGCTTGGGTTTGTGTCTGCTTTTTACAAAACGGGTCTTGCATACACACACGGTGGGAAAAGAAATTCCCAGCAACCTCCCTCCGTGCTGCTCTGAAGGCAAGACAGAAAGCAGCGCCCTTGGGGAGAGACATAATTAAAATATTCATCTCAGAGATGCCTGCTCTGGTGGCTCAGATGGGTCTATTAATCCACTAATCCCCTCACATCCACCAGTGGACAAGCACCGGCAGGAGTGGTACCCACCTACTTTGTGCTACACTTGGGAGCAAGGAACGGTCCCACGAAAACAAAGCAGCCCTCCCTGGTCTGGGCAGAGCGCTCCACGCAGCACTGAGCCAAGCTGCCTCCTTTCAGGAGCACATTAATCTCTTGAGAAAAAAGTTTAATTCCTTTTTAGATCACTGGAAGATCAACTTTCATTTGTCTTGAGAGCAAGGGCAGACCAAACACAACCTTCAGATCTAGATTTTACTGACTTCATGGCAAATCTAGTTTGGCAGACGCTACTTTGAGATAAGTAGGTACAGCGGAGAGGCATCCAAGTCCCAGAGTTTAGGTCCAAGCTTTCAGATCACCAGAGATAGGGATGAATCCACCTTATCATGCTCATCTATCTAAACTAATGCTGCTGAAAGCCACTTTACATCTCATCAGTGTGTAATGACTTTATCATCTGTTCTGCCAAAGGATTCTTTTTCAACTCTTTCTATAGGGTCAGTCTAAGGAAGAAAAATTTTCTGCAGATAACATTTCATGCTAACAAAGATTATGATTCCCCACTGCTACAAGAATTGTTAAGAGCAACTGTTCCAAAAACTTATCAAAACTAATTGTATGGCCTGTCCCCTTCCCAACAAACATGAAAATGACACTTAAACAACATTTTGGGACTAACATATGCTTGCATTTTATTATCAGCTCCCAGATAAACTCGTGTTTCTCTTGGTAGACTATCAGCAGTAGCAGCTTTCTGCAGCAGGAGACAGTAAACTGCCTTAATAAATACAAATGGACAATTTAATTAAAATTTATTGGAGACTTGGAAAAAGTACTATTTGTGGATGAAACAGTCTGTTAAAGGATTGCACTCAAGGCTAGGTCAGTGTATTTTAAGCAGGCAACAATAAGTGGCAGTGAAACATACTGCACAGAGCTCTACCCCAATGATTAAAGAGCACACCGAAATTATAAACGTCTGTTTTCCAGAAGGGGGGAAAAAAAACAGTCACCCAGTTGCCTCTGGTTTTAATGCTTGAAACAAAACAAACCATTTGGCTTTAAAAATGTACTTCTTTAAACCTGAAAAGACCCATGTATCAAAACAAGGTGGAATCAGCTAAATACATTACTTCTGACTTGTTTCCTTGAAAATCCAGCCTTAATGCATTCTAACAAAATTTATCTATCCCAAGCATACCTCATAATGAGATCAACTGGGAAAAATATCAGGCTTGTTTGTATATTTTATACTTGCTCTAACTTGGCAGTTTGGAGATTATGTATTCCCCAGGTCCCTCCTTAAATCGTTTCACACGCTGCAATTTGATTTTCTTTGCTTGCCCTTTTCCACAATTTTTTTGATACATTTTATTGAGTTCTGGCTCAGAGGGAAACGTTCCCTTTGAATTAAGGGTGCAATCATTTTTTTTCCTCTAAATAAGGACATATGGCGTAGAAAGCAATGTTATGGTCTGAGGATTTTATGATTGAAGTAGGACTCATTTTAAAAAATGACAGTAGCATCAGGTTAGATTAGAGTAGTTTTTCTAATTGGGTGGTGCTGCTGTGGATGTTGTGATCGGCTATCTTGGCTATAACTCATTATAAATATGACATGTCCGTTTTTACTTCCTGTGATGAAGAAGAAAACAGCAGCAGTGTTATGATACTGAAGGAAATTTGTCCTTTTTTTTTTTTAGCATTCATTCAGAAAGTTACATGATGTTTAGAAGATTAGCATTTATACATTTAACTGGCATGCAGACTTCTGGTTTCTAATCCTGGTTTACCTGCTTCCTCTGGATAAATTACTTAACCTGTATTGCAGCTGAGCATTCTATAACACAGTGGTTAATTTTTACCTCTCTCTGGGATGCAGAGAGGTTGAATTAATGTTAGCAAAGGATTTCTGTGCTTAGAGGCTGTCAGAGTCAGCTGCTACAGGAAGGCAAGTACAACAACTTACTTTAACAAAAAGTATTATTAGTGAAAAATCTAACTACTCAAAGCTATTGTTAGTTTCTCAGCTACTTGAGCAACATTAACTACTCATTAATAACCTGACTTTGCATCATAATGCTTGCAACTAAACATGAATATCACCTTCTGTTTTTAAAAACAAATGAAAACCAAGCTCATTTGGTGCAGTCAATTGCCTTTGCAGTTTCTGGAAGAATTGTTATATGGTGCTCTGATTAGCCAGAGTAACATCCTATAACTAGCTCAGCTTTAGCTCTCGAAGAGACACCTCTCCAGGTCTGGTGCCACACCTAACTAGAGAGAAACTATGTTTGATCTCACGATTTTTGAGAGGTGCAGCCAAAAGAGTGGGCCAGTGCCTTTGGGGGCTGGAGAAGCCTTTTTCACTAGTGCCCAGCACAGAAAGGCTGTTAGGAGGAGTGGGGTTGGCTTTTCTGCAGCTCAGCCGATGCACTGGAACCGCCGCAAAGATTTTTCACAGCTTCTGGGCTGGCAGGTGGCCTCGGCTGCGGAGCAGAGCCGGCACCACTTCCCCACGATGGCCTACGCTCTCAGGATCGGGAGGCTCGCTGCAATGCAAGAGCTAATGCTTATTTTGGAAAAGAGCTGGTGCTTAAGCAGGCAAAACTGCTCGATTTTACAGCTGCCATCAGGCCTGCATAGCAAACTGCACTCTGCCTGCCCCCAGCCGTACTTGGCAGATGGTAGGAGACAGCTGGGAAAATCTGGGTTCGACATACGTCAATGATAAACTGTGTCAGCGTAGACCTGCTTAGGTTACAGTTAGCTAGCGTGTGTGCAGGAGTGAGACTTTGACTGGTGAAGGGTAAATAGCATTCCTAACCAATTTAGCTAAAACCTGCCTTCCACAACAGGGTACACAGACGGCACCTACGAGCCCTTGGGGCCCTCTGGAGAGGCAGGCAAGGCGATAAAGGGGTAATGCATTGGGTTTGTGTGGCAAGGTTTTGCTAGCGGGGAAGCTACAGGGGTGGCTTCTGAGAGAAGCTGCTAGAAGCTTCCCCCATGTCCAACAGAGCCAGTGCCAGCTGGCTCCAAGACGGACCCGCTGCTGGCCAAGGCCGAGCCCATCAGCGACGGCGGTAGTGCCTCTGGGAGAACAGAGTTAAGAAGGGGAAAAAAAAGCTGCCCAACAGCAGTTGCAGCAGGAGAGAGGAGTGAGAATATGTAAGAGAAACAGCCCTGCAGACCCCCAGGTCAGTGCAGAAGGAGGGGGAGGAGATGCTCCAGGTGCCGGAGCAGAGATTCCCCTGCAGCCCGTGGGGAAGACCATGGTGAGGCAGGCTGTCCCCCTGCAGCCCAGGGAGGTCCACGGGGGAGCAGATCTCCACCTGCAGCCCAGGGAGGACCCCAGGCTGGAGCAGGTGGGTGCCCAAAGGAGGCTGTGACCCCGTGGGAAGCCCACGCTGGAGCAGGCTCCTGGCAGGACCTGTGGCCCCGTGGAGAGAGGAGCCCACGCTGGAGCAGGTTTTCTGGCAGGACTTGTGACCCCACGGGGGACCCACGCTGGAGCAGTCTGTGCCTGAAAGTCTGCAGCCCATAGGAAGGACTCACACTGGAGAAGTTCGTGGAGAACTGTCTCCCGTGGAAGGGATCCCATGCTGGTGCAGGGGAAGAGTGTGAGGAGTCCTGCCCCTGGGGAGGAAGGAGCAGCAGAAACAACGTGTGATGAACTGACCCCAACCCCCATTCCCCGTCCCCCTGCACCACTCGGGGGGAGGAGGAGGTAGAGAATTCGGGAGTAAAGCCTGGGAAGAAGGGGGAGGGGAGGGAGAAGGTGTTTTAAGATTTGGGTTTATTTTCTCATTATCCTACTCTGACATGACAGTAATCGGTAAATGACCTCTCCCTGTCCTTATCTGGACCCACGAGTCTTTCTTTATATTTTCTCTCCCCTGTCCAGCTGAGGAGGGGGAGTGACAGAGCGTCTTTGGTGGGTACCTGGTGTCCAGCCAGCATCAACCCACCACAGGTAACATGCAGTTTTGAGATTCATGGGCTACAGCACAAAACCAGCATGTGACACAAAACAGTGCCACCACCAGTGACCATTTATCAGGTCCTGTTGCAAAGGCAAACTATTGCCAGAGAAAAAAGTCAGGACTCCCTCAGTGAAGAAAACCCTGAGAAATCACATACTTACTGGGGCACCTTAGTCTGTGTTTATAAATAAATGAAGGCATCTGTAGGCACAAAAAAAAAAAAAAAAAAGACACACACTACTTGGTGACTGAAGAGAAGCAACCTGTAAAGCTGAGAAATGACAATGAAACTGTAGCTGCACAAGGGACAGACATAATCACCACCAGCGAAAAAGCAGCACCTAATAATTACTGCACCAGCTGTAATGCTCAGGCAGAATCGGATGCCCTAACTACACTTTAATTTAGTGACAAGTCTAAAGGAATAGCATCCCATAAATGCTCCACGAGAGAGCCGAAAGCCTCTGAGCAAGTCACAAAATAAGATTTGTAGCTTCAAGTTTCACATTAAGGTGATTCAGACCTGTGATTCTCGGTTATAAAATGCCATCCAATATGCATCAAATGAGAAGTTGTTTTTACACATTTTTTTGGTGATGGGAAAGAAATGGATACACTAAAGATCAGCTCAGGACTCTTACAACAGATGCATCAAGTGTTACCAACACCCGTACAGCTGACCATATCAAAAGGATCACTGTAAGGGAAGTAACTCCGAGCAGGACAGAGGTATGATTGATTAAGCATCCATTTAGCAAGGAGAGAGCTGTGTTCAGCTGGAGCCAATGGACTAAATCAGGCTGAGTTTACACAATGCTTTTAAACACCATGTAGGAGGCAATCAGAATTGACAGCTTTAACATTGCTGCCATCTATGCATACAGACACCGTATATTAACGGCTAATATCAACAGCTGTGATGTTCAAAGCAAAAGTAGATTTAATATACATATTAAATTGTCCAAAGCTGCAGGAGATATTTGAAAATACATTAGGAAATTCAACCAAAAAAAAAATATCTCTGTATACTATGGTATTTCTCTTCTAGGAATATTACCCACCAGAAGCAAGGGTTTTGAATCAAAGACAAAAGGTGATGATAAACTTTTAAAGTGATATTAGTAAGAGAAGATCCCAAAACACAAGGTAAACACATTACTAATGATGTCAGACAGGCAAAACATTCAGTGCAGTTCTGCTTTGTCCTTGGGAAGAAAACAGACTAATTCCTCAGTCTCTGAATTCCTCAGTCTCTGATAACAAAAGGAAGATACTAGACAACATTTGCTAAGAACAAAGTCCAGACCTGTTGCATAAGCCCTAGAATAGGAGATCATGTGCACACAGATGTTTTAATAGATCTTGGAATAGGCACTGAGAAGAGAAAACTGAAAAAAGACAAGTATTGGAGAAATATTTCAAAGGACCAGCCAGGACCGGCTGGGCAGCTATAGGCACATTGCCATGATACCAGGCTTGAACAGAAAAAAGAAGAAAAAAAAACAGTACTGCATTCAATTGACTGGATTAAACTGTTTCAGTCAACAAGGTTTTCTGGAAAATTACTCTTCTTGAATAAACCTGGTTTCACTTCTTTCATAAGTTCGGCTTAAAAGAGAACTGGATAAATGTGATACATTTAGGATTCTTGATGCACTCACGTTGCAAGACATTCTGGTAAAAATTAGTGCTATAGAAATAAAACATATTTTAAGCAGGGAACATATTGGCTAAGTTCTCAAAAAGTAGTGTCAATAAATAATCATTAATGTTTGCTACAGAAGGTAAAAGGATTTTCAATAGTTCCATCAATACCTGAGAAAAATATTGTCAAAGCCACTGCAGATAAAATTCACAGATGCCAACAATACCTGTTTAGAAATAAATAAGGAAGAGGAAGGGAAGGCAGTTTTAGGCAGCAGCTTGGATTCCTTGAAAAACACACCTCATTAGAAAAAACATATCCCAAAGCAGAGCTGCACTACGATTATGAGGAATGAAGGCAGCTGCCTGCAGCTATTATAGAGGAGAGACTACGCTGCTGAAGAGAGCTGCTCGGGAAAAGCTGGGAGGGTCACAGTGGACAAGCACCTCCATATGATCTTCTAGCATAATGCTACAACCAAAGGTTACTAATCCGATCCCTGAGCAAGGGAAGAGAGGCCACTTTCTCTTGGATACAGCATTGACAGGAATGATTTTGGAAGGCTGGCTTGGTCTACAGCCTCCCCACTAAGATAGCAAAGCAAAGCTCTTCTGAACTGACAACCCATGGCAGCTACAGTCTAACCTATGGTACAAACTTGGATAGTTGTTCTGAATTGTTCCAGGTCCTTCTTACGCGGACCACAGAGATCAATCAAACTGCCATTAGAAAAAGCAGAACTTGCCAGCAACTATCCAGGTGTGATGCACCGCCGATCTCTCCTCACTTAGAGCTGGGAACAAAAGTTACCACCGTGATGCTGATCAACAGTGAAGGAGGATTTTGTAATGGCAGCCTGCAAACCCTGTGTCCGTAGTTCAAGGCAGGGACAAAAGCTTCCACATTCTCGCTCAACAATTCACTCAAACCCTCCAAGTGTCCCATGTGAAAAACCCACGCTTAGTACAGTAGGGTTTCAAATTCATTACTAGGACTCTGAGGCACCACAATAACACAATTAAAACACCAGCAGATGTGTGTCATATAATACATGTTAAAAAAAGAAACGACATACTGCGTGCAGATACAACAACAATTTGCTGTTCAAATTAATTCAGGAATCAGTACCATCCCTATAAACCCAATATATAAAACATATGCTACTGTAGGCATGCATAAATTGCATGCAATTTTTTTCAGATAAAGCCACATGTGCAACTAATAAACTAAAGTGAAAAAAGAAAAGAAACAAAGTAAATAAATAAATACAAAGGCTGCCCAGGGAATGATGAATTTTGCAGAAACTGCTGTCAAAGATCACAGTGCTGAACAGACAGAGCCACAGCCTTGAGCTTGTACCCTACCCTCAGCAGTATGGTCACACCCTGGCCTCAGTTCATCTGAACAGGGAACTCACATGTAGCAGAAACAAACGCCGAAGAGAGACACAACCAGGTTTTTTACCCAGCACTGGCATAAAGTTAAGACACAGTGGCATTGTTTAAATCGCAGGAGAAGGCAGACAGTCTTCCACATACACAGGATCAGGCCTAATATTGCATGTTTTCAGCCGTTCCACAAACCAGCCCACAATCACATCCCTCTTATATCTGAAGATCCTGTAAAACCTCGGAGCAAGGCTCCAGCGTAGCAGCAGCTGGGGGAAAAGGTGGCATTAAAGGCAAGAGAACCACCACTTCAGTGCAGAAGGCACTGATGGATGGTTGGCACGAGCTGTGATATGATGCAAATTTAGCAAAGCAGAGACAAGGCCCACGCACACCACCATGAATAGTTTTATTCCAACTTCTACCTTGTTCTAGTCAGGCCTACAATTTGCTTTTATTGCTAACTCAAACTCCACCAAGCCCCTACCTGCACTCTGTCTAGACTCCCTGGGACCTGTCCTTTCCCTGGCAGAGGTCTTCGTCCCCCAGCCAACTGTCCCTCGTCACCCACAGGCAATGGAAAGCTAACCACAGCTCAATGGAAAGCTAACCACAGCTCCTTCAGTTAAGTCCCAACAAGAACCAGAGCCATTTTCTTCAGGCTCACTGCCCTAGCAGATGAACCAAGCCACTCTGGCAAAAATCAGAGCAAACCTTACACCTCTACAGGTCTGGAAAGCAGGCTCCTGGCTCTGCACGCGAAGCAGAGGCAATCTGAAACATCACTGCTGTCTGGTTGTGATCACCCGCTGTGATCAGTCAAGACATTAGTGTTGTCAAGGAAACTTTCAGTAAGGCCATGAGATCCTACAGTACCACTGCAAGTTTTTGATTCGAGAAAACAGTGTTATAACTACCAGAGCAAGCACAGCCAGCTCCACAAAGAAACACAGAACCAATTTCCTCTAAATGCCCAGGGGACATCCTGTTTGCTGTTTGACATCCTGAAGAAAACAAAAAACTAAGAATAATTACAGCCAAAGCAACTAAGGTGAAGCCCTTTGGTAATTTTCAGCCCTGAATAACTAAAAAGGGGTGACAATTATTTTAGCTAATGATCACTGAACTTTGAGATTAACATTCACAGCCGAGGAACAGGAAGCAGCTCTTTAGAAGGCAGCACTGCTGTTAGGCTAAGCCCAGAGCTCTGCGAAATAGCTGCTTGACACTTGCTATCATCAAGGGACACAGTGCATTACCCAAAGATGCAAGGAAGTAAAGAACGCACAGAAAGCTCAGTAAAGATGAACTGGGACCATAGGGTTAGGGTTAGGGGTTAGGGTTAGGGGTTAGGGACACAGTGCATTACCCAAAGATGCAAGGAAGTAAAGAACGCACAGAAAGCTCAGTAAAGATGGACTGGGAGCCTGCCCTGCCTTCTTCCTACGTGACACAGACTATATCAATTTATGGTGGAGGAAAGTGCTTCTTGTTGGCCTATACTGTACTCTCACGATACGCAGCACAAGAGCAGCTTGGCGCTAACTGTATATTCCCTACAACCGTAGTTTTTAAAATTTCTCAGACACAAAAGGACTGGCTGAAAAACTGTAGCTTTGAGCGAAAAACAGGATTTGGATTTCATACTGTGTTTTCTGTCATGACAGAGAAGCTAACTCAAGTGTCCTTGCTCTTCTGAGTGCTCTTCCTGACTTACATGCCTCCAAAATCCAACCCCAAACTGTTTGGCTCACATTATTCTTCTTGTGATGGTTACAGACAAAAAAAAGAAGGAAAAAACCCCCACACTAGCAGACCCTGCTGAAGATTAAGCCTCTCCCTGCAGCTGGAAGGCCGTGATCCTCCAAATGCGTAAACTGCATCCTGACACAGCTGAAAGGGCAAACTGCAGAAGTAACCGTGAGACAGGTACACCATCTACTGAAGGTTATCCTGCCGGTCTGAATTGCTCCCTGCGAGGGGAGACATCCTCTCCTCACTGATTCTGGAGAGCAAAGCTGCGCTGGTGCCTTTCAGAAAGGAGTCAGGCTGTGCTTGGGGATGAGCTGGGCTCAGAGGAGGGGAAACCCGCCTAAGACAGGCCCAGCGATTGCCAGCCATTGCGCCTGCATCGTTTCACAGAGGGCATAAAGGCTTGTCAAGCACCAAAATAAACAAGTCCACTAGTTTAACTAAAATCCTGATTTGAAGCTGATTTAAACTGCTGCAAATGGTGTATAGCACGCCTAACAAGCTTTAAGCCAAACCTTAGTTTTGTTCAGGCTAAGTTATGAATCAAACTTGAACTGGAACAAGCAGCTTTTAAAGCAAAATTAAAGTAACAGCCCAGTTAACTTATGGGAAGGACTGCTGCAGTCCTTCCCATAAGAATGGTCTTAGCCGCAGGAAATGCTTATCTTCCTTGTCACATTTGGTGCAGAAAGGTATTTTAAACAGTAATAAGCATCTGTTTTCTCTACTTGTTCACTGGGAAAGTCTAGAGTTATACAAACAGCACCTTAGAGGATAATGCAGTAATAGCAAGATGCACTTATTAATGATCCTACTAATATTTCCTGAGAGCATCTCCAAATACTCTGCAAATACCCATCAAGTTTAAACAGTAAAGATGCACAGTGGGTAGTATCCTCCCTTCTCAGAAGGAATGAAAAGATCAGATGACTTTGGGAACGTCAAGCAATGGACCTGGGATAAGGCTAGGACTACAACTATAGAGAAAACTGGATGGCTAAAAGCACTGCAGCTTTTCATAGCAACCATCTTGCATCTCAACCACAAGATCATTCTCCCTTGATGATGTGTAAGTAAATATTTCTCAGAAAGAAAGTATAATGTTAACAGAGTAGAGCTTGCTGAGAAAGCAAAAAAAAAAATAAATTGCTGTTTTCTTGGATACTGCATGGAAACCCCACACCTCCACAGGAAATATTTTAGTACAAAGAGGCACAGAGATACAGTGTGAAATAATGAAGCCATCAGATAGGAAGGTTTTGTGAACAAGGGGTGAAGGAGCATGCCTTTGCTACTGGGAAGATATGATGGGATTCAGGACTGCTCTTGATACATGGGACAGCAAGGTTTTACTTTGGGCAGAAAGAGCTGTGTCTGAATGCTGCCCAAAGGCAGGAGGGTTCGAAGTACCTTGGATACAGATTTGGGAAATGACTGAGGTCTGTCACATCACGGGATCTTTACAAGCAGCAGTGGGGCCCAGGACTGCTACAACCAGGGGCAACAAAACTGAAAGCTCAATCCAGAGACCAAAGCTCAGCAAAAGGACTTCTCTGAACTGTAGCTCTTTCTGTGAGAACAAGCGTGGGAGAAGGAACAAAGCCCAAAATAAAAAAAATCACCAGGGCAGAACTATGGGTAGAGCTAGAAAACCAGGTAATTATTCAGACCTTTAATGTTCCCTTGTTGCTACCGGTGAATGAGCAGCAAGAGGACACTAGAAGTCCTCAAGTGGGAATGGCAAAAGCCTCTAAAATTATGATGCAAAAATTAAACATGTCTCCTAGAGATGTAGAACTGGTCTCAGATGGAGCTTTTCTGCTAATAGTTGCCTCAGTTGACATGCAAGTTCTGTTTAACAGTACATGTCTAGATACCATTGCACTATAAATATTCTTGCTCAAAACACTTAGCCTTACTGCTATTCACAATGTACCTGACAGTTTCCTATTTAAAACAATATTACCGCTAAAGGAAACCATTAACAGAGGGCTAAAGGAAACAATCCTACTCACTGAACCAACACTGTTGTCTCGGCAGAACAAAGCAATTAACATCTGAGTTCACAGGAAAATATATTAGCACAACAGATGCATGTGCATGTATTTTGGCCCTTTGGTAAAATGCACTGTTTTCGGGCCAGATGTTTCTGCTCATGCCAAAGAAGAATCCAGCTGCATCAAGCTGTGAATATTTCTTCTGATCTGTCAAAATCTGCTATGAACTAGAAGAGAAAAAAACAGAACTGAAGTTTGAAATAGAAGTCTGTTTTCCACTGGGGATTTTACCACCATCTGTATTTTAAAAGCTTTAGTACAACTTGACAGAGTCTGAAAAAGTTTGCAACACAATAGGTAAAGCACACTGAAATACCATTCAAGTAAGGTTTCTGGTAGAGTTGAAACATATGGTAAAAGACTAGTTTTGTGCACATTTTTTCCCCTTAAAAATCAATTTATACTTACTAGTTGGATTTACAACATATTTAAACTGTACAGCCTTTTTTGTAATGTGCTGCCATTATGAGCAGAACTCTCATTATTGAGATGATAGAGCAATATTGAATTACTGGCCAAACAAGGTGCTTTTTCAAAAACACCAGAGGTGACTCTCTTTCTCACAGTTTCTAAAACCAGGTGGGTTTTTTTTTTCCTTCATTAATAGAATTACTATGGATTTGCACTGATGCAAGAGTAAAATTATATCCTTTTCCTGAAACCACAAAAAAAGGAGCCAAAATGGAAACAGAAGAGTTAAGCATAAAACATGAAAGCATCTCACAGCAAGGTAAGTTCACAAACTATACCACATTTGTCAATGTTTGGTATTGTCCTTCCTAAAAAACCATCCACCTAGCAGGACCAGCATGCTCCCACCTCACAGGCCACCTGTGGAAAAGCCCATAACTCATCTCACAGAAACCTCTGCTGTTTTACCCCCAAAACCCAGCTTCTTCTGCCCACGGCAGAATGCAGCGGCAAGGAGCTGGATAAAAACAGTGACTTGCTTGAGTAAGTGGCTGCACCATTACTTTCTGGTGAGTCCTAAATCTGAGATTTTCTGAAGTGCCTCAGGTACCTTGACTCCTGAAGGCATCAAGATTCCTATCTCTCATGTTCTACCTCAAAATTTCAGCCTTAAAAAATAAAAAAATAAAAAAATCATGTCCTGAAACAGACGAATATATATGGTACAGTGCAAAGAAAACAGAACATAGCTGGATATATCTGAACTGAACTCAGTTTAAATTCTGATCTTCTCCAGTTATCGCCTGCTCTCCACATTTGTACGCCAGCACTCAGGCAGCTGTGCTGCCTTCCAGGTGTGCGGCACAGCTTTGCCCCTGACAGGGTTATCTATTTTACGAAGAATTATGCTAGCAGTGAAAATCACAGTAGAATTGTTTTGAAAGAAGCAAGGCTCAGATGGACAATTTAGATTTCACAGAAGTTGAAAGAGGCTTTGCAGGTTCAAATTATTAATCAACACCCTGCCAGGCAGGGGCCAAGAGCAATCTGCCAGTGCTGAGTTTCCTTGGACTTAGATTGCAAAAATCTAGATTTTAGATTGACTCGATGGGGAGAGGGGTTTCTGTGCCTACAGCCCTTTCCTTCTGAAGCATCCAGGCAAAACTGATCCCTGGCTTTTAGGGGCAAATATGAACTTACGGATGGTGAGGAAAGGTCTTCTTCCAGGAATTTGGGGATTCAGGGGCTTTCTGAGCCAGTGGACACACTGCACATGACAAAGCTACTTCTCTGTTGTTAAAATCATGTGCCAGCTATGACAAGACATTATAAACTTCAAATGGGGTCACACGGGGTCTTTCTTTTGTTAGCAGGAAACATGAAAAAAAAAAAAAAGGCCAGAAAAAAGCAAGTGCCCTCACAGTACCCAGCCTTATTTGGTGCAACAGCATCAGTTCTCCCACAGTGACAATCGCAATGACGCAGGCTGCTCTGGCAAGGAAGAATTTAATTGTAATAAGCACCTATCACAATGTAACAACAGTTAATCACAGAGAATCACACAGTGGGTGCCTCCAGTCACGTCAGGCTAGCTTTAGCATCCTTTTACTTGACCTATCAAGCTGATACATGCCTGCAAAATTCTGCAGGGACAAACTTAAAAGAAAAAGAGAAAAGAAAGAACGAAAAAAAAAAAGGGGGGTGGGGGGGATGGACAACTCTTCATAAACAATTGTAAAGAAAATGGTAAGCAAGGGAATAGGTGTGAGCGGCAGAGGAGTAGGGGGAAGGTGCAAGACCATGTGAAAGAGAAGATGCACGCACGTCCACGTGCACGGACAAGAGAGGACTGCCCAACGCACAAGCCAGACGGCATCCGTTCCAGGGCTCCTCTCTCCTCTCTGCTGTACATCTTTATTACAAAGAAGCGTTGCAAGATGAAAATTGGGAGCTTGAGGACAAAATCAAAAGAGAAAGAACAGGATATGCTCCCACAGACCTTGACTGAAAATGGTGATTTATTTTTTCTTTATTTTTACCTTAACTGTCTCCCTATCCACAGAAGTGTCACACTGCTGCTCCTGTTGCACTATAATACTACTTGTTTCCTCCTGCCAGCTACTCAGCGAGGATTACCCCCAGCACAGCCCTCCATTCTTTCAGATCTAGTCAGAAGGCAAATTAGTCTCAGCCTGATGGGGGAGTGCTAAATTTTTCATTACAATCTTTCTCCGGAGGTTTGGTGTTTAATAATTTGTACTGTATAAAATTTCACATATGGGAAAACATGGCACCACACAGCCTCTCCAGATGCCTTTTTTTTTTTCTCGCCGCTAATCATGTGAGCCCCCCAGCTAAAGGAGTGGATTTAGGGCATAATTAAAGCTTTATACTTTTAATAGTAATAAGGGTAAAGCTCAATTTTATTTTTGAGAAGAACATGCCACATTTGTAAATTCCCATTTCACTGAGGATCAATTTTCAAACAGGCTTTGTACCCGAGCTTCTTTGTTCCTGATATACCATGGAAACATAAACCATGTAAGCAGCTCGTGGTACTATGAAAGACACACACCCCTACTTAGCCGCTGTGAAGGCTCTTTAATTCCTTATGATCAATCCAAGAGCAGTGGTGGTCGTGCAGAGGACATCTGTAAGAGAGCCTTGACATCATCTGTTCTGGTTTTCATCACATAATTTGGCAGAGGAGTCTCTCAGATTGGTCATACGAACTTCAAATCTCTGAAAGTTTTAGCTACAGCCCTAAGCAGAGCTGAAGTGATTTAACTTTGCTGCTGCGCTCCTAAACCTCCCCCCAGCCACCACCCTTCTTCCTTCCCCACACAGCCCCGAAACCGCAGGGCTGCTGTCACGCGTGGGAATGCAGAGCCCTCTCCAATCTTCCCACAAAACTGCTTTCTCCCTGCATTTCTGATGAGAAGAACAATCTGGAATACACTTTCAGGATTAACTACAGCTGCATGCAGAGAACCAGCACAAGGTTTACACACCGGTTAAAACCTCCAAAAGCCTCATTGTAAAGACTTAACCGGGACCCAAGTAGGGGACAGACTGCAGTAGGTACTTCACAGCAAATGACCCATCATGTAATCTACTTACTACTGTAACCTACTAAGTGCCATACCATTTCTCGTCCCTGGGCATTTTCCCCCGGGTTTTCCAGAATCCCTTTATCTTCTCAGCAATGTACTGAGATCTCAGTAATGACACACTGCTGCAGAGCACGACACATAGGAAGGGCAAGTGAAAGGGAAGAAGGGGTGCTGGCAGAAAGGCAGAAAGGAATCTGTATTCCTTGCATGGCTGAGACAGGAATAGTTAGTTATGTGACGGTCAGCATTTTGAGGACTAATTTTAATTATTTGATGAACTGTGGAGTACAGCTCCCTTCAAGAAAGAAGCACCCCAGTGATTACATTCCCAGGATGACGACTTAAAATATCAAGTCCTTTCCCTCTTCTCCTAAACATCCTAAGTAAATTCAGGAAACACAGAGCAGGACAACAACCACCTTTCACAGTATGGTTTTAATTCAAACCAAGTTTCTCCCATCTGCTCAAGAGACCTACAGACTGCCTTAAAATGAGATGCTTTGGTGCTATGATGGATTTCTGATTTCCCATAGAGAAACCAGGTGATAAAGAGACAGTTTGAACTAGTGTGGTAAAAACGTACAGTATTCTTTTACAAATCTTACGCTTCAACGGAAAGGAGATATTCCAGTTTTGCCATTAAGTGTCTCTGTGCCCCTAAGTTGTGGTTGAAAGCCAGGTTTTACTCTCCAATCAGCAGCAATACTGGGTGGGGTAAAGTAAAACTGTTCCTATAGGTAAGCAGCTACTCAGCTCTCAGAGCCTGCAGCATGCTGGCAAACACATCAAATGACCTAGAACTGGGAAATAATGACCTTGAAAGTGAGAGCTTATTTCTGGGTTTTATCCATCTTTAATATCACAGCTTAAACTAAATCAACCATGCATTTTAAGATCTGTATTGTATCCTTCCAAATCTATTTGAGAATGCTCAAGTCTTGAAATGTTATTTGTTGAAGTGCAGAGCTTATTACAGGTCAAAGTTTTACTTGCCTTCTAACTGATTTATGTGTGTTACTTAAGTCAGTACAAGCGATACAGGACAGACAGCTCCCCAAACTTAGTGAACCTTCTTAGTGGCCATGAAACTACTGAGAGAAAACATGTGATATGTGATAGTCAAATTTAAATATAAGAAAGGAATATATGTACTTAAAAGTGTTTTCTGAATGTCTTTATGTTGAGTTCCAGTTTCACTGGCATGTATAGGTCCTGCTGGGTGAAGACTCTCAGCTCTGTAATCCGTATGTTTTTCACCATGTAGTTTTATGAAGACTCTATTAGTGACCAGTTGCAAGAGTAGTGGTTTAATGCTACCTACTCCCAGAAGAAAGTGACCTGGAGGAGGTTCACTCATCTTAATGTCTAGCAGTCATTTCCATGAAAACCCTGGGCAGGAAAATACACATATGGAGATGTAATAGAGGCAAAGCCTCCATGTCAAAGAGCAGATTGGACTCTTGCCATCAGGCCCATGACAGCGATCCCTAATTCTCCTGGACATCTGCTACTCCAGCAAAACACAAGACAGGGGTTAGCATATGCGACACAAAGTCAAGTTCTACCCCTAGCTCTGACCACGGGCACATTTATCTCTACTATTGCTCCCCCCCTTTTTTTTTCTTAAATAGAAACCAGTAATACATAATGTCATTATGCTCAGTTTGTGAGGCTGAGTTTATCTGTGACTGCCAAAAGCATAGTAATCTTCAGTACAAAGTATGATTACTCTGTCATCATGCATCTCTACAGATAGCAATGCTCACGTTATCCTTTGAACAGGAAGAGGTCAAACCACTGATGTTAAACCCGTGAGACCTGAGAGCTAAAGGACAAGCTGCAGTATCAGTTTTTGCCAGAGGAAACTCATCCATGTTCTGATTTGGCGGGAGAAGGATTTATATCAACTTACACCAGATAAGGAACATGGGAAATAAATGCATAAGTCAGAAGCTACTAATGGGTATTATTTCTCAGATAGTAGCAAGTTAATGCTATATAGCTAGGCAACAAAGCCATTCCATCCTTGATAAAGGCATAAACACATTAAAGGAATAATCCCTGTGTGACATGAGGTTACTTGTGCATTCATAAAATTTTCACCGCTTCTGCCAGCACTGCCTTTTAAAAATCACTGTTCTGTCCCAGCTTGATCAAACCCTGCAGCCCATGATTTGCTTCTCCTTCAATATGCACAAACATGCAGAGAATCCCATTATAAATCCCTTTCTAAAGGATAAATAGAAGTCTCCTGTATCACAGACAAACCAGCAGCTTGACCTAGTTTCAGTAGTTCCGTATTACTTACAGTATCAATTTATCTATCAATTACACCCTGCCATGAAAACACCAGGGTCGTGCTTTGTACCCAAGCCCTGTGTCAGCGGAGGAACTACAGGAAGCAAAGCCCCACCACTTCTGGTGCCGCACCAGTGCGGGTGTTGGGTCCGTCACTTACCCTGTCCCTGCCAACTAAATCTGTACGATGCTTTAATTTACACATAGGTACTGGGTATTCAGTCCTGATCCCCTCAAAGTTACAGATAATTTTCCTGTTCAGTAGAAGCAGTAATTCAACACTGAGGAAAGGGTTAAGAATGTGTTTGTTTTCCATTACTGTAACAGGTCCCTTCTTTCTATCAGTTGCCTTTGAAGAAAGTACAGATTACAAAGTACATCACAAGTAGCAGACCCTGTTAAAAACAAGCACTGTTACAAGTTGCCATGCTGGGGACTAAAAAATGGGTTGCTCTTCTTTAACTTGTGAAAATAAGAAGCTAATGAAGAAAGAAATAATGATATGATTTTATGTCAAAGTATCCAGCTTGAACGAACTCAATATTTGGTGATCTTTTTCTTCCCCTTATGAAAGTTCACACAGCAAACCCAAAGCTCTTAAGTAACTTATTAAAAACATTTACTGGGGGATAATTTCACATTCTTAGCTTGACACCCAATATTTATTATCATTTCATCATTCTGGGTGTGGATATTTTGATGAATGGATCAATCCATCAAAATTTTGTAAGCATCACTTTCCTTATGTGGAAAGACAATTTGGGAACCTTTACTAGTCATCTTAGATTTCCCTGCACAGACAGGATAAGCAGCAGAATGTAAACTAATGAAAACGGCTATTCAAGAGAAACCTTTTTTCACCTTCTTACGGACACTGAGAAAACTTGCAGTAAGATCCAAATTAGAGGTGAAAATTCTCATGGTAAAGTTTGTTATCCTTCTTCAAGCTAGAATTAAGGTCATAATTATCTCTTCATTACAGAAATACATAATACAGCACAGTAAGACCTCTTGAAGGGACAAGGTATTTCCTAAACTTTAGTGTAACAAGACAGCTTAAAAACTGACAGTTTCCAAGGTTTGGGCTCTCTCCAGATGCACTCATTAGTTATTGCAAAATATAGGATTGCTTCATTACTGGCATGCACATTTGAAAATAAACACTCTGCTTCCTTAGGAGTTCAAGAAGCCACATTCAAGTAATAAGCCAAGATTCACACATCAGGATATGAGTTGTCAGAGCTCTGCTTAAATCACTGACGCTCTGACTGGTTCAATTATATAGAGGGACAATAATGAAAGGAGAAGCCAAAACAACTCCCAATCCTGGAATACTGAGTATGAAATCGTGATATAGCGAAATACACAGAAGAACATTATTTTGAAGCACCTTTTTCTTCTGGGAAACCAAAGCAGAAGAAGAGATGGTAATATCTAAGTATGATTTTTAAAAAAAAATATTAGAGAAATTAATGTTGTGTTTGTCTATTGGTAAAATGGAGGAAGGGGAAAAGAGACTGTTGTTAAAAAACAGTAGGAAACCACCACTGTTGCCATTTCCACCTGCAATCCTTCCACTTCCCTGAAATCAATGATATCTTGGGGCAAAGGAGACAGCTACTTCCTTGCTGAAATTTCACAGCAAATGATTTTATAAGCTCCATGTTGCTTTATCAGCCATTAGTGAATAAACTGTAATGGGAAAATTTACCCCAGCTCATAGGAATTGCAACAATTTAGGCAAGTTCTGAATGAAAATTGTTTACCAAACAGAAAATGTAAGTGATCTAATGCTGAATTTTCCTCCCTCTTTCAATTAATAAGTTGCTAAAAACAAAACTCTGATGCCAATTTGTAAGATTTAATGAATATGCAGACTGTTAAATAAATAGACTATGCCCCAGAGCTGCTCATTTAGGATGCTGCTGTTATAATAAAATTAGGTAAGTGTCCAATGAAAGCTCAGGACCCTGGGCTGGTGCCGTCTAATTGAAGTTTACAACTTTATTGGAGATTCCTTGCATCTTATACATTTGCTTTGTAGAGTTTAATAGCTGGTGGCCTTGGCTCTAATTTAATTACAAATCAGAAAGGAAGGTTGTGTCAGCGTGATAACATTTGCCTAAGCTCAAATGTCAGTTTCAGGCATATTTCACCTGTTCTCATCTTAATTTAACTGGACTAATAGGTCCTAATCACACAGAACAAATGGGTCTTTAAAGTAAAGATATAAAATTAAGGGCCAGGTACTGCATGTCCTTCACCACCAGTGAAAGCACTGGGAGTCGGTGGCACTGAGTGCCCATCGAGCAGCCCCGAAGTGCAACTGAAGATGAGGATATGAATGGGGTCAATCCTGATCCAACGGACCCCGGGAAGGCCCAAAGCCAGGAGGGGGACAAGCCCCGGTTTAAGCCTTGGGAACAACCCTGAGGTTAGAACTTGAAGACATCCTGAAGGGGAGAAAATGGCAGGTGTAAATGGAGTGAAAGGTGGTACCAGTTACCTGCTTACGGTTAAGCAGTCTCCAGGCAGGGACGCTGGTGAAGGAGAGCCCATTTCACCTGGTGTCTGTTTCAAGGGGCGAGGAGGGAGAGGTGGGAAGGGTTTCAGCAGGCTCAGAAGTGGTGCATACCCACGGCTTTCACATTTATTTTTCAACACTATAACAATAACCTGATGGAAAGAGTTGATTGGCAGATGCCAAGTAAAACATTTTGCAAAGATAAAAAAAAGCCATGGGAAAGCAGGACTATGTAACTTTCTAGAAGATAAGATGGAGCGTGTTCACTATAAACAAAACCACCTCCACATCCCACATACACAGGCACATACTGTGCAGCAGTCCATTAACACTCAGTATGTTCCACTGATTAAAAAGAAAATTTAATACATCTGTCGGAACACAGAGACAGAATAAATATCCTTATCGTTCCATTTACTGTAAATAATACTTAAGTGCAAGTCAAATATTAGCTATATTCAGCACAGCATCATAACAAAGCAGGCACTGCTAACGTTATGGTCCCAAACTGTGTTATTCTTAATTAACATCTGACATATATCTGCTTTTGCAATCACCCATTACTGATTAAATGACAAGGCACAATGTCAGATGCATAATCTGATTGGTTAGTACTCAGTTACCAAGGTGTTACATTTTGAAATTGCCTGTGAATTGATTTCTTTTATTGAATTAATAAGTGTTATCATACTGTACAGAAGGTAAAATTGCTACTGAATGTGAGTGATAACATATAATTACAGAAAAATCAAATCCTAATCTGCAGAGCCAAGCCAGGTGTCAACATTTTAATTGTAGTTAGGGAAGCGCAGGAACACCATGGAGCAGGGGGAGGAAGAGAAGAAATATACTGCATAAAACCCCAACTTTAGTTTGGCATGATAGCAACCTTGAGGTATGTCAACCACTCGTGTGCGGAAATATTGCACTTAATTTTTCATTTTAGGCTATAATCCCACTTGCTGGGACACCTGACTGTCATCCAGACCCAAATCTATCTCTCATAGTCTCAAGATTTACATTTTTGGGATAATGTTTCTGAAAGATTTTAGGAGATACAAGCGTAAAATACCGAAAAAATGCACTTCCCCTATTCTTCCCTTAAAAAAAATAAAATTAAGATCCCTTCTTTCCCCAGAAAGATCAAGTCCCTGTGAGATGATACGACACAATTTTCTGCTATAAATAAAAACGCAAAGATTTTATTAATTTTAGTAGCTTTGCACAGTTTCAGTGAAAAATGCCTCTTCACGCCATTGCTTGAGAGCCTAGTTGCTCTCCCTGTCAGTCTGCATTCAAACACTGCACTAATGCAACTACTGGCGTCTAAATTGATGATGTTAAATTGGCGTAACCCCCTTGCATGGACACTCTCAAATTAGCTAGTTCCAATACATTTGATCTATATCAGCCACTCTTAAACCAATTTGAGCATTCATGCTAACGGACTACACCAGTTTAACTATGTGTACTCAGAAAATGATGTCGCTAAATTGCTGCAATTTCTTTGGATTAAGGAGGCCTAGGAGAGCCCTGGCTTCCTCCTCGCGCCACATGAGGAAGGAGCCGTTCAAGCCACCGTAACTGACTCGGCAGACTTTGATTCACACTCGTCGGTGCATACCCAAAACCTTTCCATATCACCCCATATCGTGCAATTCCAGGTCCCCCTATCTCCACCTCTTCTCCTCGCTGTTGCTGCCTTCCCACCATTAGTACCCAAGTCACCTTCTCCCACCGCCATCCCCAAGAGCTTGCCTTGTGATGCTGTTTCTCCCGTCCTCCTGAGGGCTCAACGGGGCCGTTCACAGTCAGGCACAACCCGCCAGCTTTTCCTGTTGTGAACTTCTCTCGTTTTGGATTCTCTGTGATCTCTGTCCTTTGCAAAAGGGACCCGTCTAGGCACAAGATGAGGTAGCATACAGACGGGAAGCGCCAAGGGCAAATGACAAAGCTTTGTTCAAAGACCACGCTGCTTCCCTACTGCACCACGAGCCAGATACCAATTTGCAAAACGTCTGTTCAAATCATCAGCTTTTTCTTTTCTTCAGGGATAAAGAGGAAGAGGTTAAGTCATCCTGTTTGTATACAGAGAGAGAAGTTAAAAACCATGCTACTACCACCCATTTGGCAAGATATCTTGGCAGCAGGATGGCATATAAAAATTTTACATGAAGCTCTTTCCAAATTAATTCCTTCCATGCTTCTGTTTTCAGGGTAATAGTGAAAGTTTCATTCTTGAATTGCAAACCCCCTGGGTTTAGCTGTGAGATTACCAGGCCAGGAAGCACCTTATCAACACGGTTACACAGCAAAGTAACGCAAGAGGTAGCTGGTCGTGGCTTTGTGTCTCAGGAACTATGAGCGCATCCTTACGCATACGGTCCTCTGGGGTGGTGAGGAAAAATAGCAATCTAGGCAGGGGTACGCAGCACGACAAGGTGGAGTGCCCAGGCAAGCAAAATTTTGGCTGGATACAGACAAGCAATCATTGCATGGAGCAGGGAGAGAACAGTACCTCTCCACTATGAGTGCATCTTAATTCTGTACATTGGCCTGTCTTTTAGATACCAATAAAGTTGTCGGAATGAAAAAAACCCCCACTTATTACTGGAGTTGAAGTAACATATTTTTAAAAGAAAATTTCTAAAACATGAGATGTATAACTTGGCTCTGCAGTGATCACAGTGGGGAAAATAACCGGTAGCAGTTGTTATATGCCTGAAGAATGTGAATTCTGGAGAGTAGGAGGAATTAGACTAGCAGAAGAAGGCTGAACTATTATAATGGGAAAAAAAATAGCTATATAGAAGAGAGGCCTTTTCTCAAATAATTTCTTTCTACAGTTAAAGGTAAGTGCCAGGGAACATCACCGCAGGAGAGTTAAAGCCTGTATCGATTGAGATGAACTGCACCAGCTTGGAGGTCTTTTGCTATGACGAACATCTGCATGACCTCCATGCAGGAACCCTGGAAAAACGACAAGCAGCTAATTGGGTTTCCTTTCCAGTTACTCAATTTACAGCTACTTCCTCACCTCACATTCACAATGTTTGGAGGCTTGGTGGTTTAATAAGCTAAAATTCATGCTTTTTCACAAACAGAACCTGTCCAGGTATGTTCCCGTATCTCTTCTAGGTTGCAGCCACTGCAATGCAGCAGCAGTTGCTCGTCGCTCCCCAGCTGACCCAGTTTTTGGAAGAACACAGGAAGGATGGTGCCTCCAATGCTCCTTTGCTGAAACACACCATGCAAAAAGCATGCTGATCGCGCTGACGCATGGGGAAAGATTAGACAGAGCGGCACCACGGAGCAGCAGCGGTCTGTGTGCTGCCACACACGAAAGGAACTCCTGACCTCGGCTTGATGCATTTCTTCCATTTCAAGGAGACAGAGCCATAACAGCCCAGACGTGACAGTCCCACGGCAGCTTTAGCTGATGAAGTTATAAGCTAACCAATTCCCACTCTTCCCTTTGCCCCCAGCCATATGTTCCCACCTTCTCTCTTGCACCAGTACCTTCATGACTAAGTGGTGAGACAATTCAGGAAATTAGCCCAAAAGAAACTAATTTCTTTTTTTTTTTTTTTTTTAAATCGTGTTAGCTTTTGGCTGGTTGAACTCTCCGCAGCGGTTATGAGCCCATACGGTAGTGGTTGGGAGGAAAGGGAACATGTGGCTAGAAACACAAGGGAGGGAGGGAGCTGGAGACCCTCTCCCTGTAAGCTGGGACCATGCTGGAAACACGGCCTCAGGCTCATGAGACCCCGCGGGCTGGCGCAGCACAGGGCAAGCTCCTCCTGCCCTATTTTACAGGGACCTTCAAAAGTTCAGAAGAGGAGGATCCTTGAACCCACCCCAGCTGTTTTAAAGGCATGATGTCAAATACAGAGTTAGTTTTTTGCTGCAGAAATTCCTTTGAATACTGCTGTGCAAAACCAGTTACAGCTATCCCAGATCTTGCTGTTCTGTGGGAGAGATTCCTGGGATGCATCTTCCTTCAATAATCTCCTGTATATTGCCGCGACTGACTTGGGCACCTACTTAATCTGTGACCTTACAGCTCCTGTCAAGCAGACTGTGACACCCTCAAGACTCGTATTATCCATTACCAAATTTTCATTTTTATTAAGCTCAGCAGAGACTTCTTTCCTTCTCCTCTAGGAAGCATGAATTCTCCTGTGTCATTTATTCCACAAATGATTTATACCAAGAGCCTGTCAACTACAGGAGGTACTTGCTGTGCTTACTATACCTGCAAGTAGCTCTGTCCTTTCCGGGTCATTACTAATAAAGCACTTATCCCTCATACAAGCACAAATGCCTCCCTGTGCTCTCGCAGGTATTTATCTGAGCACTTCAGAGTCCTCAGCGGATTTATCCTCACAGTGCTCTGGCGAGTTGGGCATTGGCGTGATTCCTGTTACACAGATAAAGAACGAGGCTAGGAGACTGAATTCAGCTCTTTGCTGCTTCGAGGAGGCTTAATCTCCTGAATCAGGATGCTGTAACCACCGACCATTCTTCTTCCTACTCCCCACACCTGCTTCCCCTTGGGACAGCAGGAAACTACTCACAGTTCACCACAAATTCTCTGCTGTATCAACCAGACCCACACCAATGGAGTATTGCTGCCCCAATCTGCAGAAAAAGAACGCTTCATCCTGTGACCATTTCTTACTGTTGAAGTGCTTATGAAACAGAATTAAAAACCCCACGGCCCAGCCTGCATGACCCAAACCATCACCCTCCTGTCCTGTTCCCCGTTCACAGATGACTCATGAGATGAAGTCTCCCTACTGCTTAGCACCATTCACTAAGCAGCCAGCCAGATTTCACAAACAACAGTAAAACAAATATATTTGTCTTGCAACTAGAGCGCCAAGACAAGCAAGGAGCAAAGCTGGGGGCCAACTGTAACACCACAGATTTTGGCAGTCAGCCCTCTTTCCAGCTTCTTACATATTTTTGTCCCAACTTTCCACCTAGCTCTCCCTCTTTGCAGTATTTCTGGGTGGATCATAACACCCACCAAAGAGCGACAAACGGCTGCATGGCTAAGTGCTTGCCCTTGATAAATTAAGGCATCTCCACACTCTCTCCTCTTCTGCTCTTCCAGCATCACTTTATCACAGGCGAGGCTGAGAAACCTGTTGCTGCTGTTTCTCTTTCAAACCCTAAAGCCAACTGGCAAACCAGAATTTAACCTCACAGCTGCTGAATACAGTTAGATTAATACATGCTGGCCAAACAAAATATTGCTTTTAAAATGCAATTTGTGCTTGGCACTGAACACATCGGGAGAATTCAGAGCAATTTGCACTACAGACCAGCTCATAACCCTATGCAGAAAGTGCTTTGATGCCCCCAATTTACATCTGACAGCCTTAATGCATTTTGGAAAGAGGCAGTAGAGTAGAAAGCCCCTGCACTAATCACAACTGATGTAAGAAAACCGAAAACATTTAACTGCTTCTGATTTGTTATAAAATTCTGTGCCTGTGCGCACCATCTCTTTCCAAAATCTAAAAAGTCACAGCAAGATGGTGGAAAAAATGGGGAAATTCTGGCAAGTTATGATGACCCTTTTAGCCTGAAAGTCCTTATTGATCCAAAATATACCTGGCAGTTTATTTCTGGTGGGGTGGGGGAAAGAAAGGCGTAACGAAAGGCTTTCACCTGTGATTATCTTGCCTGACCATCATGTAGCTTCAGACTGCGGTACCAAGCTGCAGATGTGTTCATCTGCACAGGTATTCATGGTCAATCTCTTGCAGACAAAATGCATATTTCCCCACCACAATAAAAGTCAGTTCAAAGCAGGCTGCTCTCATTGAAGTCCATGGGAGATTTTTTTTTTTCCCTCCATCAATTTTTAGCAGGAGTTGGGTTGGGCCCGTTGAGTTAGTTTGCTTCAGGAAAATCCTCACTTGTTGATTAGGGCTCAGCAAGGAAAAACACAAAGAATAGCTTATTTTTATTGATTACACCCATTCCCCAAATAATTTGAAATTAATCCTCCAATTTCATTTCAAGCTGCTTTTCAGCTGCACTTGGTTGCTGAAGGAGAAAAGATTGTGGAGAAAGCGACACAGGTGAATTACATTTGCTCAACATTTTCAGCATTAAATAATCTGCACATAACTCAGGCTCACTCGAAAGGTACGCTGCAATGATCTGACATAAAATACAGCTCTGCTAAGCCAAAAAAGATAAAACAGGGATACCTTCATATTTAAAGGAGAAACAGTGAAGGATTTCATATTTTAATGAGATACAGATGCCGACCACTGAATGAATCACTCTGCCCATAATTAAAGAGTCTTCTGATGTCTGAAGACTCTTCCTGTCATGAAAACTCTTGGATGCTATTTCATCTCCATCCTAAGTCTGATTTCAGACTGAAAGAGGGGGATCCAAATGTTGATGTCACCCCAGACACCACTTATATTCTCCATTTCCCTTTTGAAGAACTTGGTATTAATTTCTGTCTATTCGGATTTTTATGTTTTTACAGGTCTTCAGGCACCCTTAGAGCTAGACAGGAGATACAAAAAATCAACAACAGACCAAGGAATTTCCAGGCACCATACTTCAGCATTTCTTGCTAAACAGCAGTATTTAAATTAGCGATCTGTCTCACTAACATTCAAACCACGGTATAAAATTAGAAAACTTAACTTTCAAGTACACAAAGAACACAAGAATATTTTACAGTTTTGCTGACACTTCAACTTTAACAATCTAAGGATCCCAGGCAACTGAAAGTTAAAGGGAGAAGTTGGGCCTTTACTATTATTATCCAGCTGGGCTACCTGGGGGCAAAACAAAAAGAAAAAGCAGCTTCCAGGTACACAGTCTTCTCATGAGATGCCCAAAAGGCTGTGTCTTACCTGGTTACTTGCATGTCCAAAAAAGCTTCTCTTTTTTCCAATTAAGTTGGAATTCTGTATTTTCATTTACTTACCACTACTACTCCCTGGGCATGAATAAATCTCTCAGCTTTTCTGCTATGAGGTAAAAGGATGGTTTTTAAAAAAATTAAATATTATCTTGGGCTGAAAAGTCACCTGAGGGTAACTCTTGCTACGTTTCAGCTGCAGCTTCCCCAGGGAAACTGGTGCCCATGCTTAACTAGCCTTCTTGTTGCAAATTTTTCCTAATGTCTCTTCTGACAGCCAGTATCATCCTTGAACGGTGACATTCAGAACTAAACATATTGCACCCACCACCAGAACCAAATTAAATGAACAGAATGCCTTACATATTTTATAGTAAATCATATTTTGATGTCACAATGAGTCCTCCCCTCCCCCTCCCAACAAGGTGGCACTGCAGATCCAGGGATATTTAGTGATCTGCTGTAATCCCCAAACTCTCCACGCGCACTTTCCTCTATAATTTCTGGCAGAACAAGTACCTGACCAGTTCTGGTCTTTTACAGTCATTCATTCCTTCCTTGCTTAGCATTGCTAAGCTGTAGCCTATTTTTTTCAGACCATTTCTATTATTTCAGATCCCCCTGAATCCTAGTCCTGAACTCAGCTGTGCTTGTACCTGTCTCAGCTTAGCATGATCTGCAAAGTGAATATCTGTGTTCTCTAGTATGTTATCTAAGTATTAATGGAAGCAGTGACTACTGCGGGAGCTGCATGTCTCCAGCTCTTCCAGGGACTGCTGCCTTCTACATGCTTAGAAACAACTTCATCATCTTTATCATACTTTCCTGAAAAAAATTCTTTTGGCATTACAGGCTTCCCAGCCTATAGCTCCTCCCTTTCTCTCCTTTTGAAAGATATCCCGATAAGCTTTCTTTCCTCCAGTCTTCTCAAGCCTCATTTGTCCTCCACAGATTTTCAAAGATTATTACTAATGGCACTGAAATCGCTTCAGCCGGTTTTCTAACTACCCGGAGCTGAATTCCTCCAGGCTCTGCTAACCTAAGTATTCAAACCTATTCTTTTCTGATAGTGTGCTGGCTGCGTGGCTGCAGCTGACCCTCTCAGGAAGAACAGAAAGGATAAAAAAGTCATTCGGCACTTCTGCTTTCTCACTTCCATCTTTTGAGAGCTTTTCCTTTCCACTGAGCAGTGGACTAACTCATTCCCTGGCCCAGCTCTTGCTACAAATACATTTATAGAAACCCCTCTGGCTGCCCTTTATGTCTTTTGCCAATTGTAGCTCATTTGGACTTTGGCCCTCTCATTTTTCTTCGCATGTTCATGCTAAAATTGTTCTCAACAGTTTGACCTGCTCTCCAATTTTTTTATGTTGCTTTTGAGTTCCAGGTCATTAAAGAGCCCATGATTTAGCTAAAGTAATCTCTCACTATGTTTCCCATCTGTCCTCCCTATTAAGGGACTTCGTACTTGTGCCATCAAATTTGCTTCTCTAAGAAACTTGCAGCTCTCCTAAACTTCCTTTTCACTCTGAGCAGCTTGCCAAGACCATAGCTCTGAGCTGATCGAAATCTCCTTCCTTGAAACCCATTATCTTCCCCACGCTGCTCTCCCTACTGTTCTTCTCAATAATCAGCAGTCTGGCAATCTAGAAATGTTTTGATTTTAGAAAAGCTATTCTGCCCAGGTAGTCATTCCCTAAATTTCCCAACCAAAGGCTAAATTCCAGTTACAGATCACTTTGTATCTGTTCTGCTTTGGATTCTGGAGATGAACAAGGAGGTACTTGAAGCACTTTGAAGAAATTTCCCTACCAAAGTCTCACAGCCAAACCTGTCCTGCTACTAAGCATCACTGTAAAAGACAAGAATTGGCAAAGAATGAAAGGGGGGACGGGGCGGGGACGGGGACCAAACCCAAACCCTCAGACTCTTCTGGAAGGACACACACATCCTCCAAAGCACATGAATCTCCAGGTTAGTGTCCTTAGAAAAGGCTGCAGAATCCGCCTTGCTGCTGGCACACGATATAATGAAGGACTTAAGTGCAGGTTGTAAGATTCTATGTGCTGTCCTAGATAATTTATACCTTTCCAAATGATGCCTCTCCATTCCTTAAATACGGGAGATCACCCTCGAGGAGGCAGCCCTGACCCCAGTCCTTTCAACATCCTCCCTCTGCACAGGGGATACTTATATCCTACTGCCATGCTTAGCGGCACAGTAGCAGTCGATAGGAAAGAGTGACTTAGACAGAGGAGCTAAGAAAGAACAAATATTTT
Source organism: Buteo buteo (assembly GCF_964188355.1). Taxonomy (NCBI): domain Eukaryota; kingdom Metazoa; phylum Chordata; class Aves; order Accipitriformes; family Accipitridae; genus Buteo; species Buteo buteo. The sequence continues at coordinate 35,963,015 of NC_134181.1, read as the reverse complement.
TATAGCAGCCCCCTAATACTTAGAGTGGGGAAGGAAGACGACAGCATGTACAAGGGAGCCATTGAAAACAGCACTGCTCCTAACATGTGCTTAGAAAGATATCTGTTATCTGGGGTTTGCCAGCTGGCTCCTGTATGCACAAGATCACACTGCCTTTAACTCTGTTTGCTTCGCCGTTCCCAGAAATGCAGTCTTTGCCCTGAAGAAAAATCCCACCCCGCTGTTGGCTGTGATTAGCTGGCCCCAAACAGCCCCTGCCACGCAGGCTTCAGCGGGGCATGTCCTGCAGGGAGCCAGGCTGCCCCACTGCTCCTCCCTGCCCTAAGGGAGCTGCTAGCACCCTGGCTAAGTCCTGGCAACTCTCCTGAAGAGGCCTGTAAAACAAATGCATTTCAGCTCCTCCAAATCCCCATCACCCCTACCAGCATCACTCATTATCTCCTGCAGCAGCAGAACTCCCATGTTTTAGGTAAAATCCCCAAACAATCCTAGGGAACGGACTGTGTACTGCACTAAGAAGGAAAGCAAACCCTCTCCCCAGGGTCCCTGTTAATCCCACCTTCAGGAATCCACCTTCTTTCCCAACACCAAATCTGTCAATGGTTGATCTTAGCCACTAGGCACCGAGCATCACTGGGAGGACCAGCACACCCATGCCTAGCTCCACCTCCGGCCCTTCAGCGAAGGTGATTCTCCTGCCCCCACCCCTGAAGCCCAGTTATCACCAAGTCCAGAAGAAGAAATCTTCCTTGGCCCTTGCACAGGAGCTGGACATGTCAGCCATAGGATTAATACAGCATAAATATGGTGCAAAAAAATGAATTATCCACAACCTGATCCGTATTAAGGATCCATATTGCCAGGTTAATTTCTGGCTGTTCCCTATTGGGCCATAGAGCTCCTTCTGTAGATGTTCCAAGCCTCACCTTAAAACAGTTTAGGTCCTTCCTCCCATGACCCTCTTTGGCCAAAACCCACTCCTAAAAACATCTGGACATTGTCAGTATGCCCTCTGACAGAAATTAAGACTACAATGTTCCCTACAGAAGCAGTATTTCTCCTATTAATTTGCTTTTATCCAACTATTTGCACCTCCATCAAACACCCTAAGCTGTCTGTATTAATATTTGGGTTGCTGGTTTGTTTTTTCTTTCTAGTTTGTTTCCATTTATGATGTGCTTCTCCATTTACTATTAAATCAACAGTGACAGATCATCACCCTTTTTCCAAATTCACTAAATGGTTTAATAATATAATTTTTAGAAACAGATTTGTGGCTCGCACGCGCACACACACCAAGGCAAAATAAAGATGACAGCACATTTGAACAAGGCAGCGATAAAACAGTGATAGTAATAAAGAATAAAAATGCTATATCAGGTTGCCATGGGAACCAGCATTCAAGGACTCCAGGTAACGTTGTAAAACATGCCACTGAGCATAAAGCAGCTAAGCAGGTTAAGAGGTTATTTATTAGGCTGCAACATGTTGTGCAGTGCCCTCTGGTGAGAGCGCAAGAGACACACAAATAGGTTCAAAACTGAGGTAGAAGATGCAAGTATTTGTGCCCCACACGTATCACCCGGGAGCTGTCAGCCTGGCAGCTGCGTAAATTGGAAGGAACCGGCGTGCGCTACAGGCAGCGTGGGGAAGGTATGGCTGCACGCAGAGCTTCGGAGAGGTGACGCCAGGACACGCACCCACACCGGCTTTAATCTCCCTCCTGTAGGAGCCAAGAGCACCACAGCACACAAAGGCAGTTACCAAGGGCTCCGGGAAACATTTCAGTAGGTGGGACACGCCAGCCTCTGCAAAATGCTGCTTTTCCTGCTGAGGGTAATGGGACTAGCTAAGATGAAAGCTACAGTAGGTACGATTAAGGCCAGTAAGCACAATCCTTGGTTGCGGTATGTTTTCTTAAGGACTGAAAGTGTAACTGTTCCAAGCTCAGAAATTTCACTAAAATTAGCAGCAGTTCCCCACGTGGAAGAGTTGCAAAACCAGGCTCAGATTCCCTGGAGCACTGCATGCTGCATGCCCAGCAGAGGAACACAGAGAAACAACTCAACAAGTTAAGGAGCCCACGTGCAAAAAAACCAAAAAAGCAATTCAGTAATTCCATTCAACTCAAGGTAAAATCACCTTAATGTGTCCTTTCCTACATGAGACAAAAATACATACACATCAGTCAAACACAAGATGTTCTTAAGCATCTTGACGACGCAGAACCTTTTCCATGACTGCACAGCCCACGCACAACACAGAGGATGCTGCAAACGTTTTGAGTGCAACATGCTCCATTGCCATCTCGCAATGAAACGCCAGGACCATGTGGAGGTCTGTGGCTGATGGCCATTTCTATAACTGCAAACAGCAGACATCCATGCCTCTTTCCAGGTACCATTAGTTAACCATAAGCATTTATTTGGGGGAGTAGAAGAGGTTGGTTACAAATATCACAGCCCAGGATTTTCTTTTTTCCCCAGAGGACTTTCTGTGGGGAAATCAATAGAAAATCTAGTTAAATGATTTTGAATAAACACTGTTAACATTTTGTATAGATTGGCTCCTCCAAAACTGGAATCAGAGCTAACACCATCCCATTCCATCATCCTTCCCATTACACCTAAAGTAGTGGAAATCATTACACAGAGAGAATGATTTTTAAGCCTGCCAAAACCTTGCATAACACTATGCATGGCTGGATTAACATTTTCTATCAGCAAAGACAGACTATTTAGCCTAATATTCAGCAGTGCTTTCAGTGCAGCTTTCCTCTGTTGGGACTAGGGTCAGTGCACGTCCAGCCTGCCAGCAGTACTCTGCCGACAGCCAACTCCAGTACCCATAGCAGCTCTGTGGCTAGCAGAAGACTTGAATTTGTCTTTACACTGCAGAAATATTGCTGGGGGGTGGGGGGGGGTGGAGGTGGGGCTGGAATATGAAACCCAGCTCTCCTTGTTTTCCCCTGCACTGTTAAAGCTGTCAATTCAATTCTCCCCCCACTAAGTGGCACCAATGCACCGCAAACCACAACGAAAACATCTGTACAGACCACTTATAAATAAATATTCCCCTGTCTTCCTGAGCCTGGCCCACAGCAGGGGAAATCAAACAAGCAGGGGACTGCGTGCGGGAAGGGGCCGCGGGCGCTGCCGCAGGCCAGCTCTCCCCCAGCGAGGCGGCCTCCGTGCCACAGCGGCAGCCCTTCAGGGCTAGCTCTCCCCTCTCAGAAATGTTTTAATTACATTTCCATGAAGGGAATGCAGCTTACAGGGATGCAAGAAAAGAGAAAAAGGCAAACAGGAAATCTTGTGTTCATTGTACACCCCAATACCTGCTCTTGCTTTGAAAAGAAGAGGGGTACGGGGACAGTGGCAAACATCGAAACCAACACAGCGTCGAGCCAAGCCCAACCCAGACTCCATGCAGTTCAAGTGCATGTAATCCACACCACAAATCAAACCGGGAATGCCAAAGCACGGCCGTTTTTCTTGCAAGGCCCTGTGAAGACTGCCCTCAGTTCCTGACTGAATCACCCAAGGCTTTGCCCAGCTTTACCTGCCAGACACTTGCGGTACTGTAGAGCGGATACATGAGGCAGGGACAACTCTGCTGTAAATCAAGTCTACTGTAAAAACCCAAATCTGTAGCTCAAACTTACCACAGCTGGGAAAAGGTTATGCGAATCACAAAACCCGTTTATGTTAACCATCATGCAAGAGCAGAAGCTAATAGGGAAAAATGTCTAAGAAATACCTTCTCACTGCCGCTCTTTGAGAGAACTGACAATTAACCAAAAAAATGTCAAAGAACAAATAAATTACTAAGCAAAAATGTACTGCACTCATATCAATACAAATGGGAACCGAGCAGTTTGGGACATGTCCTGGTTTCGGCTGGGATAGAGTTAATTTTCTTTGTAGCAGCTGGTAGAGTGTTATGTTTTGGATTTAGTATGAGAAGAATGTTGATAACACACTGATGTTTTCAGTTGTTGCCAACTAGTGTTCAGACTAAGTCAAGGATTTTTCAGCTTCAGATGCCCCGCCAACAAGAAGGCTGGAGGGGCACAAGGAGTTGGGAGGAGACACAGCCAGGACAGCTGACCCAAATTGGCCAAAGGGGTATTCCATACCATGTGACGTCATGCCCAGTATATAAACTGGGGGGTTTTGGCCTGGGAGGGATTGCTGCTCAGGAACTAACTGGGCATTGGTCAGCAAGTGGTGGGCAATTGCATTGTGCATCACTTGTTTTGTATGTTCCAATCCTTTTATTATTATTCTTGTCATTTTATTATTTTTATCATTATCATTATTAGTTTCTTCCTTTCTGTTCTATTAAACTCAGCCCACAAGTTTTACCTTTTTCCTTCCAATTCTCTCCCCCATCCCACTGGGTGGGGGGGAAGTGAGTGAGCAGCTGCGTGGTGCCTAGTTGCTGGCTGGGGTTGAAGTTAAACTACGACAGGACACTACAGTTTCCCTTGTCATGGCTTGCCATTTGGAAGAGTGATGGCAATGGTCACTGCTAACTGGGGAAACCAGGCTGTGTGTTGAGTGAAGGTCAAAAGACAACTTGTTCAAACTGGTATGTCACCTCTGTATTAACACATGAAATACTTCAAAACTACTTATGAGTGACTGCATATTGTACATGTTTCAGCTCAACTGCAACATCAAGAGGTGCAACAATCGCACAGGAGGCAGACAAGAGCCTGAAAGCCTACATTTCAAAAAGGATCAAAAGACAACAAGTAGTCCGCGCTGAGTACTACAGGAGAAGAAAAAACAACTCCATATATAAACTGGCACTGCCTCTACAGCAGCTGTTTTCATTATTGATCCATGGTAAGCTATGGTATTTATATACCTCGGGATGTACAGCAGGTGGTGAATGAAGAGGTCATACCCGAGTGCTGTGCTGAGCAATGCCTGGACAGGAAGAGCAGAACCTGGCAGCTGGAAGAGAGCAGCCCCGTAACACATTCCTGTACAGGCCAGTCTGGCCAGACACACAGATCCCGGTGCTGTAAGCTAACAGAGATTGACACCCCCCACCCCCCCCAGCCTAGGAGAACTGCCTGTGGCTGATGGTCACCATACTCCAGACCAGACATACCAATCTGCCCTCCTAAATTAGTGATATGCAATGGCCACAGAGGAATAACTTCCCTTCATCTACAACAGAGTTAAAGAACCACAATCACCACCTTTATATTCCAGCAAATCTGAGCAGTTATCCCTAAGGGGAGGAAAATATCCCTAGGGGGAGGAAAAAACAGTTCATAGGTGCCTCCTGAGTTTGTTTTTAAAACAACACTCACATATGTAGTACTGACATTAAAGCTCCACCGCACTGAATCCAAAACAGGGAATAAAAGAATCCCATTTGTCTCGAAACATTACAAGTATCCTACAGTGAGTGCCGGGGTATCACGTCACTGCTGATGGTTGTTGACTTGCTTCTTTATGCTCCCTCCTCCACCTTCCCCCATGCAATATCCAACAGCTGATTATTCTGCTGTTTGTAGTAGACTGAAGTAATTAAGCTTAACCCTAGTCCTGTGGGAGTCCCAGAGAAGGTTAGTGATCCACAGGCATGACACGCTGTTATTTATAGCTGATTAAGTTCTATTTATCTACATTTAAATGTTGCAGGAGATGGGAGAGATCCCAAAACACATCTGTGTCTTATTAGAAACACCAGCTGTGTGTGGTAGCTTAAAAGTTTGCCTTTCTTGAGAGGTTATAAGGAAAATAAAAAACCCAGAATAATTCAAATTCTTCACTGTAGCTAAATAAATTGGTGTGGTTTAGTCATGATCTTCAAGATGTAAGCCTGACATCCCATGCAACTGAACTGCTTCTGGGGTCAAACTCAAACCCCAAATTAGCTAGGCCACTTTGAAGCTGTTCTGAGCACTGTAATTGCATTTAATTTTTACTGTAAGACTGTTCACGCCTTAAGAGATATGAGAAAGGTGACCAGGAGGTCACAAACCAGATCTTTAGAGTCATAACTTCTGAGTCTCTATGCATTTAAGAACAGCGCTGTGGTTTCACTAGTATATATGCTCTGTTTTCACACAGTCACACAAAGGAAGATGAGCAAACTCAGGGGATGCAATTCTGTCACCACCCTTTCCTTCAGACAGATGTGGTGCTAGGGTCCACAGTAACAACAGAGATTAGTATTAAAACCTTCATGTTTGCTTCCTCTGTGTAATTTAAGTTACTGCGTTTTGGGTAGTAGAGAACAGTAACAGAATTACTTGCATGTAGGAGATATAAATGTTTTCAAGAATAGTATAACAGTGACTCAAAGTCAGGCTCTAGAGGAAGGGACACCACTGTCCTGTCATTATTAGCACCAAATCACAAGAGGTAATGTAGAGTTTACCTCCTAATTGCCAAGGCAGAATGTAATAAAGGAAACAGTAAGCTGATGTCTCCTTCTGTAAGAGTCCTGAGTCAAAACATCCAGACAGCAACAGCAGCATATGGCAGGGGCACCTACGTCTTGTGGCTGCAGAACTGTAACTCTCCATAAGATGCTTCTCAAGAACCAGAAAAATGACCTGTCACCTGTCTTCCCTATCCTACTGCTTTGCATGCAAGCTATACACAATTTGCGAGATTTTCTTTGGTACCTGTTCCAGCCCAGAAGAGCTAGCTGAGTTTCACTTTTAGCATCACCTGAAACGGAGCTGAGATTCAAAATGAAACTTTAGGGTAAAAAAGCAAAATCTCTGAGTTTTGCAAAGAATTCTTTGAAATGCCCTGCCAGAGTTTTGCAACTTCTTCTTACGCTGGAATCAGTGAGACTGTATCCACAGGAGCTCTGTGTGGCCGTGCAACTTGAAGGAAGGACACCCACAGGGACTACTTTCACCCAAGCCACTGACTACAACCTTCTGATGCAAGATTAACCAGCTGTCAGTCACTCCGTAACAGAGCAAACTGCCACGGAAGCTCATGTTAGGCTTCGTTTCCAATCCTCAGGCACCATTTGACCTGGGTGGTAAAAGCCACCCAACTCTTCCTTTGCAAGTGCTCTTGCAAGCTCTGGGCTCTGACCATCCCCACACTGTGCACTGGCCAGTGACTCCTTGCTCTTACCAGTCCCAGCCCACATCTACTCAAGTGATGCAAGTGTGGGCCGATATTAACAGAGCATTAAACCTCAAATTAGAGTATGGCTGGAGCGAGCCCAGGATATTTCCACAGTTTCCCCGAGAAAGGCAATGCTGCCAGCTCTTTGTTTTGTTGTGAGGCATGTGATAATTTGGCATCATCCTCTAAGTTCTGAAATTTGCTGGAACAAAAGAAACGTTGAGCTTTCATTAAGAGGAAAAAACAAAGTGTACAGTCTCAAGTCATAAACACAGACTTGAAAATATAGCCCATGAGCGCCTGAACGCAATTAAGAAGAATCTAACCCAGTACTCATTAAGTATCTTGGTTGCTGGGTAGCTTATTTGTTCATTCTTATTATTTGATTAGTTTTGATAACTCAAATAGTTTGGAGTGGTTTTTCTGCTGTGGTTCATCTTTTGCTTAATTGCTCTTTCACAGGCCTCCTGTACAACCCTAAGGATATCATGTAGTCACCCTACATCTCAGTCCAGTATTTCTAAAAATAGTCTGATCATTTTTTTTCTTCTAACTTTGACTGCCCTATTTACCTAGTGTCATCTCTTCTAAGGCTAGAGATGGTTTACACCATGCGTCTCACAATGTCTCCAATATGAGTACTTAAGTAATACAAAAATCAACAAACTATCATTACATCAGAAACCTCATCTTCACAATCTCAGAAATTAATCTGTTCCTGACAGGAACCAGAGCTCCAACACAAATGCTGCCCCATTAAAAACTTGCCATGTACATGCTCTCATCCACATATACACAAAAAAGTTTTAGCTCACAGTGATCTCATAAAACTGATGTTTTGAGATATAACCAATATACAGAACGATCAGCCTCTTAACTGCTAATTTCTCTTACCGGTGCTTTTAGATGACGTGTTTCAGCAGTTGCAAGCATACATGGGCGTACGTTCAGTAAGTCAAGTGCCAAAAAGGTTCCTCCCATATTACAGGAAAAAATGAAGCATTTCGGGTTAAAAACAAGGAAAAAAAAAAAAAACCCAAACCAAAACTAACAACAAAGCAAAGTCTGGTTATTCCAGAGTACAGTTCCCCCTGGTACTTTGTGTTGCAATTATTTACATATCCCCAGATAGTCAAACTGATGTGGTCCAAAGTTTTGTTGTGGACTTTGTAGAACATGTCGTGCCTGTGCCAACTGAAGCACACTTAGCGTGTTATCAAGCTGAACAGTGGAACAGAGGATACGCTAGATTCGCTACTAACGAAAAAAAGAAAAATCAGTAAGCTACATGAAATCAGCTCATCACAAGCACCAAGTCGAAAACCCACAACAAAACACAAAAACAAATTCAAGCACACTACAGGAAGTAGGTACAAGTTGCAATCATCTTGACATCTCGCGTCTTTAGTCAGATGAACAGCACTAGTAACCAACACCCTCCAGCTCCGCACCATCCAGCTTCTCAGCAACTTCAACGCAGGGGCTCAAGAGTGAATACGTTATCACGGATTTTAGCCCAGAATGTAAAGAAGTGTGCTTGAAAGCTGCAGTTAATGCTTCCTCACATATTGTCCCAAATAATCTTTTCTCTACTCTTGCAGATGCAGGATAAAAGCATACAACTTGTAAATATTCACCAGTTAGATATCCGCCAGGCTCGGCAGCTGCAATCCTGATTGACGCCCTGTCTGCCACAGCTCCCGGCAGAGCCGCACCCTTATAACCACAGGACAAAAATATGTCGTCTGGTAAACGCAGCAGCACAGCGTTGTAAAAGGCAAGGTGGAGATCCACTCTTACCACCGGGACACTCCTCTTAATACTCATATAATAACAGTAGTATTTGTTACACATCAGTACCTTACAAATGCTGCTCGGTATGAGAATTATGACTGCTGTTGTGCCGGCAATACCATGTAGTCATCTGTACGTTGTTTAAAAAGGTAATGCTTTCAGGTAGGAGAACCCAAGTGGTGTAATACAAACTGCTCTACTGCCTACCTAACCAAGAAAAGTTTAACTGTGACCAGTCAGAGATTATTTCAGAATTTTATAAATACAATTCATACATAATACGTGTAATTATCTTAACAGACACTTCTTCCCCATGCTTATTTCATAATATTTTAAGTTTATCCTTTGGCTGGGCAGGCTAAAAACACATCTGTCGACAAGCAATGCCTGGATGCACTGCTTTACTATTAAGCCTAATGAGCATGAGCAGAAATCTAAAACCAAAGAACACTAAAAAGGGTTTTCACCATGAAAATTCATCCTGAATTTCCATTTTCTAACCACTGTCCTACAACTTCAGTGTTTTCCCTTTTGGTCACCTGAGTTCCATAGCTTCTCTGCTTCCTCATTTCAAATTTACACAAAAACCAAATCAATTTAAATTATTCTGAAAAACTAAACAGCACATACTTTCAGATGTGCAAGAGCTGTTGAGTGCATAATTTATTAGAAGAAAGGCAGAAACAAAATAAGGCCATACTGCCATACCATATAAATCACCTTCAGTAGGAATTAGAAATTCCGTAACCCTACTTCTGTCCCATTCAGTACATACGTATGGGATGAGTTCAACTGGAGGTTTGTTACTAGCCTCTATCTTAAAAAAAAACCCATAAAATCACAAAATGCAAAACATAACAGTCAAAACTTAATATAAGCAACACAAATGTACTGCCACAAACATCAGGTGGATTTTTAAGGACTGGTATTTTACATCCCCAATAAATGAACTGTCATAAACTAATAGATTTTTACAGAAACTTTGTATTTTGGGAAGTACCAGGAGAATGCTACCAGGCACGCTGAGCAACCCAGCCTTTTGTATCCTCGTAGCTTCTGAAACTCTGTGTGCAGCTCAGTGCACCTAAATTGGATCAGATGGCAAGAGGCGCAGAAGTACCTTGTTTTTCTTCTTCTCCTCAGCATTCACTTGCACTCCTCAGCACAGGTCACCTCCTCTACGCACACGCACTGTTTCCAGAAAGCGTTCAGAAGAGGCTGCGTGTCTCAAAATAACAACTATCCAAAACAAGAGCTTAAGTGCTTAAACAAAAACACGAAACAAAAGGAGAGAGGAGGGAATGGGGGGGGCGGGGGGGGAGGGAAGCAGTGGAATAAATCCAACCGTAGCTTCTCGGCAGCTCAGCGAGCCCCTAGCAAGTGCCAGCAGTTTCAAAAGAGCTGTAATCTCTAAACTGTTATCAAGGTTTTATCGCACTCCAGTTCTTATCTAAACCAAACAATCACTAGAACAGCAGCTGATAAGGCATCCTGACAAGGTAATTTCAGCAATTTAAATCCACAGCTACAGCCATCATACACCGAAAATATTTTAACACTCTTTCCAGTTAACCTCTAATCTCTCTTCCTCTGTTCTTTCCCAACACAGGGCCGATTTTTCTCTCTTACAGCCAGGCGCACTTCCTGCCATCGCTTGGGTTACAGGCAGGTGCCCTTTGAGCTCTCCCCTTTGGCGTGTGCAGCCCATCCACCAACGCCGGCTTGCTTAATCAAAAGGGTCATTATTTTCCTCTCTGAATTCAAGTAGCCGTTTTCCCTGGCTTGACAAAGGTCTGTCGTTAAAAGCGGTGGCTACATCTGTCACAGGCTGCTGTGTGGGAAAGGAGAGGGAAATCAAAGGCAGCAAGCATGATGCAGGATCAGCCTCGGCCCTGGTGTAATTTGGTGTAACAGAACAGAAGTATTTTATATGTAGCCCTGTGGGATTCTCACCTAAAACATCTCACCCACATGTCACAAGGCAAGATTAGCTCAGGAGCCTTTTAGCTCGATGTCTGCTTTTCCAAAATGATTCATTGGCCAGAAAACCCAGTACCTTTTTCTCCATTTTTGCTTGAACAGACTTTTTACATCAGGCCAGACTTTAATGTACAGAACATCTGAAAACACTTATTCATGCTAAATGTAGCTGGCAAGTGACATCCAAAACCAAAACAAAACCAGCTACCCCAACTGGACAGAAGCATGTCGATACGATACAATTTCTTCTGGACACTAGACCTGGCCTTGACACAATTCCTAATCATTTCTCTCCTTACGCTGGAGCAGAAAAGCGATATTCAGCTACTTACACATTCCTGTGTCTCCAAAGCTAAGCAGCAACTTGCCCATATCGCATAACGTTTATGTACCTAAGACAGGGCAGAGCAGCTTTAGAACCACCTGACTTTACCCTCGGCTTTCCACAGCTCCTGCGAGGCCGTGGAGCCGAGCATGGCTCTGGTGCAATCGCTCTGGGCACACCCGGCATCTGCAAGTGCATCAAAACCAGCAGCCAGAGCTACGAAAGTTACTCGAGTAACTAGAGGAAAGTTCTTGGAGTAAACTGCAACCAGGTCCCTTCTGTGGTGCCATAACTGACTTTATCAGAGGTGTTGTCTTCATATGAACAGAAAGTCAACAGTGTAAACTTGAGAAATTGCTCAATTCCCTCAGGTTGAACTTTCAAAATCAGGAAAGGGAATTGAAGATTTCTTGGCATATGCACACAGAGGGAAAAAAACCCCAACCAGATGCTGCAAAAACCAAGAAATCCCTTCACTAAGGACAGAAAATTCCTTTATACCCCATTTCAAAAACTTTCTTCAATCAAAACTTAATGAATCAAGAGACATAACAGATGCAAACCCCCATTTTCCTCTATAAATCATTGTGCCTGACATGTGAAATGCCAACTAATTTGTTTAAATTACAAGACTTAAGTGTGGTTATAGAAATAATAGAGTGACTTCAGATTTTAATCAGAAAAAAAATACCTTCAGTTTCAGAAAAGTTACCCAGCTCAAGTAGGAACAGAACATACAAATGTAACATGGTACCCTTTGCTAGCCCAAAGAACAATGACGTATTTTCTTTCTCTTACAGTGAGAAGACTAATCATTTTTTAATTCTTGAATACCTCCAGTTGGGACAATATTGACTCTCTGGCATCAGGGAAACCCACCAGAACTTAACTGATTTACTGGGTTTGAAAAACCTTGATGGGTTTGAACATTGCTCTAAGGGAGGCTACATCAAGATCCAGATAGCAGGAGTATCTAACACAAAGGAAGGAAACAATCATCTAGTTCTAAGATGACATGCAGTTTCTACCAAAATGCACATCACCTTTGTGTTCCTCCTCCATGGCTTTTGTGGGGGATTATTGAGGCTGGATATTGTATTCAAATGGGTCTCTTATTATATAATATTTGCAAGGACTGTGCGTTACCCCTGGGTCCAACTGGTCTGATTCAAGAACAAATGAACGTTACGGTTCAACCCGTTTCTTCAACCAATGCGGGTGCACAGCAAACTCGCCTGTGAAAGCACAGTTATGATATACCCACTCAGCATTTAAAACATCCAATCCAACCTGCCATAAACTGTCACTTCAGGCATTTATGGCAGACAGTAAACACATGCTTATCAGAGAACAACTGCACCCTGTGAGCTCAGCCAATGGAGCAGCGTTTCTTATCAAATCAATGGCTTATCAGGGAACCTAACAAAAATAAAGGTTACACCATATGGTCCCCTCCTTTTTACCTCTGCTCCATCAAGACGTATGACTTCAATTAAAGCTACATTGCTCAGACTTTGTAGAGTTGCTTCCTCCTTGTCTGCCCTTGAAAGCAAAATCCTACCTTTAGAGCAAGGCACATGGAAACAATCCCCTACAAAACCCTGCTGAACTTGACAAATGTCCCATCGACCCAGCTTTTGCCATCAGAGACCCACACTCATGCCCACCTGCACGAATCGATAGCCCGACATGGCTGTGTTTACCTCGCGTGAGCCCCTCCTGCCCATCTGCTCACGCGCGGTTTCCTGCACTTCAGCAACAAAATGAAGGTCGACATCGCAAGCGAGCACGGCGCGCTTCTGCCGGGGGACCGGTGGCGGTTATTTGCACAGTCACTGGAATCACATTTAAATTCTATCAATGGAGACAATTTCTGCTGTTAGTGCCAGACGAAGACTTGGTTAACCAAATTAACAAATGAAAACAAAAAAAGAGTAATAAATCAGGAAAGAACTCGGATTCCTGTATGTCTACCTTTTATCAGGAGCTGCCTAAAAATATTAGCTCACGTTGCTTGTATAAAGGGTTGCGTGAACAAGGCCGTTTCTGAAGCACGCAGAAGTGAGTATTTTTGTTTGACCAATACAATTTTTAAAGCTCCCTTCAAAAGGCACATTTGCCCACATAAAATGAGTTACTCCTCCTTCTGCAGTTGTTATGTATCACACCGCAGCCCCGCTCTCTTACTGGTAAAGTAACAAAAGCCCCTTCAAACAGAATAGGTTGGATCCAACTTACTGCCTGTAACTTAAATGAACTTAATTAACAATCACCTAATTAACTGTTGCTTAACGGTTGATACCGTTATTAGATCACCTTCCATCCATAAGTTTACAGCAGTGGCACTGAATAGTAACCACATAAACAGTAGCCAGCCAGACACCGAGAAGCAGGTTTCTTGTGTGATTATTCATGCTGTTTTCTGAAACAACTGCTATTAAATTAAATGCAAATGTTTGTATTTACATTCATACAAGTGAATTCCTAAATTAAAAAGGATCAGAAGAATTTCAGGTGCTGACAGTTGGCAAGCCGTACTTTACACTACCCAAAGTCTCCTCTGCTTCCAGGGAACAGGCTGGTGAAGAGTTACTCAACACAAGCAAGAGACCTTCTTGATTTTTTTATTTGGATCAGTTTTTTTCAGACTACAAAGCAGCTTTCAGTACTATCGCAGGACTAGACAAATAATGACTTTTAAAAAATTCAATAGAAGCAGCCAAACCACTCACCACTTTAAACTACACAGTCCTAGTCAATCCATGCTCCTAGTCTCAACATGTCAAAATTCCTTCTAACACATCTCTCTCATCAAATATTATAAATTAACCTGAAAAATGGAATTACCCTGTAAAGTGGTCTGTTATTTGTCTCTACTTTTGATATGATCTAAGAATAAAACATTTGGGGTCTATAATATGTTGTTGACAACACTTTATTTTGCTGAGCTGTACGATCTATAACAAGAAACATTTGTTTGTACTTACAGACAGAGATTGATTTTAATCAGTTTAATCCAAATTGCTGCAGTGATATTTGCTAGGTTTTGAGAGCACAGAACTCACTTCTCTCTGTGCTGTCACCAAAGGCAATCAACGTAATATTTTTCTTACCAGCTGAAAAGCCATCTTCCTACTATTCTGCTGCCACACAGCCAAGCACACACTCTTCTTCAGAGCTATGCTAAGCCCAAATGCAACTTGGCCACTGCTGCTCACAATTCTTGCAGCTTGACTGCAGATGGAAAAGACTCCAAATTGAGGCAGGATATAAATTTATATGCATGATATTTCTTCCAGATAAGGAGCCTTTTCCAGTTCACTTTACTACACTGGATTAAGGTAAACTGCTAAGAGACCGACGTGGTGAGCCCTTTCAGGTCATTTCTCCTTGTAAACAAGCCCTAAAAACTTGGGGGCTGCTGAAAATGCTGCATGGGGTATCAGCTCCTCCCTGAGGAGCGTCCTGCCACCTCTGCTCCTGGTACCAGACCTCCTTCCTGTGCTGCAGCCTGAGGTCCCCTCAGATGGCTAGGAATGGTCTCATCCAGAAGAACTTTCCTATTGATTAGTTGGGGTTTATTTTTTCATTAAAATCTTTTAAAATAGCTACTCATCTATTCTTTCAATAGTATTGACAGCTGCTTTGCTGAGAAAAAAAAAAAACATGAAAGCACTTCCAATTTTTTATTATTTTTTTAAAAATCATTGCCATATAAATCTGTACTGTCTTCATGGATTACCTATGTCTGCTGTTGTTACCAAGCCAGGTTAAATTTAGTTCTAGTGTAATGCACTCACAACTCGGCGAACTCATAAACACAAACCCTCCTTGATAAGCAAGCAATAAAAACCTGTCCTTTATTGCCACCAAGGTAATTCATACTTTAATATATCTATTATTTCAGTACTAAGATTATTTTATTGCAGCAAATTGAATTCCTCATGAAGGAAATAAAAGAAAAGAAAATGCATGAGAAATGCTGAAGCAAAACTCAGATTCTGTGAGAGACTAGAGAATAAAAAATTTCAGAGAAACTGAAATTAGTACTGATATTACAAGAAAGGACAACTTAGAATAACATTATTTCTCATAGTGTTGCTGGGATAATTTGAAGAATGTCAAGACTAAGCATTTCTACACTGCACTTCATCCAAGACTATCAGAGAATAAGCATTAAACAGCTCGCTTCACAGCCGCCTCAAGGACAGGATTTCCAGCTTCTAGCCAGCAAACCTGCAGTAGGCAAAACACTGCAAGTTAGAATCTGAGGTCTTATTTCTGACTCACGTTTTCTCACTATTGCAGAATGCTTCCCTTTCCACAGCCTGGAACTGATTTGCAAATTATTCTTTATTAGCACTCCAAAAATTGGGAACGGGTTGAAAGATCACGGGTAGTCCTAAGAATTTACCCAATTTGTGCAAAGATTTAGAAGGCAAGTTAACCATCTGCTGTATGTTGGAACAGCTGAGAATCAGAACTCTTGTTGCCATTCATGATCCTAACTCCGCAGGCTCCAGAAATGTTTTCATTAACACAAATTTTGTATTCAGAGAATCGCACACCACAATCATCATCCTAAACCCCCACTCAGTGCTTTGTACCGTACGACATTTCTTGATCAATACTAGTATGATTCACAAATTGGTAAAGGATTTGGAAATACGGTTTGTATTTTATTCTTTCGGAAGTCTCTAAGACCTTAATTATAGGGAGGCTAATCTTCCCTTCCCTCCCAACCCCCCCACAAAGAGAAGAACATTAACTAGTTCATTTCTATGCAGCAGTCAATTTAATATAAATGGTATTTCAGTAACGCAGGTTTACAATGCTTTAACGGGAGACTGGAATACAGATGAAGCAGCTCAACATGAGCTACAGCCAACACAACCTAAAACCTTTCCAATCCAGGCAGGTACTGCACAGCTGTGAAGCGCTTTACGTGAAATGAGTTGCTCTCCAGTTCGTAGCAGACAGATGTCCCATGTCAAAAGCCCCACCGCCACCATCAGTACTGCCCGATGGTTGCATCAGGAGGTCAAGCAGAGAATAGCCCATCAAGAGCCCGCGAGCACAAGGAGAGGGCGGCACAGCCTCATTTGTTACCGCTATTAATGTGTGCAGCATGGCAGCATGTAAAGACCCGTATCGGGACAGAGGGTCACCAGATGGTGTACGCATCTCGGCAGAGAACATCCTTCCCTACAAGACCTACATCCACGGTTTAAAGACGCAACATAACACTGGCAAACCTGCACACCAAAGAATTGTGTTCTTTTGTAAATTACATTGGACTTAGCTTTTCTTATTTTTTAAGCTGAAGGTACAGAAGGAGGGGAAAAGGGAAGGCAGAATAATCCCAGCTGAGCTCATGGCATGGCTTCCATGGGCAGAGAGGGAACTCCGAAAGACTGCAAAGGAAACTAAAGCAGCACCTGTTTCGATTTGAGGAGAAAGGGTTCCCTATGCATTAAAAGCAGTCAGATAAAACATGAGATACAACACTCGTTCGGTGCTCAGTAATGGCTAGGACACTTGTGAAGGAAAAACAGGGCTGATGTTTGCACTCAGTAGATGCCAGATGAGAAAGATAGACTTGATGAATGTTGTTAAAAATGAAGGACCTTCTTCTATGTATAGCATTACAGTGCAGAATCTTCTGTCGGAGAATGAGTCTACTGTCATTGAGCACTTTAAGCTTCTCCTTCAGATGGAGATCCGCCGTATGCAAGAATCAGGTTCTAAGCAATTAGGAGTTTAGAGTGTATTTTCATTTTCTGGTAAGATAACTAGAGAGTGGTTTCTCAGTAACACAAGAATTGAAAACAGATTGGAGATCGCCACCGAGTACAGCACAGTGTTGCAAACAACAACTAACACCCCCACCAAAACCAAAGAAAGTCGGAAAATAAGGAAAGGAATAAGAAAAAAATGAAATAAAAAACAAAGTACTGCTACATTCCATCACCCCACCAAACCAAAATCATGCAGTCAAAACATGCTGGCTGCACCCACACAATAGAGAAACTAAAGAGGAAGGCAGGACCAAAACCATTTCCCTCATATCTCCCACGTTCAGCTACACGCAGCCACAATTCACCAGGTTTGTTCTCACTGACTGTGACAGAAGGCCCATCTTGCCCAGACACAGTCTGGCTGAAGTTCCCACAAGACCAGAGTCCGTGATTATTTGGGCTAACACAACCGTGCACTGTCCGCTAGACAGTGAAAGTTTGCTCTTCGCTGCAATGAGAACAAGAAATGATGAAAGTCACAAAGACTAACAACGAAAGAAAAATGTAAAAATCTGAGAAGTGAAAGCTACAGTACAGGACAGTTATAGAGACAGGTTAATTATTAACACCGAGGACTTACCATCCCCTAAATCTTTAAAAATGTTTAACTAGCAGTTAGAGGCACAGTAAGGAAAGTACGTGGTTGAGTCTTCTTTCCTTTTTGCAGAGGAGGAAACTGAGGTGAGGAATGAGGTCCTAAAGCCACAGCAACCTGACTGAAGTGTCTCTGGCTTCTAATCCTGCCTGTTAGATTTCAAGTCCTCTCCTCTGGTTTATTCTCTCATAAACCTTGATGGGGAAAGTGGAAATCAGTATCTTTTAAGTAGCACCATTGTTATTTGTGCACTGACAAGCACTTGCCACAAGGGACAAAAAGAAGACTGACCTTTGACATTTTTGAAAGCTCAATAAATGACAATAGGAAGCAAAATTGTATCATGCACCAATAAACTGTAAATTATTTTATGATATGAGAGGTTATTTAATCTAAAACTATAACTATTAAGAAGAGTGATAAGAGATAAAGAAGGTAAAGACTCAGGGACTTTTCAGTCTCATATCTTATCACTTCTAGTGTAATATTAAACAGCTTGATTCACAATATCCCAGTCACTTTGCGATCTTTCCACAACTGAAAACAATTAGCAAATGTGAAGTATCCAGAACTTTGTTCAGTTGTGCCACTAAAACAATACAATCTTGTTTTTGATCATGCAGTCAAGCTACAGTAGCACCAACACAGGGAAGATGTTAATCCTACAGATTTTTTTTATTAAACCTGTGTAAACTTTACTTTGATTTTACTCTGAAAAGGAGAGTATGAACTCTTACTACTCCTCTACAGTCAACACACTTTTTAATCCACTTGGCAAAGATTAGTAAACTGCTTTCTAATATATTGCTTTGACATCCCTCTAACCAATTATGCAGTGTTTTCCAGCAGGCATTGATTTATGTTAAAAGTCTACAAGAATAGTCACATTAATAAAGCTGATTGTGTCTTTCATCACAGAAATTATTTAATGATGGAGGTACTGTCAGGCACACTCACCTGTACCCAAAGAAAATCAATTTACCAGCTAGACCACCCACCCACTGTTAAATCTTTTTCTTTAGCTTGCCTCATTATTGATTTTAATTGAAGAAGTCATGATTTGTCATAGCTCGTACTGCCTGAAAACTAAAAACTCTTTAATGTGCTCTTAAAATTGCAGGGTGGTTTTGTCCACAAACAGTAGAAGAGTATTGCTCAACTAAATACTCATATCACAAACCTGCAATCACACACCACAGCCTTAGATTGTTCTAGCTCTTGTAAACTGTTGCAGTTGGATAAGACAGCTCCAAGCAGAATACTGAGGCTTGCTGGTTGGAGATATACATATCTATTTTTTTATTAAATATAATTTATCCTTCTCTCCTCCAAATTCTCTATCCTGCCAAGATTTATTCATATCAATAATCTCTCAACTTCAAGAGGTTAATGAGTATAAAATATTGGTGTGCGCTGCAACCTTAGGGACATAATTTCACATATACTTCAATGCCACACAAGCCCACACAGCGGCCAGAAGTGCGGAACCTTCCTCCTCCAGGTCACTGGTGCTCCTGCACCCCAGCAAAAGTGATGGTGCACATCAGGAAACCAGTCTGGCTAAAAACAAACTGCCCCAAAAATGGGACACCCCTCCCCCCCCAACCAAACCCGAAAACAAAACAACAAAAAACCCAGTTGACCATGATCCTAACCTACAGTTGTCCTGCCACAAGGGAACAGAAGGCATTAGGAAGAAAGCCAGCTGGAAAGAGGCAGGAGTGCTTCTTTGCAGCAGTGCCAGCTCAGAGTCTCTATAAAATCTTGTTACAAAAGTATATGCAATAAATGCACCCCATATAGCATTAAGGAGCAAACTCTTTCTGGAGGTGGCTGTTAGGTGGCTATTTTTGGCCAACAAAGCAAGAATGTTAGTTTTCTATGATGACAAGTGTGCCATGTTAAAGAAAAAGGCCAGGCAAATAAAATACAATCCACACTTGCACATTCTCTTCCCTTCTAACAAAGAGCTGTCTTCAGCCATTTTACGTCCTGATAGCTACTTGGCTGATCCTCACTGGTGCGGTCCAAAATGAGGTGTTTCAACACATGCTTATGTTGCAAACAACATTCAAAAGCTTTTCCTTTTGTTGCAACATTGAACCAAAACAAACTTTGAAATCTCAGAAGCTGCAACAAAACAGATTTGTCATTCTCCAAGCCAGCTTTAATCCTCACGCCACAGGAGCCTGAAAGCAGAGCCAGAGATACTTTCCACTCAGGACTGCATGAGCTGTATTTCAAGCATGTTCTTGGAAGCTCATCAGCCAGTTCCTCCACAGGCTGTGCCACCAAGAGCCTCTAACACGAGGAGATGGGTGAGGCCTCGAACACTTGATATTTCTCAAGGGAAAATAATATCCTGTTTTTCCCCACTGCAGGGTGGATGGGGAAAAACAACCCGTGAAGGCGGTTTGCAGCCACCATTACATATACAAAGGCACAGTGAAGAGCACAAACATTTCCCACCCACAGAGCTCACCCTTCACCCCGATGTCCTGAGCAATTTTCCCGTTTATCTTATTGCATCTGCTTCATGAAGTTACACTGCCTGTTATTACAGCAGCTTTAGATATATGGAGGGATGGGTACATTACCTCATTACAGTGAGAATAGATATTTTATAAAAAACATTTTTAATGCAGCTGCAGAGCAGGTAGAGAGATGAGAATCGACCTGCTCAAATATTGCTGCTCCTCCAGCTGACTCACTGCTACCTTTTGCTCTGCACGGTAATAGCAATTGTTATCTATTTCTCTCTCTCCCTCTTGGTATAAATATTAACTTAAACCCAAAAGCCTGGTCAGATTTGAGTTGCTATTACATAACTTTTCATTTGACACACACCCCTCTTTGAAGAGGGGTTTTTCCTCTTGAAAACAGACCTACGTGCTCTGTGTGTTGGGGAAATAAAGACCCCCACACACCTTTGATCAGCTACGTAACATATGCATCTGTTTCAGAAAAACAGTTCTCTGTCAGACATTTCAATGAGCTACCACTAGGATACTTTCCTCCGAATTACCAGGGGACAGGGGAGGCAGTAACCCTGAAAAACTATGTCAGCTCTTAACACTTAACACTCTCTGACAACGCAGGCCTGGAGCAAGTGGCTGTAAATAAGAGGGTAAGAGACATTCTCCAGCTCAGAAAGAAACACAGGGAAAACAGAGCTGGAAGGGTCCCTAGGCTTTCTAAAATGTAAAAAAAGACTCCAGCTCTAAAGGTTTGAAAGATGGAAATCTCCCAGCATCCTGCAGCAGCAGCAGCAGCCAGATGGTGTCTCTTCACTTACCGAGGCCTAGAAGAGCCATCTAAGCTAGAGGGCAAAGACAAACAAGCAGTTGTAATCACACAACTTACTAGCACCTGGCAGATAATAAATGCTACCACTTAAGAAACCTATAGAATAAGCTACATTTGGCTCAAGAGCCTCAGCTAAAGGTAGCTGAACAGCTATGAGTAGCAGCCTGTAACAGCAGCCCAGGACAGTGCTCTTCTGCATTCTTTCCCATTATCTTTGATGAGGAAACAATTGGGAGCCACAAGTCCCCTGAAAATCACCAAAGTTAAGGATTTGGTCAGGAATCTTCTGCTTAAGAAATGTGACCAATTCAGGACAGGAGATTCATATCTACCGAATGCCTGTAAAGCCCCTAGCTCTGTTTTTTGAGCCCACAGGGCATGAAGACTATCCAGTATCAAAGCTGTATATGTCCTGCTTTTTCATCACTCAATACAGCCCATGCTAACCAGGAAAAGAAATAAAAATGGAAGTGGAGAAGGGAAAAGCTGGGAATTAAGGGTCACATAGAGCAAGCCAGACTAGTAGAAGACAGCAACAGGCACATAATCCAACACAAACAACAGGAAGGTATAGGAGATTTGCTTCTCTTCCCTCCTTTCCCATGTAGCTCCTGTTACCACCTTCCTGGCTGCTTCTTCAGATCCCCCGCAAGCTGCACATGGCTTCTTCCAATCCAGTTTCCTTGTGCTCTAACTTTGGTTATGGGAACTCTTCCCTCTTTTTCTGTTTTTGCAGCGAAGACAAAGCCTATAATAGAGGTGACCAAGCCCGTGGGCAATTCCATTGTGATACAGGGCACCACCGCATCCAGAGGTTTCAGAGCAACTGACCCTCATCTTGCATAGACATTCTAGGATGCTGAAGTCATATACACACTCAGAAAAATACAGTATGAGACCTGAAGAAGTGAACTTTCCTAATACACCAGTGTGCCTCTCCACTGACCTAGCAGCAGCTCTTCTAAGGGTCAGACTTCAGCTTCATTCTCTCTGCTGAATTAATCACTAGTTTCTCAGTTTAGACTGCCAAAAGAAAAATGGAGCCAATGAGTGCAGATGCTGGCACTCTGGGAGCTGGACCGGATCCACCATCTCATTTTGTATAGTCACTGCACAGCTGTCAGACAGAACAGTTATGGTCATTACCAAGTAAGGAAAAGAATGGAGCCAGATACCTACACAGAAGCATCTGTACTTTATAATCAACTTTGAGCCATATGTTGGGCTTTACTCCACAAAAACATTCAGAGATACTCCGGGGTAGCAATATAAATTAGCAAACTTAAGATCCTTCTTTGCAAGATTAATCTTTCACATACGTTATTTACCTACATAAGAATATACCCAGCAAAATGATGCTGGAATTTCCCCTAACTTTGTCCACAACAGGAAAGTAAATAACCTGGAAGTATGGATGAACTGATCCACAGTTGACTTAGAAAGCTACTAATTCATCTGTCTAGTTCATCCTCTCCAAAGCTAAGATTAAGAACAGTTCTGTCCCTTAGTCCAAAGGGGGGTTCTGGGCCAGCCATACACTGGGATGCTGGGAGCAGAAGCAGGGACACAGCCCACATGTTTGATTAAAATGTGGGCTTCTTGCATTAAAACATCAGCTCATAAGCACTCTACATTGCCAGTTTATCTCCATTCATCAGTTATGCTGAATCCAGAGAACATGCAATGCAGTCGGAAGGCTTTTCACTTTTTGATTCATACTGATATAAAGAAATCCATAGCATCCCCTCAGTGTCTCTCACCTGTGCAGCACATTTGCTTGTTATAGTAGAAATCGTTTCCCTTGTTAGATACTGCTTGAAATAGTCCTGTATTTTATGCTCCCAATTCAGAGCTACATTTCCTTTGGGTTTCTATATGCCCACAACTGACAACAACTATTGATTACTGCAAACATTCTCCTTTTCTTTACCACTACTTAAACAAATGTAGAAAAATCCTAGACAGCATTTCTCAAAACACAGGCTGGTAAAACCAGAAGCTATCTCATATCTCAGTGCTGTATGGAGTACATACAGCAATGTACTCCCAGGGAACAACTCCATCTAAAGATGATAACTGCACGAACGTTATTAATGCAGGAAGCATTTCAAAGCAAATACAGAGATTTCCATACAAGTGCTAATCTTTTAAATAACCTCTTTCCCATTGTACAGCTTGCCAAAAGGTGATTTTCTGACAGCAAAGAATGTAGTATCAGCATTGCAGGGGTAACTGGGTTAATAATTTACATTTGCCTCCCTATACTGATGCACTTTTATACCAGGACCATGCAAGATAAAAATACACACATAAACATGGGAACATTTAAATAGGTATTTTAAAAGTCATACATATTTATGTATATACATATACACATAAACCATACATATACAGACATGCACACAAGCAGTATTTATGGTTATTTCAACAATTTGAAAGAAAAAACAAAGTAAGGAAATAGATAATTTTTTCTACATACTATATTTGCTATTTGTACAATATAAGAATAAAATATTAAAAAATGTATTTAAGTGTTACTAGAAGAAAATAAGGAACAAACTTACATTCTCTGAATCTATACTATTAGCCAGCTAGGAATAGTATTAGTTTATGCTTCCATGAGGTATACTGGATAAATAACTAGTAAGGGAATGATTGACATCTACTCAATTTAGCTGGACAGTGTGTTCCTCAATAAATGTAAAAGGAAGATGAAATAGCACTATGAAAAAAATCCAGAAAAAGATCTTTTTCACTCATTTTACTTGTATCCCCCACAAAAGCAAAATCATCAAAGATCAGTGGTGATGCACCAAGGCAAATGATTTGTCCTCAGTGAGGCAGTCGTGTCCAGGAGCTTGGTGGCATCACACATACCTTTACTCTGATCTAAGAAGTCCCCTTGGTTTGTGCGTAGACCTGACCTGAACTACATTCAGCTGCAGTTTCAGTGCCTGCAGTGACTGGTTTCAGGTTAGGAAATAACTACGTGGTAAACTGAGCTGGAATTTGCAACACACATGGGGATAAGAGAAGCCGACAGGAACTCCTCCTTCACCTGTATTCAGGTTTCCTAGACCTCGTGCTGAGCCCCAGATCCAATGAAGCCTACTTTCAGACGGACTAGTGCCCTGCTCCTTAATCATTTGTTGCCAAGTAACTTTACCAGGTGGTGCAAGGTCCACATGCCGAAGCTGCCCTTCATTGGGAAAGCTGAAGCATCAGCTCAGATGTCTCTCTCCCCTTGAACATCCTGGTGAACCTGTGCTGCAGGCTCTTTCCTACACATAGGGTTTCTTATGGGAAGCAAACATAAGATCCCTCTCTATCCCTTAGACACTTATTTACATTTCATTTTTAAGACGTCTATTGGACTTTCCCCACCTGCTTTAAGTCAGCCAACTTAAGTTACTGGACAGTAGGGAGAAGAAAACCGCCAACGACAAAAACCACCACACACACACGATTGCACCAGGCAAATTCCCATAGAAAAACCAAGCTAGAAATAAGCAGGATGCCACCTACTCTCAGAAATACCACTGACTCATTAGGACATTGCCTAAAAGATATGCAGCTTTGGTTTTTTTCCTTGGACTCTCTACACCCACCCTATTTGTAAAGGCCCATAGCGGAATGCAGGGTACGGCCTCACCCTGGCTTGGGCACAGCTGTAATCGAGCTTTACTTAGAAACAAACAAACAACAAAAAATACCTACTGTGGAAGGACAGAAGATTACAGGTAACTGCTAGCTGATGAGCAATGTACTTATTTATTTATTTAAGTCCAACACAAATACAGCAGAAGCTTAGGGGCAAGACAGTTGAGACAAAATGACTCTGCACACATTTAAAAGACCTTATGAACTCTCTTTCTTTCTGTGCAATCAGCCTAATTACACTTATGTAGAAGTCTAATTACACCTCTGCATTAGCTACCAGTGAAGTGTTTCTTGGGTTATTTCTGAGCAGCCTACAATTAAATGAGCCTCATCCATTAAGTGACACTTTGTGTGTGTAGTCTTACTGCTCCAATTATGTACCTCAAATCAGCCCCTGAAAATCCTCCTTGCTGCCAAAGATATCCCTGTGAAAAATGAAGGATATTGGAGGTGGCTTGAAAACACTGCTGACATTAAAAACAAATGCCGTTATGCAAAGCCCTGCATTTTATTTAAATTTGTGCTGCTTGAGATGCAAACAAGACTCATTTCACTACATGGCTGTGCTATTCATTTATTAACTATTCTGCATGAAATCCATTTCTAAATGATTTCACTAAAGTTCATAAGCCATTTTAAAACTCAGAAACTGATGAAAAAGGAAATGATCCAGTAGTTACAAACCTTGAACTGATGGAAATAATTTTATTTCTCGATTTAAACAGCATATGAAATTGGATTCAATCCCAAAATCATTACATGCTCTTTTTAATTAAAACTTATGAAGGTTGTAGAAAGAGGTTATACTTTCAGAAGGAACTCTTTTCTGAGTTTACTGCTTTAGTGGCCTATGACTAACATTCGGCAACAGCCAACAAACGAGGTAAACAGAACAAGGTTGCCACATTTTTACTTTGGTGATACATGCTTTAATATCCAAAACCTGGTATTAACAAGTACTATGACTTCAGCTGGCAACAGCTAAGCTTCCTCCTCTATTTTCTAGGCATCAGTAGTTCAATGCAAACAAGAAAAAAACCCGCAATAGGCTGCAATTTGCTTAGTGTCATCAGCTCCCACCTCTTAAGGGGGGTTCTGACACACTACCTATAAATAACACTGACAGTAAAGGGTTTTGGAGGACGGGTGAGTTATTTTTTATATATATATATATATATTTTTTTATTTACATTTTAATATTTTTTTTAGCAACTTTTCTCACTCTATTTAAGCAGGTTCCTGGGCAAAACAGAGTACAAATGTTCTTACAATGCCCGGCTGCCCAGGCCTAAGGACACGCTTACAGTAATAAGTGGTTCACACGATTAGCTGCTCTCCAAGCTCTTCCCAGAGCAGGTGAAGAGGGGGGAGCTGCATTCCTTGCAGAGCTCAGTGGGGCACTTGAACCACCACTTGTGGTAGAAGAGACACATTTGTGCCTTGGCTAGGTAAGCAAGAGAGCTGAATTGTGCCTCCGCAGACTTGTGTGCTCTGTAAACCCAAAAGGATGACCCCAAAGCTAGCTCAGAGTACCACGCACTGCTAACACAGTGCTAACATCCCAAAGCTGTTCTCTAACCCCTCTTCACTTTGGTTTCTGGGTAACTTCACCTGCAAGCAAAATTCAGCTAATGTTTCAACGGAGACCCTGCACAGATGGATGCCTCAATCTCTGTCCCTTCCAACTGTCTCCACTTCACCACAATTAAAACAATGTTTTTCCCTCTTCTGCGTCCCTCCTTGGCACTGAATTCCAGCACCAGCCTCTCCACAAGCAGAGTACTGTTTTCAACTTAAAACCCACGTTGTGTTCCCATAACCACAGTGTTTTTAGTACTATTTCTGCTTCACTGTACTAACATCTCTCTTTTCTTTCCACACAGGTGAAGCACTTGCCCAGGACTGCACTGCACATCCTTTGCTATAGCCACCCACATTAGCGTCATTTACCTCCCCTGTCATTGTAGGGCTGCTGCAAAGCTCTGTTACCTTTCTGCTCCAAGTCGAGCATCCTTCCCTTCAATCACTCCAACAGCCAACTGTTTTTAATCACAGCAAACCTGAGCAGCTTCTTTTCACTTTCAAGACCTCCACAGCCTCCCCATACCCCACTCAGCTCCCACATGCAGGCATACCGACTTCTGTGGTCCTGTCTTCCAGTGTCGACTTGTTGTTTTTTTAAAAAAACAAATTATACCATCATCTAGCATATTTCTTGGGCAAGACCCACAGTCACAACATGATGCATTTACTACCTGTGTACTCGCGCTTACAGAACAGGAGGTTGCCACAATGCAAATCCCCTCCTCTGAAAGAGTTTAATGGAAAGTGAAACAGTGCAATGTTGAATTTCTCTGCTATTCACTAAGCTGCAGCTGAGGGTAGTGTTGTTCTGTGCAACTCAGGAGGAAAGACCCATCAGCCAAAAAGCAACAAAAGACTCAGCCACGTACCCCTTTTCAAGCAAGTATGCTGTATGCAAATTAAATCCAACCGAAGATATCACTACAATGTTAATGAAACCCTAAGCACTGAAAAAATAAGTGTCAAGGGAGCGTAAAAGCGTATTTTGAAACCATGGTATGCTATTACAGAAAACATCTTATGACTACCACAGTCACCTTCGCCCAACAGACTTTGCATAGTACAGAAACATTTGCCATCTGCAGTATTACTGAATAGGCATGTTCTCATCGGTCTATTAAAAAAGACAGAAGCTTTACTCGCTTGGGTCAATAAGACAGCTGTTTAAAATCACATCATGCTTTCAGAAATAAAGAGAGATTCTTTCAAGACCTAGTTTCCTCAAGTAACTTCTGATTCATGTATGAATGAGCAGCTGCCTGTAGACCAGAGCCAGTGCTGCCAGTTCCCTTTTGCAGGATACTCCATTTGTATCTGGACCAGCAGGGAGCAGATTTAAAGATGATCTTGATCCTACATTAGCGCTTAACTTTATACACTATCAGTAGTCCCACTGAAATTACCACCTGAAAGTTAAACAGTAGAGTAACTTCTGCAAGAATTCAGCATTACATGAAAAGCTTCAATCGATAGGAGTGCTGGTGTGCTGCCAGAAACAGAGGGACTTTCCTTAAACTCTTGGTTTGACTTAACATCCACTGAAGGCTCCACTCCTGTCAACTCTGAAGAGCGCAGGGTCATGCACCCGTATCAAGATGCAAAAAGAGGGCCTCTCATGAGATACTCATAGCTACCTTCCTTCTTACATATGCTGAATGACTGCATTTGAAACTTTCAGAGTGAATGTAATGGATATATCAAATCCCAGAAATGATATAAAATTCCTTGTGTAACCTGGGACCTCGGTGATATAATAATCTTCATATTATAATTATAAAATCAAAGTCAGGGAGCTGGTTAGGGTAGAATATAAAAGACAATTGTTTGCAAACCACTCCAACTATTGTATTTGAGGCTTTCCAACTACTGAATACGTGACAATAATGTTCCTTCTACATCTAGTTTTGCACCCCACTATGCTTCATTAATCTGCTTTCTTTATAAAACGTTCTAAGCAGTGCTATTCCACAATGCTTTTTCACCTTACTAATGGTGCAACTTACCTTGTAAAACCCCTCAGAGAAGAAGCATCAGCATTTCAGTAATTTCTTCATTCTAATGCAGCACAAAATGATCCAAACCAAACACCAGCAAATTTGCATTTCAGCATGACAGCAGTGATGTCAACAGCAGTATCGCACTGAGCATAAACAACTAGGTTTGTTTTCAGGTTTGAACAAGTATTGCAAATCACCTCTGCAAAATGACGGCTTTATAGGAACTTTGCTTTTAGGACAAAATCTCCATGAAACGTGCAACCTGGGTACAAATGCCAAGTGGGAACCTGCAGGACTCTTCCCTCTCTTCCGTGCTTGACCTTATTATCTGCTCAGAGCCCACTTAGCAGCTCAGTCTAACCACTGAAACCTCACAAATTAACAGCACTTACAAGAGTGCATGAACCATAAGTCACCTGGGGCAACCTTCCAACGAAGAGGAGCTGCCACATGAAGTCTCATGGCAGAGCCTGAAATGAGGTTATTCTAACAGCAAGGAAAAAACCTCTTTCTGAAAGCTTTTCCAAATTCTTCCCAGCATCAATTTAAAATGAAGTTATTCACCTTAAAATTAAGTGAGAGAACAAGTCTAGTTTAGCATACTAATAGCTTTCTTGAGCTCAGGTTTCTGTTCAATAATCAGCAGCTTTAGAAGGGTTGAAGCATCTTGTTTTATCTGTGCTCTGACAGCAAGGATCCTGCCCAAGAAGGTGTGCTTAAGCACTTCACCGCTGTGCTACAGGGCCAAGGCAGCAGCTTTCCCCTCCAGAGGGAAAAGCTCTGCAAATCACGCTGCTAATCCTCGAATGTTTGCAAATACCAGTTCAACCAGCAGGAGACCAAATCACCAGCTGGACTGGTTCTCACCAGCACTTCACATTCAACAGCAAAGAAGGCCCTAGAGCCAGGCAAGGTCAATAAGCAGGGGATGCTCACCAATATAGATATCAATAAATAAAATGGTACTCCAGGAACACTTTGTGGCTCAGGTTATGCTTAGAAACCAACTTCAAATAAGTTTCTTAATTGATTTCACACTCAAACATGCTTAAACTTAGTGTTATATTTGCTGCTTTCTTCATTTAACTTTCCAGGACTCTTCTGGTAAATGATCACAATTCCTCCAAAACATGAGGCTTTCTACACACACGACAACTCCAGGGCACTCTCACAAACTCCCGTTCCACTGACACTGTTTGGACGATGGGGCTTCATCCAGATTAGTTGATGGCACGCCTCTGATGTTCATCAGACACTTCATTTCTCAAAGGGCAGTAGCTTGAGAAAGGAGAAGCCAGGGAGGAGAGCTAGGACCAGTAGATATTGACTTAGGGCAACGGGAAGACATGAGGCAGAGAGAGGGCAGACAGAGACAGAGCAGTGTGTCTGCAAACAGAAGTGCGGCTTAGTAGGAGACCTGTGGTGCATTTTGCAAGACCTCTGTTCTACTCATTTTTGAATGTCCAAACCTAAAAGGTCTTCATCATAGACTTCAGGATGCTACCTCACCATCTCAATGTCAAACAAAGCAACCAAACACTTCAGTCTCCCTTCTCTCCGCCTACCCGTCTGCACGTTTTGCTGCAGACCAATGTGCATGTCCTATGGTGACAGCTCCTGAGGAGGAGCAGGAAAGCACTGGTATTTGCAATGCTCTATCACAAGCAAAACCTGCTATTTCACCAGAAGAGGAAATTCCTAAAATTTAACTTCCTCTTAAAGTTTATTTTTAATGACCAAACACTATTAAACTCCATGTACAAAGCAGGACCTCTTATTAGAAAAAACTCTTTGAAAATAATCATGATAACAATACTGAAGACCGCTGCATGAATTTTTATTTCCCCTTTAAAAGTACTAGCGAAATATGAAAAAAGGTCAATAGTGTTTTTTAAAAAACAAACAAACCAGACACACCAAGAGTACATGGCATTCCTTTCTATCAGGATGGCCTCATTTCTCATTTAATCAGAAACTGGAAAGAGGAAAACCATTGGAAGGAAGAGACAACAAAGTTTGACCTCAGCAAGCGCACCGCACAAGGTGCAGGCTGCCGTCATTTCCCTGGTGAGGGGAAGAGACAGCAACGCATCCTGCTTTAGCTTTTAGGGTTTTTAAAACATTAAACTTACTCTGTGGAGGAATCCCATGCTGAAACACTGACAAAAGAGCAACAAAGTGTTGCTTTGTGATCTGTTACTTTCTACACAGACAGAGAAACAAGCGGTTGTTTTTCCATGCAGAAATATGGGAGTAAGGTGCAAAGATGAGAAATGCAAGTGGAACAACTGCCTTCAGGACTGTTTATGCAGAGGGTATTTTGTTTCTTATATTTAGAAATCACCAACGTGGGTAACAACAGAAAGGGAACACGCTGCATCACGTACAGCCCCCCATCTTGCTAATGAGACAAATTAACAAGAGGAGTCATTTTACAGATCTCGCTTCACACATCAGACCCATGCTGAGATTGCAAGGCAGTTCTCTCAGCTGGGTTTCCTTTGATTTGTCAACTAAACACGTACTCTGAACAAATGGATCAATCCCTTGAAATGTATGCCCTTTCACTAAGGTGTTCAGAAAGCAATGTGCTGCTTTTCCAGATGAGAAGACTGCAGGAAACAAATTCAGTTTTTACAAAAACCTTTCAATTGTGCATGTTCCCATCACTGGGTGCAGATCTCCACTTTGATGCCTGTGCTGCGATTAAAAGCACTCCCTGTACCTTTTCCAGGGAACTCTGGTGTGCACTAAGAAACCAAATTCTGTTATGGTACAGACACATCGGCATCTCCTGATGCTGTTTGTACGAAGCCATTCCTCTCCATCTTTCCTTCGCTCTCTGCTGATGCAAGGCCACCCACCCAAGCACACGCCCCATTAACCTACAAGCGAGGGCACTAAGCTGCTAAAGCTCTGCTTTTTGCTGGGAGGGACAAGAACTGGGACAGGAGGCTGGGATTGTCCCTCGGGCACTGCCAGATGCTGCGTTTTCCCTTTTCAAGGAGGACATGACTCATCTATCTTGCACGCACCAACACGGACTATCCAGAAAGTTTCCACCAGGGAAGAGGAAGAGCACGTGTGGTCCCAGGACACCATGCCAGAGAGGCTTTCATCAGCAGGTGCCTTTTTTCAGCAGCCCAGCGTAAGCTTCTCCACTACAAGATTACCATATACTGGCTCTGAACTGAATACCAAATCCCTCTGAAAACATTATCGTTGCTCTTCCTTCCAAATGCACCAAATATTACTTAGAAATAAGCATTATAGCATTACAATATGGGGCTTTTCCTTTTTTTTTTTTTTTTTAAATTTCACTTTTCTGATTCACGTTCACTACCTGGAAGGGGTGACTTGAATCTGTAAGTTCTATGTTAGAAGTAAAAAAAACCCCTGGGAAGCATGCATGGAGAGGGAGGAAGAAACTGGAGTGGATTAAAAACTACCTATTAAAAGGTAACTTAAATTCCCCACTTCTGAAGGAAACCAACTACAGAAATCCTGCATTCATGGCATTTGAACTCATGTTTTGTCTGCAGCACATTCCTCTATTCCGACAACTCCTAAAAGGATACTCCATTCATTTCTGGATTCAAAAGTCATCGACAGCATTAAGTGCCGATATAACTAGCGATCACAGCCAACAAACATCCACAAACTAAGAAACCAAATGCCATTAAGAGTATATGTATAATGTAAATACTTCCTACACAATCCTCATTTGGCTCAAGTCTACCACCTCACCAAGCACACCATGCACTCTAACAGTTAATATGACATTTAACCATCAGTAGGTTTCAGAGGTAACAGCTCTCTACACCAAACAGAAGCATTTCACATAGTTCAAAACTACATTTCTAGCTGTAAATAGAAACAGACGGAAATCATCCTGTCAATAAATTATCTGAATTAGGCATCAGAAACCCATGTGTCTGAATTCACGGATATTACAGATGACAAGACTTAGCTCTGCAATTCTTCTGAAATCAAATCTGATAACAGGTCAAATGATTGCTGCACACCTGAAATGTCAGGCAGATTTACTAAGAAATCTACTCAGAGTGCAGGCAGGAGCTTTAGGTGGTAATTTAATGGTATTGGGAGAAAGGAATGAATAATTCACTGGGTTTAGACAGTCAAAACTTACCACTTTTGGTGAACTTTACCTCTGAGATTTTAGATTCATTCAAACCCAAACCACAGCTCAGCAGGTGCAAATTCATAAAAGCACAGAGTTTGCATGACTCGCTTCTAACTGAAACCACCATCTTTTTGCAAAGCAGCAGCTGTGGCAAGCGCTCTAAGAGAATAAATATTTATTCCTCCTTAAATAAAGCTGCCTTCCCACCCACGAGCACAAGCAGAACAATCAAAGGCTTCTCAAGGACAATTAGAGGAAAAACTCCTGCCTGCCAAAGTCAACCATTGCCAGCACAGCGAAACCTGGGACACTAGCTCTACAGCTCCTCTGAGGAAAAAGGCTTCCGTTACAAATCCCTGAGGATTTCAAGCTTGTTTCATAGCCACAAGGATTATTTCCCTCCTTTCCCGGCCAGCTCTTCCTTCAGAATTCATCAGTATCACTCCTTGCTGCTATGTAACATCAACATGATGCATCATACAGCAGCTTCTCTTCCCAAGGGGCACAAACAGCTTACTAGTACCAACTATATTTTTAAGTTCAGTTTATCTATTCACTCTGATTTCTGCTATTTTTATATCTCTGGCTATTCATCTTCTAAAACAGTCTTTTGTGATGACAAATAACAAGATAGATCAATTCCTTTTTGTTCCAGATGTGAAGATAAATTATTTTAATTAGATAAGAAACAGCCCTTGTCACTGAAATTGCTGAAGATGCTCAGAACAAATTACTAAACAGCTGAAACCTTATACACTTAAGTTGATGTTTTTAGTTGCATTTTTATTGTTCTTTGTTCATTTTTCTTGCTTCTGCTTCTATGTAGTCCTCAGAGGCACTGGGCTCAGGGACCAGAACAGCAACATTTAGCAGGAGAAGGCCAGCAGCTAAACTTAGAGCAAGTTATCTAACTGGTAAAAGCAATATTTTTGCATCCAAATAGTTCCTTTTGCAGAGTAATGGGTTTGTGCCATGGGACCTGCATGCAGACAGAGTCTGGACTCTTCCTAAATTCCTAGGAGATCCAGGGTGCAAGCAACTTTGCAAGAGCCATGCTGGCAGGAAGGCTGGACACCCACAAAGCCCCGTGATACCTATGGGAAACATCTGAGCACTTGCCTCTTGACATGCTTTATGGTCACTCACACCAATAAACTCCCCACAGCCCTTCATTCTCCACCCCTGAAGCCCACTCCATACAGTCCCATGTAAGAGATGAGGGAAGATGCAGAAGCAAGAACCACTGGATTGCCCAGCAGAGATCACATCAATATTCCTGCTGTGGCAACCAAATCACCTGCAGGTTCAGACTCAGGTAGTGCCTGTGCTCGAGGTCTAGAGCCTTGGAAGAACAAGGGCTCACTGGAGGAGCGTGTAGCTTGGCATTGACACTGCGTGTTTCATCAATGCTGCTCACGTAAAACAAACAAGAGTTAAATCAGGGCTACTGAAGGCTCCTTCCTAGCTCCATCCCCTTTTTATCACTTGTTTCTTTGCCAAGAGTGATGTTATCTGCACAGTATTCGCACCCAGATTCTTATCTTTCATGTAGCAATATTGCAAATGCAAATTCGTGTTTTCTGTTCATAATGAACAGACCAGTGACTGAGCAACCACGCACACGTGATGTCAAACCCTAATGAAATCACAGACTCCACCAATACCCAGTGACATGTTCAGACTGCAATCCCTACTGGGCATGTAATGGCAAAGGCAACTGCTGAGAGAATCCTGGATTATATCCAGCCTCTTCCCCAGCAAAAGAGGCTAATTAAGCTTTTGGGTATCAACTGGAAACGCTGTCTGGAAATGCTCCCTCATGCAGGATTTTCCCAGCAGAGGGCACTTTTGATTCACAGACCACTTCAGATACTGCTTTTGTTATTCTCCATCACCATCTCAAAGAGCTGAGGCAGAGGTGGTGCTGTCTGCTTAAAAATAAAGACATCGTTGCTTTAGCTCTACTTTCCTTCCTCTCCCCTCCAACAAGTTTTATTAAGTTCTCATCTTTAATTCATGCCTGCAGCAGAGCTGATGTCACTTTTTTTTGCTATTAAAAAAAAATCCACAAAGCACAAGACAAGCTTGCAGTGGTATCTCACCTACTTTCCTTCTCTATTTTTATTTTCACTTCCAGTGATTTGTTAACATTCATTATCCTCAAAACCTGAAAATGTATTCCAACAGAAACATGACTATAGCACTCTGAGAGGAAAGCAAACAAACCACCTATTAGATTACATGCTCCGTCCCCTACAAAGGCAGGACACAGCCCACCAGAGACACATCACAAATTAAACCCTCCAGTTGTCTGCAGGGAAATTGCAGGGTGTTAGGGACCCAGCGAAATAAACAACTTGGCAACGGTTAAGGTGAATTCCCCTTTGGGAAACTGTCATTCCACTGTGGATGCAAAGTGAGAATGAGGGAGGATGTGTGATAAGACTGTGTGTGGGGGAGAATTTTCCAGCAAAACCCCTGGGAACTGAGATATTTTTAACTGCTAAAATAAAAAGTAATAATTAAAAAAAAAAAAAAAAAAAAGGATGTCTTAATCAACCAACACACACATCTGTCCTAAGTTAAAACACTGGGAAGACCAAGCACTGCAGTTCTGCTGTAATTCTGCTTCGTTTGCATACAGCTGGGATGTGGGTTTTAGGTTGGCAGCACCATGTAGCTGACTGAAGGCCAGACAGCTTATTTTAAGGCAGTAAAGATGCCAGGAAAGCTGTCCCCTGGTTTTCTGCTGTGAAATCCTACGCCTGTGCCTACCAGGGCACTGTCCTGGAGACTAACAACTCAGCAGAGTCCACCAGCATGCACTTGGACCCATCAGCATCCACATTTGGCATTTTGCCTTCTACCAACAGCCCCGAGGACACCTGTGGGTAATAGAAATTTCGTAGAGTTGATCAATGTCACACTGCAGATGAAGAGAAGCTCATTCAGTAGTAAGTAGCCCAACCAAACAAGTCATTTCCTCTACAAGTTACATAATTTAGAATCACTCTGGTTCCTCTTGGCTCATGGATGAAGAGTTTTGTTTTTTCAAAAGTCAGAGCAGCGGGTGGTGTGGTCATGTTGTGTAAGATAATACAAAGAGCAGAACAATTACTGCCAAAGGAAAAGACACTGTATCGTAGGCTTTGGATTTTTTACCGTGTTTTTTGGAGTAGGACTTGTTGCAGAATCACTTGTTTGTTTGTGTCAAGTTTTACTGGAATGTACATTATTGCCAACCATCTTTCCAAACCAGGAGAAGCTGTCATAAACTTGCTTAAATAAAATGCAAGAAAGTCATTGAAGATCACTGGGATTGTGCAATATTTGTGTAATAGCATGTTGGAGAGGAGGGTTATGGGGAAAATCAACCCCCAAATTCCAGAGACTGTTGCTTTTGAAACAACAAAGAGTGAACCCCAAATACATCAATAGTTATACTGAAGTCAACAGAGCTAAGCCAGTTTACACAGTAATTCCCCAAGTATTTTATTCATCTGTTGCAGAAAAAGGGCACATTATTCAGCCTATGCAAGGCAGTGAGAGGAACTGTATGACGCAGCACAAGTACAGAGTTAAAAGCACAAAAAAGGACTCAAAAGCAAAAAAATGTGGAATTAGGCCCTTTCTATGGTTCTATGCTTTGCCTTTAGGGCTTGTAATAGGATATTTGATTATGTGATTTTGTAACATCTTTGCTATTATTTTACAAAAGCTGTAACTGTCGATATCAGATACCTGAAGTTAGCACCACACACTAATCCTATTCCGTGTAAAGCCCAGCACTGAAATGCCTCCCCACATCAGCACCAGCTTGTAAATCATTAACAATATTGGGAAAAGAGGACATTTCCCTGTTCGCTGTTAATCAACAGCAGGCCTGAACATATATTCAGTAGCAATGGTTTTAAGAAAAATACATGAAATCTAAAATAAAATTATGTTTGGCTGGATTTCAAATCCTCCGTAGTCCACAGGCACCTTTCTACTGCCTTCAGCATGCTCTGAATCACACGGCACTACAGGCTGTGTTATGGTCCTTATAAAAACAAAAACCACCCAGAAAATCCTCACAGTCACCAATTTCAGCTCACACACAACACATGGCTATCAATATCTAAGCTATGGCTTTCACATAAGCTACGAGAAAGCTTGGTGGCCATACCTGAATTCTGTAATTCAGACAAATGAGGTAACAAGGAGCAAACTGGTCCCAAGACTCATGGCAAAAAGATGGATATTTTAATGCAGACATAGCTCTCGACTGCATGGTCCCATAATCTGTTCTGTCATCACCACTGAGGGTGCAGCAGGAGCTATCAATATTGGCACTATGGCCAGAAGGATTTTTTTATCACATTACAGGTCTCTGGAATAATAATAACAAAAAAAAGCTAGCAAACAAGTTTTGTGCAAGAGTGGTGAACGTTTTGAGCAAACTTTTTAACACAACCTCCTGCCCCAAGCCCAATCCTCCTGCTTCATTCGCCTTTTCCCGTAAAACATCGCTTATCCCACCAGCCAGCCAGTGTGCTGGTGCTGATTTATCACAAGGAAAAATACATCCGACTCCCAGCTCTTGCAGGGATTGCAGCAACCCAAAGACTTCAGCTGCTTCCACCTACCAGCGGCTTCCCCAGAGAAGAGAGAATGAAGGGATTGTTTGCATCTCTCTACAGCCCTGAAAAGCTTCATGCCACCACTGAGCTTTTGCTGAATAGACACGGTGCCAGGAAGTCAGTGCCTGTGAGCTCCTGCTTGTTTTCAGGCCTGGCAGTGATGGATTACGTACAACCACAAGTTGGGCACAAACCAGCTGTCTATCTGTCTTTTCCAAACATCTTGCTTCAGTTTCTGTATTATAGAGGTGCCAATGCCTTGTTTCAGGATGCCTACTGCATAAAGAGCACATATTTCTCTGAATATTTTACTGTCACACAGAGGGACTGGACTTTTTTTTTTTTTTTTTTTAAATGCTGTTGCTACTTCCCCAGCACATTCCCCATAATAAAGTCTCTCTGTTCCCAGAGGCCTGAGGCGACAAACTGCACTACAGCTTTTCTGTGCACAGAAACCCATGCATGTAGATCCCGCTGTCTTCTGCTGACACACGAGAAACCTGTGCCACACACACACCTCCCCCAACCCTCCTTCCACTCCTGCCAGGGCACTGTGTCTGTAACAGCAGCACCTCTGAACTTCACAGTTCTGCTGTGTTTCCATCATGGACTAGAGGGGAAAAAAGGAGAAAATACAGCTAGCATTCTCCTCCTGGCCCTTCACACAAACACTAAAGGGCAAAGCCGCATAACAGCTTTGCAA
Organism: Buteo buteo; assembly: GCF_964188355.1. Classification (NCBI taxonomy): domain Eukaryota; kingdom Metazoa; phylum Chordata; class Aves; order Accipitriformes; family Accipitridae; genus Buteo; species Buteo buteo. The sequence continues at coordinate 35,925,389 of NC_134181.1, read as the reverse complement.
AGAGTCTAAACCTGCCATGTCCAAGACTGTCTATTATCCTTTGTGTTAATGTATATAGACACTACATGTACGGGCACATATACAAGTTCGTGTGGGATTCAGTTACTCCAAAGGATGTCTGGGGGAAAGGGCTGTAAACAGCATCTCTTCAAGACAGCTAACTTGGAGGAGAAGATAAAAAAATACTAGTTATTGAATTTGGGTCTGTGAACCACCAGGATTAAGTGCTGAACACACTTTGAAAAGCCTTCCAGTTTTGTGGCAAAAGCCACGGTAACACCGCCACGCTGTCCTGCAAAATCAAAGCAATTCCCAGGGAGCGCCCCTGGATCTGACTGTAGCACTGCCTACATAGCAAAAGCAAAACCAAAACACAGATGAAAGATGTTTCCCCTCTTCTCTCCCTGAAGGAAAAAAAAACCCACCCCATCCTTCTTACACTGAAAAGGAGATCACAGGGAGGAAAACATGTAGGAGTCCAGACGAAAGGATAGAGCCGTAGACCAGGCACCGCTGCATCTGCTCCAGCTACACACAGTTGTTTTTAAAAAGCATTATGAATTTTTCTCTCTCTTTAGATGTCTTGCCTGGATGCTTTAAAGCAGCCTCAGAGGAATGTGCTCTTGGGTCTGAATCCCGTAGGAAATTATCCTTTGTGGTGGATGGTCTCCCCTTGGGGCCTGTCTGTGTGTTTTGCTTTCATGTAATCCTCCCACCTTGGTTTTCTAATGTAATGCTATCCACATTATTATAGCTCTTTGATACTCTCAAATGGTACTTACTCATGCTGTCGTATTTTCAGCTCTTCCAGACTGGGTCTGACTGGCTTGGATGGCTTGTGGTTCGTGCCATAAATATTTAGTTAAGTCACCAAAAGATACCATGGAGCGGTTGTGTGCCAATGGCAGACATTGCATACAGGAGTGCCTGGGCCATTTGCTCTTTCCAAACGAGACGTGCTGGTGATGTGCGCGGGCATGTACTCTACAAGAACAACAGAAGTCTAAAATATAAGCACCACTCTGTCAGGGTTTGCTGACAGCTGCTAACTAGTTTCTTGTCCTAGTTCCCTTTCTTTCCACAACTTCTGTTCCAAGAAAGTTCAGCAGATTACATGCAAATTTTTGAGACAGTTCATTACTGTGTTTTAGATCCATTTTACCAACAGTCCTCCAGGTCCAGCACCCTGACCTGTAGACAAGACTCACTCTACACTGCCTACGGCTGAAACTTTCTCAAAGGACATGAATCTTCACTGCCACTACTGCTCTCATTTGCACTGAGAGCAGGGTTTTGTGGTTTCCTTTCTAGTTCCTCTGCATCACACAACCTCAGTATTAGGTTTGCATCATCTTTGTTGTCTCACTGATGCACAATGAGAATTTAACCATAAAGTGAGCCTCCACTTTGAGTGTTCTCTCTTCTTCATTCTGGCATGAATTTACACCCTGACAAGTTGGATCTTTAATATCCCTCCTACACACATGCATAGAGACAACTTCAGTACCTCCCCCGCTCACACAGCGGATACCCTTAAAAACATGAATCAACGTTTACCCGCAGTTTTCCTACAGTGCTATCTAACTACCAGCAGTTATCGCCCATGTGTAGGAACAAACTCAAATACCACTATATGGCTGACTGCTCTCCTGTGGTTTCCCTCTTGAAAGTTATCTCCACTTGTAATGCAGGCTTAATAACAGTGAGGAAATGCAGTCTCATCAGAGTAACAGAATATAGGGGACCTGGACTCTGTTTCTAATCCTCTTGTTTCCTTGCTGGATGCCCACAACAAATCCAGCACTCACCACGAGTCTGCCTTCAGTTTTCCCAGCTGCAACACTGCAATAATAATTCTGAGCTTTTCTGCAGAAGACTAAGAAAAAAGGTAAATTTTGTAGCTAGTTGATTATTACCAACAATTGTGTGCTGCACTCAAGCTTAAAACTTTTCATCTAATGCAGGGAAGTATTTCATGAACATAAGGCAGATAAACTTCACAGCATGTGTGAAGAGGGGACAGCAAGCATGTCTATTAATGAAACTTTCCCTTAAATTTTGAAGGCTTCTCTGAACAAGAAACTCAATCTTGGCCAAAGAAAACTATGATGACATCTCAATTAGGTTGGCCTATTACTATATAGGCTTCACTGCTACAGCTACGTGAATTCCTTGCCTGAATTTGTCTAGCATTAAAAGATGTGGAGAAGAAACGCCAGGTCACTGCATCACCGCCCCCCCTTTATTATATTTTATAATATATATTTGTATTATATTGATAATTATATTATTATTCTAATTATATAATATAATAGTCCACAGAAATTGTTGGGTTTTTTTCTCCCTCCCTTTCCCGAGGAGGGTTGATACAAAGGAGAAATGTTCAACTACATTTACAAGATCTGTCCCGAGCCGATGGTCAAACCACGTCACGTGGTAGCAGTCCTCAGGCCATTCCACCAGAGAAGTGCTCTAGCAACAGCAGCACAGTAATTCTGCTTTGTCTTACCGTCAACTGTGTTGAAAAGCAGCAAAGTAGGAAGAGGTTTTTCTTCATTCTCCACCACACAGGAATAAATTGACATAGCACAGCTGCAGCCTGCTCAAGCTTAAGGAAGCTTAAGGAAGTACAGCAACTATTAAAAGAATCTACCCATCTCTATTCCACCAAAGAACTGACCCGGCTATGCAGTTCACTTTTGCTGATGACATTAGCTTTAGGAAACTCTCAGCATGTTTATTTTGCAAACAGCATTTTGCTTGGAAATTACAAAAGAATCAAAAGTGCCACTTGCTGTTAGACAACATTAGAATGTAAAATGAAGCTCAACCATTGTGATGGGAGAACACATTCATTAACTCAAGAGAGTTGGCAGTCTTCTGATATTTAGTAGATTTTTCTCAAATTCAACCCCCTGGAATCATGTGATCTGAAAATCTAAATTTTCTTCCATTAATAAAGCATTTTTAGCAGCCCTCATAACTGCAGGAGTTGAAAGTTATTTACCTAAAGGGCAAGTATAAAGATTTAAAAATTTTATGTTGAAGCATCATCTATTTTCAGGGCAATATTATGATTCTGAACATCAGGTTTGGCAACTCTGAACAACCAGCATACAGGACTCAAAACCTAAATCATTCATCGGTTTATCTTTTTTAAGACAGTTTATGACTGATTACAAAACAAAGACACGAGAATTCTCAAAAGCCATGGGCCTAATTCCCATTTTTGTTATAGCTACACAATTGTGCTGACTTGCAAATGGTTGTGATTGATGTTAGAACAATGCAGCAATCATAATCAGTTGATTCTTACATGATATAATGGTCTTTTTTACTTTTTTAAGCTATCTTTGACCTGAAAATACCTCTGCACTTTGAGGATATTCACAAAGTGTGTGTTACTGTAAAAGTACCCAGCAGTATTATTGAAAAATTTCCTTTCTAAAGATGTGTTTTACAAACAGGACCCCTTAGAAGAGCACAAATGGACCTATGCAAAGGCTATTACTTCTGTAAGAAACCAAGTTGGACATGTCAACTTGCAGAGGAACAAAAAGAGATGGTCACATCCTTTGAGGATGCATTAGCAAAAAAAACCTGAAGACAAAACAAGTTTGGCTACCACTTAATTTCTTGATGAATCACTTATCTAAAGAACCAGTAGCTCGGGAGAGCTCATAAAGAAAAAGAAAAAAGAAAAAAAAAGAAAAAAAAAGAAAAATTCAAGTTTTACTACCTTGCAGCATATTTGAAGAGCCCACCTTTCACAATGATGTGGTTTTATGCAGCATACAGAATAGCCTCCTTGGCCAGGCCACTGACGGAAGATATCAGCAAGTTGACAGGACTTAGATGAATGAAGCTTAATGACAAATGGGGAAAAAGACCAGAACAACATCGAATCTGGTTTCCTTCCGCCTTCCACAGTTTGCCTACACAACCGATAGAGCCACAGTCCTTTCACTGCTGCTAGCCCTAATTAGATCGGCACAGCTAGAATGGAATACATTAAGGTTAAAAAAAAAATTACCCTCTGAACCCACTAGTACATATCCACAGGAACTATTCATTTAAACTTCAACTTAAATACGTATTTATCTTTGTGCTCTGAAGTCCAATATACCTCATTTTCAATTTAACTTCTCCGCTTTTATGCTTTGAGAAATTGTACAAGATCATTTATGCAGAGATTTAATATTTATAAAAATTTCAAGCAATTGGAAGACCCAAACATTTCAAAGGGTCAGCAATAAATGCACACAATCCCCACACCCTGTCCAACTGGTCAGATACAGGCAGAAACTGTCAAGTGCACGTTAGGAAACATTCTGCGTCTCACATCCCTGGCAAAGCACGGGAAGGTCTAGCTGCAAAGAGGGGAACACAGGCCAGATCCTCCAGTAATGTAAACTGTAAGAGTAACTCCTCTGACTGCAAGCTGGCTCACAGAGTCAGACCCAAATACTCAGTGAAGTCACTGGGACAGCTTGTAAGGTAAAGTGATTCTCAGGAGAAGGTGGCAGATACAGAGCCAAGGTGGAGAAATCCATCATTCAAAGCCCAGAACTGGAACTGAGACCCGGCCGCACGCTGCTTCCCTGGAGCTTCGTCTCCATGTGTTTCTCTGTGCCGTGCTGCACTTCCCTTCCCAAGAAGTACTGCTCGCCAAAGAGGGCACAGTTCAGAGCGCATTAGGCTGACAGACCTAATCCCCCAACAGGTTTGGGTTGTTTGTTGGGTTTTTTTGTTGTTGTTGTTGGGTTTTTTTGGTGTTTGGGGTTTTTTTTCGGTTTGGTTTTTGGTTTTTTTAAGAGTAAATGACAGGATCCATCATCCAGAGATAGCTTTCAAGTACAGACAAAAATCCCTACACTTCTTGCAGGCTGCATTCAGCCCTTGTATGCAGTTGTAAAGTCACAACCTCGCCTTTGCTAACCAGCACTGTTCCAGCACTGAGTAATTCAAAGCAGAAGCCCAGCATGAAATCCCCGCAGAAACATATCTAGCAAGATGCTCTCAAAACCTTCTTTTTCTCAAGCTTGATTTTATAATGTTTTGACAGGGTCCAGAGACTGCCATTCGTACCCTTGACCCACCATCAAGAGCATTTACTTTTTTTTTTAATCTGAGATGTAGATTTAATAGCTTTATATTAGATCTATTCTGATGGGAGTCTCTGAAAGTCAGACTCCTGCTACTAGCACATGAAAGGTTAGAATGGTTTCCATTATATGCTACCCAACCTTCTTATCAATACTAGAGTACCTAATGGTCACAAAATGTCAACTTGCAACTTCTGTGTGTAACAGGAAGATATTACACCTGTTTTTAGACATGAAATAGTAAGGAGCAAAGTACCTTAAATAACCTGCCAAAAGTCATATGTGGATCTAGAGATGACCCATGAGTCTTTTGTACCCTACTTGGGCAGTGTAATCAAGAAACCACCCTTCTTCCTTGTATGATTGTATTAGTACCTAAAGGGGATTTTTATGTAGCATAAATTAGGGTGAAACATTTCTTTCCAGTGGAAAGACCCCAAAACCACAACTAAACACAAACATCAATTTTTAGTAATTTCAAGAAGCCTTGTTTAGAGGTATTATTTTAGCCACTTACAGTAGTAAGACACAGTAAATCTATGCAGTAGAACAAAATTACTTTAATTGATTAAGGAGAAAATCACCCCATGGCATTCAGAGCACCTGCCTCAAAACTAGAGATAAAACCATTTCAACTTGACAAACTAAATGCTAGAATTATAGCTTCGTAGAAGCTTGCTTAATTTCTTTGCATCAGCCAAAACTTTCTTCCTCTCCCCTCATTCATTCTCCTTTATACACCACCTCAAGTAACTTTTCCATGCTAATATCCCCAGAGCGCTGTAAATTCTCAGTGAAAACCCAACAAAAAATTGGAACAAATATAATGTGAGATTTCAAATGCAAATTGTAAATAATATGCAACACATTTTTTTTCCTTGTTTGGATTTACATTGAGTTTCTATCCATTCTCTTTTCTGAAGGTTTTACTGCACTGAGGAGGCTCATAATATAATATGTGACAGCAAGCTTAAGTTAATGAAAGACAGTAACTTTTCAAAGCATACATGCAAATACAAAATATTCTGCAAGTATGACTAACATGGGCTTCTCTCCTCAGGGTGACTGTTCTTTCAAAACAGAGTCTGAAAGCATGCCATGGCCTGGCTCTCAAGAACACACCATGTACTGGTTTTAGTGGCTTGAACCCATTTTACTACTCAAATACAGCTCATGAGAAGCAATATGTAAGGGTAAGCAAACAAAACACACTGTCAAACACCCTACAAACACTGATTAGCTTTTCGCTAACACAAAACACAACTTCTAAGTGTATGTGTCTGGCTTGTACGGACAGCTAGTACCACCTTCATTTTGAAATAGTCTCAGCTACTTCAGAAATCTGCATGAGCAGAAAGACTGTAACTGTTTATTTTTTTTAATCATACATGTGAACATGTATCCAAATGTATAACAACAAGCAAATCTGATTAAATCTCTTGCACTACCTACTGCAAGAAATAGATCCCTATGGGTCATAATAGTAGGTAAAAAGTAAAAATAAAGCAAGTTAAGTAAAGAAAAATTAAAGCAATATGCCCACCCCCCAAACTGCCTCTCTCAGGGAAGCAGCGTGGCAGTTCCCGAATGCCTGGCAGAGCAGCATTACAGCTGTCGGGTAGCGCACATGTAGCCCTGAGCTTACTGAAGCTTTGCAGATAGGAGATAAGCAATACTTTATATTTCACTCAGATGTAGATTATGAGCCAGGGAAAAGCAAGCTTAAAAGGTGAATGGCTTCTTTCGGCATTAGCTGAAATCTCTGTATAGTCTCCAAAGGAAGCCAACAGTGAGGTCAAGCTACAGTATGGGAATTCTATAGTCAATAAAAACCCCTGTTTTTTAAGCTCTGAGTCAGAAAAATTCAATGTGGATGACCACTTATTGAAAGGGTCATCATCCAACAGAGAGAAAATTGCTAGAGCAACAAAGAGCCCAGAAGTATTCCTCAGTTTACAGAAACCACAGAGAAGGGCAAATTCTAAATCTGTCTCCTCCTAGTATTAATCTAGTTTGCCTCTGAGGATCAATTTATCCAGTAGAAACCGCATTGTGATGGTGCAGTCAAGTTCCTCCTTCTCTGAAATCTGAGCTTAAATCAGAAAACAAAACTATTGTTTTATGGCTGCATGCTGACATTTAAATATTTCTCTAGCATTGAAAGCATAGCTCAAGCACTGCACTGACAAGCAAGAAGGGCAGATGTGGGCTCTCGCCCCAAGCTGGTTTTTTCAGTTTTCCTCAGTGGAGCAACTTTACTTTTTGCTATACTCTTGGTGAGTGCACTGTGCGTTGGCATTCTCAGGATGTTTATAGAGTCAGAGCTTAGGAAGAACATTTACAGATTTCCCACAAACTCCCAAGGCCCTGTGTATTTCCCTGTCAGAGAGGAGTTTGCAATGCACCCAGTCTAACGATGTCTGCACCCATTAGGCTACGCCTGCACCTGTGCTGCCCGTGAAGGAACGATCCTAATGCAGCAGTAACCTTGCCCAGGCGCTCTCATACCAAGAACATCAAAGCAAAACTTGAACGGGCTCCTCCACGGATCCTGTAGCAGGACTTTCCATCCACTAAATGACTCACTGTGAAACAAAGCCAGCTCATTGAGTCTTACAGTAGAACGTCCCACTACAGTGCAAATAAAAACCTTTTATATCTAAAGGCAGATATCCCTCCCCCACAAGTCCAACTTTCTGTAACTGTTCCCCGCTCTGATATTAATTTTTAAAGCATCCAGTTATATTCTTCTTCCCCTCACATTGGTGCTCCCAAAGCAATGAATTTGGTTTGCTAATTACTGCAATCAGGGGAGATGGGGAACACCAGGCACAGATTAAAAAATTGCTCAGGCTGGGTTCTTTCTTAGCACTTCACCCTTTTGATATATCCGTGTGGTAAACTCAACACTGAACAGCACTTGACTCAGCCTCAGTTTGGAGTAGGGAGAAATTAATTGCAATCTAATAGGATTCAAATTGGTACAAGGGATCCCATCATTACGGGACAAGAAAGAGTAAAACCGCAGTACATTAGCCGGCTAGCAAAGGGCTTCGGTCAATGCAGTGGAACAGGCAACACCATCGCTGAGACATGATGAATTGATACCTCAGTAATTGTAATTTATTAGTCGGTGGTGCTGAACTAGCATACGAACCAGGTGGGAACGGACTAAACCTACGCGGTGTTTGCAGAAGGGATGACATTCCCTTTGCAAGGTCTAACTTGAAATAATTTTACACTGATGTGAAGATGTGTCACAGCTTAATTCAAGCAGCAGTTATGTGTACTGGAGGATGAAAGTGTAAATCAGCAGCAGACTGGGAAACAGAAGGCTCCCGGTATCAAATGTCAGTGGAGTTGCTCCCTCACTGTGCAACCTTTGACAAGTCACTTGACCTCCTGGTGCTTCAATCAAGGCAGCTACAGTGCTGGGTTAGAAGCAAGATTCCCTTCATAAGCCACATTCGCCCTCTGTGCTTAGATCTTCGGTAAACTGCAGCCCCTACCTCGCTGCATTTGAAATCAACATTGGAATTACTACACGAGACTGGCCTGTGGATATTTAAAGTCATGTGTGACAAACAGGCTTTATGTAATGAATTATGGTTAAGCTGCAAGAGTAAACTTGACAGACATGCACATGCATTCGCATTCACACAAAGCCCAACTGTCCCACTTCCACATGAGCAGCTCCAATGGAACATCTATAAAGCAAAATGAAGGTTCAGTTGTGGCATGGATGAGTGCACCTGCAACGATTCCCTTCCAGGTAGCACACAGACAGGGTAGTAGAGCCCAAGGCAGCAGAGGTTAACAAGCTTGGATCCCCGTGGGCTTACATTCCTGTTCCTCCTCTCTGCTGAAGCCTATGCCACTGAATATTCATAACTCGTTGCTAAATTAAGCAATCATTCACATGGCTAGTAATGCCACACTCCCCCCTGATTTTGCTGGGCAGGCAGAATTTTAGGAATTTGGAATATTCTCCAGTGAGTTTCAGAAAACAGAATGTAACCCACCAACACTGGAGGTGCCAACACAACTCCCTGGCAGTTGCTATTCCCCTCCCGTCTTCCGTTAGGGAAAATCTTTTGGATGCCAAACCCCCTGAAACGCAGATCTACCACTCTCACGCCTAGCTGGACCTTAACAACTCCTTTTGCCTCTTCCCACCTGAGGTCAGTGAGGAAAAGCAAAGGTCTCCTAGGTAGTCACTCCAGGGAAGATCAGAAGACCACACTGGAGGTGAAGGTCTGGGTCTCTGAGCTAAGGGCAGTAGGTAAACAAATCCCACTGCTGGGAAGAATAAAAGGGATGAATTCATACTGAACTGCAGAAAATGTTTTCCTTGGCAAGCCAGGGCTTTGACAGCCCTTTTTAGCCCATTGCAATCAGCTTTACATACGTCTGATACTGTAAGCTGCATAATCAAGTGGGGCTATTTCAGAGTAATAGATACCTGAGCCCTTTCTCAAGCATACGTAAGTGGATCTATTCATTCCTAAAGCTTCCCGAGAAGCCAGTTACTAAAGACAGAAAACCACAAAATTATACACTCAGTATTTCTAACCAGCTCTTCACCCTAGAAGACCTTTGGAGGGTTTATAATTAAGAAAAAGAAAATGCTTAGGCTAAAAAACTGGCCCAGCAAGTTTGCTATCAAGATCCTTCCCTGGGTTTGTACTGTGGAAACACCCTCAGTATTCACACCTAGCTCTCAATCATGAGATGATGATTAATACCAGCATTAGATCATCCTAAGCAATTACCAGAGCTTTCTGCAAGGTTCTTGGTGGACTGAATTATCGAACAGTGCTCAGCACCTCTATAAGCAAGCTCTTGGAAACTGAAGCAGGCATCCATCCTGGGCACCTGATGTGGCACATTCACATGGTATGATGCAGAAACACTAGCTTGGATGGAGTGACTTCTCTGATTTCCTCCATCTCAACTGGTTTGTTGTGCTTTGGGTCAGCTCTGAGCTGATGTAGCAGTGCTGTTGCCAAATCTAGTCAAGTCTCTGTATGATGTTCCACAACTTAAGACCAGTCCCATAAATCTTGCTAGCAAGACCTAGATTCCTACAGCAATAACCTCCTCCCTTCCTTCTTTAGGTTGAAAAAAC